>NC_012870.2:69577065-74377065 GCF_000003195.3 Sorghum bicolor | reverse complement strand
AACTTTGTGAAACCATATTACCGTTTACGGGTGGCTTTGGAACACTTGAGTTACTCGATAACCATGAGTTCTGCACATTGATAATCTCAGATCCATTTTCACATTGGGAGTACGCTTTCAGGAGATCTCTGCATGTTTTACAATGTATGAAAACCTGACCTAAATACATAATGTGAACAGGGCATATCAAGTAGGATGGATACAGGCTTGACAATTTAACTGCATTTACTGCTAAGGATAAACAATTAAACATGAGTAAATAAACTGGAATATTAGTCATATAGATAACTGAATGTCTCTATCCTTAGCATTGCTGGATAATGAGTACATACAAACTTCCTTGTGTTGAATAACGATAAGGATTAAGTCCACTTTTAGCCCCTCAACTATTGGCCGAGTTTAATTTTAGCCTTCAACTACAAAACCGTCTGTTTTTCACCCTCAGCTATCAAAACCGGTCACTTTTAGCACCCAGAGAGTTTCATGATCATAGGATATATATATATATTATCCTACAAAAATCATAAAACATGTATTTATTAATTAAAAGAGCTATTTTTTTAGCATCCAAAAAATACTTACTTCCATAGTTTCACATTTTTTTCTGCATAGAGAACATCATGACAAGGCTACCCAAAAAATTTGATGAATTTACCATGCTCAAACAATTCACTATGAAATTCACAGGTTTAACCATAGAAAAGAAAAAGGAAAAACCGCTTAAAGTGGCTCAAAACCGCCCTGTCCTCTCTCCGGGTGCTAAAAGTGACAGGTTTTGATAGTTGAGGGTGAAAAACAGACGGTTTTGTAGTTGAGGGCTAAAATTAAACTCGGTCAATAGTTGAGGGGCTAAAAGTGGACTTAATCCTAACGATAATAGTATGGTATAATCGTGCAAATAGGGCAGAGTGGATTGCCCTTGCACCATCCTCGAGTTAGGTAAGAACTCATCATTTGGAACCAGAAAAACAATTTCATCACAATAAACTAGTTGATTGGTGTATCATCGCCTAATAAGATCACTGTTAGTCTAGGTATGAAACACAAAAATTTCCACTGAACTGACCTGTTTAGAGACAAGAATGCGTGACCCCACTTGAATTTCCCAAGCAGCAAATGTGCTGTATCTTCCTCCCCACTGCAAATATGTACATAACATAAGCTGATGCCTGACAGTAACTAATTATAAATCAAGCTACAGAATTATATGAGCTACATATTCCAAACATTATTGTTAGGCAAGGCTTCAAAAATTTACCATATTATGAGGGCTGCTGATAAAGCTTCCACACAAGACAGTTCACATGGCCGACCATAGTTCACAGGATTTGCCGCTACTAACCATGGTACTGCAATTATTAAAATAAAAGCACAAATATCTTTAACAAATCCAACTCTGGTTTATATATATATGAAGCCATAAAAAAGGACCTACTTCGTTACATAGGTTCTCTCTTGTAGGGCACATAGTGAGCAAACATATTTGGTACAAGAAAAACATGAAAATTTATCTTTGTAACAAAACAAAACAAAAGCACAATCTGAATTGCAATAGCAGAGCCTACAACCTTTCTATTATTCTTTTTAACATGGGGACTCAAAACAAATAAGTTTTACATTATATATAAAATCATTTTACAATAGTGTGTGGTTGGTAGCTTGGATAAGCTTAAGCCTGCATGAGGGCTTATGCAGGCCAACCCAAGCCAGGACAATCCTATGCGGTTAGCTGATGTTTGGTTGCTCTGCATAGCCAGGTCGCATTTGACAAGACTGTGTTGGTTGATTGCATATGGTAACCTGCTTCTCAATTCTCATTGTTCTATGATAAGATTTTTCAGTGATAAGATTAAAATCTTATCACCTCCCCTCGTTCTCCTGTCCTTCTCCATATGCTGCTGGTGCACCATTCTGCTAGACAGGATGGTCAATGATGTGCGGCCATTGCTGCAGGCTCACAGCCTCTCAAATCAACCTTTCATCCACTCAATCGAAGTCTGTCCCCATCGAATCGACATCATCCATTCTAAATCTAACTCCTACCACCCAAAATCTAAGCCAAGAAGTTGACATTGCCTCTGGGGGCATATACGGGGTGCGGGAGATGCAGGTGAACAGGCTGCACAAGGAGGCCAACACGGGGAATGCCGGGGAAGGCGGCGGCACACCGGCTAGGGAGCGACCTCAAGCCACTGGCCTCCACCGAAGCCATGCTGCCGTCCTCGTCAGACTTGGACTCACCCGTAATCCCACGCGAGTGCCACCAGGGACAAGGGAAGGTGTCGGTAAGACATGTGCAAGTGGAGGTGAGCACAGATGAGGAGATAGAGCAGTTCATCATCGATGCCGAGCTGCTTGCCCGGCTACCCATCGTTGAGCTGCTCCGTCGGGCTGCACAGAAGTATGGCTATGTGCACCAAGGAGCCGCTGCGCATCACTGATTCATGGCCATGCTTCACCGGCATCTCGGTGAGGGAGAGGGGCAGAGATGTGTGGCTGAGCTCCTCATTGACAATGTCTAGCTGGCCTGCGAATCCAGCTGATATTGCGTGCATGGTTTGGCGTGTTTGCATCTCGCCGCCAGTGCCGGATGGAAAGGCCGACGATGCCTTAAGAGGTGCTCGATAGGCAGCGAGTGCGATGCAGGGGTGCTGGCAGACAAGGTGGGGTTGCACTATGACTGGAGCAAGCATAAAAGACATGCTCGTCACTGATGGGGAATGTGGTGTTGCTGTCGTGGAGGTGTGGCGGAGGTAAGGTGATTCCAACAGCTGCAGTGACCAAACCTGCATTAGCCCAAGATGGCCGAATTGCACAATGCAGCCGAAAGCGTGCTAAGGACTGTGAAACCCGCACAAGGGACTATGCAGACATCCAAACACAGGTGTCCTGCATTTGCATTCCAAAAGCCTGGATAATGCGGGCAACCAAATATGCTGCTAGAATTCATGCAGAACAGGTAGGACAGAGTAATCCCAAAGAACAACATACAAAAATAAAAATGATTAATGAACATATGAATCACTGTCTTATTAAAATTACAGTGAAGTGCATTGGGCGTCCTTATGTTTATCCTGAATTCTCAACTAGGTCCATAAACTCTGAAGATCTGGGTCAAGTTTTAAAGTGGTTCACTCCAAGTGATAATCTGAGTCCACGGTTCAGGAAATGTTTAATGATCCCTAGTACGTTTCACTCAAATTATTAAGATATGATGATCTTACAGAGACGAGGAGCACCGCAACGTAGTTTCACAAAAGGGACATCACTTAAACGTGCCCAGGAACAATCAACCACAGCCAATCCTTTTCTTTGCACAATAGGATGATCTTCCTTGGATACACATTGTGTTCCAACAGGGCTGAAAGAAAGGAAGCTAAACAATTAAGTAGTGGAACTAACATAAGATTAGTTTTACTTACAAACTCATACAGTTAAATTAACTACGAAAATGTTTATCTCCATAGCTTATTTTACCTGAGAACAACACCACCAAAACCATTGGTCACTCTCAACTCCTGTCAGACAAATAACAATTTATCAAGAACAGTTGTAGTTTTTAGTGGTGATGTTTGACAAAACTCTGCTAATAAGAGAAAAAAAGATACTAAAAGTTTGAAGAAAATAAGCTTCAATACATCAGATATGCAGATCTCCATGCCTGTGCCACATCTGAATTATTCATGTATTTTTTTTTCAGTTTTACCATTAGCATGTTGATTGGTCTCAAGAGGATAAAAATGTTCAAATACTGTGAAGCAAGAGGTGCCTTACCTTCAAAAGCCCAAATCTCGAAAGCTTACGACCAGTGCATCTTTTGACATCACACTGACCAAAGTCCTATACAGCAAACAAACAGAAGAGCTTACACACAATGTGGAATAAGGATGATAAAATTTAATAACTATATGTGAAACATTCACCTACCCACATTGCAAGCTGAATTCTTGAACCTTTAAATTCGTCTTCTGTATCTTCTGGATTAAAAACCAAAAATATTTTATTGTTAATACGCACTGAGTCTTGAAATCTGAGGAATGATGTAAACTGATTTCACGAAGCTGAAGATCACTAAACCCCTAAATGGATTTGTCAATAACTGATACAATATAATTAAGAAATGATAGTTGGTATGCTCGCTCCCTGTAGTTGTAATCAATGAATACCCTAGTCCAGTTTATCCTTTTAGCTCATATCCCAGAAAAAAAATTGCAAAAATCATAATTAACAGTTGAGACAATCAGCATATTTTTAGTGCAACTTTACAACTAAATCATACAATAACTTAACCGTACACATTTAATTAACAGAGCATGCATAAATACAAGAAAATGTGTACCTTCTTGCCTTGGAAGTGATGTCCCAGGGCCATCATCACTGAAACTGTAAAATAAAAAGGGTGATTTTAACAACCATCTGTTAAAAGGCTATTATTATAATCTAAAATAGCAATTTAAATTGAAGCACACAATATCCTCTGTCCAAAAGGCAAAGCAAACTCAACAGAGTGCATACTGTAATATCGCAACAGAAAATGAAAAAATTAACCAAAAACAGACTCGGGCTCTATAAAAAGTTCCAATCAAAGCGTTAAATTTAATTGATTCATCTCACTGACACTACCTAAACACCAAGGTAAATATAATTCAGAGTTGAAACAGGGCTAACTACCACGAGACTTCTTGCTTGGTACGGCGTGAAGACGATGAGGAGGATCCCCGGCCGCGCCTGTGGCGGTTGTATCCCATCCTGGACGGCTTTGAAGTAAGTAGGCATCAATCAAATAGCCAAATAGCTTAAGTTATGATTTGGGTGCTCCGTTTCGCACATCAGGAAGGGAAGAGAAGGGGCGGGAATACCTTTTGTGTGCTCGTCGCCGGCGAAGAGATCGACGAAGACCTCGGCACCTGGCGTAGGGCGGCGGCGGTAGCCCAGTCGGGGGGAGAGAGAAAGAGAGAGAGAGAGAGCACGCGGGTGGAAGCCTGGAAGGTGGCTGCCTGCGGCGGACGGCGGTAGCCCAGTCCGCGGAATTGTTCGGCCCAGGGAGCCCACCCGCACGGCCATCTACTGTTTCACTCTTTTCTAAAAAAAAAACTACAGTTTCTTTTTTCTCTCCTTTCTTTCATTTTTTACTTTTTATTATTATCCTTGATTTATATTTATCCTCTCCGTGCGAATCACCGTGATTAGTAGAGCCAAGGAGGCAACTGGTGAGCATTATTTAGCACATTATTATGCTTCAGCTGTGTGGCATTACCTTTTCTACGATAGTTTAGGCTACTTGATATGATATAAACTCTCCGTGAGTGGACGAGTGGGTAAATAGAGCTGTAACTTTGATATATGTTCTATTGGCTAAAAAGGTATAGCTCAAAGTACTATTCGTTGATTTATTATGAGAGAAAAACACTGGTGAATGGTTAGTAGATTCGACAGATAACAGTTAGAAACTACAAAATTGAACTGTCAAATCTGACACCATACAAGAACGGTATTATTTTTTTAATGCGACAAGCACAACTACGCGATTATTATGTTGTTAAAATGTTATTTTATTTTTTGAGCGTCTTAACAATTTTAAAATATAAAAATCAAAACTACAAAATTATAGATCTCACTGATAGCTACAACTTTTATATAAAATGTATTTTCATTTAACAACATCTTAACTTGTACGTGGTTATTATGCTCCTAAAACTTTATCTTATTTTTTTAAGCATCTTAATGTCCTCAAATGAAAAAACTTAAAACTATAAAATTATAGATCTCATCAAAAGCTACAATTTTTATATACATTTTATATCCATCCAACATTGTATCAAAAGAGTTATGACTTTTAAAGTTTCAGTCTTGCCACCACTCCCAGTGACGCGACAGAACAATGCTGTTATGTCAGTTGTCAGCAAGAGTAGCGTGACAACATTTTTCACGTCATGAACACCGTCTAATGTAACAGACATCAACCAATAGAGTCAGATAAAAAAATTAGGAGTGATTATTATTAAAATATTAAATAAAAAATGATTAAAAAATCCCCTTCCCAAGGACACTGAATTCCAAATTCCAATCATTATATATATATATATATATATTGCATATACATACACGCATATAATCACAAAGCGACACTTCGCATGTGTTCGCAAACGCACGCTGATCAGATGTCGCAGAACGCACGCATCTAATCAGTAATCACAAACAAACGCACGCACGCATCTCGCATCATGATGACATGCGAAAATTCGCACACACATCATTGCACACATAGCCTTATTCTATGCAGAACGCATCATGCTTCTGTTCTGCCTGCTCCAGGTGCCTTTGACAGATGTCGCAGAGCTGCACTGCCCTGGACAGAGTACATAGAAATCTATACCACACCACACTCATATACTCTAGTTCAGAAACGGGCCCACATGAGGTCCCTTTCTTGGCGAATTCAACATTCTAGGTCACTACCCTTCTTATTCGCCGGGCAGGCTTCTACTGCTTCGCCAACCGTCAGAAAGATCCAGTCTTCAATTCCGCTGATGAGCCGTGCTAGTTTCATCTTGTGGATCACCTGCCATCCAGGGCTAGCTATGGCCATCTGTGAATAATTGATTTCATTTCAACAAGAGAAGCGGATTATTTTACCAAGAAACTTCGAATGGTTGTATTCCCTCTCTTGTGCAAACTTAAGTGTGCGAGTGTCAGGGCATGCACCTGTATGCCACAAGACACCAGCTCCTGGCGCAGTTCTTCCAGCGCCGCAAGTCCTGCTGTGTCGATGTTCACAACATCTGCACGCCAGTTGCCGGGGACACACATACCAGACAGGGTAAATGTGGGCTTATGACCGAGTGTGAAAATATATTCTCAACTCAAACATGGAAATTCATTTACTTGACATGTCAAGGACGACCAAGCAGATTGCGTCACGCTTATCGATTACCCACCCAGTAATCCTGAAAACAAGAAATATTGATAATATCAGAAGTGTATCCAAACTATGCCCTGTGTAACCTTGCAAGTTAGGGTATATCTATACTTCTCTCTGATGGAATTGCCGTTGATGAAGCAAAGGAACGAGGTGCTGATCCGTATGGCCAGAACAGCAGGTGTTTGACAAACCATTGGATACTGTTCCATGTTGCAGAATATGTTCGTCCCCTGAAGTCTACCAAGGATCTCGACTTGAGGCCAGACTGAGTGCACAACAATCTTCGCAAAGGAGATAACAATCTGCAAAGTCTCCATGAGTGCATGCATTCTTTGATGAATCAAAACAAAAAGTAAAGATGAGCTTGAATGAGTAATCATACTGCAACTGAAAGCCCAATCTCCACTGATCCGAATATAACACCAAGGAAGGATCCCATGCATGTGAGGAAATCTAATTTGTCGACTTTCCAAAGGATGCAGACTTCCTGGAAATTGATTAGCCCTGGGAGGGCTGATAGAATGATTGATGCAAGTATAGACACTGGCGTATAGTACAGGAGCTTGGTGAGCAGCTCCAAGGCAACCATAACAGTGACAGCCATGACAACATTTGACATTGTTGTCTTACAGCCAGCGGTGAAGTTCACAGCTGTGCGGGAGAAAGACCCTGCAGACAATGACCATAGTAATGTAGTTGTCGAACAAAAGTTAACAGCTGAACATATAGCACAGAAGTTTTATTCACCAGTTGCCACATAGCAAGACGACATGGATCCTGCTACATTCATGAAGCCCATTGCAAGCATTTCCTTATTTCCATCCAATTTATAACCATTTATGACTGAAAAAGAGCGGCCAACAGCGATAGCTTCCTACAAGAAACAACAGAGAAGAATTTGATGTTGGGACTTGGAATTTTACAAATGTGTACTTGTCTGTTTATAAGACAGCTGAACTTGAACCAATAATCTACTCCACTGCGATATTATGAGATATTTCTTACATTGTTCTATGCTGCAGTTTAATATATTCAGACAGCAATGCATACCGTTAGAGCAATAACAGCACAAATAAGAGCTATCTTTGCACATTCAGAAACATAGGATCCATTGAAATTTATCTGCTTGATTGAGCTCGCATTGATGCCGGCATCCACTTTTTGTATGATCTTTACACCATGCTTATCAGCTCTTGTCATATAGACCATGAGAGTAGACAATGCAACTGAGAGCACAGGTGCAATCGCTGAAACCCAGAAAAGCTTCTTATTCTTTCTACCCTGAAATTATGGTCCCCCAAACCTTTTAATCATGTATTGAAAAGAAACAAATGAACATAATTTATTTATTTATTTGAAAACATGGCAGGCTCTGCCTCTCAATTAAGATGGGAATAAGAGTTTATGTACATACAAATGAACATATAAACAAACAAGCAAGAGGACAGTTGGATAATCTTACTATGAACCTCATGCCGAGAATGAACAAGAAGAAAGAACATCCAATGTAGAAGTTCTCGGGATGCCACTGCCATCACATGCCAGACGAATATTTTAATTAAAAAAGAGCTTTCCAAAACCAACAAATTTTGTAAAAAATGTGCATCAAGAAATATGAATACGTCAAACAAATATTAAAACGTGCATAGCAACCATACAAGTAACTGAAAGCCATATCAAGATTCAAGACAAATATTCTTGTGCATGTTACAGAGATTTTAAATTTCCACAGGGAGATTGATTAGGCATATATATGATTAAGTGTAACTTTTTTATTAATTAAATACTACTTTACACATCACAGTTGCTGCAATTAAATTATTCAGTAACTGAAGATGAAGTGTGCTCTTTACTGAGACACTGTGAGGCTACTTTCGCTGCAGTGTATATTGAAACTTCTCTTACTTCTAGCCCTGAAATTTCAGCTTTCTCCTCTTATTCTTACTTATCACCAGGACTTTTTTAACTACATAAATTTATTTGCAGTACACGGTGTACAGTAAGAGCTAATTTGCTCCCACTGGTAATGGAACTATGAAATAGCATAAAAGAGATAGATTAGCCAATATGCATAACCATCGACAAGTTTGATTGCAATGTTTCTATTCCATTCACAGTTAAAAGATGCACAAAATGCTTACTGGTTCATGAACAGAAACCCAGACTGCTCTGATGACAGATACAACGTCAGTGCTACTTGTGAAATGACTAAGCCCCAGTAGGCCCTTCAACTGCTGCAGTCCAATAACAATGGCAGCTCCTCCCATAAATCCAGTGATTGCGGCATGCGAGAGAAAATCAACAAGGAATCCCAACCTCAAAAAGGATCAATGCAAAAGACTAATTAGTGAAAGTAAGGAAAGTAGGCTCATTGTAATCACAAGACCGAAAAGGCCTACCTGAAAAGACCAAATGCAAACTGGAAGATACCAGTAAAGCATGTCACAGTGAAAACCGTTTTTCGATAGAAAGCTGGATCGATGACTGGGTCAGCTATCTTTTGAGCCATTGATGAAAGCAAGAGTGACACAATGGCAACCGGTCCAATGGCTATCTCCCTAGAGGTCCCCATTACAGCATAGACAAGAGGTGGCACAACACTTGTATCTTACCACAAACAACAAAACCATTTATTCAGAAGAACATCAAAAGAAAAAACAACAAATCCTTTTAGTCCCAAGCAAGTTGAGGTAGGTCAGAAGAACGTCAAAAGAGAAAGAAAAGCAAAAAATGTGATTTTACTTACAAAGACCATACTGAGGATCCAGTTTAGCAAGATTTGCATATCCAATGCTCTAGAAAATATCAATCTGATAAAGTTAGTCAAAATCTCTGTATATGTACTATATATGTACTGCATAGTAACACAATTACTTATAATTAAAAAAGTGTCACCTGTGGAATGCTAAGGCTCGCGAGAGTGAGACCAGCCATGAGGTCACTACGGAAGGACTTCAGGCTGTAGCTTTTCCACCATTCAAGTATTGGAAACAGGCCATGCAGAATTGACATTGCACACACAGAGAGTGCGAAATGCTTATCTGCGCTTTGGTAATGAACTGTTTTTCTTAACATGCCAATGAGAACATACCACAGGCTTGGAGGCTCTGGACCTTGCAGCACCAGCTCTGCAAAATCTGCCCTTTTGGGTATGTATGACTTACTTGCCATGAACTCCATGGCTGGTTCTGAAGTGTTTGGGTGAACTCCTTGCTGTTGAGGGAACTGCCAAGATTCCATCATATCAGGCCTTTTGGGTCTTGCCATGGGCTCTATGGCTGGTTCTGAAGTGTTTGGGTGAACTCCTCGAGGGAATTGCTGAGATTCCATCACATCATATTGGTGCCTCCAAGGCTCCAAGATCTAGATAAGCAGCACAATTCTGGATGGATCTTGGATGTTTCACATATATTTGACTGCTCTAAGTTGGCCTTACAATCTGGCATATATATAGTCCTATAGAATTATGCTGAGTCCGATTCATGAAAGGAATGGATGTCCTAGAAGGGCCTGTGCCTACTAGTTCCTGGTCTACATGATTGGCTCTCCTATTCTTAAGTCACATTCGTATGTACAGGAAGCCCATTGCATTCTGATAATTGAATCCACAATGATGAGTTCTCTTTATCTCCGCATGTGTGCTTCGTCCACAAAATGATTTCAACTGTACCCAGATTTCTAATCATGGCTGTTCCACTAGGCTTTGTTCTGATGTAAATGTTTCCAGAGTTGCCACCCTTGATTGCTGTCTATCTGTGATAGTGTTTTCCAGTAGTCATGCAACTAATTACATGTGTTCTGTTAGACTTCTAATCAACGAGCTTCATAACAAATCATAAAACCATGCTATATGCCCCTGGCACTGTTGGTAATTTTGTGCTTAGCCACAAGGGAAGACAAAATCAGTAAGGGGACATGGTTCATGGTTGGTTGTGAGGCACACTTTCTCTTGTCTATGTTTCTAGGTTGCAAGGTTAGTCCCTTGTCTTGTGTCGTTGGTCATCTTTGAGGTTGTAGGTCGCTTGTAATAGCTGTTGGTTATCTTTCTTTTGTTTTCTTATGGTCATTGTAAAAACTCTGTTTCCTTAATGAAATATGTGCTCAGCACGTGCTCAAAAAAGAAACTTGTTCTTTCATCATGCTCCCATCTCAGTGGAACCTTGGCGTTTCCACACTGTATTGAGAAAACTAGTATGAGTGAATGTGTGAACATTTTTCTAGAGCATTATTGTTTATAATGGACTACACTGTAGGTGCTTGTGCTCGTACACACATTATTCATGGATGTCAAAGGTTGAAACTATTGATCACTTATATGAGCGCAACATGTCAGGCTTCAGCAGAGGAGCAGCAATCAGCACTTAAAAAAGGTGGTTCCAACCATTACAAAAGAGTTCTCTAGAACCAAAACATAAAAATAGCAAGAGAAAACAAAGAATAGCACTTAGAAGTTACAACTACCTGTTATGAGGATTTCAAGAATAGCATTTCATATGTCTGCACCAACCACGTGATCTTTGCCAACCAAGAAATTAAAGGCACTACAGAAAAGGTGTAAATGATTGAGCTTAAAGAGATTTGCCATAAATTCACAATTGCAGCTTTATTTTCAAAAAATAGTTGATTGAAAGAAAAAGTGTAAACGATTGAGCTTAACAAGATTTGCCATACATTTTAATGCACATCTGATACTCATTTAACTGCAAATTTTAACCAATATAATTTTCAGCAAACAAAACTGAAATGTATTAGTGTAACCATAGGATAAATGATGACAGAAGTAATTCATAGTATATAAGACAGGAGGTTTTTTCTACCTATTAATGAAATGACAGAAGTAACCCAAGCCGTGGAATCAGAATGTAACTAGACCACCTTTTCTACCTATTAATGAAATGATACACAATCCTCCTAAGTGTTCAAGAAAAAAATAAGACAAAGGCTTATCTTGGAGAATGCCTATAATATTCTATGTGCACTGTGTATCATATGTGTGATATAAGTGCTGAATCTAGTTGTCATGCATTGATTACACCAGTGTTTTTTTCTGAAAGATCAATTACACCATTCCTACCCAGCCAATGGACCAAATGACTTTGCCTTAAGCGAGATTCGAATCTCAAGATTCCACACTTCCACAGTGTGGTGGAACTTGCAAGGTGCGCTGACACTGATTAGCAAACTAAATGGTTCAACCTTTGTTTTGATAGAAGTTGACCTTAGTAATGAAACATGCTTGAGAAGGGGCATTGCAACAATGGTGAGTGGTGGTAAGTGACTGACTGGCATGAGTGGTGACCACATATTTTGGCATTGTTCCCTGCCCTTTCCCCAGATGGACCAGAAGGGGCATTGCAACCCAAAATTCCAGACCAGATCTGGATCACAGCAAATATGGACGTGGTCTGAGTGGTCCGGGCACTTACTATGATATGAAGATTCTCAGTATCGAATGGAAGTAGGCATCAAGGGTCATCTCCAACACTGCACAAGAAAAGCCTGCATAGACGAGGGCTGGATGGATGGAACTAAGTTTTTCTTTTCTTTCCGTTTCTTTCATGGCAAACAGATGACCCAATTGATTTGATAACACTACTTTTTCCTAATGAATGGCAAAAGTTTTGCCATATTTATTAGAAAAATAAAGGTAAAACAAACAAAAAACTGTACAGCCAAATTACAACTTGCCAGGCAGCTAAACTCTGTCCCCAAAAACACACAAGCAATCGATTTGATAATACTTGCACTTGTAAAAAGAACAACTACATACCTTCCTGCAACATTTGCTGTCAAACTATATAGCTTTTCTAGAATAGTTTACCATTAATCCCTCTCTCTCTCTTCTCCTCCCTCCTGGCCTCCTCCAAGCTTCGAGGAAACAACTAAAGGAAGCTGAGCTAGCTCAGTTGGTCCAGCGTGTGGATGTATACCCAGACCATCTAGGTTCAAGTCCTCATCAAGCCGAATTTTTGTGTGCCTATTTTCTTCTTAATAGAATGCCACCTGGTTACCCCTAGTTTGGTCTAGGTTTTTTTCCCCATAGCCTTGTTTAGATTCAAAAACTTTTTGGATTTGGACATTGTAGCACTTTCGTTTGTATTTGGCAATTATTGTCCAACCATAGACAACTAGGCTCAAAAGATTCGTCTCACAAATTACAGACAAACTGTGCAATTAGTTATTTTTTTATCTATACTTAATGATCCATGCATGTGCCGCAAGATTCGATGTGATGGGGAATTTGAAAAGTTTTTGGATTTTGGGTGTAACTAAACAAGGCCAAACTCAACTCTCAACAAGTACCACTGCAGTCCAGTTTCTACCAAAGTGAAACAAGGTGTATGAATGGTGCTTCTTTAGTCGAGGAAACTAAAGTTTTTTGGCCGAGAGTCCTATATACTAGTGTCAACTACAATGGATTTGAGGGATCTAAATTTGAGAGCTATGTTGGAACAGATGTATTAAAAAAAAAAAAACCCAACAGCAGCAGCAGAAGGGAGCCCAGCCCACGAATCAACAGCAAGGGCCGTGGTTTAAGGGCTCTTGGAACTGCTCTAAACTAGCACTGTCAGAATCTCATTTCTCAGGAAATCGAGGGCGAACCTGAAGCCAATGCAGACACGGGCTCTCGCTCCCCTATTCTCGGGCGTTGCGTTGCGTTTCGCTCCATCGCTGCCTTCCTCACCGTCCATCCATCCCCTTCTCGGCTCCTCCTCCCTCTCGTCCGACGCATCGCTCCCTACAAGCCATCATCTTCGCGGCCGTGCCGGCACGCGAGGGCGACGTGCACAGCACATAGACGATTAGACGGCCGCGTGTCCGGCGGCGCGAGGCCGGGACCGGGACCGGGACCGGAGACCGGGAAGACCACGAAAGGTCACGCGGCACGGCACTCGTCGAGTCGTCGTCGTCGACGAGACTGGGGGTGCGGCCAAGAAGTGGGCCTGTGTGAATGGTTGAGCGGCCCACTTCTGTATTGCTGGGCCGTTCAAGACCTAAAAGGCCCGCACGGGCGGCACGGCCGAGGGCAACGGCCGGTTGGTTCAGTTTGCGCCCTCCTCCCCGACCTCGAGGTCGCCGCCGGCGGACCGGCAAAGCCGCATGCTGTACGCCCCGCTCCCCCTCTTTTTTCTTATTCGCGCTTCAACTCTGTTTCTTAGGTTTCAAACGCGCAACTGTATCTTTTTAATCTCACTTAGTTCTTATTAGGTCAAGATTTCATCTTTGTTTAGGAAGAAACAGTAAAAGAAAAACTAAGTACAAGTACAGATCATGAAGATAGCACCAAAACATGTCTTGTGAAGCTCAAGGATTGTTCTTCCCACAGCAGGATTGTTTCCCACCACGACCACTTCAGTCATATCTCATAGGTACTTCGTCACCATCATGTGCAAACATGCATTTCTGTTTGTAAGCATTTGCAGTAACACCTTCATAGGATGCAAAGCCGCATCGCTTATGGGATTATCCTTAGCAGTACTAATAGTGGAGTGCTAATTAAGCGCATGCTCAACATTCGAGAGCTGTGCCCTTATGAGCAGCTAGACAGGCCTCCACTGCTTCACCTACTGTCATGAAGATCCAATCTTCTCCTACTCTGTCGACCACCCGCGACACTTTCATCTTCTGAACTGCCTTCCATCCTGGACTGGCTATAGCCATCTGCAGGTAGTTGTTTCAGCATTATAAACCGGGCAATTCGGCATTATATCTCTTTGATTTTTACCCAAGCGTAAAGGTACTCTGTGATCAATTCAGTACTTCACCTGTATGCCAAGAGACACCAACTCCTTGTGTATTTCTTCCAGAGCAGTGAGTCCTGAAGTGTCGATGTTTACCACACCTGCAAAAACAGGATCATGCGCATACATATTTTTGTATCAGATTAGCACTGAACATGGGTTTTCACAGCTACATTGGTGTATATTCCACCTAATGATAAATTGAATTAACTAGAAAAAGTCAAGCATCTCCTTTTGTAAAATCTTGGAGATTCTAGGGGCACTTACTTGACATATCAAGGACAACTGCTTGTATCCTCTCTCTCGCTTTTCCATTTGGGTTCTCCACTTCTTCCCGAACCCACTCTATGATCCTGATTGAACAACATTTGTTGGAGAACTTGTACTGAATATTTTATAAATCCATATTTATATATTGAGATTGCTAGTACCTTTCTTTGATGAAAGTGGCATTGATGAAACAGAGGAAGGATGTGTCCATGCGTATCGGTAGCACAGTCGGAGTTTGGCAAGCTACAGGGTATTGTCTGACGCTGCAGAAGATGTTTGTCCCTTGTAGCCTGCCAAGAACCTCTACCTGAGGTCGAATTGACTGTATGATGATCTTTGCGAAGGAAATGGCAAGCTGCAGCAATCCAATCAGCCCACCACAAGTCAGAAAAGCTGAAAGATAATTTTTCGAATGTGATTTTCAAATGGAGGTGTATCAAGCATGCATCTTACTGCAACTGCAAGCCCAATCTCCACCGACCCAAACAGGACACCAACAAATGCACCAAGGCAGATGAGGAAATCCATCTTGTCTATTTTCCATATGTTGCAAGCTTCTTTGATGTCGATCAGCCCCGGAAGAGCTGATAGAATGATGGAGGCGAGCACCGCCATGGGTGTGTAGTAGAGGAGCTTCATGAACAACTCCAAGGCAACGAACACGGTGATGGACATGACGATGTTCGAAACAGTCGACCTGGCGCCCGCGCTGAAGTTCACTGCCGTTCTGGAGAATGAACCTGATGAATCAAAAACATTTTCAGACATTATGCCCAGGAATGGTATTTTCCTTCTTCCTGAAAGACTGCAGCAGCCATCACTCAGTAGCCATATTGATCACCTGTTGCCACATAACACGAGGACAGAGATCCAGCAACGTTGGAGAACCCCATCGCCAGCATCTCCTTGTTGCCGTCAAGTTTGTACCCTCTTACCGAGGCGAAAGATCGCCCAACGGCGATAGCTTCCTAGGAGAGGCAATGCAAAGCTTTCTCTTTCAGCAATCCGGATTCAGATTTCACCATGGAACACAAGATGAACGGCTTACTGAGGTCAGGCAGTACGTACCGTGAGGGCGATGACTGCGCAGATGACGGCGATCTTGGCACATTCCGTGGCGTGCGGCCCGTTCAGGTGTATCTGCTTGGCTGAACTTGGGTTTAAGCCTGCGTGCACCTTCTGGATGATCTTGACGCCGTGCTTGTCGGCCCTTGTTGCGTAGACTGCAGCGGTGGACAGGATGACCGATAGCAGAGGTGAAATCGCTGACAGCCAGAACAGCTTCTTGTACCTCCTCCCCTGCCATTAATTAAGTTGTCATCGTGTGGGTTTTACTAAAGTTACCTTCCGATCTGCATATCATGAGCCAGTAAAAAAGAGGAATGGTTGAATCTTCTTACGATGAAGCGTGTGGTGAGGATGAATATAAGGAAGGAGCATCCGATGAGGAAGTTGCCCGGGTGCCACTGCAATTCGGATGACATGCACAGAGAACATGAGCCACATGTGACAAACGCACATGATACGGAGAACATGAGCCACATAAGAATCGGACATGAGTAAAAAGCCAGGCACAAGATGGCGGTGTTGACAATTTGACATGAAGGCGGGCGGATTGGATTCCAATAATCCAACACTAAACAGTGCGCAGGCAAGTGGCCGTAGTGTGAGGTTGAAGACGTACTAGTACTATTGTTCCAAGTAATGACCGTGACTAATCATTGTGCCTCTGACTCTCTCTTTATGAGTGTGGGGCATGCATCAGGGTACATAGTGCTCTTTTTATTATATTTATTTACAAAAAGAAAAAAAAATATGCCCAGTATCTTGGTGGCCGAGAGAGACAGAGACAGAGACGACGACGCACACTCACCGGGTCATGTAGCGCAGAGCAGACGGCCTTGACGACAGAAACAACATCGGTGCTGTTGGTGAAATGGCTGAGCCCAAGCAGGCCCTTGAGCTGCTGCAGTCCGATCACGATGGCCGCCCCGCCCATGAACCCCACGATGGCAGCGTGCGACAGGAAATCCACGAGAAACCCCAGCCTGCAGGGGAACGTGAAGAACAGACACGGTCACACAGACGTCTCGACCTGAAGAGGCGAGTGCTTGCTAAGCGGCAGACAGTACCTGAAGAGGCCGAAGGAGACCTGGAAGACGCCGGCGAGGAAAGTCACCGTGAAGACGAGCGACCTGTAGGTTGCCGGGTCGGCGGCCGGGTCGACGACCTTCTGGATCATCGACGACAGCAGCAGCGAGACGACGGCGACTGGGCCGATGGCGATCTCCCTCGATGTCCCCATGACAGCGTAGATCAGCGGTGGCACGACACTTGTGTCTTTCAGAAGAAGAAAAAGGTAGTAGTACGAAAGAATGAGTGAGAGATCGAAATAAGAAACATGGAGTGTGCGCCTTGGCGCAAGCTAAATTGTTTTGAACAATCATGGAGAGAAGAGGCTTGTGATTGATACTTACAAAGACCGTACTGAGGGTCCAGTTTGGCTAGGTTGGCATATCCAATGCTCTACAATATCATACCCGAGATCCAAAGGAGTCACATGTCAGATAAGGACGAGGAAAACTCTGCATGCTCATCAGAAAAAATTTAAGGGGAAATCTATATATATATATGATCCTTGAAGTATGTGGTGGTTCCTCATAAAGTCACAAGTAAGTAGTAACTGATTTTTTGTCTAGTAGAGATTTAGTGCAAGAAACACTTGTCAGTTGCATTGTCTCACCAGAAGACGTCCTGAATTCAAGTAACAGTCGTCTAGCTACCTACCTAGCTTGATTGTTATTTCTTGCTGAGATCACTACTCATCAATAAGTAAAGACTTGTGTATACTGTATAGTTTTTGAGAGGAAAAAACTGACGCGTGAATTGAGCAAAGCAGCAAGCGTGTGACATGACCATCAGAGCCGCCTACCTGAGGGATGCCAAGGCTGGCAAGAGTGAGGCCGGCCATGACGTCACTCCTGAAGGACTTGAGGGTGTAGGTCCTCCCCCACTGCAGGACCGGGAACACGCACTGCAGCGCCGTGAGGATCCACGGGCAGCGCGGCGCCCGGCCACCGCCGCCGGGGGGCCGTGGCCGGAACGCCTTGCCGACCACGCCGACGAGCTCCTCGCGCAGGCTCGGCGGGCTGGGGCTGTTCAGCACGAGCTTCGCCGTGTCTGGGCGCTGCTTGTTGGATGATACATCGAAGACGGACACGGTGGCGGTCGACTCGACCGCTGATGCCGATGATGCCTCCATAGCTGAAGGCTGAAATGAAGTGTTTGGGGAAACTCGGGAGCTGGGAGCTCCCTTGCTTTAAAAGGGATTTTGGTTCTGGCGGTTGGACGGAGAATCTTGCTGACAACGATCAGAGGAAGAGGCAGGCTAGAATTCCTCCTCTCGTGTAAACATCACCGGCCCTGGGAGACGGATATCACATATATGCATGGACGGCGATATGATTCTCTTGGCAAGAGGCCGGCCGGTTAGAGGAAGAAGACACCCATCCCGCCCCCGTGCATGGATGAGCCCCGCCCCGGAGAGGGAGAGGAAATGCTCACTTGCAGGGGTGTGTGGATGCCGGAGCAAAGTTGACATGTTGCTATATATGGCCTGCTCGGCTGGGTGTGGTAGACTGGTAGTGGACTGCTATGGACCACGCCACAAAGCAGGCCACATGCATCATCGGTCACCGGGGTGGGCAGCGTTTCGGAGTGCCTTTTGCCCTTTTCCTTCTCCCGCGATGATTGAATGTGCTGCAGCCAGTGCATTAGAGATGATCGTCGGAGAAGTAATGGGTCTAGCTCCTCTATTTTTCATAAATAACGACTTTTTTTAAGAAGCCAGAGCCGGACTAAGAAAATACCCCGACCAAACATACTTTAATAGCATTCACTTTCATTTTAAATTTTAGATTATATAAGATATTTGACTTTTCTAAATACATAGTTTTTACTATGTACTGTGATATACATTATGTCTAAATACATAATAAAAGTAATATATTTTATAATTTAGAATGGAGAGAATACTACTATTGTATATACAAATTGGACGGTGTTGGTGAACCAATTGGAATAAAACAATATGGAGCAGATACGACCAAAAGCAAATAAGAGTGTGTCTACAAAAAAGGACATAATTATACATATCTATATATCTTTTATAAAGCTAATCTCCACTATAAGTTATATTTCAACATGCAAGCTATTTGCATCATCTCTCACTAATAGTTATGTCATCCCACTAACTTCCGACCGCTTAATACAAGCTATCTACATCATTTCCACAAAGCGCTAAGAAATATAGAAGGCATCCATATATTGCTATTTGTTTTACACATTCCATCGTTCTAATTCTATTATTTTTTTATTGGATTCTTCCAATATCTTATCCAATTTTGATAAGAATAGATGTAAGAACATGTAGGTTTAACTCACGCATGCAACTGTTTTTATTTCTGAGAAATTCCTGCAACAGTGTCTAGGGTATATCTTTCTAGTTATGTATTCTCTAAATAATCCATTTCTTTGGATCGGGAAAAGGATGTAGCTAGGTTGATTCAAATATTTGACATCTTATCCAAAACAGTAATCATACTCATAACATCTCATACATAGAGAGCTCCATCCCTCGAGTTCTCCACATGTAGACAACATAAGAGCGACTAAAAATTAATTCCGACTACCTCTACCATGACCAAGGGCAACCAATTACAATGTTGTTGATAGGCGGTGAGGTGGTAGTGGTCTCCACCTATCCTTTCCTCGTAACTCTCTCATGTCCCCTAACTTTCCTCACCTCTAACCTCCTATATGAGATCCAAGTGAGGGTTTGGCTTGACGGTGTGATTCGATCACTACTAGCCATGGAACCAGGTAACCCAAATTTTTTGGGTTGGGTAATTTGAAATTCGGGTAATAGAAATCAATACATGATATTTGTCTAGAAAAACATTACCTAAAATTTGAGTTCCAGATAATTCAGCTTTGGGTTTGGGTATACCCGATCTATTCGAGATTTAGAAAAAATAACATGTGTATAGAATTCAAGCAGCATAGCTGGTGCGGTGGTGTTGTTAGATCGTCCTTGACTCCTCATCCCTCGGTCTGCCCTGCATGCTCCTCCTCGTTCCTCGATCTACTAGTGGCATGCATGCATACATGTCAGTCAGTAGGTAGCAAATGTAGGACTGCTATGAAGATTACTCTTGACTATTTTTTATTGGATGGAGCACATAAGTTTAATTGTGTTTTGAGAGAAGCATTGCATGTTTTGATTTAGTCTCAGTTAGTCATTATTCACATCACAGTTTGCATTGGGTTGCTTATTAATAATTCCTAGTGATGTTGGCCAACTCTTATGCTACGTACACGTGAGACCATGTGCTCACATTCGGTTAGCACATATCTTGAAATGCATTATTTCGTATAAAGATTCTAACATCAATTATGCTAAAAGAATATTATGAACATATGACCGGCCCATATATGCACTGTGATGCACATTTCGAATATGGGAAAGAGAGTAATTAATTTCGTTAGGTATCATCTGTAGCCTCAAGAATGTCAACTTGCATTGGCCAGTGTGGATGCACCCAATGTTGCTATTTGCTGTGGATACATCATACATGTTGGTTCAGATAAGCATTGGATCATGCATATATACGATAAGGCTGTTCCGCCGGCGATCGTACAGCTTGGCTCTGCGACTCGTGGCATATGAATAGGATTCAGAATTTCCCTCAGCGGCTCAGCCAGATAAGAGAATTTCCCTTGGTTAGTTGGTTTACTAATTGAAATAGATGTTGTTGTTACGTCGAAAACAAAAATCACCATTAGTTCATGCATGACGAGGTATATGCGGTCATCATGACTGGCAAGCCACGTACTTCCTTTATCTCAAAATAACTGATGTTTTGGATTTTGTGTTGCAAGATTGACTAAATTTATAAATATATATATATATATATAATATTTGTATTTTTAAATAAATATATTCAAAAATTAGATTTAAAGATTTTTCCGATGATACTAATTATATACCATAAATATTAATATTTTTAATATATAGTTAGTTAAAGTTGTTTTTCGAAAAATGTGAACAATAATTATTGTAGAACGGAGGGAGTAGCTAGGTTATATGGTCATGCTAAAACCATTTTCAGCTCACACAGATTGAAACTACGCAACTCCTGCGCATCTATTAGTACTGAACGTTTATTAGTGTTTGTTTTGAGCGTGACATGCATATCGTATATATTTAGGCCGGTCTGCGATATGTAGGTCCAGTTCTCTGATGTCAGATGGATCATATATATCTTTCCTGAATTCTGCCTGTCCCTTGGGAGAATAGTTGGGCCACCTAGCTTATTGATTAAATAATCACGGCTCAACTTATTTGATTCGCTCTGTTTCTGTTCCTCCATTGTTCATCTGGAGAATGAAGGAATCATGTTCGATCTCTGCTGTTCAATAGATGCAGGAAGGCAGATGCATTAGCCAGCAGCAAAGATACCATTCATCAGATGCAAGCACGCGCATTGCCAAAGAGTGGCGAATGTTCGAAAATTCAAAGCAAGCAAGCAGCCATTGTTTTATGTTTACTGAAAGATGCTGCTGGCCATAACTAACCGTTAACCATTAGCCAGAATCAAAACCGCATTCAAACTTTCTTAGACTTGACTGTCTTTTTTTAATTAATGCTAGTTTTCAGGATGATACCCACTGTGATTAAAAGCAACTGCTGGCTTGATCATTGCTTATATCAGCATCGTTATCATCCCGTCACCACCGTGGCATGTATTTTATTAAGGGGTCGTTTACATCCTTTCATTTTAGTGAAACTTAAATCTACTTGATGGATTAGATTATTTTAGGTTGGAATTTGCCATTCCATAACTTTACGAAGCTTACAAAGCATATCTCAAATTCATAGGATGCATGAGAGATAGAAGTGGATTCTATTGATCACTAAAGTTGAGCATGCAGCCCGCGGGCCAAAGGCACGACCCAAAGCACAGTGATTTGGCCTGGCCCGAGCACGGCACGGCTCGATCCCAACCGTGCCCGTGCCAGCCCGAAACATATAGCGGGCCGTGCTTGGGCTGACCCCTTGGCCCGCCAAGTGGCCCGCTTTTAACAGCAGACACGGTGTCGGCCCGATCAGAGAACTTATGAAACTTGAAGTATCAAGTTTTGTGACTTGTGAAACTTGTGACATTTGGCATGTGAAATATGATCTGTGAGTATATTGTGTTATATGAATTGCGAAGTATCAATGTATGTGACCTAAATGTGATTTACTTATGCTTTATTGAATTCTTTATTAAATTTGGTGTTTTTCATATAGCGGGCCATGGACCGGCCCGAAGGACTATTGAGGCGTCAGGCAGGCACGATGGCCTGTGGAGGCACGGTCCAATGGCACGTGTGCTATACGGGCCCGTGCCCTATCGGGCCGTGCCTAGCACGGGCCCGTTGCTCAACTTTATTGATCACTATGTTATAATTTTAGTCTCTAACTTGTAGCATACTCTTCCACTCACTTTCCTACGTAGAAATACAACGTATAAGTATGTCTCTTATATGCCTAACAATAAATATACAAATATATTCCACATGTAACTATATTAACTTAATTAATTTATGTCTACATTATAATTATTAGAATGAATTCAATTCTAATGATCCAAATAGGTCCAGAAAAACAGTACACAGTGCTACAGCTACCTATGGTGAGGTACCTTAGGCGCAGTCTAAGCTACAAACGGAATGAAGCAGCAGGTACAGCACGGAAGCGAACTATTATTACATATCGATAAACTAGTTTGGCGACCACGTTTCTGAACCACACGCGCCAGGAAGCACCGACATTCCCCCAAATCCTGCTGTCAGCCAGGCATTTCCTTGCGCTGCTGGTTTCATGGTTGATTCAGTCACCATCATCTTGCTATAATTTGTCTGCCAGTCTGCCTGTTCAAGTATTTTTCTTGTGATGGACTGGATGCAAGTATGTGTAATGTGTGGATTACTATGAGAAGTACTCCCTCCGTCCCAGAAAGAGTGTCGTTTTAGGTTTTTGTGGCACAAGTTTGACTCGATTTGTAGAAAATATATGCAATATTTATATCTTTAAATAAATTTGTTAAAAAACTAGACTTAAATATCTTTCCAATGATATTAATTATGTACTATAAATATTAATATTTTTTATTATATATTTAGTTAAAGTTATTTCTCGAAAAACGAAAACGACACTTATTTTGGGACGGAGGGAGTACAGACGATTAAGGAACATGTGACCCAATGCAATACAAGATTTAGTCTCATCAGTGTGGCGAGGTCTGAAAATTGACAACTAACCAGCCGTCTGAACGGGAGTGCAAATTTGTTTTTCACGTTAGTACGCTACTAGGGATTGATATTGACTTGTTGATTAAGCGTTATGAGTTATGACCTTATCTGAGAATGCCTCCCTCTATTTATCTAGTTATTATATTCTCCATTCAAGCTGCATTTAGGCCCTGTTTAGTATTAAAAAAAATTATCGCATCACATTGAATCTTTGGACGCATGCATGGAGCATTAAATATAGATTAAAAAATAACTAATTATACAGTTTACATATAATTTACGAGACAAATCTCTTTTAAACTTAATTAATCTATAATTGAATACTAATTACCAAATAAAACAAATACTACAGTATCCAAATTTAAAAAGTTTCGTAAACTAAACAGGGTCTTCGAGTAATACAGATGCATGAGTCACTCGCAATGCAAGCACAATAATGCTACTCCTACTTCTAGCATAGACACACAAACAAGATGGCGATAGAGTCATGTCCTCTCAACGTCATCAGACGGCCTCGTTACTCCTAACTATCATTTGTGCATTGATTGACTCTGCAAGTCAAATATCAGATACACAAAAGTCTTATCAATCGTAGATGAGAGTGCCCCTATAGGTCCGTCTCTTGTTGTATTTCTCTCACGCTTCATGGCAATTAAATTTTAAGGGCTATGAATATTTTAATATGTGGTAAGCAATGAGTCCATTGACATATAATTGTCTCTCTCTCAAAAGTACTTATAGAGATAAGCTGTACATGAGCGTATTCGGATGGGTGTGCAAGCATAACTGCATAAGCATAAATGTTTGTGTCTATTTCGCCAAAAAAAAAAGTATCAAAAGGCCGGCGTTGAGAATTCAAAACCATGAAGATCAAATCCACTAAGGAAACCCTTCATATGTGAAGAAATAATTATATTGAATTCAAGAATTAACCTTCGCACATTTCTATTATAGGATCAAGTGATAAACCTCGACCGGTCGACACTTATCTATCGCCAACGCTGAAAGCTTATCAAGTGTGTTGATTATTGTTAAGGCACCGACAGGATCATCACATCTATTTAGGCCAGCAATTTCAGCCTAATACTTACAAAATGGTGATAAAATTACGTGTTTCACAACAAGCACATTTGAGGATTTGACTAACACTCCTTGTTTACGAACCAACATTTGTACTGATATGCGATAATGCATGTCATCATAAAGACCTATACAAATGGGCCACAAGTGATGAGCATATATACCATTATTTTGTTTTCAAGAACAATGTTTCCATAATAACTCTTACGTACCAATGATAATAACAATTTGTGTCAATTAAATTATATTAAGGCCTTGTTTAGTTTAAAAAATTTTAGCAAAATGAGCACTGTAGCACTTTCGTTTGTATTTGATAAATATTTTCTAATCATAGACTAACTAGGCTTAAAAGATTCGTCTCGCATATTACAGATAAACTTTATATGTAATTAATTATTATTTTTATCTATATTTAATGCTCCATGCATGTGCCGCAAGATTCAATCTGACGGGAAATCTAAAAAATTTTGTAAATTTTTTTGGAACTAAACAAGGCCTAATACTTAGTAGAAAAGTTCTCCTCAACCTGATCCGCACATTTTTATTGGAGAATCAAATGAGCGATGATTACCTATCATGTATTCTGTCACGAACCGATCGACACTTATCGGTCACAGCGTTGAAAGCTTATCCAGTTTGGCAGTTGTTAAAGGCACTGGTCCAGTCATCACCTATATCTACATGTACGCCAATAATTTCAGCAGAATACTAACGAAATGTTTTGTTAAGGCACTGACCCAATCATCACCTACATGTATGCCAATAATTTCAGCTGAATACTAACGAAATGTTAGTAGAGTTACGTCTCCCGCAACCTCGAACACATTTGAGTAGCATTCCTTGTCTGAAAACAAATCAACAATCATTGTACATCGATTGCCTATTCAAGTCAAATGTGGCAAAGTCGTCCAAGGAGTAATCAACCATAGATAAGACTGTGCAGTGCCTCTACGTCCATCTTGTATATTATTTGCCATACGCTCCATTTATGCTATTATTACTTATTATTAAAAGATCCAAACGAGACTTCATGTTAATCCTCATGAAAGAGCTAGGAAAGAAGATAAATACTATAAATATTTCTCATAGAAACTAAAACAATCCTCTCATGGCTCTCCGATATACTCCCTCCATTCCAAATTGTAAGTCATTCCAAGAAGCTTGGAAAGTCAAAGCATTTTTATGTTTGACCAAATTTGTAGAGAAAAATACTAAGATTTGTAACGTAAAGTGAATATATTATGAAAATATAATTAAAAAAGAATCTAATGATACTTGGTTGGTATCATAATAATAATTATTTTATTATATAAATTTAGTCAAACTTAGAAAAGTTTAACTTTCCAAGATTCTTGAAATGACTTACAATTTGGGATGAAGGGAGTATATATATGATCTATACACATACATAACCAAACGGATTCTAGTACACGCAGAACTACATCATCAACCCCATTACCACAGAGGAGAGTAGAGATTGGGATTAGAACTTTAGAACCACAGAGGAGATCGAGTAGAGATTGGGATTAGAACTTTTAGGGCCTGTTTGGATTGTAGGATTTGTGAAGGAAAAGTACAGGAATCAAGATTCCTCTATTTTATGCACTGTTCATGCGTTTGGAACACAGGATTGAGTATATCCTTTCCTGGTTTTGACGCCTTGGTCCTGCTTGTCTCATGGGAAGTTTGGAAAGAACGGAACGCGAGGATCTTCCGAAATGAAGTGTCCACGGTGGCGACCATTGCAAAGCGCATCCACGATGAAGGAAGTCTTTGGATCGAGGCCGGCTTCACCCCCTTAGCTACTGTCTGGGCGTTCTCTGATAACGCCGGTGTCGCGCAAATAGCGCCGTATAGTACTTTTCTGTTTCTCTAGGTTGTTAGTTCCGCTATTTTGTTCGCTTGCCGCTCGCAAATGAGTGAAGGTAGCGGACCTAACAGCTTTGTAATTTCAAACTCCTTTCGTCTCAATGAAACACGGGGGGCAGCCCTGTTCGCGAAAAAAAAAGTATATCCTTTCCTATCAAAACATCCAGTCTACATTTTTTTATCTATTCACGTCACTTGTGTTCTTGCCATGCACCAACTCCAGAACTTTGATCTACGATCTACGCTTCAGACCTCCATTGTTAAGTTAATGACCTACCAAAGCTAATCTCAAGCTACCAAGTTTAGCAAGACAGGCACATCATTAGTCCAAATAAAATGATATTTTTGTGCTACCTTATTCCTGCATTCCAAACACTCATTACTGTAAAATTCCTGTGTTTTTCAAATCCTCTGTTTTACCACCACATTCCTTTTCTATTCCTGTATTTTCTCCTATTCCTACATTTTTTATTCCTCCGTTCCAAACAGGCCCTTAGACGTGATGCAAATGATTTCATCCAACCAACAGTCTTCACGAGACGCTCAAACGCATGTAAGCGTCAGTGACGATGAGAGTCGATCTAGATATGATGATAACTACAGTCTATAGTACAGTAGTAGAACGTATAAAGAAAAAGAGAAGGTGGAGGTCGGCAGATTAGATAGCTCGTCTGAAGAATCCAGACCACGCCGCACCGCCGCGGCATCCAGTCAGTGTAGTACTGTGGCATCGAGGAGATCTGGAGATGGCATTCCAGAACAGCACACTCGCTGTTCACGCTGAATGGATCGGAATCCCATGCGCATGCCCTCGATCTCAGTTCGTGCGTCCAGGCACCCACGGTGCCCGTCCGCCCTGTCGCTGTCAGGCCCTCCCCCTACGACGCCCCCTATCCATCCTAGACGATGCTCTTTTCCGTGCCAAGTGACCGGTCAGAGCTCGAGGGACGGCACGCACGCTGCTAGTGCTAGGGCCTCTCGGTCGGCTGTCGCTAGAGGTAGGGGAAGGGATCGGTGGCGATGGCGACATTTCCGTGGCGGGCGACGACGGGTAAGCGTCCAGTGGTGGCCTGGTGGACGACGACCGGACGGAGGAGGACTGCTGCAGTGGAGGCCGGCCCGGCGCGGCGCTACGCCTGCGACATGGCCGCCGCGCGTCTTTGCCCCCCCCCAACGCGCTCGAGAAGCTGACCGCCGGATTAGATACAGCCATACACGACAGCCAGTGTCAACTCATAGAACTGCCCCCACATTATTCATGGAACAAGGATTGACTTCCTCTCTTTTCTTGCCTGTTTAGTTTCAAAAAAATTTACAAAATTTTTCAGCCTCATCACATTAAATCTTTAGACATATGCATGAAGTATTAAATATAAACGAAAATAAAAACTAATTACACAGTTTAGTTAAAATTGACGAGACGAATCTTTTGAGCTTAGTTAGCCCATGATTGAACAATATTTGTTAAATACAAACGAAAGTGCTATAGTGTCGATTTTCCAAAAAATTTTGAAACTAAACAAGATAGTTTCCAAAAATTTTTGGATTGGGGTACTGTAGCATTTTCATTTTTATTTGACAAACATTGTCTAATCATGGAGTAACTAGGCTCAAAAGATTCATCTCGTGATTTACAGACAAATTGTGCAATTAGTTTTTTTGTTTCTATCTGTATTTAGTGCTCTATGTATGTGCCGCAAGATTCGATGTGACGGGAAATCTTAAAAAGTTTTTGGTTTTTAGGGTGAACTAAGGCCTCGTTTAGTTCCCAAAATTTTTCAAGATTTCCCGTCACATGAAATCTTGCGGCACATGCATGAAGCATTAAATATAGACGAAAACAAAAACTAATTACACAGTTTACCTGTAAATCGCGAGACGAATCTTTTGATCCTAGTTAGTCTATGATTGGATAATATTTGCCACAAACAAACGAAAGTGCTACAGTAGCGAAATCCAAAATTTTTCTCAAACTAAACAAGGCCTAAACAAGACCTTACTCCTTTTTCCACTTTTAAAAAAATACTCCCTCTAATCCAAATTACTTCCTCCATCCCTTAATGTGTGTTGTTCTAGGATGATAACGTTGTTGTCTCTTAATATGGCCTTGTTTAGTTCGCAAAATTTTGGCTTTTTGGCTACTGTAGCACTTTCGTTTTTATTTGACAAACATTGTCCAATCACGGAGTAACTAGACTCAAAAGATTCATCTCACAAATTTCAGGTAAATTGTGTAATTAGTTTTTATTTTTATCTTTATTTAATGCTCCATGCATGCGACCAAAGATTCGATGTGATTGGGAATCTTGAAAATTTTTGCGAACTAAACAAGGTGTATATGTCATTGATCTACTGACATGGGTCCCACGCATAGGTGCGGACTCTCGCCACGTGAAGGGGTTGGCGCCCGCAACAGCCTTATCTCATGATTCTCCCTCACACCACCGCACAGGCCGCAAATGTTCGTAAAAAAATATATATTTATTTTGTGGCACGTCTCCTACTTTCAATTCAAGATGGAGCACTAAATGTTTTAGAGGTGTCGAGACTTTTGCCAACTTCTTTGATTCCTGAGCCACAACCTAAAACGACACATATTAAGTGACGGAGAGAGAGTATAACTTATATATAAGTTTTTTTTTCTAATACCGTGTAACAACATAATCTTTACATCATTTTAGGCTACCTACAATCATTTCCAAGAGTTTCCTTAAAACAAACTATTTATGAATTATTAGATAGTATAAACCAGATTTTTATTATCTTATACTCTTAGAGCTTAGACTAGGTAAAATTATATTCTAAACTATAAGATTTAGCCATTCTGTAAAATAAAAAACTCATCCAAAACATAGAGTTCTACAACAGCCTTTGTATAGGATAGCTAGTGAGGACGACATGCTATATATGACAAGCGAAAGTTTAGGAATAGCAAGCTTGCTATTTTAGCAAACGAGATAGCACACCTGTTGGAGTTTAAGCTTTGCTTTAAAAATATAAAAATAGCCTAGATAACATGGATAGCATATTTGTTGGAGTTGCTCTTAAAGCTAAACCCCACTAGAGATTTCTCTCAACATGCAAGCTATTCACATCAACATCCACTAAAACTTGCAATTATAGCCAACTAGGACATGTAATTATGATAGTTATCTCTTCATCTACTAACATGCATTTAACTGTCTATATTGATGTGTCGAATCATTCAACAAAATTAATTTAAGATAATTTTATTCATATAACTATAAATATAAATAGTCTAATTTCTTTTTAAATTATTTAAAATTCCCGCAGCAACGCGCGGGGTATTCTTCTAGTTTTATAGAATAGAAAGCCACCTTTGAAACCCAAAGAAGGACCAGATTTGTTTGGTTTTTATAGTTCGAGGGCATCCATTACACGGTTTTGTAGTTTAAGATTAAAAATCGGACTAGTATACAAGTTGGAGGTTCAAAATTGTAATTTACCGAAAAAGGAGGTGGGGCATTCTAGATATATCTCAACTCCCTAGAGTTTAGACACCACATAACTAGCAAAGGGTCTATGATTTTCATTGATCATGGTCTTCATGGATACTAATTATTGGTGATGTTATAAGATCACACGGCATAGATCATCCACAATCTTTAATCAATCAGTCTAAGAGAGAGAGAGAGATAAGAGCGTGATCTCTTTGGTAAAATAGAAGTAACATTTTGCGTTATCTAAAGATAACCATTTTAAGTTTTAATTTGGTATTAAATCACATTTGTTGTGTTTGGGTATTTAAAAAACAGGAGTATATATAGATTTGTTTGTATCAAAAAGTGGTTTCACAATAGAAATCTTTTACAATGGTTGGGAAGTACCTTGGTATCTACAGGTTCTTTCATCTTTTTCTTTAAAAAAATAATTTGAGAAATATAATATAGAGGATATTTTAGTATTTGAGAAAAAATCCAAAAATCATGCCACCCTGCCTAAATCAATGCATGCGCCACCAAAGACTTCCAAAATCAGCTAGCTCGGCGTGCATGCATAAAATGGAGGCTACCATATTTGTTTGCTACAAGAGACCCAACGATCACTAATAATTGGGTCACGTATGTTCCTCATTTCCTGTATGTACATCACGGTTTTCCACCAACGTGTCTCCGTTTGCGTTTCGTGTCCAACGACCCTTCATGAAATTAATCTCTTATGTACCACATTGTATGTAGCACCATCATATATGTCACATTAAAAAACTGTTACACTAACACATTAGCACCATCATTTATGTCATATTAAAAAAATATTACACTAACTATGCACATTAGTACCATCGGATCAGTCACATAAAAAAATTACACCAAGTATGCACATCCACTTCATACGGATCCATGCACATATATTTTAGTAGATTTTTTGTGGATCTAACTGCAAGTTATTTGCCTAATCCTATTTTTGCTCTTGAATAACAGCACTAAAATGACTGATTTACCCTTTTACAGAAATAATGCCTAACCTATTTTGGTACTAAAATGCCTAACATTAGCACCATCTTGCCTCACCTATTTTGGTACCAGCCCCATCTAATTTGGTACTCACATATTTGGTACCTTTAGGTATTTTCAGTCGTCTGATTTTCATCTGAAGGATGGCCCACTTTTTTCTAACCATTGTAAAATTTCTCTTCACAATATTTGGTACTATCCCCACATAGTTTGGTACTATCCCTACCTATTTGGTGTATATGCCTTCATGATGTTTATAACAAAGTTTTGATGGCTACTCCATCACGAATAAGTCATGCTATAAAACTTTGCTTATTTTTATGGAAGGGAATATTAAAAGGAGGTTAGGAAGATGATAATAACTAATAGTAGCTTCAACCTATTTTTCATACCTAAAACCTAATGAGCACAAGCCCAATGTGGTTTCATTCTAGTGAAAACACCTCTAGTGCAATTAATGATGGATTTTTGGGTGGATGATGATGAGATGAAAGTTTTCCTACATTATCTAGGTACTCCCTCTGTCTCAAATTATAAGTCATTCCAAGAATCTTAGAGAGTCAAATTTTTTTAAGTTTGACCAAATTTATATAGCAAAATAATAACATTTTTGGTACCAACCAAGTATCATTAGATTCTTTGTTAGTTATATTTTCATAGTGTATCTATTTTATGACATAAATCTTTATATTTCTCTCTATATTTTTGGTCAAACTTAAAAATGCTTTGACTCTCCAAGATTCTTGGAATGACTTATAATTTAAAACGGAGGGAGTAGTTTCGTTCTAGTGAAAACACCTCTGGTGTGATAGGGGATTTGCGAGTGTTTGGCTCTATGTGAAGGCCAAAGGTTTTTGCCATTGTATTAGAAAAAAGTGGTTTCGTCGATGAGAAATGAACCACTTTTTGGCAACTACTCCCTCCATCCTAATATAAGAGTTTGGCTTTTTTATCCTAGTTTGACCACTTGTTTTATTCAAAAATCTATACAAACATAGTTAATTTTAAAGTCATTCATGAAGAACTTTTATTACTAAGTCACGACATAAGAAATAATATTTTATATAAATTTCTGAATAAGACGAGTGGACGAACTTGATGTTAAAAAAATCAAACATCTTATAAATTAGATGGATTGAGTACAACTATAACATATTCATCTTGCCCCATAGGCACCAACGGTGTTCCATCGCTGCCACCGCCATCTTTTAATTATTCCAAGAGCAAAGATCTAATAATACATACTTTTCTCTAAAAAAAATATAGACACATCAGTGGCAGATTTAAGATTTTAATCATGGGGTATGGATAAAAATGATATAGTTCATCAACATAGACATAACATAATTAGATTACTAAATAATAATAAAATAGTTGTGAATGTAGAGTATTGAGGTTGTTGTTTGGGCTGAGCAGACTAACAATTGTATATAACAATGTATTATACATATACATATTATTAAATGGTATATATATTAGATGTTTTTTAAAAAATTTTGGACGGACAGCTGTACCCCATGCTACTACTGTAGATCCACCTTTGAGACACACGTACGTTTACATATACACATGCACCCTTACCTTTTATGAATACTTCTAAGACACTACCGCATACAAACTGCATAGTGGAAAGGGATTAACTGAATACTTCTAAGACACTACCGCATACAAACTGCATAGTGGAAAGGGATTAACTGAATACTTCTAAGACACTACCGCATACAAACTGCATAGTCGAAGGGATTAACTGAAAAGCCACAATACAGGCTGCATATGGTGCCATCCAAGAATGAATTTCATGTACCCTTTGACCATCAAATCATTTTTCAATTGATCATAATATTAGGCTAGACTCAATTGATATATAAAGTTTTATTTATAATTAGACGGATCTAAACTTATATAAAACTTTTACTTAGACGGATCTAACTGTCTCTAAAATGCTGTGATTAATAATTACACAAGGCCCTCGAAACTTCCTAATCTAAGTATAAGTTCCTGTTTAAATTCCAGCAAAGTCCAACTTGACCAACAGATACTTTTGTTTAGCGCGTTGCAGCTCCCTAAACATGGATTCATTGAACCTGGACAGATTTGACCTTCTCTTTCATCCGGCTCTGCACTTGTCCTCCTTACCATTCTTCTTTAATAAAAAAAACAGCGGAACTTTCGTTGCCTGAGTCCGAGCTGCACCCCTGACCCACAATTGCGTCCACATTCCAAACAATCCTCTGCCATCCAATCTGAAAGATAATAGCAGTATCCCACTTGTGGGGCCCGGGAACTCCAAAGGGCAAAGGCAAGGAGGAAAAGTTCTCGAGGTCGACCAGACCACCAACACCAAGTGCCGCTGAGTATTGCAGTAAGAAAGAGAGATCTCTGTTCTTTTACATACATTCGCTTTTCTTTTGTTTTGACCTGCTCCTTTTACCGGGAGAAGAATTTTTTTTGGGATGCCGTAGTCGTAAACTTTGAGTTCCTGCCTTGTTTATTCCGATTGTTAATAAGTTCTTGGACTTGGATGATTGGTTCTTTGCGCTAAATGAAGCTGCTTACCGAATTCTAATCAGAACTAATCCTCTTTGTGCGGTAGGATTGGTGATCATTTAGATCGACTGGGCTAGATGCAATCACCCATAAAGGAGGTGTTGGTCGCTTGTTCAGCGAAACTAGTTTATATGCTTTGTTCTTTCGATGAGTTTTACAGACTGAACTTTTTTCAAAAGGTTTAGCTCACTGAAATTCAGAAGCCGCCATTTTTAGTTGCATATATCCTCTGACAGCCTGACTTCTAATGGCTAGAGATCGACGTTGTATTAACAAAATTATGATTTCTGACGTTTTTTGGAGGAAAGGAATAGAGTAAGTGACGCGTTCATTGAGTGTGAAATTTGATCCTGACAGAGCAGTTGACCAAACATTCTAGGTTCTCCTGATGCCCTGATCTGTACTGAATAGTACAGTACAATGCGAGGCACTGGCTCATTGGCCAGCGTGAGCTTGCTAGTATGCTTTCCTAAGCGAGTGATGAGAGCCATCAAGAGTGCCTGGAATCCGTTAGGCACGAATGCAGTGCGCCTGCACTTTAGAACATTCCACCTCGTTGCCTAAATGCCTCATCACATATGCATGAAGAACTAGACAGCTCGGCCTACTTTTTTGACGCGTGACTTAGAGTTCTTGGACCATGTTGATGCGGCAACTGAGAGCCCATGATTTAATCACGACTAGGAATTTCGAAGCCAATATATAGTTTACAAGGGTATATCGTTTTCCTTTTCTGTGATGACTATTTGTCGAAATTCTGATACATCTTCAGATAATGGTTGCAACTAGATCTAACAAACTGCATTATTGAGCATTGCTTCTTTAGATGGTTGATAGGTTTTGAGCTGTGTGAAATAATGGATTGAACATATAGGTTATTGACTTCCTTTTAAAAAAGAGTTGAATTTGTTGCTTCTTTTGTAAGATGTGGTTGTTAGCTTGAAAGGGATTTGATTTGACAACATGAATGGCTTTTGTTCTTTTGAACGATTTATAATGAAAATGTACCTGTTTATAGCCAAAAAAAATTGAAAATGTACCTGTCATTCATGCATGAAAACTTGAAACAGCCACGTTTTACACGTATGCTACTACAGAAAAGCTGAAAATTGTAGGCTCTCCGGTTTCCCCTGGAAAATAAGAAACATGCCATCATCAACCGAAATTATTCATAAGTCGGCTAGTTTTCATGCTACCGTTCTTCTACTCGATAAAGTATAAACTGGCTAGTAGTTAGAAATCATTTGATATATATATATATATATATATATATATATATATATAGTACAAATATGGGGGGGAATTCAACTTACAAGTTAATTAGAGCCACCAAGAGTGCCTAGACTCTCTTGAGTAGTGGACTTGAGAACCCTCCAACCTAATTGCCAACAGAAGTCACTAACACAATATTATGATGGCCTGAACATAAAAACTTTGAGAAGTCCAGTTCCTTTCCCTCACTTCGGAGTTTGCCTGAATATTCGCTGAGTTCACTTGCACCAGAGGAAACTGCTGTATTTGGATAGCGTGACTGTCTAGCTGCAACTTGAAAAGATTATAGTCGCAAGTTGTCAGGTTGACTCTGCATTTTTCTTAAATCAAATACAGACTTGTCAGTTATCAACTTTGATTTTCATTCCTATCCCTAAATAGCAGCTCATATTCTTTCAACCACTGGTCTGCTGCTGTCATTGGAAAATCATACATAACTTTGGACATGAGCATGAACAAGTAATCGATAAGCTGTGCATAACCTATTCACTAGTTAGTCACTATTTCCAGCCTCTACGTTGAATGTGGAACATTTTCCGATACAGATTCGTATAGCTTGCTCCCCATCTTGGGCTCTTTGGCAGTTGGCCCCTATTGAAAATAGAGGTTTGACCATGATCTCTGGCTGGAGAGCCTTCTTGCATCTGCATATGCATATATATAATGGGCAGTCCCTAGCTTCATCACGACGACGAAGCAAAGCAGACCTTCTTCACAAGTGCTTCTGCTAACAGGCATCGTCGCATCGCTGTGTAGGTTTTGTTTCGACGATCCTTAGCTGTATATATGTTTACACTTTATACACCATGATGGAGTAACAATCAATAGTTGGCTTTCTAAGAAACAAGGGTGCGTGTGTACCTTCATCTGATCATCTCATTTTCAGATCTGGCTTTCGTTAGGTGCACCATGCATATGCATGCATCTGACTATACTGTCCGTGTTCTTTCGTGAAAGTATTAGATTTTTTCCATCTGAAACCTGAAGAGTTTATGAACATATATAGCTTTATTTCCTTGCACGATCCAGTGTATTGATGATATCTTGTATTACCATGATGCCAATGTGATTCCTTTTGTGGTTTCCTACTCCACATCGCAGATATTCCTGAAACCAGCTGTCCATCCCACTGGGAGCACCGCAGATGCCGCGAACGGTGTCTGATGGGGGAGAAGACGACCATGGCGCCGACGTTGCTAGCAGGACGTCGTCGCACCGCCGCATGGAGCACGGACATGGGTATAAGGTCGGTGTCCCACCGAAGAAGAACTTCCTCACCGAGTTCTCTGACGCGGTGAAGGAGACGTTCTTCGCTGACGACCCACTGCGGCAGTACAAGGATCAGCCCAAGTCCAAGCAGATCTGGCTCGGCCTGCAGCAGGTCTTCCCGGTGCTCGACTGGAGCAGATACTACTCTCTCAGCAAGTTCAAGGGTGACTTCATCGCTGGGCTCACCATTGCCAGCCTCTGCATACCCCAGGTCAGTTGAGTTATACATCAGAGCGCCCTTGCTCATCAGCAGCAGCACAGTTCATGCACTGACGCTATCTGATACAATCTGTGGCCTAACGAACCGTGCTTTGGACCACAGGACATTGGCTATTCTAAGCTTGCTAACTTGCCAGCAGAGGTGGGACTATGTAAGTGCTCTCATTCACATATGCATCATCCCTTTGTTCTAATTGCGACCCTTTCCAACTATGCTGATCAGAGACGTGCTCACCATTTTTACAGACAGTAGCTTTGTGCCGCCTCTGATATACGCCGTGATGGGCAGCTCCAGGGATATAGCCATCGGCCCAGTGGCCGTGGTGTCGCTGTTGCTCGGTACTCTCCTTCAGAATGAGATTGACCCCAAGACACACCCGCTTGAGTACAAGCGGTTAGCGTTCACCGCGACCTTTTTCGCAGGGGTCACTCAGGCAGCGCTCGGATTCTTCAGGTAAGTGATGCCTGGTGATTGTTAACCTGTCAGTTCGTAGCTCCTTTGGCGTGATCATTTCATCTAGTCTGAAACTCAACTCTGCCACAGGCTAGGGTTTATCATAGAGTTCTTGTCTCATGCTGCCATTGTCGGATTCATGTCCGGTGCTGCCATCACCATTGCTCTTCAGCAGCTGAAAGGATTTCTTGGAATTGCAAACTTCACCAAGAAATCTGATATTGTATCTGTCATGAAATCAGTTTGGGGAAATGTTCACCATGGGGTAAAACACTGTACCATGTGGATCTTTTGATGGAAACCACGGTATTTGAGACTTTGAGTGCTTGACACAATATGTGTGTGCTATTTATTGCAGTGGAATTGGCAGACAATACTGATAGGAGCGTCCTTCCTGGCATTCCTTCTGGTTGCCAAGTACATTGTAAGACAATACATTACATGCTCCAAAATGGCAAGAACTCATCTTGGTTTTCTTTTGACTATGCGATCACACTTTTATTTGAATAATTCAGGGGAAAAGGAATAAAAAGCTCTTCTGGGTGTCTGCAATCGCACCTCTCACTTCGGTGATCATATCCACATTTTTTGTGTACATCACTCGTGCAGATAAGCATGGTGTTGCAATTGTAAGTCATATTTGACCGTTCTTGATGTTAGCATATGCAAGTGCATTATTAGTTGAAGCTAACAATAAAGATCATCACTGCATAACTGCAGGTCAAGGACATAAGGAAAGGCATCAACCCACCTTCATCTAGTCTCATATACTTCACTGGCCCATACCTGGCAACAGGATTCAAAATTGGGGTAGTAGCTGGAATGATAGGACTAACGGTGAGACAAACCCTTTGATACGGAAACATACTTCTTCAGCTTTTGGTGTCAAAATTATCATAACGTGGAAAACTTTTCTATGACAAAAAAAATGTGCTGATTAATCAACTGATGCAAACTTATCAGGAAGCAATTGCAATTGGAAGAACATTTGCTGCCCTCAAGGATTACCAGATAGATGGGAATAAAGAAATGGTGGCTCTAGGAACCATGAACATTGTTGGTTCATTGACTTCTTGCTACATAGCCACAGGTAACAATCAATTCAGAAATAAAAAAAATCATAGCCACAGGTAACACTTAATTCTGACAGAAGTCGTTCATTGTAGGTTCTTTCTCACGGTCAGCAGTTAATTACATGGCTGGCTGCAAAACAGCAGTGTCAAATGTTGTTATGTCAATTGTCGTAATGCTTACGTTGCTGTTGATCACCCCACTGTTCAAATACACACCAAATGCAATCCTTTCCTCAATCATCATATCAGCAGTGCTTGGTTTAATTGACTACGAGTCAGCTTACCTTATCTGGAAAGTTGACAAACTGGACTTTCTAGCATGCATGGGAGCATTCTTTGGAGTCATATTTTCATCAGTGGAGTATGGCTTGCTCATTGCGGTGTGAATCACTTCTATTTCGTTTATGCTACCAACAATTGAGTTCTTATATTATAGACAAAGAGCTGATGACTGTAAAACCTTTTGTGAATAGGTTGTGATATCTCTTGCTAAAATTCTTCTCCAAGTAACACGGCCAAGAACAGTTTTACTTGGAAACCTTCCAAGGACAACTATATACAGGAATGTAGAACAATATCCTGATGCTACTAAGGTTCCAGGGATGCTAATTGTTAGAGTGGACTCAGCTATATACTTCACAAACTCCAACTATGTTAAAGAGAGGTAAAATGTTTGTATTCAACATGAGCTTCTGTCACAGGAATGATTACTACTATAGGGTTTCAGAGTGGCATATTTGGCTTTCTTTTTGTTATTACCATGGATACAGCCTTTTTTGACAAAAAAAGAGGTGAACTACTATACTTTAGTAGTTCAAGCAGAATGTACAAGCATTAAAAAGAAAGCATAAGATGCTAGTAGTGCTTAGAAGAATTTTTCACATAAACCTTTTATATATCTATATACTGCACATTAGAATTTGGCCTGCAGGGCAGATGTAGCTAAATGTTTTATAGATCTTGAAATTTTGATATATAATTTGATGGATGTGATTAGTAGCATTCTTTTTATATCTATTCGAATTGACTCATCCATAATTTGGAGGGTAACCTCAATGCAAAGTCTTTTATCTGATCAGAAAAAGAAAGTTAACAAGAAAGTTAACAGTTCCTTGAAAGTGCAAGGCTACACCAGATGCTCTTCTAAGATTGGCTACATGTGCAAATACGATATGTGATTAGTATTCTAGTGGCATGAGATTGCATTAGATGCATTATTGAGTCATGTTCAGTATTCTAGTAGAGAATGTTACAATTTAAAATCAGCTAAAGAGGAAAGCAGTGCTTAATTAGAATCTAATTTTCAGAATCCTGAGGTGGCTAAGAGATGAGGAGGAGGAGCAACAGGACCAGAAGTTACCAAAAACTGAGTTTCTAATTGTTGATCTGTCTCGTAAGTCACAAGAACATATCTGACTCTATGCTATCTTTTTACTTAAGTTCCATATAGTGATTGAAAACATTGTTCTAACTCTCAACAGCTGTAATTGATATCGACACAAGCGGAATCCACGCTTTGGAGGAGTTGTTGAAAGCTCTTGAAAAACGCAAAATTCAGGTAAGACGCCACATCTCATAACAAGCATTTACAACTACTTGCAGTCTGGTAGTGATACACTGCTAACACAAAAATTCACTGAAGAACCCCCCCTCCCCTCTTACTTTCAAAAAAAAAAACTGAAGAACCCCTCACTAAGGTAAAAATCCGTTCCTTTTACTTACAGCTGGTTCTTGCCAATCCCGGGCCAGCCGTGATCCAGAAGCTCCGCTCAGCTAAATTCATGGACATGATTGGTGAAGACAAGATATTCCTCTCGGTTGGCGACGCTGTGAAGAAATTTGCTCCCAAGGTGGTGGATAATGTCTGAAGGAGTTTCGTAGTCATGTACAGTACATGAGCAAGGAGAAGTCTATCTATTCTTCAGCGAAGTCCAGTGGACACTGACAGTGTGGATTTATAGAGCAGAAGCAGAACAGAACGGGAGTAAATAACATGGTTTGCAGAATGGTAAATAAAGAAGATGTTCCGGAGTTGGAGTTCATCACGTTTTTCGAGATGTGGTTGGATAGAAAGCAGATGGTGGCCTAGTTGTAGTTGGGCGTCTATGACAGTCCTTGTGGTTGTGGAGTCTGTTCCGCGTTGGCAAGCACTTAGGTGATGGCGATCGAAGGTTTGATGGATCAGAAGATATGGATGCATATTATCACTGATCGTGAAAGAAGAGTTACTCCCTCGCCCCCAAAAAGACTGTTTTAGCTACGAACCTAGACAAATGTTTGTCCATGTTCATAGTTAAAAAGATGGAGAGAGTACCACCTATTTGGGATTCCAGGCTTTGTGTCTGTATCTTACAGTACTTAGCCCCTTTCCTTGTAATTTCAGGTTTTTTATGAGGTTTTACAGCTTATATTATATATGTATATTCTGCCATGCTGATGCATTCGTAAGTGTTCCCTAACCAAAAGAATGGGTGCAAAAACGTGATTCTGAGGTGCGAGGAATTTGTTGAAGAGGGGCATTCTGACTTAGGGTATGTTTGGTTCCTTTGCTAAATTTGAGCCAGCTAAAACTATCTTAGCTACTCTTGGATGACTAGGGGGACTAAACTATTTTAGTTTCTTTTTAGTCACTGTGTTTGGAAGTTTAGCTACTAAAGTGACTAAAGTTTAGCTGGCTAAAATTTAATAAAGGAATCCAAACAGGGCCTTAGAGTCTGTTTTTAGCTAGCTAAAATTATTTTAGCTAATCTCAGGTGACTAATAGAACTAAACTATTTTAGTTTTCTTTAATCAATGTGTCTAGAACTTTAGCTACTCGCTAAAATTTAGCAAGAGGAACCGGACCTGACCTAGTTTTCTTCGTTCCTACTGGGCATCGGCATTCATGCATGTGTAAGATGCATCGGGCCTGAGTTAACTGGTAGTGAAGCAGAGGAACACGAGGTGCCCGAGTTAACTGGTAGTGAAGCAGAGAGACACGAGGCTCACCTGACCGACGGGAACCGCCTAGCCTGGCCGAGATGCTGACCGTCAGTCTCAGTCGCCCCGGCCGCCAGTGTATGGCAGGAGGAAGCAGCGCGGTTGCTCGCCCCGCCGACGGGAGCCGTAGGCCCGCGTTCTCGGCTCTCGCGGTCTCGCCCGGGCGCCCGGCCGGCGGCCGCCATTGATTTGGGCATGGCGGCCCGACGTGTGGGCCGCGGATTGTCGACATTGCCCAGAGGGTTTAGGTTAGCCGCGCGGGCCGTGGCCTTCTGGGCTCTCAGTCCAGCCGGAAAACTACGCGAGAATTTGAGCGCAATTGATGAGCCCATCACTTTGTTCGTCTACCTCCCACCCGCCGCCGTCGGGTGCCTCGTACGGAATTCCCCACCGGCCACCCGCCACCGCGCGCCTAACACAAAATCCATCCCCCTCACGGCCTCACCTCCACCGCTCCGCCTCTCGCGATAACCACAAGCCCCAAAAAAATCCATGGAATAGTCGCAGCTACAGCCGGATACCGCCCCGATCGCCTCAGCGTGAGCTGGAAACTAGCGCGGCAGCGGCAGGTGCGGCGGTGCGTCACCTTTGCTGGCCGCTTCACGCCGTTGCAGCCCGCCTCCCTTTGAGTGTCCCTACCGGCATGCGGACCGCGCCTCCGGGTTCCTTCGCTTCGTCTCGTGGAGGCATTCCCACGAACACCTTCGTGGCATATCCGCCGTGCTCCTGCACGCGCCGTCTCGAGCGTCCCACACCTACGCCACCGTTTAGGACGCACCTGAAATCCACTTGATCGAGTCCTGCGATAGCAAGGTGGGTAAGGTGCAACCACGAAGAAGGTGAATTCCATGTATGTGCTCATCCAATGAGAACTGGAGATTGGTGTTTCTGCGTGTACGTCGATGTTGATACATCTGGGCAAGGCTTCGAGTGGCCACTGGCCAGCACTCAACTCTGCCATGGACTGGTGCGACCAGATGCTGAGCGATGGTGTCCGGCCAAAATTTCAGTTATCTACATTCTACGATGCCGGCGGTCAGTGGTCAGTGCATCGTACAAGGATGCGGATATGCTGACCCAATCATGAAGAAGGTTTTTGATTGAGTGAGACCTGGCGCATTCGTGATTTTTCTATACAGTGACTTGGATTCAGCATCTGAGGTATCTGTTGAATGATGAATGATGGATTAATGGTAGGGGGAGGTGGTTGTTTGTAAGCCAAATAGCAATATACTCAGTTCTAATCAATGGATTATGCCGTAAGTGGGAGGTTGAGGCTTTGGAAGATCCTATTATACAGATGAAAGGTCACATTTATCTAACAGAAGTGTGTGCATATTATATTATACAGATGAAAGGTCACATTGATCTTACAGAAGTGTGTGCATATACAGATGTACTGCCAATCTGCACTCTGTCACAATAGCTGGACTATGGGATTCCTGACTCCTGAGCAAATTTATATAGCAAGCACTTCTCGTTTGCTCTGAATTTGCGTTTCAGGGATGCTCTAGGTTGGTGTTGGACTGTTCCACAGGATGGCAAGGGATCGCCTGCTCATTATAATACATTTACATGCAATGGCTCAGCAGACGTAATGATCGAAAAAGTATGGTTGAATCTGCATTTGTCTATGGTATCAAGATGAAATGGGGATACTGGTATGTTTCACTGAACCGTAGGAGGATACAGGATGAGGTAATCAAGGACTTTGCATTATTGGTTAGGACAGGAAGGCACTGTTAATGATTACTAACGCATTGAAGCAGGACTTTTCAGCCATTTCACATAAAACACCCTCATTGAAATGACTGTGGCTCAGCAGGCACTACTAGTGCTCTGGATTCTGGAGTATAAAAGGCTCTAAATAAAGGTACCTTGCTCTGTCTTTCAACTTATTTTCAGATATCGGCAAGGTGTCAATGTGTTTTGACCAACCATATTGATCATTCCAATTGTTGTTTTTCTTAGTTAAATGCTACCAGAACTTATTAATAATATGGCATTTTGAGCAACTGTCAATTAGTGAATACTACTGAGTACTGATGCTTTGAGATACTAAAGTTTTTTTTTTCGAAAGATCCGGAATCCCGGCTTTCATTAATAAGAGCTTGATAGTGTAATTACAAGAAAGAGGCTTTTCCTGGCACAGGTTGTGCCAGCCCCAACCCCTATTGCCCAGAGCACAAAAATGGCTCCGTGCCACCCCTACTGTTACATAAGCTAATTACATACTACTGGAGGCTACGCTATCCATATACTGCTGCCCGATATTAAGATACTAAAGTCAACGAAGGATTATAGTGCCAATTCCTCCTATGTTGGTTTTGTTTTTATGAATGTTTATAGTGCCTCTGCATTTTGCAGCTATTTGTGTCTCTATGTTTGCTGCTTCTCTTAGAGTGGTTAATATTCGATTAGTTGTTCGGTCACTAATTGTTGGTATGTAACTGCTTAATTGTAAACTTTGCTTGATCCCTTAGACTAGTCTTGCAGGGATCGTGTTGGTCCTGGTAAGCCTTGGCTTACTAAGTCCATGTGTGTTCTAACCCTCTTTTCCTCTTAATATGGAAAATTCACTTAGACACGGTCATGAAAAAGAAATTATAGTTTACCTAATGGCTGATCTTATACTGGACTAATCTCAGCTTCTCAAGATATGTACCTGGGGTAAATGGAGGTACCTATATCTGTTCTTTTACTTGCCTTTTAGCGTATCATTGTAGCTTTGTTCACTTTTAATTGTCTTTTAGCATGTCATTGTCTTTAATGAACTTCATTCATTCATATCATTTGCTAGGGCCTGTTTGATACAAGGGGCTAACAGTTAGCCTCTATTTTTGTATGCCAAAAGAGAATGACTAAACATGGGCTATTTTTTGGCTAATAATAGCTAATAGAGCTAATTGGTGGTTAAAACATTAGCCCATGTTTAAAACCTATTGTCATAAGATAGGCTAATTTTAGTCTTGGGATCCAAACGGTTACTCCCTCGGCCCCGAAGAACAAGGCATACATATATTTCAAAATTTAATAAGTTTTATTATCTAGCCTAATTATATGAAAAGTCTATAGTACAAAAGCGGTTACATTACATTTCATATTTAGAAATAAATTTCTAATATATAAAAATTGTATTATATATTATAAGAGAAATTAGTGGCCAAAGTATGATCTTGAAAACCACCTTAGTCAAATTATGACTTCTATTTTAAGACCAGGATAGTATATTTTAATAAAGTTAATAAAAATATGTAATAAGATCTACTATGACAGATAAAAGTGCTTTCATGCACATTTGTGGCATAATTTTTACAAAGTTTACTGCATCTGCATGCATTGCATTCTTGGAAAGGGGGCAGACAAGGAAGAGGAATAATTTGAACAAGAACTTTTCTTTTTACAAGTATGCCATGGAATGGAACTTCCCATATGCTTTGTGAGGAGGCTCAAAATTTAAATGAAACAACTTGCTAGGAGAAAGGGTTTCGGTGTTCTATAACTTAGTTTTCTTTTAATAAATGCTTCCACTAGCGGCTATTGCCCCTGAAGGCACACGACGCATAGTGCTGTTCTGGAATCTGGAGCCTAGCTATCAATTGAATTTTCTTTCGGTCAATCAAGTCTGCAAAAGGACACAAAAAAAGATGAGAAGAGCTACTACTTGATTTGAGGACTCTGTGCTCTCAAATAATGGTCGTACGTAGGATGCATTGCATTGCTTTATTAAATTGTTGATGAACTTTGTGTTACCGTACATGTGGCAGCTTGCAGTGGGCACACAATATCAAATACGTGGCCAGTAGAACTGGCGGCTCATGCACTATCCGTGACCTGTCTTTCCTGATCACGTTGCATTAAACCTTTGATCTTTTTCATTGTTCAGCACGTATTGCTGATGTGGGCACACCCTCTTAAATAGAGCGGACATTGGACAGCACCGAACTGGTGACTCACGTACTGTCCGTGATCTACTTCAGTTTCTGATGAAGAGGCAGTACATTCTTAAAGTGGCATGTCAGTTCTAGTAAGCCCATGTGATGTTTCCTCTTGGCACATGTATTTACCTAGTTAAGCATGCGTCTAAGCATATTTTAAGCCAGAACTTGTTTGCCTAATTACATGATTATTACGTTTGGAATTACAATTATATTTAATCACTGCACAATGCTATCGTGTATGATTGCAAAATTTGCAATAATCATGTTCCCATAAAAAATGCAGTACTTCTACTACAGTACTTTTTCGTGGTTGACTGAACAACTTTTAGTATGCGACATCTTGTTAGCATTATTGTCGAAAGGTATAGACGTATAGTGTAGCCTTCAAAGTACTGGATGTACCTTCGATGTTAATTTCACTTTTGCTCACTGTACTTCTTTATTAGTATACCACGCAGTACCAATATCCTTTTCTCTGTACTTCGTGTATGTCTGTTAGTTAATTAATTAAGTGCTAAATACCTTTCAGATATGATGCAGATATATATCTAGGAAGCCTCATATATAGCAAAATACCCAAGAAGTTACAAGGCCGACAGAAGTACTGCAAATAAGACCGGAACTGACATGCCATACAAAATAACGAAAGAACAGCAAGGCCATACGTGCTTATAGCAGATTACAGATGAAGCGAGGTATCGACATCTACATCAGCCCTATAGCCTGAATTCTGCATTCCTCCCCATGAGCTCGCCGGTGGCGGCGACGTCTGGACACCGTTGGCGCCAAGCCCATGGTAGTACGCAGGTCCGCGCAGCGGCCTAGACGGACGGATCAAGTCCGGGTGCAAGAACCACCTCGGCTGCTCGTTGCTGTTGGCGGCTTGGAGACCAAGGCTGAGAGCCGACGACAGGGACGACGACGAACCGGTGCGGTCGGTATCAGTAGTGTGCACCCTCTGCAACGCCCTTCCTTCTCTCATCTCCTTCACCTTCTGCAGGTTTCTGAACCTCTCTTGGAGGAGAGCTATGGAAGACGTGTGGATGATGGAAGGGGAGGCCTCGCTGCCGCCGTGCCTTCTCATTGGAGACTGGAGAGGTTAGCAAGTGTTTGGTGCAAGGCACACTACTAGTAGCAGGGGGGCTAGCTTAGCTATTAGCAGCTTCTTCACCTGCCTGAGCCTGTTGGGTAGACTGATGTGAAGGGCCAGCCGGGGGTTGTATGTTGGTGTGTCGATCTATCTGTTTGGAGCTAGCAAGCAGGTAAGAGGTAACCGCGAAGCAGGGCTGATCGAGGAAGTGCGTGTGGGTGATCTGAGCTGAGATGGGGGTATATATAAGGGGGAAGGGCGTGGTGTCCTCTTGTTGCACTTACGCACTCACACACTGATTGCATGTGTTTCTGTGCCAACTCCAATGGATCCAATCCAGGGCCACTTTATTGGCATAGCAATTTGCAGTGGAGAAGGAAAGGGAATCAGGGTGAGGCATGGAAAGTCCAAGCGGGAAATGGCCTCGCGGGGTAGGGTGGAGGCCGGGAGTGGTGTGCAGTGTAGTAGGGGGTTTGGTGATTGGATGTGAAGGCTGAGGCGCCACTTTTAAAAGGTGGCTGCGTAAGGGCGGGGAGGTAGTACAAACCAGCGTGGAGGCTAGCGCTTGGCGCGAGATCGTGGATGGGAATATGGCCATATAGGATTTTGCGATGGTCTTTGTCATCTAACTCTTGCCATGGAAGCCAGTGGGGGCCTTGAAAACCTTTTCTTTTAATTTTCAAGGGGTTGCTGGCTCTCCTTGTCCGAGCCCTCCTTGTTCCTCAATGTTTATCTTTGCCTTGTTTGATGTCATGGATTGGGACAGGAGCACCCCTAGGCGGTGAACCGTTCCAACTCCGGTTCTTTGTTTAACCCCGGGGGGTTTTGGTGGGGCGTGTAGGGGTTGAGAGTCACTTTGATGCTTTCTGTTGTTTGGTTGCAGGGGTTTCTAGTGTCCGGGTGAAGCATGGGTTAGTGCTTCAACCAATCGACCAGCCAGATGAAGCGTTAAGGTTGGCTTAAACAACATTACCGCCTCTGATTCATGGATTCTGTTTTTTACTCGGAACAGTTGGACGACTGTACTGTTGGAGCAAGTTGAGGCTTTTCGGTGAGTAGGTTTACCACTTTAACCTGATTATATATTCTATGTATGGTACGGTGTTTTAAAAATGAGGTCAAGTATGCATGCAAGAGTCGTAGGCCCAAATCATCATATGTACGTTATGCCAGACAGCCAGATGGGAAAAAACAAACACTACAGACTATGCATGATCTCTGGCCAGTGCTACCTGTAAGCATATCAAAGCAACCCCTTACGGTTTCCTACTGCAAAACTAGCTGGTTTAACTTTACCAGAGCACTAATAACCTGTACTACGTGCGCTCTGGCCGTGTGGGCACGGGCGTACATGTGTGTGCATGTGTGGATGTTTAGGCAGGCTTGCTCCTTTTCGTTGTCAAATGAAGGTTTGCGTCACTGTTTGTCAGAAAGGGACGTGTCATGTCATAACTTGCTGATCCATGCATCTCAATTATATATCTTGTCGTGGCTGCTGGTGGCTCCATGCATCGTCCATCGGTATTCCTTTTTATTTGTATAACATATATAACCACACAAAATACAATTGTCAAGGTCGTAATCGATGACCGGGTTGATTATATTGACTGATCGAATCTCACGTAGGTGTCCAAATTCAATCATATAATTTATATATACATGTGGCTGGTGTCTCAGCTCAGTCGCTTCACTAGCTTGTGTACCTAGCTAGCTTAAGCTTAGCTAGGTAGGTAATAGAGGATAAATCAGATTTGATATTGCATTTGATCCATAGAGTCAGATCAAGCTAGCTAGCGCAAACGATTCTCTGTGCATGGTCAGTGTGTTGAAGCCCGTGTTGATGTCCTGGTGATTGCGTGCGTAGCATGTGTTGCACACAGCAAACCCAAGGCGATCGGGTTTAATAAGTCCTGATGATACGGCCTTGTTTAGTTCACGAAATTTTTTTAATTTGGCTACTGTAGCACTTTCGTTTTTATTTGACAATTATTATCTAATCATGGACTAACTAGGCTTAAAAGATTCGTATCGTAAATTACAGGTAAACTATGTTATTAGTTATCATTTTTATCTATATTTAATGCTCCATACATATGCCGCAAGATTTAATGTGATAGAGAATCTTAAAAAATTTTAGAAACTAAACAAGGCCTAAGATGCTCAACACAGGTCGTTAGTTTCATCGACATTATCATTGATCGTACCACCCTGGTTGATTGATTGAAACGAAACTACCTGAAACAACAAGACTAGTTGTACTGTGGGGGTGATCATGAAATGAAATTCTCGGATGAAATAATGCGTCATTTCTATGGCACCGTACGAATATTACAAAGCAACACCCGATTGGGTGTATGTATATGCATGGGTGCGTCACTCCTTTGCCATTACTGATCTCATATAGGATCCCATGCATTGCTAAAGTTTCCTTGGGGAAAATATGCCTTAGAAGTCACAACCTCACACATGAGTTTTTATTTACTTGAGGGTTATGAGAGTGATAAACCAACGCAAAATCTACTGTGGGACCATTGCGTGAAGTGTGGACAGTCCACGCTACCGCCCTCCTTCCCACACTACCCTGCCGCTAGTATCAGAGACGAGGACCTCTTTGTTGTTATGATCTATTCCCCACCGATTTTTGGGGCAGCGGCCATGGCACAGCAGTAGAGGCGGGTGAGACGGCGACGTGGCAGAGCTTGTCAGCGAGCTACCCTATGATTAGGGGAGGGTGAGGTCAAGGGGTAGGGCGGAAAGCGGAAGGCGCAGCGAGGCGGCAGGAGCCGCTGGCCATAGGTGGGGGAAGCTGGGGATAGGGCAAGGATGACGTTGATGGAGCTCACCGTCCATGTGATTAGGGGAGAGCAAGGGCCAAAGGTGGGTGGCATGGCGAGGTGGCGGGAGCCACTAGGTGCCACCAGTGGTGGAAGCCGAGGCGGAGACTGGAATGAGGATGACATCGGCGAAGCTCGTTGTCCTTGCGATTAAGGGAGGACGGCGGCAAACGGCGGGGCAAGGACAAAGATGAGGATGAAACGAAGCCGGAGACACATAAAGTCTGAAAGTATTGTGAAAAACATTGTTGGCTGGCAGAAAAAATACGGTTTATAAGATATGTTGAGCCTTATCTTGGTGCATAAACCAAACGACGATACAGATGAGATGGCCATCGGTGATGCGTAAGCGTAACAGTACCACTGCGCTCATCATGCTGTTGCCCTGTGTCCAACAGGCCCACTTCGTTTTCAGAGTCACAGACTAGTTCGTCGACGCATGCAGAGGCAGAGCAAGGGGTGTCCCCCCGCCCGTGTCACCGGGACACACCTACCTCCACGACCCTTATGTTATGCCCATTATTTAATTAATCAATCTCGGAGACAGCCAACCACACAAATTTCTTCCAAGAAAATATGCTTCGCCTCGAAATTGATACAAATTCCCCGTGTGGCTTTGTTGCTTGCCTGGAGGAAAATCCCCTGCCGACCTGCATGTCCATATCCAAGCACAGCGTGCTGTTGTTCCACAGGAAAAGGTGACGCTGATGAGGCATGCATATATCTCCCGGCCGAGCAGAGCAAGGAATCGCACCGTCACTCGACGAGTCAGGCATCATCACCTCCGTGGGCAGGGCGCAATCATGCGTGCATTCGGCAGCGACTAGCGAGTGTCCGGTGTCCCCTCCGATCCAACCCGCGCAGGCGCAGCGACGATGGATGATCTGCTTCCGGGGGCCGGGACCGATCGAGAGGACGGGCGGTACCCGCTACACGCCGCACGTACGCAGCAGTAGTACCATGCATTACACTAGAGCCTACAGGGAGCGAGAGGGGGGACTCATCATGTGGTCTGGCGACGAAGAAGCTAACGGCCCCGGGTGTGCATCGTTTGGACGGGAATGGCGTGCGCTGAGACGCGTGAGCCGTGCTGCGCGACGGGCACCCATCGGGGCGACGGCGACCCGCGCTGCACGCCTCCGGGTCCGGGGGCGGGCCAGCTTTTGCGATGCGTCGCCTTGCGCTTGGCGCGCAGCTGTTCCCTGCATATACGCTCCGTGCCGAGGCTGACGGGTCCCTGGCGCGTAGCGCCTAGCTAGCGCGGGAGTGCGGGACGGGAGCCGGGAGCCGCCGGGACCGTGGCAGAATCTTTTTTGCGTGCGTGGATCGCCGGTGCGGTCTCCACTCTACAGGACTCCAGCGCGCGTGTCCGGAGTCCGGACCCCGGACGCGGTCTCCTCCTCCTACGTAGTACGATAGGGCGGGATTTTTTATGAGCGGGCCATGGTTTGGCGTTGCTTCCGATCGTCCCTGACGAGTCGATCCATCTGGCCGGGGCTCAGCTCTGCCAAACACACGCACGCCACAAGTATTTTTGTTGCAGTATAGTATATGCGTACCAAATTTCATGGCCAGAGTGTTTGCGGACGTTATGGCCGACGACGAATCAGCAACAAGCAGCATGGGCGGACATGCTGGTGGTACCGTAGCGGTGCCTCGGCTCTGCAACTTCTCTCCGCTGTTCCACACGTCACCGGCGAGAGCTCGCCCGTTCCTACGCGGCCACGCCGTAGTACGCCGGTCGATCGGCTGTCTCCTTGGTCCCTCCCATCAGCGCGCGGCGCCACCATTGCAGAAGGTCAGCACCTTCTCCTAATCTCCTTGGTAGTTCGTACCCAAACGTTTAGCTAGCTTTGGAACCGGAACCTGGGTCGACAATCTGCCAATCTGTTGTACTTGTCAACAAAATTTTGTACTCCGTTACCTTCTTCCTTCTCAACACCCAACGAAGTAACTGTCATTAGCACTAGGGTGTGAAGAATAGCACTAGCTAGAGTCATCACCGGGTTAACTCCACTAATCATCAGTTCAATCTCCTGGTAACAGTGAATTTGGATAGAATTTACCAAAATTTACAGGATTCTCAGCTGACCCAAACAAGTACATGTAACTCGGATCCTAACCAGTACGGTGTCTGACTTTGGCTTTGCTTTGAGTGAGATGAGGATTCAACTTTGTTCTGTCTTCTCTTGTCGGGTATGTAATAAAATTCCCTTTTTTTTCCTAAAAAAAAAAGAACTCAGGTCTCGACGACTAGCACTAGTTAACACTTTGAAACAATTCAACAACAAAATAAAGCCCAGCCCAAAAGAAAGAGAAAGCAGCCCATCGGCCTCCACTCCAACCCATCAGACAACACCACCTCAGCGCTGCAATCGACTCGGGCTAGACTAGCCTCCGCTAGCTATACGGCCGGGCCGTGTAGAATTCGTTTGGGCCTCTATCCATCGCGACTGGTGATGATTCTTCACGAAGAGGCAGGACTGGATCTCCGTTGGCGTTGGGTTCACCCATGCTGCCGTCTCAGTTAATTTTCGCTGCTGCGCTTCGAAAGGCCCGGCCGGCGCCTCGTCCGCTGCCCAACCGATCGAAACCAGAACCAGCGCTCCCGTCCCGCACTCCCGCGCGAAATGGGCAGAATCAAAGACCCAGCCGTGGCCGTGGACGGAACGCAGCGCACGGCGCACGGCATGGCTGGCTTGAGGAGGAGGGCTGATCGAGGCAGCGGAAACTGCAGGGAGCAACGGTCTAGCTGCGTGAGGAAAAAAAAACTGTGCTCATCTTTGCTGAAAACGCCATGGGAACGCGCCGGGCCGGACTCGCCCATTCAAGGCATCCTGTTTGCCTGCTCTGTTCACGGTAGTAGGTACCATACCAGATACCACCAGTGGGGTGCACCATCACCCCCGTTGCTGTTTTGGCGAAGCAGAGGCAGGCGCCCCGGCATGGCATGCATCTACTTGTTCTTGCGCGTCGTTAATGAAGTCGTCAATGCTGATCGCCCGGCGTTGTACCCGTGTTAGAAAAGGATCCTGGACCTGGATCAGTCAAGCGAGCACAGTGGCGCGAACGACCATCGTACGTCCTGTACTGTACTCCGCTGCGCGTGACAGGTGCGTGCATCGGCTTCGTTAGTAGCTTGTCAGATCAGGCTTGCCCGAAATGGTGGACGCACGCACTGCACGTCTTCGAAACCATGTATATGATGCCTCTAGTATATATAGTAGTATAGTATAGTATAGTATAGCATAGCATATATAGTGTGCTCCAAGACGATGCTACTTCCACTGCGGCAAGCTGCTGAAACCCCTCCCTGTTTCTGTCACCATTAATGTTGTTTGGAACAGCAGTGGCGTCGCCCTGTACCGTTGCTAATTGCCGAGTGGTGATGGGCGGCGGGCATTCATATCGGCCACGAATTAGGGTTAGGGGGTGGTCCCTTGGATGATGATCACTAGTTCTCTGGGCGGCGTCAACCGTGAAACCGGGTGATATGCATGTACGAGTGTATCAGCATCGCCTGTCATGTACATAGTTCAACCCCATCCACCAACAAGTTCTCTGAATCTCTCACGACAGGCAGGGCTTCGATGTTACTCCGCGCAGCGCCAGCAGTGGAACTTTCCGCTGGGAGCTTTAGAAGTGGACAAAAACACCATAATAACGCCGTTCAAAACATATGGTCCTATGCGTGATTAAATCTAGGATCTTGCCGCCATCAGCATGTTGGTGTGGAGAAGGGTGGAGCTTTGCATTGCATCTAGACAAACCCGGGCCATTTGACAACGCCCTCTCGCACACAGGATCTTAGCAGCCAAGTTCCCGGAACGTAGGGTACGTGGTACGGGAACGTGGTATGCGGTACGACATTCTCATAAACTATGGAACGTAGGGGGTATATAGCTTCGTCTCGTTCCTTTAAGTTGCGGAACGCGTTCCACTTTCTAAAGGAACGTGTTTGGGACGTAGTGGTTGGCTCAGGTAGTTTTACGTGTTGTTTTGAACCAAATGAGTTCGATTCCTAGCGTGATATAGTTTATTATTGTATTTTTGTTTCATTTATGGCTGTCCAACTCCAACCTTAAGGCTCATTGCAGGTCTAGGCCAATGAGTCAATCACCATCTATATTTTTCGCCAACCGCTCACGGACGGGCATGGCGCAGTATGCACACACACCACGAAGTTCCATTGTCGCTTGGGACTGACGTTCCTATGATTGCTCCTATATATGATTCGTGTTCCACCGTATTTGGAAACGATGTTCCATGATGTTCCCGTTCCACGTTTCGGGACGAAGTTTCCGGAACAGGGAACGTGTCCAAATTTCCGTACCCCGGCTGCTAAGCACAGGATCACATTTCGTTTCATCAATACTCCACACTGTGACCACTATATCTAAGGCGGCTTGAATCTAGATGGACAGTGGTGAAGCAGTAGTAGCACGCAGTTGTGTGAGGCCTTGTTCAGTTGGAAAAATTGTTGGATTTTGAATATTATAGCATTTTTATTTGTATTTAAAAATTATTGTTCAATTATGAACTAACTAAATTTAGAAGATTTATCTCGCAAATTATAGATAGATTGTGTAATTAGTTTTTATTTTTATCGATATTTAATACTCGTGTCGAATCTTAAATTTTTTTAAACTAAACATGATACTACAAAATATCTCGATCACTCCTACGGTGCCCTGCTGTAGTATATAATTGCCGTCTCATTATTGACTGTTGTCCCCTGTCGTACGACGAGCATTATATTGTTCATTACTCCCTGTCGCATAGCAGTGTTGCCACCATTCAGGCAAGCACCCAAAGCACGCAGCGTGTCTCCACCGTGCAAAGTACTCCGATCCGTCCTCCTACGACGACGACATGGTCGTCCGTACTCGCTTCGCTCTGCATGCCCACGCACGTAGATCAACCTGCCATTGCCACGCTTCCATTTTCCCTTGCTGCCGAGGTCGGAGAGTACAATATGCAACAAGGTGGTGGTGGTTTTTATTTAACCCTAGCCGCGGCCGGCCTGCAGCGAGGTGGAAGGAGACGAAGATGAAGATCGGTTGGTGGATATGGATATGATTAACCAACCAGATAGACATAACATGACATCATCAGTACAAGTAGCTAGAGTGCCGTAACGTAACGCCCACCACCCTACTATGCAGACGAACGAACGAACAAACAACGCGCCCGAGATCTCGCCGGCCTCACCGCGGTGTGGAGAGCCAAAATCCAGGGACCAAGCGATAGATAGATACGTTCATGACATCAGGGAAACCACACTAACAGGCTGGGGCACTGAGCAGATTTCAAACCATGTGCTGTTGTTGGGCGGCTGCAGGTTTTAATTATCGGCTCGCGACCTCTTGCAAACGCAATCTTTGGCGCGTTTCTCCACCTTCTTCCGTTATCATAAGTTCGCATGTTTGTGGTTATGCTACGCTGGTTACTGGTGCGCTTATAAACTGCTAGCTATCAGGATTCTTTTTTATCCGCAGGGAAAAAGATTTTATTAAGTTGCGAGCATAACTATATCTTTATTACAATTAAGCCACTAAATAATAGAAAAGATATAACAGAGAAAATATAGAGCCTCTAATGGCATATCCTCCGATGGGAACAAGAATGTTTTATCTTCCGTCAGGCCTTGTTTAAGTGCTCAGAGGACGATCACACAACACCATCGAAGCCTTGTTTAGTTACATCCAAAATCTTAAAATTTTTCAAAACTCTATATTACGTCGGATCTTACGGCACATACATAGAGAATTAAATATAGATAAAAACAATTAATTATATATTTTGTCTGTAATTTGCGATACGAATTTTTTAAACTTAGTTAATTCATTGTTGAATAATAATTATTAAATATAAACAAAAGTATTACGATATCCAAAACTTTTTATCCAATAAACTAAACAAGGCCGAAAATAATGTGAAAAGCACTGAGTTGGATGCCCGATGACCATTCTAATCATTTGCATTAAATAAGACCTGGCAAGGAATTGATTCTACTACATAAACTATTTTGACACACTCCTCCATTTCTAGATAGAGACGACTCTATCAAAACTCGTCTCTAAAAAATAGTTTTTATCTGATCCACCTCTAGAAATCAAACTTTAGAGGTGGCTGGAGTTTTCAATCGTATCTAGAATACCCTCTATTTTTTAGAGGCAGCTAGCTTTTTCAGAGACCTCTAGAAATAGAGGTATTTAAAAACCAGTTTCTAGAGACGGTTAGCAATTTGGCTCGTCTCTAAAATAAGTGTAACACGGTAAAGTTTATAAAATCTCTAAATTAAGTTGGATGGAGACAAGCATTGTATCGAAATTGTAGTACATGAAGAGATCTACAACTTTGTAACTGATGACTTGTTCATTAAAATCATTAGGTTAAAAAATTTTGTATTAAGTTTTCATTATTTTAATTTGAATTTTTTAATTTTTTAAAATGACCTTAGATGGAGAAATGACCTAAACTAAATGTGTAGTTCTAGAAGTTACCCATAACTTTGTAGTTCACTATGTTTTCATTTGAGATCATTTAATTCCCCCAAAATATGTTTTAAATGTTTATAATTTGAGATTATTATTTTTTTTAAAAAAAAAATATTCAAATTACATTGGATAGATAAACGGACTAAATTAAAGTTGTAGTATTCAAAGATATGTATATGCTCCAATTAACAAATTCTTAGAGACGATTTCTACAAGCGGTTGGAGCCTCTAGAAATTGATTTTTAGAGAACTGGATACCCATATCTAGAACTCGTTGATTTATAGAGCGTGTAGGTATTGTTTATTTGTTATCCAAATATTATAAAATTTCTACGCAGGACAAAGATATGTCTTCGTTTAGCTTTTCTTGAAAGGACATCCAAGGAAGTATTCCATACAGTACACGATAGTGGTATCTTGTATACCAGTATGCCAGTATATCGGCATTTGCTCCACGCAACCTCCGAGATCCGGACAAGGGCCTCTCCGTCTTCAACGCATCTCCTAAATCATCTAGGGTCTAGCTCTAGGCTCCGATGGCAGATTACTATTTAATAATATTTTTCTTTTACAATAAATCAGCAGTCTCCACCATCTCGCATATTGTGGCGCCCCAGCACGTGGCCCACGGCTCCACTTGCGCAGGGGGGAGAGCCATGCAGGCTACCGTGGCAAACGTCGGAGACGACGACGAGGCAAGCCGGCGAGGACCGCCACCTCTAGCGGTGACGACAACGTCACTACTGTCGTCGAAGCCGATGACTTCCCCGTACCTGGCCCCTTGGGGTTGGAGCTGCTCATGAGCTCAGAGCCACCCACGTGGATCGACCCAATGCTAGAGGAGTTCGCCATCACGCATCAGGTTGTCCCCTCTTAGGCGACGGTTATTCCAGGCACGGCGGACCTGCCTCCGTCGTCGCCTGTGCAGGTCGTGCCTCCTCAGGCAGGACCCGCTATGGTGGTTGCGGCTGGGCCTGCGGAGGACTCTACACCACCGATGGATGATCTGATGGTTGACCATGCAACATCTGCCTCGGCAAGACGCCCACACCGGCGGCCTTGCCTCAGTCGTCAGTGCCAGAATCGGTGCTGTTGACGCCTCCTCGCGAGGGTCAGCCCGACGTCGCTAGGGACGAGACGCCGACGTCGCTCGAGGCCGCTCGGCGCCTTGTGAGGTTTCTTGATGAGGTGCGTGTCGAGCGGGAGCCGCCCCTGATCGCCTCCCCACCTCGGCAAAATACGCCCGCCAGGAGGCTCCCACCAGTCCGGCCTAGGAGCAGGCGGATTGCCGCCCAGACGTTGGCACACATTCCGGCCTCCAAGCGGGGCGAGGTTCTCCTAAACAAGCGACTGGAGATCGTTCTGCCGACCGCTGCGGTTTCGTCCGCGCTGAGAGGGATTCTCGATGCCCTACGATCCGGGACCTTGTTGTCGAGCGAGGTGGAGGACCTAGACGCGTTGTTCCCAGCGTTCAACGGGCACGCGTGCGAGCTCTTCCGGGAGGACCCGTAGGTCGCGACGTCGAGCGTATTTTGATTGACCCATTTATGTAATACCAATTTACAAAACCTTTTGCTAGGTCGGTCCAGTTGTTGACCACCCAGCACACTTGTTGCGCATTAGTTGTACTTTAAACTTTTTCTTTTTAATATAAAGATACGTAGATCTCCTGCGTATTCGAAGAAAAAACATCGAATAGTATTTTCAATCGCAACTTTTTAAACAAGTAAACAGGCTATCAGTTTTACTTGTGTTAGGTGCACCACGTTCTTATAGTCTTGTGGGGAAATACGGATTTTACAAGTTTACTCTCATACATAAAATGAAACAAAGAAGACGATGTTTGGAAGGGCTGGTTGCAGCGGCGGCAGAGCTGTTTACAAGAGTTTTTTTTTTCTCTTTATCTTTTCCAAATGAACCGAGAGGTGGTAAAATTTATTTTTTACTTGATTAACTCCATTTTGTCATACTAACACTTTAGTAAAAAGCTAGTTGAGCTGAGTTCTTCCAAACAAGCTGATAAAAAGGCTAACCTTAGTTACTAGTTTGCTTGTCAACCTAGTCAAAATGCACGCATAGGTGTTATTAATTTTGGTTAGCAATTACATATGTCATTTTGTCTATGATGATATTTAAAAAGTATGCGTTGATTGGAGTTTAAAAGGCGGTAAGACCTTGTTCAGTTTTTAAAAAAATTCAAGATTCTCCATCACATCGAATCTTGCGGCATATGCATAGAGTATTAAATATAAACAAAAAAATTAATCACACAGTTTACCTGTAATTTACGAGATAAATCTTTTAAGACTAGTTAGTTTATAATTAGATAATAATTACCAAATAAAAATAAAAGTGCTACAATACCCAAAAATCTAAAAATTTTGCCAACTGAACAAGGCCTAAGGCATGCACTACCAGGACACGGATTTTTCCCGACAGCTAGAAACTATCCGGAGAAGTCAGAAAACCGTAAATATAATTTCTAATGGCGGGCTATCAGGAAACAACCGATACGAATAGCTCGACAGGAATAATCTATGGAGAAGTCAAAAAATCGTTATGGTCATTAGGAAACAACCAATAAAAACAGCTCGACACGAATAACCTATGTTTCAACAGAAATCTTCTATTCTCTGGTAGTGGTGGGTGTGGTTAAGCAATCCAGAGTACTTATAATTTAAGACAAAATTTGAACAATCTTAAATATCTAGTTTTAGGAGAGAGTTGCCTAGCAAAATTCTTAAGCAAAACGTAATTGGATCAATTTTTACAAATCGAGTAAGATTGAAGAACTAGCAACAAGAGTACCTATAAAAAAAGATGAATGATAAATTCACCATTTTAGGGCACAAAAATATATAAACCGTCACAAGATCTAAATCTAAGTGGGGTATTTTTGTTTTACTTTGACTAGCAAATGTACCTGTGTACTGCAATCAAACGCAATATGTATCAAAATCGAACTCTATCATTGTGCTCGATTGCACTGGTTGAGACTGTAGTCAGTGTAGTTAAGCGCGATGATATAGTAACTCATATGAGTATAGGTCATAACATCTAATCACATACGAGATAAAGAGGATGTGACCCAATACGTCTTGGAATCAGAGTCTATATAAAACTTCCAAACTAGTAATTCAAGTCGTTTTGGACAAGTCTTGGATCAACCATTGAGAATTAATAACTTTTAAGGTGTTGAGTTTGAAAATATGAAAATGATATGAATAGATTTGTCTTAAAAAGTATTTTTATAAAAATATACATATATCATTTTTTAATACATATTTTTATAAAAATAAAAGATCAAAGTTATGCTTTGCCGCTTTGGAAACCATGTCGCTATTTAAAATAACTTACGTTACCAGCATGGAGGGAGTATGGTCACGTATTATGAGTATGGAGATTATTAGTGTAGTTTGAGAAGTACATGAAAAGAAGATGAGAGGAAAATTCCACTGATTCAGTAGTTCGGGGAGATGGATGAAAAAATGACAATAAAATTTAGCAGCTTCTATTCCATGTTATGCAAAGCTAATTTGGCACTTCTATGTACAATAATCAAATCCATGTTTTTTGGGCGACCAAATGAACGCGCCAAGATTGTGACAACAAGGCCTTGTTTACTTCCCTAAATATTTTGCAAAATATTTTAGATTCCCGTCACATCGAATCTTGCGGCAATTGTATGTAGCATTAAATATAGATAAAAAATATAACTAATTACACATTTTGCATGTAATTTGCGAGACGAATCTTTTGAGCCTAGTTAGTTTATGATTGGACAATATTTGTCAAATATAAATAAAAATGTTATTATTCGCATTTTGCAAAAAAAAAAAGCAAGTAAACAAGGCCCAAGTCAACAATGGAAAAAGAGTCAAACATCCGTACAGGCTCCTGGCGTGCATTGTCTGACTATTGTCGTGATATTATTTAATATCTTTTATAATTTATAAATAAAAGAGCTATCTGTTATATTAAAAAAAGGAAAGATCAAAGATAACTAGAGATATGATCTAAATGCTAAGATAAAACATGCATGCTTTGTCCATTCTAAATTATAAAAAAATTTAATATTTCTAGATATATAACCGTTTCAAATTATAAAACGTTTTGGTTTTTTTAGATATGTTGTATTTACACTGTATCTAAATATATAGTAAAAATAATGTATCTAAAATATTAAAACCTGTTATAATTTAAAACATATTTAGTAAATTTTAGCGTGGGGAGTATCCAGAACGTAGAGGCGTGTTGAAAATCACGTGGCTATCAACTCGTATTCCATGGATTTCCGTGGCTATCAACAAGGACGTGAATTTCTAACATGAAAATCATGTCCATGTTTCGTATCGTCCATTAATTTCTCAACTGGACCGTCTACCAATGCATTGTGATATGGGTTGGTGGAGTGCATCTAGCGAAAACGCTTGCACATTTACGCTCCTCTGCCGTTGCTGGCCTCTCTCTGCTGTGCTTTTAAACGCCTCCACCAGCGGCCTCCTACTCCCGCAGGCCGCGCAGCGTAGTACATCGCGGCTCTCGTCACTTCACTCCCCCGCTCCCTCCCTCGTCGTCATCAGTGTGGCAGGCAGAAGAACCCACAGCTCGCAGGAGAGACAAGAGGGACCAGCCATGAGCCACGGACACGGAGGCGGAGCCGCCGACAACGGTGTGAGCCCCGGCAACGTGCCGGTGTGCTACTACGGCGCGGCGGGGCGCGTGCCGGCGGCGCTGGAGCGGCGGGTGCGCGCCGCGGAGCTGTTCATGCGGTGCGCGGCGTGCGGGCTCGCGGTGCTCGCCGCGGCGCTGCTGGGCGCCGACCGCCAGACCCGCACCATCTTCTCCGTCGAGAAGACCGCCCGGTTCACCGACATGCAGTCGCTCGTGTAAGCGCCTCCGTCAACCCCCTCTTCCCCTCCCCTCGTGTGACTTTCAATTCCGCCCCCGCCATGGCGCCATCCCTGTGCAAGTATATTCCCATCCACCATTAATTAGGCCTCCCAACCCAATGATGCATACGCATGCAACAGCAGCAAACAAAGCTATTTTTTTCTCAGTGGTTATTTTTGTGCGAATTTCTCCAGAATCAACGCGTCCTAATCAGATGTCACAAATCCTAGTACGTACAGTGATTCTAGCGTCGTTATGCTGCCAAATTTTATTATTTCAACTGGCGCTGTGCATGTTGCGGCAAGCAAAAACCTACTGTACAGTGATTATATATTTTTTTTATACTAATAATGACAATGTTTTTAGTGTACTACTATATATCTACTAGATAGACTAGGAGCTATCTCTATCACTTTTCATTGTAAGGCCAGTCTCAATGGGGGTTTCATTAGAGTTTCATGCACATTAAATATGCTGATGTGGCGCTATATTAATGAAGAGAGATGATAAGAGTTTCATGGGAGTAGAGAGAGTTTCATCCCCATGAAACTCCTATGCACTGTTTTCAAAATATTGATGTGTTGAAAACTGTGTCATGAAACTCCCATTGAGGATGGCCTAAGGCACGTCTGATGATGATCGATGGCAACTAAGCAAAAGCAAAGGAAAGCTTCCTTAATCTAGTGCTCTGGGCTGCCTACCGATTCCTGAACTAAACGTGTGTACACACGCTGTCAACAAATGTGGCTGCGCGCTAGCAGCTGGAGAGGTTGAGACTTGAGAGCGAGTAATGGCGAGGCCAACGGGCAACCACACGTACTCCTACGGCGGCGACGACGAAGCAGCAGCCGCTTAAAAAGCTGATGATGCCGGGGCACGCACAGTTGGGCTCGGGCCGGCAGGGTTTATTTCCTTGCCGCTTCGCAGAGGACGACGGACCCATGCGTATGTCCGTAGGAGTATGCGTTTGCCAGTGGCTGCCACCAGTCCATGATCGGACCGTGCATGGCCGTCCGTAGTTCGCATGGAAGGGAAACGGAAGGAGGCCGTGGTGGTGTCGGTCCACGGGTCCAGCCGGGAATAGCAGCTGCTTTCATGGCGCTGCTTGTGCTGTTGACATGGCACTCACTTAATTGGCAGTGTTTGGTTTTTACCCCTCTGGTGATCTGGTCACACCGGTGGCAGCTAGCGTGTGCCGTGGTTGTGGTCTGCGCCCGGAACAGTTTTCACTGTGACATGGTGTAGAACAGTAGAAGAGTAACGATTGGCAACCACCACGTGGTGGCTTTGGCTACCCGTTGCAGTGTTAATGGTTAACTTCGTCCATCATTCATGAATGCGAACTACTTCTCGCCTACCAGCACGGTTCCGCCGTATCTGGAATTTCAATTTTGTGTCTCGCATGTTAGTAATGCTCCCAATATTCTAATACTACGTATATACTGTGCTTTTTCTATGTTCACTTTATATTTGACGTATTCATTTAATTTTTTTGCTTGAGGTATCCTATAGTCTCTGCATATTTATCTACAAGTATCTTTTTATTGGAAGCAGTAGTTATATAATTCTTAGCTAGTACAGGTACAGTATTCAATTCCTAACAGTTCTAAAATGGAACGGGGAATTGAGTTTTGGTAGCAACATCATTGTTGCATTGAAAACACAACTAATAAGTAATAATACAGTACTCCATGATCCGTGTGATCTACTACTAGTACGCTCGGCAGTCAACAGTGAATATGTTTTCACTTCATAGTTATTGCCCTCGGTGGTGTAAGCCTGTAACAGAAAGGGAAAAAAACTGCGAGGAGGACCATCTCCATAATGCAGCCTCATGGGATCGTGTAAGATTCAAAGTACTGACATATTGAAGATCTAACCATGCCCACAAAGTAGGTGATTTATTCAATAGAACCGCATGGAAGGAAACTTGTCGAAATACATCAAAAAAAAGGTGTCTGGTGAGGAGCTTTGAATGATTTCATTAGAAGCATAAAATTTTACCAAACTGACAAAAGGTGTTGTTTTTTTAGATAATGGGAAAAATTGTTCAAAAAAGATAATGGGGAAAAAAAATCTGACATCAGCATTCTTCTAAGGAGAATCATGAATCCATGTTTATTACAGAGATACGCACAGGATTTAAACTAATTACATGTTCATAACTAAAGTCCAAGGAGATAAATTGACAAAAATATGGTCGCTGAAGCTCAATTGCTGGCATGCAGATTCTTGGTGATAGCAAACGGGATGGCAGCGTGCTATAGCCTGCTCCAGGGGGCGAGGTGCCTGGTGAGCATTCTGACAGGTGGTGTCCTCATCAACAGGCCCATGGCATGGGCTATCTTCTCTTGTGATCAGGCAAGTATTTATGATTGTCACTATCAGCTTTTATACTTTCTTGGTCGCTGTCTTTATGTTCTTGTTGCATGTGTGTTATTTGTTACTATCAAGTTGTTATTGTTCTGCTATCATTTCTAAATATTTTTAGTGGAAAGGTTGCTGTTCTGTAGCCATTGAGCACTTGAACATGTTTTGTACTGTGCAAACGGAATGTGACTGGTGACATAAAGTAGATGGTTACCCAAAGTTTTTGGGCCAACACACAGTAGGGTCGTTAGGATTAGCGCTCTAAGGGGGGGAAATGCTTGTGATGAAACAAATAAATCATCCTGTGCAGGGCAGCTCTGACGTTCAAACAGTAATATTGAATACATGTTGTCATAGAAGATTGAAACAGGATATATGAAAGACACAGTTTAGGAGTAAGTAACTTGTATGCTGGACCTGTCAATTGTTGATAGGAACGACACTTTACTAGCTTGGTATGCATACCGTCAACACTGACGTTCTTTTAGGGAGATCTTGACCTATATAAAGACAGGGAAAATAGAAGTTGGCATTAATTGACACCTTAATATGCATTTACAGCCTACAGGACACCTCGTGTTGTGCTTGAAATTGTTGATTTATGTTATGTTCATGTGATCATGTATTCCTGTCATGTCACATCCTTACAGCCTTCCGTATAGCATTAGCAGTTCACAACCAGATTTTTCAAATTCTCCTAGTAATGTGGGGTTCTCCTAGTTTTTTAGCATTTAAAATTTAGTATAAACTTTCCCTAGTAAATGCCTCCTAGTGAGAATTTCCTAGTGTTTGACTAGTGGTAGTGTTTTATTACTAACTAAAAACACTAGGAGAACTCCACTATTTTGGTAGTGGTTAGCAGACCACATATCACAATCAAACACTGAGCTATGGTTAGCATATTCCTTTGAGGATTTCAAATTGATAAATGACTGTGATAAAAATAAACGATCTGCTACTGAAAGGTGCCCAAACCCAAATATAGAACCAACTGCCTAACATATACGTACAAATGAACTGCATATCCGGGCCTCAGGACAGTAATTGTCCTTTTTTTCAGTAATTTGTGGTCATATATATGTCCTGCTAGTGCAATGGACAGATAAGATCGCTGTGTTCCATGGCTAGCAAATGGTGGGAAACAGACTGGCCATCCTGGCTCACTGTCAAATGTAAGTATACCAACATGTACGTGTATTTGCTGCCTGAATGCAGCTGCAGCTGCATCCGCAGTGCAGTACAATCAAGAACAGCAGTAGCAGTAGGTGAGATCACAGACCAGAGATTCAGAGCCATCACATGCCTTTTATGCCAAGCTCTAGATCGTTCTAATTCCTGTCTTACACGCATGATAGTCTTCTGTCGTTGCCTGTTCTTGCCATAAACAGTACTGTACGTTATGTGAACAACCTCTGGGGTGGCTTACATATGCAGGTGATGGCGTACTTCACGATCACAGCGGTGGCCGTGGCGATGGAGGCGGCGATGATCGGCAAGTACGGGTCGCTGCAGTTCCAGTGGATGAACACGTGCCACTTCTACAAGCGTTTCTGCGCGCAGGCGGGAGGCGCCGTGGCCTGCGCCGTGGCGGCCAGCCTGAACATGGTCGGCATCTCGCTGGTGTCCGCGTTCAACCTCTTCCGGTTGTACGGCAGCGGCAAAGGGAGGAAGTGATCGGCCCGGCCGGCCGGCCGGCTCTCCCTTCTTCAGCCTGCCTGCCACTAGGAACACAGGGCATGCAGCCGCTTGTGCTTGTCTCGCCGCCGCCGCCGCTGCCGCTGGCCCTTTTTCTTAGGCTTTAACACCCAGTATGGAACCATAGCGCTATGGATCGTCGTCTTTCTTCTCCGGTTTGATAAGTTTTTTCTGGTGTTGGTAGGCATACCTGTCGTCGTCTGTCAGCGTAGCCATAAAAAGGTCTCTGGGACGCTCGCCCATGTATGTATATGATGTGAAGTGATCCAAGGTGTTCGTGTACTGTATACTATGGCAATAAACGTGTGGGAAAGCGATGTATCGACGATGACTGTCGCCGCCTGCAGCTGCTGCAGGGATGGCATCGAAATTTTACTCTCCTCTGGGTCGTTATATACAGAGCTGTTGTTGCTGATGCTGTGGCAACTGCCATCATTTACTCCTGGGAGGTTGGACAAAATTTGCACGAAACAGGCATCTATGGGTTCGACACATGCAGTGTGAACTCTGACGCAAAGACCTTATTATGGATTGATGATAAAAAATGGTTGGTTCTCCGCCATCCGTTCGTGTGTCCTACGATTATCTTTTAGGCCCACTACAGCTGTCAGTGACGGGCTTTCCAGTGGGCATTGAGCCTTCGGTTCGAAGTACTATGGGCCTTCCAACGTGGATTACGGCTCCCCGGTTTCTGGCCTAACTACAACATGGGCCTAAAGAACATATGCCCAGTAATACAGAGTTGGGCCTCGGGTGGCATTGGGCTTTTTTAAATGAATGAAATATCTACTTGCCCACGACCGGAAATGGAGCATAAAAATTCCATGCGCTCGTACCGCACGGCATCAGACGTGCGACACCGCCCGTGCGTCTGACGCGTGTCGTCTGGGCCCACCACGTCCACGCCCGCACTCTGGCTCGCTCCGCGGGGTTTCCATCCGAAGCGATTTGCTATTCCGCCAGCTGGTGAAGCAGTACATCGAGATTAGCACGAAAGATTATGTGGACGGCGTAGAGGCCGTGCCGTACGTGCGGTATGGGTGCATATAGTTAAAAAAAATAATTGGTAAATCAATAAGTTTTCCAAGTGGCTAAAATAATTAGGAGCATATTTGTTAGGTTTCTCAATGGCTTCTGAAATCTCAGTCCTAAAATATATAAGACAATTTTGCATTGAAAATTCTTGGATCATTTTCTACATCATGCTAAGCATTTTTATATTTTCTTTCTCTCTTATACATTTGCATCAGAAACCATGTCCTAGTCCTTGCTTTTCCTCATGTTCTTCCACCTCCATATTGATCGATAGACACACGCGCGTATATATCCACGCAGTTAAGTCAAATTTCCTTAGGCCTTGTTTAGATCCCATCAAAAAACAAAAAGTTTTCAAGATTCCCCACCACATCGAATCTTGCAGCACATGCATGAAGCATTAAATATAAACGAAAATAAAAACTAATTACACAGTTTATCTGTAAATCACGAGATGAATTTTTTGATCCTACTTAGTCTCTAATTGAACAATGTTTACCACAAACAAACGAAAGTGCTACAGTAGCGAAATCCAAAAACATTTCACATCTAAACAAGGCCTTAGTGTGTAAAGATTTGGAGTTGAGATGGGCAGTTATTGGAGAGTAGTCTTTTAGTCTTGCCAAAATCTACATTGAGAGTGGTTTTTGGAAACTTTTGGAGATGCTCTAACCATAGTCTTATATAGAAAGGGGAAAAGGAAATCAAAGCATAGTCATGGTTCTCATCTAACCGGATTGAGTGTAGTGGAGTCAATCCATTAGCTGCAAGCAATCATGCCCTTCCTGCATCACAGCTACCTAGTACAATCTAGAAGCAAGCTAGCAGCTCTGGTTTGCAACCTTTAAAAACATATACTAGCAAATACAGTTGTGGCTGCAAAAACACTGCAACATGAACTAGCTAACGGCGATATGCATCAGTCATGTCGGTTTAGGTTTATTTTGACGAAGGAATGGAAAAAAGAGCAGCGAGAGAGTGTTTAGAAGACAGAAATACGAACTGTGGACCCATTCAGCAGCTACCCCACATGAATACTACAGGAGCTAGATCAACTAGTTTGGACATCCACGGTGATGAGCTTGCGGCCAAACTGAGATTTGTCTTTGACTTCGTGAAGGAAAAGACAAACAAAGAGATTAATGGAGGATTTCCAAAAGACTTTTTGTTTCCTCCAAATCATACAAGTGCTACCGGGACCTTTCCTTTGGAAAGGAACAAAGGAATCCTATGTTCCAAACACTTGTAACAGAAAATGATTTATTACTTGTTAGGCCATGCCAAAAACAATATGAATGTCCATGTCAAAACCAAAGATCCAACAGGCCCTGCTAGAGCCCTCAAATTTAGCTAGGCAACCAAATCCTCCCTCTAGCTCTCATTCTTAGGGGGGAGGGGGCTCTAGGCCAAGCCCCGAAGTGACAGTATTAGTTTGTTTTCGTGCACGCCTTCTTCTCCGCTCGCCCCGCGATTCCCCCGCGACGCGGCGCCCCAGCGGCTCTCCCGCGACTTCCCACGACATGACTCCACCGGTGACTCCCACGCAACTCCAGGGTGGCGTCCCTCGGTGGCCCCCCACGACACCCTGGCGACGAGACTCTCTCAGCGACCGCTCATGCTCCGCACCATGATGCCTAGCATGGCTCCCTCGATTCCTAGGGTTTTGGCTGAGTAAGTCAATGACAGCGGGTCCTAGGTGTCATTCCTCCATTGAAATGAGTTTGAGGTCTCCATATATTTTGAGGGTCATTGCTGAAAAGTAGCCTAGAATATAGGTTCTACAAAAGTGGGGATCCGTCAATAAAAATAGAAACCTTGTTTTGAGCGCTTTTCGTGGAGTTGCTCAAGCACTAGAGGATCTAAAAGGCCAATTCCTACATCACTCGTGAACGAGGAGCAACAGTCTCCTTAGCTGGTGTAGATCAAAGCCTACATCATCTATCTAGTCTCAAGCATCAAGTATATATAGAGGCATTCATTGTGTCAATACCCAAGTATATACTCCTCAATCATCATAAGGTTTTTTTTTCCTCAAATACGCAAAAGATTTACGTATCATTATAATTAAGAAGAAGAGTTGTTTAACCATACAAGTGAGTGATTATGTATAGACTAAGTTAAGATCTTGTCTCTGTCTAAGTTCCATTCAGCACAGTGATTCTGGTAAACCAGAAAACTGTACTAGAAAATGATGGCCAGCGTAACTCAAGTATTTATATACCTTGTGCGCAGCGTGTGCCGCAGCTGCATGACAAAATGTACTGCAACGGTTGAATTCAAGATGTGTGGTCGCCAAACGCCACGATAAATGATCTTAAAGGATATATACAAGACAAAAGGCCAAAGGAAATGATGGCGTCAAAAATGCTCTGCTTCAACTTGTATTGTATGCTCTGCTTGTAGTGTCCTGTAGCCTGTAACAATGGACAAGGCAGCCTCAGGCCTTATGCCGGTAAATTAAACCCGTAACCAGTTGAAATATATGTACTGTAAGAGTACAGTATACATACATCGTTTTCGTTGAATAAGTCCAAGCAGAGGTACACTGGGGCAGTCCAGTCGTTACCAATTGCATGCGCCCTTTTTTAGCCGGGCGAACGCATCACTGCGACTCTCTGCGACTGCGAGCATCCGGCCGGCGGTGTGCCACAAGGCAGAGAGAGAGAGCCGCCGCAGAGGCAGCGTCGCCGTTGCGTAGCCGTGGCGAGTGGCGACGTGGCATGCATGGGATGGGGGGCTTGTCATCGTATCATATCCACGGGCCAGACATGGGCTTGGGAGGTTGCGCGCGGCCCCTTCTCACACGTGAGCCCGTGACCCCTCCTCCGCCCCCAGCCAGGCAGGCGCGCGCACCTCGTGTCCTGACTGACCCATCCATGCAGATGCAGCAGCCGTACCGGCACCGTCGTCTTGGTGCTCGCAGACGTCCCCGTCCTTCACGTCGATGACAGGAGATCCGGCCTTGTCTCGTGAACACCGAGAAGCTGCAGCCTCCATGTCGTTTACGAGGCGGCCATAGATTCTTCGATTCCCACGCCCCCAATACTCCCCGGCGTGGCACCGTGGGTCTTGGAGTGTACCGTACGTAGTACTGTAGTACGTCTCACAGTATATACGTTTATAACGAGGTGGTGAACTAGCTAGTGACCGTTCTACCTACGTCTGACAGTATACCACGTACGTACAAAGCTCGATCCCGGTGCAGCTCGTTTGCAAATCTCTGTGCTACTGGCTTCTGGCTAACATTGCAGAAACATTATTCGCACTGCTCGTGAACTCTGTTGAACTTATGTGCCTGTTGCCGTCCTGTTTTTTTTACAACTACGGCCTTGTTTACTTCCCCAAAAAATTTGCAAAATTTTTCAGATTCTCCGTCACATCGAATCTTTAGACGTATGCATAGAGTATTAAATATAGATGAAAAATAAAAACTAATTGCACAGTTTGGTCGGAATTGATGAGACGAATCTTTTGATCCTAGTTAGTCCATAGTTGAACAATATTTGTCAAATACAAACGAAAGTGCTACTATTTCTATTTTGCAAAAATTTTTGGAAGTAAACAAGGCCGTAACACAACGTTCCTCGCGAACTAAAAAATAACTATGAAAACAGTGTAAATTTGGTTTTACTACGGTACTCCACTTCGAAGTAATACAGTGGACCTTCTATTTACCTATTTACCTAGACTTAGATAGGTACCGGGAGGTGTCGTAGTAGGACAAATATATTTATATATTTTTAAAATAATAAGTAAAATATCTTTAAAAAAAGGAAACATATATTGCAGTTAGATATGAAACTTACAAACTAACATACCCAATTATTAGATCTAATGTGACAACATGACTTTATTTGAGAAAGTTGTTCTTCTATCCCGGTGTTATGAGTTGATCTCTTAAATTAGTGGAACGAATTTTCAATGTTTTATGCTGATGATCCGGAGACATAAGTATATACTTGTCACACTCATGCATGGCGCCACGCACCGTTCGGTTCTCGCTAGCATCCGATGAGGCGAATGCTTTCTGTAGCTGTTTGACGTGACAAGACGGTCGATCGAGGTGCATCTTTTTTTTTCACGTAAATGAGCATCACAAACGAGGCAGGCGAGCGGAAGCGGCCTTTGCAGAAAGCTTGTTGTTTCCCAATCCGGAATGCGGCGCGGCACGCCTTCGATTCGGTCGCGCGTCAGGACGTACGCGAGCGAGACGAGCCTTGATGTGGCCAACACGGGACGGCTGCTGTAGGTAGTGTACGAACGGCAGGGTGCAGACGCTGCACAGCGTGCATACTGCATACTCCTACTGTACTCGTAGACAGCACCACGACGAGGTGAATAGCAGCGGCTCTGTCTGCCAATGGAGAACGGTTTTCACATCGTGCATTTTACCTTTTGACTGCACGAAGCGGCGAAAATGCATGGTGACCGGTGTGTATAAAAATCGCCGGTCTCCGATCTGGCTCGGCAGAAAAAGCCTAGAATGACGCATGCAGCAGTAACCGACCCAGCAGATCTGCGGCGCTGCTCTAAAAATTTGCAGCGCCCTCGGAGCTCGTGAACATACGTCGTCTCCATGTCCTGAATTGGAATAGCTCCCCAGCTCGGGGGTGAAGTATTCTTGGCAACGTCGAAAGCTGGGGCGCAGAGATACCGGCGTTTTTCCGTTTGGAACGCGAAGGGTGTTTTGCAGACCTCCTACGGACGAGTCATAGAGTTGTTTTAAGGGTGCTACGATTCAGAGTTCTGCTAAAATATATAGCTTCAGGACCTCTATTATTCACTGAAAAACAACACTTCCTACAAAATGTTTGTAGAGCTTCTCAAAAGAAGCCGGAGCAACCAAACAAGCTAGGTCCTGCGACTCCGGCCAGCTTTGGCCCTGGCTTCTATTGAAGCCGGTGGAGCAGTTTTGGTTGACAATATAAGAAAAACTAAACCTGCAAGGGTAAGGCAGCCGCCGGGTCGAGGACGATGGTTGATTGTTGAATACGTAGTGCTAGAATTTCTCAACAAGTTGGGCTGGCCGAAATATGATTCGAGGCTTAAGTCTAGCTTATTATTTTCGTGTCTTAGAGTTTGTATTACCTTGTGATAAAATATGATCTAATCATTGTGGATTGTACTGAACAGTTGTACTGAACTAGTGAAGGAGCTAATGTGGAACCAACAAAGCTTCCCAAAACGAACTAGCAATATTTTTTTTTCTCATTTCCTTTCTTTCTACCCCTCTCATGATATTTTTTGGCTCCATCTGTCAAATGTCTCGAGCCAGACTCACGCTCTATGCACCGTCGCCGAGCCACCACCCCGTGCGTAGGCGCGCCGAGATGTTCCACCACGCACCACCCCCTGCCCGGTAGCGAGAGGAGAGGAGAGAGGAACAAGTTCCTGACATGTGGGGTTCGCACATAAAGGGATAAAGTTTTCTTAAATTTCTAAAAAAAGCGTATATGTATAAACTTAATCTTAATCTCTTACTCTCTATTTCAAATAATAAGTCGCTTTGACTTTTAGATACATAGACTTATTTCTGGATACATAGCAAATATGATATAACAAAAAAAAGTTAATTTTAAAGATGTGACGAGGATCCTCCAGTGTTTGGTGACGGTCGGAGGCTTTCTGGCTTCCAAAGCGGAGACAGAGAAGCAACGAAGGAACCTAACACCCACAAATCGATCTCGTGGTCAATTCCATTTCCGCCGCCGGCCCCTGTGCGTATCCAACGCAAGCGGCGGCAGTTTCTGAGCTTTCCCGGCGAAAAAGGCGTTCGGACTCAGGAGCAGTGCGCGCGGCAACGATCGTGGTCGTGGGCTAGCTAGCGGTGCCAGCGCAGCCGACGAGAGCTCGGCGTCGTCACGGCTGGATCATGCGTCCGTCTGCGTCCATCCATCCGTTCCCACAGGCGGACAGCGCGGGCGAACGAGGTCGACAGCCATGGACATGGAGCCGAACACGAAAGCAATGGCGAGAAGGTGATCAGTAGGTGAGGGTGAGCTGGGCAGCGCACGCGCGAGGTGCACGCAACGCAAACGCAAACGCAGACGCAGGCATCCCGCCGAAGCAGCAGCAACACGAGGAAGCGGTACAAGGCGCGTGCATCGAAACAGCAAGTCGCCAAACGGGCGCGGACAAGCCCCAAGCCTACACTGGCACCGGGTGTAGTGTAGTATTTGCAAAGCAAAGCAGAGCAAAAAAAGAATGATAATTATTGGAATTTAATATGCCTCTCTCCGGTACTAGTACAGCTTGAATTGATTGAAGACCTCTCTTGCTTATTGTTCGTCCGTGCTAATCAACGAAACCAAACTAATTAATGATTATGTTAAGCGGCGGCGGCGGCCGCCGGCCGTCGGGCACTCAATCGACCACTGCAGCGGGCTAGCAGCAAAGGCCAGGGGCAGCGTACGCCAAGGACGACGCGACGACGTGGAAAGGACGAGCAGAGGATCGGAACAGCAGCGACGACGACAGGTGAATGCCATGCCATGCCATCACGACACGTCGACGGGCTTGCAGAGGAACAGCAGCGACGACGGCTGCTGCTGTCTCCCGGGCTTGCCCTTGCCCGCGCCGGCGGCGCTGGCCCCTCCGCCGCCGAGGCGCTCGTAGCAGTCGATGGAGAAGAGCGAGAGCGAGAGGGAGAGCGACAGGTGGTGCGCCCGCGCCGCCTGCGCCTGGGCCTGCACCTGCGCCAGCCGGTCCAGCGCCGGGCCCAGGCAGAGGCGGTAGAGGCGGCGGTACCCGCCGAGCGCGGCGACGACGGCGCGGGTGGCCGGGCCGGCCGCCGCCGGTGGCGCGGGGGGCCCGACGTGGCGGAGGCACAGCGCCTCCCACACGGCGTCGCGGCGCGCCACGGCGGCCCAGAGCCGGCACACGCACGCAGCCGCCGCCAGTGACCGCCCGTCCAGGCGCGACAGGATCTCCGCCAGGATGTCGGCGTTGTCGTTGATGTTGTAGCTGCCGCTGCCGGCGCCACCAACGCCGCCGCCGCCGCCCAGCAGCTGGATGCGCAGCTGCAGCTCCGTCACCTCGACCGCCTCGCCCGGCCGCCGCGGCACGCCTGCGCCTGCGCCACCCATCTCTGCACGCTGTATCGTTGGCATACGTACGTGCAGAGGCAGAGCGCGGGGGAGGGGGAGTGGAGGTGACTGAGTGAGGAACCGACCGAGCACGGCACGCTTGGGAGTGAGAGGCAGCGCAGCGGGCGGAGAGCGTATATATAGGGAGGCGGGGGGGTGGGGTTTTGACTCTGTTTCTACGCGTGTGTGGGGGACTGGGGTCGCCCCCCAAAAGGCGATTAATAAAGAGAAAGCTACCGGTGTTCCAATGGCAGTCGCCGTGGAAGCTGAGAGCTGAGAGCGAGTCGTCTGGCTAATTAATCGCCCATGTCAGACACAGACAGTCGCGCTCACACCACAGACACCGTCCGTCCGTAGGAGATGCGCGAGCAAAGGAAAAAGGGATCCGAAGGGCGAGACGGGGCCAAGCGGGACGGGCCAAGGGGCGTGGAGATGCGCGACGTACGTTACGTTACGTTACGTGGGCGCTGCGACCTGCACCTGCTAGGGATCTCACTCGTTGCCGAATGCCGATCAAGCAGAGCAGGTGAGCGCCCTGTCTGTTGCAGCGTTACTTGGCTCGTCTAGCCAGCGCGTTGCGCGTCCTCCAGCCTCCAGCGACCGCCCGACCGGAATCGGGGTCTTTTTTGGCTTATTACAAAGGGACGGAACCAGCGTTCGCTAGCATGCGTGTGCCGACGTGCCGTGCCGTGCACCGCCAGTTGTCAATACGTAATACGTGACCGACGATGCCGTCCGAAATCCATGCACACGCACGTACGGTAGTCGGCCCGTCCCGTCCACCTATGCTTATCACTTTATCGGGTTCACCCGGCCCGCCAGTTACAATATAAGCGTAACTTCTTACCGCAGAGAAGATTATTATACAATGTAGATTATTATATGTGCTGAACTTATATAATTTGAAAACTATTGTTAGTAGAAATATGTAAAGTTTGATCTTTTTTTTTTCTTTCTGTTTAAAATTGAAGTTCGCTTGTCGTTTCGCTGGACCGATACAGAACTCAGTGACACCACGCATGCACGTGGCACAGCCCGTTGGAAATTCTGGTTTCTAGAACCAATATCTGCAAGTTACCTAAACCCGGCCAGTAAGTAAAGCGCTTTGGGTGATGGGTGTGGTTGTGCACGCCACCAACTATAGCTAGGGCGACATTTCATGGCAACCCTAGATCACGAACGCGTGCTTCTTCTTCTCCTCCTATCACCTTTACACTTTGGTCCATTCACACCTTTTTTTTGGTACTACATGCTTGTTTTGGCCTTTTTGACTTGTTATCATCCCTGTCTTCTCCCGTTCTCTGCAATGTCACACGTCAACTTTCCGATAGGGGCAACTTCCTTTTTTTTTTTTGGATTCAGGTCATAGTAGAAGTTGCTGCAACCCTTTACATATCCCATTATGGATCTGATATTATAGATGAATAAATACACAAAATGAGCATATATATTTACACCTCACTTGATTAGGCCCCTTTCATTCCGGTCTTTGACTTGGCATGAGTGATAGCATATTTGGGATAGCAAGGTGGCGTGTGTACTGAGTACTAGTTTTGTCAACGTAAAGATCTCCATATCATATCTTTTGGAGGTGTGGTATGTATGTAAGTAGTGTCTTCCGCTCTATTGTATTTTTTTGTCCGTTTTTAAGTGTTGTTATGGTACTTGTGCTCGATAAAATTTCTTAAGTTTAATTAGATCTGTAGGAAATATTAACAATGATTGTATCTTCAAATAAGTTTGCTATGAAAAAAGATTCAGTGTTCTATCTAATGATACTAGTTATATACCATAAATGATTTAAAAAAATTATATATATTTACTCAAAGTGAGTACATTTAACTTCAAGAAGTGAGAACGATATAATAAAAACGACGGAGGGAATATGTCATCTGAAATGATCACTATATTGAAACATGGTTGTAAGGAACTAAGTGACAAGGCCAACCTAGGTCTTGATGCAATCTAACTCGGATATGCTCAGATATAATGCACAACCTTAATTAATTACAATAGCGGGTTTTGAGTTTGTAAAGAGAACGCGTGGTATGTCATAATCCGTAGCCTTTCTTACACTGGCAGCTTTGACCAAATAGCATTCCCTTTTATTTTTGTCCTTTGCCTGGTCACATTTCCACATAGCAGTAGAACTGTTGGGGATTAAATAAAGAAGCCCAGCGTTGATAATCTAATCTCTAGCCGTCCAAAGGATGGCGCCTAGGCTCACGACAAGCACGACATTTCGTGACCGCTAGTTCGTGTGGTTTTCGGGATGCTGTTTGCTTTTCGGGGATCGCGCGCGTTCCGCCGAGAAAAGTGGAACGAGGTCACAACGGCTACCTCCAACCACGCACCACACCCTAGCCAATGAACCATGCATGCATACATCTGTTGTGCATCGATAGATGCACTTATTAGGCCGGTGTCAATGCATAGTTTCATGACACAGTTACCAAGACTATAAACTAGGTAACCGAGCCATAGGAGTTTTATAGAGATGAAATTCCTCTCTCATCTGATGAAACTCCTTCATTTGATGACCCTACCGAGTCAGCAATTTTGCTTATGTGGCACCCTATTTAATGTACATGACACTCTCATGAAACATGCATTGAGACTGGCCTTATATACGTACTCCCTCATTATCCATAATTCTTATAACATGTTAGGACATGATTATAGTATCGAAAGAGTGATTAATTAATAGTTAGTTTTTCATATCTACCCCTAATAAATATTGTTACGAGTGCTCTCTATACAAGAAAATAAACCAGCTCAGTTAGCCAGTGCGCATAGGCTAGAGTATTGGATCCGTGGCTAGGCATGCATGCGAGCGCGCCGTGCGTAGGCAACAAAGAGGCAAGGGGCAAACAAGTCTAGTAGGAATCCCGCGTGACCAGAATGTCAAGCTCTGTGAAAACGCTCGAGTCGTCTACAATGTGAACTAAAACATGTACAGAGGAAGTACTTATATGTGTTTGTCAAATGATCAGATCAAAGTTTCTTGTTAGGCCTTGTTTAGTTCTTAAAATATTTTGTAAAAATTTTCACATTTTTCATCACATCGAATCTAGCGGCATATATATGAAGCACTAAATATAGTTAAAACAAAAAATAATTATACAGTTTATCTGTAATTTGCGAGACGGATATTTTGACTCTAGTTAGTCTACGATTAGACAATGTTTGTTAAATACAAACAAAAATACTATTTTTTATATTTTACAAAAAAATTTGGAAGTAAACAAGGCCTTAGTTTTTGCTTTTCGCTGATCGATAGATGAACATTCAAATCAACGCTGTTAATCTGTCATTTCGGAAACGTGTGAGATAAGGTTTGCTAGGTGCTACTAGCTAGCTAGCTACCTGTTTCTTGTTGCTGGACGCGCTTTCACTGGAACATGGCGCCATGCGAACCCTCCTTACCTGTTTTTCCTGACATTCTAAGTGAGATGATAAAATTCATAAAAATTGACGTCGTGGCGGAGTGGAGTTGCATATGGACGCAAGTGCCCCTACGCTCAGCTTAAACCCGTAATTAATGCTGCCTCAGCTATCCCAGGAAAATGGCGTAGCAGTCAAAAAAAAATACGACAGCAAGAGGAGTCGAAACGCAACAACTTGACTCAGGCTGTGGAGAGCTCACCAATCAAGGTACAATAAGTTACGACGCCACTAATTGACGAACGATCACTCAAACTAAATCAAACGAACGATTTTCCGACCAATTAAACTTTCCATTTTAGGAAAAAAATCCCACCTCTTTCTCTTTTAGGAAATACCCCTCCCGTGCATCCTCATTGCCTTTCTCGCTTTGTTTTTTTTCTCATGTCAGCACTAATATAACCCACAAAAGCGACTTTTTTTTAAAAAAATGCTATAACTTAAAAACGGTGTGTCCATTTTTAATTTCGTCTGCACCAGTGTGTTCTACACGATGCAACGAATAAAACTAGACCCCACTTACATATGTTTTGAAAAAAATTTGTTCTACAAATAACTTATATGTACTAACTTAAATATAATTTAGAACATATAAGTTAGAACACACCATTTACATGTTGCCAAATAATCAGATATAACTTAGAAAATATAACTTAGAATATATAACTTATAATGTATAACTTATAACTTATACGAAACCATGCAAGAGTTATGAAACACATTTTATTTATAAAAAGTTATTAAACATAATGGAATGAACTAAGTTATAGCTTATGACAAAACTTGCAAACACAAAAGTTATTAACATACAAAGGAATGAATTAACTTATAACTTATATCAAAACTTACAAACATAAAAAGTCATGAAAGCTAACTTGTGTACATAAGTTATTCCATGTAACTTGTGTATATAAGTTAATCAATACAATTTATGTGCATAAGTTATAAAGTTATATGTTATTATAATTTAACACATATAAATTTCTACGTGAAAAAGATCTTTGAAATATATATAAGTGGGATCTAGTTTTATTCGTCTCGTCATGAGTAATACATTGGTACAGACGGAATAAAAATTGGATAAACCTTTTGGAAGTTATAACAATTTAAAATAAATGATTTGCATTTTTTAGATGACGTCAGTGGGACGTCAACGAAGTGGAAGACGCTGACTGGATCGTTCGCTGGATTAGTTTCTAATGAAAGTTCACTAGAATGGATTTGGGAATAAGTTATCGTATAGAAAACAACCGCAGTGCTATTTAATAGGGGCAAAGTAGAAAAACTAACCCCTAATTAATTACTTCTTAGTTACCACACTCCTGTCTTAAACGTCAGCTAATTCGGATACGGAGGGAGTATAGCATAACGATCATGGAGAGCTATGCATGTTTACATCGTCTCTGGATGGCCCGGAATATATGACGGAGGCATTGTTTAGATCCAAAATTTTTTTAACAAACATTATCAAATCATAGAATAATTAGATTTAAAAGATTCGTCTCGCGATTTAAAAACAAACTGTGCAATTAGTTTTTATTTTTATTTATATTTAATGTTCCATACATGTATCGGAAAATTTGATGTGACAAGGAATCTTAAAAAATTTTAGTTTTTTTGGTGCAGAGGCCCTGTTTAGTTCCCTAGCCAAAATTTTTTCATCCATCCCATCGAATCTTTGGACACATGCATGGAACATTAAATATAGATAAAAAACTAAACTAATTACACAGTTTAGTTAAGAATCGCGAGACGAATCTTTTAAGCCTAGTTACTCCATGATTAGCCTTAAGTGCTACAGTAACCCACATATGCTAATGACAGATTAATTATGCTTAATAAATTTGTCTTGCAGTTTCCTGACGAGCTATGTAATTTGTTTTTTATTAGTTTCTAAAAACCCCTCCCGACATCCTTCCGACACATCCGATGTGACACCCAAAAAATTTTCGTTGCCAATCTAAACATGCCCTAAACAAGGCCTTATTCCCATCGATACCAGCAGGTATGATTGATGCAACGCGTGGAGTAGGCCGGAATACATATACTACATACATAAGGGAAACATGCACGGGTATTTTCCGACCGTTGGATCTATCAAACAATTGGCAGCTCAGAGATGATGCGACCATAGACGTCTGATGATCCCATCTGCACCAGCGGTGGTCTGATGAATGAACCATGCAATAAGACGCGCGCGGACCACCTGCTGGCTGGCCTGTCATCTGCTGGACACGATCGATACGTAGTACACACAGCTAGCTGTGACCAGTGAGACTGTGACTGTAGAGTATGCGTAGAGTAGGTCCGTCCGAGTACGTCGCGATCGGTAGCAAAGTACAAAACATACTCCCTAGTAGATGGCTAGATCCTAGCTAACATACTGCCCAGGCCGATAGCCGGACCAGAAGAATTTAATTTGCTGGCGTGACGATCTGCAACAGGTTGGTGTAGGAACAGGAACCCGACCCTGGCTGGCAATAGAGAGCCGAGCTCGCTGTAGCCGCAACGGCAAAACAACAACCGGCCGGTCGCCGGCGGCCAACCCTACCCCGATGATGATGGGTCCAGCTCCAGCTGCTGGCAGCGCGCCATGATGAGCTTCTGGTCGCTGCGCAGGCAACGCCGCAGCTGCTCTGCTCCGGCCGCAGCCACCCTATGCCGCTGCCGCTGCGCCAAGCACGTACTCTACTGTACTACACGCCCGCGTCGTCTCCCCGGCCCGTCAATACTGTAGCTAACAGCTCCTGCCTGCACCGTCGTGCACCATGAGCGAGCAGCGCAGCGGGGAGACGGCCGGTCGGGACGGGTCCCGGGGCCCTTGCCATTAATTCCTGGCTTGGACGCTACTCTCTCGGACAGGGATTCCTGGAAACGAGGCATGTGCCCGATCCGAGCGCTGTGTATGATGAGCGGTACTCCTGCCGACTGCCGATCGAGCTTGGCAATCAGCTGGCCGGGCGGGAGCCGGGCGAGCGAGACGTCGTACGCGTCAGGCCCGGCCTCCCATCGCATTGTTTTCGCTCCGATTTGATTTGAGGCCAACCAGCGACGATCAAGTCCTTGCTATAGCCTGCTACAACCCACGCGACATGAATCAATTCGTCTCCTCTGCCAATCGATCGCTCTCGCGATGCATGGCGCCTAGCTACGACGCCGGTCTGCCTCAGCTGATCGATTTGATCCCCCTACGACGACTACGATAAATAAACACGCATTGATGCATCGCGGGACCTTTGAATTCCTGTCGACAATGAAATTCTAAATCCAGCTACAGAGCACTCGCTCGACCGAGCACCTAATCAGTGAGTGTAAAACCGCATCTGCAATGATCGGCATGAGCGAACGTGCATGGAAGCGACCACCTCACCAGTCACCACTGCTAGCGGGCTGATCGATCAGAGCCCCCGCACAAAAAAGCGATCCACCGATCATGCAACATGGCCGGTGGCGAATGCTTGCCAGCGCGTGGGCTCCGCCGGCTGCACACCTTCTCAATCCCAGGCCATGGACGCGAGCTCTTGTCCCGTGCTGCTGCTGCGTCCCCGGCCGGGCGGTAGCGGCCGGCAGCCCGCCCCGCCCGCGGGGGCTCTGATCTTCTCCTCAGCGTGTTCGGCCGGCGGGAGACGTGGACATGTGCGGCGCTCCCTGTGCCTGGCGGCCCGCGCGCGCGCGGCCGCATCCGCATGGCGATTCACGGGGGCCGCGAGAAGTCACGAGCAGGATAAAAAAGACCTCACCGTGGAATCTTCCTTTTGTTTCCATGCTCGGCTGCGCTGCTCGTCCGGTCCGGTCGTCCCTGTCTCTCTCCCCTTGGCCCTTGCCGTCCCGCTGCTGTAGTAGTAGTGTGTATGATCAGGGTCTGCTTTTCAGCTTTTCCCCTGTTCCGTGGGAGTTGCATGTGTTGGAAACCCTGCGCTGGCTGGCGGCTGGCCGAGATCGCCTTGTGCCGGCGAAAAGGCAAAAGTTCCTCTGGCGCCCATGTCATGGCCGCAATCATTCCTTCTTTGATACTAGGACGACTGAGTATATGGCTAATGTGTAGCAAAGACAGGAGAATTCTCCGTTCATGCGAGCAATCAAAGCAGCTACGGGACAGCTTGTCCATGGGTCCAGTAATCTAGCGTGTCCCTTGATGATGAGACGAGAGAGAGTGTCACCGCGTCGTCACTGTATGTTTATCCTCTGCGCATCGGTAAACATAATTACTAGTATTTGGATATCAATCGTCACAGATCCAAGAAGCAGCTGACCTGTCTTTCAGTGTTTTCCACTTTTTCTCCTCTCCACAGTCCACACCCGAGTTTCCAGCATCCGTGACTTTATTCATGGTGAGAAAAGGCTCAGCGTATCCGAATAGGAGGGCGCTGTGAAGCGGAATAGCGGCGCTCGTCAGCATTTGCCTCGTTTCTTTTCTTCTCTCTCTTTTTTTTGGCGGGTTCTTTTTCTTCTCCTATACTTCAGTTATATGGCCAAAGCTTGGAGAAGCGGTTTCTTTGCCCATCTCAACAAAGTATTGCCAAGGCTCCGTTGTGGGTAGCTTATACTAGTCTCTCCATCTTATATATACTTTTCAAAGTCAAACAATCTTAACTTTAATCAAATATATACTAAAAGTTACATGACACTATAATCCAAATTCAGACCGTCTACTGCTTACACAAAGCTAATGGGACATCAAGCTATTAACACAGCCTTCAAATGGGTTTGGAAGTCGTATTGCCAACCCAAACACAAAGTTTTATGTTAGCTCTTATTGAAGGGTACACTGAGCACCAGAAGAAAGCACATGGTTTTTGATACTTATAATTGTGAAATTTGCTTGTCAAGGGAAGAAGAAACAATTGATCATCTCTTCTGGGCATGCCCATTTGCGCAACAATGCTGGGGGGTCCTAAACTTGGAAGTATATCAAACAGGGGACACTTTTACAAATATTTTAGCCCTCAAAGATCAACTGAATACCCAATTTTTCATGATAGCAATCATATTGATGTACTGTACAATTTGGACAGCAAGAAAATGAACTTATCTCCAAGAATCGTCAGATGGGAATCCAATAGTGTAGAAACCTCTTCCTCAAGGAAATTAATTTTGTCTCACTGAGGGTGAAAGTTGGGCTCTCTTTGACATTTGATCAGTTTGAACAATAGATGCAAAATTTGCAAAATCTGGGACTGATCAATGCCGCTACCTTTTTTTTATCTCCTTCTTTGTTTCTTAATTCTTAACTCCTCAGCTTGTAACTTCCCCTATAAAGTACTTTTTTTGCTCAATAATAAAATCATCTAAGGGGCTAAGACCCCTCCAATTTCCTAAAAAAAAAACTAGATAAGCATCGTTAGATTAACAACGTTATATGTTAACTCATATGTAGATACAAACATTTATGACACAAATTTAGGTATTTTTTAGATCTTTCATAATGGCAGACATGGTATTTTACCATTTTATATACAAATTTAGGGGTTGCTTTATAATAATATCGTAGGAATAGGTTCTTCGAATAGAATATATCCAATGACTATTATTGCCAACAATGACTAGAGCCTACTAACTTAAAGGCCGGTTAATGATTGTCTTGAAAATTCATAGAATTTATTATTTTTTTCATATGTGTGCCTAGTGAGGATTAGGGTTTTTATTAAAGACAAATCTATCAGGAGAGCTGCTAATTATATTAAAAAGAAGTAAGCCTAAAATGGACACAATAGCCAGCCCAAAAATGAAGAAGTAGCTTGATTGCAGAAAAAAATCGGATGTAGTAGCAAAGTGCTTGCTGCTTAGCAGAGATGCTAGCTAGAGATGAATTCTTTTTTATTTTAAAAAAATGCTTCGTTGCAGTGCTTTTCAGCTTGAGTCACATGGAAAATAACGGAGGAAAATTATTTGAGTCACATGGAAAATTACGGAGGAAAATTATTTGAGCCACGCTGCTAAATTATTTGAGACACAGGGAGGTATAAAAAATGCAGTATATGTGGCCTTGTTTAGTTTCCAAAAAATTTTATAAAATTTTTCAGATTCTCCGTCACATCGAATCTTTAGACGCATGCATAGAGTATTAAATATAGATGAAAATAAAAACTAATTGCATAGTTTGGTCGGAATTGATGAGATGAATCTTCTGAGCCTAGTTAGTCCATGATTGGATAATATTTATCACAAACAAACGAAAGTGCTACTGTACATGTTTTGCAAAATTTTTTTTGAACTAAACAAGGCCGTAATCGCTTGCCGGGGTGCGCTGCGCGCGCCTGCACAGTTCAGCAGATCGAACGTCTAACGAACGCATTCAAGCGCGTAGCAGGAGACCCTGCAAGATTCCACTGTTATTTCTGGTACTCAAACAGATGATGATACTGCATTCAGCTGATATTGTTTATGCTACATTGCAGAGGGTACGTTGCTACACCTCGAATGTCTCTGCCCCTGACACTCTTATTAAAGTCTGGAAAGGTGTCTCACAGATTGCCTATTGAAGGTACGGTCAGAAAATTGATTTCAAGATCTTAGAACATACTTGTAGGCAGAGCTTCTCTTCTTATGTTAAAAATTAATTGTTAGGAGTATATATAAGTGAAAATAACCCAGAAAGGCAGCAAACTGTACACAACTTGTGCTCTGGCTGGCTTGCCATTATCTTACCACCAGCTGCATTCAGGGTCGCAGACTTCTTATGGGACGCCATTTTCCGGTTTGTTTACATGCTGCTCGTCCCACCCAGCCTGGGCTTTCCGCCGGAACCTGAACCAGCTTTTGCATACGTTGCATGCCCCCCCATTCCGAGAGGCGAGAACGTACGTGTGCTCCTCGCTCCCCAACCGGCTCTGCAGTTGCATGCCCTGCTGCATGCAAGAACAACAACAGCTACGACACAAGCAGATGCAGCGGCACATATATTACACGCGCAGATAGCACTGATTGACACAAGTTCATAGCTCGACACAACTTGCATTGTCAGCTCAACATATATAGCCATGTCAGAAGCACAGTAAAGTACAGTGTATATATGTACACCTAACCACTATAGTATTTAACTAATCAGTTGACTCTTCCGCTCGCGCTAATCCTTCCAAGCGCTAGTTCTGAAACCGATGAGTAAATTAGCAACGGCACGCACGCTGGCAAGCACGGCAGGCAGTGGCCATGTCGCGGCAGCATACAGATACAGCAACAGAGATTCCCAGCACAAACGCAAAGCCCAAGGGTGATTAATTAGGAGCGCAGACCGCGCAGGACGCAATGCATCCATCCAAGGCAGACCTCACGTGGGAGGCCCCGTAAACGCGGCGCCGCTGCCGGCCGGCGACAAGCGAAGCGATGAATTCAGTATGCATGGATCGTCCGTCCGGTCAGGCCGGATGGATCGGAGGAGTCGATTCCATGGCCGGCCGGCAGGGCCAGCCGCTGCTGCTGCTACCTGCTGCCGTGCCATGTCAATATGTCATGGATCGGCCGGAGTCAAAGAGAGCAGGCCTCGCCGCTGCCAGCTTTCCATAGGAATGCATGCATGCATGGCGCGCGGCCTCCTCAGCGCGCAGCTCGCCGGTCAGAGGCAGTTGAGGACGACGAACGCAGAGAGAGAGAGAATTGCACGGTTCTTCCTCGTCACGAGGTCTTGCGCTCGCGCGCGCGCGAACACCAACAGCGGGAAGTGGCCAGGGGGACCGACCCGGCCGGGCGGGCGGCGGGCTTGTGACCATGCGCGTCCAGCCGAGCGCACACGGCCGCCCCGCATTGATCGTCGTTGTAAGCTTGCGTTTGCTTCCCTAATTAAGGCCCTTGGCACGGCCTGTTTGATGACCTGCATGCATGGTTGCTTCTGCGATGCATGCATGCGCGCGCGGGCCGGCGCGGGCGGCAGCCGGCAGTACGTTTCTTTTCTTGGATCCCGGATCACGATGATCTACAGCAGTGATGAGCTAGTATCTGATGGAGTGACGATGCTCCGATGCAGTAGTACACACACTCCTGTTGCAGACTTTTGAAGAAAAGCACTGGCACCATTGAATGCGCTAGGATTTTCCTCTTGTCTCAGAGTGCAGCTCGTTCGATCAATGGAACGAAGAGGCTAGTACAGAACACCAGAGGGTTTGCATGCGTATGGTTTTAGAACGTTTTTAATTTACGAATTATTTCGGCAATTTAAATGTCAGTTTGCCAGCACCAATAGTGGCCAATTAATGGGAGTTAGAGTTACACTAATGGAAGGGATGCGACAGCAGAGAAGTTCATATGAAAACTCCATATGTAATAAGTTCAGAAAAAGCGTCGCATCAATCGAAAAGGAAAAAAGGAAAAAGAGGGCGCGTAACGTGGAGCTACGCGTACTATGATGGACCCAAGCCGAAAATGAGCAGGCAACGTAGCTATGAGTATGCTTTACGACCAATCACCAACCCTTCACGGCTCACGCGCTGCGGGGTCGCAAGACAACAAGGCGGCTCGCAACAAGGGGAACCGGGGGCGCGGCCGAAGACGACGCCGCGGCAGCACGTCCATGGAACTGATTATTGATTGGTACTACTCGACGTGAACTGAAACTGACGATGCCACGCGTGGTTCGTGTGGACGCCGGGATGATCAGCGTGTGGTCCGTAGCTCTTGTGTCTGTGTCTGAAATAGTTTCCGCCGCGGCAAGTTGCTGCCAATGGAGGATTTTTGGCCAAAGCTAGCTAGGGGATCGGATGAAACGACAGGGCAGAGCGACAAGCAGCAGCGGCTAACAGCTCCACTGTTGGCGGTGCGTGCTTTAGGTGAACGGGGAAGAGAAGAGTCGTCGTCGTCGCCGTGGTTGGGCCGTAGCTCTTGAACTCGAGCCCCTTGGCTCACCCCCCGATGCGCGGTACCTGTGTGTCGTGCCTCGTGGGCTTTTTGCTTGCGAACGGTTGCGTGTGTGGCGGCCGGGATCATGCATATCGATGGAAGCGCGCGCGCGCGGGGGGGGGTTGGTGGCGCCCGCCTTTGGGAGCGCATGCTTGGCCTCACGCGGCGGCGGCGGGCGTGGGAACGGGGACGTTGCTTGTGCTTTCGTTACTCTGGAAGCGAAACGGACTGGAGTTCTTTGCTTGGACGCTGTCATGGGTGACGAAACGTCGACGCGATCAACGGCGACGTGGGTCGGGTCCGTTGTGTGAATTGTAGAGCAGATGGGCCGTGCCAAAGGATGAATTGGGCAACTTCAGGCCTGTACTGAAGCTATTCGGGCTACTTGGGTCTTGGGGAGGCAATGCAAAAAAGCCCATAGAACACGAGCTTTTGTTTGGGCTATTCCTGTGTAATGTCATCAAGGGATCACCACAAAGTGGTCCGAGCCGGGGCAGCCCAACTTGCACCAACATCGAATCTGACCATCCTCTGCATTCCTCTCTTCCCACGACTCCTTCCAACATGCTCTCCGCAGTAGGCTGGTGCTCTGATCTGCTGCCATCTTGGTTTGCTTTTGCCATCTCCCTACTAACGAACGACCTTCATGGACTATGTATGTATGTATGTATGGGTTCATGGCTTCATGGGTCATGGCGGCGATCACTTGGCTAGTGCCGTGTGCCGAGATTCAGATTCCTTTCCGGCGGCCGTCCAATGTAGGCTACCCGTTGTCCCGTTCCTTCGGCCTCGTCAGCGAGGGGAAGGCACCTCAGAGGATCAGCATTCGTTCCAAGGCGGTGCACCCAAGCAACCAATAACCTACAGCACTACTCTACCGTCCTTAGAGCTGACTTTGCTGAAATCTTGCTACAATATCTCAATTCCCGACTCCTCCGCTTAGCTTTCGAATAAAAGCTACGGGCTGCGACATCGATCCACCCCTACTCTCATCCGGTACGGGTAGCCATCAGCCACGTCCACTTGGGGCCAGGCTGACCTCTTTCGCCAAGATTCTCAACTAGGAGATTGTACTTATCTCTCTGCTTAGAAGTTAGAACCTCACGTCAATTATTTGTTTCCCCAATTTAAATGCGGAAATGCTGCTGCTGATTTTGTTTGGGCCAAGACAAGCCGTCCAAGTCGCGATGGAACAGCTGATTTATTGCTGGCCAGTCAATTTTCAGATGTGGTTACGGTAGTTTATGCTCTGCTTTGTTTGAAGCAGCCCTTCCAAGAATCAAACTATCGAGATGTTCTTACAGAATCCGTTCATCCACCGGCTGACAACCTACAGAACATATTCATCCTCTACTTGCTCAAAGAGTTTGTACTTGAACACTACTGTATAAACTATAAAGTCCCCCTGAAGGACAGAGGCTTTCCTCGCTTTTCCTAAAAAAAGCAGGTGTCTGATCTGTCTTTGGTTTAGACGATAACGTGATCCTTTGATCTTACTTCAAGATTCGTACATCTGATCCGTTACATCTTCATCTCATGACTCATAGCCATTGTCTGAACAAATGCTATTTCTCAGGCATCTGAAAATAGCAAAACCCCTGCACGGAACTTTTTTGGTTTAGGAGGAGAAACGAAACATACAGACACAATATAGCTTGAAGTATATGTACAAGCAACCGATAACTAATGAGATGCATATAGTATTGTTATTAAGTCCCGAGAAACAGAGGAAAAAAGAACAGAAAAAACATGGACTTGCTCTAGGGCTCAATGCCTAATTGAGCTCCCTCTCCCTCTTATGCAATGGCATATGGGAATGCAGCTCTCTCTGTAGTCTCTAGTGTAGGCAATACTGCAATAGCAGCACTATTACAGAATAGCGGAAATGGCCATCGACCACGAATATCTTTTGGAGGGAAACTCTCCTTCTCCTGCACTAAAAATATTTGCACCCGGACCCTCTGAAAATTTTCAAATCACGTAGTCCGACCACCCTTGCTCCATGGTCACCCCGGGCTGCTCTTCCGGCCGCCGCTGCGGCACCGCCTTCTTCCCGACCGCCTTCGCGGGGTTCCCGACGGCCGTGGTTCCCTCCGGCACGTCCCGTAGAACGACCGCCCCAGCTCCGATCTTCGCCCCGGCTCCAATCCGCACATTGCCGAGCACGCTGGCGCCGGCGCCGATCAGCACCCCATCCCCGACCTTGGGGTGCCGGTCGCCGGACTCCTTCCCCGTGCCTCCGAGCGTGACGCCGTGCAGGATGGAGACGTCGTTCCCGACGACGGCCGTCTCGCCGATGACGATGCCCGTGGCGTGGTCGAACAGGATGCCCGAGCCAATGCGCGCGCCGGGGTGGATGTCGACGCCGAACACCTCGGACGCCCGGCTCTGAAGGAGGAGCGCGGCGGCCGAGCGGCCATCGGACCAGAGCCCGTGCGCGGCGCGGTGCGCCTGCAGGGCGAGGAAGCCCTTGTAGTAGAGGAAGCAGTGCACCATCCGTTCGCAGGCCGCGTCGCGGTCGCGCGCCGCCCGGAGGTCGGCGCGCGTGGCGCGGCCGGCGTCCGGGTGCGCGGCCAGCGCGGCGGCCAGGAGGTCCCGCAGCGCGTCCTGCGGCAGCACGCCGGGGATGCAGAGCTTGGCCGACAGGTGCGCCGCGAGGGCGGCCTCCAGCGACTGGCGCGTCAGCACGAGGTCGCCGTAGAACTTGCGCAGGAGCGGCTCGGCGTCCGCGTCGGCCTGCGCCTCCGCGCGCAGCTCCTCCCAGACGTCGTCGTCGCCGCCGCTCGCGGACGCCGGCGCAGCGGTGGTCACCGCGCGGTCCGTGGCGCCGTCCGGCAAGAAGCGGTAGATGGCGCCGGAGAGGCGGCCGGCGTGCGTGGGTTGCCACTTGTCGACACAGGCAGCCATGCGTGCGGCGCCGGCGCGCTCGAGCAGTGGAGACCGGAGGATGTCCTGGGGCTCTTTGGCGAACGGTGATGGAGCGACTAGCGATAGCGAGGAGGTTGTGGTGTGGCCGCTAGTGTTTGCGTTCCTATATATACGTGTCTGCCTGCGGCGGAGGAAGTTTCAACGAAGAACCGTCTGGTTGCATTACATGTGCGTGAAGCATGACCAAAATGTATCTGGGGACGAAACCATCTGTGTTTCTTTCGTGGCAAGCTACTAGTAGCTGCACGCTGACTGTACCGTGTGCGTGAACCCCATGCTTTGTCACTGCTGTGCTATGTAGGAGTACGTGGCTACATGCTGAGACCGTTGAGCAACTTGCTCAATCTTAACGACCAAAGCAGCAACAAACAACGGCATGTTCGTGCTCTGGTTTCTTGTTGATCGTGAACACAAGGCCTTGTTTAGTTCAAAAAAAATTATAAAAAATTTCAGATTTCTCATCGCATTGAATCTTGCGACGCATGCATGAAACATTAAATATAGATAAAAATAATAACTAATTGCATAGTTTGCATATAATTTGCGAGATAAATCTTTTGAGCCTAGTTAGTCCATGATTGAACAATATTTGTCAAATACAACGAAAGTACTACCGTGTCTATTTTGTAATTTTTTTGGAACTAAACAAGCCAAGGTTTCATGTACTCTATCATGATCAACAATCTGAGCCGCTACCGTTGCAGCCGCAGCATATGCCTGACGAATGTCTACCGATTATATTCATTCGGGGCAAGGCAACAGAGCCTCAGCTGCTCTACCCTGCCGCAAGAAAAAAAGTTGCCGAAAGCAATTAGAAAAGGCAATTTTGGAGGCGTTAGCTAAACTAAAATAAGATGGTTTTAGGATGTCAATGTAATTTGCACGGCACGACGCGGCATGTGTAGCCTACAACAAGCACATGCCCTGCCCAGTGCCCCACATTTTACATTTTGTCACGGCACGCGTGGCCCATGACACTCACACGCCCTACCTCGTGCCCCATATTTTACAATATTTCGGCGCAGTTGTTCCTGCACTAGGCAGAGAGACAAAAGAATGTCTGTGATTACATTAGTCTAGGGCAAGGCAACACAGCCTCACTTGCTCTATCCTGCTACCACGAGGAATAGGGTTCCGAAAGCAAGTAGAACAGGCAATGCCAGAAGAGCATTATCCATACTAAAAGAGACGGGTTTGGAATATTACTATAGATTACATGGTGCGACGCGCATGGCCTAGCAACACCCACACGTACACGCCCTATCTGTGCCCTCCACATTTTACATTTCGGTGCGGCTGGACCAGACAAAGAGCTAGATGAATATATCTATTGATTACATTTTTCTTAACAATCATGCGATAGTGCTTTGGCTTCCTCTATCTTACACATCTTGCTTGTCCTCTTCCTCATCTCCATCACCACCGGTACTAGGGTTGCGAGACAAGACCAGCTCATGCTCAGGGGGTTGGGCGTTCACCGAATGCAGGGATGAGGATCCCAAGGCAACTGAGGCCTTAGATGCGTCGTGGTCGCCCATAGATGTGATGCTCTCACTCAGTCCCACAAGGACCTCCACCATGGCAATATCAAATGCCATGAAACACTCGAGCGTTGGGGACTGGAGCCAGGTGGCTGTTCCCTGGGATGTAGCGTTCACTAGTCGTTGCATCTGTTGCTGTAGGGTTTTCATGAATGATTTATCTGGGTTGGAGGGATGGCATGAATGCATGTTGGCTATTTCTGCCTGCCTCACTGATCAGCCTCACTTTTATGTTATCTCTTTGGCTCTAACCTCCCAATTAATTTCCCTTTTTTACCCCTACGACCTTTTCAGAGTATGGTGACGTTGTGTGCCTCATGCATTTCCTTTTGTTTAATAGTCTAGCTCGGCTAAATCCAAACCTTCTGGGACACGATAACACAACCTTGTGTGCTCTGGCATGCCACAACAAGAAAAAGCTTCTGGAAAGTAAGTAGAAAAGGCAATGTCAAGGGGGTGTTAGTATAACACTCCAAAATTTTCTAATTTTGGATTGTTATTAGAAAACACTAAATTAAATAAGGATTTAAAATTTTTTTAAAAATATTACAAGATTTATTTTATTAATTATTGTCATTATAAAATGAGAAAAATGTGAAATTCTAAAATTTTTGTAAAGAAAAGTGAAGGGCGTTTTGTTTTGTTATTGTGTGCTTTGTGCTCTAGTTTTTACTTGGGTTTGTTGTTTTTGTGCATGCTAAGATTTTACAAATACGTTTAGACGCCGTCCGATCCTTCCCGAGAATTTTCCAAAACTTTTTCAGAACTTTTTCCCATTTTCCTAGAACAAAATCTTTTTTTATATGCTCTAAAATTCTTTTTCATGGACACCAAAAACTTTTTTTGGATTGATCAACTCTCAATATATCTCTAAAAGTTTTCCTTTAATTTTTAGAATTTTGGAAATATTTTTCAGGGCTTTAAAATGATTTCAGCTTTTTCTGGAATTATTTTGAACTAAAAATGAATTTCTAAAAATCCCGTAATTAATAATTTTTGAAACTTTTCCAAACCCTAGACCTATATATATGCCGGTGTTCGTCTCGTCACGCTGATCACAGATCTAAAAATCCCATCGCGAGCCGCCACCCGTAGCTCCCTCCATCTCTCGCCGAAGTTTGCAAAAGCTAGGTTTCCGGCGAACTCTCCGGTGAGTTTTTCCGGCAAAACCATGGCGTCCCGGCGTTAGCCATCACCATGAAGAGGTAGCCCTTGTCATTCTCTTCACTGTAGTATTTCTTTTTGGGCGAATCCATTATCGTTTGACTAGTTCCCATCTTCCAGTTTCATCTCCGGCGAGAAACCTCCATTGCTGGTGAGATCGACCTTGTTTTTCCTGCGTTCTTCGGCATTTAGGGCCCTTCCTCGGCTTGTCCTGATCACACGCCACCGGCCACCGGCGCCCTGGCCAGTGTGACGCCGTGTCCTGCGTCGGCGCCGCCAGCGCACCGTCCTTGTGCTCGCTCGAGCAGGGCGAGGCCTCGTGCCCTCCCCCACTTGCTACGGCTCGAGCAGGTCCCAGCCGTGACCCGTGGGCTCCTCCGCGCTGCAGCTGCACGCCGCGCACCAGGCGGCCAAGGTCCGACCGAGCCCTTCCTTCCCACGCACAGCACGAGCAGCATGTTGTCCTGGTTCGGTCCGTACAAAATCTCAAGGTAGAAGATGAAAGTAATTACAAGTTTGCCACTGGTCATTAATCCTTCGCCATTCAATCGTTCTAACTCTGTTTCATTCCGTTTCAATTGCGTTAGTTTCGTAACGTCGCGCTCTACGCAGTAGTGCTAACTTTTATTATGTCATATATTTTTTTCCATATTTAATTGAATATTAGATTAATTAATATATGCACCTAATTTTATAATTAAAAGCAATATAGAGTTATAATCATGTTTTCTATTGTTTTATGACCATGGCAACGTAAATGACTTATTAGCGATACTGTTTTCCATGTCCCATGTTTATAAATATAATTAGTTTAATTAATATTTTTTGAATGTCATTTTTAATTAACAAAAAAACAATCTAAGTTTACACTTCGCTATTTTTATAATCTAATATTAACTTGATTGAAGTTAACTTAAATATTTATTAATTATAATTCTTTTAGTTAGACATAAAGTATATAATTAATTTGTTTAATATTTATTTAATGTCTTTTTGGATTAAAAGTAACCTATGTTTATAATTTAGATCTTTTATAAATAAATAAATGTTAACATTATTAATATCAACTTAAATGGTTCTTTATTAGTTATAACTTGTTTAATATACATGCGACGCATGTTAGGATTTGATTAGCTGCTCTTACTTGCTTTATGTTTTCTAAAATTACAAAGGCGTAAATGGCTTAAATGATATATAACCATCTACAATTAAAATATGACTAAAGTTTAACTCCATCTTTTATAATTCTTTATAATTTGGTCAATTCAACTTTGAGATATTTCTCTAAAAGTCTATCACCTTCTTTTATTAAATAAAATACGACCAGCGTATAGTCGTCTTCTCCGTTACACTCCGAACCTCGAAAGTCGTGTCCGTTTAACGATAGCTCCGTTCTCAATCGTTCTTGCGTTGTCACGATCGTAGCAATAAGTCGTGTCGTTTAGTGCGCTCTTTCTAAGCTTTTCTTTTGATTGATGCTTGTTCTTAGTCATGATTATTTGTTTGTCTGTTTGTGTTGCTTGGTTGCTACGAGTAGAAGAAGCGTGGTTCGTCAGCATTGAAGATCAGGCGCTGAGGACCGATAATCGAAGCAGAAGTTGGAGATCAGAAGAAAGAAGCCAAAGAATTCTGAGCAGATAAACACTGGGAATTAAGGCAAGTGCAGGCACCCTTTGATCATATTGTACCTATAAACTTTAAATACATTTACTTTCCATTGTATGTGTCTTAATACTGCAAACCCTAAGGACATGACTAGTCTTCTACTATATTCCTTGTATACCTGGGTTTATATATGGGTAGTATAGTGAACAGTAGATATGCTTAGTTGCTCTACTCATCTAATCTATATAATAATAATAATAATAATGATCTTGTTTAATGAATTCTTCAATGATGATAAATGATTAAATGGTGAACAATGGTCACTTCGGTGATGGAGATGTTGCGGTGCCTGCGAGCATCGTGGTTTGGTTGAGGACAGGGGGAGCGGGTACTGTTGGTGGTCCGGTTTGCCGGGCGTACCCGTCTCTGCTCTCCGTAAGGACTTAGTCAGGGAGCGGCCCCCTGGGACTTACAGTGCAGCTCCAAGCTATATGGCTCTGGCTTGACTAATTATCAGGACCTCCGCTGGTAGGGTGTTACTTTCTGGGTAGGCGTAAGGAATGTAGCTTGGGTATTCATATTAAGAGGTCGGTCAGTTCGGGGTCCCATTGCTATGGGCACGGCTGCCGCGCGCCCCGGCAAAAACTTACGAGTGACATCCTATTAGTTGGACCCTGTGAAAGGTCTCGTAGTGAGACCCTGCCTGCTCACCTTGGTAGTGTTTTGGGGAGTCGCGACCCCAGGCGAATGGGAATCACGACTTGGAGTGAACGTGCACACCTCTGCAGAGTGTAAAACTGATATATCAGCCGTGCTCACGGTCACGAGCGGCCCAGACCCTCACTTGATGAGCAAATTGGAATCACATGGAACTTGGAGGCGGAACTTGGTTGAGGTTGATACCTCGTGCTTTGGCGGAATGGCTATTCCGTGTTGGCAGGATTGCTATCCTGTGTTCTTAATTGGGATTGCTATCCCATGACCTTAATGGGGTTGCTACCCCGAGTTACTATCTGAGGTTGCTACCTCGGTAATAATATTAATAATAATGATGATGATTAATAAAATGGTTAATCTACTTCCATCTAATTAAGGGTTGGGATGCTTTACCCATATTTAGTAATAGGTTGTTTTAATGATAGAAGTTGTAATAAAAGCTTGTTCACTTAAAAAGCTCACCTGCAGTTAAACAATGTCAGCTTTTCCTTTGATTAAGCCTTGCATGTCATTATACTTTCCGCCTGTACTTGTTGAGTTCGACATGAACTCACCCTTGCTATTTCCCCCCCACACCTCAGTGTGTAGTAAAGTGCTGCTCAGAAGAGGGATAAAGATGCTATGGAGTTTTCTAGAAGCTTATGAGAAGTGCTTGGCGTACGGAGCCCCCAGTCAACCGTCCCTGAGAAGAATGGAGCCTAAGAAGTTTTAGCTACTGTTTCCGCGTACTCTGATGTTTGTAAGTGTTAATATAAATATGTTTTCCGCTATATATAACATTGTTTCTGATATTTCTATTCTTTTGTTATATGTGTGGACTTCCTGGGCACACATATGACGAATCTGGTCTTATTTTAAAAGCCAGGGTGTTACAGTTAGCCAAGGCAATGTCCAGGGGGTGTTAGCCAGGCTAAAATAAGGCGGTTTGAAAATGTTTCTATAGATTGCACAACAAGACGTGCGTGGCCTAGCATGACGCACATGTCCAACCCTCCTGCACCAAGTGGAGAGTGAGACAAATATCTTTCGATTACACTCGTTTAGGGCATAGCAACACAACCTCACCTACTCTATGCTGCCACAACGAGAAAAGTTACCAATGGCAACTAGAAAAGACAATGCCCCAGGGCGTTAACCAAGCTAAAAGAAGGCGGTTTAAGAATGTTGTTGCAGATTGCATGGCGCGATGTGTGTATCACACACATGAAGCATGGTACAGTGTGCGTCACACACACACACACACAAACAAACACGCCTTGTCCCATGCCCCATGTTTTACATTTCAGCACATTTGCTCCTGCACCAGGCAAACCTATGCATGGTGATAGGTCATTTTAGCTGCACGTCACACCATGCAAGATGATTTTCTTTTTTAGTGGTGGGGAGGACCGGAGGAGAGGATAGCATGCCACAACTCGGGTAGGCACGCGCGACGCACGCAAATCTCCCATCCAAGCACGTGGCCATGATTCTTCTATTGTACTCTATGATCAACAAGTTGTGTAGTTACAGATATAGCCGGAACATATGACTAACGAATATCTGCCAATTACATTCGTCTAGGTCAAGGCAACACAAAATAGCCTGGTATGCTTTGCCTGCCATGACGAGAAAAGGTTTCCTAGCCGAAAGCTAGTAGAAAAGGTAGTGCTAGAGGACATTAGCCAAGCTAAAAGAGATGGTTTTAGAATGTTACTATAGATTACACGACACAACACGCATGGCCTAGCAACATGCACATGTCCTATCCATGCCTCGCATTTTACATTTTGGCGAGGTTGCTCCCAGACCAAGCGTAAAGCTATATGAATATCTATATATTACATTCTTCTCGACGATCGAGCCTTAGTGCTTTGGCTTCCTCTAGCTTACTGACATCTCTTTCTTATCTCTTCCATCTCCACTGCTACCAGCACTGGGGCTGCAGGGGCAAGACCAGCTCATGCACAGGGGACTAGGCATTCACCGAACGTGGGGATGAGGATCCCAAGGTGATGGAGTCCTCATATGTGCTTCGCTCATGACTTGCTCGTGGATGTGATGCTCTCGCTCAGTCCCGTGAGGAGACCTCCGCCATAGCGGTATCATATGCCATGAAGCCCTCAAGCACTGGCGGCTAGAGCTAGGTGGCTGTTCCCTAGGACATTGCAGCGTTTGCCTATTGCTGCTCCTATTGTTGTAGGGTTTTCATGAATGATTTGTTTGGGTTGGAGGGATATCATGGATGCGTGTTGCCTACTTCTGTGTGTCTCACCAACCACTTTATGTTATCTCTTTGGCTCTAACCTTCCAATTAATTTCTCTTTTCTTTTTCCCCTAGTGCTGTTTTCAGAGTATGGTGATATCGTGTGGCTCATGCATTTCCTTTCCTTTAATAGTCTAGCTCGCCTAGATCCAAACCTTCTGGGGCACGACAACACAGCCTACGTGCTCTGCCATGAAACAAGAAGAAAAAGATTCCCAAAAGCAAGTAGAAAAGGCAATGTCCAGGGTGAAATGTTACTACACGTTGCACGACATGATGTGTGTGGCCTAGCATCATGCACACCCCCTGCCCTCCTATAAGCGAAGAGCCAAACAAATATCTACCGATTAGATTCGATTAGGGCAAGGCAACACAACCTCGCGTACTCTACCCTGCCACAACAAGAAAAAGTTACCGAAAGTAACCAGAAAAGACAATGCCTCTTGCGTTAACCAAGCTAAAAGAAGGCAGTTTTAGAATGTTGTTGTAGATTGCATGGCATGACGTGTGTGTAACACACGCAACATGGAGCAATGTGCACACACACACACACCTTGTCCATGCCCCTCATCTTGCATTTTGGTGGGTTTGCTCCTTTACAAGGGGAACCTATGTGTGGCGGCGATAGGTCGTTTTGACCGACCAGAGGATAGGATATTGTGTTGCGACTCAGGTTGGCGTGCACGGCACACGCAAATCTCCCTCTAATCGTGTGGCCACGATTCTCGTGTTGTGCTCTGTCATGATCAACAAGTTGTGCCATCACCGATGTAGCAAGAGCATATGGCTGACGAATATCTGCCGATTATATTCGTTCGGGTCAAGGCAACACAACATATATAGCCTCGTCTGCTCTGCCGTGCCATGACGAGAAAAAGGTTTCCTCATCGAAAGCAACCAAAAAAGGCAATGCCCAGAGACGTTAGCCAAGCTAAAAGAATGTGGTTTGAGAATGTTAATATAAATTATGCGGTGCACCATTGAGCATATAATAAAAGCTATATGCATCTTGAAAAAACCAACTTTTCCATTATGTTGACAATTAACACTTGCATAGGAAATCTTGCTATATGGGATGGCCAAACATGGTCATGTTGTGTGGTTTTAGCATCGATCTGTCCGGACACCATAATTGCTAGGCTACAATTGATTCTCCCATATATGGTTGCTTCAGATGTAACAAGCCACAATACTAAAACCCTAAAAGCAACGGTTACACTTGCTCGTGTGAACATAAAATTGATTGAAAGTTGCTCACTTTTCGTAAAAGGTGGGAAAATCTACCTTAATAGTAATAATTCTACTTGCTCGCACGAGTGCAAAACTGATCGAAAAGTTGCTCCGTTTCATGAGAGAAAACGAAGAGATCTATATTAAAAGCAATGGTTATACTTGCTTGCGTGAACGCAAAATCGATCGAAAAGTTGCTCTTTTCATAAGAGGAAGTAGAGAAATCTACGCTAAAGATGTATTCATGGCTACTGTCTAGACACAAAAGCTCAGCAACACACACGCACACGCCGTGCCACATGCCCCGCATTCTACAGACACGCACACACACCTTTGTCGCGTGCCCCACATTTTACATTTCGGCGTGGTTGCTCCTGCACCTCACCAGGCGAACAAATCTCCGCGTGAGGATAGGACGTTTCTGCCGGCTGCCGCGCGGCGCACCGCGCACGACCGTCTTCTTTTTCTTTTTCGGTGGCTGGGAGGACGTCCGGAGGAGAGGATCGGGTGCCGCGCGGAGCCCGCGACTCGTGTGAGCGCTCGCGACGCACGCAAAACCTCACCCTCCCGTCGCGCGTGGCTGAGGTTCGTTCCCCACGGGCGGCCGCGTCTCGTGTCGGAGAATGGAGATATGCTCCCCCGCCCCGCCCCGCGGCGCGCGCGGCGTTTCGCGACGGAAAGGGCTGCGGCGCCTCGTCAGGTGATCAGGGCACCCGGGCGTGGCCGTCCCCCGCCCGCCCGTCACATATTCCGCGCGGGCATGCAAGTGGGCGCCCGTGAGGTCGCTGTTGCTCTAGTTCCCTATCCGTCCATCCATGCGCAAGCGGGCGTGCCGGGGCGCTTTGTGCCGTTCGCACTTTTCCTCTCTGTTGCGTTTTTATCTGAGACCACTTAAATGAAATCTAGCAACAGATGCGATTCCCCTAGCTACTACCTATACAGAACCAGCCACGTACCTATACAGAACCAGCCACGTCGTTTGCTACTTCTGTCATCGTTGTTGGTAATATTGGCCCTCTTTTTACTGATGGTCTGAGAAAATTCCGTGCTGGAAATTCGCCCTTTTTTTATTCTATAGAAGGCGAATCATTTTTCTTGGCACTGATGGGAAGCAAATGTGAAAGCGAAGATTATCCACAACAGTCCCAGGATTCAGGTGCATGCACGCACCGAGCAGAGCACAGTCGCCCCGCGCCAGGTCCCAGCCTTGACCATGAGTGGCGGTTAAGCAGAAGGAGAGGAGACCTAGGGAGTTGCACGTTTTCGTTCCCGAGTCAGACTGGGATCCGCTGCGCACGCCGCAGGCGGCAGAGCGCCCGGGAGGCTGCCGACGGACGCCGCAGAGGATCCGTTCCCGGTGACGTTCGGGGTGACGAGACGTTGCGAAAAGTCGTCGCGTTTCTTCACCGCGGCGGCCCGCCGGCCCGATCTTTCCTCGCAGCGATAATCTTGGCGCCACATGCATGGGCAGTGGGGCCAACCGCCGCATGGATCTTGGACTTTTTGACCGAGGTCGTCGTGCACAAGCACAACCGGACTATCTCCTTGGGCCTTGTTTAGTTCACCCCAAAAACCAAAAAGTTTTCAAGATTCCCCGTCACATCGAATCTTGTGGCACATGCATTAAACATTAAATATAGACGAAAATAAAAACTAATTACACAGTTTAGCTGTAAATCACAAGACGAATCTTTTGATCCTAGTTAGTCTATAATTAGATAATATTGGTCACAAACAAACGAAAGTGCTACAGTTCCGAAAAGTTTTCACTTTTCGGAACTAAACAAGGCCTTGGTAGTCAAGGAAAGAATCATCATCATCGAGAGGGAGAGGTTTAGTAAGGCCTATTGGCCCACGTTTGAGGGGAACATGATCATCCATCCAGTGATGATGCAAGGACATACGTATACATGCGTGGGTGAGTTAATGATCCAGACATGGATGGCAGTGATGCAAAAGGCTAAATAAACTTGACGTGCGAGTTGAAGAGAACCGTACAAATTACTTCTACGCGCAATATGCATCGTGGTCGTTTACTTCTATAGTTATTATGTCTACATCATGATACTCTGTTGGCTGTTGGCGATGTTAATTTCTTTTTGTTTTGAACCTCGGGGATTCATCCATTAAGTAGATACGGGGTTACATTCTGCAGCCATCAGGTTATACGAGCACTCTTGCCACCACTCGGGCGTTGCATCACCCGTGACCTACTTGGCTAACATATGAGCTCTACCCGTTCGCTTATCTTATCAGTCATATTTTTTCTGTCAACCAATAATGTTTTTCTCTTACAATAAATCAGCAAACAATATTTTCAGACCAATGAACAGACTAGCCATGTAAATTTTAGGACCCTCTCCTAAGAAGCATGGATTCTTTTGAAATACCTTCTTCATTCCAAGTTTTAACTCGTTCTGTCATTTATAGATATCTATTTTTTTTTTCTATACATCTAGATATATATTATGTCTAGATATAAAATAAAAGAGCGCTGCTACGGCGTGCATGTGCAGGATTTGCAACTTCCGCATTCACCCCTTCGCAATAGTTTTTAGTTGCAAAAAAAACACGTACAACACCTCTTCTTCCTCCAATTCGGTGCCCTCACCCCTGCTACCGGCACCACTTGGCTGTGAGCTAGGGTTTCACTGAAGCTCCATGGTCGCGACCATCTCCTTTCCCTCCCTCCCTCCCTCCCGCTGCAACCATGGTCGGAGCTCCCCCGCCAGACCTGGCCCAACCAGTCCCCACTACAGTTGCCAGCTCCCCTAAATTACCCGCCAGCATTCCCCACTGCCTGGCCTACCTGCTTCCCCTATTCGGCCATTCTATAGCCCGCCGAAGTTGGAAGAGATGACAGGCAGAGCTCACTAGAACCCTAGATATAAGATCTAAGGGGAGGAGACCTACCTGGCGCGGATCCATTGCCACCGTAGCCGGATCCACCGGATCGGTCGCCACCATAGCCAGATCCACCGGATCCACCGCTGCCGTCGTTGTCACCGCATCCAGATCCGTGAGATCCGCCGCCTCTGCCGCCGCATCTACCATGGCTGGCGTGAGTGCGAGCGTGGGGGAGGCAGTGGGTTGCGGACGCAAGCGTGGGGAGGCGGTGTGGCGCCAGCATGAGGAGGAGGTTGCCGGGAAGGTGCTCGTCGGAGAGAGTGTGAGAGAGGTGTGCAGGCATCGTGTTGGTGGGGTATGCGGGCAGCGAGGTGTGCAGGCTGCGGGCGTCAGTGTGTGCTGGGGTGTGCTAGCTGAAGCCTTCCATCCTGTGTGTTTTCATTTTAGCATTTCTGATAATAAAAACTATGCATCTAGAAAAACCAACTCTTCAAATATGCTAACAATTGAGAGCTTGTCGGAGTTGGAAGAGACGATAGAGGAGGCCTACCTGGCGTGGATCTACTGCCACCATAGTTGGATCCACCGGATCCACCGCCACTGTCGCCAGATCCACCGCCGTCGCATCCTAATCCGTTGTCGCCACCGTCGCCGCATCCGGATCCGTCAAATCCGCCGCCTCCGCCACCCTATTCGCCATGGCTGGGGTGTGCAAGCGTGGGGGAGGCAGTGGGGTGCGGGTGCAAGCGTGGGGAGGCAGTGTGCTGCCGGCGCAAGTGTAGGGAGAAGGTGCTCGTCGGAGAGAGAGAGAGAGAGAGAGAGAGAGAGAGAGAGAGAGAGAGAGAGAGAGGGAGAGGTGTGCGGGCACCGCGTGGGTGGGGTATGCGGGCAGCGGGGTGCATGTGCGGGCAGCGGGGCGTTAGGGTGTGTTGGCTGAAGCCTCACATCCTTTGTGTTTTTATTTTAGCATTTTTGATAATAAAAACTATGTATCTGAAAAAACAACTCTTCAAATATGTTAACAGTTGAGACGTCCAAAGTTGCATAGAAAATCTTGCACTGCGGGATGGCCCTTGCTGTGTGGTTTTCACATATGTTCGGACCCCATAATCGCTAGGTTACAACCAATCTACCCATATATATGGTTGCTTCGGACGTAACAAGTAACACTACTAAAACTTTAAATGCAACGGTTATACTTGCTCATGTGAACGCAAAATTGACCGAAAAGTTCCTCTCGTTCCGTAAAAGGAAATGGTGAAAACTATTTTATTAAAAGCAACGGTTATACTTGCTTGCGTGAACGCAAAATTGATTGAAAAGTTGGTCATGTGAACACAAAATTGATTGAAAAGTTGCTCTCTTTCATAAAAGAAAATTGAGAAATCTATGTTAAAAGCAACAATTGTACTTGCTCGCGTGAACGCAAAATTGATCAAAAAATTGCTCTTTTCGTAAGAGGAACTCGAGAAATCTACACTGAAGGTGCATTGAACTTTGCCGCATGCACCATCCAAAGTGAAGCAATGAACAACCGAAATCGCATTGGCTATATATGGTCCACAAACACAAAGGTGGACATTATGTCATCATTTCCTTTATGTTCAATATGTCATCCTTTCCTCTTGTGTATGGTAGAATCTCATTCTGTCCGAACAGATCCACACAGTACGTGATGGTGATTTTGCTAGTGTTTGATGGATACTCCGACTAACAGAGTAGTATCATAAATTTTCTTGTATTGAATCTATTATTGTTAGTAATCCTACTTCAAGTGTCCAACATGGTATCATGCCTCACATGCAAGTGTTTTAGTTGTTTATTTGTATCATAACTCGCACACAAATTTTTTTGTGGCTTATTGAAAGCCCTAGTTTGGTTTTGGATAATTGATGAAACCCTAATACTAACCTCTATACTAAGTGTGTGTAGACTTAATGAGGTTGGTACATGCCAAGTGATGGAGCAAGTGATGATCATGGTGATGATGGTGATGACCACAAGATGATCAAGTGCTCAACTTGAAAAGAAGAAAGAGAAAAACAAAACCCTATGGAGATCAAGGCAAAGGTATTGCTTAGGGTTTTGGTTTTGGTGATCAAGACACCATAGAGGGTGTGATCACATTTAGGATAGATAGCCGTACTATAAAGAGGGGAATTCTTTGGCTAAGCGGTTATCAAGTGCCACTAGGTGTCATTGTTCATGTGCATGCATTTAGAACCTAGTGAGCTAACTTAACTCCTTCAAAGAAAATGTTTGTGAAAATGCTAACACACGTGCACACTTGTTGGTACGCACGTTGTGGTGTTGGCACACTTTGAGAAGGAGGTGGAGTTTCAAGGGTAGAGAGGGGATGGGTTCCTCTCTCCCTCCCGCCGAGCTTGCGAGGCGGGATTCGGCGCTTTTCGAGAAAATGAAGTGCATATTTTCTATTGCGCCGGTGGGAAATTTGGAGAAGTCGCGGGAGTGTTTCTCGCTGAGAAAACACTCACCGGACGCTGGTGACTGAGGCACCGGACGCTAAGTCTGAGCGTCCGGTGCAGACAGTGCCTAGCCCAGCTAGGGTAAGGCACCGGACCATAGGCACCGGACGCTGGCTTGAGCGTCCGGTGTGCGGGCGTTTTGCGACCCTCTCTGCGCATGGGTCCGGTGAGCACCGGACGCTAAGGGTGCGTCCGGTGGCTTGCGTCCGGTGACCCTGCGAGTTTGCGGAGCTCTCTGCGCATGAGTCCGGTGTGCACCGGACGCGTCCGGTGCCAACTTGCTCAAGCGTCCGGTGCTCTGCAGGTTACCGTTAGACTCTGACACGCGGCTGACGTTGGAGCACCGGACGCAGGTGTTGAGCGTCCGGTGCCCCTTTAAGAGCGTCCGGTGACCCCGTATTTCGCCCAGCGAAAGCGCCAACGGCTCTATTTGCTTGAGGGGCTATAAATACGTGTTTGGCCGGCTTAGGGCTCACACTCTTGGCATTCTTGACTACATAACATCCTTGTGAGCCTAAGCAAACACCTCCCACTCATCTCCTTCATAGATTATACATCTTTGTGAGATTGGGAGTGATTCTAAGTGCATTTGCTTGAGTGATTGCATCTAGTGGCACTTGGGGATCGTTCTAGCTGCGGTTTTCTTGTTACTCTTGGTGGTTGCCGCCACCTAGACGGCTTGGAGCAGCGGAGGAGGATTGGCATGAGTTGGTGATTGTTCGTGGCCATCTCCCGGTGATTGTGAGGGGTCTTGTACCTTCCCGGCAGAGAGCCGAAAGGTAACTCTAGTGGATTGCTCGTGTCATTGAGCTACCTCACTTGTGGGTAGGTTCTTGTGGTGTCCTAGTGAGGACGAGGTTCGTGCTACACCTCTTAGCCACCGAACCACCAAGTGTTGGTCGACACAACGGGGACGTAGCGTGCCGGCAAGCACGTGAACCTCGGGAGAAAAATCGGTGTCTCAATTGTGTTTGATTGGCATTCTCCCGGTGCTTGATTGTTTATATTGGTGATTGGTTCATCCCCTACACGGCGGTATAAATATCTCATCTTATCTTTACTTACCGCAAACTAGTGTAATTAGTTTAGTTGCTTACTTTGACTTGTGTAGCTTAGTTCTTGTGTGCATAGAGATCTTAGCAACTAGAACTGTTGGGTAGGTGGCTTGCAAACACCCCTTTAGAGCTAGAGCAAAAAGCTTCGCTTTGTTATTTACTAACCTTTTGCTCTAGTGAGTTTGTAGAAATTTTAATAGGCTATTCACCCCCCCTCTAGCCATATTAGGACCTTTCACTTATTTGTATACATGTGTTACAGTGTGCACTCAGTGGTGTGAGTGTGATTTGTTGTTATCTTTTGTAGTTGCAAAAATTAAAATAAATAAAGTAGCGTGAGTGTAACGTGTTATCCTGTAGTTACAAAAATAAAAAAGAGAGTATGTTACCATCGCCGCATGTATGTTGCGCACTTGGGATTACATCATGCTAATTTTATTTGGTTATTATGTCTAAGAACCACATCATAATGTCACTCTATCAATCATGTTAAGTTCAGGATCATTTGTGTCCATGATCCGTTGAGACAAGGGCTGATTTAAGATACATGTGTTCCAATTTTATTATCCAGCAATAAACTTATCTTAGGCTCTGTTTAGATTTAAAAATTTTTGGCTAAAGTGGTAAAATTTTTTGTGGTCAGAACTTTAGCTCCGAAGTCTGACGCACGCGAAAAATTTTAGGTGTTTAGTTTGACAAATTTTTTTCTGACACAACTTGGGCAGCATGCAGTTGCAGTTGTCATTGGTGGGCTTTCATGGGAGTGCGTGCACAGTAGCAGACCCTGCAGCCTAAAATTTTGGCCCCAAATTTTTTGGTCCCGTTTAGTTCCCAGGCCCCAATTCCACAAAAATTTTCCTCTTTGGACCAAAAAAATTCAAATCTAAACAGGCCCTTAGCTAGGGGTTTGCCTTTATATTGACAATTGGGGCATCTAAGGTTGTATAGATAATCTTGCACTGCAGGATGAATAAAAACATCATCATGTCGTTGTGTGGTTTTAGCATTTGGCTATACCTCAGGCCACAACTAATCATCCCATAGATAGTTTCCATGAATGTAACAAGTCACACCACTGAAATTCTAAATGCAACGGTTACACTAGCTCACATGAACGCAAAATCCACGTTGAAGGTGTGAAATTTGCCATGTGCACCATCCACGATGTGAGTGGAGCAGTGAACAACGAAGCCCGCATTGTCTATATAGTTCACTGCAGAAAGGTGAACATTATATATGTTATTATATCCTTTCTTTGTGTACATAAGGATCCCAAGTGTCCAAACATAGATGCACATAGACCACCTTAATATGTACCTGATTGGTGATTTTGCCTAGTGTTTGGTGGATACTCCAGCTAATAGAGTATCATAAGTTGTCTTGTATTGAAACTATTACTGTCCGTGAACTTATCTGTTAGAGCTCTACTTCAAGTGTCCAACATGGTGTCATGGTTCACACGTTAATACAAAAGTGTTCTAGCAGTTTATTTGTATCATACTAACTCACATGAAAGTATTTTTTATGGCTTATATTGTAGATATGTGTTAGGGTGTGCATTTGGCATGAGTGCGGCGTGTTGTTATCTTGTATTTGCAAAAATAAAAAGAAAGTCGTGTGAGTGTAGTGTGTCATCTTATAGCTCCAAAAATAAAAAGAAAGTGGTGTGCATGTGATGTGTCATTTTATAGTTGAAAAATAAAAATAAATGATGTTATCATCAAAAGGTCCGACTTTGTATAGTGCTTTTAGGAACACTATTCGACAGATAATAGTACAACTTTTTATTGGAGCTGATAGCGATGCTCAATAAGTGCTCTATTCCAACATTGTATCTTAGATCCTATGCAAGTGTGTTCTTAGCTTCCTATTTATGTCATGGGCTCATGGTTCACACATAAGTGTTTTAATTTATTGGTTTATTTTGTAGATGTGTGTAGGGTGCATACTCTGAGGTGTCGAAACCATTGAGGAACCTAGTTTGAGTTTCAATGATTGATGAACACAAGAACTTGTGGCTAATTTTGTTTTGCAGTGGTAATGACATAGAGTAAGTCACATTGAGGTCTCTTGGTTTCCTCAGCTCCAAGTGATTGGATTCTGTGTATGGCACAAGGACATTTTGTGAGGGCTAAGGACATGGTAATGTCTAAGTGTGGACTTGCTGTTGGGAGCAATTAGACTTAGCGTTAGGCCGGTCTCAATGGAGAGTTTCATAGCATTGTTTCAAGACCGCCATATCTAAATGTGGATGGAACACATACTCTCAATAATGGAGAGTTTCATTTTATAGCTTCATAGACATTTAGTTTTATGAATCATACCAAGAAAGTTTCGTCCCCATGAAACTCATTCTCTCTCTCCTTAAAACGTTACCACACCATCAAAAACGTTTATGCGGCAGCTTATTAAATGCAAATAAAATTCTAATAAAACTTGGTCTTAGGGCTTTATTTTTTTAATCTTTGGGCATACTAGTAAGAGTGGTCGAGATTAATAGTCTGATCAAAGTTAGAGTTAGAAGTATTTTTTTGGCTCCACTCCTCATTGATCATGGCTCACACATATTCCCTCTGTTCTGAAATAGACTGCATTGTAACTTTTAAAATTTGTATTGAAATACAATGCATTATACATAATGAATTAATGACTATGTTTCGATTTGGTAAGGTTTGTTAAAAAGAAAGTCATGATTTGAAGAAAAACTCTATAATTGAAATAATTTATAGATACATATGTTATTTGAGTATTCTTTTAAGTTGTCTTAAATTTATAAAACACACTGTATCATAGGACAGAGGGAGTGGCTGTTTTTAGCGGTTTATTTGTAGACCTGTGACTCTTCGCGTGTCATATTGTAGTTGGAATTTGAAAAGGAAAGTATTTTACCATCGCCACATATAGGAAAGGTATCTTGTTTTTTCTTTAACATGACATAGGAAGGTCTAAGCTGTCGCCCTAAAATAAGAGAAGTATATACTATTGTTTTATTAAAACTGCACTAAGACGACCCACACAAAAAAAAAATGGTACTATAGTGAGATTGGTAAGTTGATAGTGACGTTTGGGTTATTCTGCACTAGAAGACTAGCATATGCAATTTCAGTGGCCTAATCGAAGTTACCTTTAGCATCTGACTCCTTTGGTGAGCAAGCAGCCAAGATTATATGGGCCATTCCCAAGCAGAGTTTAGAGCAATGTTAATAATAGAGCCGAGTGCTTAGCTATAAGCCAAGTGATTAGAGCCAAATTATACAATAAGTTGTCTCATGCTTGTCTCTAAAATAGATTCTCTTTCCTATTTCTTCTCTTAACACTTGTTATTTGGATCCACCACTACCTATGCATCCGTGTCTAGTTTGGTGCTTATATAAGGCCAGTCTCAGTGGAGGGTTTCATGGTGTTGTTTCCAAGACTGCCATGTCATGTAAAATAAAATGAAACTTGGATGAAATACTCACTCTCAATGGAGAATTTCATTTTATAGTTTCATAGGCATTTAATTCGGGTAACCAAACTCATTTCTTCTCTCTTCTTAAATACACTGTCATGTCATAAAAAAAGCCTATGTGGCAACCTATTTAATGCAAATGAAACTCTCATGAAACTCCCATTGAGACTAGCCTAAGAGCTAAGCTATCATCTATCATCTATCTTCTCTTTTCTCTCCTCCACATCAGCATTAGCTTCGCTTCAAGGTCATTATTGTACCTGCTCTTATGGATTTACTCGCCGACCGACGCTCGTCTCGAGTCTCCGCAATGTGTCAGGTCGTTTTCGGAAAGAAATGGCTATTTGCCTATTTGGCACTATGAACGTGGACTTTGGAGTGTGGGGCTGGGGCTGCTGTGGACTATGGAGTGCAGGCTGCCAAAGACCAACTTCCTATCTACCTTTTCTTCAGGAAAATATTCAGCACCTAATCCGTAAAATAGCAGCATCACCGGTCAACTGAAATACACTTAAAAAAAATTCGGATAGTTTGCTTGTTGCTTGCGGCCAAGAGAGCTTATTTTCTTTTTACTATGCAAACACAAAATTGATATATGCCCTTGTGTGTTGAGTTTATTTTTTTTTTACAAAACATGTGTCGAGTTTATGATGAGTGATTATCGGGAGGTGATCGGTTTTGGTTTTGTTTGGAGACTAACCATGGTGTGAATATACGTATGCACCATTTCTCTTGGTTATGTTGGTGTGGAGCACAAGAACAATTGACGGATTCCATGATTTGTAGAATTTTTTTGTGTCCGTGGGTCTTGATTCTTTCGGAATATCTTATAGTCACGCATGCAAATTTTGGAAATTTTTGGAGGTCATTTGATCGCCTTTAGATTTTTTTTGGAAGACTTGTACCACTGTTCATCATTGAATCGGCCAGGGCACCCGTTTGTGATAGAGGTGGAGAGCACAATTTTTGGATTTTCGTTGTTGTGTCTGTTTTCCCGTTGTTGTGGTGTCCCGTTGTTTTCCTAGTGAACATCTGGCCACCGGTTGGTTCGAGGGCAACATATTTGCTGTTTTTGGTGCTTTTGGTGGGTGATCCTGGATTCTTGGGACAACGTCTATTTCAAGAGAAATTTTGAATTGGCTCTTATTCATCTCTCCTTTGGTTGCCTTGTTTGGTCCTTCATACTATATTTTGAAAAGTTCACACGCTAGAGTAATACTATTTTTTTTAGTGTGCTCTTTTCTACTTTTTTTAATGCAATGACGGGAGCTCTTCAACTGCGATAGAGAAAGAAAGTTTATGTAAAAAAACACTTCAAAGGTGGGTTTAAAACCCCTGAGCAAGAAAAGGAGGAAAACACTCTCTCGGGGATAGCCGCTAAACATAAGCGAAAGCACTCCTCCTCCTTTGCTATATGTCTTCCTTTATTCTTTGCAGCCTCTTTTTTTTTAAAAAAAATGAATTCTTGCAGTCTCTTGTGGCACTATTCAAGACGGACAAGTTGTAGCTCACTCGAAAAGACACTCCAAAAGAAAAGAAAGAAGTCTCCATCGTACAAATTCTTTTGAATCCGCAAATAAGTAGGACCGCCAGGAATAAAGTAAAATATTAGATGCAAACCGCTCTCTCGGTACGATCGTGAAAACTCTTCCAAAAATTATATTTAGAGGTTTCCAACAATTATAAAACGATGCACATCATAGGCTATCCATGGATGTACGTTATCGAAAAGTTGGGAGGCAAACTTATTGTGTAAAATCCATACAAAAATAACAAATTTCAGATGCAAGTGCACTAGGAATTTTATCTTCTAGTACAAATGCACATGAAATTTGTCATTTCCATTTGAATTTTTCTAGATTGATTTTGTTTCCCAACTTTTGTGACAATGTACGTCTATGGATCACCTACGGATGTGCATCGTTTCATACTTTTTGGAAACCTCTAGGTATAGTTTTTGGAAGAGTTTTCACGATTGCATCGAGGGAGTGGTTTGCATACAATATTTTCCCGAATATATGTGGCGATTGTAAAATACTTTCTTTTTAAATTTCTATCAAGAAAAAACAGCTATTTTTTTCTTTTAGAATGAGAAGCTTAAGTCATCTAACTCAAATAACCATGTTATGGTTTTCCAAACGTATCGAGACAAACCCAGAAAATGGTGCTATAATTAAATGAGTAAGTTGATGGCGACGTTGGGTTACTCACTTACTCTACAAATGTGGACTAGCATATGCCACTTCAGTGACCTAACTAGATTTACTTTTAGCATCTGACTCTTCTAGTGACCAAGCAGCCGAAAGATTAAGAAAAGGATCGCCAAAGCACTGAAACGTGAAGACAAGATCATATGGGCCATTCCCAACCCCAAGCATAATTTATGGATTTTTATTACTTGCGAAGCAACGCTCGTCTCGGTCGTTTCGGTCTTTCGGACAGGGGAAGAGGTAGAAACATGTGGACCATGGAGGCAGGGGCTGCTAAAGACCAACTTTATGCCTTCCTTTTCTTCAGGGAAAAAAAAATATCATTTGATCTATTAAAAACAAAACAGCATCCTTAGTCAACTGAAAATGTACTTAACTTTGAAAAGAAATTTTTTTAAGAAGTTTGATTGTGCCTCGTGACAAGGAGAGGGCTTATATTTTTTTACTGAAGTTTTGGAAAGTTCACGGTAAACGGTTGTTTTTTTTGGGTGATTACCTAGGAAGCCTTAGTTCTCACTCCAACTTGCAGCAGGAAGTTTAAGCTTGTTCCCACCCAGATAATAGTGTATTGTATTGAATTTGAGGCTAGTTATTAGTTAGGGCTAAAAATTAACCCAAATTAGTTGGGTTTGACTAGCTAGTTGGTTAACAACTAGTTGGAGGTTTGGCTAAATATTTAGCAGGCTAAGAGCATTTCCAAGAAATTAAGTAAAATTATATTTTAAACTACAAGATTTAGCTATTGTGTAAAATAAAAAACTCACTCAAAGCATAGAGTTTCACAATAGCCTTAGGATAGCTAGTGAGGACGACATGCTAAATATGACAAGCGAAAGTTTAGGGATAACAAACTTGTTATTTTAGCAAACCAGATAGCATACCTGTTGGACTTTAATTTTTGCTTTAAAATTTTAAAAATAGCCTAGATAATATGGATAGCATATCTGTTGGAGTTGCTCCCATGTGCATCCAAATAGGCCTTTAGTCAAATAGCTGTTTTAGAACTACTCAACAAAAAAAGAAATGTAATTGACCTACAGCTGCTACTTGGTTACCTATAAAATTGAGCTAAAAAGACCTCTGATAAAAGAAAAGAAGAAAGAGTCACCTTTACAAGTTAAGTTTCGTCAGTCTGTTGAGTCCCAGAATCAGTGCAACCAGCACGAAAGAGTATTTTGCTTATCCAGACGAATCAACCAAACCTATCATTCGCCCGATCCAGTCCTGATGTCTTAAAGTTCTACTTGTTTGAAGACATTTTAGTGGTGCTAGTACAGTAATCCAAGTATACAACTAATGTGGACCATATCATTGATACTTCAAATGCAAGACAATTCAAATCTGAATATCTTCTTTCCTAGTACAGGCTCTACGTTTTTTTCAGTCCCAGACAACAAAAGGATCAAGGAGAAAAGCTGCGGAAAATAAGTGCCATATTACATCAAACTTTGAAAAGTTCAGCTCCAACAGAATCATAGCTTAACCTCAACATCCACACCGGCAGGGAGCTGGAGTTGCATCAATGAATCAATTGTTTGGGCAGTTGGATACATGATGTCAATCAGCCGCTGATGCGTCCGGATCTCGAAATGGAACCGTGAGTCCTTGTGCACGTGAGGAGAGTTAAGCACACAATAGACTCTCCGCTTAGTGGGCAGAGGAACAGGACCCATGGTCTTTGCGTTGGTTGTTTTGGCAGCTTCAATTATCTTCTTGCAGGAGTCCTCTATCAACGGCACCCAGTAGGACCGCAGCTTGATTCTGATCTTCTGTTTGGGTGCGAGCTGAGAACAGATAACATTCAGAAAAAAGAGTTGTTAGTCGTAGAGAGATGAGCAACTTCTGCAGGCAAACTGGACAGTGAAGATATAAAAACACGTGGTTAATCTAGAACAAGGATCATATAATATTTAGATATGTTTCCTATAGGAAAAAGAAACCTTATAAACTTCATTTTCCTGTGCAACAGACTTGGGCTTATGTTTTCCCACAAAATGCAGTCAACTAATAGTTGGCACTTGGCAGGAGTCAAGACACATTAATGACATCAAGTTAGTTAAGCTCAATTTGTGAAGGCAAGTGTATGCATTTGCCCTGTATATTAAGGGGGCCAAACATAGTAATATTCTGGAAATATAAATGTTCAACAAAAAGTTCTTCACTAAAATTAATCAACAAAGAATATTGGCAGAAAAAAGAATATTGGGGCAAAAAAGGGTATGCCATGGCTGTGTTTGTTTCCACCTACCCTCATCTAGATTTAATAAATTTCAGTACAATTGCAGCTAATTCAAGCTGATGAGATGCATATCTATGATCAGCTCTTTCAATAATATGCAATTCATGGTTGCTTATATACTTATCAAACTCTAGAGCATCCTCTGATGGCACAATATCATCATTAGCACCATGTACTGTCAACACCCTGCACTTTGGGTCAATAGACAAGCATGCAGAGTGCATATCTGTCTTAAGACGATCCATCAGATTTTCTTTGGTCACGCGGTAGATGATACGCCCTGTTTTGTCTTCCACATCAATGAAACCATGCTGATTAATCCTTTCCATGTAATCATTTCCAAAACGATCTCCAATTCCACGTTCCAGCTTAAACCTTCCAGACAGGTTGATAACTTTAGATATATCATGATACATGGATGCATAGAGGATAACCACATTTCCTCCCTTACTGTGGCCAACAATAGCATGGGTGTCATGTTTGTGTTTTTTGAAATGTAGGATCACATCACGTAAATCGTCCACTTCTTTATAGTAGTTGCCATATTCAAAAGTACCTTCACTTTCTCCATTGCCAGAAAAATCAAAACGAAATATGCTGATATTTTCTGATGTCAATGCATCAGCAAGACTTAACAGAGTTCTACTTTCCTTTGATGACCTAAATCCGTGGCACAACACTACAAGGTCCTTAGATCCAGCTTCATGCAAAACACCAACAAGTTTCTCTCCGTATCTGTTTATTATCACTATTTTCTCCTGTGATACATCTAAAGAATCACTATGAGAGGAGCCCAACTGTGCACAAGGCCTTGTGACAATTTCTTTTCCAGCAGTTCCATACAACAACTGCACACAAATATTCACGATGGACATGCTTAACAAGCAGAAACATGAAGCAGCAAAGTAAACATACAACTGTAAGGAGTAGCCTCAATGGCAGATTATACAGTATTAGCTCTGTTCTATTTTACTACTCCATCCATTCCAAATTGTAAGTCATTTTGGCTTTTCTAGGTGCATGAATCTAGATACATAGTTTTTATTGTGTATCTCATTTTGGACATGATTATGATCTTCAAAACACACATTTGTCCTTTTTTTCCGAATCAACCATTTCCAGGTGAGAAAAGTGAATAAGTTTATAAAAGTATAAAAGGTTGAGCACATACATCGACAACATCTATTTTAGAATGGAGGCAGCCACTACTACTCCAACAGTTTAAGGGCAGTACCAAGGAGATTCCAAGTTATACAAGCAAGAGGAATGACATAACTTGTCGAGCTTTAAACACAACCACACAGTTAGATACTGCTAACTGTTCAGGGGAACACTTTGGTTACAGCAGTGGGCGCAATTACAGTGAGGTGGCAACAGCAAGGAATGCATCCTCCATGTTTGCCGAGCACGTGAGATGGCCGCTATGTATTTCTTTGCTTCCTTTGTATGGCCAAACAATACTAGGATAATTTTGGTGTAATAATTGCTCTGATACTCTTGGTCACAAAAGATGAAGCTGGATTTTTTTTCCTTTATCTAAGAAAAAAGTAAGATATTGCTATACATATGTTTGTCTGTAAACATATTTTATACAATTGTACTCATTACACAAAACTCGCATGCCTATGACAGCTTGCACACCTAGGATAGAATATATACTTGTATTCAGTACAACTGTAGCAATGGCAGTACATCCATAGTGTATATCCTTCTCCCTTTATCTTAATTCAATGAGAGAGCTCCTATTTTTCATATTACAAATTAATTAGGGGACTTCAAGCACTCAGAGCAAAGGAGGTGCCCTGTGTCGTAAATTGCTCTCTTGTTTACATTGAATGAAAGAACAACCATACAGTAGCAGGAAACTAAACCAATAGACACGAAAAATGAGAGGAATAAACCTACTACTGGTGGACATCTCTTACTGGTTAGACATTGGTTTTTTTCCACTTCTCTGGATCCCTACTTGTTTAGAGCATTGGCCATTGCACATGTGGACATCTCTTACTGATTAACACTTGGTGCCACCATTTCAAGTACACTAAATAATTCCATGGAAGAACAGAGCATTAATAGGGAGAAAACTTTGAACGTTTCATCCAGCAAGCTTTCAAGCGCTAAGATGAATCTGGAAAGGTACACCGACATAGACCCTCATATCCTCATTCCAGTTCAATATGAATGATTTGAAGGACAGACTAAATGCTATTTCATGTATAGTTTCTTTAATCGTGTGCTGGTAAAGTGGTAACTATGCATAAGCATTAAGGGTGCTAAACTGTCTAACATGACATGGACTTTCACAAATCATACAATTCCGAAGTCCAAATCGCACTCACATGAACATTGAGCAATAGTTTACATTTTACAGTAAGACTAACAGCTTAAACAAATGTGCTAACTGTGATATTGTATGTCATTTTTCTAGCACTCCGAACAAAGTTTGAGCCATGTGATTAATTTACTCCACTAATGTAACCATGCCAAGTAGCATCGTTGCATCCTGACCCATCTCTAAATGACACTTACACAAACACCCAGAGCACATCGTGCTCTCCATTTATTTTGATTATACAATTACAAATAAAATGTGCACTTCTATGCAGCAATAAAAGAGAAACATGTTATATGGTAATAACTTTTCACAGTTAATTCGATCATGGAAGCAACAATATTAGAAGAAAAGATTCAGTACATAATCTGGGAACTTTTAGCTATTATTAGGAAAGGTACCTGCTCCCCATCATCCCCAATCGACGATGGCAACGGAATTCCTGTTCCCTCCCCTTCCTGAAAGCACGGGAGTAACGATTTTTAGTGCATATTTGTAACCCCCAGAATTCCTGGAACCGCGAGTACCTACTCGCACGGCAATATCAGTATAGTCACGTACCGGTGGCGCGTCGGGGATGCCGTCGTCAGAGAGGGTCTCTGCGGGCGGTGCGGCGGCGGCCCGGGAGCGGAGGGACACGCCGCGGAGGGAGGACGGGAAGGAGAGAGCCGCGGGGCTAGGGTTTGCGGTGCCGCGATGGAGGAAGAGAAGGGGAAGCGTGGGGGAGGTGGAGGTGGAGGTGGGGACGGCCATGGCGAGGGGAGGGGGAGGGGAAGAGGATGAGGAAGGAGCAGTAGCCGTTTGCAGCGTTGGGTTTTGGAAGACCTCTGCTTCGCTATCGCGGCGTATTATCCGATTCGGGGAGCATTTGCGCTTGAGCCCCTCCAGCTTTGCTACTTTCAAAGCGAGGTGTCTGGTTTTTGCCAGCTCCAGGGCAAACTTGGACGAGTTTTATATCCTCTAGAATTACTTACAAAGAAGATCACGAATGATTTGTTCAGAAAAGAAGATCATGGAATTGGATATTATTGTGACTTCAGGTAAAACTATGCAAGTTACGCTGTCCATACTCCATCTGGCTGGTACAGCTTGCCACATTTTGTCTTAGACAAGTTTAACCAAATTAGTAAGTGTTTAGTTGACAACTAAGTATAGACATGATTCTTTTAGGCTCCACATATCATAGAGTTAAAAAGTTTGATAAAATTGTATGACAAGATTTCTTTAGACATGTCAAAGTGTGGTAACCAATTTTCTAACCACACTTTTTATGGTTTGCCACACTTGTCTTTCATCGTTTTAAGGAAAAGGAACAATCAGTAGTTACCTTGTCTCCATACGGCCATACCAGTGCTCAAGTAATAGGATTATTACAGGAACTACATTTCATCGCAGGAAACAACTTAGTCAGGTAAATAATTCGGAAACACTAGTGAAATTTTACTACAGAAGCTAAAGCGTCTGCAGTGACATTTCACAGCCTCGGCACGAGGCAAAGGAAATACAGAATGGCAAGGGCCATAGAGGTGGCCAAACTAACTCTACTACAGACACATCTACAAAGCACCAACTGTTCATTTCCCTTCTCTATCCCGGCCATCACCACCATCCCCAGCACTCCTTTTCCCAATCCTCTTCAGAGCAGCTACAAGATCCAGGCCCGACTGTTGCTCGCGAAGCCTTGAATATGATGGAGTAGTTGCAGGCGCCCCCTGCTTATGCTGCCACGGTAAAGGCTGCCTGTTGGGAGATTGAATCACATTCGATTCATTCGACAATCGATCACCAAAGGCTGGCTTCACTGTGATGTCTGTTCTATCAGAATCCATTGCACATGATACCTCATTAAGGTTGAACCCACGAACACTAGTTTCTGTCTTGTCACAATCAGATTTAGGAGATGTCGAGAAAGGGGCATTTGGTGGCCGGAACACCTTGCCTAAGTCGTGAGCATCAGGTTTTGTTGGTGGACGACCAAGAGCAATCGTTTTCTTGTCTTCCTCTTCTTTCACGATGACCATGTGGTCAGGCTCTGCAGGCTCGGGGCATTTTTGCTTAATACTCTCGAATATCTTATCCTGATACAGATCCTTGCCACTTGCTGAGCGCCCTGAGTAAATGTTGGTCATGGGGAAAGCTTTCTCTGGTGGTGTGGCAGGTGTATAGTCAGGGGGGAGCAAATCATCCCAATTCTCCAACAGTTCTTTGTACACTTTGCGTAATGTGACCTCTGTGAGGCCCGTAACCTTACAGATCTCTGCCTGAGTTTTGCGTTTGTCTTCAAGCTGACATGCAAGGTAGATAGCGGCAGCAGATATACTTATGGGATTTCGCCGTGTACAGAAGCACTTATTAACAACCACCTCACCAATATGAGCTGCAAGTTCCTGAAGAGTCGACATACAACATATTAAAAACGGATAATGATTTTCAGCATAATGCTTCAGTAACTTGTTTTTCAGATCATCTGGTACCTGAGCAGATTTATTCAGCTGGAGCAAACTGCAAAATCGGGGCATATGAACAGCTATTGAGTTGCTGTTAAGTGGTTGACTCAGTTTCAGAGATTCGCCGAGTATTTTGATGTATTTTCCTATCTCTTTTTGAGGAAGATTGCTAGCAGTAGAGATTTCCTGTTCACATAGAAGCAGAAGGTGAATTGGTAGTGATTGATAAAATTAGTGACATGAATAGTATACCAAGTTTCAGATATTTATCAGGTATTTTAAAAGTTTTTCCTGCTATCTATTTCTGAGGTAGATTGTTAGCATAGAGATCTCTTGGGTCTTGCCTAAGTAGCAGACAATGTCTAATCAATCAATATGCATTAAGTGAAAATGCATGCTACATCAAGTGTTTGTGTAAAAAAAAACGAGCGGACAAGCATTTGGTTCATTGGCTGTCAATGAAGCAATGGTTTGGGAGTGAATTCAGGTATTCACAACAGGGTAAAAGATACCCTGATAAGTATTAGCTACAACATCAGTATGCATACAGTGAGGTAACTAAGTTCTTTCTTTAATCAATGTTACTGGCAACCACAGCATCATGGTAGATAACTGATATGATGGCTAAAAGGACACTGAATTCCGGTGAACTAACACTAATTAACTCAGTGACTTTGGTGGGCTATTTCAATATGCTCGAAAGTAGCATATTTTTTGGAATTGAATCCATTAGCATATTTGAGTTTACTCACACAATCCCCAATTCCAAGAAATCCAATCTTGTGAAACAGCAAGATTTGGTGTTTCCAAAATATAAATATCCATACACCAGTAATATCTTTTGGAATTGAATCCATTAGCATATTTGAGTTCACTCGCACAATCCGCAATTCCAAGAAATCAAATCTAGTGAAACAGCAAGATTTGGTGCTTCCAAAACGCATGCTTATGCTTTTGCAGCTAGGCATACCCATCTCTGCTGCACTAGAGCAATAGAACAAACACATGGCGTGCGTGTGCGAATCACAAACAAACCTGCAGCGTCCGAGGCTGCTGCGCCTCGCGGATAGCCTGCACGAGCGCGGCGGTCGCGAGCGCCTCGACGCTCCGATTCCTGAGGCAGGTCGCGGACGAGCAATCCTTGAAGAGCTCGAAGGCGTGGTCGGCTATGTCCCTGTCGAGGCGGAGTATGGAGGCGACGTCGACGATCTGGAGGTAGGCGCGGAGGCTGTCGACGGAGACCATGGGCCCGGCGGGGTCCGGGTTGGAGGCGGCTGCGGCGGCGGAGTCGACGGCGAGCGCGCGCTCGAGCTCGGCGAGGAGGCCGGAGAAGGTGGAGGCGGAGCGGGCGAGGACGGGGTGGCGCTCGAGGGAGAAAGCCGAGAAAGCGGAGACGAAGCCCGCGGGGAGAAAAGGGTCCTCGTCATCTTCGTCGCCGGGTGATGGGGAGGGGGCGGGATCGACGGCGGTGGCGAGGTCGGGGGTGACTAGGGGAAGCGGATGGAGTGAGGGGAGAAGGGGGAAGAAGGGGTGCGTGTGGAGGTGGCGCTCGACGACGATGCGGGCGCAGGCGGAGCACTCGGACACGGCGCGCGAGAGCGGCGGCTGCGTCGTCGCGCAACGCACCGGCCCCGATGCGCGGCAGTATGGGCACTGCGACGACATGGGGGACGGCCGGGAAGGGACGGAGAGGCCTGGGCTTTGGGTTTGGTGGGCTCTCAAGTCTCACAAGGTTGGAGATGAGCAGAGGCCAGAGAGGCAGACGAGCACGGTCAGTCTCACTCGGAAACAGGCTCTCCCAGTCCCAGCTAAAGCAAACAGAACACGGCTAAATGTTTTCTGTCAGGCCTTGTTTAGTTTCAAAAAATTTTGCAAAATTGACACGGTAGCATTTTCGTTTGTATTTGACAAAAATTGTCAAATCATGGACTAACTAGGCTTAAACGATTCGTCTCGTCAATTTCGACCAAACTGTGCAATTAGTTCTTATTTTCATCTATATTTAATACTCCATGCATGCGTCTAAAGATTCGATGTGACGGAGAATCTGAAAAATTTTGCAAAATTTTTTGAGAACTAAACAAGGCCTTAGAATTTTTTCTAATTCCATTCCCCAGGTTAATTCATTTCCAACATCCTTATTCGTTTAGGCTTATCGGCCCCCGTCAGCTATTCAGCAGTAAATCAATCAACAATACTTTCTGTCATGGCTTACCAGCCAAGCACGACCTTTTAAAAGTTGACACGGACAGTGCCGTAGTAATCCAACAAAAGCAGATAAATCATTAGGAATCATAGCAAAGGAAATAATAGATGAGATGGTAAGATTCTTGTGGTTCTTTTACAGTGAATCGCTATGGGTGTAACTTTTACAGTGGGATGCTATCCCGTATGTATGTTCTATCGACAACACACTTTTGATCTTATTACAAGCAAACACGACGGTGTCGATGCTTATGTCTAACGTTAAATACTCCTGTACTCCAGTAAGCAGCAGCAGAAGAGAATGGGTACAGACTGTAGAGTAACTCCAAGGTGTCGTTTCTCCATGATCAAATGATTTCTTTAAACCAGTATCAGCTATCATTTCCCTGAGATGGAAAAGATTTGGAGTCAGCCAAACGAGCAAATATTTATTCCTAATCACTAATCAGGCATCAAATTGTGCTAGCACATTCAGGGACACTGTTGTATATCATTTCTTTTCCACACATCAACACCGAAGATATTTAGATCTCACCAGATACACATTAATGCCTAAGATATTTAGATCTCACAAGATATTAAAGTGTGGGAACCACAGAAAAATTGAGAGCAGAGCACACTCATGTTGCCAGCACATTTACAAAGCATGTGCAACCCTAGTTAGGGTCTGTTTGGTTCCCCTTGCTAAATTTTAGCTAGCTAAACTTTAATCACTTTAGTAGCTAACCCAAACACACTGATTAAGGAGCTAAAATAGTTTAGTCCCACTAGTCACTCAAATCAAGAGTAGCTAAAATAGTTTTAGCTGGCTAAAATTTAGCAAGGGGAACCAAACAGGCTCTTAGTGTAGCATATCCGCAAAACTGATAAGGACACTCCGAGGCAGAGCTATAACTCCAATAAGAAGAACAAATTATGACATAGGCGAAAATGATGAAATCAAATCATACATAACGCTAATGGTTAATTTCAGTGTAGTACATTGCAAATACGGAAAAGCAAGCTTACCATAATTTTGGTGTTTCTTTGAGAAGTTATATAAGGCCTTCACAATAGCACCATATTTCATTGACTTCAGTGGCCCCATATACCTGGAACAAGAAATGTTAGAGATTTGTGAATTGTGGTGATAGAGGATGGAATTATAAGGATGATTATTTTCGCAGTTAGGATGTTAGGAATATTAATGTTTTGATTAAGAACTTACATAATTTCAGTATACCGTAATCTCCATGCAGGAAATCCTAAATGGCATCTAGCAGGACCATACATGAGAAGAAGATCAGGTTCTGGTCCACCACAACCTAATGGATGAAGTCGGAACTTAAGTGATAAAGTCATTAAAGCATGATAAATAACTAAATAAGTATATGAAACAAAGCATGCAGAAAAGGGTGACTTTTCCAAGCATACCTACAGCTTTCAGTGCACTAGCCATGTCAGCTTCTGTAAATGCTGGTTTCCTTTTGCCATCTCCATGAGTATCACCATTGATGTAAGTTGAGCAAAGTAAACTGCCTGCTTTTGCAATACCCTCCTTGCCATCAGAACCAGAAAGACAGTCTATTACCATCTCTCTTTGGCTACACTGTAGATCACTGATGTTTCCTCCAATGCCCTATATGTCGCCATGAATCATAATATAGATTTACAAACAACAACAAAAAATGGACAAGCATACCAGTAGAGAATATACACAAAAGTAAGACCCTAATATAAAATGGAGTAGCAGAAAGCTCAGTAGCGCAGCTTACAAAATGTTCTCCTGCAGTCCTATCTCTTGAAGCATTCACAGCAGGTTCAAATGATTTCTTCAGTACTCCTATGATGCAACGTAGAATAGTGTAAGATAATCTTGTATGTGCTAGATTCAGTCTACAGGTCTCAAAATAAAAAAAAAATGTGCATCTGTCAACCAAAAACATCACAGTATGACATGTAAAGGATAACAGGAAAGTTAGTTTTTCTCTGCCCAGGTTATGAGTTATGACAGCCCTGTAATGTCTCTTGAAGTCATTTGATTTCTAATGAACCATATTTATTTATGGAAAAGGAATGATCATATAGGTAGATAAGTAGTCAGCAACAAACTTCAGACTGAAAACAGCCATACCCTGCAAATTCAAATGCTGAACTCATTGTCTTACCCTCGATGTCGTAGAGACATACATACTTCACACCCATAGATGAGAGCCAGCATAACAGTTGCTTGACCTTTGCAGTACTTTTAGCTTCTTTGCTATCTACCACAATAGCCAAGCACTTCAGTCTACCCAGATGAAGATTCTGATACTTCCGCAACAATCCAGATGAAATAACATAGCATTCTAAACTATAAATCAGATGTGACCATAAATTTAAAAAGCTGATTGCTAAGTGGGTGATGGTCCACAGCAACCCCAAAATGAGCTTGATAATAATTGATGGTCTAGACATCTGCATGCATAGAGAGAAAATACAATTGTCATGCTCTCTCACAGAATGCATTAAGGATTATAGAAATATATCCATGAGATACAAAAACATTAGAAATATTTAGATACTAAAACTTAATGCAATCAAGTAATATGATGTGAACATGCAACAGTGCTGTTCTGGAGTTGCATAACGACAACTAACAAATGTGTGGTTGCCTCATCGCATCATTCATATTGCTAATGCATCATAATATTACCTCATAAGTTTCAACTCTCAATTGTTAAGCAAACACATGAAAACTGAGGATATGGCTGAGCCTGAAACCTCTGTTATAAACTTAGTGCAGATTACATTATATATCTCAGACTCAGCAAACAATTTCAGGGTTTTGCATTAAATTGAAACAGGATTGCTATTGTTGCAATACTTTGAAGCTTGACAGAGCTGGAAACTTCTGGATTTTCAGCTAAGGTGATCACAAATGTTAAATAAACTTTCAGCAAAGGTTATAAGAAATGCGCAACTCATAGAAACCTTATCAAGAATGTGCACTTAAAATAAAAGAAAGACATGGGTTAAGAAGTGTATATTATTTCTTCTATGATGTTCCTTCCACCAACTAGATTGAAGTCTCCTAAAATCTGCCTTATGCCTATATACCATAAATAAGAGGCAAAACGTGCAAGAATAGCAGAAAAAGGAGACCAGTTCATCAGCATACATACATGTGGAGGGGGCTGATTCATGAAGACGGAGGCCTCACTTGCCACAAAAGCTTCCCTGAACAAGAACAATGAGAGAATTATTCTGAAGAAAGGGGTAAAATGGAGGCAGGGCGCATCATACCCAAATATATGAATGTCAAAATTATTGCAAATTGTACTGAACCTTTTCCTTTCACCTGTCTACTTGCTTTCTCAACAAGAGATCAAATCAACACAAACACAAACCAACAAGAGAGGCCAGCAAACAGCACAGAGAAACAGAACAGAAAGTGAGACAGGCAAGAAAACTAACATGGGTTTGGAATCCATGGCAGTCGCAGCTGAGCTCAGGAGGTTGAGGAAGAATTGAAGAAACAATGGAAGCAGCAAGAACCAGGTGCGTGTGACTGTCAATTTAAAGAAACCTAGTTGTGGCCAGGGCTGGACTGCCGGACTAGGCAAAAACTGTAGTAGTCACAGAAAGATCCATAAGCTGGTCCCTCATATCACATCGACGTGTACCGGCTGTCCTGCTGAGGTGTTGACATCCCATGTTTGTTTTTAGAGACTAGAGGCTTCACATAATTCACCTCTCCCTTTCGTTTTCTACATTAAGTTTCGCCACTTATTTTTCTTCCTAAAATGCTTTATTAGCTATCTCTCCATCCCAAATTATAAGTCATTCCAAAAATTTTGGAGAGTCAAAGCATTTTAACTTTAATCAAATTTATATGATAACACAATAACATTTATGATACCAACTAAATATCATTAGGTTCTATTTGATGTCATAAATCTTTCTAATTTTTCTTATAATGTTGGTCAAACTTAAGATGCTTTGACTCTCCAAGATTCTTAAAATGACTTATAAATTGGGATGAATGGAGTATTTATTAAGGGTGGCAAGACGTGGCTGCAGCAGGTGTAGAATAAACTACAAAACGACACCAAACACGTGATAATATTGTACATTCAAAGACGGTTAGCGGGTTAGGCGACGCATCAATATTGTACATTCAAGGACGATAGCGCATTAGGCGACACATCATCGCCACAAAAACAAAGATGGCAAATTAGTGAAGCAGAGGTGGACGACTCACTGTAGCCTGAGAGGGCCGACAGGAAATTCAAGTGCCACATGCACATTTCCACAAACACTTGGCAGAGGAAATTCAAATGCTGCACGAACGTTTCCACAAATACTTGGCATGCAACCTGTGTTCACGCCGAGAGCGAGCACACACACGGTCAAGCCTGCCGGTAAAGCAACTTTTTACGGAGAGAAAAGGGGAGGAACGCGCGAGTGAGCGAGTTAAACCTGCAGGCAAGCGACGCGCGGTGCCACGCGCCGCGCTTCCCCCGAGCCCGGCGGCGTCACGGCAACATCAGAGCCGGGCGTGGAGGCGGATGCTACGGCCTTTTCCCTTTTGGAAGGCAGAACTTTGGGGGAGGGAGGAGTTGCTGCTGGAGGGAGAAGTCGCGATCTGAACTCGCGTATGGCATTGGCATCTGGCGGCTGGAAGGGGACGGAAACTATTTCCTGGTGAAATCGCAAAGATGCGAGATCGTGCGTGCCCGTGCCCGTGCCCGTGCCTGCCCTTCCCCGGCTCACGGCCTACGAGCTACGATAGCGAGGAGCGTCACGTCACCTGCGGCGCGTGACCACGCGAGATCTGGGCGAGAAAGGGGGCGTCGCCGCCGCCGTGGGTTCTGGGCTGCACGCAAGAGGGAGTGGCCGAGTTGGGAATTGGGATCAAGGTTTTTTTAAACCGGGTTGCATTTTATTGATTCATATTCATATAGATATTACACATACATCCTTACAAAAACACCCCTGAAAAAAATTACATTCTGGTCCTTGCAAAGATGGCCCGGTTGTCTCCGTCGAGCCACCACTCGACATCGATACGAGCTTGCAGCTTGAAGCCGAATTCCACTTCAACGAAGAAGCTTCCAAAAAGCAAAATACAGTTTTGAAGCTACATCAACCGGCACATAACAACTAACAAGATGTGCACCTTAAACGTTCAACGCCCGAGTAAATGATGGCCAGCGGCCATATCCTCGCCAAGAGAACGGGATCAGAAGCCACAATCACCGCTGACGACCCCAAAACACCCAGCGACAGAGCAACCCTAGGGGAAGGAAACCAACCCGATTTCTCGAGGAGGGAAAAGAAGCCGGAAAACTCCTGGAGGGATACAAGAACTGGCTGGCTATAGAAAGGTACCCAGACCAACACCATGCCACGTACCTCATCTTGTCCGTACGAGAAACCGCGCCGGAGGTCATTAGAGACCGAGCTGAAACCGACGTAGCTGCCGCACAAGAAGGGAACGAGGTAGAAATCCCCATCGATGAGGTCACCGATGCAGAATCAACTAACCCTAATCTACCTAAACATAAGCTATTAGGAGGGTGTATGTGCACCAGCCATCGATTCCGCGACTCCTCTCCACCTCCAGCGCCGGAGCGGCCGCCGGACACGAGGAGGAGCCGGCGAAATCGATGCGGGATCCGAAATCGCCTCTCTTTCGCCCTTTGTTACTGTAGCGAGGTGAAAGAAAGATTGAGGCCTTGTTTAGATGTGAAAATTTTCTGGATTTCGCTACTGTAGCACTTTCGTTTGTTTGTGGCAAATATTGTCCAATTATAGAATAACTAGGATCAAAAGATTCGTCTCGCGATTTACAGGTAAAGTGTACAATTAGTTTTTATTTTCGTTTATATTTAATGCTTCATGCATGCGACGAAAGATTCGATGTGACACAGAATTTTGAAAACTTTTTGATTTTTAGGGTCAACTAAAACAGAAGTATCAGTCGCAGCGTTGGTTGTTACCTGGCTACTGAAGTGGTGTTTGCTGGCCGAGTTGGGAATTGGGATCAAGGGTTAGCAACCGGTGGGTTTCGGATGCTTCTGTGTGGGCTAGATGTTGGGCCACTGATTTTCCGGCTCGCGAGCTAAATTCACTTGACATTTATTAGAAGGTTTCCTCAATTTCTTAAAAAAACAAAAGTATTAGATTCCCTCAAAAACAAATTGACATTTCTTAGAATGTTTTGGTAGGTTTTCCACACAATTTATAAATATTTTCTATAGTTTCCTAGGCTAAATCTATTTTCTTGAAACCATTACATATATTTTCAGGAGCTCTAAATATTTTCTTTTGATTTATAGTGCTTCGTCCTATCTTTAGGATTTTTTTCTTAAAAGTTTTATAAGCTTATAGATATTTTTGTGGTTTAATAACCTTGCCAAAAGTTTAAAAAATAATTAAAAATAACAAAACTAAAAGAAGGGGGTTATTTAAACTAATTCTATAGCTTGAGGAGCAAACTTGAACAATAACGATACTTCCTTCTCCCAAAATTGGTAAGCTTATTTAACAAGAATAAAAAGACATATAAAGTTGATTATAATCTTTGCACCCCTTTGGATTGTGAGAGAAAATATTGTTTCCTGTGTTTTTCAGCGAAAATAAACTAATTCCTATAAAACTCACGTGAAATCCTGCATTCCAAAGGGGACTTTAGTTTCTATTGTAATATGTAGTTAATTGATAAAAAAAGTCAATATCATCTCATAGACACTTTGAACACACATATATTCATATAAGTTTTATGCTCTAGACTTGTAGTATAATTTGACTAATTCTTGGTCAAGTTTTATAAAAAATACTTTTTATCTAGTCGTCAAATATAATTATCGTTGGACACCTTTGGCAAAAGGGTGTTTTCCTTTGAGAGAATTAGTGTATGGCCCTGAAAAAACTTGTCTTATACGCATATGGCCCTCTTTTTTCGAATTTGGCTCTATGACCTCAAAACAATTTTTTTGGCTCTATGGCCTTCTGTTAGTTTTAGACAGTTAACGATGTTAAGTCAGGGGTAAAAAGACTATTTGACTCCTGGTGAAAAAATAAAACACAGTATATATGTGGTTATGTTATATATATATATATATATATACACAAACAAATAGAACTTTGTTTTATATTTTTTTGCCAAGGGTAAAATGGTCTTTTTACCCCAGACAACATCGTTAGCTGTTCAAAACTGATCGAAGGCTATAGAGCCAAATAAATTTTGTTTTGAGGCCATAGAGCCAAATTCAAAAAAAAAGAGTCATATACTTAAGACAAGTTTTTTCCAAGGCCATACACACATAATTCTCCCTTCTCCTTTTAGAGAGTTGGTATTCTACCAGTAGTAGAACCAATGGGCTGAAGAACAAAACCGCAACATGGGCTTGGGCTAGTGTGGGCTAAATTACGGGTCCAACGCCCCTACCTTGTCGGCTACAGGAGTGCTACAGGTGTAAAAAAGCCACAAGAACCTTCAATCAAAGAGAAAAAAAAAACAGTCATCTCAAGCTTCGGAGGCATCAGGCATGGCACCATGTTGCCGCAATACGAGAGGAAGAATCTGATCTGATCTAAAATTCGGCATTCTGCTAGCACACTATCCGGGTGCAAAGTGGTGTCAAATAGAGGTGCATTTGTCAATTGTCAAGGCGTCAGGCTTTGATTTCTTCGGCCATGTAGTTGTAGTGCTCCAGCACAAGATCGTATATGCTCGTCGTGGTCACGATTTCTTTCGTGTTTGCCTCCATGTCGTTAGTTTCGCATTTTTTAGTGGTCCTGGGAAATGGGAATCTATGCCAATAATGGTATTGAGATATTGCTGGATTAGATATTCCTGCCTCAGATTACAGTATAAGAGTCCTGTACCCTGTTGATTGTTTTTCCTTGAAACAGGTGTATGCTATAGAAGATCTGGTTCTGCACTTTAGGATACCAAGTTGTATGAAAAGTGCAGTTTGAATTTTACAGAATATATACTGTGTTTTGCGCGCCCTGAATTTTACAGAATATATACTTGTTTCAGTCATGGCCCTAGAAAAAAAAGGGCAGACTGTATTCTAAGAGTTTGTTTGGAAATTTTACAATCCGCTTAATTCCATACGTATTGAAAGATATTAAGACAGAAAATTAGTTCATTTTTTCATTCTAATCTGCACGGATCGAGCGTGATTGAATTTATCCAAACGATGCTTAGGTGGACAAAGTAGTAGAATGGTGACAGCATGAACACATATGCAGTATGCAGGAAGGTGAGCACGTCCGTTTTTATGACACATATACGGAGTCCCTTCAAATTACCCGTCCGTGCAGGAGACTGCTATAGCCTCGCAAATGTTAAGATGAGATATTTCTCAGCCTGCTAACTCGTCGAGCGTGACAGCGCTTAAACAACGCAATAGGTAGGATTCCATTGGAGACAACAACACTATCAGTCTATCACGCTGTCCACCAAATCAGAGGAGCAGCACCGATCGAGCTGGAATGCGGCCATTCTGCGCAAGGTTCCAAAGTCCTCGCACCGACGACGACACGTCTCGGCCTGTCGCCGGCCTGCAGCAGCGGGGGGCACCGGACCACTGCACCGGACGGACACCCCTATGATTTGAAAAGCGGAGCTGAATTAAAGAGAACAAAAGGCTCCTCAGATGGCTGCATCTCCTTCTCCTAGCTAGCAGCCGTGTACAGGACGATTAAAAAGGATTGAAGATACGCGTAATGGCACATCGCGAGGACAGATAACCTGTTCATCTGCAGTCTCTTTAAACTTCACATGAGATTTAGAAGCCTCACCCGCCATTCAATAGCCTGATATGCATGGAGACTTGAGTATGCAACGCACATACAGTACAGTATACACGCGTGATTTGCCTTAAACCTTCCCTATCGGCCGCTCAGGAAGGCGAAGACGACAAGCTGATCTGACGGCATTATTTTCCAGGCACGGGAGGAGCAAAGGCATTGTGTGCACGCGTGCGCATGGCATCGCATCGCATCGCACGCAGTACGACGGGGTTAGGCGCGCGCAATGATATGATATGAGGATGAGAGTGAGATGATGGGGAAGCTGAGAGTTAGTGCAGGTGCCACTCTCGGTTTGGCGATCCCTCTCGCTGCGGACTTTTTTTTGCCGGCCGGCCGCCCTCCAACCAGAGCGGAATCCCAGGTCCCAGCCTCAGACAGCAGCATTACAATACACGCACGCGGCGTGGCCGCTGCTCATCCCGTCTGATGATCAGCACTAGGCTTCTTCTTTTCTTTTGCTTTCTCTTTAGTTTCAGGGGAAGAAAGGGGAAACGAACCATTTGGGCTCCTTGGCTTTCCACGGCGGCATATACTAAGAACCCCCGGCCGCGTGATCTGATGCTGATAGCTCTTAAACGATCCGAGATCAGGCATTTGCTGGTGCGTGGCGCACAATTAATCTAATCTTCTTGGATCGATGGACAGGTACTACTAAAGGTGCCGGCCCTTACGTGTCGAGTTCGACCTCGCCAGTCGCCTCGCCATGGCCTCCAGGGTCCAGCATTGGGAGCGGGCTCCACCTCTTCTCCTCAAACTTTTGGTCTCATCATGCATCTCCTACTCCTAGCAGACATTATCTGCTTTCTGCGCTGCCGCGTCCAATACTCCAATCATTTATCACTGTGCGTTAGGGTTCAGAATGACGGTCATCGTCACAGGATTTTTTATAGATTGCAGGCATCACACGAAGGCATACTTCAGATTTGCTGCCTGCATATATTATCCTGTTCCTTTACCTCTTCCTTTGCTGGGATAATGGCAGCTGGTCTGAAACCATGAACTCATGCTTTCTTGGTTTCTTCTTTTGGCCCAAACACAAGAAGCATTTACGCACCTGTAGAGGAAGCGTGGTATCAGCATCGAAGGGACACGGATGCATACATAACATCACAGGAAAAGGATCAGAGGGGTGAGTAAAAAGGCATGATCGATCAAAAGGGCAAAAGTGTAGAGCAAATCAGAACTGTCCTTTTGGTGCTCTCGTAAGGCATGAATGCCACGTCTCCTAAGGTCCGGATTGCTCAAGGACAGTGATCTTTCTCGGTATATATATCCAGATCATCATGCATTTTTTTCCCCTAGGCATACGGACAAGGAATTGAGGAATGCTAATTGCCGAATCGGTCATTGCTCCAATCGGTATAGTATGCGTGTAGTTGAGCTCAAGCATCTCTTTGCGCAAAGGACAACCTAGTAAAACATAATTGACAAGGTAGTAAAACTTGTTGCTTTTGTTCACAAAGAATAGACAATTGATCACTTATTATTTGACTACTGGTTTGCTGGTTCAATTTGGTCTTTTATTTATATTGTGATGGGACTTTTAAAACCCCACAATATAGGTCATATGTTTAATAGCTGGCCTAGAGGTGTCAACTTGCTTCTGAAGCTTTTACTGCGGTTTGGAGCAGCTGTGACTTGTTGGTCTATTGAAAAGAAAAAATTGGTTTTGCGCGTTAACTATTTGGTTATCCACCGGCTACGTACATACTTGGGCTATCCTGAAGAAACCGGATTTGCATAATACAGTTTTAGCAGTATCACAGCAGTTGACGTAGGTAGCCAAGGTTTTCTTTTCACTCAGGCACATGGATTGTGGTCTAATTTACGAATTGATAGTCACTGACTATAATAATGTGTCAGGTTTCAGCTCTTTTTTTAGCCGTGTGCCTCGTGTTAGCTAGGCAGATACAAGTTTCTCCCTTTGGTTTTGTATCGTCTCGATGTATTACTTTTGAGGTTTAATATAATCTTCCTTTATAAAATAAAATAAAAACTCATTGCAGCATGCCAGGAATGGCCTGGCCAATGGTCATGCATGCATCATCCGATAGCGCAGAAACGACAACTGTTGAGTGAATCTTATCCTTCCCCTCGCAAAAGCCACATCTATAGGTCTATATTCTCTTTCTCAGCGTCTAACTCGTCTATTGTTATACAATCATCAATCAGACATCATGATGAAGGCTGCAGGATAAATAAAGTCGGATACAGTTGATCCATCAAAAATCAGCTATTTAAAAATCAAACTACTAGTCTTGATTCTGCCTGCCCCCACTGAAAAGAAGCTTACAGTTGCACATATATCTCCTGCCAATCTTTTCTTCGTCGTTCCGGGCCCAACGATATGATGTTCACAGTGTAGTGCTGCTCAAATAACTCAAACCAGATACTACAGAAAAGGGTGAGCGTTTGTATCAGTCCAAGATATTTTGGGTCCTGCTCCTTCCTCTGGTAGTGGAAAAGATCAGCATATGGCTGCCTGATCGTCGTCCTCGTCATGATTCTACTTACAAGTTGGGAAGAACTCGGGTACGATAATGATCCAAGTAATCCGGACAAAGCTGCGCCTTTAGAGTTTTCTTGAGAAGCAGGGGTAACCATGCAAAATGGTTGCTTATTAAGAGACCTGCGTGCTCTGATTGAAAGTATAAAGAACAATACTATAATGTGGGTGGAGAAACACGATGTTAAAGGTGAAGTATGTGGATCCGTGGTTCCAATCTTCTAGCTTGGAAAGATGGCTCTGATAGTGAACTGGGAGACAACGTGTACCGGACCAACTGGTTGGAGCCGAGTAGCCGACGTTAGTGTCAGATTTTTAACGTCGTGGTCCTATAGTGCCGTCGGAGGCGAGAGTAGGTAACGGACTCTTTGAAGCCCCGATGCACCGGGAAAGATATAGCCATGGTTCTGAATCTCTGGAGAAAATGGCACGGTACGGTGCAAGATTCCGGATCCCTGCTCCGGCGCGCGAGGGAGGAGTCAATACCCCGGCGCAGCTACCTCACCGGTGCAGCCGTCAGAGCGCGAGCGATCCCCGGCGAGATACGTACGGATCGCCGTGAAAAGAACCGGGAGTAAAGGCGGTGGAGTAAGCTCCAAGCGTCAGCGATGGCAAATGGACAGGAGGGACGAGGTAGGCGAACCGCGCGCGCGCGCGCCAAGGATAGCTAGCTAAAGCTTCTTTCTCCGCGTCCTTTCGCTGGCCGGCGGCGCTGTCCCGTCGCTGTCGCCCGGCACGGCGAGTCCACCAGTGCTTGGATGGATGCGGAGACGCCAGGCCGCCTCTGCGCCACACACACGCGCGCCCGGGGGACGGGGACTCGGGTCGGGGGCTGCGCTTTCGACCTTTCGTGGACCACCGTCCCTGCTGATGCTCTGCTCCGCAGCGGTGCCGCCGGTGTGGTCCGGCCTAGGTGTTTCACCGGTTTTCTCGCGCGGCTCGGGCACGGACGCTCGGTCCATTGTCCCCGGCCACACACCTACACACGATACGGGTGCCTATCACAGAATAATACCTGACGAAACTGAATTGACAACTCGGTCAGGTTCCCAGAAACAAGCTAAATGTCTTATTTATTTCATTGCTGACTATCAGAGAAATAAATATACTTGTCGGTTGAAGTGTCTTTGATTAACTTGCACTCAGCAAACTAGGGTCTTGTTTAGTTCCAAAAAAATTTACAAAATATGAATAGTAGCACTTTCATTTGTATTTGACAAATATTGTCTAATCATGAACTAACTAAGCTCAAAAGATTCGTCTCGTCAATTCCGACCAAACTGTGCAATTAGTTTTTATTTTCGTCTATATTTAATACCTCATGCATGCGTCTAAAGATTTGATGTGACAGGGAATCTGAAAAATTTTGTAAAATTTTGTGGCAACTAAACAAGGCCCACCGAGAGTGTGTGCAACATTGTTCACGCATCAAGGTGCAGAACTGCAGATGGAAAGAAGCTCACCAGCCTTTTGTCTTGTTGCCGATAGTCCGATACGATGGCAATGGCATGGACCAGAATAAAGAAAGCTCGGGTGTGGGGGCTGCCTGCTGCTATGGCCCGCCGTTTCGACGCATCATCACGCATCAGCATCGGCGAGCTTAGGGCTGGACCGCCGGACGATGCTCGCTCGCCGTGGTTCTTGGCTGCAAAACAGGCAGGGCGCGTGGCAGTGCCGTGAGTCACGAGTTCCACGGATATAAAATTTCCGTCTGGGCGAAGGCCGCGTACGCAATCTGATAGATCAGGCTGTGTGTGTTTGCAGATCCTGATCACCCTATGGACGAAATAAAGGCGTGAGGATTACGCTTGAACGTACGAGTTTTGTGATAGCTTGGTTGATGTAGTAGCGTAGCGTATGATTAACAATAGGTGGTGGTAGCTGCGCCTAGCGGAACCCTGCTGGCTAGCGTGTGTTGCGACGTCAAAATCGACGTGACGACCGGTAGAAAAAAATGGCAGCATAAGCAGTCCAGATCATATATATAGTTCGTTATTAAGCACTTGAAAGTCTATAGACATAGAAAAGAAATGATGTCGCCCACGGTAATGTGTGTGTGGTGTACGTACAAACTGGCAACCTGCTGTTTGGTTACCTCAGGAACAGAAGTAAGCAGAAGAGAAGAAAGAATGGCGGCTAAATGCGGCGTCTTTATCTCAACTCAGGAACAGAGAACGAGCTCGCAGTTGCAAACAAGCTCTCAGCTGGGTTGGCCTGTATCCGTACGATGTTATTCTAAACACTAAACGGTAAACAGGCTAAATGACTAATTGGACGAAAACAGTGTACCGCTGAGTAACGTTTACACCATGTATCTAAATAACTGTTTAGTTGAACAGTGCTCGTGGATGCGGCGAGGAACGGGACAGGGACCGAGCGACGAGCCGACGAGGTGGTGGCGCCGTGGCGGGCGGCACGCGAGCTTTGGTGTGTTGGTGCCGGAGGATGCAAGGGTGACGGCGCCTTGACGCAGTCGGAGTGGAAAACTGGAAATGCTGCAGCGCGCGCGGGCGTGGCCAATGGCACGGGCTTGCCGAAGCCGAGTGCGACATGTGAGGTATGCAGTACCATCCATCCATGATCCATCACTAATGCTAGCAGTTAAGCGAGTACGTAAGTACGTATGTACACTATTATTTGCCTCAAAAAAGTACGTATGTACTACGTAGGATGTATACGGTAACACTCATTCTCTTTTAGGCCAGTCTCAATGGCCCATTTCAATGCACTGTTTCCAAAACAAATCTGCTGACAGAGCATCAATGAAACGAACAATGAAACTGTAAAATAGACTAGAACGAGGTGACATCTCTGTACCTCGGCTCCGTGTTTATATAGTCAGGGAAACGCCCCCTAGTGGCTTGTACATCAAGAAAGAAATTACATCTGATAAGAGATCGAGTAGATCCCGTGTATCTACCTGTCGTACAAGTCTATTCTAGATTACATACAACGAAGCCATGTCGTATACAACTCAAAGTCTTATACATATCTTAACACTCCCCCTCAATCTTAACCGGGTACAAGGTTTAGATTGTTTCTGAAATCAACCAATTTAGAGAGAGATAAAGACTTTGTGAACCCATCTGCCAATTGATCATGAGTACTTACATGTCGTACCTCCAATAATCGCTGTGCCACCCTTTCTCGTACAAAATGAAAATCAATCTCAATATGCTTTGTCCTTGCATGAAACACAGGATTTGCTGTCATATAGGTGGCACCAATATTATCACACCAGAGTCTCGCAGCAGGAGGATGTTGAACCTTTAATTCGGTTAACAATTTTTGAACCCACATCATCTCAGCAGTAGCATCTGCTAATGCTTTATACTCAGCTTCTGTACTTGACCTTGAAACAGTAGCTTGTTTCCTTGCACTCCATGATATCAAATTATCACCAAGGAAAACAGCAAACCCACCGGTAGACCGTCTATCATCCACTGATCCAGCCCAATCGGCATCGGAGTACGCGCTTACTAGCATCGACTTGGACTTGTTGATACCGAGTCCAAGCTTTATTGTTCCTTGAACATATCGAAGAATTCTCTTTACCAGGCTCCAATGAGTTGTTGTGGGTTGGTGCAGAAATTGGCATGCTCTATTCACCGCAAAGGATATATCGGGCCGAGTTAGAGTGAGATACTGCAGTGCTCCTACAACACTTCGATAATTGGTAGAATCCTCTGGCCCAAGTGGATCCCCTTTGGTTGCACTGATCTTCTCAACACTCGGCAATGGTGTATTGACTGACTTACAACTTCCCATATTTGTCCTCTTGATGACATCTCGTGCATACTTCTCTTGTGACAGTACTAGCCCATCACTATTTCTTTTAACTTCAATCCCAAGAAAATAGTGTAAATTGCCAAGATCTTTCAATGCAAAATCCTTCTCCAAGTCTTTTAGCAAGGCATTAGTGGCTTCTTGTGATGAGCTTGCTACAATAATATCATCAACATACACAAGAACGAACATTGCATGTTTACCTCTGTTGTAATAGAACAGGGATGTATCTGCCCTTGAAGGTTTGAACCCGAGAGCTTGGAGCTTGCCACTTAACCTAGAATGCCATGCCCTTGGAGCTTGCTTGAGACCATAGAGAGCTTTATCAAGTTTGCATACAAAGGTTGGCTTGGCCTTATCAATATATCCAGGAGGTTGCCGCATATATTCTTCCTCTTCCAATATGCCATGAAGGAATGCATTTTGTACATCTAGCTGTCTAAGAGACCATCCTCTAGAGACAGCAATGGAGAGAACAAGTCGAATAGTAGCAGCTTTAACAACGGGACTAAATGTATCTTCATAGTCTATTCCATAACGTTGCTTAAAACCTTTTGCCACAAGACGAGCTTTGTATCTGTCAACTGTACCATCTGCTCTTCTTTTGATCTTATATACCCACTTGCAATCAATGATATTCTTACCCTTTGGATGAGGAACAAGATGCCATGTCTTGTTTTTGAGCAGTGCTTGATACTCACTATTCATTGCATTGATCCATCGTGAATCTTGCAGAGCTTCATTAACAGACGTCGGTTCACTACCCACTGCTTCCATGGACATGCCCCAGCGCACCGTGCCATCGGTATAAATCTTTGGCTTATGAATGCCATGCTGAGATCGTGTAGTAGGTCACTGAGCTGGAGCAGGTGCTGCAGGAGCATTCGCCGCAGACGATCCGGGCGCAATCTCGACAGTAGCAGAGGGTCCTGCTTGCTCCCCCGCGGGCGGATCGGCTTGTGGTTGAGGCACCGGTGTGGCCGTTGGTGCAGTACTTGCCGACGCAGAAGATCCCGCGTTGCGGGCAGGCGGACCACCTCTGCGTACGGACGAGGAGGCAGGTGAGTCAGGCGTGGATCCCAATCCGGATGTTGTCGCGCCGCCAGGGATCGGATCATCCTCAAGACTCACGCCGGCTGTCTCCCCCGAAGGTGCAGTCATAAAATGACGATCATTCAGGCTCAAGGTTGCATCGTTTGAGCCCGAATTTTCTCCTGACGACAAGTTGGAATTTCCTGTATCATCAAACACAGCACCGTGGCTCGGTGTTTCATTAGTAGACGGAGTTTTTGTATTACACTGATCAAGTAATTTTGCGTCCCCAAAGCTAGTAGATGGAAGTAAAGCATCAGGAAGAACAGACAATTCGGCTCGTAGAAGTGCTCCAGCATTTGGATGAAGCCGTGCAAAAGGAAAGACATGCTCATCAAATACTACATCCCTAGAGACATAGACTCGGCCGGTGGATGGTTCCAAACACTTGAACCCTTTATGCATATCACTATACCCAAGAAAAACACACTGTATAGATCGAAACTGGAGTTTGCGTGTGTTATATGGTCTAAGATTCGGCCAACAAGCACATCCAAAAGTTCTTAGGAAAGAGTAATCTAGAGGATTTGTAAAGAGACGCTCAAAAGGTGTTTGACCTTGAATTACTCTAGATGGGAGCCGGTTGATAAGGAAAACAGCAGTGGCAAAGGCTTCATCCCAAAATTTTAAAGGCATTGAGGCATGTGCAAGAAGAGAAAGACCAACTTCAACAATATGGCGATGCTTGCGTTCAGCAGAACCGTTTTGTTGATGAGCATGTGGACATGAGACATGATGAGATATACCAACACGTTTGAAAAAGGAATTGAGTGATTGGTATTCACCACCCCAATCAGTTTGTACAGCTAGAATTTTTCTATTGAATTGTCTTTCTACAAGCTGTTGGAAATCATGGAAACGTTGGAACACTTCAGATTTATGCCGAAGAAAATAAACCCAAGTGAATTTGCTATGATCATCAATAAAACTCACATAATAAGTTTTGCGTCCAACAGAGGAAGGAGCAGGGCCCCATACATCAGAGAATATAAGATCCAAAGGACTAGTTGATACACTAGTTGACTTGGGATAGGGTAGCTGATGGCTTTTGCCCTGTTGACACGCATCACACACCATATTTTTATTTGACTCATCACTAACAAAGGGAAGACCATGACGACTTAAAACTTGCTTCACTATAGGAGTTGAAGCATGACCTAATCTGTGATGCCACAAGGAGATCGACGGTTTCATACTAGTACCAAGAACTTGCTTATTTTGACTCGACTTGCATGGACTCAGCTTCAAAGGATAAAGCCCCCTTTCACATCTGCCTCTGAGAAGAGTCTTCCTCGTGCCCTGCTCCTTGATAGAAAAATAATTTGGATGAAATTCTAGGAAGGCATTATTATCACGTGCAAGGCGATGAACAGATAAAAGATTTTTTGTGGCTTTGGGAACATGCAAGATTTTGTTTAGATGGATTTTACTAGTAGGGGTACGCAAAATACTAGAACCAATGTAATCAATCTCCATACCTGCACCACTTGCCGAATGCACTTGATCATGGCCTCCATATTTGTCCCGAACTGTGAGCCTCTCAAGTTCACTTGTCACGTGGTCAGTAGCACCGGAGTCGACATACCAATTGGTATCCACTCCATATGACGAGGTTGTAGCTGTAGATGCACTCTTCTGTGGAGGACCGGTGAAAGAGGTGTCGAACCTCTTGAAGCACTTGACGACAGTGTGCCCCTCCTTGCCGCAAAGCTGGCAGACTACTCCTTGGAGGAAGCCGCTTCCACGACCTCCACCGCCACGTCCACGGCCTCCACGAACAAAGCCCCCACGGCCACCAGTACCACGGCCGCGAGAGTTGTTGCTGTTGTTGCCACCGCGACCACCCTTGGCAGCCATATTCGCCGAGGGATTGTTACCGTTGCCGCGCAGCTCCATCCGCTGCTCAAAGCTGGTCAGTTGGGTGAAAAGCTCCCCAACAGAGATTGGTTCCACCCTGGCAGCGACGGCTGACACCACCGGGTCATAATCGAGGTCGAGACCAGTCAGGATATACGAGACTAGCTCATCATCTTCCAGCTTCCTTCCTGCAGACGCCATCTCGTCTGCAAGAGCCTTGATCTTCGTAAAATATTCAGAGATCGTAGACGACCCCTTTGTTGCCGTAGTTAGGGCCATGCGAGTGCTAATAACACGCGCCCTGGACTGAGAAGCGAAGAGTGCTTCAATCGCGGCCCACGCCTTTGCCGCTGAATCTGCCGATGCAGTAATCTGGGAGAAGATCTCTTTTGAGAGAGAAGACAGAAGAAAGTTCAGCACCGTTTGCTCCTTGGAGATCCAAGTAGCATACGCCGGGTTGGGAACCGGCTGCTTCTTCTCATCAGCTGTGCCGTCTGGCTTCAATGGCGTCAGGAACATCTCCGGAGGCTTGGCGGTCGGCAGGATGTACTCGTCGAGTTGAGCACCGCGAATCGCCAACATAACTTGAAGGCGCCACATGGAGTAGTTGTTCCTCGCAAGTTTCTCGCTCACGGGTATAAACCCTATCTGCTGGGATGTAAACACACCAGAGGATGAAGAGGCAGCCATGGATCAGATCCGTTAGGAGTCAAGCTCTGAATACCATGTAAAATAGACTAGAACGAGGTGACATCTCTGTACCTCGGCTCCGTGTTTATATAGTCAGGGAAACGCCCCCTGGTGGCTTGTACATCAAGAAAGAAATTACATCTGATAAGAGATCGAGTAGATCCCGTGTATCTACTTGTCGTACAAGTCTATTCTAGATTACATACAACGAAGCCATGTCGTATACAACTCAAAGTCTTATACATATCTTAACAGAAACAACCTCCACAATGCATGAGTTTCACCTTGATGTTTCCTAGGTTGGGCAAAGCATTTAATTACTGCAAAATGATCGGATCACATGCAAGATGGTGAAACGATTTAGTCCTCAGTGGGGATTTCATCCTGTTTCACCGCGTGGGAAACAACGCCAGCAGAGTTTCACTATGGTGAAACTACTTCCTTCTCTCTCCTCTTCGTTTCATGCAAAAAAAAATACAGTTTTGCTGACATGGCGCTCTAATAAATGTGCATGACATCCTGGTGAAACTTCCACTGAGACTGGCCTTAGAAACGACCTCCTGTGCTAGATGCCTGCGAGCCTATCCGCTTGCTTGGAAAACATTAAATACAACTTATAAGATAAGCTAATGGAGCCTAGAGTTTCCCTTCCCTATAGCAATAATACAGTCGTTCACGTTCCGTACAGTTGACTCGGTCAAGGCCATGACTGGATTCGACCTGTCTCTCTGAATTTCTGGGACCAGCGTTGTCCAAACATAGTGTGCCACCTGCCATCGTATACTTCAGTGCTCACCAAAGAGAACAGGAGAAGTACAGGCCATTTGTACCCCTACACGAGCAGAGCACGTGATCTGCCGGGACAGTGAGCGTCCACTGATCGCCCTCCACTCTTCTTTTTGTACAGAGTCACGGATGCTCCCTATATAACAAGGCCAAAGGACTAGCCAGCCTGCAGAGCCAGACACCACGCACGGACCACTCGGCCTGCCTGCCTGCCTGCCTCACGTAGCTAGGACGAGTGAGGAGTGGAGTGAGAGGGACACGGTGACTCCGGCATTCGCTGCTGGTACACCAATAATCGGGGAGAGAACCGCCAGAGTCCGGCCGGCACGCCAGGACACGTACGGCCGGTACAGAGAACGAAGCTAGTGCCAAACTGACAGAAACACGCTTGCGATCGGGGTAGATCTACACCACCACCGACACTCTTGGCCACCATGAGCACGAGCACGGACGCCGTCGCGGTCGCCGTGGCGCCGGCGAAGCGCCCGCCCATCAACAAGTACGCCTTCGCCTGCGCCCTGCTCGCCTCCATGAACTCCGTCCTCCTCGGCTATGGTAGGTTCCATTGTTCCAGCACGGACGTGCATTTCATTCCGCCCCGCGCGCGTCCAAGCTGCGTTCAATTCGTTCACCATGCAAGCATGCACTGCACGTAACTAACACAGCAGCTGTTCTTCGTTGGTCGGCCAATGATATGATCGAGCAGACATCTCGGTGATGAGCGGCGCGCAGCTGTTCATGAAGGAGGACCTCAAGATCACGGACACGCAGATCGAGATTCTCGCCGGCGTCATCAACATCTACTCGCTGTTCGGCTCCCTCGCCGCGGGCTTCACCTCCGACTGGCTCGGTCGCCGCTACACCATGGTGCTGGCGGCCGCCATCTTCTTCACGGGCGCGCTGCTCATGGGCCTGGCCCCGGACTACGGGCTCCTCATGGTGGGCCGCTTCGTTGCCGGCATCGGCGTCGGCTTCGCGCTCATGATCGCCCCCGTGTACACCGCCGAGGTGGCGCCCACCTCGGCGCGCGGCTTCCTCACCTCCTTCCCGGAGGTGTTCAACAACTTCGGCATCCTCCTCGGGTACGTCTCCAACTTCGCCTTCGCGCGCCTGCCCGTGCACCTCAGCTGGCGCGCCATGTTCCTGGTCGGCGCCGTGCCGCCCGTCTTCCTGGGCGTCGCCGTCCTCGCCATGCCGGAGTCGCCACGCTGGCTCGTCATGCGGGGACGCATCGACGACGCGCGCCGCGTGCTGCAGAAGACCTCCGACTCCCCCGCCGAGGCCGAGGAGCGCCTGCTCGACATCAAGAAGGTGGTCGGCATCCCCGAGGGTGTCTCCGACGCCGACGACGTGGCCGCCATCGTCCGCGCCAACAACAAGGGCTCGCGCCACGACGGTGGTGGGGTGTGGAAGGAGCTGCTCATCAACCCTTCCCGCCCCGTGCGCCGCATGCTCATGGCCGGGCTGGGGCTCATGTTCATCCAGCAGGCCACGGGCGTGGACTGCGTGGTCATGTACAGCCCGCGGGTGTTCGAGCGGGCGGGCATCAAGTCCAAGACCAACTCGCTGGGCGCGTCCATGGCGGTCGGCGCGTGCAAGACCTTCTTCATACCCATCTCGACGCTGCTCCTGGACCGCATCGGCCGGCGGCCGCTGCTGCTGGCGAGCGGCGGCGGGATGGCCATCTTCCTCTTCACGCTGGCCACGTCGCTGCACATGATGGACCGGCGCCCCGAGGGGGAGGCCGCGGCGCTGGGCGCGGTGAGCATCGCCGCCATGCTGTCGTTCGTGGCGTCGTTCGCGTCAGGGCTGGGCCCCGTCGCCTGGGTCTACTGCTCCGAGATCTACCCGCTGCGGCTGCGCGCGCAGGCCGCCGCCATCGGCACGGGGCTCAACCGGATCATGAGCGGCGCCACCACCATGTCCTTCCTATCGCTCTCCAACACCATCACCATCGCCGGCAGCTTCTACCTCTACGCCTGCATCGCCACCGCAGGGTGGGTGTTCATGTACTTCTTCCTGCCGGAGACGATGGGCAAGAGCCTGGAGGACACCGTGAAGCTCTTCGGAAAAGACGCGGACGACGAGGACGTCGGCGACGACAGCCGTCGTCACGTGCCCAGTAAGAAGCCGTCCACTGAGCTGAGTGCTCAGCAGTGAGTGATGTGCCATGTAACGCGTGTCCGTACACACGTGTCGTCCCTAGTGTGGCCGAAGCTTAGGCTCCGTAAAGCTTCGATGATATGATGATACAGCATATATACTACTAGTACTAGTATTTTGCGTGTTCGTGCGTGGTGAATCTTTGTAGATCCCGTGCCTTTCATTTCTTTAAAAGATTTTGTAGATTTTTTGTTGATATCGTGGCGTTGCGTGTGCGAAGGGAGGGACTAGGGGCGCAACACGGGCAGAAAAAAATATCACCTGATATTCCACGTCTGAAAATATATCTATTGAGCTGGGCAGTTCGGCTGTGACAGTGTGCGTATGGTGAATTTATTATCTAACTAACGAGCGCGAGGACGGGCGTTATTTTTAATTTATTTATTGTTGGTTGTTGAATTACACCACCCTGCATGCCTGCTACCGATAGAATTCTCAACACCTTGGGTTCGTTCACATGCCAGCGGGATTATTTCCGATGAGCTTACATAGTTTTTGCGCTAGCGTGACAGATATTTTATGTTTTAGTACTTTGTGTTCCTCAGAGCCTGGATCGGATGCGATGGTTCTTGTCACCCCTTAAAATTAATGTACTTGTGCCCTTGCCATACCTAGTATCTAGACTCTGTGGAAGGAAAGAAACATAAGATCCTTCCTAAGAAAGAACAAGAGCATGACTCAAAACTATAAAATCAATTTCAGTAATATAAAAGTATAATGCTACAACATATGACTCAAAATTCATCCCTTATATTCATTCCTACCGCTGGTATCCACGTGTGACGTGTCATGGCCAAATCCATTTTTCAATATATCTTCCTCCATACACAATACTTTTTCATGGCTCACCATACTTCTCTGTGGCATGAACGGGCTGGGCACGCTCACACCCTGAATAATGGGTGGCCGTGCTAGGCTTGATCTCAGGAGCTCAGGCGGCGGCATGAACTTCGGAGCATGACAAACAGTGACACGAGGGCCATCCATGGGTGCTTGGCAAAGCGGTGGCGAGGCCCGGCCTTGGGCGCCCAATGTCTAGTGGCGCGACTATGGTGAATTCGTAGGAAACAACGCAAGGCACTATCGTGGGGCCGTGCACATAAGTTTTTGCTAGGAGTCACCGATAGGAGATATCACGATGTCTCCTTTCTTCATGAGAGAGGAGGTGGACTTTAATTTGTCTCAAAAATTACAGCAAAAGGATATCCTATGTGAGGTCTTCTATAGGCGCAATCTTGTGAGATCTTCTATAGGCGCAACCTAATATCTTGTATTCCAAGATTTTAGGGATAGAAGAACAGACAAGAAATCTAGTGGAGATGCTTAATCCGGAAGAAGGTGAGGGCAAACTCAGGGATTGAAAAATAGCCCATAAAGACTTAAGTGGCTTATTCAAATGACATTTCTATAGATCATTGGTCCTAGGAAAAATCCAAGATTGGATTTGAGTTTCCAAACGACATGAGTGTTAGACCCAAAGAAAAGTAAAAGACTACGATGATAAAAGATCAAAATTTGTCGTGGATTATAATTATTCTTGCGTTATAATTTACATCTATGAGCTCTCAAGTGATCACCCGAGGCCTTTAACTTCTTTTTAAGTAGTTAAATTTTAAGTTTACTCTATATCTAATCATAAACCTTAGGGATACATGGTGGTAGGTTGTCCGTGAACGTTAAATAGGTTTGATTATATTGGTAACAAAATCTATTTATAGGTTTACAGACAACCCGACTTGCACTCATGATGGATCTGAATTCTCACTTCGAACAAACCATTTGAAAATAAAAAAAATATCTAGATTATCACTTTGAAAGTTTATGTATTCCTACCTACATGGAAAATATGGAGAGAGAAAAATTATGAACCACGGTGTATTATTTCACTTAGATAAAATTGTACTCCCTCCATCCCAAATTGTAAGTCATTTCAAAAATCTTGGAGAGTCAAAGCATTTTCACGTTTGACCAAAATTATAGAGAAAAATACTAAAGTTTGTAACATAAAGTGAATATACTATGAAAATATAATTAAGAAAGAATCTAATGATACTTAATTAGTATCATAATAATAATTATTTTATAATATAAATTTGGTCAAACTTAGAAAAGTTTGACTTTCCAAAATTCATGGAATGACTTCAATTTGGAATGGAGGGAGTAGGAGGCTGGCTACGGTTGCATGTCCTCTCTGTTGCCTCTCAGCAGAAGATGATGACTTGTGCTTCTGTGGTCCGGGAAAATCCGAAAATGGATGGTCGTTGGATGACTGTGGTCCCAAATACTAATCCTTTTCATTCTGTACCCTTGCTTGGCTGTCTTCCAATGCAGGGTGCTTCTGTTGTTGCGCCTCTACTGTGACTCATTCTCATTAATATTCTCCGACAGTGTCCATGTCTTTGTAAAAACAGTTGTTGTACATACTACACTGCAATGCACCCTGCTCAAACAAGACAAAGATCGAAAAATAGCACTTGTGACAATAATTTAAAACTCGTACTATACGTACGCATCTCCAGGTTGTTCAATCGATGTCAGGCACAAATCATGAACAGATCTAGCGCCAAATGTCCTTGTTGTCTATTGATCCCCTCTAATCATGTTGATCACGCTCGCATTGCTGAAGTTACGCTTCACCTAATAGCTAGTTTTGTGATGTGGCTGGATGGGCTGACACGGTCCAGCTGCGCCGGACGCCCAGCTAGGCCAAGATAGTTTAATGGGCCGGTTGCGAAGCCTGGCGTCATAACACGGCCTGGTTTTTGCTAGCGAACCTTAGTTAGGTAGGAGTATAAACATCAGCTAAGGAATATTGATTAGTACCACATCGTAGGGTGATAGAAATATGGCAAGTGAGGCGTACACAAAACAAGGGGCATTGCGACAATACAACTCATACCTTTCTCGGCCTTTTGGCTAAGATCAAGTGTAGTATCTGTTCTTATCAGTTTAATATCTGATATGTGGGATATATGCCCACAATGATATTAAAATTATTTTTTGTGGGGAGAATCAAATATGGTAGCTTGCTACTAAGGTTCTTGTGTCACCCTAGTGTTGCACTATTGCTTGGGCTATAGGCACACCCCCAACCAAATCAATAGTTGAATTTTTTATTTGAATTTGAATTTGATTTATTACTAAGATTTTTTTTTTTATAATCCAATTGCCTAGGTTCATGGTTTATGTTAGAATGGAGTGTGCATCGAAGGATTATAACTTATGGGTATAAAAAATAGAGGTTACTTATGTTTAAAAGTATTGAGGGCTTGAGGCTAAAAAAAGGTACTTGTCTCACTCTTAAGAGACCGAGGATGAAAAGAGACCGAATAATAATTTCCGTCCCACTTTCTATTTTTTCATGTACTGTTTTTGTTTCTTAATCTAATCCCTTCCATTTTCATGTCTATGAAAAAATGAGAACATGATGTGGAATGGAAGAGAGGGGGGCTTTTCATCCTTTTTTTCGTGGCATCATATTTTTATTTTGTTTTCAATCTATAAGGTGTATGGATATTGACATGTAAACACACATGACATATAAGTAAACATTAGACTAATCACTATATATATATATATATATATATATATATATATATATATATATATATATATATATATGCATAGATCAAGTGTTTTTGGCTTTTGTTTGCCTTTTCATTCACATTTGTCTGTTTCCGTATGTCTAGATCCTGATCTCGTTTGTAATCCCGACTTTTATGTCAAATTGTTTCCTCCAAAACAAATATAGAAACGGGAGTCGGAGTGGAGGTTTTCCGCCTATTTAAGTCTATTTTCATCCCTCGTGTGACTATTAGGTAGACAATGATCAATGTCTATAGTAAATAAATTAAAGTCTATGCTATGCATGCTAACCATCCGGGCAAAATTTTCAAGATTTTTTATCATATCGAATCTTTGATGCATGCATAGAATATTAAATATATATTAAAAAATAACTAAGTGTACATTTTGTTTTTAATTTATGAGATGAATCTTTTAAGCCTAGTTAGTCCATGGTTGGACAATAATTATTAAGGGCATGTTTTGGTTCCCCTTGTTAAATTTTAACCAACTAAACTTTAGTCACTTTAGTAGCTAAAGTTCTAAACACATTGACTAAAAGAAACTAAAATAGTTTAGTCCCAATAGCTAAAATTAGTTGGCTAAAATTTAACGAGGAGAACCAAACAGGGCCCAAATACAAATGAAAGTGCTACAATAGTCGAATTTAAAAATTTCTAGGAACTAAACAGAGCCTAAATCACAACAGTTTTTTTAATTAATCATAAATCACAACGAACAGCTCTAGCGTCAAATTGTGCCTATTGATCCTCTCCGATCAGTTCCTGATGTGGCGGGATGGCTGCCGCGGCAAGTTTTCGGGACAACTCCCACGGGCCCCTTCGGCCTATGCGCGAAGCCCAGGCCGAGATAGTTTAATGGGCCGGTTGCAGAGCCTGGCGTCATAACGTGGCCTGTTTTTCCCTTCTTCTTTTTTTTGGTTGCTAATAACGAACCTTAGTTAGAAGTTAGGTATAAACATCAGCTGTGGAACGTTGATTAGTACCGCATCACAGGGTGACTGGCTGGTGAGGCGTGTACAAAACAAGGGGTATTGCAACAATACAACTCATACGTACCTTTCTCGGCCTTTTGATTTTGACTAAGATTATAAGTGTAGTATCTATTCTTATCGGTTTAATATTTGATACGTGGGACATCGTGCTCACAATAATATTATTTTTATTTATTATTATATATGAAATCTATTATATATGGAATCTAATATGGTAGTTTGCTACTAAGGTTCTTGTGTTGTGTTAGCGTTGCACTATTGCTTGGGCTTGGCACGTCCCTAGCAAATCACTTTATATTTTAGTCTATGGGCCAGGTTCTCTTAATCGTTTTATATTGGAACTGCAGATTAACTATAGAGTTAATTTCAGAAAAAAAAATACTGGTAAAAAAATCGAAATGAATGAATCTTAGTTTCTCTTGTAGAATATGAATAATATTAGCGTGTCTTGAACGGAGAATATGTATCGTGTGATTACAACGATCAAATTATATGCACACTAATCAGTAATCTTATTCAGCAGTGTTTTTTTTATAATAAATTAACCAACAATACTAGCTTTCTGCCTAACTTAGCTCCGAGGTGACGAGATCACTGTCAGGGTTTACGGTTTGAACTGGTGGCTGCAGGCTGCCTGCACTCGTGTCGTTCTTGTTCCTTGAACACTAGTGCGTGCGTGCCTGTCCTGCTCCGTCTCCCAATCAGCTTTCGTCTTTACACGCCAGGAACAGAGAGGGATAGCCAACATGAAAAACAAGTGAAGGTGCCTGCCTCGTGCCGTGCGTGCATCTCTGACCATGATTGCCTTCAGTCGGAAAATAATGCTGTATATGTCGCCTGATGTACGCGAATTCGGGAGGTCTGATGTGGACGTACATGGCTCGAGGACCTCAGGGCATAAACGTATAACGACGTCGTCTCTGATTCCAATACGGGTAGATAAACTAGCTAGGTACGGGTCCAATCTCTGACGCAACACGAGTGGAAAACCGGGGTGTTTGCAAGACTCTGCAGACCTGAAAACACCAGTCGGCAGTCGCAATGACTAGCTGGTCCGCGTTCGTGATCCGACGGAATCGACGTGAAAACAATGGTGAGCGACGGCAACTCCGCAAGCAATCAGGCATCCTCTAAACTATTTGCAAATGGACAAGCCTGCAAGTTAATTAATAAACGCAAGCAGCAGGTTTTTCTTTGTCCGTTTCCCGGCGAGTAGCTTTCGTTGACGCCGGCGATGGCGCTCCGTTGAAGCTGAAGCGGCTAGAGAGCCACAGCTGCCCATACGCAGGTTACTGTTCCTAGTCTCCTGCACGAGCTCAGTAGTCAGTCCTTCAGTTAAACTATAACTAAAACCCGTCTCCACAGTCCGGCCTGTGCCTCAAGTGGCTGCTACTGCTGCCTTGTAGTAACAGATTAATTGGTTTTGTTTGGTGAAGAGAAACTGGCATGTAGTATTTGGACTTGTCTAGTCGTGCTTTGTTCACCACACTGATGCTTCAGTAGTTTGTAAACAAATTCTCGTTGTCAGTGACAGTCGTGTTGATTCTCGATCTAGAGAGTAACCAGCATCTAGCCAGGTTAGAGCCTAGATATTTGTTCCAAATTATTTGTTGTCACGTCCCATCTGATGTATGAGACTTAAAACCATTTGATAAGTCAATTTTTCATGAGTCGAATTATCTTTTGCCTGGTACTGTGCCCAAAAATCCTAGAGCGGAAGTAGACTAACTTCTTCGAAACCCCTCTTTGAATAGCAACAAAGGCATCATGCATGTACATTGGTAGACTACTAACTGCACTGAACTTACTAATGTTAAACGCTCCTTGTTGACAGATGTTTACACTTCTGTTGCTAAACTTTTCTCAAATCGATCCTCCTCCACCCTTCTCTAATCCTACTCCTCATCTTCGTTCCTCTAAATATGTCATAGGGAATTCTTCAAATCTAAATTCAAAAAGTTTAGTATATTGCTCTGGGCATCACCAGACCCACCAAAGAAGTACACTTCACTCTTATGGAATTGGTTCTAAGACACGATGCTTGTTCAAAAGCATAAAGTACTTAATGTTTAAACTTCAAAGCTTGCTCTAGATATTTTTTTTCATAAAGAGTTTTAGTATGTATTGCACCACTCTACTTAATTGCTCATCTTCTTTGCCTCTATTGATTAGGATCGTTAACATGCCTAAGATAATGTTGAATAAAAGTGGAGATAATGGTTCTCTTTGATGAAGGTCTTTATTTGTTTGGAAAAAATGCCAATTTCATAGTTTACATTCATTGAGACACTGGCTTCGTAGTAGAAATTTCAACCCATTCAATCCACTTGGGTGAAAAAACTTTCATACATAGTATTTGTAGTAGAAATGGTCATCTAACCTTGTTATGGGCCTTTTAAAAACTATTTTAAAAATTATCCCATGCAGGACAACCCTTTAAGAATATCGCATCCTCTCATAAAAGCCGATTGACACCATATTGAAATGGCTAGTAGCCATTTTATTTAAAGATCATACCAATAACATTGAGTAGACAAATGAATCTACCCTACTCGAAACGATAGCACGTTGAGAGCAAGGGTTATCCAAGTTTAGGCACAACATACTAGATCATCATTGTGTAGATTTGTTGTCCTACGCCTAAACCGTCCAAGCCATGTTTTTTCTCCTATATAACACAAGCTTGTAGTTTGGAATATTTTTAACAGAGAAAATCTAATGTCCACACTGGTAATGTCCTTTTCGTATTTCTTTTGGGAAATATGAAAAATCGCCATGAGGATTTGTTTTTGAAAGTGTTTTTCCTACTTGTAAGCTAGATTCCAATTGATAGGTCATAAGTGCGCACTTTTCAAATTTTAATCCCAGTTGTTTACTCTTTTCTGCCACAGACGGGGATCAAACACTGCTGTCGTTTTACAGCCTTGACCGCTACAGTTCCGTACTCTTCTCAGTAACCTGCTAGCTGCCCCTTGCACAAACGATGGCAAGAAGAATAATCCAAGACCACAAGTCAGTACCACACTGCCTAAGTCTGGATCGGCACAACATTTTTTTCTACTCAAGGATGGCGATATATAGGCCTTGTTTATTTCACTTTCAAGATTTCATGTCACATCTAATCTTGCGACATATGTATGAAGGATTAAATATAAACGAAAATAAAAACTAATTACACAGTTTGCCTGTAAATCACGAGATGAATCTTTTGAATCTAGTTATAATTAGACAATATTTATCAAATAAAAACGAAAGTGCTACAATACCAAAATCCAAAATTTTTCCGAAACTAAACAAGGCCATAGTAGCTAAGATAGGCAAGGAGCGTAGCATTCTTTTAAACGAAGACCGCCATAAGTATTAAGTAGTGTGTGAGAAGAGACAGTGCCACCGGAGACACAGCAAGTGGTGCCGATCGAGAGCCACATCCCGCTCTCGACCCGTGCACGCGTCTCTTCCGCCTTCGCCATGTCCAAGCAGCACGACGCCGCCGCCGACGGCGGCATCCCTGCCGCCGAGGCGCCGGCAAAGCGTCCGCCTCTTAACAAGTACGCCCTCGCCTGCGCCGTCCTCGCCTCCATGAACTCCATCCTCCTCGGCTACGGTACGCGCACGCATATGACGCATACAATTCCATGCACCCCGTTGCCATATATATGCACCCGTACGTACGTGCACCTCATGCGCGTAGCCAATCTATTACGTATTTCTGATGATCAGGTTCTGATGATCCTACCTTTTCTGTATATATGCAGATGTGTCGGTGGTGAGCGGAGCGCAGCTATTCATGAAGCAGGACCTCAAGATCACGGACACGGAGATCGAGATCCTCGCCGGCATCATCAACATCTTCTCGCTCGTCGGCTCGCTCGCGGCGGGCCGGACGTCCGACTGGATCGGCCGGCGGTACACCATGGTGCTGGCGGCGGCCATCTTCTTCGCGGGCGCGCTCATCATGGGCCTCGCCCCGAGCTACGGGATCCTCATGCTGGGCCGCTTCGTGGCGGGCGTCGGCGTCGGGTACGCGCTCATGATCGCGCCCGTGTACACGGCCGAGGTGGCGCCCACGTCGGCGCGCGGCCTGCTCACGTCCTTCCCGGAGGTGTTCATCAACACGGGGGTGCTCCTCGGCTACGTCTCCAACTACGCCTTCCACGGCCTCCCCGTGCACCTCAGCTGGCGCGTCATGTTCCTCGTCGGCGCCGTCCCGCCGCTCTTCCTCGCCCTGGGTGTCCTCGCCATGCCGGAGTCGCCGCGGTGGCTCGTCATGCAGGGCCGCATCGGCGACGCGCGTCGTGTGCTGGCCAAGACCTCCGATTCCCCCGCCGAGGCCGAGGAGCGGCTCGCCGACATCAAGAAGGCCATCGGCATCCCGGACGGCGTCGGTGACAGCGACGACGACGACGAAGTGGTGGTCGTGGACCGCAGGAACAAGAAGGGCAGCCATGGCGAAGGGGTGTGGAGGGACCTCCTCATCCGCCCGACGCCGCCCGTCCGCCGCATACTGATCGCCTGCCTCGGCCTCCAGTTCTTCCAGCAGGCCTCCGGCATCGACTCCGTGGTGCTGTACAGCCCGCGGGTGTTCGAGAAGGCCGGGCTCACGTCGAACAGCAACTCCCTGGGCGCCACCATGGCGGTGGGCGCGTCCAAGACGCTCTTCATCCTGGTGGCCACGTTCTTCCTCGACCGCGTCGGGCGGAGGCCGCTGCTGCTCACGAGCGCGGGCGGGATGGTGGTGTCGCTGGTGACGCTGGCGTCGGCGCTGCACGCCATCGACCGGCTCCCCGAGGGCCACGCGACGCCGCTGGCGGGCGTGAGCATCGCGGCGGTGCTCACGTTCGTGGCGTCCTTCTCCGTCGGCATGGGCCCCATCGCGTGGGTGTACAGCTCGGAGATCTTCCCGCTGCGGCTCCGCGCGCAGGGCTGCGCGCTCGGCACGGCGATGAACCGGATCATGAGCGGCGCCATCACCATGTCCTTCATCTCGCTCTACAAGGCCATCACCTTGGCCGGGAGCTTCTACTTGTATGCAGGTATCGCTGCTGCCGGGTGGCTGTTCATGTTCTTCTTCCTGCCGGAGACGAGGGGCAGGAGCCTGGAGGACACCGAGAAGCTCTTCGGCGGTGGGGACGACGGCGAGGACAACAAGGAAGATGGACACGATGTGCACAAGAAGTCCACTGAGTTGAGTAGCAAGCAAACAGTGACCTGATCTGCACGTGCTAGTACGTACGCTAGTCAATAACACGAACGGATGTGGTCGGATTTTTCAATTCGCAGCGGAACGCGCGGCAAAGCTGCGCGAACTGAACCCGTGTTCAACATGACATGTCCTTTGTAGAAATCATGGTCACAGCTCAAGGGGAGTAGCGTAAATACTAGGCAAGGTTATGTTTCGCACTAGGGTGGGTCTCCTCCTCTTTGGCAAATGCTTTGTTTGTTGCTAAGTGTGGGTTGGCCCACTTGCAGTTTAGCGAATGATTTGTTGTCATGTGCTTTCGTAGTGGATTATTTGCCGTTACTGTGATGTGTTTCGTCTTAGGCCTTGTTTAGTTCCGAAAAGTGAAAAGTTTTCGGTGCTGTAGCACTTTCGTTTGTTTGTGATAAATATTATCCAATCATGGACTAACTAGGATCAAAAGATTCGTCTCGTGATTTACAACTAAACTGTGTAATTAGTTTTTGTTTTCGTCTATATTTAATCTCTCATGCATGTGCTACAAGATTTGATGTGATGGGAAATCTTGAAAACTTTTTGGTTTTCAGCGTGAACTAAACAAGGCCTTAGGCGGATACTTGGTCGTCGTTACTATGGTGGATACTTTGTGCTGGACTCCTTGATGAGTGCTATGCTGCTAAGGTTTTGCTCTGGTCTTCTGTTTTAGCGGGTACTTTGCCTTTTGCCATTGTTGTAAGCTCACCTCGTCCGCTTTCGGTTGTTATTTTGTCACTGTGGCTTCACTGGTTATCACTGTGTTGTTGTCTTTTGTGACAAGTTTCTATCACTTGGGGTTTTGAGGACGTGGGTTACCCGTGAACCAATCCATCGAGGTTGTTAGGGCTTGTTTACTTCTAATTTTTTTTACAAAATAGAAATAGTAGTACTTTCATTTGTATTTGACAAATATTGTTCAATTATAGACTAACTAGACTCAAAAGATTCGTCTCATCAATTCCGACCAAACTGTGAAATTAGTTTTTATTTTCATCTATATTTAATACTCTATGCATGCGTATAAAGATTCGATGTGACGAGAAATCTGAAAAAAATTTAAACTAAACAAGGCCTTAACATGCTGCCATGGAAGACCGTGGAAGGAGATGTGGCGGTGGCTGCTCGATGTGTGGCTGCATAACTAGTTAAGGTTTTTGCCAAGGTCCAACTATATGGATATGGATGTCTTTTTCTTCGAGATGTTGATGAATACTCCCTCTCTATTAAAATAAAAGTCATTCTCGCTTTCGAAAAATTATTTTTTCTTAACTTTGACCAACTATATATATATATAAATATTATTATTTATATTAGATAATCAATCATTAAATATACTATTATACTAAATTTATTTAAAGATATAAATATTAAATATTTTCGACACTTGTCGATGCTTTGCAAAGGTCGTCTCGATCGTTCGTTTAAAATTATTAGCCGAATTTGTCAACCATTCAATAATATTTTTTTATAATAAATCAACCAATAATACTTTCTGTCATAACTAGTGCTACTGCCATCGTCCAGGTCTCGTTAGTTCATAGGTAGAGTGAGAAGTTTTTGGCGAGAACTGCCGATCGTGGGGATCAAGACGGTGAAAATTACCATGCTTGACGGGCCTGCATCCGTACGTATGCCCGCAGCAGTGTCTAGGGTCTTGTTTAGATCCAATTTTTTTTTGATTTTGACAATGTAGTATTTTCGTTTTTATTTGACAAATATTATTCAATTATGGAGTAACTAGGTTTAAAAGATTCGTCTCGTGATTTACAGATAAACTGTACAATTAGTTATATTTTTTTATCTATATTTAATGTTACATGCATGTGTCATAAAATTCGATGTGATGAAAAATCTTATAAAGTTTTGGGTTTTTGGGTGTATCTAAGGCTGTCTCCAATAGCATATGCACTTGGAACCCAAACACAAAATAGGTTTCCAACACAATACCTATAGCCTCCAACAGAGTACCCATACAGAAAACCCATTTTGGGTATCAGAGGAGGCATAACTCAAATTTGGGTATCCTCTCTCCTCGAGACCCATTTGCAGAGAGTGTTGTCTTTTAGTCTTGTTGTTGGAGAAGACTAAAAATAGGTATGGAACCTTTTACCTGTAGCGCCACCAAAGGACAAATGTGTAATTTAGGTGACGATTGTTGGAGATAGTATAAAACAACTGGGTTAGCCAAGGGGCGGCGGAAGCCACATCTTCCTTTAGGGAGTACCCGCCTACGGCCTACACGAGCCGAGCGGGGAAGGCGATGGTGCGCTGGGAGAGAGGCGGGCGGCGGCGGCGGCGGCGGCGGCACGGGCGCACCGCGCCATCGGGCACGCAGGGATGGAGGGAAAGTTGACGACGCCGTGCGACTACTCTGTCCCAGGCCGCTAGAACGCTCGGATTCAGCGGAGGTACGTGACCCCAACTTGGACGGTTTAATTTCCGAATTCGATTACAATCTAGGTAGAGGGGAGGAGCCCTACCTGGCGCAAGCATTGCTGAGGCTCCATAAGTAAAGGCATCCTAAGTTGCTCTCGATGTATTGGCAGATTTGGCCCTGTCAGACATCCCGATTGCAACGAAAAATCAAATATTTCCCAGTAAGGAACGGAACGGACCTCTGAATCAGGATAACTCGGTGGAGGAGCACACAATTGTTGGAGGGGGGATGTCCAAGCGGCGGCAGGAGCAGGACCAGGGCCAGGGCCAGGGCCAGGGACAGGGGATTGGCAAGAGGTTGCAGAAGCAAAAACATCTCTATCTGGTGCTGGATGATTGGGCCAAGGGCTTCTCGATCCATAAGATCGACGTTGCCAACCCTCACCTCGGGGAACCCCCCGTCCTCCGGCTGGTGGCACCTGTGCCTTGTTGTCCCATGAGTTTTGCTGCCCTGGGAAGCAACATCTTCACTGTGAGCAACAGGCACCGTGGGACCCTCGTTTACGACACAGAGACGGCGGCGCTGGCCACCGGCCCTTGCCTCCCGGATCCGTTACTCGGCGGCATTAACAACTTTGTGTCCGCCGCTGATACGCTGTATGCATTCGCATACTTCTTTGCCAAAAGGCAGCACTCCTTTGAGGTGATGTCGACGGACAGTGCCAAGCAGGGTCTGTGTCCATCAACCCCAACTTTGGATTGGTCATGGCAAAGTGTGCCTTCCCCACCACCATTCAAGACGGATGAAGTGATTGTCTCCTACGCCCTTCACCCGGATGGACACACCATCTTCATGTCTGCCCACAGAACGCATATAGGTGATCGGACCTTCTCCTTTGACGCCAGGCACTGCGAGTGGAGGTACCATGGGGAATGGGTGTTGCCTTTCAGACATGAAGGCTTCTTTGACAGTGAACTGGATGCATGGGTTGGGCTTCACAAGGATGGTGGCATTTGCTCCTGCCAAGTCGTCTCTCACAGCAGCACAAGTGCCATGCAGCCGGACTGGAAGATGGTCAAGGACAAGCTGTGGTGCAAAGACAAGGTGGCTCGTGGCCCTACTCTGACGTACATGGGTGGTTCCAGATTTTGCATTGTGGAGTGTGTGGTGCGTGAGGGACTGGACTATGAGGACGCCTTTGGTGACTGTGATGGCTGCATGCTCCATATTACCATGTTCGGCCTCAAGCACAATCACAAGGGAGAGCTGCAAACCATTGGCCGCACCACCAACTCCTATCTAGTGTCAAAGCTTCTTTCATCGTTTTCTCCTGTAGCCTTCTGGATGTAGGAATGGACCTGCTGTTTGGTTTGGTTGTATGCAATGCATACTTGTGTGACCAATTACCATGGATGTAAGTTGTGCTTTATGGCAATAAAAAGTTTGGTTTGGTTGTATGCAATGCATACTTGTCTGTCCAATTACCCTGGATGTAAGTTATGTTTTATGACAATAAAAAGTGTCTAACTATAATTTGTGGAAGCTGTTGATCTATTTTTTTATGTGGCAGTTCACGGATACGCAGAGATGTCGAACTTTAAAGAACTAAAAACAGTTGCTGTGTCCTTCCCATACAATATATCACTATATCATAATCAACGTGGATGATGCAATTCTAATCTTTTCTCAATAAAAAATGAGATTTCTGTCACTGCACATAAGATATAATATTTTTACACTGACTTTGTAAAAACCAGAGGTTTCATAGGTCAGTCAAGCTTATTGCTCTGGTTATAGCACAAAGGACTGCACAATTTGAATAGAGGATCTGAACATAGTTCCTTCTTGATCCTGGAACTGCCTTCACTTAAAGAAAAACAATAGTAGTATCGTAAAAAAAGGAAAATAGAAACAATGGTAGTGTCAAGTTGTTCATATGCCATAGTAGGTTGTCAATTGAAATTGTGTACTACAGTATAGTGGACCAGACCATTAAGTATCCTGTGTAGTTGCAACCATGTTTGGTTCCCATATGAAAATGTCTAGTTTCTACCTGAATGAGTTAGACATTCACTTGGAAATAATGTCTCTGTGCTTCAATAATCAATATCCAAAGGATGCTTGGCATGTAGTCAGCTCTTACAGTTCAAGTTTTCAACACCCCTAGATATCCAGTTAAAGGCAGATTCATATATGTTATTATATGTCTGGTTCTTTAGTTATTTAAGTATTACATAGTGCCTGATTTTTATCGTAAATTCAAACCCCATGAGTTTGGATATAACATTTATATCATGTTAAGTGAGCTTGAGATGCGACATCAGTTCTTCCAAAAAAGTGGCATGATTTGTGTTTCATTCTGGTACTGTCATTTGTAGATAGGATCAGAAATATGTCCTAGCATGTTATGAACGTGGTGGGTATTTTGGGATAGATAACTAGGCCTTATGCTTTGCCAAGAGCTTGAGAGATTGAGGGGGACTAGAATTGTTTCTTCATAATTCATTGCTTGATTATATTAATAGAGTCTACAGATATTTATGTCCCTTGTACTTCACCTCTTTTGCTAAATAACCTATTTGGGACTAAATAAATTGCAAATACAAAGATAACTAAACTTATAAAGATAACTGGGCCGAACTATCAGCCCGTCGGCCCAGGCAGTCCGTTGCCTGCCCATGACATCTCCCCCGCCCTTGGAGACCCAGCTCGTCCTCGAGCTGGATAGTTGCCGCAGACCTATTAGACGTGATCGAGGGTTAAGCCTTTTACATCTCAGCTTACCTTTATTATTTAAAACAAAAATATGAAATAAAGGTGGACTACAACTATGTTGTCCGGGATCCCATGGAAAAGACCCAACAGTTAGCGTCGCGTGGGCTGAAAAGAGGAGGATGTAGCAGCCAACGAGTCCGTTGGGCGCCTGAACAGATGAGATGGCCACTGCAATTCGTGGCACAGGTTGAACCGCCGGTGGTGCTGGTCGCTGCGTTGCCATGGTTGTTGCCGGAAGACGCCAGACATGGAATGCCAATGACATAGCTGAGATAGCATTGATCACTTCAACCATTGAAATTTACATATATTCTTTGTCCACAACCATTGAAATTTGAAAGATTAAGCATTTTGATTCTTTTTTTGTTTAAAAAATATTTATGAGGACTTCCTGAGTTCTATGCTCATTAAGATGTTCTTTGTCAAGCATTTATCAGTAAGCACTTGGATTTCTTCTTTTTTTTTGCCACAAATTCTATATGGTTCTATGCACTGTGACGCACCAGATCTTCATCACATCATGGCTAGGTGAGTGTTTGCCTTACCTGAAAAAAAAAGCTTCTCGGCTAAATCACACCATGTTTACTTTATAGTTTATTAGGACAGGGAAAGCATCTGTTAGCTTTATGACATGGAGAAAATGTCAAACTATTTGTGAAGCAATCTTACTTTATACTTCCTAATATTCTTATAGCTGTGTTTATCTTTGTGCAGTATTTATATCAGATTATAACAGGGTATTTATTTAATTAAGTTTTTCCATGATTTAGTAGTTCTATTCCTATGCTTCAGTTTTCCAAAAGAATCACCGTGTCCTAGGTGGTTGATGTAAAGCCAGAACATCTCAGCAGCATCGACCATTTTTTCTCTGTGCCAGTCACTTTGCTCTGCTATTTTAGATGTAGAAATCTTGTTGTCACTGGGCCATCTTGTCATTCATTTAGTTTCCTTCTGGCACAAGATCACAGCTTCAGGTCTGTGACGAAAATTCACACTTTGTGTCCAATTTAAGTACATTTGAACATAAAAAAAAAATGGAATGGAATTTTTCTCTTAGATTTAAGCTCTTGGGTCCAACTCAAGTGCATTTGAAGATAAAATTACTGTTGTAGTTGGAAAAACTTTCAGATTTTGGAATTTTGCTATTAAGATGACAGCATAACACTTCATCCTATCTAGGTCTGACAAAACAGTGTCATTCTATGGATGCCTAGTCTCCATCAACTTATTGTACAGGATGATATTTTTCTTTCTTGTTTATAGGATAATATGTACTGAGCAGTACTGATTTATGGCCTGGATTTACTAGGTACTAATTCTCTAAATTATAAGTTTGTTCCATACTATTCGTCCCTAAATTTATAGTCATTGTTTGTTTGTTTAACTACTGTGATGAGCCAAAATTGATATGCCTATGACACGCTATGGCTTGTTAGCATGTACAACTTTGGTCACACCCAATTACCACAGTTGGAATTTCATTAAGGACTGTAATGGTAATGTTCTGCCATGCTTCACTTGCCGCAGTTGTCCTTCTCCAACCAGTCTTAGTTGAAGTGGTGATGGTTGACACTGGACTTATGTCAAGCAAGCTTTTGGTTGTAACTGAGGAAGGTATCATCAAATTTATTATGTTTGAAAGATATAGGTTTAGGTGTAACAATATGCAATTTGTTTATTATTGTTCTTGGTTGCTCACTGCATCAACTAATTTGGAGGCAATTAAGTCCTGAATAAATATATTTTGACTAATGGACAAAGTATTATTTTAGAAATGAATGCATGAAAGAACAGAATTTATTTTCCTTTCTTGATAAGTAAATTAGATTGTGATTATGAGAAATGTTCTGAATGCGCACTGAGTAATGTCACTAATGCCATCAAACATGCTTTACAAATTTCTTATAATTTTCAGTTTTGTGCTTTGGTATCTAGTTTTGGTCGTATTAATGCATTAAAGATGACAAATTTATCGAAGCTGTTGCAGTTGCTAAGATGTAGGTTACTAAAGAATGCTGATGTCCAATCAATTCAGGAAGATAAGGTCATGATGATTTTGACAAAATATATACATGAAGAGTAAGATGATCAGAAGAAGTGGAAGACCCTGCTCAAATGTGGGTACCATTGAATAATAATCATATTTGATACCATGTGAATGTTGTGCATGCATGCCTGTTGACCTGTTGTGACAGCCAGGTTGATGCTTGATGTCCTGAACCCATGCGCAGATCAATCACCTGTGAAGCCGCGGTGCCGACATTGGCGCACGAGGCTATTGATGGCTGGACCTACATCGAACCTGAGCCGAGGGTACTCTCTCTCTAATCAGGATATTTGCCAAATAAGTGCATTCTGGACTTTTATGTCAAGTGCATCTGGTGTTTCCACACCAGTTCCAGAACTTCTCATGGTCTGCGTTTTTAGAATAACTTCTGTGCTTCTGGAATAGGTAAGTTCATATATGCAGACTTGCTAGCAATTATTGCATTTTTAAATTTGTATCGGTGGCATTAAGAAATCATGGAACCAGCTTAGGCTATTTCAGTTTTTATGACATTCAAATATGTAAGATCACTGGGGAAATATTAAATCATTAAGGATGGGTGTTATTTAGAATATTGTTTTGTAGAAGGTTAATTGTGCAGATTTTTGTCTGAGTTTCAAACATGTTTTTAAGAGCATCCGTGAATCAATTCTTGAGGTCATAATAACCACACCACAAAAATTAATATTGTTTGGAAGTTTTTGTTCACCTTTCTTCAAAGAAAATGCTTTCAAGAAAAAAGGAAGCACCGGCATGCTTATCTCTTGGTTAAGATTGATATTATCTATATATTGGAAGTTGCTCAAAATGTAGGGTGCTAACTTTATGCCATCATGTAAGCTCATGACTATAAGGGATATCACTGTCAGTGTTACCTCTTGGTATTAACATGTTTATTTAGTTTATTGCGTCATTGCGTGTTGTTATGTCCATTGCAGCAAGGAGTAATTGCATGTCATTACTCCAGATCACGAGTGGAGTAGCTGTGTTCAAGTGCAAGATGGCTCAGTTGTGCCGTTGGATAATAATTGAAGGAAGCTCTTTTTGGCAAGCGGGATTTTTGCGGAAGAAAATAAAGTGAATCCTCTTCTTTTTTAAAAAATATATATATATATATTATGATCTAGCAGAATTTTTGTTAGAGAATTTGCTGTCCACCTGCTTTTCCTGGATTCTGATGATTATGCAGCAGTATATGACGAATTGTTATACAATGGCCTTGTAGACTGTAAGATGGTAGTGATCCTAATGGAGTGAAGTTTGATCAGAGCTTAATTAATTTTTTAACATGTACTCGGTACTCCCTCTGGAAAAACATGTATAAGATTATCCTTATAATCTGTGGTCAAGATTGTTGTCTTAGGGAGCCTCCTGAAGGTACAATCTTGTATATTTCCTCTTCACATTACACCAAGGACAAAAATGGATCATACTAGTCAGTCCCCTAGCATGTTACGCAGGCGTGAGGCAGCGTAATATATCATTACATGCCACAGTTGTCGATTGGGACACAAAATTATAAAAGCTAAGTTACATGTCTGTCGTAATCATACACAGCAATTCACAGAATCCACTGTTTGCCGACTTACAGAGACCAATTCACACCCCAAGTATCATATAATCCCAGGAAGAACAAGTATCTGTGCAGATGTACAATGGAGGCCATCAGAATGTATCATATACACAGCAATTCACAGAATCCACTGTTTGCTGACTTACAGAGACCAATTCACGCCCCAAGTATCATATAATCCCAGGAAGAAGACCAAGTATCTATGCAGATGTACAATGGAGGCCATCAGAAAGTATCATATAATCCGAGGAAGAAGACCAAGTATCTATGCAGATGTTTGGAGAAGACGACGACCAAAGACCACTGTGATAACAGAACTCAGTCCATGTTCTGTTATCTAGTTGGGGTAGGTAACCTGCATCATATAATGCCTGTTGGACATCTGATAGAAGCCTTGGGAACTCATCTAACAGAACCGCCAAAAGGAAATGTTTAGAGCGTCGGGCTGGGTGCTCCCAGCAATTTCTTAGTTGGTGCATCAATCCAAAAGCACCGCTTTTGTGATGAGGTCTAATCTTGTTATCAGCAGGTCTTGTTATCAGCATTTCGATCTTGATATTGACGATTATTTTCCAAAACACATCAGTTGAACATCCTTGACTCCCAGCCCTCATAGGTATAGAGTGTTTCCAACAGAGTCTCAAACTTCTCCTCTTCAATCGCTGATGGAGTGATGATGATCATTCTTTTTGTCTATTTTGTAGACTTCGGGTTTTATAAACTTAGGCCTTGTTTAGTTCCGAAAAAAAATAGATTTCGGCACTGTAGCATTTTCGTTCCAATCATGGACTAACTAGGCTTAAAAGATTCATCTCGTGATTTACAAGCAAACTGTACAATTAGTTTTTATTTTTGTCTATATGTAATGTTTCATACATGTGCTCCAAGATTTGATGTGACGGGGAATCTTGAAAAGTTTTTAGTTTTCAGAGTGAACTAAACGAGGCCATGGAATTAGCTGGAAATTGGAAAATTCGGTGAAACTGGCCCAAAGCTTGCGTGAATCTCGCTTGCAGTACACGTCACTGAATGACTGAAAACGTGAATAAATCTCTAGGCCATGTATCCACAGAACGCATCACAGCACCGTACTCTGTAGTTGTATTTCACCGCGCAGGCATGCCAAGGACATATCCGAACGCAGCGCGGAGTCCACCTCACCGCGCAGAGCGGGCCAAGTGGCTGATGGCGAGGCACACCTCACCGCGCCACGACACCGGCGACCACCACCCTCCGTCGCCACGGCGCCACGTCTCGCCCATGCACGGTCACAGCGGCAGCGTCCCCCCCACGTCGCACGCACGCAGCGCCCCCCGAGTGCGCAAGCCCAGCTGCTTATCAAGCGGCCCAAAGCGAGCTCCAACACACTGCAGATCGCAGGTGCGGCGACGGGGAAAAACAGAACAGAGATTCTAGCTGTCTTGGGTCATGGCGGTGGCGACGACGACTGCTCGGTCGTGGCTCCTGCTGCTGCTGCTGCTCCTGGCCGTCATCGTCTCGGCGGCCGCGGCGGCGTCCGGGAAGAAGCAGCACGAGAGATGGAGGGTGAGCGGCGGCGCGGTGGGCGGGCAGGTGGTGGAGAAGGAGAGGCGGCGTGCGGTGGCGGACAGCGAGGCCGGCTCGGTCACGGCCGTGGACGTCGCCGACGCGGCGGGCACGGCGTACCGGCTGCACTTCATCACCATGGACCCTGGAGCGCTGTTCCTGCCCGTGCAGCTGCATGCCGACATGGTGTTCTACGTTCACAGCGGTAGGTCACTGACATAGTGACATGCTTGCTGTGTTACGCACTTTTACTAATAAGCACCAGTTACATGTCCTTGGTAGAATAACCTTCTGGTCACCAAACAGGTCGGGGTAAGGTGACTTTCATAGAAGAAGAGAGCAGCGAACAGAGTTCCATGGAGGTGCAGCGAGGAGACGTCTACAACTTCGAGCAGGGCAGCATCTTGTACATCCAGAGCTACCCCAACGCCAGGAGACAGCGTCTTCGCATCTATGCCATCTTCACCAGCGAAGGCATCAACGCCGATGATCCCTCGGTAATAATGAACCTCCGATCCTTCCTCTGCATTCCATGGTTGACCCCATCTGATTGTTGTTGTGACGTTGTGTCAAAGCAGAAGCCCAAGGTGGAAGCTTATTCCAGCGTCAGTAAGCTGGTCAAAGGGTTCGAGACAGATGTTCTTCGCCAAGGATTTGGGGTAAGTGAAAACTGGTACTATTGCATAGTGCACCGTAAGCCTGTACATGGTACATACACATACGCCTGGTGATCAGCAAGTTAATGGATCCCATCTTTCACAAGGTCAAAGCAGAGGTGGTAGAAGCGATCAAATCTGCCAAGACCCCTCCACAGATTATACCCTACAACCCAGAGGACAAGGGGGACGAGAAAGAGAAACCCAACTGGACTGAGGACATCGTTGACGCGCTCTTAGGAGTGCGCGATCCGGAGGAGTTCCTGAACAAGAAGAAGAAGGAGGACAAGGGGAAGCACAAGAGCAAGGACAAGGACAAGAAATCCAAGAGCAAGGCGTTCAACTTCTACTCCGGCAAGCCCGACGTCGAGAACTGCTACGGGTGGAGCCGGACGATGACCAACAAGGACCTCGACGCCCTGCACGGGTCCAACATTGGCATGTTCATGGTGAACCTGACCACGGTATGTAATCCATCACGCGATTGATAATCTCAGCTCGCCGCGTTAATCTATCAACGACGATCCACCGGTTTGTTTAATTTGCAGGGTTCGATGATGGGGCCGCACTGGAACCCCAAGGCGACGGAGATCGCGATCGTGACGGACGGCTCAGGGATCGTGCAGACGGTGTGCCCGAGCAGCACCAACCCGTCGGGCGAGAGCAGGAGAGGCCACCACCACCACGGCCACAGGCGGCGCGGCGGGCCGGGAGGCCGCGGCGACGAAGGCGAAGGCGAAGGCGAAGGCGGCGGCGCGAGGTGGCGGTGCAGGAACTCGGTGTTCCGCGTGAAGGAAGGCGACGTGTTCGTGGTGCCGCGGTTCCACCCGATGGCGCAGATGTCGTTCAACAACGACTCGTTCGTGTTCGTCGGGTTCAGCACCCACATGGGGCAGAACCACCCGCAGTTCCTGGCCGGGAAGGGCTCCGTGCTGCAGGCCATTGGAAAGAAGGTGCTGGCGCTGGCGCTGGGGCAGCCGAACTCGACCGCCGTGGAGAAGATGCTGTCCGCGCAGCGCGACTCGACGATACTGTCGTGCATTTCGTGCGCTGAGGAGATGGAGGAGAAGGCGGCGAAGGAGGAGAAGAAGCGACGGGAGGAGGAGGAAGAGAGGAGAGAACGGGAGGAAGAAGAGAAGAGGGAACGGGAGGAAAAGGAGAGGAAGGAACGGGAGGAAGAAGAGAGGAGAGAGCAGGAGAAGGAGAGGAAGAAACGGGAGGAAAAGGAGAGGAAGGAACGAGAGGAAGAGGAGAGGAAGGAACGGGAGGAAGAGGAGAGGAAGAAACGGGAGGAGGAGGAAGAAGAGAGGAGGGAAGAGGAAGAGGAGCGGGCCAGGAAGGAGGAGGAGAAGCAGCGGAGGAGAGAGGAAGAAGAGAGGGCAAGGAGGGAGCAAGAGGAGGAAGAGCGTGCACGGAGACGCGAGGAGGAGGAAGAAAGAGAAAGGGAGGAGGAAGACGGCGGAGGGAGGAGGAGGAAGAAGGTGGAGGCGGACGTGGAGATGAGCCAGAGAGGGAAGATGAGGAAGAGGGAGGTGACGAGCCGCCGTATAGCTTGTCCAACAAACTGAACAAACGCTACCGTGCTGGTATGTTCAGGAGTGGCTGAGCGAGCAGCCGGGAAGGCTCGAGCCTCTGCTCGTTCGTACAAATAAACAGGGGGCCACTTGCCAGATCACTTGCCAGGTCACCACCACTCGTACAGAGGACCACCTGCTAGTCGGCTATGTAGGTCGTGATGTGTTTGTTGTGTCGTTCGCTAAACCGTGCTGTACGCTGAGTTTAGATCCCGCTTGTATGAAATGTACCATAAATAAGCAGATAAGTTCAGTGTTCATGAGTGCTGCTACTTGCTACGTTGCCAGAATAGCATGCTGTTCGAGTGCTCGTGCATCCTACATTCCATCCCATGCCGCTTCACTGAATCATAGGGGTGCTCTTGATGCGAATCATGCTAGAATAGCATGCTGCTCCAGTGCTCGTGCATCCTCCTTCCCACGCCGCTTCACTGAATTATACGAGTGCTCTTGATGCAAATCATAAGCCCATGATGCCATAGTCGTACAAGACATCCAGAAAGACTTTAAATCAATCCAACAGGTTGCTAGCCTGTGTAACGAAGTAAAGATACTATGCTAGCCGAGTGTTCGTGCATCCTTCTAGCTTCATCCAGGTTCTTCCCTTTATACTTTAACATTGACTCTTCATGCAGGCTCACTTTATACTTTAACATTGCTATAACTTCATATCGCTATAGCTGTCGTAATAACTCCATATCGCTTTTGATGTCCTAGTGGTTCCCAATAAGACTAGGCATCCGATTTCAGATAATGGTTAAAGTTTCCATAATTGTTTGTCCAGAGACGCAGTATTCACAAATTTAACCCGATGACAACCTGGTGAGTGTTACTTACGCAAGCATCCTCCCCCAATTTTGCATTAGACGTTTGTATTATAACAGGTTCCAAAATCACAAGATACGCATTTGCAGCAGCAAACTATACAAAATGTTGATTCTGGATTCTGGAGGCATGAAACAGTTCTACCAACAGGACGAGAGATTTATTCACACCGGAATAGCTATTCCCTTGCTTGACATGCTGTCAAGGATGTCGTTCAGGGCTTGACATAGTCCAGCAATCTGCAAGTATAAAGCAAGTACCACCGATCAACGATCAGGCCGGTTATTCTCCGTCAAAATATAAAAATTGGCATGGGTGTCAAATCGCAGGATGTTGCAGATGTGTCTGCATGCATTCCCATTCCAATTTCCATTACATGAACCGCTTATTGTGGTACTAACCTGTTGATCCCATTGCTGTAGCTCTTCCGTGTCATCATCAAAATGTATCACAGCCTCAACCTGTGAACCAACAGAAAATATTTGGGTGAACATGGTTCAAATCACTATAACATACAAGGGCGAATCTATCGCGGAATTTTTTAGGCTTCAACATCAGATAGGTTATTTCAAGAAAAAAAACTTGTTTAAGCACCTGATCAATGGAACCCCGCATCCTATCCTCATAAATCATCCGGGATGCTATCTTCTCAGCCTGTCAATATCCAAATGTTGGAAACTACAATCAAATTTGGAAAATAGCAAAACATATACTGGAACCAGAATTCTATCTGTAGTCTGGTACTCATGACATAAAGGATTCATCTACAACGCAGCTTTTAGGTGCTGCACATATAACGTTTAAATAAAATATGAGAACGTATAACCAATGTAAGCAAGCAAGCACGTAAATATAAATCAGATACAAAAAGTATTTAAGTATAAGCTAGGCCAAACAAAACTTTCCAGCTCATGGGAAAACAAAACTACATATGGTGCATAATTACTAGGTCTTCACGGAAGTTTTCCTCGGACATCAAAACAAAGCTAAAACACTCCAGATTGACTGAACTCTGAAGGGTTCAGAAGATGTGAAGATAAAGTGATAAATATCTCTGCAAAGGGGCTTACCTTCCTTGGATCAATCCCCAGTAATGTCCCAAGCTCATCAAAGCTGCACAAATAGGATGATCGATTAGCATGATTAGATCCTAATGAATTTAGTAAACATGGGCAAGTCAGTTCACCTGATATTTGTGTACAGTTTACTGGCACTAAGGAGATTATGCTCGATCATTGCTCGGTCAAGCACAGTCGACCTATCTGGTAATAAAGCTTTCTGTAGATTGATGCAAAACGAACTGTTAAGACATAATAGATAACAAATTGTTTTAAAATTGAGCATATGGAGGTCAACTAACTTGATGCGGCCTCAGCTCCTCTGCAAAAGCATCAATTTCTGGTTTCCTCAAAATCCTTTCAAGATAAACCTGAAAGATTTGGGCAGCATAAACAGACTTATAATTATCAGTACAAAAAAATTAGATCCGAGGATATAATGCCTGGAGACTAATTACTGATAACACAAACCTTCTGCAGTATTGGGTATATCTTCAACTTCGAGCATCTTTCATCCTGAAATGGGCATAATGCAATAAGAAGCAAAATAAATGCAGAGTGTGTAAATAAAGAATAAGAGACAAACATGATGCATTTATTATGACCCTAAACATCTAGATTACAAGACCTGAACATGCATATATACACACTGCTTTGGCACTGGAAAAGATCTGAAACCACCCAGCTCAAGCCAGAAGCTAGAATTTTTGTCAACCCATATTTATCAGAAAAGACATAAGCACCCAGATTAATTGGTTTTTGTTGCGCCATCTTGACAGAGAACAAGTGAGATAAATATTACAGTATACAGCTCGACTAAACTATAATAAGCTAAACATGCAACATATGTTTATATAACTGACATGAGCTAATACAAAGCATTACTCCCTCCGTCCCAGTTTATAAGGTGTAACCACCTCCGGTTCAAAGACCAAGGAACACATTTAATCTCTCAACACTAGTACTATTGCATCGATGGATGTCCCTCTAGAGAGAGCACACGCCTTATATTATGGGACATGAACAAAAGTGGTTACGCCTTATATATAGGGACGGAGGGAGTAACACGCAATACATCTAGAGAGTTGAATAAAAACAGCTGAGGGTAGGTACTACCAGCACGAAATCCAAGTACATTGAGATGAGACAACAAAAATGATACCTTGTACAGAGTAGCAAGAACACGGGAGCGTTGTGGACCAGCACCAGCCAATATTGTGCACGTCACAGCGGCACTAAGAGCTTGCTCCAGTGCATTTTCATCAATCTCTCTGGCATCATATGGAATTTAGGTTCCATCAGAACAACCATTGCAGTTTAGAAGAAAACAGGGAAACCACATGTCTCATCTTATAACTTTCAAAATTAATCACACACAACCAATGTACAAAACTTAAAAGGTTACTTATATATGAAATAATAAATACATAAAGCAAATGAAATAATAAGAAATAACAATAAACAGCATAGTAATAGAGATCAAGCACCAGCAAGACAAAAGGATAACCATGCAGAATAACCTTTTAAAGCTGTGAAATCAATCACACAATCAATGTCCAAAACAGCAAAATCTTGCTTACGTATCACATAGTAAATACATAAAATGAGTGAAATAATAAGAAATATGAATGAAGGGATAGTAATAGAAACTAGGCACTAGCAAAACAATGCATAACCATGAAGAACAACTTTTTTAAGCCTCCGATGAAAAAACATATTGCAAATCCTTACTCGTCTCCAATCTTGCGTTGTTCAATTTGAGAGATATCATAATATCGAAGTGCAGCTTCCAGGAATCTTCTTTTCAGATCCAAAATCCTTGCATAACAGACCTTGAAAAGGAAAAAATATATAACACAGAATAAAGGTTTTGCTAAAATGTAAAAAAAAAAATGTTCTACTTACGTGTTCCCAAAATAACAAACCTTGTACTGTAAGTTTAGAACTTCCTGGTGGCTGTTGGTTACCAAAAATGAAGCCTTGTTGATAAAAGCCTCGGCATTTACTGCATCGTCATCCTAAAAGGTGAAGAACTAAATGAGTTGAGCCAATACTGTGCATGCATTGATGACAGACAAGAAAACGAGCACTAACCTCTAAATAGAGTCGTGCAATCTGGACACACTTGGATAATTTGTTGGTGTCATCAAGCATCCTGAGTGAAAGGAATAGGCCAGAACTTCCATGTCAATATGTAAAACTCCATTGATATTACATGAAACGAGTCAAGACAAGTCAGTTTCTACCTGATTCCTGAGTCCAAGTCAATCCCACTAAGCATTTGTGCTGCTTTTGACCATTGTTGTTCAGACTCATATAGCTCTGCAAGCTTCTCTCTAATCACTACCACCTGTGGAGACATAATTAGACAATTTAGATATAGCGATTGTTGCAACAGTTCTTTACAAATTACCAACTAAGGTCACAGATAGCGTGAACCACACAAATGATTTAAGATCCAAACTCATACAAACATGCATTGTAAGTGTTTGTAGACAGCCGAAAATGGTAACAGCATTCTGGAGAAATTTTATTCTGCGCATGTGAACAGAATCTATCATAACTTAACCTTTTCCCCTCCTGATTTTAAATTGAACAGATCTGATATTACAAGTTCAAAGCTTAGTTTCTTAAAAAGAGCACACATTCCTTTAACTTCCATCATTGTTATCACAGTATGTCTGGACTCTGGACATGTCAAGCAAACAGCACACCACAAAAAGAAAATGTCTTCAGTGCAATATATAGAAGATGGACAGAATAAGGTGTCATTGGTGTATATACCATCTTTCCTTTCTTTGCTTTTAGCCTTTATGGTTAAGCAGGAAAAACAAAATTGCAACAAATGATCCAAAGGAATGGGTGCAGCACTCCAACTGCTCCTTATAACAGATGATTTAGCAGCTTGACACAGATAAGGCCATAGCATAACATATGCTAGATTATGACTCGAAAAAGAAGACAAATTAACCATAATGTAACAAGAAGACAATTTAAAACGTCATACAAGCAATCTATTGATGCATATATTTATGTACTGAATGCACGTGAACATGTATCATTTGGCAGCATGAATCACCAGTATGGCTTTACCTATCCATTAAATACATGATTACAAACAGAACATGAGAATAAGCTCCAATAGAAATGGAAACAGGGCCACACAACATAAAAGAACGCTCCAACTATCCCAATCAAATACATTGCCAAACTTTACTACTATACATATACATATTCCTAGAAATTAACAGCTTACTAGATCAATCAATATGTAGTACATACAGATTCAAAGAGGATATACTCCGTCAGGAGAAACATGAGACCTTAACAACATGATGACCTATCCATTACCATCGACCAAACAATACAAATCATCAGGCAGACTAATAGATATTAGAGCAGCAGCCAGGACCTTAAATTTTGGTTTCTCTCCATGTTTGATAGTCTAAACTACGAAGTTGCCACAGAAATAAGAGTTGGTAGCATTCAAGCGGTGAGCTTGAATTGTTGCATCATTCATTTACTAACATTAACAAAAAATTCAAAACATCACAGGCCACAAATAATATCACAAACAACTAGTCCCATTAAGGCACCCAAGCGAATGGGAAGAATAAAACAAACTGGCATTCACACCCAACAAGGCAACTAATTGCAGTACAACATTTAGAAGCTAATATAGTGGTATGCTGGAGTTTAAAATTCGCAGGAGCAAACCAAGGTGGCGAACCTGCTCCTCGAAGGAGACCACACGTGGCTGGATCTGCGTGAGCGCGTAGTGGGCGACCTCCTTCTGCGCGTCGGACTCCAGCTTCCCCAGGTCCTGCGCGAACGTCTGCAGCAACTGCCGCGACACCACGAGCGGAACTTCGTCCGACACCACTGCAATCGCATCGATACCAACAATTAAACACAGAACAAGAGCAAAATCGCCAACAATCTGGCGCTAGGGTTCTAGATTAAAGCGCATTACTGTGGTCGAGGAATCGCTTGGCCTGGGAGATGTCAGGTGGGGAAGACGAGAGGACGGAGGCGAGGATGTGGCGGTACTGCTCGATCTTCTGGCGCTGGTCGGCGATCGCCGCGGCGCTCGCGAGGGAGCTGTCCATGGCGTCTGCCGGCGCCGCTGGGACGGGTAGCCTGAGGGAGGGGTTGGAGGTGCCGGAGATGGAGATTGGGAACTAGGGTTTTGGCGTTCGACGATAACAGTAGAAATCGTGAGATGTTCTGCGTTTGCACAAGAAAACTGCAGAGGGTGCTTGGAATCATTGTACGGACTTCGTTTTATCCTGGGCCAAGATTTCGGCTACGCCGTAGGGCCTAATATGCATTTACGTTGGGCTTTGGGCTTACTAGTCCCCTTTCAGAGTGGGCTACATCTAAGTCCACTCGGGCCTTCCGTCAAGAAAAAAATAGCCCACTCGATGGGCCGGGTTGAATTGAATTATTAATCCTGCCAAAAACAAGACTTCTCGGTTTTAGCCGGTTCGTTTGAGATTATCTGTTAGAATATTTTTCTGTAATAACAAATAAGCGAATAATATTTTTAGCCAAGCGAACAAGTCGAGAAGGAAGTGGCTAGATTTGATGTTGGTAGAATTATTCACCCGATTTTAAGTCAACCATTTTAATAGTATATCATTTTTTATTGGTAGTAAGCAATATAGTACGTGTATATGTAGGTGAACGTCTGCATCTAGGCATTGTTTAGTTTCAAAATTTTTGGCAAAATGAGCACCGTAGCAATTTCGTTTGTATTTGACAAATATTGTTCAATCATGGACTAACTAGGCTCAAAAGATTCGTCTCGTCAATTCCGACTAAACTGTGCAATTAGTTTTTATTTTTATCTATATCTAATACTCCATGCATACGTCTAAAGATTCGATGTGACGGAGAATCTGAAAAATTTTGCAAAATTTTTGGGAACTAAACAAGGCCCTAGTGTGATTAAAAACAGTAAAAATATTTTTTCAAGAAAAATAAAAGGAGAAAATATACAGGAGTGATTAGACTTTGAAATGACATGTCGCCAACTCGCCATTGCAGTTTTCAGCTATATGAACACATAAAGAAAGACCGGTGGAACGTTGGGAAATGTTACTCCGTTTTTAGATCATCCCCTGTACTGTAGTACTACAGCAATACTAGGCGGCAACCCTGGATTACTCCTGGGAGTACTGGCCGCACCAGCGCCGTGTAGTTGAACGATGACCGCTGATACAGCCTACCAGCAGTTAATTTCGGCTTCTGGCGTCCGGTACCACGCCAGGAGACCACCCGTCCAACCCTTGGTCCGGTTGCGATGGGGACGGAATCCGACACACCCACCAGCGTAGCATTCCACCTGGTGGCCCTGTGGTCACCCGCCCTGTCCATCCTCCGGCCCTCATAACTCCTCTTCCCCGATAAAAGCTGCACGCTTCCTTGTCCAATGTTGTTGTGTTGCCTGCGCGCACACCCGTACTCCTCGCCCAGGGCCGTGTCCGTCGTCCGTCGCCGTCCAGGACCACTCGAGCAGCGAGCAGTCCTGATCCTGAACGCGGCGGCAGACCGAAGCAGACGCGACGGCTCCAATCCCCTCGCCTACGAGTTCAATGCGCGACTCGCTCGGCGTGGCACGGTTCGCGGCTTGGCGCTCGCGCCCATGGGATGGGGATGGGATGGGATGGGACGCCCGCTCGTGCGCTCGCGCGTTGGCCCCGGCACTGCGCTGCGCCGCTGCGGCCATGTTCGCCCGAGCCGGCGATCGGCGATCAAATGCACAGCTGCCGAAGGGAAGAGCAGGCGGGCGCGGCGCAGGCAACAGTGTCCCCCCGGCGCGGACGGCAGCGGGACGGTGCAGGCAACAGTGCCTTCTGCCATGTGGGCACGAGCAGCCCCTGCCCACCAACACACACAAGGGTCTGATGATTGGTGACAACCCGGGCAGGAAATTCAACCCCCCACAGCGGCACAGCGCGTGCGCGCACCAGAAGTGTTCAGGGATCAGAACTCCAGAAGTCAGAATCACAACACCGCCCGTTTCTCACACGCATCTGTCTCGACCGTCCCTGTGTTTGTGTGGGCTGATTGCTTCAACGGTCGCACGGTCAAAGAGGTCCACAGCATCCAGCAAGACATGTGTGCAAACAATGCCAGACGTGTTGTGTGTACTGCTCGCTGGTATGCTATGCTCTATTGCTCTGCCGTAAGCAAGCCCGTAATAGAGGGCACCATTCCTATTTAGGGGCGTGTTTGCGTTTCAATTGCTCTTGACTTTTCTACGGGCTGCTGCTGGTGCTGGCTAGTCTACTTTTGAAGCTTTGCTGTACTACAAGCTAGTTTGCCAGCAACGGTGACCGTCGATAGCGCACCGAAAATGACCGGTCAGGTATATGATCGTTTTTGGGGATCAGGTTTTGTAGTAGGTATAAGGGGCTACCTCTTGTCACTAATTCAAAACAGTGAGCTGGAGTTGATTGAGTTGGTGGCGATGGTCCCGGACTAGTACTCCGTATTCCACGATGCCGCCGTAGAGTCCCACCGTCCCACTCCCTGCTGGATGTAGGTCATACATGATTCACGCCCACATCTCTTTGCCCTCCGGATGAAGCTTCTGTAGTCCAAGAACAGAAACATGGGAAACAGCTCTGGAAAGGCTTTCAGGTACGATCCACCCGATCCGACGGCCAATTGCAAGCATGGCAGATACAAAGAACAGCAGCGCGTTACCAAAAAAAATGTCAAGGCCGGCAGGCCGCCTTGACACCGGACCCTGACCTGACCTGATTACAAAATATCCAACGCATCAAACACTAACGGAAGCACACGATGGTTAAGTCAAGGTCTTGTTTAGATCAAAAACTTTTTAGATTTTGACACTGTACCACTTTCGTTTTTATTTGATAAACATTATACAATCATAGAGCAACTAGACTTAAAAGATTCGTCTCGTGATTTACAAGTAAACTGTGTAATTAGTTATCTTTTTTTATCTACATGTAATGTTTTATGCATGTGCCGCAAGATTCGATGTTATAGGAAATCTTATAAACTTTTAGGTTTTTGGGTGTAATCTAAACAAGTCCTAAGTGTGTCGATCGTTAACCATACAATACACGGTGAATCTGTGAACACGTCACCCGGTTTACAAGCCGACAGTAACCGCAGGGAAGTATCCAATGCGACCGCGATATGCATGCCGTGGCGTGCGACAACGCCTGGAACAGGGATTTGGAGTTGGACACGCGCGTCGTAGGAGTATATGCATCTCAGCATCTGCATCCGTTTGAACGTACGTGCACTTGACTGCATGCCGTAATTGACTGAAGATGGTTGTTTAATCATGCCCACAAAAGCTCACCCGTGCGTCTGTTGTTTGCCGGCCAGGTTATCGAGAGATGAACGAAAAAGGGCCATGAGAAATTGCCAAGATGATCTAGCGGCCAAGGCACCACACGAACTAAAATATTCAGAGCGAGAGTGATGGACCAAAAAAGGCTACGACCAGAGGTACCACCTTGTTTATTTAGACAAAATATATTAGTACGTGATTTACGTAACACATGTGCGTCGAGTACTTTCCAAGATTCATGCACTTGTCTAGCAATAGCAGTATAGTAATGATAATTATGGAGAGCAGCGCAGCGCTGAACAAACTCCGAATCTTCCACGTCCATCACGATAAACAAACAAACACGCAAGCCAAATCAAACACTTAAAATAAGCAGATGAGGACAAGAGATGGTTCCCAAGCAAGCACTTCCAGAACTCCACTTTCCCAAGCTTCCAACAACACGCCCGGTCCCATCCGTCAGCCTCGTCAGGCGATGCCGACGACCAGCAGCTCTCTGACGGAGAGACAGCAACAGGTTAAGATAAGCAAGGGGTTATGATAAGCTAACCGGCCTGCCAAACACCCCAAGAGTTTTCGGTTAAGTGAGCTAAAACCAGATAAAGAATTGCAGTGGAGTAGACCGATCATCACCGATGCGCCTGCGCAGGAGAAGCGGCCAAGGCCCGGGAAAGAAAAACGCCATGCCTGCCGGCTTTTTGGTAGTATCTGCCTCCACTCCACCCGTCGTCTCAATCAGCTTCGCGGCGTGCCGGTGCCTGCCAGGTGAAGCGTTTTTCAAATGCTACTACTACTATGGAGTAGGAGTACGAGCTGGGCTATATAAAATTCAGGGCATGTTAGATTCGTTTTGTTCTTTTCCTTTTTGGTTCTGAAGCTAACGATAATGAAACGTGAATACGCCATGGCGATTGGATTCTAAGGCCTTGTCTAGTTCCAAAACTGAAAAAGTTTTCGGAACTGTAGCAGTTTCGTTTTTATTTGACAAACATTATTCAATTATAAAATAACTAGCTTTAAAAAATTCATCTCGTGATTTATAGGTAAACTGTGCAATTAATTTTTATTTTCGTTTATATTTATTACTTCATGCATGTGGCGTAAGATTCGATGTGACGGAGAATTTTGAAAAAATTTTGATTTTCAGGGTGAACTAAACATGGCCTAATTAGATTTCCAGTGGCTCCCCACACCACACCACACCACACAAGGGGAACAAAAAATGTTTTTGTCAACTTCAGACGCAGGAGACGACGTACGTAGTACTACTAGTTTCTAGTTTGATTAGACCGGGTAATTCAGCCTGTTTGGTTTCGGTGTGCTGAAAAACTGCCCTAGCCCTCCCCAAGCAACATCATCTAGTCATAGACACAGACTTTGACGCATGAGATTGTTATTGCTAGGCCATAGTACAGCTTTTCTAGGGTCTAAATTAAAGTAAGCAGACCCTTAATAGACCCTTAATAGAAATACCGTTTTTTGTGCTACGTGTTTGGCCTTCTACTGAAAGTCAAAACGCAATATGCAGCCCAGCCCCTAGAAGAACTCCACTACATGCAAAAATGATGAGCTAGTGACCATATGACATGGAGAAGAAGGGTTAGGCCTTGTTTAGTTCCCAAAAAATTTTGTAAAATTTTTTAGATTTCCCGTCACATCGAATCTTTAGACGCATGCATGAAGTATTAAATATAGATAAAAATAAAAATTAATTGCACAGTTTGGTCGAAATTGACGAGACGAATCTTTTGAGCCTAGTTAGTCCATGATTGGATAATTTTTGTCAAATACAAACGAAAGTGCTACAGTGTCGATTTTGCAAAAAATTTTGGAACTAAACAAGGCCTTAAAAGACACGGCTATCCGGTTTATATCAGAAAAATGTAGCTTTCACAAGTCGTTTTTTTCTCTTTGATCTTTTTTAACCGTAGTACAATTTCTAGCACCGAGCATGACGTAGGTCAGACAGAGTGCTAACAATACAACACTGAAATCGTACTAGCAAATCCATGAAAACAAAGGCTTGCTTGCTTGTGGGGGAAAGCTATCTAACGTGAATAAAACAGTGGTCAACCAGACAACCACGCAGATCAAATTCGCCGCAGCGACTGACTCCTTGTCCTCGCAGTTTTCATTGCCTTTTCCATGGGATGGCGATGGCGATATAGACCAAGGCCTTGTTTAGTTCCGAAAATGAAAATATTTCGGTACTGTAGCACTTTCGTTTGTTTGTGACAAATATTATCCAATCATAGACTAACTAGGATCAAAAGATTCGTCTCGTGATTTACAACTAAACTGTGTAATTAGTTTTTGTTTTTATCTATATTTAATATTTCATGTATATGCCACAAGATTCGATGTGACGGGGAATCTTGAAAATTTTTTGGTTTTCAGGATGACCTAAACAAGGCCCAACGAAACAATCTGAACTTTGATACTTTCACGCTGGATGTCCAGGCTGTAACGGATCTTGGATAAAACTCACGCCTCCATGCATCGAGCGCTGATCCTAATTATTGTTGGCGTGTTGGTCCACTGTCGGTCTGTCGCGCTCTGCGCAGCTACTCTGTGAGTACGCTCCAAGAGTTAAACTCGGTTTAAAACCTGGGTACTTCTCGCTCTTCTTTACTTGTTACATTAGGTTTATTTTAGATCAAACATTACTAGATTTGACCAGATATTTCCAAAAAACCTTATAGTTTCACAACCTATGAGTTACATATTATGAAAGTATTTCTCATGATGAACCTAAAACATAAATTTTATGTCATGATGAACCAATATATATTTTTTAAAAATTGGTGGTTAAAGATGCAAATGAATTGACTTAGGACAATCCTACGACATGTAAATAAAAATGGAAGGAGAATTGAATTATGGATACTTGAGTTTATTAACTAAATAGAGCATAACTTTGATAATTGTGTTTATTATATTAATGGAGCATAACTAAGTCTTAGTAACTTTTCATTAACGATGGAGACGGTGCTCCAAATGATTACCAGCGGTTCTTCTCTAGTCTAATTTAATGGACTAAATAGACAATTTATTCCCTCATTTTTTCCATTTAATTCTATTAGTTACACTAGAGAAGAACTGCGAGTATTCATTTGAAGAGTCATCCCCATTTTTAGTTTTCATTACCCCAACGTGGATTAGAGTGTTGGTAGTTACCCAAAATCAAGGTGCTCCAGTTACTTGAGATTTAGGAACTTAATGGAGCACAGCTAAGAGGGTGTTTGGGACTACTCCACTCCACATTTTTTTAGCCAAACGGTTTCATCTCTACGCACTCCGTTCGAGCAAAAAGATGTGGAGTTGTGAAAGCACATAAAAAGGTGCTCCACAAACTCTAATTTTTTATAAAGTTGCTCCACGGTAGAGTTTGTAAAACAGTTCCAAGCACTCCCTAAGTCTTAATAACTTCTCTTACTCCAGCGTAGATTAGGGTATTGTTAGTTACACAAAATCAGGGATCCTGGATGTGTTTTGTCTACCTATTTCATTCTTTCATTTCTATTTTTGTGTTTAGCTCAATGTTTTCACTCTTTTTTTAGTGACAACTAGGTTTGATTCTCCAAGCTAGGCCTTGTTTAGTTCACCTCAAAAAGCAAAAAGTTTTCAAGATTCTCCGTCACATCGAATCTTGCGGCACATCCATGAAGCATTAAATATAGACGAAAGCAAAAACTAATTACATAGTTTAGCTGGAAATCGCGAGACGAATCTTTTGATCCTAGTTAGTCCATAATTAGATAATATTTGTCACAAACAAACGAAAGTGCTACAGTACCGAAATCCGAAATCTTTTCGGAACTAAACAAGGCCCTAGTTTGTGTTTATTAGTCAAAGGTTGTAAATTTCGAAGTTAAGAATCTTACCTTAGTGGCTATTGACTAAGGATATGTTTATTTCGATACCCATTTGGATAAGAACTTCGTATGAGTTTTTTTTTTAGTTCAAAGCGGAACTCTTACAAGGGACTAGCAGCTTTTGAACAAACTATTGTCCACTTCAACCTCCTCCTCTTGGAGCATTCGATCTTTTGGCCTTGTTCTTCCTTCTTTTTTTTTCTTCGATTTAGATAATTTTTGTTGACTCAATACGAAGAGGATAAATTTTGGTATCGACACACCAGTCATCCTTTAATTGTAGGCCGGGGTAAATCATGCCAAAATACTTAGGGCCTTTTCAACGAGGCTTATGCCGAGTTCTACTTAGCTATAGTGCTAGTATTGTAGCGCAATGTAGCAAAAGCCAGTGAAGTCTCAAATCACTAGATTCTCCATAGTGGTGCGTTCTAGGACGAAGAGAGAAAGTAAGCTATTACTCTAGTACCACAAAGTAAGGCCATAATGCATATGTCAAAAGAAAACCTGGCCAAAAACAGCCTCTTGCCACAACCAGATTATACAATTGCTCCTAGCGATGTATGGTTCTCCTAGTGTTTTAACATTCAAAATTTAGTATAAACTTTCCCTAGTAAATGCCTCCTAGTGAGGATTCCCTAGTGTTTTGACTAGTGATAGTGTTTTATTACTAACTAAAACACTAGAAGAACTCCACTATTTTGGTAGTGTGCAACGACGAGTTTCCTCCTGTTTGCCGCCGGTCAGCCAGTGTTTTCTTCTTGTCGCTCGTTAATTTTACTTTTCACGATCTCTTTGTCTAGTGAAAATACTCGAATAGGCTAAATAAGGGCCTTTTTGTTGCTCTTGTTAGGGCCCTGTTTAGATTAGAGATGAAAATTTTTTGGGTGTCACATCAGATGTGTCGGAAGGATACCGGGAGGGGTTTTTAGAAACTAATAAAAAACAAATTACATAGCTCGTCAGGAAACTGCAAGACAAATCTATTAAGTATAATTAATCTATCACTAGCATATGTGGGTTACTGTAGCACTTAAGGCTAATCATGGAGTAACTAGGCTTAAAAGATTCGTCTCGCGATTTTCAACCAAACTGTGTAATTAGTTTATTTTTTTATGTATATTTAATATTCCATGCATGTGTCCAAAGATTCGACGGGATGGATGAAAAAACTTTAGGAGGGAACTAAATAGGGCCTAAAATTTAGTCCTTATCACATCGAATATTTGAATACATGCATGAAATATTAAATATAAACTATTATAAAACTAAAAACATAGCTAGAAAACAATTTGAGAGACAACTTTTTTTAAACCTAATAAGTTCATAATTTGATAATATGGTGCTAAGTTATAAATTTGCTATAATACTTATTAAATTTGAATTTCCTCCAACCAAACACCTCATAACTATCTTTGGTTTTATTATTGAAAATTACATGCTGTTATATAGCGGGATCCAAATATATTTTTATATTATTTTATTTGTCAAGATATACGGTGTCTCATGGTGTGCCATAAAATCCTACAACCTCTTTGTTTGAGTTTATCTGTTGAATATATCAGCTATTCAATAATGTTTTTCTCTCACAATAAATCAGCGAATAATAATTTCAGTCATAAATTTTTGTTTTTCTCTCCCAATAAATTAATAAATAATAATTTCAGTTACGATTTTTCACAAAAGCGAACAACCTACTAGATACGAGCTCGTGCCAAAGGACATTTTACATGTAAGAACTCCGACCTCATCATAATACTTGAATCGAGCATGTTTACTTATCTGAAAAGTTTCATGATTAAAAATATCATCCGTTAATTTATTGTAAGAGAAAATATTATTGAATGAGCGACAAATTAAGTCATTCGAACGTGCTCACGTAATAACAAAACCCACCGCAAGCATTTCTATTAAGTGTAGGCATAATAAACGCCCGGACCATGCTCTTTCACCAAAATGCAGAACCGCACATGGACACGAGATGGAAAGGAGGTCAGGTTGCTTTATTAGTTGAGCGTACATAAAATTTTAGCAGAGACTCTTTGAGAATTCCACTAGAAGCAACGCAATCAAAGCCGAGCGTGACAGCCGCTTGATCACTCTCTGTAAACAGTGCTGACCGCCAACCTTTCCTGCTGCCCAAAACAACCCTCCGTAAGCTGGAAATCGCAAACAGCCGAAGAATATTGGACCCTCGCTACACGACAAAGCGCCTGCCGGAGTCTGCGCCCCGCTTGACTCCACTAGCTAGATGCCCATCGGCCATCGCCTCCGCCGCCTGCGCCCACGTGTACGACGGCGATGCCTCCACGCCACGCTCGCCGTCCCGGTGTGCTCACCTCCCCCTAGTTAATGCACCGCTCTTGCGAGCCATGGCCTCCCCCCGTCCGTCCTTTTTAGCGGCTTCTGCGACTGCTCCCACACCCCCTTCCTCTTGCCTCGTCAGTCGCCTAGCTAGCCTCCCTCACAACAGCAAGCCGGCGACCGGTAGCTCGGACCTCGGCGGCGTCGCTCCCCCTCTTCCAAAGGCGCGCGTGCTTTTATGCTCGCGGCAGCTCGGTTCGTGGACTTCCCTCTAGTAGCGCTCTCCGCCTCTCGCCCTCGGACGACCTTTCTGCGAAAGCGAAGATTCCGGTATGGAGGTGGAGACGACGCCCACGACGGCCGTGTCGTCTTCCGGCGGGGCCGCGCAGCTGCCGCCGCCCGGCCCGCCCGCCAAGAAGAAGCGTGCCCTCCCCGGCATGCCAGGTGATTGATTTTTCTTCGTTCTGTTTATGATTAGTGGTCCGAGGTGCGTGCGTGCGTGCCGGCACGGGGGTATAGCTCTTTGTCGTGATCGATGGCGACGGCGCCGTGGTGGTGGTGGTGCAGATCCTGACGCGGAGGTGATCGCGCTGTCGCCCAAGACGCTGCTGGCGACGAACCGGTTCGTGTGCGAGATCTGCAACAAGGGGTTCCAGCGGGACCAGAACCTGCAGCTTCACCGGCGGGGCCACAACCTCCCCTGGAAGCTGCGGCAGCGGAGCGGCAAGGAGGCCCGGAAGCGGGTGTACGTGTGCCCGGAGCCCAGCTGCGTGCACCACGACCCGTCGCGCGCGCTCGGCGACCTCACCGGCATCAAGAAGCACTTCTGTCGGAAGCACGGCGAGAAGAAGTGGAAGTGCGACAAGTGCTCCAAGAAGTACGCCGTGCAGTCGGACTGGAAGGCGCACGTCAAGACCTGCGGCTCCCGCGAGTACCGCTGCGATTGCGGCACCCTCTTCTCCCGGTCCGTCCTCTTTCTCCTCCTGCTTGCTCTTGCTCTTTGCTCCTCTCGATCGTTCCCCTCTCTCCTCATGAATTGCTCGTGTATCCAATTCCGTTGACTGACATGTGTTTCGCCGTGCGCACGTTTGCAGGAGGGACAGCTTCATCACCCACCGTGCCTTCTGCGACGCGCTCGCCGAGGAGAGCGCCAAGGCGCGGGTGGAGGCGCCTCCCGCGGAGGACGGGAGCTCGGCAGCCGCCGTAGTTCCGCCACCGGTGCCCCCGCCTCCGCCTGCGCCGGCGCCACTGAGGCAGCAACCGCCCCCGCCTGCGCCGCATCATGCGGAGCAACGCAATGGTCAGTCCACATCAATGCTTATCAAGTTATCATCTTTGCTGCGGTCGAATTCGACTGTACAGTACTCAGTACGGGTTCGATGCATCTTGCATGTGTTGGTTTGGAATGCCATATTGTTTGTGTAAGATTGTCGGGAAGATGGGTGGGGAATTCTCTCTCTGTTGATGGTTTTTGTCAGGATCTGGGAGAGCTAAAAAAATGGAACCTTGTCCCAGAGCTAGGGTGACACACTGTTGTGTTCAAGCATCTTGCACTCGTCTCGGAGTTCGATTACACCATTTCTCACATGCCTACATAATTTCACACGAGAGAGATCGGATGACGGCGATTAAATCTTTAGGACTGCGTTGCTGGATTGTTCCTGGCTCCGTTCTGGGATCATGCAAAGTTGCTACTGATTACGACATCCACGACGCCTTTCTGAACTTCTCAGAGCATTGAAATCCGATGATAAAAGTGCGCCCACGAACACATGAAAAAGATGCCATCATGGCCTCTCAGTTGCTTTCTGCATCTTCCGAGCTTTTAGCGCTTTACACTAATCAATCTGGTTTGAATCTAATCCTTGCTCCTGATTTGCTAATGCTTCGTTGCAATGCATGCAGAACCGGAGGCCAATGCGACCGAGCCCGTCCAGTTCGCGCCGCCGCCGCCACAGGTGCCGGTGCCGGTGCTTTCGCAAACTACGGTGAGCGCTGCCAATGTTAGCGCCAGCAGCAGCAGCACCGTCGCGGGGACATCGCAGAGCCTTCTCGGCGGCATGTTCGCACCGTCGTCGATGGCCTCAGCGCCGCAGTTCCCGGAGCGCGCCCTGCCCGTCAAGCCGCCGTCGCTGTGCCTCGCCACGGACGCGTCGTCGTCAATCTTCTCGGCACCCGTATCCACCGAGCGCCAGCAGTTCGCGCCGCCGCCGCCTCCGTCCCCGTCCCCGTCACCGCACATGTCCGCCACCACGCTGCTCCAGAAGGCCGCGCAGATGGGCGCCACCTCGTCAAGCTCGTCGTTCCTCCGCGGGCTAGGCCTGGACGTCTCCTCTTCATCGCCGGGGGCGTCGTCGTCAGGCCAGCCGCAGCACCACCATGAAGGCGCCATGCAAGTGTCACTCCCGGACGCTTCGCTGCCGCAATGGCCGCCGCGGCTAGAGCATGAGCCGTCGCCAATGCTGTCGGCCGGGCTCGGGCTCGGGCTGCCATACGACTCCACAGGGGCTCAGGTGTGCTTGCCGGAGCTCATGATGGGTCAGTCGTCTCTGTTCAGCGGGAAGCCGGCTACACTGGACTTCCTGGGGCTCGGAATGAGCCCGACGGGCGCGCCAGCAAGCAGAGGTATCCCCGCGTTCATCCAGCCCATCGGCGGCGCTGTCGGCATGGCCGGGACCGGAGCTGGCGCCGCCGAGACGTTTGGCGCCGGACGTGGCCCGCAGGCGACGCCATGGGAGAGGAATCCGAGTAGCTCGCCAATCCTGTAACACACATGGATGGATAGCAAGTAGTTGTTGAACCCCAAGCGCTGTGATTTTGGGCAAAGGAGGGATCGGGAGAGGAAACAATAGACGCCAGGTTGGATTAGCAGCTAGTAGTCTCTTCCACTGTCAGTTCTTGCTGTTCTTTTGTTTCTTTTAGCTCGGTACGAAGTTACGAGTACTCCTAGAACAAGTGAGTTCTTTCTGGTCTCTTTCCCTCCCGTCGCTTGCCGTTGTCTCTTCCCGATTGCTTCCTTGCGCTTGTCATCTTGCTGCAACTGCCGCGGCATTAAGCGCGCGGCACAGTGGCAACGCGAAAGTGGATGGCGAAATTTAATGGGATTGGTGTTGCAGCCTGGGTCCTGGGACGATCAGCAGGTGATGATGAACATTCAAGCTCGCCCTGGAATTGTGTTCAAGTGTCCGTGTCATCAGCCTGGTACTACCAGCGTTTCTCTCGCCACTATTCCTTCCTATCAATGCCCGGCTCTGTGGCGGCCCAGGTACATGCATGTGTGACTTGACTGTGTGCGGGTAGCTACTTTTAATAGGTTATCTCCTGTTGTGTTCTTTCGCGGTGGTTGGCTCCATGACTCCATCGACCGCTGACTAAGGCCCTGTTTAGTTTTCCACCCAAAAATTTTTCATCCATCCCATCGAATCTTTAGACACATGCATGGAACATTAAATATAGATAAAAAAATAAACTAATTACACAGTTTAGTTGAGAATCACGAGACGAATCTTTTAACCCTAGTTACTCTATGATTAGCCTTAAGTGCTACAGTAACCCACATATGCTAATGACAGGTTAATTATGCTTAATAAATTTGTCTTGCAGTTTCCTCACGAGCTATGTAATTTGTTTTTTTATTAGTTTCTAAAAAACTCTCCCGACATCCTTCCGACACATTCGATGTGACACACAAAAATTTTTCATCCCCAATCTAAACAGGCCCTAATTTCTTGTTTAGGCCTACAGATTCTGATGATTGCAGTTGCAGCATCCTACTCCTACATTGCTTTAGTTGGATAATCCAACGGCGGTTAACTTCATTTCGTACTCCTTATTGAAAAAGAAAACCTTAATTTCGTACTCGTAAACATCTGACAGGCATACGACAGACGTATGAACTTGTGATACGGTAGCTTGGCATGTCTTTGTCCGATAATACAACTCTACAGACAGAGGCAGGTCGAACTCACATCACATGGAACAATTGGTGGCTGAAACTTGAAACAGCGAAAATATACGAAAGGCAGCACAGCGCGTGTCATTCTTGTCATGGACTGTGCAAGTATATACACGTCGCTATCTACGGTGAGCCAGCAGCGGAGGGCAACGACCGAGTGCGATTGCTCATGGACTTTTCGCTCTCGCCCGTTTGGAATCATGGAGATTGGCGACCAGGCAGTTGGATTGGATGGATGCCTTTCGAACATGTGCCGCAGGCCACAGACCACGGTTCTTTCGAGTTTCGACGACCGCCATACTACGTGTTGGATTGCTGCTTTCAACCTGTGTGTGCGGATGACGCGGACTTTTCGTCTGTGATCGAGTGCACCGCATGTGCGTGGCAGATCGCTTTTTTGTGTGTACCCGACCTCTGACGAGTGACGGCCTACTACTTTGAATCCCTGCGTCGACGCAGACTGGGCTGCGGCGTTGGCCGAGGGATGCGCGAAAGTCGCGCAAGGACTCTCGCTGTACACGAGCGGTGAGTGGCGCCGACTCTGATCGGTTGCATTCATGTCCGTTTGCAATCTGACCCGTGGTTATCCAGGCCTTGTTTAGTTCCAAAATATTTTACAAAATTGACACTGTAGCTTTTTCGTTTGTATTTAATAAATATTGTCCAATTATGGATTAACTAGGCTCAAAAGATTTGTCTCGTCAATTCCGACTAAACTGTGCAATTAGTTTTTATTTTTGTCTATATTTAGTACTTTATGCATGTGTCTAAAGATTCGATATGACAGAGAATCTGAAAAATTTTGCAAAATTTTTTTAGGAACTATACAAGGCCCCAGTTGCGGAAGCATTTGCCCCGATGGAGCTCACATCAGGCATTTGCGGCATTTCCGTCGAGCACAAGCAGCCGCGTTTGCAGAGCAACAATAATTTGTTGTCATCTCGACAGGCAGGAACAGCATCAGAGTCCAAGGTAACTCCTCCCAGAAACGCTCCGCTGAGAGGCGATGATCGTCGCTGTTGTCTGTAAGCGCACGCGGGGCAGCAAAGGTGTACTGCGTCCTCCGATCGGCGTGGCGTGCGGTCACCGTCTCCCCGGATTTCAGCGCGCTTTTGGCCCGCTCTACAGGTAGCCAGCCGTGCGGGTGGCGGGTGCGGCGCCTACTCGAACACGGTCCGAAAGGGAGCCACGGGACGGGGCTGCGCTGCGGGCTGCGTCTAGGGCGCGAGGTGTTCAGACCTCAGACGTCTGGGTAGCTCAGACGTCTGGGTCCCTCCATATCGAATTAGTTGACGTTTAGGATAGAATTGTGATAACTAAGGAGTAATTAATTAGAGAGTATTAATGCGGTTTGTTTTGCATATACGATAATACGGGGGAGGTTACGAGGAGCCGGTTAAATGCGGGGGTGTGCTGGACTGGTTTAGGCCTTGTTTAGTTCCAAAAAATTTTGCAAACTGTAGAACGACAACTAATGTGAAAATGAGCCAAAGGCCTAGGACGTCAGCTAATATGATATGGAGGGAGTACCATAATCCGTAGTGTTACCCAGCCTGGCGTGCGTGCCCGCCCGTTCCCGACGGGCCATGAAGTGCTTGGTTGGACACGTGAAAAACATCGGCCAGGGTCCGCGATTACGGGCAGCTGCACGGGTTTGCCCCAGTGGCCGGGCCAGGCGAGGCCCCTACATAACGGTCCCCGTCGTCGCGTACTCGCGTGCGGAGAAGGAAGACTTTCAGGTCCCATCCCATCCCCCGCTTTTCCTTTTCGTGCCAAGGGCACGGAACGCGCGTATTCCGGCCGCGCTGACGGGAGCCTGTTGGCAGTTCGGCCGGGCGGGCGTATGGCGTTCTGTGCCGGTATTGGACCGCGCCGTCGCACGGCGGCAGACAGCCCAGCTTCTCGCTTTCGTCCCGGGCGCCGGGCGGCGGCTGGAACGCGATGCAGGTTTTTTTGGCGCATCCGGCGTACCGGACGCGTGCGCGTGCGGGCACGGCGCACGGGCGCTGGCAGCACCCACATGCAACCTGTGCGTGTGACGTACTGGTACGGGCCTGCCGGTCCGGTCAAACGTGTCAGCTCGAAGTGAATGCCGTCCCCGGCCTGGCCTGACCCTGAGCAACGTCAAGCGAGGAGGAGGTAGGAAGGAAGAGGATCGATCGCTCCATCGGGGAGCAGTACGTGAGAACCAGTGAATGCTCGATCGAACCATGCAGCCCCACCCACCCACGTGGGGGAGTTATTGCCGTGCCCATCTGCGGCCGGCGGCCGGCGACTCCGGCAAACGAAGCGGTACGCGTGCGTATGAGTATGGTATAGTAGACGAGTAGTAGATGGTGGACGGATGCGTCCGGCGGCACGCCGGCACGGCTGCCTGGTACTCCTGCCCACTATGGCCTGGTCTTCACGTTCCCGTCCGATCGAGGGCGCGCTCCGTAGGTGTGCCGGAACAGTCCCGGCAACAGTGACGACCAGATGTCGCCGCTGTTCACTGTTGCTTTGCGTGCTCCATCGATCATCGTAGAAAGTGGCAAGTCCGTACTGGAAGTTGTCCCTCTGGCTCACAGTAGAAAATTGGGTCACAAACGACTTTGGGCAGGACGAGATGAACTACAGCAATGCGTCATCAACGTACTAGACCAGTAAGCGATGGCGTTACGTCAAGAAACACGCGGAGCGTTCGAGTAGAGATGCCTTCTCGCGCTCTACGTTGATTGATTTTAGTACAACATTGAGCAATCGTTTAGCCATATCTTATAACTCAATTTCCAATCCAATTAAACTAAAATAATTTTAGTACAAAACCGAGCAATCATTTACCCATATTTTATAACTCAATGTCCAATCCAATTAAACTAAAATTCAATAGGATGGAAAATAGGGAGTAAGCGAAAAGCCTTAAATTTCCCGAGCGTAGAGGAGAGCTGTTGGCCTGCTGCATGCAGGTTGGGCTGCTAGATGGGCCAAAAAACTGAAGACTTGCTTCCTTAGTATATGGGCCACGACTAGGGCTACGGCCTAGGCTGCCCTATTGCTAGGACCGCCCATCAGTAACCAAACTTTGCACCACACAAATAAGGTGAGAAGTTTATTTTAGGAGAAAAACAACAAGAGAGTAACTCATATATGATATATCTATCAATCAAAACAATAGCTCGTATAAAAAGAAAAACTTGACACAAAATGACCTCTAGGAAATAAAAATAGAACGGTCAACTTCTTCCTTTGATCTTTGATCGTCTATTGCCTGTCGAAGATAAGACTATTATGTTTATGTTTTTGGTGTTTTTCTAAATGCTAAACTGTAAACGATCGGTCATACACGCGATTGACCACCATGTAGACATTTAAATGGCTAAATGACTATTTTGGCGAACAATCATTTTCATTTATGACACTCACGAGTATGTGATTACAAAGGCTGAGTGGAAGAGTCTTCTACCCCTAATAATGTGGGCCCACAACATGGTACAGGCTTCTTGCAAATTAGAGTTTACAAGTAGTTTGAGTCCCCGGGTTTGGTGGTTAATACAGCTAAAACTTACTCCCTGCTTTACAAATTATAGTCGTTTTGATTTTTTTGTTATATCGATTTTTTATGTGTTTAGATATAATATGTGTCTTGATACATAACAAAATAGATATACTAAAAAGTCAATACAACTTATAATTTGAACGTATGGAGTAGATGGCAAAAGTTTAGATGACTAAATTTAATCGTGTGTTGTCGAATATATAGAGTACCAACATGAACTAACAATTGGTTATGCTAATTGCTAAACTAGAATTGACTAAAGCTGGATCAATGGTGACCAAACACATAACATGTCACCTGCAACAATATTCAAAGTGGCGACAAGGAGCAAAACATTCCAGCAGCTGGGACTATGACGAAAAACATATTTGCTTTTTCACATCTCATATGTGAAATTAGTGTATCGTTTTCCTAATGTGCATATGTGAAAAGTTAGCTAGAAGCGTGACATACATTGTATTGTTTTAATGGTCGATGATTGGTATATTGAGTCTGTTTTGATGATTAGATCCGGAGCGCATCGGGAAAGCATAACTACAGTCATGAAAATTAGTATATTTTGCAGAAAATTCAAGGTTTGTGCAGCACACCTAACCTACATGTAGAATTTCAAATTTGCTATTTATAACGAGCGGGGATAGCTCAGTTGGGAGAGCGTCAGACTGAAGATCTGAAGGTCGCGTGTTCGATCTTTCTTTTTTTTTTCCAGTTTTTTTCTTATTTTGATTGCTGATTGCTAGTGAGTAGTGAATACACTTATCAACATAGCCTACTATCTCACAATTCACAAAGCATTTGAACCAATGTCCAAGCAGGTGTGACCTGCCTTGCAGCAAACAAGCTCGCAGGATTCAGTTTAGCACCCCCTTTTTAATTCCACAGAGAAGCTCACACGATTTCTGTTAGCATAACCACTCTTTAAGTGTATACATACTTTCCCTTTTTTTAAAAAAAAAGTGTATTCATACTCATCAAGAGTCAAGACTGAACAATTCGTGAAACGCGAAACTCTGCGCAAGTAAAGTCCTTGGATAAGTGCTTTTCCCATTAACTAAAACTTCAGCATTAAGCTGCACAGACACAGATCACTAGTTCACGACAAACCTTCTTAGCCTTAGTATAAGTGAGGAGTTTGACGATACCATAGCAAATCCGAAGGCTACAACATAATAAGTCTACAATGCAACGGTGTCATGACCTACCCAAATCCGAACATCGTACCATAGCTGATTAGCCATGCTGATAAGTTCAAACGCTGAAACAACTCTACCCTAGCTCAACAACACAGTAACTGAAATTCGAAAATGCTCTAATCAAACACCGGACACTGATGGGGAGCACTCTGGGGTCGAAGACCAAGAAGACAAGAAGTGGTTTATACCAACACTTCTTTTATTGCTAGATCCAGAATCCTGGGCCCTGCTTAAAGGAAAAATTATTTTATGTTTTTTCCAGGGAGGGATCCATGTCGGCCTACTGGGCCAGATTAGTCCTGTACGGCAGCAATTTCGACCTGTTTATGGGCTTCCTTCCCCCGCAGCAAACAAAACCCAACCCAAATTGTGCCCGTTCGGGCCAGACAGGCGTCGCGATCCAATCCAATGCAACCGCCGACGCAATCACGCAAACACCAAACGCGTCCTTTCGCGGGGGTTTTACCATCGCTCGGCAGCCTCATGCATAAACCACCCACCACCGGCAACCGGCGAACCGCACGCGGCGCAGACGCAGAGCAGAATGCGAATGTACCACGTCCTAGTAGACCGCCGGCGTTACGAGGAAGCGGTCCCTCGAGGCCTTCTCGTGGTGCTTCCCCCGACAGCGGCAGCGGCGACGGCCATGGCGAATGGCCACGGACACAGCAACCGGCGCAGGACGCTTGTCCGCCGCCGGAGCCGTCGTGATCTTCTGCTACACGCCGGTGCGCCGCTTGCGGTTGCAAGACTCGCTTCTGCGTTCCTCTGTTACTGGCAATGCTTCATGGTGGGTGTGTTTGTGTCGCTTTCTGATATTGCTCTGTAAGGCTAAAGGACAGACCGAACGAACAGTGTAAGACCACATGTCGACAGTGGATCCAACATCTGATCTGTGGTGTACTGGTGTAGACGTGTAGTGGCATTCTGAAACAGCAATGCGTATGAGACTCGACTTGATTATCCGTAAAGTAATGTCATACAGCTGTTTTCATTCCATTTTATGCCCTAGTTCAAGGATTTCTTACCCCGGTCCATTTGAACTATTCAGCAGGACCATCAAACGAACTTATTAAGTGCAAACGTTACAGTTCTCACAAAAGTACATCAAAGGAAGGGCTCCAAATTAGGGCATGCTTTTTTTTTTTCGCTAAAGTGCCGTGGCACATATGCGAACGTGGATCAATCGGCTTGCAAGCTACACTTACAAAGTTACATGCGGATTCTCTCTCTCTCTCTCTCTCTCTCTGTTAGCAAGGCAACGAAATGAAACAAGAGCTGCCCGGGGGAGAATCCGTTGACACGATGGAGCACACCGGCCGTCCGGCCGGAACAGGGCGGTGCCGCTCGCTCAGCGCCTCAGCCCGGAATGCCCATTATTTCGCAGCCCGCAGAGCCGCCGCCTCTTCACTTCACATCAGCGCTCCGGCTGCAATGCAAACCAAGCTGTAATATTAATCCCAGCACCTCCTGTCCATGATTTAGCACAAGCTTCTCGACCCGGCAAGGCAATGTGCTTGCTGCGTCGCCATAATACTCCATTACTCGTACTTGGAAGCGAGCTGTTTCTGCATGCTATCATCACTAATAATCATGGAAAGCCTCCAAGGAGAAGGACCTAGCGGCCGGGGCACCGGGCACACAGAATAGAATAGCGACCATGTGGTCTAGTCCAACGCGTGCCCGTGCACGGCTAGCTGTGTCTTGTGCCTTGCGGTCACAGCTCTCAGGCTCTTTTGGCAGCAATCGGCACGTCTGTTGAATCTGAACATACGTAAAGGAAGGCCGGCCGTTCCCCGTCCGCCGCAGCCCCACGAGGCCACGATGGCTGCTGGACAAATGGGACCTCGTTGGGAATGCCAGTGTACCACTGTGTCTGTGTACGTCCAAAGGGCTAAAGATGTTTCGAGCGTTTCAGTTGGCTGCTAGTCGTCCCGCTTGGTACCGGGTAGTAGTGCTGTCTCCACTAATAAATTTTGCAGAAACAAACCAAATCCTCCAGCTGCGTACCGATGCACAGAGCCCACTAGAGATCGTACATATACTACTACTTAATCAAGCATCCAGGACGACTGAGCTAGAATTTATTCGTGGGAACGTACAACGGAGCAACCCGTCTGTGTCCCTCCATCTAAAAAAAAAGTACATGCCGCATAATTAGCCTAATAATATTTATTTGGTACTATTTTTTCAGATTTAGCTAAATTTAAATTTTATTTTGACTTGTTTAAAACAACTAGATGTGCACTCTTTACGTAGCACGGAGGGAGTACATAAATGCATGGAACAAAGTCAACTGCAGACATATAAAAAATTCGAATTTCGAACTACACATTTGGCCGTTGGTGCAAACATTCCGGTCGTTCATTTACTGCACCAGCATCTTCAGGTGATGAGCATGAGTAATGTCACAATGTACAAATCTGAGGACACACTGAATAAATACTGAAGAGAAGCACCAATTCAGTACAACAAGAATTCATTCTTCCCCGTTTTTGGAAAACTAACATTTTGAATTGAACACTAGCACTATACTTCCTCACTTTACCAACTACACCAGCAGCATTACAAAATAATGGAGCAGTATGCAAATACAAATACGTACTCCTATTGCTGCGTAGTACTGCCTATATTGCCTATAGGCTTTACTAGCTCTGATCCATGGTGTTTAGGCCTTGTTTAGTTTCAAATTTTTTTGGAAAATCGACATTGTAGCACTTTCGTTTGTATTTGATAAATATTGTCCAATCATGAACTAACTAGGCTCAAAAGATTTGTCTCGTCAATTTCGAGCAAACTGTGCAATTAGTTTTTATTTTTATCTATATTTAATACTCCATACATACGTCTACGGGTAATTAAAAAATTTTGTAAATTTTTTTAAACTAAACAAGGCCTTATCTAGCCGCTGAAAGGAACTGACAAACCTGCTCAAAAGTTGTGCAAGAGAATCCAAGCTCCTCCAGGTCCAGGCTCGCGTGAATAAAGACGCTTTGAGATCTTCGAATCCAATTTCACTCACAAGGTGGGAGTAGTACGTCCATAGCTTGTCTATCAGTAAATGTATGTCGCATCAAATCATATCGCGTCAACTGTTTGCTTTCTTTTCTGCACAGCGTCTTCCGGCAAGTGAATGATGCGGACGTGAAGTGAATGTTTTTTACGTAGAACAAAACTCCATTTTCTTAAGAACGATTAAGCTAATACTACGAGAATGTTCTTTAAAAACATTATAACGTGTGATCACCAAAGGGTGAACAAATTACTCTTTTATTCCCACGCCAAAATGGAGCCAAGGCGCCAAGCCATGTAACCGCACCAAATGGAACCCCGCGAGTGCGCGTCACATCCATGTTGGGTGTTCCGGGCCATGCCAGCTTGGTGCTGTGCAAGAAAGTACACCAGACCAGCCGGTGAGTAGATTAAATCGACGAGGAATTCGTCAATTGCTTAAGGCCTTGTTTAGTTCATTTTTCGCGACACGGCAGCACTTTCGTTTGAATATCAATCATGGACTAACAAAGTTTAAAAGATTCGTCTCGTAAATTTTGACAAAACTGTGCAATTAGTTTTTATTTTTGTTTATATTTAATTTTCCATACATGCGTCTAAGATTCGATGTGACGAAAAATCTTGAAAAGTTTTTGGATTTTGGGTGAAAGTGTTCCCAAAAATTTTGCAAATTTTTTTCAGATTTCCCGTCACATCGAATCTTTAGACGTACGCATTGTAGTATTAAATATAGATGAAAATAAAAACTAATTTTACAGTTTGATCGGAATTGCGAAACGAATCTACTAAGTCTAGTTAGTATTTAATTGAATAATATTTGTTAAATACAAACGAAAGTACTATTATTCCTATTTTGTAAAAATTTTTAGAAGTAAACAAGGCCTTAACCTTTATCAAATATGGTACAGTGTTTTTCCCATACGACAACCTCAGCGTGACTTTTTTTTGCCACGTCTACGCGACTTTTGCACGAAATGGCGATGCGTGCACGCGAAAGATCTATACTGTACGTACGAAAACAAATTCTGCCTTGTTTAATTTCGAAAATTAAAAAACTTTCGGTACTGTAGCGTAGCACTCTCGTTTGTTATCACTTTTCGGAACGGTAGCACTTTCGTTTGTTTGTGACAAATATTATCTAATCATGGACTAACTAGGATAAAAAGATTTGTCTCGTGATTTTCAGCTAAACTGTGTAATTAGTTTTTGTTTTCGTCTATATTTAATGTTCCATACATATGCTCGTTTGTTTGTGACAAATATTATCTAATCATGGACTAACTAGGATAAAAAGATTTGTCTCGTGATTTTCAGCTAAACTGTGTAATTAGTTTTTGTTTTCGTCTATATTTAATGTTCCATACATATGCCACAAGATTCGATGTGACGGGAATGTTGAAAATTTTTTGGTTTTCAGGTTGAGCTAAACGAGCCCAAGCCTTCGTGCTCTGCGGATTGGGATCGAGAAATAGTGCCACTCACTCCAGGTCACATCACATCAGGTCAGACACGAGTCGGGACACCGATTTCCACAGATGAACTGATCATGAACATGAACATGCATGCAGCCGCAGGGAGCGGGCCGATAGGAGCCGGCGCCGTAAACCCAGAAAAGAAAACGTAATTTACACGTACATATAATCGCATTTTTACATAATAATCCTAGAGCAGTTCCTTCACGGCTTCACCTAATAATTAATAGAAGTGCATAGACATACGTGTGTGCGATGAGCACGTTATCTAGGGACGAGACATGGCTGCAACCTTGCAGCTCGTAGCGTCGGAGCCTCGGAGGCGGTGGCAGCGGCGCCGTGGGAGTGTGACTGCGGCGGTGGGTTGGAGTTGGAGAAGACGGCCTCCCACACGTCGCCGAACGCCGCCACGATGTCGCGGCGGTGGCGCCGGTCGTTGAGCGCCAGAAAGCAGCGGAGCAGGCGCTCCAGGCCGTCGGCGTCGTAGATGCCGCGCCCCACGACCATCTCCGCCATGGACCGCCGGAAGTCGGCGCGGGGGTCGTCGGAGCGCTTCACCACCGCGAAGCCCCCGGCCAGCGCCGCGGCCGCAGCCTCGCCCTCCCGCTCCCCCCTCGCGGCGCTGTTCCGGCTCGCGCCCGTCGACGAGGACTCCGTCGTGGTGGTCGACGCCGCCGCAGCCGCGCGCAGCGCCGACGACGCTTCCCCAGCGGCGCCGAACGCCTTGTCGTCGTCGTCGTCGTCGTCGCTGCTGAACCACCCGCTGTCCCCCGACGACCAGCTCGCCGGGCCCGCCAGCCTCCGGTGGAGCATCCTCCGGCGGCAGCGGCGCGAGTGCCGCACCCTGCGCCGCGCGTCGATCTTGAGGCGGGGCGAGTCGTCGCCGTCGCCGTCGGAGGCGTACGCGCTGGCGGCCTCGATGACGTGCCAGCGGGAGCTCTTCAGCCAGCGGTACGCCGGCGTGCCACGCGCCGGGGGTAGGTCGTCGGCGCCGTAGTCCACGGCGCAGCCCCCCGCGCCGCAGGATGCAGGCGTCTGGGCCCCCCGCCCCCGACGCCGAGGCGCGCGGCGCGGGCAGCACGCGCCGCCTGATGGGGCCGGGACAACGGGCGGGTGATGAGCGGTCGGGAGGAGGGTGGTCGTGGGGCTCACCGCGGCGGCTGCCGACGGCGAGCGGCAGGAGTAGAAGAGGCGCTTGGCCATGCGTGGATCGGAGGTGGAGCGAGGAAGCTCGGTGCGCCGGGGACTGCCCGGTGGCGATGGATGATGAGGAGGTGTAAATGTAAATGTAAATGAGGCTGGTGTTGGGGAGGTGGCGGGGTTTAGGCCCTGTTTAGATTGGAGATGAAAATTTTTTGGATGTCATATCGGATATGTCGGAAGAATGTCGAGAGAGATTTTTAGAAACTAACAAAAAAACAAATTACATAGCTCGTCAGGAAACTGCAAGACAAATCTATTAAGTATAATTAATCAGTCATTAGCATATGTGGGTTACTGTAGCACTTAAGGCTAATCATGGAGTAACTAGGCTTAAAAGATTCGTCTCGCGATTTTCAACCAAACTGTGTAATTAGTTTATTTTTTATGTACATTTAATATTCCATATATATGTCTAAAGATTCGATGGGATGAATGAAAAAATTTTGGGTGGGAAACTAAACAGGGCCTTATACTATGAAAGGAAGCTTGTGAGAGATTGAGGGTCGGGGTTGGAGTCCGGGGGAACAGACACAGACACGGAGGAGCGGGAGCTACCAGTATGTTCTGGGACTGATAGCTAGCGAGCGTTGTGTGCATTCTGCGTTTCTGCACAAGGATCTTCCGTGTGTTTGTTTGTACTGCTTAGGCCTTGTTTAGTTCCCTGAAAATTTTGCAAAATTTTTCACATTCTCCGTCACATCGAATCTTTAGACGCATGCATGGAGTATTAAATATAGACGAAAATAAAAACTAATTGCACAGTTTACTCGAAATTGACGAGACGAATCTTTTGAATCTAGTTAGTCCATGATTGGATAATATTTGTTAAATACAAACGAAAGTGCTACAGTGTCTATTTCCCAAAATTTTTCAGAACTAAACAAGGCCTTAGAGCCTTACAGTAGACGTGAAGAATCACAGCAATATGGTGTTTTCCTGTTGACGTAGCACGGCTAATTTGAGATAATAAACTTGCGTGCGTCAGTACAGGCAAGTCAGGTCAGGCTCAGTCAAGCTTGAGCTGGCTCATCAAGAGCTCGGCTTGGCTCCCCAAGGAAAGAGGTAGACGGTCGGCTCGGCAAAGCTGGTTTACCGGCTCGAGCTAGTTTACTTAGCTCACAAATTGTAGTGCAAAAAAGAAAGGGAAAAGGTCTGGAGCATGTTCATTTTAAAATTATTTAGTAGTATTTTTCTCTCATAACAAATTAGTAAACAATACTTTTTGTCGACGAAAGCTGGTCGGCAGTCTACCTTGGGGTATACCCACGGTAGTAGTTTATCGGTAGACGGTGCGCAAACTACGAACTCGATGGTGACGCAAGACTCGGACAAGCTTTTTATCCAGGTTCGGCCGCCGAGTTAGCGTAATACCTACGTCCTGCGTGTGGTTGTATTGATTTGTGTTGAGAGAATCGTATGTCCTAGGGGGGTCCCTTGCCTCTCCTTATATAGTCTGAAGGGCAGGGTTACAGATCTGGAAACTAATCCTAGTCGGTTACAATTGTCATAGATAGTTCGATATCAATTCCTATTCTAACCGACTAGAATCCTGCTTGATCTCCACATCTTGCTTCCTTGCGCGAAACTCCAGGCTGTCGGATCAAGCCTTGAACTCGTCTCGTAATGGGCCAAGCCTCCTGGCCCAAGTCTAGCCGTAAGGGTATAGGGGTCTATCCCCCCACAGCTAGTCCCCGAGCACCATGTATTGTGATGTAACGCGCCGTCTTGAGCTTCTTCGATCAGTGAGGCTTGACGTCTTCAATAAGCAGGAAAGTCGTCCAAACAGTTGCAACAGTATTTTGACCAACTCAAAAAACAGTTGATCAACATTGACATCGAAGAAGCAGGTTGTTTGAAGAATGCATGGTGCTCTAAATTAAAAAAGATTTCTTTCTTGGTGAAGTGTGCCCACTTTACTTTTCTGAAAAGCATGGACCTAAAAAAAACCAAGCATATTCACCGCAAGGTGAAGTGTGCCCACTTAGTCCCCGAGCCTGGTAGTAGGTGACGTAGGCACGTGGTGCCGGGGTCAAAAGAAAAGTCCTCAAAGAAATTCTAAAACTGAGATGCATCGCCAGATGCATCGTACCGATGTAGTCCCCGAGCTTGCTGGAAGGCGAAGTATGAGCCTTGTAGCAAGGTCTAAAAAGTTGAATTTACCAGTCTGACTGCAATTGAATAGATTAATCGACCAGTCCCCGAGCATATAACACTCGGTGGTCGGTACAGTCCCCTAGCATGTAGTGCTCGGTAGTCGGCACAGTCCCCGAGCACGGTGTAGGTTCCGTTGGACAAGTCCCCAAGCGCGGTTGGGAACGTAAATAATAGTATGACGACCAGTACCCAGGCGCCAAGTGCGCTGCTTAGTATTCTGCGTTGCTATACTGTACGACCAGTCCCCGAGCATCGAGTGCTCGGTGGTCAGTGTAGTCTTTGAAGGTCCGAGCTGATGGACTGGGCGACCAGTCCCCGAGCATCAATTGCTCGGTGGTCGGTGCAGTCTTTGAAGTTCGGAGCTGATGGACTGGTCGACCAGTCCCCGAGCATCAAGTGCTCGGTGGTCGGTGCAGTCCCCGGATTGTTGACTCTCTGGCATATTTGTCTTCTTTTTATTGAAACGATCTTTTCAGTTAAAGTTGACATGACGAGACCTCCTGATGGGTTGTCAGATGGACGCATGAAAAGTTGCGCCTGGCAACTGTGCAGCCGCCCTTTACGTGGTTTGAGAAAAAGGAAACCATCAATTGGTACGAAAACTCCGCCGCATTAATTGTCTATAATCATTGTAAACCGAAACGCCGCATCCGCCGCATGGCCCGCCCACTTCCCGAGAATACAGGAAATGGGAGGGGTGGAGTTGCGGGTTATAAGAGCCTGACAGTTCCGCCTGTACTCCTTACCCTGCCATTGCCCTCAAGCCTTCCATTCTCGCCTCTTTCAATCACCTGCATCTTCGTAACCCAAATCCACTTCTCACCTCCAATGGCGAAGAGCGACTCCAAGAAGAGGGCCGAACTGATGGCCAAGGAGTGGAAGAAGTCCCGCAGCACCACCAAATCCCTCGGTGACCTCGTCGACATGGGACTCCTGCACAGCTCGGAGCTTGGCGGCTGGAGAGCGCCGGAAGGAGAAAGCTTCCCCGACCCTCGTGCCGGTGAGATCGTCGTGTTCGAAGATTTCGTTAAGAGGGGATTTGGGGTTCCGGTTCATCCTTTTCTCCAAGGTCTTCTTTTGTATTATGAGATCGGGATTTGCAATCTGCACCCGAACTCAATTCTCCTTATCTCCACGTTTATTCATCTGTGCGAGGCCTATGTTGGCATAGAGCCGCACTTCGATCTTTTTCGTTACCTTTTCTGCTTGAGGAAGAAGGGAGCAGTTGGAGGCTCCAAGGTTGCAGGTGGAGTATACCTCAACCTTCGTGATGGAATGAAGAACCACTACCTGCACTGTCCATGGAACACTTCCTTGACCGAATGGTATAGGAAGTGGTTCTACGTCAGGGAGGAACCGGGCAGCTCCACGTTCTGCGACGTGGGGTACATTCCCGAGAAGAGGGTGAGCTGGACCGACCGCCCGGAGTTCGACGGTCAAGTGGCAGATCTGATGAAGCTGATCGACTGGTCGCGCCTGGATGGGCTTGGCTTGGTCGGCAACTTTATTTGTCGTCGGGTGATGCCCTACCAGAAGAGGGTGCACTCGGCGTACGAGTATGCCGGAAGCGTGGACCCGACCTGGATGCGACCGGAGATCTTGGAGAAGGCGGAGGTACAACAGCTGTTGAACGAGCTGTTCAACTTCGCGGACGGAGGCTTCATCCGTGGCAGTGATCGGGTGCAAGCCTTCAAGTTAGGCCGACCAGCACCAAAGGTATGTTGCAGATTATTTTGTTTTAGTATTCGTATATCGTATGTGGCTGGCTCATCTTTGTTGCTTTTTGCAGATCGGCGATGTCGACCGGTGCACAGTGTATGTATCACTGGCACCGGGGATGGAGAATCCTGCGGGAGAAGACCCGCTAGAGGAGGACGCTGCTCGGTGTGCTCATTACACCAGCAGTGAGGAGGAACAAGCCCGCCCCGTCCCAACCACCGAGGAAAGGGTGTCGGGGAAAAGGCCAATGCCTGTGGATCCGTCGCCGATGCCGACACTGCCGGCGGAGAGCAGCCGAGCGCCGAAGCGGCGTCGGTTCGTTCGGATCGACGACGACGAGGAGGAGGAGGAGGCCGTTCCGTCGTTGGTCCGGAGGCCTCCTAGCCGTCCGGACGGCGGGGCGACCACTGCCGACCGTGTGGCCGTCGATCCACCTGCGCCTCGCGCTGGGGAGTCGGGAGCACAGGTGCCGACTGGTCGGACGAGAAGGAGGTTTACCGCGACCCACCGCCGCTCAAACCTGTAAGTGTTCAACTTACGTATTTCACCGATGTTTTTTTTATTGTAGTTTTGTTCCTTTAGCGCGGCGTCGGATGTCAACCCTGGCCATGCCGCTGGCCAGGGGACGAGTGAGCCGGTTTGCGCTGCTGAAGACGCGGCCCCGCAGACCGCAGAGCAGCCTACGGCTGCAGCCGTGCCTGAGAGCGCCGAGGAGTCCCCGGCCGCGGCACCGGCTACGTTGAGCAGCCCGATCAGGGTTGAGGAGGCTATGGGGACGCCTCCCCCAGCCAGCACCACGGAAAGGGAGGGAAGGGCCCCGACCCCTCCTCCCGCCCTTAGCAGCCGGGGTACGGGAACATGGGCACGTTCCCCGTTCCGGGAACTTCGTCCCGAAACGTGGAACGGGAACATCATGGAACATCGTTCTCAAATGCGGTGGAACACGAATTATATATAGGAGCAATCATAGGAACGTCAGTCCCAAGCGACTATGGAACTTCCTGGTGTGTGTGCATACTGCGCCGTACCCGTCCGTGAGCGATCGGCAAAAAATCTAGATGGTGATTGACTCATTGGCCTAGACCTGCCATGAACCTTAAGGTTGGAGTTGGACAGCCCTAAATGAAACAAAAATACAATAGTAAACTATATCACGCTAGGAATCGAACTCATTTGGTTCAAAACAACACGTAAAACTACCTGAGCCAACCACTACGTCCCAAACACGTTCCTTTAGAAAGTGGAACGCGTTCCGCAACTTAAAGGAACGAGACGAGGCTATATACCCCCTACGTTCCATAGTTTATGAGAATATCGTACCGCGTACCACGTTCCCGTACCACGTACCCTATGTTCCGAGAACTTGGCTGCTAAGCTCCCGCCGGGGAGGGTGAAGTCTCCACACCGCCCCGAGCAGGGGCCGCTTCGACTGCAGGCTCCCCAGGTCTGGTCCAGGGACCAGTAATGCCTGGGACCGCTACCAGAAGCAACGCAGCGCGGGAGGAGGAAGCTCAGGCGGCCTCCGAGGACGAGGTGGAGGAGATTGAGGGTCGTCCCCGTGATGGCCGCCAACACGTGTATGTGTGGCGCCAACGCGGGGATCACTTTATCGGGCATGAAGAGCTCGCCGAGACCGAGGAGGCCGAAAGGGTGGAGCGCGCGGCCAAGCGCCTCGTCGACAAAGTCAAGGTAAGCGACTTTTTGTACTGCTGTACATTCAATGCCTTGTCGTGCATGGTCGTTATATGTTCGCTTTGTAGGGCGCAATGAAAACGGCAAAGTACCGGAAACGGTGCTTTGACCAGATAGAAGGCGTCGTGGCCGAGAACAAGGCCCTGGCCGCGGAGGTAGACCGGCTGCGGTCGGAAGTCGGGGAGAAGGTGGCCGAGATGAGCGCCCAAGAGGAGCGTCGTCTCGACCTCACTCGTCGCTTGGCCGACCAGTACCGGCAGCGAGAAGGTTAGTCACACGCTCCGAGCAGCTTTGCGTACTTGTGTAGTTTGCTTTACTGACCAGTTTATGATTCACGCAGACTTGGAGGAGGAGGTGGCGCGCCTCCGACAAGAGAAGGAGCAGCTCAGCCAACAGCTCGCCGGTGCGCTGGAGTCCGGGCGGCGAGCAGGAGAGGAATTGGGTCGAAAGGACCGGGAATTATCTGGTAATGGGTGCCGCCTTGTTAGCTGCTGCTTGTCGCCCCTTTGTTTGTTTGGTATGCCGAAAATAACGCTTTGTTTCGTTTGCAGTGGTCAAGGTGAACGCCAAGAAGCACCTGGATGATCTGGTCAAGGACCGGGACTCCTGGAAGGTCAACTGTTGCAGGATCTGGAAAGGAGTGTCCCCGGTCCTAGACCTGATCAGTCCCGAGCTCCCGGAGAGCCAGCCCCGCGCGCCACGGTTGACCCCGGTCGAGAAGGCGCAACGGGCGTGGGACTGGCTCCAGCAGTTCGTGAAGGACGCCGGGGAGTTTGCCGGCGCGCACGTCCTCAGCATGGTGCGCGCCCACTACCCCCTGATCGACTTGAGCAGGCTGGAGAAGGGGTACCCGAAGGAGGTCGGCCCACAGGAAGCGGACGAGCTTCGAGGTAGTCTGCTGGACTTGTCGTCGACAGTGATCGGCGACATCAATCTGTGCGGAGCGGCCACTCCCCCAGACCAGCCGAGTTCAGATAGGTCGGCCAGGGAGTTGTCGGGCGCGTCCGTTGCGGGAGATGGGCGGTAGACGCCTGCGGTCTCGACCAGCCAGGCGCCGGTGGCCCCGACCCCTTCGTCCGGGCAGCAGGGCCAGGCGGGTGATCAGCCCGAGCAGCTAGGCCAATAGAGTAGTCTGTAGGAATAGACTAGTGTCTGCCCGTCAGGGTATTTGTTGTAAACTTTGTATTTAAATTTTGTAATAAAGTTTGCTTTTTGTCATGACTGTTGTTTTGAGCGCTGTAAGATTATCTGAGTGACGTGTCACCGTATTCGTCTTGGTAGTCGTTAAGAGCATCCATTGCAGAAGTTTTGCCGAGTGCTGTGTGCGACAAGGTATAGGCAAAAAATAGAGAATTTCATTATTAACAATTATAAGATACTTACAAAGGAAAGTTATTAAAACTTTATGGATAGAAACGTCGCAGTTTGTCTATGTGCCAAGAGTTAGGCACTCGTGTTCCGTCTGGGTATGCCAATCTGTAGGACGTAGGTCGTGTGACCTCGGTCACCACGAAGGGTCCTTCCCAGGGAGTGGATAGCTTGTGCATTCCCTCCTGGCTTGTTTTCCATCGAAGTACCAGATCGCCGACCACGAAGGAACGGTCCTTGACGTTCCTGTTGTAGTATCGCCTGACTGCCGCGAGATATTTTGCTGTTCGGAGACAAGAATCTAAACGCTTTTCCTCCATGCAATTGATTTCGAGTTCTCTGGCGTTGTCGGCGGTCGCCTGGTCGAAGTGTTCGATTCTAGGAGATCCGAAGTGTATGTCAGACGGCAGGACCGCCTCTGAACCGTACACCATGAAGTCGGGAGACACCCCTGTGTTTCGACTGGTCTGAGTTCGGAGGCCCCAGACCACTGCCGGCAATTCTTTCATCCATCGACCGGGTGCTCTGTCGTTTTCGGTGTACAACCTTTTCTTTAGGGCGTCAACGATCATTCCGTTAGCACGTTCAACTTGACCGTTGGCACGTGGATGTGCCACTGACACGTATTTTATGACTATGCGTGTGTCATCGCAGAAGTCCCAAAAAGTGGTGCCAGTAAACTGAGTGCCCAGGTCGGTGATTATGCTGTTCGGGATGCCGAATCTGTGTATGATTTGATTGAGGAACTCCACAGCCTTCTCGGAGGTTGCCTTGACCAGAGGCATGTATTCAATCCACTTGGAGAACTTGTCAATTAACACGAAAACAAACTTGAAATTGCCCGGGGCTGGTTTAAATGGCCCGATCATGTCAAGCCCCCGGCAAGCAAAGGGCCAAGACGACGAGATGGTTTGAATTTCGTGGGCAGGTACGTGGGTCCTCTTAGCGAAAAACTGACATCCTTCGCAATGTCGAACCAGTTTTTCTGCGTCGCCGACCGCGGTTGGCCAATAAAAACCTGCTCGGAAAGCCTTTCCGACCAGCGTTCTGGATGCGGCGTGATTGCCGCAGGATCCAGCATGTATGTCTTCTAAGAGCTTGATACCATCATCTTGGGGTATGCACTTGAGCAGTACTTCGGAGCTTGCGTTTTTCCGCATGAGTTTGCCGTCGACCAGGATGTAGTTCTTTGATCGTCGAATGAGGCGCTCGTTCTCTGTTTTGTCCTGAAGGCCTGTCCCGTCCGATATGTATTTGATGAACGGGGTACGCCAGTCACGCCCACCGGTTGTCGGAGTGGCGTCGTCTATGAGCATTGCCTCGGTGGGTTGCTTGTCGACCAGGGAGGAGCCTACGCTTGGCTCGTGGATGTCCTGGACGAAAATACCCCGCGGGATCTGGGCCCGAGATGAGCCTAACTTCGACAACGCATCTGCTGCTTGGTTCTTATCCCGGACCACGTGGATGTACTCTATGCCGTAGAAGTTGGTTTCCCATTTGCGAATTTCTTTGCAGTAGAGATCCATCTTCTCGTGGGTTGCGTCCCACTCCTTGTTGAGCTGGTTGATGACCAAAGCGGAGTCGCCATAAACATAGAGGCGCTTGACTCCCAGCTCAACGGCTAGTCTTATGCCATGCAAGCACGCTTCGTATTCGGCGACGTTGTTTGACGCCGGAAAAAGGATCCGAAGGACGTAACACAGTTTGTCCTTGTTGGGTGATACGAACAGTATCCCAGCGCCGGCACCGTTGATGTTCAAGGACCCGTCAAAGAACATTGACCAGTGGTCTGAGACATCGGGAACAGAAGGCTCGTTGAGATCCGTCCATTCAGCAATGAAATCGACCAGGGCCTGAGACTTGACAGTGGTGCGACTCTGGAACTCTAGGGAAAATGGACATAATTCCATTGCCCATTTCACGATTCTGCCATTGGCGTCTTTATTGCGCAGGATGTCCCCGAGAGGGAAACTGGTTGTCACCAGGACTTGATGGCCGTCGAAGTAGTGCTTCAGCTTTCTTGACGTTATTAGAATGGCGTATATGAGCTTCTGTATTTGTGGATACCTGGCCTTGGACTCGTTTAAGACTTCACTTATGAAGTAAACTGGTCTCTGGACCTTGTAGGCGTGACCTGGTTCACCTCGCTCGACCACTATTGCCGTGGAAACAACCCTGTCGGTTGCAGCAATGTAAAGGAGTAGGTCTTCGTTGGGCTGAGGCGCTGTAAGGACAGGTGGTGAAGTGAGGAAGGTCTTAAGCTGGTTGAATGCGGTGTCGGCTTCTTCTGTCCAAGAAAATTTTTCCGACGCTTTTAATAGTTTGAAGAAAGGGAGGCCTTTTTCTCCTAGCCTTGAGATGAAGCGACTGAGGGCGGCCATACATCCGGTTAGCTTTTGGATATCCTTTACGTTCTTCGGTGGTCGCATGTCGAGTACCGCCTTTACTTTTGAAGGGTTTGGTCGTATGCCGTCGCGACTGACAACGTTGCCGAGCAGTAGACCGGAAGGAACGCCGAAAATGCATTTCTTGGGGTTGAGCTTCCACTTGTACCTATTGAGTGCCTTGAAAGTTCGGTCTAAGTTGTCGATTAGGGTGCTCGCGTCCCTTGTTTTTACGACCACGTCGTCCACATAGGCCTCGACGAGGTCATCACGAATCTCGTCGTGGAGGCATTGCTGGATGGCCCTTTGATAAGTGGCTCCGGCGTTTTTGAGTCCGAAAGACATGGTCGTGTAGCAGTATGCGCCGAAAGGTGTAATAAAAGACGTTTTGATCTGATCTTCTTCCTTTAGCGAAATCTGGTGATAACCAGAGTAGCAGTCTAGAAAGGAGAGGAGTTCGCATCCGGCCGTTGAGTCGACCACCTCGTCGATGCGAGGGAGACCAAAAGGATCTTTAGGACAGTGTTTATTGAGATCAGTGTAATCAACGCACATTCTCCATTCATTATTCTTTTTGCGTACAAGAACCGGATTGGCGAGCCAATCGGGGTGATACACTTCTTTTATGAATCCGGCTGCTAGAAGCCGTGTGATTTCTGTCCTAATAGCCTCCTTTTTGTCACGAGCGAACCGTCGCAGCTTTTGCTTGATTGGTCTTGCGGTCTTCGAGACATTTAAGGAGTGCTCGATCAGGTTTCGTGGGACGCCGGGCATGTCTGCGGGTTTCTATGCGAAAACGCTTACGTTGTCCCTTAGAAACCTGACGAGCGCGTCTTCCTATTTTGGATCCAGGTTGGCCCCGATGAGGGCCGTCTTCTCGGGGCTGCCATCGACCAGTTGTACTTCTTTGTGCTCCTTGGATTTTGAGTTCTTTCTGGCTGTCTCCTGCTCAGGTAATCGGAGCTGGTCGGGAAGCAGCTGCGCGACTTGAGTTGTTGTTTCTGCCATGCGGATTGAGAGGTCGATTGCTTCGGTGATCTTGAAGCTCTCCTCTTTGCAGGTATACGCAGTGTAAACATTGCCTCTGACGGTTAGGACACCCTTCTCCGTAGGCATCTTAAGGACCAGGTATGAGTAGTGCGGGACTGCCATGAACTTTGTCAGCGATGGTCGGCCCAGTATAGCGTGATAGGTCCCGTCGAAATCGGTGACCACGAAGTTGATGAACTCCGTCCGGAAGTGGTCGGGTGTGCCGAATTGGACAGGCAATGTTATCTGTCCGAGAGGCACTGAACTTTGACCCGGCAAAACCCCCTAGAATTGGGCGTCGTAAGGTTTTAGTTGTGCAGGAGATATCTTGAGGGCGGGCAGACTGTTGCGAAAGAGGATGTCAATGGAGCTTCCCCCGTCCACGAGCACGCGCTCGAATCTGATGCTGTTGATGCAAGGGTCCAGAATCAGGGGGAAACGACCCGGCTCTGGGATAGCGGCCCACTGGTCCTTCCTGCTGAACGAGATCTCCCTGTGGGACCACGGGGGGAATTTTGGGTCTGCGATCAGCCCGTCCGTGCTGTCTATGTTGAGGCAGGCTCTCTTTAACAGCTTTCTTTCTCGCTTAGATTCAATGGAGACCTTGCCCCCGAAAATGGAGTGGACCACGTCGGTGGGGCTGACGTACTGGTGTCGGGGGTCCCTATCTTGGTCCTCGTCCTCATCTTCGTGGTCGTGCCCGTCTCGCTTGTTGTTTTTCTTGGCGGAGTCGTCTTGGGCGGCCCGCCGTGTATAGATGCTTTTGAGGACGCGACACTCTTCCATGGTATGATTAGACTTTGGGTGCTGTTGGCATGGTCCCTTCAACGTTTTGTTGTAGTCTTCTTGGTAGTCCCGTCGTCCGTTGGGACGCTTGACCGTGTTTACTTCGTGGTCGTAGTCGCGAGGGCGCTTTCCTCTGAAATCGTCGCGGTTGTCGGAGCGGCGGTGGTTTCTGCTGTCGTAGCGACCACGACCGTCATCTCGCCGGGGAGGCTGGTCGGGACCTCTCGCATCGTCTCGGATTAGTTTTTCTGCGTCGTCGGCATCGGCGTAATTTTTGGCCGTGGCGAGGAGCTCTGCTACCGTTGTTGGACGTTTACGCAACAGCTTGTTCCTCAGCGCTTCGTGGAAACGCAGGCCCTTGATGAAGGCTGAGATGGCCTCGTCGTGAGAAATCTTTGGGATTTTGAGGCGCATATCCGAGAATCGTCGGATGTAATCGCGCAGAGGTTCGTTCTTCCTGTCCCTTATCCTTTCAAGGTCATACTTGTTTCCAGGCTGCTCGCATGTGGCGATGAAGTTGTCGATGAAAGCCTGGCGTAGCTCTTCCCAAGAGTCGAAGGAGTCCTCGGGCAAGCCAAGAAGCCACTGATGACCAGCCTGGTCGAGGACTACGGGGAAGTAGTTAGCCATGACGTGCTCATCCCCTGCCGCTGATCGGACGGCGATTTCATAGAGGGTGATCCAGTTCTCTGGATTTTCCTTGCCGTCGTATTTTTTAAGTTTTTCGAGCTTGAAATTGCGGGGCCAAACGACCTGGCGGAGGTGTGAGGAGAACTGTCTTAGGCCCGGAGGACCGTGCGTTGCATCGTACTCGATGCGGCGCAGGTTTTCGTGGACTGCTCTCTCTGTGGCGCGCCTGTTGATGCGGTCCCGGGCATCTTTGGGAGGGATGTTGTGGCGGAGATCCCTGTGCTGGTTTACTTCTTGGCCGCGTACGCGGTTCTGCTTGCGGCGACCGTCGGCGTCCCGACCACCATCGTCGCGCCGTGAGTCCTTTCGACGGTTGTCGGGGGAGCGGCTGCGGTGACGCCTGCTGGGAGACGGTGAGGCCCGGCTACGATTAGTCTGGTCAGAGGCGGCTTCCGTATAAGAGACGTCCTGGACTCTCTTGAGCAGAGTGACTGTCTGTCCCATTGCAGCGATCAGGTGTGCTCGGATGCTGGTCCGGACTCCCTGGCACTCGGGGGTATCAGGAAGCCGATCTAGGTTAGCCATGGCGACAACCACGTTGGCGCTTGGCGTTTTGTAGACTGGCTGGTCCCCGACCATGTCAAAGGCATTGTAACACCCCAGGTGTTTGTCACTTGCTAAGTACTAGGTTTGAGCTCAAACATGACAAGTTCAATGGTAATATAGAGGTCAAAGTCAATCTATGAAAGTAAACCCCAACTTGGGCTTGGTGGATGCAACCTTGCTTGCATATATGCCTTTTTAAAAGGTATGCTTTGATGATGCTAATGGAACCTTTTCCATGTGCCTTATATCCATCCCAATCTATGTTGGTCTATGGAAAAGTTTGGTGAAGTTTGGAATCAAGAAGTCACATGAAATGATAAGTTATATCCTTGCCGGAATGGCTCTATTAAGGAAATAGAATCATGGGTCATCAAACAACCCTTGGAAACATGTTCATATGACTCTAGATGAATTATACAATAAAAGTCATGAAGGGTTCATGTTGAGCTTATGTCAAGAAAATGCTTTAATTGGCCTAAAATCCTATTTGGAGCTTTATCGGGTTACTGCTTTGACCAAAGTGAAAGATTGACTTCTGTTGCAGTTATGAGTTTTGACCCTAAATGAAAGTTGTAGTATTGCTTCTGTAGAACAAACTTTGTTTAAGTATCAAGAGCTAGTTTGGTTCCTATCCTAATCAAATTGAGCTCTCAATAATCAATTCAGTGCTGATTTGCTACCTCCATATTTTGGCTGTCCCTGAAAGTGACAGCAGTGAGTTAGCTCCTTCATGACTTTTGATTATCCAAATTCTTATGGTAACTCAATTAGATTCCTTAATATGAGTTGGACTACTCTTCTTGATGAAAGCAATGGATCAAGTATCATCAAATTTGGAGTTCATTTGGGTATCTAAAAGTAGCTCCCAAAACAGCAAAAAGTTATTTTATCGCTAAACGGACGTCGACCCGTTGGCATGCCGCGTTCTCGTGTTTTTGTTAAGCAACTCAAGTTGGTCCAAAATTAAAAGTTGTGGATAATTGTTTGGAGAAGGTTATGTAAAAAGTTGCATCAAGTTTGACATGGTTTGGACCATCAATTCTTGGTTTTCCTAATCACCGTCAATACGTTGACACTCGGGAATTGGCATCTAATTATCTCTTAATCTGTTGGTCTAATGACCATGGTCACTTAATCAAAGTTGGAGAGCAGGCCGAGGTGAGCAAACTTCCTTTTTGGCCCAAGATCCAATTCGGCCCAGAAGTGGCCCAAACCGGCGTCCCACCTTCCCTACTTCGTCGCCCGCCACGTGCTCGGTAAAATGCGCCTGTGGTCGACGCGCGTCCTGGGCGTGGCAGCCATGCGCGAGCTGTGCCTCCACCCTTCCAAGCGCCGCTGCCGCGTGCCTCCAGCGCCCTCACCTAATGTCACAAGCTGAGCACCCGTCCTCGGTCTCTCTCCCCCGCTCGCTACCCTCTGTCTCGTCCTCCATCGCGGGAACGCGAGCTCGCTCCGCCATGGATGTGCAAGCTCTAAGCCGCCGTCTCGTTCCCTTGCCTCCGCGCCTCCTCTGTCCTAGCAGCGCCTTCCATCGCCTTCGCCACTCGTTCACGAACCCGGCGCGCCCCTTCCCTGCCTCTCCAGCCGCCGGAGTAGCCCCGGCATTGGTTTGTCAGGGTAGTGGCCGCGTCTGCTCGTGGCCATAGCCGTTGCGGTCAAGGTCTTGCCGAGACGAGCTGCTCCCTGCGTGCGCCCGGGCCCCCTGAGGCTCCCCATCAACTTCCCCGCCGTCAACGTGCACTTCTCCGGCAGGAACAGGAGCTCCGGCGACGATTCCTCTGTTCTGCTCGCGACCAAGGGCCTCGTGCCCAAATTCGACTAAAGACAGGGGGTTTTCTGCATAACGCATGACACATGTGAATAGTACCTGCAGGGACCTCTCGGTTGTAGTTTGTTTTGCGGATAACTTAAGGGTCTCTGTGCAAATCTGTTTTTCCTTCATATGGCTGAAGTTTGGAAAATCATCATAAATTGTAGAAAAATCGTAAAATAGTAAATGTGGACTTTTTGGAATCCTTGTGAAATTCTCTATGCAGTAGATCTATAATATGGCATGGTTTAGTTTGACGTTTTAGTCATAAAAATAGATTTATGCAGTTAGGTTTTAATTGCTTGTTATATTTGTCTTTTTCATAAATGCTGTAGTATTGCTCGAATAAATGTGAAAATATTGTGACATGCTTTTCATATGATATTTGATGTCTGGCATTTGTTTCATGAATTTAGGATTGATAGATTAAGAGTTATGAAAATAACAAATGCCCTGTGTTGCTTTGCTCCTATTCTGAGTGGATCTGCATGTTTGTATTGTTTGGCTCAGTTAAGTTGAGAATATTGCCTAGATGAAAATATATAAGTTTTAGTAATTTTCATAAGCTTTCCAGAAAGGTAAATAGCACAATTTTTGGTTAAGCACATGTTTAGTTATAGTGGTTTAAAGTACTGTTCCAGTTTCTGTTTAAACCCAGACAGGGTTGCATTGTTTGTAATGTAAGACCTTTTTAGTTGTAGATTTAGCTGTACATGTTTATAACAAAGTTGTTCACAATTAATTAAGGTTTCTAGAAAGTATATAACCATAATTTATGGACATGTGAAACTCAAGTTATGGGTGTTTAATGTAGCATGACAGATTCTGTCTGTGTTTTGGACAGAGTTATCTTCATGGGATTAATTGACCTTGTTAACTGTAGATTCATATTTAGATGATAATAAGAAAGTTGTAGGTAACTTTATAAGCTTTCCAAAAATATAAGAATTATGTTTGCTGGAGGTCTACAACTCTAGTTATGCTGCTTTGAATTGCCTATCAGTTTTCTGTGTAATTGTACCCCTACTGTTTGGCAGCATGAGCAGTTTTATTTATGCAATTAATTCCATGATATAAATGATGTTTGCTGTGAAACATGTATATATAAAAGATGTAGATAACTTATTAATATATCTTGTGGTAAAGTTTCATATCATTTAGCTAAGTGGTTTGTGAGTTACAGTAGTATGAATTTCATCCTTTGAAATGCTTGTTCTCTGGAAGTTCCTGGACCAGATTATATGGTCATGCATGTTTGACTTGGTTAACTTGTTAATCATGCTAATATGATTAAAAATTAATTGTAGATAATTTTATAATCTTTCCAGAATGTCCTATTGCATAGTTTTTGGAGTTGTGTAACTCCAGTTATGATTTATTTACTGAGTTGTTGCATGTATGTCCAAAATTGCTGAAAATGCATGAATGCTTGATTGCATTACTTGTTGTGTGCAAACTGTGATTTATGTCTTTAATGGTGATTAAGTAATACACTTGTAACCTTGTAAAACTTGTGTCATTATTGATATGTTTGCTCTATATAATTGGTCATGTGATGTTAGCTAAATAACTTTAGATGCCTATGTCTTGCATACTTTTATGTAATGCATGTTGTGTCACTATTCCGCATATTCATGCACTTGCATCTTGCATCTCATCTAGGTGCGCTAGATGAATCACGTGAAGGTCATGATGTGGAATCAAACTCAAAGATGGTGTTTGGTGGACCTCTCCCAAAGGTGGAAGGACTAAGCAAGTGTTGTGACCTTAGATGCCACCAAGACGAAGCAACTAACTGAACTGACTCAGTGTTGATCCCAGGCAAGCCCCGGAGCATTATAAGTCTCCCACTACTTTTGAATGCAGTTGAGAATATATGTTATATATGTATTGTTGCATTAAGTATAGGAGTTGGGTGAAACCCTTGCTGCATATAACACTCCTTGTCCAGCAAATATACCTATAACCCTATGTAGATTCAGGATCGAATCTAAATGCTTAGTCATGCTTAGACCGGTAGAAGCCAGGTGATGTCCTATCACCTGAGCGAGATAGGTGGATACCTGAAAAGGTTGGCTATATATGCTATCATGGAAATAACCAAGTGATGAGGATGAATAATTGGAGACCGAGCGGGACGACGCTAGAGAAGTAACAAGACATGGAGGTCTTGGGTGCCTATCTATCCCCGCCTGTGTCGATTAAGGACCGATCGTTGACGGCCCTCTTGTCATGTTGAACGCATGCCCCACACTTAGCTGGAAGGATAAGTCGTTCCGACCGTGAAGCCTGAACACTATCCGGGCCGGGAATCGGCCCGATGTACGCGCTGTATTGGTGATGGTTGAGGAGAACGACGAGGGCGCGGCGCGCAACCTTGGTATACCTTGGATACCTCGGTCGCCGGAACGGTCCTCGGGTACGGGCGGTGCCTGTCGAACCCGCGAATTGGTCCTGGATAGTGTAATATGGTGACCTGTAGCTCACTTTGGCCGGTGAGTGTGGTTTGTGTGGGGAATAACTCGTCAGCTGGTCAGAAATCGATTTGAATCGCCATCGCTCCTGGATAGTGAGCACTTGACTTGAGCCCCGTCCTCGTAGTAATGTTTATGGAACACTTGGATGGTTATGGTATGATGATGTTGGAAATGCCACATCAAATATGGGTACTATTGTTGAATCTTAATCAAGTGATTGCTTTAGTACAGGTGCTAATCTAGATGATAGGTTAATGATTATTAACTTGAGCTAAATACCTGAAGGATTACTTAGTTGCAACTTAAGTTTTTTTATGCAAAAAGTGTTGTCAAGCTAGCTCCACCAATAAAGCCTTGCATACTCCTTGGTGTCATATTATTTCTGGTTTATGACGGGTAAGTCTAGCTGAGTACCTTCTCGTACTCAGGGTTTATTCCCACTTGTTGCAGGTTGTGATGTATCATGGCTACTGCAAGAGTTGGATGACTCCTACCATATTAGAGGAGTAAGATCATGGGCATGATCCTTCTTAGTTACCTCATCTATGTTGCTTTTGTTGGAGTTGACCTGGATACTGGCATGTATTTGAAATGAGGGCAATATTAGTTTCAAATTACTTTGCTTCCGCTACTTTTCAACTTAAGTTGTAATAACTATATTGAACTCAGATGTATGTCAAACTATTTGTGAAATGGATGTAACATGTGACTTGTTATGTTGAATCACTACGATCTTGGCTGGTATGTTGGTTGGTTTGAAATCCCTCGTGATTTCACGGACTACCGGGTTTATGAGAGTTCGATTACGGTAAAGCAACTGCTTTAGCGGGAGTTTTTCGTAGTTGATCTCTTGTAAATTGGGCGGTTCTGTTACAGGCATCGTTGAGATTATTTGGTGGCATTTGTTGTTGCTCGTCTGCGCGTCGTCGGGCGCGATCGGCGTTGCGCTGTTCGCGGAGTTGCCTCTGGTCATCTGTTTCTCCATCAACGACCGGTTCGTCGGCGCTGACATTGAACACAATATCTCCTCGACGGGGGGGGGGGGAAATATCGGGAATCGGGGGAAACCCGGAGGGTGTGAAGGAAAATCCAGGTCGTAGTCCTCGTCTTCGGTGTTTATAACCTCGGTGGGGACGGAACCGGTGCTTGAGTTGGTGCTGGAAACCTGGCCGTCCCGTAGTTCTCGGATTGTCACCATGTTGACGTAGTGACGATCGTTCCTTGTCGGCGACCAACCCGCCATACTGAAAACGGATTCGGTGTGCTGTGAGTAAACAGAGGCCGAGTTGTTCAGGCCGCAAGGATAATCTTCCTTCTTGAGCTCGACGGATCGTCCTAAGGGTGTTGAGGTTATCGTCAGAGACGTTCCCAGCCGTTCGTGTGTGGGGACACGAGTTGGCCGGCGGGATTTGAAAAAATCCGCTGGAGCAGCTTGGTCGGGCCGACGCAGAACTCCGTCTACTAGTTGGGAAACTTCGAGTAGCTTGGAGTCAGCGCGATCAAGCGCTTGGAGAAGATCCGAGCTGTCGATCTTCTTTCCCTTGTAGAGCGGGAACGGTGGTCGGGCGCTCGGTGCCGCCACGTGTGTGGTCGGAGACGGCGTGATCTCAGATTGGATCTGGGTCTCTTTCGAAACCGTGGTCGTGAGGCCGCCGCTGCACGTCGTCCACGTGATCTGGCCAACGGTGAACGTGAGGCCTTCAGGCACGGTCGCGGAAGCTGGGATCGTGACCATCTTGTTCGCCGGAAAAGTTGCATGCACACCCCCTACCTGGCGCGCCACTGTCGACGAAAGCTGGTCGGCAGTCTACCTTGGGGTATACCCACGGTAGTAGTTTATCGGTAGACGGTGCGCAAACTACGAACTCGATGGTGACGCAAGACTCGGACAAGCTTTTTATCCAGGTTCGGCCGCCGAGTTGGCGTAATACCTACGTCCTGCGTGTGGTTGTATTGATTTGTGTTGAGAGAATCGTATGTCCTAGGGGGGTCCCTTGCCTCTCCTTATATAGTCTGAAGGGCAGGGTTACAGATCTGGAAACTAATCCTAGTCGGTTACAATTGTCATAGATAGTTCGATATCAATTCCTATTCTAACCGACTAGAATCCTGCTTGATCTCCACATCTTGCTTTCTTGCGCGAAACTCCAGGCTGTCGGATCAAGCCTTGAACTCGTCTCGTAATGGGCCAAGCCTCCTGGCCCAAGTCTAGCCGTAAGGGTATAGGGGTCTATCCCCCCACACTTTTAGTCATAGCTTTTCAGATAAACGAACATGCTCTTAATTTGTGAAACAACCTAGAACTCAAATGAAACCCAGACAATTAGGCCAAGCACATTGTTTTCAATAGCACATTTATTCCAGTTTAGAACTAAAATGAAGCGATAGAAACAACGTTACTACCAGGTTCACCAAAAATGAATTCACCATTCAGAAATGACGCACATGCGGCACATATGCAGTAGAGCAATTAAAAACCAACTTATTAGGTTCACATGATCACATAAATCCATCATCCATGGCTCCGGCCTTCGTGTCCATGCAATACAAATACAAGTATGGATTATGCATTTATGCAACAGCCAAACACAGTCCGCTGTCCACTAGATTTACAAATAGGGCTCTGTCGAGCATCTCCATGAGACTAGCCAAATTATTTTTTAAAGGTATATATTTGGCTATTATTGAAGGAAAAACATCTCCAACAGACTCTGTAAATGACTCTTTAAATTTAGTAGCTCTTCATCCCACCATATTTGCTCTCTACTTTTGGATAGCCTACCTCACTAGTCATCCTTTTGTAGAGTCTGTTGAAGTAATCTAATATTTTTTTATCAAATCTATTTTAGAGAGTAGCTAAATCAGTAAATTTGGCTAGCATTTTTGGCTAATCTTAAGCCCATTTTGAGTTCGACTCTCCAAATTGCATGTCTATATATAGTTATACGTTATTTCTATACTAGCATATTGGGTTATCGATTTTTATCCTTGTTTAAGTTTATATGGGCTAGCAAGTTGAGTTTATTGTTCAGGATGCGTGTGAAGGTGCCTGGTGTACTGGACATGTAGACTTTGGGATATGCCTCGGGCAGAATCTAGCGAGTTTGTACCATCACTGCGTCCTTGATGACACCACAAGCACAACAGGTAATCTGTTTCCATTTATAAGACGTCTGGAGCTCTAATTGTGTACTTTCTCCATTGCAAAAATAATATGTTTTGTGTTTTCTAGAAACATAACTTTTGTCGTAGATTTAGATATACAATATATTTAGGTACTAATGTTTTATAGATTATAGAAAAAGTCAACGTATCTTGTAATTTTGGAATGGAGCGAGAAACAGTTTTAACGCAACATTACAGCAGGAACAATGGTCGTTCGCGGCCTCGCTGGAAGCTGAGCAAGAACGATACCGCATTACGAGTGTTCATCATCAACAATCAGTCGGGAGCTTCGTCGACTATCTACATCAAAGCGTCGCTCAAAAACTGCAGCTCTGACATTTGGAGCTCAAATAATTTGTGAGCAACTCTCATAAACTTTTTCAAAGGAAAGGAGCGTGCCAATCCACCTCATTGGGATATCAAACCTTTCACTCAACCACCCAGGCCTTCATCAACAATATTTCAAGAGCCAATACATAAATCCTCAAGGTAAGATAGGAAGCTGAATATTATAGCTCATGTCCTAGCCAATCAACCTTACAACTCTACTGTTAAGACTTCCCAAGAGCTCCTGCCTATATGTACAATTCCACTTCATGTAAACAGTTGTCCCTTGATGACAGCCAGAAACTCCGTACCGGGTTAATTAATATATTTGCATTTCATATAAAAAAAACCGTGATCTTCGCACCCTTTGAGTTGAGCCGTTCAGATCATCACCATCTGATCAATACTTATCTTTCCGAGCACGCACCAGAATGGTTTCAGCACGAACAAAAATCTATTGTCAGCGCTGCCTCACCAGATTTTCTGACATTGGCAGAGTTAACACACGACAATTTCCGGGCACGCGCACACGCATGCTCTCTCGGCGACAGATTTCTCTTTCGGCTTTCGTAGCACGCGCAAGTGGCAGTTGGTAATTGCCATCACCAGCACGCAACGCATCGCGTAATCCAGATCCAGGTGCAGGATGGGACGAAGATCGGCGTCTCCACGCACGCATGATCGGCTCTCCCGGTCCTGCGATCCTCACGCCTCCCCTCCCGAATCCCGATCGATGCCGTGCACTGTGCGGACGACACCCGTGCGCGGTGGCCCCTGGGTGGGCGCTCTGGCTGGGCTACCGATCGAGACCGCGCGAGACGGGTCGTGCCCTGCCGGGTGCAGCGCGACCGCGCGGGATGGGCCGGCCGCTCAGCCTGCCGTCCTCCTGCACCTTGGCTAGCAGTAGCACGGCACGGCACTGCCCCGGTGACCTCTGGATAGCGACAGTGCGAGCGCCCGTGCCCGTGTGCGCGGCCGCGCCGGGCCAAGAGGCGCTGCCGCTGCGACGACGGGTTCAGCCGGAACAAGAACAACAGGGGAGTCAGGGAGAGCACACGTGCAGGCGGACGCGGCCGGCCCCGGATCCCCGACCTGTCTCGAGGTGCTTGTCCGCGCTCGCTTGTCGCGTGCGGACGCGCCTGCCATGTCAATGCGCCAGCTGAGCTCGCTCGCCGTCTCGCGGTTCTCCAAGTGGATAGAGCGTCGTTCGAGCCGGGCAGTGGCCTGGCCTGGTCTCCGGACTCCGGGTGGTTCATCACGCGCGCACATCGGGTGACGGGGTCAGTCCAGATCGATTCTCGGGATTCCAGGCTTGGGGGCACCCGAAGAACCACCGTGCATCCGCGCGCAACTCGCCGTCGCCGGGCGTCGATTAGAGTACTCATGCTTTGTTTGATTGGCGCGCCTAGTATGGAGTGTCGAGATTAGCTAGGCGTCGTGTCAGTCAAGTTCTAAGACACGCATTGGCTGGTATGTACGTTCGGACCCGAAGCCTCGGCCGATGATTTCCCGCGCCCTTCCCTGCGCCGATTCCCGCGCGATGGATGCTGCACAGAGACGGAGCGTGGATGCTGCGTGCGTGGATGGCCCATGCTGAGGCCGGCCCACAACCATATTTCTTCGTTCGTACGTTGGATCGTTGTTGTCGTTATTTTATTTTTTTATTTTCTCTTCTTGTTTTATTTCTTTTTTTCATGTATTACTTTTGATTTATTCTCTTGTTTTCTTTCTTTTTGTTTTTTTTATTTTTTTGACCGTGGCTCAGCCATCATCCTTTCTTCTTGTGTCCTTTCATATTATATTCCTTTTTTATTTTTTCCTATAGTTTTTTTTCTCTTTTTTAGTCTTCTTTTTTCTCTTTTTATTTATTTACTTTTTATTTCTTTTCTATTTTATGTTTTTCTTTTTATTCATATTTTTATTTTCTGTATCCGTTTCTTTTTTTTGTCTTTTTTTCTTTTCATGCACCATTTATTGCTTCTATTTTTTGTTTTATGTGTTTATTATTATTTCATTTTTTATATTACCTTTATTTTATTTTATTTTATTTTCTTATCTTTTTATGATGATTTATGTTGTTTTTAATGATATCATGTAGATGTTCTATATTTTTTGTGATGTTCACGTGTTAGTTTTGTGATTTTTTTTTAATATTCCATGATGTATATGTGATGTTTTTAAGATGTTCGCGTAGTATACATGTGATGTTCACGTAATATACAATAATGTTCTAGATGTATTTTGTGATGTTCATATAGTATATATGTGATATTTTATGATGTTTTTTTTGTGTTGCTCACTTAGTATACATGTGATGTTCTATTATGTATTTACTGATGTTCACGTAACATATATTTGATGTTCTATAATGTATTTTAAGTGATGTTCTATGGTGTATTTAGTAATGTTCACTTAGTACACAAGTGGTGTTCTATAATATATTTAGTAATGTTCATATAGTATATATGCGATGTTATGTAATGTATCCAGTGATGTCTCTATGGTGTATTTATTGATGTTCATTTAGTACATATGTGATATTTTCTAATATATTTTAGAATGGTTGAAAAGTATCCATATGTTGTTCTTTTAAATTTTTTCTATTACGTATTTTTAATTTTTGTTATGCTTTGCTCTAGATTCTTTATTTATATTATGTATTTATTTTTGTGTATATTATAATATCAATTTTTGTGTATCTAAAAACTAGAATATTATTCTTCTAAACAGATAATATTTTTATGAACATGGAACATTGTTCTCTGAGCCTAGAACACGCTAAATAAAAGAAAATGTTCTATCTTTATGAAATTAATGTTCGTTAATAAAATTTTATCTAAATATATTTATGTGAGATCTTGTTTAGAAGTATTTATTGTAAAAAATATAATGGTACAATCAGAATTTAATTTAGATATTTCGTTTAGTACTTATGATTTTTTTGTGGGTAGAAAACTATGCATCTTCCAGCACGCAAATCAATAAAAGCCATGCGAACCAAATTTTCTGTGCGTGTTGCAGCTTTGCTGGTGCAGTATATTTTGCGAATCTTGCCTGTGGTTTCTGCTGGCGTGGGCATACCTGATGAATTTGCGCGCGCTTTACGTCTAGCAGCTCCCGTAATTTTCAGCGCTAAAAACACGCGGCAACTATCGCGCGGGAAACAGGTGGACGGTGGATTGCGTCCGAACATTCGGACTCCAAGAGCCCCCCCGAGTGAGCAGTGAGGGTGCATCTCGGGGAAATAAAGTCCATGCAGGACAAGATGCAGCCGGACTGTAGCTTTTGGACGTGCTTTTGGTACAAGTCATATTTGCAATTTTTGAAATAGTGGAAGGTTTTAGGCAGCTTGACATCCGGCGGATCGCAAAACTCGATCGATTCAAACTTTTTTCTTCGTCGAGGACCTAGAAGGAAGAATAACGGTGGAGCAGACTGCCCCACACCCCTTCATGCGGAGTATATCATTCATAGTGATCTCACTTAAGCACATTTTGTTTTTGTTTTTGTATTTTCATTATGACTTCTCACTCGCTGTATGGATATGCATAACCATATTAGGAATAAGGCTGGGCATTCGGGTTACCCGATTTTTTCGTGTCGGGTAATTCAAAGTTCGGGTAATGAAAATTGTTACCCGATATTAGTCCGAAAAAACACTACCCGTAATTTCGGGTACCCGATAATTCAGGTTTGGGTATTATCGATTTACCCGAATTTTCAAAAAACAACACAGTACACAAATTTTCAATAGCAATTTATATATAATTTCAACAGCAATTTGTATAGAATTTTAATAGCATTTTGTAGAGAATAATATATTACTAGCACTTGTTCGAACAAAGAGAATTATGTTCTATTAAATTGATAAGTTTTAATATTTAACTAACAACACATGATAGATACAAAGATATAGACAAATATTTGGGTAATTCGGGTACGGGTAATGGGTATCAGGTAATTTGCCTAGGCTTAATTAGGAACTTTTCAAGATCAAAATAGGAAATCTCTGTTAAAATTTTGCAAACATTCCAACAAATTTCTAGAATTTTTCATGATTTCATCAAAATTGAAATCCAAAATCCTTGCCCCTAGTTGTTATGTGCAAGTTTAATCTTAGAGATAAAGGCCCACCTTGTAAAATGTGTTAAACATATACTAATTATGGGATAATAAGTGCCAATAGAATGTAACCACCAATTAGCTAGCCTTCATTAGGTTTATTAGCTTACATTTACATTTTCTACTTGTCATCTAAAAATAGGAGCTAACTGTTAGCCCCTGGATCCAAGTAGGGCCTATGATGACAATTTTGAGGAAGTAAATAATCAATTTTAGACGTGGACAAAATCGAACAAACAAGACAATAGAGATCTTGTCAAAGTACCAAAGGCTTGGCTTTCAAAAGCGAACTTGCAAAAGATAGTAGGGACAATACCTTTTTTTTCACCCATTCTTACACTCATCTTGACATCACAATGCTCTTCACCGTTAAGCTATTTTCACTAAGTTAAATGAGACCAAATGGCATGGACAGGGACATTGCATATGCCCTTGAAGTATAAAACAATATTATGCACCAATATTCGTCGACACTTGAATGCTTATATTTTTGACAAAATACTCGGGAACTTTTATTTTATTTTATTTGTGAGACTCAGTTACAGATATAGACGCTTATGGTTTATCATAAACTCAAAAATAAAACTAGAGGGCTCACTGTTGGAAATACAATTGAGTTTTGACTCCATGCCTCGCCTAGCCAACTCATGTGCTGTCTGGTTTGCCTCTCTGCTGTAATGTTCGATGAAGATCAACTAAACCCGCTCCAAACAATATTACACTTATGACACAATAGCAGCTGAATTTGCCGAAAATCCTCTGCTGCTACCTTAAGATTTCCTTGGTATAAAAAAACATACACATGAGGACTGGGATACCGGTATCACATGCACACGATCAGCACATTTGCTACTAAAGTCATTGGACATTTCTTTCGCAATAAATAAATAAATAAAAATAAAGTCATTAGACATTTGGACCTGAAGATTTGGCACATGAAGAAGGCCCGGTAGAAGTTGGGCCTCGTTGAGGAGCATGTAGATAGATGGCCCAATAGTCCAATACATGTATTAGCAGCTTAAAGTGGGTCTTGTGCATCTAGCCCGTTGGTGCTTCTTATTTAAATTAAACTTAGAGATGGCAGGAGTGAGGGTTAAGTTATAGGTAAAAACCCTCTCAAAAAAACGTTATAGTTAAAAAATTCTATTAGATTTTTAGAAGACTCGGAGATCTTTGTGATGTTAATTTTTCATGATTTCACCCTTCAGCCAGCCCCTTGTGTGACCTGTTAGGTTGATCTCTGCCGGTCCAAGTCCAAAGACTGGGCCGGACCCTTGACCACGTCCTAATCGGGGACGTTCAGCCTTCTATGGGCTGGTGGGCCCCCGTCGCGCAGTGTATAAAGAGAGGGTGAGGGCTAGGGCACAAGATACGAGGTTCGTCGCTACAGTGCCGTGTTTTTTCCACCCTAACCCTAGACCGATCGAGAGGGTGCACTGACAGCAACAGGAAGTCCGCCGCCGCCACTGCCTCGACCCCGACGCCACCACAGCCTCAAACACGAGGCTCTCTACCGACCACGAATGTATGGTTCACTGTCCTATCCTCTTTTCCTCCCCGGATCTATGCGATTCCAAGTTGTTTATCCTAAATAGAAAGTGAATACCCACTGATCTACACCTAGTCGATCCAAAGTTATTAACATGACCAAGTAGAGTCAATTTCAGCATATCCTTGGACTCCATCTTGAGCAGACTGTGTTTACTAACTATTGCTCCTTGGCCTGGAGAGTATCGATTTTCCAATTGGTGGTGCCAAGCAATCAAGAGGTTTGGAAAAAAGAAGAGAAAATGACTTAATTCTTTAATCATCTTAGTCACTTGGAAAATATGGAAGCATCATAATGCTTGTGTGTTTGAAGGAGCTCCTCCAGCTAATGAGAGTGCTTTGTGGCATAGGTTTGGAACTTTTGCTCTTAATGAGATGTTTGTTCAGCTGCTAAGCACACAAACTTGATGTCTGCTGTTTTAGTGTTGCTGGTGTTTTTTTTTTCATTTTAGCTTTTCTTGGTATTAAGTGTTTGGAGTGGGAATTAGTTTTTTCTTCTCCCTTGTACTAGTAGACTCCTGTCTCTCTGTTTTTCTTTCTTTTAAATTAAATGATGCCTAGCTCACCTAAATTGTTTGAGAAAAAGTTACCAAACTTTAGAAAAATATGAAGTTCAATTTTGCTTGGCATTTGCCCATCTGTTGGCTGAAACGTTCCCCTTTGTCGGACACTTGCTATTGCTCCTGGGCAGTTGGTCACCTGGTGAAATCAGCAGATGGCATCATAGACACATCGGATTCACATGTTTCAAATTAATTAGATCAATGTCTACAAAGCGGCTTGTCTGAAGCTGGTAACTAAGCCTTGACTAGCCAAGCTAACGAAAATATTTCAGAGCTGCAAGTTTTGTGGTCCATGTTTTGTGCATTAGTGCCCAAATAATTGCAATTATCATGTTGCGCAACATATATCAAAGTTAGCTGCCCAGTTTTATTCCTGGTCTGTTCGGTAGCAACAGTAAGCACAAGTCACCTTGTCATTTGCAGTAGCAACAATAAGCTAGTCACACGTAGGATGCTTAGCAATTTCCAGCCTGATGAGAGGCTTTAAAATTTTTAGATTTTTGCTACTGTAGCACTTTTGTTTTTTTAACAATTATTATCCAATCATAGGCTAACTAGGTTTAAAAAATTCGTCTCACAAATTATAGGTAAACTGTGCAATTAGTTATCTTTTTATCTATATTTAATGCTTCATGTGCTGCAAGATTCAATGTGACAGAGAATCTTTAAAAATTTTGGAAACTAAACAAGGCTGAGTGTGTTTGGATTCAAGGACTAAAATTCTTTGAAAGATAACTTGCAAATTAAAATTTGAAGTTTGAATCTTGATATACATGTCTTATAATAAGTAATGGAGGTAGAGCTTAAAAAATATTTTGAGGTTGCTTACATGTAAACTAGCACTTCGTTGAATTTTAAAAATCAATTGATCCTAGCATTTAGCCTTCAATGTTCAGTATTGCTTTTGGTAGTTTGGAGGAGCTTGAGCTTTCAAAAAGATAGAAAAGGTAGAAAAATCTCAAAGGCTATTCAAATTCGGGTTCCTTGGTTGGTGCCTTTATCTTGTCTTTCATCAAGATCTCTGTATTAAGAGGGGATGAAGATGTACCACTGTAGATCTCTGTATTAAGAGGGGAGAAGATGTACCACTGTACACCGATGGCTACAGCTACAGCATGATTATTCAATTCTGTGTGAATTTGCTTTACAGGTTACCATATGAGAACTTAATAATGCAAAACATAGGAGCTTTATCATCCAAATGTGCAAGCTGCATCTAAAATGTTTCAAGATGGATCGTTCATAATATCAGACGCTCAAGTAAAGCTTTGTGAAAAGTTGGGAGTTTTATCATCCGAATATGTAGTTCCAGATGCATTTTATACCTGACTGCTTTGCGGTAACAACTTTCTGACGATTCATGAAAAAAAAAGTTGTTTAAGACCAAAATGTATGTATACTGGATCATCCAAACGTTCCAAATGTAAATGGTTTTAGTAACGTGGAATTCAAAAACAAGTAAACCGAGTTCCAAATGTTCTAGTAATGTGGCATCAGATAATAAGCGGAGTTTTTAGTCCACACAAGATTCAGTGTTTAGCATAATATTAACTTCTCATCACTTGCCACAATCTGCTCAATAACAAAGAAATAAATCCTAATTCTTAACATACAGAAAACATTTTTTTCGAAAACAAAGTAGCAGCGCTTAACACAAGCATCAGATAATAAGCGGAGATTAATAGTCCACACATGGCAGTAATTCCATTGAGTGTGTAGGATAAAGATTTGCACATCACTTGCCGTTGTAATAAGCGCTGGATTCACATTCCAAACCAAAAACCAACAAACGAGAAGAGCTGATTCAGATAGATCCAGACGAAGAAATTTCGATTAAACCATTTGACTCCAGAGCAATACATGGCTGCAAAGGGTTGGTAAGTTAACCATCTCGCTCTCCGCACCAGCTTTGTTTTCTCAGGATTTTTTTGGGCTTCAATCGATGATTGAGCCAGTCCCAAGAAGAATTCAAGCATGGCGCAACAGTAAATTGATAAGAAAAAAACTAAATTGTTCTGAGCTCAGAATAATGCGTAACCCAATCACAGAGATTGATCTCAGATGTCCAGACATAGAAATAATTAAGCATCTTCATCACAGCACCAAAACTTTGCCTCACTCGAAAACGAATTAAACAGTGAAAACAAGCAGATGGAAGCGCTATGATTTTTTTTTTCTCTCGGATGCCAACCCGTAGGAAGGCATGTAAAGTGCAGACGAATCAACACGGCATCAGATTCAGACCGCCCGTCTGCTTGTACTCTCTTCATAGAGAAAGATCAATCATCAAACATCAAAGCGTCGCATAACCAAGAGAAGAGAAGATCGACTGTTATTGAAATTGAAAAGCAATCGAGAGAAGCAAGAACAGCGGGCGCCGGCGCCGAAACGAGGAGACGGAAATGAAGGTTTGTGTCTGTATAAATAGAGAGGAGATTAGGGTTTCTGTCTATTGGGCCTTTGGAGGCCCAACAGGTCATGCGTTGCAGCCTGCAGCAGGGCTTACAGAGCGGGCCGCCAAGCGGATTAAGTCCAATGCCCAATGGGCCAGTTCCCGTGCCGATTGCAAATCTGGGCGGCGCCGCGTCAGCAGCAGGTGGCCGTTTCGCAAACCGACGCGGACGTGGTGTCGCAACGGACAACCAAATCCGGACCGGCGATGGCGATGGCGCCCCAGCGGCAGCGCACGCCGCTGCGGGAACGCCAGTCGCCAGCCATCCGAAATCCAAGCGCCGTTCGCCCGCTCCCCGCCACAAGCTCCTCCTTCCCTAGTCCCCTGCTCCCTCCACACTCCAGAGGCAGCACGTGCTGTAGCACCGCTAGGCCGCAGCCGCACCACCATGGCGGGCGCGCCGCCGCTGAGGTCGGACGTCGATTTCGCCGACGTATTCGGTGGCCCGCCACGCCGCTCGTCGGGGAACGAGCACCGCTCGTCGTCCGGGTCCGCGACGAGGGCACGGAGCGGGGGATCGGACACGCCCGTGTTCGGGGACCGGGGGAGCTCCGACCGAAGGAGGCATCCCGGGGAGGAGTTCTACAAGGACATATTCTCAGGGAGCGAGGCAGCGTCGCCCAGGCGGGGCGGCGCCGGGGATTGGGGGGATGTGTTTGGCGGGCCGACTTCGCCTGTCTCCACGGCCCGCCCGCGATCGAGGTACTACTGTTTAGCTTAGTCACATAGAACGAAGCGAGCTTTTCAGCAAAGTGATATCAAGCTAGCAACAATCGTCGTACTAACGTATCTGGAAATGTGAGCATTGTAACTGTGAATTTACATATCTGTGAGTTTAGCTAGTAACTGTATGGTTTACATGGAGATTACTTGAAAACGAAGGGAAGCAATAGATACGACGAGTCCATCACTGATCACTCTTATCTGATCATCTCTTTTATTATTTTGTAAACCACATCTTTGGTCTACTTTGAAATGTACAACCTCTACCTGTTTCTTGCAGCTTCTCCATGCGGGTCAACAGAGGCACGGACGTTTCAGTGCCTAGTTCTCCCTCTCGGCAAATATCCAACAGAAACGATGATGGAGCATCTTATGCTTACAGCGTTCCAACTTCGCCCAATGCATCCATGAATAATTACCTTGCCCAAGGGCCAGCCCAACAGCATTCAAAGAAGAATCCCTTCTCATGGCATCGCCATCCATTCCTATCTAGGTTCCGTTCTCAAAGTGGAGAAAAGAAAAGCACATCTAATTATGTCAGCTCCATGGACAGTGAATATGAAGGGACTCCTGCTAACTTGGAAAGTATCATGGCCAATAACAAGTTCCATTTTTCCTTCTATAAGTGGGCAGGCAAAGGAGCCTTGTTAGTGTTGCCAGCTACTTCACAAGAAAAGTCTGAAGACATTATTGGACTGAGAAGCTTCCCTCAAGTCGTAGTTCAAGGTATTGATCTAATTGATTATGAAGACAACATGTCAACTGCCACTGGAACATCCAAAAGTCAGACAGATTACGAAGATTCCAAATCTGGAAAACATAGCACAAACTCAGTAACCAAGGATGGAGCTATTCCTTCACTCCCCGAGGACTACATGCAAGGTGATAATGCCAAAAATGCATATATTATTTTATTTAGAGTGCCGTGAACATTTCATTACTGACATGTTCTCAGATCTCAGCAGCTAAACATACTGAACCTATCTGCTCTAAGTACATGTTGTCCCTTTGCATGGTTAAAAAGAGCAGATTAACTAGATTTCTATTCTTAACTTAGAGTACAATCTGCATTAAGCTTATCAAACTCTTGTAATAGCAAAGTTCATGCCCTTTTCTTATGGACTTAATCAAACTGTTGTTATTCAAAATATATAAATTCTTGTTTGCCCCTTTTCTCTTCATGAATAGATGGATTCCAGCTTATGTCATTTCTCTGCAGGAACGAAACAGAGCAATGATCATACAAAGAATGATGTTTCATCAGCTAGCCTGAGTTCTAAAATTTCTCGATCACCTTCAGAAAGAAGTCGTAGTAGCAGGGTAAAGGAAAAGATGAAGGGTTTCATAAAACTATTTAGCCCTGAGAGTTCACCAAAGCGCAAACGAGCACCGGAAACACAAGGCCAAACATCTGTTGGGAAAAATGGAAGCAAAACTGAACTGCAAGATAAGTTTAGGTTATCCAGTTTGGAGGCCAATGAGGATGTGGAAACGGCAAAAATGAACAGCCAGAATGCTTTTATCGCTGAATCTTCTCCAGTATGTCAAATCTAGATTATATATTTACATGCATACATATTTCTCTGAATATTAATATTAAGTACTCGAATTCCTGAATATTATCTTCTATAAAATAGATATTTTTTCATTGGGCAGATATAAACATTAGATTAGTCTCTTAATTTTTCAGATGACTGAAGTGCAAGAGAGGATGGACAAACCAGTTCTGTCAGAAAATAGTAAAATGGATACAGCTATGGGGAGTAATGAAGCTGCTTCTAATGGTGAGCCCTGACAGGGAGGGATAGAATGAGGGATTGTCCTAACTGTGCTTTTGAATAAGTTGAATATCCACCTCACTTTCAAGAAGAAACTTGGTAGTTAACATAACCACTAACCATTTTTTGTATTGGTTTTTCTTGATTATTCCTACATCAAAAGAAAGAACACAATAGGTTTTATTGGTATGCGTTTACCATAACATTTTGGGACCTTTCTGCATAGGTTATTAGCTACAGTTGAGATTTGTGCTGACAAAGAACCATGTGTTTGCGTACGGGAAGTAACACAGAAATTTTCAAGCACGTGCTTTCTATGATATTTTTTTTCATTAATTATCATACCATGAACTTGTTTGTGTTCGCAAGAACAAATCACATATATGGTATTTCTTCTTTTTCTGTTTTTCAGAGTCCATCCATGATGATACAAAAGACAAAGCGGACAACACAATGCAGCATGAGGACATACACATTGAAGATCTTGATGGATGTGTGGTATGTGCAAACTGCAAAGTCTTTATATTTTTTTAGATCGATTATTCTAGTAGACAGGCAGTCGGCAGATGCGACTGTAATATTGGTCAATCCATCAACCAAATTATTCGTACAACTAATTTGTGCTGACCAGATATTGTTCCCATCATGTGTCCTAAAGGGTCTTGGAAGCTGAAATTCAGCATTAGACTGGATACCACTAGGTGACTTACTGATTCGTATGTGTTTCCACCCAATCAAGGCTCATGACAGCTAAAACCTGGCCTAATTTAATCGCCAAATACTCCAACCCTGGATGATTTGACAAATTCTGGTGATGTCCTACTTAGTAAAAAGTCCTAGCCAAAGCTCCAAGCCTTGATGATATGATCAATTCTGGTGTTGTCCTACTTAGTAAAGAGTGGTGTTTTAATATGCATTATAGTGGCATTTAGCATCTAGTTACTGGATTACTGCACATCAGATACCTGGTTCGCATTTTGAGATTCAGTTGCTACACCTCTGATCCATGGCTAACACTTTGTTTTGGAGAAAACAGAGCTCCAGCACTTTTGGTATCCACAAATGTGCCTCTGAGATTCTAAATTTGCACCCAATGTGTCATTTACTGTTGTATCAAGCAAATTGACTGAACAGCACTGTGGGTCTGTGGCAAAGAAGCCAATCTACAGTCACCGTGCAGTAATAAAATCAGCATGGTTTACAATATAAGCCAAATTATTATTGATCCATGGCTAAAAGTAAACTAGAGGCTAAAGATGTAGGCAAAGATTGTTTTTTCAAGTGCATACTTTTATGTGTTCCCTGTTATATGGAAGTGCCCTCTTGTTATTGCTTCTTTGCCTAACAAATTTATATTTTGTCAATCAGGTTGAGCATTTCTCTGAAGATCCTGTTCTTCATAATGATCAGGAAAAGGAGCTAATAAAGGTACTATATGGAGGACAAATCTGTGACCTCTAAGTCTTCTTGTTTCACTTCCGTATTCTATTTGTCCAATTTTATTGTTTCCTTGAATGTAGGCATCAGAATCTAAAATCCGCGAATGGTCAAGAGGAAAAGAAGGAAATATTAGGTCATTGCTTTCAACACTGCAATATGTAAGTGCAAGAGTATCAACCATATGCAATGTCTTACTGTATACTATTGCTATATTTTTTTTCTAGCTGAGTTGGTTAGGTGGCTTGAGTAACATTTCTGAGGTCCTGAGTTCGACTCCCCGTGGATACGAATTTCATGCTGGGGTTAAAATAAATCGCCTCGTTTGTCTCAATCCAAAGCACAGGTCTAAAGCTCGGTCTCGATTGTGATTGTTTTCACATGGGCTATGGTGCCGTTGTGTATGGGTGGGGGTAGGGGTTTGGGGGTTTTCTCGTCCCACGTGAGAAGATCTTAATGCAATGCCTGGCGGCTGTCTTACCCCCGGGCAATTTAAATATTTGCCCCTCTTACGGATGGCTCCTCTTCACTTGCCCCTCTTATAAGTGCAATTAAATATTTGCCCCAGGTATCTCTTTAGTCCTATAGATTTACCCATTTTAGCTATGTGGCACTCCAACTCATCATGTCATCTTGGATCGGTTACATGAAAAGACCGTATTGCCCCTCCCCTTATCTGAGAAAAAAGCACCCCGCGGCGCGTGTCAGCAGCCATGGGGGAAGACCTCGTCACCACCCTGTCCATGGAGAACGGCGGCGACGGCGCGGCCGCGATGGAGCTGAGCTGCTGTATCGTCTCCTCCCACTCGGAGTTGGTGACCCGAACGCCTGCGTCTGCGGTGAAGACGTCATGAGCGGCACCTGGCGCTGCAGCTGCGGCTGCATCAGCGGCACCGCGGCCCTGGACGCGGTGGTGAGAGAGGACAGCGTCGACGAAGGCGACGCCAGGCCCCCTCCGAAGCTGGACCCGGGGAGAACCAGAGGCCGAGCCGGGGTCCCTCCCAGCAAGGCGGCGATATCGACCGCCGCCGCCGTGCGCTGCCTGACGGTGCGCAGGTACAGCTCCTGCTGCGCCGCCACCTGCTGCACCTGCCAGCGAGGAGCTTGCGGCTTGGGTGCATGGTGAGCGGAGCTCGCAGCCCACGCGCTCTCAGCCGGCATGCGGCTACTCGGCCATGTGCTAGGTGTTGCTGCTCGCCATGGACAGCGACTGAGCTGCTCACGCCAAGGAGAGAGGAGGAAGAAGAAGATGACATGTGGGGCCTGCGTGTCGGTGAGAGGGGAGAGGGGCAACATGGTCTTTTTCCATAGCTGATCCAAGCTTGCATGATGAGTTGGACTGCCACGTAGCTAAAATGGGCAAATCTATAGGACTGAGAAGATATCTGGGGCAAATCTTTAATTGCACTTATAAGAGGGGCAAGTGAAGAGGAGCCATCCGTAAGGGGGGCAAATATTTAAATTGCCCTACCCCCCTCCTCCCATTCATTTTTTAAATATAAATGTGTTTATCCTATTTTTTGCTCTAATCTAGGTTTTGCTTATGCTGTTGTTCTTGTTTAATGTCTGATGGGATCAGCCTGATTTTATATATATGGAAGGACTCTAGATATTTTATTCTTGTTTTTATGTCTTCTTCTGGAAATGTTTAATGAAATGATTTCCATATTGTTTTATTCTCTTTGAAGTATACCATAAATAATGTCTACCACCACTTCTGGTTTTCTTTAAATTACACAAGTATTGTGCTCATTTAGGTCCTATGGCCTGAGAGTGGATGGAAACCAGTTCCTCTTGTTGATATAATTGAAGGAGCAGCAGTCAAGAAGGCTTACCAGAAAGCATTATTATGCCTTCATCCAGATAAGTTGCAGCAACGAGGCGCTGCCATGCATCAGAAGTATATAGCAGAGAAGGTTTTTGATATTTTACAGGTACACTAGATTTATCACATGTATATTTCTGATTTACTTAGGAATTGGACGGTGGATAAAGCTAATCTGAGATATACGATATTTGATAATGGAACTGTGGAGGCATGCGATCCAAGATTTATCTGGTACCATTTAAAAACATTTTGTGCTGTGCTTCAGTGTCCGTGCCTTTTCCCCCCTTATGGAGCAGTATGTAGATGATCCTGAAATGAAATTATACATGCATTGTACATATTCCACCTATATGATATTCACAAACCGTTCAGTAAGAAGTAGCGTACCTATCTGAATGTTTCCCTTGTTGAAACACTCCAGCAGTCAAATTATGCTTTTCCGGTCTAGTTATATCATGCATTTGTATTGATGTTCTACAATGTTGACATCTTATGTTTCTATATCAACAAAAACAGTTGATATGTTTTCTCTTATATGTATGCAGGAATCATGGAAGGAATTCAATTCAATCACTTTTGGATAGTATTAGGAGTTTACTTTGTTATTGCAATGGCATAATGATATCTATCGCACAGACATATTGCGTCCCGGTGTCTGCAACAGTTGGTCGAAACAACCTAGAAAAACATAGCAAATGGGCAAAGAGAGTACGGTTTATGAATTTAGGCACACTGGCAATGCCTCCCTCCGCCTTTTCTTCAAAATTTCGACTGTATGTAGTATTGCTTAATCAGTTATATTGTATCCATCACGATGGCTCAAATATCATATGAGAAATGCTTTGTGTACAACCATTTGATGAGTGCCTAGCAGCTGATGATGTACAAATTTTGCCTGACTATCGAATAAAAAAAGTGATCAATCTTCAATCTGAATGTTGATTTTGTTTAATGTAATACTATATGCTAGCAGCAGTAAAAATTTGGTAATCACACCCCAATCAGAAAACAGTAGCGGTATATATTTACCTCCGTCATTAAAAGAGTGCCTAGCAACTTTCTTAAGGCAGCTTCCCTAGGCACCATGTTCCTATTCACTTTGACGCTCGAACAAGTCGTAGGCATCGAGTCCTTGTTTTAGATGTGAAATTTTTTTTGATTTAGCACTTTCGTTTCTTTCGTTTGTTTGTGGTAAATATTGTTCATTCATAGACTAAGGTCAAAAGATTCGTCTCATGATTTACAGATAAACTGTGTAATTAGTTTTTTTTTGACAATGCTGTGTAATTAGTTTTTGTTTTCGTCTATATTTAGTGCTTCATGCATGTGCCGTAAGATTTGATGTGACGGGGAATCTTGAAAACTTTTTGGATTTCGGTGGAAACTAAACAAGGCCCAAGTTTCTGTTTCTGTTTCAAGCGCTGGAATTGGCGATAAAACTAAAAAGTTTTCAAGCTTCCTCGTCGCATCGAATCTTTCGACACATGCATGAAATATTAAATATAGACGAAAATAAAAACTAATTGAACAGTAAATCGCGAGACAAATTTTTTGATCCTAGTTATTTTATAATTGGACAAAAAATGTAACAAACAAACGAAAGTAATACAGTAGCAAAATCCAAAATATTTTTGCATCAAACAAAGGCCTGGTGGTCGGCCCAAATATCGTATCAAGCCCACGCGCAACGTCAAGCGAAGGAAGACTACCCTAACCTCGTGCCTGCCCGCTCGTTTCCTTGCTCCACTTCATCCCCTCGTCGCCGCCGCCGCCGTCGCAAGCGACGATGCTCGACATCAACTTGTTCCGCGCCGACAAGGGCGGCAACCCGGACCTCATCCGCGAGTCCCAGCGCAGCCGGTTCGCCTCCGTTGAGCTCGTCGATGAGGTCATCGCCCTCGACATGGCATGGCGCGGAAGTAAGTGCCTCCTCTCCTCATTACCCTGCTCCCTCTTCCCTCAAACGTATTGCAGATCCTCGGCCGGTCTCTGACTACCATGGGTTCTCGTTGCTGCTGCAGAGCAGTTCGACCTGGACAAGATCCGGCAGGAGCTCAACGCTACCAGCAAGAAGATCGGCAAGCTCAAAGCCGTACGTTCCGTGTCGAATTTCGAATTTAGATGCACTCGCCATCCTTTTCCTTCTCGGGGTTCTGGGTTTCACGTGATGGTGGTGGTGTGTTTCTTTGCAGAGCAAGCAAGAAGAGGAAGCGAAGAAGCTCATGGAGAGCACAGACGAAATTAAGAAGAGGTTGGCTGCCAAAGAAGTTGAGGTGCAGGAGGCCAAGAGCACCCTTGACGCCAAGGTCACGACGATTGGCAACATCGTGCACGATTCCGTGCCAGTCAGCGACGATGAGGTGATATGGAAAATTTATTTGGTGGTTGTTCTAGCTATTTCCTTTCTACTGAAGTACTGAACGGCTGAAAGAAAATTAATTCTTCAGTAACTGTTACATTGTAATGTGGCAACCTAACTGTTAGCTCCACTGTCAACTCCAACCCTGACAGGCTGACTCTCACCCTCACCGTTTAATTGTTGGAATTCTAATTCTAATTGTGTTTCAGGGTTCTATACGAAGATACAGAAAAATATTGAATTCCTTTTCTTGTCCAATCTTGAAATTGCAAGTGGTCCCTCTGAATTTGACCTAATTGTTATAAATTTTAGCTGAACTGATTTACTTCTTGCAGGCAAACAATAAAATTGTACGGACATTTGGAGAGAAGAGAGTAGAGGAAAATTTGAAGAATCATGTAGACCTTTGCAGGATGCTTGACATTGTCGCATTGGAGAAGGGTATATGCTCTCAACTTTTCTCTATTTACAAGTGCTTTCTTACTGCAGTATTGCTTGTTTAAGACAGTTTCAAAGCTATTACAAACCAATTGCCTATATCTCTTTTCTTTCTGATTGTTTTCGGGAGTAACTTGCTAATTTGGTTCCTTGCTGGCATTCTGCTATGGCTGCATGTGATTGTGCTGCCTCCGTTAACTTGACAACCCTTCTCATAGATAATGCATGGTTCCATATATGTGTACGTTTTATATATCATATTCTAACAATCAACCTGCTTCAACTAATTTTGATGTGCTTGTGCTCTTTGTTTGCTTTCTTGCTGTGATTAACAACATTTGTGGAACAGGTTGTCGAGTTTGCCTCTCACAACCTTTTACCTATTTACATTTTTGCAGGTGCTGATGTGGCCGGTGGTAGGGGTTTCTATTTAAAGGGTGATGGTGTCTTCCTTAACCAGGCATTGATAAACTTCGGGCTAGCTTTTCTGAGAAAACGGGGATTTGAGCCAATGCAGACTCCCTTTTTCATGAGAAAGGAGACTATGGCAAAATGTGCTCAGTTGGCGCAGTTTGATGAGGAGCTTTACAAGGTAAGGCTGATGAAATGTTCCCTACGTGCATATATTGTTACAGTACAGCTATCTACATTCATAATTTTATGACCTAACATAAATTATGCTTCCCTACTTTTTTAGTGAAAGATAACACATACTCTTCCTGTATCAGTTTACCATTTACCATAATACACTCCTCTTTTTTGATAATTAAGATTCTATACGAATGAAAATATATAATACATTTGGTCTTCTTTTAACTATCTTTCAAGTTCTATTGTTTTTCCGTGCTATTATATATATATAAAAAAACTAATTTCCATGTACTCAATATCAGCAACATTTCTTGTTTGTTTTCAGCCTATCTGTTTCATTTTGACTACTCTGGGGTATGATGGTTTTACTCATAATAATAGTTTGATTATTAGGACGACTGTTTTAGTTTTGATCTTTGATTTTGCATATGTTTTATGGACTATCTATATATCTGTTGAAAGATTTCACCTACAAAATCTGTGAGTTCTCTAATAATAGTATCTCATTTTATTACAAGTACATTAATAGTAGTTTCATTTGTCAGGTTACAGGTGATGGTGAGGACAAATATCTCATAGCTACATCAGAGCAGCCATTATGTGCTTATCACCTAGGTGATCGAATCTACCCTGCTGAACTTCCAATTAAGTGAGTAATTTTTATCTTCAGTTTCTTTATCTTTTACTGACACACACGCTATCAAATTTAATAACAAATAAATTACATACGTATAGATATGCTGGGTACTCTACATGCTTCCGGAAGGAAGCTGGTTCTCATGGAAGGGACACAGCTGGCATCTTCAGAGTTCACCAATTTGAAAAAATTGAACAATTCTGCATTACAAGCCCAAATGGCAATGATTCCTGGGAGATGCATGAAGAGATGTTAAAAAATTCAGAAGACTTCTATAAAGAGGTAATAATCAGTGGCTCAGTGCTTTTTGATCCTTATATATTTGTATCCTTGAAGGTTACTTCTCGATTCTCTAAACATTTCGTTAATGTCCAACTTGCAGATTGGACTACCATACCAAGTTGTTTCCATTGTCTCTGGTGCTCTTAATGATGCTGCTGCTAAGAAATATGATTTGGAAGCTTGGTTCCCCGCATCAAAGACCTTCCGAGAGTTGGTGTCCTGTTCAAACTGCACTGACTTTCAGTCAAGGAGACTTGGAATTGGGTATGGCCAGAAAAAGGTAAAGTTTCTGTGCCACTTAGATTATTGTAGATGTGTCATTGCTCTCTGCACCTTCACCCAGAGTACATTAAAATCTAACCAGTTACTTACTCTTAACATTTCCAATGTATGACAAATCACAGAATGATGAGCAGTCCAAGCAGTTTGTTCATATGCTGAACTCCACCTTGACTGCCACTGAGAGGACACTCTGCTGTATTCTGGAGAATTTCCAAAAGGAGGATGGTGTCGAGGTGCCGAAGGCACTGCAACCTTATATGGGTGGAATAGAGTTCCTTCCTTTCAAGCAACCTTTGGATGTCAAACAAGCTGCTGACTCCAAATCAAACAAGTCCAAATCAAAGGTTTTTTTCTTGCTTCTGCTGCCCCCTTTGCAAAAATAGCATTTGAATCCATATTTTTGTCTGATCTTTTTGGCTCCTCCTGACAGGGAAAGGCACCTTGAGCTGGATGAGGAACATACTGGAAACGCAAATGCACGTGATGGTGGAACTGTTGGATATTGTGCATCCTTATGTTAATTTTTGGGCCTGTCAGTACTCATAGCATGACTGTGGAGTTGCAGGTTTTGGTTTTACCCATTTTGGTTTCTTGGTTACCACATTATCTGATGTACTTGCCATACTTATATTGCATAGGATTTCTTGATATTTGACCACCACCATCCCTACCTGCTGTGTTTATTATCGCGTTACCACAGACCACTGCCTGTTCGTCCCCGAAACCACCAGGTTGTCTTTTGTAGCACGATTAGTACCGGTATGCTGGTGCATTGACTTTATCTTTTTTGAATGATGATGGTGGATTGATGTACACTTCCTATCGATTCTCAAAAAGCATTTTGTGTTAGCGGCATATTATTGGAAATGCTTGTTGTGGCTGGAACCTGGAAATGCTCACGCGCTTGTTTTTAGATTCTAGCGTTGCATCTGCAATGCAAACACCGGTAACTACTGTGTAGGTCAGGTGCTGAATTCTTTCTGGCTATGCTTTCCAGGCTTTCACTGCTCAATGTGACTGTAGCCCTTGAATTCGCCAAGCAACAGTATTCATGTTTGAGAATCACACCCTGATGCCTGACGGTCAGCTACATTTGAATAACAGGTTCATTTGCTAATAAACCGAAGCAGGGTTATCGTACCAACATAGTGTGTGCATCGCTGTGCAGTGATGCATGCTCTTATGCGTGCATTTGTTTTAAAAGAAAAACAAGTTTTCTTTGGCTGGTGCCGACCGATTTGTTGTAAGAGAAACAAAGTAGTGCTGTTCAAGCAACAGGGTAAGAGTGTTGGTCGTTTATTTGCATTGCTACGGACGTAGCGTATACTTGGGTAAGGACTAAGGACGTACTGTAAGGTGAGGAGACCTGTCAGGAGCACGATACACGAATCCAAGAGGTTCACCGTATGCCAGGGTGAGACGAGCCAAGGGAGATTTATGATTCGCCAACGGGGACAAAGGGACCAGTAAACCCGTGCAGGGCCTGAGCCATTACGCTACTGTTCATTCATACGAGTTGATGGGCACTGTCAGCGGAAATAAACGGCCCATGATTAAGGCGAGATTGCGGGCCATGGATGACCTATTTATATGCATACACAATCCCACTATATAAACTCGTTATTTTTGGCATGTTGCTGGTTGTTTAGCAGAGAAATGCCGAGGAAAGCTGAGACAAACAGGAGGGAGGATGCGTGCGCGAGCTATCGAGACTGGCGACCGAATTCGATCTTGTGCTATTGGGGGGGTCCGGGAGTTAGGCAGATGTGCTGGCCACGTTCCTCGATTCCAATTATGATGATGATAGTTCCTCTGCACTGCAGTCAACTAGGTGGCATTTGTAATGGGAAATTTGTTCGTGTCTGGCTTTTCTGGACAACATGATTTCCGATGCTTCCCTTCTCAATAATCATGTTCCTGTTCTATACGAACTCTGCGCAGTTCCTAGGTAAACGGCTTGTCAGCATCAATTTGTACAAATGCACGGTACTGAGATCAGTCTGCACGAAATTGACTACACGGTAGACGGTACTGAGATTTCATCTGCACAAAATCGCCTACTCTGTACAAACGATGTACGGTAGCAGCTTATTTTTCCTTTTCCTTTTTTTTGAAAAAAAAGTTTTTTTATTTTATTTCTTTCATTCACGTATGTAAATGTCAATGGCAAGTGTTCTTTTCCGTGAGTATTGAGTTCCACATGCCACTGATTAACTTCCGTAAACTTTGAAAATCCCGTGCCATTTTTATGCAATCATTGAGTTTCACATGGCACTAATTAGCCTAAAGATTCCAAATGGCTTCCATGAATTTCCCGTTGAGAAAAAAAAAAGGATACATTCAGCCACTGAAGGTCCAAATGGCAGTGGCATTTTGCGTCGCTTTAAAGATAAAAGACAATCAGCGCGCCATGGTGTCCAATCGGCTTCGAGATCCTGAAAACTTTCCCGGTTTGTTTGTAGTACGCACTGTAAAACAGCTTTAACAGTACTACAGTAAAACATTACCGTACAAGTTTCTCACGCTTTGCGGTAAAAAAAAAATAAATTTTTGTTGTACTAACACCATCAACGTACATATAGTTACGAACTGGATTGCTGTTGCCTAGATGAGAAGATCACATTCACATTTTTTTTTCTGAAAAAATCTTTGTAACGTCTCCATTCAAACAAGCTTCAAGTAAACAAATCAAAAGGGTCGAGTCAAGAGATTCTGGCACTTTGCCCCCTGAAACCCGCCCGAGCACAGCTCTCCATGCCCATGGAGAGGCTGACCATGTGTCCTCTCTCGCTAGCCATCAGTCCATCACACACACACACACACACTCTCTCTCTCTCTCTCTCTTATCGATAGATTCATTCAAAATCAAAATGCCGCAGAGCTTTCAAAAAGGGAGAGAAAGAGGTAAAATAAAAAAGACAAGGCGATAATAAATTACAAAAACAACCCCACCACCGGTGGGCCCCCCTGTTCCACGGTGCTTTTCCCCAGCTATCACGAGACCGCCCCCCGCAGCCACGCTCGCTCGCCGAAGCCAACCAACGCCACCACCACCCCACCACCATCAGTTACTACTGCTGCCTGCCTGCGCCTCGCCTCCAGGCTCCCTCCAGGAATCCCCTCCTCCTCGGATTCTTTCCCCTTCTCCAGCTCCCCCATCCTCCCGTCCAGCACTCCAGCAGCGCCGCCTGCACTGTGCTGCCGCGCCTTCGGCAGCAGCGCACCGCTCGCCTCCGGCCTCCAGCCTCCTCGGTTCCCGTGGTAAGCCACTGCTCGCTTTCGTTCTTGGCAAAAGAACCGCAGCGAAGATCCTGGCTTGGATCTGCGCTCGCCTGCTTTCTTGCGTTTCATGGCCTGTTCGATTCTCGGGCTGCTGCTCGGTTCTTGGTCCTGTGGGTTGGGTCCGCCGGACGCCGGTGGAATTATGGCTTTGTCTCTCGTGTCAACATCGCATGTTGTGCTCTTTCTCCCCCATCTGGAACGCGTAGTACGGCCGTGGAATTATTTCTGGGGGTTCAGTCCGTTAGCGGTACCAGACGTTGCTTTCCTAGCAATAGTGCGGCTTACCTGCTTGTACCGAAGCAGTTGGTGAAGTTCGGTTGGTGCCGTGATGTGTACATGTCTTACGCTTCTCTGCAAGCTTTCGTTCGTAGTAATGGAGTCGTGTGGTACATGGTTTTCAATTGCAATTTGGTACCCACCTAGCTTGTTTCATTCTTGAAACCGAATGTTCCCTCTCTCTTTTCTCCCGGGTGTTTGCTAGACCGAATAAACACGCTGCATTGCCCACAACAAAAATGTAACAAAAGCATTCTTTAACAGATAGGTGGAGATACGCTGTGAGCAGTTGGTGTCAAAGTTAGAAATAGATCTGATCTGTCCACTGTCTTTTAGTTGCGTTGTAGTTAGTAGTTACCATTACCGGTAGGAGGGTTCAAAGTTCAAACCATAGCGACAATTGTGTTTCTTGCAGCTCTTCTATGTACTCCTTCAGCAATGCATTGTGTCAGACTGAATTGCTGTGCTATATTTTGAAACCGCAACTGTAGTGTGGCCCTGCCTGTGTTAGTTTTACTGTCCATTGTTCACTATGAACTGCATTGCCTTTTTTGGGAAGATTATCGAAGAACTCCTAGGACCCTGGATTTTCTTGTACGTTGGAGCTTTCAAATGTTGCTAGCGTATATAGCTAACTAGTACTTGGACAGAACATGATGTACTAGTTTGTTTTATTTTTCTTATATACAAGGCAAATATGTCTAAGGTTGCAATAAAATACTATATATGAGGATAATTTTATTATAATGCTTTTATTTTGCAATCCCTTGTTGTTTGCCTATTCAAAATTCAAACAAATTCATTGCTATTATGTGTAATACAATCTTTAAACTACTTCCAATGAAAAAAAGATTTCAGAGAACAAGTATGGCAGCTGTCTTATCTGATTTTATCAATTTCTCGTGGTTCTTGAAGTAGATCCTTCTAATGCTGATATCTCATTTGATTATGTGAAGGGAGGCTATGAAGTTAAGGACAAAACGGCCCGAATGGAAGTCCCTTATGCCTCTACAACTGAGCAGATTGAGCAGGAAATCTGCCATGCGTTTCTTTTTGTTCCCCAAGGTTCAGTCGGCTGGTCAATCACCAGATGATACCCCAGTTTATCTTAACGTGTACGATTTGACACCAATGAATGGTTATATATATTGGGCTGGCCTGGGCATATTTCACTCAGGAATTGAAGGTTCTTTTCTCTGCCATATGCATCTCTCTTTTTCCCCAGTTAATACATAATCAAATGCTGGTTATTTTTCTGCTATTTCAAGCTAATTACTCCTCTATCCTTGAAAAATTGTAGGACTATTTCTGTGATACTATGTTTTGAACTGGTAGCCCTAGTCATTATACTGTTACATTGCTTTCTAAAAAGCAGAGGTTATTCCTCCCTATAAAAAAGAATTGTAGGACTAGTACTAAAGTAAAACAGCCATCTCATTATTCGTTTTAGCTAACATTGCTATCTAGTACTGTGATGTATCAGCTATTTCGCCCTATGAAGTAATAGTTTTCTTTTGTTGTTGTTGTTGTTGTGTGTGTGTGTTAAGGAAACAACCCTTTTGCTACATAAACAATCCTATCTGCATATAGGTTTGTTCCTTGCCATAAATTCTGTTCTAGCCATTAGGGCCTGTTTGGAACATGCGAATTTTTCCTGAATTCTATGTTTTCCCTGTGAAATTGAACTGATTCTTTTGAAACTCCTGTATGGTTCATGTGAAATTTCTGCTTTCCAAATAGGCCCCCTGGGTATGCATTGTTTCACCTTGCCTAAATGAGCTACATATTTTGATTTTTTTTGGGTGCTGTCATTGATGGTCTGATGTGTCTAGCTGAAATCATTAGATTCACTAGGTGTCATTTTACCTTATAGAAACATGGACGATATGGGTGTGTTCTATGTTTATTGCCTTTTGTAATAGGAAATAAAATATTACAATATTGTAGAAAAAAATATTTTGCTATCTGCTGGGCTTGGAAGATGATTGCTTTTCTTGATGTTGTTGGGTCCATTTTATGTGTCAGGCTTCAGTGTACCAAACACCTTTTTCATCTGAGACAGCTTGTTTGAAAAAATGAAATCAGCACCAAACACCTTGGAAGTAGGGATCTTTACAGATCCAGAATCCAATTTTATAGGGTTTAGTAGTGATTTAAGAAATTTTATTTAGGTTCCCTGCTTGTGAAATCTCTAGTCATCATCCTCCCTTATGTTACACATCTTTATAGATCCAGAATCCAGTTTTTGACGGTATAGTAGTGATTTAAGAATTTTCTTGAGGTGCCCAAGAAATTGCTAGCCCTCATCCCTAGTCCCTAATGCTAGCTAGATCCAGGAAAGAAGAGAACTAGGGAAGGATATGGGAGTAGGAATGGTGCGCTAGTTTGGAGAAGTCCATGTGGAGAACTTGGAAAATGAGGGGTAGTCTCGGAGATGAGTAGCATCGATCACTGATCAGATATGTGGATGGGAAAAGGAAGTAATTTAGAAGCTCGTTAAATACTCAATGCCACTAGCAACTATCCGTTAATAAAGTTGCATCTGTAATTTGGATTGATCCAGTCTGGGTTGTTAGGTCCTGTCTAATCTTGCCAGTCATTTTTAACAATAGTAGTCATTTATTGACTAGCTTATATCTTTCTTTAGGTTCATTTTTTCATTTTGTGCTCTGTTAATTTAAGTTCTTGGGTGTAGTAAAGTACACATGCTTGAATGTAGTAGATTGTCAAAAATGAAAGGCTGAACTATATGAGATGGCATGGTTTTTGGAGTATGGATTCATGTGAATTTAAACGATGAAAATTTTCAGCTAGCTTTGGAATATTTTAAAAGGGTGATCTGTGTAATTATCTTGCTGACTGCCTCAAATATTAAATGATAGTGGCATTGGCATTCAAACCCCTATTCGCCGTGCAGAAGCTGGGATATTAATATATTCCCTTTTCTAAAAAAAACCTATTTGCCGATAAAAAGTTGTGATATAAGTTCTGTTGTTGCTTTGCATATAATATATATGGTTTCTCTACAATGCAAGATTTCTCAACTGAATTCTCACATGACATTTTTAAATTTCGATTGCCTCTCTTTTCCATTAACAGTTCATGGTGTTGAATATGCATTCGGAGCACATGACTTCCCCACCAGTGGGGTCTTTGAGGTAGAACCTCGCCAATGCCCTGGTTTTAGGTTCAGAAAATCAATATTTCTTGGTACAACATGCTTGGATCCAATCCAAGTTAGGCAGTTCATGGAGCTTCAGTCAGTAAACTACAATGGAGATACTTACCATCTTATCACAAAGAACTGTAACCACTTCTGCAAGGATATGTGCTACAAGTTGACCGGTAACAAAATTCCCAAATGGGTGAATCGGCTCGCCAGAATAGGTACCATAACTTTACTCATGTGCTAATGCTTGTAGTAGCTCATTGATTCCACATAGCAAAGGTGATAGTGATTTAAGTGCTACTTGTGCATAGTCAGAGTGCAATACATGGCTTTAACGGTCATTGCCACCATTTTTCGCTCTATATTATTGTTTCCACTTTACTTTCTAGAAATATGGTTTACCCTGGTTTCCGAATGTCTTGCCTTCATTTCCAAAAAGTGTTAGGTACTTTTCCATCACACCATATCACAGTGTAACTCAGTAACTGTGTACTTGATATGTGATGTGGCATTGGCTGAATCATCCTGCAAAGAGGGTAGCTGTCTCTAGTGAATAGTTTCATCCACAAAGAGCACTATAAATTTTTGCCATATGTTTTCAGCAGGTTGTTGAATTCAACAGCATGCCCAACTAAGGGATCTGTGGCAGCTCTGACTGTGTAGTTTGATGCCGGCCCGTGTTTCTACTTCACTTAGTAGGACTGTTTTGTATGAACATGGAGTTCTTGTTGTAACTTTTCATAAATCAAGTGCATCTTTTCCTTGTAGGTGCCATTTGCAACTGCCTTCTCCCAGAGTCGCTTAAGATCTCTCCAGTTGGCCATGATCCAAATAGTCAATCTGAAGACTCGGAGAAAAGGCGGCTGAGGAACCCATTTAGCTGTTTCTCTTCGATCTCGAGTCACCGCCAGCTGCCGTCATCTTCTCCTTTCCCACCATCTCCTGTGAAAGAGGGTCTCCCCCATTGTTCCTCGAGGAAACCCAGCACGGGCGCGGCGTCTCTGAAAAATAGGTAGCCTGGCGCCGCCCCTGTGGTGTAACTTCCGGTACCAAGTCGTTGTGCTAATTCTTGCAGTGTCAACATCTGGATTGCACGGCAAGTGCCGTGCTGTAGCTTTCTGTCAGGTACTTGTTTTTGGTCGGTAAAAGTCAGATGCCTGATGGCTGTATCATGTAAAACCCAAGCGTCGTGTGCTGATTTGCCTCGCAAGATCTGTTTGGGAGGGGTGAATTTTCACTCGATTCTACCCGCCTATGTACTCTACTCAGTGATTTGTATATTAATCCATTATTCTTTCAGCTGCTAAAAAAAGTGCCGTGTCGTTCCTGGAATCATCATCTCCCAGCTTTTTCGTTTGACGATGCTTTCTGAGCGGAGTAACATTTGTGGACTGTAAGAGAAATTCCTCCAGGTTGATTTTTTTTTATCCTCTCCAGTATTTCAGGGTGTGTACTATCCTCATCAATCATACAAGTGCATAATTTTGTGACCGCGGGACCAGAGAGTCGATTGGACGGTAGCACCGAAATGGGTGCCGAAAATTCTGATGCCTGCCTGGCTGCCTGTTCCAATCCTATAGTACAAATTCCAGGAGGGAAGCATACGCACACCGGATAAGAATGCCTCCAGGAGTAAGCAAAGGTAGCAGCAGTAGTGTGGTAGTGGTGGTGCCCTTTGGTGCTCAGTTCTCCGCCGTGCCATGAGCCATCCCCACACCTGTCGCCCTTGAGACACAGAGACACTGCACCGGGGCGACGACGGCGTAGTAGTACGAGAGGGACAGAGACGTGCTCCTCCTCTCCGTGCCCCGCTCCGGTTCACGACAGAAACGGAGGTCGCCGTCGCGCAGCGGATGATTGATCCATCGACGATCGATCGGGTTTGTTTGTTCGCTTCGTCGTCGTGCCGAGTGACGGGAGCCGCCGCGCTTTTCGTCAGGTCATCTCATCTTTACCAGGCTTATCTCCCAAGAAGAGAAAAGGCGACGAGTACTGATGCATGGCCTTGATGCAATCATTAGCTGTGGATAACGCTCTCCTAATTTTATTTTTGTTTGTTTTTTTTTTCTCCCAGACGATGCGTCACTTGTTTAATATGAGTGCAGTCAGTTAGGATGCCTCGATCACAGAATTGTAAGCGTTGGTCTTTTGTGTATGCTCAGCATAGCAAGTAACAGTGTTTAAGTCAGAAAAAAACACTGCTTGAGTGGTTACCAGACATGGTTGTACTTGTACCCCTAACCACCAATGGCCTAAGAGCATCTTCACCAGTTGGAGAAAACTTCAACCCCCAAAATCTAGTTATTAGGGGAGATACAAAACATGTTTTGGGTTTTAAAGATATTCTCTCCAGCAAAATGAGAAAATCCAATCACTAATGAGAAAAACGGTGGATTGGAGGGAGGAGAGGTATCCCCTTTTATTTGAGGGTGGGAGGCTAGGATTTAAGAGATTGAGGGAATTTTTTTCTCATTAGGGTTGGGTTTGGGGAACCGCTGAAGTTACAAGATCTCCAAAATAACAGTTTTTTTCCTCATTGAGGGTTATGAAATGACAACTGCTGGAGATGCTCTAAGATTTGACATTCTATGTCTCCCCCAATGACCGATCGACAATGAGAAATCTATGGTCACTTCAATTCTTAGTCTCAAATTGTACCGGACTAATCTCATGTACTCTACTGTTAAAAGCATGCTTAAAGCATCTGCGCTCTACTGTTAAAGAAATGGTAGCATTGGTGTAGTCTAGGCTGTTATTGTCTTCAGCACTAGAATGCACCATGCATGCATTTGTAAGAAGAACAACATTAGGAACAGCTACTCCCTCAATTTTGAACTTTTTAGCTTTTGATTGACCAAATGTTTAGGAAAAAAATATTGTAATCCAAGTTCAGATGAAACTAAAGTGGTCAGAGTTTAAAATATTTGACTTAATTAATTAAGTTGAGCAAAAAATATTGTAGATGTTGATGTATTTTTCTATAAACTTTATCAGAGTTAAAAGAAGTTTGACTTGGATAAAACTAAAGTGAACTAAATTTGAGAGCTATTGGAGCAAGCAATAGAGAAGAGAATGGATCGTGTTCGTCCAAGTAAGATCAAGCGAATTTTTTTTCTATGGGACTTAATTTGTGAAACAGCCCAGAACTCAAATGAAGCCCAGACAATTGGGCCAAGTCCAAATTTCAGAATTCATCATCAGACAAAAGAAAAAAAATACTAACAGAAGACGCCAAAACATTTACAAGCATCTTCTGATTCCGATTACCCCCATTCCCCCCAATATTACATCACAGAGACCATTAGTTCATGATAAGCTGCACTTGCATGATAATCCACACAGATTTACAAAGATTACCAGCTACTAATCTACATGGCTTAACAAGTTACTGAATAGACTTAATCACCGTCAGGACATTGACTGATAGACGTCGTACTGATTATACTAGTGACTTGATTGCTTGAAACTACTGCTACGCGCGCCCTGCAAATCGATCGATCCATCCATCCATTAACACGAAAATACCTAGCTGATAGCCGGTCAATCCTTCCTCGTTCATGCTCATCATATCGGTCGATCAGTTGAAGTGATCGTAGACTACTCCTCCGAAGTAGCCGCCGGGCGCGAGGTCCATGTCCATCATGTTCATGTAGCTGTTGTAGGCGTACTCGCTCATGTAGGTGAGGTCGGCGGCGGCCTCCTCCGGGTCCACCCCGAACTGCCCCACCAGCGCCGCCGGGTTGTGCGTCACCGTCGAGAACGACGACGAGCTCGGGCTGCTGCTTCCTGCGCCCGCTCCGCCGCCGCCACCACCGGCTGCCGCGGCAGCCGCGATGACCTTCCTCTTCTCCTCCTCCGCCTCCTCCAGTCTGTCCTTCATCTTCAGCAGCTGCAAGACGACGGCGGCGGCGCGAAACACGCATGCATGAAGTTAGTAAGCAGCAGCACAGCAGCAACGGGGAACGGAAACAATTCACCGTCATCACACCGAGATCGAGCGAGGTGGAGGTGGTGGCCATGTGTGTAGATTTGAATTAATTTGGTGTCGCTGCCGGAGGACGGATTAGTTGTTACCTCGGTCTCGAGGTGGCAGTTCTGGAGGACGACGGCGTCGTGCGCGGCGCGGAGCTTGGAGAACTCCTCCTCCATGAGCTTGCTCTTGTGGCGGGCGCGGCGGTTCTGGAACCAGACGGCCACCTGCTTGGCGTCGAGGCCCAGCTCGGCGGCCAGCTGCACCTTGCGGGGCGTCTCCAGCTTGCGCTCCTTCCTGAAGCTGAGCTCCAGGAACCGCGCTTGCTCGTCGCTCAGCCGCCGCTTCTTGGCCTGCTCGTCCCCGCCCTCGCCGCCATCCGCCGCCGGCCGCGGCTTCCGCCTCCGCCGCTGCCGAGCCTTCTTCTGCTCACCACCTGGTAGTAGCACATGCGTACATTATTACCGCGCCATGATGGGCTCCCAATCTCTAGCTCGTCCATGGATTACTCGATAATCATATGGTACCAGATCGAGATGACATATGAAGCACTCACCGGAGCCGGGGGTGGCGGCCTCCGCGAAGCTCTCGGGGAAGACGAAGGACGGGAACAGCAGCCTCTCTTCCTCCTCGCAGCCCATGGTTCTTCAGCTAGCTAGCTACTCGAGCAGATTACACTCCAAAACCCACCGCAGGGACAGCAAGAAGAGATCGAGCTGCTGCAGCTGTGTGTTCTATGTACGTAGCTAGATCGACTGATAGATGCTCAGTTGCTCACTACTACTTCGATCGGTCACTGTTGATGGTTGCTATCTACAGGCAGCTTTAATTTGTGCTTCGATCTGCCTCTGTAGCTTGTACTAAGAGTAGTAGCTCGGATATTTGTATAGGAGTGTTAGCTGCGCTGGGTTGCCCAGTGCAGTGACCAGCGGCTGTGTCCTAGTCTGTGAGCTCGGAGTCCGGCACCGGGATTTATAGGCGCTGGACTGGAAGAGAGCGAGCTGAGGGGGGGCGCTGCTGTTGCTGTACCCCTACTTGGGTTGGGTTGGTTGGGACTTGAGGGAGGAGTCGATAAATTTTGGTGTGGACCGTGGAGAAAGCAGGCAGTTTTGTCGCTGTCACTCGCGCGCGCTCGCCGCCGGCCGAGAGGAGCTTTGCCTTTGCGTGCGTAGCGCTGCTGCTCGTAGTGATGGTAGTTTATGGATAATGGAAAATTAACGAGAAGGGAGGGGAGTTGGGAGCAATCGGTAAAGCGTGGCCGCAGCAGCAGCGATCGAGCTTATATTACTTGCAAACCAGCTAGCTAGCTAGCTCCATCACCATCATCTCGCGATTAATATAACAGCGGTGCCGCCTTTTGTCGACAGGGACGCGCGGCACGGCCGGTGAAGACGGATCGGTGGATTTTCGTCGCGGCAGCCATGAGTGATGAGTTCCTGCTGGGTTTTTATTTCTTACCGCTGGCTTTCTGCCGATGCCGATGGCTGCTGCATCTGAATTCTGAATGCCCGCACGCATGCCAGTGCCACCCACCAGCAGCAGGGTAAATTTGACAAGTCAGCGGAGCGTGAAGGCCGGGAAGGTTGAAACAGTGCGCGCGTGGGAAACTTCTCCAACTAGAAAACTGTCCATCTCCTCGTTTTGAATTGAAACGCTAAAAAGTAAAAAAGCAGTGGTACTCCCTTCGTTTTAAAATAGATCGATGACATAGTTGACCTTCTTTTATTGTTTCAAATTGTTTTTTTTTTTTGCCTTTCTACACAAAAAGAAGTACAGTAGATTGCATTCATCTTACAGTAGATTGGCCTTGTTTAGTTCCCACCAAAAACCAAAAACTTTTCAAGATTCTCCATCACATCAAATCTTACAGCACATACATGAAGTATTAAATATAGATGAAAATAAAAACTAATTGCACAGTTTGTCTGTAAATCACGAGATGAATCTTTTAAGCCTAGTTACTCTATGATTGGACAATGTTTGTTAAATAAAAACGAAAATGCTAAAGTAGCAAAATCCAAAAAAATTTCGCAACAACTTGCAAGGTGCCCAATTTGTTAGAAGAACTTAGAGAAATTAGTCCAAGTATATGGTCCAAATACTACCCATACATATTTGGCTACGCGAGACAGTGATCTAGGGATTCACTATCCCTAGAAATGATATCGTCGTAGCATTCTTGGCTCATCCACCGCTCTATTCGCATGCATATGGGACATCTTGTAGGTAGCCCTAGTCTTTCTCTCTTTGCCGGTTCTAGGCCACCACAACGCGCTTTGTGCTACCTTCACCTCTTAAGTCGTGAGTTGAGTGGACTTGTGCTCCACTTTCATTTGATAGACAACCTCATGTCCATGCTTATTTGGTAGGACACATCCGGCCACAAACTGATCATCATATTGGTGTGTATGTGTTCCCTGCAGCATACATGACATTGGTGTCCTGCATTGGCAAGCTTAGTGGGGGAGCAAAGAATGGCGACGGGTTCTCGATGACCTTCGCCTCGTGACATCTGTCAAAAATCCTTTTCTCGTGCGTCGTCTGACTATGCTACGGAGCTATTTAGGTTAGACCTGCTATATGTGCTATTTGCATTACACTTACATTGGTCAAGTGTAACTATCATGACATTGGGGTTCTGATAAGATCGAGCCAAGCAAGTTGGACCACTATCAAATGAATATATGTGTGTCCTAAATAGATTGTCCTCAACGACATACAATGTGACCAATTACACCACATGTGTAATGTTTGGACTGTAGATGCACAAAACAACCAAGTTCTTGCATCAAATTGAGCTTACATCCACATGGATAGTTGTTTTATGGTGGATGCAATTTAGTCTTCTTGTATATGTGTAATAAGTGTACAAACATATAAACCATGATTGAAGTACTTTTGATGACCGTGTTATGTATTTCAAAACAGGAGGAGTAATTAATGAAGCAAAGTTGGACTCATAATAAAGAGAACAAAGTTGGAAGAGATGGATTTGCTTTTAATACTCTTATAAACAAGCAAGCTAGCGGTTTTTAGTACTCAGTGTGATGTCAAAGAGAAGCGGCGGTTGGCCGGCCGTTTGGTTGAAACTGGGAGTCTTCAGTGTTTCAGATGCACAAGTTACCATCGCAGCGCGTGGCTGGTCTTGTCGGCTTCCGGGGTCCGGGAGACAATCACAGAAACGGCTGCCTAGCAGCTCCAAGGCAATTGACGTGAACTACTCTGCATGCACGCGTGCGCTGTACCTTTCTTACAAAAAAAAAACACACCTAATTGGCTAAGTTTCCATTTCCAAGCTGCTTATTATATGGAGTATATATAAGCTTACGTTGCGCAAGCAAAGTACATGTCAATAAATAAGTACACAGGTGTGGATAAATATATAAGTCGGGCGATCGATCGGGCACGTGAAGGCGAAGCATTTTCTGGCCCGTCGCGTACGTGTAAATATTTGACCGCGACGTGTTCTCGATGGATTAGAGCAATGGAGCTAGTAGCTACTCCTAGCAGAGGGATGGATGGATGGATGGATGGATGGATGGATGGGTGGGTGGACGAGAAGAGGTTTCTTGTGGTCTCTTCTCTCTCGGCGTCGACGACGCGCGCAGCTAGCTGGTCTGTCCCTTTCTCTCTCATTGAGTTGGGTGCACGCACGGCTAGCTTTAGATGTTTAGAGATATCGTCTGAACAGTGGTGCTTTCCCGCGACGCGATCAAATGGCGGGCGAGTCGACGGGATCGGATCGATGGCTGACGGCCTAGCTAGCTCACGGCCACGCCTTTTGGAAACCTGCTGGCATGGTTTGCGTGCGTTCTCATGCCGATATGTATGTGTAAAAGCGCATGTGATGCCAAATCGGAAGCTATGGTTTGGCACCCAGGAACAGGATTCTGCAGCACTTGGAAGAAAGCTCAAAAGTCGTCGTCGTGCAATAACGACACTAGCTAGTCACTAGGCACTGCTCATATATCCGTTCCCGGCCGGCCCCGGCCCCTGCGTGCAAAAGCAGTTGAGATCGTCGAGCACGTATCGTCGTACGTACGTGCACAGTGCACTGTTACTTGTCCATGCGTGCATGTGGTCAAATACTATTTATGCGAGCTAGTACACAACAACCACTCCCCGGTCGAGTTGAACAGGGGGTGCCAGTACATGCATGGAGGACCCAAGACCGACCGATCGACGAGAGGAGTGAGCAACCGGCTAACTGCAACTGCAAGGACAAATCGGCCATCAGGAGCCTCGATCGCTCGGTCCTGCTGGGTCAGTCAGCTTCAACGACCTGGACTTAAAAAGAGCAGCTCGCCGTTCTCCTCAAAAGCCTCTAGGTTAGGTACAAGAGCATCACCTGTGTGTATGCCTCCTCCTGTGTAGCTAGCTAGTACCTAGTATACGGCTCATCATTTGAGGACTCGCTCAGTACCATCGTCTTTTGCAAGCCCTGCCAGAGAGAGACGTGTACTGTTTATCTTGCATCGCAGCTATAGGACCAGGGAGAAGAAACTTTTCGCAGTCCTTTCCTTGCAAGCATGGCCGCCTAAGAGTACCGTATATCAGTGCTGCGTCCACACGTACATACGTCAACTGCTCTTCCGGCCCGTACGTGTGGGGCTTCAGTGCCCTTTATTTTTTGTACAAGGAGTTGTTCGTCACGCTTCCGCGCACACGGGTCAATATTGCACTGTTGTTAGAAGCATGCAGGGCGCACTTGGGGAGCTTGCTAGTCGTTTTTCTTTAGAATTTTACAGTATAAGACTATAAGTACGTAAATTCTACCTCTACGAGCAACTTCAAAAAGACTGAGCCGACAGATTACGACCGAAGGACTGAGCCTTGCCAAGTCGGGGACTTAAACCCGGGTGGACAGATTTCACCACAAGTAACCCGACCAGCTGACCCCTATGATCAGTTCACAGTTGGGCGCTAATTTATAGTCATGATTAAAACATGAATGGTGTTTGCTTATTTTTTCCCTAAAAAATGTTCATGATGATGTTTAGTGGTGGAAATAGATATTTTGATTAGAGCGGGCCAGCTAAACATGGTCAATCCCATCAAAACATATTCTAAACTTTTTAAAAGGTTTGAAATCACAATTTTAAGATTCTCAAAGATAATAACTAGTACCTGCGAAAATAGAGAAAACGTTAGCATGGCTGCAAATTTTGATTCTTAAAAGTAGTAAGATTATAATTGTTGCTTATGTATCTTATTTAGAATCTAGATAGGATTAAAAGTTTGGTATGGTGTTAGGGGGTTGGGGGGGAGGGGCATGATCCTTATTTGTTCCAACTTGAACCTGTGAGTAAAAATAATTTGTAGAGGGTTACATGAGACTTACTGGAAGATAGATGAAGTTCAAACGTTTTTACCTATGTTCATTGCTAGATGGAAGATAAACTAGGTTACTTGCTGTTTTCTTTTGCTGAATCCACCCCTAAATAACAGTAGTTACTGATCTTTCCACAAAGTTATGTTTAGGTATAGTTATCGGGCTTTTGTGAAATTGTAGTAGATGTGAACACTTATACATAGACACATATACCCTATTAGTCTACTCCTATGAGGACCTCTAAAGGAGTTAACTCACAACTCACGAGATTAACAAAGTCGGCACATATATCTTTTTATTGACAAGCATATCGTCTACCACTAAATTAAGAATAACAACACCATTAAATCTTAAAAAATCAATAAAAATACAAGCATCCATATTAAGTCTCGGAACTTGAATCTAGATGGGTAGGTTTTCCTACAACTAACCCAACTAGCAGAGCTATACTCAATTAATTTCATGAACTAACTAAGCGGTACTTCGTTCTGATATAATTTGTATATTTACCTAAGGTGCAAAACAATACAATTTTATCTTGGTCTCTATTTGTAGTTTGTATAATATGTGCTTATGGATCCAATTGGTTGCCTACACAACTCTTTATTCAGACACCACCCCAATACAATTTGGCCACGTATGGTTACTTACACAAGTCTATATGTAGGGCACTCACAATACAGACTCTATCATAGAGTCTAAAGTTATTTATTATCTCGAATAATATAGACTTAGAGTCTAAATAAGACTTGGAATCTTATTTTTTTTCTACCTCTTTCTTCAATAAATATGTTGTCACATCAGCAAAATACCATAAATAATATGTAATTAATTGTCTTAGACTGTCGATCAAATCTTGCATATCCATCTATGCCCCTCCTCGTCATGCACCCTAAGGCCTAAACACGATCCATGGCACAGTAAAGATCCCCGTTGTCACCCTCTGGGTCACGACCATAGTGTGACCAGCCAATGCAAGTCGCCACAAACGAAAGTAGGTGAGAGATCGAGTGGGAGGGAGAGGGTGGATGCATGGTAGGCATGTATGTAGTAATCGGTAGGGAGCAGGGCAAATCCTACTTTTATATGGGCCCAAAATAGGTTGGGGTAACTTCATCGAAGGCAGATGTGAGTAACTTAAACACCCACAGTCACCCAAGCACACAGGTTTTACACTCACTAATATGGGATAACAACAACACTGCTCAACTTACGTTTCAGACAAACTTAACAACAAGTTGCTCAATTTCATTCAGGTTTATGGCAAACTAAACAGGCTATTGTGATGCAATTCTATACTAATACAACAGCAACCAATCAGACCCTGCCTGCTATGTATTATTATTTGTCTAAAGCAACATGGTACTCATATTATTTTTCCCCTACTGCTAAAGCATTATTGCTCTAGCTGGACACTGTCCTAGTTATGACATACTTCTTCTATCCTATTAAAAATATCGTTTTTAACTTTTAAACTTCTTGTTTAATCATTCAAATTTTTTATATAAATAATAAATAAATGAATTATTACAAAGTATCTTTAATAAAATAAAATAAGTCATAATAAAATAAATAATATTTATATAAAATTTTTGAATAAGATAAATGACCAAATAAGAAATCTAAAAGTCAAAAAACGACATTATTATCAATGAGACATAGAGAGTACGTGGCTATCATCAAGTCTTATCTAAAGGCCATATCGATGATGTGAAACTAGCTAGCGCTCTCTTTAGAAATGTCAATTGATCAGTTTTAGTCAGCCTTTAATTTACTGTTATCCTCCTTTTGGTGAGTGACAGATTTGGACGCGCAGACAGACATTCGCGGCGTGCGTGCATGCATGAAGTGGCCTGCAGGGTGGTGGACGACGACAACGACGCAGTGCAACCACCTGGGCACGGGCACGCCTCACGCGGGGACGTAACTGTGCACATATGCTTCGCTTAGTATAACCTTGTCTTTTCGTGCCCAAAAAGAATAATCTTAAACCAGACTTACAGCAAGTATATGCACATGATATATCGGTACGTGTTTTTGGTTATCGTTCAATGCATCGCTAGCTGTATAATACTAGGCCTTGTTTAGTTCCAAAAAATTTTGGGAAATGGACACTGTAGCATTTTCGTTTGTATTTGACAAATATTGTCCAATCATGGACTAACTAGGCTCAAAAGATTCGTCTCGTCAATTTCGACCAAACTGTGCAATTAGTTTTTATTTTCGTCTATATTTAATACTCTATGCATGCGTCTAAAGATTCGATGTAACGGAGAATGTGAAAAATTTTGCAAAATTTTCTGGGAAGTAAACAAGGCCCTACCACAAACGAATTGTGACTTCGAATCCGTTCGGCCGGTCTAGAGCAAAAACTTCCGCGTAGCGTAATCTCTCCATCGCCATTTCGAGCAGCGGCAAGACTTGACGTGTTGACAGGTCCCTGGTGGCCCGGAAAACCTTGTGCTCGGTGCTAGTGGCCGCCGGCCGGCCAACTGAGAAACGGTTGGTTGGTCGCGGCAAACTTTAACTCATATCATTTGGATATATATACATAAGGTATTAAATATATAATATTTACAAAACTAAAAACATAAGTAGAGAATGCAAGATAAATCTTCTGAGTCTAATTAATCTATAATTATAGACACTAATTATCAAATAAAAAGAAAATACTATAACATCTGCTAAACTTTTACACCTTTTAACTAAACACTTCCTTAATTTTACCCTTGAGGGTATACGCTCTCACTCTCTCCGCCACTGAATTCACAAAAGTATGCAAACATATATCTCAATGTAAATCTACGTTGAGAAGATATGTGTTTGTATACTTTTTAATACGAATCAAGTGGTAAAGAAAATAGGAGCACATGCCTTTAGTGGAAAAAAAAATGCCTAAGCAAGTTTTGGCCTTTGGGTGACCAGAGAGAGAAGACCCGAGGGGAATGGGGAATGATGAATATTGAATGGCCGGCCTGGGCTAGCCGATGATGCATGCATGGGAGTTGCATTGGGACGACGGGGCCACCGGGAGGGGGGGGGGGGGGGGTGGGGCTACAACTACAAGGATGCCTGCAGCCGCAGCCCGGCCGGTCGTGCACGGCGTGTGGGGCAGGCCGTAGAAAGACGATGCAAAGAGGGCAGTGGCAGCAGGTGCGCGGTGAGGTCGTGCGGAGGGAGGACCAGTCGCCAGTCGGATTGGCCCGGCGTGTATCGCATCGGTATCGCTGTCCCCGGCAGTCTCGTCGCGCGCACATGGGACGCCTCGAACGTGTCGTGACCCCCCGCGCGCGCCGTTGTCGCCCGGGGCCGTGCGCTCGGCGCGCCGCCACGCGTCCTCGCGGCCCGCCTCTGACCTCTCCCGGCCCGTGCGCGCGCAGGCGCTCCTCCAGCCAGCCCCCGCCGCGCCCCACCCCCCGTCCACGACGACGAGATGGAAAAAAGCCTGCGCAGCGCACCACCAGCCAACCGGACCGGCTATCCTATCCGCGCAGGCTTTCGAGCGAAAGCGACCATACCGCGCCCGCGCGGACCCCGACCCCTGAGCTCGGCGCCGCGGCGTGAACAGGACATGCTGTCATGCGGCCGGAGCCGAGGGGCGCGCGGGCCAGAGAGGGGAGGGCAAGGTGGCGCCGGTGCTCTGGGGGCTTGACTGCCCCGACAGCGTACGCTGCATCTGGACCGAGGGTGAAAGGTGCAACTCGGATGCATCGCAGAAAGTAGGGTAAAGCCAGGCGAGGCGCGTCTTGGTGGGAATAACTGACCCCGTCGTCGTACGGCGACGCCAAATGGCCATGACTAGCAACGCAGATAGACCCGGGCCCCGGCCCGGCCGGCCGCCGCGCCCCACATTGTTGGCCAACGATATATGTGCGCATCGCTCAGACCTCACCATGCATGGCGTACGTAGCCCTAGAGACTACGAAAGCTGGACAGCTACACATTTGGGTGGGTGAACAGTGTGCATGCCGTTGCCGTAAGCTGCTCGCTCTTTCTATTTATTGGAAAGAACAAGCATGGATGGCTAGGCCGGCGTAGGAGTGAGCAGCCCTGCAGCATGCCTGATGGAGCGATCGATATCGAGCTGTACATTGCGTCAGAGCAGCGATGACGGCTGCGGTGGTTCAGCTCCGTATCGGAGGTGACGAGCGAGTATCGTCGATCGGCCATCACTCATCTGGTGCTCGTACGATCGAGCTGAGTCCAGCATTGAGTTTGCTACATGCATGTGGCGCTGCCATGGCCGCGCGCGTACGTCGTAGCTGCTCCGGTCGGCCGGGCGCCTTTACACGTACGTACGTACTGCACTGTACTGAACAGGCATGCAGCAAACCTTGCCAGCAGTCAGTGCCGGGCCTGACTTTGCTGTACCTCTCTAGCTACTCCTAGCTTTATTTTATAGCCACGTTGAACAGGTGCGTCAAAAGTTCAAGATGCGCATGCATAAAGCATTAAATATAAACGAAAATAAAAACTAATTACACAGTTTGTCTGTAAATCGCGAGACGAATCTTTTGATCCTAGCTAGTTAGTTCATGATTGAACAATATTTGTTAAATAAAAACGAAAGTGTTACAGTAGCGAAATCCGAAATTTTTTTCAAACTAAACGAGGCCTCATAATTCTTCCCCGAGGGAAAAGACTGAAGATGTGTAGGAGTATATATGGTGTTTTGGCCTCATATATATGGATGGAAATGTAGTTTTTTTTTTTAACCACGCGTGGTTATATATTCTGCTCCCCAGGTCTCTCTGTGTCATGGTAACGACATTGGCATAGCTCTTGCTCTTGTTCTTCATGCAGAACAAATTATAAAATATCTACTAGCTTCACTATCCCCTTCAAACTGTGTACTGAGTTGTGTGGCTAGGCCACTTTAATAAACGAGATTAGATAAAACCTGCAGGGGTACTCTGTACAAACACCATATGTATAATAGTAGTAGTACTTTCTTTTGCAAAACGTAATATGCACATGTACGAAATGAACTGGACATTCTTTATGTGTTCAGAAATTAAAAATTGTTGAATTCATGTATACAAAAGACAAGCCTAGCTATCGATATGCACCTGTGGGCGTGTGCTATTGCAATGCTTATTTTTGGAGCTCAACGTTGAACACGTCCACAACTAGAACTCTTCGTGGCCTATCTAATTCCGGTAAGATCGAGCGTACTACGTATTACTCGTACATACAACGATTGCCCCTGGTCCAGGCTTCATGGGCAGATGCATGTTCGTGGTAACTACCAAGTAGAGAGGCGCTTGTGTGTTACCTCCATTGATGATTGCACGCGCATGGGAAAGAAGATGTTGAAATGCGAGGTGTAAACGAAATATTTACCTACAAACGACGCATATATTTATTATTACCATCGTGAACTTAAACTTTGTCATCTTTCCTTTCTGCTATGGGACGACGACACGGCACAAGAACAAACGCACAAAAGAGGGATCGGATCGGAGAGACACGGTAGCGCAAATCTAGACCTCCCCTCGCTTTAACCACCAGGTTAAGGTACTAATCAGTTATAAACAATTGCCCCTACGTGGTACGACTAGGTTTGGACCTATCAGGCCTGGCCTGACCAGAGCGTACGACTCTCGCCGGCCGTTCACGTGCATCCATGATCCAACCCCTGTTGTCACCAACCTCGCCGGCCCAGCCAATGAGGCGCCCCCGTGCCTTTGGACACCGGATAAGGACGACGATCATATTAATATCGTCCTCGATCGCCTTGCTTGTTTGCAAATGTTTAGGGCACGGTAAATTGCGTGGTTACTTCCCAACAACCATGCTGTTTAATAAGCATCCAGCTTTTGACCTCAAATATATTTCGCCTCCTTAGTTGATATGTGCTATGTCGTCCTTTCCTTGCTCGTTGCTCCTTTTCATTTTATTTGCTGATGATGACTAGTATGTAGTATTCCTGGCCTGGAATCTCTCTGCCCAGCATATTAAATTACGCGAAATTCTAGGGTTTGAGGCTTTGGGGGGCAGGGGTGCATGTAGTGCTAAACAAAACATGGGCAGTACGTAGTAAATAACAACGGGTCGGGGTGGATGGAATAAAGAGATGCCAAGTGTAGTAGTAGAGCACAATTACCCCGGGCTGAGTGCATGAGTGATTCCCTGTCACATGCCTAGCTACGAGGGCTAGACGGAGAGGCCCCTTTTGGCATGGCATGGGGCTGATGCGCGCATGGCAGTGGCAGCGCACGCACCACACACAAGCACCACCAGTTGGCAATAGATTAGTGTCTTAGTCCCTGTTTTTAAACAAAAACAAAGAAAGAAAAGCCGAGCAAGTGGGCGTTGATTAGTAGTAGTACGAGAGCCGGCGTTGGCTTTGGGCATAAACAAAGGGAGTGCCATCCTTATCTCAGACACCTCCCGGCCCTGTTTCCCCATCTCCAACTTGTGGAATCCCGACGCCATTATAACTAATCCCCCCCTCCAACACCGCGCCGTGCGAGTGTGACCACGCACCAAAACCTAATCTCCTCGGGACACGGGCTACACGCCTCCTCCCGGCCCGCCGCTCCTTTGACGATTAGCTTAGCTTAGCTTAGCTAATCCGATCCCTGGAGCTGGAGAGGGAGCTGCTGCATGCTGGAGGCATGGTTTAGTTTAATTTAATGGCGGAGGGAGATCTCCGACGATCCGCGGCGCCCGCGCCCGGATTGGGCAGCAGCTCGATCGGCGCGGTGTGTGTCGTACGTGGGCGCCTGGGAGGACGACAGCGACTGCCCGAGGCCGATCGAGCAAGGCGCCCGCGCGCGGCCGGCCGGACGGCAGGGGAGCGCGCGCATGCCGCACGCTAGCTAGCGAACGGAAAGACGAAGCTAGCAAAGCACGCAGCGGCAAGGAACGTACGTACGCTGCCTCGAAGTGCGCACACGGCGGATTCGCTCGTCGATCTTTCCTTTGCGTGATCGGCTCCTCCATCTCGACCGAATCCTCTCAATGCAATCGATCAGGAGCGGAGCTCGATCGATCGACCCGGCCGCTAAAAATTAGAGGACGCGAGGGAGCCGGCCGGGGAGCTAATACCGATGCACGTACGCATGCTCTCGTCGTTACGCGCCCGCGGGCAGCTAATTTCGCGCCTGCCTTAACTGACTTGATCGGCAGCTTTCGGACGTGTTACTACTACAGGGCCCTATTTAGCTTAACAGTGTCGTATAGGTCAATGGGTCAAGGTATTCAATAGAGAAAAGAAAACTCAGGCTGCCCTCCTTTGATTTCCAACCCTAGTTAAGCGTGTCCACTGTGTTCTTTCTTCTGTTCATGTTCCTGGCCTGCAGAGGTTTCGAATTCACAAATGGTACCGGCCAGATCGAGGGCCGGTTACTACCATCATGACCAGTAAAACGAAACAAATTAAGCATTTCTAGTAATAAGTTTTTTTTTATATACAAACTTGTGATTTATAATGAGTTTCTTTATTCGTCCATTAATGCAAGGGACATTATGATCCATCATTTTGTTCAAGTTAACTACACTAACCATGAGCGTTTTTATCCCTCCAGGTTAACAACTGATGTTTTGGCTATATATACGAGCCCCTCCTCCACTCTACGAGCAACACGTATACCAATGCCTGAACTAGGGCTTGCACCATCATGGCAACAAGTGTAAACTCGCGGCTTTGTTTTAACGGCAGCACTAATGCCACGTTAATTAAACCGGAATCATGGCCCGGCTTTCCCCGAAAGGCGCCAAGTTTTGTGCCACATTTTAAGGAACGGGACGGGTTTAATTGGTTGGCAAGCAAGCTTCAACCCCAAGGCTGCTGCACACTTGGCATGTTTCAGTCCATGGTTTCCCATGGTTTGTTAGCTAGGATACTCCTCTTTTTTTTCCCATGCATGCTAGCTACCTAGCTAAAGCAGCCTTCACCAAACTTAGCTTGTTGTTGCTCCCTCCCTAAACTAATATAATCATCCCAAGTTGCACGGTAAAGCTAGCTTAACCACAAGCCACAGAAGCAAAGGATCGGATGGTGGGCTTTGATAGGGTTCTATTAGGCCGGGTAGGGGGACTTCCGGACCCCGGGGGACCTTGGAACATTCAGACAAATTAAAGGCGAAAGGCTAACATTAATCGCCACTATAAACAACTCGCTAACCTTTGCAGCACATATGCTCCGGCCACACGCCGAAGCTCACACAAGTGTCGATCTGGCATGACATGGACGGGAATCGCTGACCTGGCTCCTCCCGAGAGGCGACACGTGCCAGGCGGGTTCGGGCGACTGTGTCGCCGGAGTGAGGCGCGGACGCCGAGGCGACCCGAGGAGGGGGTGATGGTGGGATTCCGAGCTTAAATATGACCAAGTGTACGTTATGCTATATGGCTACCTTGAGTAGAAAAATGGTTTTCCCAGTGAGGTTTTGAGGTGGAGGACATGGCCATGGCGAGGCGAAACGTGGCTATCGTGTCGCGATTAGTTTATGGCCGGGACCGTTTTAATTAGGTGTAAGATTAGGCGATTAACTATATTGATCGATCAGCACTTGAAAGGCGCGACAGCTTTCTTGCGATCACTTTGTTTTTATTTGGGGTTCACTTCTCAAGGGAAAATCTCTATCGTGTGATTTGCTATACAAGGCAAGTATGTGACATAAGGGCTGACGCCTCATAACCATGTCAACACAACACTCTGTGTTTTTGTACGCGTGATAATCCGACTAGTACTACGATATATATGATCATGCATATATGCAGCTAATAGCATACATATACATATCTTTTTCAACTTGAGTGTGTTAAAAAGTTTGTAAATAATGCTAAGTGAAAAAACAGTAAGTACTTGCATTACTAATAGGTTTATTTATGGAAAGATCAACAATGTTTATTTCTTCTAAAAGTAAGATCATGTGCAAAAGTGCCAGCTAATCTTGGATTAGCAGGAAAAGAAAGCAAGATTAGCAACTTGATATTCTCCGTATACTCAATCATATCCACTCACCGTTTTAATTGACGCCCGCTAATTGTTCTTGGAATAAAGAAACTTATGTTAGGTAATCAGATGCAAGGTTCTTTCGTTGGGGAATAAAAGAACAGCCATGAATTGGCAAACTGCTAGAACATTGTAAGCTGCATGCATTGTCTGTACATACACGCCAGATACCGTACATTCAGAAAACAACACAGCGGAAGTTGCTTTACATCTAGCCCAATCAAAGTGCATTCTGCAATACCAATATGATACATGTGAGAAATAAAGCACCCACACCAGAAAGCTGCACAATCTTATATACAGTATACACCACTTGTTCAGTAGCATCCCAATGCACTTTCAAACTGTCCTGACAATCACAAAGAAAAAGATGACTCAGGTTGACTTCAGTGACTTGCTACACCTCCCTGGTATCTGAATCCTCCGAAGATAGCGAGCCCAGCCTTGTATCAGGCAATGCTGGCTCTGCTCTCACATTGTTTTCACTGCCCTTGTGCTGGCTGCAAGCCTGAAATCTGAAGCAACATGACAGATGGTCGTTAACGATCCCGGCAACCTGCATGAAAGAGTAGATCGTTGTAGGTCCAACACACTGGAACCCTCGGCGCATCAAGTCCCTGCTTATGGCTTCAGCTTTTGGTGTCTTTGTAGGTACTTGGCGAGAATAGCGGAAGCCGTTTGTGATGGGCCTGTGGTTCACAAAGCTCCAGCAGTAGTTGCTGAACGATCCAAAATCCTTAACCACCTACAGGTAAGCATTTCGAAAGTTTAAGACATGGAATACTGAAATTATGAAACATATGGTACTGCACATAGGATGGTTGATCAAATCATGGTGAACTGCAGATCACGTATAGAAGAAGCCCATGTATCACATTGTTCAGATTATCAAAGGATACAAGATGTGGCCCATGTACGAAACGAGGTCTCTGCCTCTTGGGATTTCTCTTTGCTTATTATGGACAGGAAAATGGCTGTTTTAGTGCTGTGCTAGTCTTCCGATCGAGTTGCAAAGCAAAAAAACTAAGCTGAGTGGGATCTCACTAGTATTTTTTTTATATGCATTGGACAAAATGGTCAAAATTTCTAATGTTGCCAAATTTCTGATACCGTTTTCCCCCTTTGTTGTTAAATGCCGAAGAAAATGGCAAATAGGAAAAACTGAAAATGATAAACTCAACAAAAAGATTCGATGCAAATGCAAATAACTGTAAGAATACAGATTCTTGTACCTTCTGCATTTGCTTAGCATTTGTTACAACTGCCCGAATCTTTTGCTCTGACAGCAGCACGATTCCATTGGATCTCAATAAGTTTATCTTCTTCTCCGTAAATTCAGATACCAATGCAAAGTTGAAGCCATCGAAAATCTCCCTGGTACAAAAGCTGAATCCATCACTGGACATCCTAACAGCTCTGCTATGAACAGAGTTTTAGTTTTGGGCAGCATACCTGAATTCCTCCCTCTTGCTCAAAATAGAAGGCCAGGTGAGTTCACCTAAGGCTAGTGAAAGTGTGAGCAGCTCGAATAGCATTCTGTCATCGTGAACGGGAACTCCCCATTCTTCATCATGGAATGTGACATAGAGGGGTTCTGAAGAAATGGAGGTACCATACCATATAACACAAAAAAGCATGATATTAGTTGATAATGGCGAGCCTATACTTTCACAAAACTGAAAAATCAACAACACATAACGACTTTTTCTACAAAATGCATTTCAATCCTTGTGGTATTCTAAAAAACCAAAAAAAAAAATCAGGTGTTTATTTTTGCAGAATGACTATCTGTACTAAACTTTGCTCATAAAAAAAAACTATCTGTACTAAAGTGTAGAGATGCATGTTCACCAGTTTCAGACTGCTCATGGATAACAGTTCTAGAGCTACACCTCGTTTAATAAAATTGCGGTAAAGTTCTTGCCATCCTTTCGAAAAAAAGTTCAGTATATTAAGCACTAATTCACTAACGTCTAATAGTAAACGACAAAGGAGAAGTCTCAACTGTAACGTACGCGTACTGATCATTTGCAATGTACTAGAGAAACCATGAAGAAAATGCAGTTATATTTCACTTCTTTTAAGAGAAACAACCAGAAAACTGTGATTAACTCACCCGAGTTTGCAGTTATCCAGGAACACTTCTTCTTCTCCGCGTCCGGGCCAACTGGCATCAGAGGAGGCGAGGTCCTGCACCCAAGTGACGGAACGAGCCTTCCATTCTTGCACCGCTTCTCTTGATCATCCAATCGTCGTCCCTTCGCCTTCGAATTGGCCGGCGTCTTGGCTCCCTCCGCTAGCTTCGCCCTGGCACTGGCTACCTTGGAGGAAGCGGTGGGTAGGGCCATCCGGATGCGCCGTACCTCCGGCAAGGAGGACTCTGACCTGACGCCCGGCATTTGCAGTTGCAGTGTCAAGATTCTCGAGCTTCCCGGTGTTTGTTCAGTTCGGCAGGGACGACCGGACGAGCGGCTTATTAACGTTGTTTTGAAACGGATGCAAACAGGAGGCTAGGGCAGCCATGTCGGGCTGGGCGTCGCCGTCGGCTGCGGGTGCAACGGCCTCGGCACCAAGGGTGGCGTCGCCACGACGCCTCGTACCGTTACGCACAAGCATTGCCATACGCCGCCTTGAGTCTCAACACGTAGTCAGTCTCCGTCGCGCGCGTCGTCCCATTTGCAGCCCGGGCTTCCGTTAGTTTGCTTGCGGCAGCCGGCAGAGCTCTCGTCGGCAAAGATCTTCCCATGAACATTCGACAAGTACTCTGCAGTAGTCCTTGGAGAATCACCTTCCAGATGTAATGTAACAATGCAAGGAACACGGCAAGACGAATGGACACATATAATGGAAGAAATGTGATATCAGCAACAGAATCGGCACTGGATACGACAAAACTTGTGATACCAGCATGTAGAATAAACCTGCAACCATTGTCTTGAAACCAGTTGAGTGCTCAGGAAAATGGAAATCTATGTTCTACTTTACAGGAACGTTCCGAATTGTAGTAGCTGTAAAGTAACCAGGACTCAAATGAGTCCAACTAATCTAGTTGTGTACAAATTTTTCATCTCTCTGACTGCCTGTTAGCACTTGCTCTGAGTTTTCCAGAAGCACACTGAACATTGCAATGCAGGGAACTGCACAGTGTAACTAAGAAATATAATATGGGATGTCAGCCCCTCAGGTCAGCCTAGATAGGATTCGCAAAACCTCCAGCTTCTGGCAAAAAAAAAAAAAAAAAAAAAAGGACTTGATACCAATCAAGCACTGCTGGGAAGCAGGGGATCACACAGTAGGTCAGCACTGGCAGACGGCACACTCATCTGGATATGGGGTTGTTCACCACCTGCAGAAAGACGTGTCGTCATGTTACAAGTCAATAATACAGCAGTCATCAAGTGACTAGATAATAGATGGGGAAATAACTACTTACCGAGAAACACAGGGTACAATGCTGTTGCAAAACCACTTGCCATAGGTGGCAGTTGCATCAACAGTCCATATGTTCATATCATGCTCTTGGCAATCAAATTATTTCTCTGAGAAGTACATTGTATCCTGAAAATGAAGCGGCTCATTCCCCCAAGAGGTCCATCTGGGAAACAACTCTCTGGCAAAAAGCTCGATGCATCTTGAAGGTTTAGGACCTGGAATATATTCTGAAAGTAATTCTTTTACAGGTTAAGGATCAGGTGATTGAACATCTGTTATATCCAGTGAAAAAGGCCAGATCGCATTAGCGTCTGTTCCAAGATATAAATACAAGGACACTTATGTATCGCAATCACAACAAGGGACACTTATGTATTGCAGGGAAGGATACTCTCAAGGGGAGGTTTCCTTGAGTGAGCACCTGGGACACTCATGATTACTTGGCTTCCTTCTAACAACTTGAAGTTTGACCCTTGCTCGCCATTTGTGTTCTACATAAACAAATCAGGAGAACATAATCAATGAAATTGAAAGGAATATAACTGCAGAACTAAAGTCACAGTCAAGATTCGGGACAAATAAGCTGGTCGGATAAGCTTACAACATTGATGTAGCCAAGGAGGAGGCACTCATAAGGCCTGTGATGGAACAAGTCTAAATCACCAATTAGAGAACCATCAGGTTTCACCTATAATTGGCAAAGAGTTTAGAACCAAAATGCAGAAAAATAATAATGTCACTATAAAATTAGCAAATGTATCAATGAAAAATACTGTTGCAGAAGGTGCCAAATGAGTATCAAATGTAAACCTTAAGCCAATAAAACACGCTGGGATTTTTGACCCCCCAAGAAGGAAGCAGTTCTTTCTCAACAAACACCCGCAGTTTCTCCCTATTCGTAATCCACAAAACAAGCAGCGCTCCAGCTGGATGGGCAAGTTCTTGCACTGGAAGATACAACAAATATCTGTTGGGAAGTGTAGGATACCTGTGGCATAAATATTTAAATGAATGATTTATTACTCTTGTAAGGTTCCTAACTAACACACTATAAACATTGAAAATTGCAAATGAGAAGATGAAGGATGCCTATGAACATGAACACATTTTAACCATAAATGGTTTAGTTTTGTAAACACAGCCAACTCATGCTTACTATAAGTTCATAGAATAAAACGATAGAGCCTAGACGCTCTATGATCAGCTAAGGGTAATAATGATATCTGCACTACATTGGACACCATACAAGAAATTTACACAGTGGCAAAAAGAATGGGCTTCAAGAACTGGTGCACAAATTGGAAAGTTATCGTAACATGCAAGCATCACATTCTGACTTGAAAGTCAGCTAAAGAGTATATTTAAAATGTAGTTAAAACCAAGAGCATGTACAGTAAGCAGAGTGCAAAACCAGCCTCCGTGATGTGGACCAAGGCTTGGTCAATAGGCTCACCAAGTGCTCTAGGCACTCTAGCTTTTATTTACTTGAAAGAGAAAAAAGTACAGAATTACTCTTAAATACTTGTTCACTTCATATTCACATCCAAAAAACAGTAGACTTACTCTTCTTTCTGACGAACACACCCATTCTCCCAAGGAGGGTCAACAACTATAAGATTATATCCTTGATTTGGACTACCTAGAGAAAAAAGGGTAACACCCAATGAATCAGGGAATCAAGTAAATGTGACAACACAATTATCACAAGCATAGAAATATGTGAGCATATTTAGCCATCATTGGTGCTACATTATAACTTACAAGGAATGAGATCTCTAACCCGTTTGAAGTCGGTCTTTTTGTCAACGGTCACCCAAAGCATGAAAAATCATTTCGAAATTAAGGACAGATCACTCAGTTAGCTGAAACTATACATAACAAAGAAGGAGGGTATTTATGTACCATCAAGAAGCAACTTTCTCTTGGTAAAATATAACGCCTATTCTGGAATTCTCCTTCTGCCTCATCGATCCCTTCAACACTGATTATGCTATTAAATAGAGGAAAAGATGTCTTTTGTGCATGAAAGGAACCTAAGATATTAGAAAGAATGAAGACTGCTTCAGCATTGCATCATGTACCTCCAAACATGGTAAAAAGGAATAAAATCATCTGTTTCATTACTTTACCTTCCTCATTGCCCAGAACATGGGATTTCTGGAAGCAAAGAGTGATCTCGTAGAAAGGTGCTCGCCATGAGGTCCCAAGCTCAACGAAATTATTCTCAGAACCACTTCCTGCATCAAGTGTGTGCCTGTTGTCTTTGATTGTCTTGGAAATGTACTCCAGTAGATGTTTAGCCTTAATGAGTGATTCATGTGCTTTCAACAGTAAAGGCCTCGCTTCCTAGCAGAAGTTAACCATAATATCTTCAAAACACTACTCTACGTTTGCAAAACAAATTCCATAGTTCTTCTCCACAACCTTAAACAAACATTATGTTTTCAATTGCCACTAGCTAAAATTCTAAATCCGCTGGCAAGCTGTCAAAGCGAAGCCATGATCCAAGTAAGAACTCAGTTACAGCTAGACTATCAGTATGAACCAAATCATGTTACCATCTAGTCAATTTAGCATTACTTCGCCACAGTAAAGCATTGTAACACATCACCTGGTGCCGGGCTTCAGCGACCTGCTCCATGGGATTAAGCTCCCTGGATTTCGGCTTCTGATTACGCTTGCGCTTCCTCCGTTTCTCGGGCCGCTCAATCTCTGGCTCGCCTTCCTGATGCTGGGGGCCGAAGCTTCGGGAGTAGTACGCAGAAGGGACGATGCGGAAGCGCTCGTAGGACGCGTTGAGGAGGCGGACCGGGTCGAGGAAAGTGGCTCCGGTGCTGGTGCCATCGAGGCGGTAGACGCCGGTGGCCTCAAACGACCGCAGCTCGTCGCAGACTTCCATCTGCGGCGGCAGCGGCAAGGGTTTGGGAGAATCTGAACTCTGAAACGCTGGATCTCCCTCCTTCGAGTTCGAGCCGGCGCAGAGGGCTGAGCGTCGCCGCCACCGCCGACGCCCGAGTTTGCTGACCGCCTCCAGCCCTCCCTCCACCTCAGGTAAAAGCGCCGCCGCGAGCAGCCCCGGGCCGGGAGCGAGCGCGCGGGCGCGGAGGTCAGTCGGAGGCACGCGCCGTCAGTTGGGTTCAACTTTCCTGGTCCCCACCAGTCAGATGCTCAACGAGCAAAACGTGAATTGGCACAGTTGTCCGGAAAAAAATTCTGTGCATCCGAGGTGTAAAAGGACCCGTGTGCAGCGCCGCAATCCGAAGAAGCGAAGCAACCAACCCCCAAAATCTTCGACGCCATCGCCACTGCGACATGCCCGTCCCGCACCTCCTCTCGCCGCTTTCCCTACCCTGCCCGCTGCCGTCCCTCCTCCGCAACGGAGCGCCATGGCGATGCCCGACGCTACTCCGTGCCGTTCTACAGGTCCCGCCTCCGGCTCCGCTTCACCTGGGGCTCGCCGTGGCCCGTGGCGATGGCGGGAGGCGGTTCGTCGGGACGTTGGGCTCGAAGAGAGCGCGAGCGGCTGGTGCGGTTAGGGTTTCTGCGATGTCCGGAGACGGTGGTGGCGGTGCTGGTAGTACGGGGATCGCGGCGGCAGCGGCCGCCACTGTGGTCTTTGCTGTGATGAACCGGGTGCTCTACAAGCTGGCGCTCGTGCCAATGAAGGATTACCCCTTCTTCCTCGCCCAGTTCGCCACATTTGGGTAATCCTGATAGTTGATACTTTCAATGAAACCTCAACGTCTGTCGTGTAATTGAGCATTTTTTGTGCTATATATATATAGGAACTGTGTGTAATTGTAATTTTCTGGATTGATTAAATTTATTAGACGTACGTTGCTGGTTTTTGCTAGTCAAAATTAAGTTCCTGGGGCTTATGAAGTGTAATGCTTCCATACAATTCAGTATCAGCAGAGTCCTTGTGTATTTCCTTTGCACAAACTGCTTTCTACTAGCACTGAACTACTCACTTCATATTATTTGCAGGTACGTCCTAGTGTATTTCTCAATTCTCTTCATAAGGTTTCGCGCTGGGATTGTCACTAGAGAAATGTTAGCACTTCCAAAGTCACAGTTCATGCTAATTGGTTTACTGGAAGCGCTAGGTGCTGCTTCAGGCATGGCTGCTGCTGGTAATCAATGATGCTCCTACTTCACCATTAACAACTCATTATTTAAGTTTGTGCATTGTAGCAGGTTCAGTAGTTGTGGTATGATTCCTTCAGACCATAACTGAATGAAATTTGTTTCTATATTTGTCTGTCCTCACAGCTATGTTGCCTGGGCCATCTATTCCAGTGTTGTCACAGGTAACTTATCTATATAATATACCACTGGTTCAATTCTGATTACTTCATACGTGAAGCTTTGATTGTGGGAGGCATGAATCATGTATTGCCTACAACTTTACATATAACCCTGTAAATGTTTGTCAAATGGATGCTGTTTTCGCAATTTCTGTTTTTTTACTTAGCGTTTCTCTTTAGATTGTTTTTTCCATTCTAAGTGCTTACATAAATTCTTGTAGCTAGGATGGTGGGCTAAGTGTTTCCACATGCTCGCTTGTGTATTCTTTTCGCTGATCTATTAAATAATCATCATTATTATATAACATTTGTATAAGTTACAATTAACTTAATTTTCCATTCTACCTTTGCTAGTGACATACTTTCTTTTTAGGATGTATTTATTTTTTTGTATAGATCCACTGGATTCATCCACATTCATGAGTACTTTTCATGTGATCGTCCTATTAATTGTCTAACATGATTGTTATCTTTGTGTAGTCTTTTCTGGTTTGGCAGCTTATCTTATCTGTCCTCATCTTGGGAAGGAAATATAGAGCAAATCAGATCCTTGGCTGCTTGCTTGTTACGACTGGAGTAATTCTAGCAGTGGCTGGGTGTGTATTGGAATAATTGTCCTTATTTTGCTTACTCTTCTATTGCACTTCCATAACGAGCACTAAATAATAATGAGTGGTTATCTATTATATTGTACACCATTTTTTTTTAATCTGGCATGTCATATAAAGATCATGCTGACTATTATCAAAGCTCCTGGTTCATTCTAAATACCACTGATTGCATTTTAGGATTGGCAGGCAATATAAGAGATTTTGCATGTGCCATTTCAGTTTTTGATGTGGCTGAGAACTTGGCTTTATTAATCTGTCTAATCCTAGAACAATGGCAGCAGTAGAACTTGATTGCCCTCCCTAGGAGGCTCTGATCATAAAAACTCTACCTCTGCTTATCCCTCTTTGCTTAGAGGGCCCTTAGTCATAGCACCTAATGGCCGACTCTCACCTAACAGAGTCAATAACCAAACACATGCAGATCCTAAACCCAAACACATGCAGATCTATCGTTTAGCCAAAGTCCCCTAAACAGATAATTATGGCTATTTTGCTGACTCCTTCGTCTTCTTTGCTGTATTGCTTCCCAATGAAAGCGTCCACAACAGTTTGACTAAATAATCAGTGACACTACATTCAAATTCAACAGATTTCTTGTCTATTCCTAGTTTCAGTGGCATAACTCTGAGAATAAACTTCTTGTTCCCACAAGATAAAATATATAAATGCTGAACTGAACCAAATATCTTGGAAGGGTATAAATTTAGAAAAATATTATGCTGGATCATTTGTACAGGTTACCATTATGGTGCATGTATTATGCTCATACCTTGATTAGATTGAGTTTTTCTTAGTCATCCTCTTTTCTTGATGAATGCAGTGGAGCCAGTGATGGTCTGATTCTCTCTGAAGTCAAATTCTTTTGGCCAGCAGTAATGATGACTTCAGCTGCATTTCAAGCTGCTGCTTCCATTATCAAGGTTGAGTGTTCAAAGTAGTGTTGTGGTGGGATTTTCATGCTAATCCAGCTATATAGTTTTTTTGGCACTATTACAGGAGTTTGTTTTCATTGATGGTGCAAAACGTCTTGAGGTTCGTTAAAGCTAAGTTTTTTCATTTATTTTCAGATATGGAAAGCATGAATTATAACTTGGTTATTTTTTGTTTACGTAGGGAAAGCGGCCTGATATATTTGTAGTCAACTCTTTTGGTTCAGGTTTCCAGGTAAGATAATAGAGAATCACTTTTTTCAATAACTGTAGGTTTGTAGTTAATACTGAAAATAGGAATGCCAGTACATGACCACCTTGATACTCTATGATTATTTGGAAATTTCTGGTGATTTCTTGTACCATTTTGGCTTATGAATCATTTGGATTGTCTTTCTTTTGCTCAGTGAAAATCTTTGTTGTTGCACCATACAGGCTCTTTTCATTTTCCTACTACTTCCATTTCTCTCTAACTTGAAAGGGATTCCTTTTGCTCAACTCCCTGCATACCTAAACCGTGGTGCTGCATGCTTTCTGAATGTTGGAGGGAACCTGAAGGGTGAGTATTGTTTCTCATAGTACACTTAGGTGGTAAATAAGTGGAGCATTATCTCATATTATGTAATTTCAAATATATGGTTGGTTGGAGAAAAAAAGATTTTCCTGAAATCTTCCACAAGTGAATATTATCCATCTCATCTTTTTTTTGTTTTGGTACGATGAGTGTTATTATTCAGGTATGCATGGCATAAATGTGTTACACTTTGCTAGCTATGTCAAACTCAAAACGCTTGAGGCCTGCAGTCTTGATCATGATTATCTATAATCTATGATGCAATATCATTTGCTAATGGTTTAGATTTTCAGATTGCCATGGAGCTCCTTTGCTACCACTTCTGTACATAACTCTGAACATGGCCTTCAACATTTCTATCCTTAATCTTGTGAAGATGTCTACAGCAGTGGTTGCTTCACTAACATCAACTTTAGCAGGTTATGCAGTTTGTTTTCCCTCTTCATATTTTAATTTTAATGTTTAAGTAGAGTACTTGTGCAAGGCAATCAGGCAAGGGAATATGGAGATTTGATTTTTTTAAAAAAAAAAGTCGAGGTGCCATGCAAATCTTCTGTGCAGTTGTCATACTCTATAGCTCGATGTTTATGACTAACGACCAAAACTTTAAGGAAAGAAGCCCTTTTTAAGCTGACTTCTGTTTGATTTGTTGTACATTTTTTTTTAACACTATGCTTCCCTGCAGTACCTCTTTCCATCTATATCCTGTCGCTGCCTCTGCCGTATCTACCCGAAGGAACAGATTTGAGCACATCTTTTTTGATTGGTGTTGCTACCTTAGTGCTCGGACTGCTTCTATACAATCTTCCTCAAAAATCAACCAATCAAGTAAAGAAAGATTAATCTAAACCCATATCAGATATAAGGATGACAGGAAGCTATTGGTGCTCCACTAGGAAAAGGAGCTGCATTTTGTTGACAGTGGCTGCACAATTTGGCACAGAACTTATGAAGAGCAGTGTTCTTCTGCTACAAACATTTGAGGCACCAGCTGACTTAAAGGCTTTGAAACAGCAAGTTCTCGTTTCATCTTTTAACAAAATCCTAATGGATTATGCAGCTATCTTTTAACTCCACTTGAGCGAATGTAACTGCCAACTAGTTTCAGACGAGTAAGGGCTTCACAAATACATTGGTCGTATAATTGTTGTCACTATTTTTTTTGGTTAATTCAAGACTAACATGCCTAAGTTCATACTTCATAGGATTTATTATGTAAATATAAGTATGTTCTTTTTCATTATAAATCACGATTGTATGGCCAAAAATTTTGGGTGAATGCTAGATGCATGGACCATTATTTTTTTCTCCTTAAATTAACCTTTTTGATTCTTTTCCCCTAGGGTTTAGCCTAGCTCTCCTGACGGCGCTGCTGATGGGAGTCCACCACAAAACCGCAAACCTCACTAGATTGTCGCTGAAACTCCTTGTTTTAGCAGACCTTGTGCAACTCTAGGGTTATTACTTCTCCCCACCCTATGCACAAGTTGCATGGCGGGCACGGAGTTTTGACTGGAGAAGAAAAAGAGAAGATGACCGACGATATGAGTTTGAGGATCGGCTGCAGGGGCTCGCTTTGGTGAGGGAAGAAGATGAAGATTTAGATTTCTCGGAGGAGATTGACGATTTGATCAAGGAAGTACATTGGCTGGCGCTGTTTAGGGTTTATACCACAAAACCCTTCAGCCATGCAGCCTTATTGAATGCCATGCGCAATGTGTGGTCTGCGGTAAAGGAGGTTAGTTTCATGGTTTTGGGTGAGAACCTATTTCTCGTCCAACTCTAGTGCGTGGGGGTTGGATTAGAATCATGGAGGAAGGGCCTTGGCTATTTTGTGGAGCACTGTTGGTCCTAGATGGATATGATGGCTTCTCAAATGTGAAGGACTATAAATTCAATAAAATTCCGGTTTGAGCTTGCATCTAGGAAATCTAGGAGGGGTTGATGAAGAAGAAAGAACTAGTGGAGAAGGTGGGGAGGAAGGTTGGCGAGCCCCCAACTGTGGTGATTGTGGATGAAGGGCGCATAAACCTCGCCTCTTATCTTAGGGATTGTGTTTTTTTGGATTTTGAGAAACCCCTGGCGAGCGAGGGTGGTTCCTATCACGGTTAAAGAAAGCAAAAGATAGTTGGTGCAATATGAGAAGCTCTCTATGTTTTTCTTAGCATATGGTGATGGAATGCATAATGTCAATAAATGTGAGTGAAGTGATTGGCTTCGGCTAAAGTTTGGGGGTAATAATTTAAGGATGAGGGGCTAGTCGAGGGAGTGGCCCTAGAGGAGGCTTTGGGAGTCGTGGAAGGGGCAGAGGTAGAGGTACAAGCATACTAGCTAGGTTGTTAGCTGACGTGGAGGTGAGAGATATAAGCAAAGACTATTTTATATATTTGTATATTATTGGACCTACATATTTTTCTCACATGTTTTTGGGCTACATGAAATGGATCAGCTATTTGTTCGTCGCTAGCGACTACTCTCTCCTTATTTTTTCTTGCCATGTCAGATCTAGCTAGTCAAATAGCTAACCATTGGGAACGCCCTAATAAAGGCGATGACATGGATATCTATTTAGAACATAATAATGTTCTCCAGGAGGTTGAAATTTGCCCAAAAAAGGTTCAAGAGAAGAAAAGACAAAGGAATGAAGAGGTGAAGGGAGGGGTGGCAAAACAACTTTCACTAACAGCATCCTCCTGTTCAAACCGGTCAGTTCAACCCTTTCCTCCCTCTGCTTCCGTCGCAAAGTGAATAAAAAAGACAAAACATGAAAACAATCTAGCGGTGGCAGATGCTTATCCCTTCCAGCACCAAGCACCAAGGCAAGCTGTTTTGGTATTTTAGCTTCAGCCTTAGTTTCGGTGAGATGTTCTTAAACGTACAGGACAGAGGAAGTAATTATGTTTTATGTTTGGTGAGATATTCTTAGATGTTCTTAAACGTATGGGACGGGACAGAGGAAGTAACTATTTAGTTATTCTGGCATGGCATTATGATTTTACATTTCTATGGTTTGATAAAGATTTGAGGAGGATTGAAGGTGATTTAATCCCTTGCAAATTAAGATCCCTCTGATCCGTTTTGGAGGGGATTAACCGAGCAAACTTTTATGAGGATTGTTTCCACTCGCGTCTTTGTCGAACTGCTTAAACTGCAAGCACTCTCGAACACGAGAAACTGTAGAGCGTATAAATATATATTTGTTACGTAAAAATTCTAACATAGTAGAACTTCAAGCCTTGCTTTGACGACACAAAAATACATTCAAAACGTAATAAGGTTAGGTACAGCCCTCGGCGAGGATCGAACTCGCGACCTTTCGCTTACGAAGCGAACGCACTACCACTATGCTACGAAGGCCAATGTTGCTGCTTGTGGTAGAGAAGTTTACTTATAAAATATCATATGAAATGTCCTAAAATATTGAACAGATTTCTTTTTTCTCTCCCTTAATTATTTCTCTTCTCTCCCCACCCTATGCACACACACCTCTTCCACCACAACTAGTACTAGTGTTGCCTCCTTGCTCGTGCCACTCTTGTCTCGCCCTGCCTCCGCCCCACCCCATCTCATGCCGTCGTGCTGGTTTTCATGTACCGCGAGTTGAGCCACACACAAGCAAGAGGGAGCCAAGTGAAGCTCCTTTTTCGAGTTCTTCCTTGGTATATTTTTTGGAGCTTTGTTTGTGAAACGGTTCTGCGGGAGAGTGCTTGGTTGTGCGATTCATAGAGCCCCTCATGGAGCATACCAAATTACTTGGCCTTATCTACATCAACATCCAAAAAAGTTTTCTTAGTGGTTACTCCATCCGTTCCAAAGTATAAGTCGCTTTAACTTTTTAGGGATATCTTTTTTACTATACATCTTGATATAATAATATGTCTACATACATACCAACATGGATGAACTAAAAAAAGTTAAAGCGACTTATAATCTAGAACTGGAGGAGTATAACGCTCATACATATGCTTTTAAAGTTTGACTAGGTTTAAAAATTATTAGCAAAGTTTATAGCTCTAAATGTGTTTATTAGTGATTTATTTAATAATACTAATTATACATCATAAGTATCAATATTTTCTTTTATATATTTGATCAAAATTAAAAATATTTGACTTTTCGGTAGTAAGAATGATACTGTTTTTACAGAAGGTAGGGTGAAAGTAACTGTGGCTGCAGTGCATACACTTGCGTAGCGCACATGATTTTTTTGCCCTCGGCAGTATAATTTGCCCCCAGGCGGCAAGAACCTCTCTACGACTTGGACAGCCTAACTGTTGGAGCGTCGGCGATCCGTTGCGTTTTTGTAAAGGCTACAGTTCCGGGCACGAGGGGAATGTTGGAGCAGCATGGGACGTGGTTGGGTGCTGCATTTTGTCCTGGATCCCTGCTCGTTCGATCCCGTGTCGTGTTTGCGAAAAATGCCGTGTGGCATGTCACGATCAGGTCGTGCTTTTGGTTCGATATACTTCATTGAACGGAACGGAACGGAACGAGACGACAGCACGAAGATGTTGATTTTCAGTAAAAAAAAACTGTTAATAACGATCGGCAAGAGCTGACCACATATATATGTATCAAGAGTCTCGGTTGCGAACGTAGGCAACCAGACCGGCTGCTCTCGTGGACCTCATCAACAGTTCAACACCCAGGAGCCGGGCCCGTGCCTGATGGACAGACACAGCGCAAACATGCATGAATTCGAGCTCACTGGATCCTATGTCTCATCATCTGGGCTTTTTTTTTAAATTTTTTTTTTTAAAGTGCAGCTACCAGGGCACCAGGCCTGGGCTAGCTCGCACCTCGCACAGTAACAGGCGTGGGCGGGGGTGTCGATCTGTGGGGATGCAATGCAATGCAAGCCAAGTAACCTGCCTGGTGCCTGCAGGTCTATGGGCAAGGCAAGCAAGGGGAAACCGTTAAGCGAGCGTGTTCGCCCAAACTGGCACACCGAGAGTCCGAGACCGATCGAGAGCGCTCGCAAAAGGCAAAGCCCTCTTGTCTCCAATTCCAGGCCAGGACGTACGATTGCCTGGATGGTTTGTTAATTTCTCAACCTTGGTACGTACGTACGTACGTAGGGCGTGGGACAACGATCGATGTGACTATACATGTGAAACTGGAGTACTGTACGTTGCTAGCTGCTGATGAGTTGAGTTGTGTGCAGTCTGCAGGGTCAACACGCGAAGCAAGCACAATCAGCAAGCCGGCGGGATCCATGCAATCGTTATGTGTGGGAGTCTGAATGGAGCATGCCCCGTACGTGACCGCATGACCCGGCAATCGGCGTGTCGTCGTGTCCTAGACTCCTAGGTAGTCGGTTCACATGCTACCGAGTTCAGTCAGTTCGTTGGTTGGTCACAAGAATCTTATTACTTCCTCTGTTCAAACGGTGCAGGTAGTTTTTAGTTTTTCTACCTACTCTCTCTTCTAAATTATAAGTTGCTTTGTCTTTTCTAGATACATAGTTTTTATAATATATCTATACATAACATGTACTTAGGAGGAGTATAACTATGTATAAAAAAAACTAAATTGACTTATAATCTCAGGTTTTCAATATATATATATATATATATATATATATATATATATATATATATATATATATATATATATATATATATATATATATATATATCGCAACATATAAAAAGTATTCTCATACTAATCTCTAAAGTAGAATATATATTCCTGTATGAATATTGAAGTCTTAAGAAGAACATATCCTAGAAGGAAAAGAGTCATTAAATGACCTTGTAGTAAATATCACTATTCTATTATATATATCACATAATAATCTCTCATGTAGTAGAGAATATATCTCATAGAAGAGAGAGATTATTCGCTAAGGATAAGAACATCCTTGAAGGATTTAATCCATGAAGGATTTACCAGTCGATTCTAACAAGCACCATTAATCCCTGAAGTGAATGTAGACCCGAGAAGAAATATAATGAGGAATTATAAATATCATGAAGATATCATACAAACACTCAGAAAGTGTATATTGTAAAGCTAGCAATAAAGTTTTGATATCCTCTAAATACCATAGAAGGTATAAGAATACTAGTGATTTTGGTAATTGAATTATCCCCTAAATACCAAATGCAAGACTGGATTTATTGTTTAGTGGTATAATCAAAATCCCAGAAATTTCTAGAATATATAATTTAAAATATAATAAACCAGAATTATAAGTTTGATGCACTATCTAGAAGATAATAAATGTTGTAAGTTATTTACCTCATAATCCTCTAAAAGGATTTATTACCATGAAGATAATTTTTATTTGTTTTGCACAACTAATAAGTGGTCATTTATACATGAAGCATATTGCTCTTGTTTATACCCATATAAGTCATAGAAGAATTATGAGCCAACTTTTGAAAGATATAGTATTGTGGTACAACATACCATTAATTAAGCATATATTTGTGAATAGTGTGATTTGAATAATAAAGTTCAAAATTTGGCATTATGAGGGGGAGCATATTTTTATTGAATCTACCTTGAAGGTAAACCACTAAGAATTATAAAGATATAGTAGATCATATTTGCTAAAACATTGAAGTTTATGCATAGATCATGAAGATAAATATCTATTCATGAAGAATAGAATATCCTGAAGAATATATGACCATGAAGGTTAAATGTTGTACTCTTTTTTCCTATGTGAGTTTTTACTTGAAGGTTTCTCACACAAGGTTTTTAATGAGACAACATGTGCAATGCAATTAACGAATGCGATGTACTCTTTTCTCCAAGAACCGTTTTTCCCATTGGATTTTCGGATAGAGTTTTTGATGAGGCATGTGCATATCGTGGTAATTGCCCAAGGGGGAGTGTTGTAAAACATACAGACTTAATCTTAGAAGAAAAGGAGAATATGGAATTCTAATCCTAGTCCGTTTGTATGTAGGCTCTTACCAAAACTCTTAGGCCTTGGCAGGACTACATATACGTGGGAGCTCTATATATGTTGTAATCATCGATATTCAGAGAAATAAAGAATAGTCTCCCTATCTTGTGTCTATTTGTTTTTCTATATTTATCTACTATGTTGATCATGAGAGACGGAGAGGGGGTATACACACACACTACATTTTTTTTGTGAGAGAGATATGCACTACATTTAGATGTAGATATATAGTAAAATTGATTATGTTATCTCTCTTGCCTGGCTCGGTACTGATCTCCACACTTGTGTATTTACATTCACATGTATATTGCTTGTATGGTAGTTGCTTGTTAGTAGTAGCTCTCTAATTAGTTGTAGCTTTAGTAGTAGAGTATAGCTAGTCTAGTGTTGCTCGCTGATTTAGCTAGCTAGAGTAACCTCGTTTAGTTAGTAGCTCTTGTGTGTGGCGAAATGCTTTAGTTAAAATTCATTTGCTTCTTTACTTGTATATAAGGTTTATTGGATGGACTAGAGCTAGGTAAAGTAGTTACTATTACGGATTGTCTTTTTACTAATCACTTCGCTCTAGTGTTTATGAGTTTGTAGAGAATTTTTTACATGTTATTCACCCCACTCGTTCAACCATCTAGTTCCTTCTATCTTAACAATGAAAGAATTGAGTGTAATTTAGAAGTATTTTTTATAAGTAGACAATCTAAGGATCACCTTAGTTCATTTCAAATAATAATGCAGGTGGGTAATTTAATATGCATATCATGGAAAAAAATAGCCCGCTATTTTTACCGCTATAGTCCGAAATAGCTTGAAAAAATTTGTGCCGTTATTTGTGTTCATGCACAATTTTGCCGCTAAAGTACGCTAACTACAGTTTATAAAACATTAAACACCTTAGCCTTAGCTCGCTATTTAAAACATGGATGCATATTTAGGGGCCAGTGATAGCATAGGAATTTGTGAGGGATATGGGCAGCAGCCGTAGCAGCCACAGCTGCTGTAAATAATAGCTGCCGTCTGTCTTAGTGTTTCTTTAATAGCATACATGGGTAATATATATAAAGATTAGGGGTTACTATAGGTTATTTTACATGATGGTAGCGTTCAGTAATTTAGATCAAGATTTAGATCGAGGTCACTCTCGATTATTTTCATAATAGTAGAGATGTGTAATTATTTAGAATAAATAAATAAATATAATGTAGGTATATCTATAGTGTAATTTGAAACAGAAAAATTTTAAGCGGAGCAGGTCCTTAATCATTTAGAACAATTTTGACACTTTTGTGGAAATTTTTGTAGTACGGGCTTGAGATTACACGTTTAAGTGTAGTACCGTTGCCAACTAGCGCCTACTCGTGCTGTTCCAAAATGTGTCGCTTTGGGTTTTATACGGGTCAAACTTAAGTTAGAGTATTAGACTAGATTTATAGAAAATATTAGCAACATTTATATCTCTAAATAAATTTATTATAAAAAATAATTTAAAAATTAATATTATAATGCTTAGTATGCACCATAAAGTTAAAACTAATTGACTTTTGAGAAGTTAGAGTATTAACTTTTAAGGTCCGTGAGGATACAAGATTATTGCTAGCTAGCTAGCTAAGAATTAACTTAAATTAGCTCTAGTGCATCCAAATAGGAGTGCTAATAGTTAGACTAATTTTTAGTTAAAGTGTCTAGTTGTTAGAGCATCTCCAACTGTTTACCAAATTTTGTTTTCTAAATCTTGTTGTTAGCCAACTCCCAAAATAATATAGAGAGGAAAAAAAGATCTCATCTCCAACAGTTTGGCAAATTTCATTTCCAAAAACTCAAAAATCCGCTAACAAAACGAAGAGGCCCTCTAAGCGAACAAGAGCCCGCTAAGCATGAGAAGAAAGACCAATGCCAGACACAGAGTCTGCGCGTATATTTACGCTCTAGACAGGAAAATATACCAAATTAAAAAAGATGAGAAAATGGGATGCCAAACTGTTGGAGACGGTTTTTTTCTCGTTACTAAAAAGATTATGAATGAAAAATCATTTACCAAACTGTTGGAGATGCTCGCCATTTAGATGACTAAGAGCATCTTCAACAGCTTTGTAAAATTCACTTGGTATATCTAGTGTAATAGCAACTTGGTATTTTGTTTAGCAAGTGGAAATAAGATGCATCTCCAACAACTTGTTATATTAACTTGATAAAATTTGAAAATATAGGCTCACAAAATATTTGTCGGAGAAAAACATATCAACACCAGATCAATATTACAGAGAATAACATATGAACAGCAGATCAACATGAACCCCTGGCCAGCAAAACATTCCGGACCTGTGGGCATCTTTCCGTGACGACGCTGCATGTGGCCATCTTGAAGATTCCAGCAAGTAAACGGGCATCTTTCCGTGAATATACGCGCACGACTGGGTGCACTGCAACTACGAGACACAGAATCCGGAAGTGGGGAGTCGCGGAGTAGGAGAGTTTTATCGCGGGAGATGGACCTGTGGGCCTTGGCGCGCGCGGGAAGGGAGGCTCGAGCGCGGGACAGGAGGCGACATCGAAGAATTTCGGGCGATAGCAAGCCACGCCGCGCGCGTAGACTTACGCGCGCGGGAGCCGGATATACGCACTTTGGGAATTTATAAACCAAGTTTACCAAGCTGTTGGAGACATCTTTTTGTGATTTTATTAAAAAAATAAGAATACAAAAGTGGATTTACAAAGCTGTTGAAGATGCTCTAAGTCCAACTAATTTTGGCTACTTTTTAGCCTCAAATAGTAGCCATGTGTATCAAATAGGCCTTTACTCTAGGTAAATTCTACCATCTTCGCAATTTTTAAACAATTTTGCAAAAGGAAAATCATGGTCAGAACATGATGTTCTAAGGGATCCCATATTCCAACTTTAAATAGCAAACTTTTGATATTGATAGATTATCTTGGGTGGATTTGGATTAGGCATTGCATGTCATTATTAGATATTGATTGGATGTTAGATTTTCTTCTCATAGCTTTGAATTGGACTACTCTTGGAGTATATTCTAAAATGTCACTTAAAAGTAGTGTGGTTGCCTGTTCCCGAAGTACTGTACTCTAGTGACTAGTGACCACGCTTTGGAACGAGTCAACTATCATGTGACCAAGCCCAAACATGGGCCCGCATGTCAGCCACGTATGCCGGGGCAGGAAACGCAGTCATGTCTGCCGTCCTCGCAAGCGCGACGGACCTCAGAAGATTCTTGGGAAACCACGTGGTAGTCACTCCGGCCTGGGCCGGCTTTCTTTCTCTGCTTTTTGTCTTTCTGCGTGTCCGCTTGGGCGCTTCAGGCCTTGTTTACTTCCACCAAAAACCAATTTTTTTTCAAAAATTTTCGTCACATCGAATATTTAGACGTATGCATATAGTATTAAATGTAGACGAAAATAAAAACTAATTGCACAGTTTGGTCAAAATTAACGAGACGAATCTTTTGAGCCTAGTTAGTCGTTGGACAATAATTACCACAAACAAACGAAAATGCTACAGTGTCGCGAATTTTTTTTTCTCCACGAACTAAACAGGCCGTTCACACTCGTCAAACCCGGTCTCGCTTAATCCTGTTGCCATTCCCTCTGGAAACATTACGCTTTCTTCCTAATCACAGCTTCAGACTTAATACCAATGGCCATGCACGACTGGTGTGTCTTACTGTGCCATGATATGATGCTGCCAAAGCTTCACAATGGGGAAATGGATAAAAAGGTTTTTGAGACTTGGCTATCACACAAAGAAAACTGAAAAGAAATAACGGCCACATTTCGGCTGATGCGTGCAAAAAGTCTGGGATAGCATAGAGGATCGAGTGATCAATACATGGATGCCTTTGGCCACAGGATTTCCTCCGGATATATAGATGTGTGGAGTGTATATATAACTATTTATGAGTTGGATCAGTGTAAGTTACTCTTACTGCTGATCTCACCTCGCACGTTTTGTGATTAGCCATATGGGCGGCTAATTGGTGGAACTGACGATCTTGGACCGGGTAGGCGTACATCTGGCCAGAAGAATTCAGACACTCCACTCATCACTCATCAGTTTCAGCTCAGAGGTTCCATCACAAAAAGAGTACGAGCTCACATCATGTCACGAAACTTGACCAGAAGCTCACCGGAAAAGCACAAGATTCCGTAACAGAAATTTGGTTTGCAAATTGCCAAATTCTTCCCCGATGTGCCGATTAGCATTTGCCGCTGTTTGTGCCTTTTGTTGTGAGCCCGACAAGGCGCCATGCCAAACAAACACGCGCACACTCTCTGCTTCCCTCCCCTTCCCTCCCCTCGCTGCTACGTAGCTGCTTGCTTTGCTTCTCCCAGGCAGCAATATCCTCTCTCACCACCCACCCAGGCAGCTTGAGCCTCCGCCGACCTCGAGGGGAGGAAGGGGAACTGGCGAAAGTGGCAGCAGAAACACGCGCAATTGCTGAGTTCCTACACACACCGCAGCAGTGCACACCACATCCACACACGCGCCTAGGCCTAGCGATGGAGTGACAAGCATCGATCGGGTTGCTTCCGGCGATGGCCATTGCCAACCCCGCCTCTTCTCCTTCGTCATGCGTACAAGACATCCCCACATCACCCCTCCTCCGCCTCCTCGCCTGACGTCATCCCCGCACAGGCACCGCACCACAAATCCATCCCCCCTCCTCCCGGCCCCTCGCCACTGCATTGCATCCATTCTTCTTGCTTCCCCGAAACCTCGCGCTTGGTCTGACGCAACGCGCCTTGGATCCCTGAGATAAAGCTCGCGGCGTTCGCTTGTTCCGCCAAATCCACTCCTTCAATTTCAGCAGCTGTCGGAATTTCTCTTTTGATTCGGTTCGCTAGCATTTGTGGGTTCCGCCAATGCTCGCTGGTTTGATCCGACCTAGTTGCCAAAGCGCCTCTTGATTCATCGTTTCTTGATTTCATCCTTCCAAAGGGGGAAAAACACTTTCTTTCTGGGTCCTGATTTGAGTGTGTCGCCTTTGCTTCCGGCAATGGGGAACAGCAGCAGCAGCGGCGGCAGCAGCAACAGGCGCCCGGGGCACTCGGAGTCGGCGCTGCCGCCCGAGGCGGCGGCGCCGGCGGAAGAACTGAGCTCGTACGAGGCAGCGTGCCGGTCGGACCCGGAGCTGCGCACGTTCGACACGACGCTGCAGCGGCGCACCAGCCGCGCCATCTCGACGCTGGCGGTGGGCGTCGAGGTGCGGTCGATGTCGCTGGACTCGCTCCGCGAGGTCACCGGCTGCCTCCTCGACATGAACCAGGAGGTGGTGCGCGTCATCCTCGACTGCAAGAAGGACATCTGGAAGAGCGCCGAGCTGTTCGACCTCGTCGAGGACTACTTCGAGAGCAGCCTCCAGACCCTCGACTTCTGCACCGCACTCGACAAGTGCCTCAAGCGCGCCCGCGACTCCCAGCTCCTCCTCCACGTCGCGCTCCAGCGCTTCGACGACGAGCAAAACAGCGACGCCGCTCCCTCCGCCCGGTACGCGCGCACGCTGCACGAGCTGCGCCAGTTCAAGGCGGCCGGGGACCCCTTCACGGACGAGTTCTTCGCCGCCTTCCAGGCCGTTTACCGGCAGCAGCTGGCCATGCTGGAGAAGCTGCAGCAGCGCAAGCACCGGCTCGACAGGAAGATCAAGACCATCAAGGCGTGGCGCCGGGTGTCAAGCATCATCTTCGCGACCACGTTCGCGGCCGTGCTCATCTGCTCCGTGGTTGCCGCGGCCATCGCTGCACCGCCTGTCGCTGCGGCATTGGCCGCGGCTGCTGCAGTCCCGCTGGGATCTATGGGGAAATGGATCGATTCGTTGCTGAAAGGGTACCAGGACGCGCTCCGAGGACAGAAGGAGGTGGTGAGCACAATGCAGGTTGGCACATTCATTGCCATCAAGGATTTGGACAGTATCAGAGTCCTCATTAACCGGGTGGAGGCGGAGGTCAGCTCAATGGTAGACTGCGTAGAGTTTGCAGAGCGGGATGAGGAGGCGGTGAAATTTGGGGTGGAGGAGATTAAGAAGAAGCTGGAAAACTTCATGAAGAGCGTCGAAGATCTTGGGGAGCAAGCAGACCGGTGTAGCCGAGATATCCGTCGAGCAAGAACTGTCGTGCTGCAAAGGATCATCCGACAACCAAACTGAAAAAATAAGGGGACATGTAAGGTATGGATGTCTTAACATATAAGCCATGTACTCTTGATAATGTTGTGATGGAATGTACATAAGAGATGCACCTTTAGGAAATTGTGAATGAGTCAAATCGATTTCGTTATCCATTTGATTCATGGTATCTGTACTTTACTACTTTCATACTTTGATTATCTCTTTTTTCCCCCTTGGTACTGTTCAAGATTATTGTTGTCGTTACTGCAATTTTCCCTCACCTGTTCTGTTTTCATGAGTAATTCAATTCTAGCTATAAATAAACATATTACAAAACTCTACTGCTAGTAGTAGACGCAATATATGAGTCATGATCGTGATCCACAGAGGTCCTCTGACTTAGCACTTAACAGTCGTGCTATTGAACTTAACTTCCACTTTTCTTGAAGTATTGAAATGTCCAAATTTCTGGAGTCCCTTGACAAAGAAAAACAAAATGTCCTTATCTAGGCTTCGTGGTTGTTGCCGTGTTCCAGACGTGTAGATGTTGTCTCTGTTGTTTCTTCAAGTCATCTGTGCTTCTAAGTGAAGCGACATTTTTAATTCAAATGTTTGATTGTACAAGAGAACATCTCAGTATTGACCTTTTTTCTTTCTTTAATGCATAACAGTTAGTAAGATCCTCTATCATCCAACCTGTATTGACTATATCTCAACAATGCAACCCCGACTCTGGCTGCTGCCAAATTCAAATTGAGAATAAATACTTCCCCAAATTAGTGAATGGGTAGATAGCTTCCAGTGATATATGTTTTATTTTCTTTCTTCATTTTTGTACATAAATTTTTGTTGAAGTAATATAAAATAGTTGGGGTGTAAACAAGCCCCTCCTATTTCCATAAAGAAAAGGATTCTATGATCCTAAAAGGCATTAAAATATTAGCAATTTATCTTCTGAACTTTTCCTTTTTATTGAATACAAGTTTTTTATGTTCATGAACTATTTGCACTTTTTACACATTTTGCCCACAGATTTGGATCAACTAAACTCTAGTTTCTCGCATTTCACCTGTATACTTGTTTTTTAAGAGAATGCTCTTATTATTTGTATTCATTCCATTAAATGGCACAATATGTATTTCTATTTTGTTTCCTAAGGGAGAAGTCCATCTTTTTGCATCGAACTATTGCTCAAGTTTTATTTTGGCCATGCAACTCTAACATCAGAAGTCTTTCACCATCAAAGTATCAATCCCGAACAAATTTGGCTATCTAGTTGGTTTCAAAGGTGGTTTTGTATTTTTTCCAAGAATAATAAAAATCGGTGTATTTTCTAAAAAAACATAACTAATGTATTTTAAATCAGAAAATTTTGAAACCAGTACCATTTTTTGTAAAAATATAATATGTCTGTTGGTGCTAGAAAATACTAAACCACCTTTGAACCCAACTATATGGTTAAATTTGTTCAGTATTGATACTTTGATAGTGAAAGACTTCTGATGTTAGACTAGCGTGGCCAAAAACAAAGTCGACCAATTTCAGTACTCCCATGACGAAAATACATCATGCGTTGCTTGAGATGTCATGTCCAAATGAAAGATTACAAACTATTTCATGTTCTGTTAAATTTTTTTGACAATATAACCCCCATTTTCAGCATAGTAATAATTGTGAATAACTACAGTTCTAAAAATTGCTCTGCAGTTCTCATAGAAATTAACCATGTTGCACAGTGGTCAACTGGATGTCATAGTGGGATGAGCAATGAGTTCGTTCTCTTCTTTTGATAGCCAAATGAGCTCAACGTCCATGTTCGCTTACCTCCATATATGGCTGCATGGAATTGGCTGTTCCTTCGATCTAATATCCCATACGTGGATCAGAAGTGCTAAAGTTTATTTGAAACGGCTTGAAATCTTGCACAAGGCTATTGGATAAGTGCCAAAATTTTGCACCACCTTTGTCCAGTCTTAACTGTATATTTTCTTGTGAAATCATTGATCCATAAGAAGAGCTTTGAACTCATCATTTTTCCATGGTTTTGCAGGGATTCAGTGATAGCGATGTGCACGAAAGAGTCGTTTGCTGAGATGAGCAAGCAAACAAAGTGGCCATTGTCCTAAAGCAACACATAATGCTCGTGGACTTATGTCAAGAAGAATTTATATAACTGTCCACTATCCAAATCTCTACTATTTATGGTTAAGGCCACCGGAATGGTTGTCCTTTTTCTGGTTACCATTCTTTTTATGCTCGGTTATTTATTTTTTAGCTTATCAGTTAAATCTGCTAAGGGTGTTTACTTATATATATCCCTGTATGTCTCGGTGGATAATTGCTGTGTGTTTGGCACTGGGAGTACTGTGCGCCTGTTTCTACCGGGTCTGGAATTAAGATGGAGATACTCGTGCACCCTCTGAATGAAGGGCTTGGTACTGTTGCTGTAATATCCATCGTGATCCAAGATTGTTTGTGGTTGTGGACTTGTGGTAAGGCCTTGTTTAGTTCACACTGAAATTTAAAAACTTTTCAAAATTCTACATCACATCGAATCTTGCGGCACATGCATAGAGCACTAAATATAGACGAAAATAAAAACTAATTGCACAGTTTATTTGTAAATCACATGATGAATCTTTTAAGCCTAATTACTCCATAATTGGATAATGTTTGTCAAATAAAAACGAAAGTGCTACAGTATCAAAAACAAAAAAACTTTTCGGAAATAAACAAGGCCTAAGTCTGCTATGGCCTTGTTTAGTTTCCAAAAAAATTTAAAATTTCACATCACATCGAATCTTACGGCACATGCATAGAGCATTAAATATAGATAAAAACAAAAACTAATTACACAATTTACCTGTAAATCGCGAGATGAATTTTTTAAACTTAGTTAGCACATGATTAGATAATATTTGTCAAATAAAAATAAAAATACTTGTGCCCAAAACCCCAAAATTTTGGGAAGTGAACAAGGCAGTGTTATGTCCTCGTAGATTGTTTGGGTTTTCGGCTTTTTGGAGGCCGCCTGTTGAATAGTTCCGGCGAAACGATCGCTATCAGGCACATGGAAATCTTTTTTTTTACCTCAAAACCTAAAATTTTTTAAAATTTTCCGTCACATCGAATCTTTAGACATATATATATAGTATTAAATATAGACGAAAATAAAAACTAATTACATAATTTGGTCAAAATTTATGAGACGAATCTTTTGAGCATAGTTAGTCCATAGTTGGACAATAGCCACAAACAAATGAAAGTATTATTAATATCGTGAAATTTTTTTTCTTCACCAAACATGGCCCAACTGGCACATGGAAATCTTTGGACCCGGGTTCACCGTTGGACCCCAGGAGGGAGCGAGCCCCGGCCCGCGCGTTCCCACCGCGTCTCGCCTGAAGTCACGTGCCCGGAGAATGGGGCCCACTTAGTCGCGTGTCGTCTCGGATCGTAGAACGCGTTGCCGAGAGCCCGAGACGGAGCGGATATGCGAGTCCACATTGGATGGGCTGACCAGGGCGTTTTGGTCATTTGTATACGGGAACAGAAAAAAAGGGTGGGAGGTTTTCCTTGCCTGGGCCAGATTGCCTGAGGAGGTAGTATTTCCATATGATAGAGGCGCTCTCAGCCCACACGTTCTGAATCCTCGGCCCGGTACGAAAACCAAGGCTCCTTCCAGGTCCAACTGCACGCGGCACAAGCCCTTCCCTCGGGGCAGACGCGCCGCACGGCCTCCCCCTCCCTCTCCTCCACGCTTCCCCGCGGGATGTCGTCCAGTCGAGTCCGGGCAACGCGAGCCTGGCCGCGGCCTTCGATGCGGAACAGCGGCGTAGGACCGCGCGCGCGACGGCACCTGCACGCATGCCCCCGGGTGGGGCGGTCCCGTCCTGCGGCCACGCACGCACGCACGTGGACGGAACTCGGAATCCGCGACGGTGGGTGGTGCCGCGCCGATATGGCCGCCGCGCGGCGCCTCCAGCTGTGACCGTGATTGCCGACGCGTGCGTGCGTGCGTGCGTGTCCCAGCTTTTTTGTTTGATCCGTGAAAGCCAGGGACGTCGGGAGAGGCTGAGGTCAACCTTCGTGCCGGATCGGGTCCTACCGTCCTCGTCCTAGTTTAACACCGGTACTCTTTGTTTCGGCAGGAGGAAGCACGAGGTACACTTGGAATCACGACTGGCACTGTCGCTGAATCAAGGATCCATGAACGGGTTACAGTATGCTCATGAACAGCGCGGCGGCCATTCGTTGCATCTGCTTTTTCCGTCGGGACAACTGTCACGGAGTACTGACATCTTGCCACATGCCACCATCAGTCAGCGAGGCACGCACTGCAATTTGGAAGCCTAATGGTGCTGGTCAGATCAGGGAACTCTACTAAGGGCCTGTTTATATTATATGTCTTCAAAATTCTAAAAATTTATAAGACTCTTCGTCATATCGAATCTCTAGATATATACATAAAACATTAAATATATATTAAAAATAATTACATAGTATATTTGTAAATCACGAAACGAATCTTTTAACTATGACTAGACATTAATTGCTAAATACAAACAGAAGTGATATAGTTTCAAATCTAAATTTTATTTGAATCTAAACACACTCTAGCATTTTTTTTCGGGCGCGCAAAGCCGTCGAGAGGCTATCAGGTCAACTCGAACGAGACCTGCCAACAGGGGCACTGTCAGATCAAGGACGATCACGCAGCTATCTGCTGCAGAATCGTTGAACGGAACCTCGGCTCGGAATGCTGCCGCTCCAAAGCGATCATCACTAAGGCCTTGTTTAGTTCCGAAAAATTTTGGAAAATCGACACTGTAGCACTTTCGTTTGTATTTGATAAATATTATCCAATTATAGACTAACTAGGCTCAAAAGATTCGTCTCGTCAATTTCGACCAAACTGTGCAATTAGTTTTTATTTTTATCTATATTTAATACTTTATGCATGCGTCTAAAGATTCGATGTGACGGAAAATGTGAAAAATTTTGTAAAATTTTCTAGGAACTAAACAAGGCCTAATAAAAACGGAACCTCCACTACAGCCGGCTACAGAATCTGATCATTCACAGAGCGATTGCCCGGGTGATTCCGATCCAATAAAGCCGAGCCAAGTGACAGACCAGGCCAACCAGTGCTAAGGCATCGTAAAAATATTGATTTTTTGCGAGAAAAATACTGTTTGATCGGTAGTTTAAGCGAATAAACTATATGGAGCATTGACACAGTGCCGGGTATAGTTTCTGGATGACATGCCTTCAAAAAGATACTGTAGTTTCTAGAGGACAGACAGGAAGACTTTTCATCGATGGATGGATAATTGGATATGAGCCCCATGTGGGCACCAGAACCGGATAATGGGATCGCAAGCAAGCTGGGAGGCTTTTCACGTTCGATTTAATTTTGCAAAATAGGAATAGTAGCATTTTTGTTTTTATTTGATAAATATTGTCTAATTATAGACTAACTAGGCTCAAAAGATTCGTCTCGTCAATTTCGACCAAACTGTGCAATTAGTTTTTATTTTTATCTATATTTAATACTCCATGCATACGTCTAAAGATTCGATGTGACGAAGAATTTGAAAAATTTTGTAAAATTTTTGACGAACTAAACAAGGACCAATTCTCCATACACACCACAAACACCATGCCTGGACAGTGGACACGGAGATAAAAAGTTGCTGCCATGCCACTCAGCATGTCCGCGATTCGGATAGGCCGCCGGGGAATTGACGTATCACGAAAGGTAGGGCTGGATCAGACTATAGTGTCCCGCAGAACACGCGTTGTTTAGTTCCCAAAAATTTTACAAAATTTTTCAGATTCCCCGTCACATTACATCTTTAAACGCATGCATGGATTATTAAATATAGATGAAAATAAAAACTAATTACACAGTTTGGTCGGAATTGACGAGACAAATCTTTTGAGCCTAGTTAGTTCATGATTAGACAATATTTGTCAAATAGAAATGAAAGTACAACTATTTCTATTTTGCAAAAAAAATTTGGAACTAAACAAGGCCAAAACTGTCTCCAAAACTTTGTGATTCGGCTGGTCGGGAGCTTTGGTTCTTGTTGATGCTCATTCTAGTCAACACATTGTCGGGGCTAGATCATCTACAAGCCGCAAACGGCCTAGCTTGCAATTGTGCCGGCCCTGAATTTTTTAAGAGCCGGGGCGAAAAAAAAAATCTGGGGCTCTTTATATATTATTTGGTTCTCCAAAAAACAAAAATTTTTAAAAATTTTTCGTCACATCGAATCTTACGGCACATGCATAAAGCGCTAAATGTAGTCAAAATCAAAACTAATTACACAATTTGCCTGTAAATCGTGAAATGGATCTTTTGAGCCTAATTGACAAATAAAAACGAAAGTGCTTCAGTACCTAAAACAAAAAAAATAGAAACTAAACAAAGCCTAAGGAAATTTTTTTGGTTTTGTCTACTGAAGTACTTTTGTTTATATTTGGCAATTATTATCCAATTATAGACTAACTAGGCTCAAAATCTCATAAATTACAGGTAAACTGTGTAATTAGTTATTTCTTTTATCTTTATTTAATGCTCCATGCATGCGTCTAAAAATTCGATGTGATGAGAAATCTTAAAAAAAAAATTAGGAACTAACAAGGCTGTAGTTGTTGTTTTCCCCTCGCTAAATTTTAGTCACTTTAATAGCTAAACTTTCAAACACACTGACTAAAAAAGAGCTAAAATAGTTTAGTTACACAAGTCACCCAAGAGTAGCTAAAATAGTTTTAGCTGACTAAAATTTAGCAAATAAGGCCTAAAAAACATAGTAAGCCAAAACTAAGCAGAAAAAAATGTTCAATAGTGTTGAACAACGTTGAATATCATTCAGTACTACACCAAGACCCAAAAAACTGAACAACACCAAAACGTAAATTCTGAATGATATTAAATTGTGTTCAATATAATAGTTCGGAGGTGTAAAATAGTACTTGTATATATATACTCATAAATACTTAACTCTACATGCAAAAGCAATATTCATATGCAACAATTCATATAAATATACAAATACATTTAAAATCATCGTATGGCTTGCATACTTAGGGGTGGGGCCTTGTCCAATTGGGGGCCCAGGGCGGCCGCCCCGCTTGCCCGCCTCCAGGACCGGGCCTTGCAACAAAGGGAAGTCCCAACGGCGACTAACACGATCAGCAGCTAGTGGGGATTAGATGCTCGTTCTTCGCACGATAGACCCCCACGAAGACCTCCCGGGAAGATCACCCAGAACGCCCACAAATTCTGTTGAGGAACATATAGGGCAGCAAAGGGGTTAGAAGAGATAAGGTGAAAACAACTTTTTTTTATTATATATATATATAATAATAAATCGATTGTGTAGTTGGATACCTCAATTTGCAGTGTACCCAATATTATATACGGAATAGGTGTGGTCTTATCCCGTTGGAAAAAAACAATGTGGTACTATTTTCAGGTCATCTTCATAGAGTTTTGCTTACATTAGGGTCTTGTTTAGTTCCAAAAAAATTTGCACAATGAGCGCTGTAGCATTTTCGTTTGTATTTGACAAATATTGTTTAATTATAGACTTTATAGACTCAAAAGATTCGTCTCACAAGTTACAGATAAACTGTGTAATTAGTTATTTCTTTTATCTATATTTAATGCTCCGTGCATGTGCCGCAAGATTCCATACGACGAGAAATCTAAAAAATTTTGCATTTTTTTGAACTAAACAAGGCCTAGGCAAAAACTACATCAGCATATTATATCATCTTTAGAGTCTACAAGTCTATGCATGTTGGTGCCAAGTGGCTGAACCAGGGGGCAGCAGGGGCTGTGCCCCTCCCACACATCCCAAGCACAAGAGATAATGTTTAATACATATATAAATATTTAAATTTACAACAAAAAATATCAATTTTCATCTACTCCCTCTATTACAAATTATAAGACATTCCAAGAATCTTGAAGAGTAAAAGCATCTCAAATTTGACTAAAATTATAAAGAGAGTTACAAAGATTTTATGATATTAAATAGATATACTATGAAAATATAATTAATAAAGAATCTAATTATACTTATTTGGTATAAAAAATAATATTATCTTATCATAAAAATTTTGGTCAAACTTGGATGTTTTGACTCCCTAAGATTTTTGGAATGTCTTATAATTTGGGATAGAGGAAGTACTTTTTATTAAAATATTATGATGTTAGCTATAAATAATGTATAAATTTACAAAGTTATTAAAATATATAATTATGTGTATTTTATTACGCTAAAAATTTGATCAAATTTATTTGAATCTCCTTAATCAAAATCGCTAGTCTTTTGCCGACGGCCAGAGTGACACATTGTCACCACGCATCTGCAGCTGATGCTGATCCGAGCCTGTCGTATTTGCATTGCGAAACCGTGCTGTGGTTTTCCGCTTCTAGGGGACAGGGATTGACTTTGCCTGTCATATTTTAGGGCCTGGCCTACTATGAATACAGCTTATTATGACCCCTAGTCGGCCCTGGATCAGGATGGATCCAAGGGGGCAGCCTTGGATTTGTGCGCCACGCATTTGTAAACTAGGCCTTGTTTAGTTCCCTCCAAAACAAAAACTTTTTAAGATTCCCTGTCACATCGAATCTTGCGGCACATGCATGAGGCACTAAATATAGACGAAAATAAAAACTAATTACACATTTACCTGTAAATTATGAGATGAATCTTTTAAGCCTAGTTACTCCATGATTGGATAATGTTTGTCAAATAAAAACGAAAGTGCTACAGTCCCGAAAACCAAAAAGTTTTCAGAACTAAGGCTGTCTCCAATAGCATATGCATTTGGGAACCCAAACCCAAAATAGGTTTCCAACACAATACCTATAGCCTCCAACAGAGTACCCATACAGAAAACCCATTTTGAGTATCAGGGGAGGCATAACCCAAATTTGGATATCCTCTCTCCTCGAGACCCATTTGCAGAGAGTGTTGTCTTTTAGGTCTTGCTGTTGGAGAAGACTAAAAATAGATATGGAACCTTTTAGCTGTAGCGCTACCCAAAGGATAAATGGATCTTGTATTTTGGGTGACGATTGTTGGAGATAGTCTCAACAAGGCTTGGAAACGTTGGCGGGAATGTGGCGAGGGAATCTTATCGCACTGTGCAAGGGATGTTGGGAGTTTGTTCGACTTTTCTTTGTCGACTGTCGTTGTTTTCTACTCCTTTTTCTACTTCACTACTTGTATACTACTAGTAGAAAGATCTCTGAACCAGATCGTTTCCAGCCGTATGCTGTGTGCATGGAAAAGCATAGCAATGATCGGTGGACATCTATTACTGATGGGGCCTAGGGAGGTAGAACCCCGTACTCCGTATCTATTACTGTGGGACTAGCTAGGATACCACACAGACAGCACACAGCCACTTTGGTCAGTGCATTGCATGCCTTTACGCAGAGCAGAACGGCTCCCATTCACGCATTAACGATCGCTGCCAGACAGCATGAATGGAGTACTCATCATATCATAGGCTGATGCCGTCCTGCTGAGATCGGCGGCGGCAGCGAACGCTAGCTAGACATTGTTTAGGCCTTGTTTAGTTCCAAAGTTTTTTTTTTCAAAACAGGCACGGTAGCATTTTTATTTGTATTTGACAAATATTTTCTAATCATGCACTAACTAGGCTTAAAAGATTCGTCTCGTCAATTTCGACCAAACTGTGCAATTTGTTTTTATTTTCGTCTATATTTAATACTCCATATATGCGTCTAAAGATTCGATGTGACGGGGAATGTAAAAAATTTTGCAAAATTTTGTGGGAAGTAAACAAGGCCTTAGTTGCAAAAATTTATGGAAAATCGATATTGTTACAATTTTGTTTGTATTTAATAAATATTATCTAATAATGAACTGACGAAGCTTAAAATATTCGTCTCACAAATTATAGATAACTTTATAATTAGTTTTTTCTTTTATCTATATTTAATGTTCTATATGTGTACCGTTAGGTTGGATGGGACGAAGAATCTGAAAAAAATTTAAATCTTTTGAAAACTATAAACAATGTCTGGGTATGGCCAAGCACGATCTCACTTGAATACATACTACGCCGCGCTGGATCGGATCGTATCGTATCGTATCAGTGAGGCAATTCAATGCCCAGCGGCCCAGGCCCAGCAGTATGTGTGTTGGACGTATAAATACTCCTACTACTACAACTAGTACGATTCGTGTGGTAATCCGATTTTTTTCAAAAACGACTTCTAAATCGTATATAAAGTGAATACAGCCAAGAAATAGCTGTAGACCCTGTAGCTGGAGGTGTAGCGGCACTGTCCCGCCACTAGTGGCACATGCGCGCAGGGTCTGGGTCTGGGTCTGGGCGTCTGGCTGCCTCCGGCGCGTCCTGCCGCTTGAGCGCGGGCACGGCCAGCGCTGGCGGAGTAAATGAAGCCGAGTAATAACCGTGTCCTCAGATTCACGGACAGCGCTGCTGGCTGCCTCCGGCGCCATCGCTCTCATCTGCGATAAGGCCAGCGATAAAGACGGCCAGGGGGCTTGCCCCCAAGTCATTAGGACACTCACAATACAGACTTTATTATAAAATCTAAAGTTATTTATTACCTCAAACAATATGGATTTGGAGTCTAAATAAGACTTGAAGTCTTATTTTTTCTACCTCTTTTTTCAATAAATATGCTGCCACATCAGCAAAATACTATAAATAATATGTAATTAATTGTTTTGAACTATACGATAGAGTCTTACATTGAGAGTGCCTTAGTCACTCCTGGCCCCGTGGTGAAATATGAGCAACGACCAGTCACCGTTCTACGGGGTAGCGGTGACTACTGGTTACTGCTCCGGACTAGGACAGGAGTAGCAGGATTACCAAAAGCACAGTATTACTGTACTATACGTGCAGTTGGACTGAGATCAGCGTTCAGCGTTAGTTTCAGCTACAGCCGTACAGTGTAGACATGCTGCTATATCTGGCACGCTTCATTGTTTAGCCATGCAGCCCTATCAGCAAAGTCCAAGCACACATGTCTTGTTTAGTTTTTAAAAAATTTTAAAATTTTCTATGAAATCGAATCTTACGACATATATATAAAATATTAAATATAAAAAAACAAAAACTAGTTATACAGTTTACGTCTAATTTACGATATGAATTTTTTTACGATATGAATTTTTTAAGTCTAATTAAATAATAATTATAAAATATAAACAAAAGTATTTTTTTAGCAACTGAACAAGGCCGCAGTACTAACCGTGTAGCAATAGCAAGCACGAAGAAGAGGAATCGCATCCGCGCAGAGGGCTTCAGACGGCGCACAGATCCCGGTGCGGTGTGCGCCGCGGAACACGGCGGCGCGATGGGATCGATTCGATCGATGATGACTGCTGGCGGCCTGGCGCATACGGCGCACACCATCATCGCCACCGCGGCGAGGCCAGCCGGCAGTACATGCGTACAATGCGAACAATCCCGCGCCCATCCTTTCTGACGCCACGGGGCCGGCCGCCCGGCACCGCGGCAACCCGGCTGTTGCGTGCGGTCTTGCGGAAACAGCCACCTCTACTCTCGTCTAGTCTCGTCGATCGCGCTCGTTAGCCTTTAGGCCACCCCCGTTCTGAGAGACCATGCCTGCGAGGTGCGAGCACATCACGGGAACGCTACGGAGTAGTGTGCACCCAACAGCTCTGCTCTTGTTTCCCGTTGACTCTTCCCCTCCTGCTCTGAATTTTACTTTCGGATTTGTGCATGCATGCACCCGCCCGTCCTTTTTGGGACAAACCAGAAAGAGAGGAGGATAAAGTGCAGAGGGAGGAAGAAGAAACAACAACAAAGGATCATCAGTCACCGTGCATAAATATACATACATATATTATTGCTCTATATTATCATAGTAGTAGTAAACAGCAAAAGTGTAAATATATTCCCGCACCAACAGCCAACAGGATGGCAGACGGGGTATGGGTATAGTACAGCAGCGGAGCAGCATCGCAGGAGTATGTTCGCAACTGTAGTAGCGGGCATAACGAAAGATGCCTACCACTTCCTGCAAGGCTGCAAAGGCAATGCAATTTTCAAGTCGGCTCGCCGTGTCATGCCTCGTGAGGGTACATCGGTTTCCATGTAAAATTATCGATCGGTCTTGCTCTTGCCAAAAGAAAAACGCATGGTCGTCGGAGCCCCGGTGACGAGGCTCGCTCGAGAGCCGTGGGTCGGATCGGCCTCGGCGACGGGCGTCGCGGCAGGTGGCGGCCGGCGCACGGATCGAGCTGCCGGGCCGTGGCCGAGCACGCACTTGGCCGCTGGCGACGGCCAATGCCCGGCTGGAGGCCCTGCCATGCCGCGCGGCGCGCTGGAGGCTGGGCTGGCAGGCAGGGGTCGCAGTTACGCAGCACCGCGCCTGTCGCCGGTTTGTATCTTACCGCAACCGTGCACCGGGCCATGGGACCTCCCGCGGACACAAGTACTCGCCGCGCACATGCCGCGCCCCGACGCTTTAAAGAATTGGCCAGAGAGATCTTGTGCTGGAGCAGTAGTACGTACTATACGTGCCCCGGAGCCACACACACACACATACTACTACTCGGATACTACCCCGTCGCCAAGTCGCCATTGCTTTTGGTAGCTACCACCACCACTAAAGCCTCGATCGCCTCTTGCCAGCTCGGCAACGAGTGCGGGGGCCTCCCTCCCTCGCTCTCGCCCTCGTTTTGAGGCCTTGATTAGTTCCAAAATATTTTGCAAAATGAACACTGTAGCTCTTTCGTTTGTATTTGACAAATATTGTCCAATCATGGCCTAACTAGGCTCAAAAGATTTGTCTCGTCAATTCCGACCAAACTGTGCAATTATTTTTTATTTTTATCTATATTTATTACTTCATACATGTGTCTAAAGATTCGATGTGACGGAGAAATCTGAAAAATTTTGCAAAATTTTTTGAAAACTAGACAAGGCCCGAATGCGATGAACCGTGCCGCTTCCGTTTGGGAGGATCACACACGACAAAAGACACGCATGGCCACTACCGGATCGAGTACTATCAATTATTATTTTTTCTATACTAGGGGATTAAAAAAAAATGGTCGCTATATAGTATGCCGACTAATAAGAAAACCCAAATGGTGGGCAGTGGCACGAAGGAAATCTGAAGGCTTTGTTGTTTAGTGGCGCCGTGCGCGGGGGCTTTTGGAGGTCCAGGCTGGTCCTAAGATCATTTCCGCGGATAATGACACTCCCGTTGGTTGGTTGGTTGGCCGGCATTCATGGTGCGACTTGTGCGCTGAATCTTCTGTTGCAAATATCTAGAAGTGAGCAGTAGACGGTTCGATCGATGGATCGCCGGCCGGTTGACGTCAACGTTCGCCCAAACAGGGACAGCGCTGCCCTGCGCAGGCCGTCGCGAGGATCAGAGGATCATGCACATACTACAACACACAGTGACAAAAAGACCGCGAGGTGCAAAAGGGATTTCACGTCGGCGCGCATGTTTTTGTTTTTTGTTTTGCCTCAGGTTGTTGTTTCCCACTGCAATGACAGCTAAAAAGCGGGAGACTAACAGGCGCAGATAGGGAGGAGGAACAACAGCCCAAACAGGCGCAGAGAGCCACGCACAGTGGAAACACACACAAGGGACATGGAGAGAGAGGTGGCCAAGCAAAGCAGGTGGGGATTAAATGGACGCAACGCAATGGAAGATCTCTTGGAGATCTGGAGAAGATTTGCAGACGCACTCGTCGAGCCTGCCTGCCTCTGCCTGCCTGCCATCTCCTATGGTTACAGGGACAAGGACAGAACAGAGCCGCCGAGCAAGCCACGGACATTCTTCACTCCAACCGGCATCGGCAGTCACCACCTTCGATCAACACAACACGCGGCAGTAATCACCACCTCTTCTTCTCCGACGCATCTCTGCACACCTGCTGATCAGAAATGGTTTCTTTTGGTAAAGCTTAGATATACAAATCCAGCTAGGAATGGTGGCTATATATATGGCTCTGTTTGTCTGAACAAGAAAGAGAGCAACGTGCTGGAACCGGAAGGAATGCTCACTCACTCACCTGTCTTCTTGGCATCGGCTTGACGGGAGCCGGGGGGTACTGCATTTGCATGTAGCCGCTCAAAGCAGCTCCATCCAAGGGAGACTGCAAGAACAGGATAATGCACAGCCAAATTAGTCGGCACCGTAAGCGAGACCTTGATGTTGGTCATGAGCAGTGACTGGCGCACCTTGAATCCCGTCGTGGTGGAGAAGGCGTAGGAGAAGTCAGCGGCATTGCGGATCTCTGCCATATGGGCATCATCGGCGCCGCCATAGCCATTGGCCTCCCCCGAGCTCATCGCCTGCAAATTAATTAAGAAGCAAACGAACTTGGCGTCGTCACCAATCACCAAGGACAAGGGGGGACGGATTGGAATGGAAACACGACGCGTACGCGCAGCACAGCGCATGGGGACGCCACGTACTCGTAGCTACCTACCTTGGAGTAGCCAAAGAAGGCCGGTGAGCTGGCCGTGTCCTCGAGCAGGGACGCGGCGGCGGCCCTCTTGCTCTGCCGCCTCGCCGCGGCGGTCGTCTCCTCCCGCCTCCCTCTCCTCTCCGCATTACTGGCGTGCACCGCCGCGGCGGCGCCACCACCTTCGACGTCGTTGCCGCCGGCGGAGCTCTGCTGGCGCGGGCCGGAGGAGGCGTCGGAGATCATCGACAGGTCCTCCTCCTCCGAGTAGTCGCAGTAGTACGGCTGCCGCGCCTTGCCGTGATGGAACCGCTCGGTGCCGCAGGAGTAGGAGGAACTGTGGTCGTCGAGGTAGGTGGTCCAGCCGGACTGGCAGCCGCTGCTGCACTCGGAGCTCGCCGCCGCCATCGCCATCGCCAGCTCCTCCTCGTCCATTCCCGGCCTCTCCCTCCCACCGCACAGCTGCCGACCCCTCGAACAATGCCACCACACGCCGCGGGCTGGCGTCCCTGTCTGTCTGTCTACGACGCTCTCTACTACTCTCACTCTCCCACCCGTCCACCACCACCCCTAACGGAATCCCTCACCAGCGAGCTGCAGTGGTCAAGTAGACTAATTAGAGTAGCGGCAGTACACGAGCGGTGTTGTGTTAGCGGCTAGCGCCGGGGGGTACTGCTAAAGTAGAGGAGGCGGAGGAGAGCCAGGCGCCTGCGGGAGACGGTAGGCCCCGCATGGGACGTGTCAGCCTCTCTGACAGGTGGGGAGACGTGGAGTGGGGCCCTGGCGTCGGCGAGGAAGAGGCGGAGGCGGGGGGAGCGACCACGTGCGGGACAGCGAGGCAAGGGCCAACGGGGGACGGGACGGGACGGAACCCCGTGGCGGGGGCGTACGCAACTGTTACGTGTGGTCCGAGCGAATCCCGTGACGGGGGGCAACGGCGGAGCCGGAGCGGGGGCGCCTCGCCAGACGGGCAAACGCCACGCGTTCCCGTCAGGCTCGGCCTCGTCTGACTCCCGCGTACCTCCGCCCAGCCCAGCCGTACGCCTCCGATGGTGGATGCCTGGATGCGCATGGGCCGCCGGGTCGCGCCACGCCTGGGGGTCTTGGAGGGCGATCCGGGGGCAACGCGCGGTGGTCCGTCCGTCCGCGCGCCCGTGTCGCGCCTACCCTTTTCACCTGAGATGAGATGAGCCATGCGGCGAGCGGCCGAGGGTCGGCGCGGCGGCCGGTGCCGGTTGATTTCGTTTGGGTACACTACTTGGTGGCGTTGCTAGCTGCCTACGGTACTCTCTGTGGCGTAGGTACGTACGAGCGACGTATCACCAATCGGACCAGGCGATATTTGTGGCCGGTTTTCTTCTTGCTGGACGTGCGTCCGAGCACGACGACAACGGGACAGACTGGAGTGACGTGATTCCGTTCGGTGATGTGCGCTCTAGCTGGCGTGTTTAGTGTGATCGTGATCTCGTACACGCAGCAGTATCTGCGCCGCTCAAGAAGAGGAAGCCGTAGTAGCCCGCAGATAGGACGACGACGACACTGTGAAAAAACGGGACTATATATTGACCAGGACGAGCGAGCTATGCATGTCCACTTATGCGACCGTGCACTTCTGAAAGCTGAAAATGAGGTGACATGCATCAACTCCAGGTGACATCGCCGGCCATGTCGATCGGGGTAAATTTTGTTGGTTGTTGAGCATCAACACGGCTTTTGATTTTACGAACCGCTGCTGAGAAGGGAGAACGCACCACACACAGTGCAGTACTAATACACTTGGAATCTCTTGGATAGAAGCAACTCAGAGGGAGCCAGCTCAGCTCGCTGTGCTGGAGAACACTCGTGGACGGGGGAGGGAGAAGACGACAAGAAGAAAACGCCTGGCAAAATCAGCAGGGGAGGGGAACAGAATGGACCCTCTTGGCCGGCCCATCCCAACCTGGTGCAGTGAGTGCTTAGGACCTGGCCAGGTTTAGCGTCTTAATTTCGCATAGGAAAAGTTCAGAGAGTCTATTGCTTCAGCCTCTCTTTCACAGGTGCATCCGATCCAAGTTGAGGGCAGAGCAGTACCGAGTCCTTTTTAGGCACAACTTCTTTTATAGCTAACTGGATTAGCCCAGGCATGCATTGGTACCAGATTCAATGCACAGAACGATACTCATCAGTACATAAACATTCTCTTACTAAGTTTTTTTATAAAAAGAAATACTAAAATATTCAGGTACATATATTATATACACACATTCTTTTCACATTTCACCAACATGATCTAGCTGCATCATCAAACAGGCCCCCCCGCAAAAGCTTTTCTGATGTATATTCCTGTCAAAAGGAGGTAAAGCAACCACTGTAGCACGGACGAAACTTGTGCTACATCTGTTATCCATGATCCAGGTCTATGACTTTTTTAAGCAGTCCCACTTTTGCCAAATTATTGTTTACTCCTCTCTTAGAGCATCTCCAAGAGACTAGCTAAAATTATATTCTAAATTACAAGATTTAGCCATTGTGTAAAATAAAAAAATCACTCGAAGCATAGAGTTCCACAACAGCCTTTGTATAGGATAGCTAGTGAGGACGACATGCTATATATGACAAGCGAAAGTTTAGGAATAGCAAACTTGCTATTTTAGCAAACCAGATAGCACATCTGTTGGAGTTTAACTTTTGCTTTAAAAATATAAAAATAGCCTAGACAACATGAATAGCATATCTGTTGGAGTTGCTCTTAGCACCACAACATTAATAGGTTTATACTGTTATGGTCATTTAAAAATACGGAATCTTCTTATCAGGAGTACATTCTTCGGCAAGTACTAACTCACTTTCCTCTCATTTTGGTTATTCATAGTAGGATAATTTGGTTATGCTTTGCACATAGTACAAGAAAACAAATTATAATCGAAACCTGTTAATTATCTTGATACATTGGCCTATAGAAAAGCCACTATATTTGTCGAGAGAGCCTATAAATTACGAGATTAATCAAAAAAATGGAAAATAACTTAGAGACTTGGGTATTTATAATGGTCGAGCACTTAGATTAAATCAAATAAAACTAGCCTAATATAAACATGATATTGATCAAAAAAAGAAAAATGATGTTAGACTTTATGATCTAACAGTTTATATTAAATCAAAGTGTCCATGCTTAATGCAATTTACTAGATCAATTGAAAATAGAAAAGAAATTAAACAATTGGATTTTATGGTGATCTAACAGATTAGGTTAAACCAAAGAGTACATTTTAATACAAATATGAAACTTTCAAAGAAAAAGAACCTTTGGCTTGTGAATTTTATGATGATTTAGGGCATCTTTGGTTTTCGGCCACCGCGCTCCATCCACCTCCACACCTAACAAGATGCCATACTTATTGCTATTTGTGGGGGTATAAACCCCTATACCATTACGGCTAGACTTGGGCCAGGAAGCTTGGCCCATCACGAGGACAGCTCGAAGCTTGATCCGACTGCCTGGAGTTTCGCGCAAGGAAACAAGACGTGGAGATCAAGCAGGATTCTAGTCGGAATTGATATCGAACTATCCATGGCAATTGTAACTGACTAGGATTAGTTTCCAGATCTGTAACCCTGCCCTCCGGACTATATAAGGAGGGGCAAGGGACCCCCCCTAGGACATATTATTCTCTAAACACAAATCAATACAACAAGACGCAGGACGTAGGTATTACGCCAACTCGGCGGCCGAACCTGGATAAAAAGCCTGTCTGTGTCTTGCGTCACCATCGAGTTCGTAGTTTGCGCACCGTCTACCGATAAACTACTACCGTGGGTATACCCCAAGGTAGACTGCCGACCAGCTTTCGTCGACAGTGGCGCGCCAGGTAGGGGGTGTGCGTGCAACTTCTCCGGCGAACAAGATGGTCACAATCCCAGCTTCCGTGGCCGTTCCTGAAGGCCTCACGTTCACCGTCGGCCAGATCACGTGGACGACGCGCGGCGGTGGTCTCACGACTACGGTTTCGGAAGGAACCCAGATCCAATCTGGGATCACGTCGGCTCCGACCACTCGGGTGACGGCTCCGAGGGAAAGAAGATCGACTGTTCAGACCTTCTCCGGGCACTTGACCGCGCCGATTCCAAGCTACTTGAAGCTTCCCAGCTTGTAGATGGAATCTTACGCCAGCCTGATCAAGCCGCCTCAACGGATTTTTTCAAATTCCACCGGCCAACTCGTGTCGCTACACACGAACGGCTGGGAACATCTTTGGCGATAACCTCGACTCCCTCAGGACGATCTGTCAAGATCAAGGTCAACCCGGAGGAAGATTACCCTTGCGGTCTGAACAACTCGGCCTCTCTCTACTCGAGACACGTCCGACCCCTCTTTAACAAAGCTGGTTGGGTGCCAAAAGGGAGCGGTCGACCAGCTCGACATTACGTCAACATGGTAACGATCCAAGAGTTACGGGACGACCAGGCTTCCAGCACAAATTCGAGCACTGGTTCCGTTCCCACTGAAGTCATAAATTCCGAGGACGAGGACTACGACTTGGATTTCCCGTCGCACCCTCCGGGTTTCCCACGTTTCCCGGTCTTCCCACCTCGGCGAGGAGACATCGTTTTCAACGTCAGCGCCGACGAGCCGGTTGTTGACGGAGAAACAGACGAGCAGAGGCAGCTTCGCGAGCAGCGTAACGCCGATCGCGCCCGACGACACGCGGACGAGGAAGGTCAAATCCCGCCGCAGAATCTCAGCGACGCTTTTGACATGGTCGGAGATCAGCAAGTTTACAAAACGCCGAGCGCCAATGTAGCTGTCGCTATGGCTAATCTAGACCAGCTCCCTGATACTCCTGAGTGTCAAGGGGTCCGAACTAGTGTCCGAGCACACCTGATCGCCGCGATGGGACAGACAGTTACTCTGCTCAAAAGAGTCCAGGCCATCTCCTATACAGAGGCCGCCTCCGACCAGACTCACCGTAGCCGGACATCACCGCAGCCCAGCAGGCACCATCGCAGCCGTTCCCCCGACAACCATCGAACAGATTCACGGCGTAATGATGGCGGTCGGGACGCTGGCGGTCAACGCGAGCAGAATCGCAGGCGTGGCCAAGAAGTAAACCAGCACAGGGATCTTCGATATAACATCCCTCCCAAAGATGCCCGGGACCGCATCAACAGGCGCGCCACGGAGAGAGCAGTCCACGAAAACCAGCGTCGTATCGAGTATGATGCAACGCACGGCCCCCCGGGCCTGAGACAGTTCTCCTCACACCTCCGCCAGGTCGTGTGGCCCCGCAATTTCAAGCTCGAGAAACTCAAAAAGTACGACGGCAAGGAAAACCCAGAGAACTGGATCACTCTCTACGAAATCGCCGTCCGATCAGCCGTAGGGGACGAACACGTCATGGCCAACTACTTCCCAGTAGTCCTCGACCAGGCTGGTCATCAATGGCTCCTTGGCCTGCCCGAGGACTCCTTCGACTCTTGGAAAGAGCTACGCCAGGCTTTCATCGACAACTTCATCGCTACATGCGAGCAGCCTGGAAACAAGTACGACCTCGAAAGGATAAGGGACAGAAAAAATGAACCTTTGCGCGATTACATCCGACGATTCTCGGATATGCGCCTTAAGATCCCGAAGATTTCCCACGACGAGGCCATCTCTGCCTTCATTAAAGGCCAGCGCTTCCATGAAGCACTGAGGAACAAGCTGTTGCGCAAAAGGCCAACAACGATGGCCGAACTCCTTGCCACGGCTAAAAATTACACCGATGCTGACGACGCAGAAAAACTAATCCGGGACGATGCGAGAGGTCCCGACCAGCCTCCCCGGCGAGATGACGGTCGCGGTCGTTTCGACAACAGGAACCACCACCGCCCCGACAACCGTGATCACAGAGAGGGTTGGGACAGGCGACGCGACAATCGCGATGATTTCAAAGGAAAGCGCCCCCGCGACCACGACCACGAAGTGAATACGGTCAAGCGTCCCAACGGGCGGCGGGACTACCAAGAAGACTACAACAAAACGTTGAAGGGACCGTGCCAATTGCATTCAAAGTCTAATCATACCATGGAAGAATGTCGTGTCCTCAAAAATATCTATACGCGGCGGGCCGCCCAAGACAACTCCGCCAAGAAAAATGAAAAACGAGACGGGCACGACCCCGAAGACGAGGACGACGACCAAGATAGGGACCCTCGACACCAATATGTCAGCCCCACTGACGTGGTCCACTCCATCTTCGGGGGCAAGGTCTCCATCGAATCCAAGCGAGAAAGAAAGCTCTTAAAGAGAGCCTGCCTCAACATAGACAGCACGGACGGCCTGATCGCCGACCCGAAATTTCCCCCGTGGTCGCATAGGGAGATCTCCTTCAGCCGGAAGGATCAATGGGCTGCTATACCAGAGCCAGGTCGTTTCCCTCTAATCCTGGACCCTTGCATCAACAGCATCAGGTTCGAGCGCGTCCACGTGGACGGAGGAAGCTCCATTGACATCCTCTTCCGCAACAGCCTGCCCGCTCTCAAGATATCTCCGGCACAACTAAAGCCCTATGATGCTCAATTCTGGGGAGTTTTGCCAGGTCAGAGTTCAGTGCCCCTCGGACAGATAACATTGCCTGTCCAATTCGGCACGCCCGACCACTTTCGGACAGAGTTCGTCAACTTTGTGGTCGCCGACTTTGATGGGACCTACCACGCCATACTGGGCCGACCATCGTTGACAAAATTCATGGCGGTCCCGCATTACTCATACCTGGTCCTCAAAATGCCTACGGAGAAGGGCGTCCTGACCGTCAGAGGCAATGTTTACACCGCATATACCTGCGAGGAAGAGAGCTTCAAGATCACCGAAGCAATTGACCTTTCAATCCGGATGGTAGAAACAGCGACTCTAGCCGCACAGCTGCCTCCCGACCAACTCCGACTACCCGAGCAGGAGACCGCCAGGAAGAATTCAAAATCCAAGGAGCATAAAGAAGTTCAACCGGTCGACGGCAGCCCCGAGAAGACGGCCCTCATCGGGGCCGATCTGGATCCCAAATAGGAAGACGCGCTCGTCACGTTTCTAAGGGACAACGTGAGCGTTTTCGCATGGAAACCCGCAGACATGCCCGGCGTCCCACGAAACCTGATCGAGCACTCCTTAAATGTCTCGAAGACCGCAAGACCAATCAAGCAAAAGCTGCGACGGTTCGCTCGTGACAAAAAGGAGGCTATTAGGACAGAAATAACACGGCTTCTAGTAGCCGGATTCATAAAAGAAGTGTATCATCCCGATTGGCTTGCCAATCCGGTTCTTGTACGCAAAAAGAATAATGAATGGAGAATGTGCGTTGATTACACTGATCTCAATAAGCACTGTCCTAAAGATCCTTTTGGTCTCCCTCGCATCGACGAGGTGGTCGACTCAACGGCCGGATGCGAACTCCTCTCTTTTCTAGACTGCTACTCTTGTTATCACCAGATCTCGCTAAAGGAAGACGATCAGATAAAAACATCTTTCATTACTCCTTTCGGCGCCTATTGCTACACGACCATGTCATTCGGACTCAAAAACGCCGGAGCCACCTATCAACGGGCCATCCAGCAATGCCTCCACGACGAGATTCGTGATGACCTCGTCGAGGCCTATGTCGATGACGTGGTCGTCAAAACAAGGGATGCAAGCACCCTAATCGACAACCTAGACCGAACCTTTAAGGCGCTTAATAGATACAAGTGGAAGCTTAACCCCAAAAAGTGCATCTTCGGTGTTCCTTCTGGTCTACTGCTCGGCAACGTTGTCAGTTGCGACGGCATACGGCCAAATCCCTCAAAAGTAAAAGCAGTACTTGACATGCGACCACCCAAAAATTGTTTGATTTTTACTTAGTTTATGCCGTCACAACTTTTCGACTATACAACTTTCGCCATAGGTGTACCGCCCAAATCGCTCGCCATAGATGTGGCGCTACCGCAGCCAAAGCACGGTGTGCTGCGCCCAAGAACCAAAGATGCACTTAGAGGCTTAGATTAAATCAATGAAATCTATTCCTAATGCAATTATAAAATTAATTAGAAAAAGTTAAAATATTCTACATCCTTGAATTTTATGATGAACTATCGACTTAGATTAACCAAAGAGTGCATGTCGACCACAATTTATATATGGTAAATTTTTAATAATAAATTAATCGAGAAAATTAACAATTTGATTTCCACACTAGTTGGAAAGAAACATAAAAATAGGTTCCATGTAAAACATAATTCCTAAACACAAAATCTTTAATAAAAATATGCACAGTAAACAAAATTCTAACTAGATATAGCTAAATTGGAAAATAAATTTTACAAAAAAAATTAAAGATTTCCATATATCTAACAACACATCTAAATAAAAATACTAGATTACTAAGTAAAATTAATAAATTCATCTCTTTCACTCTAAGTATTAATAAGAACTACCAGCATTCATTTAAATCTTGATTATCTAGATGTATCCAAAGTAATGATATGAATAGAAAATAAGGTAGTAGTACAGTATTGTAGAATTCAATCATGGTTCCAACTAGATTTTGCCATAGTACTGGAAACAAAAAAAAAGAACATAGGTATCAAATATGGGAGGGATTACACACAAGCACACAGCTATCCAACCTAGACACCGTTGTTATTGCTTATTGGCAAGCCCACGAAAAATTACCGAAGCATTTCAATCATGTTTTAAAAAAGAGAGACAAAATTATTTTTCAAAACACTTCAATAAAAGTATAGATGTTATAAATAAAAAACAAGCTATTAATTGACGTTGTTTGCCTGAACTATATTGCTAGTGTAAGAATGAATATAGGCCTTGTTTAGTTTCATTTTTTTTGGAAAAATGAACAATATAGCATTTTTGTTTATAATTGACAAATATTTATCTCATAATGTTCTATGTACATGCCGTAAGGTTCGATATAATGAAGAATTTGTAAAATTTTATAAATTTATTTGAAAACTAAACAAGGCCATAGAATGCGCAATAGCGCGAGGCAGACTGCCAGAGTAAAACCCTAGATCGATCTGCCACCGCATATCGGGCATATACGGGTACGACATGCGAGTTTGCGACAGCTGCAGGTGGGCGTCGCATGCAATAGAATGCAATGCAAGCCCGGCCTCGATCGGAACAGTCGCGGCGATCAAAGCTAGCTGCAGGCAGACGCAGGCGAAGGACGCCGCGACAGAGCGCTGCTGCCATGTACATGTACGTGCTGCATGCGTTGCATCGCTGGAGGCCACCCGCGCAGTATAAAACCGTGCACATGCATGCAGTGTTACCTGGCTGTAGCTAGCACGAAGCAGCTAGCAGCTGCCGCCCAGCGGGAGCCGCTGGACCATAACAGTTGTGCGTGATTTATTAGGCGTACGTATGTCGACGCGTCGACCACGTAACGTTGAGGTGCGCCCCGCGCCAAGGCTTTCCAGATCTTCGGCCACGGTGGTTTTTGTTTGGCTAATAAGCTATGGTAGTAAATACTATTCATTAATTATTGTAAAAGAAAAATATTATTGAATAACCGGTAGATTCGGCTGATAAACTTAAATAAACGAATTTGCACAATAAATAGATTTCTGGCTAAATTGCTTAGTTAATTTGAATAAGCAAACGCGTCTGCATTTATTATTGAGTCTCGTAAAAAATAGTAGAAATGGTTTGTGAACAAACGAATGAGCTGTAAACCTACAACTACAGTAGTAACTATTAATTCACTAGCTACTTAATTAGACCAGTCTCAATGCATAGTTTTACGATACAGTTACCAAGACTATAAACTAGGTAACCGAGCCATATGAGTTTTATGGGAGATGAAACTCCTCTCTCATCTAATGAAACTCTTTTATTTAATGACTCTGCTAAGTCAGCAATTTTGTTTATGTGACATCGTATTTAATATGCATGACATCTCATGAAATATGCATTGAGACTAGCCTTAGTGCCACTTAGGTCATTCTCAATGGGAGTTTCATGACACAGTTTCCAACACATCAATATTTTAGAAACAGTGCATAGGAGTTTCATGGAGATGAAACTCTCTCTACTCTCATAAAACTCTTATCATCTCTCTCTTCATTAATATAGCGTCATATCAACATATTTAATGTGCATGAAACTCTAATGAAACTCCATTGAAACTGGCCTTAGCAAACACAGAAGCACACCAAACGTGGAAACGAAGACACGTGGCTACCACCGTACCAGCCCCACAAGGCCACAAGTAATCTATCGGCAGGGATGTTGCACAGTTACAGATTATAAACTATACAGTAACTTGAATTGCTTGATTCTGATTAGGCTGGCGAGCCATAATTTATCGATCCATTCTCTCTCTTCTCTCTTGCTTACAAATGCCTGCGTCGATCCATATGGGTGTCAGGGTGTGGCCTTGTGAGATCTAGCTAGACACAGTGGCTCCAGGGTCCAGGCTCCGCAAAGTCGATCGTGCGGCTGTCCAGCTAGCTCAGCGAATGGCGAGGGTCGTGACACCTCGGCGATCGACACGGACGACACTGTTCCGGCGTTAAGGGAGCGAGCAGTGTGTGTGCAGCGAGCACCTGACACGGGACAGTTAGGCCGCCAGCACGGGCGGCGGCCGGCCCGCCCGCGGGCTGCTGGCCGCCTGCATGCACGCGCGCGCACGGCGGTCGTCAGGCGTAATTGAATGGCTCCACATGCATGCGAGAACGCGACGACGGCACCCATGCCCCAGCACAGCATGCATGCGGCCCGGCCCGGCCATGCCATACGTGCTTTATTATCGCCCACATTAAACTTGCACGTGCGACATCGTACGGCCCACATGGACTGACTCGCTGGCTTGGACAGCCTTGCTCCACTCCGACGGGCCATTTTTGTTGCGTTGCATGCATGCGTCGCACGTACACTACAGTGCGCGGACAGTAGCACCAGTGGTGGTGCAAGTACGTCCAGACTACGTGCGTACTTACACGTGGAGGGACACTCGGTACATATATATATATATATATATATATATATATATATATATATATATATATATATATATATATGCATGAACTCAGGGTCGTCATAACAGGTCGCAATAAAACAATTGGCTAAACTAGCCAATCAACAGGTCACATAGTATGTTACATACAGTAAACCAGCAATATAATTCGTGCTACCATTTTTTTTACTATAACAATTAGTTTTTTCTTATAAAAACATATGTAATATTGTTTCTCTGTTTAGTTGTGCAATCCATCTCTTTATGATTTTTTAAATAATTTGAAAAATCTTTTCTTATTAAATTGATTGTCACTGCTTTCTGATTTTGTGATAATTTGATTTTTTTTCTAACACATTTCATGAGAATTAACGTATAACCTCCGTGCGAACCTTTCATTATTAATAATTTCAGATAAAGTGGATGATGACAGTGGACCTTCACAACACACTAGTACGGCTCTAGATAAAATGAAAACATGGGTGAGCTTATGCATAGTGGATTGTGTTTACTCGGCTTTGATTTCCTTACTTGATATACGTGTTTATATTTTTTAAATTTCTCAAATCATTTAACCTAGTTAGACAACATGTGTCTTAGCCGCGTGGCATATTTGGTGACCTCATCAATCTTTAGAACTGTCACATCACAACCCCCCCTCCCCCAAACCACCCAAACAAACACAAAAAGAACACACATGAGCATGAGATAAAGCTAGGGAATGTTGTGTAACAAGAGGAAGAAGTGAACTGAGGCGCTACTACACGAAATATTTTACAAGACACTCCCTTTTATTAATAGAGACGGACACAACAATAAACTATCCCAGTTAATGGCTGTGATTTACGAAGACAGTCATTTTTTATAAGTAAAGGCGGGCATTTTTGCCCACCTCCAAAAATACATTTATGGAGGTAGGCACCTTAAGACAATCGCCTCCAAAAATAAACTATTTTCAGAGGTGGTCGCCTTACAGTGCCCGCCCCCCCATAAATCAATTTCTGGATGTGGGCATACGATATGGCTTGCTTCCTAAAAGGCCGAGGCCCAGCCAACCTAGTCAGATCCTGATAACCATCTTCTTATATATACTCGAACTTAAGGTTCAGTGCACTGCCACTCCCACTCCCTCCCACGGCCGAGCAACGCTTGCTCTCTCAGAGCCGAGCACACCACTCTCCTCTCCTCTCATCTCATCTCCACATGGCAGCTCAAGGTCGCTAGCCACTTCTCTTGTCCCCCCACCCTACCTCCTTCCGCGCGGCGCCCTCCTCCTTGGTGTTCCAAATGGTAGTGGTGTCCTCCTTGTCGTTGGCTAGATCCAGACCCCACAATCTTAGCGGCGACGGATCTAGCTATCTCCTCCTCTGTGGTGGTGGATCCGGTCGTCTCCTCCTCCGTGGCGGCAGATCTGGCCATCTCCTCCTCTACGGCGATGGGATCCGGTCTTCTCCTGCTCAGTGACGGCAGATCTGGCCTTCTCCTCCTCCGTGATGGCAGCTCTGGCCATCTCCTACTCAGTGGCGGCGGATCCGGCCGTCTCCTGCTCACTGGTGGTGGATCTGACCATCTCATCCTCGGTGGCGGCGGATACGACCTTCTCCTCCTTGGTGGCAGTTCCATCCCCCTCCTTGGCGGTGGATCCGTCCCCCTCCTCGATGGCGGCTTCGACCACCTCCTCCTCGGCGGTGGATCCGCCCCCTCCTCGACGGCGACGGATCCAGCCACCACCTCAGTAGCGGCAGATCGGGCCTTTGGGTCATGCTCAGCGGACAGCGGTGGTTCCAGCCCTCTCCTCTTTAACGATGGCACTGGGAAGGCTACCAGAGCTAGGCGACGCATCTATGTTGGCGGCGTGAGTGCCTAGATCCATACGGCTTAGATACAAGCCTGTTTGGGATTTTTTTCTTTTTTATTTGATTGATGAAGACGGACAAAAGCAACCGCCTTCACTAAGCTTTTACTAACCGAGGCCTTCCACTGGAGACGTTTGCATATGCCCGCCTCCAATAATCAAAAGTGACTGTCTCCAATCAGGGACGAAGCCAGAAAAAAAAATTTAAGAGGGGCTGAACAAAATTACTACATCGACTTAACTTTATTATAACCCCTCACAATAGAAAAAAATATATTAGTTTGAAATAGTCTTATATTAATTCATAAAATATATCTAAAAATAAAGGTCTCAGCCCACCCTATCTTACAAACCTGTGTCTAAAATTAGAAGAAAAACACTAGGAGCTCCACTGGATCAGCAGCGGTAGGGGGGTTGTAGCGCCCCTAGCCCCACCACTAGCTTCGTCCCTGCCTCCAATAAATTTTCTATACTATTGAGGGTAGCTCAATTGCTTAGTTTTTTTGTGGTGGAAACTGTTCATCTAGGATAAGGTTCTCCACTTGATGTGAGTGCTCATATTTTTGTGGATTTGTTCATAATTTCGGTGGTGTATTGTTTTAGTTGTATAAAACATGTCCGACAATGATGCATATATAGTGACTTTGCCAATATCGAGAATTGAGATACGTTGACTCAATCTTCAAAGGTGCTCGCAGAGGGCATTAGATGCCATGTGGAGGAGAGAGAGGTCAAGAAAAAATTAAGCTAGCAGAAGAGAAGAGCTAAACTTTTTGCATGTTCCAATGCACAACTACTCTATGTCTCTTTTAACACTGAGAAAAACACATGAATAGATAGCACTTTACACGTGTGAGACATATAGAATGAGATGGCATTTAATGCTCGTTATGCGATTCTTATACCGTTTAAGGTGCCCTAAAGGTAACATTTGTGTATGTATATTTATAAGGGTGAAAGGAGAAAAAATAAACGCGCGCGGGGTGAGGGGCGTAGTAGAAGAATAAGATGGACATCCAATTGGCTTATTCTCCCAATTGGCTTCCCTGACTTGTCAAGCCAGCGAGGCCCTTGCATGGTCTGGCAAGATATTATTCCCTGCCCCGTAGCTTGCAACGTGAATTGACTATGAATCTCATCATGGTCAGGTGCTGCTGCTTTGCCGGGCTTGTCTTGTGTAGCCGTCATGCAAATAATGATTATGTTTATATACAGCGATAGGAGGTCGGTTGCGAACTTGCGACCCCGATTCTAGCTAGCCCAATAATTCGGGTGCACGTAAGAGTGTATTGCACACATTAATTCTATTCTTTTCACATGCATGGCCGGGCTCGATCTGCACATGAGCAAGTCGTCGTCGTCATCTTTTCATGCACGCTCATCATCGTCTTTTCTTCGATTTGAAGGTAATGATCGATTAGCTGATGTTGATCGGACACAGTGTGTGCTTCCGGCATACCACTAGACAGACCGCGGCAGATAACAAGCGAGCTGTTACAAATACCACTAACAAAGGGCAAGGGGATTGGTGAGGCTGCAATGGATCAGGTGGTCTAAATTCCTAAGGATATGTTTGATACCAAGAGCTAACTGTTACGTACTAGTTAGCAAAATTTGTTTAAAATTGACCCGACCTGGTGGTCTATTCAAACACGGCGATTAATTTCTTAACCAGTTGTTATCCAACTATAGTTAGTCAAATCTAGTGAATTTAGACTCTTTGTACCCCTAACTAGTTACTATCCTTAACTGATAAATAAAACATGTCCTAACTAATAACCATGCCACACATAACAGATTCACACGGATCAGCATGTTGTGCACGCGTTTATATGCATTACTGTGTGCAGTGTGCAGCTACCTTGCCTCGGATATGGTACTAGGAGTAGCTAGGAATTTAAGTTTTAACCGAGGCTTTTGTTTAGTCCATCCAAAAACTTTTTATTCTATCATATTAAATATTTAGATACATACATAAAACATTAATTATAATTATAAATATATGCGGCAAATATAGTATAGTAGCTAAAAACTTTTCTTATCGTGAACTAAACAAGGCTTGAGGTAATGTGGCAGCGAGGCATTAACATGCATATTTAAACGTGCAGTGGCTTCATGAGGTTTCTGATCTGCGATTGGCACGTGCCACAATCGACGCATGGTGGCGTGACGATGTACTAGTACTGTACTATGCAAGCTCCAGTACATAATCAGATAATCTGAAGACAGTTACATCGTATCTCCGGAGAACGTACGTCGTTCGTTACATGCATGGCCTGATAGACTTTGCAGCACAAAAATAAAATAAAATAAAATAAAATAAAATAAAATAAAAAACTCGAAGATATTTGAACAATAATAGGTAGCAGCCTAGCACTGTCAAGCTTTAATATATATAACATGCTGCTGGTCTATACAAGAGATATATATAGTTCGCATGCCAGCTGCTGAGACCAAAGTTTCATGTGGACTTGTATCTGATTCTTTAGAAAAATATCTCCAGTCCAGGTCTCAATCAAATAATGCTATCTGCATCGGTCGACAGGCCGAGGCGAGACGATATCCATCTCCTATACTACAACTAAAAAGACTAAAAGATAGACATTTGTTTGGTGCAACTTTTGTTTCGTTCTGTCTGCCTCGCGCCTTGCAACCATGTCGCTCTGTTAGGAAACCTCTGCGATCATTGCGATCCCCTCCCCCTGCTCTCTCGTGCCTTCCCCTCCGTTCCCATCCTGCCCAATGCGGCAGCAAGAGTTCTGCTCGCTCACGTCCCTCCCGCATCGTCCAAGCCCCGCACAATCTCCTCCGATTACTAAAAAGAAATCCAGATTCTCGAGCGCTTCCGATCTCCATCGGCCTCGGGTCCTCCAAGGTCACGCCCTCACCACCCGCTGGCCTCTCTCCTCCAAGGTCGCGCTCGCCGCCGGCCAGCCTCGCTCCTTGCGCGTCCCCGTTCTTCGCCCTCCCTATTGCACTCGCGCCATCGCCCTCGCCGTCGCACTCCGCAGCCATCCTCTCCAAGAGACCAAGACCCCAGTGACCGAGTCAATCTCATTGTTCGTGTCTCCACAGCAAGGGGAACTCACAGATGCACACGCCGAGACCGCGACCTCCCGCTATACCGACGCACTGGCCAGCCGTTCTGCTTCCCCGTGCCGCCCGCACTTGGTCCGCGGTTGAGGCGTGCGGCTGGGGCAGGTGGGCAGAGCGAAGGATTAGGGTGGCGGCGGCGGCACCAGCGCTCCCTTCCCGCACCGCACGAGAAGAAGAGGCCACCCTCTAGATCTCCGCTCGAACCCAGCTAGGCCGCCGACGGCGACCGGGCGGCAAAATCCGACACACCGTACAACAAGGGCGTCTCCAAGTCTTCACTGAAGGCCACTTGGATCTCGGCCTCACTTTTGAATAATTTCCTCATCTTGGAAGCATGAAGATAGCTGGCAGAAAGGAACAAAGACGTAATTTTATTCCCCCTTGAATCCTTTTGATATTCTCATCCTGTTTGGTTTTAGTAGAGTTTTTTTAATCTTTTTTTTGTTTCAGATGCAGTAGATAACTCCATTAAGCTGGTGTTGGTAACGAAGCTCCACAAACCAACATTCAGGTGGTCCACAAATCAACATTCAGGCCATCAAGGTATATATAATCAGTAAACCTGTCCTGGCATCTCCATTTTCTATGCAGCCAAAAAAAATATCAAAGTCTTTAGTCCCTAAAGATTTAACCGTTTGCTGCAGTAACCTTCTACAAACTGATTTCAATTGCATAGATACAAATGTGAGACACCAAGGTATAATCAGTAAAACCAGACCTGGCATCTCCATTTTCTATGTAGGCAAAAAAATCAAGCCTTAAGTAGACCCTGAAGATTTTAGAACCTTAGGTAATACCTGAATGTTATGAGTACTATCACTTCTGCTGATTTTATAAACATGGACATTGTCAGGCTTGCCAATTGCATCGTAGGTTCAGGATGTGGTGGTGGCAGCTTCTAAGTTCATGATCTTAGATGAATTTAAGTATTTCCTAGATAAATCAAATTTTCATGTGCTTCTGTGTATTGGATGTAGCTAAGCTTATGACATTTTCCATCAGTTTGTGTTTCAATAGTGGTGCCCTCACGAAGCAATTGGCTGCGCCATGACAGATTCATTACTCTCTGGGCAACGCAAGCTATGCGACAATGTTTCATCCTCGCTGGAGGAGCTACTTCCCTCATCTGGTCCTCACCCAATGCCTTTCGTAATAGTGCTAAAGCAAGAAACCATCTTTCTATTGGTTCGTATAATTATCTAACCCTGACATTTGTATCTTCCAAATATAATGAAATGCCTGATTAGTCTTAGTAATACTAATGATTAGCTACAGTTAGTCAAGCAAATCAGTCTATTTAATTCTGATTTTTCTCAAAATACTGATGTAGGTTTTGTGATGGGCACCAGAAAGACTCTTCTCAGGGTATGTCCATGGTTCTTGCTACTCCCAGATAAGGTTTTAAATCTGTCTTAGAGAACGAAAAGAAAAGAAAAGAAAAGAAAGATAGGGGTAGCAGAAAATTGTATTGTACCTCCATATTTCATTGATAGGTGAGGATAGCGATAAAAAAATATTTATTTAATGTAACTTTAAATTCAAGGTTGAAAATCAGGAAAATATTATTGTTGATTACACTGACTTGCATTTCATTATAGAACAACAATAATAGAAACATTGAGTGTCATATCCAGTATTTCAGTTAGCACTGTATTTTCCTTTTAGTGAAACAGCACATGATAGTGCTATTTTCATTGACTAAGGTAGGATTTTTTTCTTAATTCTGCCATGTACATCCAAACCCATCCAATACCAACATTGCACTTTCTTTATTAGGATCAAGTGTCTACTATCAACATTCAATATTTTATTTAAGATTATTTAATGGAGGTATCGGCTCAATATTGAGGAGACAGAATGGATCATGTCAGCAACAGCACATTGACATGTTTTTTAGTGTAAGAGCAGAGTGGTACCAAGATGTTTTCCATTTACTGTTGTCTTTCTGCAGGCTGCAAGGATGGCTGGTTGGCTCCATTATCTTTGTGAAAAGAGGTTTCCAAAAACAAGACAGGTTGGATTTGATCTTGTTCTTGGTTCAAATGGCAAGCAGTTCCGAACCTGCAGTATTGAGGTTGTTCGATTTGTAAAGTTACTTGATGAGGCTAAATCTTGGAGCACATTAGAATTACTATAGTTGCTCACTGAAAATGATAAATTGGACTATTTTAGAACCTTATCTTTATCCTTCAGGTGACTATGATATTATTTTTTTGTTCAGGCAAAATTGTGTTAGTGTTTGTAATTTATGTTAGTGCTTCTTTTAGTAAATTAGCACATGTGAAGTAAGACGGGATAGTGCTTGTGTTAGTGCTGTAGTGATTAGCTTGTTTATTTAACAATGCATCTCACTAGCTTGGTTGTGGTTGACATGATCATCCACCGTAGGACTACCTATATTTGATTTGCAGCTTGTGTTTGGTTTTAGCTGTTGTTTTTATTTGCTCCCTTTTACTGTCAACATTTGACCTAATTAGAGAGGCCTACTACCACCAGTGAAACTATAACAGAGATATTTTTGATGAAATATATTGTTTTGTAGTTTTAGTGGTCAGGTCTGGGTTACGTGACCCCAAGGGCAACTAAGTTTTAGTGGTGGTGCTCGTGTGATTACTTGTGGGTTTGAGATTGTCATCTTTGTATTTAAGCGTCATGGTGTTGAATGCTTCTTATTGCCTATATAATGTGTAAAGATTAAGACGAATTTTCTTGTCTGACTGAACTGAAATGATATATTTCCTGGATCCTTCAATCAGCGAAGTCTAAATTTTCTGTAGGAATAAAAATACACCGGTAATATTATTCAAATAGACTAGGAAAGTTTTTTTTCAGTATCTAAGGAACAATATGCAAAGGTGATTCATCTAAGCTAATGGCTTGGTGGATTTTGTGCCCGTGTAAGTGTAGACTTCGACTATTCATGCTCTGATGGAATTGAAGATGGTGATGACAGCATTTGGAGCATCGTTGGTGGGAAGGTAAACAAGATGCTGTCATAACTCATACGTGATGGCAAAATTCTATCTTTCAGCTTTTTTGAGAGAGAGAGAGAGAGGATAATTTCAGTAAAATATGGCACTTGAGTCGGAAAAATAATTAGTAGCAAACAACTACTTGTATCATATATCATGGATTAAATCAAAATGATCAAGGCTACCCTAATTATGGAAATTTATGGACCCTGGTTGTTATTGGATATTTTTTTGGTGCGCTCACTTCATTTGTCTTAAATTTTCTTAGAAGCATTTGGCATATCACCAAAGACATAGAGTTATCGATATCGAACTGTTGGTAGAAGAATCAATTTTGTTTTTGGTTACATCGTTGCAGAATTGCAAAGTTGTACATAAGACTTGCTGTTATGCTAGGTTCAACTTGCTGTTTGGTAATTATGGCAAAAACATTACAATTTTGACTCTCATAATTGGAAATGGGAATTTTGACTCTCATGATAGGTACGTGGAATCTGAGAGCCTATGATGTCACACTCTCTATGTTGATTGCATTAATTCACAAACTTTCCCGTTTGGATTAAATACTGCTTTAATATTGATATTTAATTTCATAAAATTGTTATCATATCATGCAATCCGTATGTTTTTAGTACAAAAGTTTAGATATCCCGTAGCAACGCACGGGCATGCTAGCTAGTATACAGTTACATGCATGGTCCTCTCGCTGTCGCCAAATTCTCATTTCCGCTCACGTTCTGGACGCTTCCTACGTATGGTTGCTGCTTCGGTTACCTACACATATCTGTCCGTACGTATACATCCACATCCAGACAGAGAAACGATCCACAGCCGCGCCCGGCCCATTATAGGTCGCTATATACTTGAAAGTTTCAAGTATATAGGCTGGCACGCATAAGGCATGTATAGCTGTGGCTGGCTGGCTGTACGTAACGGTCTATGGACCAGGGTTGTGGGCGTGCATGCATTGCATACAAGCACAAAGACCAGACACACCATATAGGATGGATCGTATCGGATGGACAACTTGGGATCGGCATGAGTGCTTGGGGACAAAAAAAAAATCTCGCTGGTTTAAAAAACTATGACTAAAAATATTATTTTTTTAAATTTATTATAAGAAAAAAATACTATTAAATAATAAAAAAATAAAGTTTTTATAACACAAGCGAACAGTCCGGCATGCAGCCGTTCTGGTGCAGCAGTAGTGTCATGCATGCCGCGACCGACGCTAACGGCTTCTCCATGTGCGCGATTTTATTCGGTGTGTGTGTGAGATGCGGGGCAGTGCAGCTGCTGCTGGCACCGCGCATCTTGTCGCATCCATTGGAAAAAATCTCCGAACCGGAGACATGAGATACGGATATACTATGTACATACGTATACATACACCTAGGTAGCTAGCCAGGCAGCTACCTCTGGCCGGTACGCGCCGCCGCCGTCGTTTACCGAGACAGGGATCGCAGGTACGTACGTACGTACTCGTACGACCTTGTCTACATGATGCTCCACCAGATTTGTATCGCCACTCGCGACACAGGGGGGCGGGGTGTACGTACGTACTCACGCGCGCGCGATTGCTGGAGTCTGTGACTGTGTGAGGTGTAGTATCAGATACGCACGGGCGTATATAATGGCTTGTCGTGTACGGTGGAGTCATGCGTGTAGCACACCGCACCAGCATATGGGTCCCGGGGACAGCGGGGAGTGATCGCTCAGGCTGGAGGGTTGCATTGTATGGCGTGGCGCTGATCTGGACATGCAAAACACACGCTGGGAATACTAGTTTTGGTCCTCAGCTCGGGCCTTGTTTAGTTTAAAAAAATATTACAAAATGGTCACCGTAGCACATTGATTTGTATTTGACAAATATTGTTCAATCACAAAGTAACTAAGCTCAAAAGATTCGTCTCGCAAATTACTGGTAAACTATATAATTAGTTTTTGTTTTTATCTATATTTAATGCTTCATGCATGTGCCGCAAGATTTGATATGATACGGAATTAAAAAAAAATTGTTTTTTTTTGAAATTAAACAAGGCCTCGGTGTATGTTTATGTTTGGGTGTGAATCTTTTTTGGAACCTGAACTGATTTACTAGATTCGAATTCACATCCCCTCCATTCAGACGCTCGTATGATTTTTTTTTTTTAACTTGACGTTCGTATGAATTATTAGTATAGTAAGTACAGTTTAGTTGAACGTTCTGAAAAATACAGCAGGCGATGAAAACAAGCGAACGGGACGTTTCCGAGTTTGAACAGTGGCTTGTGGGTTCAGCTCAGCCGGCGCTCCGTTCTTCTCCCTTTTGATCGACAGAGGCCGCGAGGAGCTCAGATCGACAGAGGCCTGCCTAAGCCCAAGACGAAGGGAGCAGCTAGCAGGGCCTTGGTGGCTCCGGCCCCTCCGAATTCTCAGCGCGTCCTAGTCCTAGTCCTGGACCGTGGCGGCCACAACTTATGAAACCCATTTGTCTTATAAGGCTTGCTCAAACAAAAAAAATATTTTACAACAAATATGATAATTATATATAATCATGGACAGTATATATTTGTACTACTACAACTTTTTTCACACCTATAAAAGTTACGTTTGCATCCTCTCAATTATTTTGGATTGCTCCGCATTGTTTTGAGGGACACATATTTATGCTATTGTAATATTTTTGTTTCTTCAACGCCTAGGATTGTATAAATATTATTTATTTTGTTATAACTTATTTTATCACTATAATTTAATGATGATTTGTTTATTTTATTATTTATATGCTCCCTTCTCTGTATAGAATTTAGATGCCGTTTTGGACAAGGTTTAGGTCAAAAATTAAGAATATAAATCATTAATGACTTTTAAACTGTTGAGTTTGCAAATGTGAAAAATATATTGAATAGATTTGACTTGAAAAACACTTTCATAAAAGTACACATATATAATTATTTTCTAAATATTTCTATAAAAATAAGAGGTTAAAGTTATGTTTTAAAGACCACGTCGATATCCTAAACGACATTTAAATTCTATACAGAAAGAGTACAAAAAGATAACTAAGATAAAATGGTCAAATATGATATATAAAAGTCAAATATGTGCGGACAAAGGAATAGAAAATCTGGAACGGTGCATAGAAAATTGCTCCCGCGCCCGTCCGTACTCGCACGCACCGAACCACGCACGACGACAAAGGAATCAGGTGTACGGACACCCACATCCTGCCTGCATCTGCTGCCAGCTCAGGCCACCGGCGGCGGCAGCCGGCAGGGCGAGACGGCGACAGGGCAACCACTTACTACCACCAGATGACGAGAGCCCCCGCACCCGCACCTTTTTGACAAAAAAAAATAATTCTCGCCCAATTGCTGCCGCTCGCCTTGGCCGACGCCGAGTAGTATCATCGTCAGCGCAAAGGGACATGCGTGTGCATCGTCGTCGCCACTGCTTATGAAAAGCATGCAGACAGCAGACAGAACGTCGACGCGAAATATGGCGCTCCAGCGAAGATCCAACAAATGTGCATCGACGGCAACGACTGACACCTCCTCCTCTTGCTATAGGAGCGTACTAGATACACGCATAGGACGTATCGATCTGTCAACCGGGCAACGGAGAAACACAGGGCCGGGCGGGCCTTTCTCCAAGAAGCAGGGAGCCATCAGCCATGTCGTCCGAGACCTAGCTAGAGCCGCTAGCCGGGGGCGGCTGGGCGATACTACTTTTGACAAGGTCGCGAAAGGTATCCGGAAATGTATGGTAATTTAGGCATTGTTTAGTTTAAAAAATTTTGTAAAATTTTTTAGATTCCCGTTACATCAAATCTTTAGACACATGCATGAAATATTAAATATAGATAAAAATAAAAACTAATTGCACAGTTTGGTCGAAATTGACGAGACGAATCTTTTGAACCTAATTAGTCTATGATTGGATAATATTTGTTTAAAAAAAAACAAAAAAGCTACAGTGTCGATTTTACAAAATATTTTGGAACTAAACAAGGATCATACGGTTGGGTTGATTCGACGATTTTACCACCACATGCGTGCCATTTTAGTGTTTCACTATGTTGACTAGGCTCGCGAGCTCGCGATCTCTAGCGTGCAGCCGGACCGCTGGCCGTGGCCGGCCGGCCGGCCCACTGTTGCTGCGTTAAATGTCAAGCGTCGGATTGGAGCTCTTGACTTCAACAATCAAACGCAGCCGCGCCGGACGGTTCTCTGACGAGGCTCTGCTTCGGCGTCCGTAGCTGCCCTTTTTGGCTTCACGTGCCTTTTGGTAGCTGAATCTCAGCTCGTCAGGTTGTGGCCCTGATGATGATGAGTTCCTAATTCCTGTACTCTGACGAATAACAATAACAAACAGATTAAGCGGCCCGCCAATGGTGAACTCTGGTCGTGCTCGCCGTACCACGCAAGTTCCTCCACGCGTCCCTGGCCGTGACTCTGACTTACGAATCAAGCCGTTCTCATTTTCCCCACGAGCGGAAAATGGACAGCAGCAACTGAAAAACCGAAGCAAGATCCAGCACTCACTGACTAGTACACAGCGACCGAAACACACAGACCAACATCCACGTCACCATTGGACTACTGCTACTGCTACTGCTAGCCACCATGACATTGACATCACCAGGCTCGAGCTTCTGGCGGTCCGCCAAAACCCGCGCCAAAAACTGGACCGTGGCCACGCATAGAATTTCTCCCAGTTTCCCACATGCCGTCCCACTAATCGGACCGGTTCACCATCACAAAACTACCAGAATATTCACACATACACGCCACAAAAACGGCTCTCGCGTCCTATTTAAAACCCAGGAAGCTAGCCAGCGCAACCATGCAAAACACACCTCCTCCAACTCCATTCCCCAACAAGCAAGTTTCACAGGACGCCGTGTTGAACTTCATTCGTTCCAACCGTCATCAGCTCCCCGACAATGGCTTCCACGGTGACGCTGGAGAAGACGACCACCATCCTGAGTGATGACGCAGGTGCTGTCGGATCGCCCAAGACCACCATGAGGTCTCGTCTCCTGATGAAGAAGGGGGCAGCAGGTGGCGCCAAGGCCAAGGGGAGGTGCTGCGGGCACAGGTGCGAGCTCGTCAGCTACGACAAGCTGCCGGAGTTCCTCAAGCACAACGAGTTCATCGTCCACCACTACCGCAGCGAGTGGCCCATCAAGGAGGCGCTGCTCAGCGCCTTCTCCATCCACAACGAGACCATCAACGTCTGGACGTAAGTGTGGCTTTGCTTGCCGTTGCCGGCATGCATCAATGTCGTTAATTAGTTGGCTCGTATGTCTGGTGTTTAATTAATAATTCATCGGATTCTCCTGCGCAGGCATTTGATCGGCTTCTTCGTCTTCCTCGCGTTCGCCGTGTGCGCCGCCACGGTGGTCCCGGCGGAGTACGAGTCGCCTCACATGGCGACGACAGGCCTGGGCAACATCACCGGCAACGCAGTGGTGCTGAGGAGCTACTACAGCGCCGACGGAGCGATCTTGGCAAGTACAATGAAGGCGTTCCGCAACGTGTCCGTCGTCGAAACCGAGACCGCCACCGCCGCCGCCGTTCTGTCAGCGGCGGGCGGCCGGGTGGCGCGGTGGCCGTTCTACGCGTACCTGTGCGGCGCCATGTTCTGCCTGCTGATGAGCAGCGCGTGCCACCTGCTGGCGTGCCACTCGGAGCACGCCAGCTACGTGTTCCTCCGCCTCGACTACGCGGGCATCACGGGGCTCATCGTCACCTCCTTCTACCCGCTCGTCTACTACACTTTCCTCTGCAACCCATTCTACCAGGCGGTCTACCTCGGCTTCATCACCGTCTCCGGCGCCGCCGCCGTGGCAGTCTCCCTGCTGCCCGTCTTCGAGAGGCCCGAGCTGCGGTGGGCGCGGGCGGCACTGTTCGCGTGCATGGGCATGTCGGGCCTGGTGCCCATCCTGCACAAGTTGCTCGTCTTCGGGGACCGCCCGGAGGCCCTGCTCACCACGGGGTACGAGATGGCCATGGGCGCCTTCTACCTGGCCGGCGTCGTGGTGTACGCCACCAGGGTCCCCGAGCGCTGGATGCCGGGGCGGTTCGACCTCGCGGGACACAGCCACCAGCTCTTCCACGTGCTCGTCATCGCCGGCGCCTACGCGCACTACCTCGCCGGACTCGTCTACCTCGGCTGGAGGGACATGGAAGGGTGCTGACTGCTGATCAGGCCTAAGGGCCTGACGGCGACAAGCCAAGCTGTAGAAATTTGACCGCCTTTACTCTCTGTTGACCCCTTTTTTTCATTGGTGTGTGTTGGATAGTATTTCTTGGTTTTATCTCTCTCTCTCTCTCTCTTTTGTAGCACAAGTGAACATACATGTAACAATTCAAAAGAAGGCCTGTAATAACCAGATCAATTGGAGATGAATAAACGCGAAATTGCATAAATTATTATGTTACTATATAACTATATTAGTTGATATATTTCTTTGTAACGCGAGCATTTACGTTACGTGATTATCTTCTTCTAGTGTGCCAAGGAACTTGTGTCACTAGTAGTTGGATCTGGCTGGACCCACCTGTCAGTGACACGAGTCAGAATCGGTTCCTAAGAAAACACGCCTAACGGTGAAGCTCGAAGCTATTCTCTCCCCTGTGTTTGAATTATGATGCACAACCAACCATAAGCATATTCTGTAGTGTGCATAGACAGCGATGTTGCGCATCATTCATAGCGCGAGCGGTACCCAAGTGTCCCGTAGTCGATTCTGGCGTTAATTGAGCGTGCGTACAGAAGACAAAAAAGGGCTTTGTACTTGTTTGGCTGGCGGACTAATCTATGCTATGCCTCCGGACTCGGATGCTGGGAAAAAGTCAAAGCTTGGGCGGCTCGCGAGTCGCGACGCGGGGTGTGGTGCTGCGTGGCGTCGCGTCGGGCTGCGCCGGCTGGTAATCGCGAAGGGGATCCACACGACTCGACGGCCGCTCGACTTCGACCACACCACGTAGTGTACGTCAAAGGTTTGGGTCTCGGGCCGGACCATGAGTCAATTTTGAGGCACTGGAACTTTTACGATAATTCGAAAATGGGGAGTACCGGCCGTAGCAGCAGTTTCGTCGAAATCCGTTGTTGGAATCGGAAGAGCTATAGCGATGTAGACGTACTGCAGTTTCGTGGGTGATGTTTTGTTTCCGCTGGCCGTTTACTGTGTGTGCGGTAGCGAGTTTACAAAGTGCAAGCGTGCCGATCGGCACTGCTGACCGCGAACTGGGAACACGTTCAGCTTAGCTGACTGTAAATTGTACTTCCGTCGTATATAGTACTCCGTATTCCTGAAAGAAAAAACTTCCATCAATACAGCTACACGCAAGATAAACCATACGTGTAGGGTCAATACTGGTAACTGAGTTTCATAAAAAATAATGGCCTTGTTTAGTTCTTTTTTTGCAAAATAGATACGGTAACACTTTTGTTTATATTTCATAAATATTATTCAATTTTGGATGTAAAAAAATTATCTTATAAATTACAGATAAAATATATAATTAGTTATTTTTTATCTATATTTAATACTTCATACATATGCCACAAGATTCGATATAACGAGGAATATAAGAAATTTTGAATTTTTTTTTTGAAAACCCAGGCCTTATTTAGTTTATAAAAGTTTTTAAAATTCTCTATCACATTAAATATATACAGGTAAGCATATTATCACAAGAATATTTTGCAGCTTTATGTGCAGTCTGCAGCGCGGTCCACGTCTCTGTATCAATCAGGCTCGGCCCACCAGCCACGACGCCCACGGCCATTAGCAGGCTCGCAGCACCACTCAAGATTAAAAAACTTGAAACTTTTCAAAATTTTCTGTTAAAACAAATCTTATATTATATACATAAAATATTAAATATAAATAAAAAATAATTAATTATATAATTTATCTGTAAATTATGAGATAAATATTTTAAAAAATTTATTAAATTAAACATTAATTACTAAATATAAACGAAAGATTTTTAGAAAGAGCTGCATGCACAAATATAGAAAAAATTCACCCTCTTAATTTTCACGGTCCATCGATTTACCATTCTCATTTATAAAACCGTTTTTTACATACTCGTCGACTTTTAAAACCATTTGTTTTTCACCCTAGACAGTTTTGATGGTGGTTTTAATAACGTGACATCACGCTAGATAAAACTTCAGAGATGAAAATTATACTAGATATTTATTTTTTTTAAAATCAAATAAAACATAAAATAAACTATTGGATATATCATGAAAATAAACTATCGGATAAATTTTCAAAATAGTCATGTTAGATTGCGTTGTTGCATGCACCCTGCCACAGATATGCTTGCATACACCCTTTGTTTAATATATTTCATTAAGTTTTATAAAATATTGAATTTAATTAAGTTTTACCACAATGTTTATGGGGCCTAGTGCAGCAGAGAAATTTAGATACCATAATTCACTGTGTTAAAGCTTAAATTAAATATATTAAATAATGGGCGCACACATGCATTCGTGCAGCAGGGTGTATGCAGCCACACAGGTTAACAAAAACACTTTGACAATTTGTCCAAGACAGGGAACCAACAGCCAGTATGGTCCTAATATCATTCCGTGACGCTTCTATATAGCTCGGATGATAAACATCATCTGATTACAAGAGATTATGAGAGTTTGTACTAGAAAATAAGCACCAAAATTTAGTTCACAAGATTCAAATAATTTCGAACTAGACAACATAAGATAGAGAATGGTTTTAGAAAATAACTCGAACTAGTTTGACAATTCTCCAAGCTAAAACAAAACTTTTATGAGTGTTTTAAGAGTAAACCAAATTTATGTTTTTTCATGGTAAAATATTTGGATAAATCCTAAAATGTATTTGTTTTATTTTTAGGATTTATTCAAAAGAATATTTCTAGTCTAATTTACCTCCCTAAACTTTTAAGTAATTTGATTTACCTCCCTCTTATGTGGTGTCACATCACCAAAACCACATTCAAAACCGTCTTGGGTGCAAAAATAAACTATTTAAAAGTCGAGAAAGGTTAGAAATTTTGTTTTTACAAATAAAGAAGGTAAATCGGATGATCGTAAAAGCTAAATGAGGTTGAAAGGACTTTTTCTCTAAATATAACATGGACGTTCCAATTAGGAAAAGATTAACAAATACTTCGTCTGAACATTACAAACAAGACGTATAATTTGTTATGTGAATATTATACTACTAACAATAAGCTAACTACTTTTGTCCTAAACGCCTACTAAATACTAGTGCAGTAAAAGATTAATACGTACGATAAATTGAATGAAGATTGACTTTAACTTAAATAGATGACTATTATGTGTGCATGACTTGGCCCGGACCGATCCTAAATATATTTCTTTTTTCTTTAGCAAAATTGAACCTGTATATCGGTGTGGACTGTAATGTAGGCCCGGGAAGTTACCCGATTCGTGGACCTGATTGTTCCATAGGAGAGCACAAAATAAGCCCAGTAGCCCACCCCGAATACAGAAGCCGCTAATAGTTGAACCAGCTTCTTTCTCAAAAACCTGTAATTTAACAATCTCAAAAAAGAACCTGTAGTTTAACGCCACTGAAATGGAAGCACCAAGCTTTCAGCCCAAGAAGTACAGTACAGCACTGCACTGCACTCTTCGTTCAATGATTGGCCAGTGCGTTTCTTGGTTGATCCACGCTTGCTTTTCATCATCCCAGTAGTAGTTGGCAGTGCTCTTCTTGGCTGCATTGTGTTATCCTCTCCTGTTGAAGCAAGTGAATCGAGCAGCAAAGCGACAGCAGCAGAGCAGGCTCGCCACACGTCGCGGAGCCTCCCGCGTTAACTTGGGCATAACGAGACCCGGGGGATCGCAAGACAACAAGCGCATACGTCCGCCACAAAACCCACTGGATTCTGCGGTTGCGGACCGCGGGACCAGAAGAAGGTCTGGCCCGGCTTGTTGCAATCGCAACAACAACAACACACGCACACACGTTTTGGTTTGGTTGTTGCTTAGGCTCGCAATCTCCCTGAAGTTCTTCGTTATCCCGGCCGCGGGCGCGTTGTCCCCCAGCGCGGCGTCATTGTACACTTCCGGTAGAAGAAACTCCTTGCCTTTTCCCCTGTCGTGACCTCAGGCGGCCATGGCGTTTTGCTGCAATGGTCAGTCGCAGGGTTTTACAAGCAAAAAGCCCAGTGGCGGTGAGAGTGAGAGTGAGGCCTTGTTTAGTTCTCAAAAATTTTCAAGATTTCTCGTCACATCGAATCTTTGGTCATATGCATGGAGCATTAAATAAAGATAAAAATAAAAACTAATTACGTAGTTTACCTGAAATTTGTGAGATGAATCTTTTGAGTCTAGTTACTCCATGATTGGATAATGTTTGTCAAATAAAAACAAAAATGCTACAGTAGCAAAAAAAAAACTAAAATTTTGCCAACTAAACAAGGCCTGAGTGAGACCATGGGGCCGCACTTGGGGTTGCTTGGGCCCTAATCTTCGCCTGCAACGGGACAAGCGCGGCATCCCCGGTGACACGGCCATCTCAACCACGAGTTTCTGTGACCGAGACGTACGGACGCCGGCCGGCGAACGTTCAGCTCGCTCAGAGCAGAGACCGGCCCCCAGAATCTGCTGTGGACTACTCTAACCACTCTGCAGGCCGGCTTCCGCTGACGACGTGTGGCGTCCCGGGTACGAAGAACCCGACCGAACCGCCTCGTCGAGACCATGACGAAAGCAATCAGGCAACCACCGCTGGGAAACGTGCGCCGGGGAAGATCGTCGGAGGAGGAGATAGGATCGCCGGGGTTGGTCGCTTGTTGCATGCTCCGGATACGGATAGTGTAGTGTTGGGTGCGCGAACTGTGCCACGGTTGCACCGGTCACTGACCAAGGAGCCTGATGATGCGCGCCTCACAGCCACACACTCACAGGGATGCACCAGGTGGCATGTGCACAAGCCACAAGGATGAAGGATGCAACGTGGCTTGCTTTGCTGGCTACATTGGGTGGACCGGAATACTCTGTAGCGCACAAGTGAGACTTATTATAATCCAATCCATAATCTTGGACATTTGAATCATCTTCAGGTTATTTTATTTATGCAGATACACTGATTTTGTAACTTTGGACTTGATGTATTTTGACTATCATGTGATTTTGTATGTGACAGATACACTGATTTTACATGTGACGTGATTTGCATGTGTACATGATTAGTGTGTGTACATGATTAGCGTGTGTATGTGATTAGCGTGACAGGTGAGCAGGTACTTATTGTGAGTGGATAACAACGTATGCATGTTACATATTATTGTTTACAGCGTACTATCATTTATATTTTTTGGTGGCGTGTTAACGTGTAATATGTTGTATGATATGAGCAATCATTGTTTCTAATGTGTGTGAATCACAACTAGATTGTCAGTATTTGCACACTCCATATCACTAGCAATTACTACATAATATCAAGTTTTTGGAAAATCTCCACAGAAAAGGAAGGAAGGCCATGAGGCTTCTGTCTCCGAGGTCACCGTGATTAGGGGGGTGCGGCAAGTTTTTTTCCTATGTCAATTAAGTAATTAATTAATTTTAAATTTTAAGGGCTGCTCTTTTTTGAAATATATAAACTGAGAGCATGTGAAACTAGTCTTTTTTTTTTTTGCTGTTTAGCTGGACTTCAAGGTGCTCTGACTCCTTCACATCCACAATTCAAGTCATTATTCATAGAGCTCTTTTCCTGTTCCGGTCTCAAATCAAGTGAACCCGTTTTTTCAACTTCACCTACTTTAGTTTCTTGTAACATTTTAGCAAGGAGCTAAAAAAGTTCAGAACCTGAAATAGAGCTAATGTTTCACCGGTCCCACTTTTTTTTAATTTCTCCCTCTGTCCACGAAATAATGCAATTCTATGCACTGGAAACTAGATTAGTGATTGACTGAAATTACCTGCATACCCTCACTTTATTCCTCTTGTAGATGCTTGTAGGCGCACTACTGGTACACGAGATCGAGGTTATCAAATTACAGGTGAGAGCAAGTGCAATAATGGTATTATAGCGAAGCTAGTCAATATTTTTGATGATGTCAAGAAGAAATAAGAGAAGAACTTTGTTCTCATGTAGGTAATAAGTTGGACATGAAAGCATAGACATTGGTGGTCCCAAATAGAAGTGTATGTGAGAAAGCAAAATAAAAATATAAGCACATGGTACCTTTTTAAACAAATAGAAGAAAACAACTATTTGTATAATTTAGCTTTTATAGTTTGATTTATAATCAAACAGGCTCTATTATTAACCTTGGTCTGAGAAGGTGGTGCGGGGAGAAGATGGGTTCGAAGACTTGTAGCTACAAGTCTAAATTGCATATTTTGTTGGACTAAAAATCATTGAGATAAAATTACATTGCCTGTTTGGATCTAGAGACTAAAGTTCAGTCCTCATTACATCGGATGTTTGATACTAATTTGGAGTATTAAACTTAAACTAATTAAAAACTGATTGCACAAATAGAGACTAATTTACGAGATGAATCTCTTAAGCCTAGTTAATCTATGATTTGACAATACAGTGCTACAGTAAACATATGCTAATGGTAGATTAATTATTGTTAAAAGATTTATCTCATAAATTAGTCTCTATATGTGTAATTAGTTCTCCTAATTAGCATGGGACAAGCCCTCCGAACAAGATCATAAAATTAAAGATAGGGAAAGTTGGAAATGACTGTTTGAATTGGCACAGGACGTCGGTCTCTGTCCCTCTCACTTCTGCTGATTTTCCAAGCTGTTGCCAATCAACTGAGCAGCAGGTTGCGTCGTTGCATGGCGTAGCTAACCTCGGGACTGTCACTGTTTGCACGCCTAACACAAAACAGTGATCCCAGTGCTGATCTTGGTAACAAGCTCTGGAACAAAAAAGTTTATTTGTACCAGCCACACGAAAAGCGACATGAGTAATACTAAATTCGTGCTGCTCCTACAACGCTACAAGTTTTTGAACTGGAACATTTATGGTTATGGAATGCAATAACCGCATCCTGTAGAAGTATTTCAACACGGATGGTTTCTATAATAGGATTTTTTTTTCTAGATCACGCAGAGGATCTGTACATGTGTATTTGTATTAGAGATAGAAACGGTTTGAGTTTTTTATTACAAGACGGGCTTTACAAGATTTGTAATACTCCAAAGTTGATTCTTGCTAATGTATTAGGCCCCTCCAAAGCTGATTTTCTTACTAATGTATTACTTGGCCTAATAAACAACCTAGACTTATACTACTAAATATATATAAATGCACAAACTTAGGCCTTGTTTAGTTCAATTTTTTTTTGCAAAATCGACACTGTAGCACTTTCGTTTGTATTTGATAAAAATTATCCAATCATGGACTAACTAGGCTCAAAAGATTCGTCTCGTCAATTTCGACCAAACTGTGCAATTAGTTTTTATTTTCATCTATATTTAATACTCCATGCATGCGTCTAAAGATTCGATTTGACGGAGAATCTAAAAAATTTTGCAAAATTTTTTGAGAACTAAACAAGGCCTAGAAGATCCACACTGACAAAAAGAAACCTCTGCTCATCCGTAAATACGTGCGGCCGCTATATAATCGGACGGGACCGCGCAGGCCGGACACGACAGCTACCGTGCACCGTCGGCCCATCGTGCTGGACTCGCGGTGCGCGCCAACCACCCTATAAAACGTTCGGCGCCGCTAGCGCCCGCGGTTCACTCGCCCACCTCGCTTCCCCCGGCTCTCCCACTCCTCCTCCTCCTCCTCCTCCTCCTCCCAGGCCGTAGAAAAAGAACACGCGGAACGCGCGTGCTCGCCGCGCGGCAGGCAGACACGCACCGATGGGCAACTGCCAGTGCCAGGCGGCGGAGGTGGCGACGGTGCTGATCCAGCACCCGGGCGGCGGCCGCACGGAGCGCGCCTACTGGGCGCTCTCGGCCTCGGCCGTCATGGCGGCCAACCCGGGCCACTACGTCGCGGCCGTCATCACCACCACCGCGCCGGGAGGAGACGGAGCAGCCTCTTCCGCCGCCGCGACCGTGAAGCACCTCAAGCTGCTCCGCCCCGACGACACGCTCCTGCTCGGCCGCGTCTACCGCCTCGTCAGCTTCGAAGGTACTCTACTGTGCGTGCGTGCGTGCGCGAGTCGTGCACTGCAGTGTCTTGGTCGTGTTAGGCCGCCCGTCATCCTGTTGCACGGATAAAGATGAGATTTTGTGTCTTGTTCCGTTTGAATGCCATTGTTGACTAGGGGACCGTAGGTTACGAAGCGCCTTTCTCAACTTTCATGGCGCGCGTCCGTATTTGGACCGCCAGAACTCACCATCGTTTCCAAACAGTTGTTTTCCCTTTCTGCCTTCCTTTTTCGCATGCCACTTTTGCTTCCGGTCCAACTAATGAACATGAATGAACTGTGGTTGTGTTTTACTATTGTTGAGCAGAGGTGCTGAGGGAGTTCGCGTCGAAGCGGCAGGTGAAGCTGAGCCGCGTCACGGTCAGGGCCAAGGACGAAGCCGAGGACGTGAAGAAGCCGGCGTCCAAGCATCGCCGCCGTCGCGCCAGGGCCAGCTCCGGCGGCGGAGAGCGCAAGGAATCATCCGAGCGGTCGCTCGCCAAGGTACGCCGCCTGGTCCCTCCATGGTCGGTCTTCCGTTTGCAGTCTCCATCTCCAACCACTGATCCTGCCTGTGCTCGATCACGTCCCGCGTCCCGCGTTTGACAAGCCGCCTGCCGCCCCCGCGTAGTTATTATGCAGCGATGCATTCACTCCGGTTCCCATCAATCCAGGTCATGCGCCAGACGGAGGAGGAGCTGGAGCCGGAGGCGGAGGCGGAGGCGGAGGCAGGCCCGTCCTCGGGGCCCAGCGGCAAGCATGCCGACACGCCGTCCGACGCCGACGCCGACCTCGACGCCGACCTGGAGGCCCTCCTGCAGCCGCACGGGGCGTTGCTCGGCCGCCGAGCCGCCCGGCAATGGAGGCCCGCGCTGCAGAGCATCGCCGAAGGCTGAGGAGCGGCATCAGCTCGAGCGTTCGGTGTGTGTCGCGGTCGGTGAGCAGCCGAGCTCCGTCTCCGTGCAAAGTCAATTGCAACTTGCGAGGCTGACAGCGTATTGTAAAATAAGCAAGTTCATTGTTAGCGCCTCGCCCGGTGTGGATGGATACGACCAGCTCCAGATGTGTAGTACTAGTAGTAGTTGGCTAGCAGCAGTAGACCAGTAGCAGTATTTATGGATTTGATGGTGTGTTTTTAAAGGTGGCAGACGATTAGTAGTAGTAGTATACGGTATCGTATAAAATCTTTAGTCTATTTCTTTGTGAGCTGAATCATCATCATGGACAGCGGCCGAACGACGTTTACAGTTCGATTCGACGTAGTTTTCGAACACACGACAGACCCTTTCATTTCATCATATAATAAATAAACGAAGCACATGCAGTAGTCGTCGATTCGAATCGAGATACCGTAATGCAGCTACACGATGTTAACGTGGCCAACCGATGGAACGGGAGCCTGCATTTCTTTTGGCGTTTTTTGAAACCTGATGAATTCATGCCCCTGACCGAATCGTCCCTGTCGGTTGAGCCGTCCGGCTTCGAACTTCTGTCGTTGCGTTGCAGAAAGCGATCTGAGCCTCTCTGACTCTGCGTACTGTTGGTAGGAGTACTCTTGAGCTCTCTGAATGCACGTGCAGGTGCAGCACGGAGCCATACTAGGGCCTTGTTTAGTTGCGAAAATTGAAAAGTTTTCGGTACTGTAGTATTTCGTTTGTTTGTGATAAATATTATCTAATTATAGACTAATTAGGATCAAAAGATTCGTCTCGTGATTTAAAGTTAAACTGTGCAATTAGTTTTTGCTTTTATCTATATTTAATGTTTCATGCATGTACCACAAGATTTGATGTTACGGAGAATTTTGAAAACTTTTTGGTTTCCAGATGAACTAAACAAGGCTTAGACCTCATGATTTCCCCGGAGGACGAACCGACGAACAAGCATGTGCACTGGCGGCTGGCGCAATACAACTGGGGCCTTGTTTAGTTCCGAAAGGTGAAAACTTTTCGGTACTGTAGCACTTTCGTTTGTTTGTGACAAATATTATCTAATCATGGACTAACTAGAATCAAAAGATTCGTCTCGTGATTTACAGCTAAACTGTGTAATTAGTTTTTGTTTTTGTCTATATTTAATGTTTCATGCATGTGCCACAAGATTCGATGTGACGGAGAATCTTGAAAACTTTTTGGTTTTCAGAGTGAACTAAACAAGGCCTGGAGCGAGCCCGGGCCCCGGGCAGCGAGCACTCCCCTCCTCAACGCCTGCACTGCACAGCATCCGCAAGCAACGATGCGCACGGGCACGGCCGCGCCGAGATGCCGGATGCGTGCTCGGTGTGGCATGGCATCCGCAGTACTGCAGAGAGCAGACGCGCAGCGCAATCGTGTGGGAGACGTGTTGCAGGCACAGGTCACAGGTGTCCTTTGCTTTGCAGCGGTGACCTGAACCTGAACGGACCCGGCTCGGCCCGCTGGTGGCCGCTGCACTGCCGCTGTGTGGCTGTGGCACGCGCGCAATGCCGTGCAGCTAGCATCTTTTTCGCGACATGATAAGTGCCTGCGGCATCCTCCAGTTCGTAGCGGTGCATGCGCTGCCGCCCGGCGAAATTCCTGGCTTGCGCCCACGCCCATACACTGCAGTGCACACAGGATGACAGGAGAGATGGACTGAAAGATTCGTGTGGCAACATGACGGATCGTGCCTCCGCGATGGTCCGGTCCGGTCGATGCTGTTTCTTCTGGCCATTGTGTTGTAGTACTCGTAACGTACAACTCGTCAGCCCTGCCCAACGCAGCGAGCCGTCGAATTGCCTGCCTGCCAGTGCCAGGAATAGCAATAGATTGGGTCGAGAAAAACGATCGCAGGCCTCCACCAAATTAGCATAATCCTCTCTCCTCTCTTGATCCCTCGGCACCCTCTCTGTTCTTCTCAACATCTAACGCGATTACGCGAACACCACCGCCACCACCATTGCCACCGCGATTCCAATTCCGATCCCGTCGTCGTTGCTCCAGCGGCGAAGATGAGCTACTACAATCCCCAGGGCCATGGCGGCGCGCCCCCGTCGCCGTGCCCCTCTCCGTCTCCTCCCCCGCCGCCGCCCCAAGGTGACTCGATCGCCGTCGCCGACTCCTCCAGCACATTATTATTTTATTCACATCCTGCTTGTTAGATTATCCATTTCCACCATCCATCACTCGTGATCGCCATGCTCCTCCGATCGCAGACCCAGCACCATTTTATTTTTTGTCAGATCCTAATTCCCAACTGGTTGACCGACCGACACCTTGCGCGTCGTCGTGTCCCCTCTAGAGATGCTGACGTGTCTTTCGACGTGTCAGGGTACCCGGTGGACCCGTACGCGGAGCGCGGGATGGACGAGCACTACCAGCACCAATGCCACCAGCAGTACGCGCCGCCTCCGCCGCAGCCGATGTACCCGCCGCCGTACGGGCAGCCGCCGCCGCCGATGTACCAGCAGCCCTACGGCCAACCGTACGGGCAGCCGGTGTACGCGTCGCCGTACGGGCAGCCGCCGCCACCGGCGATGTACCCGCCGCCGTACGCGCAACCGCCGCCGCCGCCTCCGCCTCCCCGGAAGTCCGGCGCGTCGTTCGCGGAAGGATGGTACGTGCCCGAAAGATGCTCATGTGCGTGCGATGCAAAAATGGAAATAGAAATTTGGAACAACAGTCAACGTAACAGCCGTGCTGTTGCGCGGTTGGCACGTCGTCCCAGAACTGTTGCCAATTGAGAGGCCGGCCATGCATGCAGACCGAACGAAAGGTCGCACCGGCTGCCAGATTTTTGTCGCTAGCCGTAACACGACATGATCAGGCAGCCAACCAACAAGCGTCAGGTTTTCCATGCCTGCTACTCGTACAGAGAAGGAAAATTTGACTTGTGTGATGATTATTTTATGAACGGCAACGGGGAGCATGTTATATTGTTATGTTAACACGATGATATATATAATGACGTTTTTGATGGTCCAGTCACGATCTTTTTTCTGGTGGCAGCTGTGCAGGTTTTGCCGCAATCTGTTGCTGCTGCCTCATGGACGCATGCTTCTGATGGTGTGGTCGACCTCATCAGGCCGAAGCAAACGCCGTCTTTGTACTGGGTGCCCGTCAGCGAGGAGATGAACCATCGCCTTGAGCAGCTGACACCGTTTGCATCACTGCGCCGGGAAGCTGAAATGCGTTGCGTTTGCATCGTTGCACCGGGAAGCTGGAGAGTGAGAAGCAATGTTGCATGATCTCGAATGTGCCGAGCTGCTAACAAGGCCACCTGAAACTGCTAGCCATTAACAGAAGCGTTGTAATAGCTGTAGGTATTCGTGTACATATATAGTGATAGCGATCCGTGCATAAAACATGTACAGCGGCAGTGATGCCCGTGCATGATGATTCTGTTGAGCAAGGTGTGTTCCATTCTACTCCTTTATGATGTAGAGATCTGTCCTTTTTACTGGCCCGACTGATCATAGATTCATAGGCCACTTACCCAATGTTACAAATAGCGGACTAAATACATTTAGCGTGGGCATCTTCTAAAAACTAAACAAAAACTACTACAATCTATACATATGCTATTTCATTTAATGGTTTTATAAAAAAAACATGAAAAAATCTTAATTAATTATGTATGAAAACATCTCACTAGATAAAATTTCTTGAAACATAAATATTCAGATACATATACGAGAACTAGGAAAACATATTTCCATGTCATTTACTTGACATTCGTCATTAGATCATGTATAACTTAGTTACAGATTTATTTAGGTGTATGCTTGTTAAATCTATAACTAAGTTATACATGATTTGATGAGTATAAAAATTTTACTATAATTGAAGCATACAATAACTAGTCTACTATAAAAATTTCACCACAATTGAACTATAAAAACTGCAGCTATGAATTAATTATAGAAAAACAAAGATTTAAAGATACAACAAAAAATTGTGAATATTATATGTTCATTATGTAGATCTACCCATTTGAAGTCTAACATTTTTTTTTCTATTTTATGATTTTTCTTTGATTTATTATGATTTTTTAAAGATTTAGCCAAAATAAATAAAAAAGACAAAGACAAAATTATCTTTGAAAACTGCTTATAACCCGTCAAGGAGGTAAAACAAACAGTTTTAAAAGTTTAGAGAGGTGTTTACCTGAGTTTAGAGTTCAGGAGAAAAAAACAATGTAAAAATTAAGAGAGGTAATGTAGACTTTTTTCATAAAAAAACACAGGAAACCTCCCTCCCGCCCGCTGGCCCAAGAGATGGCTACTCGGCCCGACAGTGCTGCAAACGCATGCTGGGCATCGGCGCCTCTTCTCTTTACCACAGCCACCGCAGTCCGTCCTGTCCCCGACCTCGAATAGAACAGATATCAGAAGTCTGAATGGTACAATATAGTTTGAGTTTCACTATAAGTCGCAAGCTATGGATCTTTAGTCGTCATCACCAAATATTGTCTTCTTTCCTCAAAAGTTTGAACCCAGTTCCAAATCAAGCGGACACAACAAAAACAACTCCAAATGGATACAAATTAATCCGGCGAAACAATTCTTGACCCAAGTAATTCTGAACCCAGTTCCAGCTGTCTGTCTGAAAGGTGTACCCCGGCAGCGCGCCACTGAAGCCACCGTCCCTATTGTTATCGGGTCTCGGCTTCGCTTCATCAACATACAAGCTGTAGCCACTAAGGTCGGTTCCATTCAGCTCATATGCTTTATTCAAGGAATCTGGGTCCTTGAAATCCATGTATGCCATTTTGCAAACCAAGCAAAGAGTTGTGTCAATTAGTCAACGACAAGAATGGAGACTACTGCAGATGATGACATTCCAAAAGAAACTGTATAATATCAATATTCCTCCTGAAAATATCTTGCTGAAAATAAGTAAGGCCCAAACCCAAGTATAAAAGAATGAGATGTTAAGAGCCAACTAACCCTTTGCTTACACTAGTGTCATAATCCTTTCGAAGTGAAATCTGGGTAATCTCTCCACACTAACTAAAATGCTCTTGAAGAGCGCTCCAGATCTGGCAAAGAAATATCATCAGATATAATGTAACAAGAAACAGAACACAAACGCAATGGTAAGTGGCCAAAAAAAAGGAAATTTAAAGTACCTGGTCCTCTCCACCAGACGTGTCAAAGACCTTAATAAACACAGTGTTGCCTGACCTTTGAGCAGGCTTCCTGAAAGAACCGTTGTCCTTCCTGAGCAATAGACAAAATTATGGCCATACTGAATAATTGGTAACAGCTAACAGCAAAAATTTCGTAAAAGCATCCCCTACTGAATAACTACAGCACAGTAAATAAGATAGAGAATAACCCGCTGCTAGGAGTGTGCTCCCTCCGTATAGGATTTAGAAGTCGTTTAGGACAGTGACACGGTCTCCAAAACATAACTTTGATATCTTATTTTTATACATATCAAGACAAATCTATTAATATAATTTTTACATTTACAAACTCAACAATTTAAAAATTATTGATGATTTATAATCCCAATGTTTGACCTAAATCTTGTTCAAAACGACTTCTAAATTCTATATGGAGGGAGTATGCACCCTTCTCAACAGCTATGTTGACCCTTAGAGGAGTAGAGGACGCCTCATCAGGTCAAGACCAATAAATTCAAGTGCCTAAAGCGAAGAAAGAGTTCAAGTGTCAGAACTTCCTCGTAAGTGGCATCAAATATAACTTGATGGAGAGAGGTGGTCTGCTCTTGTAAAGGTTTAACTAATAACACAGAAATTGGTAGCATCCAATAGAACTTGATGGCAATTATCAGTGAGGTGTTTTGCTCCTTTAACAGTTGAACTAAGCAGCATAGGCGAAAGGGCCTCTAGCCTAATGGTTAGAGCACCTAAGTAGCACCAGCAGCCCTGGGTTCCACTCCCCGTGAGAGAGAATTTAAACAGATCTGCATTATCAAAAAATGAAAAAAGTTAGGCTGGGGTTTCCCTTCCTGACTTTGGTAAAAAAAAACAAAGCAGCATAGATTAAAAACATAATCAAGGAGATTGTTCACCTTTGAGCAGCTTCAAGAGTCGCAAATTCAACATGTCCATAACACTTGAAACTCCCATCATCAAAAGTAGACAAACAAACATGATCCAAAAGAAAAGAACGTGATAGCACCTCCAATTCAGAATCTGAAGAATCCTCCTCAGAGCTGCTGCTCTCAACTTTCTTTGGAGGGGGTCGCTTTTTAACCGGCTCCTGTACTTCAGGATCTGAATAATCCTCCTCAGAGCTGCTGCTCTCAACTTTCTTTGGAAGGGGCTGCTTCTAACCGGCACGGCCTTTTCAGGTGCAGTCTTTTGCTTGTTGGCACTCACGGCCTTCTCAATCATCTTCTGCATTTCTCTTCCCTGCTAAAAAACTCTTGTGACACTGTGATAAGTGTGGTACATACAAAGCAACAAGACAGAAACATAACCAGCAATTATTCCAATGCAACAATAGAGCTATCAAAAGCCTTACCCTTCTTTACAGATTTTCCCTCTGGAACTGAGACAGCAGCAGGTGCGGCCTCAACACTGGACTTTTTGCTTGACTTACCTATAATCCTCAGCTAAGCTCTACAGAAAAAGAATTGGAGGCACTAATTTAAGGCATATAACAATACTAATACAGCACATGCACAACAACAACAAATATGAATATGGCCATCCTAACAGAGGCAGCAGATATTGGTCAAGGGGAAAAAATTAAGCCCCACTATCTCGTAAATATTGGTCAATTTAACATGGATGAAAACTAAAAACTACCAATTTATTCGAGGTAATTAGTCAGCCCCGTACACACAAGGTTGATAAAGAAAAACATCAGCAGGTCATGTTGGGCAAGACTCGCGCTCCACCACGCACGCAGCAAATAGGCAAACCGCCAGCGTTTAGGATGGATTGGAGAGAGCTAAGCATTCGTATTCGCGAACTCGCAGAGACGCAATGATCCCGCGGAATCAACAACGGTATTGCTAGCGCCCGGACGTCCGGCGCTAGCAGCGTGTCCGGACGCTGAGGCTTCCACCCGCATCACCCGGAAAAAAAATATAAAGTAGGCAGCGTCCGTACGCAAGTCCCAGGTAGCGCTCTCTCACCGTGTCCCGTTCCTCCACCGCATCCTGTTTTCCACCACCGCTCTCAACTCCGTTCTCCACGGCGCCCTTATTCCCGTTTCCCACCGCGTCCTCCCTCCCCGTTTCTCCATTGCACCCAGTTCTTCCACGGCACCCCGTCCTCCACCGCGCCCTGTTCCTTCATTGGGTCCCGTTCCTCATCGCACCCCTGTCCCCTATTCCTAACGCAATCCGTTCGCAAGTGCAACAGCAAAAATATAAAAATTGCAACATCGCAAAAATATATAGTGCAACATCGAAAAACATGTACTGCAACATCGCAAAAATATGTAGTGCAACATCGAAAAACATGTACTGCAACATCGAAAAAATATGTACTGCAACATCAAAAATTATATGCTGCAATATCGAAAACAAAGTACTGCAACATCGAAAAAATATGTACTGCAACATTGAATAAACATGTACTGCAACATATGTTGCACCATCTCAAATGGTAGTATTGCAACATCACAAAAATTGACCATGAAACATGGAGAGAAAATATTCGAAAAGTCATCTGTTGCAACAACCCAAGAATCTCATTGCAACATTCGAAAGTCATCTATTACAACATCTAAAAAACCATTGCAACATGGAGAAACAAACAAAAAAGGACGTGCAAAAGTAGCAAGGGGATGAGCTCTGCTCCAACCCTGACCCATCACCTTCGAGCTCACTGGAGGAAGGAGGAGATCACCAGACCTCTAGCCACCATTATGTCCCTCAGATCTAGAGGAGGATGAAGATGATGAGGACGAGGACTCAGATCTATAGTAGGAGGAGGAGGAGGAGAATGATGAGGAGTGTCCCTTAGATCTAGAGGATGAGGATGAGGATGAGGGCTGAGATCCATATGAGGAGAAGGAGGAGAAGGATGAGGAGGAGGCTCAGATCTAGAAAAGAACCGACCTACCTCGGCGGAGCCGCCGCCATTGTCCTCGTCTCCGAGGAGCAGGGAGGGTGCTGGTAGGAGGAGGAAGGAAGAGAGCGCAAACAGGAGGCGTGGCAGCAGCCTCGATGCGAGTGTGTCGTCTGTCCTAGAGAGTAGCAGCGAGCGCAGCAGCGAGCGTAAGTACCGAGAGCAGCGAGCGGTGGTGTATGTGGAAGTGGACGGAAATAACAAGACGTTAGTGGTATCTATTCTGATTTAATTAGGCCGCAGGTCTGTGTGCGCGCTGTCCGGACGGGACGGACGTCCGCACAGTATCATTACCGAATCAACAATTAATCAAGCACTTCATCCAGGGCTAGGGTTCCTTTGTTTTTTTTAAAAAAGGGCTACGATTCCTTATCGAACGTAGGGGATCGGGACGACGGCCGGAGAAGAGGTAGGAGGTGAAGGGGCGGCGGCCTGCGGCGGCGGCGGCGCTGGGGATGGGCCCGGTCGTCTCTCAACACCCGAGACGCCGCAGATGGGCCGAACAGACCTCAGATGGCCCAAACATGCCTCAAAGCCCACACATATGGGCCGAACGGAGGTGGGGCTCTTCACCCGCCTGGGGAAAAAGGCCTAGCCCAAGAAGGCCCAAACATATAAATACCGGAACTTAGGGTTTGAGCACTCCTCTCTCACCGCCCCCAACCCTATATCTCCCGGCCGCCGCTCCTCCCTCCCCGCCGCCAGCCCTATCTTTTCGATCTCGCCCACTCCGTCTCCCTTACAGGCGGCGGCGGCCAGGGCTAGCGCACGCGGCGGCAACCATGGCAGTCGGCAAGAACAAGAGGATCTCCAAGGGAAAGAAGGGTGGGAAGAAGAAGACGTGAGTTTGCTTGCCCGTTCTTCCCGTTCATCAGATTTTTATCCGTTCAACTGCTTCGTTTCTTTTGCATGTGTGCTGATGCGGTGGTGTGTCTGTGTTCCTTTTGTCTTACAGCGTCGACCCCTTCTCTAAGAAGGATTGGTATGACATCAAGGCCCCGTCGGTGTTCAGTGTGCGCAACATTGGGAAGACTCTCGTGTCCAGGACACAGGGTACCAGGGTATGTTTTTCTTTCATTCTCCTTGTTTTTTTTTTCGTACTTCGTGTGTGTGTGTGTGATCTCTTATCATCTACTAGTATTCATTTCCCTGCCTGCCTGCGTGTGTACGATCTGTCATGTTATTGCTTTATAATTTGCTGCTGCATCGAAAAGAATTGCCTTGCGTACATATTCGCCGTTGAGTTCTTGGTTCGGTGAAGTGAAGTGCAGCGGTTGGAATCTATTCCCCACCACATTCACCACCGCTGCATCTGGGTGGATAGAGCTTTTGAAAAGGCGAAGTAACTTTTTTCTTTGAAAGGAGAATGCAAAATAACTAGTAGGGAACCGGTGCTTTAACTAAGCCAGATCTTCCCCGGAAGTAGTGGATACAGATACCTGTGCTCTGCAGTCATCCGGAGATACACAGAGAGCACAATTCTGCCATCATTGGATGATGATGCTATGAAGGATTCATCTGGTGCCATTATTCTGAATAATGGTGTAGGGAGGTGCAGTTCATCTCAGGTAGCAGAACTGACACATCTTATAGACGCCACCTGCCTCCTGACTACAACCCATCCTCCTTACATTCCCTTGATTCAACATCTGTATTTGTTGACAGTGAGCATTCTGTTCCTACAGCTTTGACCCTTAGAATAATATCTATTTCAGTGCTGCAGAGAGTGAGATACAGCCTGAGGAAAACCATAACCTAGTCGATGTAAACCAAGGATTTGATGTGAGAATGACTGAATTTTGTAATATTATCAAAAGAAAAGGTGAATCTGGCAATGACTTATGAATGCAGGCAGTCTGAATTGGTTGACTTTACCACTTACTGTCGGCTGCTTTGATAATGATGCTGCTGGTAGTAATGAGAGGTTGGGTTTAGAGCAGATTGTCGATGTATCATTTATCCACTCTCTCATTTGGAATTATTATGCTTATGATGTGCTTACATTGTGGATTACCATTTATTCGAGTACCCAATTGCCTTGCCCTTGTTCATTCCTTACAAGGTTATAAATCTTTTTGTTCACTATATATTGAGTAGTAATCAGTAACGTATCACTGAAGTTCACATGATCTTTTAATGACATGGTTATGATTAGTTTTATTAGTTTTGCAATGTTATTCAGAGTGTTGTACACTACTTGTGGTCTAATTTGCTGTTTCATTTATCTTTTCTGTGGTTCTAGATTGCATCTGAGGGTCTGAAGCATAGAGTCTTTGAGGTTTGCCTAGCTGATCTTCAGGGTGACGAGGATCAGGCTTACCGGAAAATCAGGCTTCGTGCTGAAGATGTGCAAGGCAGGAATGTGCTCACAAACTTTTGGGTAATGATCAGCGTTCTATTGCTCACAGCTGTTGTGCTTTTACTGTGTTTTCAATCGCTTACTTGTTCTCTCTCTCTCTCTCTGTTATTAGGGAATGTCATTTACTACTGATAAACTCAGATCCCTGGTCAAGAAGTGGCAGACACTCATTGAAGCCCATGTTGATGTCAAAACAACTGACAACTACATGCTGCGCTTGTTCTGCATTGGCTTCACCAAGAGGCGTCCAAACCAGGTGAAGAGAACCTGCTATGCCCAGGCTTCCCAGATCCGCCAGGTAACATACATTTTCTGTCCCTGTATCATACATTGCAGAATTCAAAAACTGTAGGAATTTCTTGTATCAAAAAGTCCTCAACCATGTTTGCCTGTTATCTTTATACTTGTGCCATGTACTGTGTGCAGATCCGCCGCAAGATGGTTGAGATTATGGCCAACCAGGCTTCTACATGTGACCTGAAAGAGCTTGTTTCAAAGTTCATTCCAGAAGTTATTGGTAAAGAGATTGAGAAGTCCACCTCCAGCATCTTCCCACTCCAAAATGTCTTCATCCGCAAGGTGAAGATACTCAAGGCTCCCAAGTTTGATCTCGGGAAGCTCATGGAGGTAATTGCTACATGCATAGTTTAATTTTTCCAGACAATGTCCCTGTTACTTGTCATCCTAATGCTTGTTGCTTCTCAGGTTCATGGTGACTACAAGGAGGATGTGGGGGTGAAGCTTGAGAGGCCTGTTGAGGGAGATGAGGCTGGGCAGGAGGTTGCTGCTGCCGAGTAGTTTATTTGCTACTACTATAATATCTAGAAGATTTTGGACAGTAGGTTGCTTATGATGTGAACTTCATAGAATTGTATTGGCTACCTGTTTGCTTCTGGCCCTAAGATTGTCTCAAAACAAGTGTTTTAAGATTATTGATAAGAAGTGTTTAAGATTATTTTTGGTGATTTACTATCCTGTGCATGCTTATTTTTGTTTGTTTATCACAAGTCCAGTTCCTCATTTGTATGCTCTGTTCTGCTTATCTATTGTTTTGTTTATAACAAGTGGAATTTATTTCAACAGCAAGAAGCTGTTAAGAGGGAGAAGCACTCCCAAGATACAGAGTTCAAAGTATCTCTTTAAGAGGCATCTGTTTGCATGAACCTGATTTGTCGATACATGTGAATGCAAGTTACAGTATGTCGAGCCAGAGTATCTAGTAGGTGTGCATTATCGTTTAGGCTTCTTATGACCTTGCAGTTGTTTGCTGAGTTGTGATTGATGAGCTTCTGAGTGTAAAATTTGATGCTCTAGTGAGGTGGCGAAGAGTGGTCTGTTCTATGGTAGAAATTCTCCATTTGCTGATTGTCTGTGAGATAGATCAGAGCTTGTTATGTGCATTGCAGAGATGAGTGATGCTGCCAGCGCCAAGGCTGCTGATTTAGCCATAAGGCAGAGCTTGGCATTGTGTTGCTTTGATGTACATGGATATTGTTGGCTCTTACCGAGTGTTTATGATGAACACCCCAAGCCTAGCGGGTCTTTAGAGCTGTTGAGGTTTATCTGGGTCCGTTGTAGTATCTCGTCCCTGAACCCTATGGAGAGGTGTGCTGGATGGGTTGCTGCTGCTGATGTTTCTTGTGTCTGCTGCATCTGTGCTTCTCCATCTCTGTTGGAGGAGCATCGATGCCGTTTCCCTGTCCGTCATTGTTTGAACCTGCAGTTACAGGTGTCATACCGGTTTGAAAGTTGCTGTCCATGAGTGTGTTGATATGTGCATCCTTGTTCATGTTCACCATCCTGTCAGTTCTGTTGATGAGTGTGAATGTTCAAGCAATATTAAAAAACTAGATGTTAATATCTTTTTAATGATACTAATTATGTACCATAATACAAATGTTTTTTAATATATATCTAATCAAGTTGTTTCTTACGAAGCGTAATGACACAGGGATTAACACAAAGTAGTAGTGATCAGAATATGTTCTTCTAAGGGGTGTTGGTTTAAAATAATAGAAAGGATTTCATGTACTCCATCTTGTTATTTATTGTTAGCTGATACTGACAGATTTGACAGATAATTTCAAGCAAACAAACAATCCTTGTCATGTGCTGTTGCAATGCCGTGTCGATGGCCTCATCTCGTCTCAATGATGCTGACAGTTCATGATTGAGGATTCTATGCGATCCAAGTAATAAAGACTCAAAACATGAATAGTTTTTTTTTCTTTTAGAAAAACCATCACATTTGTTTTCCAAATTACAATTTATGTGCCAATCAAACAATAGAATTAGAATGGGACGGCAATGCAATTCTGTGGATTTGGATTTGAGTTCCAATTCAATTAATCCGTTGGAATCATGTCAACCAAATTGCAAGCGGTAACAGTGGACGACAATGCAATTCTGTGGATTTGGATGAGTTCCAATTCAATTAATCCGTTGCAATCCTGTCAACCAAACGGAGCATAACCAAATTGCAAGCGATAACGGCAGCAGAAATGCGAAAGGTAAAACTGAGTTTTCTCGGCAATCTGTGAACCTTGTCCTGTGTTCCAAATGCAGGATGGTCCAATTGCTAGGACAAGCCCTGAATTGTCTTGGTTAACACTCCACTCCGCAGAAGTCCGGAGCGCGCAGCCTATATGAAGAGCATTGTGCAAGAAAGTTCAGCTTTATGCTGCTGGAGAATCATATATAACTTTGCGGTTTTCAAGAGCGGAAAAATTTGCTCACCAACATAAGTGGATTAATTTACATTCACAAAATCATATATGCTTCCTACCTTTGCAAGCGATAAATAAATAACTGAGATAACTATGGGAAAAAATCCACATAAAAAAACTGTGAACATCCTTTGCTATAAGTTCCTAATGCAGCATGATCGGGAGTTGCTCAGAGAAGTCCTGAATTGGTGACAATTCTCTGAGCTCATATGCTGCCTGGAAGCAGTCCGCAGCCTCCTGCAGCGATCCTTCAGCTTTCAGGACAAGCCCAAGACTCAACCAAGCTCGGTGGTTTGTAGGCTCTAAACGGAGGGCATTGCGCAAGTAAGTTCTTGCAATTGATAGCGAATTCCCTCCAATATCTCGGAGAATTCCTGCCATGCAAACCATGCTGGGGACGTAATCTGGGTCAATTGAGAGGGCGAAAGAGAACGCCATCAGGGCTTCCTTGTGCAAGAATTGAGCCTCCAACAGAAGACCTGGAAAGAATCTAGACCCATGAGACGAATAATAGTAGTTATATAAAATATAACAGTCCTAGATATGCATTTCATTTTCATGGAACATGATATTCGTTTTACTGTTAGGGACACAAAAGCACAATATTATTATGTTTCAAGAACTACCCTATTTTCTTGATGTCCAGAGGCAAATTTAAGTAAATACAGATAAAACTAATTTCTACACTGTCCACCTAAAGAAGAAAATGGTTAAGCTTACAAGATTTCATTTTAATTTTTCTTAATGTTTGATAAAAACGAGCATAGTGGTTTGATCATAGCATGTGGATGAGGATTCACTGAAAGCTCAATATTTGTACAGACAGTAGCAGTCTCAAGTTTCAGCAATAGTTACCTCTGACATGCCAACACTTGGGATAAAAGAAATTAATGGATATAGCTTTGTCAAGGCAGATGTTTGAGTCATGCCATGCCTCAAGCTTTGAGTAGATTGATGCCAAATCTAACCATGAGTCCATCTCCAACTTCTGTAGGCATTTAACCTGCCAAGATTATGTGGATAATGAGCAAAGAAGAAACATGGTATCGCTGTTGGAGTTCAAAATAAAGAAGAGGGGACTGTACCTCATTACAAGTGGTCGATTTCCAGATGTCCTTCTTTACTTGGATACTGGCAAGCAAAACCCGAAAAGATTCCACTGCAGACTTGAACTGTCCACGGGAAGCCTGAATTTGTGCTTTCAGCCTCAAAATATCCAACTGATCATTTTTCTCAGCTTCATCCATTGCAAAATCTGCTACTGCTTCAGCTTCTTGCAAATTCTGTTGTGCAGATAGTACAAGAATTAGTAACTTCCAGGCACTAACAGAACCTCCCATCACCATCTCAAGACATTCTGTTGCACTTTCAACAGCTGCATTGAGTTTGCGCTGCATTGCATTTTCCCAAGCAAGGCTATACATTATTTCAGGATTATACTTTGCTGTTGTAGCAGCATCCTGCAGCAGCCTCAGTGCATTATCTTCCAATCTCGATTTCTCCAAGTGTGAGGCGGAGGACCTAGAAAAAGGTCCATAACAAACACCGAGAAAGTGTTTTGCAGTGCTGATGAAATGCAGATCACGTCTTCCGAAAGACTTCATAGCTTTATTTGCAAACTTTATCCCTTCAGAAGCATGCTTTGGGTTCTTACAACATAGTTTTGCTCCTAAAAGAAGAGATGGAACATGAGGCTTTCCCTTTCTCTCCAGCACAGAAAAACCATTCCTTATGATGTTTAACGCACTATCATCCATGCCAGCTGCACCGTAGCAAAGTGCAAGGATATACCACCTCTCTGATCTGGTATAGGTTCCAGGCAACAGCATTTCAAGATGGCTGGCCAAAACTTCATAGTGCCCAGATAATGAGAGTGCATACATCAAATGATTCACAAGGTCAGGATCCCATTGTATTTCTCGGAGAGATAGCTTTCTTGTTAGCATGAGTAACAACAAAATTGCTTCCTCTAAGTTGTTCCCAGGGGTTACCAGATTCCTTTCCTGAGCAAATTCTTGAGGGAACTTCACTTCAACGCCACAATACAGCAGAGTCACTGCCAAATCTTTTTGCATTTTGGCGGACCTTTGAGAATCTAGATTCCACGGCTTTGCAAGAGCTCTGCGATATGCGATGATGGCTTCATCAAAACAACCACTCCTCATCCACAGCTTAGGAAGATATTCTAGAGCCGAATGGAATATGTCTATTAGCTTACACTCTTCAGCAGTACCATCCGGAACACCGTATGGCCATGCAGACTCGATAATGTCTATGATGGTTCTGCATTCTTCTGCAGCATCTGCCATGGCAAGATAGCATATTAACATGAGGTGAAAAATTCAGATGGATGCAACAAAGCTCTTTGAGTCGCAGAAGTTATCAATACTATCATAACAGACTTCGGTTTTTGAAATACATATGGTTCAGTTTATTTTATAAAACAAATTAACTAGATCCACATACATAGCACAACAGCAAATTTGCAATGGTTCTGGAGGTACTGTACAGATTTCAGATTAAAATGCTCAAGTACAAGACAAGAAAGCACATTGAACAAACAGCCAGTTAATACCTGCTACTCTACCAAGGGTGTCCAGAGATTTTGCTTTAAGCAGTATGGCCTCTAGAAGCAAGCTTACAGAATGCATTGACATATGCATGAGCATTCCATTCACTTGTGAAGATTTCCTTCTTGAAGAGCGTGGGGGCGTTCTAGGCTTGATACTTTCAGCAATAGCACTGGTCATTCGCGGTCTCAGGCTTCTTATATCAATCCCCTGAAGAACTTGCAATGCTGCATCAAAGTTCCCTCTCTGATGTTCCAGTCTACCTAGCAATGCTCGGGCCTCCTATTACATTAGCAAATAAATCAGACAGTGAGCAAATCGTTGCAAGACAGCCTATCTTATTTGAAGAGCGGAGGTGTTGAGCCAAACCTCATAATTTAGTGAAAGGGTTTCTTTTAGGTCTGATTCTACTTCATTTACTTGGCTATCATCAGGAGTTGTTTCTCGACTTGCCATCTTTGAAGAAGAACAATTCGCTGAAAAGTCACGTGTTGCAAGAGATTCTGGTGATCGAGGAAGATCTTCAAACTTGGACTGGTCCCGGCTGCAGGTACATAGCATGATCGCGGACATCTTCGGCTGCCAGATAATTTAACTTAATGTAGGGAAAAAAAACAGCTCTAGCTCTCAGGGATCTTCTGTCAGGACACAATTCAATCAGGTAGACTGCAGGACCTAGCAATGACAAATAAGAAGTCTCAGTGCATGTGCAGTAATTAGATACTAAGCAAGAAAATCATGAGAAAACACATAAAGCTCCATATAAAGAGAGAGCAAAAAATGTCAGATATGGCAGATTTAGCAGTTCTCTAGTTTTAGTTTCTCAAGTTAGAGTGACGTCTCGTTTTTTTTCCTCTTTAAGTACAGCACCATTTATAGGAATATCCAATCGCAAGGGAGGTTCAGAGTTTCTGGCACACAACAGTAGAGCAGAACTGGATGACTAGGCTAACAACCATTTGCACTCGCGCTCCTACTAAGTACTAACTCCATGTAAGATTACAAACATCATCACCTCCTTCAGATGTAACACGCACCAATCTCACAAGACGCCAAGAACAGCAACGCCCAAAGCTACCGTCAAGTGTCATCAGCAGCAATGGCCCCACTACGCAGCAGACAGTAGAGACATCAATTCCATCCTCCATATATCTCAACCAACCAAACCCCCGAAAACAAACAAGGAAAAATTGGATAAATCATTAAGGACAAAAAGAGAATGGGATAAACCCCCATGAATTGCATGGCAACAAGACACACACTATTTGCACCTCATAAAACACAAGAGCAGCCAGTGCAGCAGAATTCTGGCGCGCCGTACAATCTCCCGTTACTGCTCCCGAGAAATGTAGGACCGCTGCCCCCCCTAAAATCGCAAGGTCGATCGTATTTCAGAAATTAAACTACACCACCACATGAGCTCCGGGTAGTCGGATCCTAAATCCTACGCAGCGTGAAAATTCCGAAGAAGGCTACGAACCTCCTCGAACAGAACAAGCATCAAGCAGAGCAACGGAAGGACCACGTCGATCCTCCCTCCCTCCATGACACAGAAAACAAATCCTGAACTGAACGAACGACGGAGATACAGGAGACTCCGGGCGCGATTGCTCAATGCAGCCGAAACATCTACAGGGAAAAACCACGCGGAGGAGAATCGCGAAAAAACAGCGGTAGGAAGTTCCCGTCCAGGCAAGCTAGGGTTGGCTGCTCACCAAGAGGAGTCGTCGATCCCAATGACGCATGGATCCCCCCCGCTGCGCTCCAGTCCACGCGCCCACGCCCCGCGCTCGCCGAATCCCACACCAGCAGAGGAGGCGGCGAGCCGAGGAGACCGCGAAGTGCAAATAGGAGACGACGCTTACGAGGGGAAGGAGTGTTTGTTGCGCCGCGCCCTGGCGTGTGCGTGCGTGTCTGGCGTGTGCGGTACTGCGGTGTGCCTCGCCCTCGCCTCGCCTCGCCTCGGTGGAAGCAGCCTGGAGGAGGCGGGTTGCTGTTGCGGGTTCGGCAGCGGCCGGTTGGCGGGCGCTTGGACTGCTTGCTGGTGTGACTTGACTACTTGAGGTGTGAAGACGTGAAGGGGATTTAGGCGGATGGGAATGGGAGTTTTTTTTTTTTTTTTTTTAGAAGAAATGGGAATGGGAGGTGGTGTGCCGTGTGGGCGATGCTTTTGAGGGCTCGTACTGGGCCGGGCCTCATTTGGGCCCCGGGAGGCCCCACATGTCGGTGATGATTGTGCGCGTTTATCCTTGGTGAAAACGATCTGATCGAGGACCTCGCCATGAAACGCCAGAAAATGTGGTCCAATAACTGATGAGAAAACCTGAAGAACGGGCCGTGGTGATGTCACTGTTACGTGCCTGCTCGTCAGGGTAGCATTATTTCAAAAAGAATTTGTGAACAAGACATGCCCTGTTCCATGTTCTGATATCCGAATTTGGAGTTGATCGAGCTCGGATACAAAAAGCTGGATGCTTTTAAGCTTTGTTACTACTACTACTACTAGTACAAGTTCCATCGGCTCGACAAGGAAAGCGCATTTGTGAACGGCCTCCCTTTCCTATCCGGAAAGGACCGAAGGAAGGAACGATCGAGCGAAAGTCCATTGAAGTGGGCTGGCCGCGGGCAGCTTTGTTGACAAAAGGAAAGGAAAAGGGACGGGCAGCTGGCCATGCCCGAGCCTAGATTACCACTACCACATGCGGCTAGACCTTGACATTTCGGAGCCCCTGTCCCCTTTCCCTCCCTTCCCTCTCGCTAGCTGCTGCCCATCGCACTGCCGCCAGTGAAAGTGTGGTCGCGCGATCTATAGCGTGGCGCACCGTGCCAGTACCAGAGACGGGGGCCGCAGTGATTTCCCAATCAGCAACGTGCAGACTGGCAGTGGCAGCTGCGATCTTGGCATGTTCCGGGGTCGTCGTACTCTATTCCCGACTTTTCCCCGCGAGAGCGGGACTGCCAGTCATGTGACCTCTTGTTCCCCGCGAAAGCTACCGCTCGTGGCATGGACACATCACGGTCGCGATCCGAACAAGAGAAGGATCCGATGAGCGGCCGCGGCCGCGGCGATCGCCGGCTCCCACGACATGTGGTCACTCGCTTGGTCCCGGGTTTCATGCCCCGCCGCCGTGAGCAGTTAGGTTAGGTTAGGTTAATCATCATCATCGTCATGATTAGCGGCCGAATGCCGGTGTCCGTTTGTCCCTGGTACTCTACCGTTTGGCAGCGGCCAGCAGTGCCATTAAGAGGGCTCGACCTGCCGCTAGGCATCCCTTCGACGACGCATATACGCACGCCATCCATAGATGAGAGTGGTTGGCACGATAAAAAAGACCCGGACAGACAGAGCAAGGATCCGGGTATTTATAAGCGTACTGATGAGCTGAGCGCCGGAGCCCGTGCAATCAAAATTTATGAAGGTACTACCGTCACATGCATCGCATTGCTGACGCGCCCTTGTCACTGCCAGAGGCCGCACAGTAGCGTACTGTGCGAGTACGAGCCAGGGCCCTTCTTCTTTTCCAGTTCAGCGTTCACACTCTCACGCCTTTCTCTTGGGGAATTTACGCTCGCGCCTGACGGCCTGACTCGTTGGAACGTGGATGGATCATACAGTCGTACTTATTTTCACTGTCTATCCACCAGCTTTTTCTCGTGTAGAAACAGGCTGAAGAACAGAGGAACTGGAAACAGCACCACACAGCTCACAACTCACAAGCGACGCATGCCTACAGTTACTCTGGTGGTATCTTGTCCAGAATGGTATTGAGCTTTAGCACTCAATGATCTGAGCAACCATATAGATCTCTCGAAAGTATTTTCAAAATATTCTGTTTTCAGGCCTTGTTTAGCCTTGTTTAATTCCCAAAGAATTTTGTAAAATCCTTCAGATTTTCCGTCACATCAAATCTTACGATACATGCATTAAGCATTAAATATAAATAAAAGAAATAACTAATTGCACAATTTAACTGTAATTTGCGAGATGAATCTTTTGAGTCTAATTAGTACATGATTGAATAATATTTATTGAATACAAATAAAAGTGCTACAATATCTCAAAATTTTTCAAGATTCTCCGTCACCACACATGTATGAAGCATTAAATATAAACTAAAACTAAAACTAATTACACAACCTATAAATCACGAGACGAATCTTTTAAGCTTAGTCTATAATTGAACAATAATTGTTAAATACAAACAAAAGTGCTACAATACCTAAAATTTTTTCACCCACCCAACTAATCAAGGCCTCAGAAGGCATTGCAACTAACCGTTAATGAAAACGAATCAGCGACCATGTCCAATCATGACACAATTAATTCAGATGTCAGTTTTCATATATTATTATGGCAACTAGTAGAACAGAGCTGCCGGTGCAAGCACCATCAGCCCATCACGAGATGAATAATCAGGGCACAAACTCTGTTTTGGGCTGGTGTCCTCGACACGAGCCTGCGACAGAACATCAATTTCTCGGGTGGAGCAGTCAACATGAATATGCTAAAAGAACAAGCAGCTAAAAGCTCCCCGCCAAAATATTACTACAAGGAAACCACAGCCTTACAGGCCTTCCAAGTTCTAATCATCAGAAATCAGGCTAACAAAATTGCTGTATCTCTGAGCTCTACTCTCAGATGCCGACAGTCAATGTACAACACCTTGGAACAAAAAAGTGCAATGTTATAGAGACGAAAGAACCAGTAGCTTGGCCATCTTCCCGAGCAGCGACAGAAACCATGCGCAAATGGACGTCCGTATGGAAGTTTGGACTCCTTCCCTGCTACATCCTGACCTTCTTTGCTTTTATCCGCTTGGAAGCCATATAAGTCACAGCAGCAGAAAGAGTGTACCTAACAGAAACCAAACACATAAGGTGGTGATATGATGCACACTAGGAAGCAAATGTCTACCATAAAGATGTCTAATTCTGGAGAAACAAATAGCCTGTGCATCAACATAGGCCGAGCATGCATACAGGCATGCAAGTTCGAATTCAAGAGAGTTCAGGACGAACCCCATGATATATTGTGAATTCCCTTCACCAGAGCGTTATCCCCTTGCTTTTTTCTCGATTTCTACAGCTCAATTTACCAAAGCATAGTAGCATTCATGGCCTTATCCTAAGATCCCATCACTTCGGTTACATAATGGACAGACATCACCGAATATGTAAGTCAGCACAACAGTATATATACAGCTATAGGTTCTCACTTCACAGTATGAGTGTGCAACAAGCAATGGTTCAACAGGGAAAGCCTATTTGAACAATGATACATGGTGGACCCACCTAAGTGAAGCTAGTTTTTTGAATATATTAATCATTCCAGTATCTGATTTACACATAGCACACATCAAAAAGGAGTTTCCTATGTTCAGAACGAGTATTTCTTGCTGAGAAGATGTCGATTATCATGGTTTGCTGATGAAACTCAAAGTCAGTTTATAGATATTATGAATTCACATTCATAGAAGCCACGAACTTATTATCAACCGTGTATGTCAGATAAAGTCAAAGATTACTGTCCAAACTCCAAACATCCAGATGAGAGCAGTAATAGACTAATTTCCATCAGGATGAGTGAAACTACAAGTAACAACAGCCAAAAAATAAGAATAACACAGGATGAAATAATACAGCTGCAAAGAGCGATGAGCTTGAGGTTAAGCGCATACCATGTAAACGTGTATTTAAGATGGTCATCTGGCATCACTGAGTGACGAATCAAGGTGTTGACATCTTTTGGAACAGGATAAGGGTTTGTTGGAGATATATCTTCATTTATATCCTCTATATAAACAGTATTCTCAGGAAGTCCACAAGCACGAGCAATCATGGGAACATCCACATAGAACCACTGGCCACTACTGGGCTCATTAGCTGGAACAAATATGCTTGGCTTCTCACTTCCTCGGATTACTCCAATTACTCTTATAGGTGGTATCCTAGGTTTTTCAATCTGCAAAAGGTAACTTGCATAAATTTTGTGCCTAATTGAAGCAATACAGATACAACTAGAGGGATATAGTACTTTGAATGATCGTAAGCAAGTATAGTACTTATGACAGCATAATATTAATTATTCGATTCAATTGTCACAAACACCAAGCAACCAGCCTATACTATCCATACCATTATCATTATAGAAGGCACAAATGATATAAAGTAGGTCCAGTAAAAGCAATAATAAAATAGAACTTATTCGATATAAAAGGGCTGGCACAACTCACACCACTATCATGTACAAGTTCACATACCATGGCATACAAAAGATAATAACGTTATAACAACACACACAAGCACGTGGTAATGGAATTTGATGAGGAAAGTAGCAAGCTTTTGACAGTTCGATACATTTAAAATTTCAGGTAACAGATTGTAAACTATGCCAAAAGATAGGGAACAAAGATCACCTCAGGAGACAATTTAGGCTTGTTAGACCAAAACTTCCACCATGAACCTTTTTCGTCTGGCTTTTCAACAGCTTCTGGGGACTCTGAAGCTTCATCGAGGATCTGAAGATCCTTAACATTTTTATCACGCCATCCACGAGGAACCCATCCTCTATTCACAAGGATAGGTGACTGCAAGCTGACAAACCATTTCTTAGAAAGAAAAAGATAAGCTGTAAAACATTATGATTGATATTAAATTTCTAGGGACTATCTACAGCCCACTTGGGCATTTTAAAGCAATCATACACCCAAATTTTGAGCCATCCATCAAGCAGATCTAACGGTCCAGTTTGTCTCCCACATAACCCTAGCTTCTTTCTTCAGCGCCACCCCTCGACCCAACACTCCACTGCCACAGCTTGCTGGCATTGCGTCCGATATTGATGGACCCATCGAGCCTCAGCCTCACACTCCCACCAAAGCATTTTATATTTCAATACCAGCTAGCATCTCTAATGTGCTGTCTCCCCACCCTGCCTCTGTTCCTCATCTCCAGCAGCTCTGGCACGCAGGATAAAACCCACCCATTGCTGGTCCATCTGGTGCCCAGGGTCTTCCCTTCAAGCCCATCCCAACCACCACAAACCCAAACCCCACAAGCTCCCCAGAGTAAGTCAATGTCACCTAGAGGAGGTGCCAGCTCCGACCTGCTGGCCATAAAAAAAGTTATGGTGTGAACGGCGGGAGGCGGAAAAATTCCAAGCAACTGATAGGACTCCCCAATGTCTATGGTTGAAGTATGGGCTGGATGTGAAGATAGTGGTGGTCCTGAAGCAGGAGGTTTTCGATTGGGATTCAGACAAGCAGCCAGATGCACTGAAGTATTTGATCACTGGGTCTTCAAGTTTCGAGGAAGTAATTATTAAAAAAAAGTTTTCAGGGGTTGTTGCAAACTGGGAAGTGGATGGACTTGAAGTGATGCTGCCATCTAAGGCCTTGTTTAGTTCAACCTGAAAACCAAAAAGTTTTCAAGATTCCCCGTCACATCGAATCTTGTGACACATGCATGAAACATTAAATATAGACGAAAACAAAAACTAATTACACAGTTTAGTTGTAAATCACGAGACGAATCTTTTGATCCTAGTTAGTCCATGATTGGATAATATTTGTCACAAACAAACAAAAGTGCTACAGTATCAAAAAAATTTCACTTTTCGGAACTAAACAAGGCCTAAGCATAGTGATGGAAAAGTAACCTGACATAAGATGAAGTCTGGAGCAGTTTGGGAATTGACTTTAGTTTGCAGAAAGGTAGTAGTTTCTGTTATGTTATTGCTGATTTCAGTAGTGGTAACTGTGTTGTTGCGCTTTTCCTGAACTTTAGGTGTGCTGTGTTATGCAAGGTGTTTGGGTGCTGCTGGAAAAAGTTCGTTCGGTAACCCCCATGAATGCTGTAAAGTGTAAACCGTTTAGATGATCTTCTAGTCAGAGACTCGGTAGAGAAATGTGTGGGAGATAAAGTCAAAGGGGACATAGCAAACAAGTCACTCATAAATATGCATGTACTGGTCAAGAACGAAGAAGCTATCAGATTCCAGAAGACAAAAATACTCAACTGTGGCCATACAGGTGCCTTCCACGCATACTTAAAAGTAATTTCGTTCTCTGTAGACAGATACAAATTAAACTGAACCCACACCTACACCCCCATCCATGCCACACAGATGCTCGTGCATGTGCACTCCCATACATTCGCTTCCGCGGTAATAAAGCTGCAAATATGCAAGATTATTGCCAACCATGGTTTTACAATCTGTGTTATCTCACGACTTTCAATTCATTTAGCGATCCATGATATAAACCAACAGGAGTGTTTGAATTTAGGCAAGCTGTGTAAATTTCAACGAAGATAATTACTTAACTTTTCAAATGATCCATAGCCAAATGAAAAAATCATTTTACAAAGAAAGGCAATAGAGGGGGCATATAAACCGAGCCAGTTTAGAATCAAAAGCATTGAATCACTGCTAACTTGTGCATATTTTCTAATTCAACTGTGTGGATTGGCTCCAATGTAAGGCGTGGCTTCCTAGCTGCTTTGCATGATCATATCTGATCTTGGATCATCTTTTCATTAGACCCTTTTTTTAAGAATTTTTCTTAATTGAATTCTTTTTTATCAAATCATCATTTGCCAATTTGACCATAGCCAGGCTTCTATGCATACGGGTCAAAATGTAGTAGCTTTGCGCGTCTAAAAAAAAGTGGTAGAAGCTTTGCAAAAGGACTTCACAAAGGACATCAAGCTCAATTATCAGAGTTATAGTTTCCTTTTAAGAGTGCACTGCTGATGTTCAAGGTAATATGAAAGATAGGGATTGTGAGCATCTTCCAAAAAGTTTACCTGCCAGACTCAGTCGACCTAGGAATCAATGGAGTGATGACATAATACCCATTCTCCGTCACACCCGAGATGCTCCGAGAGCGAGGTCCGACAAACACTGACTTCTCCTCATCGAAGTCACCTTCACACACAATTTTTCGGAACTCCAGTGCTGCCGGATCACGAAGGGCAGCGGATGAGGCGGCCTCGTTCCACACCACGGGTTCCATCTCCAGCCTCCGTGTCCTGTAATCCAGCATCTCTATCTGAGGTCGAGCAGGAAGCAGCACACGGTGAGGCCTCGAAAGCCAACAAAATGAAGCAGGAAGTAATAAGCACGTGTGCGCGGTATGACCTTCTCCTGCCTCCGGAAGAGCTGCCATGTGCCGAGGCCGAAGGTGATAGCGCCGGGAGCGAAGAGGAAAAGTTTGGACCACGCGCTGGCCTCCTTGGCTGCCCCTGCGAGTAGGACGCGACACGATCTGCGGGTGGTTCGCAAGGCATTTCGGAAGACGATGATTGTTAGGATAGATGGATACCTGGGGGCGGCGGCGCGGCCGCAGCGGGAGGACGCGATGGAGGGGGAGGTGCTGGTGATGAGGTGTGGGAAGTGGAGGCGCGGGAGGGGAGGAGGCAGTGCTCGCCGCCGCCGCGCAGGCGGAGGCGGAGGTGCTTGGAGAGCGATGCCGCCATCTCAGGTCGAGGGTTTGGTCGTTTGGACTTCGGACTTAACCGGGAGAAGGAGAAGGCAGCAGCCACCACAGCAGAGAGAAAAAATTGCAATTTTTTCGTTGGAACAGAATTTCGAAAATATGAATATTGTTTGCATACATGCGATGTGTTTGCTGATTTAAGATTTTGGATTGACAAAATAGGGGACACCCTTATAGCTTGAAGATATAGAAAACACTTCGAACAGTATAGGATTTTCCTAAACCAAACTAAGAGCAGCATACAATTTCATTTACATGAGTACAAAAGCTGAAAAACTAAAAATGCACTTACATGGAGTGCTTGCAAAATAACTTACTCCATCAGTTCCAAAATTATAGGTCAAGACGAATTGATCTTAGATTAGCTGGTTGTGTTTCTTATAACGGAACCTGCCACTTGACACCGGTGCTCGTATTTTTCTAGATTTATTTTAAGATCTAAATGGTGCTATGCTTTTAGTAGTAGGCGATGATCCTGTCGGTAACAAGATGTCTGTGGTGACTTCGTGAATCTCAGACAATGGTAGGCGACATTTCCGTTGATAACAAGGCGTCGGTAGTGACTTCGTGAATCTTAAGATCTGTCGGTTCATTTCTTCGGAGATGCTCGTGAGGATGTGTTTTTACATATGCAGGTGAGTGTGCGTGCGTGTTGTGGACATCTATATTGTACTATATAATTCTCTAAAAAACTATAAGTCAAGGCCTCTTTAGAAAATAAGATATCCAAAACAAGTTATCTTTGGAAAATAGGATATCCAAAACATGGGAGTGGGAAAAAATTGGAACGTGTTTGGGACATAGAAATTTTACATGAATCAGTTTATTTTCACATGAAAAACGTAGAAACAGAAGAAAAAATTGGAGCCTTTTTGGGACATAGGAATTTTACAAGAATCGGTTCATTTTCACATAAAAAACGTAGAAACAGGAGAACATACTCATACGTGTTGTGAGCGTCTATGTTGTACTGTGCAATTCTATAAAAAAACTATAAGTCAAGGCTTCTTTAAAAAATAGGATAGTTGGAATGAGAAAAAAAAAGATCCGGTTTGGGTCATTAGTTCATTTTCACATGAAAAATGTAGAAACAAGAGAAAATACCCGTGGTCCAAAGAGGGCCTTGGAGTTGCATCTCACTTGAAATCTTTGTATAAATTAAAATACGCAGAAAATTCTCTAATGCAGCATTTAATACATCATGGGAGAAACACGACTTAGGGCAACCACAATGTATATAGACTAAGTAGTCCATATGAGCAGCTTTTGTGTCAGTGGACAATAGCTATTGTTGTATCCACAATGTTTTAGTCAACAACTAGTCCATAAAATGGGTCCTATATAAGATAAAAAATTATTTCTCTTTACAATCCTGTGCAAAGCCAAGAAAGAGAGAGAGTGAGGAGTGGGAAAAAGTAACATTTTTTATTCCCTATGGGTAGTCCATAAGCTTATGGGTACTTTTTGCTATGGACTCCTCTATAGACTGGTCTTACAGTGTTTCAGATAGCAAATATTTTAATCCTATGAACTACCTTATGGCACACATTGTGGTTGCTCTTAGAAAAGAGAGAGACACGAATGAAAGTCTTTATTAAGAGGTTGAACCCCATCCTATAGCTTTGATTACAAGCCTTTGTTCCAAAGGGCCACATAGGAAAAAATCTTACAATCTTATATAAGATTCATTCGTGAATCTTTTCCGCACTGGTTTTGTTCTAAGTCAGAGCTCTAATTTTGACCAAATTTATATAAAAAATAAATAAGTACAATATCTAACACATTAATATGTACAACGTCAAATTTGCTCCATTAAATTCTCCGTAAATGTCTTCATAGTATATTTTTTTCAACTCATAAATGTGAATTTATTTTTTCTAAAAATATAGTCAAACCTAGAGAAGTTGGACTTCCACAAACCTGTTTGAACTTTGAACAGAGGAAGTAGAAGTGCCATGTAATCAACCCTCGAAATAATTCCTCTGATCCAAATGCTCTCGTTTCCTCCACAGTTTCTATATTTCAATAGGCAACAGTTCAAAACAATTAGATGTCGGGATAATCATTTTCGTATTTAACTGCACTTGCTTTTCACCAACGTTTTTTTTTTGTGAAAGGTAACACCAACGTTCATTTACTGCATCAACAACAGTTCATTCTGATTTAAAAGTAAACAATGTGAAACAAATCGCACAGCTCAAATTGACCAAGTATGGAACACAGAAGGCAGCCTCCTGTAAGTCGTAACAGATCACGGGGGTGCACAATACCAGACGCAGTCCACCAACATACTGCCAAACCAGGTTAACAAAATTATGAACACAACATCCCTGATCAATACCTCTCGCGTAATTTACAGCTCCAATGCCATGCGACATGCAAAAAGAGGGAGACTGGAGTGCGCTTTAAGAGCTAGTACAGATTTTAAGTTCAATTCTTCTTTTTCGAGTGCTTCACCAGCCAGTCAATGACAGAATCAATGTTGGTCGAGTTCTTGCATGATATCATGAAGCATGCCACTTCTCGGTCAGTGATTGTCTTTAGGCCCCTGCAATACCATTCACCAGGCAGTAGATGAGTACAATGTATCAAACTGATATTTTCAGAAAAAAAAATCATAACGGAGTGTAGTAGCTTAGCATGCACTTACATTAGTTCTGTGAAGGTTTGCTTAGGGAAAGCTTCAGGCTTGTCAATTTTATTGCCAATGACTAATAATGGGATCCCAGTCAAAGATGGCTTGCTCAAGAGGTCATGGAGCTCCCCTTTTGCAATGGCCATGTTTTCTCGATCTGCCGCGTCAACAACATACCTGCACAACCAAACAATTTTAACATCCAACACTAGAAGTTCTCATTCCCTACTGATTTCGTATCAGCTAAACCTTCATCAGAATAAGAAAATCATGCAGCAAGTTTCAATGCAGCTAGGTATAGAATATAAAATCTGTGGAAGTAAATCAGAATAAAAAATTGTACACCTGGCAGGCTGGCACAACTTCCAGCTCATTGTTTCAGAAAAAAAAATAACAGAAAGTCAAAAACAGATAAAAATGCTTCATCATTATCTACATATATAAAAGAAAGATAGCAAAGGATTGAAATAAATAAATAATGCACCACCGCCATCATACACGAAAAAGCAAATTAAAAAATAAAAAATGGGCAACAAATAGACAGGATCATCAGTATCAGTATATATATTAAAAAAGCAAATCAACAGAAGCATATAAACATATAATCAAGACATCACATGACAACTAAGATACAAACTGGCATAAGCAAGCTAACTCTCATCCTGACCACAGAGACAACTAAAATATATAAACCAAAAGGAAGAGAAGTAAGCTATGAGAACCTTAAAGAAAGCGTTTAGAAAAAGTAGGATAGCTGAGAAAGAATTTTTTAAATAAATTGATAAATCGTACTATCAGAATGATATGAACACTGTATTACCAAAATAATAGACGTGTGCAAGAAGCCACAACTAAGCATGACAGCTGGTGAGCATTAGTGCTATTCGTACTGTAAATGGCAGATTAGGAATGAAATACATACACAATTGCAGAAACCGCACGGCAGTATCTCTCCCACATGCTCCGGAATCTTGGTTGGCCTCCAAGATCCCACAATTTTATCGTCACATTTCCTTTGGTAACCTTTCTCATATTGAATCCTACAGTAGGGATCATATCCTCACTAAAGCCTCCAGTCTGTAAAAATACATGTTTATCAAGGATAAATATATTTCATCATATACCCAGTACATGAGTTGTACCAAAAGAATGCCTAATACTTACAGCAATGACGTTCACAAGTGATGTTTTCCCAGCATTTTGGAGCCCTATCAAGGAAAGCTCCATCTCTTGCTTGAAGAAGAGGCTGCAGATGTAAAAAAGTATAAAACTGTTATTCAAGCAGACAAGCTCCTTGAACCAAAACGAATGGCGGATTACATCAGTTCATCCGTTTACAAGTGGAACATATGTCAAAGTAATGCTCAGCCACCCAACATGTGCATGTGCAAGACATTCTTAGAATGCAAGCACTTTTGTATTTTTATGCATCAAGTCCAAAGCCAACCTGGATGGTAGGTAGAGATGAAATAAATCGTCTATACTGGTAGCTATACTAGATGCCAATGAATGAAGTACAACAAATAACTACCAGCAACAGGTTAATCCTGAGTATCACAAAAACTTACTAGCACTAACAATACTTTTTGCATGATATGGAACCCAAGAGAGCAAACTATAGCAAAAAGGCGCTTGGCAGGTATTCAGGGTAACAAGACAATGCAAACATGATAATCAACATAGAATAAATGAACCCATTTATCCTTTTTGAATAAGGGATATTCACGAATTTCATTATTTTTGAATAAGCGATATTCACGAATTTCATGTCTTCGATTTTGATCGGCACGTTGGACTAAAGCCTTAAAGCCTTTTCTGTTGAGGGAAAAAAAAGGCTGATTGGCATGTTTAATAGATAGCCCGACGATGATACAGCAGTTCATAAGCAAAGGTGCCAAATCTCAAGTTTACTGATGGAAAACAACCGCATGAGCCCAATCCTTTGCCTCCTAACAGGATCACGCTGTAATAATCACATTGCTACAAACCAGAGGCTTTCCACAAGCAAGCTGCAGCTTCACTGCGTCCGTAACAATCTCAACCAATCCTAAGAAAACCAGAAGAACTTTCAGATCTCCTACCGGCCGTCCCTCGCCGCCCCCCCCGCACCCCGGCCGCGCAATGCGCAGCAGGTCAATCCGACGAAGCAGACCAAAGGGAAGAGCATCGTACCTGCGGAGCCAGTTGAGAAAAGCCTCCCAGAACCCCATGGCGCCGGGTCCTTCTCGGCTGCCGAGGAGCTGGCGCGGTCCGGTGGCCGGCGGCGAAGAAGGCGGAGGGGATCGAGCGGGCGCGGCGACGACGGGTTAAAGGGGGCGCAGGGGGGGATTCGGTGGTGGCCTCCTGTCACCCGCGGCGTTTACTTTATTTGGAGGCGGAGGGCGACGCGGCGTGGATGGGGGCTGGGGCGGGGGACGAGGGAGTGACAGGGAGGCGAGGGCGCCGCGACCGCGAGTAAGAGCGAGCAGCGGCGAGGCGAGGCGAGGGAGGCGAGAGCGAGGGGGGTATTATTGGCGTCCGGTCCGCCAATCATACGCGCTCGCGTGGCCGCCCGTGATAGGGCGTCCCAACCACGAGTGCCGTTCCGTTCCGGCGTCCGCTTCCGTCGCCAACGGGATTCCCAGCTGATAGCTGGACTGACTGGTCATCGTTCGTATCTATCTGGAGCTGCTGCTGCTTGGATGAGATTGAGGACTCGCCCCGTTTTTAGGGGGTTTGGTGGCCACCTGGGCCAATTATCGTGTAGCCTTGAAGTGGGCCTATGAGTGAAACCAGCGAAGAAGGACGAGAAAGGGCCCAATGGGCTGGGACCATCGGCGTCCGTGTTCGTTTTTCTCTGCCCTGAGCTGTCCCGAGGCGTGGCACGGGCATACGGCCACGTACAACGCCGCAACCCGTCCTCGCGGTGGACGCACACGCACGCACGAGGGATCCGGGAGTACTTGCGCTACTAGTGACCCGTGCCCTTTGTCCTGGCATTTTCTTTCGGTCACACAGGGCTCACTTCTTGTTCCAAACAGTAGAACTCCTCAGAGCTTATTCTCGATAGATAATCATTCCTCCTCAATTGATTATCCTCCTCAGTTACGTATACATTTGAGCGGAAAAATCACTTCTCCAGTTACACTAAAAATCACTTCTCCCTTTACACTGAGAGTTATCCTCTCTTTTCAAATTCCGTCATAATCATTCTAAATCAATTCTCATAGACTCTCTTTCTACTATAATCAAATAAAATCACTCCACCAGATAATGAGTAAAAAAAATAGATAATCTAGGAGTGATGCTCTACCAAATAGACCCTAATGTGTACACAGATGCTAGAGCAATTAGTCACTAATAATAAATTTGACGCTAATTAATACCTAAAAAGCTTACTTCTACTTTATAGACTATATAACCAATAGCTCTGCATAATAGTATGAAAAGTGGAAGAAAAATAGCAATTGAACATTGATTATTAGCCTATAACTACCCATTGTGGGGGTGGAGATGGGGGTCAAGGCCTAGGTTGGTCTAGCCCGAGCTCTAGTAGTGTTTTGTGTCAAATACGATATATCATGATTTTGTGCATCTAAATGTCGTAGTCACTTCTATTAGAGTGTCGGGTGATATTGGCTTGCACATGCCTCGACATGTTTCGATTTCTTCATGAGTTGAGCTAGACTTCTAGTTTGTTTATTTAACAAACTAGTTCAAGCTAGGTCACTAGATTGGACGAGCTAAGGCCATCAACAATGATAACTCTCTAGCTGGTTTAGCATAGTAATTGTCGTAAACCTGCAAGTTGACAAGTTAACTCTAAAGTCGTCTCTGTATTTACGTTGCTAGATGAGTCGATGTAGGTCGCTAGATTTAACGAACTAAGGCCATCAACAATGATAACTCTCTAGTTGGTTTAACCTAATAATTGTCGTAAACCTGCAAATTGACAAGTTGTAACATCCCTGATGTTACGAACACTAAAACTGGATCATGTCATCATAAGCATTGCAAAGCATATTTGTTAAGCACATCATTATGCATCAACTTAAAATAAGTTTATTTTGGTTGATTGTGCTTAGGGAATTAAAGTGTGTTTATCTTGTGAAGTGATGCTTGTGATGGTTGTTTAATCCCTAGCTAAGGAGGGTGGTAAGGGAATAGCTAAGAAAAACCCCTAATTTCAACCCTAGTTTTTGCCCCCTTTGGTGCAATTTGAAAACTAAGTAAAATTTGAGGTTGAGTTCAAAAGCAAAGTTGTAGATCTTGTCAAGATGTACAACTTTGGTGTTTTGAATTTTTGAAGTTTCAGTACAAAATTCAAAGTAATTTTGAAAATACAGATTTCCAGAAAGTGTCCCCTTTTCCAATTTTAATCCCTAACTCAAAACCTATTTGGAATCTTGAAAAGTGGCCAACATAAAAGTTGTAGATCTCAAAAAGTTAAACAACTTTTATGTTGGGAATTTTTCAAGTTATTGAGAAAAATCAAAAGTAATTTTGGAATTTCTATTCTGCCCCAATTCAAATTGGAATTTTTCCCCAAATTGGAATGTGAAATTCAAACTGTTTTGATTAAATTCATCACCTTCCTTTCAAACTCTGAATTTGAGCCTTAAAGGAATGTTGTAGTAAATTTTGTGCTGCACATTTCTTGTTTTGGTAGATTTCTGAGTTTTTACACAAAATAAAAAGTAATTTGGTAAATAAGGAAGAGGGAGATAAGGACATGCTACAGTACTTCTCCTTTGGGAACAGAGCACCGCGACTCTGTCCGGCACCCCTGCTTCCCCACGTTGCCATGGGCATGGCTGGCACGCAGCTGCTTGCGTGGTTGCTGTCACCATGAGATGGACGAGTCGAAGGCATCCTCATCCAAAGGGAGCCAGAGCTTTACCCTCGCTCCTCCTCTTTCTGTCCGCCGCCGTGACCTTGGGTCACCGACGGAATTTATCTCGCTCCTCACACCTAAGCCTAGTTGATCTCTTCTTCAGCTCCGCAGCATCCTTGCGCATCGGGTAGGCCAGCTAGTGCTCTCTCCCCTCGTCGGGATCAACCGTGAGCCAGTTTCCGCTCACAGAGCTCCGCCATGGCCGCCTGCACACGTGGCCAGGAGGCCACAGACCTTCTCCGGCCAAGCCGCTGACACCAGCGCGAGCGCGCGAGCCTCAGGATGCTCCCCAATGCTTTCCCTCGCTGCCAACAAGCGTCCACGGGCCGGAAATCAGGTTTTCTCCGACATCCTCTGCTCTGGAATCGTGACCAGGGACCACGCGCAACAATTGGAAGTTCTCCAGGGGTCTAATTGCACAGGCTGTGACTCAGGTGAATAGTGCTATAAGGACTTGTTTGTAGATGTTTTGTTGAATCTTTGAAAATTCATATCTGGAGTTTGGTAACTCCAATTTTGGTGAACCAAATTTTGTTGTGCTCCTTGAGATGTCTAGTTTTTATTAAAAATATGAAACTGACCATGTTTTGTAGTAAAATAATTAGTTATGATTTATGCCTTTTAATTATGTTTAAAAAGGAGAAATTCATATCTAATTCTGTGTAGCTCCTATGGGCCTGAAATTTTATTGGTGTTCTTATGATGCTATGTGAGTGTTACAGTAAAGATTTCATGTTCAGTAGATGATATATGGTTAAGTTATTAATTTATCTTGTTTAGTGCTTATTAAATAGTTTAAAATTAGACTAAAAATAAATAAATGTAAAATATGGTTCCTGTACCTTTATATGAGGTTGTTATATCATATAGGTACATAATTTAGCTATGTGTTTGTAGAAAATGTCAAGTTTCTTATTTATCTTGTTGTTACATGCTTCCTTGTGATGGAAATTTATCTTTTTCATAGAAATTGCTATACTTATCCAAATGGCATGAAACTTATACAGTAGACTTTGGAGAGCATATATGAGCTGCTGTAGTTTTCTCAGAATTTACTGTGTACTTTTGATATATGGTTATTGCTTTGTCTATTTACCTAAATAAATTAATAAAAACATGAAAGGAATTTATTTAGGGATGACCATGATGTTTTCTAGTATCTCTTTAATGTATTTCAACTATTTGTGAGCTGGGTTTTGCCCAGGTCCAAGTTTGAAACATTAATGAAATGTTATTTGTCTATAATTAAATTATTAGTGATTTCTGGACAGTTTCTGGAACCTTATGAATTGCTCTAGGTAAATAATGTTGGATATGAAACTTGTCTATAACAAAGTTGTATAGAATTCATGTATCTAGCTGGTGTTAAATTTTGGTGGCATTTGGCCCTATAGTTTCTGAGTTATGCCTGTTTAAATTTAAGTTTCAGAAATGGTTCCTCTCTGTCAAATTCTGGATCAGTTTCTGTAGTTGTGCAATTTCAACCTACTAAACTTATGAATCATGCTTTCATGATAAAAGATGAATTGTAGTAATTTTCATAAGCTTTCCAAAATGTTATGGATCATGAATTTTGGTGATCTAGAACTCTGGTTATAGATGTATGAAGCTTAATGTCTGATTCTGTCCAAGGTCTGGACAAAATTGTTTATTCATACTGTTTGGCCATTTTATCTATTAAATCAGTTCTCGAAGATAATAACAAAGTTGTAGAAAATTATCTAAGATTTCCAGAAAGTCTAATATCACCTTTGTTGGATGTTTGGATCCCTAATTATGGTTGAATGAAGTTGTGTATATGCTGCTGTCCTGGTTTTGTGTGCAAATAGATTTGTTTGCTTTTAGCTAGCCTTTACTTAAATAATGAGTAACTTAATTTCCAAATTAGAATTTGAGTGCTTTTGGGATTGTGTGATGACCTGAGGTCATTAACCTTAATGACCTTTGGCATTTAATTATTGTTTGATGTTAATACTTAATTACTGCCATTAATATTTAATTAAGAATTGATTAAGATAAATAGAAAACCTAATCATTTTAGGTTTTGATTGATCTTTGGGATTGATTGACAACCAGTGGTTACTTGGCATGATATGCTATGGTTTATTTCATATAAATGATCTTTGTTGTATGATAGCTTCACAACCTTGCTTAATGAAGATGATAAAATTTGCTTAGTAGTAATTTATGTTTTGATAGCTAAGTTAGTTTGTTTCTATACCGTGAAGGTAAGTTGTACTCGAGGTAGTTATGATTGTTGTTATCATCCAAGAACTTGTAACCTGTCTTTATCATGTCATGAACATCTCATTGATCATGCATATGCAACTCTACGTGTAGACTACGCTCCGGAGGAATCTAATCCTCAGTGGGTTGCTTCCGAGTTTGTGGATCCATCTGGTTTTGCTGAGTTGTCGGACTTCCCTTCCGGCCAAGGCAAGCCCCGGACATTAAACCCTATCCTTGTATTTTCATAAAGTTATTTATATCACTTGAGTTAATCTGATGCATTAGGTGAATAGGAGTTGAGTGAATCCTATTTGCTGCATTATCTACCTTGATGATTTCCATATTAACCTTGATACCTGTTTTATGAAAATACTTAGTATGCTTAGTCCTGCTTATTAGATAAGTTTCCAAATGAGAAAGTTTGAAGGGTTGTTGTGGAATACTTTTAAGGTCAATACTGTTCAACTTGAGACCGGTCGGTGGACTTGCTTTAAGAATGGAGTCTTAAAGTAGTGTCTTCCACTGTGTCGATTAAGGACCGTTCCGTTGTTGGCCTGTTGTGATTGAGACCTTTGAGTACAGCCCACATGCACTGGTAAGCCTTACCTATAGCTATTCCGATACTTGAGAACGGCTAACCGCGTACTGGGAGTGGAGAGATGGCGAGAGTAGCGTGTAACCACCTTACGGATCTGAGATGACCGGGAAACATCTAGATTGGCTGTAGGATGGTGGTGTACTGTACTCTCGGGTGACGCTGGACCCGTTCTTGTATGGGAGGATCTATAGAAACAGGTTGACATATGCAAGATTGAGTTCTACATATGTCGTGTGGTACTGAATCCCCAGCTGGGTTTAATCGATTCGAATCGCCGTGTTTCCTCGGATATGGAGCCTCAATCCTCACCCCATCATCGTAGTAATAAATGATCTTTGGTAAGAGAAAGAGGTGGTATGCTTATGAAAGTTTGATAATAGTTTTGGTTAGTCATAAATAATGATCTTGAGTTAAAACTTGAAAGCAGGTTTTACTCTTAGTAAGCTTTTATGCAAAAGAAATGCTTTATCTTGATAAAGCTTTACCTTGAATCCCTATAGCCTGCATACCTGAGTCTTCATCTCTTTTCTAGTCGGTTAAGTCTTGTTGAGTACTTTTGTACTCAGGGTTTTATAACCCCTGTTGCAGGTGCTGACTTAGTCTGCTAATGGAGGTCATGTCGGTGGGCGCGACATGATTTATCCACCTCTTCTACCTTAGAAGCTTCACCTAAGATGTTTCCGCTACTCTATACACCTTTTGGAAATTTAGTTAAGTTTATACTTCATCATATGTTGTAAATTAAGTTATAAATCTTCCGCACTCTGATCTAAGTTATTTTTGTAACAAATGTTGTAATGTTGTGGTAACTCCATGTTGATCCTGTATGAGTTAAAATGTGGATGATTCGGGGTCCTCCGAGGGCACCCGACAGACTATCCAAGTTATATGACTCTCATGTGCAGTAGTCAGAGGTCTTAAGGACAATGTCAAGTGCATGTGGGCCATATAATTAGGGTGGTTCTGCCACACAAGTTAACTCTAAAGTCGTCTCGTATCTACGTTGCTAGATGAGTCGATGTAGAGCTAAGGCCATCAACAATGATAACTCTCTAGTTTGTTTAGCCTAGTAATTGTCATAAACCTACAAGTTGACAAGTTAACTCTAAAGTCGTCTCTGTATCTACGTTGCTAGATGAGTCGATGTGGAGGTGAGAGAAGGTGAAAAAGATAAGGCGGTAGTGAAGAGAGAGTTTGTCGATGGTCTCGCTTAGAAAACATGGTGAAGGTGAAAGGTAGAAAGGGGAAAGAGAACAAATTATCCCTATGGCATCCTAAGCCCTAGACTCTTAGCTCGGTAGCACACGGAGAACTAGAGTCACCTCATTTCATCCCACCTTTTTTCTCCAACCAAACACCACCTTAACAAGTTGAGCTTAGCTCTATGTCCACCTCTTTACCTTAGTCCTCATCCCCGTGTTGCCTGCATGACTTATAAGACGAATGTTAATATCGTTTATGTGACTCTCTTTCTGGAATACAGATTACTTCATTTGCAACAACGTCACTTTAGTTTTTATTTTCACTTATCTTATTCAATTTTTTGTTTAAATATCATCTATTTTGTTATGTCTTACTTTATTATTAACTAGCAAATATGTCCGTGCGTTGCAACGGGAGAAAAACATCAAATGGTCATCAAAATGATGACATAATATTACATATCTATTTATATTTATATTTTTTATGAAATTTAAAGTTCATAATTTATTTTATTGATAACCATGACATCTATGATATGAGATAGTTAATATTTACAATATTATGTAGCTTGGAGACATATTTATTTAATAATAATAATAGTATTATATTAAAACATGAGAAGTTTGTTGCTAGTTTTATTTTTTATTTAGATTAGGATTCCTATAAAATATGATATATCAGTTAAATGTATGTAGATTATAAATACATGGGCTTAATTATGAAGTGTTCATATGATATAACAACACATCGTGCCAAGGTAGTGGAAGTATCTATTTTATATTTTTACACACCTAAATTGAGGCTAAACTATTTAGCAAGCATAAATTTAGGTAAATTAGTAAATCAGTGAGATATGCAGGAATGGTGCTAAAACTTTTACCACAAATCAAGCATCATATTAAATAGGCTACCATAAATTTTTTATAATAATTGGAGCAAGATAACTACTCCCTCCATCCCAAATTGTAAGTCATTCCAAAAATCTTGGAAAGTCAAAGTATTTTCACGTTTGACCAAAATTATAGAGTGAAATACTAAGATTTGTAACGTAAAGTGAGTATACTATGAAAATATAATTAAGGAAGAATCTAATGATATTTAGTTAGTATCATAATAATAATTATTTTATCATATAAATTTGGTCAAACTTTGAAAAGTTTGAATCTCCAAGATTCTTGGAATGACTTACAATTTGGGATGGAGGGAGTACAATTTAAATTTTACACTAAAAAGCATAGGCATGCATCTCTAGCAAAAAAATATACTAGAATTTGTAATATTTTTTGTTTACTACATAGATCTACATATGTGGAGCTGAACAAATTTTGTTTTGTAATTTTTAGATTCTTTTATGAATTTCTACGCATTTATTAATTTTCAGCTGATATAAAGAATAAAAGAAAAAGTAAATTAATAGGACAAACACTTTGCACCTATTTTTTGTTTACTGCATGAATCTATATATGTCGAGCTGAACAAAATTTGTTTTGTAATTTTTAGATTTTCTATAAATTACTATGCATTTATTAATTTTTAGTCAAATTAAAGAATAAAAGGAAAAAAATTAATAGGATATATGAGATTTTGCATTAGGAACCTGAAAGAAATTTATTTTCTTTTTGCTCTTTTAAGAGCGGACGACAGAGGCTAGCCGAGAACGGATAGAAAATGTAAACCAGAGATTGCCTTGGGAACCCTAGAAAATATTCTATTTCCTTTTTCTCTTCTACAAGCCTTAAACCGACGGAGAGACCGATTCTGGCCGAGACGGGGGCAGAAGAAAATTTTAGAGCAGACTGAAATTTTCAAAATTTATTAGTAGGTATAGATAATATACTTTAATAATTATTTGTGTATTTTATAATTTATAGAAAACTTTTGAAAAAAAGATGAATTGTCAAACACAATATTTGAAAGTAAAAAACGTTACTTTTTTTACGGAGGGAGTAACTGTCTGTAGAGCTTCTTCTATCTTCAGTCTAGAAGCTGTGGGCCAAACGGACGCTAATTCTAGCGTAGCTTGTTGACAGCCATAAGATCTAGCGCACCTTCCATAAACAACTTGCCTGGCACATCAAGCACGGCGACCACCTGCGCTCATCGACCCCGTAGCCCAAAGCCCAACCGAAGGCACGCTGCGCGGGCACAGGCCAGGTGTCCGGGTGCCTCTCCACTCTACTCTCAAGTCTCAACACGCCCCCACGCCATACCCACCACAATGTGACGGGCGATCTTTCCAGAGCGACGCCCCAGTTCGCTGTTCGCCAAGGGAGCCAGCCAGCCATACCAATTACCAAACCACTCATCAGGTCGCGTTGCCAGCCGCTCAAGCCAAGACAGCCCCCTAATCTCCCCGGGATCGTGGCTCGTGGTGAGCTAATCGGGGCGCCCCAACCATCCCTCACCAAGATCTCGACAAGGACTAGACTAGCCCATGGTGAGCTGCGCCGATTTTAATATCTGCTAGCTTCTGAGATTGTTGTATTTATATTATTCTACAGCTAGCTGGTAGCAGGTACTTACCTGATGGGACTGGGTTTTGTTTTAGTTTAGCCTTTCATTTGCCATGGTAAGCATCGCTTCCGCGCCCTCTTCTCTTTTTCGCCTCTTCATTTTTCTTTTCCTGAAAAGTGTCTGTGTGGTTCTTGCTGAATTACCTGGTCTCCTTACGAATCTATGGCTGAGCATGATGAGCTGCTGTGTTACTGGATTCTTGATTCAGTTCTCCATTTCTGTTGCTTCATTTCTGGCGGCGGCCAGGGAGCGGGTAGAGCAGGCCATGATTAGCTGTTAGAATTCAGTTAGCTTGCCTCTTTCCTTTAGTAGTTCTCTGATTTGAGTGTAGACGGCGAATCTGGGTTAGTTGAATTTTGGTAACAAACCCATTTCTTTTCCGGAGACTTTCCAAGTTCCAATTCACTCTGCTCCACTCCAATTGCGTCTTTCTTGATCTGGAACGCGAATCAGCCTCTTCGTTGCATAAATTCCAACCGCTGTTTCTTTCCAGCCTAATTTGTGCAGTTTTTGAGCTCAACTCCTCCACTTTTGCTGCAGCGCGTATCAGTTGGAGTAGATAAGCGGCGCGATGGGTATGAGGAGCAGGCACCCAAAGGCGTTGGGTTTCCGCTGCTACCCGGCAAGCCACCGGTCCCTAACTCTGGTACTGTGGAGCCTAGCGGCATTGGTCGTCGTTGTGAATTTCCATCTTCTCATCATTCATAAGGAGGAGGCTGAGAGTATGAGTACACACGAGATCCGGCGATCGATTATGAGGGAACTGGAGGTGGTGGAGGAGGAGAAGTTCCGGCTATCTCCTCCACGGAGCCGGAGGAATCCCCGGGCTGTGCGCCGCAAGGGAGAGAAGAAGCCGCCTACAATAGTGGATGAGTTCTTGGATCAGTCTTCTGCAGTGCATGATATGTTCTTCCCAGAACTGAATACGGCTGTAGATCCAATCAATGGAGGAAATGACAGCATGTACTTCTACTACCCCGGCAGAATTTGGTTGGACACAGATGGAAAACCAATTCAAGCTCATGGAGGAGGTGTCCTGTATGATAAGAGGACCAACACCTATTTCTGGTACGGGGAGAATAAGGATGGCAAAACCTACAAAGCTCACAGCAAGGGAGCAGACAGGGTGAGTTGTACTTTCCAATGCTATCAACGCTGATTCGTGGTCCGGGTCAAATGATATGTGGCTGTAGAAGTACTCAACTCAATTGTTTCACCTAATGTGAATGATCTATGCCAAACTCAAAAGGTACTAGCTAGTTAACATAGACGAATGTGATGGTGTAAAGTTTATATTTTGGGGCATGACTACTGTATAGTACACAATATCATGTTTACTCTGTAAGAGAACTTCTCACTTTATTTTTGGACTTCTCGCAGATAGGGCATGTAGAAATTGAATTGATTGAGTTGCTTTTGCATGCAATGCACATGACCAGCGCAGGATCAAGTAGACACAGTAGTGTGCTAGAAATTTGGAAAAAAATGATGGGAAAAGATCAACTTACCCCATTTCAGAACTTCTGCTTAGGAATTTCAATTTGTTTCACTGTCATCCCAAACTAATGTCTTGCACCAAGATTTAGTAATCATATCGTTGGGGAGATTATTTGTTTCTTTCTCTTTGGATAACCAACTCAGAAATAGCTATAAAATAGTATGTGGAACTCCTAAAAAACTAATATGTACAACACCTAAAAAAACTATATGAATAACACCTAAAAAATAGTATGCAGAAGAAAGTTTAGTTTCTCTAAATATGACCGAACATTTCAGTATATGTAGCTGTGTGTGCTAATGCAAATACGTCTAATTTTCGTGACCTTTTAGATTCTGTTGGTGAGGCCAAATTGCTAGGGGCATGTTGGAAGTTATGGTCTGTTGGTAAGGTAAGAAAATTGACTGGGCTGTATTTAGGCGGGTTACTTGGTGTGTAGAAATGAAAAGCTAGTAACAATTTCGATTGTTTATTGTTCATATGAAATTGGTTTGAGCTCCAACATTTTCTTTGTGTACAAACTAACATTTATAATGCTCTAGTGGTATTAGTTGCAAAAAATAGAAATTTTTAAAAAATGCTCTAGTGGTATTAGAATCGTAGTGTTCCAAATTGGAACAATGATATATCAGTAGATTTGTTTGAATTTGCAAAATACCAAATGATGAATCCGGTTACCGGCTTTTGTCATGCAACAAAACCAGCAGGTTAAATCATCATTAGGGAAGAACTTTAGCCTTTTTTCAGATTACAAGGCAATGGCACTAAGGTAGAGAAGCAAGCGCGCATACGCTCCAATAGATACGCACTGAGGATGATATATCTTGGAACTGCATTGTACCAGTGATCTCAGTTCTTTCACACACAGTAAACATTTGCACCAGAGGCAGTGTATTGGGAGGTGCCTTGTGCTGTGCGTTTGCAGTTCTTTAATTGATTAAATAGAAAATGACTGACAGTGTAACTGCATTTTTGTGCTCTCAACAACCAGAAAGTGCTTTCCTTTTTTCATTATTATTATTTTAATAAAAATGGCCTCTCGTGGACAGTAAAAACCTCTATGGTGGTTATGAATTGGAGACCTTTCTTTTTAAGGATTCTCTGGCTAGACTTTGACCTGATTATTCTGATATAAAGAATATCAACATTGGGCACACTGGGAACCAGCATAGTTTTACTAAATTTTCCAGAAACACTGATAATGAGAACATATGTTACTGCTGACAAACTGAATTGACATTTCAGCAGCAGAACTTTGTAGGTGCTACTTCAGTAATTAAAACCAATGTTTGTGCTGTCCACCTTCCTATTTGGTAAATTATTTTGTGTCTTTCTCATCTCTAACCACTAACTTTGACAAATCATTTTCCAGGTTGACATCATTGGAGTAAGCTGCTATTCTTCGAAGGACCTGTGGACATGGAAAAATGAAGGGCTTGTCCTCCGTGGTGAGGAGAAGAATGTAACACATGATCTTCACAAATCCAATGTCCTGGAGAGGCCCAAGGTGATATACAATGATCGGACTGGCAAATATGTGATGTGGATGCACATAGATGATGCTAACTACACCAAAGCTTCAGTTGGTGTGGCCGTCAGTGACTCTCCGACAGGACCATTCACTTATCTGTACAGCAAGCGTCCACATGACTGCGAAAGTAGAGACATGACCATCTTCAAGGATGATGATGGGAAGGCCTACCTGATATACTCTTCTGAGGACAACAGCGAGCTCCACATTGGCCCGCTAACTGATGACTACCTTGATGTCACTGATGTGATGCGAAGGCTTCTCATCGCACAGCATCGAGAAGCTCCTGCGCTCTTCAGGCATGAAGGCACCTACTACATGGTAACCTCTGGCTGCACAGGCTGGGCTCCAAACACTGCGCTAGCTCATGCGGCAACATCAGTGATGGGACCTTGGGAGACACTGGGGAACCCCTGCGTGGGAGGGAATGAGGTCTTCAGATCAACAACATTCTTCTCCCAGAGCACATTTGTCTTGCCAGTTCCAGGGCTGCCGGGCTCATTCATCTTCATGGCTGATCGGTGGAACCCATCCGATCTTATAGATTCGCGGTATGTCTGGCTGCCTCTGACGATAGGGGGGATCCCTGATGAAGCCGCAGATTATAGCTTCATGTTCCCTCTCTGGTCCCGGGTGTCCATTTACTGGCACAAACGGTGGCGTCTCCCTGAGGAGTGGAGGGACTCTTGAAAGCCTAAAGTTTTTTTTAGAAGAATTGAAGTTCTTATACGCTGTTATTACATTGGTATAGATACCAAAGTATTGACATTTGACACGTTGGTCTACATTGTATAGGTCAGATGTAGATGCAGGGTTTGTAAATGTGCAGTTTTTTGAGTTTGCACTCAAATCAGATAAAACTTTGTGGCCGTTTGGGCGAGGTGTTGTGGTGATCCACTCGTCTTAGTTTCAAGAATAATCTGGCTGCGCCTTCAGAATTGGTCTTTTCGTTTGATCTAGTTGGAAATGTGTGCTGACGGCTAGGGGACCTCATTCAGGGTCTTCCATATTGGATCTGATAGTTCTTTTGTTCTTCCACTCATGATCATTTGATCATCATTTCCTTTGTGCATCTGAATTATAACTTGCTAGTGTATATGCCATCGACCGATTGATCGACCAATGTTGACGACGTCATGAGAAGATGGAATTGTTCTTATCCGTAATACTCCAGGAGAGCAGCTGACCACGAGGTCCGTCCGGGACTGGCGACGGCCGACGGATGAGATCTAATCAGCTCTGATTAGCAACGTGATTAGTTACGGAATTAACGACCCACACGCGTCATCCCGGAAGACATCAACGCTGGGGATCCGTATCCCGTATATTCAGCGCCGCAACAGCAACAACTCCCCAATCCAAAATTCCTTACCCAGCATCGATTATAGATCAGACGGCCCATATATGATCCTAAACTCCTGTTCCAATAAAATGAAATAAATTTGCTCAAAAAAATATGTTTTCCATAATTATGTTTTATTCAACACAATTTTTCTCTCTCTCAATTCTGTCATTTTCCATTTTCCTTTTTTTATTTACATACAAGTACTTTGCGGCCATAATAAATATCTTACCCAACAGACTTCCCCGGTTGGCCGGCTCCTTCCCTTCATCCCTTGCCACGCCGGCTATTTCGTTCAGGGCGCTCGAGGGCGATCTCTCTCGCTCGCGGCGAAGCAATCCATCAGCTGTTGGCCATGGCCGGGGGAAGCATCCGCGCGGCCGCCAAGGCCGCGGTGATCGGCGGCTACCGCTCCGCAGCCTACATGCGGCGCGTCGTCACCCCGTCGTCCCATACTTCCTCCGCCGACGGCCGGAAGGCTTCCACGTTCGCGGCGGACGACTGGGTCATCACCGACCGCGAGGTGTTCGGCCCCGTGCCCACTCATGAGGAGGCCTTGGCTGCCACGCTCGACCTCAAGGACGCCTTCGAGATGTCGGTGCTCTCGCTTGCTCACATTCGTTCTCTCTGTTTTTCCCTCATCGACGTCTCTCGTCTCTGCATTTGCGATCTCTTTATTTCATTATTTGGTTTTCGATCTAATTAAATATTTAGTCCAGTTCAGTATAACATTATTAATTTTTGCAATGTTCGTGGGCACGTAGAGTTGCAAATTGTTCGTGAGTTGCGTAAGCATGGTCGTGCTATTGGCATCCAATCAATGAGATACGGTTCCTGTTAACAAAGTCATGAGTTTCTCTCCTGCTTGATTGCACTTCGTTATAAACAAAATAATCTTTTAGTTGGCCTCTGTCTTTTCCTCTCAAAAAGTTGCCTTCTGTCTTATGTTTACTTGGACAATTACCAAAGGCCTTTTGACACTTCCGCATCGAGTTTTGGAAAGAGTTATTTATATGACTAGTGCAATAAAAAACTTTGCTTTACCGCACAATGGTTACTCGCCCATGCTTCTGAAGTTTACACGATGTCTCAAACGATTGGTTACTACTCGCCCATGCTTCTGAGGGTTTCACGATGTCTCAGAAACGAATGACACAACAAATATCCTGTATCCAGAATTGAGTAGGAAAATCTATGATTAAAATGCTAGTATATTAAAGAAGAACCTTGCTTGCAGATTCTTTTGTTTGAACAATGTTTTCATCGTAATTTCCTTTTTGCACGTGTCGCATTTATTCTCTATAATCTTTTTCCTGGATCTAACCGGTGTTTCGTTTTCATGAAACCAGTGCCAAGGATAAACCTCATGTTGCTCACTTGGAAACCCCGAAGAAACATCTCTGGCCTGCTGAGCTGGATAGTCACGCAAAGTCTGCTCAAGAAATTGCACTTCCGGAACTTGTTCACTCTGAAACACTTCAGGGCGTTGTTCATTCAGAAGTGTCTAAGAAGGATGATAACTACGAAAATTTTCTCGTCTCATCCGGAACTCCGGGACGTGTTGTGCAAGCATTCACATTCCTACATGAGAGCCCTGAAGCTCAGGTTTTTCTTTCTGGCCTTTTTGGCAAATGCCAAAACAGGCCCTCATGATGTTCTCCCTCTGTTTGTTCCAAAATAGTGCTATCGTCAGTATCAGATTTCTTTGTTCTTTCAATAGTGCTATTGTCAGTATCGGATTTAGGAGGCACGTGTTACCTTAGCAGCCTGGTACTTGATTCTTTTCATGAGGATTATTATATTGAGAGATTAGAACTCCTCCGAACAAACATTTTCATTATATGAAATGATTATACAACTTGACTATGCTATAAATTGTACTTCCTCGAGTGAGTACTAACTGGTAACTGCATCTGCTCCTTTTATACATTCACATTCTGATTTAATGCACTCGGTTCATAATCAACCTTGAGCACAATAAACCTGCTTTTGTAAGTGATGACGCTAAATTGATTATCTCGAGTACACTTTATGTCTCTCTCTCTCTCTCTCTCTCTCTCTCTCTCTCTCTCTCTCTCTTGTTTACCGTCAGTTTTAACAGATTGCTTGCCATGTCCATCTTGACAACCTTTGTTGCTACCCAGGATGTCGTGGCCTCACTTGCTTCTGATAAGAATGTTTGGGATGCTGTGATGAAGAACGAAAAGGTTATGAAGTTCTACAAGGCATATGAGTCAAGTAAGCATTAATGGTAACATCCTTCAGTGATAAATTACTTGAGTAACTCTTAGTAATATATCTTGTTTTCCTTCCTACAGAGCTTAGCGAGTGTTCTAGTATTGCTTCGAGTGTATCTGGTGATGAGGTGGAGGATGGTGAGGCAGCTAGCCTGCGAAGCAACACTTACCTCTCTCAAAGCACTGGTGAATCAGTGAAGGATTATTTGGAGAAAATGAAGGCCCTGGTGTCCGAGATGATGGCCAATCTGTCAAACATGATGCAAGATCTTGTCGCAACCTCTGATGAGGGCCGTAGCAAGGGGACGATCAAGACCCTGATAATGAGCTCCAGCAAAGATTTTCCGAATGCACCCTCTGCCTTTGTGCTCCTGGCTATTGCGTCGATTATGGTAGTTTTGCTTAAGCGTGTTTAGGTCAGTCAAACACAATAGATAAAGGAACTTTGCAAACATTAGCATGTTATTTAACTCTGTTGGAACATTGTTTTTTCTTATGTGGGGCTCAATCTTCTTAGATCAACTAGTGGTTGAACATAGTTTGAGCGTGTATCTGTTCCAAAGGTAGATTTTTCACCGAGTTGGACATCTGATCTCATGTCATATCCGCCCCATCATTTGAGGGTTTGGCTGAATTTGAGGGTTTGGCTGACACGTAATCATGTTTTATCTTTTTTGCGGAGCTGGTTCGCAAAATTGGTACTTGCTCATTCGTCCGTGATCGTAATTTGTCCCTTTAGTTCACACTTGTTGGAATCAGTTCCTGCTGGACATGTTTTTTCAGCATTTCAGTATGATGTTTTTTCAGCATTTCAGTATAAACAACTTTGAATCCAAACTTACAGAGCACTCCCTGGACATGTTTTTCAGCATTTCAGTATGATGTTTTTTTTCAGCATTTCAGTATGAAGCAACTTTGAATCCAAACTTACAGAGCACACTCCGAAGTGGCCCTGTGGTTTTGGGCAGTTAACAGTCGACACCACATGAATGACATACGTGAAGTTTTGGGCAGTTAACAGACCACACCACATGAATGAACATATCAAGGTACAACAAAAGTGTGCGACCACCATTTTCTCTGAGGAGCAAGGAAATCGACATACATACACATAAGTACATAGCATCTACCATCCAGAAAAATCTTTGAACTCTACACTGGATGCAGTAGCTTTTCTCTTCTTGCTTGAATCATCAGCTGCACCAGCACTTCCAGTCACATCAACAGAGCCAGCAGTCCGAGCTTTTAAATACTTGCCAACCCCACCACCAGTACTCGTTGAACCAGCAACACCCGTTCCTGGGTTGCTATACCATGATCCCACCTTATCCTGAATCGATGCAACCACGTGTTAGTACAATTGGGAAATTTAAATGCAAACAGTCCATGACTATATAGCTAAAACAAGATATAAAATGCAAAATTACATAATCCTCATCCTTTTTCTTCTCCTCCTCCTCCTTTGCCTTTTCTTCTTCCTCATCTGGCTCTGTGTAAGGATTCACGAATATGCTGACTTTTAGGATCTTTATTTCCTCCTGTAAATAGAGGCCATCATGGGAATACATGTTCAGGCTCTGTTGATATTGAAAAATACACTGGTGGAGGACACAGCATACATTCAAAGCTATAAATGATTATCTCAATGCTTTAAATAACCATCACACTAGCAGAAATTGACTTGGCAATACTAACCAATGGCCGGTCGTCATCATCGACAGGAACCTTTTCCATAGCTGAAAGTGTGGTCAAACCACCCACCACCATGCCAAATACTGTGTGCTTGAAATTTAAGTGCGGTGCAGACTTGTACAGGATAAAAAATTGGGATCCGTTGGTATGAGGGCCTGAATTTGCCATGCTAACTACACCTCTTCCAGAATGTAGCAGCTTTGAGTTTGGCTCATCCTTGAACGGTTTACCCCATATGGACTCTCCTCCACTTCCTGTGCCAGTTGGATCACCGCCTTGAATCATGAAGTTTCTGTAATAATGATAAAAAACAACAAGAATTAGATAGCACCATAAGAATTAAAGTAACATTTGAAAAAAAAAAGACTAATGCAATCAGAACATACTTGATGCTCCGATGGAAGATAAGACCATCGTAGTAACCATTTTCACAATGCGTGAGGAAATTTTCACAAGTCCGAGGAGTTATATCACAATGAAGCTCTAAATTCAAATCACCATGGGTTGTATGCAGCTGAACGTAGCCTTTCTTTTTTGGATTCCTTTCAACTTTAACATACTCATATTCATTTTTTGTAACAGGATCATAAGAAGTCGATGTGAAAGAACGTGACGCTGCTCCAGTAGTGTAACGACTTTTGACCTGAAATGATTGAATTATTACCATTAGACAACACCAATGGATAGGTAAAACAGGGACACCATAACACATGAACATGAGATGACTGTATACCAGTTTAGCATTTACAGGAGCTCGTTCCCCTGCCATATGCATAGCGATTCTAGCAGCGGTTTTTTCAGCAGAAGTTGCTTTTGCTGCTGCTGCACTCCTGCCATGAACAGAAGCAGAAGCAGCATCCACAATACTGAAACTTTGATTAGGTTTAGGTTCTTTTCCTGGTTTTGAGTCATCCTTCTCCTTCCTTGCTAAAATTGCAGCAAGAGCCGCAGCTCTTTCCTTTTGAGCTTTCAGCCCTCCACCCCCCTGCAAAAAAGCTTCCTTTCCCTTTTCTGTCCCAAGATCCTTAATCATTTGCTTAAGATCACCAGAAATATTTATGTTATAGGTTGGATCATCTTTCATCCGCTGCAACTCTGCAAAACAGCCCGATTGTCAGAATATGTAAGCTAGTCAGGAACAACTGAAATGGGGGAAAAAAAAAGGTAATGGAAAGAGGGAGCATAATTAAACCTTCATCCTCAAGTTTGAGGCCCTTTTTGACATGATCGAATTCCCCAAGGACCTTGCCATCAACCACGTTTGGGTTCTACCAAATTTACAAAAGGTCAACATAATTATCCTAAACAGTAAAATATTGACAAGAAACTGCGCAAGTAGATTCTTCATAGTAGTCACCTGAATCGTTATCAAGTCATTTCGAGTGAAGGGCTCATCGGTTAGCAATTCTTTCCAATTTTTTGGCTTGATGTTAAGTTCTTGGATTGCCTATGTTTGTAAAGCATTAACATGTAAGCTAAGAAAATACCATAATATCAAGCTAGACGCTTGAAAATAATATGAAGTTACCTCATAACAGAAGACATTTCCAGTAGTTTTTACAGCAACTATGTGTGTGAATTCTGTAAAAACTTTGTTCAGAACAGGACACTGAAACTCTCCTGCCAAAAAACATGATTGATTTAATATATATTCATGAAGTGGATGTAAAGGCCAGATTGAAGGAAGACATAATTGTAGTAGCAGATTGATCTGGTACGAGCTACATTGTTATTCTTGTATCTAAAAGAAATTCACGATTGAACTAGCAGATCAACCTGGTACGAGTTGCATTGGTATTCTCATAGCCTAGATTTAACTCACCATCTGAGTTCTTGTGGAATGTGAGAGGAATCAGATCTTCGTGCTTGAGTGGTGCTCCGGTTACTGGATGCTTCCCAAACTTTTTAAGGTATGGGACTATGCTCCTACATAGAAATGCAACAAACTCAGGATTTAGAATTTTTTTCACCCTTAATCTTTTTTTTATTATAGAAATATAAACAGTTCGTTGAACTGGAATGCTAAGCCACTCACATTAAATCGAAGACGCTTCCATCTACGGTGCACACTGGATCCTCAAATGGAAGAAATGTGAGTCTACACCACCCAAACAGATTATAATCAGCAGAGAAAAAAGATATATTAACATTCAGCTAGTAACAATTTTAATGAATTATACCAAATTTAACAATCATCTACAATCCACAAGTCCATGTCCTCAACTGCTAAATGTTAGGACAGAATAGCCCAGAAAAGTAACCATCTGCAGCAAAGTAACCATCTGAACTAATACAACATCATACAAGGGAATATGTTTAGCAGGAATCAACTATATACACTATACGCAAATAAATTAAAAGCCCACAATCTGATGACGAAACCCTACAAGCTCAAGCAGACACACACGCGCGCGCCAGGCAATCTTTCTTTTGACTATAGAGGAACAGAAAGTAAGGGAAAGGCAACGTAGTTACGAGCAACAGTAGAAGGGGAGGCGCTTGAACGGCGTGCCGACGTCCTTCTGCTTGGCGCCGCCCCATTCAGTCGCCCACTCCGTCCGCGTGATGAACATGCGGTCCTTGCTGTGCTGCTTCTTCCCCATCTCTGCCGCCGAACTGTAGCCGCACCCTCAACTGCCGGTTGCCTCACCGCCGTGGATTTCGCGGTGACAAGGTGAAGGCTGGCCTGGCCGGCGACTCGACGGCGGCAAGCGCGGGTCTGGATCGGCAGGTGGGCTGGGGGGAGATGCGGCTTTCTTGTCATCGGCTCGGCGCCGTGTTGGAATACGGCTCGAGCCCCGCCGCCGCGATAGGTCGGCCAAAACCCTGGGCTTGGCCCACGCCTACAACAAAGCCCACTAGCGGCCCAGAGAGGAGCCGGAAGTGGCACCGGCCGAACGAGTCCAGTTCAGTCTGCTCGAGTAGCAGCAGAGCAATAGAATGGGCGGCGGCGGCGGCGGCGGGAGCCCGGCAGCGAGCGGCGGCGGGAGCAGCAGCGAAGATGATGGGGACGCCGCGTGGAAGGCGGCCATTGACTCCATCGCCTCCGTTGGATTCAGCGTCCCTTCGTCCAACGGCGTGGCGAAGGCAGCCTCTGGCGGCAGCGGCGAGGTGAACAACGGCGTGGAGCTGGAAGAGCCGCATGAGGGGAAACCACAGGGTCCTGGGCTTAAGCTGTACCAGATCAAGGTAACTTTGTTTGCTCCTTCTCCTTCCTTCGTCGTTAGTCAGATAAATCATTTGCTGATTTTGGTTCCCGCCTTCCCGGGGGCTTATTGATTCGTGAAACCTCCATTCTTTTGCTCGGTGGAGGAATTGATGCCACCATTTTCTAAATTGGGACTTCCGGAATAAAATTGTGGGCTCATGAGAACACTTTGTCTCCGTATTTAAAATCGGCTGTAGTGATAAATGCTACTCGGGGCAAGAGCACAAGTCACGTGCTTGAATACCACCACGGTAAATGATACGGTTCTCTCTTATATTAACTGAATTCATGTCAATGGAGTGCTGTATTGCCCTTCCAAGATGTAGCTTTGGGCTTGTTGTGTGTCTCAAAGACATACATAGCAGAGAGAACAAATTTTTCCGTTATTTAGAGTGTAGACTTTAGAGTGATCAAAATAAACAAATTCAAGATAGAGGAATCCAGAGGCTGGAAAGTGTAAAGGTGAAATGCAAGGTTTATTCCTTCGGGAAGAACAATGGTACTCTGTCTGTTTTCCTCATCATGAATGGAGTGGTTATTAGAAGTTGGACATGTTTTCCGCTACGTTCATGCCTCATGCTTGCCCTTGGTGGTGAAATCAGTGAATTCCATCGACTATCTGATATACATATAACATATATATGCATTCTTTGCTTCAATGAATCTTTTCCCCATGTTAGTTAAGTCATGATCCAACCTGGCAGACCTAATGTTCAACCCAACTAGGCAGCAGTTGCACAATGTTTGATGTGGAACTGTCACCTATGGCATGCCCATTTGGCCATTTCCATTCAATGAGCTTATCAGGTCCTCACTCCTAGTTTCCTTGCTTTCTTTTTTTGCGATTCTCCTTGTCTCATGCTTAATACACCTCACCTATGCTTTTGTCTAAATACTTTGCTTTTACATTTTTTTTATCTTACAACCTTCAAATTTTTCATTGCAGGTAAGAAACATGTTGGATGATATGTTAGAGAAAAACCTTGAAATAGTCAAAGCTCCGTGCTTGAACTTAGTAGACCCCACAGAAACAGGAGGAGGAATAAAGTTATTTAAAAAAGCGCCACCTGGTATTAGCATGGATTCTACGGGTAAGTGAGAAACAGTCTTCTTAAATTCTATCATTGTGGTCTGTGTCAAAAGTCAAAACAAACTCAAGTGTAGCGCATATTTCCAGATAAACTGCACGTGCAACTCAAGAGACCAAGAATTGTGCCTGGGGAGGAGGTCGATGAGAAATCAAAGAAGGTTGGGCATCAATTATTGCTTTAGTTTACTCTATGCTTGAAGTTTTCAGTCATTATTTCTCCTGGTCTTACTCCGATCTTTGTTTCAGTTCAGGCATATGCTCCGGTCTGTTGTTGTCGACGGCAGTGACATAGTTGTTTCTGCAAAGAAAGCATCTGAGAGATCATTGGCTAGATTGGAAGCGAGAGAAGCTGCAGCAAAGGCAAAAGCCAAGAGAGAGGAAGAAAGGGTGCAGGAACTGAAGAAGATTAGGGGAGAGAAATGGCTTCCTTCTGTTGCTAGACAAATGAAGGTAAGTTTTGGTATCAACATGTCTGTAATTTATTGTTCCAATTGCAACTAATTTGATGTTATTGGTGTGCATATTGTATCGCTGTTCCATTCTTTTCTTGTGCAGGAGGAAAAAGCTTGGGAGCTGCGAAGGCAATGAGCTGATGATGCACCAGATCAATGGAGCTGCGTACGCTTATCTCCAAGTCCAGTTATCCTGGTGCCCTGTTCTGAGCGCCCACTAACATGAGTAGATAGAGGTGCACTGAAAGTTTTAATTGAGAGAATGTAGCTCTGCATGTACTATGCTGCACTGAAAATTTTGATCTAACTGACAGAATGTAGCACTGGATATGCCAGCGTTCATTTTCATTTTACTTGTGTAGTAAAATTCCATAACGTGATTTGGCATCAAACTCTTTTGGAAATTCATTGCAGATCATTGCCATTGCATTAAGAAGAAATTTGGGAGATACAACAATTTACATGGACCCTAAGGGGTCCCAGTATCTAAGCGAAGAAGGAAAATCCTGCACTTTGCAGTTTTTAGATATTTACATGAACATTTCCTTGTGCCATATCATATAGCAAGATATGTTTTGTTGGATTATGCTTGCTACCTGTGCCGGCGTTTGTGATTTATTGTCGAAAACTCTTCTATAATGCTCCTTCCATATGTTCCATACTGCATAGATAACAAGCTGTGTGCGTCTTGTATCATCTCCCTGCCCATTCATGCCCATTCTTGGTTCTCTTTTCGTTACGCAGAAGACAGGCACATGAATGAATGATACTCCTCCATTTCAAATTATAAGAAGTTTTGTTTTTTTAATACCTGAATTTTTAGACATATAATATATCTATATACTAGATATACAGTAATCTAGAAAAGTCATGTAAAAACAATAATAATATCTAGAAAAGTTAAAACGTTTTATAATTGGGCTCACGACAAGGAGGTCAGCGGCCCGCCAACGAACTGCAACCCCGCTTTAGCTCGTGCTCGGATGGGCTTCCATTAAGCCCACCAAGTCCTTGTCTCCACTGGCCCTTTCTTCTTCTTCGATTCTTCCTCTTCCCTCCGCCTGCCGCGCCGTCAAGCAACGCCGCCGCCCGTCCCCATGGACACCACACCTTTCACCTCCGCCTCCGTCTCGCCGGCGGCCGCATCCGGCCCCGCTCCCGACCCGGAATCAGCTCTTGTCTCGGCTGTGGCTGACGCGCTTGTCTCCGCCTCCCGCCAGCCCTCGCCGCCGCCCATGGACACCCTCCTGGCCCCGTACCTCCCGCGCCTCTCCCCCTCGCACCACCCGCAAGTGATCGCCCTTGCCGCCGCCAACCCAGCGCTCGCCTCTCCGCACACTCTCCTCTCCTACCGCCGCCTCGTCTCCCCGCCGTCCTGCCTCCCCTCCCTACTCCCGCTCCTCCCCATGCTCCCCTACCGCAACCTCCTCCCGCTCCTCCTCGACTTCGTCCCGCTCGACCCGCTGCGCCACCTCCACCGCCACCTCCTCGCCAGCCTCCCCACGAGTGCGCTCGCTGACGCCGCGCTCTCCGCCTACGCCCGCCTACGCCTCCCCCACCTCGCTGCACAACTCCTCCACTCATTTCGCCGCCGCGGGCACGTCCGCCCCTCCCTCCAGGCAGCCAACGCCGTGCTCTCCGCACTCGCGCGCAGTCCGTCCACCTCGCCGCAGGCCTCTCTTGATGTCTTCCGCTCCCTCATCGCGCTGCGGCTCCACCCCAATCACTACACCTTCAACCTCCTGGTGCACACCCACTGCTCCAAGGGCACCCTCGCCGACGCCCTTTCCACGCTCTCCACAATGCAGGGTTTCGGCCTCTCCCCCGACGTCGTCACCTACAACACCCTCCTCAAGGCTCATTGTCGCAAGGGCATGCTCGGTGAGGCGCGGACCCTGCTGGCTAGGATGAAGAAGGAGGGTATTGCGCCCACCAGGGCCACCTATAATACCCTCGTTTCAGCGTACGCGAGGCTTGGGTGGATCAAGCAGGCGACCAATGTCGTGGAGGCCATGACAGCATTCGGTTTTGAGCCTGACCTGTGGACATACAATGTGCTCGCTGCAGGGCTGTGCCAGGCAGGGAAGGTGGACGAGGCATTTAAGCTGAAGGATGAGATGGAGCATCTCAGCATAGTATCGCCTGACGTAGTCACCTACAATACGCTTGTCGATGCATGCTTCAAGTATCAGCGCTCTTCTGATGCACTGAATCTGCTCGAGGAAATGCGTGACAAAGGGGTGAAGTCAAGTTTGGTCACACATAACATTGTTGTGAAGGGGCTCTGCAGGGAGGGGCAATTGGAAGAGGCGTTGGGGCGTCTGAAAATGATGACAGAGGAGGGATTGGCACCAGATGTGATTACATACAATACATTGATTGATGCATACTGCAAAGCCAGGAATGTTGCCAAAGCATTTGTGTTGATGGATGAGATGGTGAGGAGTGGACTCAAAATGGACACTTTCACCCTAAACACTTTGCTATATAACCTATGCAAAGAGAAGCGTTATGAAGAGGCTGAAGAGCTCTTGCGTTCACCGCCGCAGAGGGGTTTTGTACCTGATGAAGTCAGCTATGGTACAGTGATGGCAGCCTACTTTAAGGAGAATAAACCAGAGCCTGCTCTGTATCTGTGGGATGAAATGTCTAAGAGGAAGTTAACACCAAGTATTTATACTTACAACACATTGATCAAAGGGCTTTGTACAATAGGGAAGTTGACAGAGGCGATTGACAAATTGAATGAGCTGATGAAGAAGGGGTTGGTACCAGACGACACTACCTACAATATCATCATTCATGCTTACTGTAAGGAAGGGGACTTGGAGAAAGCTTTCCAGTTCCACAACAAGATGCTGGAGAATTATTTTAAGCCAGATGTTGTTACCTGCAACACTTTAATGAATGGGCTTTGTCTGCATGGCAAGCTTGAGAAAGCGATCAAGCTTTTTGAGTCATGGGCAGAGAAAGGGAAGAAGGTTGATGTTATCACATATAACACCTTAATTCAAGCTTTGTGCAAAGACGGAGATGTTGATACAGCTTTGCATTTCTTTGCTGACATGGAGGCCAGAGGCTTGCAACCTGATGCATTTACATACAATGTTGTGTTGTCTGCACTATCTGAGGCAGGGAGATCAGAGGAAGCACAGAATATGCTCCATAAATTAGATGAGAGTGGGAAATTATCTGAAAGATTTTCTTATCCTTTAATTAAATCTTCTGCGGAGGAAGTGAAGACAGGGAAGGACCCAGAGGTTAAATCTGACTGTGAATCTGGTGGAAATGCAAAAGGTGGTGATCAGGAGAGCTATAATAAATCTGTAAAGGAACTCTGCGTTGGTGGGCAACTGAAAGAAGCTAAGGCTGTTTTGGATGAGATGATGCAAAAGGGCATGTCTGTTGACAGTTCAACCTATATCACTTTGATGGAAGGCCTTATCAAAAGGCAAAAGAGGCAAACACATGCAGCTGGATAGGATATGATGGGTTTGCTGCTGTGGTATGTGACATAGTCCATGGTTTTGCCATAACTTATCAGTTGGTCATATACTGACTAGGCATATTAGCTGGTCCTTGGATTATATTAAATGTAAGAATAACAGTAGCAACAATTCGAATTTGGAAATTTGCTAAAATTTAGCATGCCCCTCAAAATATATTCTTTAAACACTTCTCACGTGATGTTGTATGTTGGCCCTTACAATCCAAGCTCAGGTAAGCTGCTAAGCTTCCCTCACTTACACCAGCAGCTAGAGGTAGAAGAAAACACCCTGGAGCTCAGCACACACACTGTGTTCCTTCCAAACATGATACAGGCACATAATGAGAATAAGTGGTAAATTAAGAAATGGTAAGCATGGTAAAGGATACCTTCATAAGAGGGTAGCTGAACTGCTGAAGTAATCAGTAAAAGAGTTCGATAGCTTCTCAATGAAACACTTATTCATGCAGGTAACAACCATGTACTGATCTGAATTTTTTGTTCAATAAATGTTTCTTTGCATCCATTCTAAATTTCTAATGTTGCTTTCAGTTCATATCTATCTAACATTACTGATTTCTTTGCCTTTGTAGCTGCTGCACTTGATCCTCAAGAATCATACAGGTCAAACCATGCAGAAAGGTCAACTTCTCAATTTTCTGTAACCATGGCAATCAAACTCAATGTCAGAAGCAGCAGCTGCGATTGACCAATTTTCTCGGTTCATTGAAAAGAGAGGGTTATTTGGAGATCGAGAAGCTCGGTGGTCAGCACTAAATGGCAAAACCAGCACAGGTATTGATCTGCTGTTACTCCTGTGTGTAACAGTAGTTACTACCATGACTTAAGATATGGGACATGTAGTATTTTATTTTATTTTGAGATGGAGACATGTAGTTATTTTTACTGCCTTACTGGAGTAATTAACTCTGATAGTTTGTGAGAATATAGACAATGTTGCTACACAGTTGGCTCTGATAGTTCGTAGACTCAACATCAGTCTTAGATAGCGATTTTGTTATCTGAAAATCATTTTTTTCTGTTCTTTTTTTAGAAAGAAATCAATACTTTGCCATTTGCATTCATTTTAAATTGTGTATAGATATTGCCATTTCCGAATTTTTTATTAATGTCACTCTCCACTTATCTAAGGCCTAGCACTGTACAACTGAGTTTCTTTGGTAATGAGTTCCTAATTTACATGCATGATACTAAAAAGAAAAAAAAACATTTAGCTCATGATGGACCTTTGTTTTTCCTCTACAGTTCGCTTAACTGAAACCAGGACAATGCTTTTTGGAGAAGCTCGGTGGCAAGCAGACTACTCTCTTAGCTCTGCTTCCGATGTTGACTAGTTGGCCATTCATCGCCCATTTGGTTAGCAGCACTTTTGATGCCCCTTGGGCATTCGCCCTATGTAGGTGTACATAGGTTGCCTATTCTTTGTGGTTAGAGAGTTATTTTTTTTAACTTATTTTATTTGGTACTGCTGAAACATTTTGCTACATCAAACAGACAATAGTGAATTATACTCAATAATATGACTACTTATTGTCATTCTTTGGTTTCATTGGCCTTAGTTTGGCATAGACAGTTTGGTCAGTAACTCTCTCGATGGCATTGCTGCTTGTAAGATACTTACCTGGCAGGCACTTAAGCAAAGCATAAAATGATTTTGTGACACTCTTTAGTGAACTTATTTACTGTTCATTATGTTAGGTACGAGCGATATGCTCTTGTTTCTTCTGAAAACACGGCAGAGGACATGTTATTTTTCTTGTGCTCATGTTGCACAATTCAATGAACTGATATGAGAGTTGATCTTTCGGACCAAACTTATGCTATTAAATTTTGGCCGTCTTCGTTAAATCCTGGGTCCGCCATTGAAAAACTGTGAGAGTTTCTGGTTTGCTTACTCTAGATCCTTGCCACTTGATAATACTGTAATTTCACTGTTCCCATTTTACTCCCGTTGAAATCCTCGTTTCAATCTGTGTTACCACATGGAATTTTGCACTTCAACGGGTCGTATCTACCCGCTGCTGCAGTGCCGCCTGCAAGAACAATACGTACAGAATCAGTTTAGTCTGCAACCAGCCGTTCTGATGTTGCATATCTTGTTACTCTGCAGTATAAAATTGTCTTGTTTGCAAGCATCAAAAGCGCAACCTAGTTAAAATTCCCTGCAAAAAAAACAACTAGGAATTGCAACAGGAACAGCAAGCATGTCAGGTCCAACCGTGCAAGTGCCGACACAGTACGAACGCAGGCATCCAACAAAAAATCAGCATACTCCATTTTTTATGCCTAAACAAGGATGAATAGTCTGTTTGGTAGAAAGATGCGTTTAACATTTTTCGTTCCTTATGGAGAAGGGAGCCAAGCATAGGACACTGCCGTCTCCATCCTGCGCCGGCGCTGGTTGGTTGCTCCTGCTCGATCCATGCAAGGGGATGGTTCCCGCTGTAAGCTCCTGCTCGTCCCCTACTCCCCTGTTACCTTCCGTTGGTTGCGCATTGCTGGCCGCTTCCCGGCTAAGTTTACTATATACACCGTTCTTGTGACTTGTGAATATTCCAATTCTGTCAGCCAATGAATCTATGGTGAGTGGCGCCTCGTTGGTGAGATCGATCTGGTGGGGTTGCCATCATATCATCTGGATAGATGGTGACATGTTTTCCTACTTGGAAGCTATATTCTGTGTAAAAAAAAAAGAACAGGGAGCCATCCTCGAGCATCTTGAGGACTTGAGGTAGGTGGTGGCATCTCTGTTTATTCTTATGGTAAAAGGCCATGCCTGTTTATGTTGTACCTGTATACCATTTTATGATAAAAGGTCATCCCTGTTTATTCTTATGGTAAAAGGTCATCCATGTTTATTCATATGAACTGGAAATGATACTTGTTATTTTGGACTTGAGGATGCTCTTGACTGTTGCGGAGGAAAGATTCTGTTATAGTGAAGAGCATATACACCGGGCAGCATGCAGGAGCCACCAACTGCCAAGCTCTGAACTTCCTATAGTCTACGTTTTCGTCAGTATGACGCGGCCACCGTGTCACACAGCATCTGTTTTCATGTCTTCTGAATGACGCTCTTTCTAGACATTTGAAAATGAACAAAAAGACAAACTAAAAAAAATAGATACCACATAGTCACATCAAGTACTGTTTGTTTCATTTTCAACTGAGCATCAAGTTTGGCATCTACGTTTACCCGAGCAAGGTAGGCAAAGAGATGAAGAATATTTACCTTTTTTTTCACTTATTTGCCCTCCAAGGAACGGTAAGTGGCGATGGACAGGCCACAGTAGGACCCTCATTCCTTCGCTGCGCTGCACTCAGTGTTACTAACTGCTACATTCTTTGTCCTTTTACGCATTACTCCCCCAGGCAAGTATGATGCCATCTGTGCGTGCTGTGGTCACGAGTCACGAGTAGTCTTGCACGAGCGAAAAGCTAGTCGTATAAGTTAAAACTGCTGGCAGATCCTGAATATGACCCCCAACATTCACATGATGATGGCGGTTCTTTCCTCTAGAGAAGTTTTGGGCGATCGCCCGTGCACAGGTAAAGAGAAGCTTGTGGGGTTCAGCTTCGACTTTTGGTATATACGGCCATCGCATTCGCATGGTGGAGGAACCAGGATCTGTTCCGAATCCCTGGTGTACCACATATGTGTATTCTTTTATATCCTATATACATAGTTACATACATAAAAAAAAAAACATGACATGAACTCGTTGGGCCCTTTGAGCTGCCAGTTGCCAAAGCCGGCTCTGGTTCACATAATCACATGCATGCATCCAACAATGAGCCACTGCACAGCCGGCTCTGGTTAGCTAGCACACAACGATTCTGCTAATCAATTCTGACGTCGGTTGTTCATGCACTGCAGATCACCTAAACCAGTATTATCAGATCCCTCCCAAATGCGTGGCCTTTAACAGAACCAGAAGATATGGTGCACCGAACCGGTTCCCAGGAGAAAGAAGTTCAGTCGCTGACAGTAGTGGATCCAGAAACATCTCAAAGAGGAGGGCTAAAAATAGTGCACTCTATTTTTAGGGCAAATTAGATAGGACGAAATCTATATTTTTATAGATTATCTTGTTTGAACAAAGGAACTGTTAAAGGAATTTTTAGGCCGCGCCCGAGTTGCAGCCCGGGCACCCTGGGGCCTGGACCCCCCTGGTCGCTGAAAACCATGCATGCAATGGCTGCCTCCAGGTGAAGTTCACTAGTTCAGTGGCTGAGAACTAATGCCTCCATCCAGGAGAAGTTCAGTCGCTGAGCCTGAGAACGCGTGGCTGTTGCAGTCAGTGAACCAATGCACAGACGAGAAGGCCTTTCGTGCGTGCCGGCCCGGTCACCTTGCTTGCAGTTGCAGGGGGATACCAAACATGAAACACCCAACCGGCCTCGGAATATTTTTATTTTTTAATCCCTTTTATTTAATATTTCAATAACAATCGCTCTAAATTTTATTTTGCAAATATGACCTTTTTAGTCGCGCCAGTGTTGCTGGGGCAACCAAATAAAGTGTCACGCTACATGTATTGGTGCGGCAACATCTATCTTAGATGGTGTTTCCAATGTAGAAAAAGCTATCACATGACTAGGAGTAGCATGACAAGACATAACCTTTAAAAAATTATAACTTTTTGATACGACGTCGGATGAAGATAAATTTTGTAGCTCTTGATGAGATCTACAACTTTGTAGTTTTGAGTTTTTTTCATCTAAGAACGATGCTAAAAAGATAATATAAAATTTCAGGGGCATAAATTTCCGTATGTTGTCAAATGAAGATACTTTTTATATCAAAGTTGTAGCTCTCAATAGCTCTACAACTTTGTAGTTTTTTACTTTTACATTTGAGATCGTTAAGATACTAAAAAAATAATATAAATTTCAGCAGCATAATAATCACATACTAGTTGTCGCATTACAAAAATAATTTCATTTTTGTATGATGTCAATTGAAGATATATTTTATATCAAAGTTGTAGTCCTTAATGATATCTATAAGTTTATAGTTTTGAGTTTTCATATTTGAGGTCATTAACATACTCTATAAATTAATAGAAAGTTTTAGCAACATATTAATCATGCGCTAGGTCTTGTCGCCTTACTAAAATTATACTTTTTCATACTCGGTGCCAAATAAGATACATTTTATATTAAAGTTATAGCTAACTATGAGATTAACTGTGCCTTTTAGTTTTAAGGTTTTTTATTTGAGATAGTTAAGATAAAAAAATAATATTTAAGAGCATATTAATCATGTACCAAGCTTATCTTTTTAGAAAAATCATATATTTTTTTATTTGATGTCATACAAAAATACATTTTAAAACTTTGGTATAAAAAGTATCTTTATTTGACAACAGTACGATAAGCACTAGTACATGGTTATTATGCTCCTAAAATTTTATATTAATTTTTGAGCATCTTAATGATCTCAAATGTCAAAACTGAAAACTCCAAAGTTGTAGAGCTTACAACTTTAATGTAAAAAGTATTTTTATTTGACAATATACAAAAAAATATATTATTTTTCTAATCCGACAAGACCTACTAGTACACAATTATTATGCTCCTGAAATTTTATACTGTTTTTTAGAATCTTAACATTCTCAAACAAAGAAACTCAAAACTATAAAGTTGTAGATCTCATCAAGAGCTACAGTCTTCGTATAAATTTCATTTTTATCTGACATTGTATTAAAGAGTTATAATTTTTAATTTTTTTTGTCTTGTCACGCTATTTTCAGTGGCGTGACAGAACACTACTAGCGTGATAACGTTTTCTACATCCAAAATGTCATGTAACGTCGTGCCAATCACGGGCGGATCCAAAATAAGTCTGATTTGTTCATTAAATTAGTATTAAGTAGCCTTAAAATATTATTAATCTTTTTATCTTTAATTCTAAATGTTCACTATTTAGCTCCCCTTTATCCCCCCTCCTAGATCCGCCACTGGTGCCAATACATGTGACGCTAAAAGGGTCAGGTCCATAAAATTTCTCGTACCGTCTGCCGAGCCACGGCCACCACAGTTGCGAGTAGAATACGCAGAGGGCGGCGGCAAGTGTGTGCGCGCCGCGGCAAATGAAGTCAAAGGCCCGGGCGGGCACTCACTCTTTGTCTTTGGGTGGCCCTCGCGGGAAGCTCTCCCGTGGGCGTAGGTGACCGCGGCCGGCAAGCAAGTGCCAACGGATATCCCAGGGCCGCTCGCGGGGGTGTTCGCCCGCCGCCGTCGCCTATAAATGGGGATTGGGGAGGCCACGCAAAGGTCATGTCTCTCATTCCGTGGTCCCGAACTGCACTCTCTCTTCACCTGAGCACAGGCTCGCACAACAAACCTCGGAGTAGCTAACAGGCCCCGCTGGGTCCGCCGGCCGTCTTCTTCCTCGCCTTCTTCTTCTTCTTCTTCACCGCCTCAGCACAACCACCTTGCACTGGCTTCTGTACGCAGGCGGGGTACTGTGCATGCTGCGCCATTGTCCATTGCTAGAGCTCTGTTGCTCTCTAGAACTACCAGCATGCATGTCGCCGCCATATTGCCTAGACAGGCGCGTTATTGATGCTAATTTGCTGCAGATTGTGGGTGCCTGCTGAGACAAGCTAAGATGACCAAAGTTAACGGTCTGGTGGATAAACTCGCCTTCTGGCTCGGATGGATTGCTCTCCTGCAAGGTAAGGTTACTCGTAGACCAAGCCTCTGGTTCATTCCTCTCACTGCTCTGCCATTGCATTCTCTGAGAAACTTGGCCTGTAACTATAACTGACATTGCTGCTTACTTTGCTGGTTCGTTCTCCGTCTGTGCAGGCTGCATGGTGAAATCTCTCCCATACGATTACTCTGCAAGCATCGAGGCAAGTCCCCTGCTCCGCTCCTGTGTGTGTGTGTGTGTGTCCTGTTGCTTTCGCAGTTTCACCTGCCCATAACCCATCTGGGCAGGACACATTCGTGGTCCAGCAGAAGCTTCACCGGCCGGCATTCGAGCTTAGTTTAGCAAAATAATATATAATCATTGCCGCCAATTGGCTGCCTTTTGTCACGGGCTGCACGATAATCCACCCCACCGCACGCAATTCGTTCCCGTTGTGAGCTAATACTGCTTAAGATGGAATTCCCGTCGTCCCCTATGTTAATTTTCCCGTACGTACGTTATATGCTTTTCAGTGCCATGCACGACGGCGGCGCCGGCGCCGGCGTAGCTGTGTCCGTCGATGTCAAGTGTGTGTGTGTTTACGTGTCATATAAGCCACGCCAAGCTCGACAAAAAAACACAAACGACGTCATCTAGCATTTTTTAGACTACAACACTTCCCCAAATTTAAAAGATTTGGTCCACGTGGCATGCTGCACAAGTAAGCTAAAACCATCGTTAGAGCGATCGATTGTCTGATAATCTCAGGTACACGCATGCATGTTTCTAGTTATACCAGCAAAGCAAAGCATCTGCTTATTGCCAAGATCAAAGGAACATCCCTTCGTTAAGGATTCCGATGGGAAACTTGCACAGCTGCATCCGCCAAAATTCAAATTGATCGATTAAAATCAAATTAACGAAAAAAAAAAGTAATGATGGTCGCGTGCTGCAGTGCCTGCCGGAGCCGCTGGAGCCGCAGTACGGCGGCGGCATCCTCCGCAACGCCGACTTCAGCGCGGGCCTCCGGGGCTGGTCCACCTTTGGCTACGGCAGCATCGCGGAGAGCAAGTCGGCGGCGGGCAACGGGTTCGCCGTCGCGCTCAACCGGACGCGGGCGTACCAGAGCGTCAGCCAGAAGGTGTACCTGCAGGGCGACACGCACTACACCCTCTCCGGTAACGATGGATCGCCCTCGCCGCGTGTGGTTTCCGATTCCTTTCGGGACTGAAATGTTACTGATCAGCTCCGTCGTCGCCCCGGCTGGTTACAGCGTGGTTGCAGGTCAGCGACGCAAGCGCCGACGTGCGGGCCGTCGTCAAGACCGTCGGTGACTTCGTCCACGCCGGCGGCGTCGTCGCCAAGGCCGGTTGCTGGTCCATGCTCAAGGGCGGCCTCACCGCCGCGTCTTCGGGTCCGGCCGAGCTCTACTTCGAGGTAGGATTCAGTAATAAGATTCATTAGTTCGTTGGCTTCGCAAATTTCACATGATCGTGTGTCCGTCCCTGCAGAGCAACGCTACGGTGGACCTGTGGGTGGACAGCGTGTCGCTGAAGCCCTTCTCCAAGGACGAGTGGACGGCGCACCGTGCCCAGTCCGTGGTGGCGGCGCGCAAGAAGACGGTGAGGCTTCAGGCGACGGACTCCGCGGGGAATCCGCTGGAAGGCGCGGCGGTGTCCCTGGACGCGGTCCGGACCAACTTCCCGCTGGGCGCGGCCGTGAGCCGGTACATTCTCACCAACTCGGCGTACCAGACGTGGTTCGCGTCCCGCTTCGCGGTGGCCACCTTCGAGAACGAGATGAAGTGGTACAGCACGGAGCCGGCGCCGGGGCGCGAGGACTACACGGTCCCGGACGCCATGATGGCGTTCGCCAAGTCCAACGGCATCGCCGTGCGCGGCCACAACGTGTTCTGGGACCAGCCGAGCCAGCAGCCCGGGTGGGTGCAGTCGCTTCCCTACCCGCAGCTGCTGGCGGCGGCGTCGCGGCGGATCCGCTCCGTCATGTCGCGCTACGCCGGCCAGGTCATCGGCTGGGACGTGGTCAACGAGAACCTGCACTTCAACTTCTACGAGGGACGCTTCGGCTGGGACGCGTCCACCGCCTTCTACGCCGCCGCGCGCCTGCTGGACACCGGCTCCGCGCTCATGTTCTTGAACGAGTACAACACGCTGGAGCAGCCGGGAGACATGGCCGCGCTGCCGGCCAGGTACCTGCAGCGCCTGCAGCAGATCATCGCCGCCTACCCGGAGAACGGCGCCGGCATGGCCATCGGCCTCGAGGGCCACTTCACCAAGCCCAACATCCCCTACATGCGCGCCGCGCTCGACACACTGGCGCAGGCCGGCATCCCCGTCTGGCTCACCGAGGTCGACGTCGCCCCAGGCCCGTCGCAGGCGCAGCACCTGGAGGAGGTGCTGCGGGAGGCGTACGCGCACCCGGCGGTGCAGGGGATCGTCATCTGGTCGGCGTGGCAGCCGCAGGGGTGCTACGTCATGTGCCTCACCGACAACAACTTCAAGAACCTGCCGCAGGGGGACGTCGTGGACCGCCTCATCGCCGAGTGGCGGGCGAGCCCGCGGGCCGGCGCCACGGACGCGCAGGGCTACTTCGAGGCCGACCTCGTCCACGGCGAGTACAAGGTCACCGTCAGCCACCCCGCGCTCAACAGCTCCATCTCCCGGAGCGTCAAGGTGGAGCTGGGCTCAGGCAGTGAGCACTACTTCATTGACATGCAGGTCTAGACCAGCCGGGCTATTCTTATTCTTCAGTTGCTAGGTGTAATGTAAGATTTCAGTCAGGGCACTGGATCATTACCAGTTAATTACCTGCTGCCCGTCAGAACTGTGAAAGCTTAGATAGAAGCTTAGTCATTCGTGTGTATCATCAGTTTTCACCTTGGAAAATTGCAATGGAAAGCAAAGGAAAAGACCATTTTTAATCCTACTCTCCAAGATTCCAAAGTAAAATGTTCCATGCTTCAGCTTATCGCCCTTTTCCTTTTTTTTTTCCTTAAAGCTTATCATCCCCCCTTTGGCTTTGGCTTCAGGTCAACGTTAACTGCCTCTGTCGCCATTCTGATGCTTATTTTTCTTATAATAATGCATTTTTTTTTCACTGAAATGAGACTCGAGGAAAAACTCCGATTCTCTTACATTTCCTGTCGTGTGCACAGAACATAAAGAGTTCCCAGCCTGGTTGCTTCATTTGCATCAAAACAAATCTACATCATTCTGCTATTCGACTCAACATCAAGTCACAAGAATAAGTTCAAAGACTGTAAACTGAAAACCACAAACAACGGCATGTACGTACTCTCATATAACTATGGAGCTAGACTTTTGCTTCATTAGGTAGAACATTTGTGTTCGGTGTTGCAAAGATCTCCATCGGAGCAATTAATTTTTTCAACCATAATCAGCTAGAACGAATAGTGACAAAACAAAAGAACATTAGCGCCCTAGCAAAAGTAAAAATAAAACTCCTAATTATCCCTAAGGAAATTCCAGAGAGAGTTTATTCTTTGAGATGTCATCATCTCAACTCACGAGTCACGATTATGACCACTGTTCGTTTTAGTAAGTTATGTAAACAGTTGACGTCATCTAGAAGCCAACAAGCAGAATTGGGCGAAAAGCGCAGGCACAAAAAATGCCAAATTTTCGTCCACAACACATCCAAAGTCCCCAACCTAGTTGCATCATTTGCTAAAAAACAAACCCATGTCACACTCTACACAGCTTAAATAATGTGAACTCTGCTATTCTACTCAAGATCGCATTCACATTACAACAGTACGTTTGAAGATTGTAAAAGAAAAGCACAAACAGCAAAAAAAAAAAGCTCCGATATACATCACTAATTAAACAGGAGATGCTATGGATAAGAAAGCAACTCTTTGATCGTGCCAACTTTCTTAAAGCACCAAGTCGTCACGAAGCTTCAACAAAGCCAAACTTGCCAAGCACAGCTGCTGTTTCCTTCCTTGAGCTGCGATTTTGCACTTGGTGTCAAAGATTATTCAGTCTAAACATTGTGGTAGAAACAGTTTCATGCTTCCATCGCTCAATTTGATGAGGGCATTTCATTAAAGTTTTAAGGAATTGATATGACTAGTACCGCTTACCTTCCATCTCTCAATATCTTGTAGACTCCTGGTGTTATTAGATCAACAATTGTTGAACCAGCACGCCCAGAAGGAAGTACTCCACCATCAAAGACACATGAACAATGTGGCCATAAACCCTCAAAATCTTTGACACTGACACTACTAGGCTGTCCGCTTAAGTTGGCGCTGGTAAGTGCAAGTGCACTTCCAGCGCCACGAGCAATGGATCGTATGAAATCCAGATCCGGCACACGAACTCCAATGCTATCCAAGCCAGGATTAAGTGATCTCTCTAATATGCTGTTTTCACCTAAATGTAAACAAATGAATACTATGATCAACACCACAGCCTGCTTAAGACAGATGTTACATAAAACTAAGAAAAACAGTGTGGTAACTGACCTCGTTTTAGAACAACAGTGACAGGCCCAGGAAGTAGACTATCAAGCAAGCCATGTGGCAAGTGGTCCACTAAAGCAAACCGTGATATGTCTGAGACATCAGCAACACAAATTGCCAGAGGCCGTGTTTGTATACGCCCTTTGATCTCATAAATACGATTAACTGCTCCCGCAGAGCTGTCATGAAGAGTGTTTTAAGAAACCAAAACATAAATAAAGAATACAAAAAATGAAACACGGCCAAAGAAACTCCTAAATGAAATTCTCATCTTGAGACTTGAAAGGATGAATCGGTCCTAATTTCTAGTTGGGGATAAAAGCAGAATCAGAAAGTAACTAAAAGAGATATATGAAATGTTTGTGTGTGTTTCCTCTCACCAAATTTTATGGGTACAGATTCCTCATTACTTGATCCTGCAATTATTATGAAGGAACTTTGGACTCACTGTGCTACAGAATATTGCTGTATAACTGTATTTTGTCCTAACATAGGGCAAGGCATATAAGCATTAAAATTCCTATGGGACTAGGGGAATGAAGAAAACACTAACCAGGCATCACACGCAAACCCGTATATGGTATCAGTGGGCACCGCAATCACTTCTCCTCTGTTGATTGCATCAGTTGCTTTCAAGACATGATCTTTCATTGCCGGGAAAATGTTTTCTGCTGTGGCATATATTCTGCGAGCTGTGTTTTCTGACACCCTAACTGAGCAGGATACTTGACACTTCGTCTCATGTTGAGAGGGTAATCTGCTTACCTTAACAAAGCTGAACATAGAAATGTGTCACCGTGTTAGCATGCATGTAGTAATGCCGATAAAAGAAACAAATAGTTGTCCAGTGCAGAGTGCACTAAAAAAGAGTCTCCATGAAAAACATAATTCTCAAGCAAATACTTTTCATGGAATATTTTATTTCAGTAGCAATATGTGACATAATTTAGAAACTGAGGATGAAGATTCATCATGCCCACAATTTTTCAATACTGTTTGTGTCTACAGTTCACTGGCAAACCAAGAAACCTAAAATCCCAATTTTCTCGTGACTAAAGATACACAGAATATCAATCAACAGACCCAATCTATACTAATAATGATATGAAGTCGGTATCATGGGGGTAACAAGAAGCTCAATCAGCATAAAGGTACTACTGCCAGGCCAAGGTGCCCAAGCGCAACGGCAGGGAAAGCGGGGCCACTGGGACCTGAGCTAGTATTATTTGTTTACAAATACAAAATACAAGCACACTAATTTGGATTGTTTTGTTTCTGCACCTTTGGCCATGGTGCAGCCTTTTGCGTTCCAGCACTAACCCCCCTCAACTCATATCTTAATGCTTATAAGCTTCTCATATCATGATTCATGATATCCATTCATTGCTCTCTGCTGAAATGTTGTCTAGCCTAGACTCTGTTACCACTGAAAACTCAAATAGTCAAATGTGTACTCAAGACAGGCTCTAATATATACTAATGACTTCAGTGTGTACCAAAACATCAAATTCATGTGAATTTATTCCTTGCTTTCATCTCTTATATTATAATGTGGTAAGTAACATGTGTATAAAGCATTTATCTTGATGTGGAAAGATACGAGCAAATGAATTGATACACATAGTCACATATTCTATCAAAAAGATCCTGAATTATAGACTTGTTAAGAATTTTTTTCTTTCTTTTGCCTTTGGAATCTAAAACTATGCCCTGTTCCTCAGCATTACTTAAGGAACAACGTTTTCCTCTCACAACAAATCAGCATAAGCCAAATTTCAGCGAAATGAACAGGGATTTGAAGAATGGACTGAGAATTTGAAAACAGCTCAATGAAATATCTTTATTTATTAAAAATAACAGGTTTAGTTCCCTATCACTAATGATTCATGTTCGTGCAGTGTGCTAAAAGTTTGATTTGTACTCGGCACAAAAAAAAATTGTCTTAGGGCCACCTTTGATTTGCCCCAGGCCACCAAAGTCTCAGGGACGGCGCTAGCTGCTACTGGTGGGTACTTTACAGATACAGTGATGTTCAAATACAAAAGAATCACTTGCCATCACATGGTTTGTATCCAGGTAGTTGGGAGGGAATGCAACTGTTCATGCATTTTGTATTTTCCATTCTCACACACATACAAAGGAGCATAAAAACATACCATAGTAATTTAACTGTTAAATAAAGTTTGGCAACCCAGTAACGATACTAACGCGCCAATTTGTGGCAGTGGCAGAGCTAATGTAATTGTCAGAGCCAGCTCAACCCGATGAACTTTCCGATTTCAATTGTGAAACGATCAAATCACCCTTCTAAGGAAACAAAAAATATATATTACAGTATGTTAGACTGTGAAGCCCAGCGCCTGATCCCGGTGACACAATACTCTGGCTCCTGTACTGGGCACGGGCAGTGGCATGCTTATGCGCACTAGAACAGGTCATGCTTGATGGATACACTCCTACTACATGTCAATTTGTTTCTATATATATATGTAGTTAAATAACTGATAATGCTTATAGCATATCAAGATTATGAAACGAGGGCATCGAACGATTAGGGAGCAAGCGAAGGAAAATTGACCAGAGGACAGAGAGAGATAATAATACCTCCGAGCCAGAGGCTGACTGGTTGACGGAGCACGGACCAGCGGTAGTCTCTCCCCCGCCGCCTTCGCGCACGCCTTCATCTCCCCTCTCCCCTCTTCCTTTCCCCGGGGCCGCCGGAAGACGGGAGGAGTAGCGGAGCAGGAGGTAACAACTAACAAGAGGTCTAGGTGGGGTCAAACGAGTTCGGCCTGGCTATATCCGAGTATCCGACACGGGTAAGGGGTCCCGTGTCTCTCTGACAGGTGGGTCCAGCGTACTCTCTTCCGGCCTCCCGGGAGTTTGGCGACCCGTCTCGGGCTCTTGTGTGAGCTAGGGTTTAGGCACTAAGCGGCGGCGAGGATGGCGGAGGCGGTCGTGAGGTGCCTCCGGGACGGACGGCTCGACGGAGAGCACGCGCCGGCGCTGGCTGTGGAGGGATCGCTCCAGTGCTGCTCGCTCGCGGCGGGCGCGATGCTCCACATCGCGGCCGCATTCGCCTCCCAGGTCGCCGCAGGGAAGGCGCAGGCCAGGTTTTGTTAGTCTCTTAGCCTCCTGGTGCGTAGGCTTTGCGTAGATTTGGCTGATGATGTGAATTAGCTTGGTTGTGAACTTTTGATGGTGCAGGGGGCTGGTTGTTGTGGCATTTGATCGGAGCCCGCAGGTGTACCTGGAATTCATGCAGCGTCGCGGCCTTGACGCAAATGCTTTGAACCGATGGTATGATCTCACAGAACCATTTCTGATAAATAGAAGTTGTTTGTTTGTGCACGGTCCAAAACCGTGAATATTTTTCAGACACACGGAATGTTACTCTGACATGGACATTGATGTTGGAATTTATCTCCAATTTGGGGTTTCTATTCAGATTTTTCTTTTAATGGCAAAAGATGGTGCAGAATTGGCAAAAAAAAATGGAGTAATTGATAAACAAGAGCCTCTTTCGTACCAGGGTGGTCTACTGCCAATGTAGCTGCTGCTAAGCATAGATCAAAGAAGATTCTTAGATTAACCAACTTTCTGGGGTGGGAGCTTATGCATTTTCATTCCTGCTTAAAATATATCACTAATTTTGATTCGTTGTTCGTCTTGGTTGGCTGAGCACAAATTTAACTATTGGTATCTCAGCTTGTGCAAAATCAGACTTTGGATTAGTTGGTAACACAAATACCAGAAACATCTGTGGGGCCACTATGCAAAGAAATTTTAAACTTAAAATTCATAAATGCTCATAAAATCTCCTTCTCAATTTAAATCTGAAGTTGATATACCGATTTGGCAGTTTGACGTGCCATCTGAAGAGTTAAATGCTCAAGCCATCTGGACACTCTTTTGTCACACTATCTGTAAGGCAGAATGCATTCCTTTTGATAAAATGTAGATGACAATTTTGCATGCATTCAACAGTGTTCGAATATTGGATTGCTATTCTGACCCCCTTGGATGGAAGCAGAAGATTCAAAACCAGCAGCATCAAGGGAACAGTGCAAAGCTCTCAACAAACAAAGAGAACATTACTGTTTATAGAAGTGTGAAGGATGTTACAAAATTGCTGTCCTTCACTACTGAACTTGGAGGAGGTATTATCTACCATAGAACATTTGACCTGTTAATATCTCTTTGTTTCTTCCCTAATCCTAACTTGCTTACGTTATGGATGTCAGATTTTGAAGGAGAAGGCAAAAAGTATTTTTCTGTGGCTGTTGACTCAGTAAGAACTAACTACTTCTCTGTGACCTTTTTGTGGGTGGAAACAATACTTCGGATTATGTATAGTAACTTTGTTTCCCCCATAGACAAAACTGGGTTCCTACTGAGCTTAATATCATTTGTTGAAGATTGTTTCATCGCCCATGTTTAATTATGTATGGAACTGATTTAACAATACCTGGAGTTCGGATTATGTATGAGACATAATTAAACAGAAGATATATTCTTATACTTCAATGGTTTTGTTATTGGAGTTCAGTTGCTGTTCAATAGGTTGTAATTGTGGTGAATTATCATTAGCATATCTCTAACTAACAGCCAAATCATTATCTCACCAACAATAGAGCAGTATGACATCATTCCAAAGTATTCCACTATTTTGTTTTAGTTGTCATTGTTTACTGTTTGAAGGAAACACCTATATTATCTCTTTATATAATCCAATATTGAAAAGATGAAAGTCCATTGACTCATTGCTCTTATATATTTAACTTTCATTTGATGCTTAACACCAAACATCCTCTATGTTATTTCAGATTAGCTCCATGTTAAGGCATGCTTCAGTGCCATCAATTTCAGGCCTTCTTAGTAATCTTCGAAGCCATGGTATCCCTGCTTGTTCTATCTTCAATGCATATCATAGTGTTAGTGTAACCTTGAGCAGCTGAAACTGAATTTCTTGCAGTGTAATAATATTTTCAGGGATGTGAATCATATTTGTCTTTTAGTGTGAGTATAGATCTGTAACATTGTACATGCTTATCTCAAACTCTGGACTTCTAAATGCCTTCAAGTAACACTAAAAGTGCATTAATATATATGTGTCCTATTGTAGAACAAGTATCATCAATATTTTGGATGATACGTTCAGACCTTCATGAGCCCAAGGTGCCCCGAGCATTTGAATGTCTTTCTACTATGGTTGCTTGTGTGGAGCCAGCACTTGTGGATCCTGTTTGTGGAGAGAGTCCTGGAAACATGTCTATCCTTGAGCAAAATTATTCAAAAGTAAAATTTATTGTGCGCCTTAAAAGACGAAATGGACGGGTGAAGCACCTTGTAAGGCTCCCTGTTGCTTCAGTGTTCTTATTTTTTCTTTCCTTCTAAATTCAATTGAGGAAAGCTGGTTGATATTTGGTACAAACCCTACCTGTGCAGTATGAGGACCTGTATATTGATGGCAATGATATCAAATTTGATTCTGCTCCTTCTGTGAGTATAGAAGTGAACCAAAGTCTAGTGCCTAAGGTTAGTTCTACACTCTAGATTATAGAACAATTAAACACTGTTGTGTGCCACTTATGTTAGTTGTTACTCCCATTTATAAATATTAGTCGTTGTTGTAAATTGTGATAAGTTGGTTCAACAGGTTCAGTTCAATCTTGAGCTGTCAGAGAAAGAGCGCAGTGACAGGGCAAATGTTGTTCTCCCTTTTGAACATCAAGGTAAATTTTATGAAGCCAAGTTATTTCTAAGTAGCATCAGTTTAAGGTTGTGTTTTGATTCTGGGAGGTGCTTTGCATCTGGAACTTGACTTTCCCACATTTTATCTCAGGAAATGGTGAACCAATTCGTATATATGATGGTCGCCGGTCCCTACCTGAGGCTCAGCGTGACCCCAATTTAACCGCACCGGCCCTTGTGGATGAAATGAAAGCTCCCAAATCTGGAACTGCAAAGGGTGAAATACATTACTTCCGTGATTCAGATGACGAGCAACCTGACTCAGATGAAGATCCAGATGATGATTTGGACATATAAGAGTGTAGGTGCTCTTTACTTTAGTAGGTGGCATGCGCATGCAGATGAACTTTAAGGTATAGGTTTGGACATACAAGTCTGAGCGTTGAGAATTGCTATCTTTTGTAGGTTTGTCTTTTGTTTAGCACTTCCACGCTTTACCTTGTCAATCTTAGTTGCACAAACCTTGCAGCGCTAAAATTAATGAATTGTATTACTTATTTTAGAGTATGTTTGCACAAATCAACCTTGCTAAAGTTTTGATAAAACCCAAAGAATTTGGCGTTTATATCTGTTTAATTATATTGAATGTTTTCCTTGCCATTCTTTGTCACATTTGTAGGTAGCACAAACCTTAGCCAACACTTTTTACTACATGAAGTTTGATAGACTAGTTTGTCCAACAAACAAACAAACATAAATAACGGCATGTCTGACTATGTTTTTTTCCTTTTAGACTATGTTAAGGCTGAAGTACGCAATAACAATAATTTGTGTGCATAATTCTTAATTAATGAGTTGTTATATTTAATTTAATGATAAGACGATTTTGTTGTTCTGATCTCACTGTAATGTGACTGAGTCTAAGAAACTCCTCACGAAATGTAGGCCAACTATTTGGATTTTGGAATAAAAAAGATCATATGTATATATATTTATATAGAAAAACAGATTGGAATGTTACAAGTTAGCGACACCGTCATACAAATGGGAATGTTACAGTGAGCGACACCGACATGATGCGTGGAGTACTCTTAAGCAGTTAATTAGCTAGGCCTTTATGGCGGCCTCCGATTTGGTGTCGAGGTCCACCGTCTGCACGATGGGCTCCTTGAGCGACGCGTGCTTGACGGTGACCTGGTACTCGCCGTGGAAGAGCTCGGCCTCGAACACACCATTGCTGTCCGTCATGGGCTTCTCGGGCACCTTCCTCCACTCGTCCAGGAGCCTGTCGACGAGGTCCCCCTGCGGCAGGTTCTTGAAGTTGTTGTCGGTGAGGCACATGACGTAGCAGCCCTTGGCGTGCCAGGCCGCCCACATGACGATGCCCTTGACGCCCGGGTGGCCGAACCCCTCCCTCATCACCTCCTCCAGGAACTCCACCTGCTTGGGCCCCTTGGTGACGTCCACCTCGGTGAGCCAGATGGGCACCTTGGCCGCCGCCAGCGTGTCCAGTGAGCCCCTCATGTAGGGGATGTTGGGCTTGGCGAAGTGGCTCTCCAGGCCGATGCCGTACTTGAGGTCCTCGTTGCCCGGGTACGACTGGATCTGCCTCAGCTTGGCCAGGTACTTGGTCGGCAGCGGCGCCTTGTCGCAGGGCTGCTCGATCGTGTTGAACTCGTTCATGAACAGGATGGGCTTAGGGTCCAGCTTGGCCACCTCCTTGAAGATCTCCCCGGACGCGTCCTTGCCCAGCTTCTCCTCGAAGAAGCTGAAGTGGAGGTTCTCGTTCACCACGTCCCAGTGGATGACCTTGCCGGCGTAGCGGGAGACGACGCTCTTGAGGTGCTTCGCCACGGCGGCCCTGAGCTTGTCCACGCTGAGCTTGCTCACCCACGGCATCTGGTGGCTCTGGTCGTCCCAGAACACGTTGTGGCCGCGCACCGAGATGTTGTGCTTCTCCGCCAGCGCCAGCATCTTGTCCGCCACCACGAACCCTTCCTCACCCTCGTTGTACTCCGTGCTGTACCACTTCATCGCGTTCTCCATCGTCGCCCACTTGAACCGCTTCGTGAACCACTCCTCGTACTCGGGCATGTCCAGGATCTCCTTGGTCATGGCGTTGCCCAGGGGAAACCCCTTGGCCACCCACACCACAGACAGCTCCGCGTCCGGCAACGGCTTGCCGCCGCTCTCCACCGTGATCTTCACCTTCTTCTTGCGTTCCTGCATTGGAATCGGAATCGGAATTATGTTCCACTGCCATTTTTTGGCATTGGGTGGCTGGAGAACCCGCATTACCTTGGCGACGACTTCTTCGCGGTGAGCGTTCCACTCTTCAAAGCTGAATCCCTGCAGCGCTATGCTCTCCGCCATGATCTCCGCGGTGGAGTTGCTCTGCACTCATTATTGTAACGTCTCGTTGGACTGATTAATAGTTTGCAAAGATTGTCCTGCCAACTGAGTATTACATTACCTCGAAGAAGAGATCGCTCTTGCCTTCGGCGTAGGAGGTGGCTCCACCCTTGAGCAAGGTCCAGCACTCAGACTTGGCCACGATCGCGCCGGCGGTGTTGAACTTGCCATCGGGCGTCACGATTATGGCAGTGATGTCGCCGGTGCCCTTGGAAAACTTCAGCCAAACTGGGAGAACATTGAGGTAGTATTAGCTGCATCGTCCTCGACGCCTGGTGGTCGACTGATCACAAGGACGATCTCGTGGATGAGTGAATTGGACAATGTATATGAGTGCCGATTACCGGAGAGTGCGTAGTGGTAGTCCTTCTTGAGGTCGACCTTGAGCACGGAGCCCTTGATAGGGCACTTCTTGCCACTGGAGTCGGCGGCGCTGATGATGCCGCCTCCATACAGAGGTTTCTCCGGCTCCTTGATGCACTGCAATGCAAGCAACGGTGTCGAGCAGGGCATATAAGTGCTGATGGAAACGACGACTTCACAACTCACAGGGTGTGTGGGAATGTTTTTACTAGGGGCATAAAAGTGCTGCTTACCTCAATGTTTGCGGAGTAGTCATAGGGGACCGTTCCTGATGATTTCGTTGAGGAAACGTCTGCCTTTTCTGATGTTTCCTTGGGGGAATAGCCACCGGTCGTTTTTGTTGGCTGTTCTGAAGAATAGCCCTTTTTTGAAGTGACCAAGGATCCTGCGTCGAGAGGATAGATGGTTATGCATCACAGCATCAGAACCTTTTTTTTTTTGAAATTTCAGCATCAAGAAATTTCAGCATTTTGATCTTGCACATACAGAACAGCCCTCGATTGTGAGTCAGTAGTTTAATTAGAGTTCTCCCGCTGATGTAATATTGTAAAAAAACAATATGTTTTTTATGCTTATACATATTGATTGAGTCAGTAAATTTGCTATTACATTTGAAAAAAGAAAATGCGTAGTTAAATCTAATTAGAAAGAACTAACCTTCAAATAGCACGATCAACACGATGAAGACCAACTTTCCTGTGGAAACCATCTTATTATTTCTTTTGACGCTCTACGATGCGCACCGTATACTTCGAAAGGCTTTTGTTTATATAGTAGCTTTTAGAAGAGAGAAATGTTCAAAAAAAAGCTTTTAGAAGAGAGAACAACGGGGGACCAAAGAGCTATATTTGGTCTAACTCTTCTTCAAGATGCAAATGCAATAAGGTGGGATAAAAATAGTAGGAAGGCCGTTTCACATATAGTAGGTAACATTACTCCTAAGTAACGCATGCCCAGACCCACTTGGTCACTATTTAGGGTAATGCACGTTGTTGGGAACAACTGCATACATCAGCTTATTTGTATTGCTACAATACTACTCCCTCCATTATTATAAATACTACTTGTGTTTGGACAAGTTTTGTTCAAACATTTGAAACTTTAATTGTTGTATATACTCCATCCATCCTATAATATTGTGTATTTTAATATTCAAATTTGTCCTCAAATATAATGTATTCTAGAGGATAAAAACTAATTTTACGTTAAATACCTTTTATTGATCAACCAATCACCATTAATCACATTGATGATAGTGTCTACTCCCTCCGTCCTGTAATATAGTGCATTCTAGCATTCAAAATTCGTCCTCAAATATAATACATTTTAGAGAACGAAAACCAATTTTGTATTAAATACTTTTCATTTATCAACCAATTACCATCAATCACGTTGACGGTAGCGTCTGATTAAAAAAATGAGGGTAATAGTGTCTTTTTATGTTTTTTTTCTTAATTTGTCCTAAAATTACTAGAATGAATTGTATTGCAGGAAAAAGAGAGTAATTTAGAAAATAAATAAGTGTACATGTGTCTTTTATGTTTCTCTCTTAATTTGTCTTAAAATTGCTAGAATGCATTTATATTATAGTACAAAGGGAGTCTTACTTTTATTTATCATAATTAGTGCCAAGAAAAGAAAGTCACAAATAACTTGTTGTCATTATTAATTACTAAAACCAAATTAAGGGTCTACATGATTTCAAAAGTATCAATAGTGTGAGTGTCTCGTGCCTTGGTTTGAGTTTTGATATGACACGTACGGCACATCTCTATTAAGCTACCTTTAGCAAAATTAATAGCGTCGTACTAGTAGGTAGTGAGATTGGTAATGTTTGTTCTTTACGATTCGTGTCCACAGGCACAGGGATGAGATAAAGCTATAGAGGATGCATGTATATTGAAGAACAAATCGAATTCCTCCTTTTGTTTTATATGAACATCACATGGATCGCCTCACCAGGAATTCTATCTCTCGGGCGCCCTATATATGTATGTGTATATGACTGACTGACTGACTGACGACATCACAAACCACAATACCCTAGAATCTAGACCCACAATCATGCACATGCACACGTGTATGCGTATGTATATCAATCCCCTCCTATCCTAGTCCTAGCTAGTAGGAGTACTTGGAAGGAGGCTACGTAGGTATATATGTAGGAGCTAGCTAAGGCAGCAGCTAGACGTGTATGGTGTACTCGCTATCGGTGTCGGTCTCCCTGTCGACGCTCAGGCTCTGCACCACGGTGGAGTTGGCCACCGGGTGGCTGACGGTGACCTTGTAGTCCCCGTGGAACAGCTCGGCCTCGTAGTATCCGTCGGCGTCCGCCACGCCGGCGTGCGAGTGCGTCTTCCACTCCGCGATGAGCTTGTCGACGACGTCGCCCGTGGGTAGGTTCCTGAAGTTGCTGTCGGTGAGGCACATGACGTAGCATCCCTGCGGGTGGCGCGCCGTCCAGAGGATGATGCCGTGCACGGCCGGGTGCGCGTACACCTCCCTGAGTATCTGCTCCAGGTAGTGCGCCTGGTTGGGCCCCGGCGCGACGTCGATCTCGGTCAGCCAGATGGGCGCGTTGGCCTTGGACATGGTGTCCAGCGCCGCGCGGATGTAGGGGATGCTGGGCACGGAGAAGTGGCCCTCCAGACCGATGGCCATCCTGGCGTCGTTGGCGTTGCCCGGGAACTTCTTGATCTGGAACAGCTTGCCCAGGTACTTGCTCGGCCCTGCCATCGGGTCGCCGGGCCACTCCAGCGTGTTGTACTCGTTCATGGACATGAGCGCCTGCGCGTCCAGCTGGTGCGCCTTGCGGTAGAACTCCGCCGACGCGTCCCACCCGAACTTGCCCTCGAAGTAGTTGAAGTGGAGGTTCTCGTTCACCACGTCCCACGCGATCACCTGCCCGGCGTACCGCGACATCACCGACTTGATCCGCCGCGCCGTCGCCTGCTGGAGCTGCTGGTACGACAGCGACCGCACCCAGGACGGCTGCTGGCTCGGCTGGTCCCAGAACACGTTGTGGCCGCGCACCGCGACGCCGTGGCTCTTGGCGAACCGCAGCATCGCGTCGGGGACCGAGTAGTCCTCCCGCCCCTGCACCCGCTCCGTGCTGTACCACTTCATCTCGTTCTCGAACGTGGTCACCGTGAACCGCGACGTGAACCACCGCTGGTACGCCGGGCTCTGCAGGATCTCCGCGCTCATGGCAGACCCCAGCGGGAAGCCGCTCCGGACGTGCTCGATGCGCACCTGCGCGCCCGGCACGGGCTTCCCCGACGAGTCCCTGGCGCGGAGCCGCACCGTCTTCTTGCGCGCCGACTTGATGGCCGCGTGGTGGTGCGCCGCCCACTCCTCGCGGGAGAAGGGCTGCAGCGAGACGTTGTCCACCCAGATGTCCACCGTCGTCGTGTTGCTCTGCATGCATCCAAGCTCTTCTTGTGAGTTGTAAGAACAGAGCATATATAGCCTGACACTAACGGCTTCTCTTCTTGCAGCGATCATGCAATGCAAATGCATCAGGTTTGTTTACCTCGAAGTAGAGTTCTGCCGCGCCGGAGGCGGGGGCGGTGAGGCCGCCTTTGAGAATGGACCAGCAGCCGGACCGCGCTTCGACGCCGCCGGCGTGGATGAATTCGCCGTTGGTCTTCACCACGGCTCTGATATCGGCGCTACCATTGCTGACCTGCAACCAAGCTGCATATACCAGTACCAGAAGAAAAAACACAAACTCAATAAGCTGAGCTGATGATTCATCGCTGCGATTGAAATTTTTTTCCCCCGGAGGAAAGCCGGGAGCTCACACACTGACCTGACAGAGTGTAGTGCGTGTCGTTCTGCAGGAACACCTTCTGGCTGACGCTCTGGTACGGCCGGGTCCGGTTCCGCGCCACGCCGTAGCTGTTGCCGCTCTCTGACAAGCCTTCCTCGACGGCGCCGTACCCGAACGACGACCAGCCCTGGAGGCCAGCGCTGAAGTTGGCGTTCCGGAGGATGCCGCCGCCGTACTGAGGCTCCAGCGGCTCCGGCAAGCACTGCACACACACACGTTTCGCAGCATGAGTGTTCAGGTCAACACCCGATCGAGAAAAAAAAAAGTCAACACAAGTTTCACCTTCCGTATAACAGTATCGTTACATTTTTTTTTCACCATCCGTAAAGATGGCCGCGCGCGGTGAGAAAATGAAAAGTATTGAGCCTACCAAAGATGTATGTAGTGTAACTGTCGAAGTGCCGGGCCTGTCAAGATCCCAGTAAAAGCCGTTGAAAAGTTTGTGTACGGTAACTAACCGTGGACTAAAGTAAGAGGATGCTACTACGCACATGCCAGATTTTAGTTTGGTGCACTGTCACTCATTTGCAGCCCCAATATAGCTATTGGTCTATTTCAACTTTTCTTTTGAATTATTTGACTACAAGTCAACTACTGTAGTACTTAGAAGTAGAGGCAGGTATATTATACCGTATACATATATAGTGTTTGACTCGCCTGCAAAAGTCCAAGTGATCGCGTATCTAACTGACGGCCTAACATAGGACTAACAAACGAAACCACGTTCTACTTGGCACAAGAAACAATTGAGGTGGCTGACTGTGAAACCAAACTGTGGTGTGCAGAATAACTGAAAGCAAGTCACTTTTAGGCCTTTGTTTGGAAGCCCCTGACTTTCCTATATATACTGCACCGGCCGGACGGATTCACACACGAGTAACCTCTTTTTTAGCCTGAGACCGAGCCAAATATCTTCACCAACCAAATTACACCAGAATAGGTTAATTAAGCTGCAGGTGAGGGATCAGTGATCTGTCCAATAAGCTAGCCTCAGTGGCGGTCTGCATGATAGCATGATCCGGTGTGTGGCAGACACTGGGGGTACACACGCCCTCCCCTGCTTGGTGCACACCAGAAATTCAAGCGAAAAGGGGCTCTGGTTTTGACCGCGTCGACATGTCATGAGGCACACGCCGATATACGAATATAATGAAGATGTGTTGACACACAGAAAGTCAGAAACAACAGTCTGGTAGTCAGCAAAGTTAGTTGTATTTGGGCTCTGATTGCGGCACACCGATCAGTGGGTTGGTTTTTTGGTTGCTAAATTGCTATATTCTACTTTTATAAGTAGTATTTGGGAGTATCGGCTAACTTTTCCAAGTAATTTTTTCAGAAGCTATGTGCGTTTTGATGATGATCTGATGACAATACAGAGCCGGTTCATGACATCAGACCGGGTCAAGAACTCAAAAACGAGATGGGCACTGTGGTTAGGCACCTGGCCAACTTATATATTATTCTGTTCTTGTTGGAAATATTTGCTCCTGTTCGATCGAGGAGGGAAAATTTGGCAGAATGGCTGTGAATTCTTGTTGCTCCTACTTGTTTGGTCCATCTGCACCAACCCATGATCGATGTGCATGCTGCCCGATCAAAAGCGTGGGTAGACTATTGCGCCTGAAATATTACTAGTAAATGAACCAAAAAGCTAGACACACTTGTATTTATGAACGAAGTGTAACCTTCCTGTCCTGTGTTCACATGGCCAATAGATCGACTGGGCCTAATTAAAGAAAGTTCGCATGATGATTCTATTATCACTAATAAACATTTAATCTGTGACCTGTGCGCGTGCCTACATACACGCAACATGTCAAAATCTCGTCGATCCGTCGCTAGTGAGTGATGTGAGTGCCTCATCAGTGGACTCCGACCGGCACAAATGAGCCACGGGATCGGAAACCAGCAAGCTAGACAAGTATTCTCTTTGTGTGCGCAGCTAGTGCACGAAATGGCCCACGACGCACACGCATGTCACCTGTCAGTTACATGTCACGCGCGCGCGCCGCCGCCGCCGGCGACAGGCAACTTACGACGGCCGGTGTTAACCAACCGCTCGTATGTGCAAGTAGTAAACTGCTGCCAGCATATGGTACAGTTCCTTTTTTTTTTATTTCCTACGATTTTGTTTTTGAAAGAATAAAAAATAAATGCATATAGCGGCAGCCCTCAGCAGGGATAGGATGCGTGACATGCGCAATGCGATGTGGAAGCTGACGATGGTGGGGCTCTGGTGGATCCATGCAGCACGGTAACAAAGTTCGGCAGCCGGGCACACGTCACAGGTATGGATGGACGATGAGCTATAGCTAGCTAGCTACACTCCGTAGAAGAGAGGGAGAGAAGAAGTTAGGCGACCGGCATGCATACCTCAGAGCTGGACGAGTAGTCGTAAGGAAGAGATTGCACCACGCGAGGAGCAGCTGCGAGGAGAGGAGATGAGAGGAAGAACCAATACGTATTGTCTCAGAACTCAGCTGATGAACGAGAAAATGAAGCTAGAACGAATTGAAGAAGAAGAAGAAGAGCCTAGCTAGCTAGCTAGCGAATGGCGGCTAGTTAGTTCGATCGAGCTTTATTTACCACTCAGCATGGCGACCCACAGCAGCGACAGGAACAAGAAGGCTTGGGCTCTCCCCATTGCTGCAACCCCCCTCTCTTCCATATATCTCTCTCACTTATCTCTCTGTGTACTGAGAGATGGCCGAATGAAGAGGCAGAGAGAGATGCTGGAGAGAGAGGGAGGAGGAGGCTGCTGCTGCTAGGCTATAGCTAAGCTCTGATGAAGAGCCGAGCTGCTGATTGCACCGTGCATGCCGCAGCATCTGCTTGGGCTATTTATAGAGGTTTGTTGGGTAGCTTCCCCCACTACTCGCCACCGCGGCCGGCCGGCCGGGGTAGCTTGCGGCCTAGCTAGCGGGGAATAGGAGTTGCTTGGTTCCCGCTTCCCGCTGCAGCTGGTTAGTTAGTTATGTTCAAACGGCCGATGGGTCTTGGGCCGTGTGGTGTGTTTTATTTCCTTCCTTCCTTTCGCGCGCGCGCGCATGGGGTCCTTCAAACCAAGTACCGGCCAGTCGCTACGGGCTACGGCTCTAGCGTCCGGCCGGGGGCCGCCGGGTCCGCGCTGCTGTGTGTGCGCTCGGCTTCTTTTTTGACCCCGTTTCGTCACTCGTCTCCACTGACGAGGACCTCCTCCTGCGACGGGTCCACCGGGTATAGTAAGTATAACGGATTTCTGACGTCATTGTTTCGTTTCGTTTCATTCATCCAAACAAGGTTCAGTACTACTCTCTCTATCTTAGGCCTTGTTTAGTTTCCAAAAAATTTTACAAAATTTTTCAGATTCTCCGTCACATCAAATCTCTAGACGCATGCATGAAGTATTAAATATAGATGAAAATAAAAACTAATTGCACAGTTTGATCGGAATTGACGAGACGAATCTTTTGAGTCTAGTTAGTACATGATTGGATAATATTTATCAAATACAAACGAAAGTGATACTATTCATATTTTGCAAAGTTTTTTGGAACTAAACAAGGTAAATTATGGACATTCCAAGAATCTCTCAAGTTTGATCAAAATTTATTTCATAACATCATAACATTTATTATACTAACTAAGTATTATTAGATTCTTTATTAATTATATTTTCATAGTATGTCTATTTAATGTCATAAAATCTTTATAATTTTTTCTATAATTTTGGTTAAACTTAAAATGTTTTGAGTCTACAAGATTTTTGTAATGCATTATAATTTGGAATGGAGAAAGTATATGCTACGTGCTTTAGTTCCTCCTTGTGAAGTTTTCTGAAAAAAATTAAACTAGGAAGGTGCTCTCAGGGAGTTTCTCTACTTTTAGTACGAACTGAAGTTTTTGTCTACTTGAAGAAGAAAACCTATTTGGAGGAGCTTTCAGCCTCCTTAAATTAGATTTCTAAGGAAACAAAAAACTGCTAATAAAGGCTTCCTAAACACATGCTATTCACTTGCTACTTCTGGATGGTACAGTTGTTATTCAAGCAGTTATCCACTTGCTACTTTTGGATGGCCTCGTTCGTTAGTTCATTAATTATCGGATTGACGAAAAAACCGAACATACTCCCTCTATTGTGTAATATAGAACATTTTAGAAATTATAAGACAAATTAAAAGAGAATATAAAAGATGTATGTACCTTCACTTTATCGTCAACTTGATTAATAATAATTGGCTGATAAATGGAAAACATTTAATATAAAATTGGGTTTTGCCTTTAGAATGTATTATATTTTATAAATTTTGAATGCAAGAATGAACTATATTACAAAACAGATGAAGTACATCCCTATTTGTATAAATTATTATAACAACTCTAGCAGGTGCCCTCAAAATCAGAGTTTCTATTTTTGATTTGATAGTTGTAGGACATACTCGTCACTTATTTCCCACCTCTATCCTTATATTTTTCACCCGATGGCCTCGTCTCCTTGCCTGGGCTCCCCAATTCCTTCCATTGCTGCAGTACTTGTCTAAGGCCTTGTTTAGTTCCGGGAAAATTTTAAATTTCGCTATTGTAGCACTTTCGTTTTTATTTGACAGATATTGTCCAATCATAAACTAACTAGGATCAAAAAGATTTGTCTCGCGATTTACAGTCAAACTGTGTAATTAGTTTTTATTTTCATCTATATTTAATGTTTCATGCATGTGCCGTAAGATTCAATGTGATGGAGAATTTTGAAAACTTTTTGAATTTCGGGGTGAACTATATGGATGGATGGCCGCTCTAGCGAGGGTACGAAAGGAGAAGGGGCGGTGAGGAGTGGCACATCGTCATGGAGAGACGCAGGAGCAAGAATAAAACAGTCAATTATTCGAGTCGCTTGAGGGAATGAGGGGTGAAGGGCCAGATTTGAGGTTGAGAGCTCTAATCGAAGAACGTAAGGAATAATCCGTTTATTTATTTATTTATTTTAAAAAAATGAACGAATTTAGTTGACTTGCGTTCGTTTCCACACTTGCCCGGCCGGCCTCGCAGTCGCAGGTTGTCGATAGCCTCGGCAGCTTGCCTGCTAACCGCCGGCTCACGCCTTTCTGTTTGACCCCGGCAAGTGGCAACGACGACGGTTTGCTGACGACGGGGTGAGCGTTGTCAGCCAACATTCGCAAGCTACCGGTCCGGCGCCTCCCCGTACGCTACGCCACACCACGGGGGGCACCGCATGGGTGCGTGCGTGCGTGGCCTCCTCGCTCTTGGCAGCGAGCGGCTCTCGTTCTCGTCGGAGTGCCGTGAGGGCAAAGACCGCGCAGGCGCTTGAGTTCATCCCGGGAGGTTGGTTACTCGGCGACGGGGTAAAGCGATCGAGATGCATTAAGAAAACTACTTCATCTTGCTTGTGATGCTAGTTCATTGCCAATCACCAGCTCTTGGAAAGCTGCGCTGCTAAGTGCTAGTTACTGCTAGGAGTAGTACCTAAGTATACTACTAGTATATAGCAGGCTAATAAGTAATAACAGGCTACTGGTGTGCACGTTAAGGTCCAGACAGACTTCGGGTGCAGCGAAGCAACAGATGCAGAGTATGCAATGCGTGCGTGCGGCTGCTTGCCCATTTCTCTTGGTGTTGGCCGAGGCCGCGCCGAAATCCCTGGAGCGCGTCCACACCGCAGCGGGGTCAGCGCGATATCGTCAAGAATCATTTCTGGAGCTTGCGCCATGATGCGCGCGTGGATGTCTGCATTTGCCCATGCAACAGCGACGTCCATCGCCTTCAGCACACTCTGTGTTTCATGCTAGGATCAGTAGCGTTCTGCGCCTCTGTCTGGACTCTGTAGGAGAAACGAATAGGTTTCCGTATTCTGATGCCTTGTGATTAGTGAGTCAAGCTTGTTTTTCATACTCCCTTGCTGCTTGCTATCCGCTTACTTGCCAATTCGCTTGCAGATCAGCAATCAGCAAGAGAATTGACATGAAGCAACCTTAGATTGCCCCTAGGCAGACATGTGAGGCCGTTCACATACTTCCTCCATCCTTTTTTTTTAATAATCTCGCTATATGATACGTGTTGATCAAACTTTATTAAATAAGACTATGCCTGTAGAAAATATTAGAGATATTTATATATCTTTAAATGAGTTTATTACAAAAATAGATCTGACAATTTATCTAATGATACTAATTATGTATCATAAATATTAATACTTTTATTCTTTGGTTAAAGTTAAGTATGTGGCCTCTCGAAAAATGAAAATGACAGTTAAAAGAGACAAAGGAAGTATTTTATAATATTAACACATATAACTTAGATGTTTTAAGCTAGCTAATTTAGGAATCAATGGATATTTGTAGTTATTAAAGTTGAGTAAATCTTATGTTCCTTGCCCAAAAAAAAAGAGAGAGGGAGTAAATCTTATGTTAAACGACATGGTCATATCTTACGAACAGCCAGTGCATTGTGGCCTTTTGATCTAGTTTATAAGGCGCGCACACACACATATATCAAATTCAAACTTCAAAATCCTTGACCGTAATTTGATTAACAATTTTTAATATTTTGATTAACAATTTTCAACTACTACAAAACAAAATTTGATACTTTAAGATTTATATAATTAAATATGCCATCCAATGGTCATAATTTTATGACCACAAAAATGTAATATAAATAAAATAAATAAATAGTTATTCCCTCCGTCCAAAAAAATAATTATAGGATTTGTGCAAGTCAAACAAGTTTAACTCTAGCTAAGTTTACAGTGAATAATATTAATCAGGTGTTGCCAAAAAAAAATAGTATTAATCAAGATGTGTCCGTCGCAGTTTTCTTTTATTTTGTTGACAACAAAGTCTTGTCACAGTATACATTCTACGAAACAGAAATACGAGGACGATTAGGACGTGATTGACAGAAGCTTAGCCTGATTGGGTTGGGCAGGCCTGTCTTTTCCAGAATAGCATACTCCAACATTGCCCCCTGCAAATTGGCTGCTGCCGTGGCGGATCCGTGCGGACGAGAGTTCGGGCCCCGTTGCAACACTAAACATACTTAAAACAAGCCAATTCAATACTTCATCGAGCATTCCTAAACAACCTCAAACGTTCGAGTTTTTATGACGTCTTGTATCAAACAAGAATAACAAAAATTGCACATTTCATGGACACATTTTTGTTCTTTAGAGGTAGAAAACATTTCTATTGATAACAAGATATATGTTGACTCCATCATTCTGGAGTATGTTAGATCTATTTTTCATAGGTGCTTATGAAGTTATAAGGTGTATATTATTATTATTATTATTATTATTATTATTATTATTATTATTATTATTATTATTATTATTATTATTATATATATATATATATATATATTCAGGTGGGTGTGATGCATGTATTAGTGTTTACGTATTTTTATTAAAAAAGATACACCTTTAATTTTGTGATAGAAATAATTTATCACATAGAGTTGTTCTAAATAAAAGTTATTTAAAGAATTAGAGTTTCTATCTTGCAACAGAAAATTAAATAGGTTCGAAGTACTTAAATATAAATTTTAAATAGAGATAATGCTAAGAGATATTACTCCGAGTCCAAGATAAGACAAGATATAGCATATTTGAGTCATGTTCACTAACTTTGATCCCTGTGATTCAGGTGGTATATTTACACCTGCAATAGTTGAGAGTGAGCATGATTACACAATGTACTCCCTTGGTATGAAGGTATATATTGCCATTTGTGAGCTCTGCTCATGTTCCCTCAGTATACAACCACAAGACTAGCCGTGCAAATGATAAATTAGAATAGGCAGTAGAGAGGGATGTCAGATTCATGAGTCACATGAAGTAAAGACTTAGTATGTTAGTACTTTCAGATTTCAGTACCTAACCATGCAAGCCTGCTAGTAGAATGGTCCTCAACTGACACAGGCAAGACTAGCACAACCAGAGCACAAATCTACTCCTTAGAGTCGGTTCTATTGCTCAAACCAACCAAGCAACATACTTATTCCCACTTGGTCTCGAGTTTATCATTCAGCATGGACCAAAATCTTTCTTTGACTCACATAGTAATCCTATATCTCGCAACTGACATCACACTCGACTTCTATTGTATATATACCTTGGCTAAATAAGTACCATGTCTTACAGATACAAGTTGGGGTTAAGTTTTGATATAAAGTGTATAAATTAGTTTATAAAAAAAATATTGTTAGATAAAGAAAGGGTGTTAGGATGCTCCAACCAAACATATATAGATATATATTGTTATTTTTGAATTTGTTTGTTTTTTGTTGTGGACTCTTCAACAAACTATATATAAATCATCAAAAACATTTAGTACTTCCAAATCTCTAAATAAATCAATTTCTGAAGATGTCTGAAGTCAAACTTTTTAAGTTTGGCTAAATTTACATAAAAGAGCGTCCAGATTTATGGGACCAAATTAGTGTCATTAGATACATCATAAACTATATTTTTATAGTATGTTTATTTGGTAACAAAAATATTTGTGCTTTTTTCTATGAATCCAGTTAAATATAACAAAACTAGAAGATACCATGTGCGTTGTTGTGGAGATTGTGAAGAATTTTGAATGAAATCAAGTGAAGATGATGTGGATAGCTTGTATTAAAATGTTGAAAATTAGTGGGGTTATATGACTACTAGTGTAGATGGTGTGGATAGTTGGTGAGAGATGATATGGATGACTTGCATGTTGAGATAGATTTATAGTGGAGATTAGCTTTATAAAAAAATGCAAATTTGACTTAGGATAATTTTAGGAATTATAAGGACAGAGGGAGTGGTTTTTAAGGTTTGAGTAAATCTTATGTTATATGATATGTTGTGAAGTAAGAGACTAGAATGCTACCTCTTTTCATAACTTCATGCCAAACCTACAAGGTAAATACCGGCGTGCATCGTAAACGTGCAACGTAGTATAGTTGGTTGCGTTTAGGATTGCAAATGCTCCAAGATAAACACCATCATTATTGTCATAGGTTTTTTTTTTGTTGAGAAAGCAAGTTTTGTCGTTGGTTGCATTTAGAATTGCAAATGATCTAAGATAAACATAAGAGGTGATTAGTCTGAATTCTTATTGCGTGCTTATTCATTCGTGCAAGAAAAGAAAGACATTCCTATGATTGCTCCTATATATGATTCGTGTTCCACCGCATTTGGGAACGATGTTCCATGATGTTCCCGTTCCACGTTTCGGGACGAAGTTCCCGGAACGGGGAACGTACCCATGTTCCCGTACCCCGGCTGCTAAGTCCGGAATAGCCTACTCCGACACTTGTCCCCTGCAAATTGGCAAGCGGATCCGTGCGGGCGAGGAATTCCGGCCCCGTTGGCATCATCCCGTGCGGTTGCGCAACCGCGCGCCGCTGACTTCTCCCGCGCGCATTGCGCACGTGACGACACGCGACACAGCTGCGGCCGGGTCCGGCCGGCTCGGGATTTTGGATGGACGCATGACGCATCCATCCGTGGCCGTGGCCGTTATGTTCGGTATGCCGGCGTTGGACGGGAGCGGCCGCGGGCACACGGCACACGGCAGGTGGGCAGCTCAGCGCCCAAGCGAATGTGGCCGGAAATCTACGGGGCCGACCCGTGACTTTCCAACGGAACCAACCGGCAGGTAGTGGAAATGCCCCGGCCACGGACGCATTTTCGCTCGAGGCGGCATGGGTCGCTGCGCTGCGCAGGCGTACTACGCGTACGCCGGCCGGCGAAGTGGCGCGAGGTCCAAGTCGAACCCGGCAAGCCATCCAGACCGGAGCAATAGCGTGCATGGGTTTGATTTGATTTGATCGGTCAGGCTAGCTAGCTCAGGCAGGCCGCGAGCCACTGCCCAAAAACCCACCCTGCCAAATTTCTTGGAATTGACCGTACCTCTACGCTCCGGACAGATTTCTCTACGCATGTCACAAGTCTTCACGCATCTACTGACGCGAACCACACGCCTGGCCAGGACGGTTTACGACGTTAAGCACGATGACTAGTGACTGCTCAGGTTTAGTGATTGGCCAGGCTAATCATCGCCGGCCTGATCGATAAGACTGTATGCCGGTATATATAGCATTGTACTCAGCTAAAGCCGTCACGGATCTGCTGACGCAAACCACACACGCCCAAGGACGGTTAACCATCGGACAATCACACCGTATGCCGTCTAGCAGTACACCAGCTACGTTCTTATCGGAATTTTTTCTCCCTGTGCTGTTCAGCTGCTAGCTCTCGTTCGTTCCACTATTCCAGCCAGCGACCCACCAGCGTCCACCTGACCTAACACTTGGCGTGATTAGCGACCGGATTATTTTGATGCACGGGCTACATACATGCGAAGGTGGTCAGCTCGGCGCGCATGCCTGATTTGATTTAATCGCCGGTTATTAGTGCGGATCGAGCGAAAAAAAAGATAGCAGAAAAAAAAGAAAGGGGGTTCGGCTAGGTCAATCGATTTGATTTAACTCGTCCGTTCTGTTTTTTTGTCCTGCTCCGACTTGGACTGAATCAAAATCGCCCCGCACCAGCGGAACGTGAGGCGGGCGGCCATCGACGGCCGGCCTGGGACAGTTTGGTTCGTGTTCGTCGCCCGATGGAGTTGACCTGGGTGAGCTCCCCGCATTGTTTACCGCCGCAAACTTCTCCCGTTCTCTCCGTACTCCACAGACCGTAGACAGACGCATACACCGTCGCCTACGCCCTACATGCATGCACATGCACTCAAAGGGCGGAGGAAGAAGAAGGCCGGACCGCGGACGATTTTCTCTGTCGTTTCCGTGTGTTGATGCTATGGTTAGGTAACTTGGGCTGCACACGGACTTACTAGATAAAAAAATTTTGAATTTTGACATTATAGCATTTTCGTTTTTATTTGGCAAATATTGTTCAATCATAGAGTAACTAGGCTTAAAAGATTCGTTTCGCGATTTTAAAAAAAAACTGTACAATTAGTTTTTGTTTTCATCTATATTTAATGCTCTGTGCATGTGCCATAAGATTTGATCTGACGAGGAATCTTGAAAAGATTTTGATTTTTGGAGTAAACTAAACCAGGCCTAAAAGATAAAAGACCGTGATGTGAAAGTGAATTCTGCCCTAACCTCACCATCCATCACCCAAGTTTTTCTGTGACTCGCCTTTTGTTTTATTAGCTTCTTCCTCCTAGACCCTATCTATTAGGAGAAAAGTGGTCAGAACCCAGGACCCGGAGTTCACCTTCAGAGTATGTATGCCATGACTTAGACTCAGACGCGAAGCCGACAGGAAGCATGCAGCAGCCAGTCGGCGTAGCGAGTGAGTGGGGAGCCCACTGGCCAGTGGGACGATCTATCCAAAGCAGCACAGGCAACTTGCAGCCTTTCAGGTAATCATGCTGCCTAAGCCCTGTGGAAATGGTTGCAATTCTGTCCAATGGAGTGCGTCGTTGCTTCCAAGGTCAGGTGCTGGTCGGCCGTATTGGCACCGGCACCTCATTGTCAGTCGTTCATTTCCAGCTGCTTTGCGGCTCCCTGTATCAGTGCTGTGTGGTGTGGCTCTTTGGATGATCATGATTTCAATATTAGCTCGTGATGTGATCAGGATGGCTGATTTGTGTGCCCATGGAGGGGGAAACAGACCAACAAGATCAATCAAGATATGAATATAACAGTCACTGAGAAGTAATCCTAAAAAAAAAACAGTCACTGAGAAAGTTTGAATATATCTTACTGTGTGCAAAAAGAAAGAAAAAGCATAAGCCAAAAGGTATGAATTCAATGGGAGGCGTTACAATGTTCCTCAGTTTTTATTCCAAGAGGAAACAACTGATATACAAATTACACAATTTATTTGCATTTACTTGTAACAAATACATTGCCAACAGTAAACCCAATTAGCAAGCACAGAACAACTACCAATTCACACGAACAGTTAACGCGAGTTAACCGAATGCATTCTGAATTGCTGATGCAGATGAATGGCAGCTGTGTAAGCGCAATACACACGAAACAAATATCATCAACAATGAAACGAATGAATCTGTATTCCGTTTCTGAACAAACTGCGCCTCTGTTACTTGCTATGTGTTGATGCCTTTTATTCATGGCCAACAGATCATATTGTGTCCACAAGTAATGGACACACAAGAATCAGATCAATATTCTCAAATATGTGCTAAGCTTGCAAATATCCGTTCTCTTCAAGGTATGATAGAACTTGCTTCGCCATTGCTTTGGGTGAAGGGCATTCCCCATCTTTCATCGTAATTACTATCTGTATAAGACCGCACAAAGATCAAGCCAGCTTTTCAAAACAAATGGCTAAATTTGCATTTATCTAGGGAAATAGAGGTAAAGGGTTATGGTCGACTGCTGAATGGTGACCATAGCTATTTTTTTATTAAATGAAATGAGCAAGTCAAACTTAATATGGAAAACATATCTAAAATATAAGAAAATATTGCTTTCGTTTCTAAAGCTGCTAATCAGAACCCAGATGTATGTATGGCATTCCCAAATTGCATGAACTAAACTCATAGCTAACTAGGAATTAGTGTTATTGTCATCAGGCATCAGCTTTAAGTAGTCCATAGTGGAAAATACAAGCTATTGCTAATTTTAACTTTGTTACATGCTGTTAATTCTTCATTGAATGAGGATCACTGGAGCATAGAGATAGTGATGGAAACAATAAAAAAATGCTTATAGCTCTATTTCTCAACAATAAGGAATAAGAGCGTAGAAAGGAAGTGCTTGTTTGTGCTAAACATCAGTAGTCACAGCATAATGATGTCCGGAAGCACTACATCAATAGTGAGGAGACTATATTTCAGAGTTTCAGTTCTAGAAATTGTACGGTGTGATCATGTAGGAAGTAAGCCATGCTCTTTAGGCTCACCTCACCATTAACTGGCGGTTCGTATGGATCATCAATTCCAGTGAAACCTGTTTGTCGAATGGAAATGCTTGTAAGTCACTTCTTTCACCTCGAGTGTCCCATAGAGGAAACTTGAATGTCTAGAAAAGGTTCAAAGGGTGACTGTACCTTTAATCTTTCCTGTGCGTGCAAGCTTGTACAGACCTTTAGGATCACGAGCTTCACAAATTTTTAGGGGCAAATCCATAAATACCTACAGAGCTTGCATGTAGTTAGATAGATTATTAACACTAACAGAACTTAAAAGAATCATAAGTGACCATACTTCAATAAAGTTAGAATCTGGAAGTAGAGCACGGCATGCATCACGATCTCTCCTGTATGGAGATATCAAGCTAGCAATGCATATGATACCAGCATCGGCAAAAAGCTTTGCCACTTCACCTGCACAAAAGATTTAGCTATAGTGAAAGAATTTCTAGTGAATTGTCTTCTTTTTTTCAGAACTTACCAACTCTTCGTATATTTTCTGCACGGTCTTCTGCCTTAAAGCTTAAATCTCGATTGAGGCCATGTCTAAGGTTGTCACCATCAAGTACATACGTGATGTGGCCTCTATAATGCAACTCATGACTCAGTGCACAAGCAAGAGTACTTTTCCCTGGCATACAAAAGATGGAAGGTTATTGTGATGGCTTCCTTATGCTAATATATTTATGAGTCCTGTACTTCTATAGATAGAGAATGAAGAAATCACAAGCTTTGGTTCATGGTAGCCAAACACAGTCACCAGGAAGTGTAACTTAGACCAACATGCAAATTCTCGAAAGAATGCAAATTCTGAAATAACAGTCATCAACTCAGGAGCTAACTTAGAACAACATGCGAAGGAAAAGAAACCATGGTCTGTATGAACAACATTGCAAACATGGTCAACAGGTAATTATGTTAACACTATCCACAATCACTTTGTAGCAGAGGGAGTACTAAAAGACTAAGAAAATTCGATTTGAAAATTAATCTAGTAGAAGCATCATCAGAGTACAGAGCGCAGGACTATTTCCTGCATTGATGTCAATACACAAAGCATGCCAGATTTGGTTCTTATTGTGAAGACGTTAACTAGGCAGCAAACCAGCTTGTGAAAAATTCATTTGCCAACAGGGCAACAGTACATTCTGAGTGATTTGTAGTCATCAAGATGACAGCATTCAGCTGCCTATAGAGCAGACATAAAACTAATACAGCATTGAACTCAAGTAAGCTTATAAAAGAAGTGTTTAGATTGTACAGAAGTTCAAATCTAAAGCTTGATTTAGTTTAACATAACCAGATATGTTATCAGATGGTGAGGAAATGACTTGCATTAAAATAATTGGGAAAAACTCTAAGCCTGCATGAGTATATTGGTTGAGACTGAACACTCAAATTAAATGACTAATTGCTTCTCGCCCTTGGGCCGGCTTGCCTATTCATGTGCCACATAACGCTCGAGCCCTCTTCAAGGTGGCTGTGGAGTCTGAGGTTGGAAACGGCCGATATACTATGTTCTGGACTGGACTGATAGATGGTTGGGTGGAAAAAACATAGAAGAAATAGCTCAACCTTCTCAAGACAGTTACTAAGAGGGCTATTAAGCAGCACATGGTTGCGGATGGTAATGCTGGTTGTCAATGGGTTTCTGATATAAAGGGTGCTCTGTTCGGTCCCTGTGCTGCAGGCCATTGATATGTTTTGGTTCTAAGGCTCTAGTCATCTTAGATGGGTCGTTTTGGTCTCTTGTATCGGGGTTTTAAATTTCTTGTTGAGGCTGTTGTGTGTGTGTTTGGGGGGGGTTCGAGAAAAATAAAATCTTGCATTCTAGCATAAAGCAACCTACCAAACTGAACTGAAAACTTGTGGCAACAATAGCACCTGGATGCTTTTGTTTGATAAAAATAATAGGAAATCCCTCATAGAAACCTGAGTAAGTGACCAAGGATTCAAAAAACAAAAGAAAAAGAAAAAAGCTGTAGCCAGCAAGTAGATCAAGGCAATAATCCACTGAATACATACCTGAACCACTGAGTCCTGTTATCCACACGACACAGCCTTTTTGTCCCAGCAACTTCTGTCTATCAGATTGTCCAATCGGGCAATTATGCCATAAAATATTAGTTGATTTCCCAATGTTTGACATTACAGGCTTCTCCTTCACTGATGATGATAGATATCAGTAAATGGTTGGTGCAGTTGTATTCCTCATGTTGATCAAATCCATTTGCACAACAGTAAAAAGTAAATAAAATGGCATAGCATAACTTATAGAATATAACCGTGATGCATATTCTTAATAAATGTTTCCTTCACAGTTTCAGATTTACATCTGACATTCCTTTTTACAGGAAACTGCGAAAAAATAAAAGTTCTTGTAAGGAAAATTATCCATGATCCTAAAGTCACATAAACTAAAGTGGTTTCTTTGTTTGTCCTACCTATTTTCAGGGGTGGAGCCAGGAAGTTGATTTTTTGAATGTTAGGGGGGGCAAAAGTGTTAAATTTTCAAAGTTTATTTGAATAAAAAAATCAGTGGAAATTTCACTTTCATAGGGGGGCCTGGCCCCCCTGTCTCCACCCCTGCCTATATCATAACATTTTTGCAGCAATCGTGGACGATGGACTAACAAGTTTTCACTACCTTTTATCTTCAATTCATAAGATGTATGCCATTTAGTCATCACATTTCAAGTTTATTTGAAATCACCACCCCTCCCATGTACTTACCAATTAAGACTCCTTGTCACTGTCGAGCGCATTGCTATTAGGTCACTGTGAACGATTAAGATGTTTTCAGGGAAACTAGATTATCCAGAGTTATCAGATTATCTACCACCACGATATTGATGACAACCCTCCAAGTGACCAGGACCAATCATCAAAACAGAATGTGAGGCGTCAGAAACTCAGAATGGCAATACAAACCTTCCCACTGCCCTTCTTAAAGCGAACAGGACTAGACACATCACTGTCAAGCGTCCAATTGACTCCAGTTCGAGATCCAGTTCCACACGTATTTACTTGCAGTTACATCAACAGTATCTCACCAAACGTGTCAGATTACCAGTCAATAGGTTCGTGTTACCTACGTCTCCGTCATCCTTATCGGATGATCAGCAGGACCCAAAGGTTAACAGCAGTGGCTGATGACTATTGACTAGTAATCTAGTAGTGAAGCAGAAGCAGCAAGTGGGATAACCTCACGTACAGGTACAGCCACCCGGCCCCGTCCGACACATTACCCTGACGGTAGCTTCACCATGACATTGACCCCAGCCGAGGAACTCGAGGAATTACCTGGGCTGTGCGGTGCCTCCCCGTGGCGCTGCTCCATTCCGCCGCCGCCGCAGCACCCACCGCCCAATGCCGCGGTGGCAGTGCGCACGCGCACCGCGGCCCTCCCCCTCCTCCCCCTCGCGGCGCCCACCACCGTTGGCGAGGCCCGCGGGAGCGTGCGAGGAACGGGGAGTGAGGCCATGGATCACGAGCGCCGGCAGCGGCGCATCGTTGGGGGGTGGGGGAGGACGGGACGCTCGCGCTATGGATTTACGGGGCCGACGGCGCGGCGGGCTGCGGGCAGCTCCCTGATTGATTGATGAAAATAAAAATGCGTGGAGATGCCGAGGTGGGCTGCGGCCGGCGGCCGCGCGCGGGTTGTTGTCAGGCGCGGCTCGGAGTGGAGAGTGGAGAGAGACGGAGGCAGCCTGCAGCGGCTATATGGCCCTATTTGGAGATGAAAATTGGAGGGGTTGGAAGGATGTCTTGAGAGATTTTTATAAATTAATAAAAAAATAAATTACATAGCTCGTTAGGAAACTGAAAGACAAATCTATTAAGTATAATTAATTTATCATTAATATATAGCACTTAAGTCTAATTATTGAGTAACTAGGTTTAAAAGATTTGTCTCGCGATTTTTAACCAAACTGTGTTCTATGCATGTGTTCAAAGATTTGATGGGATGGATGAAAAAAATTTAGGAAACTAAACAGGGCCATAACGCAGGTGGGCCGAGGGGGTTTGCAGGGTTGCATCTGGCCATCTGCCATGCCACCCTTAGGCAAATGGCAATTGAATTGCGTGTTTTGTGTACCATGCCATTGCCATCCATATCCCGACCAATAATCCATCCGACAGGTACAAATAAAAGAATGTAATCGAGAGGCACGTGAAAGCTACAGCCGAGATGCGCGACCCCAAGGATTCATGTGGTTGGCACTAGGAGACGTACCCCCACCCCAGTAGTTCACAAATCACAATACTACAGCTAGCATTGCAGTTGCAAAAGCCAGCCGCCTCCTCAAGATTGATTCAGGGTTAGTGGGTGGCCTCTCCTCTCGACATACGCCGATGAAGCACCGGGCTACCGGAGCATAAAAGTGCGTAGTCGGGTGGGGGGCGGGTTGCTAGCCTGTCACGCGCGCTCTGTATTCTCGCCACATGACTAATCTTGCTACCTTCATCATCGATCGAGGGCAAAATGCTTTCTAAGGTTGACCACAGAGAAATAACAAACCACCAAAGCTTTGGAGTATTTCCCTCGATCTTGAATATACCAATTAGCTCATTTCAAAATAATTAACCTATCCTGAACATCATACTTCAAAATAATTAACCTATCTTGAACATCATATTTAAAATCGGAAGGGCTATGTACTAATCCTCTAATCTGCCATAGACGTGTCCAGTCCACAGCTCAATCTCAAAGAGACCACATCTCACATCCAGTTCCAGTTCCAGCTCTCAGCACGGCGACCGTACTCGTACTACACATTCTGTAAACAACGATCCAACCCAAGCATTTTGACACATCTGCTGATTGCTGCATCTTGCAACTCCAGTAATTACAAATTGGCAAATGAAAACGCACTCAGCGCGTTGCTTAAAGATACCCGTCTAGTTACCACCCCGAACTAATCGTTCATAAAACAGGAAACCAGTCCCAACAAAGAATCAAGAGCATAATGACAAAAATGAGCGTCAACAAACCAACACCATGTATGCATACACAGAATAAATGAGCTCCAAACACGTGGTAAACCTTAGTGAGTGGTAAATCAAACACCGAACAAAATTAGCATGCAATTCCTGCATGCAAAAGATTACCGTAGCGGCTACTCAGTAACACAGTGGCAGAGAGGCCTAGGTGCTAAAGAAACAAGCACAATGTACATCTACCAACGGCCAGATGCTTTTCAACAATAAAAGCAGACAGGTAAAATTCCTGTAGACGACCCATCCGGATCCTTACCACAGTGCTCCAAACATTTGCCAGATTAACAGAAAAGGTTCGTGGAACGAATTATTGGCTACAGCTTTGCAGAAACAACCAAAGAATTCAAAATTCACCAATCTGGGATGATCTGATCAGGGCTTCAGTGCAAGCGCCAAGCCAAACTTGGGGGGTCTGTCCAGGGCCTTGGTGTCGAATTCACCAGAGATTGTCAAGACTGACTTGGGTTTAAGCTCATGCTGAAGAAGCGCGGCAAGCGTTCCAGTGTTGTTGAGCCTTGCCTTCACGGATGTCTGAGGATCAACTGTGTACAGTCCACCGACTGTGAGTGTATTCTGATTTGTTGAGAGCCTCCGGGTTAGCTCAGCCACAGCTGAGGCCTTCTGTTTCTCATCAAAGTGATAAACACCTGACACTTTAATGGTGTCACCTTTGTCCGCCCTGTAAAAGTAGGTCTGATGTATCAATATTCAATACTTGCGTGCCAACCTCAAGAGACACTCAAATCACAGTGAAGCATGGACTTACAGAATGAATGCAGCATGGTAGTCTGGCTTGGTTACACCAATTGCAGCAGTGTACTTGGTAAATTTTCCTGTAGCAGTGTCATACCCAGCTTCTGCACCAAATGCAACTCCTTGAGCGCCTACTGTCCCAGAAAGATCAATCACAGGAGTCGGCTTTGTGCCAACAACAGTAGCAAAGGTTGCATTCTCATGGAAGTATTGCAGCTCCACCTGGTACGAAGAACACATACACTCAAGGACCTGTTCTAATTCAACAACCATAAATTGACATTATATGGAAATACCTTTCCAGAATTGTAGTCGGGCAGCTTCACAGAAGTGACAAGCTTTGTGGATGGCAAGGCGTCCAACACAGTCAATGTAGTAGAGATCTGCCGGAATCATACAAAAGTGCTAAAGGTTTATGTCTAGCTATAAGCTACAAAGAGAATGCATAAATTTAGGTGTTTCATGTCACCGACATTTGATTCTGTGTCCACTTTAACATCAACAGTGGTATTCTTGTACTTGTAAACTGAACTGACATCCAGAGAATAAAGACCTCCTTTCTTTACAGCTGTGGAAGTAAGGCCCTAAAAAAAAGGAATAGCCATGACAAGCATGTTCATAAAGAGGCAATGCATATATAAAGAAAATAAGCTCAAACAACACAAAATACACTAGTATTGTCATCTAGCAGTTAACAACAGAATTTATTTTCTTTTTTTACTAAATTTGGATGGTACTTTGATGAACATATTTCCAAATAGTGCTACAGAAGCATAAAATGAAAAAGATATATAAATATATCAGTTTACCGTTGATGAAAGAAGCAAAATGATGATATGAGATATTGAGATATGACACGGCAAACTGAGTACACAAGATCATAGCTGGTACATTCAAAAATGCAAATACTCTATAACATTATTGTTGTGGTTTCAATGACTTATAGGGCGGTGAGAACTTATAATCCACACAGTTGCATGTACATCTAGTCTTAGCTTTTCAAATTTAAGATAAGTAAAATAATGTATGTCTATCTCCTGATTACCAATTGACAATTTAATTCAACAATATATTGTATATTACTGAATTACCGAGTTGCACTTTAATTTAATTAAATATACCATGCTTAAGTAAAGACAGCTTTTGTGATAGTTCAGTTCAGTCAATGAATGGTATGTTGCTATAGTAAGACTGATCATAGAGCATAAAGACAAATTGGTATGGACATGTCAAATATGGGTGCTGGAATCCAACCGAGTTTTGGGTGTCTGATTCAGCAATTTGCCAAATATAACTTAAGCTAATTATAAGAACATAATTATGGATTTATAATATATATATCTTTGGGCAAAATGATAGGAGACAGCTGTGACAGCACATTTTGTGAAATAAAAAAAATAGTAAATCAAATGACACTGAACGGAATCCTTGACTGCATACGTTCAGTACAGTAACTAATGAAATCAGGTTTAAAGCAGGAAGAAAATGTAACTGCACAAATTTGAATTCCCATCATTGGATACATTAACTGGCAGGTATCAACGCTCAAAACAATAACATGGTGACACCAGATATATGTGCTATTGATAAGATACTGACAGAGATGAGAAATTTGGCAAGTAGAACTATCAAACATTTATTAAAATAAGAATGTAACACAGAGTATGTCACGTAAATATGCCAACACAGTGAAAAACTGAAAACAGAAGGCAGCAACAGGAGAAATCATGATAGGTTGTGCTACAATAGAATCTTCTAAAGGATTGTCTTGTAGTAATGCTGAAAGTGCAACTTACCGAAACCAATTCGCGACAATGACCTTAATAACTTCTATAGAATACAAGCAGCTACACTAGCCCTTACGTAATCAGAATGGCTGGCAGATACGCAGAAATAAGGCACGAACAACAAAAGAATTTAAAACAAGCAAGCCAAAAACCAACTCATTTCTTCAGACGCATAAACCTTTGCAACTTCACAAAACAGTATAGGCTGAGATTGTGACCACCAATGTACCAGCGGAAAGAAAGGTCAAAAGCGGAATGTCAAATAGACCTGCTTACTACTAAGTCTCCAGTGTGAGCAGTACTCGATAAGTACTCAACAAGCAACTGCATAAATCTACGAGAAAATGGCCAAATTACCATTTTCTATCGTTCAGTCACACAGTTAACAAGCACCAGACACATTGTGCCCTCAAATACCAACACACACAACTACAGATACAACGACCACAGAAATCTTAGGCAAATTGGTAAGGCAGATTCAAAAGTAGTAAGGTAACAAACACCTAACGAGGCACATTAAGCGGCCAGCGTGCGTACCGCACGACGACCTCGCGACGCTGAACACAGCCACAACCAGATCAGGCATCGCGGGCACGGACAAGCGAACAGGAACCAGGCAGCATGGAAATGGAATCATACGAGAGCGATCGGATCTTACCACTCCAGAGGCGCTGGCGGTGGAGATGGTCAACTTCTGGTCGTACGTGTAGTCCTTAGTGAGTAGATCTGCAAATCACCAAACCACAAACCGGGGAAACCCGAGCCAATTAGAGAGATGACGACGATGATAGCGAGGAAACGAGTAGGAGGAAGTACCCTTGGCCTTCTTGCCGATGTCGGAGAAGAGGCCGGGTCCCTTCATGGCGGCGGTGGCGGCGGCGGGACGGAAGTGGAGGGAGGCGGCCGCCGATCGAAGGCGAGGAAAAAGGACAGGTCAGGGCGCCGCCAAGAGGAGCTGTGTGGGGGGCGCGACAAATGACAGGCGCTGAGAGGGGTTGGTTGATTAGTTCGGGGCAGCTCAGTTGCAGCCTGCACTGCACGTTTCGGCGTCCTCGATTGCCCCGTGCAAAGGATTCGTTTTCTTTTTTTATTTTAATAATATATAGGTCGAGGATTCGACGATAATAATGAACATTCAACTTCCGAGATGAAATTTTGATTTTAAACTGAGATAAATAATTCATAAAATCGAATTTTATTTGAAATCCTACTTAAAGTTTCCAGAAAGGTGTTCACAAATCCAATTTCTGCCCTCCAAAGTAGTAGTAATTTACCATTTTTTTTCCAAGATCCAGTTCCACTCGTAAACACGAATACACACTCATCTCTGCGAACGAACGCACGCACACTCTATCTCTATGAGCACCACCGAAGAACCAAGTTAGACCAGCAAATCTCGAGGTTGATGAAGTCACCACAGACGCCTCGTTGTCGATGGGTACGTCGCCTACCATTGAAAGCATAACGTCGTTAAATCCTGAAATAAATCCAGTAAAATACAAGCACTCGTGTCAAGTTGGAGACGTAAATCCGGGTGAGCAGATTCCACCACAGGAAACTCAACCAACTGATGACCAGTTCGCTAGTAATCTACCACTATTACCTTTATTTTCGTACACCATTTTACTGACCCCAAGTGAGGTCACGTCACCATCAATTCTCGGCTGCCAGATCTACCATCTATGGCCCACAATCACCTGTGTTGCTGCCTCCACATAGTTCTACCATATGCACACCGTTTTTTATCCTCTTTCGTCCTGCGTCCCGAAAAAAAGAAACTTCCTATCTCAAAAATTCTGGCATGCTCGGCTCGATCGCCACCTCCATGCCCATCGACCTACGCGCTTTTTGGCATAGCTGGCCTTGCACTTGCCCCCACGTGTGCCCACCTCAGACTCCACCTTCGGGTCCCTACCTTCGCCTCTGCGTTCATCGCCCACACCGTCGCCCTACGTGCTCGCCACAGGCACGCCCTAAACGTTAGCCGTGGGCAATGACCTATGCCTGGCTCCCACACCACCGCTGTTGTGGGCCTTCTTTCCGTGCATCTGCTCCCTTTCGCAACAGCCGCGACATCTCTCCGTGCTATATTCTCTTATTCCTCTTTCCATCAGGTTTGCATGGTCTTTTATTTTCTTTGGAAGTTGGAGGTTGACTCTGTATTTTGCCTTCATGTTCGCTATGGTTTGTCATGTGTTAGGGTTCGGGCGTTCGTCTGCTGCATTTCTCCTAAGGATAGGTTTTGGACCCGGCAGGGGCGAGTCTACTTTTCGCCCCGCGGGTTTTCGAGTTTAGGGACGTGAAACGGGCGGGTCAGGTCTTCTCCCGTGGGTGCCCATGGGCGACCCAGAATTTGAGGAGCCTATGTAATATGAGGCCCAACTCATGAGAAATTCTAATTATGTGTTTGATTTGCTGGTTCAACTGGGACGTGGGTTTGGGTCAAACCCAGAAGGAAATATGCCTCCATATTAACGGCGTTGCGGTCGTGGTCTCCTCTCTCCCTTCGTCATGATTTCCACCGTCCCCGGGTGTCAAATGTATTCCTCTCCAACCCTTGTAACCAAAACAAAAAAGTTAAATTGGGTTCAACCGGACCTCTTGACAAACATGAAATGAGTTCATCCCATGGTATAAAACTGGGGTTGCCCACGCCGCCATAGCAGGCCAACACCTCCGCCATGGCTTCGCGTCCCCCGGCAGAGCGCTCAGCTGTGCTCGGCGTAGGCGGCACCCACTCCGACGGCGGGGTGAGCAGAGAGACCGTGCATTAGCTGCTGGGTGCTGGCTCGATGTAACTCGGGTTTCGGGTCCCCGTCGGGCTCCGGGGGCGGGTCCAGATTACCATCAGAACCCGCCCCGTTGCCATATCCCCTGCCTCGATAGCCGTCTATTCCACGCCCGCTCCTCCTCCAACGGCCACGGCCCACGCCCAAACCTCCTCCACACCGTCCAAAACCCCACCTCCGCAGCCATGTTTGGCCGCCTCTTCCTCCACCACGCTCGCCGGCGCCTCCACTCCTCTGGCACCGCCTCCTCCGTTCCCCTCTCCACCCCAACCTTCGCCATTTTTGGCGCCAACACCGGCGTCGGCAAGACCCTCGTCTCCGCGGGCCTCGCCGCCGCGCTCCTCTGCTCCCCGTCCCCTTCCGTCTCGTCCGTGTCCTACCTCAAGCCGCTTCAGACTGGCTACCCCGTTGACTCCGACGCGCGATTCGTCTTCAGCAGGGCCCCCGCGCTGCTCCGCGCCTCCGCTTCCCCCCGAGCCACCCGCCTCGTCGCCTCATGCCGCACCCTCTTCCCGTCACCCGCCGTGGAGACCAAGGCGGCGGAGCCCCTCCACGAGAGCCAGGAGAAGGTGGTGGTAACCTACGGAGCGGGTGCCGCGGAGCAGACGAAGGTGCTCGCTTGCTGCACGGCGTACGCGTGGCGGGAGCCGGTGTCGCCGCACCTGGCAGCAGAGAGGGAAGGAATGGCGGTGGGGGATGATCAGGTCAAGGAGTGCGTCGCACAGTGGCTGCTGGAGGAAAACGTGGGGGAGGGTGGAGCGGTGTGGAAGGTGCTGGAAACTGCTGGTGGCGTTGCTAGCCCCGGTGCTTCCGGTACTCTGCAGTGCGATCTCTACCGGTGCGCGTGCCTTTCACTCCTGCAGCTTGGCTATTGATTTCATACACATGGCTTATTTTTTTGCTTGATTTTATTGAATTGGATATGATGTGTCTAGGACAGAATGAACAAAATGACATTTGGGTTTTGTTTGTTGCCTATGGTGGTTGTGCTTGTGCATTGCAATTCAGTATCGTGATAATTGATCTGATGTCCTGCATGCTGCATTGCACATACTCTATCTGAAATATAGTTCAATGGAAGCATAATTTAGTAGAATTCTGTATGGAAATCATAGTATAAATGGCATTCCGTACAACCATATCAATTTTTAGAAAAAAAAGGAAATTCATTCCGGTCTCTGCAAGAGTTTTGCACACAACCCATTCTTATTTCAGTTCCAGCCTCTTGCTGTTCTTTTAGCTCTCAAAAAGCGAGACCAAACAAAGGGATGATGGACTAAACGCTAAGCCTTTTCAATGACGACCATCAATGCTCGGTGAATATTTCCATAGGACCGTCCATAGCCAGAGTCTATCATGATTCATGTGACATGCCCACTTCAAAATAGGCCTGTCACTCTTCTTCTGGCGTTCCACTAGTAATTGGAAATAATAGTGAATGTTTTTTCCAACATTGTGAAACCGAATTTCATTACCAAAGCAATAGAATTACAAAGTTTGCAAGTTCGCAGACATAACTTGCTGCCAACAACTTGCCCACGCCCATACCTCTGACCACCGAGGGATCAGCCGGCACTGGCCCTACCGAACACATCAAGCAAGACAACAGAACAAACAAGGTTCGCCAGCAAATACCAATCCAAGTACGGCCACTTAAACTTTTTTCCGATACAGGCCAGGGGCACTGCCATCAGCATGCAGGCTGGAAAATAGGACAACTACAGAAGACAATCATCCAGCGCCATGAATGATGAGTTGCCGGTGAATCGGTGATCTTGGTCGTCTTCCTCCGTTACTTTCTTGTGGAAGTAGAGCAACATCGCCTTCAGGCTCTCCGCTCCTTGCTTCATTTACCTTTCCTTGTCTGGCTTCTGCAAGTCTGCCCAATAATAAAAAAAGGAGCACATCATACAGATAATCTCAGTAGGAGATTTGATTCTTTTGTCCTCAAAACAAACAACATTTCTTGTGCACCATATTGCCCAACAAAGAGCTGCCAGCCCTACTGTATATACAGGTTTACTATTCGGTAAGCTAAGCTTGATCCAAACCCAAAACTGATCAATATTACAAGGTCTGCAACTGACTCCAAGGGCACATGCAATCAGACTCCAGAGTCCAGACTCCAAATGTATTTTGCCGTCGTGCATCCAGAAAAGAGATGTTCCACTGATTCATTTTCTATACAAAAAGGCACAGATTTGACGTCCTTTACTATTTGTTTTTGTGAGGTTTTCCTTAGTAAGGATAGCGTTTTGAAGCAGAAGCCTCATAAAGATTTTGTGCGTGCTCGCTGCAGCTTTTCCTGGCTGTGGCTGCAGCTTCTTGAGTTCATAGTAAATCATAGTTATAGAGCTTCAGCCACAGCAAGTGCAGCCGAACACTACCAAATTCTAGGGGGATTTTGGCCTGCCAAATATGTTTAAAGTTTTGTCCCTGATCCTTTCGACATAAATGTTTATATGCTGATTTAACAAGAAAGTTCTGGGTTTTTCCCAATCCCATTTTGCCTTATTCTTCTCATTATTAGCATCGCATCTATATATGGTTCTGTGGATCCTCCGAAAGCCATCTCCTAAAAGTTAGACACCAATTTCTCATTTTTATAGTTGCAACTGAGCAAGATTGCTCTTCATTGATCTCATATAACCTTGGTCCTTAAGGGACATCTTCCCACACCACTTATCATGCTAGAAGCTTGTGTTTTCCCGTTACCCGCAAGCATGATTCTCCCTCTTAAGTAGATATGTTTTACTTTAAGCAAATCATTCCACACAGGAGAATTGTTATTGCTTTTTTCAGCTTGGAAATACCTCCAGATTTCATTTATTTCCTTTGAACAATATTATGCCAAATACCGCTACCATTTTCCACCTTATGCCACCACTTACAAAGCAAATTAATGTTCATTTTCCTCAGATCTTTGGTGCCCAATCCTCCTTTTTCTTTGGGATTCGTTACCTTTACCCATTTGACTAGGTGATATTTCTTTTTCAGCCTTCCTTCTTGCCAAAAAAAACTTTGTATAGTATTGCCCATCTTTTTTAATGGTAGAGATGGGTAGGAGATACATAGACATGGCGTACAAAGGCATGATCCCCCCTCCCCCCCCCCCCCCCCCCCCTCCACACACACACACACAAAGATAAGGCTAGAGAGATCCCCTGCCATCCATCTAGCCTCTTTACCATCTTTTTCTCAATTGGAAGGCAGTCAACAATATGTGAACTGTTTCCAGAGACAGGGACACCAAGGTACTTGATAGCCCATTTACCAATTGCATAGGTAAACATATTAGAGAAGTCAACCATTTTGTTCATGTCTTGGCTAATCAGAATCACCTCACTTTTTACATGTATAAGAGCAGGTTCAAATGAGCAGCTTTTTCTTAGTCATCTTGAATGCAAAGAATGGTGGTATCAGCATATTGCAAAATGGCCACCCCATTATTAATATATTCAGGGACTAACCCTTTGATCAGATTATTGGTTTGTGCGAGGTTTGCCATCTTGGCTAAAGTGTCTGCAGCGATTTTATATAAAAATGAGGATAAGAGATCCCCTTGTCTAACTCATTCTCAGTTTTAAAATAAGCCCCCCTGGATGTTGTTGATTTTGACGCTAAGGGCCCCATAGGTCAGGATCAGCTGTATCCATTCACACCATTTTTTTTATTAAGACGTCTCTGTGAGACATTCAAGCAACTGTTCTGAAGTTTACTAGGCTGTATTTTGAATATTTTCAAAGAGGTAATACAAGATTGTACAGTTGTTTTCAAATAAGCCTAAAATTTAGCTATATCCAAATATCTCAAGTCGTATGATGCAACTTGACTCCCTAAAACTCGCTGCCAGGAATCCCTATATCTTATTCTTTGTTTCCCTCCCCATGTTGTCAGTTGTCACTGAGATCGCCTGAAGGACATAAAAATTATTTGTGTCTTTGCTCTGGCCTTCTCTTGCTTCCACAGATTCTGATTTGTCTTTAGGTGAGGATAAACAAATGACTGTTCAATTGTTCTTGCACTGGAGCAATTCCATGTTATTGCAGCTCAGTAAACAATTACAGACCCTGGTGGTAAAGGCTAGCTCCGCCCCTGTTCTGGATATTATCTGGCTAGCTTACTATTGGCAGTTAATGATTCCTGAATTGTAGTTTATGAGCTTGTGAACTCGTCGAATAAAGCTTGTGATGTTCTGCGTATTATTCTCTTTATTTCTTTCCATTCTTTTACAGTTTAAGTTTTGCATGTAAAATAACTGCTAGGTCGAGTGATGGATTAAAAATCAAAATGCCTTAACCTCTTAAATCACCTTCTGATGTTAACTGTTAGCTTGAAGCCTTGAACATTTTAAACGTCTATTTGTTGAGTTGATCTTTTATCTGGCTGTTATTGATTTGTTTCAACTTTTGACAGGCCTTTTAGGTTACCTGCTATTCTTGTTGGAGATGGCCGCCTTGGTGGTATTTCATCCACTTTGTCTGCGTATGAAACTTTGTTGCTTAGAGGGTATGATGTGAGCGCAGTTATTTTGGAAGATCGTGAGTTATCAAATGACAAATTCTTGCTTTCTTACTTGAGAAACAGGTTTCTATTCACGACCATCCGTTTAATTCTTTTATTTTATTAAATGAATAGTTCTGCTGTTCTGCTAACTCTATTGATTTTGTTGTTTAGGGTACATGTGCTTACCTTGCCACAAGTTCCTGAAGATCCTTCAGATGACCTGACTGATTGGTTTTCTGAGTCATCCTCAGCTTTTAATTCTCTTAAAGATGCCCTGCAATCATTTCATTCCAGAAGAATAGAGAGGTTAAACAGCATGCAAAGAAAATCGAAGGATTTATTGTGGTGGCCTTTTACTCAGCACAATCTTGTTCCTCAAGATTCTGTTACAGTAATTGATTCGCGTTGTGGTGAAAATTTTTCTGTGTACAAGGTTTGTTCACTTTCTAGTTCTGCTCTTTTCTCTTCATTATTTCTTCAAAAGAAATTTGTAATGAAGTTCTGATTGTGCATCAAGGTTGGCTGATCAAGTGATCATTAATATCAATTCTCTAAATCTTTGATGTAGATTAAAGACAAAATGCTCGTCCCTCAATTTGATGCATGCGCAAGTTGGTGGACTCAAGGGCCTGATTCTAACTTGCAGGTTTTCTCCTCACATCTCCAGGATATGTGATTTATTTTGCTACAAGAACTCCCTTTTACACTTTTTATTGGTAAAGTTGTGTATTTAAACTTTTGACAAGCAATTTTTGTAGCCTAAACTTGTATACTGGAACTTTTGACAGGCAATTTTGTAGCCTAAAGCCCTAAACTTGTCTTTACTCATTAGATTGAACTTGCAAGAGATATGGGTTATGCTGCTGCAAGATATGGTCATGTGATGTTTCCAGAGAATGTTCATGAGCCTGCTCTTCGTTCTGCAGAAGTTTTACTTGGAGGAGTTGGTAAAGGTTTGTCAATTTAGCTTTTCTTTCACTCAGCATTGGCTCAATTCAAACTCTATGGTACTCTATAATGAATTTGATGTCATATTAATATGAAAATTGACTTGGCGCTTGAAATATGTCACACCTTCCAAATTTTCTTCCTTTTCTTGGATATATCTAGAGCTTATGTAAGACTTGTGTCCGGTGGATCTGTTGGTCTCGGTCTAGACTCTATCTGTTGCTGTTGTTTTTGCTCTGGGTGCTGTCTCTGGCTGTTTTGTGTGGCTTGATGGGTTAGTGGTTTTTGTTCAGAAGTCTTCTGGCTCCCCAAATGTGGGATGGATGCGCTTTTTTGTGCTAGGAACTGGTGGAGGATGGCCTTTTGTTTAGCTTAGTTTTGGGCTTGGCTCAAAGTTTCTGGATACTGTCTTAGCGCTGTCTACTGTCTGTCTCTTCGAATGCTGTGTATTTCCGTTATGTCATAATGGAAATGAGATATCTCTCGGGTTGAAAAAAAAAATCTAGAGCTTATGTGCCTGATGATTTGTTATGTTTACCTCAAGGAATGAGACAATTATAATGATGTGTATGTGAAATGAGACATGCTTTTATGAGTCATATCAATAGTTTAACCTTGTACAATATGATTATTTTTTCCTTTATTTCAATATTTGTGTTATGGTTTTGTTTTCTTATTTGTTTCTTGCAACTCTATCCACGTGGGTGATAGCATTACTTCTTTTCGTGTTCCTGTCATATTTGTATTGGTTTATTTGTGTCACAACTTCCCCTTTTTTCTCAGGTTGGGCTTCTCGAGTCTATTATTCAGACAATGGATCCACTGCGATTGAAATTGCTCTGAAGATGGCATTTCGTAAATTTTGTCTTGATCATGGAATTATGTCTGGCAGTGAAAATAGTACTAGAAATGAAAGAAACATTCAGTTGAAGGTATGTTATGGCCATACTAAACATCCTTGTCTTTATTATTGACTGAACTACTAAACAGTTCACAGTAAGAGAATGATGTTTTTTGTTTTTTTTCTTCACAACCGTCAACCTCAGTTGATCACCATAACCCTGTGTTTATTTCAGTAATTATATTATATTTCGTATATGTTTTAGTATTTACAGGGGACAAATTAATATAAATTGTGTATAAATAACTGTAAATGCCCATTTTGTGCATCCTAATATATTCTTAACAATTGATTCCTCTCTAGGTACTTGCTCTAAATGGTTCCTATCATGGTGATACTCTGGGTGCTATGGAAGCTCAAGCTCCATCAGCTTATACATCTTTTCTTCAGCAACCATGGTAATGAATTTGAGCACTGTATTTACTACACTGAATATTTTTAGACTTCTCTACTCTTCTTGAGTTCTGTTTTGGAACTGTGACCTTTTCTGTCACTTCACTATGCTGATTGTCTTGGTGTTTATACTCTTCAGTGGTTCTCTGTGCCTACTGTGGTCTTTTCTGTACCAGCCTTTTCTTTGATAGCCTAATAGGAATTTTCTTTTCTAGTTTTTTCTTGAAAATTTAGTAAGACTCGGACACACCCCTTTTTTTTACAACCTCCTACCTTGCTGTTGGTTATCGCATCGTTAAGTAAAGCTGAGATCAATTACATGAGGTTTCTTTTGTAGGTATTCAGGTCGGGGACTTTTTCTAGATCCTCCAACTGTGTATACTAAAAGTGAGGTCTACAATATTTCTTTGCCCCAATCAATGCAGCATGATCCTCAGACATATGGTGATACATGTCAGTTTCTTGTCTTTGACACATCAGATCTAATTCCTTATGGGTGTTTATTTAATTTGTTCTTTGATTCAAAATGCAGGCTTTTCTTCACAAGCTGAAGTCTTTTGCAAGACCAGGGACAAAACGTTTGCTGCTGATTTGTATTCGTCCTATATAAAACAGAAACTATCAGAATTTTCTCTATCAAGTAGCTCTGAACATCTTGCAGCACTAATTATAGAACCAGGTAAATAAAGTTTCACTCTGAGCTTCTTGGGAATATTTCCATTTTTTTGCTCTTTAGCCTTTAGTATGTCTACTATCATTTCATACTAACAGCTGACAAAATCTCAGAACTTTTCCATGCCATTTACTGCTTCAACCTCATTAACCCATATTTGTGTAGTAATACAAGGTGCAGGTGGAATGCTCATGATAGATCCTCTTTTCCAGCGAGTACTTGTCAGTGAGTGTAGAAGTCGAAAAATACCTGTCATATTTGATGAGGTATTTACAGGATTCTGGCGTCTTGGTGTGGAGGTAATACTTGACAATACCTTTTCAGAGGATAAATAGATATGTTGTCTGTATCTCATAACCTTTTCAGAGGATAAATAGATATGTTGTCTGTATTTCATAATCTTGATAACTTCTCTTTCAGTCTGCTTCAGAGTTACTTGGTTGTCTACCTGATATCGCCTGCTATGCGAAATTGATGACTGGGGGAATTGTACCATTAGCTGCAACCTTAGCAACGGAGGAAGTTTTTGAATCCTTCGAAGGTGACTCTAAGGTAATCATCTTGAATGTAAATGCATAATTGGTCTCAACCATCTTGAAGCATGAATGCATGATCGTTTATGTTATGTCAAAAGAATGCATCGTTACAGTTTAGCACTGATTCTATCTTTTACCTGGTCCAGCTCACGGCACTTTTACATGGCCATTCCTACACTGCTCATGCCATGGGCTGTACTGCAGCACTAAAAGCTATGCAGTGGTACCGGGATCCATCCACTAATTTGAACCTTGATGCTGACCACATGAAGCTCAAGGAGGTAATGAAATATGCTGTTTGAGTAGGTAGAACTGGTTATTTAAAGTACTCCTTAATCTTTTCTTAGGCGTATGCAGATTTTACATTTTTGAAGTTATGTAAGTCATGGACGACGCACCGAGGCATCCTCCGATAGATTCAAAGCAGCATCCGACCAAGCGTCTGGCAGTTACTGCTGCGCTTCAAATTCCAAACATTGTTTTGCATGCATTCATCCCATCAGGTGCTTGCCTTTGGCTTCCATCAGGCTGCGGAGTGTTGCATGTATGCATGCATATACATGCAGTTGGCAGAACCAATCTGTGGCAACGACGTGGCCGCGCTGAGTTCATTGTTTCATTAATCTTTCACCTCGTATCTGAAAACCCGTGGATACGCCTTAGAAAAGATTATGGAGGGAGTAACTCACATGAATTTTAGAATAGCTCAAACTAAGATAGACAAACTATGGTCTGTGATACTCCTTTTGAGTGTCCTTACCTCTTTGATATATGATATACTGCCGTTACATAAGTACACATATTTATTTTTTTGAAGCCATGGAGTTCTTAAAGAACACTTGTATCTGAATCGTATTTATTATACAAGTATAATATCATTTGAAGGAGAATAAGAGCATGTCCTTTCTCTTAATATTATATTTTGCCAATTAATGCATGTAATTATGCCCTTCAAAAGATAACTGATATGGTTTACTCTCAATTTACAGTTGTGGGATGGCACGCTTGTTAAGCAGTTATCGTCACTACCGAATGTGAAAAGAGTGGTCTCATTAGGAACTATCTGTGCAATTGAGCTCAAGGCTGAGGGATCTGATGCTGGGTATGTCGCATATGAATGAGTCATTATATTTTTTTAAGCTTCACTGACGAATTTTAGTATTTTTCTTGGCATAAAAAACTTTTAAAAGAGGATCCAATGATGACTAGTTAGTAGTTTGGCATCTTTTGCTGCACAGAGTTTTGTTATGGTCCTATGGAGTTTAGTTTGCTCGAGAATACTTTCTTGGTATAAAAAATCTGATTATATTGAAACTGTTTTTGTGTTCCTAGTATCAAATGGTTGAGTGAGGTGTGGTGGGGTGGGGGGTGGGGTGGCACTCCTAAAATGTGGCCAAGCCAAGCTGCCAAAGTTAGCCCATGCCAGCGTTGGGAGTTACAGGCACTTATTAGGAACCATCTCCAACAGCGGATAGCTCCCTTCTCCTGTTTAGGATACAAACTGATGAGACCAGATGTCTAGGTCGTTACAAGGCTGAGATTATTCACCTGACACAACAAACGTTGCATACCGGAAGACTTGTTACGCACCTCCCATATGCGCCACAGGGGGGGTCAGTAGGATGGAGTGAACGTGGAGATGCAGTAGTCCAGAGCGTCTTCAGCGTCCATTTGAATGTAAATCTTGCAGTCCTGTACTCCTACTGTTGGACACCACAATGTTGTGGTCCCAATATGAAAAGTATAGCTGATTAGCTGAACCTATAGTAATATGAAATTGCTTCTTTTTTCTCTTGAATACGCATGAGAGCTGCACATGCGTATCATTATAATATTGATTGACCTGGATTGTAATGACAGCTATCATATATAGCCAGCTGTTTTGAAAAAAAAATCATATATAGCCAGCTGTCTGCCTAATGGTTCATCTCATATTCGGAACAAGACAAGTAGCGAAGCCTCAGAACATAACTAACTGAACATAACAGATAAGGAAGTCAAACCTCATCTGCTGTATAGGCCAACCCTACTGGTTTCTGAGCCGCAGCCTCCACCTTAGCAGCTTGATTCTTCCTAATTTGGTACTCAATGCCACATATAACAGATTCATATACACAACTGTGCTAGAACCACCAAACAATGATGGATCTGGTCATTCCTTTGGTTGTGTAGTAACACAAACCACAGTATTTTCTGCTCTACCCATGAGTTCATTTGACTCTTGCTTGTTCTCCTCATGGTGCATTGTGGCTTAATTTGGTGAATAGTTCTTACACTTCCAGTTTGGGCTAACTTTTGTGCTTGATTGTGATAATTTATGGTGGAATGTTATTTTTTTTTAAAAGGATGCTGGAATGTTATTTACCGCTATGCTATGAGTTTCATGCTGTTCTCTCTATAGGTACGCTTCACTCTACGCAAGTTCCTTGGTGCAACAGCTCCGCAAAGAGGATGATATTTATATTAGGCCCCTGGGTAACGTGATATACCTCATGTGTGGTCCATGCACGCCCGAAGATAGCTGCACTCGACAACTCCTCAAAGTACACCGCAGGCTTTGTGAGCTCAATTGACTCGATCGGCTGGGAGTGATTGAGAGCAAACTTTCGGAGTTTTATCTTGTGATGACAACCTAAGTTTCAGGCCATCAGTTAACCATCAGGTGATGTTTGGTTCCACAAATGGCAAAGTAAAGGGAATAAATACCAGCGGCAGGTGTAGTGCCAAAAGGTTTTCGACGTTTTTTTTCAACACAAAAAGTTAGTTATGTTGTACATTTTAAAAAATCAAATAAATTATTATTTAAATAAATATTTTTTAATAAGAAGTATATATTTACACCCAGTGGGACTCGACGAACAATCGCCTTATTATTAGAAGTCAGATGCCTTATCCATTAGGTCATGCGCACTTTTTGAATTTTTGTTCATGTGTTAATTATATACTCCGTTCTAAATTATAAGTCGATTTGACTTTTGTAGTCCATCTATTTTGCTATGCATCTAGTATCATACCTGTTTTTTCTATTTAATATAGCGGGTAGCTCCCCAGCCCGTTCCTTTCAAAAAAGATTGAGCCCACCCTTATGCAATGTAACCTAATTTAGTTACCATTTTGCATTACCACTGGTTGAAGCAAACACCATGTAAATCCTAGAATAAATCTAAAAAAAAGACCATGCTAAATCAAGGGAAGGATTTGAACGTGGGTGAACAGGGGCAGTTATATGCTATGTTGAATAATAGAATGAAAAATATAGCAAAATGTATTAGATTTTAATCTACAATGATGGAAATTGTATGTGAGAGGAAAATGAACATTATGAGGTGGACACATCACGGCACCATCACCACCACCAACTAGACCAGATACACTAAACGCAGGCACCCCAAATATGGTGTACCTTCGCAAATCCAATATCCATATACATTCCATCAAGCCTCCCTGCCTCACCATTTAGCTAAATACATTACGCATCAAGAGATAAAACTTTTGTGACTCCGATAAAATTCTTCCTCCATTTGTCGACATCCAAACAAATCATAGAATAAGTAGAACGATACACGGGTTCTTTTTCTTTTTAATCACACCACTTGATGCTGCTGCTGAAGCTGTTTCCTTAGCTCCTTGCGCAATATCTTGCCCGATGGGGCCTTGGAGATCTTGTCGACGAAGGTCACTTCCCGGACTTTCTTGTAGTAGATCACCTGGAGCAGAAGGTCCCTCTGTCAAAAGGTTGGGGAAAAAAAGAGGACAAACGCATGTATTTGTTTCTTTATTTATTTTGATGAGTTCTATTGCTATTCCATTGCTAATGTTCAGATTCAGCATCAGAACGTGAATTCAAAAGGAAGCAAACATTTTCTAGCTCAAGAAAATAACAGTACCTCCTTGGCCACAAATTGTTTCACGTCATCTTCGCTGAGCTCGCTCTGGCCTTGGCCACAAGGCGACTGGGATTTCCCCAATTTCTGGCTCGACTTGTTTCCTGCAATGATCGTAGACACCATGCATCTCAAAGACTGAATGAAATAGGTTATAGGTACCAACTACCAAGCATCCATTGTTGCACAAACCACCTAGCTAGTAAACAATAATGTATTACATGAGCAAACACCAGAGTCCAGAGCCAATTTGCCAATGTTGGTTCTGGCTCAGCAAGCACTTATCACGCAAAGACGTGGAAAGCGATGAACAGCGCGCACTGGAACGAGTCCTCACGCAAAGACGTGGAAAGCGATGATCAGCGCGCACTGGAACTAAGAGTCTATTTGGGTGCTACGACCAATAGTCAGCTACTCCCTTCGTCCTAATATATAACACATAATCATTTTTTTCATATCCTATAAGAGCAAGACTAATAATATAGCCAATCTCTAAGGTTTCTTTGCAGCATATAATGGTTACCTCATCACTATTAATACATGGCTCACTTGTCTCTTTCACAAACTTAAACTTCCTTGGTTCTTATGTCTGAGCCTATTGTACAGCCCGCTTCTACTCTCTTCTATCCTCCACCTCAGCATTTAGCCGACTTACAGCCTGCAATTATACTTGCTCTAATATAAGGCGTGCTCTATCAAATATATTAATACAATAGTACTAATGTTGCGAGAGAATTAAATGCGTTCTTAGTCTTTAAACCATAGGTGACATAGAGAAAGTATTAATAATTAGCTAGAAACATGTTTGGATCCTCAAATAATATCAGCTAATGTCTTACCTACCACCTAGATAACAGTTAGCAGTTATTAGCTGATTTCTCTCGACAATAAGCTATTAGTTGCCTTTTCCCAGCTAACACAGCTAATAGTTAGCTAGGTGGATATAAAGAGGGCATAAGAACCAAACAACACAGCTCATATGTTTCGCCTTGTCCCGCTCCTGACAATCTCACATGATTTCCAGCAATTGGGTTCACATTTTCAAAGATAACACGCTGCAGCAGCACCAAGCCCATGCCACCACCATTACATACAGCCCACCGACACGGAATCTGAATAAAGCATAAAACGAAGGCACAATTCCAACCCGACCAACTTGCTAATGGCAATGAAAAGCTGCAAATAAGAGAGGAAAAACATCAGATATTCGTTGAGATCTGACAGGAAAGTCGTCTTAGACAGAAGATACCATATCATTATAGCTGACCATGGCATTGTTGCGATAACATTGTCCCATTTACAATACCAAGTTACCAACCGTTTCAGTGGCCACCTATCCACACGAGCAGGAGTCTTCACCATTGTGTTTACAGCAAAATTGTGCATCCCAGAACAAAAGGGAAACACAACAATGGTCAAACTAAACATCTCCATGTTTTAAAGCTTGACTGAAACTATAGCACTAGTTACCATATCATGTAAGGCTAATTAGTAAGACGATCTGGTTTTGAGAAGATAGAAGTAACAATTGGGAGAGGTCAGATCCGAAGGTCTTCGATGTCTGACAACAGGGTTGCTCCACCAGCTGATCTTTCATCTGGGAGGCTAACCACCAACTGGCCACAAGCACCAGCTATGTCTTGACCCATCTGCTGGCGAACAGTGGTTCTGATGTGGTAGATGCCTTTTAGAACCTTTTGGAACTTCTTCACATTTTGGTCACTGCTTGTCTTGAAATTGCTTAATGACCCAATTGGATTGAATGGTATTAGATTGACAACCTGTTGGTAGTTTAGAGAACATATTGATCACTCCATTTCCATACACAAAGGTGAATGTACAAGTACTGCTACCTACATATGTCTTGACCATCACTTGGTATTAATAGGCTCAGTGTACAAAAATTACACTAGTAAGTTATTGCAAAAATTTTGAAACACATAAAAACAGGAGTGGACGACAAACACCTAGAAGAAATTTGGAGTACCAGGATTACTAAACAGAAATGGCAATTGTCAAAAGCAAACAGATAGGGAAATATGGAAAAGTAAGACTGGTGGAGGCAATACAAAATGGATTGAATAATGAACACAAGAAGTTAACGACACAAAACTGCCTCGTTAGACATCTTGCAAAAAGAAGTGACTACAAAGGAACTAGAGCAAAGTAATAATGATAAAATGAAGTAATGTAATAGTGCCTCACCGCTTTGAACGTTTCAAGCAGTTTACCAAGCTGATGAGCATGCTCCTCCTGATCGTTAACTCCATCAAGCATAATGTACTCAATAAAGATGGTCTGTTTGCTGTGATAAAACATGAAAGGGTAATCAGAAATCAAATCTCCATGCTAACATTTTGACACTGGTAAGAGATGCGTTATTGTAATCTCACCTCTCATTTTGATAGGACTGCAGCGCGTTCATTAACTTTACTAAAGGAAAGGCACGTGCAGCAGGCATTATCTGACAGCGTATATCTTGGTCAGGAGCATGCAATGACACAGCTAAATTCACCTTTGGAAGATCTGCATTGAACTTGTTGATTCCATGAATGATTCCGACCTGCAGTAATTATTAAGAAAAATCAATCTATCAGCTTCTCTAATTCAAAAGTTCAATCTTAAAACAAACTTTTAGCAAAAAATACAGTGGCAAAACACACCATGGCTTCAAAGCTAATATGGAAAATTTGGCTTGATAAATGAGCAAACATATAAATAAAATTAACATGCATAGAAAAGTTTTTACCACACAACATGACAATGAATTCTATTATAAACCTAGAAGCAGCAATAACGTAAGTGAAAAAAAAGGTTTGGCATCAGACCACATATCTTATGTAATAACTGTATTTTATAATAAATGTTAACGTTTAAATCCTACAAGTGCTAAAACAAGATATACTTGCTAGCAACAAGGGGGAATAGAACAGTTCATCCAAAGAATATACAACTGGCCTGCTACACAATTTATCAAGTTATATTTGCACAATTAAATAAAAAGCTTTTGACGGATTCACCATTGTGTGGTTTATCACAGCAGAAATTCATTAGGTCATTCAGAAGTGTAACAGCCGCCACTAAACAACATATAGTTTATAAGAATATTTCACTACTAACAAAATATAGTGCTTCAACAAAAATCTTGAGAATGTGATTTCACATGCAAAGGTGACTAAGTATGCTTACAGTAGATACAGTAATTCTCTTAGGTGAAAGCTGGAAAGGAGATCCTGTAAACACTCCGATTGCTTCAACCAAAGCATTATAGTTGTTCATCGGCTCCCCCATTCCCTGCATATAAATAACACCTCGCTAACCTCTGGAGGACACTAATACTGTTATAACAAACATCAAATAGAATTCATTTATCATGGTTCTTCTCAATAATGACATGACACCACCCAGTTCCAAGGATGTTCACATATGTAGATAATAATTTGCAATTTTAAAGTTAAACATGCACAAACATTTAGCGACCCACGATTTTTTAGCAATCAGCAAAGCAGTGTTTCTAATTTCTATATCAAAGAATCAGCAAAGCACATAAGCTATAAGTGCCAGAGAACATGAACATGAAAGAATAAACCTATAATAATTTAGAAACTAACTCAAACAGCATACCACTAGTTTTTGAGAATTATAGGTAACAAGGGATAACTGTAATACCAGCAGGAATTTGTACAAGAACCATTGTCACCACTCACCAGCAAAAGAAAAACAGATCAACATATTGCCAGCTCAATCCATAAATCAAGCAAACTAGCTAAGAAAATTCTGGCATTCATTCTATTCATGTAAACTTTGCAGGAATAATTTCCCATTTCTGCAGTGGTGATACTTGCAAAATGAAGCATTTTGTCTGTAAGTAAATTGCCCCCAATGTAAAGTATATACAACTACCAGGGTAATAATGCTCAGTATCGTCACAATGGTCAAGTTAGGAATACAATCTAATGTGAGGATGGCATGTGATACTTGTTGGCAAAAGAATGAAGTAATGGATGTCATTTTCCAATATATGGATCTTACTGAGCTTATTTGTTCACAGAATCAATGACAAAACCAAGTAACAAGTTAAATCTGATCAGCATAATCAAGATGAAAACAACACTACAAGGGATCACAAAAGATGCATAATCATCGCATTCAAATGCCACAATTTTTCTTTCTTACATAGAAATTTCAGGCAATTGCTACTACTTGAGTGAAAATTACCATGAAAACAACATTTCGGATCTGAGAATAGCGGGATGCATGGACCAGCTGCTCTATAATTTCTCCAGAAGACAGATTGCTTTTGAAGCCCATTGTTCCAGTAGCACAGAATCTACAGCCCATCTTGCACCCAACCTGTTTAGTATTGTAGAAAGAAAGACTTGAGAGAGCTCTTTAGTAGACATTCTGCATTCTCTTGGTCTCATTGCTTGGGATTCGTTCCCGGCTGGGCTATCTACCGAGCCAAAGTCACCAAATAACAATAGAGTAACAAGTTTACCAAGAATCATAACACACTGGTGAGAATTAAGTTATGAACAGGTCTTCTGGTAAAAGGTGTTAAACCATTAGAAACAAGTTCATCCAGACTTGAGCACCTGACATCCAATATAGAAATATATTCACCTGTGATGACACACAAAGGGTTGAGCGCAGTCCACCAGGCCGAGGCTTTCCATCATACTTCCCCAGTCGTGTGTCATATCGCATGACCACTGCCTCTACAGACTCTCCATTCTACACCACAAATTTGAAGTCCAATAAGTTGTTCTTCAATGTTAAAAAATACAAAATCTGAAAAGAAAAAACTCTTACAACAAAAAAATGGCAAATTTGTGGTTAAAAACTTCTTCAATGCACAGACATAAAATAATTAGATAAACAACAGCCAAGTTAAAAAAGAAAAGGAGGCGGTCTGAAATAGAATTGTAGCTTGCAAGAAATGATGTCCACCTGTAAGGAGTTCACTATGCAAAAAAAAGGGAGTAGAATTTAAATCGCAAAGTTACAGGCTATCTAATACAGAAGATGCTACCATAAGTCATATAACATATTATAAGGACTGAAACCATTATATCTTTATCTATTCATTTTGAAGATGACTGAAAAACTACAGATATAGAGCCAAAGGGCAAAGAAACTAAAGGATACAAGTGTGAAATATAAAATCCAAATAACGAGAATGAAATATCAAATATATATGGCTTAAGCTGTACATTTTTTAAGATGACTCGAACCTCCTACTATCTAGCCAAATAGCAACAGAAAATAAATGCTCCTCCACAACAGTTGGTAGAGTTAATATTAGGAACAAGTCAAGCATTTAAGTTATACTTCTCTCTTTTTTTCTTTTTTATTCGCGGAAGGAGGGGCAAAAGGTCCTGCTTGTTAGTTATACTTGTCTTTGCTATAAATATTCAATAACTGGATGGTTCAGGTGCTGCAGGTTGAATCTGTAGAAGTTAGTACAAGATAGTGCATATCTGTATCTTGGTGCTCCCTATTTGTATTGCAGCTCTATTACATCCAAGACAACAATAATGATGAATTGATCTTAAAAAAAACATAAAACTACACAGATTAGGTATTTCAAGGTATGCTATTATCTTCCACAAACATTGGAAAACCACATAAACACGAAACAAAAGTACTGTTTTCTAATGCCTACTCTATCAGAGACAATCAGGGTGAATTCAATCCCTAAAATAGTGCCCATGAGGCTAATCAATTATGCATGTGTCAACCATTCCATTCCTGACGGAGTAATCAAACAAGCATATGTTTCATAAGCTCACATCACCAAGAGAAAATTTCTAATGTCCACGGACAATGAACCAAATGCAAAAGTAGCTACCGAAATAACCGGGGAGACTACAACATATTCCCAATTTCGCATAATCCCCAAACACCAGTGGACTCGCACGCCACATGCCACATTTGTGAATGTGCAAATTACCTGCAGGGAGATGAGGAGCTTGGTCGTGGTGCGGTCCTTGGAGTCCGCGGCAGCGGTTAGCGTCGACGTGGTCGGCCGGAACTTCTGCCGGAGGAGCGCGTACGCGGCCGCCGGCAGCGACGGGACGCCATCCAGGTCGCTGCACCTAGGGTTCTGAAGTACGTACCTGCGCACGCAGAGAGAATCACTCCTCAGGTTAAACAGAAATATATATAAAAAAAACTTGGGAATTGGAGAAAGGGAGGGAGACGGGCGGGCGGGGATTGTGGCATGCGCCTGTGATTTGGCGTAAAGAGGCGTACTTCCAGATGAGAGGGATGAAGTGGCCGGAGATGCCAGCCGCAGAAAACTCCGAGCGGATGTAGGCGGCGTCGAAGACGGAACGGCGCGACGACGTCGCCCTCGATGACGACGCCATTGGGGTAAGGAGGAAGTGGAAGGGACGCGGCGGCCGGCGGGGTTTGGAACTTCGGGTGCGAAATTGCGTCGGCTCGAGTGGGGAGTACTGGAGTGAGTGGCGTGGCCGTGTGGGGGCTCTGGTGTGGGGTTTTTGACAGGGCTTTGAACGAACCGTGCAAGTCAGAGACCTTGGTTTTACTTTCCAAAAAAATTGCAAAATTTTTAAAATTTTCTATCACATCGAATATTATGACATATGCATAAAGCATTAAATATAAATAAAAAATGACTATTTATACAGTTTATTTATAATTTACAAAACGAATCTTTTAAACATAGGGTTTGCGACCTCCGAATTGTTTATGTATTGGCTTCATTATACCTAGGGTTTGCGCCATCGGCGGGAAGGGGATGGGCGGGTTTGGGGAGACGGCAGAGATGGCCAAGGACGGGTGCAAGGCGTTCGTAGACTAATATATGTTAGTGGATGATTTTTAGTATTTTAACATAGACAACTAAATATATGTTAGAGAATGATATGGTTTGCTAATGTGAATAACATAGATACAGGATAATGATATGTGTTAGTTCAATTTATTAGTGGATAATGATGTAAACACTTTGCATGGTGGGGTAATGTATTAGTGGGATGATTTAGTGGATGTTGATGTGGACGCTTTGCATGGCAAGAGAAATAATTAGTGGGATGCTCTAGTGGATGATGATGTGGATGCTTTGCATGTCAAAAGAATTGGATAGTGGGGTTTATTCTGAGATATATATTGGGTAATAGTGATTTTCTATTTAGGAGATTGTCTATCTGAGCATTAGCTAGACATTCTGAAATATTCTTAAGTCATCTTCATTTCATGCGGTGTGGTTTTAAGCATGATACACCCAGACATACTTTGAACAAAGAACATGTGTTTGAGAAACATATTTAGATAAAGCCATATCTAAAAAGGCACGACGAATTACAACTTGCCGTGATTCTTGACCAAAATCCTATGTTGATCCATCGAATATATCCCAGCAGCAAGGCAAACACGCTGGTTGTCGTGATTCTTGACCAAAATCATAAGTATATTAGATAACACCAGTTCACTATCTTGTGTAACAATGGACTCCATTACCATACATCTGAAGCCAAAAAGAAATAATGGATCAACATAAAGTGTACGAGAACTATATTACCTGCCTCGTAAAATTGATTTATGGAGGCAATCTTTTTTAAAACAACTGTCTCAAAAAAATTTATATTTCTGGAGGCGATCGTTTTTTTGGGGGGGGAGGGCTGCCATTAGCCAACGCCCACCAGAGGCGATCGTTTTAGTATAACCGCCTCCACAAATAGATTTTCGAAGGCGGACACCATATAAGGCTTGTCTCCTAAAATCTGAGCCCAAGCAAAGCCCAAGAGGCCTAGTTACAAAAACATGTATATATATACACACCCTTTTAAGGTTTTTAGCCTCAAGCCTACTCCCTAACCCTTGCTCACTCGTATCGGTGCCACACTACCTTTCCCTCCGTGTGTTGGCCTTACTCCCCCCTTCCATCTCCCTCGTCGTGTGCTAGCCTCACTCCCTCTCCCTTCTCTGGTACACTCGCCTCCATCCCTCCTACCTCCTCTGGTCCGCTCAGCTCCCTTCTCTTCCATGATGGCGACGACACATAGCCCTAGAGCGGCGACACACAGTCCTCGAGGAGCAGTGCCGTGCGGTTCTCGAGGGCGGCGACGCAACCAGGAGCAAGCAGCGCATCCACCGAGCTCGCAGCCCTGATGAGATTGGAATTCTGCGGCTTCGCGCGATCCGGTGCGAGGAGGCGAAGGTCGACGAGATCCACGCGCGAGGAGGTTTGTGGCGCTCCCCGATGGTGGATAGGGTAGGCACGCTCATTGGTGGCGGATCCTAGGCGTGCCTATCCTCCGACGGTGGATCGAGGGTGGTGGCATCCGTGAGTAGCAAATCAAGGGTGGTGGCATCCTCCGGTGGTGGATCTAGGGCGTGCTCGCCCTCCGGCTGCGGATTGATGGTGGTGGCATCCCTGGCAGCAGATCGAGGGCAGTGCGACCGGATCCAGGGACGACGATGGTGACAAATGCACAGATCCAGCCGATAGTCGGGGTGCGCAATACTTGGATGGGCTCGGCGAGACGTGGATGGGCTTGTCGGGCCTATCCATTGGTTTTTTTTTGTTTTTCATGTTTGATTTCTGGAGGCGGGTAAAACAACCGCCTCCATAGATCATGGATTAACCGTGAGCATTGATTGAAGGCGGTTGCAATGCCCGCCTCGTAAGTCGTAACCCTTATGGTTTAATGTAGATATATGTGCATCTAAAGAAGGCCTACATGTTTTCTGATTGCCCATAGAAGATAATATAAATCTCTACTACTAAAAGCCTCACAATAAATCGTCCACATTGGCTTTCAGCACACTACTAAAAATAAAAAGACATGATTCTTCACTCTACTTGATAGCTGGTAGAGTCAAAAAGAAATATACACGATTACTTGCATATGCAGTTTCAATTATATAGATCTCATAAGCAAACTTTTTTCAAGTAGGGAAATGCTCAGAATCACCCACAACTTTGTGCATACATCTTTGGCTGCAAATAAAATTCAGAAACTATCACAAAATCCAAATGGTTAACACATGCTGTAATTTTTCTCTGCCACGTGTTTTGGCATTTTAGATCAATGACACTATGTAAAATAAAAGATACTTTGAGTAGCACATAAAGATAGTATATCATGTAACCATACATATTGGTAGCCTAGCTTATGCAACAGCATCACTTCTCACCAACAAAATAGGTCAGTTGCACCAATATATTAAGAAAAAAGGTATTAGAGCAACTCCAAAAGACTATATAAATTCTTCCTAAATACTAGGAATATATATTTTGGTGAAAAATTATCCTTCAACAGTTTGTGTAAATGGTTATGCAAAGCCATCTTTTATTTCAGATTTTTCTCTAGCCTAAAATAGAAGACGAGAACGGCTCTCTAGAGTGCCCACGAGAATAGAAAAGCTGTTGGAGAGTGAAGAAATATAGAAAGTGATTTTTATAGAAATGGTTCTCTAAATGTAGAGAGTGAGATTTGCAAAGACTCTAGGAGATGCTCTTATAGATGGCTGTAAGAGTGGTGTTTCAAAATTGCATTAAACCTGATTGCATGCCACATGCAAGACAACCATGGCTACAGTTTGAACTTCCTCGGTGTCAAGAAGAAGGCAAGTCCAAGGATTCGAATCTAACCCAAAAAAGTGTATAACAGATAAAATTAGGATCAATAATGCCCCTAAATTTCCATAACAATGCATTTACGGAACAATGAAAATAGCTAAAAACTCATTCTGCAGTATTGAACCAAAAGCATGAAGGGGCACCATCAAGGACGATGGCGTGCATGTTTGAACACCTCGATCCTGCAGGTGTTTATATCAATATATTGTCCAAAAGGGACTCATTCTTCAGATCTTGCGTTAGAAAAATTCAATCATTTATTAGCACTATACGACGTAAACACTGCAAGTGATTACACATTTTAATTGTTTGTACCACAGAAGTTAAAAAGGATTAATAACTTTAGATTCAAACAAGACCTAAAACCCAAATGAAACCAATGAGTCGAAGGAAAAAAAAGATGAAAGGAAAATTGGCATGGTTCCACTCGCCCCAAGCCCGTTCCACTAGCCCGAACAAACGTCGAGACCACGCACGCCTTGCTTGCAGTTGCACACCCGTCCTCACGGCCCGTGGGTCTATGCGCCCCATGGTCCACTGGCCAGTGAAAATACAATGCCGCACGGCCGCACCCCGACGCCCGGGCGCGCGGTGTTGGGCCTGTTGGCTCACGCGCCCAGAACCTATGGTCCACCCGTCAGCGAGCCACGTTGGAAATTCGCTCGCACGAGGCACGACCGCATATAACCACGAGAGACTCGCTCGTCTCGCACTCCCCCGTCCCGCACCACCTCCGCGCCTCCCACACCATTCGCCTATGGCGTCGGCGGCGATGCTCCGGTCTGCTGCCCGCTCGCTCCGGCTCCGGCTCCGGCAGCCCCTGGAGCAGCAGCGGTGTCTTCAGGCAAGGCAAATCCTCAGCAGCTCCGCACCTACCGAGGTAAGGAATCTCCTCCTCCAGCCTCCTCCTCCTTGTTATTCGGGCTCGACTGGTTAGGGTTTGTCGAGATAGGCGACCTGACCTGACCTGAACACCACGGCTGTTGTATTGGCCCCAGGAATTACGGATCTGTGGAATTAATGGGGCATGCTAATTTAGTTGGACCCAATCACCTGAATTGTCCACCTGCTGGATTGCTTGAATTCCATTTGACTGATTGCCAAATTTCTTTGGTCGCGTTTAAGCCTCAGATCCGTGTTGTCCTGTTTCTATTTGGCTGCAGCCCCGGTTTATTAGTTAGCTTTAGGGTTAGGATTGGGTTTGCCCAGGAAGGGAATCTGGGGCTGGCTGGCATGGCCACTGCGGTTTATTGTGTCAAATCCATTTGGCCCAATCTAGCTCCCTTAGCAAACCCTAACTATAACTCTATAAGGCATGCCATTGCTGGCCCCTTCACTCCCGTCCCTCACACACGCCACACCTCCATCCTTTCTCTCTCATAGGCTGTAGTGCTCGCGCAGAGCCCACCATGCTCTGTTGGCAGGGCTTGCGCGGACCACGACGCTCCATCAGCGGTAGTGCGGGGTCTCGGGCCGAGCCCCTCCAGCAGCGGCGGCGGCATGAGGCTCGCGACGGCTGACACAGATCAAGGGCGGCATCTGGGCTTGTGGCTGACATCTAGGACCGGGCTGCGACGTGTGTGGATCTGACAAGGAGCGGTGATAGCGCACGGATTGGGCGAGCAGCGGTGGCAGCGTGTAGATGGGCTCGAAGGGCCTCGTGGATGGGCTCAGCATGCCGCATTGATAGGCTCGCCAATGTTTTCAGGTCGGCTGGTCGAACCTGATCGACCTGGGACCGACCAGACGTCGTCCATGTATATCAGGACATATACCTATATATATACCTCTATATGTATACTATATTATACACAATAAAGGAAGCATAAATACTGCATTAGGGCTACTTTGGCAGCCACAGGGTGATTAACCCAGGGAAATGATCAGGTGGGAGGGAATTTTTTGGACAAGGCAATCCCCGTCCACCTGCTGGGGGGATATCCCCGCATGGGGTAACTTCCCCATTGCTATTTGGAAGCTTTCCCAGGGTGTTGGTTTATAACTGTTGACTTGGACAAACCAGCAATATGTATACATGAAGGATCATCCGATGATACATATGTTTAATAAAAACATAAAATGCAAGTGAATAGGAAAGTGAGTAACATAAAAAAATGCTAAACAAGGGGTAGCAATTCAAGGATATAACAAATAGCTCAAAAAATAAAAAAACCTGTCACATTCAAACTAAGCATGCTGTCCAAATGAGAACGTTAGATTCTTTCTGAAACCAAAACCTGAAGACCGCAAAACTTAAATTTAACCAACAAAAATATATGACAACATTTGCCTGTACTTTATGAAAATTGTACTGGATAAAATATATCACATGTCTCTCTATTCAAATACATAGATAGTTAAAATATGATATGAACTGAGACTATCTGCAATAACCATTAACTAATTAAGAACTTGACACTTTTGCAGCTTCCTCAATCTTGCAGATGATTTCTTTGGATCAAAGTCTTGATGTAAACCTTATTTCTCTGTTAAACTCCTGCAGATACATTGAGTAAAAATTAGAGTAGAGACTACATAATAGTAATGCTGCAAAATCATATCATGATAACCATATATTGAATGGAAATCCTAAATTGAGAATGCTCAGAACTAACATTCTAATCACAGGCATATAGAACTAGAATTAGCTTGCAACATCCTCTGTATTTGTGTACTTGACTTTTACTTTCAGAATTCAGAGGAAAACCAAGTGCAACCACACAACAGTCAATGTCCTTAAAAACCATGATGATTTAAGCTATCGCACATTGCAATTCAAAAGTTCCAGGTTCCTAAGCCTTAGATGGTTTTCAGAAAAGCTCAATGGAAAAGAATTTTGCTGAATTACTTACACAACAAGATATAGCAAGAATGTCAGACTGAATGTTTATCAATGGGTTGATTATAATGTCTGAGTTGCTATCTGGATGCTAATCTAAATAGAAGGTTATCATTATAAAATCAAGGAATTGTTAATAGAAATTAGATGGAAAGGAGAAACGTCTGCTTATCAAACCACCTCTGCTCGACACAGAGGCCTCATCATTGGACACGCTGCTCTCTTGGGCATCGATGGCTGCTCCAACTCCTGGACGCTTGCTGCCTTCTATCTAGGAGGAACACCTTCTTCAGTCAGCACTTGAAGATGGTCGGTCGGTGTAGCTTGACACAGGGATCAGGACACATGTGGCATATTAGATTACAGTAGGTAGATGGCAGCGGCGGCTTCTGGGTTTCAAACTACAGCATAGTCAGTAATTCTTTTTGCTTTGTATGTAATCATGATGTTTTGACCATATTTGGAGGACAACAAAATAAGTTTGTCTTAAATACTTTGCAAATTTCCGAAACAAAAGTTATTGACTATAAGATGTGGTCCAGCTTAAAATAAAGCTCCGATAAACATTTGGTGAAAATCCAATTTTATGTGATGTTTAAATTTCAATATTTTGAGAAGATGTAAAAGTTACTTGCAATTTGCGAAGCTAAAAATAGTTAAATTGTTCAAGGTTTGGTGTTCATTGTAAAGAAATTTTATTTATGAACTTATGTCAATAGTTCACCCTAAATTGGAACTATGTATGGCGGGCGCTATCAAATAATGTACTCCTTGCTGATCAAAGATCTAATATTAATAATAATTTGAACCAAACAAAAATGCTGTTATGAACGCGGTGGATATTTGGGAGATAGATAACTAGGCCTTATGCTTTGCCAAGAGCTTGGGATAACTAGGCCTTATGCTTTGCCAAGAGCTTAAGAGAATGAGGGAGACTAGATTGTTTCTTCATAATTCATTGCTTTTCCATTGTGTCCCATGGGCTGAATATAAAAGGTACATAGGACTAACACCTCTTGTGCCTAGACAATATGGTACTATTCCTATAGACAAATAACTAAGAGAGACACTAATTAACACTAATGGGCTTAAGGCCCAACTAGGACACTTGCGCCCTACGGCGCCCCTCTTTATGCCCATGACATCTCCCCCGCCCTTGGAGACCCAGCTCGTCCTCGAGCTGGAGAGCTGAAGCGAAATAGGGTTAAGCCTTTTACATCTCGGCTTCCCCTTTTTATTGAAGACTAAAATACAAGGATATCCACCTGGATCCCATGGAAAGAGCGCCTCTGCTGGCTTCATGTAGGCTGAAGTGTGGAGTGTGAAGCAGCTGGCCCTTATGCTGAAAGTGTCTAGCACCACGGCAGGCACAAGGATAAATGAGATAGCCTTTGATGCCTGATGCTGGATGCGAGGTCGCTGCACTGGAAACGCCCATACTTGGACCTCCACTGCAATTGGAGCCGCAGGCCGTATCGGCGAGTCCGAGTGGATGAACACGTATGACAACGTCGAGCTGAGGAGCACGCGTATCTGCCGCACCATGCGACGGACAAGCATTCCTCGCACTGTTGCCTGGAGGCGCACCGTTGCTTGCTCCTTCGATGCTTTTGTGGCACGAAGAGCCTGCGCTCGGCGACGTGCCAGGAGTCTTCGTGCTGCTGCCTGGAGACGTACAGCCGCCCGGCATTCACGGTCCTTCTTATCCTTCGCGTTGAGCAACTCCTTGATCCGATCCAGCTGCGTGAATATATCAGCAAAGATGCGGGAAGTGTCGTTGGAAGCAGGAGACACATGGTGGAGCAGGTCGGGGCACGGGGGCGATGTGAAGCGCAGGTGCAGGAGCTCGGTGAAGCGACGCCACGCCGGGGTGCCTTCAGCGTGCTGGACTTGTAGGAACCAAACCCGGGCGTCATCTTCCAAATTACGGGAAACCAGCCATACCTTTTCTTCCTCCATGATGCGCTCTCGGCGGAAGTAGGAGTCGCACTGGTTGACGAAGCCCACAGGATCAGATTTCCCCGCAAATTTAGGGAAGTCCATCGAGGCAAAGCGTGGCAGCGGCGGTGTGTTGTGGCGGATCTGGATCGATGATTGTGGCGGCGGTGGATGGTGGTGATGGGGCTACGGCGCGGCGGCTGTGCTGATGGGGGTGCAGCGGTGGCTGGTGGCGTTGCTATGGCGGCGCGGCACGATGGATGAGGTAGGCGACGCGGCGATCTGGATTGGTATCTTTTTTTGTGGAAACGGCTGATGGAGGATCGGAAGTGCTGGAGGATTCGGCTGATGGAGGATCGAAGGTGCTGGAGGATCCGGCTGATGGAGGAGGATCGCTGGACTCTCTAGATACCAGATGTTATGAACGCGGTGGATATTTGGGAGATAGATAACTAGGCCTTATGCTTTGCCAAGAGCTTGGGATAACTAGGCCTTATGCTTTGCCAAGAGCTTAAGAGAATGAGGGAGACTAGAATTGTTTCTTCATAATTCATTGCTTTTCCATTGTGTCCCATGGGCTGAATATAAAAGGTACATAGGACTAACACCTCTTGTGCCTAGACAATATGGTACTATTCCTATAGACAAATAACTAAGAGAGACACTAATTAACACTAATGGGCTTAAGGCCCAACTAGGACACTTGCGCCCTACGGCGCCCCTCTTTATGCCCATGACAAATGCTAAAGAAAGTTGTTTGATATATCTCTGCAACTTAGCTCTGAACTATGAAGTTCATATCTAAAAATATTTTTTAGCAAGTAACCTTTGAGCTCCTTGATCTACCAGTTCAAAGACTAATTCATATATGTGCTTTAACAAGGTAGAGATACAGATCAGGAATAGAGCAGTTTTGCTTAAGGTTGTACGGACCACATGCATATAGGATTGGAAGAAATTTTATATGGCAGAGTTAAATTTTGACTGACAAACTGCAAGTATGAACCCTATACTTGCAACTCTAAAAGCAAATTTGACATTCAGTTTGGAAGCTAAGTGTGAAAGCAGTTTTAGGAATAACATTTCTGGAAATTTTGAACAAATCTATAGTATCAATCTTGGTATATCAAATGGCCTTGTTCATGTTAACTAACATATCAGGATCAATAGTTTTGAAGCCCTTCAAATTTGCCAAGAGACAACAGTTTGCTAACTCGGAAGCTAAATCTTGAATTCTTAATTCTATACCAAATTTACCAAACCTTAGGACCTTTATATCTTATAACAAACAGTTGATAATTCAATTTTGATCCTTAAACCAATATAGTGGCTCACTGGACCACAAATAACTTTTGCTAAGGCTGACTAAATCATTTACACATGAAATCAAAAGATCAGAGAGCTAACTGAGTGAGATTATGACTGAACTCGAGTTCAGTTAGCAACAACAACAACAGTCTGCTTTGCCACGCTGCCGCTTCACCTGCTCACCGCTGAGCACCACCGCTAAAACGCGCCTCCCTTGCTCTCTCGACATGCAGCTGCTTTGTTCCTCCAAGTAAACACACAAACAACTGGTTGCTGTCCAAATCTGGATCTAACAAGGGCCAGTGAGTGGAACAGAGAGAAGAAGAAACCCTAGCAGATGCAGGGAGGTGCGGATGGAGGAGGAGGTTTGAGACTCACCATGCGGAGGCGGAGGTGTTGCCATGCTGGTAGAGGAGACGCAGCGGAGGTGACGGCATAGGAGATGATCCATGGTGACGACGGCGGAATGGGCAGTCTCAGTCGAGGTGGAATCGGGGAGAAGAAATGACGCGCGATACGTTGCGATTGCCACTCGCGAGACAACGGGCAGGGAAGCGCTCCCGGCCTGATGACTCGTGGCTTCCTGCCTCGTGGAAAACAAAGGGATTGGGGCTGCATTCCGTGTTTCGTGAGTTTCCAAACGGCGCGAGGAATTGGCCCAGGGGAGCTTGCCCCGCGTTTTCCTGGCCCAGGGAATCTGCAGGGAACCCGGCGGGATTTTGTACTGCCAAAGGAGGCCTTAGTGTTTAGCTGGTGACTTACTTGTGGGAGTTGTTTTCCTCTCTTTTCTGCACTGTCCAGAGGTCTATATTCATGTCCCAAACTCCATTTCTTTGCTGACTTGCTGCTGGAAGCCTGGAATACCAAAGAAAACCATAATTAGCAAGCAGCAACACTAATGCAGTTTTGATCTTGACACACCTTAACAGCAGCACTGCTGCAATAGCTAATAACTAACATTTACCCTAGTTATCTATACTATCTATACTAACTCTAACAGTCTAAGCTGCAAGCCCAGCAGCCCACATGCCAGCCCAGTTAAACAGGCCCAAAAACAGAGTAACCAAACTGGTCGTCCATGACCTGGTCAGACGACTAATCGCGATTAGTTGTCGACTAATCGGACGATCAGCTTTCTGGTCGAGCTGGTCGAGTTCGACCTCCTAATCGAACACTTGGGACCGACCAGGACGACTAATCGCAATTAATAGGACGACCTGAAAACATTGAGGCTTGCTGATTAATTAATAATTAATTAATTAACTAATTTATTAATAGAGGCAGCTATTATTTCTGCCTCTATAAATTAGGATTTAGAATGTCGTGGAAGTAGAGACAGACACATGCCCACCTCCATTAACACTTTGACCACCTCAGAAAAATCTTAGGGTAATAGTAGTGGATGGTAGACCAACAGCTGTCTTGTGGAGGCCAACTAGAACCAGCGAAGCTGCCTCCGCTAGGGGCGGAGGGAGGGTGGGGATGAAGAGGGCCAAGCCCCCCTGGACCCTGGTAGATGAATTTTTCTTATGCACATGTTATTTTGCTATATAATTAAGTGAAAATATTGATGCACATGTTATTTTGCTATACAATTAAGTGAAAATATTGATGCACATGTTATTTTGCTATATAATTAAGTGCACTAAGTCTTCTTGGTTATGTGAAATCTCGGAATTTCTATGCCATTTCCATTTCATGTCTGTAGCAATGCTAATGCACAAATGATACACAAAGTATAAGCTTCTATAATAGTATAATTTCAGTAATCCTCCACTTCAATTCTCTTCCTCACTGTTCTGATTTACTTGCAGGCACTAGGCCTCCAAAGGAGTTCTACACATGCCAGAAGCTACAGCAGTCAACTTTCTGGTTATTACTCTGACTAGCCCTATTTTCAGTATTTGATCTCAACTATTGACTATAATACATGCGTTTTTCTCCAACTTTGATTCCAGCTACTTCCCAATGCTCAAATCTGACAAGGTAAATATCAGATAGCATGCTCTAGTTGATGAATATAGATGTCATTACTAACCTCATGCCAAATATTTTTACGTCTGTCTCTCTTTTTATGTATGTACTACATTATTGTAATATTGTTATTGAATTTTGTAGAAAAAGCTGTTACTTACCTAATCCCTATCTATACCAAGTCTGGAGTAGGTCATTTGCTTCAGACAACGGTAAGCCACAATAGCATTGTGAGGCGGATAGTGTTTGACAAATGTGTTCCTTGTTATGCGTTTATAAAGTTCTGTTTTTTGTTCTATGTAGGAGACAAGTTTGAGGCTGTTGTGCCCTTCATGGGTGAATCTGTAACTGATGGAACTCTTGCTAACTTCCTGAAGAGTATGCTCCCTCTCTCTCTCTCTCTCTCTCTCTCTCTCTCTCCCTCTCCCTGTGATAATATTTTCTTTTTCTTATATACAGAACCTGGAGACAGAGTCGAGGCCGATGAACCCATAGCACAGATTGAAACTGATAAGGTATTGGAGGCTTCTGTTTGAACATTAGTGGAACTTCATATTTGCTAGTGGTCATAACCACATGACTTTCCCTTTTGTTCCAGGTCACTATAGATGTTGCAAGTCCTGAGGCTGGTGTTATTGAAAAGGTGAATTGAATTGTTTTACTCCTTCCGAGCTTCCAGTCTACTTTCATGGCAATGCTTTACCTTTACTCTGCAGATGTCAGGAATACACACTATATACCATGCTTATCTGCTCGTTAACAGGATCAACAGCTGTTCACATACTAAGTGTTGCTATTTCTGACTGTTGTTTACAGCTCATTGCTAGTGAAGGCGACACAGTTACTCCCGGCACTAAAGTTGCAATCATATCCAAGTCTGCTCAACCTGCTGAAACACATGTTGCTCCATCTGAGGAAGCAACTCCAAAAGAATCATCAACGCCTAAAGTTGAAGAGAAACCAAAGGTAGAGGAAAAAGCCCCAAAAGTTGAACCTCCCAAGATGCAAGCACCAAAGCCAACTGCACCATCAAAAATGTCCCCTTCAGAACCACAGCTCCCTCCAAAAGAACGAGAGCGAAGGGTAAGGATAATATTATCCAATTACAGAGTTCAGATGTTGTTGAAGGACATGCACATATTTTACTGTTGGCCACACGTAGATCAGATAGGGGTAAAGCCCAGAGGGCAGCTTGGCATACAGCCGCTTGGATTGAAGATAAGTATTACAGGCTTAGTTACACAGGGGTGCTGCCACTGCTTATATAGCCTAAGTGGACAGCCACCTACTACAGCATATTCTTTAGCAAAAGTAGATGCTTAACCTACTTGGTTTCCAAGGCACCATGACCAACTTGGTTGCCAAGGAACCTGATAACTACTGGACAGTAAATAGAAACTGCAGTAAACAAGATACATAGCACTTGGCTTAACTGACATTTACTATGATATTGCAGGTGCCGATGCCAAGGCTCAGAAAGCGTATTGCAAACCGGCTTAAGGATTCTCAGAACACCTTTGCAATGCTGACTACATTTAATGAAGTTGACATGTAAGTGTTCTCATGTATTCCTTCCAGTAGATTGCTACAGTAGATCTCTGTTTGATCAGTTTATATTTGTGCTCCTGCCGTCATCGCAACTGTATAAAATGGTGACACCTGTTTCTGTCTTACCATATTTTAAGCAGTTCAAAGATGTGGCCTGTATTCAGGCAATAAAGAATGTAATCTGTTGAGCTATATGGCAATATATTGATCACTTGTCCCTACCTATCACCCTGAATTAACAAACATGCGCTAACCTATGTTAGATGAAAATATATATGATTGTTATGTATGAATGCTTATAGAAATTTATTTTTTTTATTCAGTAACACTGACAAGAAAATCTTTTCATTTATTGGGCAAATATCTGGTGTGTCGTTGTGCGGCTCAACTTATTTATGTTCTTTTATATGTGGACTTCAATAATTATCTTTTGGAATGCCATTATGATTCCTTGAAAGCTGTATAGGTGTTTTTTTTTATCTTATGATTTTATGATGCAGGACCAATTTGATGAAACTTCGTTCTGATTATAAAGATGAATTTGTCACAAAGCATGGTGTCAAATTGGGCCTAATGTCTTGCTTTGTCAAGGTACTTGCCAGTCTGTGTTGCAAAGTTTTTGCACCGAACATTTATATGGCTGGCTAATTCTATTTATTTTGGCAGGCTGCTGTTTCGGCACTTCAAAACCAACCGATTGTCAATGCTGTCATTGATGGTGACGATATCATATACAGAGACTATGTGGACGTCAGTGTTGCTGTTGGCACATCCAAGGTACCATATTGCTTGCTTGCTACTCTGGTGACTGCTGTCTCCTTTCTTGTACCAAAAAAAGGCCAAAATGGCCTATAGTCTGGGATGAGGGAGTATTTACTATGTATGTATATAACTAATTGGAGTTTTTTTCAGGGCCTTGTGGTTCCTGTTATCCGGGATGCTGATACCATGAACTTTGCTGACATTGAGAAAGGGATAAACAACCTTGCAAAGAAGGCAACTGAGGGGGCACTCTCAATTGATGACATGGCAGGAGGAACATTTACCATCTCCAATGGTGGTGTCTATGGAAGCCTCATCAGCACACCTATCATCAACCCCCCACAGGTAACTGCTGCACATTTATCAGTAGTGACACATTTTGTAACATGCAGATGTTTATTGATCTGAAATGTGATCTATGTGAATTGCAGTCGGCAATTCTGGGGATGCATTCCATTGTGCAACGCCCTGTGGTTGTGAATGGTGACATCCTCGCGAGGCCAATGATGTACCTCGCGCTGACATACGACCACAGGCTGATTGACGGCAGAGAGGCTGTCTTCTTCCTGCGGCGCATCAAGGATGTGGTCGAGGACCCCAGGAGGTTGCTGCTTGACATATAAATTCACGCACAAGCGCTCCCCTGCCAGACTGTTTTTGTGCTTATCTGGAAATAATACCATGCAAATTTTTGACTGATGAAAAAGAATTACTTCCTCAGGAAGACAATCTGAGCTGAGGATACCGTGAGTTTTTTCTCTATATATAATCGTAGAAGAGAGCAGCAAACTCAACTCAATGTGAGGTCATGTTTAATTTTCGGGATGTTCCATTTCGGGATGCAGTTCCCAGTCATTTTTATTTACCATGCAAGAGCAATAGAGGCTGCTGCATTTTTGTTTGTTGGTTCACAATTTCGCCTCCAGCTGGCCAGTCTGCAACTCATGGAGTCTGGTTGTATAACACGTGACGTTAAAACAGTGCTCCAATCGCTCGCTTTGTTGAATGGAATTGTCTCGACGTTTGCTTTTTTTACTCTAGCTGTCACGTTTCCTGTGGCTACACGTCCATTTAGGGCCTGTAAAACCAAAGGAAAAGTGGAAGAATCGAGTCCAGAGGAAAGGTCTATAGGGTGTTCGCTTTGAGGAATGGGTTTGTCTATTTTTTTTTCTTATTTTGTTTGGTTTGAGGAATGAAATAGATAAATTTACTAAGGAATATAAACTCATTTCACCAAATTTAATGCATCATCTTATTAGAATGATTTGATTTCTCCGTCCACACCCTCTATTAGAGAATTGTCTGTCCTGAATGGAGGAATGAGTTTGGTCGATAGGAAAGGAAAATTGTTGTTTGGAAGGGAGTACTGATTCTAGAGGAAAGGAAAGCTCTCTTTCACCAAGGCGCCGTTTAGTTTTAAAAAATTTTACAATTTTTTTTTCAAGATTTTCTGTCACATCGAATCTTGTGACACATACATAAAATATTAAATATAGATAAAAAATAACTAATTTAACTAATTATATAGTTTGTTTGTAATTTACGAGACAATTTTTTTGAGCTTAGTTAGTTCATTATTGGACAATAATTGTAAAATACAAACGAAAAGTGCTACATTAACCATTTTACAAAATTTAACAGAGGAAGTCAAACATCCACTGTGAGCTCTGGGTTTTGCCGTTGAGTTCTCGCTCTGTAGGCTTCACCTACTGCTGACTCATATAGGTTGAGAAAACAAACTCGACCCATGGGGATATAGGCTTTGTTTACTTCCACGCCAAAACTCAAAATTTTTCAAGATTTTCCGTCACATCGAATCTTTATACGCATGCATGGAGTATTAAATATAAATAAAAATAAAAACTAATTGCACAGTTTGGTCGAAATATACGAGACAAATCTTTTGAGCCTAGTTAGTCTATGATTGGACAATATTTGTCACATAACAACAAAACACCTACTGTAGTGATTTTGCAAAATATTTGGTAACTAAACACGGCAATAGTGACCCTCGAACATTCTGCTCTTATACAGGCCGAGAAAAGCTCCAGCCTTTACTTTGCACTGGGAGGAAACTCTCACAGAAAACCCTTGATCCTAATTGCAAAAAAAGGCAGTTATTGCACATGCAAGGTGTGGGGAGTCGAACTCTCAACTTGGAGATTCCCATGACGAGGTCGCCACCAACTGTAGCTCGTCCGTACATAGCAAAAACTATATATGTAGAAAAGTTAATCTTATAAATTAGAATGGAGAGTAATTGGGATAAAAGAAATGTAGGTCTAATTGGAATTGAGCTGAGCTGAGTATTCCAAAAAATTTCTAAACCCAATTCTAATATCAAATTTACAGTGGTTTTATTTATGTCGATCGAGATCTTGGCACTTCGACGTAGCTTTGTCTGAAAAAAGTGACTGCGTGGGAGTATTTATACCTCATTTCTTGCAACCTATTTCGAGCCAAACTCATTCATTGCTCCCATCTCACCTTCTCTACTCACTTTTTTGGCTTAGATTTGAGATTGTGATAGTGAGCTTGAGTGAGAAAAGGGAGTGACTGAGCCAGAGTTTTTTTTTAAAGAAATGTTAGGAAGGGCCAACAGTGTTGAATCTTTAAAATTTGACTCCATAAGCAAGGTATTTTAAGTCCTTGAGCACTGGTGACACCAGCTGTTTGTTCGTTTTCGCATTGTTATTGTTGTAAATACGTGCTTGTTATTCTTCGAACACTGTCAGTCAGGTGATGCTTTCTGCACAAGGCACTCAGGTGATGCTTTCTGCATAGGGATTGCATGCTCAAGTATAGGACAGTGCTTGTGTACAATAGCCCAGACAGTTCGACTGCAAGTTACAGTTATAAAACTATACAATATGAGGTTAACACACTGAAAGCAATTTAGCTCTAAACGCAGTCGAGGAGAAATTGTTTACTTACGAAACTCATGATTGTCTTGTACTTTTCCTTGATGGTTCACGTTATGAAACTCATGATAGTCTAGTACAATATTATTAGTCCAAATGGAATTACTTCATAAGGTGTCTTAATCCCCATAGATATGTAAAATATATATAATAAAAAAGACAGCATTCAACACAACTGAAACCAAGTACATGATAATCTATCATCACACAAAAATAACTCCAGACGTAGAGAAGATAGCTACAGTGCCAACAGCGCTTCAACTTTTGCTATCTGCTCTTCCTCAGTCTTTGGAGGTGGGCTCCTGTTTGTCTGATCATAGAGGTCATGCTTCCATTTTTCTTCTTGATCACCAGAAGCCTGCTCTACGTTGCTTCTCCCACCATATGGATTGTTAAACCTGTCTCTGTCCATTCCTCCCCTACCAGGAAATCTTCCCCTTGAATCATACCCATTTCTCTGGCCATCACTCCTGTGGTCAGGAAACCCCCTTCTGAAGCCTCGATCGTCTGGCCTTAGGAAGGGTCGATGATTTCCGAATCCTCGTGCATGATAATTTCTCCTTTCTTCTCTCACTGCAGAAGTTAGCCCAGGCTGATCAAGTTTCCTTGATCTAGAATCTGGTTCTGTTACAGTGGCAGCAGATTCTTGTATCTTCATCTCCTGAAATGGTGGCCTCTTCTTGGCAAGGGGTGCTTCTTCCTCCAATTGGAAAAATCCATCATGCTTCCATGTTGAATCACCATCCTTCTTTTGCTGGTCCAGCTCAACCTTTCCTTGCAAACTGTGTCCCTCGGTCTTCTGTTTCTCTCTATCAGAGAGATGGTCCCTTTGCCTTCCATAGTCTTAGAAACAATAAATAACTTAGCATGGATAGAGGATGGAGCATAAAATAAGTGCACAAAGCATGAACTAAGAAGGTAGCTCACCACTAGCCTGGCGGTCATAGTGCCGACCACCTTGCCCAGCACTTCCACGCTCATTGTGCTGTACATAGAAGCACAGGTAGTCTAACATTGTTACAAACAGTGGGCATTTGAATCAATGTGTCATAAAAGAAGTCCCACTACATCAGGAGGAATATGTTATTTATGTAAGACAAGTGGACAAAAAATTTCTATGATTTAGCAATGACCTAACATTCTTTATGCTGAAACCTACCTCCCCACTGCATATGAAGGTTACAGTTGTTACTTGTAACCATTAATTAAAACAAGTATAGTCCTGTTAGCTAAAGCTGGCAAACCATGTCCATGAATCTAACTAATCTGTACACTATAAAACTGCAGTTCAGGAAATTAAATCACTAAAATGCAACAACAGATTCGCACATAATCACAAACAGAGCATAACTAATGAATATTTGAACTAAACATTGGGGGGGGGGGGGGGGTGAAGCTTGTACTAATTTAAGCTGATTGTCTCAAATGCCGGTTTCTACATTCTAGATATGATAACACAAATCCATTTTAAAATGAGATTATATGACAAAGCCTTTTAATCTCAAGCATGTCGGGATTGGCTAAATGAAAATGAAACCCAACAAGAGTCACATAGAAACTATACGGCACAAAACAAAATCTCCAAGTTTGAACAGTTGACCATCAACTATATAAACTAAATTACCTATGCAATTGCATGTACTTATAAAATACCGAAACATGCAGCTGATGTATCACTCATCAAACCAGCAAGAAATAATACTATCATGTCCCAAAGTCAAATTTACTAAGGCCATCGTTTCAAATAGCGCACACCCATAAAAAAACAAAGCATGCCACAATCTTAACAGGTACTCCCTCTGTCCCTAAATAAGTGTCGCTAGATTTATAGAAAATGTTAGCAACCTTTGTATCTCCAAATAAGTTTATTTTAAAAATAGATTTGACGATCTATCTAATGATACTAATTATGTACTATAAATATTAATATTTTCTTGTATATATTTGGTCACAGTTAAAAGTGAGACTCCTCGGTAAGCGAGAACGACACCTATTTAGGGACGGAGGGAATAACGTCTATCACAAAATCATCTTTACTCCAGAGCCCCTTAACAAACTCAGAAGTCCTTAACCGTAAATCTGAGTTCTGAGAATAAATTAAATATATAGAAGATATTCATATTTTTCAGAATAACAACATGGAATACTTGCAATGTTTTGAGCAGACTAAATGTCTCTACTATCAAAGGCTCAAAGCCGTATTTGTTAATAGACAAAACTCCACACAATTGCAGTAGTGACCAGGGCTGTCATAACCGGGAGGTTTGCGCTCCAGACCACCAGCAAATATTGACCCATGGATCTGCCTAATAGCACAAATCTGCCAGCTATCTAATGTGACAGCTCCATAAAATACTTGCTGTTCAGCTATCCATGATAGAGACAGCTCTGTAACACCACGAGCACAAAATGTATCCAGGCTGTGATAGTCAAAGCACACTAATTGTAGCTATGAAACAATTTGAATTCAAACAGAGAGCAGAAGTTATTGGTGACATTCCCTTTTAGTATAATACAGTAAACTGAGAAAAGACAAGAACCTGAAAGAAAGACCGAGGCCTCGATGCCTCTCTCGACTCAGAAAATCGTTTGGTTCCCCTAGGTGATCTCTCATGCCTGGTGGAGGGGCCATTCTTCACATCACTCGCTGACTTGGACTCAGCATTCGGAGGATCATCGCCCTGTGCAGTATCTCTGTCCCTCTTCTGATCATGGTCAGCCACCTCCGCAGACTCTTCATCTCGACTTCTGTAGTGAGACCTGTCCGATTCACGCCTCCTGTCATCTCTTCTTCTCCTTGGGCTAGAAAAGAGATTCAGAAAAATTGCTATCTCGTAAGAAACTGCAGGCCCAGAAAGAATCGCCGATGCCCCCCCCCCCCCCCCCCCCCCCAAAACCAGCATACTAATCCATATACCAAAACGCAGTCAGATCGGAAATCCGATGGGGGTGCAGTGGCTTGGTACCTGGGATCGTCCCTCCGCGACCTGGACGAGGAGTGGGGGCGTCTCCCGTGCGGGTCGCGCCCGTCGCGCCGGGACGCCTCGTGCGGCTCCCTCGTCGTCATCGTCTTCTCCCCTTCCGCTTCAGCCTCCAAAATTTCCTGTGCTCCGGATGGGTTAGGGTTTGTAGCTTGTGCCTGGCCCTGGAACCCTGGACCTGAAATCAGGACCAAGAGTGCTCCGGGTTGGGCCGGGGCCGAAGCCTATATCTCATCAGACGCCGTGGTCGTGACTCGTGAGCCGGTCTGGTTAGCCATCTTTAAGATTCGTGCCTTTTAGACTGGTCGGACGCGGCAGAAGGTTTCACGGCGCGTCTTCGAGCACGGAGAAATCAAAACCCAGAACCCTAGCTTCCACTGCCGCTGTTGCGCTACGCCATCGCCATGGAGACGGCTGCCGCGACCGCGAGGCCCGGCGCAGCGAGGAAGCGGCGGCGGAGCCAATCGCCGCCTTGCGAAGGGGAGGGTACGAGCGAGCTCAAGTCCGCTAGACTTCGCTTCGACGGCGACTGCGGCGCCAAGGGCGCGTGGGAACACCTCGACCTCGTCCTCTCCCTCCAGAGCAAGGAGCTGTCGCTCGAAAGGTCACCCTTATGCTTCTGTTTCGGTGAACTTTAGCTCGTGTAACCCTGTGACTAGGAATTTCGTCTATCCGGTGATGACGCTTTCATCGTCTGCTGGTTTAGTCGTCTCAACTATGGAGGATTGCGTTTTACTTGTTTACTGCCATAAATAATGCACAACATGATTTGCTTAGTTAAGTGCAAATGTGATTAATGAGATACATTTTTTTTTGAAGAAACAGGAGGGGCTTGCGCCTGAGATACAATTTTGTTGTCAGCAGCTTTTAGCTTGGCTTCATATTTGTTGATTTTGCACAATAGTCACATTGATTTATGTCGAATAATACTTTCTCTTATTACTTCCTGTGATGTCAGAAGCAGTAAGATGGGCAAATTCAACACATTATGTCTAGGAATACCCTATGGAATCTCTCTGATTCCAAACATTTTAGTGCTATTTAACTGATACTGGAATAAATTGTTTGAATCCTGTTTAGATCAACCTTATTCTAATCTTCTCATTTGTAATCTTCACCTTCATAACAACATGTTTATTCGTGCAGAAAGATTGAGCTAGCAGTTGAATTTCTAACCACACTGCCAAATGACTCGAGCCTCGGTCATAAGGTGCACAGCATTCAGCTATTGCGCCTGGTGTCATTTATCGGAAACTGGGTGCAGACTATCTTAAATTTCCCTGAGAATAGTAAAAAGATGCTACAGACTTTTGATCCAGCATTGGATAGTAGATGTTGGGCAATTTTGAGAGTTTGTGTTGAAAAGAAGCCATCCATTTCAATATCTCTGAACTTACTTAAATCACTTAGTCGTGTTGCAAGTCATGGTTTGGCAAGAGTTGATAGCAACAGGTCACATGCTGACAATGAATCTATTGAGCTCTTTGAACAAGTGTTTGACTGTATGTCATTGCTTTTCTCCTCCAACACAAGAGCTTTCTTCAATGCAGGTGTAGATTTATGGGCCTCATGTGCTATTGAGGTTATCAATCTTGCCCAGAAGGTTTCAGCAAACGAGGACGATTTCTGCCCTGTTCTTCAGAAACTTGCATATTGCCTCCTTGGGCAATTCTCAAGCTTTCTGAGATTTTACGCAAATCCGAAGAATATTTTCCATGCTTTTGTTGATAAGGTTCTAGGGCCATTGTTGGAATTGTTAGTTTTACTTAATTCACAAGCAAATTCCAGTAAGCACAAGCAATCAGGAGCAATGTTGAAAATTGTTGAAGATGTCTTGTCAAATGGACTGTTTCATCCCCAACATCTTAGTGGATATTTCGGTCTCAGCAGTTTGAATAAATCTTCTTCTGCCAAGGATATCAAAGGAAGCTACCATAGACATCTATTTCAGCGATTCAAAGGAATAAAAACGGAAAACAAGGCTGTATTGCTGGCTGGGTTTGGTTACTTGCTTCAATTGTTTGTCAGGAGAGCTAGAAATCAAAGAACTGTAGCACTGAGTGGAACAGCTTATCGGCTGCACAAAAGCAATGAGGGTTCTGAAGAACCACAACAACATAGAGAATCCCTTTTTGAAGTGTTTATTAAGTTTATGGAACCCATGGTGTTAGAGTGTAAATCGTATTCCCAAAAGGATTTTTCTGAGTTAGGGGTGACAAGGCTAGTAGAGGTCCATTGCATGCTGAAATCCATTAATGTGATGCTGATAACAGTTATTGAAGAGAAGATCTATGTTCCTACAGAGGACACATTGGAAGGATCTTACTTCAACTTTCTGCAAGATATTTACTCTGTCTTGATCTCAATATCTGAAAAGATGTACAAATTCTGGATGTCTGCTGTGCATCTAGAAGATGTAAGCATTAAGAAGATAGTACCTTTAATGTTTGCAGAGATTATTTCTGCAGTTGGCAGTTTTCTAGAAATCGAGTACAAAGTTCTGGGAGATGACCTTATGAAATTGTGGTTAATGGTTTTTGCTTTGTCTGCAATTAATACATCTTCCAAGGACATCAAACCCTGTTTCCTGCTTGCTTCAAAGATTTCAAGCCTTGCAGCCCAAGTGATTTGCACATTCAGTGAGCTTCGTCAGGTTGGTTATGTACTTTTCAGCTGTTACTTTCAGTAATTTCTCACTTGATTATTTGATAAGATTGCAAATCAGCAATGTTCTTTGTTTGGGTGGACATTTTTTTTTTGCCTCCAACCCACAGGAGAGCTGTGTATCATTATATTAAGATATGAGTCTAAGAAGATAATACAAGCGTAACAACATGCCCAATGTTTGGGTGGACTTTGTGTGCCTTTCTACATTCTGCTTGCATGCTCTTCTATTCCCATACCCTGGTCTGGTGTTTATTTTTTCTCTTTGGTTTGTAATGTAGGTATCCCGCTCGATTTTCAAGCTGTGTGATGCTGTGAGAGCATTCAGAGTTGATGGCCCTGATGGAGTACAAGGCTCATTTTCTGTGGCTTCTTTATCGTCCCAGGAATGTTTGGAATCATTGACAACATTGCTGAGTTCTGAAACATTGATGGGTGCTATTCGTACTTCAATTAAGTCGATGCCTCAAGGGCAGTCTAGTCGATGCATAGAGGAGCTTACATCAGATCTCACAGAAACATTAAAATGGATGACAGATTGCAGTTTGGAAGATGATTTAAACAAACTTGGAGATCCGTCCATTGCCAGGAAGTCTATTTTTTGTCAGAAAGCCGAACTTCTTGGCAGGCACTTGTCTGAAATATATGCTAGTGTTCTTGACTCAATAACTGTCACTGCTTCAAATAGTACACTGGTAGGAAAATCTGTTGAAAGGTTGGTAAATGCAGTCCGACCAAATTTCAGTCATTTGGTCAGAAACGAATCAAAAAATTTTAATGGATTCATTTCCTCAATTATTGGAAAATTTATATCTAAAAAACTACGTGCCAACCGGCAGAAGATCCCAAGTTTTTCCTGGATTTTTTGCCTATTCTTTCGCCTATATATATCATGTAGAAGTTTGTATCAGCAATCTATTGGCCTCATGCCTCCAGATGTAGCCACAGATGCAACAAAGTTAATGGGGAATCCATTCATTGTATGCTCAGGAAAGGAGTGGACCAATCCAGCCAATGTTGTCGGAAAGGGTTATTTTGCATTGATTGCTGAAAATTCAAACTCCCTTTTGGATGTTATTGAGAGTTTATCAGAGTCTCTCTCAAGAAATTGTGCTTCGTTTGCTCCACTTGTTTACATCTTTCATGTGATGGCTCTGCAGAGACTCAATGATCTTAACAGGCAGATTAAGGCACTTCAATTTTTGCTTGAAGATGATGCTTGGCAACTAGATAATAAGGATATAGGAAGCTCTCAACTATTAAAGGAATCTTGCAGCCTTGAGGCTGCTAAATTGACAAGTTTTATGATGAAATATGTGAAGCTATTATCTTCAGGAGAAAATGGTCCTTTTGGGTCTTACGAAGTTAGTGGTTCCTGGGATTTGAGTCTATGTTCCTTAGATGAAGTCTCTTTTCCTATAGCCACTTGGCATTTTCTGTGTGAAAACATTGACATTTGGAACTCTCATGCCTCTAAGAAGGATTTAAAGATTTTCTTCTCTAATTTGCTAAGGTTTTCTTTTACTCAAAAGATACCTTCCATGGATAAGGAGGAGAATAATGGCACTCAATCTTCATACAGAGAAATGACTTTGCATAGTATTTCTGTGGGGGTCCTTTGTGATACATTTATCTATGACCAAAAGGTATCTATCATTGTAATCCTTCTATTCCAAGAAAAGATTGCTATGTATGTTGGCAATATTGAATCTACTGTTTGATTATCAGTGTTTATTTTATATTTGACAGCTAGGGGTGTTTCACATGCCTTTTCTAATGACTTGATCAAATTTGAAATGAATATTTCTAGGTACTCTTGAAGAATTTGGCATCAAGTTTTTGTCATGCTTTGAAGAAATCGTTGTCTTTTGTTACCAACTCTGATGAAGATAATGCCCTTTTGGACACTTCACCTGATTTGATGGAGACAATAAGTAACCTGGAAAATGAGAAGTTGATTGGTACAGTTTCTGCTACTACGCATGCGCATTGCATAGAGAAACACTGGATCTGTGAGGATTTCCTTAATTTCTTCAGTGCTGTTCCTGGATTTCATGCGAATTCCAAGGCATTCATACAGCTTATAAACTATATTCTCCATCTTGAAAGGCATGTATCAAGTTTATGACTTTGCTCACTTGTGCTAGCTTTGATTCCTATGCTTTCTTCTACAAGGTCACAAAAACTTGTGGTTTACTAAAGATTCAGTCAAACCTTAAAAACTACAAACATCAATGACTATTACATTATTTAGTTTGGAGTTGTGTAAGTTAAATGTGTCGATTTGTACACAAAATACTTGCAAAATCTCTTATATATGAAGGATTTTAAGATTATATTCTAGAAGAAATTAACGGTCAAAGACACACATGAAGACCATGCAAAGTCAAAAGATTCAAGTATTTGTGAGCGGTTTTGAGTTATAAAATACCACTGTAGGGGCAACAACATAATATGCTCCATGCATTATTTTTTTCTTTAAAATGATGGAGAGTTAGAAAAAATCTTAACAAATAAATACTGGTTCCACGCCCGGTGTTAGTTTTTTTATGACATATATGCACCCGAGAAACAAAATGCTCCATACATTCTCAAGCTCTTTCAACTGAAATTTTTCTTTACAGATACTTGGCACTTTTTCAGCTCCTAGTTTACTTTTATATATGCAGCTCATTAACTAAATATTTAACTTTGACTAGCTTTTGGTCTTATGATAGAAACTGGAGTTTACACATACTCCCTCCATACCCCATAAAACAAGTCGTTTTGGACAATGGCACGGTCTCCAAAGTTTAACTTTGACTTCTTGTTTTTATAAAAATATTTATCAAAAGGTGGTATAGATATATTTTTATGAAAGTATTTTTTAAGACAAATCTATTCATATGGTTTTCATATTTTCAAACTCAACAACTTAAAAGTTATTCATGATTTATATTCCCAATGTTTGACCCAAACCTTGTCCAAAACGACTTGTTTTATGGGTATGGAGGGAGTATTGTCTAATTTGGTCAAAGTGGCAAATATTTTAGAGCAACCTGTTTGCTGTTTCCTTTTTGTGTTGTTCAGCACCATGTTTATTGATGATGGCAACAAAAACACAAGGTTAATGCTGCCATCAGTGTTCAACAAGGTGCTCTTCTGCACTCGCCTCTGGACTTTAGAACAAGAGCGAGACTAAAAGAAAGAAAGTGAAACGAGTCGAGAATCTTCTATTGGGAAGTGCACTGAACCCAACCATTTAAACCGGATCAGGAAAAGTTTTGAGTGCATATACAATACAAATCTTCACCAGCAAAACCTTTCTATCTTTGTTCATCCCACTTTTGCGCTTTCGAACTACTGGTTAGGTCATCACCTTTCTTTGATGTTTACACTGAGTTCAGCTTCAACACCCCCACTTCTGGTACGCCCTGTATCACTAGTAAAGGTAGGTCTGCTTATGTTCTTATCTGCACTTGGCAAAGCCTCATATTGCCTTGTAATATGCCCTCTAGCCGAGGTAGGGTTAGATAGAAATTGTATGTTTTATTCTTTTACCTGCCAACTGAGTGGAGTACTTCCTAAAGAGCGCCTAGCACCTTTTGTAACCTTGGCTGTCATTAACTCATTATCTCTAGTTAAAAAGGGTGGGCTCAAGTCAAATAGGAAGATGACTTAATGGCTAGCAGTGAGAATATAAAAAATAAAGGCGCTCTTTTCGCTCCAATGGAAAGAGGTTTTGCTGTGCTTATTATGAAAAACGGAACATGAATTGCTACAGGTTTCTTGAATTCCTTAATCGTTAGGCGATGGGGAAAGGTGGCAATAGCATTCCGATGCAATGCCTTAGGATCAACAAAGCACAGCAAAACCTCTGCTCTTGAATTTCTTGAATTCTTCTGCTCTGACTTGCTTTTCTATCAAGGGAAGGGCAAAAGTGAGGATTTATTTATCCCCTTGTGCATGTCTTCTGTGTCATAGCCACTCCTTTCCCTCTTTCTTTTGTGTGTTGACTGCTTTCATGACATACCAAAATTTTTGTAACACAAACATTAAGTTTGATGTTTGATTTTATTGACAATCTCTAGTTTCTATTCATCCACTGTAATCAGTAAATCAAGCTCAACTTTTCATGTGATAAATGTTATTTGCCAAAGAATAATGGAAAAGGTGTCAATGTGCGTGTTTAATATCTGAAATATTGACCATTTGGTTTATCTTTTGCTGCCCATTAATTGTTTCCTCTCCTTGCAGATTGCTGCTACTTAAATTGCTAGGTCTTCGTTGTGAATCCTGCAATCCCATAAAGTTACTGCGTTTGTTTATATGTTGTCGTAGGGCTCTGATAAATCTCATCTTAAAATTCGGGAAAGAGTGCCCAGAGGCAAAGCAATACTTGGCCTTTTCAGAGAAAAATGGTAACTCATATTCCCTGGTTTGGTTTTTGAGATCTGTTCAGGAAATTGTTGGTTCGTCACATAAGATATTTGACGAGTTTACTGATGAGGTGAATAGGTTGATGTTCTCCTTGTTAGATAAGACATCAGAATTATTTTCTACACTAGCTAGTGTGAATTCATCAGTTTACTTGTTTGATTTAAAGAAACAAATTGAATCTTCCCTGGATGGTAGCCCTGTTGAAAGGGAGACTTCAGACTATAATGATCAGACATTTGATATAGTAGATTTATCAGCCTTGGAGGGTGTCAAAAATATGGCCGAACTGTTACAGAAGACTGCAACCGGGATACCTGTTACCATAAAGGACGGGAAGTGTGTTATCAAATTAGAAGACTGCCGTAACGTTGTATGCTGGAAAAGATTGTCATGCACCATGTCTTGCATAGGCGGATTCTTGCAGGGACTTAATTCAGCACTAGAAAGTGCATTCAACGATCATCCAATAGCCAGCTCAGAGGACAAGAAAATGTTACTTCAGTATTGTTCAAGATTTAGCAGTTGTATTTCTAAGTTTGGGGCCTTTGTAGATATTTGCGTTCATGTCTTGTTTATGGATAACAAGGATTCTGCCTCTAGAGGTTTAGTTTCTGTTCGTCTTCCACAAGAGCTGGATTGTGTGAATGGTTTTCTGAATATTGAAGCAGTCATGGATGAATTAACCAAGTGTGAAAGTCGTGGAGTTGATCTGTCTAAGATACAGTATATGGAAAATGTTCTTCTGGAAAACCTGTTGAAAGGCGAATGCCCACTCATATCATTCACTTTGAGAGAGGTATACAATATATCTGCTGCTATTGTTAAGCTGCATGGTTACCTATCCTTTCCAAGTGATGTTTCTAGGCAGACTTGCAGCCCCGTCAAACAGCTTTCATTGGGTACCATGCTTGGGACAGCTTTCATCACTCTACAGAAAGTTGCAGATTTGTCTAGCTGGCCCCACATGTCTTGTCTTGTATGGATTGATGGTGTATTAAGATATCTTGAAGTCTTAGGAAGTGCATTTACATTGCCTGAGCTCAATATCTCAATAGAATTGTATACTCAGATAGTAAGTGCCCTATTGAGGGCTATTGGAAAATGCATCTTACTTCAACGGAAGAATGCAACTCTTCCTACTCATGAGATTGGCTCAAGCACGAAAACACTGCAATTACAGAATGCATCTGGTTATGCTTTTCCAAAAGATTTCATTGATATGCAGAATAGATTAAATTCATTGAAATCAAGGCTTCGACTGGTACTTGGAAAATTTGTCAATATTGCATCAAACACACATCTAAATGCAGCTCTACAAGTAATTGAAAGGGCATTGGTTGGAGTGAATCAGTGCAGTCATTCAATATACGAAGTTTACACTGGAAATCCTGATGGTGGGACAGTTTCTTCTGATGTTGCTGCTGGGATCGACTGCCTCTATCTAATTCTTGATTTTGTACCAGGTTAGTGGCCAGATTTTTCTATTAGTTATACTAGAAGCATACTCCACATGTTGCTGCGAGACTTTATTAAAAATAAAAGCGTTGCATGTATTAGTTATTAGACCTACATGTTCTTGCATCAATTCTAGTCAAAATTGGGCATGACAACGAAAGAATTCAGTAAAAAAACTAAAATAATTAGGATCGACTTATAAGATGATGAAATGGCAAAACAGATAACATTATATGAATGTTGTATATTTTTTATATATTGAAAGTAGTAACTGCACTTAGTGGACGTGATGTGGATGGCTTGCGTTGATAGGTTGAAAGTTAGTGGAATGACATGGCATCACTGGGAGATGATGTGGATAGTAAATGAGAAATGATGTGGATGGCTTGCATGTTGAGATAGAACTTGTAGTGGAGTTTGAAAATATAAGATATATAGATTAGCAGTTGGTTCTTGCTTCATAGCTATATGTTCCTATGCCAAGCTGTCGAGTGCTCCCCTTGCAAATACATGTTAGCGTAAAATTTGTGCCAGTAAAACTTTAGGCTTGAGCAGCGGCATTAAAAATGGATTCAGATTGTATGGACGAAATTGTATATGTCCTCTAATCAACATCACGTTTTCATATACATGAATATGTCGTAGTGCAGTGGAAAAATGTTTGATCCACACTTCCATTTATATTTTGGTACTCACTTGATATTCTGGTGCCTAATGCTGGTGCCTGTCAATAATCAGTACCAGACGTTCCACAATTTACTGCTTTTCTAACTGGCCTATGCAGATTTTAGCATATCATTACATGAACTAGTTGATGCTGTTTAGGAACCTTGATCTAAACTTCTAAAATTCTTATACGATGATGAGTATTAGTGTGTGAAGGAGCAAACATTTATTGTCTGTTGCTTCTATGTTTGTGGGGTTTACATGATTGGAAAGCCTGGTTTGAGAAAAGATGAATTTTGACTATTCTTCAACCCATATTGCAGGAAAAAAGCGTGTTTTTAAGAGAACTGTCCCTGGCCTAGTTGGTGCTTTATTCAACATTGTACTGCACCTTCAGACTCCACATATTTTCTACACTCGGAAGCTGCCGCCTCATTGTACTGTGTTCCATCCAGATGCTGGAGCTGCTGTTCTAATGTGTGTGGAGGTTATCACTTCATTTGTGGGAAGGCATTCTTTTCAAATTGATGCATCCCATGTTTCCCAGTGCCTGCATGTTCCTCTGACACTCTTCAAAGGGTTTAAACATCTTCTAGCAAAATATTGCAACCAAAGTGTAGGTCACCATGCAGATCATGTTGAATATATTCTTGATAGACAATTTTCAGTTGATATCTATGCTGCATGTTGCAAATTATTATGCACTACTCTTCGGCACCAACAACGGTAGAGACTTTGACTCTCTTCTTCTTCTCTGTGATTTTGTGTTCTTTGCATTCGGTCTCCATATCATAACTCCCCCCTCCTTTCCGTGTAGTGAGATTGGGCATTGTGTGGCACTCCTGGAGGATTCAGTAAGCATACTGCTCAGTTGTTTGGAGTCCACTGATTCAAAGATGGTTAACATGGCTGGATATTTTGCCTGGAATATGGAGGAGGCACTAAAATGCGCTTCCTTTTTCAGAAGGATCTATGAAGAGGTTAGTGATGGTTATGTTTTTTAATTTGAAATGATATAAACATTACTTTGATAGTGTGACATGTCTGGCCTTAAGGTTGGACTCTGTGTTTCTGTGTGGTCTGCTGTATCCTGTTTCTGATGAAATATTTTGGCATCGTTAAGCTATCTTCCCGGAAAATGATGGTAATAATAGGTTTTTTTTTTGACTGAAAACCGTGGAGCAAAACTAATAGTAGGCTTTGTACTGACTACCAAGATATTTGCTGTGACAAGAGTTTGGCTAAGTCAAAATTAATGACACAACAAAGAAATGCCAATGCAACTGAGGCATGCATATTTATGTTTGATGTACCTACAAAAACTAATATACTTTTCTCCTATTGTGTGGCCGATGCAGATGCGCCAGCAGAGAGAAACCCTAGGAAAACATGCCATGCACTTTCTTGCTGGTTATATTTCCATGTTTTCTGGGCAGGGTTCTTTTCAGACAGGGATAACACGGTATGTTCTACTTAAGATTTCAAGTCAAGCTGTTCATTATGTGCTTTTGTTTCAGCAGACTTGCTCTTCTGACATGGCAGAGAAATTGATGAGGCGCTGAGACCTGGTGTATATTCCCTGATTGATATATGCGAGGAAAGTGATTTTCAACAGCTCCACACATACCTGGGTGGTCCGTAACCCTTATTAACCTGCTCGAAAATTTTTACTTCTGAACACCCAACCTCTTAGATAACTCTTTTTTTTTTCCTTTGTCTTTCCAGAGGGCCCATGCCGAACCACTCTTGCTGATCTGGTGCGTGACTATAAATTACACTTCCAGTATCAGGGCAAGATCTAAGCCAGCCTGTTCTATATTTTTGAACAACTGGCGTTTCCCCCATCATGGCTGGATAGAAAATCTATGGAGTACCATCTTCTGGACGATCTTGTGTTTTGGGTAAACTAATTTTGGCTTAATGGCTGCCCACTGACTTTTGATCAAGGAGACATGGTGGCTAGTAAGGGTTTCCGGTCAAACCTTATAGATTAGAATGTGAATCCAAGCCAAACAAACTAATTGATTCTGTTTTCTCTACTCACAGATTTAAGGTTTGTGAAATCAACTTCACATGTGGAAGGACCAAGGCAATCCATAAGATCCATAGCTGCCCAGTGCTATTCTGCAAATCAACCTGGTAATATGAAGCAGATGTTGACATTTAATTTCAGGGGAATGTATGACATGCGTGCTTACACTTGATTAAAGTGATATTGAAGCCGGATCACCTCAATATAATTCCTTTTCCTGGTACTTAACAACAGTAACAATAATAGGAAGGTTATGACTAGTGGTGTTTGGCTACCTTATAAGATTTACTGATTAAAACATTGTAATGCTAAAACTTGAGTATATCACAACTGACAAAAGAGAATTACCTAGTGTCCTGGTGAAGTTCTGCTGGTTCCACCTGCTTCTAATGCAATCCAGAATGATATTTATCACTCAGAAGTCAGAATCTAGCCCCCTACCTCTGTTTTGCCTGTTTTCTTTTTGCAGTTTCTATTCACAGTTTCACAGACCCACAAAAGTCTTTTACTCTCTCCGTCCCAAAGAGAATGTAAATCTCACTTTTTGAGTTAGAGGAGTCAAACGAATTTAAATTTGACCAGTTATATACAAAAGTACTAATATTTATTATGCGTGATAAGTATTCATGTATGATTAGATTGTGGAATATTTTTTGTAATAAATCTAATTGGAGAGACAAATGTTGATACTATTTTTAGAAATCTAGTCAAACTTGAGAATGTTTGAGTTATCAAAAATTTAGATTTATATTCTTTTTGGGATGGAGGGAGTAGAATGGAAAGTGCATTCATGTGTTTGGAACAAGCTCTAGTTGAATTTTTATTGCCGTGGCTAGGAAATTTGCATTTGCTGGCTCATGCTGCAGCAGGGACCGGCGTATATCAGGGATTTGTTTGGTGTAGGTCAATTGCTTGTAGACGTATTAGGGATGGTCTTGTATGGTTACCAAGCTATATCCGAAAACAGAATTAATAATACTCTGCAAATTATTAACACCACAGCTCCAGCCAAAGCTGCCGACTTGAGGCGCGCTTAATCGATGCTCCTAGACGAAGTCGTGGTCGGTGTCAATTCACGGCCACAAGAGAATATCTGAAGTGATAGGAAGAAGGGATAGGGAACCATGGTGGGGGTGGGGGGCCTGCGGAGGAATTAGGTGGATGCGGCAACAAGATAGCCGAGAGAGGGACCAAAAGCTGGCGCACACACGCATACAGTAGCCACTATCATTTCATTGGATAAAAAGGCTTGCTAGGCCACCGGGATGAATCAGATTCCCACGATATGTTATCCAACTCTCTGTCCATGACTGGACACTTGACCCTGATCCACATGGGTGTAGACAGTATGCGCCCCTAGCCCCACTGTGCTCTGCAGCATCTGGTTATGGTAAATTCTTTTGCTAAGGTTATCTGATTGCAAACCCGTGCATATTATCCTCGTATAGTTCTGCCATCAATTGTGGTCCTGCTCGTTCATGATTTGATGTGTCCCCACGCAATGCAAGAAACGTGCATGATGCACTTTGGTTGCATTTCAAAGGTTCTGGTTGCCTTTTTCTGGTTGGTGGTTGCATTTCAAACTTTTTTGGTTCAAGAGTCATTCTGTGTGTACTTGAAATCTCAAAGCGTGCTGTGACCTGTGTAATATGAACCTCCTGTTTGCATTGTGGGCTTTTTATTTATTTATTTTTTAGAAGCCTTGACGGTTAAAAACGGGTTGTTGAAGTTTCTTTATACTGAAGAACAAAAATGGTTGCAGGCAAGTCGCATCAGCCTGTGTGTGTAACATGCAAGTGCCATGATTTCCCACTAAAAAAGAGAGCAGATTTGTAGGTCAACACTAACATACAAGTAACAAGTTGACCCCCAAGTATTTGTATTTCCATGCTCAACCCAATCCTATCTTTATTTCGGGATCTTTCATCCCCCCCCAGCCTTTCCTTTGGCGCTATCAAGATCTGGTGCGTGATTTGTTAGTTCCAGGCTCTGTCCTGCAGCCATCATGAGGTTGAGCTCCATTCCAATCACCATCTCCTCTCACAGGATGAGGATGCATGCAGAGAGAAAAAGGGCTAGGGCTTGCTGGAGGCTCTATACCCTTTTTCATGGCTTGCTGCTGACTTTGTGCTCCTCCAACCGGCACTAGTACGTGCAAAGCTCGGCCTCCAGTTAGCATTGGGCCACGTGTGGCGACGCACTGTCACTCCTAGTCAGCACTATAGACTTCTCGCACTAACCGGAGAGCTCCAGCGCGAAAGGTAAAGCTGACCATATCCCGTGTTGCACGCACCACGCGATCACCACCGCTGCAATGCTCTAAATTATATAGTAGCACGCAGGCATACGCATCCTTGCGTTCGCATGCCATTCTTGGGGGGCCCTCAACCAACACTCAAATCCTCGCACGGAAGATTGGGAACCAATTTTTTATTAGCAAAAAAAAAGGAGCATTAGGGGCCTACGTGACCTATTTGTTTTGGATCGCTACTTGATCCCAGTTGCGTCATGTCAATTTCATTCTCTTAAATTTGAAGTACTTGACATCCATATCCAAAGGGGAAGAACAGATGCATGCATGTACTTCTGTTAGTTACAATTATTAGCCACCGGCAAGGAGGAATGGACCGTGTGGTGAAGCATTAGTCGCACAAATGGCGTCGCGCCATTGAGCCGATCCTCCATCTGCCGACCGACCATCTTCATCTTCCGGTGCGGTGTATTGGCCCGGCAGTCGCCCGCCATCCGCGTCCCATCAATTCTTCCCGTCCTTGCGCCGGGCAGTTCGACCTGATGGGATGCGCGATGGCAAAGACTCCACGAGATGCCGCGATTGGGGCTCGGTCCCCCTACTACGCCGAGGTAGCCTCGTCACTTTGCTCGGTGGGGGACGAGGCCACGCGGAATGGTGTGGACACGGAGCGCTGCCCGTATTTCCCAACGATTTAGCGACGGTGACGGTACGGTGCCAGAATGGTTTTTAAAGGCTTCACAACTTTGTGGGGGTAAAAAATCGTGAGTGGGAGAAGAAGCAAACTGAATTACTACACCTTAATAACTTCCGGATGCCATATGTACACTGCATATTTACCTTTATTTGCTAGTATAGTTAGAAATAAAATTATTAGCTGAAGTCTGAAACATACTCTAGCTGAAGTCTGAGAATAACGTATCTGGCTGAACTTTTTTTTTTTTGGAAACCGTATCTTTCTGAACATTGGCATGAACATGTTACCACTCGGCATAAGAGCCTGCAATGTAACACTGCAATGCACACAAAAAACTTTAGCAACAATCTTTTGTTCCAGCATATTCTTTTATGCACCAATGCTAGTGTTTCATATGCAAATATGCACAAGGATGGTTCAGTACTGTCAAGATAGAAAGAACACTTATTTGTGGCATAACTCCCCAAATGGGATCAATAGATAACGATTTTTTTCCTTTAAAAACAATAGAGAGATGAAATTCAAATAATCAGCAACCTTTTATTTTTTTTAAAAAAAATAAATAGTATAACATAGATGCCCATAACACGCACGTATGAATATATGTACACAAACTCTACACTTACGAGCACCTTCGAAGGACATATTTTAAAGATTGATATGGTAGGTTCCACCACAAGAGATCTGAGTTAAGTTCGGTTCGTGATGCTATCCATCACTTGTGGACAACATTCCATGCAGATACAATCTGAGTCAGCTATTCCTAAATGGCTATAATTTTAGTTCCAGTGGGAATTTCATCATAATTTTTGTTGAATGTAATAAGCTACTACGTAAGCATTTTTTATGATGTGACAATGTTTAAGAAAAGAGAGAAGAAACAAGTTTCATATGGCACGATTAGCAACTATCTATGAGTCATAAAATTAAATGTCTATAAAATTATAGAATAAAACTTTATATTAAGAATGAGTGTTTCATTCATATTTAATTTTATTCTATATAACATGATAAAACTCTCTGACGAGACTAGCCTAAGGGTGAGGCCAAACACATTGGCGCCGTGGCCACAGACGGAGCTGAGGGCCCCGGGGCTCACTTAAATCTCCTAACGTGGACATAGATAATCACCGAAATGTAAGAGCAAAAAGGAAGAAGAAAATTATTTTCTTATGATGGTTTCGTGATAAGGATGTCGTTAATGATGACACCTCACCAACCAGAGCAACTAATCAACAGCCTACTAGCGTAGTCTGGTGCTTCATTTTTTGTCACCTTTGGTGTGCCTTGAATTTTATATACCTTGATGGTGAACTTGTGCGGACATACATAAGCATGGGAGCAAAAAAGGGCAATTTATACTTATACCCACAGTTGATCTTTTTTTAAAGAATTCAAATGTGAAAGTTACAGAATATAGCTATTCAGATTCATAGCTTTTTACCATGGTGTTTTTAGAAAGGACGACAAAAACTTAACCGCAATATATATTAGAAGAACAAAATAAAAACAAAGAGTTTGTCCAGTTTTTTAGAGAAACTGGACCTAAAACCTCTATAACCAGAGATGCTACAAACTTGTGTATAGTTTTTTTTTAAAAAAAATGGATCTAGAAATGCTTCGTAACAAAAAGTGCCAGCAAGACAGAGCTGTAAAGTCATGAGTTGTAGTGCTGTACAGATTTTCATCAGAAGGAGCGGAGCAAATTGGACTCTGGAAGCAGTAGATGGTAACATCAGCTAAGAAAGAATCAAGTTAGGTAACATCAGCTAAGAAAGGTTTTAAAATGAATCTTATCTTATCCTTAGCACACTCTTCTTTGTGTTTTTCTTCTTTGTTGGCGATTGGCGTACCTTCCAGTAGCAGTTGTCTTCAATGAGAGAGATGGGATAGATGGGGCAATTTGTGGATGCAAGATTTTTACTCTGAAATTATTCTCTATCCAATTTATATATGTGGTAATAGTCTCTGTTACTAAATACTAAAATAAATCCGCCCATTGCCAAAAAAAAAATCAAATTGTTGCTCTCCTGGATAATAACGATGTCATGGCCTCGTAGGACCATATTTAGGTGGAAGGAAGTTCGTTAGATGTGCAAGAACCAAAGTATTTTATTGTTCATTCAGTGATGTTGAGTCACTATCGTCAGAAATTTCCTTTCAGATAAAATAACTCAAGTACGTCCGCAATATTTCCTGTCATTTATTTGACTGGTAGCCGCCCGCCCCCTCCCCCTCATATTTATTCTGTCTGAGTCTGACTGACCATTTTTGAGATGGTTAACATGATTTACTGGCAGTGGCAGCCCTTGTGTTTCAACTTACTTTAAGAATTTCTTACAGTTTCCCTCCTTGAGGAGGGGATTGTACTCAGAAATGGGCTGTATAAACAAGAGGAGCATAACACCGTTTCTCTATCCATATAGTACATGCCATCAGATACCAAAGTATTTATTGGAAGCAGGGGCAGAGACAGGGGGTGCAGGGGCCAAACCTCACTATGAGCCTGAATTTTCCACTAAATTGTTTCACTTCAAATAAATTTTAAAAAATCAATGCTGTTGGTCCCCCTAACATTAAAAAAACATCAACTTCCTAGCTCCGTCCCTGATCGGGAGTGCATATAAACATCTTTTGACATAAGCATTGTGACGTCAATTAGTGATGGCATGCAGCTAAGAAGGCAGCATTGCATGAGGCCATGCATGGTGTGGTGCCCAATTATTCACCCACCATCCAAAGTTGCTCACACATACCATGGCCCTGACCTCTGTCTCCCAAACCAAATCATGGATGCCCTGCACCTTGCAAAGCAAGGGTTCATATACTGTATCAATATGTAAATGGTGGTCACAATCAATACACGCATGCTAATGTGTTGTTTATACTAGTACTACTAGACAAAAAAGCAGACCAATGGATAATGTATTGTTCCTAACTTGGAGTATGTATGTTTTTTTTTGTGTGTGACTGTGAACATATATAGGAGTATGTATATTATAATGGAATTCATTCTTTTCAAAACCATTTCGTCGATATATATATCCACCAGTAGCTTTCAGCAGGTATATATATATATGTACAGATAGAAAGCTTCTAGGACTGTAGGCCCAGGAGTATATCATGCATGCATGTGGTGTACGATACGATCATTCATTACAATACAAGGGCCGTTGCGGTATCATGTCTTTGTTTGTTCGGATTCGGTCGGCGCCGAGGGGTGTGGCCGGAGGTGTAAATCCGCTTAAAGCTCTCATGCACTAGTGAAACGGCAGGAATAGTATCTCCGCAAGTCCAATCCATGGAAAGAGTAAAATTCCGGTGGCGACATTATACAATCTTGTGCAGATACGTTCAGGTGCAGAACTACCATATATTTGCAGTACGGGGTACGTGCTTTGTACGAGATGGATCGGACGATCGATGCCTCTACATGCTTTTTCAGACTTCAGACACGCTATAATATAATAAAAACAGGGTTACACTACTTGAGCCGCCCTTTCTGAATTACTCCTATATTAGTATTAGGCTGCGATCAGACGACCTCAGGCCGGGCGATCGAGAAGCTAAAAGATAGGGATGAATATGGACAAGCTCAAACGCAACACGACGCGTATGATCGGGTAGGGATCGTCCACGGTGACGGTGGCCAAAAAGTCTGGCCCGTAGCGAGGAGGAACCGTGTCTGGTTGTCGGATCGATTGGCCCCGGACCTTGCCGGAGAGCGCGCGCGCGTCAGCAAAACTTGCTGCTAGCGAGGCTGATGGAGCTACACACGGCACGGCACGGCTCGGAGAAGCACGAAGTATTTTGTGTGTGGATCGGTGGTGGTGGCCTGGTGGGGGTGTGGAGCCGCTCGGGGCTCGGCTGTTGCGGTGTTGCCATATAGTAGGACGTACGCAGGACGCCACTCGATCTCGGAAGCCAATGCAAGGCCACCGGGCCCCGGCGCGTCGACGGACGGACGGCGACGTGGGCTTGGTTTCACGTGGCTCGCGATAGTACTAGGTGCTATCTATCCTGCGCTGGTTTAGCACCGGGCATGCACAGGGAGTTTATTTTCGCAGTGGCCGATACCGAGATAGTACTAGGTGCTATCTATCCTGCGCTGGATGTGGACCGTTCGTGCATCTCATGTTGAGCAAAGCAAACAGATCTGTAACAGGAGCCAGATAGGATCGCGTGGGGTATGGGTATCATTATTTGTGCTGATCCTAAACACTAGCTGAGAAGTACTAACATATATCTACTAGTAGCATACTGCATAGCTAGGCACTTGAGCGTGTCTTGAGCTCATGTCTGTGAAAATTTCATCACTTTTCTAGTAGCTAGGAGTATAAGTATATGTTTACAAAAGGAGAATATCTTGGCAGATGGTTGTGTCTATCCTAATATTTACAACTACCAATCTACCAACATATATATATATAGCCAGGCAACGACCGGCTCGATCGAGAATGAAGCATGTGAACACTATTGTTTGCGAAATTTCTTACTACTTTTTTATGTCATTTTGGTGCGCAACATAGGACCATGCGGCACGGAACGATAGGGTGTGCTGTGTGCCGTCGTAGAAAATTCTTGTGTCTATCCACTGGAGTCTGCGCCTGGTCGTCAGCGACCTTTGTCACCACACGTCCCCACGTCACGACATGACCAATCCGATTGGCGGAGCTCTCGTCCAATGGGTCGCGGCGCCATGGGATTCACGCATCCTGCCGTCGCGGCCGTGCGTGCGTCCGTGGGCCAATACGAGCTCAGTTAATTAATTGGGTAAAACCGCGCGCTTTTCCGTTTTGTGCGCGGCTTGGCTTGACTCCATTCCATCACAGCAACTTGCCACTTGCCAGTAAACAACACAAAGGGTGTTGGCCGATGGCAATGGGTAAATCCCCACCGGGTATTGGTATCCTAGACCCGGACTCACCAGCAAAATGCAGCCCCATTAAAATCCCTGTACCTGTTGCGGTTGTGGGTAAGAAAATTTTCCAAACCCGCGCCCGGCTGGATAAACCCATGGACAAATGGGTCGAAACATTCCGTACCCGTGTACCCGTTGGGCGAAGGTTTTCCCCCGTTTAGAGATACCCGTTGGGTGAAAGTTTTCCTCAATTTAAAGATTCTAATAGAGTAAATCCCCGTTGGGTCATGGGTCCTCATTACCGTCTTTAGCATCTTTAGAGTGGAGTAGGAGATGCCATAGCAAGAGCCCTATCTCTTTATACCACAATCCTAGCTCGATCGACACGGGCCATCTATACACTAGAACGGGGTGCTACACTTGTGTAGAGAGTACGTACTTGAGTTGTACTCCTTTCATTCTAAATTATAAGACATTCCAAGAATCTTGGAGAGTTAAAGCATTTTAAGTTTAACTAAAATTATGGAGAGAATTATAAAGAAAAGATTTATAACATTAAATAGGTATATAAAATATAATTAATAAAAAAATTTAATAATACTTAGTTGGAATAATAAATGTTATTATGTAAATTTTAATTAAACTTTAAATTCTTTGACTTTTCAAGATTTTTGGAATAAGATGGAGGGAGTATCTTACCCTGCAGCCAACAGCCACGGCAACATACAAAACCAGCTCTTTGTGAGGAAAAAATCACAGAATTATTGGCGCGTCTCCTTTTTTTTTTCTACTACTGTTTGCTGCTGTGGTCTGGATAATTGGGCATCCAAACAAACAAACAAAGGCTTCTGCTCCTCGCTGGCACAACCAAAAACTTCTCGTCATCCAATTTGCAGCTCCCTCCCGCACCAAACCCAAGAGGAGGGGGAGAGAGATGGAGGAATAAAGCAGGGTGCACGCGGAGAGGGAGAGCCAGCCGGAGATCAAAAGGGAGGAGGACGGAGGAAAGCTTGCTCTGCTCTCAGAGAGGGAGAGAAGAGAGAAGCAGGGCAGGGGCAGCCCATGGCCTCTGCTCCAGCCGCTATATAAGACCGACCCGGGCGACGCCTCTGCTTCCCCGTAGTCCGTCCCCCCACCCGTCCTGGTCTCACTCATGCTTCGGTCCACGCACCCACCAAGCCCCACCAGCGGCAGCGGCAGCTCCGCGGCGCCGGCGTCGTCCAGCAGCTCCGACGCCGCGATGGTCGGGGGCGGCGCGGCGGCGGCGGGCAGCGGCGCCGGCGCCGGCGGGCCGAGCGGCGCCAAGCTGCTGCAGATCCTCAACGTGCGGGTCGTGGGCACCGGCGACCGCGTCGTGGTGCTGTCCCACGGGTTCGGGACGGACCAGTCGGCGTGGAGCCGCGTGCTCCCGTACCTCACCCGCGACCACCGCGTGGTGCTCTACGACCTCGTCTGCGCCGGCAGCGTCAACCCGGAGCACTTCGACTTCCGACGCTACGACACGCTCGACTCGTACGTCGACGACCTCCTCGCCATACTCGACGCGCTCCGCATCCCGCGATGCGCCTTCGTCGGACACTCCGTCTCCGCCATGATCGGGATCCTCGCGTCCATCCGCCGCCCCGAGCTCTTCGCCAAGCTCGTCCTCATCGGCGCATCGCCCAGGTACCGTATACATGCATCTATCTACACACATGCTGTGATGCCCGATCCAATTCATTCGTTCAATTTCATCAATCAACCATCCCTGTGGAGTTTAATTTGAGGCGGGTCGGAGAGAAAAAAAAAAAGAAAAGCCGCGAGCCATCCCTCTTTTATTGAGAATTAAGAGTGATGATTGATTAATCAATTCATTCCGGCGGCCCGGGCCACCAGGTTCCTGAACGACAATGACTACCACGGCGGGTTCGAGCTGCCGGAGATCCAGCAGGTGTTCGTCGCGATGGCGGCCAACTACTCGGCGTGGGCGGTCGGGTACGCCCCGCTGGCGGTGGGCGCGGACGTGCCCGCGGCGGTGCAGGAGTTCAGCCGCACCCTCTTCAACATGCGGCCGGACATCTCCCTCCACGTCTGCCGCACCGTCTTCAACACCGACCTCCGCGGCGTGCTGGGCATGGTGCGCTCCCCCTGCGTGGTGGTGCAGACCACCCGCGACGTCTCCGTCCCGGCCTCCGTCGCCGCCTACCTCAGGGACCACCTCGGCGGCCGCACCACCGTCGAGTTCCTCCAGACCGAGGGCCACCTCCCGCACCTCAGCGCCCCAGGCCTCCTCGCCCAGGTGCTCCGCCGCGCGCTCGCCCGGTACTAGCAGCGCCTACCGCCTGCCTGATTGTGAACGGTATTTTTTTACCGCCTCGATTTACCCCTGCCCATGCAGAGAATCAAAAAATGGCGCGAGTCGCGCCGTTTGCTGTGCCTGTGCGCGCCATGACTGTAGTAGTACAACTTGTTCTGGTACCCGATTTCCTTTTTTTACTTTTTACTGGAGCCGAGCAGTAGTACTGGTACTCCGCATCTTGCCTTCCACCCAAGGACAGATAAGTGGGCCTGCTGGCGACACGTGGCGAGTGGCGAGTGCTCGAGGCGGTGCACGAGCTCGTTCCCGTCTTCGCCTGGCGCCGTTGCCTTTGTCCCATCTGCAACGGCAGCAGGACGACTAGAGGAGGCTGTAACTTTTTTTATTACTGCTGCTGCTAGTTTATTTACGGCTATGATATGAGAATGAGATAGGGATCAGCTGGCGCCCCGGCGGATCTTCTGACTATGATTAAGCGGCTAATGTTCTGGATTGGTTTGATTGGCATCATTATGTTACGTGCATAATTGGGTTTTTGGATAAGTCCTGGACTCCTGGGGGAAGGGGAAGCAAACCGAGAAAAAGCCGTGGCGGATGGTTTCCCACGTCATGCATGGGCCATCTTCCTGTCGTCGCACCTATTTATCGCTGATAATGAAGTTGACCGTGCCACCTAACTGCATCCTAACATGCCTACGGACAGGCTAGAAATGGCTTCGATCGGTGTAGCAAAGATGACGCCGTTGCGGTCTGTCGCTGACGATTGGCCTTGATTTTCTTAATTCTTCCCAAGCTATGCATTTCCCTTTTTTTCTCTAAAAAAATAAAAGACTTTCAGTACGTGTACTCTACATCAAGTTGAGTGCTGCTGTCTTAGGTTCATTCATGCATCCTTTGCCGAGCGATGATGCCAGTGTAGTGTCTTTGGGATGCTTAGCGTTAGTAGGATATGGATATAATAGTAGAAGTATGTGCGTCAGTGCGTCGCAAGAGTGGGTGCGTGGGGGCCGCGGGGAGCCCCACCCTGAGCTAACGTGCTGATCTCCGTGATGCTTTTGATATGGTTGGTATGTCGCCGCTGTTAAGCATTTGTCGCCACTAACCAGCGACTGTGGCCAAAAAAAAAATGATCCCCCGACCGTTAGCATTGGCTCCGGCGAACAAGTTGCATATTCTTATCCACACAGAGGAGTGCTGGAGTTAGACTGGTCTAATCTAATCTAATCTCTCCCAGCCGGTGCCGGCCGCCGTCACCGATTCCAGTCGGCATGTCCTCCACACTCGCTACCACTTCAGCTAGCAGCCAAACGACGCCATCTTTGTCCGAGTGCTAGTGCTGCTAGCGCTGAGAATCGTGAGCGCGCGCGTGAGGTCGTGAACAAAACGTCCCCTCCCTCCCTGGGTACCCCGCGCGCACACCAGTGTCCAGTGGCCCAGTGGCGACGAGGACGCTGGGACACGGGCTCGCGATTTTGTCCCCCGGCGCACGCCCACGTGAACAAGAAAACGAAGCCTCTTTGGACGGTTGTTTGGTGGCGGACGGCACCGTCGTCGTCCACCGCGGGCGCACGGAGCCAGCCAGCCGCGACCGAGAACAGGCGAGAAAGAGGAGGAGGATTCCGTTGCGTGCGTGCGTGGAGCGCGAGGGGATTTGGGCGGGCGATTTGGTGCGGGAGACGGGGGCGGGCGATCAGGTTCTCTTCTCGATCCCCCGGCCGCGGGGCCCCGGCTCTCGGAGGTGAAGGAATCCGCGGCGCGATAAGATGGGACCCGGGCCGCCCGGAAGGGGAAGGGGAAGGCCGGAAGGAAAGGAAAGGAACATGGCCATTGCCTGCCCGACGTGTCAGCTGCAGCCCGTCGAGTGTCGCGGTCGCGCTACAGCCAGGCGCTCGGCTCGGCGATGGACGGGGAACCACACGCACACACAGTGGCGAGGCCTATTGCACGGCGGTCCCTACCGTCCACTTGTGACAGATCGAGACGTCGAGTTGCCACATAAACAGCGGCCGGGGCTGACGCATCTTGGACTTTTCTTCGCGGGCTGCCTCTACGTACTGTCAACTCTGGAACTAGCTGAAGGTTGGAGAGTACGGTCGGCCGGGGAGAAGCTGCACAGTCCGAACATGATGCGGCGCCAGCGGCCATGCATAGCTTTGGTTCTTGACCAGAAAAAAAAAAAAAAACGCCGATGGCTCGCTCACGGTCACCGACATTGGTAAGGCCTTGTTTAGTTCCAAAATTTTTTGCAAAATAGGAATAGTAGCACTTTCGTTTGTATTTGACAAATATTGTCTAATTATAGACTAACTAGGCTTAAAAGATTCGTCACATCAATTCCGACTAAACTGTGCAATTAGTTTTAATTTTTATATATATTTAATACTCCATGCATACGTCTAAAGATTCGATGTGACAGAGAATCTGAAAAATTTTGCAAAATTTTTCAGGAGCTAAACAAGGCCTAAGATATAAGACGACCTTGCAAATTTATTGGGTTTAACATGTGAAAGAAGTCTAAACAGAGCAGCTCTTTTGGCAGCAAAAAGTTCCCATCAATTTTCTCGTGGTTTACTTCTGTCCAAAATCCAAAAACTTTTCAAGATTCTCCGCCACATCGAATCTTATATCATATACATTGAGCATTAAATATAGATAAAAAAAATAATTACACAGTTTATCTATAATTTATGAGACAAATCTTTTAAGCCTAATTAGTCCATGATTGGACAATAATTATCAAATACAAACGAAAGTGTTACAGTACGCAAAAACTTTTTACACCAACAAATAAACAAGGCTATGCTTCTATATGGCGTAGATTCGTAGAAACAAGGCTATCCCCAAGTACGGGGGTATTTTCCCGCCTGATTTTATTGAATTTGGGCTTTTATCCCCATATTACAAAAGAGCTGTACAAAGGTATTTCACGAGTACAAAGGTATCTCTCCTCTAATTTCAACAGCACAACACAAAGACGTGGTAAAAAGTACCCTAAAATAAAACTATGTTAGGAATCCAACACAAGACTTCATGGAACCAAAGGACACTTCCATACCATTACGGCAAACCATCGCTTGTGAGTTAGTATAATGTAAATCATTTTCTAGATAACATTTGGCCATTTGGATCGGCCTTTTCAGCATACCATATGTATAGATTGTTACTTGTAAATTACATGGTGGTTCGCGTGATCGCCTGATCTATGTTCTTTTTCTGAATGGATTTGTGTTGTGTTGTTGAAATTAGGGAGGGCAGAGTAAAAAAAGGAGACCGGGAAAAGGAGAAACCGGGTAGGAGAAGGTTGTGTAGAAGAGAACATTAGGATCACATAAGACCAAATGAATGATGGGGTGGGACAAAACATTAAGGGAAGAGAAATTTTGCCACTTTATTATTAAGTATAAGTATACATATAGATACAAGTTTATACTTACTCTTTCTGTTCCAAAAAAAACATGCAATTCTAAGAAAAATGCTATATTAAAGTATCCCAAGTCTTTAACAAAATTCATAATATTAATCGTACTAGATAGGTACCATTAGATTTGCCATGAAACATATTTTTTATAATATACTTATTTGGTATCATGAATATTAATATTTTTACTATTATATTTGGACCAACTTTAGACACTTAACCTAAAATGACTTTGAGTTACATTTTTTGGGGACGGTCCATACAACTAACTAAAATTACTTGTATTAATTTGCATGTTTTCCCTCTTTTTTTTGCAAATCCCATGTTTATTTTGTTGTTCAGTTAGGCTAGACTAGAGTGGATTGGGCCCATTCTGAGCTGGTGAGGCGCACAATGCTGGTTTGGGCCTTGAGCTCATGCGCGGCCCGTCTTCCGTCTGCAGTCCTTCAGCCCGCTTTCATGTCCTCCCGTTTACCGATGGCTCCTTTTCAGCAGTAGCCTGTAGCCATGCCATGGTGACACGTACTCCTGGTACTCACTGTGGCCAGCATCACTGCTTCCAATTGACTAACCATTGTGCGCTGATGTCTTTGTGTCATGACTCCACATGAATGCCTGTCGTTTGTCATCCATGGCTTTGAGAATTCCTAGCCGCACGAATCGTGATTAGTTGTATTGTATATGGATTATGGACCATGTTTAGTAGCACCAGCACCCTTGGTAATTGAGTAGAGACGCTTGCCAACCAAAGAGGTGCCAGTCAGTCTTACTGATGACGGGAGCAAAAGAGAGAGCTTGAGCTTCTCTTTTGATAGCGGCAGGCCCAAGTAACTTTGGGAAACCCCTCCTGCCAGCATCCAAGGATCTTCATACATCTGTGCAGACTGCAGAGTATGTATATTTAGTTGCGTAGCAAAAGCTAACTATCTCAAAAAGACATAACAAGTTACAAATTCGAACGGAGGAAGTACTAATAATGGCAATGATCTTGGAATCTCCAATGTAATGCTTCTGGATATACAATGTTACCTGGAATGGATTGTTCAGTATTGGCAATGGCAACATAATGTTTTACAATGAAATGTAATGCCCTCTGGATATGCAATGTTCAGTAATTTTCAGGGACCCATAACTGATGATATTTTTACTAGGTTTCGGTCAAATACTTTTGGTTTTGGGCAACCTGTGCTCTTAGTCGAGTGAGAGCGACTGGGAACACTTGGCCATTCTGTAATGTTCAGTCCTCAAGCATTTTGCCACACTGAATTTTGCCGTCTGCATACATTGAAGTCTCAGTGTAGTGTATACTGTATTATATAATGAGTATCAACAACAACATTTCAGTATCTCACTCCCTTTTTCCATGTGACATCGATGTAACCTCAAACTTAATTTGTTTATGTCGACGTGGTTTGGAACTGAAGTAGTGGCGCATGCACTCAGTTTTTGTTTGTTGGTCATGATATAAGCTTAAGAAGTTGCATGTGCATTCCTGTCTTTTCAGTTTTTGCCAAGCCAATGATGCAATTGCATCATGGAAATGATCCATTTTACTTTGCCAACTGTTAGCGATTAATACAAGGGAGCACACATTCCATTTCAGAAAGAACAAAGGTCTAGCCTGAACTTCTCAGAGCAGCACTGCAAATCCGGAAAACAACACTCAAATCCGACTAATCCATCAGTATTGACTAGCGTCACAATGCAATCACCTGCCTCCAAAACCATGAAAATCACCAAACCTGAAAACTCCTGAACTTCTCAGGAAAAATACACTGTCAAAACTGAACTGTATCTCAGCAATGCAGAATTCGGCCTTTCAGCCGATTGTAAAATTCAGTGTTAATTGTCCAGGCAACAACACCACAACACTGCAATCTTCAAATTCTCAAGCTGACACGACAATCATAGCCTCAAATTTACAAAGACGTTCAATCATCACACTCAAAATCGAGCCATGTATTTACCGTCCATGAATTTACCGTCTCAATTCTGAAGGCGCCGGCTAAACCGCCGACCGTGTGAGTCCCACTGGCCTACACGCCTAGTACGCTGGTCCTCCTCCGTCCCACGGTCTCAGGCCTTTTCCCTACCGGCTACCGCGTAGAAGACGCGTCGCAAGTTCCTCTTCGTCCTCGGTCTTTGAAGAGGGAAAAAAAAAACAACGGGCGCGCGCACACACACTCATGACTCATCACACACACACACACAAAAGCCTCCTCGCCCTCCCGTCCCTTGACTTGACTTCGAAACCGTCTTGTCTTGCCACCTCATCTAACATCATCTCGTAAATTCCAACCAAATTGTAAATTTAGTTTTGTTTTTATCTATATTTAATACTCTATATATGCGTCTAAAGATTCGATGTAACGATGAATCTTTAAAATTTTTAGATTTTTAAGTGGAAGTAAACAAGACCTTAGTTTTCTTTACACCAAAATTCGTTCCCTCCTTCGGCCACCGTCGCCTCTTTCTTTAGCCGTCAAATGCCACAGCGTAGTATCTACCGCTACCCGTTTGGCCTGCTGCGGGGGACAAAACCAAGGCACTGTTTATTTTTCGAAAAAAATTGTAAATTTTTTTAGATTTCTCACATAGAATCTTGCAACATATACGAACATTAAATATAGATAAAAAATAACTAATTACACAGATTACTTGTAATTTACGAGACGAATCTTTTGAACCTAATTAATCCATAATCGGACAATATTTGTCAAATACAAACGAAAGTGCTATAGTGTCTATTTTGTAAATTTTTTTGAACTAAACAAGGCCCAAATCACTACAGCGCTGCGTAGCTTATTGTTTGTCAAGTTCGGTCTTGAGCACATTTGTTACAGCTGTTGTACGGAGTGTTCAACATTCTTCATGAGAACAACCTAATTCTTATTGGGAACATTCTTCGCAAGAACAAAGGTCCTGCTGGGAACAGACGTAGAACAGTTACGAGACCACCTCAAATTCTAAGGAAAGGAACGAAGAAGACAATTTTTTCGTCCTTAATTTTATGGATTTTTAACTGAGAGTTCCGACATAATTATCACAGCAGATTTTTAACTGATACCGCCACATTGTTTGTTAAGTTTGGCCTGAGCAGTTTTGTTGCAGCTGCTGAACATAGTGTTCAACGTTCTTCATGGGAACAAGTCAGATCTTGCTGGGGACAGGCATAGAACCTACCTCAAGTTCTAAGTGAAGGAACAAAGAAGAAAAATTTTGTTAAATTTATGGATTTGTGTAAAACATGAGTTCCGATATAATTATGACAGCACATTTTTAACTGATACTCCATCACCTTCTTAAGTGCTCTCTGCGCTTTTTTCCGAAGGGAAGGGAGTGTTCAATATTCTTTGTGAGAACAACCCAGATCTTGCTGGGGACAGGCGTAAAAACGTTTGAGGCATTGAGGCCACCTCAAGTTCTAAGGGAAGGAACGAAGAAGACAATTTTTGTTAATATTATGGATTTCTGTAAAACGACAAAATTATGACAGCATATCTTTAACTGGTACTCTATCACTTTCTAAAGTGCTCTCTACTACTCCTTTTTTTTTGGTGAAGGGAAGGAATAATTATAATAAAACTCGGCATAATACATCCCCAAATTATATAAAAAATATAAATTAAATAAGATACAATAGTCTATCTAGATTCTTCCATCGTCTTATTTTCTTATGGCTTTTTTCGATGGAGCCGGTGCTCTAGATGAACACAGTCTTGTTAAACACCACCGAAGCGAGGTGCTCTCTGCTATTCAAGTTGATAAGATTACAATAAACTAATGAATAAAAAAAGATTACGATCAACTAACTGTTAATTGTATCTCCAGGATGCATAGGCAACCTGAGCATGCGATGATGTTTTTAGGCCTTGTTTAGTTCCGAAAAATTTTGAGAAATGGACACTGTAGCACTTTCGTTTGTATTTGACAAATATTGTCCAATCATGAACTAACTAGACTCAAAAGATTCGTCTCGTCAATTTCGACCAAACTGTGCAATTAGTTTTTATTTTCGTCTATATTTAATACTCCATACATGCGTCCAAAGATTCGATATGACGGAGAATGTGAAAATTTTTGCAAAATTTTCTGGGAAGTAAACAAGGCCTTACTTGCTGAAATGGGGACAGGCGGGTGACTTGATGGGCAGCAAAAGTTGGTGATGCAAGGAAGTTTTGCCTCTTCGTCCTCGGTCTTTGAAGAAGGAAATAATAAGAAAACAAACAACACGCGCGCGCACAAAAGCCACCTCTCCTCGCCCTCGCGTCCCTTGATTTGTGACCTCGAAATTTGAACGTTTTTTTTTTGGGTTGTTGGCGTCTTACCATCTGCATGCACTCGCCGCGCCCGTGGTCCGTCTCCGTCCCGATAATGGGCCGCACCTCGCAGGAACTATCTTCTTCACCGCATAGAATATACGTACGGTATTTTCCTATGCAGTGACTTGGTAGCACGTCGTTCCGTTCCGTCGTTGTTGGACCACACCACCGTGCCGTGACTCTCAAAACGCGGCGCCTATCGAGGCCTGAGATCTGAAGCAACTCCATCTCCATTTGTCGCTTGCTCTGTTGCTAATTGCCATTCCGCTTCGAATTGTTCAGTCCCTCGTTCAATCATCCTGTCGAGTGCGAGGATCGTGGGACCAATGTTCTGTAGCACAAGCGTTTCTGCAAAAAAAAAAAAAAAGGGCCCATGTCCTGTTTGATTCTCCTCGCTTCCTGCCTCGAGTAAACCAATCAATCAATCGACCTCGTCTTCTTGTCATCCTAGTTATGTCAAGCACGTCAAACAACAAACGTTTATGTTATGTTATGTTAACAACTCGAAATCTCGAATGATAAACTCATCATCGTTACACGTAACATTTTCTTGTGCCGAAATTACTCGAGAACTGAGTTGGACTTTCGCCAAAAAGGTGGTGTCGTTCTCGGCCCGGCCCAGCATGCACGAAAATGCCCAGAACTCGGCGTGTCCAACCACGGGGACGGAGTTGTCCAAAAAAATAAACACGGCGACGGGGTGGTCAGTCACTCTCACTCGCTCGCTTTTTCGCAGGTCGGGGAAAGCAAAGCAGCCTCCTTTGGTCCTTGCTTCTCCGTCTCCTCTCCATCCCTCCCTCCAAACTTTCCTCCTCTTGTCCGGCTCGGATCCTAGCAAACCACCGCGCACCTTCCCTTCCTCCCACCCCCGGCCAGCCCAGCGTGCGCGACGCAACTTCCGGCAATGTGCTTGCCCACGCCACAAGTCGCCGTCACGTCCTTACGCGTCAACGGCGCGGCCCCACGCCCACGCGGTTGAGCTGAGAGAGAGAGAGAGAGAGAGAGAGAGAGGAGAGCGAGAGCCCCCTCCCCACCCCCCACGCGCCCTCGTGAGTATATTACGCACGCGGCCGCGGCAGGGTTGGGTTGGTGGGAGAGGGAATTCGAATCCGGCAGCCGGAGCCGAGAGAGATGGAGAGCTACCTCAAGGAGAACTTCGGGGCCGTGCAGGCCAAGCACTCGTCGGAAGAGGCGCTGGGACGATGGCGCAAGCTCGTCGGCGTCGTCAAGAACCCCAAGCGCCGCTTCCGCTTCACGGCCAACCTCGACAAGCGCAGCGAGGCCACCGCCATGAAGAAAAACAACCATGTACGTACATGCGGGCCTGTTCCTCCCCTCCGTCCCCCTGATCTCTGCTCTCTGAGTTTCCCATGCTTCAGCAGCGCCGGTTCCTGCTCCTGCTCTGAAGACCGCAGCAGCAATTTCAATGTTCATTCTAATGTTAGCGCTGTCTTAGCTAAAATTTCGTCGTATCTTATTCTTCCTTGCTCCTGCTCTGCGGACTGCATCAGTAATTAGGATGTTTCATGCCAATGCTAGCTAGAATTTCATCGTATGTTATTCTTCTGATGCCAGTGGGTACTCGGATTGCTTAGAGTCTCGAAAAAATTTAAATGTTGCGAAATTAGATACAGAGTCGGTCAACACAAGTTAGGTTGATTTGTTCAAAGAGGTGTGCGCCACAGGATTTTAGTCAAAAAGGAAATATGGAGCGTGCCAATAACCACTACTAAGAATGAGTCTGCTCACAGTTTCAAAGGAAGAATGGTCGATACCAATCGCTCGGATAATGTTCAGATAGGAAGGACATCTCAGCATATTATTTATATATTTTTTTTTCGAAATTTCTGCAGCAATAATTTCTCTATCTTTTCCCCTAAAGTTCTGCAGCATATTTTAATGCTGCGCACAGTTTGTTTGTTGGTGATCATAACCTTACTTTAATTACCATATGACATTATGAAACACAAGAGCACAATATTATAATAGTCTGGGTTACACAAGGAAAGTGCAGACAACACCACATCCAAAGCCAAATATATAAAAACCTGAAACGTCATGTTCTCCCAGACTCTGAGAGCGACCTCTACGCTGCACCTGCAATTGACTAATAGAAGCGTGGATCAGGTTCTCAACAACTTTGTTTTCCAGCGAACATGAAACTATGTCCCTGATTGCTGGAATATGTTAAACGCAAAGTACTGATCATGAACAGAAACAAAACGTGTTTGTCTTTTATTTTATGTTTTTATTAATAAACTCTGGACTACTATATGGAAAAGAATCTTGCTGTGTGTTAGTCTTTTTTATTTCTGCAGGTTGCAATATTTCCCTAGAGAGTATCCAATCAAGCATTTTAGGCCATATTTGGAACCGATGAATCATAGAGATTTGTGTCTGTTTTTTGTAGAATGATTTTGATGTTTGTGTGCTTCAGATATGCACCTAATTGTTTACTGACAGTATAGGTGACACTATGAATTTTAGTCGCATTAAAAAATATTGGTGGATTGTTCATAAAAAGTTATTTCACAATGGTATACTTATCCTTTCTTCTTTTCCTGCTAAGAAGATTATGGTTCACCATGGATGTTACTTTGTAATAGTTCAGTGTTGCAACTGTAAATTTATTTATTTTACTAAATTAACCTTTATCTATCTTTAAACTTATCTAAATTTTTCCTATGAACAAAAATATTGTAGGGTTTTGAGTAAGCTGCGTGTCAATCTCAAGAAGAACTTACAATTAATGAATATTTTTACCTATCTCAGGAGAAGCTGCGTGTTGCCGTGCTTGTTTCAAAGGCTGCACTTCAGTTCATCAACAGTAAGTACCACCCCACCTCAGTCTGTAGTTCAAACTTCTATCATTTTCTTCAATCATCAATCTTACCACCACTTTAATTCCACAGGCATTGCTCCATCGAGTGAGTACAAGGTCCCCGCCGATGTCAAGGCAGCTGGTTTCGGCATCTGCGCTGAGGAGCTGAGCTCGATTGTTGAGGGCCATGATGTGAAGAAGCTGAAATCTCATGGTGGTGTCCAGGGCCTCGCATCCAAGCTATCCACTTCGGAGTCTGACGGCCTCGCCACGTCTGCAGACAAGCTATCGACCCGGCGGGGTGTTTTTGGTGTCAACAAGTTCGCGGAGGCGGAGTCACGTGGCTTCTTGGTCTTTGTCTGGGAGGCGCTGCAGGACATGACGCTCATGATCCTTGCTGTGTGCGCGTTCGTCTCGCTCATGGTTGGCATCGCTACGGAGGGATGGCCCAAGGGCGCGCATGACGGGCTCGGCATTGTGGCCAGTATCCTGCTGGTCGTGTTTGTCACAGCCTCAAGCGACTACCGCCAGTCCCTGCAGTTCAAGGACCTCGACAAGGAGAAGAAGAAGATCACGGTGCAGGTCACCCGGAGTGGGTACAGGCAGAAGCTCTCAATATATGAACTTCTCGCCGGCGACATCGTTCACCTCTCCATTGGTGATCAGGTGCCAGCTGACGGGCTGTTCATGTCAGGCTTCTCGCTTCTGATCAACGAGTCGAGCTTGACTGGAGAGAGCGAGCCAGTTGCCGTCAACGCTGAGAACCCATTCCTTCTGTCAGGGACAAAGGTGCAAGACGGTTCTTGCAAGATGCTCGTCACCACTGTCGGCATGAGGACTCAGTGGGGGAAGCTGATGGCCACTCTCAGCGAAGGTGGTGATGATGAGACGCCATTGCAGGTCAAGCTGAATGGTGTGGCCACCATCATTGGTAAGATAGGACTTATCTTTGCTGTCGTCACATTCGCGGTGCTCACCGAAAGCCTGTTCCGGCGCAAGATCATGGATGGCACGTACTTGAGCTGGACTGGAGATGATGCATTGGAGCTGCTGGAGTTCTTCGCCATTGCTGTCACCATTGTCGTTGTGGCAGTACCTGAAGGGCTACCGCTGGCTGTGACACTGAGTCTTGCATTTGCAATGAAGAAGATGATGAATGACAAGGCACTTGTCCGGCACCTTGCAGCTTGTGAGACCATGGGCTCAGCGACCTCCATTTGCAGTGACAAGACTGGCACTCTTACGACAAACCACATGACCGTTGTCAAAGCCTGCATCTGTGGTAAGATCAAAGAAGTGGATGGTGATTCGGATACCAAGAGCCTGTTCTCCGAACTCCCAGACTCTGTCATGACGATTCTCTCCCAGTCCATATTCAACAACACTGGGGGAGACGTTGTCTTGAACCAGGATGGCAAACGTGAAATACTGGGGACACCAACTGAGACAGCTATTCTGGAGTTCGGGCTGTCACTCGGTGGAGACTTTTCGGCAGTGCGCAAAGCAAGCACCCTTGTAAAGGTGGAGCCATTCAATTCTGCCAAGAAGAGAATGGGAGTGGTAATCCAGCTCCCAGAGGGTGCACTGCGAGCACACTGCAAAGGTGCATCAGAGATCATACTGGCATCTTGTAGCAAGTACCTGAATGAGGAAGGCAATGTCGTCCCCCTGGATGAAGGAACCATTGATCACTTGAAGGCCACAATCGATAGCTTCGCAAACGAGGCACTTCGCACTCTCTGTCTTGCCTACATGGAAGTTGAGGATGGGTTCTCAGCCAATGATCAGATCCCGACAGATGGGTACACCTGCATTGGAATTGTGGGGATCAAAGACCCAGTCCGGCCTGGAGTGAAGGAATCTGTTGCCATCTGCAGGTCGGCAGGTATTACTGTCAGGATGGTCACAGGTGACAATATCAACACGGCAAAGGCAATTGCCCGGGAATGCGGCATTTTAACTGAAGGTGGCATTGCCATAGAAGGCCCAGATTTCAGAACCAAGAGTGAAGAAGAGCTTACTCAACTGATACCAAAGATACAGGTAAGTTCACGAGTTCTAGTACCCATCTTTTTGTGCGCTTTTGCAAAATCTAGTAGCTCATTGACCACTGTGCTTTGCTATGGATGCACCAGGTGATGGCAAGATCTTCACCACTGGATAAGCATACCCTTGTCAAGCATCTTCGAACTAAACTCGACGAAGTTGTGGCAGTGACTGGTGATGGGACAAATGACGCGCCTGCGCTTCATGAGGCTGATATTGGGCTTGCAATGGGCATTGCCGGAACTGAGGTAATTTCGAGACTCCCCTGACATTGCTAAAAATAACTAGCCATGTAACCAAACTATTACTGATATCTTATAGTAATCACCCATATCAAATATCTTGGAAAGTTATTTTTAGCTCTATTTAATAGTGTAATTTTTTGCTCTTTCATTCTTCTATATGGCTGCAACATCTATGAGATCTTGATATCCATGACCATGAGTAACACCATCAATTACATGATATCTCAAGTTAATTCACTATTTACTCCAATTTTGATTTTGACTCTTCTTAACATATTCTTGAAGGTGGCCAAAGAAAGTGCTGATGTCATCATTCTTGATGACAACTTCTCCACTATTGTTACCGTTGCAAAATGGGGTCGATCAGTGTACATCAACATTCAGAAGTTTGTGCAGTTTCAGCTCACTGTCAATGTGGTTGCTCTGGTGGTAAACTTCTCCTCAGCTTGCCTGACAGGTACATTTGTCATCCTTTATTGTTTGGAAATCCTTGTACTACTTGAGTAGAATGTCCTTTTGTTTATTTCATAAATCTACATCTCACTGTTCGTATTTATGCTCATTCAGGGAGTGCCCCTCTTACTGCCGTGCAATTGCTCTGGGTCAACATGATCATGGATACACTGGGTGCACTGGCATTGGCTACAGAACCCCCAAACAATGAACTGATGAAGAGAACACCTGTTGGAAGGAAAGGGAACTTCATCAGTAACATTATGTGGAGAAACATCCTGGGACAGGCCTTCTACCAGTTCCTTGTAATTTGGTACCTACAGACAGAGGGGAAGTGGTTGTTTGGTATCAAGGGCGATAACTCCGATCTAGTCTTGAACACACTTATCTTCAATTGCTTCGTATTCTGCCAGGTAAGTCCAAGCTAACTAGCTAAGTGCTGATGAATTGGTTAGTCTGCATTTGTACTCAGTTTAAATTTCTTGCACTAATGATACGATTATTTGCGAACTTAACCTTTAACTTTGCTGTGCAGGTGTTCAATGAGATGAGCTCGAGAGAGATGGAGAGGATAAATGTGTTTGAAGGCATTCTAAACAACAATGTGTTCATTGCTGTCCTCGGCAGTACTGTCATCTTCCAGTTCATCATAATACAGTTCCTTGGCGATTTCGCAAACACTACTCCTCTTACGCTCAACCAGTGGATAGCATGTATTTGTATCGGTTTCATAGGCATGCCTATCGCCGCTATTGTGAAGATGATACCGGTTGGATCTTCGTAGGAAACTAGAGCTAATTTCAGCCGAAAACCGAAGTTGGGCATAGCTACAGTCTGATCATGGCAATGAAGTTTTGTGTGTTGCCATTTGTGTACAAGATAGATCTCTGCTGCCTGATAATGCTTCTGTCTGTGAATCTTTCCCCTTTTTATCCTGTAGTGTTTGATCTTAGAGCATCATCCGAGTGTCAGCCAAGGTTGTGGGCTTGATCCTTAGAAAAGGCCTCGGACTGCTGTAGCTGTTCTTTGCTTTATTTTTTTTCCCCTGGTGCTTTTCCTTGGAACATTGGAGGCTGGATCTGTATATGGCAACCTTGTTGTTCACCCGAATGTGCTTGTTTTGACACCTACGTATCATTTTCATCATCTGCTAAGTTATGTTTCAGTCAGAAGTTCCAGAAATGAGTGGGGTTTAAATGTTTCTGATTTGCCAAGAAAACGTCCCCCCACTAGCTTCCAAGATCTGATAAGGCCATCATTATGCAGGAGTCTTGTGAATCTTCTGCTTCTTTATGCTCGTATAAAATCCAGCAGGATTCCTGCTTCCTTCTTATATCGCTTATTAAAAAGAGAAAAAAAACGGAGCGTATTTAAGTTTGACCAGGAATTAGTAGCAATCCAAATGCCAGCGTCAGAAGATACTACTGTGATCTACTGCTAGCACTGCACAGGCCTGCCAGTTCAGTTACTCCAACCTTGTTCCGGCATGGCATGGCATCCCAGGCTATCTTGACATCACAAATTGACAACATCACCAAGCTGGCAGCTGGCTTCCATCGCTACCGTCAGCAGTGTCATCGATGCCAATACGTTTTTTGACCAGTCAAGCACTGGCCTGTGAGCATGTTACTCCGGATCCTCTCCTACGAGACAAGACCTCCTGACTCCTGAGCACGAAGCAAGCAACCACCCGGGAATAAAATTCCAACAGTGCCACCCCTGCCACGTTTTTTTCTTTTTGACAAAAGCCACCCCTGCCACGTTGAGTTGCGCAAATGTTTTCTTTTGGGCCTGTTTAGATTGGGAACGGAAATTTTTTGAGTGTCACATCGGATGTGTCGGAAGGATGTCGGAAGAGATTTTTAGAAACTAATAAAAAAACAAATTACATAGCTCGTCAGGAAACTGCAAGACAAATTTATTAAGCATAATTAATCTGTCATTAGCATATGTGGGTTACTGTAGCACTTACGGCTAATCATGGAGTAACTAGGCTTAAAAGATTCGTCTCACGATTCTCAACTAAACTGTGTAATTAGTTTATTTTTTTATCTACATTTAATGTTTCATGCATGTGTCCAAAGATTCGATGGGATGGATGAAAAATTTTTAGGTGGGAAACTAAACAGGGCCTAGCCGGTTGCCAGTGCCAGGCGCACGGCACGACAGCCTAGCATCGCCAGTACATGGAGTTTTTACCAGGTCGTGTCCCTCTCACCTCGTGCCTGTCCCTTAGCTTTTGACCGCATGGGCCATGTGTGACCTTAGAAGCGCAGGAGCAGTTTTGTAATGGCAATGCACATTGCAAGGCCACTCTCGATCTTCTTGTGTTTATTTGAGACTGAGAGGAAGCTGAGCTACTGTCCTAATATTTCACCTGCCTAGCTGCCTTTTACTGCTGCAGCTGCAAGTGTGTGTGTGATATGTCCAAGTCAAAGCCATTTGCAGTGTATGAGACGCGACGCAGTGAGTTATGAAGGGGTCCAGCGTGCCGGTGCATGAGAGAGGAAAAGAGACACACACGAACAGTGCCAGCCATCTCCCAACAACAGCGGGGGGCCATGGCCATGGATGGACCATGGTTGTTGCGAGTAGAGCAGCAAGCAAAGCGAGCAGGCGATTTGATGACACGGCACAAAAGGCAACGCCGCCAGAAAGAAGGCAGCACAGCAGGGAACGAGCGTCTCTTTCACGATCCGCGCGATAAAACATTAAACTACTCCCAGCTGCCTGCTGTGCACGGCAACTGCACGCATACCAACGAACCAGCAGCAGGGCCTCGTCATCAATCACAGTCAACAGGTGAAATGGAGCAAAAGCACTCGACGAGTAGCCTTTGCCCTCAAAGGTTCGGCATCGGAAATCTGTCTGAAGAGCATGATACGGCTCAAGCAAATACTAACCAATTGACACAAATACCTGGTTAACTATATTGTCACTGATGCAGTGACTGGCTATTAATAATTAATAAACAGAGAAAGAAAAGATGACAGACAGCCGGGATTAGCTGGTAGCCTGGTACAGACGGGTATTCACACACAAAAAAAAACAATTGACTCCCTACTCCTTGACTTCACTCACTTTTACCATGGTAGGTACCCTGTGAAGTCAGGTCTGTCTGAGGCCTTCCCGCTTTGAGCAAGAGCTTTGCTCTGTTTCAGCTTTGGTCCTTACACTGCCATGCCCCCTTTGATCCCGGGAAAGATCTCCTCAAAACCAAAAATCTTTCCAGCACTAAATTACCCTGCTGACACCGCACTAATCCGAAGAATCAAATCTCGCCCCCATTTGGATTCGGGCATTTTTGGCCACCCCCTCCCTGAACGAAGAAACAATCAGCAGCAAAAAGGAAATGGTGAGCTGAAAAAATGCAGCTGGACTGCACTGCCGTCACTGCCTAGCAGCTCCTACTGTCGCTGAGGTGAGCGCAACCGTCTCCTCTTGTTGCTGTGGTTGTCCGGCGTGGCGGTGCCAGCGGCATTATTGGCGCCCACGGACACGGAGGCGCCCGGGCTGGGGCTCCCGCTCCCGCTCCCGGCGTGCGCGGCGACAGAGACGCCCGAGGACGCCACCCCCGTCGACGTCGAGCGCGTCGGCGACTTGTCGTCGTCCTGAACCATCGCGCTGTAGCAGGAGTACACATGCTCCTGCCAGACACCAACAGCGGCCGCATTTGTTACTCATCATTACGCTTTCCGCCAACAGCCTCTCCCCGAAAGGGACTCGAGAAGACGACGGACGGACACGGTGGGCGGCAGGAGGGGCTTACGGTGTCTATGTGCGGACATGATGAGCCCAGGATCGCCTTGAGCGCGTCCAGATTCCTGCCGCGTGCGACGAGGATGGATGCGACGGCCATGGTCGACGGCTGGTACTCCACCGAGCTCGTCGCTGCGCGAATGGGCGCGGACAAAAGATCAGCTGCGGCCGCGATCGGACTCCATGGAACGGAAGGAAATGCATGGGAGAGAGAGAGAGAGAGGGGAAAGGAGGAACCTTTGATCGCCGCGAAGACGCACTCCACGGCGCGCAGGAGGATCGCCCGGCGCTCGTCTTCCCGGAACCGCGCCGCGAAGCAGCTGATGTAAGAGAAGGGGGTGACGGCGTTCATCCGCCACTCGAGAGTGGACAGGACGAAGAGCTCCATCCGCAGGATGGATGCGCTGTCGAACTCGTACGCGTCCACCCGGAACTCCGACAGCCGCGGCGCGTGCTGCTCCTCCATCTTGATCGCCAGCGACAGGCACGCCACCGCGAGCAGCTGCAAAGCCCACTCCTGCCTTCTCTGAACCCATCATCATCACAGACGGCCGCAGTGCGCAGTCAGTCGTACATCATCGGAAGGAAGAGAGGCCAGCAATGGCGACGGCAATGGGAAAATGCAGGGTTATTGGTGGGTAGTTACATTGACTCGCCGTTGCGCGAGGAAGCGATCGAGGTAAGTGACCGCGACGTAGGCGGTCTTCCCGCCGCACCGGAACGTCGCCGTGGTCTGCGAGCAGCAAAGAAACAAGAGATGAACATTGGCAAAAACCGAATTTGGGGGGACGAAGAAGGAAGAGCTCCCGCGCGAACGACCTTGATGATCCAGCGGACGCATCCGGAGCGCGCGGCCTTCATCCACTCCTCTATTTCCTCCGCCGGGGCGCCGCCGCTGCCTGACGCGCTCTCCTCGGACAGGAGCAGCGCGACATACTCCTCGTCCTGGTCCACGACCAGCAGACGTTCGTCGCGGGCGACGACGAGGTCCGCGCCGTCGCCATCGTCGTCGGCGTCGGCGAGAAAGCCGCCGCCGTCCTCCCGGCAGATGAGGATGGATGTGGGCGTGTCGGGAGCGGACGTGGAGGCCGCTGCGGCGGCGGCGTCCCCCATGGCGTCAATCAGAGCCCGTGCATGCGCGGGGAAAAGGGAGAGAAAAGTGAAGGAAAAGATTTTTGGTCGTCCAGTGGGAGGAGAGCAGCAGGGCGGAGGAAAAGGCGGCGTGCGGAGTGCGGGTGGGTGCGCGCGCGCGCGAGCACGGCGCGGAACACTGGAACGGAAAGGGGGATTCCCTCCCTCCTCTCCGGTCTCCGCCACACTCGCGCGCGTTCACAGGGGCACAAGGGGGGGAGCAGAAATGAGCAGTTGGAGAGGGCGCGACATGGGTGGTGGAGCTGTGCGTGTCTGCGTGGAGTGCGGAGGCGGCGTGCCAGCGTGGTGCTGGTGCGGCCTGCGTGGGAGGGAAAGAGGGACAGCGGAAGGCCGGAAGGGAGAGGGAGAAGAAAACCGAAGGCCGCGGCCCCGGGTTTTCCAACAAAAACCAAAAAAAATTTAACATTATTCATCACATCGAATCTTACAACTTATACATAGAATATTAAATATAGATAAAAATAAAAATTAATTATATAGTTTATCTGTAAATCACGAAACGAATCTTTTAAACCTAGTTACTCTATAATTAGAAAATATTTATTAAATAAAAATAAAAATACTACAGTAACAAAATTCAAAAAAAATCACGACTGAACAAGGCTTTGGTAGACGACAAGTGTCGTGACTCGTGACGGGCGCCAAGCTGACCTGACGAGGACCACAGCTCACACCATAATTTGTACTTGTGAATTTTTTTAAATAGTTTTGTTGGTTTTAAATACACTTGTGAAGGGATTCAAACAGGCACTTAGTTCCTCGGGCCTTTTATAAATTAAAAAAATTGCAATCATATTTTTAATCTTCTCTTGTAAATTCGTAGTAGTCTTTTTTTTACCCTAAACCACCATTGATCATCATAATCATGCTCATGTCTCCTAAAGCCACTTCTACCTCAAGCAGCTATCAGTTGACCCCGTCTTGTGTTGAGACGGCTATATGTCTACTCCCTCCGTCTTTAAATATTTGTTATTGTTGGCACAAATTTGACTCAATTTGTAAAAAATACGTGCAATTGTATCTCGAAATAAATTTATTAAAAAAACTAGATTTAGATATTTTTCCAATGAAACTAATTATATACTATAAATATTAATATTTTATAATATATATTTTGTCAAAGCGATTTCTCGAAAAGCGCAAACGACAAATATTGATCCTATGTCTTGCACTAGTGTAGTACACGGATGGCATCTCTAGGGATTATCAGAGTTTATTTACTTGAGATGTGTTGATCAAGAGGATGACACTTGGTCTAGATACGTTAGTTTAACTTGGCATGTTCCCACAAAATAGCTATCCGAATTTGTATCTGAATTGTAAGTAAAAAAACAAATTTGTGGAAAAAGACGAATCAAAGTATTCTCTCTGTTCTAATTTGTAAGTCCTTTAAATTTTTAGATACATATTATTTTTCTATATGTTATGGAATATTTATAAAGGTACTCTTTAAAATCTATGTATCTAGAAATGCTAGATAACTTACAATTTAAAATAGAAGGTCCAAATGTTCAATGTCAGACACCATCTTCAAATCAGGATACTGAAAATTAGGCTTCATATCAGATTTGAATAGTTGGATCCACAAGCACATTTTTTTATAAAAGGCTTCAAAATTAACGAACAGTGGAGAGTTAAGATTCTTAAAAATTCAAATTCCATTTCACTAAAAAAATAAAAAAATACACCTAGAAAAGAAAATCTAACATATTAAATTCACTAAATATTCTAACAAATTTTATCTAATGTACCATATTCAAAATTTTAATTCCATCACAGCTTATAAATATGTAAATAAATAATAAACACTCAGATACTTGTATTTGTCCATCTTTCTATCCACATAAAAGAATCAGGAGGATTTGTCCTACGTTTCTAGTTCTACCCAACACAGCGTCTTAGGCCTTGTTTAGTTGCAAAAAATTTAGCAAAATGGGTACTGTAGCATTTTCGTTTGTATTTGATAAATATTGTCCAATTATGGACTAACTAGGCTTAAAAGATTCGTCTCGTCAATTCCGATCAAACCGTGCAATTAGTTTTTATTTTCGTCTATATTTAATACTCCATGCATGCGTCTAAAGATTCGATGTGACGGGAATGTGAAAAATTTTGTAAAATTTTTTAGGAACTAAACAAGGCCTAAATCGATTGTTCAAGAATCGAAGTACATCCGTCACCGTATAGACCAGAAGCAGTCTACTGTCAGTGTAAAAGTTTGCTGTATTTTTTTTTTTTGAAAAAAAGTTAGTACATGGGGCTTCCTGCTCTATAAGACCCTCCACAATGTGGCGTGGTGCTAAGGCTTTGTTTAGTTCCAATTTTTTTTTTAAAATCGATACTGTAGCATTTTCGTTTGTATTTGATAAAAATTATCCAATCATGGACTAACTAGACTCAAAAGATTCGTCTCGTCAATTTCGACCAAACTGTGCAATTAGTTTTTATTTTTATCTATATTTAGTACTCCATGCATGCGTCTAAAGATTCGATGTGACGGAGAATCTGAAAAATTTTGCAAAATTTGTTGGGAACTAAACAAGGCCTAAAAAAAACAGGCCTCACATTGCGTATTTGGCATCGCTATAAGTACTTGCGCCACTCCATGTTTTGCTAGCGTTGGCATCGGTGATCGCAGTGTGTGGAGCGACTTCACGATAATCTCTCTCTTCTTTTAGCACCACTTAAGCAATACGGTGTGAAGGGCCTAATGAACTGGTTTCTATAGTGTAGTCGTTTTAGTCTATCTCGTTTGGGGTGGTGGTTTCTTTAGTCGATCTTGATTCTCTGAAACAGAAGACATGATCGTTTACTTTTTGGCTGATCCATAGCTTCTTCTTTTCTCTTTTGTTTTTCTACTTCTGCCTACTGAACTATTGTATTTCAGTAATGGAAACAGGAAAATGGCTCGCGTCAAAAGAAATTAAATAAAGCCTGCAGATCAGCGAGTTTAGTATACTGTATACGCATCTCGTGACGAGGTACATCTACCAATCAGTACGGTGTTGTGTTGCAAATCTGTATAAGAAATGTATCAGTATTTATCATACCAAATAAGTGACACTAGATTCTTCACGCAGCATATTATCATAAGCCATAACACACCTATTTAGTGTAACAAATATTAATAGTTTTTCATAAATATAATCAAACTTTGGATACTTTGTCTGAAGGATTTTCGAGGATCTCTATTCTCTTCAGAACCTGCACGGGATGAGTAGTGCGATGTCCTATGGATCGAACCAGGGCGAAGGTTTGGATGGTCGTTGGATCTCGCAGTACAGCGGGTAAGCACGGCGTTAACGCCTGGATGATTGGCTGCTGCATTTGACTCGACCGATCCATTGCACGTGACGAACATCTCGTTGATCGTCTTGCTGCAGCCGCTAAGCGTGAGCTGTCTGTCAGTCAGGGTTGGGAACGCGCCACAGCGACCACGGCGACGGAAACGGCTCGTGCTGCAGGCCGCAGCACACCGGCGTGTAGGTCACTGCCGGTGGGGCGCGAGGTCCCCGGCTGCCCAACGAAGGACGAACCCAGAGCGCCGGAGACAAACGCAAAAACCACCTCGGCCTTGTTTAGTTCCGAAAAGATTTCGGATTTCGATACTGTAGCACTTTCGTTTGTTTATGACAAATATTATCCAATTATAGACTAACTAGGATCAAAAGATTCGTCTCGCGATTTCCAGCTAAACTGTGTAATTAGTTTTTGCTTTCGTCTATATTTAATACTTCATGTATGTGCCGTAAGATTCGATATGACGGGAAATCTTGAAAACTTTTTGCTTTTTGGGTGCACTAAACAAGGCCCTCCTCCCACGGACGAAATCCCTCGCAATTCGCAAGTCACAAGCCGGGCTCCGCGGCGGATGTACCAGCTTGTAGCCTCTGTACCCGGGCCAACAGAGAATCGATCGCCATCTGCCCCCGCGCTGATTATTTACTACTCCCTCCCTCCGTCCACGAAAGAATCAATTCCTAGAATCTGTCCACGAAAAAATCAATTCCTACTAACTTTATAGAAAAGAGTAACAACGTCTATAACATAAAATGCACATCATATGAAAATATATTCTATGATGAATTTAATTATACTAATTTGATACCATAAATCTTAGCATTTTTTTTAGAAATTTGGTCAAAGTTTAAAAAGTTTGACTTAGGGCAACTCTAGAAATTGACTCTTTCGTGGACGGAGGGAGCAGTAGGTTGTATCATAGCTGCATTTGCCGTGGCAAGCAGATCGATCCACCGGGGCGGCAGGCAACTATGCAATGCAATACGGCCAAAGTTGACGGCTGGCCGAGCTTTTAGGCTAGGCCTCGGGTGGGTGCCGCGCGAGCCGCGCTTTTCTTCGTGTACTGGGCTACTGGCATGGCGCGCAGCGGGGCAGTTGGGGCCGACCGGCCGAGCGAGCGCGCGCGCCCGGGACGGCCGGGCGCTCCATCACGAGATCACTGGACGCGCGCGGTCGAGCTCACGCGGGCAGTGCAGTCGGAGGCCGAGGCAGGCCAGGGGCGGGGGCCGCAGCCCGCAGGCGCAAGACGCGCAACGCATCCGGCCTGGGGCGGCTCGCTCACAGGTGGTCGTCCGATCGGCCGGGCGCGGACGGCGGGGCTTGAACTTGACGCGACGCGACGCGACGCGACGCGCTCTGGACGTGGACCAGGTTCCTTGTCGCGGACCGTGAGTGAGCCTGACGACGCCGAACAAGGGCTCACGTTCAGGCTGGCTGCGGGAGTGTGGATCGATGCGGACGTGGCTTGGAGCGAGGCGGCCGGAGCTCGATCGCTCGATCCCGATGCGGCGTCCTCCGCCGGCCCCGTGCGCGTGCGCACGGATACGATCGATCGATTCATCGAGGTGGAGGCCAGCCACACTGAACGTGTCAACAGTAGTGTGGTTTGGTGTCTTGCGGTGAGAATTTGAGCGCGCTGTCTGGCTGGCCGCTGGCAGCTGGCTTGGACATATGTAGTCGATTGAGATCCGCGAGAATGGTTCGCTAGCTGACACGGCTTTATTCTTTTGCTCCAGGGATGCAGCCATGCAGGGCAGGGCTAGCCATCTGCTTGGAATCGTGTGGACCAAGGGAAGGCAAGTGTGTTTGAAATGATAGCAGTGCAAATACAGCACAGTTGACGAGAGTGTTTGAAATAGCAGTGCAAATACAGTTTTTCGCTGAACAGTACTCTAGGTCACAGCTGAACAGTATCAGTATAGTTTAGTACGTGCATTGGTACTACTGTGCTAGCTGCAGCAGCCAGCAGCCCCGCCAAGGACGAACCTCGGCCTGGTTTAGTTCACATGAAAACCAATAAGTTTTCAAGATTCCCCGTCACATCGAATCTTGTGGCACATGCATGAAACATTAAATATAGACGAAAATAAAAACTAATTACACAGTTTAGTTGTAAATCACGAGAGAAATCTTTTGATCCTAGTTAGTCTATGATTGGATAATATTTGTCACAAACAAACAAAAGTGCTACAGTTCCGAAAACTTTTCACTTTTCGGAACTAAACAAGACCCTCAGTGTTGAGACTTGAAAACAAGAACGTCCTGAATCTCGAGTCTTGACTCTTCTTCCAGTCTTGACCACGCGAATCCAATGCACACAACAACGCAGTGTGCATGAAGGTACCGTGTACTGTGACTGCAAGTGACCCCAACAAACAAAAAACCGATCGAATCAGAGGTACGGTACAGCCCCAGCCGCGCGCGATTGGAGATTCTTCAGCCATTACACGAACGCCGCTGGAATCGATCCCTGTAGGTACGCACGGCACGGGGGGCCGGCGGCCGTCTCGCAAGTCAATGAACCTACCTGTTGGACGGTGTGCAGTCGCGCGTGTAGGAGTTGGCAAGGATACGTAGCAGGCCCGTACGCGCCGTCAGATGGTGTTCGTAGTGCACAACTGCAGATGCTCCCTCCGGCCTCCGGTAGTCAAAGCTTGCGGCTTCTGTGTACCCTGAAGCTGCAGGACAGGAGTATGCATTGCACGTCCCAAGTGTGCACCCGTAGCACATGCGGGGAGGTAGTACCGTCGTCTACCATGCACAGTGTATCTCTCATTGAGTTGAGAGATACACTGTATCTTCTGTGTGCTACTGAGCTCTGAGGTATATATACCTCATACCTGCACAAGTACAGTACAAGGACGGCAGTAGTACCGTGGATAATGCCGCATGACGAAAATGCGCATGGTTTAGCCCGTGTACTAGTATAGGCCGAATGTTCAGTTCACGGACCGTGACAAGCGGGCTAAGATCTTCGTGGGCGAAATCACAGGCTCGGCAAGGCGGGAGTTGGAGTTGGCGCCTTCCCGGCCCATGCTTCTTCTCCCTTGTTTTGGTTGGGCTGGGCCTCGCGTTCAGGAAGGACTCCATTTGTTAACCATGCAGATAGGCAGCTCAATTTTCCTGCAATCTTGGCTGTGGACAACAGGAAATAACCGGAAGTTACAGTAGCATTTAGGATAATATAATATTTCACAACAAATTCTGTATATTCAGCACCAGAAGTTTGTAGATACTGGGAATTCGTAACCTTTTGAGAATCAGAAATATATAGGTCTTTGGTACGCAATACTGAAACTGAAGCAGGGTGAAAAGAGTAGCCGATGACGGTCTCGACAAAATCACGACAATCATCAGAGTAATAAAACATATAACACCTGAGAGAAGTGGAGCGGAGGAAATCAAATCAAATCAAATCAAATCATAGAACCTGAACAGGGGGCACAAGTACAAAGTTCTGTACCAGCCCTCCTCCTGCTGCGCTTCGACGCGACCATGAGCGCCTGATCTGCAGCCTCCTCATCAGCACATCAAAGCATGTACTACAAGCTTAGAGGTTCACAGTAATTGGCCACACCTAAATGCAGAGACCACACAGGAGAGGATAGCGACTGGTCACCCCGACTCCGTCTCATTCGTGATTTCCTCATTGGAGCCAGCCTCTCGGACACCGGCTCCAGTCCACAGCGTCGGGATCCCGGATTGAATGTGTGGATTTTGTGGCAGACGTGTGCACTGTATCTGGTACGCAGCTCTGCCGCTATAGTACACCTGCTCTGGTCCAGGACGAGCCGGGCCACTGAGCACCGACGTTTCTGTACGGCGTCCTCGCGGACACACGGTCACGGTCACGGAGCCTACTCCTACTGTCCTACTCGTACGTACTCGCGACTCTGATTTGTCATATGTTCTGTCTGCGATACCGTAACTACTAATGCATACTGTAAAAAATCGCCGATACATGTAGCAAGCCATTGCCTTAGGCCTTGTTTAGTTCTCCAAAAAAATTTGTAAAATTTTTTAGATTTCTCGTCACATCGAATCTTTAAATATATGCATGAAGTATTAAATATATATGAAAATAAAAACTAATTACACAGTTTGGTCGGAATTGGCGAGACAAATATTTTGAGCCTAGTTAGTCCATAATTGAACAATATTTATCAAATACAAACGAAAGTGCTACTATTCCTATTTTACAAATTTTTTGGAAGTAAACAAGGCCTTAATAATTAGGGATCCATTTAAGACGTATAAATTTTACAAGAACCATACATAAATTTTATAGAAATCAGTTTGTTTTTAATACTCTATCCGTCTTGTCTTTTTCTTTAAGTGTCACATTTGGTTTGTCCTAAGTCAAAAATTGCAATCTTTGACCAACTATTTTAAAAATCCTTATAGATTGACAATATATGAATTATATATTATGATAGTATTTATTATAACAAATCTAAAAATATAAATCTTATGACATGAAACTATATATTTTTCAGAAATCAATAGTCAAAGATTACACGTTTTACTTAGGACAAATCAAATATGACACTAAGAAAAACACAGAGGGTGTATAGAAAACACAAAAACAGAATTTTGTGTGTGTGTTCTAAGAGAGCCTAAATACAAAATGGGAGAATTGGCTGTGGGACATGTAGAATGGTGGCCATTTGCCAGCGGACACTAGAAAAAATTAGATTGCTCAAAGACACTCTGTTTCTTATCAAATTTGCTGGCGAACACAACGTCTAATCAAATATTATTACAAAATGAATATAAAATCATATAAGTGTTAGAAAATTATAATATAAATTTTTTTACACTCTACATGATGAGAACTATAGTGTAAAAATAATCTACTCCCTATTTTCAAAACAAGATTACTTGCAAAAGATGCAAAAGTAATCGCATAACAACATAATTTTACATGATTATAGCTATGTACCCGTTTGGTTGGAAAGATGCAAAAGTAATCGCATAACAAGATTTATGACAAAATAAAAAAAATACATGGTGTATATGTTTGCCCTAAGGCAGACCTATTTTACATGAGTGACATATATATAAAAACAAATGTTATTAAAGAAAATAATTACTTGCATTTTATAAATCGGGCAATAATATTCCATTTCAATAAGCCTTTGACCAATAGTTTCTTTATTGGTAGATGATTTTTAATACTAATTTGATATCAAAATTCATACTAATAAATACTTATTTATTAGTATATTTTTGTCGCATAAAAGTCGTATTAGTAACATTTTTTAACTAGTAGTGAACTGATGTTATATATCAATTTAAAGAGGAAGAGTCAAGGCCTAAGCCAAGAAGATAAACAAACAAACTGTACACGCACCAAGCATGCTAAAAACTACCAACACAAGATGATAATTGGAAGACGTTTTCCTCCTGTTGTGCACCAAGTTTGGGCGTTGGTTTTTGCCAATACCGAGATAGCCAAGTGTCTTTGGAACACTTTTTTTTTGTTCTTTTCTTTCTAAATTTCCCATGACACTGAAATTCGAAGGGATCACAGTGCTCTGATTGGCGCTCTCGTTGTTGTGGCCACCACTGTCCATCACTCGTGTCCAAATGTGAAGCTTTGACAACTGCCACGAGTCGGCAGGTCCACCGATGACCAAAGGTAGATTGGATCCCAAACTCTTGAGATAAATCAATTGTGCACACAAACAAATTCATTGTTGTTTTGATCGTGGACCGACGTAAAGGACATATTTGTTGGTTTGACTAACCCTTGACTACCAAGCGATCCCCCATCAAAAATCTATTTTGATTTTGAAGTGCAAGCCAAGCGGAAAATTTGTACTTTGGTGGTGTCCAGCTGCGCTGGATGAGGACTTCAAATTTTGATGTGCGAAGTCCTTTTGAAATGGGCGTAGTAGGCCAACATCATCATATATTCCCCATGATATGTAAGCATCTACGTGATAGTCTGTATTTGCTATCGTAACGTGAATTGTTTAGAGTCTCTTGCATAGTTAGACATATTCTAGCAGTTGTTGCCCTGGCTTTATGGTTCCTATGTTAAGATCATAGATCCAAGCATCATTGTTCGTCGCATCATAATAGTATGTAACTTCCTTTTTACATTGAGAAGATGTTTGGGGCTAAATCCTTTTGATCTTCACCCTGCAACCATGCCGAAGTTCAAAAAAGGGCCTCTTTCTTTGTGATAGTTGCAAATAGTTCGTGGTCTTCATGAGTGCAAGGTGTCGGTGTTCCAATTGAAGGCTTATTTTCTGATTTCCATTCAAACCATAGCCATCGTTACAAGGCCCTAGCAGTTTTTCAAAGGTTTAAGATGCCAAAACCTCTAAGGCATTTCGGCATACAAACTTTTATCCATGCAACAATTTCAATGTATGCATGCATATAATTTTGTAAATAATTATTAGTTAATGATCGAAGCTTACTAAATGTGTCAAATCTGGAGAGGCTTATATTTGCAATCTAATTCTAACGAAGTAAGCACTCTATGAACACGAAGCTTAGGGGCATGCATGACATACACTTCGAGCAAGTCAAGTGAACTATGACATGGTCACACTTTCCATCTAATAAAAAAAAAACAGAGTATTATTTCCACATAGCTATGCCAGCTTAGGACCTTATTTTGGCTCAGTCGTCCCTGCTTTTGGGGTTAAGAAATTCATCGTGACCCGTTGGGCATCATGGTCATCATCGTTTCCTTTTGTTTTCTCCCCTGGCTGGAGAGCATCATGATCATGGATCATCAATAACCTAGTCACGGGAGGATAGAAAACGGGATTGAACGGGCCTACGTGTGTCCCCTAATCAACGTGCAGATTTAAGGCGTTCCAGCCCTACACGCGCAACTAATCACACCCCTGAGCACGAGACCACCACGTGCGACCACCATCCTAGCCGTGTACAGATAGGAGTACGCCACTGTATGTCCGTATCTCGGGATCTGTGCATATGCCAGCGCGTGTTTATTATTTCTGGTCTCTGCAGGTCTCCCCTCACGTTTCACCGTTTTTATTCTCTGCCACGATGTTACCATTTTCTTTACGTAAGTACGGAGTATACATCAGAGCTAGCCAATGTTCAGTGAGGAATATTGCTAACGTACGGTTGGCAGTTTGGCATTTTTTTTTGAGGAAACGGCAGTTTGGCATAATTAAGGACGGTAAATTTAAATTTTATATTTACCTGGAAGAGAGGCGTTTGTCGTATCATCGACCGATCGACGGATTCCTTGGGAGTTCCGGTGCACACAAATAGAATAAACCCGAGTTTCCAAGCACTAGCGGTGGTGGCTGCGTGACGGAGCGGCAAGCAAGAAATTCCCGCGAAACCAACGCACGCACCGGCCGTCGTCCGGTCGTCCCGTCCCGTAGCCGACCGTGAGGGCGGAGCGGAGCGGACGACAGTGCGCTGCGCGCTCCGGGATCTGGGCGCTTTCCACGTGATCCCAGCCAAAGCAGATGCTTGACGTGCCAATTATACAAATCATCGGCACCAGGCATAGTTTTTACCCACTAAACTAAAGCGGACAAAAGAGAAGCCGAAGGCCGCCGGCCGAAGACACAACAAGCAATCTCTCTCTCTCTCTCTCTCTCTCTCCGAGCAGGCCAGGTCAGGTCAGGGGGCAAGGCATGGGCATCCAGCATCGGCAGGCATCCTCCATTGTTGTCCTTCCCCACCGTAAATCACTTTGGATTAAAGCTAAGCTAGCACTAGCAAAGCGAGTAAAGCACTCGAAGATCCCTGCCCAACTAGCCGGAATGATACAATGATGCAAGAGCAAAAGCGCCTGATAAAAGAGAGTGGGGGAAAAAAAAGGAGCAACACTGAATGAATACTGATAACCCTACTAGCATCAACGACACAATACCACCGTCGCCTTTGGCACGACGCAGCTTTTGATCATTGCGGTTCACGCACCGGCAGCAGCAGCTACAGCAGCGAGGCATGCAGTGATAATGCGTTGGCGTGGGCATGGGCGTGGCCACGGCGAACGGAACGGGACGGGACGGGACGGTTGCTGCTGGCGTGCAGGCGACGTCGTGGAACGGCAGCTGCTGCGTGCGTTGCGTACCACCGGGAGCTGCGTGCGCGCGGGACAAATCTGCCTCCTCGTCCTCCTCGGCTCCCGGCGCTGTTTGTTTGCAGTTGGTCGCGGCAGCTCGCTGATGGCGACCCGGGCAGGTGCATTGCAGTTGCAGCATGCCTGGAGAAGGAAAGGGCATGGTGCCCTTGTACTGTCACCGAGCCCCACACGTCAGTGGAATGAAAATCCTGTTCTAACTAACAAGCGAGCAGGGCCAGGACCACATGTCATAGTAGTACCCTCTCTATGTTTACTGTACTAGCATAGTAGCATATGCTCAAGTGCTCATGCTGGTCGATAGTAGCGTACTGTGTGTAGACCACCGAGAGCTCATGAAGCCCATGGAGAATATTTTTAAGCCCATAGTAGACCTTTTCTGGCTTTCTGCCCTGAAGATCATATCACATCGAGTTTGTTGGCAAGCAAAGAATCAGGTTCCATTTCAGCATGTGTTTACTGCCCCATTGCGGAATATTTTCTCGCCTCCTCGAGCGAACCAAGCACCAACCTTCCATCACCTGTATTTTAATCCATCCCGAATTTGCAAAGGCACCGCAAAAAATCCCCCATTTTTCAACCAAAAGTGTGTGTCAATGAACCTTCTTTCCTTCGTCGGTTTCTTGTATAGTTGTGCATGACAACCACCGAAATTTCTTCTAGTTTCTGATTGGATCTCCTTTTCTTCAGAGCGAGTGGGATCCAAACACAGGGCAAGGAAAAGAGAGCAAGGAAAAAAGAAGAAGCAAACGGAAAGCCGCAGATTCCCGCGCCACGTGTGAGCGGCACGGTTGATCTCCTCCCTCCGCCGGTGGCAGCAATGTATGTTACTGCCCCGGAACCAAAAATGGCGGCGTCCACTCCCGTTCCCACGCTCCCTCTCCCCTCACCCTCACTCCCGCTCTAGAAAGCCGAGGCAGCGGTCGATCGCTTCATCTTTTTCTTCTTCTTCTTCTTCTTCTTCTCCTGCCGCACCGCCAATGCCTCCCACTACCGTCACGCTGCTACAAGCGTGCGTCGTGTTGCTGCTGTGCTGCCGTCTCTCGCCGGCGGCCGCGGCGTCGGCGTCACCCGGCGATGTCGGCGGAGGCGGGGCCAGGCGGGTGCTCCACCAGCCATTGTTCCCAATCGAGTGGACCCCGCCGCCGTCGCCGCCGCCTCCGCCGGCGCCGGACTTCACCTCCGACCCGGCGACGCCGGACGGGCCTCCTGCCGACTTCTTCCCTCTGGCACCACCGACGGCGCCTGCTGGCGGCGGAGGCACGGCGACGACGTCTTCGACGCCGACCACCGTCGCCGCCAACGTCCCGAGCGCCTCGTCAGGGTCCGGTGACGGCGGCCACCACGGCGGCCCTGCCAAGGGGACCATCGTCGCGGCGGGGGCGGCCGCGGCCGCGGCCATCGCGCTGCTGGCGTTCGCGTGCGCGTTCCTTATCGCGGGCCGCGCGCGCCGCCGCGGGGACTCGCAGAAGCTGCTCGGCCCCGACCGCGGGTCCGCGCGCCACCACTCTGCGCCCTCGGCCGCCGACTTCCTCTACGTCGGCACGGTGGAGCCCACCACGCCCGGCCGCCACCACGGGCCAACCACTGCTGATCTCGTTGGGTCCCCGTACCGGAAGCTGCGCAGCGAGCGCGCGCGCCGCGGGGTGGGCCGCGACGAGCCCACCGACCACCCGAGCCCGGAGCTCCGGCCGCTCCCGCCGCTGCGCCGCGCGGTCACAGTGGGCTCCTCTGACGACGATGCCTACTACACGCCGCGCCAGCGCTCCGGCGGCGGCGGGGTTGGAGGCGAAACGTGGAGTGAGGCCAGCGCGTCCAGCCCGCCCACCACCACCACCGCGTCCCGCCGAAGCCTCCCCAGCCTCACCAGCGACTGCTTTCCTCCTGTGGCGGCCATTGCTGCGCCGACACCGCCACCTGCGCGGTCCCGCCGTACGCCCCCGCGCACGCGCTTCTCTGCCGGCTCGACCCCTGACATCAAACAGGTGATCTCGCCGTCCCCGCGGTCGGTGCAACCACCCAAAGCAGCGCCGCCGCCGCCACCTCCTCCACCGCCACCGCCACCGCCGAAGTCTATCACAGCTTCAAAACCTCCTCCTCCTCCGCCGCCGCCACCAATGATTCAATCTAATAACCTCCCGAAGCCCGCGCAGCCGCCTTCCGAACCGACGTCGCGGCGCCGATTGCTCAAGCCGTTGCCACCTGAGGGCCCTCGCATTGCTATGCCAATGCCGATCACCGCGGCAACGGCAGAGGATAGTATCGGGAGCGCGTCAATGCGTAAACAGGATGACGTGGTAGACGGTATCGTTGGCAGCGGCGAGCCGCGACCGAAGCTGAAGCCGCTGCACTGGGACAAGGTGCGAGCGACCTCCGACCGCGCCATGGTCTGGGACCAGCTGAAGTCAAGCTCATTCCAGTTGAGATCTTGCTTCATACTACATGTTCTGTTAATGGCTGGATATCTGTGAATATACGTGATGTTGAGGCATTTCTTTCAGGTTGGATGAGGACATGATCGAGGCATTGTTCATGAACAACTCAACGCCAGCTGCACCGCCGAGAGATGCGGGAAGGAAGGCCACCGTCCCACCATTCAAGCAGGAGGAGAGGGTGCTCGACCCCAAGAAAGCACAGAACATCGCCATCCTGCTCCGTGCATTGAATGTTACACACGATGAGGTGTCCGATGCACTCTTGGATGGTGAGTGTCACTACACTGCTCCTTCGGCCTTTGCAGCGCTGATTTTGTTGTTTGGATTCTTGCTGAAAGTAATTTCCCTATCTGATGCCGAAAACATTAATTGACTTTAAAAATCTAGTTAAAATAAGAGTTTCCTTTTTTGTTTCTATATTCTAATTCACAATTTGGATTTGCCATCATCGACTGTTATTGGTATTCAGCATCTGGATGCTTTGGTAAGGCATTCTTTTCAAATATTAGTGACTCTTAACCTTCTATGATATTTTTCCTTTTCGAGCTTGATGGGCATACCAGTTCAATAGTGACAGGTACTTAAGAGGTGTTGAAACTAACAGAAACCATGTTTTTTTATAACCAAATCTCAACAGTTTACTAGGATATGAAATCTGTACAGGACTGCTATACTGAACATTTTTTCACCTATTATAGCGGATGGTATCAGTGAATATTGGTGATAGTGTTGACATCCAAAGATAAACTAAGCAGGAAAAATAGCACTTGCTTTGGGTTTTGTTTTTGCAGTCATAACTATTCTTTTATGACAATGATTCTTTTGAACTCAAGCTGTGGAGCATCTTAGTTAAATTCTCTCTACAGATTGCTCTGTTTCTACACAGAAAGGCTGAATGTTACACGTAATCAGTTTACTGATTCACGCTGGTGCCTATTGCAGTCTTAGCTGTTTTGACATTTAAAATATAAATCTCTATAAAATAGAGCTTATGGGCCATTAATTTGTCATTTCTACTGTATTATCAAACAGGCAACGCTGAATGTTTGGGGACTGAACTTTTGGAGACTTTAGTCAAGATGGCTCCTACTAAAGAGGAAGAACTCAAACTACGAGATTATAATGGTGATGCATCGAAGCTTGGTTCTGCAGAGCGCTTTCTCAAAGCTGTGCTTGATATACCTTTTGCCTTCAAGAGAGTTGATGCCATGCTATACCGAGCCAATTTTGAGACCGAAATAAATTACTTAATGAAATCTTTTGAGACACTAGAGGTACGCTAAAATGGTAATCCATGCTACATTGGTCTTTCTTTCACTCGTCATTTTGATTACTACCATTATCATTGACCTGCGTGTCAATCCACATTGAGATTTAGACTTATAGGTACCTAACATTTCTTCACTTGTTTTCAGGCAGCCTGCGAAGATCTTAGAGGCAGCAGATTGTTCCTGAAACTCCTCGAAGCAGTGCTGAGAACCGGAAACCGGATGAATGTTGGCACAAACCGGGGTGAGGCAAAAGCTTTCAAACTTGACACTCTCCTAAAACTTGCTGATGTCAAGGGCACTGATGGTAAAACAACACTGTTGCATTTTGTCGTCCAAGAAATCATTCGATCAGAAGATGCAAAATCTGAAAAAGAAAGTGCCATGATTATTCATAGCTCTAAAGACGAGCAGTTACGGAAGCAAGGTCTGAAACTTGTCTCTGGGCTTAGCAGTGAGCTAGGAAATGTCAAGAAAGCAGCTATGATGGACTTTGATGTGTTGCATGGTTATGTTAATAAGCTAGAAACAGGTCTTGAAAAGATCAAGTCGGTCTTGCAGCTCGAGAGGCAATGCACTCAAGGCCAGAAGTTCTTTACGACAATGCAAAGTTTTCTGAAGAAAGCCGAGGCTGAGATAGAGAAAGTCAGAGGGGAGGAGAAGAAGGCCTTGATAAGAGTAAAAGACATCACCGAGTACTTCCATGGTGACACCTCAAAAGAGGAAGCGCACCCTCTTAGGATATTCATGGTGGTGAGGGACTTCCTCTCGACGTTGGATCATGTCTGCAAGGAGGTTGGCAGGTTGCAGCAAGATAGAACGGTCATTGGGTCGGCCAGGTCTTTCCGCATTTCAGCCACCGCACTGCCAGTTCTAAGTGTGTATGGACAAAGAAGGGAGAACAACTCTGATGATGACAGTTCATCATCCTAGGACAGTACAAATCACAGTCACAAAACTGATTTTTGGAAGGAACACACAGCACACCAGCTATGCCCGTTTTAGCTGCTGAAGCGGATGTCTGCATTGGCATATGCCTTGAGGCACACGTTTAAGGTTGGGAGGACGAAGGTCGGGGTGTGGGGGTGGGGGGTAGGGGGTATACTTTTGGATCCTGTGGAAATTCTTTTTTGTACAAAAGAAAAATAACCATAGCAGGTTCTTTCTCTCTTGTTGGGTGACTTGCAGGAATTGAGGTTGAGGCTTAGAAAAGCTGCCCACTTTCAGTTAGTAGTGCAGTGCAGCTTCTGGGATATGGCTTCTAATGTAATTATTCTCATCTGATAAAATCTGGGAACATGTTATCTCTTATCTGCATGTAAATTTTGCTCTCCTCGTAATATATGGTAACAATAACAATTTAGAGGGTGGGGGCGGGATTGGGTTGAATGGGATCCTTCTACAAGCGAAGGAATTTTGTCTATGTCAATCTTGCAATGAATATTTAGTGGATGCAGAAAAGCTACCGAAAGGGCTCGGCCATCCTTCTTAATATCGTTAAGAAAAATGTTAAGAGACGTAGAACGGAAGAGGAAAAAGATGTGCGAGTATTAGAGCATCTCCAACAGTTATGCAATTGGACTTTGCATTCTTTAACTTTATCAAAAATCTTAAAAAATTGCTCTCCAACAGTTTTGCATTTGACTTATGCATTTTGACAAACTTGGCATTTGATGGAACAAACTTGTCATTTTTGCATAGGCACAATGGCTTGGCAATTTGATATCCCGAGAATCTTGGTCTCCTTGCCGTGCCCGTACTCCCCATCTCACGGTAGTTTCCCGCGAAACGACTCCTCCCCGCGCGCGACTATTTTCTTTCCCCTGCGCGCCGCCTCCTTTTTTCTGCGCGCCGCCTCTTTTTTCTGCACACCGCCTTCTTTTTTCCTTGCGACCTGGATGCCGCGGTGCACCCTAACCTGGACCAAGCGGCAACGTGGACCAAGCGGCGACGGGCGAAGGAATTGCGCGTGACGGGAGCCCGCGCGACGCGCGAGAAAATTTCCCGCGAAGATGAAAGATTCCCGGACAAAAATAGTTGGGTCCACTATTTTGAGATATGCCAAGTCAAAAATGCGAAACACTTGGAGATGAACTTATTTTTTCTTTGGCAAAATATTTAGGGACTTGGCAAACTCCAACAAATACAAATTGGTTGGAGATGCTCTTACTGCCAGCGAAGGTACCAATACCATCACAGTCTACTTTTACTCCTCTTTCCTCTGCGCAGATGATCACTTCAGGGTTCCATCTTTGCGTAGATATGAAGAAAGGGTGGGGTATATTCCAATCTTTTTTTTATGCGAATGATTACAGCCGCCTACACGGCTTCTCTTCCTCTGGGTGTTTAAAAAAGTAAAAAAAAAATATTAGTTCAACTATTCAGCATATTAATTTTGTATTTAACGATCTAAAAATATGTTTAAAAAGCATATGCCGTTTTCCTCTTTTTTGGGGACAATTACATATGCTATTTTCAACAATATAGACGACAACCTATGTGGGTTACTTCATGGCATTATTTGATTTAAAATGGAACAAGCACAAAAATTTGGATTGTCAAGTATGACTGTATGAGTGCCTCCAAAAATGCCATTTACAATACAGCCCTTCAGAAGTAGAAGGCTACCAGCAGCTAAAGCCCTGTCAATCCTTGCATATGCTTCTTCATTGCCCGATCTCTCCTGTGATGGTTCCGGCCACCTCCCCTTCCATGGCCACCACCACGAGGAGCTGGTCCTCGAGTAAAGCCTTGTGCTGGATCATGATGGCCTTCATTATCCTCGGCTGAATAATGGTCATGGTTCATGCTGCTCCGTCTTGCTCCACGACCAAAACCTTCTTGCCTGCCACTAGAGTTACCGTCTTCCTTCGCTGGGCCACCCTGATTCCAGCCCCCTCTTCTGCTACCACGGCCAAAACCTTGTTGACCATTAGGGTTCCAGTTTTCCTCAGCCGGATTGCCCTGATTCCAACCTCCTCTTCTACCACCAAAGCCAGAGCCTCGTCCATTGGAGCTCTCATTTTCCTCTGGACGGTTGCCTTCCCTGCCACCTTTTCTTCCTCGGCCACGGGAATTTGAACCTCTGCCTGAGTTGTCAGCATCACCAACTTCCTCTTCCTCCACATCTATATGTTGCCTGTTCGAGACACCAAAAGGAACATTTCCACCACGACCCAGACCATAGATTGTATCTTTCTGAGTTTGCCTCATGGCAGCTGCTTCTCGAGCATTGGATACAGCAACCGAACCAGCAACCTTGTAGCTATAATTCTTCCCATCTTTGACATAAAACTGTGGTTTCTTCTGTGAACTCCATCTTGGGCCATGTGATGAAGCCTCAGCGTCATTGGCACCATCAGTTTCCTCATAACTTGACTCTACCACACTGAAGCCAAGATCATCAAATGAATCATCATACTCATCTTCATACTCATACTGTGAGTCAAGGATAACAGATCTAGCTGCATCTTTAGCATTTTTCGAGTCCAGGATTGCAGTGTCTGGCAAATCATCATTGGCCTTCCTTGTAAATCTACCTTTTGGGACAGATGATACGGATGAGGATGGGCCCAGAGATGCTGATGAAATAGCAGATGATCCCTGGAATGCTGATGAAATTGCAGAAGATGGCCCGAGGGATGCTTGTGAAATTGCAGAAGATGATCCCTGGGATGCTGATGAAATTGCAGAAGATGGACCTTGTGATGCCAATGAAGTTGCTGAAGATGGGCCATCTTGAACAATGTAATGTGTCTCAGCAACTTTATGAGGTTTCTTTGTAATTTGAGGTGCAGTTTCCACCAATATGCCCTTCCCTTTATCTTTCACAGCAGTTGGTGCAAGTTTTTTCTGTGGCATCTCTTCTAATGAAGTATCCAATGCTAGAAGATCTTGATGAAGTGTTCCTTCTAATATCCTTTGGATAACTTCCTCAGGGTTCAGGTTGTAGGCTTCCAGGCAAGCAGAAAGGAAACCCTTCCCATAATCAGGAAAAAGGTCCCTTATCTGACTAATCTTGGACTCAACCATTGCCGTTTCCTCATCCTTCTGTTGTAATTCACCACCATGATGAGAAGAGACTGGCAAATCAGGTATGCCATTCCAAGAAGTGTGAGTAGATCCACACAAACGTGATAAGAACTGGAACTGCTCATCATCCATGTATATCCATCCTGTTATGAGTTCAAGGAACAAAAATCACATTACACAAAAGGACTACACCATCAGATTAAATTCGAAAAGAAAAGAAAAATGTAGCATGTACATTAATTAATTAAAAATGCTGCGGTAAAATATTCACATGACAGAATCCAGAAATAACTGAAACAATGAACAATTATGGAATCATAAATCAAGTATCAACGATGATATCAACAAAAATAGAAGCTTTCATTGGCGTTAAAATCCTCCTTAAATCACTCTAGAATTGACTCTTAATACAGAAACACGTTAGAACTCAGTAAGAAAACTAAACCTAAGAAACACTTTGATTAGCAACCTTATTAAGTAGATGGAGGTTTGTAAAACTGCATGTGGGTTCATGGAAGGACATCGCTTCATTATACATAGTCTAGAAGTGTACAGGAAAACAAGCAGCAGCAAACAACAGGCTATATGATGGGGGAAACAAGACAATCAAATGAATACAATCATAATAAGCATGAATTGAATAATTATTCTGCCAAGAAAATTTCCTTTTAATAACACAGAATTGTGATCCTGCTATCCAAACTTTGCCATTTATTGGGAGACTGATACATCATAAAACTGGAAAGTCTAAGCTTCTATGAAACAACTCTTGCATGTCACCTTTTCCATTGTGTTAACTCACAGTGATTGTAAGAGCAGGCATCACAGTAGAATAAACATTTTTCATAAATGTGTGCAGAAAATGTCCTTCATGAGCTACTAACACTTTAAGATGACTTGTGCAAATAAGCTAGGATCGTATACTAAATATGGCAAGTACTATTTATGCATTTGATTGAAGAACTCCATTGTGTACCTTTGTTCCGAATATCACCAATCTGGCTCATCAATTGAAATTCACTTTCAAGTGCTTGGAGGAAAGTATTTCCATGCTTCACTTGAGAAGAGTAAGTGGCTTCTCTATTTATATCTTTGAGTGTTTGAACCAAGATGTCTCCCCTGATCATAGGGTCTTCGACTTTAGCTGGAAACATCTTAGTAGAAGTTTGAGCATCATGCTCCCTAACTTGATCATTCAAATAGCAGTAGTGCAACAATCTCCAACCAAATCTCACTGTTCTCTTTGACAACATCCTTATACCAAGAGGAATGTCACTAAGTGTGCTGTCAAGTGATGCCTCTGTGTTGCTCTGGGACTTGGGCATAATTTTAAACCCCTGGAGCAATGATGGTAACAATGAATCATACAACCTTGCAAGGGCATTCAGCAATTCCTCAACTCCATAGCTGCAATCAGGGACAAGGACTATTACAAAGTGATAAAACAGGGAAAGATCTTGAAGTCATCAAACATCAATGGACGAACAAGAAGCTTGCTCACCTCATTTCAAAATTAGTACAGAACAATAAAGCGGCAGGTTGATAAGCACCGACAAAAGAATCCAGAGTAACAATTGCATCATTTATAAAATCTAACACCTGTGGTCAATCAACATCATCATCAATTCTAGGGAGACAGGAAAAATATAAAGCAGGCAAATCAGAATAAGTTCTGCATTGATAGAAGTAACCTCCAAGAAATCTTTCTGAAGCTGAACATATCCATTATCAATTGATCTGGTTGAAGTGAGCACCTGAATTTAATTGCCGTTAAGATGGGGTCCAATACATATAGGATATCAGGAAAGAACTATTATCCAATAGCTGAGAATGCATGACAAATTCATTGTTGCTATTATTGGCCCATAAAGATTAAGCACAATAAGTAAACACTTGCATATGAAATTTTGATGCACTTTAAAGGAAATCATTTAATTCTAATTATCATTTTCAGCTGCCAAGTACGATGACAATGTCCTGGAAAAGCTAATAGATTGTGTCAACTGCCAGAAACAAATCTCTTAACCAAACTAGCATCAGTAATGATGAAAGGGACAGGGAACTAAGTTTTTTATGAGAAGGTTAGTAGAGATATACATACACAGTAAACAATAATGAGGTAGAAGAGTATGAAATTATATACATTATGCCAAGCTGACCAGATATTGCACACATGTATAACACACACATCAAAGAGACCATGAAATGGAGAAATTAAGGAATCAGCAATAAATAATAATTTATAGCATGATCAATGAAACTGAAAATCCTGGATCTAAAAGTAGAGTGAAAGATGTAAATTAAATATGATAAGTCCCACATGCCTATATGTGGCTTCTCTGGGCATACAAACAGTACTATTAAACAATGCTATCAAATATTGCTACAAATAAATAAGACCTTTTATCAATATTAAGAGTAACCACAAGTAATAGGGGGGAAAAGACAAAGATGACCTGTAAAGATGTCATGCACCTATCATGCATCGTGTGGAAAATGTTCAAGAACTGGGGAATGACAATATTAATGCCATCCAGGACACTTGGCTGCACATTAATAACATTCGTAACCTGGAGATGCACAAAGAGAGTGCTCTTTGTCAGCATAAGTTTTCACAATTAAGAAAAATTAGCTAAAAATAATGAACAAAATATATTTTAATTTGAAAAATATTAATAATAAAAGTGTCTAAAAACAAATACCAAAAAAACTACTTGAGGGTGTGTTTGAGAGAAAAAAAAACTAGTTGAGGACTTGAGGGACCCACCAGTGAACTTGTTAACTTGCCGTTGTCATGCTCATATATAGCACATATGTCCAACAATTTTGGCAGATCAAGCATTTTTTTCTCCAGCAGAAGGGCTACAAAGGAACATTGTGGGATTGAGAATACAAATACAGTATATTCAAACCAATGGTGGAATCAATAAACCCCACACAATGAATAAATGAGTGACATAATTTCACCTGCATGCTCCTTCATGCTAAGGGACTCACCACGACCTGCTCCGGGATCCTTATTTGAGGATCTAAAACACAAAAACAACTCAGTGAAAAGGTAACAAAACAACGAAGATGGGAAATGACAGAAATCTCACATGCGGTAGAGGACCATAAATACACGACGGCAAAGCTCAAGCTCCCCAACAACCAAGCCTGCTACAGTCCCCTTTGGGCCTCGGTGTGGCAAATCATACCACCTGTGCCTGAATTGTAGATAACTATCAAGGAACTCATGCAGAGAACTGTTCTGTGCCACTGGGAAAGAACAGAAGTTAGCATAGTCATTGACAAAGTTTAGATGCAGCTGTAGTTAAGTACCAGTTGTGGAACGACGACATATTAAATTAATCATATTAACTAATCTATTTATTGTACTATCGATTATTGAGAACTTCTGTTTGAGAATCTAGGGCACCTGACAGATCCCTGTGCGGTTACATCTAAACATTAGTATTCGCAGCCGAAAAGTCTATAAACATCATTTTACCCTGTTTCCCTAACTGACTATTCAAGAATGTGGCAAGAGTGCAAGACATTACATGAATTGATAATGCTAATAGGAAGTATCAGGTGCACAATATTATAATGATGAAAACATGTGCATACTCAATCTTGTGCCTAGGATCCAAGTGGGAGGTCGGAATTCCCTCATCCCTCTTATCCATCTTTTCATTTGACTAAATGCTAAATCCGATTGTCTTTAAGTCAACCCAAGATAGGTGAGGGTCCACAAAGATCAGATCTGAGGCACGAGGTTGAGTATGCTCAACTGCTCATAGGTTCACTAATATAATCTTCTGCACCTTATATTTCCGTGCTAAATAAAATGTGACAGTTATTTGTCCGAAACACCGAATAAAGGACTTCAGATAGCAGGACTCTTCTGTCCCAATCATCATTATGTATATGCAAACCACTGCAGAGGCATCTCATATCTAAAGAGCAATTGAGATTGCGTTTTAAAGATTTGAACAGATTAGCTGAGATTTTCTCTACAATATGAGCATAACTGAAAATTCAACTAACAAATAACAAATAGCTAGAGATATGTTTTTCTGGGCCTGTCACTTGAATTGCCACAACAAACTGGAATAGTTTAAACTGCACAGCAAAACCTAATTTGGTAAGAGGCTTGATTTGCAACTTAACATATAGGCAGGAAAGTATCTAAAACAATGCATGTAGTGTTAAGAAGAAGAATCAAATTGTTAGGTGGACATCAAACTACATGTGGACTCATCATCTTACAGTATTATTGTCAACCAAAAAAACAACAGAAGATCAGCTATTTAAGCCACTAAATTGTATGCGTATATGATAAGTAGCAGAAAATAAACAAAATCACTGAAAGAGATTGCACAATCACCACGAGATCCCAACTCCCAAGCAAGTATTCACATGAATTTTATACTTAGAGGACAGCATTGGTTTGTTCCGAACGTATAAGCATCGGAAGGAGCACTAAATTCAGTCGACCAACTATACTGAAGCAAGCAATAGCAGGTTCGATCAACGAGCAATCCACAGGCGAATGTTACGCTTACCCTGGAGCCAGAACTCGCGAGGCTTGGCCCGGAGGAGCGCGGCGAGTGCGTTGTTGAGGAGGTCGACGACGACCTGCGACTCATGTGCATCGAGGCCGCCGAGACCCGCCGCGACCGCCTCGTCATGCGGCAGGTACGCGACGAATGCATCAACCGCCCCGCCACCTACGCTACCGCTGGAGCTCCCGCCTGAGCCGGACGCGGAGGACGAGGCGGCCGATGATCGGAGCGCGGTGGTGAGCGATGGCTGGGACGGGGGCGAGGGTTTTGGCGCTGCGGGGGCGGCGGATTTGGGGACGTAGCGCTGCGGCGGCGGCTGCTGCGGCCTCGGCCCGGGGTTGTGGTGCTGGCGGCGGTGGTGGGAAGGCTTGGACTGGTGCTCAGGCGGCGCGGACGACATGGCTGGATCGAGGAAGGTGGAGACGCCTTTGGTTTGGCTGCTAGGGAACGAGAAGGAAGTCAGCAGGTTTCTTCCTCGGTTTAGGGGGTTGTGCGAAATTGTGAGAAGACTGAAGGTTTCTTCAGATAATACGGACTATATTCTTATTACTTTATTGAGCTCAAGAAATTTCGTGCAAATTTTTTTTTTTAGAAGCCATTTGGAGCACTTTATTGATTTTGCATGACAGTTACATCGTTCACCAAAGCTCCTAGCAGAAATCTAGGGGGTTCATTGACCCAATTACATGTAAGCTTCTCTTGAAGCGCTACTCTAGCTAATTCATGGGCTACACCATTTGCTTCACGATTACAATGTTCTAATGAGATAGAAACAAAATCAAGCCACATCAGTTCGCACTGCTCATAAATTGGACCACTGATTGTAGCTGTGAAAACCCCTTGTCTCATTCTCTGCACTACCTCCAAGCAGTCCGATTGAATTCTTATTCTATTGCATCCCATTGTCTGAGCTAAAACTAGACCTTCTCTAAGTGCAGTCACTTCAGCAGTAATCGCATCAGACATAAATTCAAAGTAGCTAACTCGAGCCCCCATGAATGAACCCGTTGAGTCCCTTATAATCGCACATGTTCCTCCCGATCCGAGTTCGGGTGTATAACTTGCATCGACGTTCAGCAGTAATTCACCTTCAGGTGGTCTTCTCCAGCCTTCTTCTTTCTTGCCGGTTCTCCCCACCTTCTTCAGTGATCTCTGATAGTTCGTTGTTAAGGTTGCAATGGATAGTGCTGCTCTTGTCGGATTTTGAACAGTCTCCCCATGAGTTAACTGCCGACGTTGCCACCAAATATACCAACCTCCCGTGAGTATTAATTCAGCAAGCCCAATGTGATTCAGTTCATCAATCTGCTTTGGCCTCGTAATCATCTCAGCAACAACAACTGACCCCGAATGGTGAAGAGATAGCGCCGAGTTGATATTTTCAGCTACTCCCAGGATTCTCCAAATCTCTTTTGCTTGATTGCACTCGAACAGAGCATGTTTAATGTCCTCACAATGAGATTGACAAGCAGGACAGCTGCTTGAATTTTCTATATGCCGGTTTGCCAGAATACCTTTACATGGAATGAGACCATGTAGCACCCTCCAACCAAAAATTTTTATTTTTGATGGCACCTCCAATTTCCATAGCTGAGACCACACCTTATCATCACCTATTCCACTTGCTTGTTCATTAATTCTATTTTCTCCAAACTTATGTAACCATTGTAGATGATAGGCCGATCCAACTGAGAAGAAGTTATTTTTTGTGTAGTGCCACGCCACAATATCTTCTCTTCCTTCTCTTAGAGGAATCTGTAGTATTCTGTTTACATCAATTTTCCAGAACATAGACCTGATTAGTTGCATGTCCCATGCACCCGTGATTGGGTTAATGAGTTCCTCCACTCTTGTAATCAGACTATTTCCTCTAGGTGTTACAATCTTCAAATTATGACTTGATGGGATCCAATTGTCCTCCCAGATTTTTATTTGGGACCCATCACCAACTCTCCAGATACATCCTTTCTTGAAACACTCCAAACCAGCAATAATACTTTGCCAGGTAAAAGAACATCCCTTTTTCAGCTTTGCATCCAGTAATTTTAGTAACAAGTTGAGGACGAACGAAGGATAGACTCAAAATTGTGTACAATATATTCCAGGGAAAAAAAAGGTGCAATGTTACTTTTTTTACGTAAAATCTCACCAGGGACGGGTCAACCGCTCGCATGATTAGGGGGATTATAAAGAAGAAACTTGCTTGAAATGAAAAAAAATGGGCTGATAGTTTCGATTATTTAAAAGAAAATACTTTCAAAATATAAATCTTGTAATTAATACAAGAAGAAACTTGTTTAGTTTGCAAATCTTCTTGTATTAATTTGAAGTCCTTGTTTAGTTTCTTAAAAAAATTTGCAAAATTTTTCAGATTCCCCGTCACATCGAATCTTTAAACGTATGTATGGAGTATTAAATATAGATAAAAATAAAAAATAATTACACAGTTTGATCGAAATTGACGAGACAAATCTTTTGAGCCTAGTTAGTCCATAATTGGACAATATTTGTCAAATACAAACGAAAGTGCTATTGTTTCTATTTTGCAAAAAATTTTGGAAGTAAACAAGGCCGGCTACAGAACACTCTATCAGTGCCAGAGGTCGGGGGGGGGGGGGGGGTTGTGCATTGAACTTATATTGGAGGAATCAGAATCCATAACACTTGTGTCAGCCAAAACGAAAAGAAAGATACAAGCGATTCCTGGGAACAGATAGCTCTAAGAAAGGGGAAAACAAAATATAAAACCTCAGGTGAAGCATAGGAGCAAAATGAATCATTCTGTTTGTCTGTATGTAATTCCTCGGAGAACTAATACTCAGGTTAAATTTTCAACTGTGGAGTTAAATGTAGCGGTCACCAAGTCGTGATGGTAGAGTACTGCTATGCAGAAGTTAACAAACACTAGCTCTCCGGATGAACTGGCATCAGTGTCAGATCATATTGCAAGTCGCATAAGATTTTATGGTTCCTGTTCTTTGCTCTCCAGAGTTGATCCCACAACATTTTCGCCCTGTTGCTTTTCTTTCTTGGGCTGCATCAATTATTAGAAACACTAAATGAAGCCTTTTGATCATTACATCCAAAGTGCAGTAGAAAAAGGATGAACTAAGCAGCATAAACATGAGAAGCAAGTCGAACGAAACAAAGCATCTATTCATGCAGGGACTGCAATGAAAGTGGTGGGAGCAGGTGTTGTTTTATCAATTCAGCAATTACTTCAGGTGCCACCATGATGAATACTGGATTCAGTAGGGTAAATATCAACGCCCATAACCAGTAGTCTCCTGTGCCTATAGGTGTGGGATTATTCCAATCTTCTATTTAAATCTAAATAGTTCCTTAAATTATGCTAGTTAAGCTCAATCCAGAGGTTCTACAATTTCTTTGAAAGAAACATGTTATTTGTATCACAGCACCTCCTTTTGGTCTTACATATGGATGCTATAAATTTCTCAAACAGTAGTAGAAGATGCAGGTTTACTTCTGTCAGAACATCAGTTAGGTCTCGCAAGCATGGGAACTAGATTGCTTGAACAGCAGAAGATGTAAACTCAAAAAGAAAAACTTGATCATATCAATCCAGGTTACTTCTATCAGAATCTCCTTTTTACCCTAGACATGTCTGTCATATGAGAATTTTTACCATAACTACTATGCTAGTCATTTGTTCAACATTAAAATAAAAGAGCAATATAGTGAAACCAGTAAGGACTAACAAGTCTAACACTATTAGAAAGTTGCAGGTTAATTCCTCTTATCTTCTTTTTGAACAAAATCTCTTCTTACCTTCATGTCCTGAATCCTTCTACTGTATAATATAATATATGCACTATATGTTCCAGTCCTAACTGAAATTTCAAAAAATTGCTGAGCAATCTAAATTAAAATAAGAAAAATAAAACAAACACAGTTGGATTAATGGAAACATGACCCTAGCTCCAAAAGAATAATTCCAACACTGGAACCAGCCCTGTAACATCATATCATCCATAGGTAAGCAAAGAATGTAACCTTTGGAAGAAGCCCTTCCGCGGACATCAGTTCATACAACTTGCGCATGATTGTCTCTTCTTCTGTCTGTAAAAAGTTTTAACAAGATCAGTATATCAAATGTTAATGCCGCAGCAAAAAGTTCATAATATCAGAGGGTCACCTGCAGTTTATGCAACTCATGGGACATTGCTCGATATGTTTCCATTAGTGCTCGATTTTGCTTGTCCAAATGCCTGCAGATGGCCTTTTATTATCTTATGAATGAACGGAAACTATGATTTATTTGGTGCTAAAAGATACTAGTAGTCAAGAAACAGTACTTGGACACTTCAGCCGAATGCTTCGGATCCATTATCAGCAAGTTGCTGCTGAGGAATTAATGGAAATGTTAGTTGTCAAAAAAAAAACTTGATATGTCTCCTGCAAATTAACAAAATATTACTATATTAGACAATCCAATTCACAATTTTCCTCCACCGTGCTGCATATAACTATCAGATATACAAATGCCATTGCAGGCGTGTAACATGTTCTACTAAGCAATCGATTACAAGTTAATTGGTAGGGAGGGAAACAGAGTCAACTACAAAAAAATAGGAATACGTACACTCGATTGACAAGCTACTATACATTCCAAGAAACAGAGAAAACAGCAAGGGAGTTTCCACCCAAACGCCCAATTTTTTGGGAGGGAGGGGAGGACTGAGGAGAACCATAAGTGAGGCGTACAAGTCCTATGGAGTCAACAACGATCGATCTTAAGCGTGCAGGACGAACCCAGTACAGGACATGGGCGTACACATACATATGCATAAGATAATTTTGCAAAAGTCGAATTGAGTTGTCAGTACATAAGTGTATAGTTATATCAAATCCGAATACAGATAACTTACATTAGGGTTTGGGCGCTCGCGCACAGAGCAAAAGGAAGAGACGGGGGCATACCTGTGGTGCTTGTCGCCGGCGACGGGCCCGACGAAGACCTGGCACCTGGCGTAGCCTCGTAGGGGGCGGCGGATACGAACGGACGAGAGGTACAGCGCGCGGGGGTGAACGGGAGAAGGCAGGTGTTTCTTCGACAAGCCGCAGGGCGGCAGGTGCGTGAGTTGCACTTGCAGGAGTACAAGTACAACTCGTGACGAACAGTTTTTTTTACTAACGCTACAGTGATATTTAGAAAAAAATTATAAAACTAAAATAAATCATAAAACTAAAAAACAAACCTACCCCACTAACAAAAAAGTCTATATGAAAATTACGGTACTTCATTTGGGAATATATATTTGGTTTTAACAAATGCTATATAGAAAAGTTGAGGAACATAGTTGATCTACAAATGCTCGTGATTTGTCTTGTAACCTTGGTAACAAGTCCATAAAAAAAGATACTTAATTGTAGTTAGTGTAGACATATACCTACCTTACTCGACAAACAAGCAAGAAAAACAAAATTGTAGAGATCGATTAAAGGAGTAATAAAACAAAAAAATGCCTACAAAATCAGGCACGTATCTTTAGTATATCACGCAATGCCAAAAAGACAAACAAACACTAAATTATACACAAGGCTAAAAGGAAATTAAAATACTCCTAAGTTTCAGATGGTCTAGATCATTATACAAAACTGCTCCAGATAAGAGAACATACAGATAGAATTTATTTATTCTCCCATCACGAATTAAGGGTGCATATAAAGTTGGCATTCTAGTGTGTAATATTATATTCTCTCTATTTTTAGCTGGTGCCAACGCTGGTAGGACTATCTGCCAAGTTTATCAAAGTTTCAAGAAATTTTCAGTCTTGAATACTGAACCAGGAGCAAAACCACAAATTAAGGTCTGAATATTAAAGACTAAATTAGCACCAACTTTTGTATTTAGGAACACATTTACCATGTCAAAACTTAGCAATCACCAGATATAAGCAATTTGTATAATTGTATTGCACAAATACTCAAACTGAGATCATTACAAGTCTTTATAAATTGATCTGACAATCTGGTGAATTAGACTGAAAAAGCTAATGAGCCCCATCTATTCTCACATCAAACTGGTTTTGTTATTCACGAACAAACTCATGTAAATACTAAAGCCATTGACAGGATATTACTTCTTTACTAAACTGAAGCTGGAACTATGGAAGATAAAATAGATAGAACAATCAAATGCAGCATGGAAAAAATCAGGAATATGGGATCCGCTTGCTATGCCACCAATGGTCAAGAAAGCAGCAGCCACCCCTTTACTGCTATGATATGAAGATTTATTTGGCAATCATTAGTTTTAGCAAGTCGTTATTTTATTTGGCAAGTCAAAAAAAGATCTCTCTCCAATAATTTAGTATTCTAAAACTTGGTAAAATCACCATAAGTGTGTTTTCCCGGGGCTATTTGTAAAGTGAACACAAAACTTTCTCGTAATTAATCAAACCCAAATCAGAAAATTCTTCTCTCTAGCAGTTTTACAAAGTGAACACGGTAAAAAATTTCTATTACAATGGATGCCCTTCTCTCCGTCTACGGCGACAGACGGACGGAGCACGACGACGGTCTCGCGGCTCTAGCACCAGCGTCGAGCGTCGCGCTCGTGGCCGGCGGCGCGCTGGGCGGCGGGCGGTGGCCGAGCAGCGGCGGGCGGGTGAGCAGTGGCCGCGCTCGCGACGGGAGTCGCGCCGGGCGGCGGGTGGCGGGCGATGGTCGGGCAGCGCGCTGCGAGGACGAGCGGGCGAGTGGACTGGTGCAGCTCCGACGGGCGCGGCGGGCGGCGCAGCACTGGGGCGAGCAGCGGCGGCCAGGTGAGCTGTGGCCGCGCTCGTGGCGGGCGACGGAGCCGCACGCGTGGTGAATTTGTGTAATGTGTTATTGACGCGAGACTGAGGGTGTGTAAGGTCGTGATCATACTTCTAATCTAGGCCATTAAATCTGTAGGATATGCGTTGTGAGTCGTTGATCTTGTAGGTGAGATTTGCCTGGAGAATATTTCAATTATAGTAGAGATAAAAAGAAAAAATGAATTATTTCGGTACAACAAATTTTTTTTAAAAAAAGGTGCATATATCCAGTATGCATATTTTGTTGGTATACACATGGCAGCACATCAGGAACGGTATACATTGAAGCTCCATGCATATTGTATCTATGCCATTTTTTTCTGGAGAAAAGAACACGAAGACTATACGTGGGCCATCCTATATTTGAATGGCACTATTTTGATGGTAGGGGGTTTATAGTCGATTTTATTGTGTTTTCCAAACCATTATAAATCATCAGTTCGCTGTGTTTCAATCAATTATTAGGACTCTTTGTCTAGAGTTGCTAAGTTCACATTTAAATTTGAAATTGAAAGTATAGTCATTAGATGTCATGGACATACTGATCCCGTAGTTATTACTATCATTACCCTGTGTGTGATAAACATATATATGAATTAAGGAAATCAACTTTGAGAAAGACATGGACAAATTATTCTAATTTGGGTTATTGGGTGCGCAAGGATGATCTTGTTATTTCTTTTGCATTGTCCATAATAAATTTCTAGTTATTGTGTTTCTAAACCATTATAAATCATCAGTTCGCTGTGTTTCAATCAATTATTAGGACTCTTTGTCTAGAGAGTTGCTAAGTTCACATTTGAATTTGAATATGAGAGTATAGTCATTGTCATGGACATAGTATAGATCCCGTAGTTATTACTATTATTACCTTGTGTGTGATAAACATATATATGAATTAAGATAATCAACTTTGAGAAATACATGGACTAATTATTCTAATTTGGGTTATTGGGTGCGAAAGGATGATTTTTTTTGCATTGCCCATATTATTTTTAGTGCATTTGGGGCTAAAATCATAACTGCATGAATGATTTTGCAAGACATTGCGATTTTATTAATGAAGGTGTGTCTGGTTACCCGTCTCTGTTAATCAATGACCAAGCCATGGGCCAAGTGATCACCTCAGTTAATGCTCGATTAACAGAGATGATCGCCATAATGGAGGATGGCAACTTAAGACGTCCGCCTCTGTTAATCAACTATTTTTGAAGGCGGCGATCGATTTACGAAGGCGAGCGCGTCTTAAGATGTTCGCCTCGGTTAATTATTATAAAAAAATAATTTTTCATATGAATTTGGATGAAGATAAACTTTATATAAAATTGTAGCTCTCGATGAGATCTACAACTTTGTAGTTGAAAAAAATTTTAAATGCAAATGTTTTGGGTCCCAATATATTGTTGTAAGTGCACAGATTTTAAAATTTGAAATTTAAAATTATCAAATGATCTCGGATGTTGATATGGTCTACGTAAAAGTTATGGTTCTCAATATAATCTACAACTTTATAGTTGAAAAGTTTAATATCTGAAGATATTTAAAGTCTCAAATATGTGTTTGAAGATTATAGATTTTGAAATTTAAAATTTAGAGTTCCTAAACGATATCAAATGTTCACATAGTTAATACCAAATTTCTAATGGCTGACATGATCTACATCTTTGATATTGATAAGTTTTTTATTTAAAGTCATCTAGAGTCTCAAATATGTGTTTAAAATTCACATGTTTTGAGACTCTAATTTTGAATTTTTTAAACTATCTCTGATGAAGATACATCTTATACCAAAGTTGTAGTACTTGAAAAAATTTAAAATTTTATAGCTAAAAGTATTTTTATTTAAGTTTATTTAGTAGCCAAAATATCCAATATAATATTACAAAATATTGATATAAATAGATAGCATATTATCTATAGACATGAATGAGTGTGTGGTGCAGTGGTAAAAAAATGGTGGTGTTGAAGCGGAAGGTTGTGGATTTGACTTTCTAAAATTATTTTTTTGGTTTTTTTCGAAGAACAATTAACATGTCCGCCTCTAACAGGATTAACGAAGGCGGGCACTTTAAGACACTCGTCTCCGTAAATAGATCAAATCGAAACGGGTAAAGCAATCGCCTTCGTTAATCCGCACTAATAATCTGATTTAAAAAAAATCCGCACTAATAGAGGCCTTTGATTGGAGACGGCTACAATGCCGGTCTCCATTAATAAAAAATATCCACCTTCATTAAAGAATTTTGTAATTGTGAACATAAAGGTACTAGATTATAATGCTTGGACTATTTATAATCTTATTATTTCCATAGAATTGTTTCACTTGGAAGGAAATTTGTTGCTCCTAGTTTGCCCTTGATCTTGGGCAAATAATAAGATTATAAATAGTCAGGTCATTCAGAGTCTATTTTTCGAGGAGGCCACTGGTTAGAGTGTAAAAGTGGTTCATTGTAACCGACTGTCCTTAGCGTTGAATCTTACATATATATGAATTCAAGAACAAGAAACAAAAATACAAACACGAAAGAATCTATATATGTGCTTTTGCCAGTGAACATCGGCAATCTTCACATTGGCGTAGATCGTCATTGTTGCGGTGGAGATATCTTGAGGTCGAGGCCAACGTTGACCCCGTTGTAGGCGATCGGAGCGAACATCCACATATCATCTGAGCTCAACAGCTGCGCATAACAAAAAAAAAAAAGTTTTGAATACTAGTACATGATTTTTTCGCTCACACCAACAAGATTTTGGCTAGGGGCTAGAATTTTGCAAGAACCAACCTTGATCTGGAGCTGCAAGAACTTGACGTATTGAGCTGCTTCTTCGAGCATCGTGCTGATATCTACCTGAAAAAACACGGCCGTACATACGTTAGAACTAGAACGGCTCGTTTTTCCTAGCTTTTTCAGCGTTCAGAAAAACTATTGCGAGTTCTTTTTTCGTCTCAAGCCACTGGTATAAACTTGCCTTGGTTCCATTGGGCACAAGATTCTGCAATACTTTCAGACGCTCATTGATCCGCTCTCTCCTTTTCTGCATCACCAAAAGCAGGAAAAAACTTCAGAATCTACTTTCAGACAGCAGCAGGCAGAGCAAGCGCATGAAACTACATGCAACATCATCGCGGTTGCCGAGCGAGAATTTCGATCTCGTTACCCTGGCGTAGAGGCTCTGCGGATCGATGGCGGCCCCACGTCCGGCCCTGGCCTTCCCACCTGCCGACGACGACGACTTCTTGGACGCCGAGCTCACGTTGCTGCACGCGGTCATCTCCAGCGACTCGTCGTCAGACAGGTAGCCGTTGCTGGAGCACTGTTGCTGTCGTGCAACGTCGCCGCCGCCGTTGCTCTCCTCCTGGTTGCCTCGGCTGCACCGGCCTTTCTGCGCCTTCTTGCCCTTCTTCTGCACCTGATGATGCATCACACGGACACTCCGTCCGTCAGGCATGTAGCCCATCCAAATGCACTGAAATGGCCTACGATCACGAGTTCATGGCATGGCATATATGCACACTTACCGGTATTGCGGTGGATCGCGATTTCTTCTTTGGAACGGTGCACGTGGTGCTCTCGCCCTTCTGGTCCTCCCGCTTCCTCTTGCCTATCGCCGGCGTGTTGCCGCCGCCGCAGCCGCGGCCGGCCCCCTCACCGTCCTGGTACTCGAAGTCGAGGTTCAGATCAAGCATGAAGCTCGGGTCCGCCGCCATGATCTGCTCCTCCGGCACGAAGAAGTCGCCGCCGGTCATCGTGAACGTGTTGCTGCCATAGTAACCATGGTCGTAGCAGCTTGCGCCCGAGTTGTGTTGCTGCATCTGCATGTAGTACGGGTACGCCGCCGAGCTGTAGTACTGGTCAGTTTCTTGGCCAGGCCAGTACATGGCCGTCGGCGTCGGCTGCTTCTGCTCGTTGCCGGAGTACTGGACGCCGAGCAGCTGGGCCATTGTCTCGGAGTCCTCCACGGCGACTGACGGATCGAACGAGTGCCAGCTCGCCTCGGAGGACTCCATTGTTTTTCCTTCGGTACTAGTTGGTATGATGGCCTAGCTACTGGTAAATGAGGTTGGGCGTGTCTGAATTTATAGTAGCAGCACTAGCACAGGGCACAGCTTCTAGTTTTCAGTTCAGTTAAACATCTAGTTGCCGCGTACAAGTCTGACCATTTGCGCCTTCAACATCAGACTGGCGGGTTTGTTTAATTCGAAGCATTCTGGGCATGAGAAAGCATTATATTTCCAGTTGGAGATGCTAGCTAGACTAGACAGCTAAAACTGCTGAAAATCGCGCAATGATGTAATAGGAAAATGAGACGCAAAATTTAGTTAAAAACACACACGATTATTTCGTCTGTGGGGGCAAATAACGAAATGGGGGCAATGAGGGGATCCTGAGAATCCAGATGATTACATGAATAATAATTGGCTGCAATAGGCAGGAATGATTGGGTGATTTCTAGAGTAATGTACAGTGGTAGTCTTAAAAGTGTGATTTGCATTTTGGATGACAAAAACAAGAGACTTGGATGGTAGGACTGTGGTTGGGGAATAAAGAACGAGGTGGTCGTGAAGAAGTCGGCGAGATCGTGGGGAAGAGTTCTTTGCCATTATAATTTCGCAAGGAGGAGATATATAGTTTTTGTTGCTTCATCATATCATTGATTCTAATCTTTGCCTCCCACATATAGGGACTTCACAACTAACTTTCTCTTTTTGTTTGGTGTGTGCGTGCGTGTGACCGGGCATCATTTGCATTGCTGCAATGCTGCCTATAACTTAGACTGACCGGGCATCATTCTATTGTCTTCTACTCCGTATTAATTGGTAAACATATGATAGTTTAGCTGCATTCGTGCGTGTGTTTATTTTCTAGTCTCCTCGTTCCAAATTGTGAACGCGTATATTGTCTGTCTCTTGCCGGCACGTACCAATGTATATGGCTAAGCTTTGTGTAACCCATTCGCTGCTCTTTTTGAGGAACGACATGCATTACGCACCGTTCTTTTCTCACTGTACCCCGCCTGAATAGTTCCACGGTACTTTTTGTAGGAAAATTCCACGGTACTTTCCTTATTAAAAATCAAATTATTTAACTCTCAAGTGTAAGAGCAACTTCAAGAGCTTGACTAAACTTAGTAGCCAAATTTCATTGTTGAGCTATTTTATAAAATAGATAACTTCTTAAAAAAGAAGCAAACTACAACAGCGTTGTTATCTTACAAAATCAGATAGCTAGTGCTAGTAGTTGGCTGTATATGACCACCGAAAATAAAGAGATAACCAACTTTATATTTTACAAAACCAAATAACATATCTTGTTCGAACCTATTTTTCTGTCATACAAGTTCTAAAATAGTCTCCACAACAAAAATAGTTAAGCTGTTGGAATTGTCCCAATATGGGGCCACGTTCTGCGGGTGCGAGAACTGATGTGTGTCTGGTTCGCGTGTCTATTAGGCCAGGCTCTTCGCGTCCAAAGAATCCCCGCAGCCAGGATTTGGAGGAACGCAGAAATCGGTCATTTCTGCCAAGTTAGGTTCACGTGGTGCAGGTAATTAGCCATCTAATGATGTTATTAATGCACGATTGGCACGTATTAAATAATACTAACATATTTCGATTAATATTAAGAAGTAATAAGATAAACTAAGAGCTATAAGATAATAGTTGCATGTAATAAATATCATGATAATAATTATTTATATATTTTTATCTCATGCAACTCACTCATGCGAGCAACTAAATAGATTCTCGAGATAGCCTAACTCGTGCAAATGGACAACTAAACACCACACTTTGTATTAGCCCTTATATCCGCAGTACTTGTACGCGTCAAATCTTGGGCACCATTTGTTCAGTAGTTTAAGCTGAGGATATTTTGCTACTACGATTTTTTTTCATGTGTTGAGCGAGCTAGTAATGGACACATACCCTCTCTGCAATGTCTCGATGATTAATCTGTTCGTTGAGGAAAGATAAACAAATCGGCACGGGTCGCCTCAAATTACAGGCACGTTATAACCACGTCCAACAACCAAAAGCAAAGAAATACAGAGAAAATTTTGAAGCCACACATTCGGTACGTCTAGCTACTTCGAAAGCATTAATTATCCTTTATGTTGTTTTAATTTGTTGTGGCAGAACAATGCAGAAACAGTAGTGCAGTGTGCACAATTGATCGAACATACATTCCCTCCAGGCTAGCTATTTTGGTGCACGGATTTCTGACTTTGCGCTGTACAATGCGAGAGGCATGCATTTTTGTTAGGACAAATACGTACCGAATACTGCCGTCCACTCAAAGGAAACAAAAAAAAAATTGAATTGAAAAGTTTTATAATATGAACGCCAGTTGCGTAAATAAGTTCACCAATCCCCCCCCCCCCCCCCCCCCTGGTGACAGGATACACACGCCAACAAAACAAAAGTAGCCACGCCTATACTGCCAGAATCTGGCCGGTTTTCTCCAGACAGATTAGCCAGCTGCTCCCAGAGAATACCATCTGTGTGTACCTGTGTCGTCGTTAAGAGTTCATAATCATGTCATGTTGGTCAACTCTACTGTATGGTGCCAGAAAAATACACGTGCCCCAGGGAGAGAAGAACGCGTCCGTCTCATGTTGCAGTGAGAGCAGCTAGCTACTCCTACACGAGCGCGCGCCATGAGACAGCACCTCGATCGACAACCTGTTGGGATGCATGGGAGGTCGGCAGGACACCAGCTCTCCCATCCGCACGTATATATCCCAGACCATGGCTGCAATGCATCAGAAGCTAATAAGCTCGTCGTACTGATGCAGCACGACGCGTGCTACTTGACCGCGGTGAACGCACGCTGCACAGCCACCGCGCCTGGCGCGCCGGGCGGCAACGGGCAACCGCATCCACGCCGCGCGCGACGTGACCGCGGGTCTATGCCCTGCGCTGCGCTGCGGTGCGGGTACATATCTGCCGACTTGGCGTAGGTGAGGGGCTCGTACCGTCCAATCCGCACGACGCTGCTGCCGCGCGCGACTGAAGAATGCAGAAAGCCACAAGCCGTTTCTGGGTTGCACCACATCCAGATAGTGCAGGATGGCAGACTGACTGGTGGAACAGAAAACAGGTCGACAAACATGGTCGCAAGGATTTTGACTCTCTTCTTAATAAGGGCTTGGTGAGCAGTTTCGCATTGAGACGTGTGTTTGCACACTTCTCAAAGCGAATCTAATGGGTGAGAGAGTGAGGGCATATGCCCTTAAGGATAAAATTAACTTTACCGCTTGTTCAGTTACTCTGGATTGAGTCCTTGGAACGATTCCCAGTATGAATGATTCACAAATTTATATAGGTTGCTGGGTCCAATCCATGTGTAGTATTAGGGCCTTGTTTACTTCCACCCAAAATCTCAAAATTTTTCAAGATTCCCCGTCACATCGAATCTTTAGACACATGCATGAAGTATTAAATATAGATAAAAATAAAAACTAATTGCACAGTTTGGTCGAAATTGACGAGACGAATCTTTTGAGCCTAGTTAGTCCATGATTGCACAATAATTACCACAAACAAACGAAAGTGCTACAGTGTCACGAAATTTTTTCCTTCAGGAACTAAACAAGGCCTAGGTCGCTTCTTCCTTTTTTGTTTCATGTATGTATGTAACATTCCCTTTTTAACCGCATCTAATAAGGACAGTTCTAATTCAAATATATGCTCACTCAGACACGTTTAATTTGCACAATAAAAACGTTCAAACGAGACTGCTCAAAGCTAAGCCATATATTTGAATATTTTGTCCCGGCAACAACGTAGCTGCAGCACCAAAGATCACCCAAAAAACTGAAAATCTCCATGCCAGCTAACGTATCTGCATCACAAAGCAAAACTAATTTTGACATTCGACCTCACACATTATATTGTTGTCATCTCTTCCCAATTGGTTCCACCGGATCAACAAGTGTCCACACGATCAATAGTTTTATCTCCCTGCATATATTAACAAGCGTACGTGTGAGTTAGTGGTGCATTATTAGTGGATTTGCAGGAGTCAAAAAAACAAAGGACTTGCACCACGTCCACATCGTTTGTGAAAACTAAACGGATAATCAGGCACTTAACTCTGTTAATTCGCCCAAATCGAATGATTGATCGTTAGATTCCTCCTTGGATATGATTCGCTTCCCAAAGGTTGCTCACTCTAGCTGTCAAATTCTGTCAAGCTACTCAGCGTGTTCCATATCTATATAACAACTGTTGCATGATGCAGATATCCAGTACAAGTTTGATTCAGTCATGGGTCATTTCTTGATTTCTTTTTCAACTGAGCCATTGCTTGATTCTTTACCAACCTACATGGATGTGGAGGGCGTGCAAATTTTGAACCAAATCCACTAATTTGTTAGTTTTTCAGGAAGTTCATGCGTGCCTTTTCTACCGCCTGCATTGAGCCAACAATTTTTTTTGACAGAACATTGAGCCAACAATTTTGATAGTAGTTTGTGCAATAAGCGCCAAATCTAAGGGTAGTGCAGGAAACAGGCAAGAGTCTGTCTACCCAACACCTGGGTGTTCAGCACCTGATTTTTTTTGGCAGGCACTGTTCATCTTCTAGCTCCTGCCGCCCGGCACTGTTCATCTCCTACCTCCAGCCGGCTGTCGCAGCTCACTGCCATTGGTATTGTTCATCTTCTTCCTTGGCACAAATTACAGATCACAAATTACAAGTTATAAATCACAAATCACAAGAAATAATTTTCTCTATAGAAGGACAAGAACACAATTTGAAAGAGAGGGAGGAAGAGGAGGACGACGCCGCCGCCACCGCCACCGAAGAGGAGGGAGGAAGGACCTGCAGGCGTTGGCGCGGGCTGAGCGCAGGCGGACGAAAAATCGTGTGCTGGATAGGCGTAAAACACGCGAGTGACATATAACATTTTTTATCTGAAATGCACTGGAAAAACTTGGGAGTTCGTAGATTTACAAAGATTAAGTGCAGTGAAGTATTTATGCAATTTCCTTGTTGAAGCATAAAGTTGAAACGATGTGTTTAGAACTATACGTAGAACTTTAAAACATAAAAACACTTGTACACTCCATGGACACGGCCAAGAAAAATGGAGTTCGAGAGCAGGGTTCTTAGTTGGACAACAGCAAGGCACTCATACTAACAGTTAACCGAAAACAAATGATAGAACACAGTAGATGCATGAAGCCTCATGACTGGCTTGGCCAAATGTTTAGAGGTCTATATGTCCCAAAAGTTCGAAAGGCTAGAAGCTGCTGCTATTTCTTCTGTGTCAATGAGAAAATAACCACCTATCTCAGAACTGTTGAGACACTAACCATTATCATTACCTCCCTGCCACACCACCCTTAACCTTGTGTTGTTTATCATTTCGACAATATGAAAGACTTATATTTTCTGAATTATGACTTTGTAAAGTAGCTGTGTGACTTACTGGACAATATAAATATATCAAAAGAAACCAAACACCTCAGAACAATAATTTTGAGGCCACCATAAACATTTGTTGAAGACTTGAGAAGAGAGTTTAATTGGGCAAAAAAAAGACAAGCACAAAATAGCATGCACAACATATCCAATCAAGTAGCAACACATTATTTGTAGGTTCATTAACATAAGTCCCTAAATAGAAGAAGCTCTAAAATTTTGATTGAACTAATAGTCTACTGTTGATTATAGGAAAAATCTAGTGTGCCTTATGCCAGCTACCTGACATCAAAATAGATGAAATATAGTTTCAGTTGTTAAGTAGTTCTGAATTTATTAGATCTTAGGTGCATATCAATGCAATCAAACAGCTGGTTTATTGTTCCGATTTGCACTGAAATGAATAATAGTTAACATTATTGGTCTTGTGCATAGAAACAATATACTTGGCTTAAAAGAAATATAGTATAACCACGAACTAGTTGACATTATTGATCTGTGCATAGAAATAATAGTTGACATTAGGACCCAGATGAGTTCACTATTGATCTAACAATCTAACCAGTACTCAGCATTCGATAAAAAAACCTTTTAGTCCCAAGCAAGCAATTGGGATAGGCTGAGTACTCAACATTCAACTTTAGGTCAAAACATAGACAAGGCAATCATACTTCAACAATAGTTTGACAAGGTAGAGAAACACAATTTATATCAACCGAGTTCATTTAGTTAAACAACATGTTATGAGGGGACTTACATAAAAATGAAAGCAATGCACCTGAGAAGCTGTAAAACATAGCTGCATACAGAAAAACACACTCTATGATAGTGACACTATATATGTGCAAAGTCAACTAATTAATTAGCATGGAAATAATTGAAGTCAGTTAAGCTAAATAACACTAGGAAATATTAAACTATCATTCACGCATAAATTGAAAATGCATGTCATATATCATCAAGAAGAAAAAACTTCTGGGTCAATTATCAGGATGATTCTTTTTTCTATTTCCAACAATTAAAGAGGTAAAATCAGACTCCTATATTTGACCTCGGTGCAGATGGGACCGATGATTGAGGAAAATGTCTGTTATATTGCAGGAAAATTTGAAAATATGGCTGCATGCTTGAAAAATATGTAAAATTACATGTTCAGAATAACCTATTAGTTTCCAAAGAAAAAACCTCTTTTTTAAGATTCAGAAGATAATCTACAGTCTATGACCACAGATCAGATAACCATTGTTCACATATACATCACACTACTGAAGCATTGCAAAACTGATCCCAATCAGCTACAGCTTGAAATTAGACAAGAGAGAACATTCAAATTAGAGCTGATGGCTAAGAGGAATAAGGGAAATAAACAATCTTTGATTCCAAATCGAGTCCAGATAACAAAGAGAAGATGCATATCGCCATTCCATATGCATATATGTCCATGAACCAGCACATAGCGACAGTCATCTAAGAAAAAAAGTTAGTAGTAGAAAATTACTAGACACCTTAAAAGGGCATACAGGGACAGGCAACACATTGAATCCTAAGATTGGTAATCAGGTCCACCGAACAGTTGAGGAGGCTCATCCTCAAATTTTCAGCAACAATACTTTGTGCAAATATAAGAGAAGTACTACGGTTGCTATTTGTGCTCCTGTAATATGTGCAGTGTCACCGTGGTGATCAGCCTGAACTTCCACCTCTAAGAGAGAAAAACTAATAATCAAACTGGAATTAAAGGGGTTTACATAATTCTGTTATTGAGTGTTGACACCAAGAGAAACTTTGGGAACTTGATCAATCTCAAATATCCATTGTCTATGCACTTTCAAGAAAATGAAGAACCTTCAATGATAGTGCCTGAAAACAGTCCGGACAGAAGAAATTATAACCATATTGCGCATCAACTAACTCTGGAGTCTTGTAAGCTGCCGTGTTGTCTTGAGGACTCACCAGAGGCCAGAGCTTGTTCCAGGCCTTGTCTAGTGAAAACTTGTTTCTCCTTAGAAAAAAGCACGAAGCTAGAACTCATTCTAAATCCTTAATTTGTAGTCATGATCCAGCTGAGGATGCCGCCTCCATGTTCACCCCATTCCGCAGCCAGACGCACAAACCTGAAACGTCCCCGCCGCCGGCGGTGAGCTCCTCCAGCTCGTGGAAAAGGGGCCCGAAACTAAATGGTGTTTTTACTCGTTGTCCATCACACAAGTTTTTTTCACAAGTGGTCGCAACGGTCCAACTCCAACACTTGCAACTTCTTTCAAGAAGAAGCCCAATACAGTACGCCCCTCTATCAAATGATCCATTTATCCGGCCCAAACAAGCCCAATGGGAACCGCCTTTGACCTTTCCCTGCCACGGCAACTGCAACCCCAAGTCGCACCCGCGAGAGGCGACACGGCCCGAGCGACAGGCACAACAGACCCCTTCGCTCCTGGCCTCCTGCTCGGCGTCGCGCCACCGCTGCGCCTCTCCGGAGTCGCCGGCCGCCAAGGGCACCCTCCACCTCTCCTTTCGGCGCCCGGGAGAAGGAGATGGGAGTTCACGGGCTGTGGGAACTGCTGGCTCCGGTCGGGCGACGCGTCTCGGTGGAGACCCTTGCGGGGAAGCGGGTGGCGGTGGACGCGAGCATCTGGATGGTGCAGTTCATGCGGGCGATGCGGGACGACAGCGGCGAGATGGTCCGGGACGCCCACCTCCTCGGGTTCCTCCGCCGCATCTGCAAGCTCCTCTTCCTCCGCGTCCGCCCCGTATTCGTCTTCGATGGCGCCACGCCGGCGCTCAAGCGCCGCACCCTCGCCGCCCGCCGCAGGCACCGTGACGCCGCGCAGGCCAAGGTCCGCAAGACAGCCGAGAAGCTCCTGCTCTCCCATGTGAGTCTCTTCTCCGTTACCTACCCTTCTCCCCTTTTTTTTCTCTACTCGATGTGGGTGGTCGTTGTCTCGTTCATTAGAGGTGGAATACTGACATCCCGAATCGCTTATAATACAAAATTATCAATGTTAGGCACAGAATTTGCAGTGCATTCTATTTTGATCCTAGCACAGAAGGCAGTGCATCCTTCCAATTCATCCGAATAACCATCATCATATAACTGTTGTTCGTGAGCCTGTTCGCTTGTGTGAATACATGGCTGAAAATACAGTTCGCTGGTATGTTGTAAGAGAAAAACACTGCCGAATGACTGACAGATTCGGCTGATAAATTTAAGCGAACAAGCTCATTTTACCAATTATATGGTGCAATAAATTGGTTAGAGTATAGTTCAATGTGCTGAGCAATTCATGATCAAGGTATTGATGGTTTGTGACCTTTGGTTGTCAGCTCAAAGCGAGGAAGCTTGAAGAATTGGCAGAACAAATCCGGAGTGACAGGGCTAAGCATGATGCCAAGGGCAAACAAGTTGAGAGCAGTAAAGAAGGAGAAACTGAGAAAACAAGTCAAAACCAAATTGGTGATACCAACAACAGTGAGGGAAATGCTGCATCAATCAATCAGGAGAAAGTGGATGAAATGTATGTCTACCCGTAACTCTCCTCATGTTATTTTCTGGTTAAGGCCAGTGAGTTGATATTTTTATTGCATGTGTTAAGGCTGGCCGCATCACTTGCTGCAGAGGAAGAGGCAGATTTCACTGACGAAGGAAAACACCATTTTACAAGTGTTCCGTTGCCAGAAGGAGCTGAAATTGATGAGGATGAAGATGATGATGAAGGGATGATCTTCGTAAGTATATTTCCCATGAATCATTGAAATTTCATACTTTTTATTTCTTTCACTTTTCTTTCTGCAGGTTATTTGAGTCTTGCTAAAATATTTACGTATTTCATACTTCTGTCATGTGACTTTGGTGTTATGGAAAACATATACGACTGCACTGACTAGCACATATTTCCCTTGTTTGATAGATTGATAGCTAGGCATCCTAGTTGGTTAGCTTTACTAGATGGTTCCTCTATATGAAGGTTGCCAAAGTCTTGTTTAATCAATCAAGTGTTAATTCAGTAAAAAGGATTTTGCCTATCAAACTTGGCTATCATCAAAGACTCTTCTCGACGGAAAAGCCCGATGATTAGAGGATGATCTGCCCTTACCACAACCACAATATATGGACTAGTTCCTGGCTTTCTTGCTCTGTATTTAGAAAAAGTGTTTTTTCCCTGTTGTATGTTCATTTTCTTCAGTTATTAGTTGGTTTAAAACATAGTATAATTTTATTGCGGTTGCAGCCTATGACAACTGGTGACATTGATCCTGCAGTATTGGCTTCCCTTCCTCCATCGATGCAGTTAGATCTTCTTGTTCAGGTAAAAGGGGCAACAGACTAATGCTTCTTATGATTGTCCTATGCTACAAAGCAACAAGGAAGATATCTTATTTCCCTTTTTGTGTTTGCTTTAGATGAGGGAGAGAGTGATGGCTGAAAACAGGCAGAAATACCAGAAAATAAAAAAGGTAATAGGCATACTTCTGTAAGTATATCAGCTGCATAGCAACACTATTTGTTTGGTGGCTATCTATCCTTGGACCCTTTTAATATGATTTTACAATTTGGTCATCTTTAGTAATGAGAAGTTCCTTCCAGGAACCTGCAAAATTTTCAGAGCTTCAAATACAGTCCTATCTCAAAACAGTTGCTTTCCGTCGAGAGATAGACCAAGTTCAGAAGTCTGCTGCAGGGAAGGGTGGTGGAGGTGTCCAGACATCAAAAATAGCATCAGAAGCTAACAGAGAGTTTATTTTCTCATCATCATTCACTGGTGATAAACAGTAAGTGATTTGTTACTTTGCATCTGTCGCTGTGTGCATTAGAATTAACAAGGGCTGCTCATTTAAGGCTTTCCAGTTCTACACATTGCCTTTTGTGATATTCCAGCATCAGCATCATATTTATTAGCTTATTGTACTTTCCCTACTGGATCAGGATGCTGGCACAAAGACGTGAAAAGGAACATAATGTTGAGAACACTAAATCAAAAAAGGAAATTAATTCTTCTGTCTTCACATCTAACCCAACAAATAGTTTGGGAACAATGAAGCCTCCCAACAGCAGTAAACCTTCGAGGGATTTTGGGCCTGATGTTGAGACCTATCGTGATGAGAGAGGACGAATTAGAGTAAGCAGGGTCAGAGCAATGGGAATTCGTATGACTCGTGACATTCAAAGGAATTTAGATTTTATTAAAGAGAATGAGCAGGTTAAAAGTAAGGGACAAACGCAGACCAGTGTTCACAATGGATCAACAGGCAATGAAGAACCTCCAGTTTTTCCAGAGCATCTTTTTGAAAGTAACAAGCTCCAGAGTTCTTGTAATCCTGATGAGGATCTTTCTGAAACTGACAGAGAGAACCATCAGACCTCATCACAAGTAGAAGCAGCAGATAACATTTCTGAGAGTTCTTGTCATGGAAACAAGGAAGCAATAGAGATATCTTTCTCGGTTGATCAAACTGAATTGAAGGATGGCGATGAAGATATATTTTTGCAACTAGTGTCTGGGTCGACATCCAACATGTTTTCTGGCAATAATTGTTTGGTTAAAAACACGGAAGAATCTGAAGATTCTGAGTGTATTTGGGAAGATGGTGTTATTGAAGCAGGAACATCTCCTATGAAAGTTGGCAAGAACGATCATAAGTCATCTCTGCCAGAGAATTGCAGCGATGATGAGATGGAGTGGGAGGAAGGTGATAGCTTTGCACCTGGAGTTGCTTCTAGTAGTGAACATAATCCATGTAACGCACCAAAGGGGGATTTAGAAGAAGCAGCTCTTGTACAGGAAGCAATAAGGAGGAGTTTAGAGGATTTTGAGAAGAAGGCATCTGAGAATGTGAGCACTGGAGATATACAAGAATCTGTTGAAGATAGATCTTTGCAGTTCTCCAATAATGTTCCTAAGATATCTGAAGCTCTTGGTGAAAATGATTCACATTCTGGAGTACCTGTTGTTGAAGAGATAAACAATGAAACAAGAACAGAAATCAATTGTGATAAGGATGATATGGTACAGGGCACTGGACTACTTGGAATTGATAGACAAGAAAATGAAACCCGACCTCAACTGGTGAAAAATGATGGGCATCTGGGGTCTGTGCCTCTATGTACTACATTCACAAGTAATCTGGCTGAAAAACCATCTAACAGCACAGAAGCTAACGGTGAAGATGTAATGATATTTACAACCAAACTTCCTGGAACAGCTGTAGGCGATTGTGATAAAACTTCCAACCTAAACATTATGAATTCTGATCAATCAAAATGCAGCAATGATATTGCTTCAACTGGAGAAACCTTGTCACATCAAAAGGATCTTTTGATTGATGAACTGCTAGCTGACACTGCTGAACAAAAAGAAAATGCTACCCAAGTAGATCTGAAGTTTGCCACATCTGAGATAGATTATACACAAATTTGTGACAATGATGACAACCATACAATATCAGCGAGTTATGTTGATGCAGAGCTATCTCGTCTTAGACAAGAACAGATAGATCTTGGACATGAAAGGCGAAAACTTGAAAGTCATGCAGAGTCTGTAAGCAGTGAGATGTTTGCCGAATGCCAGGTTTGAAGTGATCCTTAATTCCTTATTTTCAACTGAATAATTCAAGGTTCTTGATGCAAAATTATATCATAATGTGTGCATTGGAAATAGAGATATAAGTAAATAATTTGGTTTATTAGTAAAGAAACACTAGCCAAAAGTTCCATTGATGACAAAATGCTACTCTGATGCGGTTCCATGTTGCAGGAATTGCTCCAAATGTTTGGCTTGCCATATATTATTGCACCAACGGAAGCTGAAGCTCAATGTGCATACATGGAAATAAATAACCTCGTTGATGGAGTTGTCACTGATGATTCAGACGTCTTTCTGTTTGGAGCAAGGAATGTTTACAAGAACATATTTGATGATAGGAAGTACGTAGAAACATATTTTATGAAGGTATATCCTATTTTTGTATCTTGGTTCAATTATATTCATTGTCTTCTCAGCTCGATCCTTTTTCAAATAGTGTTGTAATGTTTCAGGACATTGAGTCTGAGCTTGGGTTAACACGAGAACAGTTAATCCGTATGGCTCTGCTTCTTGGGAGTGACTACACTGAAGGCGTTAGGTAATAACAACCTAACAAAATGCAGGAATTTCTTTACCATGTTCTTGTTACATCTTGAAACCATTCTACATAATACATATATACAATGTTTATTAGTTGTGGTGGTGCAAATGCTCCTGTCAGATAACCATATGATTTCAACTGCTATATGAAAGTAACATCAAAGTTTATTTTTATGTATGGGTTGTTACATTTTCTTTTCTAGGAAGTGGATCTCGAGTTTCTGCTCCAGAAATTGTTTTTTCCCTTCATTTTCTGTTCCGTAGTTTGAATGCCTTTCAATCGGAATACCTAAGTTTAGTAATACTAAAAGCATGATTGACCTTTCTAAGTATTCTAAAGTGCAGCACCAAAATGCAACATTTCATCTGATACATTTTTTTTGTTGGTTATGCTCTATTTTTTATTTTACTTTATATGCTGGTGTGCAGTGGTATCGGCATTGTGAATGCTATTGAAGTTGTACATGCATTTCCTGAGGAAGATGGACTGCAGAAGTTTAAAGAATGGATTGAATCACCGGATCCATCAATATTTGGTAAACTGCATGTGGAAGCAAGTGGTAGATCAAAGAAAAGAAAACTTGGTGGAAATGATTCAGATGGAAAGGGTAAAGGCCTGGAACCTGAATGCATTCAAGGTTCTGATGATAAACAATCTTCTAATGAGGCTGAACATGTAAAGGAAATATTTATGAGTAAACATGTAAGTATGTTTTCTTGCAGGGAACTACTTATGGACCTCTGTCATTGATTGATTCTTGCATATACATGCTCTTGTCGTATTTTTTCTTATTGTTCCTTAATATATCAGAGGAATGTGAGCAAGAACTGGCATATCCCTGCAACTTTTCCCAGTGAATCAGTTGTAAATGCATATATTTCTCCACAAGTTGACAATTCAATGGAGCCTTTTTCCTGGGGAAGACCAGATTTAGGCCTACTACGCAAGTAAGTTGAGAACTATTTTTCTGCGAGCCATTGAACTTGCAAGCAGTATACGACGTATTCATGAGAGCTATAATTCTAGATTTCTGTGAGCATATCAATTTGTTTCCTTTTCGAGAATGTAAGAATTTATTTTGGGTTTAATATTACATATGTAGTATATAATTAACCATTTGCCAGTTTGGACTATATTGCCTAATATAGGTTGCATATGTAAGAAGGTAAGCTGCCCTGGATTGTGTGTGTCACTTAAAAGAAAATTTTAGAAGTATCTGCACTGTACAGCATTTAGGAATCGAAGTTGATGTAAACCATTGTTTTTTCGTATTTCTGTTTTGATATTGATTCATGACTGTTATCTTCTTTACAAGAACCCTTAAGAAAAAGAACGATCAAGCTGAAGAACATTGATCTGTTATGAATGTTTTTTTTCTTCTGCGTCCTTGGTACAGCATCAGAACTAAAGAAAAAAATTCCTTCAGGTTATGTTGGGAAAGGTTTGGATGGGGCAAAGAGAAAGCTGATGAACTGCTTATTCCTGTTTTGAGAGAGTATAATAAACATGAGGTTCGTCTAGTTAGGTTTCAATAACTATTTACTGCATTCTAGGCTACTTCTGTTTTGTATGTAATGTTCTGCATGATGCTGGTTTAGTCTACCAACTTTTGTAGTTTGTCTTTTTTTTTCTCAGAAAGATGATGAATGTTTTTAGAGGATATTTGATTCGAGGAACCACCCCATCCTAGATGTGGTGGTGCATTGTGAGTTTATCCCATGAATTTTGGTGGAACTGCCCCATTCCTAATGCTTGTACTAGTTTTTTTTTACTGTCACCGGGGGCTTGTACTAATTTTTAGCTTGTGAGGGATGAGGTGATAGAGAATCAACCCATTCTATTCCACAAACCAAAGAAATAATTCAGGAGTGAGAAGATGAGAGATCACCCCATTCCTCAAATCAAACACACTCTTAGAGAACAGACTATACAGATATGCCAGCGTCTCACCTAATCTTGTGTAAATTTTTGGATCTGCAGCCAGTGGCTCAATCATATCATAACCATTTGCAATGTCAATAAAAAATACAAATACATCATTACAATTTTCTTGTCCTATTGTATCATTACAGAAATGATTCTCTGCCTTTTTGTAAGTGTAAATGTATAGTCTTTTTGTTGGGTTTCATTTAGCCAAGAATATTTAAATGGAAATGAGGTGATACTCAGAATGTGTCAAATCCTTGCATTTTAATTAAATTGATTTACTTACATGCAGACTCAGTTGCGCATGGAGGCATTTTATTCATTCAACGAGAGATTTGCAAAAATTCGTAGCAAAAGGATTAAGAAAGCCATCAAGGGCATTACAGGGAAAAGCTTTCTTGACACAGATGAACCTGAGCCAGATAATCCCAGTACTAGCAAGACGATCAAGAAGAAAGAGGCAAACTCCTCAAGCCATGCCAGAGGTAGAGGAAAAAGGAAAAACAATTCTGGAATCAGGAATATGGAAAGTCAAGAAGATAATGTAGGAGATACCAACAGTTTGGCAGATACAGTTGAGATTACTAGAGAAAATAACAATACCACTAAGAGAAAAAGAGGGAGCCCCTGTGGTCGCTCCAAAGGAAGAGGACGAAGCAGGACAAATGCTGGAAATGATGCAACAATAAGTCAGGAGGATTATGAAATAGAGTATTCTACTTCAGCTTCAGATGAGGATTCATGTAAAAGGCATTCCAACAGTTATGGATCAGAAGGAAGGGCATTGCGAAGGGTGAGCTTCTCTTACTGTATTGTGCCTTTACTTTCATATGGTGCTTATATTTCTAAGTGAAATGTTTCTCCACTGTGCACTGCTGACATTGGCAAAATCTGTAGTCCGGCCTAGAAATGGCTAGCTAGAACATGGTAATTAGTGAACGTGTTTACTATTGCTTGAAATCACAAATTTACGGTATTTTGAGAGAGTTGTGCAATGCCTTTCTTTTGTTCTCTATATGAAAAGATATATATGCATTGCCAGGAAAAAACTTATGTCATTTGCTATCTGGTGCTGATTTTGCAGTCAAGTAGGAAGCGGAAACAGGTGACATACATGGAAGATGGTCATGAAGCATATGACAATGATGTTCCAATGCATCAAAACGATGAAAATAACCCAGGCCAAGCTGCTGCAGTCGCAGACATGGCTGGAGAGGACACAGGGTTTAACCTTTACCATCAGGATACAAGTGAACTGAACAGCAGTCGGATGCATATAGGTGCAGGCACTACCGAAGATATCAATGAAGATTCCCAGGACTTTGAGTTACGTGAGGACAATCAGGTGGATTCGGCACCGAAAGACTATCTGTTCAGTGGTGGTGGTTTTTGTATGGAGGAGGGCGAAGGCAACGAACAAGAACCAGCAGGTCATCAATCTGGTGCAGAAATAGAACCTGAGCCAAGTGGTCCATGTGACGCTATGGATGGAGTTTCAGAGAGTTGCAAGAGTGCGAGCCTGTCGACCGCGGGAGAGTGTACAGAGAATGCAAGCATGGAGGCCCGTGGTGCATCTTCGTCGCAGCAGAGACGCAAGGCAAGCCGAGGTTTTAGTGCCATGCCGACGCTTACCAAGCGTAGGAGAAAATCGTGACTTGTTTGCGGTTGCAGTGCATGTATAGCACGCATTTACGGCTTCTGTTTGGTTCAAGCGCTTATGATTCACATTTCGGTCGTTGGCCACACGGTAGATCTGAGTCAGATTCACACGCTGTTTTGTGTAGACCAGCCATGAGCGCTGTTTTGCGGACGCAAAATGCACTTCGGAGATTTTGTTCCGTCTTTTTTTAGATCAAAAGTCCAGCCCGGTTTTATTAGAAAGCTTATAAGTTTGAAGCCCCAATCCTGCACTGGGGTTAACAGTTTACAAGGAAGCACGAAAATTCAACAACGCAAACAAACTAAAGCTTGACCGCGGCAACCCTTCAACACCCCACAGAAGAACTGAACCCAACTAAGGTCTTGTTTAGGCCTTGTTTAGTTCCAAAAAAATTTGTAAAATTTTTCAGATTTCCGGTCACATCGAATCTTTAGACGCATGTAAAGAGTATTAAATAAAGACAAAAATAAAAACTAAATACACAGTTTGGTTATGAGACGAATTTTTTAAGTCTAGTTAGTCCATAATTGGACAATATTTGTCAAATACAAATGAAAGTGCTACAGTGTCAATTTTTCAAATTTTTTTGGAACTGAACAAGGCCAGTTACACTCGAAATTTAAAAACTTTTTAAGATTTCTTATCACATCGAATCTTGCGGCATATACATAAAGTATTAAATATAGATAAAAATAACTAACTATATAGTTTATCTGTAATTTACGAGACAGATCTTTTAAGCATAGTTAGTTCATTGTTAGATAATAATTAGCTAATATAAATAAAAGTGCTATAGTATAAAAAAAATTTCACTCAGGGAACTAAATAAGTCATAACTCAGAAGTTTAGTTTCTTGGCCACACTCTTTCCAAGAAGAACTTTTAACACATTTAAATGCTACTGTACTTAGACTTTATTTATTAGTATGGCTCCTCCTCAATGGGTCCTCCGGAGGAGCTGGAACCCACTGACTCCTCTTTTTATGGCTGAAAAATGAGTCCTATTAAACTGTTTATGTAGGAGCCGAAGCCGAAGAGAGCCTTACTAAACGGGCATTTAGGAGCCCTGTGCAGCAGTTCTTGTTTCAGCTCGTTGATGATCCCATCCGCTGTAGCTATGGATTTTGGCTTAAGAAGTGGTCTTCAGGATTTAAGCAACATGACTTGTGGATCACTGCCACCGGAGAAGCCGCTAGTGGTTGATGACCACGATATTTCTTAGGCCTTGTTTAGTTCGCAAAAATTTTGGTTTTTAGCTACTGTAGCATTTTCGTTTTTATTTGAAAAACATTGTCCAATCACGGAGTAACTAAGATCAAAAGATTCATCTCACAAATTACAGGTAAACTGTGCAATTAGTTTTTATTTTTGTCTATATTTAATACTCCATGCATGCGACCAAAGATTCGATGTGACGGAGAATCTTGAAAATTTTTGCGAACTAAACAAGGTTTTATTTAAAACGCACAAACAAACAACATTAAACTCCTCATCCATTAAGCTCCTCATCCCATTCTTTGTTTGATTCAGCACCTCATCAAACAACGTTTCCACACTTAGGGGTGATCTCAGCCAATCAAAAGAGTCACGGGAAAAAGTTCAGAGGTAGGATGCCATTGGCCATTGCAAAAATACGTGATCAGTTATTTCTAGTGATCGCATAACTTGCATTTAACAGAGCCACCCCACATTGTAGTTTGTCATGAAACACCATCCAAAAAAATTGCACTTTGAGAGAGATTTTGCATTCCTAGATCTCTGCTAATCTTGGGTTCTTGTCACCCCTAAAGGCATGACCTTGTATAAGGATTTCGTTGTAAAATTCCTAGAATGTTTTTTCTTTTTTTTTTTGCGAATAATTTCATGGAATGTCCTAACTTCTAGGGCACCACATCTCTGCCTGAGATCAAAATTACCTCACTAAACCATCATTGCAGCTGAGTCCACCCACTTTGGGTTTGTTCATCAAACGATCTTCTGAAGTTTAATTGCCATTGGTTATCTCTCCAAACCTTAGCCACCTCTATGATAGTGTCTGAGAAACACTGAAACAGTTGTAACTCCATCTTTAAAGGGCAATCCCCATCCACAAATCATGCCAGAATCTAGTTTGATTCCCACTCTTCACTTTGATCCTCCTACCTAATTGATACCACTCTTTTGATGTCCAACAAACTTCTCCAAAATTGCAGACCTCTTTTCCTTTCACTTTGAAAGATGTTCTTTTGATCCAAGTATTTTCCTCCTTTTGGTAACTCACAGCTAATGCTCTTCTCTCCCTGTTCTAGTTTGTCAATCCACTTACACAAATACACATCATGAGTTCATGACATCAAGCAAATGCTTCTGACTCCAACATCCATGAAACCCAGGTCCCCATACTCGTTTGGTCTATTGAGAGCTTCCCATTTAACCATGTGGCAGGCATTGTGCTTATTCAGTCAAATGGGTGCTCCAAGTGACTGTTTTCAAGCTCTTTAAATGCAATCACGATGGTTACTTAAGGACAGGGGCAGAGCTAGGTATAGATTAGGGGGTGCAAATGCACCCCCCCATTGGAAAAACTATGATTATATCTAAAATTTCACTATATATGCACCCACATGAAAAATATTTATGCACCCATAAGTTAAGTGCACCTCTCTCTAATTTGCTTTACCTTCGCCATTGCTTAAGGATGACATGGGCTTGTGGTTGAAAAAAAATCTTTACATGACACTAGTAAAATAACTTATTCCTTTCATGGCATCAAATTTCCACACTTTTAACACTATATCCAAATTCTGACACTTTCGTCTAATATGTGAGTTAACGATGTTAAATAACATGTGAAAAGACACATTTGCCCTCGAACATAGTATGAGATCAAATACAAAGCAAAAAAGTATTGATATCTTGACGTTATTTTCTATAAATCTAGTCAAATATTAAATTAAATTATTCTTCAAAAGCGATAAAAATACACTCATTTTGGTTGGAGAGATTATGAATTTCTCCTGCTTATTTAAAAACTTGGGCCACTGCCTATTTCTATAAGTTGGTTTGAATGAATTTTGGACCGGTTCAATTTTGACAGATTTGTCTCCTATAATAAAAACTTTATAAAAATATCATTTCTGAACAGAATTAAAAAACGAGGGAAAACTAGTAGTCAGTATATACTCCTATGTAATAGCACTGCGAATCCTGTTCATTTGGAAGCCAATGCACGGCACAGGAAAGGGCCCGCCTGAAAGGCGTCCGTTGACTCGAGTCTAGCCCGGCCCAGACCAGTCAACTGGACCTCCCCGCGCGACTCTCCCCAGGGCCCGCCTCGAAGGCGTCCATTCCAGCCCAGTCAACCGATCCTAGCCGCGCGTCCCTCCCCGGCGGCCAGCTCCCCTAGCCGATCGTTTCCACCAAACCCACCGGTCTGCCGGCCCCGTCTTCCGCTCCGACGACACGGAGGTCTGTCCGGTCGATAGCCGCCTTAACCACCAATCCGTCCCTCCGCCGAAGCTACGCCGTCCGGTCTCAAGGGCAGCCCTAGCTCGCTGAGGCGGATCGTAGCAAAACCGATACTGGTTCGTTGCCGTGGAGGCAGTTTGATTTTGTGGACCTAACGGCCTTCCGGATCTCTTGGGAGCCAGAGCGATGGCGCGCGGCGCTCGCTTCCTTCTTGTTCTCGCGCTGCTCGCCGCGCTACTCGCCGTCGTCCTCCAGCTCTACCGCCTCAGGAAGCCGGTCTGTCCTCTGTTCCTCGCTACCTGCTTCTCGAAGTTTGTGGGCTAGATCTCGCTTGTTTTATCTAGTCTGCGGAAGCAGACATGGCGTTTTCAATCAGAGATACCCAGTCATGGCTTAGCCGTGTTCGTCGACTAATAATAGCTTAACGTGGTCATATGGAGCAAATACATAGGAAGTGAGCTCCTAGTGATTTGATGTGATGCCTTGTGAAGAGTAAAAATGGTCTAGGAGCGGTTCGTCTGATCTGTAGCTCTAGCATCTGACTAACATATTGTGCCCTTTTCGACCTCTGCAACTGCAAGTTGTGTTCTCTCTTACTTACCTGAACCTGAGTCTCATGTTGCGATGGGCAGAGGTTGTGGACAGTGGAGGAGCTGTCGCCGTACAATGGAACGAATGAGGGGTTGCCCATACTACTCGCGATTTTGGGGTACTTGTGCTTTTCCTTGCCCCCACATGCCTACATTTCCTTCCCCCTGACTTGTTTTAATAGAATGATACTTAACTACGGTGAGAAAAGGGAAGTGTGATATGATAAATAAGTTAAAACTCAAGCGCACAGCACACCTTCTTTCTAATTATACAGATGATGTTGTCAGTAAATTCCAGTGTATTGTCTTGGCTATTCAACTGGCATGGCTTGTGTGAATGATGTTGGTTTTCATTTGATGCTGCAGCTCAGTGTTTGACGTCACAAAAGGGAGGTCACATTATGGTCCTGGCGGAGGTTATCATCACTTTACTGGGAGGTTGCAGTCTTAGACTTTTAGCGCCTGTTTCAATTTCATTGTTATGAATTACATGTATGCTATAGCTTGGTGTTATAAAGTATAAACTATAGGAGGGTAGTTCTTATATCCATATCCTTTTTGTTTTGTTGCTTCACATGCTGATGTTAAAACAGCATTGTTTTCACAGGGATGCATCACGGGCATTTGTTTCTGGAAATTTTACAGGTAAGTCTGCATCTTATTGCTAGCTGGTTAGTTTAGTAAGTCTTTTAGATGACCATGAGTTGATGTTGGTTCTGTAGAGATAATTTTGGTGTTCTCTTGATCCTTTGAACTGCAAAAGCAAAAGCATTTTCTGTGTGATCTTTTTACTCCTAGCAGTACATTGATTCTAAATTCAAATTTCATAAGGGACAAAAGATTGAACGATCAAGATGCCTGCTCAATATCTTAGAAGCAGTTACTACTGACTCTTCACACTATGATATAGGATAAAAGAGAGTGAAAAAAAGTTGCCCGTTAGTTTAATGTTGAAAAAAAGGCTTGGATCGGTTAAAAAAATGCAGATATTATGACTTGGCCTTTATATGATGAAGAGGATACTTGAATTATATGACTTAAATTTTTATGGAGGATGAAGAATCTTAATTCCCCCCTTTACCAAACTTCCTGGAAGCTAATCTAGCTGTTCTGCTTGTAATAATGTTGTTTTAAAAATACAATAATTTCACCATAAGAAAAATATAATGATGGATGATCTATGACTGCTTAAGCATATCCTTTTGCTAGAATAACCTTTCTGTTTCAACAGGTAATGGTCTGACTGATTCCTTACAGGGTTTATCAAGCAGTGAGGTACTGAAAAACACTATGTATGGATTATTTGTATTAGTAAACCTAGTAGTTAATGCAAATATGTAGCTTAGACATAGACAGGCATTGAAAAATGTTAAAAGTACCACAATTCATAAATTAGGGCTAGGATGGCAGTTTGCTTCAACTGTAATAGAGAAGTGTTTCATCTCCTTCTCTTACCACTTCTGCAAAATCTAGTTGGCTGTTTACTTGATTATGATACCAAGTTACCAACCTTTTAAGCTCTATTCTCTCGTGCTTCAAGCCTGCAGGGATATAATTATGTTGAAACAGAAACATCGTTGCCTCATGTATCATGTATGCATATTATATTAAGTACTGATGGGAAGCTGCTACTTAGCACGCTGAACACAGCACCGTATGTGCATGCTAGTGTAGAATACAAGCATTTACAGACTTTACTTTTCACTCTTTATTTTGCCAATATTTTCAATATGATGGATTTCAATTTCCTTTCAGGTAAACAGCATTGTTGATTGGAGGAAATTTTACTTCGAAAGATATATGTGAGCTTCTTTCTAAGAGCCATCTTCATGTTACTTATTTCCTTCCAGTAAACCATGAGGCTTCATAGAACTGTATGCAGTTTTCCAGGAAATGCTAGGCTGGCAGCTTGGTGGCACCTAGTCCCTAGGCAGACTAGTGGAACACGATTTGGAACACTGTTTATGTGTTTGGGCTATAGCACTTGCTCTCGATTATCTTGATCATGTTCTTAAATCCATCACTACCATACCATGTGTTATTCATGTTATTAATATTACCAAATGTGTATGCCATATGGAACACACTAAGCTATCCCTGAAGCAGTGATCATGTTAGAGAAACTACTCAATTAATAATATGTACCCTTGTAACATGCCTTTACATGTATGATGCAGATTTGCTGGTAAACTTATTGGACGTTACTACGACAGTCAAGGAAATCCTACGAAATATCTGAAGGGTGTAGAAATGAAGGCAAAGAGAGGTGCACAGCTTCTTGAAAAGCAGAAGAGTGACGAAGCTAAAATACCTGGCTGCAATTCAAAATGGAGCCAACAAGAAGGCGGAGAAGTAAGTATCCTTGCACCATCCCTTTTTTGTTGACACATGGTTTTATCTGATGTTGTTGTTATCTTTTTTATTTATCTTGAAAGACCTTCGTGAACTGAGCTTCTTCCTATCATATTCCATATTCAAACAAACTAACCAAATGAAAATAGTCACTATACCAAAGTTAGACATCGACAAAATTGCATCTTCAACCCTGTCTCTCCTGATGTAAATCAGGTTGTGAGGGCTGTAGTGGAAGGTGCAAAGCAGCTCCTAGAGTTACTCATTGGGATTATCTAGTTTCAGCGGTTGTTTAGGTCTGGTCAATTTTTTTTTTACTTTTTAGTCAATGGCGTGCGTGTTACTGAACTCTTAGGGGTTGGATTTGGTGTTGTACTTGTTCCTTTTTCTTCTTTAATGAAAAATGATACACTGCTGTCCTGTGTATTTGAAAAACAAAATTAGACATTGACCACATCATGAAATGAGCACACCTGCTAGTCTTCTAAAACTTTTGATTCTGCATCGAAACATATTGCCCGTTGGTAGGGCAGCAGTGTGCCATGTTGGATGTTTTGGATGTATCATGCCTCTAGTGGGCTATGGTCTTCCCAGGCAACAATTTCTGGTTTGTTTTTTGTGGCTCCAGACAGTCGCCATTTAAGAATTTTGCCCCAAGCCCATAACCATAATTCAACTCTAGAAATGACTGTTTTCCAATAAAGATGGGAACAGATGAGTTGTGTAATAATGCAATCGCAATAAACATAAGAAACAGCTGGCATTCATGAGAAGCATCATGAGTTGGTGTAACATGTTGAGATTATTCTGGATCTCCAGTGACCCAGCAAACTCCAGTAATTTGACAGCAAATGTTCTCTGATCCTTTTCCTTCTGTTTTCTCATCCTATCGCTCTGCTGGGGATTTCTCATGACACTTGAGGAAAATTAATCTGTTTTGTGTGAATTTCCCTATGTTCCGAACAGCTTACATGGTCCAAATCATGTTTGCCTATCACACATTCAAACGTCTCCTTGAGAAACATTTTTGCATGATTAATGTTGAGTTGAACTAATGTGCCATTCTAGTGGCTCCAGGCCATATTTCGAAGGTTCTGAGAGAGCAGTTTCCATTTTGCTAAAGATGTCACTTTTTCTGCCTAATTAAGATCGTACTGCTTGTGTTAGGTTTGGTGCGACACGGGCTATCCAAGATTGGTGAGGAGGCCAGGCGACATAGCTCTGACCGGACAAGTTAGCCAAAGGTGCGCTTGTTTCCAGGAAAACGAGCTCGACAAAGCTGGGCTAGTGGTGTACGAAGGGTGTGATTACTTGTCCAAGTCTTGCAAAGTAAACTAGAACTGTACATGTCCCTCCCCTTTGTCCACGAACTTGTTGCTTTGGGCACTCAACGCAAGGTTCATTAGTTGGGAGCAGTGACATTCCACGAGCACAAGCCACGCATCATGATGGGTCTTCTGTACTGTTCCGCATCAGTCCTTTCGGAATACCTGGTGCAACGTCGTGTTTCAGAAGCCAAGATACTCCGCAATTGATTGGAAGATACGTGCAATCGAATCAAATGATGGTAACACTGCGCTGCCACGCATTATTCGTGTAGGGCAAGATCAATCGCAAAGGCTGTCCATGTTAATAGCCATGGGGCCTTTGGCTGTCGATTGATCGAGTCGAGGCACGCACCGTCGGCATCATCTTTCTGGATCCCAAACTCATTTTCTCTGTTGCAAATACCTGCCTTTGTATATATATAATAAAAAAAAACTAACCTTGAATTGAAAATGGTATTTCCAAGTGTCTTCCTTGCAGTCGGTTCCCTGTTTATCTTCAACTTATTGATCATACACCTACTGTTAGGCAGACTTTAACGCACATCATATAGGAAACGTCAAAATTTGCAGACAAATCAGACCAAATGCACCAAGCCTGGCCTCCTGCTCGTTCCAACCCGCGGCTACCTGACATTTCTTGCTTCTGGAGTTTGTTACTGACCGTTCTGCACTGCAGAAACGCAGCACGGTGAAGCAACAGTTGATTCGTTTTGTGCCTTTTGTCCCTATCTTAAAAGTACTAAATAAGGTTTATTTTTCAGTTTATTTGATTCTCCTCTTCGCTAGTGTAGTGTACTCCTAGGTTCACACTTGACAGGCCCCACAGGCCAGAGGAGCACTTCTTCCCTCGTCATTGCAGGTGGTAGTGCTGTGCGCAGCGGGCGTCGATCGAATTCTGCCTTGCCTTGTGCGTTTGCATCGCTGCCCCCCTGCGCACTGCGCTGGAACCAGTGCACCGGCGGCCGGCCTTTTTTCTCCGGGCAAAGGATGCATGATGCGTCACGCCACGAGCAGGCAGCAGCAGAGCATGGCCGGGCAGCGGGCAGTACAGCCAGTGCGTGCTTGTCCGGCGCCACCGCCACGCCCACGCGCATCGCATTCGCGCACTGCGTTCTGCCTGCGTTCCCCATGGCATGATGGGCAGTACATGGCGTTCGCTTGGGGCGGTGCGCATCGCATTCACTCTGGAGAGAGCTGCTGCGTGCGATCATTTCAGCACATCCTCTTTCCTCCCCTGCTGATCAGTGATCACGCACATGCCGCGCGCCGTGGTTTTTGGGCGTCGAAAGATCTGAAGCTGCTAGTGGTTTTTTCCTCGGAGGATCTGTCCAAGATTTGAGAAGAAGGCCGTTCCTACCAAAAACCAAAAAAAATTCAAAATTCCACGTCACATCAAATTTTACAGCACATGCATGAAGCATTAAATATAAACGAAAACAAAAATTAATTATACAGTTTGTCTATAAATCAGACGATAAATCTTTTAACCTTAGTTAGTCTTTAATTAAACAATATTTGTCATAAACAAATGAAAGTGCTAAATTCAAAAAGTTTTCAACAAGGCCGAAGGATGTGCTACAGAGAGAAGTGATGTGAAAACTCTTGTCCGTACACACGCGCTCTGATGCCCAGGTCTCCGCTGGGAGAGACAAATGGCTCTCTCTGACACCGGGTCCGGGTAGAGTACGCCTATAGGATTCTCCCGTGCAAGGAAACGCAACGCATGCAGGTCTCTCGGATGGTCGCTGCGCCAGCCAAACTTTCAATGCGCACTTTATTTCGGCGAGATGCGGAGCGCAGGCAACAGGCATCATGGGATTCGGTATTCGGAGGATCCGATCCTGGACCGATGTGGAAGAAAAGCAAGCAGGTACCGCCTTCTGTTGCTCGCCTTCCGCGACCCGGGGCATGTTTGGTTCTTTTGCTAGGAGAGGCAAGCTGAGCAAACCCTTGCCTAGCGTTGCTCAATGCTCATCAAGGCAACTAGGCAAAGGTAAGATGCATAATCCCCCAGCGTCCAGGAAAAAGCAGCCCCATCAAACGACACTCGTTCGACCCCAGTATTTTAGGCCTTGTTTAGTTCTAAATTTTTTTTAGAAAACGACACTGTATCACTTTCGTTTCTATTTGACAAACATTCTCCAATCATAAAGTAACTAGTATTAAAAGATTCGTCTCGCAATTTACAAAAAAACTGTGTAATTAGTTTTTATTTTTATCTATATTTAATGCTCTATGTATGTGCGTTAAGATTCGGTGTGATGATAGAGAATCTTGAAAAGTTTTCTGTTTTTGGAGTGAACTAAACAAGGCATAGTCGGAGAGTTTCAGGGTCTGTTTGATCGGCTGAACTAAAATGTGCATCTTATAAAAATATATTATATGATAAATCTAATGATATTAATTTGATACCGTAAATCTTAACACTTTTTTAAATTGATCAAAATTCAAAAAGTTTGATTTAGGACAACATTATGAATTGATTCTTTCGTGAACGGAAGGAATACATTATCTCTAAAATGGGTTAGAAGTTTATACAATCACCAATCAAAACCTCAATGCACATTGGCTAGAGCAATACATATAGCCCTTGTTTAGATCAAAAAGTTTTTGGATTTTGATACTGTAGCACTTTCATTTTTATTTGGTAATTATTATTTAATTATATACTAACTAGGTTTAAAAGATTCGTCTCGCAAATTGCAGATAAACTGTGTAATTAATTATTTTTTATCTATATTTAATACTCTGTGTGCCTACAGGTTTGATACGATGGAAAATTTTGATTTTTTTTTTGAATTTTGAGATAAACTAAACAGGACCATAATCAAACAGTTTTGCATCGTCTCAGCGTAGATGAGGGAGACTTGTATCCCAGACTGAGGCTGGCAGCAGGCTGGTTACGGAAGAGAGCAAACAGGCACTAACACAAATTGCGTGCTAAAAAAGGAGATACAGATCCCGTCGTCGTAGCCACACGCATGCAGAACGTGTGGCCATCATTGGCGTCGCGGGGTGGCGACACGTTAGGAGCTGATGATGGTGTGGGTGCCCAAACCATGGTCTGTCATCCAGTAACCGAGCGACAAAAACAACAGGGAAAACCGGGGATTAATCTAGACTAGAGCAACTGCTAGGGGCCTCGCCCTTGGGCTGGGCGTCACACCCCGGCCGCCGCACCGGTGGACGGGGCGCGCGGGCGGCTTTTGCATGCACTGTGCTAGTGCGACGCACCATGCACGGCGCGCGCGGGCGCGGCATGCCGTGTCTCTGGCTGTGTGCGAGTGGATAGAGAGAGAAACCAGCTGAAGTGCCGAACCGAGCAACGCAACCGCAACGCAAGAAACGGCGAGCGCGACGGGGCGGAGAGAGGAAAAGGAGGGAAAGTACGGGGGGCGGGGGCATAGTGCGGTGTGCAGCTGCCGCTCTCGAGTTCGCCTACGTACGGGAAAAGGGGAAAAGGGAGGGAGGTGGGCAGCGACGAGGAGCCAGAGGGCACGGCAGAGCAGCGGCTGCTTCGTGAAGCGCAACATCATGATAGGCTGTCGAGGGCAGAGCGAGCACGGGCACGCCTCCCTCCGATCCGACGACCCTCTCCACCTCCAGGCTGCGGTCCTTCCCGTCCCCCTCCTCAAAAGAACCGATCGAGCCCCCTCGCCCGACCTCTCGGCTCCGTCGTCTACGACTAGTAGGAGACGGACGGGTCCATACTGCTGGGCCGGGGGCCGTCATCATAAGCTTAGACCATGCAATGCAGGCGACTAGGCGAGTGAACACAGCAGCTAGTACATGGCTACGTTGCTCGCCTCGCCTCCTATGCCCGTTGCTGTCTGTTGAAAACCGTCCTCCTCCCTCCCAGCCCTACCGTGCTAGGGGTAGTCTTTGACTTATTTCGCTCTACGCTACGGCTACCGTCTACTACGCTACGCACGCCCATCATCGGCTTCGGTAGCCAGTGCTATACTGCGTGCTTCCTAGTTCCTAATGCTACATTGCTACATCTAATAATATATAAAACATTGAAATGCCAGCCAAATATGCGTCTGCTCGATCGGGTCCAGGTCCAGCCTAGATGGAGATGGAGGTAGAGACGGAGACGGGGCCCCGGCCGAGGCTCGAGCAATCCACGACACAGGTGAGGCCGCGCTTGCAGACTGCAGAGCCTGCCGTTGCCCGTTGCCCGTTGGCGCATGCAGAAGCAGAATTGCAGATGCAGGCATACAGCCAGCCAATCCACCGGAAATCGGCGAAAGCCGTCTGCAACTGGAAACACACTACTAGGCGCATTAGCAAACCACTACGTGCATGCTTTTACCTGGCCGCGCGCGCGCCCTCGCCCCTCGACGCACGCACGGCTCACGCCCATGCCATGCTCATGCATGCCGTCAAAGTGGAACTTCACAATCACAGGCCGCATACCACCCCCAACACCACCCGATCGACCCGCGCGCGCGCGCTTGCTTTTGCGACGTCTACCTGCTGTCACGCGCCGCGGCGGCACACGCGTCATCGGGGGCCATGCCATGCTCCAAAGCGCCGGGCCGGCCAAGCTGCTGCTAGTGCTAATGCTAGGCGCCTCTCGTTGGGTCGATCGCCGCGAGCGTGCGCAAAAGGGATCGCTCGGCTCGGCCTCGCCCTCCTTAAAGAAACGGTGGCAGTACAGTACAGGGCGGGCGGAAGGGCATCAGAGACCCGAGGGGCGCATGAAAGGCGAGGTAGCTTTATCAGAGGCATGCATGCATCAGGCATGCCGATGCCGGTGTTTTTCTCTTGATCGGAGATGATTAAGGTCTTGACGTGCCTGGTTTTGTGTCGTCCGTGGCCTGCTTAACTGAAAAAAAAGGCAGTAGCTTTATTAGCCTGAGAGCTTATTTTCAGCGACACACCCACCTTTTCCGATCTTGTTCCATGCCCGTACGTAACCCTTTGCATCGCCTACTAGCTCTCTTTCTTCTTCTTTATTAGAGGGAATATCCTTTTGCATTGGTTGTGCAACTTTGCTTTGTTTCTCATACACTAGTCAATAAAGTAGTACTATTTGTATGGACCGAACATATACCTCCTCGAACTATGCTCATATTTTTATAAATCAATTTTATCAAAAAAAATAAGAAAAAATAATATAAATGTGAAATGACTAGAAATTAAATTATTTCCATTTTTCATCAACGGGCAGCCTAGCCTCGTCAGGGCCGGACCAGGTTCCAGGCCCAGGGTTTCAACTTTTGCAAGACCCCAGATCCGGCCCAGCCCGGCCCTGGGTTTAAACCGATCTAGGTCTGCTATTCTGCTAAGGAAAAAGTCTACTTTAGGTCCCTCAACTTTCGCAAAAGTCTGATTTTCATCCCTAAACTCTAAAACCGGACGAAATACATCCCTCAACTTTTAAAACCGTGCACATTACGTCCTTAACCTGGTTTTGAAAGTGGTTTGCCTTTTTCTTTTAATTTATTTTGGCTGAATTTTTTGAAAAATCACAGTAAATCACATAAAAATCATAAAATAGAAAACTCAATTTTGTTGGACTTCAGATCAGTAGATCTACACATTGAATATATAATATAGTATGTTCTAGTACATTTTTTTTATGCATCTTTAGATCTATATTTTTCTGTAATTAATTAGACTAATTATAGCTACATTTTCTATGGTCTAATTGTGATGAAATTTATATGGTGCGCTAATTATTCTATGTTTGAGTTATAGTAAAAATTTTATACTCATTGAATCACGTATTACTTAGTTATAGATTTATTTAGGTTTATGCTTATTAAATTATAATAAATCTATAACTAAGTTATACATGATCTAATGAGTATGAAATTTTTACCATAGTTTAAACATATAGTAATTAGTCTAACATAAAAAAATCACCACAATTGGACCATACAAACTATAGCTATGAATTATTCTAATTAATTATAGAAAAACACAGATCTAAAGCTACAATAAAAAAATTTGTACTAAAGCATACTATATTATATGTTCACTATGTAGATCTACTTATCTGGAGTCCAACAAAATAAGATTTACTATTTTATAAATTTTATGTGATTTACTATAATTTTACAAATATTCAGCCAAAATAAATAAAAATAAAAAAGACAAAACTGCCTTCAAAACCGCTCATAAGTATGTCAAGGACGTAATATGCATGGTTTCAAAAATTGAGGGATGTATTTTACCCGGTTTTGAAGTTCAGGGATGAAAAACAGACTTTTGCGAGGGATCTAAAGTGGACTTCTTCCTTCTGCTAATGTAGTGGAGCAGACAGGCAAAGGAGACGAGTGCACGGCTACTCCTCTGCGCTGCGCATTCCATTCCATGGACTGTTGCGTGCAGGTGCAGCTGGAAAGACGGAGACCCATACTGTAGCTACTATCGCACGCAGAAGGGAAAAAAAAAAGCAGCGGGGAGAAGGAAAAGGCACTGCCGGCCGGGCACCCTGCAGCAGCAGCAGCAGCAGGAAGCTAGGAGTATTCCCTCTTCAAAGCGAGGGTGCCGCGCAGCGAACCACCAAACGAACCAGCCACCAAAGGCAGCAGGGGCAAAGGCGAGCAGGAAAGCCTTCCACTTCCATCCATCAAAGGGTTCGCTGCTTGCTTTGCTAGCTTGCTCTTCTTCTTGCGCGCCGTGACGGTGAGGCTGCTCTTCTCTTGCTCCTTTCTTTCTTCCCCGATCTTCCTCCACTTTCTCTTTCGCTGTATGTTGAGTTGAGATGTTGCATGGCTGGCCCGCTTCAGATAGATAGACTAGCGAGAGAGGGTGGCCGGCCGTCGTGGTCGTGGGTGCTCGAGAGGAGGGGGGGACGACTGGGGAGGCATGCTGGGGGCCGCCTCCTGAGTCCAGCAGCGCTGCCATTGGAGGGGGAGACGACGGGAGGAGAGAAGGACACCTGCAAGCCCACTGAGGTCTGCTAGTGGTAGCTCATTGCCCTCCCTCCCTCCCTCCCTGGCCAGCCAACCAAGCCACCGTCTTTTTGCCCAGTGTTCCCAACACGAGCACGAGCGCGAGCAGAGAGGCAGCAGAGGGACAGCCGCATGTGCACGCGACCGGCGCATGCACACACTTGCGTGGCCGCATCTGGGGCGCACTCGCTAGCTAGCTCGTCGTCTTCCCTTCCCCCGGGCGGAGTAGGAGTGCACTACTACGTTCTTGGGGGTTGGGTGGGGGTGGGGCGGATCACGACGGCACCCAGACCGACCAGGGGTGGCTCCATTGCTCGGAAACGGGAGGGCTCTTTTTCTCCGGGTGGGTCTCACACTGTTCCTCTTTCTTGGGTCATGCCTGACGCTGCCCTTTCGCTTTGCCTTTGTTCTTGCGTGCCTTGTTGGCTACCCTCTTTTGTTGCCTTCCCTCTTGGTCTGGTTTGCTGCTATAAACCCTCGATGCGATGCCGCCCACATGCCTCTCACGCCCATTGTGTTTGTGCGGTTGCCTGCCCTGCACTGCCCGTTGATGGTTTTCTGATTCTTTTATTATTCCCTACCCTCTCGCTGTATTAGTGTTGCGTGCGTCTCTCTTTCCCTCGTCATTCTGATCGATCTCGGCACAACACAGCGAGATCTTGGCGTGCTGGTGATAAGATTCTCCCGCACAAGCTCAGAACCAGAGTGAGCAAGTGGTTCTTGGTCTCTCCGTTGCCTCCCCCGTATTGCATTTAAAATAGATGCTCGGTGTCTCCTGCCTGCCTCAACTTGCTCAGAGCGCGCCACTAACGCTTGTTTTTGCCGTTGTTGCCGCAGAGATCGTTGAGACACACAGAGGGAGAGAGATCATACTCGGGGAATGGTGTGGCGAGGAATGTGGACTAGTTGTTTAATATGATAATGCATTGGACACAAGATCCCCTCTGAATCTTGGTGTTTTTTATTTAGAGTTAGAGGAGAAGGTGGCCGGAGTGAAGAAAGAAAACTGGCCAAGGGTGCAAGGGAATTATACTAATCTTTTTCCCAGATCAAGAAGGACAAGCAATTAACAAGTGAGCAGGGGGAGGTGGGGGTGTGTCAGCTTTGTGCTTTGTGGGTGTCCCTCCTCTGGTTCACTGCCCCGGCCCCCTCTCCCACTCTCTATTGTTTACTTCTCCTGAGGTACTTGTGCTCCTCCCCCCCCCCCTGCTTCTGGCCTCACTGCCTACGATAGCACCAGCACCGGCCGCATAAGTAGGTTGGGGGCTCAGGGCTGGGAAGGAGTGTGCTTCAAGCAGGAGCTGCATCGGAACCGATCCCATTATTTGTTTGTTTTCGTTGTACGAGCGATCTCCTGGACGGCTCCGGCACGTTGCAATATTCGGTCTTCTCGGCGACTTGTTCTTGTACTCTGCTTCTCTGCTGCCGCTCTGAGCCGTTTGCCGTTGCTGCTGTGGACAAGAGTATGGGATAGCGGTGCTGTGCTGCGCAGTTCTTGCTTCTTACAAGTGGTGGTGGTGATAGTGGTCTGGTTTCTGTGCGAGCATTTGGTGGTCTTAGAGGAGCGGGAAGCTAGCTGTGCGGCTCTTCTTTCGTGTTCAAGATGAAGTTCATGAAGCTTGGATCGAATCCGGATACCTTTCAGGACGATGGGAATGAAGTCAGGTGATCCATCGCTTCTTTTGCATTCTTTTACCTTGTTTCTTTAATGCTGCCTTTTTGAATCCGCATGTCGTTCTTAGAATCTGACTGATTTTTATTTATTTATTTATGTCCATTATAGATGATCTGAGTTATAGCATTGTCCCCATGAAATGCAATACAGTTATAATATTGTCATTGAGCTTTCAGAACCCATAAAATGATATATTTCCCTAGTTTATAGTCTTCAGAGTGTTCATACTATCCAAGATGTTATTATCTATGTGTTCTTGTTGAATCCACTCAGATACTCTATTATTCTAATACATACTTGCATGATGGATGTCCAATATGGTTTCCTTCAGCCTTGGTTACAGAGGAAACTTTACGCTTTTCTAGGTTCATATTAAGATAGATCTGCATGACACCAAAGAGAACCATACTTTCAGGAAAAAACCTAATCATAACTACAGAAAGCAACAAATAGAAGACGAACTCAAAGCACGGAACTGATTTTAGGATCCTTCATTTAGAGTTTCGTGTCAACTTTGTCCATATACTCGCTTATTCTTGTAATAAAGGTTCTTTTTGCGTTAGCATTCTTTATTTATTTATTGCTTTGACAAATGCTTGGTTGGATACAGCTTTTCAGTTCAGAAGCAGTATAGAATAGCTTCCTCAGTTTAGAAAGCCAGATACTTAGCATCATATATACTAACAAATTACTTTAACAAGAATGCAACTCCTTTTTCCTTTCCCTGAAATTGTGTATAGAATATTAATGATTGTTTTTTCATATAGCACTGCTGTACTACTGTATGTACCGTATTTTATTTTATCAATTTAACCATGTCTCTTATGGTGTACAATATAAACAATCCTAATGCACATAGGTTCTCAAGAAAATCAGATTCGAATACTAATAATCCAAAGTCTGTCTTTCAATCTTTAAGCATTGGGTGTTCTTTTGTATTCCTGTTATTCTCCACTCCTCTACTAATGAGAACTGCTTATCCTTGCAGTATTGCGGCATCTGAATTGGTGAGCGACATCACTGTTCGCATAGGGACTACAAAGTTTTACCTTCACAAGGTAAGTGACATGTTATTTTCATTCATATGACAGTGCTGCTTTGTGAGAGTATAGTAGAAAGTACATGTGCTGTTGGAGATCATGTTTTTTTTCATGTGGCCTGGTTTTATATTTTTCTTATCAAAGTTGTCTGTGTGCTGAAGATTTTTGTTGACCCTTGATAAACTTATTTTTGTAATATGTCATTTGATTGTTATTTTCTCGGTTTTACATCCAAGCAGCTTAGTTGATTTCTTGGTCTCGTTATGCATTGTGCAATCACTTGAGTGTCCATATTTATCACTGTTATTCACTTTAGTATGCATATCTATCACTGTTATTCTGACCTGCATTTTCCAATCACGCAGTTTCCGCTCCTATCCAAGTGTGCTCGCTTTCAGAAATTGATTCCAACTACTGGTGATGAAAATATTGAGATCCACATCCATGATATTCCTGGTGGTGCAAAGGCTTTTGAGATCTGTGCCAAGTTTTGCTATGGCATGATTGTCACACTCAATGCCTACAATGTGATTGCAGCCCGCTGTGCTGCAGAGTACTTGGAGATGAATGAGACTGTTGACAAGGGAAATCTGATCTACAAGATTGATATCTTCCTCAGCTCAAGCATATTCCGAAGCTGGAAAGACTCTATTATTGTTCTTGGTACAACAAAGGCTCATTTACCTTGGGCAGAGGATCTTAAGCTGGTTAGCCACTGCATTGACTCTGTTGCTTCAAAAGCCTCTATTGATGTTTCAAAAGTTGAATGGTCATACACATACAATCGTAAGAAGCTCCCAACTGAGAATGGTCATGATTCACCATGGAATGGAGTCAAGCAGCAGCAGTTTGTTCCAAAGGATTGGTGGGTTGAAGATCTGACAGATCTCGACATTGATGCCTACAAGCAAGTCATAACAGCAATCAAAACCAAGGGTATGGTGCCCAAGGATGTGATCGGTGAGGCAATTAAAGCCTACACTTACAAGAAGCTCCCGTCACTAAGCAAGGTCTCAATGATCCATGGCGATGCAAAAGTTCGGGCTATGCTAGTTACCATCACATGCCTGTTGCCATCTGAGAAAGGTTCAGTTTCATGCAGCTTCCTCTTAAAGCTACTGAAGGCAACAAATTTGCTGAAGTGCGGAGAAATGTGCAGGAAAGAGCTTATGAAGCGCATTGCACGGCAATTGGAAGAAGCATCAGTGTCAGATCTTCTGATCCCTACAGTGGATGGGGATACCACTGTTTACGACATTGACCTGATTCTTAGCATTGTTGAAGAATTTGTCAGACAAGATAGTAAGAATGCCCAGAGACATAATGGTGGTGAAGTGAATGACCATGTATCAGCTCCTAGTGCATCAATGATTACAGTGGCCAAAATTGTTGATGGATATCTCGCAGAGGTTGCAAAGGACCCAAATATACCGGTCTACAAGTTCTTCAGTCTAGCTGAGACAGTTTCAGCCAATTCAAGGCCGGTTCATGATGGGCTGTATCGCGCCATTGATATGTATCTGAAGGTATTGTTGCCACTTGCAAGTACCCTATTAAATTTCATGAACATTCCGAGACTTTCATATGCAGAGTGAACCACTCTATGCTTAGTTACTTCAATATACACTCCTGATGCAACTTCCATTGTGGCATTTCTTCATCATAGTTCAAGAAATTATTTCAAATACATTGCTGTTACTAGTATTTCAGGAATTAAGATAGGCATTCAATTTCTCTTGATTGTAAAATACTCTTTGAGTTGACATAGTTCTCTTAAATTTTACGCAGGAGCACCCAGGCTTGGGCAAAAGCGATAAGAAGAGGCTTTGTGCCCTCATGGACTGCAAGAAGTTGTCGCCAGATGCATGTGCTCATGCTGTGCAGAACGAGCGCCTGCCTCTGAGGATTGTGGTGCAGGTGCTGTACCACGAGCAGACAAGGGCTTCTGCAGCAGCCACCATCCGAGCTGACAGCATCGGCATCGGCTCCTACGAGAGCTCAAGGTCAGGGGCCACAACAAACACAGAAGACGAGTGGGACGGCGTCATGGCCGTGGAAGACCTCAGTCTGTCCAAGACCACGAAGCTAGACAAATGTCACACAGCCAGCACCATCGTGGAGAAGAACCACGGTGGCAACAAGGGTGCCAACGGCAGGGTGAAAGGTGGCGCAACGTCAAAGAAGGCGCTTGGGAAGATCATGTCAAGCAAAGGGCAGACTGGGGAGCGCAGCAGCTCGGATTCATCCGACAGCGCCATCTTGCCCAGCCAGGAGCATCCCAAGAGGACCCCCGCAAGGAGCACCACCAAGTCAGCTGCTGCGTAGCTGCAGCCCTTTGCTGAGTGAAATGCTTAAGGAGCACTAGGTTGTAGCAGTCGTCTGTTCTTTGTTATGAATGTTGCATAGAAGCAAGGACCATGTTTTTTACACGTCTGTAGGGATGGTATAATGCCAGGTACGTACGTTGTTAGGTGATGTTGTTAGCATGTAGTAGGCTTGCCGTGAAACCTATGAGACCTTGGGCTGTGCTGTGAATGTCTGAACTCGGAGTAGTGTTATAAGAAGCCTACTTTGTTAGAGTTGAAGCATAAATGTCCTGCAGCTGTGAATTCTTGGCTGTTTTTCTGTGAGATCTGTTAGATCGTTCGAATCATCATCTGATATTATGATCACAGTGACTTCTGACTTGTAGCCGATCGAACATGTTCATCGTCAGCGAGTGACCTTTGCTGACTAATACATGGAAAGCCATCAGATCGACGTCTAAAGTCTGAACTATATGTGTCTGAAATCACATAGAATGGTATCTTATTCAGGCATCCCAATGCAAGTACCCTTTACCTGGGTCATCTCAGTATATCATAGTAGCATTGCCGCATATCATAGCTGAACAGATGCAAAAGAAACGAGGTGGTGCATCTATGCTTTGCCATATGATCAAGATAAGATAAAAAAAAGGACAAAAGGTAAACCTGTGCCGGAAGGTTGTAACCAGAAATGGTACTTCGGCATCTGCTAATTTGAACGGCTCATATCAGCCCAGCCCACTCAGGTTACCTGGCTCAGATCCATGTCATGCCAATTACCAGAAGATCTGAATGCATCGACAGAAAAAAAAACACCTTCCGCCCCTTCGGCCTACAGAATATTTAGCACTCCGACTCCGAGACAGAGCTAGCCTGCCAATCTGCAGTGTGCGCCATGAAGTTCATGGAACAAGATACCAGCAGAGGACTAGGTTCAATCACCGTTCACCGGTCGGCAAATTGGAGTCCCAGACCCTTGTTCTCGTGTAACCGTGTCTGATCCAAACATGTCAATGCCAGGAAAAGTGCAAGACGAATTGAAGCAGCGGCCGCTTGCGTTGCAGGGACGGCGAACTCGCGCATGCACGCGGCATTTGCCCGGCCGGACGGTTCAGGGTCAAACACGCAGTGATGCACTGATGCCCTGCGCCCTTCTCGTCGCCCTCGGTCCAAAAAGACACGGGCCTCCGCTCAGGCAGTCAAACAGGAGACCGGGAGTTCATTGGTGCCTCGGGTCTCTGGGGCGTGGGCCACGGCGAGATTCGCACGGCTGGGGGCAGGCAGACGACCAGGCGTATACAGGTACAGCCTGCCTAGCGAGCTAGTACTGTTACCCCAGCCTAGCGCCCTAGCCACGCGAAGTGGCCAACAAAACCAAGTGGGCACGGCGGACCTAGCTGCCTTTTGTCGTCGGAGAAACGGCGTGGCTCCATGCTCCGGGGACAGACACGAGGAAAGGCCGTGAGGATTGTCTAATCGCGGTCGAGACACGGGGGCACCAAGGGGCGTCCTCCCTACCTGTCGAGTCAACACGACGTACGTGTCTCGCCGCGTCCAGTTGATCGAGATCCGGGGCTACGTTAAAAAAAACAGCCATGATGGTATAGCTTCACATCGCGCGCATCACATGCTGATTGGGTACGCCGAGGAGCCACGGCAAGGGACCTGCATGACGCGTACCGATCCACCCCTAAACCAACCGGCTTGCCGAATATATAGCCGCGTCATGCATGGACTCGATGAGCAACGGGCAATGCTGGCGCCGGAGGCCGACGACAGCGCTGATGAGATCTCTGTACGAGGGGTTTGCTTCCGATGCTGCCATGTTACCGCGTAGATGCACTGTTCACAGCACAGTAACCACAACAAGCCACTTCTCATTAAAATCTTGTTTGCGTATTTTACACTAATCTATGTGTGCGGAGTGAATTGCAACGAAAATTAGTTAATTTATTGTTCAAATACATATGTATTGAGATAGATATGAGTACATTCAAATAAGACGTAAGATATGAGTAGATGAGAGAGAGAGAGAGAGTGTGTGTGTTTGAATGTCTATGTAAAACTTTATTGACCCTTTAGGTGCTACTAAGACGTGTTATAATGAATATTTTTTCTACCTTAATAGATATGGATTGTTGTATTTGGATGCACTTGTTGTATTCTAATAACACAATCCATTGAGGTGGAAATTAGTTAATTTTCCACTATAATACATGTAGATAAAGATAGATACTATTACATTCAAATAAGGTCTAAGATAGGTTATTCAACCTATCCTGCAACATGCTACCGCCTCTGTCCAAAGATGATAAGGAAAATATCATTATACATATATCATCCCTTCTTTACAAATGGTTTCAGTTGGCCTATAAAAACTTTGGAACTATCAAGCTAGATGTCGCATTTCTTACATAAATCAGGAGTGAAGTGCTGCCCCTACTAGCAGTGGCGTAGTTAAGATTCAAACATAGGGGTTGTTCAAACTAACACAATCACGGAGGACAAAATACATACACAACAACAAATATACTAATAACAACTAGATAAAGAAAAATGAAAAACTAAAAAAAAAACACTTCATATTATAGAGAAAAAGGAAACATAGTTAATTAGCTCTATACCTTAACCCAATCAATCTAATTCCTAAGGTAGAAAAAGAATCACAATAATAACAAGAACAAAAGAGACAAGAAATATTGTGGCGCCAACGAGAGTGGTATGATAAGATTTTTCATGTGGAAATCGTCGTCTAACATGGCATGTCTTTTTGTGCCCACGTGTGTGACACGATAGTGTGATTTTGTCACACCAGACCGACACGTTGGCATGACCAAAAGAGTTAAAATAAAACTAAAAAAAGTGGGTCTATTTTTAATAAAATAAAAAAGGATTAGAAACTAAAAAATCCCAAATAAATAGTATATTTCTAAAACCTTTGGCCGCTACCTGATGCCACAAAACTACCTGTGGATCATTATAATGTTTAAAAACTTTTCTTCATGTGGAATTAGAAATTTAATGTATAAATATCTCAAGCAAGTCACTGAAACCATGGATTACTGTACGTAGTAGTGAAAGTGTAAAACCAGGTGTCTATTCATCAGGTGCTGCTGATGAGTGGCGACCGGTTAGAATGCTGGTCACACGACATGTTAATCCACGTCCGATCAGATTGTCCGCCATAAAGGGATCCATTTTGGAGTTGGGTGTACCAGTCAGCGCGTTGGGCCGTGGTCTACAAACCTGATCTGACGCGTCCAAAGTGGTCGGGTCAGTCCCCGGCCGGTTCGTCGGCGTGGCTAAATGGGCGTCGTTACGAGACCATGCACGAGCACGACGGAGTTCTTTTGACCGCATGGATGGACCTCACCGGCGATCTGATCCATTGACCCCTCATGTGGCAAACCTTACCTGTGATGTGATCGCCACCACGACGCTCGGAGAAAAATTACCATCTGTGCCGATCCTTTCCTTCCTGGCGCCGGCGCACCACGACACGTCGGCAGCTTGGGCTCAATCCCGACGTTCGACACGAACCGATGGACCATCACGCTCACGCAGCTTGGCGTCGATCGGCGCTCGGTTCGGACGGCCGCGTCACGTAAAAAGCTGTTTGCGGTTGCAGATATCATATTATTTGACAAAGGATTGCGATTTAAGCCTTGGGTGCCACGGATCAGTGCAGTCGGAGATACCGTGTTGCACTGGTGTCTACGCGCTTAAATTTATCAACATTAGTTTTCAATTATGTAATAGTGTTTTTCTTTTACAACAAATCAGCAGCAGTCGAAAAAATCAGCTAGCTAAATAAGACTAGATTTTTGTCAAATTATTTTTCATAGTAGCGCGCGTGGGCACAGGTTTGACCATTTGAGTTAAGCTGAGTTCACAGGCTCTCCTTGATAATTGTTTTTTTTTCTTTCTCGAAGCGAACCATGATGTACCATGAGCTAGAGTATTTTAGCACATGGCAGTAATCTGAGGATTGCCGCAAAACAAACATATAAAGGCCGAAAAATACAGTACTATCTATGAATACATATCTAGTTAATATATCATATAATTGTTAATTGAACATCTAGCTATGACAACTACTATCTCGCTAGCTATTATAATTCAGCTAATAGCAGCTAATAAATTGTAGAAACATATTTTTCCCCTCTTCATATGTGTTTTTTTGGGAACACCTCTTTATGTGTTTATTCACATTGTTGCACATATGTTTATCCATGTGCTCTACCAATAGCATCTAATCGACTAAATCATCAATACATCCAATTTTTAGAACCTAGATCCAAACATGAGCCTATTCATTTAAGCTTTTCAGCCAAATCTAACAATCATTCAGCAAAATTTTTCTATTTCATGACAAATCAGCGAACAGTACTTTCAGCTATGGCTTTTTAGCCAAGCAAATAGACTCAGTGAGTTAGGCCTTGTTTAGTTCACCCCAAAAAGCAAAAAAAAAAAATTAATATTCCCCGTCACATCGAATCTTACGGCACATGCATGAAGCCAAATATAGATAAAAATAAAAACTAATTACACAGTTTACCTGTAAATCGCGAGATGAATCTGTTGAGTCTAGTTAGTTGGTGCCAAATAAAAACGTAAGTGTTACAGTATCGAAAACCAAATTTTTTAAACTAAACAAGGCCTTAAGCACAAGAAGTTAACTTCAGACAGCTATGAGTTCATAATCCCCTGTTTTTGTGCATGCATGAGGCATGGGAAATTCCGAGATGTTCCCTTTTACGATGTGATCGAGATGTGTCTATTCTTTTTTTTAACAATAATGATTATCTGTGAACTGATCATAGATTAGCTGATTAGATTACCTGTGGTGAAACCTATCCATCTGGGTTCAAGTTCTCGACTTGACACGAGTGTTTGCATTTTCTTAGATTTATTTATTCTAGGATTTATCGGTGTTATGCTTTCAGTGGTAGCCGACGTTCTCATCGACAGACAATGAGGCATTTGTGTTGACTTCGTAAATCTCTTAATCTGTCGGCTCTCTCATTCGGAGGTGCTCATAGAGATAGGATTTGCGTATGTGTATTCATAGGAGATGAGTATCTGCGTTGTACTGTGTAATTCTCAAAAAACAATAATGATTATTTCATGAACAAAGAAAAAAGTCTATATGGAGCCTTTTTAGATAAAATACAGAAAACCTAAAAATGGGGTGACAACCGGCTCTTTGAACATGGGGCATGTCTGGAGTGGAATAATGATGAGAGATGTTGTATGTGTACTCTCACTAACTTGTTCCTAACATCAAACCATATACACTCTTTGTATAGGATTTAGTTGTCATTTAGGACAACGATACGGTCTCCAAAACACAACTTTGACCTCTCATATTTATAAATATATTTAGAAAAAAAATGATATATGTATACTTTTATAAAATTATTTTTCAAGACAAATCTATTCATATAATTTTCACATTTGCAAACTCAACAATTTAAAAGTTATTGATGATTTATATTCCCAATGTTTGACCCAAACTTTATCCAAAACAACATCTTATTCCTATATGGAGGGAGTATCACTATTACTAATTAGAGCCTCGTTTGAAGCTTTCATGTTAGTTCTAATAAAATATTTACCCGAAATGTATAAATCCTGTGGCTTTCTAAAAAATATATTAATATTATTAATTGGGGGTTCTAATGGAGACTTTATGTTAACCAACACTACTACATGCATTAGAGAAAAATCATATAAATTTTTAGAAAATCATAAAACATCTATACATGCATTAATAAATATACATGATCCGTGACTACGTTAACAACGTATACATGTAAAATGCAATGTGCATTCTGATTTCCATGTAAAAATAGGTATATACTTGAAGCTATGGTTTGATGTGGGATTCACATTTTTTAAGCGAGGGAGAGCAAAGATGAGAGCGAGTATATTCTATGATAAATCTAATGATACTAATTTGGTATCATAAATCCTAGCTTTTTTTAGAAATTCAGTTAAATTTTAAAATTTCGACTTAAGACAACTCTAAGAATTAAAATTTTCAGAGACAGAGGGAGTATATCCAAACTGTACCCAAGAGAAAGCATGAAGCAAGGCTATGAGCAAGCTGAATTTGCTCATTGTTAGTTCCTTGTACAGTGGAAATAGTCCAGTTGAATTTAAGTTCTTGACTTGACATGACTGGTTGTGTTTTCTAAGGATGAGTGTATATATATGTGCATATATTGATTGGGTGTCTCTGTAGTATGATTTTGCAAAAAAAAAAAAGCTACAAGATTAGAAACAAGAGCGTCTCTGTTATATAAGAAAATTAGTTAACTTAAAATTGTATGACTCAGTACTAGTCTATAATTTGTACTATTTTTTGGATGGAGCACATGCATATATCAAGGTTGTTGTTTGAATAGCAGCCATAAAAGTCCACAACAAATTCTGGCGGCCCTACAAACTGTGGTTGACAGAATCGACACCATAAACTGTGATGAGAATGCTATACAAATTTCCTTTTAAAAGCTATAACTATATACAATTACTCCCTCCTTACTAGTAAAGGAAGTCATTTTGAAAAAAGGGTTTGTGTCAAACATTGAGATTATAAATCATGAATAACTTTTAAGTTGTTGAGTTTGAATATGTGAAAAATCATATGAATAGATTTGTCTTAAAAATATTTTTATAAAAATATACATGTACCACTTTTTGAGAAATATTTTTTTATAAAAAAATTTAAAGTTAGGTTTTGAAAACCGTGTTGTTATCCTAAACAACTTTCTTTGCGGAGCACGGAGGGAGTACTCACCAACCAAACAGTGCTAGAATAGTTATAGGGTGTTTGATTGGAGGTGTTAAAATTTAACAAATAATGTGGTACATATGTAACTATAGCAATTAGTGTCCAATTATAGACTAATTAGATTTTAAAAAATCGTCTCATAAATTATTGTTTAGCTGTGTTTTTAGTTTTATAAATAATCTAATTTAGTACTTCGAGAAGATAGGTGTTAAAAAAACAGACTGAACCAAACATGACCTATAGCTGTCAATCAAACACCCGCGTCGTCTATCCACTGATGGGTCCCTTGTTAATGCGGTCTATGTTTCGGAGAGGGACGGACCGAAAAAGCACCGGATAGCAATCGCCCACGAGGCCGGCTCGTCGTCCGGCGGATCAGATTCAGATAGCTAGCGCGGCGAACCTACCGTAGCTTGCCAGGAGCATCACATCGGGGCTTTCTATAGCAATGTGCGAGCTCCAGAGGCACATGCCGTTCCTATGCATGTGCCATTTCTCTGCTGCTATACGGAGGAGGAGTAGGGCGAGTAGATCTGCGCGTGTCACATGTACTACACCCCTCTACTACATTTGTATACACATGTGTCGCGCGTACGTAGCCGCCAGCAGAGCGTCGCGAGCACATTGGTGCATTTGGATCGCCGCTTTGTCTCACTGTCCGGCCACCGTCGTACCGTCCGTGAGACGAGACGTTTGGTACAGCACCCGGTCAATCCGTGATGGCCCTGCACGAGTTCTTCAGCAGGTTTCCGTGATCGCCATCGCGCCTTCGAGTGGTGATTGGTGATTTGTGACCGAGATGATCGTTTCGCGCCGAATGAATCCCGCTATTACGTGCAACGCACGGCACTACATGATAGACGGGTCGTTATGATCGACAGGAACCAGACACACATTGCCGTCAGATGTGCAAAAGGATAAATGAACAATGTAGCGCGCTGGAGCGAACCGATCGAGTGACTCTACACAGATACTCCTAGATAGACATGGATGTGCCAATGGACAAAATACATGGAACCGATACGCGGCGACAGGTCCAATCACTGTATTGTTCTTCAGCGCGCACTACAGAACACCATGCAAATATGCAGATATGCAGCGGATCGGAGCGCCGCCGGTCGCCCACTGGCGTTCTGCTGCGGGACAACCCGCTTCCCGCATAGACACAGGTTGCAGGCCAGTCGAAAGAGCTTACCCGAGCTCCATCCATCAGCCATTGCATCACGCATTGATTCGCCCATGATCGTCGCCAATCAGCTACTACTCGGTATTCCGGTGCAGTAGCAACGGAGGGAAAGGCACCGCGACGCGGACGTGAGGCAGGAACATATGCAGTTGCATTCTGCGGTGGTTGCAGTTGCATTCATCAGTTGATGCCCCAACGATACTATTCCGTGTACGTGTGGCTGCACCGGATCGATCGCCTTGCAAGTTGCAACAACACACTTGCCAATTGCCATTGTGCATACATGACATGATGCAGAGAACACGGCGGACGACGACAAGAGAAATGTATCTACATGATGGATTCCATTGCCGTACTTCCTGATTGATTCTAAAAAAAAGTGTATCACACAGAATCTCGCCTACCAAAGCCAGAACGAACAAAACTAAGGGTCGCAAAATTTGTAAGTGTATAAGCAAAAAAGAACGACCAAAACTGAAGCTGAGTGGCAAAAAACCAGAGCACTAGAGGAGCTCTGCTCGCAAGCGGCCGCCGATCGAGTCACAGTCACACCTCCCTGGGGTCCACGAAGATGGAGCGGCCAGGGGCCGACCTGGCCCAATCCCAGGTGTCCGCGTGGCCGCCGCCACCACCTGCAGCGCCGAGCCGCTTCATGCACCACAGGTCCTCGGTGCACGACAGGCGGCGCCAGTGCGGGATGCGGCCGCGGAGCGGGTCCATGGCCGCCACCTCCACGGCCACGGCCGCCGCCCTGCCGCGCGCCAAGTTGACGATGGAAGCGAACACGGCCTCCGCGGCCACCGCGGCGTCGCGGCCGGTCCCGGCGAGGCCGTAGACGAACCACCCGGCGAACGGGCGGAAGAAGTCGGGAACGGACGGCACGCGCAGCCACTTTGCGACGCGGTCCAGCGCGCGGGTGGCGGCCGCGGCGCCGCGACGGAGGCGCGACGCGCCGCGCACCTCGAGGCGGAACACGCCGCCGCAGTCCCACGCGCTCGCCACAGCCCACGACGCCGGCGGCGTCGCCAGGAACCGGTCGACGCCGCCCCACTCGTAGCCGTCTTCGCCGACGATCGCGAGGAACGTGCCGTGGGAGAGCGTGTTGTCCAGGACGTCGCCGATGTCGGCGGGGAAGAACTCGACGTGCGCGCACCGGCTGCGGTACAGCCGCTCGGCGTCGCGGGCGCCGAGGCGGACCACCGTGGCGCGGCGCGGCGGCTTGAGCCGGTGCAAGTGCACCGGGTGCACCAGCAGAGACGGCGTCCGGAACTTGGAGTAGCCGCAGCGGCCGGTGAAGAGGCGCAGCGACGCCTCGTTGGACTTGTCGGTCGCCATGTACGCGTACTCGGCGCCCATGAGCTCGAACCACTGCTCCAGCTGCCGCACCAGCTGCAGCGCGATGCCCATCCGCCTGCATGCACACACGCCGCGCGTGCATTGATCAGGCTATCGATTCAACAATGTGGGCAAGCAGTGTCGCTCGCGATCGTAAGATGATAGAGCAACTTTACTACCTGTGGGAAGGCGCGACGCGGAGGCCAAGAATGTAGCCGACTTTGGCGAAGGCGGGTGCGCCAGGGCGGCTCTTGCCGGAGGCGACGGACTTGACGGTTCCGCGGACGAGGCCGACGATGCGAGCGTCCGCCGGCCCGGACGTCTCAGCTACCTGTTCATGCACGTCGGGATCAAAACTAACGCGGCTTGAAACAGCAACCCAGCACCAGCAAAAATTGAAGAAGGAAACAATCAGCGCGGCTCTCGCTAGTTAGCGAATAGCTACGTTCAACCGTACGCGCAATTATAAGCAGATTAGAGAGATAGCTGCACTGCACGACCATACGTATATATACATATATACGTCGTATGTATCCGCCACACGCATTGATGCGTACGTATACGTATACGTGTATGGATGGATGGGGTCACAGTAGACGTACACGTATACACAGACACACGTACTTACCAGCATGAGGTAGTGCGGCGAGTGGCGGATGCGCGCGACGGGGTCGCCGAGCAGGTCGGCGTGCAGCGACATCCCGCCGGCCGGGCCGACCTCGCACTCCCGGTCAACGGCGTCCGTGCCGTCGCGGTCCGTCTTGGGATTGTACTCCCGGATCACCACCGCCGGTCGTCGTGCCTCCTCCTCCTCGTCTCTCATGGTCATGGCACCGATCGATCGCTACAGTACTGCCGCCGGCCGCCTCCTCTCTACTACACAGCGAGCGAGTATAGTATAGTACGTATACTCCGTATATAGTATCCACTGCACTCACTGCTACATGTAGTATGTTGCTATAGCTCTAGTTGCACCCTCTATATCTCTCGCTGGCTGCTCACCACGAGTCCATCGATCGCGAGTAATACTACTGCAGACGCATGTATAGTAGCACTTATATATAGGCAGCTGGTGGCAGCCCAACACAAGCCCCAGGCAGCAGGCTGCAGGAAGAAGAAGACGGAAAGCTACGAGGTAGCCCTTGGCCTTCTTCTGTTTTTCTTTTCGTCAGAGAGAAGAGAACTTAACCGTTCAGGTTTCCGGGGGTTAAAAGTGGAAACTCGGCTCAGTGTCGCGCTGATCTCGCCCCCACCACCCCAGTCCCGGCCTTCTCGCTCGCTCTCGAGGATCATGTGTGTGGGAGGGCAGTTGCAGGTGGACCAAATTAAAGGAAAAGCGCGCGGGCACGCATGATGCCTATGACGAGCAACGGCAAGCTGCTATAGCGAGGAACGCAAAGGAAATCTGAATTGATTGCCTGTTGGCCGCTTGGATTTTTCCTGAAATCTGGCTGCGCGGCGTCGCTCGCTCGCCCAATCCCCGTGATGGTGTGCGCGGTTATTAATTTCGGCGTAGTAGTGGAGCGTATGATTGGTGCCCCGCGGGATTAACTGCACATTACGTGCAGCTTAAATCCTGGCGCTAGTGGCAGCGCCAGTGGGCAAAACCGGCGCCTCCAATCCCTTTTGGTGTTTCCGGTTGGCTCTTTTTTCGTCCGCCGCCCATGAATGGGGCGTGAACTGAAAAATTGAAGTAAAGCTCAGCGGCCAGCTCGCTACTTACCTAAGTCGGTCACGTACTCACGTCCACCAGCACCACACCTAGTGCTACTGTGCTAAGAGCAAGTATTATGGTGGGCTGTAAGCTGGCTAAATGCTGATGTGGAGGAGAGAAGGTTGTAAGCTTAGAGCAAGTATTATGGTGGGTTGTAAGCTGGCTAAATGCTGATGTGGAGGAGAGAAGAGAGGAGAGAAGGTTGTAAGCTTAGAGCAAGTATTATGGTGGGCTGTAAGCTGGCTAAATGCTGATGTGGAGGAGAGAAGGGAGGAGAGAGAGGAGAAGCAGACTGTAAGCTTCCAGCCAGCTTAGACACAAAAACCAAGAAACTTTGTGAGAGAGATAAGTGTAGCCCACTATTGTATGGGTGCGCTGCAAGAAGGCTGTAAAGAAACTTACAGACAGCAAGTGGATTGTATTATTAAACTTGCTCTAATTGAGAGCACTTACAATGCAAGATTCTATTACAGAGTCCAAGACAATTAATTACATACTATTTATGGTATTTTGCTGATGTGGCAGTATATTTATTGAAGAAAGAGATAGAAAAAATAAGACTCCAAGTCTTATTTAGACTTTAAGTTCACATTGTTCGAGGTAATAAATACCTTTAGACTCTATGATAGAGTCTGCAGAGTGCCCTGATGCCGAAAGGATCTCGATGGGGTCATTAGTGGCTTTACGACGGCCGCAACGGTCAGTTTTTACTACCAAAGTCACGGTCACGTCCACGGAGTGGATTTCCGAGTCAGTAAAATCGAGAGGGAACCAACACACGGTAAAGCAACAAAACCGAACCGTGTCCCGTGGTCGTGATTGTTAACCTTATCTAACGAGCAGGTCTTAGTATTGAATTTGGTTTTTTTTGGGGGGGGGGGGGGGGGGGGGTGCTTGCCTAGCTGTTCGAGCATCAGTCTTCTGACACCGATCGGCTAGCCCTGATTGTTTATGATCGAGCTTGTCCCAACGCAACCATGCATGGTCAGCCGACAAGAGCAATAGGACAGCAGGCTCTGACAAGTTTTTTTTCTTAAAAATTGTTGTTTTGCCAAATAGAGAACCTGCACTGTTGATGAGTTCGATCCAGAATAGGGCCTTGTTTAGTTTCAAAAATTTTGCAAAACAGGTACTGTAGCACTTTCGTTTGTTTGTGATAAATATTGTCCAATTATGGATTAACTAGGCTCAAAAGATTCATCTCATCAATTCCGACCAAACTATGTAATTAGTTTTTATTTTCGTCTATATTTAATACTCCATGCATGCGTTTAAAGATTCGATGTGACGGGAAATCTGAAAAATTTTTGCAAAATTTTTTGGGAACTAAACAAGGCCTAGAGAACAGAAGACCTTTTCGTTCGTAGGGTAGGCAGCTAGCACTAAACTCAACGGGAAGCATGTGCTTCGAAGGACCAAGAAAACACTGTCCATTGTACATCGCCGTGTCCTGTGGCAGATCTCTTTGACCAGCACGTTGACCCCCTTGACGGCTTGACCGGCTACCTGTAGACGGTAGACCACCTGCGCTGCCCCGTTTCTCAATCCCTGCATAGCGATCGAGGTCATTTCAGTTTTTCTTTTACTTTCACCCATCGTGAACCATGTGAACGGTGGATGGATCTGGATCACCGGTCCGGAAAATGTAGTCACCAAACACCATCGGTCGTAACAGACCGACTGGGATTGTCACGAGTCACGACATATCCCTATCCAGTGTCCACCACCAGGAGCACCTGCGACACTGGCGAAAGGACATGTGCGGCGATCGGCCGCTGCCGGGGAGACGCTAGCGGCCGAATCCGATGCCCCGGTATCCCCCCTCGCGGAAAAAGGAAAGCGACGCGCCGCCCGTGCGCGCCGGGGTCTCTCCAGGTCCTGGTTCGCCGCCGTCGCAGCGCCCGGCTCGTGTCCGCGCCACTCCCCCCCGGGACGGGACGGCGGGGTCCTCGGCTGTCCCTGCGCGTGCGTGTGGCGCGGATCGATCGAGCCCTGCCCAGCGGCGTGGCTGTGGCCGGGGGGGCTCGTTTTCTGAACGGATGCGTTGCGCGCGCGCTTGGGACCGGACGACGGACGTGATGGCATGGTAGTCGCGATCGCGGTCCTGTCGAGCGGAGCCGGGTTTTTCCCGCTTCGGCTTCACCCTGAAAACCAAAAAATTTTCAAGATTTTCCATCACATCGAATCTTGTGACACATGTATAAAACATTAAATATAGACAAAAATAAAAATTAATTACACAGTTTAGCTGTAAATCACGAGACGAATCTTTTGATTCTAGTTAGTCCATGATTAGATAATATTTGTCACAAACAAACGAAAGTGTTACGGTTTCAGAACTAAACAAGGCCGTCGCCAAGAAGCCGATCATTGGTGGCCGTACGCGCGGTTCGGATAACGCGGCCGCGTCCTCTGCTCTGCCCCATGTGTGGGGGAAAAAAGAAGAAAAGAAAACAAGGCCAGGACAGGACAGCTTTACAAGTGGAAAGGTGGGCGGTGTCCCGTAGCGGCGAGCGAGTTTGCTGTGGGGGTTGGATTCAGTTTTGCGGCTGGCGGGCGTACGCTACGCACAGGCACTGTTCGGATCTTTTCGCGTGATATGGACTCGATCGGAGATTCGAAGACGATAGATGGGGATGATTGGGCTTGTTTTTTTTCACTACCAAAAGATCAGACATTGGCTTCAATGTTAGTCGTCTCACGTTTTCGTTGGTGCTGGGGCTGCCGCTGGGCACCGCTAGGCGCTAGCTCCGCTGTTATGTTTATGTTATGAGGGCTCGGTCGAACCAACCATACGAAAAAGGCAAGCTTCTACTCGCAGGGGTGCGAGGTTTTGGTGGTTTGAGAGTGTTTTGAGGTTGAAGCCAGGGCAACGTTGGCTGGCTGGCATATAATGGCTCAAAAGCCTGAAACTGCAAAGCCGGGCGGCGCACGGAGCAGCGCTGCCGTTGTTTCTGGTAGCGGCCGGCGGCTGCAAGATACGCTAGATAGCGGCAGGTGGATGAGGACGCGACGCGAGCCGTGGCCCCGCGCCACTGTAGTGGGTGCACGCCCGCCCGCATGGGCCGTACTACGTCGTCGATCGGGCGTCTCCTAGCGCAGTTAAGGCTGGCAGTCGACAGGAGCTGATGCAGTGTGGCCGTGTGGCATGGCCGCATGGGTGTGGTGGTGTGGGGGTACGAGCGGCACATGCTGTAGGGTTTGCCACCTGCGCACCTCGGCACCTGGTTTCCATTTGTCCCGCGTGCGGCGCCCAACTGCCTTGCTTAGAGTTGCAGATGGTCGATCTTCGCGATGATGAGGTGCATTGCTTCGTATCGATATGTCACCGAATTCCGGTGCTTGTAGGCACATCGGGTATGGATATGCCATTCTTCGGATTAGTGATCCTAGCTGGCAACGATGTCCTTTACGTACCTCCACGTCCAGTTACCAAGAAGAGCAAAAAGGGACGACGGGAAAAAAAAAATAATAAAGTCTGAGCATACTGATGCGCATACTATCCAACATGCACATCCACCACCATCCGCGAATTTACGCTTTGCCCTAGCGGTCGGGGAAGCCTGCAGAGCCAGCAGGGCGGGCTTACGTGTTGTACATTCCGACGTGGACGCGCCGGAGAAGGACCGCGACGGTGGCGATCGACCTGAGAGCGACGCCGGCCGCGGGCGGCAGACCAGAGCTCCTCGCGTCGCCGTCCGCCCCCGTCCCCGGCAGTGACAGTGGCACGCCGCACGGCCACATCAAGCCACGGGTGCCCGAACGGCAATTATTTCGCTGGCCGCGACGGCCGCGCAGCGCCCACCTTCGTCGGTCGACAGCGCGCCGCCGGACGTCGATCGTGCTCACTGCCTCGCCGGACGCCGTGTTACGCACTGCTCGCGTCCGCATATGCGTAAAATGAATGGAGTCGGTTATGTACCTGGTTCCTAATTAAAGGCTGTTTTTAGTTTAAAAAAAAACAAAATTCCTCGTTACATCGAATTTTATGACACACATGTATGATCTTGGGTTGCGTTCACTCGATGCTAGGCTAGTAGTGAATGAAATCCACCAGCCATGCCAGAAAAATAAATAAGAGATACTAGGCTAATAAAACTAAAGCGTTTTTTGTATATTTTATTCAAAATTTTATTTTATTTAAATTTTTTTTGCTAGATCATACAATACACACTTACTGTAAAAAGTGGCATAGAAATAGTCGCTTAATCTTTCAACTCTGCCCTCAAAATATTAGTGATGCGTGTGTGCGCGCGCGTGTAGTGGTATTATTTTATATAAGCATGGAGTACTTAATCAAATCACCAATATTAGTATGGCACAATATTTTAGTCATTGCGTATTGTTGATATAATAGTAAGATTAACAAACTAGTAGCCCACAGTCAGCATATGGATTCAAAGCCAGCGTCATCTCGAAAGAAAATGCTCTTGATGACGTGTGTACAGTGACGACGAAAGGCGAAATGGATCAGAGACGTTCAGGAGCAGGGGACATTGATAGCACGCGCGCGTCTCGGGCTCTCGGCACTCAGCAGGTGCCAGGTCGGAAGCCTGCAGCTTGTGCCAACTCCTACTCGCCGCGCCATGGCGTACGCGGCGTGGTCAGAGTCAGTGATTAGGGTCAGCGTGCGTACATATTTAGGCTTTGTTTAGTTCACTCCGAAATTCAAAAAGTTTTCAAGATTCTTCGTCACATCGAATCTTGCGGCACATGTATGAAGCATTAAATATAAACGAAAATAAAAACTAATTACACAGTTTATCTGTAAATCACGAGACGAATATTTTGATTCTAGTTAATTCATGATTAGACAATATTTGTCAAATAAAAACGAAAGTGCTACAGTAGCGAAATCTAAAATTTTTTCGGAAAGGCCTTAGTCCATGAACGCGCTCGCACGCACAACAACGCCTTCAAAACGAGCACGCTATATGCAGCCCCGCGCGCTACTGCCGTACAGGCATGTGCCAAACTAAAATGTCGCCCGGGAGCCGGGACCAATCTAGCAGAAGGCCGTAAAGTGGCTTGTGCATGCAGTCAGGACTCAGAAAAGCCACTAGCCAGAGGACGCGTTCCTTGTTGTGAAGTCCACACGTGCACCCCGCATGAATCATGAGTTGGAACTTGGAAGTCAGCTGGGATCCAAGCCGATCGACCTCTCGTCCACAATTCACGCGACTTCGCTGCTTGTATTTCCCACGAGCCGAGGACGAGGCACGCACGCCGTGCTGTGCCACAGGATATACGAAAGAAGCTTCTCCCTCCTCATCTTCAACAGGGTTCAGGCGCAGCAATCAAATGCAGCATATGCATGTCGTGAGCAAATTAATTAAAGCAGCTGGATCCATCGGTATGAGCTCACCGTGCAACCGCTCCGACGCTTTCCAGATCGTCGTCCGCGTCACCCGTCCGTTGCAGCAACAGAATCAAGTACACACAACCGAACGCGCGCGTACATACGCACACGTTGCCATCGATCCAAGAAATAAACCGCCTGCATGCATGATCCTGCATGGCGTTGATCAGGCCCCTTCTAACTGCTCGGGACGCTGCTGCCATGCATGCATTCTGTTACGGTTCATTTTCTTCCCCGGGACGAAAGGAACGCCAGCCGATACAAGCCGCGAGCAAAGCCCACCGAGGAATCGCTTTTTTATTGTGATCAGTTCAGGTCCAAGAGAGTATCTCGGACGTTAGAAAAGCTTGGATTCAGTTCAAGTCTGATTTCAAACGGCAAAAGCAAGACGGGCGACGCCAAGTCGTGACTCATGAGTGTATGGGCCATTTCCCAGCTCCCAGTCTGCTTGCTGCAATGCTCAAGTCAATGCGTACGGGTCTCAGACGATATGGGAACTTGACAGTTCGTACCATACACTCTCAATATCTGGTAATTTCGTTGCATTGCATGGCAGCAAATCAAATAAAAATAGATATTCTAAGGGGCATGACAAGTGCTGGGTCAACAAAATGTGCGAGGCCGAAGTGGCCATCCACGTTTATGGGGTTGTTCAGACGTTGCGCCCTACCTTTTTTTTTCTCCCGTTTTCAGCAAGTGGGCTGATCAAAGTCCGCTATGGGCCAAGGCGATGGCTCAGGCCGAGTAGCACTGTAGCTACGAAAACTTATCGCTTGACCGCTCGGGACAACTGCGAGAAAGGCTTGGAGAATGCAGAAAGGGTGGACCGACTGCCGGGCGATAGGCCGGCTCGACAGCGCTTTTGACATTGCTGCGGTAATGCTGTCTGCCAGAAAGGCCACTTTTAATTCGTGAGAAGTTTAAGAGACGACTTGACAGTTGACAAAAGTTTGCAATGTCAAAAGGACTTAATTCTTTTTTTTTTAATGTGACGGGGTAAACACTTAACCGTACGTGTAAATGCAATGTACTTTTTTTGAGAGAGAAAAACGCAATTAATAACAGGTATAAAAACCAATGTATGCGTGTTCAGATGCGACGCTGCATGTCTTTTTTTTTTCTGGTCCAAAAATACTGCCAACTTAAACCTTGATGAAACTATGGTTTTAGATAACGGGCTAAACCAGCTGCAGTCTTCTTCATCAAAAATCTAAAAGGTTACAATTCTTAATCACTTTATGCGTAGAAATATGTGGCTAAGAAAAACTTATATGAACATAAATAGTCAAACACATGCACATAGCACTAGGATAACAAGGATAATATATCTCCAAATCCATTACTTAGAATTCATTAATCAACTATTGGCTACGATGAACATTCATCATTCAACAATCAACGACTCTGAGCAATCCTGAATGGAGCAAGCGTTGGTTCGGCTTGCCTGGGCTATTGGCCCGTCCTAGAACTGGGCCTTTTCGAAGACAGGCTGGACCGGTTGCCCGAAGTGCCCGTCCCGTAGTGGTTGCCTTGTTGGGGCGGCAAGACGCGACGGGACGCGGCAGCAGCGGCTGGTCTAGCGCCGGCGCCTGTCGTGTCGTCGGCTCGCGTCGCTCTCGGGCCGGAGTACGTGTGTGGGTAGCCGGTAAAGTGACGAGGTGGCGAGTTGGTTTCGGCCGTGTCGGCCTCGACGCAGACGATGTCACGGTGATGTGACGAGGCGCCAAACGGACGCTCACTGCCACTGGATGTTTCTTCACGTATTTGAATATGACCTCCCGCTAATGCTGAACATCCCGGTGTTGTTTAACTTCTAAAAAGAATCTTCAATTGTTGAACATCCCGGTGTCAAGTGCTGCAGAACCCATGGTTTTTAGGTGGAGTCTGGTGAGTTGTTTACGCTTCTGTTCAAGGTTGGAATGTGGTATGCCAATCCCCTATGCTGTAACGGTTGAAGCGTCTTTTGACTTTAGACTGGCGCATAGCCCTAAACCTTAAAGGAAGAATCTTCAATTGCGTTTCACTTTGTTGCATTGCATCCCAACTGGATCAGTACACAACAAAACAACTCGCTGGAAAAAACAGTGTGGTAGCCACGGCCCTAAACGTCTAAACCTGGGACCAAGACTGCAACAGAAAAGTTTGATTTCCCTCAGAACCTTTACAGCGCTAAGAGAGATTTCCACTCTTGCAGGAATCAGGATGCATCAAAGCGGATACCATGACTCCATGAGCAAGTCAGGATAAACAACTTCCGTGTTAATATTTTGCCATGAAAACACCTGTATCAAGCCAACAACTGTCTCCCTTTCAACAATACAAACACTCATCACCACTCGAGCACTCCACACAGAAGAGTAAGCACACAAACGACAAGCTCTTTTCATATCTACAGGAAGCTTATCTTTGGGTCAAGGCTAGGGATTTCTGTATACACCAACTGCAGCGACTGCAGGTAAGAGGAGGCCGCTTCTATGTGATATGCACTCAAAAAATTACATGAATTAGCTACACTCAGTGAGGTCGATCGAGCAGATTAGGAAACGCTTCACACCCATCAAATGGTTACAGCTTTTTATTACCTGTAGCACAGTCTCCAGTGAGAAAACATGAGGCCGTGTGATGTTAGTGACCACCAACGTGGCGAGGCAAACTGATCTACAATTGTGTCGGGATCTGCTTTTGGTTTCGTTGAAGCATATGAGTTTGCAAACTGCAGTTTTTGACCTGTTTTTCCAAACAGATAATTAACACCAAGCTAAATACAAGTGCATTACGGAAATTGAGTAAGAATGATCATAGAAGATGCCCCTACATGTATTGCTGCAACCGTGGATAAGAGATCCTTTGATTGGTCCAACAACATTTGTTCTTGTGTTGCAAGTTTGGCAAGCTCAGACACCACAGAGCTTGTTCCCTCAACCTGAAGACGAATAAAGTATTGTCAGAAATTTCTGCAGTAAACATTAGACATCGACAATGTAATGTGTGTCCATGTAAGACTAATGCCTATAAAACTGAGTTCATGAAGCAATGAATCACATCACTAACAGAATAGGAAATAAATCTATAGTTGTTATGTGTCATATTTTGACTCAATGAGTGTACAATGTACCATAACAAAAAATAGTTCGCTATGAGATGCTATGGTCTCATTGCAAAAACTTGCCCTTGGTCACTACAACCACAGGAATGCACAAATATATTGCCAAAAATTTGAAGATGATAGTTGTTCAGCAGGCAGCCAATTTAAGCTACTTGTTAGCTAGAAAACAATGCATATATTTCAACATGTCTAGCATGTGTTCCTTTTCCATTAAATTTACATGAAACAATTGTTCAGTTAGAACAATGACCATGTCGCTGCCCTGCCTTTTATTTTCTAAACATAGCAGTGTTTTAAAAAGCCGGCTAAGGCACTTGGTGATCTACGTCTTGAAACAGCAAGCCGGCTATAGAAAAAAAAAAGCTAAATTATCCTCAAACAGATATAGCCGGAGATTTAGAACCTTGAAAAATAGTAACACAGGCTTAATTTGAATTGAAGTTACAAACTTCAGAAGGCTATATTACAAACAATTTAATATAGCCTTCTGAAAAATGTAATATATGCTGCATAGATCAAGATCTCGAGTTAAACCGTACTCAAGGTAATTAAAGGAATCAGAACATTTAACACAGCTATATTACATCAGAAGAGATGAAACACACAGGTGTAAACAGAGGACACCAAGCGGCACAATTACTACAAAACACACCACTCGCCATTACAATTTATTATATACGGTCACAATCAAAATGTTGGTAATCAATACAAATTTATGTACGAACACAGCAACCCATGAGGGTGGAGCATGTATTTATCTGGAAGCATTTCCAGTTTAGGATAGGGTGGAGCATATATTTATTTGGAAACATTTTCCAATTTGGGACTGAAGCTTTTTTGTGATTGATATAATATAATAAGAGATGAGCCAAGGGAAGGAAAATTTATCAAAGCTCTGTAGGAAGATAGGGTGAATATATGCACCTTAGACAGCAAATTACATATCGAGGATGTCATTGTGTGCATTACATCCACTGCTGAATTAACTGCTTCCTTCACAGCTTGCGCATCAGCCTGAAGCAGAGATATGTAAGTATTAATTTGTGCATATTAAATTATGCTACATAATTAGATTTGATCAGTCAGTTGCCAACCTTTGCACCATCAACAACTGGAAGACGAAGAGTACTAGCCTTCAGAGCTTTGATGGCTGCTGATAAAGCACTTGAATGATGTTTTTCAATGTGAGACCAGTCCTCTAGATATGACATCTGAACATGTCAAAGAATAGATATATAAGCTAGTCAAGCAGTAATAAGAAATCCTAGTGCAAGTCACATAATAAACAACAACATATCGCTTGCCTGTCCCCTAAGAATAGCAAACAGCTTGAGTTTTTGCTTTTGAAGCTGGAGTCTGCTCCTTCTGGTGCTGACGATGTCACGCAATCTTGATATTTCTTTCCATGCACTGTGAAGGGTTTTCTGAAAGAAAAGGAACAATAAGAAACATTAGTTTCTAACACTTGACTGTTTTTTGTTCTCATACACAAAATTATTGTATTTGTTTAATCCACTATGACCAGGATTATTTGTATATTTGCAGTCTGAGTATTGTAGTGTAAAAAAATCTGCATATCTTCATTGAGTTCTTTTATACATAAATGTCCAGATTTAATCCATTCTTTTGCAACACAGCAGGTTGAATAATTTCACTACGTTTCACCGCAAGAGATGAACCACCATCCAATCTAGCAAAGCATTGAGTTGTAAGCAGTAAACACGCTGCATTGAAGAGGGGCTTCAGGCCACTGGTGTAGCTTTTGACATTACACTGTGATGCATTAAAGGCTCAAATCACGCAAGTAATCACAGCACATGTCACATAGGTAGATTGATGGCTTGTGTTGTGGATAGTGCATAGAATACCATTATTGAATAAATTATTCTACAAGATCTTTTCCTTTTATTCCAGGGACCAAGTAATCCAGATAACTGCCATGCAACATTGCATATCTGGCATTCTGGCTTGGCACCACTTGACTACTTCTTCCCACTCAACAAGTTAGTAACATACTCCCTCTGTCCCTTTTTAATTGTCGCTTGCGCTTCCCGAAAAACAACTACCGGCAATTATATATAAAATTTTTTTAATATTTATAATACATGATTAGTATCATTAGAAAGATCTTTGAATCTAGTTTTTTAACAAATTTATTTGGAGATACAAATGTTGCACGTATTTTCTACAAATCGAGTCAAACTTGTGGCACGCACACCAACGGCGACAATTAAAAAGGGACAGAGGGAGTAAGTCGCAATAGTGATTGCTTCCCCAGCATTATGGTAGCAAAATAGCATAGTACCCTGTGATAACTTAGTGGTACAGAAAAGTGGCAATGGGTATGCACCAAACAATAAACTAAGAGTTATACTAATGACAAACTCAAAGTGGAATTTAGGTATATTCAGGTTCAAAACTTCAAATAGATCAATAAAGAGTAAAAGTGTGGGCATGACCGGATATTGCATTTCAAACTAGTTTTTTTTTAGCATGCATTTCAAACTAGTTGATGCAGTATATTCTAGACACATTTACTCTAATGAAACCCATGCATGTCTAGATGGCACTCCAATTTACAATTTCTCACTGAAAATCACCAAGTCAAATTTTGGCCCTGCTATTTTGGTATTGTTAGTGCATGGAACTTGTGTATGATCAGGCTGAAGGTCCATCCATAGTTGGATGTTTTTGTCATGATCCCGCACTATCTGCACCTCGTGTTGCCAAAATTTATTCTTAGAAAATAATGAACAAACTATTGATAGCTCCTTTTGTTCACTTTTAGTGCACACTTCAGGGACAGGGTCTATGTTGTGGACTGTGGATGTGGCTCCACCCAGGTCCAAATCAAAACTCAGTTATAACCATCAAATTTTCACCCTATATGGCAGCCATCAGGCAAGCAGCAACGAAGTGCCACAACCCTATCCATTTTGCTCTAGCTTTCACTAGCACAGTTTTAATTTATCCGCCCCCAATCTTCCAATGCAATAACTGTAAGCAGAGCAGGCAAGGCCCAAGTCCTGTGGTCCCCAACTATGAAGTTTCTTCACAGGCTCCTACAGCCTTCCCAATGGTGATGTTACTAAACGAGGAAAACGCAGAAAAATTTATATTGTTTCATGCTGCGAGTATTATTTAGGATGAATTGAATACCATGACTTCAGAAAATGTTTAGGCAAACTAAATTACATAGAACTGATTGTTTTAACTATTACTTGTATCCCTCTCTCATTTAACTATTATTATTACTTTCCTTCTCCCTCTTACCTAAAGTAAAATGCATGGATAAACATAAGATCAACATCAAGGTTTGATTTACCTCAGCAGTGAAGCTCTGCACCAGAAGCGTTGCATCTGTCCGAGCGTTGATGCATCGCCACTGCAAATGCCGATTGTCCAGCAGCCGCAATCTGTGTGCCTCCTCAATTCTGTTCTCGCCCTTTTTCGCCCTTCTCACCTCTGCTGCAAAGCTGATGATAGACGGCGCATTTGCTGGAGCCTGCACCATATGCCCATTTGGCGACACCTCCCCACTGCGCCCTCTTGATGGACTCGCGGCACCCCTGCTTCCACGGCATGGAGATGGAGACCGGCCTGGCAGCCTCGGTGACATTGGGCTGTCTGAAAACGACCTCCGGCCAGACGACGGTAGCGGCAGCCCGGGCTCTGGAAGCCGGCGCAGGCGGCTGTTGGTTTCCTGCCAGAACCTCGCCGGCACGCTGATGCCGCGGCGCGGGGGATCACCGGCGCCTGAGTTGCTACCAGATGAGACGCTGTCGGTGTCGGAGGACGCGGAGAGGTCTGGAGCGGCTGCAACTGCCGGGTCGGACGGCGAGAGGGATGTGGTGGAGTCGAAGGCCATAGAGCGACGGAGGAGGTGAACGGCGGCGAGGATGGAGTCCTTGCGGTCGAGGCTGCAGTCGAGGCTGCGCGCGAGCGGGTCCGACGCCTTGGGCTTCGCCGCCGGCCATCGTCCCGACGGCCGCGCGTTCTCGGCCTCCGGCACGGAGGAGACGCTCTTCCTGCGCTCCGGCGTGGGCCCGCGGCGCGCTGCCGGTGAGGACGGCGACGAGGCCCGCGGGGCGCGCGACGTCTTGTAGAAGAAGGACTCCCCTTGGAACGACACGGAGAGGCTCCGCATCGTGGTCGCAGTAGCGGATGCTGCCGACGCCGACGCTGTGATGGTGGTGGGCGACGTGGAGTGCTGCGGCGGCGGAGTGGACGCCCGGGTGCGCTGCGCTGAGAGAGAGCGGCGCGACGAGGACGAAGAAGACGACGACGTGGAGGACGAAGTGGAGGAGGCCGGGGACGCGGCGGCGGCGGCGGACAGGTACCTGGATGAGACGGGCTTGTTGGAGCGCTGCGAGTTCCTCCGCGCGGCGGCGGAGTTGGGCTTGTCGAGCGCCGGCGTGAGCGGCGGGCGCGAGTGGTGGGCCGGATCTGGCGCGGTGGCCGCCGCCGCGGCAGCCACCATGCCGTGCCGGTGCCGCGGCAGGGGACGGGGGAGATCTGGCTACGTGCGCGCGGCGGTCCCGCTGCAATGCAGGTCCCCCGGGCTCCAGATTCGCCGACCCAGCTCCCGCTCCTACTCGAGCCTCCGCTCCCGGCGGCGGCGGCGGCGGCGGGCGCCCTCCGGATCGACGACGCGCCTGCGAGGACGAGGAGACGCAGCAGCGAACTGGTGAAGCAGTGTTTAGTGTTTACAGTTTGAGGGGGAGGAGAGGAGGCGGACAGGGGAGGAGTGAAGTGGGGGGGATTTTGCGTGAGTTTTTTATTTTTATTTTTTTCTCTCGCTCCTTTTGCTGTTGTTTTGCTCGTTTTTGTGTCTTGCTTTGGTTTCGGGGATCTTTGCTTGGGTTGGGCAGCTGATTCCTGCACTTGCCCTGTGCCTGTGTGGGTGTGGTGTGGTGTGGCCATGACGCTGTCCCCACTCTCCCAGGGAGGGTGAGACCGGCGGTGTGTGGGTGTGGCCTTTAACTTTTTTTGTCTTTTATAATTTTCTCTTTTTGAAAAAAAATTGTTAAAATGTTTGCACTGACGTGCGAGTGACAGTGCCATTTTGGTGCAACACATTCTCAGTGGGGTAGCATGTAAAAACCGTGAATTTGGTAACAACGGTTGTTGAAGGAACAGATGCTTCGTGAGTCGGTAGATTTGATTGACAAGAGGGTACGTATTTAGAAAAGAAGACAGAAAGAAAAAACATGAAAGAAATGATGTTTCCGTCTGACCAATTTATTACTACTAGGGCCTTATTTAGTTCATAAAAAAACCAAAAAAAATTCAAGATTCTATGTCACATTAAATCTTAGGACACATGCATAAAGTATTAGATATAGACGAAAACAAAAACTAATTGTACAGTTTGCCTGTAAATCACGATATGAATCTTTTGAGCCTATTTAGTCCATGATTAGATAATATTTGTCAAATAAAAACGAAAATGCTACAGTGCTGAAATCCGAAATCTTTTCTGAACTAAACAAGACCTAGGGTTGGAAAGCAACACGTGTGCGCATGGTTGAATCAAGATGATCAACTTGGATTATTCCTTACTCTGTTTTGCTCTCTCGAGTAACTTTTAGGTGTTGTTTAGTTTCGAATTTTTTTTGGTTTTTAGATGTAGTACTTTTGTTTTTATTTGACAAATATTGTCTAATCATGAAGTAATTAGACTTAAAAGATTCATCTCGCGATTTACAGGTAAATTGTGCAATTAGTTTATTTTTGTCTATATTTAATGCTCTATGCATGTGCCGCAAGATTTGATGTGATGAAGAATTTTGAAAAGTTTTTGATTTTGGGTGATTAGTTGACATTCCAGGAAAGCGAGATAAAATTACGTGCAAGTCGAAAACAGTCTGAAACGTCAAATTTAAGTGACCGGAGCTGGTACTAATGTTAGTTATTTATGGTTTTGTTTTATGACAAGGTTGAAAATGATAATGAATTAATGTCATGTCAAAAAGTTGTAATGATGCAAACTTTAATCCGCTAGAAGTATCAGAAAAATAATGTTTGTGCGGTTGTGGATTGGAAAGGAAAAACAGCTGATCGAGGTATTAGGTTAGAACTTGGAAGGAATTAATTGTGGTTGGTTTTGGCTTTGATTTCGAATGACAAGCATTACGGGAGCTAAAGAGCTTAGGTAGGTTTAGGTTAGCTAAACTAAGGTCATCTACTAGTACTAATAGTTTAGGGCGTCATTGAAGTAATGGAGGGACGTTTACATTGTTTATTCATTACTTCTACCAATATGAAAACCCATACCATATTGTTTCGCGACATATACTTACCTAAGTTTGTTGTTTTAGTGTTCTAATCTAATTCTTTAATTTTCAGAGGGACAAAAGATCAAATTGGAGAACTACGCCATGTTTTGCAACACTACTTCAACCATACTTTTAGCAAAAGAACAATGTTTTTTCCTCACAACATTTCAGCATCAGCGTTAGCCAAATTTCAGCGATTTTTTTTTATAAGATGAAAAATGTCAAATCACGTAAAAGTAAAAATGAGTTAATGCTATATTTCACTATATAATATCGTCTATTTTGCAAACCACATCCACAATATAATCACTTATTTAAAAGTAGCAAAAGTCTTGTTCGCACTACTGAACTACCTATTCCACTATTCCAGGCTTGAGCAAAAAGTGGTTTTCTTTATATTTCTTTTTTGAAAAAAAAACAACATTATAAAATCTTTCTAGTTCGACTCCCCATATAAACACCAAACAGATGCTCTTTGGAATGACAATAAAAACGTTAGCCACCACGCATGATTCTAATAACCGAATAGTGGACTGATTAGTGAGTTGGATTTATGGTTGAACGCTCCGATTGCTGGGGATCACGAGTTGATCGATGGCGATAACTCGAGTCCACCTCATGAGCTCGCACCACATATATGTGGTCTGGTTCTGATGGCTACTTGCAATCTCGATTCCTGAGCCGGTCTCAGCTTACTTAGATTAAACGTCACAATTATTGAACAATATATATATAATCATTAATCACAACCCAACCTTTCCTTGATGGATGACCCACCAGAACTACTACATACCCTTAACAAAAGCTTTGGTGTACATATCATATATATAATAACCTATAAAAATGATATGAACAAAACTTTAGAAAAAGATGACCTACAACAAGACTACCTTGAATTGAAACACATGACAAGCTTTAACTATGGTTTTGTATACAGTATATTCTTCTCTTTTCTGCACACAAATGGTAAAACAGCCATTGATTGGACACAAAAGGCAAACATAGGAAAGCTGGCCTTTTTAATTAGGTAAGTTTTGTTGCTGGAACTTTTGTACTGAATCTCCGAAATTCTCAGATGGGTGTCCTGGAGGATCTCTTTAATATAGGCAATAACTATGTTTTTTTAATTAATTATCAGGTCTTTTGCAACATGATTGCTTATGTGACCCATGAGAAAGATCACCCCCTAGAAAGTCAGCATATATATTACCACCACCACACACCACTCACCAGTTAGTTGCTTTCTTTATTATAATATAAAAAAAGTGTTATCATGACTGCTAGAATTATGATAACTGTGCTGTATATGAAAAGGAAATAAAATTCACAAAGTTCTGGTTTCTTCATGGACAGCCATAAGCATCAAACATTTAATTATATGTACGCTCTAAATCCAACAGAACCCAGGCAATTTATTGCGGGCAGCACATATATAAGAAGTTAAGAACGTCATTTTCGCCCCTTTCTTTGGTTTTAGGTAAGCAGTAGCTTTTTAACAATAGCTTCAAACTGCACTTTGCAGCGTGTTATTAGCTCCCTACAACAATAATGCCTCTGTTATGTTATATATGCTTGCCAAGATCTGTCTCATGGCGACTATAGTATTCTCGCTAAGGAGTCGTCCTCAGACGGGCACTTTCTTTTCCTAATCGCATGCTTGCTTAGCATCTAACCTTCCTAATGCCTGCCTTTTCTTGAGAGTGTCTTGTGAGGTCCAGCAGGCACCACTAGAGAGATTGTAAGAGGATGTCAAATCGTATGAGAGGGCGTTTTCAGAAAGATGAGCTTTGTCGACTAACAGTAATATATATTCAGAAAAGGGCGTTTTCGACCATTTGCCCCAGAAGATGAGCTTGTGATGATGTAATAACAAGAGGTCGAATCTTAAAATTTAACTATCAGTGGCAACGAAGCTCCGTCTAGCTAACTCGTTCTGCCAAAAAAAAGGTAAATAAAATGACTTAAATTCAGAAAATAATATAGCCGTCGGCTGCTTAGCCTGCGACTGTTGTCCAACATAAACACAGCTAGTAGTGTTGACATACAAACCTTGACTGGTTGTATTTTTAAATTTGTGGTAATACTAATCATCACCAAGTGGATGTCTAGCTAGGGCGCACACCAAGCACATTGACGATGTTTTTGGGGAACCACAAGGCAGTTTTATTTTCCGACCAAAAACAGGCCACATGGGTGAGGCCTAAACGTCAATCACATGGCAATTTCTTGCCCAAACTATGAACTCCAGATCGGTCACTATATATAAAATATGGCGCATACTCTATAAATCACATAGCCATGTGACTTGCCCGGCAGATCTAGTTGTTTTTATCATTAACTAAAAAAGACAGATACTGGCACTGAACATTATTGCGTCGCAGGAATATGGCCACAGAAGAAGTACTATATGTGGAATTTTGTGGAATTTTGGGTTCATGATGCATGGGCAAAAAAAAAACGCTGAGTTGGTAATGAATCCAGCCACCATCCTGTCACATGACCAAACAACAGTCGGCAGCAGCCACTATTTCAGCATTTTATGAAATCTTGTGATTTAATCGCTGCTGTTACTAAACCCTATGCCGAAAATATAACGTAACTTTGTACTCCCTTCGTGAAAAAAACACTTCTCATCTAAAAAAACAGCTCTCACATGAGCTAGTTAAAGTATTTAAAATCAACTAACTATTCTAAATTGTATTCATTTTGGTTTTTCTATGTACACTAATCTTATTTTACTATATATCTAAATATAGTTTATATCTAAGCGCATAGAAAAGCTATGTATTTAGAAAGTCAAAACGTCTTATAATTTAAAATTAAGAAAGTATCAAATAGGTATTATTAGATTTATTATGATATATATTTTTATGTTATATCTATTTGGTGTATTAATAGTTTTAATAAACTTTAGATACTTTAACAAAGAAACATTTTTTTGTGATGGAGGTAGTGTATCAATGTATTCTATGACCGGCCAAAAGATGAAGGTGGTGGTGGTAAGGCCCTATTTAGTTTTTACCCAAAAGTGTTCGTCTCATTACATCAAATGTTTAAACATATGTATAAAGCATTAAATTTAGATTAAAAAATAACTAATTGCATACTCTTTACATTTTTTTGCGAGACGAAACGTTTAAGCTTAATTAGTTCATGATGGAACACTAATTGATATAAAATATGCTACAGTATTTAAAAACCTTTACTTTTTACGAACTAAACAAGATCTAAGGGAGTGTTTAGTCCCTTATATTCTAAAAAAATTGGTTTTGGTTCATTATTTTGCAAAATGAAACTAAACACCATGCAATTTTGGTAAAAATGTGTTTATTCTCTATTTTGGAATTTGCCCTCAAGAGGCAAAAAAAAAAAACAAAAAAGCCTCAAGAGGCCCTTATGGGGGCAATAAATTCTGTATTTTGGATGACACTAAACATGATCTTGAAAATTTTGACATTTTACATTCCATTATTTCAAAGTAGTTGGTATTTTACATTTTGTATTTTTTAACTAAACATCCCTATGTGTAGTTGGACAAATACAGCTCAACAAACTCGGCGACACCACACCCTGGTCATGTTGGGGCAGGACGGTCCTAGGCGCGCGGCAGTGTGTCGTTGAAGCACCTGCAACGCCAACGACGCGAACGTGAACCACCCGCGGGCGCGAGCACGGGGAATGGCAGGCCTGCCAAAGTGCCAAGGCCGCGTACGCGTGTCGCCTGGCCTGACTCGCCGTGTACGTCCACCGGAGACCGTCCGTCTGGCATCTACCGTCGGACATGGAGACCGGAAGAGACGAAGATGACGCGGAGTACTAGTTCCCTCTCGAGTCGGAGTCATCAACGACCTTCCTTTTTTCGAACCCTGCCGCGGTTGTTGTCCCGTTTATCACGTGACTGATGGCCGGTGCGTCCGTGTAACTTGCTTCAGCTATCGCTAGCTAGTGACTTTGATCGGCACGCAGTTGACACTACACTGTATCACAGGCTCACATCCCCGCGTTTCCTAGGCTTAAAGTTGTGTGTCAAGTCATTTTTTTTCCTTCTCAAAAAGTAGTCCAAGGAGCAGCTGGGATTTTGAGGGTTAAGAGGCACCGTCAGTACGTGTGTACGTATCTCGATCACTGTTTTCAACCTACGCTAGCGATCCGTGACGATAAGTATATTTAGTACTGTATTTAGTGCTAATCACGAGTACCAATTCGCACGTACTACAGCGTGGATGTTGCTTCAGCAACTAAAGTTGCTTATATAGCTTATTAATTCCCTAACAATACCACCGACGCTATTGTACGTACGTGTCAGTTGGTTGTCACGTATGGCGAGTTCAGATCAAGCATGATATATAAAGAATTAAAGATGGTGTGTGTGTGTGTGTGCGCGCGCGCGCGCGCGTGTGTGTGCACTACCGTGATAACCAACTCAAACAAACAAACAAACACGATCACCCACCGGAAAAAAGCTAGCTCTAACCAAAACGTACACTTGTAACCCTGTACGTACGTGGTTGGCACCTGCTCGGATGCGCGTACATGCATGTTACTGCCCTGCTTGCAACCATTAGTACCGTATTAGGTTACCCAAATTCGACCAAAAACTGGGAGAAGACCGATGGACGGCTGGAGTCGAGTACCTGTCGCGCTCGATCAGTAGTAGTAGGCTTGGCGGCTTGGACTTGGGACCCGACGCACCTACCACTCCACCAGTCACCACCAGAGGCAGGCAGGTAGCTCAGCATCAGCTGGCCGGGCGCGGCAGCGCGCTAACAAGGTCAACCCAACCACACACCGTTCGGGTAGCTACAACTCTTCCTGCTTGGTGATCCACACCTCACTCAACCCGACGGCAACGCAACGCAGCAGGCCCCGCGATCGGGCCACCGTTGGAGGAACCTCACGGTCACGGCGTCCGTGCGCCCGCACCCGCGTCCCGCCGCGGCGAGGCTGGAAAGCGAACGCGCCAGCGCAGCCGAACACTCCGCGGCGCTGCCGCGCTGCTGCTAGTACTAGAGTACTTGTGCTAGTGCTCGCTCCTCCTCCTGGGAATGGGATGCAGCTCGCACAAGCCGGCACAGCGGTGACTGCCTTTTTTCGGCCGCCGATCTTTATCCAGAACCGTTCGCGCGCGGTGAGAGTGAGAGAAGTCACTAGTCCGGTGAGGGGGGTTCCCTGGTCTGGTCTCCGCGCACCGCAAACAGCCACGTTATCCCTGGTCCCCGCCCGGCGTCCGCGGCCGGCCCGGCCTCGCGCAACAGTGCTTGCCGGATACAAAAGCTGCCGCGGATGGCGCTGTAAAGCTATAGGGCGCTCTAGCTAGATGGCATTAAGAATCCTCGGCTTTCGAGGGTTTGCTAATGCCATTGGCATATTGCCATCTCTCTCTCCCCTCTCACCATGGATCAGGGTTCATCAGGGTGCTATGGACGGACAGACAGACCGACTATTGCAGCGTCAGCGTCAGCTGAGGCTACAGTGAAACGGTGAAGACCAGCTGTCAGGTTCACAAGTGACGGGTCAGCTCGGAAGGATTGGAGATGGAGACCAGTAGGGTGCTGCAGCATGCATAACGGGATCCGTCCACGGATTGGACCATGGCTCTTTTACAGACAGTACAGGCCAACGAGATTGTGGTGGCCAGTGATGGCCTCGGCCCTCGGCCCTCGGCGGGGAGACTAGCATCTGTTTTTGCCATGCAACCGTGCGGGAAGGCAAGGCCGCAAAGAGTACCACTACTACCAAGGGAGGTAGCGCGCGCACATGCGCCAAGCCAGCAGCCGCACGGCACGCCGAGCCACCGGGTGCAAACGGACAGGGAAACGGGGTCAAAAACTGCATGCTCCCCGATGAGTTTGGACCACCACGGCCACAGGGCCGACCTTGGCAGGATCCTTCTATCTCACCGTCTTCCCCGCCGGCTCGATCTGCTTTCTCATCCTCCGTCGTCGCATCCGTTTAACTGCGGCACACCTGCGGCGTGGGCCCTTCTAGCTCTCTCTCGTTCTCTATCTGCCTCGAAATTAACCTACCGCTTGACCTAAATGGGCCTTTTGGTCGAGCATCGCCTCCAACATGACGACAACGAATGTGCCGGAAGAAACTACAGTACTACTACGTGGCACGTACGCTTCTCTACATCACAGATCATGCAAAAACCATGTGGCCTGAATTTTGTCTGAGAGCAGTGTGAATCGGCCAATAGCGCACTGACAGAGGGTACTTATAGGAGCAAAATAATCCAAGAAAGATTCCATACCCCCACGAAAGACAGGCATCAAGTACAGTAACACTACTTACCTGATCTTGGACAAGAACAGATCCACCCCCAATGATATTCAGCTTAGGCCTTGTTTAGTTTCGAAAAATGAAAAGTTCTTGGTACTGTAGCACTTTCGTTTGTTTATGACAAATATTATCCAATCATGGATCAAAAGATTCGTCTCGTGATTTACAGCTAAACTGTGTAATTAGTTTTTGTTTTCGTCTATATTTAACGTTTCATGTATATGTCACAAGATTCAATGTGACGGAAAATCTTGAAAATTTTTTGGTTTGCAGGATGGACTAAACAGACCCTTTCTTTTCATTTCAGCTCCGTTTGACTAGTAGCGGAAAATGCATGGAGATGATGGCGGCAAGGCAATGGACAGGAGATCGGACAGGGGAAGAAAGCGTCAGAGTTGCATGATTGTTGTGTCGTTTGCCTACGGTTCAGGCCCCTAGTACTCCCAACAGTACACATGTGCTTATTTTCCAATGCGTGTATTATATACAGTACTTACAGGTACTGTAGCTAGGATAAGGTTCTAACCATGTGCTTTGTACGCGCTTGTGTCTTGTCTGAAAATATCATACGTGTGTCAATTTTTGCTCATGCCGACAACAACAGAGCAGCAAGAGAGAAGCACAACATCGCAATTTCCCGCGTCTTGGAAAATTCTTTGAAAGAAACCATCACTAACTAAGAAGCTATATGCATATATTCCAAATTTACGATGGCGATTTACAGGGGCAGTCCCAAGAACCCAAGAAGATGACGACACGAGCAACGATCACGGTGACAAGGATACGGCAACAATGTGAGCTCTCGTGGACGTTTCGTTCGTGTATTGTCTTTGGCTTTTGTGGCTAGGTGCTGAGTACGTGCCTCACACACTACCAGCGTGTGTGTGTGATTCGCGTATGTAAACGTCACAAAAAACTGCTACCACAGTACCACACACACCGACGTCTCTCTGAAAGCACCAAAGTACCACCCTACCTGACACCGATGGCCGCAACTGCTGTATCGATCCCGACGAACATAAACTAGCACGTGTACTCTTGTACAATACGTGGTCATCAGTCATCACTGCGTAGATTTCTTGGATGCTCTGTGAGTGAAAGAACTATTTGTTCAAGTATAGTATGTTATCTGGACAGGACAGGAGGCCTCAAATTCTACATGGTATTCCACATCTGAAATGCGAGTAAGCCTACACGTGAGGGAGAATTTTGAAACTCGGTACTAGTCTCTTCTACCAATTAATATTATATTTGCTCCTTCTAATGTAGTGGAAATCTAGTGGTGTAGTTGTATTTGGTTTTCGCTGTACTGCTATGTTTTGAACGGGTAACCCCAGTCGTGATGCTGTACTGTTACACTGCTTTCTAAAAAAGCAGAGGTTTTATACCTCCTTTTTAAAAAATATTATATTTGCTCTGAAAACCTAGCAGCTGTTCTGCTGAAATAAAAACAAAATTCTTGGTTGTGAGTGGTATTGATCTGTTGGTATAAACGCATAAGGTTGTATTCAGAAAGTGTGAACTCTTCATTCTAAATACCGAGAAAGCGAGGAGATCTCCTCAAATAAAAGTGGTTCTGGGCCTATGATCGCTTTGCAAGGGCCATACATACTCGTCAACCAGAAAAAGATCAAGAGCAGAGCTGCATCTTGCTGACAGCTTATATACAATTCAAATGCATTGCATCCAGTTGATTGATAAGCTGATATATTCAGAGATGCTCCTTAAATAAAAGGGAGAAAAAGGAGCAAGGAGAAGCAAAGGCAATGTCGAAAGCTCGCAAGATCGAGCATCTCAATACTCCGAAAGAAACCGAATCAGAACCCAAACCGCCACAGCAGTGGAAAGCAAATCTGAACTTTCAGAGGGTGCAAAGGTTTCAGCGGTACCTGATGAGTTGGCGACCGGAACCAGAAGCGCCACGAGCAGCTCAGCGGCAGATGCAGTCCAACCTCCTTGGCCTGCCTGTATAATCGACCGAACCTCACAATTCACAAATGAGGCTCCAAAACCCAGCAAGCATCAGCTTTAGGGGCCTTAAAGGCGGCCATTATTTGCAGATTAAGCTTTGTGAGGCCCCACACTGTTCCCTCCCCCTCTCTGCACAATAGTACCTTTTCCTTGTCCTCCCCCTTTGCTTCTAAGGAGGTTCTACTATCTTTTTTAGTGTGCCTTTTAATCAATTCAGTCTTGGGGTCACATTAGTATCTCTGTTCATTTACAAACTGTATTCAGTAACAACGTATCTACTTTCTTAACAACATATGTTTTAGTTTGCAAATACAAAACCCCTTTGGCATTTTGCCATGTGCTAGTGCATGTGCGCAAAGGGCCGGTATCTGGCTGCTGCTGCTGCTGCAGACCGTAAAAGTGACAGCATCTTAGAAGAGCTGGACCATTTGCATTGGAGAGGGTTCGTGAAGATATGTTGGAGTAGTCTTTATCCAGTGTCACAGTAGTTTTAAATGACTAAAGCTGGTATGGAATCATAATAGTGTTACAGCATGTGACTCACTGACTTTGATCAGTGCCAGCACAAGAACATTGAAGAAGCCAGGCAGTTCATCACTCATCTCATGTACTGGGATAGTAGTAACTGGTAAGTTCTGTTTGAGGTACTGTACCGACGAATTGCCTCTTACTACAGCAAATGGTACGCTGAACCGTAGTCAGGTACCTGTCGCTGAACGTGAGCATTTAAGTTTGATGTACTCGTCTAACAGACTCTCTCACTCTTAACAAACTAGATCTGCATTTAAGTATCATGCAGAAGAAGTGGCATACAGGGAAAGAAAAGAGGACTTGAGTACCATATCTTTACATGGCTTCATACTGAATACTACATAAACAAAAGAGAGCGCTTGTGGGATATATGTGCAATCATACTCGAGCTGCTATGCTAAGCTAGCTGTGCACGGCTGGAATAATTGTTTATGCATTATGATGCCTTTGCATCAGCACGGCGTGACTACGAAGAATGCGAGTGACTTTCAGATAACGAGCATCACAATTTGCTGTGGCAACAGCTACGCGCACAAACTTTCAGACGGGGGCAACAATTTGTAATCTCAATTGGCAACAGCTAAGCATGTAAGCGTGTGCATATGCAGACATGCAGTCTCTTGCTGACCTTATCCACGAGTTCATGTTCGTCAGCCGCCTTCGGCGAAACACACACCTTGCTTGCAGCTACGTCCATTGCATTATTCCTCTTGTACCCATGGAGACGAACGGCTTCATCATTGCTTGACGCTCTGTGTTTGCCATGCCCCATGCGTACAAGTCACAAAGGATGGTACAACCATTTAATTTTAAGATAGCACAAAGTAAAGTTCGACAAGCTTGGAATTCAATGCTCCAGTTTGTTGAGATCATTCGACTTAGTTGTTTGGTTAAGCCCACACTTCATGGCAAGGAAGTATCCATTCCATAGTCCTGAAAATAATCTTTGCTTATACTGGAAATGGACCATGCAAAGAATCCAAAATGCAGTTGCTTCACATATGGCCCAAGGAAAGTAGACCTTGTTTGTAGTGCTTGACTTGTATTGAAATCTATTCTCATCTGAAACTTAGGAATTTGTCAAAGCTGAATCCACTTTTCTCTTTGAAAGCTCCGCTAAATGGAATAATACAACCTTAAGAAGATAGCGAGGCAGGTCCTTCTTTCTGTGAAGGAAGAAATGTTGGTTGTAAATTTCTAATTGGTTAAACATATGGGTTACAGATACCATCCAATGGAAATCTGCAAAACATTTCCCTTTTGGATATTGGAATTCATAGTCTACAAGGATTGGATGGACAAGCATGAACATGAGAGTGAAAACAAATTTCATTTCAAGATGCAGGACGGTGCAGTGCTATTTAAAATGATGCATCATGCAAAGGATCTACGATGTTAACTATCCAAGAAACTACTTTGGACTCAAGGTCTGATAGACCGATGTAACTAAAGCTATTGGAGAAATGTCTACATAGTACAGCAGGCGATCAGTGGACACATCTATTTTCTGAAAAACGATAAACTGTTCACTGCAACAACAGCTTCTTAACAACTTATGTGACTGTATTCAGGTACTAAGAACACTGTTGAAAGAAACAAAAGCAAAACCATCAGGCTTTCACTTTGCCAAGCGTCAGCCGTCAGCATTAGCTGAGGTGTCACCCAGCAGCGACTGCTGATTGCTGAGTTTTAACATCGGTGCTCAGCCATCAGAGTTGTCTGATAATAATGCTAGTTAGCTAGTTAGTTAGTAGTAATAGATCCATCAATGAAGGTAATGGTCACCAATAAAGCAGAATTTGGTCAGTTGGCACCAGAACCCAAGAGAGCCTTCTGAAGTTCTGATTCATCCTTCAGTTCTGAATTCTGATGGAGGTTGTCAGTGGAGAGGTAATTATGTTCCACTCCCTAGTGATAACTGATTCCCAATTGCATGCTTCATGGTTTAAAGATTCTGTAATGCATGGGGTGTGTCCAGCTAACTAGAATGCTAATGGTGGTATACCTTGAAACAGAAGGAACATACATGTCATGATGGTAATCAGAGTTGTTGCAAGTGATGCTTGGTGATTAGGTCTCATGTCATTCAAGCTTTATCCAAGTTGATGACAATATCTTGATTCTTTTCTCAGCATGTGAATCAGTGTGTTTTTCTAAGCTTAAGATGAAGTATTCTATACATGCTCATTCTACTTCCTTTAGACTTGGGATACGCTTTCTTTCTACCTAAACGTAGTCTTTGTGTAGAAACATACTTTTTTGGCACAAAGTTCAGTTTGGTCAAATTTGCTTTTGATATTTACTAAACTTTGATTGCCAGAATAGTGACATATATCGTAAAATAAATCAAACCAAGAGTTTTTAATAAAAAGTATATATATGTGGCATCCTTTGGTGTGTCTTTGTCGGTGGGATGACAATTGAGAAAAGCTTGAAAGGAAGAGGCCACTAATGGAAACCATCGCCATTAGTTTGTTCTGCTTGTCCGAGCTTAAGTTAAAAGCAATCCTGGAAATCCTAACAACCAGCTCTGTGGAACTGGAAGACTGCATCATATAGGTGGCTAGTAACATCTATACTTCAACATGATATCAGTTATCACGCCCCTATATGACTAGTTCATGATAGGGAATCATGGCTTTGTTTTAGCATAAATCATGCCGTTTTTATATGTATTTTCCCCTAGCTAGTAAAATGAGTAATTGAGTTGAATGGATCAAAACATAGAGTCAAATGGGAACTTGATTTGTCACAATCAAAGCTTGCCGCCTGATGGCACTGCATTGTCACTTGTTCAGAGATGCTTCTTATTTCAACACATGTTGCAGGTTGAGGACACTGCTACGGTAGGCTTTGCCTTTTCTGACTAACAATCGTATTCGTATAGAGTCGTCCTGAAAGGCTTCAAGCATTCGTAGTTTGTAAGGCAAAGCAGGCATAAAAGAATCAGCATGTGATCAACGCAACGTAACAAGTTCCTTTCTTTAGTTGCTTGTTTGTCTAGAGGAAAGCTAGCTGAATCTGGATGTATTATTTAAACAACTTCTGTTCCAGTCAAATAAACAACCCCTTACCTGTTTCAGAGATGTGATGAACAAAGGAAACAGAGACCAAAACAGAGTCATGGACTGGACTGCAATTGCTATCCCAGTGTACTGCATCTCCATAAGATAGATGGAACAGTCATAGAGGCTGGAAGCCTGGAACTATTCCATTTAGGGGTGCAAAGGGGTAACCTTTAGGTGCACCTCCAAACCTCTTTAGTTCAAATATTTATACTACTTCTTAATTTTTTTGGAGAAGTAGTATAAATATTTGAACTAAAGAGATTTAGAGGTGCACCTAATCATCACTCATTTGCACTCCTAATTCCATTCTAAGAATAACTGAATAAGATTGCAGTCAGCAATGCGAGGTTGCAGTCAGCTAATTCAACTAAAGAAATTGGAACGACTAATTCAACTAAAGAAATTGGAACAACCAGATATGCCTAATAAATATTGAGTCAGCAACTCAGCATAACTAACTGAATCCTGAATCCTGCGACACTTGTCGTTAGGACAGACGTTACTGACCACGAGTGCCCATGGCTGCCCACAGGATCCCGGGAGAACCAAGGAACCGTAAGCAAGCCTCCTTCAGCCCGTCGCAGTGGTGCCGCTCAGGCGCTCAGCTAACTCCAGCGTGGTCTGCACCGTGCCCACGTCAATGACCCTGCACAGCTTGTCCTCGCAGATCAGCTTCAGCCTCTGTATGCAGTACCTGTCCGCGGCGACGAGCAGGTTCCGGAGCACGGCGTCTTCCTCATCCTTGTCCATCTACGGCAGCGAGTCGGTGTAGGCGTATCGGAGCAGAGCCCTGAACGCCGGCGGATCCACGCCTTCCACGCGTACAGCACCGGAAGCTACGGCCAAGCCCAGGAGATCGGCGCTGATGACCGACGCCACTATTTCAACATTCAGCGGAAACGAAAGTGGAAATGAAAGTAGCTGTCAATTTTCGACACTTATTTTCTTTTTTTTTAGAAAACACATATGTTACTTTTTATTTTTAGACAGGAATCGTTTCTCTTTCTCTTTTAAGGCATTCGATTCTCTTTTCACTTTCTTTTTCTAGATCACCTGTTTTTTAATATATTTTTTTATTTTTTTAAGAAGCATGTGCTCATAACTTATAGAACGGAATTAAAAAGCATAACTTTCACGATAAACTTAACAATACTAACTTAGCAGTGCTTCTAGACAACATAAATAACTCAACATTGCTAACTTAGTTGTTCTCAAAAAAAAGTTATACTATATAACTTATGTACATAAGTTTACTCCCACTATTTCAAATTATAAGGCATATTGACTTTTCTAAATTGAATTTACTATGTATTTAGACACAACTATATATGTATACACATAACAAAATCAATATATGTAGAAATATCAAAACATTTTATAATTTGAAATAGAGGGAGACATAATTTACACAATACAACTTATGTATATAAGTTACACAACTAATATGCTAGTGTATATAGAAAGTTACACAGTTATTATACACAAACAGAAGTTATACAATACAACTTAGCATAATAGGTTAGCAGCATAACTTAGCAAAATAAGTTAGCAATATAACTTATATATTATAAGTTAATATACATAAATTGCTACTAGAAAAATAAAAATCTTCGAAACATACAAAAGTGGGGTCTAGTTTTGTTCGCCTCGTCACGTTGAACACACCGGTGTAGACGGAATTAAAAATAGATACATCATTTAAAAGTTGTAGTAATTTAAAATAAGTGTTTTGCTTTTTTCATAATTACGTCAAAAGCAGAGAGAAAGAGAAATGGGAGGAGGGGGAAGAAGAGTGGGCGACCGGTATGTATTAGTTGTCGGATTGTTCGCTGGATATCGTTAGCTGGATTGAAAACTGCCGAACGAAATGCAACTGTGGGTCTCGGCCACGAGTGTGAGCAGGCACCGCGCCGTCACCGGCTCGGCAACGTCCTGGTCGAGGAAGAGAAAGACAGAAACGTAACCCTTGGTCTCCACGCGGTTGCCGTTGGGGTAGTACCTGATGCGCCAACGGTGGCCGCCCATGGTGAACGGTGAGGACGAGAGGAACCCCCCTGCTCCGACGGGTGCCGCGGCGTAGAGAGTGCTGGCATCGATCTGGAGCTCATGGCGCCCGCGCTCTTTGTCCGCGACGATGGCGGAGGCGGACTGCGTGGCGACGATCGGCTTCATCGCGGGCCGCAGGTGCTGCTAGCTGGCCCTTGACGAGGGTTTAGCGACGAGAGAAGCATAGTGGAGTGGGGGAACTTGGGGTTTTGGTGGAGGTGGTGGAGGCCCGGCTCGGTTTGCTTACAGTTGAGTCCTTTCCGTTTTCGTCAAGGTTCATCCGTTCACGACTTCACGCGGACACGGGTCACGTCAATTCGTGCTTGGGCTGGGCCTTTCAGTTAATGCTGCTCACATGAAGGCCCTGTAAATCCTCAAAGGGGAGAGCATTGGACCATATCGTTTCTATTCAACCACAAAGCCCAACACATCGCTGCTAACCCCACAATAATTTGATTTCTAAGTTTGGGAGCGAAACTCCTTAGCCATGAACCAAACAAGTGAACATTATTTTTTGGTGGTTGAATATTGAAAGTGATAACAAAGTATTCCACAAGAATCTTGCCACACGACAATCAAAGAAAAAATGTTGAATTGTCTCTTTGAAACCACACATGCTACAACTACCCCCTTTCCATTCTCTCTTAATTAGATTATCTTTTGTTAAAAGAACCCCCTTTTGAGGTACCACAAGAAGATATTTATTTTTAGGGGTAATTTTGCCTTCCAGAACAGATCTTTTTCATCTGTCCTCCACGATTTCATGCATTCCTTGTAAAGGACCTGTGTTGAGAAGCAACCATTTTTACTTAATTGCCACACAAACTTATCCTTGTTCTCACTTAAAGTAACTTGCCACACAAACTTATCCTTGTTCTCACTTAAAGTAATTGGCACTACCATAGCAACCAGATTCAACCACTCTTTCAACCTCTCACCCACTAGAGCCCTTCTAAACGAGATATTTAACGGAGTTGTGCTTAGCACTTTGGCCACTGAGTCCCCTTTCCTTCTTGCTAAATTGTACAGATCTGGAAACAAATGTCTTAATTGTTTCTGTCCTATCCACCAGTCCTCCTAGAAACTAATATTACTTTCATCATTCACCTTGAATTTTCCATATTTCAAAAAGATGTCTCTGACATTCAGCAAGCCTTTCCAAAAATGGGAGTCACCTGGTCTTTTAACCACTTGGGACAAGCACTTTCCCCATAAGTACTTTTTCTTCAGCACCTCTTGTCACAAGCCTTCTTCATTTAACAATTTGAACCACTACTTACTAAGTAAGCACGAGTTCTGTACTTCTAAGTTCTAGGTTACCAGTTCCAAAGAACAGCAAAAAAAAAAAAAAGCATGCAAGCATAGTACGCTCCAACCCATGGAGAACAATGACCTGAACACTGCTCAATCTCAGAAACAAGACAGCTAGAACACAACGACATCAGAACAGGAGTCTAGGTGCTGCTCTCCAGTCGATTAAGCACTGCACCAGCACCTTCATCTTGATCTTGTCGGCCTCCTTTTGTAAATCTATCCACACTTTTCTTTTATAACATAGCCGTCTAATAAATAATTTAAATACCATTCTCTTCTTTTAAAAGACTAACAATGTTTATATCTCCAAATAAATTTATTATGGAAATATAGTAGATACTACTGTGCTATTGTTCTTAGGTTTCCACAGTCTATAGTTCCTCACTACAGCAAAGCCATAATTCTATGTTTATTCACAGCACAACACATGTAGGTAATGGCCATTACCCAAGGTTTGCATTAGGACTCTAGAAGTAAAGTTAATTTTGTCCTTAAGGGCATATGCCCTTAAGGGTAAAAAAAACCGCCTACAAATCTTTTGAGACTAATTAGCCCATGATTAAACACTAATTATCAAATAAAACGAAAGAGCTACAATATCTATTAAACTTTAACACCTCCAACTAAATACCTCCTAACCCTTGCATCGCCTCCACTAAAGTAATAAAGGCTAGAAAGAAAAGCACCAAAGGGAGCAGGTAGTACTATTACTTTCTCATACTCAATCTACTCTTACTGCATACCCAATCTACTCTTACTGCATACTGACAGTTTTTATGTTGTACATTAACTCACAATATTCTCCTCCACAGGTTAGTGACCCGTGTTTTGTCTGATAGGTTAAAGATCAAATATTAGCATGATGATTTTCTTTAGCTCATTCACCTGGACTGCTGACACAACTTTTTTAATATATCATTTTCATGTAAATATATTTAAATCAGCTGTTAGTAATCGTGATACAAATATATGCCCCCATTCTCCGGCATTCAATTGAAGTTCATATTGTTTTTTTTGTCCTCAGTTACACCCCCTGGCAACAATTTATTATATAACTTAATTGCAGAAAATCTACAAAAAGCCAGTATATTTCTTTTGTGAACGAACCTGTTCTGCTTACAGCGCATATAGATTTCATACATCACGTGTGATTCCTTCTACATCATATTCCTCTTAACTCAATTGAAATTACTGCTATATTGGGCACAACAACGCACAGGGAATTAACCTAGTACGCTAGACAACTACTCACCACTTCACGAAACATAATAAAGCAAGCAACACTTAGACAATATGGTAACACACTTACATTTGAGACTGTCATGGGTACATGGTACACAAGTAAACCTTAATAAAAGCATGACAACAGGTTTTGACCACATAGGAGTGTAGCAGTCCTGCTATCACATTTGGATAAATTTAGGCGTATCTAAGTGAAATTAAGGGAATCCAGGGGATTCAACAGGAGGCAGGCGGAGGCGGTGGGTACTGCGGTACATAAGGAAGAACCGGAGTCCCGTGCTCAATCGGACCGGGCCTGATAGTGGCTTTGGAGCTTGGGCTCGGATCAACGGGTTGGTAGTCGTCCGTCCTAATATTTTCCAGGCCCCTTGTCTTTCGGATGGTAAAGGTATATTGTTCCTGAAAATGATACATGAAAAGTCACTTGTAAGAACTTGGATGGAAATAGTGATCTCCAGCTAAAAATATACTACTATCAAAAGGCAACACTGGCCACTGAGATAATATGTTTCAGCTAAATGTATTCTCTTCTGGCCGTGTCTATGCTTCTGCCGATGTATGCGATATGCTGTTCGAGAGCACACACACCTTTAGTCTCCTGCCGTTTAGCTCAATGCTTCCATGTCCTGGATCTACAATGAATTCAACTAAATGTCAGCAATAGGCCTATATATCCCCTAAACGTAATTTCACTGATGCTCAATAAGATGCTGACAGAAAAAACAGACTAACCAATCATAAATACCACGCCCACAACTGTCGGAAGTACGTGGATGGTGAAACGGATTTAGTGCGATTGGATTTGCTTTGAAAACTGGACTGGGCCAAATCTCGTTCCAAATTATATGCTGTTTTAGGTTTTCTAGGATATGTCTAGATATAGAAATTGGTAAAGTGAACTCCTGAGGCGATTAAATTACTACGTAAGTACATGTATATGGGCGTGTACTATGATTTGTAAAAAAGATACTACAGGGCTCATGGAGGTAACTTTTGGAGACCTTTTCCAGTGGTATTCTTGCAACTTTTGGAGACCTTTTTCCAGTAGTATTATTCTTGCTTGAAGAGAAAACCACTCAAAAGACAAGGAAAAGAACTAGCCTTCACATTATCTTGCCGAGTTACCAATATCAGCCGATGAATGGTCGTCATCTTCTTCTTTTATTTTTAGTTGAGTACAATATCGGATCTCCTTCAAATTTTCAGCATTATAACTGCTCAAGCTACAAGCCTAGCACTATAGCTCTTGGCTCCAGAAAACTGATGAGAAAACAGAAAGAGAACAGGAGGCGCACGAACAAAAAGTGAGGAAAACAGGAAGATTGCCGGACCGGAGACAGATGATCTGCTGCATGTACGTGTGTACCTGTTGAGTTCTTGGCGCTTCTTGGGTTAGAGGCGATGCCCATGAGTAGATTTCCTCCAACAAATGCAAATATCAGCAAAATCAGCACAGAGGGACGCTTCATCTCCTACCACTATGCAAGCACAATCCCTTCAAAACTTGAAATGCTTCTACGGCTGTGCTTCGTTTCCTTTGGCTTCCTGCAGCTCCTGTTCTAGCCTTCTTAAGATGGGAGGGACACGTCCATGCGTGATGCTGATGCAACTCCATTCGCGTTACTGCTAGATGTCAGCATGCGGATTTAAAAAATGATGTGATAAGACCAGAATTTATGTCATCGTCAACAACGAGGAGCTGCAGAAAAATGGCCGGGGAAAGCGAGGAAGGTGGCCTCCATGCATTCCTGATTCCACCCTCGCCCGGCACTTGCTCGCATTGATGGCCATGCTTGCAGCCTGCAGGAGGAGTTGTTGGTCCTCACTTTCTGATTTCAGCTGTCGCATTCCTTTTTTTACCTATTACCGATTACTAATTTCGGCAGTTGCAGAAATGCCGTCAGCATCCTATTTTCCAGAATTTTCTGTAGAAACGACTTTCAGTTCACCCAAAAACTAAAAAAATTTCAAAATTCTCTATCACATCAAATCTTACGGCACATGCATGGAGCATTAAATATAGATAAAACAAAAACCACAATTTACCTATAAATCACGAGGCGAATCTTTTAAGCCTACTTCCTCTAAAATTGGACAATGTTTGATAAATAAAAACGAAAATACTACAATATTAAAATCCAAAAACTTTTTGGCGCCTACACTTCTGACTCACGTGTTATTATACAGCAATTCATGTAGAAAGGAGGACACTTCTTCCCCTCAAAAGGGGGGGCCACACTTCTGACTCCTTGTTGTGATATTATAAAAAAACTGCTCAGACATAAGACGGTTGCACAAAAATGAAAATCTGCACGGATTGGTATGGGGTATGGTTTGGTAGATAAAGAAAGCATTAGACATCAGACTAGGGCATAGACAGAGTACAAATATCATGAGACATTCATTTCTTTTACTACCAACGGTCCAGCACCAAAGGATACAGACTACAGAAGCATATGGATATATGTCAGCACGGAGTCCTGAATTCTCTTTCTTATCTCCCTGGTATTGCTCAAGTGCTCATCGATTAGTGGTATACAAATCATCTGTGGGGTAGAAAGTTCAAGCGATTTCTTGGCCATGTCATCGGTTTGGCATGATGTCGATGTTGCCTTCTAGATCACACGAGCGCTCAGGGCAATCGAGCTTACCCCATCGCGCAGTTACTCTTTGGCAGGGAAATATTGGCTTCCCAAGGCTGCAAGAAAAAAAAAACACACAGACCGCTCAGATAGGAAACACATAAGAACAGGTTCATCAGGGGATTCCAGAAGCTCAAGATTCTGCAAATGGTATCAGAATGGAAACATCTACACTTAAACATATATACTGACATACCCCTTAATTAGGAGCTCAGTTTTCCTCTTTTTGGCCCTGAGACCTTACTTTTCCTATGATTCTATATAAACAGGTTCAACGCTGCAATGCCTTAGATGATTTCCGAGGCAACAATAAGCAACTGCACAAAGCTGACTATGGACTCACCTTCGATTAACCACGTTGTGCACGTAACATAACCACTGGGAGAATTCAGCCTGAGATCCAGCCTGCACAGGATTTGATCTACAAAAATACAACACAGTTAAGTCAGTTTAGTGTTCAAGAATTATTGCTATCACTGAACTGTAATATATTTAGCTTGATGAATGAGATGGCTGTCCTCTACATAAACCTTCAGATAACCAAAAATAAGATAAAATAACACACAAATCAGCCATGTTTTCATATCAGATATTCACAACATGGGCCTTCATATCATAAATATAAACACCGACAGTCATTGCGATTCATTGTTATATTCATGTCACCTATATATATAAGAGAACATAAAGAGTTTAATCATCAAGTGGATCATTTGGACAAAAACTGTGTAAACACAGAATGAATAGGTGTATAGTGTACAAGCCAAATCCATGATTTTAGAGCACCAGAAACTAAGATTAAGGCACAGATTTCATACTGCAGAAAGTAGCAACAGTTCACAGCTAATCATGTGATCTTTTTAGATCATATTACAAAGCAGCAAACTATCAAGGTACCATATGACTACTTCACAGAGGGAATAAACATGTAAGTTATAACACAAAGAAGCATCAAATGATCAAGCTATTAATATGGATATTGCTAGTATTTATCCAAGTTGTTGGTGAGCAATGCTTACTTCAAAACTTCCTTGAAGTGATCAGCACATTCTTTGCAAGGATATAGCCTCGAGATTATATGCATCTGAGCATGCAGCCGTCAGTAATGTTATTTTTGTGCGCATATCAAGCAATCAAACAACAAAAACATTGCGACATAGAGAAGGTAGAAACTTTCAGGGAAAAACATGTTTCCATTTGTTTTGTGACCATGCTAATGTCTACTTACTCTGGTCATCCTGTCCCTCCTAAAAAATGTTTTCAGCTTACTATTCGTGACAAATTTAGTGGTAGTCTGGTAATACATAGCTTATGTTTTTATAAATGTGCCATCAGAATCATGCTAAACCATGTGCACCCCACACTAATCCACCTAAGTTGGGAATGAAGAAATAGATCATAAAGGATTAGAGTGTCACTCTTGGAGGATTATAAATGTACTCAGATCATGAAATCTATTCTCTGTAATTTTCAGGATTTAGCTAGCAGCATTTCCACATTTACAAATTGTGATATCTAGTACTAAACCATGAGAGTAAATTACAGTTGCAGGCTTGCAGCAAGTCTTCAAACCTCTTCACAACAACGTTTTGATTTCCCAAGTCCCAAGTACTCATATTCTAAAGAAAGCTAATAGGGTTCTCTCGTGCTTACCAACTCCTTTGCATCCCGCTTTTGCTGCCTCGTGGGTTCGTCAGGGAACTGAAAACAAGTCACGAAGTTGATGAGATCCAAAAGAAATTCAAATGTAAAAAAATGTCTGTTCCTGCCCACGTGCCACAAGTACACTAATCAATCTAATTAAATGTGCTATTCTATGATACATGGATAACATTTTCGCTCCCCATCCACAGCTTTCATTCTGATAACGTGACCTAGTATAATCATTGGCAGATTAGGCAAATGCTAAGCTAGTTTTGTGCTTCGGTGTGCTACTCAGCAATAGATCGAGCACCTGCGCTGCGATGGTGTGAAGCAGCATCCACGTGGCCCGGCCGACCTCCTCCTTCGTCAGGGGCGCCTCCTTGGCATCCTTATCCTTCTGCGCATTCACTCGAAACCCTCACGAATCACCTCCCCCATCAAACCAAACCAAACAGAAGACGACATCTGCGCGGGTACGGAGAAAAAACGACTTGCCTTGAGATTGAGAACCTCCGGCCGCGGTGGTGCCGGCGAAGGCGGGGAGAGGGAGAGCGCTAGGAGGGGGCGGAGGCGGTGGTCATCGGGGCCGGCGTCGGGGGCGATGAGGATGTGGCGGGAGAAGGCGGCGACGGTCTGGAGTACGGGCGCCAGCGGATTCCAGCCCGGCAGTGGCATCGAGGTGATAGCCGCCTGCTCGCGTGCGTGCGGCGACCCGGGATTGCAAAAGCAATCGTGCGAGAAGGCGGTGGGTGGATGGATGGATGGTGTGTGTGGGGTGCGCGCGGCGACGCCGGCAGAGGCGGGGTGCGAAGCAGAGGCGCAAGGAAGCACGGTAAAATCGATGGCAAAAAATTCAGTGGGTACCCTACCAAGGGCCTCTATAATCTATAATTTACTCAATCCATTCCAAATTGTAAGTCGTCGTTTGACTTTTTTAATATCAAGTTTGACCACTCGTCTTATTCAAAGTTTTATACAAAATATCACTTTTTTTTGTTATGTATTGGTTTATTAATAAAATTTCTTCAAGAATGACTTAAATTTGAACGAGTGGTCAAACTTAGGGTAAAAAAAGTCAAACGACTTACAATTTGGATGGAGGGTAATTTTTAAACCTAATTAATCTATAATTACTTATTAAATATAGAAAATACTATAATAATTAAAACCAAAAAAATTCACCGCCTAAACAGCCCCTAATTTTTTTTCCAAATCAGTGGAAGACGGATGGGGATTTGGGAGGGCTGCACGGCAAGATCCAGTGGGCTGCACGGCAAAATCGGTGGATTTCAGGACAAGTCCAGTGGGCCGTGAGGGCTTGGTCTCCTCACTTCCGAATTTCGGTGATCGGATTTAGGGGTTTCGAGGGGAAATCGTGTGCACGATTCAGTCAAAAAAAAAAGAAAATCGTGTGCACGGTCTACACTATACAGTTCACATGGCGGGCTACCACGACGCCCTCGAAAGTCACGAGTGGATTCAAAGTCTCTTCGCGCAAGTTACTCCTAATTCCGTTGGCTAGATTGGGGCTAAAATATTCAGCTGACCAATGTTAATATAATAATAAGCCTATCATTCTAGCTAGAAACGTTCCAGAGTAAACAAACGAGCCCTTGAAATAGTTTGAGGTTCTTAAAATAACTCTATAGTTTGTAAATTTGTACCTCTAACGACGTACTATTTAACAAATGCAGAAATAAGTCTCTACCTGTTCGTTTTATCCAATTAGCATAATTGTTGATTCACGAAGAACTTTTAAAATACTTTTTAAGATACCATGCCAAAAAGTTCACGGCGACGCCAAGAGAGACTTAATTCCTGGAGTATAGAATCTCCTCCCGATCAAACATTATGAGCAGCAGCAACCTTAAATTTTCTTGCTCTCGAAAAGTAGCAAACGTTGACACGTTGTTCTATCCCTCCATGTTCGTGGCGTAATCGCTAGCATACCTGATCTTCTTTTCCATCTTCTTGCTAAGCTCATGACAACTCGTCGCATGATACGATAGGCCGATAATACATAGTACACCTAGCTCGCTCCCGATGTTTCAACACTTAGGCCTTGTTTACTTCGTGAAAAATTTTGAGTTTCGCTATTATAGCATTTTTCATTTTTAGTTGCCAATTATTATTCAATTATGAACTAACTAGTCTCAAAAGATTCGTCTCGTAAATTACAAGTAAACTGTGCAATTAGTTATCTTTTTTATCTATATTTAATATTTCATATATGTATCGCAAGATTCGATGTGACGGATAATCTTGAAAAAAAAATTGTGAACTAAACAAGGCAACGTGGTAAAAATCGTGGCAGACGGCGCGCACACATATGCTTTGTTTAGTTCATCTCAAAATTCAAAAACTTTCTAAAATTTCTCGTTACATTAAATTTTATAGCACATACATAAAGCAGTAAATATAGACGAAAACAAAAACTAATTGCACAATTTGTTTGTAATTTACAAGATGAATCTTTTGAGCCTAGTTAATTTATAGTTGAACAATAATTATTAAATACAAATAAAAAATACTATAATATTAAAATCTAAAAAATTTCACTAAACAAGGCCATAATATCGTCGATGTTGTTACTCTCGTGCTGGGAGGCAAAGCCAGACGTGGTCCAATAGAAGCAGAGATTTTCTGTCATGGCCCGTGGGTAGGGCGTGGCCCGTGGGGAAGTAACGCGTTCTTCAGTCTGACAGCGAGGTGCGGGCCAACGCGGGGGCCATGCGGCCGTGTGCCCATGTCCAGCGACCCGGGAGCGAGGTCCGCGTGGCATGAGGCCATGAGGGATTGTTGATGGGCGTGGGCGCTTGTGCGGCAAGCGGCGTGGCGGTGGCCCCGTCCCGGTCGGTGGGTTCGCGCGGCTACCGGGGCTACGCACCCGTATAGCACGATACGGATCCTCGTGTCAAGCAGGCACACTCGCACACACTCACCGTGTCGGTGATATGTGATTGAGCAACATGTCTGTGCCTGTGCGTCGTTCGATTGGGCACGCAGCAGGCTAGACACGTCGGTCGGTCGGTCGAAGCAGCATACCAGGTCCCCGCGCCGCGCGCGGCAGTCTGGGTGAGGAACTGAGGATGAAGAACGTGACGGGGGCTGCGCGGCCGGCCAAAGTTGAAAAATGGACGAAGCCTAACGCTTAAAAACCGCCCGTCGTCTGCCGGTGCAAATGAACCTGACGTAAGTCCTGAACACTTCGCCCTTGTGCGTGAAACGAACTCTCGATCGGTCGTCGAGATAATCCAGTTTTATCTGACAAGTTGCCATATATAATAAAAAGCATACTTATACACGTCCGCGGAGCTGCGAGATAGGCCATGCGGCCGCCTCATTTTTGTCATTTTATAGGAGATAGCATAACTGACCTGGATTTTGACATTAAATATAAATAAGCTGCCGACACAACGACCAAAAGCATGCAAAGCATATATACGTATGTGCCACTGGATATGCAAGATGCCTGAACAGGGCCGCATCCCGCACGCCAACAATATGATAGCCGCGACGTACGTGAAGAACCGTTGTTGCGTCCCCATCAGCCTCGGCCGGCAGCATCCTAGCTATAGCTTGACGCCACTGCCATTGCACAACGCCCGTTCGGCCATTGATTGGAATGTTCGAATTGTTTCGCGTATTATATATTCACGAGTATACAATCAGCTACCTACTCGCATTTAGCTATAGAATCCTAGACAACGATAGACCTAAATCTAACTCGAGGAGAACGGCCGGCCTTGACGCATATGAAAACCAACAGGAGCACGCACGCTTTCAAGCTAAACGCCTAACCATGCCTGCCGACCGTGTCCGGCGTCCGCATTCAAAGAACAACCAAACAAAATAAATAAACACCATGTCCATTAAGCATGCATATATATATATATATATATATATATATACGCTAAATCTATTGCTTGCTCGGGTGTTTCTAAGCCTCCCGTCACTCGATTTTCTTATCCATCCGATGACGTTTTGATGATACAGATGAACTGCGGCAAGACAGCAACAAACCGGTGGCGGGCCCTAGCCTGCCGTGGTTCCTCACGACTTTGTTGGCTCTTCCAAGTGGACGGCAACTTCTTTCCCCACCGCACTGCTGCCTCGCCGCGGACGCCATATGCCTGCCGCTACTGCCCCGTCGTCCCTACGCCACCACGCCGCGCATGCGCCCCTGCTGCCCCGCTGTCACGGCGTCACCATGTCGCGCACCTAGCGCCTTGCCATCCCATCGGAGGAGGACCAGTGCCGTCTGGCAGTGTCAGGTAACCACCTCCTCCTCTCCTTCATGTCGCCGGCGGTGACCACGTCAGGGAGTATGGCGGCTATGGCTCAGATCTCGTCGACTGCAACCAGTTTCTTGTGCTCCTAGTTGCAGATTACATCTTACAGTAGCATATTTTACTCTTCTGATTTGGATGTAAGTTTTGTGTTTAACTGGTGTAAATTGGTTATTTGTAAATGAGAATGGTTATTTGGATTATTCGAACACTTCTATGTTTTTTAGCTTTGATTTCTCTTCTCATTTGTATAATATGCTAATTTTGTCTGTCTTTTTTTCTCTATTTTCTTTTTTCTCTAGTCTTCTTTTAATTTGACTTTCATAGAAATTATCTGGTAAATCTGTCTTTTTTCTCTATTTATTTTTGCTTTGATCTTCTTCTAATTTTCCTTTCATAGAAATTATCTGATAAATCTGCCTTTTTTATTTTTTTGCTCTGGTTTTAATCTATTTTTATTTGGTCCGTTGGATTTTGATTTTGTGGTTATAGGAATTGAGTGATGGCGATAATTGAATCACCTGATTTGTTTTGTTTGTTGGAATCAAGTGATTTAACGTGTTGTGTCACTCGGGTGACAAGATGATGTACATCACCTGAGTTATCCATAGACAGACCCTATATATATATATATATATATATATATATATATAATGTAGGATAATGTTTTGTCGACCATCATCAATATACGAGTAGTAGTATACTAGTAGTCTAGTACTATGATGATACTATCATCCTCCTCCGGGTAAAAGCTTGACAAGTGCAAGGACCACTCAATCATCACAAGCCGCCGGCTTTATTGCTTTCAATTCATGCACGAGGCGAGACGAGTGCGGTGCGGCAGGCATCAAGCAGCATCATCAACGGTACGTAGTGTGCCCAATCAATTGCTCGCACGCAGCTTCAAAAAAAAAAAAAAGCAGACTGCAGACCTAACCCGTTTTATTGGCGAAAGGACCCGTCAGAAAGATGTTGTGCCTTGACATTTCGCTTAATTTCTATCGCAGGTTATGACTTGCTAATCATGACACCGACGGGCTAGCTACTGGCAACATTCGAATCAGCTGCGCTCTACACTCTACGTACAGCCCTACCACCAGTGTTGCTGTACCGACAGTTTTCACGAGACAGGAGCTCCGCACGGTACACTCACAAGGCGACAGCAGCCGCTACAGTAGTCGGTGTATATATCTCTGTCGTTTCTCTGTGATCTGAATATATATATCCAGTCCCTGAGCTGAAACTGCACTGTACATGTACCCAATTATCACGTAACAGAACACCAGGAAAAAAATACTTACACAAAAGCACTTCGCTTAATCTAAGTTTGTGGGTGGTAATGAACCCGTGCGGCGGAGCGGATTTCCGCGGGAGACAGCAGCATCCGAGCAGAATCGGAAGAACCCGCAGGAAACTGTCGTGGCCGCCCGTTGGATAGGCCGTGTTTTGGCTTGGTTTGGAGATTGGGCAATTAAAAATCAGGACGCTCTCGTCTTTTGCCAAGACCCAAGCGATGCTAAAGGCGAAAAGTCAGTCCAACGACCGAAAGCTCTCTACCTCTGCGCATACATCTTTCTTTCTTTAAATTTTCTATCTTTCTTTAATTTTCTTTTGGAGAATACTTATGCCTGAAGTTACTGGTGGGAGAGAAGGGAAGTAACAGGGGTGGGTGGTTGTGCTGCTGCTGCTGGGTGCTGCAGCTGATAGTGTTCAGTAGCATGTAGGTTTCAGATGAGGCTAGCTGAAGTGCGCCTAAAGGGACACGTTGGTTGGGTAAAGGAAGGCCATCAACTGATCACACGGTGATGGTCTGCGAGACTCATCGATCGGCTTCAGTGAGCAGTGAGCACCGAAAACTACAGCACAGAGCTGCATCAAGGCGGGTCAGTCAGAGCGAGCGAGCGAGACGTCAATTCTTCCTTGTGCACCTATCTAGCGACTGCTGAACGATGACGATGGAACTAGAATCGGATTATATATCAAATAATCGGCGGTCAATGTGCAACTTGCTAGCAAAACCATCTTTCGTGTGTTTTGCGGGGAATATTCGTTTTTTTCGAGCCTACTCTCCCTTCTTCTAATCTACTCCTGATAGACTGACGAGTTTTTCTTTTTTCAACTGAAGATGTCCTGGGCCCTCCCTCAGATTAAATTTGGTTTGCTTGAAATCAACCTGAATCAACAGGCTGCATAAAGTAGGATCTACCGATTGAGTCTTGAAATCATACCCTAACACTCTACACTTTTTTATAGATAAATTCATCATCAAGGAAGGATCGAAAGGGAAAAAAGGCATGATTTTGCAACGGGGAGAGATGGAGAACTAGGTGGTTTAGTAATAGAAACAAGAACACAACAATAACCCAACCGAAATATCTCTGTTCATTCACATACCCCGGTATCATCATCTGCAGACTGCAGGCGCGGCGGATCGAGATGCATACACGAGGAGGAATGGAAGTACATCTCAGAGCTCGGAGGGATCGACGACGATACATAGATACAAGCAGCGGAAACCAAAGAAGAAGAAAAGTGAAAAGAAAGCGGAAGCACTATTATCCCGCAGCAACAGCAGCGGAGCTGACGCGGCGGCGGCCTTGATCTACTAGAAGCCCCGGCAGAGGCGGAACCTGTCGCCCCACGGCCGCGGCTGCGGCCGGAACCGGCTGGGCCGCCTGGGCGCGGGCGGCGGCGCCGTGGTGCGGCTCAGCATCTCCCACATCACGTGCACGTCCTCGTACTCGCACGTGCTCACCTCCTGCCGCAGCCTCCACAGCCCTGCAAGCAACCAGCGACGGTGTCAGTCACACCAGCAGACCCAAGAGATCGTCGTACGAGAGACGCCGCCGCCGCCGACGTCGAGCCGCCCCGCGCTGCCGTACGTACCTGTTTGGCGAACCCCGAAGCGGGACGCGACGCCCAGCCAGGCCCGCCGCACCGGCAGCACGACGCGATCCCACCAGTAGCCCATCGATTCGCCGACGGCGACGCAAGGGCAGTCAGTCGCCGGCCGGACCTTAGCCGCAGGAGACCGTACGGGACTACCCCTAGGCCCTAGGCCTCCAGCCTCCTCGGCCGCCTCCCTCTTGCTTGCTTCCCCTTGCTAATCAGACCGGGGTCGGGTCGGTGGTCTCCTCTCTCCGCCTGCGCCTCCCCCTCCCTATTTGTACGCGCGGCAGAGAAGGAGAATCGCGAAGCACCGATGCTCACACTCAATCGACACTGACGCGCGGGCTCGGATCGCGGGTGGTGCGTGGGGGCACGGGCGTCAGTGGGGCTGGTGGGTAGGGTGGTTGCGGGAAGTTAGTTAACGGGGGGGCGGCGGGCACGTGCCAGGAGGCGGTAGGCGGCGTCGCACACGTCGGCGTGAGGTCCTGATAAAGCGGGGCCCAGATGGGATTCATGGGCGCGCGGCGGGTATGTGGCGGAGGCGGTTGAGTGGTGGTTGCGGGGGGGTGTCAGTGGAAGGAGTTAGGTCACCCGCGCGAGCTGTTGTGTTGGGCTGGGCCCAGAAACCCTGACGCTGCTTAAATTCTCGACTCTGTTTCCGAACTTCCGAAATCCTCCCCGTCTTTTTTTTTCACGAAAAATATAATCTAAGACCGTTGAGTTGGCGAGACATAGCGATACGACTGGATAGACTTGTCAATTGTCATCGAGAACAAAAGGAAGACGACTACTACTACTACGAGCATGTTTAGCTCTCAATCAAGCAATTCTCGCCGTCTTTTTCTATGTAGTGAGAGAGAATTCTAAGGCTACCATGTCCAAAGAGAGAACAAAATCGATGTTCCAACACTCGAGTACGGAATAGACAGACCCAAAGAGAAAGGTAGAAGATAGTTTTTTTTTTAGGTTGCGGACCAGAATCTTGCTAACAGAGGGCTGGGGGGGAGGGGATGGAGGAGGCCGCTGCATTTGCATCTTCTTTTAGCGTGTCGTTGCTATGCAAATACCGTCTGTGTTATCTCGGACGCCGGGAGTGCAAATAGGAGCTAGCTTCTTATCTATTGGCAAACTTTGGTTGAACAACGAGTTTACAATCCATAATTGCTTTACTTCGGTCGCTCTTTGGGGCTTATGAAAATTTTGGAAATGATCTTTGGTTTTCAAAGAACGGACTCGCTGGTCGAAAATGAAAACGAATGCCGCCCAGAACGGAATGGTACAAAATTGGATAGCTTTAATCTATGCCTTAATTGTGTGTGTGTGTGTGTGTGTCAATGAAGAACGAGTCGTTTTAAGTTTTAACAGAGAAAATGCATGGAGTGTCTAAGAAGCTTGGTGAGCTCTCAAGTGACCATCCTAACGGTGGTGTTTCCGGCTGCGTGGGGTGGTGAAAAAAAAAATATGAAAAGACTTGCTCGATCTGGGCAGATGGGAAAGGTTGGAGGTGCTTCTTAATGGACGCCCGATGGAAGCTGATTTGGTTTGCAAATTCTACGGGTGTATTGTAACAAATGTTTTTGAACGTACATGTGAACTGTCGTAGGGGGTAGCTCTTCTGCACCGAAATCTCTAATTGCTCGGCCCACCACGTTGGTTAGTGTTAGCTCACCCAGATGAAAAGGCGCCTGATTACATTATTGTTGTATATGTCGTGTGGCGATAACATGTCCCGCTTCCGTACATTTGATCGCGACAGAACGCTCATCGGTTCAAGGACGTCCATGCCGCCATGTGCCGAGGAAGAAAAAGATCTCCTCAAGGGGATGAAATGCAGTGGATCCTTCTCGGGCTTTGTTTAGTTCACCCCAAAATTCAAAAGAATTTAAAGATTCTTCGTCAGATCGAATTTTACGATACATGTACAGAACATTAAGTATTAATAAAAATAATTAATTATAAAATTGTCTGTAATTTGCGAGGCGAAACTTTTTAAGTTTAGTTAGTCCATAATTAAATAATAATTACCAAATAAAAACGAAAATGCTATAGTGTTAAAATAAAAAAAATTGGATCTAAACAAAGCATCATTTAGGCCTCGTTTAGTTCACCCAACAACCAAAAACTTTTCAAGATTTCTATCATATTGAATCTTGCGGCATATGCATAAAATATTAAATATAGATAAAAATAAAAACTAATTATTCAGTTTGTCTGTAAATCACGAGACGAATCTATAATTAGACAATGTTTGTCAAAATATATAAAAAAAATCTAAACAAAGCATCGTCTACCTGCGCGCGGGAGCACGACCCAAAAACTGCCTAACCCTGTTCAGTGAAGCTCACATTGTTCAGCCACTCAAGCACGTGATTGGAGACCCGGACGCGGCATCGGATCCCATCACCAACGCAGCTTGGGAGTAGGGAGCTAGAGCCGCGGCGGCCAAAAGTTGGCGAGAGGTGCGGCAGGCCATGGACCATGGTGGTGGTTTGGTTCACGTCGCGGACGAAGAAAGCGCCGATCGAGCCGCCGCTGTCCCGGGACCGGATTACCCTTGTTGCCGATGCGCGCGCGTGGACCATCGCGTTTCCGGCGTCGACTGACCGGAAACGTCCAAACAACACTTATTCTATTTTTTTTAGAATCTGTAGCACTTTCATTTGTATTTGACAAATATTGTCTAATTATGGACTAACTAAAATCAAAAGATTCGTCTCATCAATTCCGACCAAACTGTACAATTAGTTTTTATATTCGTCTATATTTAATACTCCATGCATGTATTTCAATACTCGATGTGACGAGAAATCTAAAAAATTTTGTAATTTTTTTAAACTAAACAAGGCCACAGATTGGCCCATAGCCGGATAGCCCCAAACCCACACAGGCACACACCAAGGCGGCAAAACGGGGCGCCTCAGACACGTGTGACCCCGGCCCTCGCGCGGTAGATGCTGTGCTGATCCATTGCACTGGACACTTGGACGTGGACCCCCCCCCTGCATGGCAGTGGCACTGGCACTGTGACGAGTTTCCTCCCTGAAGCTACAGAGGCACAGAGCTACTCCTACGTGGCTGTAGTAAAGTTGCGTGCAGTGGGGGCGAAGGCGTCCATTCTCGGCGTGCGTGAACTCGCCGCGCGCTTGCCGGGAACCTAGCTAGGTAGCTACAGCGGAGGACCTCACGTTCGCGTTCCTCGGACGTGGGCTCGGCAGCGAACCGCGAGTGCCCCGTGTCGTCCTTCGTTCCTCGCCCGGACGCGGCACTGTTTCGGCTGGCTCTCAAGCCACATGCGCGCACCGCCACCGCCGGCCCCACGGCGCAGCACGCCGCGTCCGCTGCCGTTTCTTCCGTCGCGGTCGCGGATGCGAACCGCGCAGCCCAGCCAGCCAGCCAGCCAGCCAACCACAACAGAGGAAGGGGCAGGCACGCCGGCACAGCCCACACAGCACAGCAGAGTAGGCGGAGAAAACCCCAGACGCGCACGCACTGGCTGGGTAGCCGCTCGCGCTTCGCCGCTAGCTGCTGCCGGTGCCGCCTCACTGCTTCGCTTCTCCTCCCTCCCTCCCTCGCCACCTCCTCCTCGTGTCGAGCCACCCCGCGGCCGGCCGATACCGACAGACCCAGAGCCCGGACGCGCCGAAGCGAGGCCACCGCCGCAAGCATTTCCCTGTGTGTGCTGTGCTCAGGTAGCAGTGCGAGCCGAGATGTTCGCGAGCAGGCCGGTGGTGCACCCGCTGGAGGTGGCGGCGCCCGCGGATCCGGCGCAGCAGCCGCCGGGCGTGCTGATGAAGGACCTGCCCGGGATGCCGGGGACGCCCGGCGGCCTCGGTCTCCGCGTCCTGCAGCTCCTCCTCGCAGCCATCTCGCTCGCCGCCATGTCGTCCACCGTCGACTTCGCTAGCGTCACCGCCTTCAGGTACGCCACCTCTCATCTTCATTCCCCGTCTCTCTCTCTTCCGTTCCACTTCATCATCTAGTTTCGTTCTCCAGTCGCCTGCCTAGGATTTCGGAATTGCATTGTGGTTTGGTGGTTTAGACAAGCAGTAGAATGGTTCGATCTGTGATGCTCAGCTCAGCTAGCTAAGCTTAGCGGGGGTATTCACACTTGAAGTTTCAGTTTCAGCTGGTTGGGTTAGGTTGAGCCGTGAGCGGGGGACTTGCTGTTAAAGCTCCCAAGACTTCATGTCTTGGATTTTTGCTTGATTCGGCAATGGGGTGTGAGACCGAACTCCTTTTCTTGCACGACGTGTGGGCAATTCTAACTGTGACAATCCCCTGAGCCACCAAAACGCATCTTTCTCCGGGTTTCTTTCACATCAGCAAGTATTTTCACTAGTCTGGTTTGTTTCTCAGTGAATTTGGGTCAAATCTCTGAACGCTAGTACCAACGTTTGCAAATCCTTTTGTTGCACCTGGTTTTGGGCGCCTGGGATCAAGATCCTTGCCTGGCAGGCATTGATCCAAACATCCCCATATAACCCTTTGTTTTTTTTTCTTTCAAGAAACCGTGCTTAAGCGGGCACATATCCAAGAAAATAAGAGTAAGAAAGGCAAGCCTTCTGTGAACTAAAGACAGTTTACTTGGAGTGTCCTCTGGAAAAAGTTGCACGCTAGCAACATCCATTTCAACTGTCGAAATTTTCTGCAGCTGCTGCTCACTGGGCTCCAGCCTGCAGAGCTAAAATGGATATTGTTTTGGTGAATAAACTTCTGGAGTTGAATTTATATTGGTACATGGTACATAAGGAATGTGGACAAGCGAATCTATAGCTCTGTTCAATACTATTTTAGTGCAAAAATATCATGCTGTACTTTTCCCTAAACATACGGAAAGGGTTTAGTTCACTAACAATTTTGTGATTATGTCAGTATCCAGATCCATACCCTATCTTTTCATAGTATGATCTTATCAGGTCAAAATAATGCCTATTCTACCATGTATCCTAAATTTTATAGTATCTCGATCCTACATGAAGGCATCTAACATAAAATTTCATGGTAGCCCAATACTAATTGACATAAATCACTTGATTTAGTCATGACAAAATACTATTTAAAGTTAAGGACCATTGAAAATAATGTCAACAATTTCACTTAAATATACCATAAGTCTATTAAATTAATCAAAATCATTATTGTAGAATTAAATCTTTACAGCATATTACAAATCTTATATTAATATGATTTGTAAAATTTGATAGGATGCCAATACTATGATCCGATCTGATAGCGTCAAGCAAAAACCGATGCTATGTAGGATCCTGATCCTCAACCCTGTTCAAGTAACACCCATCCCTTCTTCAACCATTTTTCTAATCTGGTACCTGCTCCGGCTTGAGATGTGACAAGCCTGTTTTGGTTCTAGATTGACATGACTATAAATTGACTGTAACGGCTGAGTTGAATTACGATGAGCTGGGGCTGGACAGAAAAAGAGGGTTGTATTAATAAGTAGGCTTGTCATTACACATTCGTTATCTTAAAAATATGGTATGAAACATTCTCCACTGTACATCTCTGGGTGAATGTTAAGCCATCGTATTATTACCATGGTATCAAAGGGATCCCAATCGTATGATAAGCATGGATTATCATGGCACTCCATTACCTCACAAAATGTTTCCTGGTACAAATGTGGTATTTCATTATAAAACTATGCTCAAAGGATGCCCAACGTTTTGGGTGGATTAGTAGTTAATTTCTGAAGAATTATCATAAAAAGTTATCTTTCTAATCACTGCTCCAACAGGGAACATTGATAGTTAGTACAAGTAAGTGCAGGCTCTTGAATCCTAAGAGAAAGGCAAATTTTTGTTTGTCCGGAAACAAATACCTTCCTATCTTAGTTTAGCACTTTAGCTAATATTTCTTCTTGGGCATGTTGGTATCTCCTGTTCACTAATCACTACTTATTGCTGATTATGGGCTGTAAACAAGAAGAAATTGATTTTTTTGCATGGTACAGTTTTGTTATGTATTAATTTATTTATTTTGTTTTAATGTGATTGTGATTGTAATAGATGTGGTTGAAACTTTTGCTAACTCAGAAAACAGGGACAGTGTTGATCTCTTGGGTCAAAATGTCTGTGTTATCCTTTTTTGTGGTTGTCGCAGCAAATTCATGTCTTCTGTATGCTGCATTGTGGCATCCTCAGCTTCAAGCCTTTCCAACCTCATTAGTTTGGTTTAGTTTTGTGTGTAACAAACTGATGATTTGCTCCTTTTGCCAGCTACCTCATTGCAACAACCATCTTGCAATGTTTGTGGAGCCTTACGGTAGCTATTGTGGACATATATGCACTGCTCGTTAAGCATTGTTTACGAAATCGTCGGACTGTTGCTCTTTTTGCCATTGGAGATGGGGTACGTAAAACATCGTACTTGTTCTTCATGATGTTTATAAAAATCATTAAGTGAATCTTCCATAATATTTGTAACATTTACAGATAAGTTCTGTTGAACAATTTCTCAACTCTCCTCTGTCGTGAACTAACCACAACATACAAAAAGTACCATATAACTGGGATTAATCTGACGCTCTTTCGACAATATACTGATTTTCTGATGTGGAATATTAATTGTGTACCACAAAGAAACCCAAATAAGTTGTCAGATCATAAAGTCGAATGAAATTGCCTCTCATGAATCATAGATTTGCTTAGGGGAGCTAGGATCGCATTTATCTTCTGATTCAGTGTGTTCTTGTTTGACGGCAGATCACATGGGCAGGGTCCTTCTCCGGAGCATGCATGGCAGCAGGAGTCACCACCCTGATCGACACAGATCTGGACATGTGCTATGAGAACCACTGTGCTAATTTCCAGACTGCAGTAGCAATGGAGTTCATGTGCTGTTTTTCTCTCTTACCATCCCTTCTCCTGAACTTGTATTCGATCGCATCTAGTCGCGGCTAGCTGAAAAGGAAGAGGAGGATATAGCCTGATCTTGGAGCAGTCTGAGCATCCAATTGCGGTTTTAGTGACAACTGGATATAATGACAGTATGAGACTATGACTCAGCATTTCTAGTTTAACCTGTAAAAAGGAAATAGGGAACTGCCTGTTTGCAGATGCATTGCTCTGAAACCTTGCAGTTATATGCGGTACTACTATTTACGTGCCCTGTAAAATGCTTGGAGCTGTTAGAGTTTTAACATGTCCTGACTCCTGAACCATGTATATTGCAAGTGAAGAGGAGGGGTAATGGTGATGCTGAAGAATGCGTATCTGTTCATTCTTCGTTGGCAGGACTCACTTTCATATTCTGTTACAGTTGACCTGATCTTTGTGAAGAAGTATCTAAATTCTCGATTGCTTCGTTTCGTGTTTGCTCATCACACGGACACAGCACATACTCGCTCTCCACAGCTCCAGTTAGAGACTATTAGTGACAGTTTTGGTAGGCTGTTTTTTTAGCTGATGCTGAAAATACTGTTTCTTGGTTAGTTGATTTGTTCTGACCTGTGGATGCCCAACAACAAAAGGCAGCAATCTAGGGTGTCACTTGTCAGTTGTCACCTACTCACCTGTCAGTCTGTCACAAGCCGGGGATGCACTTGTAGCCTACACCACCGTTCCGACAATAAAAGATAATGCCGCGCTTGCAAGGCCGCCGATGGCTCACAGGTGTCGTCCACATATATTGGCTGGGCCTGGGGCTACATAGGAGTATGCAGTGGAAACTGGAAACGACATTTTTGTGCCCATGCACAACTTTTTTGTACAGCGAAAATGATACCGCTTACCCTTGTGGAGTTTTACCACAGCGACATCATACTTAAGCTACCAGCTTTGTTTTGCACTGAAGTACTCCCTCCATCCTAAATTGTAAGTCATTCCAAGAATTTTGGAGAGTCAAAACATTTTCACGTTTGACCAAAATTATAGAGTGAAATACTAAGATTTGTAATGTAAAGTGAGTATACTATGAAAATATAATTAAGAAAGAATCTAATGATATTTAGTTGGTATCATAATAATTATTATTTTATCATATAAATTTGGTCAAACTTTGAAAAGTTTGACTCTCCAAGATTCTTAGAATAACTTATAATTTGGGATGGAGGGAGTAAAAAATTACACAACAAGTTCCCTTTTTTTTAATTTTTTTTAACAAGTTCCCCTGCGTACTAGGATTTAGGTACAATGCAGATTTACAACCCCTACAGCCATGCTCATTAACATAGCATAACGCTTATTTATGTCCAAGTGAGATTGCTACCTATATTTACTCACAACTCGAACCATTTCCGCGATCGAGTCATTTTTATGTTCATGAAGTGAAATTGCCGTCAAGAAGATTCAAGACGAAAGAAGCCTGCCACATGAGCATGGGCAACTTCACCAATCACCATTCGATGGAGCGCCTCCGTCTCCGATCCTTGGGCGGCTCCGTGCCCACGGCATCAAGCCGCAGGAACGGGTTCAGCCGCCCGAGCTTCTTGGACACGTTGTTCATGAAGCCCCCGCTGCCACCCGCGGCCTTCTTCGGCGGCGGGCGGCGCCCCGGCGGTGGAGCGCCGCTGGGCTGCGGGAGCGCCGCGGGCGGCTCCCTCATGTGCATCTTCATCCGCAGCAGCTCCATCTTGAGCTCCTCGTTCTCCCGCTGCAGCCGCGACACCTCGTCCAGCACGGTCCGGGCGTGCCGGCCCTGGAGGCTCGGCGTCGGCGCCGGCCTGTATGGCGGCGACGGGGCCCGGGACTCGCCGCCGTAGAACGACGACACGCCGCTCGGCGGCGGCGCGTGCTTAGGGGCCTCGCGCAGGCGCCGCTGCTCGTGGTAGAGGACCTGCACCACCGTCTGCACTGGCAGCCTGTCGTTCTGCGCCGCGTGCGCGCACGCCTCGCGCGACAGCTTCTGGCAGTCCATCACCCGGCACACCTTCTTCCGCCCGGCCTCGCTCAGATGCGGATGCGCCTGCATGCAGGAATCCATAGTCCACAGTGAACGATCATCTAGTTGAGGAAAAAACCCATAACCAATATGGCAGTAAAAAAACAATGAAGATCTCCGTGTTTAATTTCTCACCTTCAAGTAGATGTCGATGGCACGGTACATGCCGTCCTCGTTGAACCTGGCGCGTTCCGGGATCATCTCGGCAAGGCCGGTGAACTTGTCAATGGGCAGGTCGACGTCCGAGGCGATCTCGGCCAGGTACGACTCCAGGAGCCTGCCGACCATTCCAACGTCGTTGGGCGGCGGCGACGCCGTCGAGATGAAGTCGTCGTCGGTGTTGTAGTCCAGCCGGGCCGCCTCGGCCTCGTGCTCCAGGTACCCGACCAGGATCCTCTGGACCGCGTCGACGTCGAACGTGGTGCCGGCGTCGGGCGAGGAGGACGGGATCAGGAGGTCGTCCAGCACGGCCTGCCCGAGCTGCGCGGCCATGCGCTTCTCGAGGTCGAGCCGGCACGCCAGGGTCGTGTCCAGGCACAGCGCTGCCCGAAGCAGCATCGAGAGGAAGCTCACGGACAGGGAGTTCTTCTCCTTCGGCAGCAGGCTCACGATGGTTTCAAGAACCACACGCTTCTCGTGTTCCTGCCTCGGGTCCATCTTTTCCTTCTCCCTCCCGTGTGTGTCCTGCAACACGAGCCCAGCAGTTTGTCAGGTGCATGTAAGAACTATACATGCATGTACCAAATCAGATCTTCCTGTACTTTGTACATGTAGATTGATACATTGCAGAGAATGAGGTGAGCTCACCAGTCTTCGCAGCGACTTCTGAGCATAGAGCATGATGAGCGTGGCCAGAGCAATGCCCTTGAATCCCTTCGCCTTCATGGCAATGAGGACTCTCTGGAACGTGTCAATCCGCAGCGACGTCAGCTCGTCAGCCAACCAGTCATCGATGGCCTTGAACGACGACACGTCCATGCCGGCGTTACCGTTCGTGTTGCTGCCCATGGGCATGCTGAACTGGCTGTCGTTGCAGGCGATGTACGCGATGGCGTCGACGCACCTGCCGACGAGGTCCACCTCCTCGGACACCGGGAGGAGGTCCTCCGACCTCCGGAGCACGGTGACCGCGCCCGCGAGGCTCGTCAGCGCCACGGCCTCCAGGTAGGCCTCCGTCCTGGCGGCCAGGTTCCCGCCCATGCTGTCGTCGGTCATCTCCAGGTGCTCGGCGGCGCACCGCAGCATGGCGACGTTGTCCTCCGTGATCTCGAAGTTCTCGCCGTAGCAGAACTTGATGACGAGCTCGAACGCCGCGGCGCCGCCCGGCATGCCCGTGAGGTCGATGTGGGTGACCCTGGAGCCGTTGATCCCCGACACCTGCTTCCGTATGTAGTCGCACCTCGATGCCAACGGGAGCTGCAGCAGCGTTCGCACCGCCCGCTAGTCAGAACCCAAGCTTTTCTATACGATCGATGATCCCAAGAACACGCATGGAAAACTATGATATCGAAGCACTGTGATTCATATGTACTAGTAGTAGTATTTGTTTACCTTGTGCAAGTTGAAGGTCGCCTCCCCAACCTGGATGGTAATATCGCTTGGGAATTCTTGTGACATTATCCTGCAACAATCAAGCGAAACAATTAAGAGCTTCAAACTCGATCGGCAAAACTTTCCTTTTGATAAACTCCAATTGCAAGGTTTGGCTACGCATTAAAGCAAAACGATTCAGTGAGTACGATGTGAGATCTGAAAGCACAGTCACGTGTTGTGCTAGCTTGATGACAACTGCTGTTTGTTTTCAGTTCAAAATCGATCCGAACAAGCTGTCAGCGGCGGTTACGGAGTGTTAACACGAACTCGTCGAATCAAATGCGAAACAACAACAACATGCCAATGGAAAGTAAAGCAAGTAGAAGCAGCAGGGAAGGAGGAGAAGAAACGTATACCAGTCACTGATTCTCCTCATCGCCGGCGTGTCGAGCCTCCTCTCCTCCATCTGGCGGCCCGGCACTCACAAAAGGTAACCGAGCTGCTGTTCACCTCTCCCGCTCCACCCCTTCCCGCTGTGTCATCCCGGGCGACGTCGACGTCAGAGGAGATCGCGGCAGTGCTGGAGAGCGAGTGACGCAGGTGCGCCGGCCTCTGGATCGCGCTCACGCCACAGCTGCCTTGCACACTGGCCTCGGCGGCCGGAAGCCACACAATGGCGCCATCGCACCGCCTGCCGTGGATAATGGATAAAATGAAGCCGAATAGAAGAGGAGCCCCCGACCAATCCGGGGGATTGTTCCTTTGGCGCGTAGCTGAAACCCCTTGCCTTTTCTGCCGTCGCTTTCCGGCGACTAGTCTTGCGCTACACGGGGCTGAGGCGTGCGGATTTGGACTTTGGACAGCTTTCCCTGCAGCTGCGGGCCAGGGATGATGTTGGACCACGGCCCATTCAGTACGGGCCGAAGAAGGCCCAGCAAAACAGATCGACACAGATCATGCGGAATGCGCCTATTCTTGCCGGTTGCCGTCCCTCTGAAGGCATGAACGGCCGGCCATGACTGGTTGACGACGAAACTCGTGATCAAATACGCGTGCGACCACTGAAATTTCCAATCCAGCGCGGGCACCCGTCGCCGTCACCGGCCTAGTCCACCGGTCTTAGCCTCCGTCGTCCGTCCCACGCCACGCCACGGCACATCACGGTGCCTCCTCGCAGCTTCCTCCACTCGTCTCCTCCTCTCCCTCTCGCCCCAAAACAAGCAAAGGGAGCAGATGGGGGCAGCGGGCAGGGGGCCGCTGCATTAAAAAAAAGAAGGGCACGGAAACTTAATCCAATCCATCCACCAAACCCAAATCTCTGTCTCGCGCAGCGCAGGCGCAGAGCACCGCCACGCGCGCCTCATCCGGTACCGCCATGACGAGCGCCTCCGAGCTCTTCACCGCGCGACGCGGCGCCCGTGGGGGCCGCCTCTCCGATCCCGACCCGGACCCGGACCCGGATCCGCACGCCGACGCGCTCCGGGACCAGCACGGCATCGGCGGGCGGCGCCGGCGACGCGGGTGCCGCCCGCGACGCCAGCTCGACGCCGCTGGGGACGTGCGGCAGCACCTGCACACCGGCGCCCCGCCACCGCGTCGCCGCGGGTCGTACACCGTGAGAATCCCTTGCCGCAGTCCCCCTCCCGCTTTGATTATTGTCGTATCAGTTGTGTTGTGGCTGGATCGGAGTATCTCCGCCGGGGGGGCGTTGGTTTATAGAATTCGTTGACACTATTTGGTTTCCGCTCGCGCCAAATTCAATGATGACTGGAAATGCAGGTTTTTATTTCATGGTTACATAGCTAGGGAAATGGATACCAATAGGGATTAGGCAATTGCACTTGTTACCGGGGGTTGCACTTCTTTTCTTTTTTTTTATAACATACTGGGGTTAAACTTCAACGTTCTAATTGGTGAAATGTATCGGATTGTAATCCTATCTGAGATTCTGAACCAAGCTTCATAATCCCACTGGCACTGCCATGTTGCACAAAGAGTTGAAATGAGCCTTGTTCATTATAGTAGCAGTGATTGGAACGCTTTGTGCAATTGTAGCCCTACCATCAGTCAGGTTTCCTAGATGGGATATAGTTATTTGCAGTTTTCTTAATTACCTCAGCAATTTTATTTTTGCAAGGGTTGATCTATGAAATAGGCACCTTTTGTTACAACCTTTTATTTCATTCAAATGGGAAATGTAGCAATTGCCTTGCCTAGTCATGGACTAGCTGGAATCTACACTTTAGAACTTTTTTTTGCTATGCTGTGTCATTGTGCTCATATCATCGAGCGCAGTAGTTTTGCTCTTATATCCTTGAATTCCACTTGAAATAATTGATTCATCAGCCATTTAATTTGGGGTGTTGGCTATATGTAATTGTAACTTGAAGTCATGACCAAGCCTATGCACCTATTTGCCCTTTTGTTATCTACACCAAGCCAGCTTCATTTCAGGAATCATGCCATGGGCTACCATTTTCATCCAGATTGTTTGTGATGGGTCCAATATTTCTCTGTTTTTGGTGTCTGCAGGATCAGATCTTATCGTACATAGACAATAACAACATTGGGGATTCTGCAGCTCGGAGGAACAGACTTGATAGGCTGATGTTCAGGACAAATGAGCGGCTTCCTGGTGCTGTACTGCAAGCACAAGCACGTGTCCTGGAGAGACTCAGGGGCGTTTCTCTTGGTTCATCTGCCTCCAGGCCATCCATCTCATTAGATGAATTTTCTGCTAGCGATGTGTTTAGAATCATCGACTTCAGAAATAGAGAAACGAGGCACGAGGCAAATCGGCCCCACTCATCATCGTTCCACCCGAGCAGTGAATCAGATGAAGAAAGACCAACTGTCAGTTCCACTAACTCCAACCGGTCAACTGGACTTAGCAAGGCGGCTTTCCTGCGTTTGCAGATTGAGATTTTTGAGGCTAGCAAAGATGATAACAGAGAAGCATCATCAGAATGTTCTATTTGCCTTGATGGATTTTATGATGGAGATGAGCTGATAAGGTTGCGCTGTGGCCACAGGTTCCACTCAACATGCTTGGAGCCATGGGTGCGGAAATGTGCAGACTGCCCATACTGTCGAACAAATATACGGTCACGATCCTGATGGCAAACCCTTAGCTGGAAATAAGATTATAACCACAATGGAGTTAAACTGTTGCAAAATTCGCTGCTGTGGGCATCCCAGTTAATCCGGTGCTCCTATGGCAACATGTCATTTCTAATATCCTGAATATGTGTGTTGTGTCGCTCAATGAGGTTTATGGACTATGGTGTTGTGTGTTGTGTGGAGGCTGATAGCAGTATAGCTTAGAAACCACCCTTTTCTGTGTATGTAAGCGAGGGATTGAGCAAATGATCCTGTTCTACTTATGATAATTTTCTGATGTCTGAATGTCAGTTGGAATTGCATGTTTCTTACGTACTATGGAGGGCGAGGAACATTGGCTTTGCTGTTTAAGAACTGTATATCTGTAATGCTGTGAGGCAATAATGCAAATAAATTGAGTAAATTTAAAACGTAAGAAGCACTGCTAAGAGCATGTTTGGGACTGCTCCAAACAGGCCCTAAAGAACGTGAACTGGGCGGCCAGAAGTGTCGTGCCCGGAGCACCTGTGTTGAGCTGAACCGAGAATAGGCCAACGAACGCAGTGGACAGGTGGCGACGGCGAGCTTCCTTTTGCTTGAGGCCACGCAGAAGCTGCCAGTTGTGTTACAGAAGAGCCTTTGCAAGGTTTCTCATAAACACGAATTTGTAAGAGGACTTTATTAGCACTCTGACCAAAAATGCTTTCCTTCAGAGTTCGGAATACCAAGATTGGTTGGGGCAAAGACAATAGCATGCACAACAAAGTGCTACATTCTTCACTGAATTTAATAGCCGTAATATGCATGTTCTACACAATCAACACAAACTGGCACCTTACAACTCCAGCCGATTCCTGCCGGGGGCTTAACATTCTCTAATTTCAGTGTACAGGGTGCAGACAAGGCTGCCATGCTCCTCATTCGGTTATAGGTGTGACAATACAAGCAGATACAGTAAAGTAAGTTTCTAGTGCCTTTTACATTCCGATCAGAACCTATCCCCTATGGAGCTCTAGAGTTCAGATGACAACCCCTACAAAAATTCACCACCCTTCCGTGTTAGGCAGTAAAAGCAATAGCATTGATGCATGATACAAGTCTTGCAATTTCGGCTGCTAGCAGCTTGATCACCAGCCCACTGCACCAATAATTTATGCTAGGACCATTACATAAGTGCCAACCAGCCACCACGGGATTGAGTCCTCGAGGTGCATCAAGTGTTCAGGGCACCATTCAGAACATATCCAAGTATGACAGAAGCAATTTTGATGCAAGGATTGCCCTGGAGATGTTCTTCCAAGGACAAACAGACTGCCCTGAACATGTGGCAAGATAAGTTGCCCAACCAGATCACTATACATGCCTTTCAACCTTGATTACCAAAATGTTCTGCCATAGTTGCCACATGTGCATGCCTCAGGATCCAGTTGACCAAAAGTAACTTAACTGCCAATGAATTTACCATACAAGCTGCTGATCTTGTGAGGCTAGAAATCCAATCCTGAGCCAATATATATAGTCACCAGATTGTCCTCAATATGCATACAACTGCAAAGTAAAAGAAATGGTAAATACGTATGCAATGAGACAAACACAAATTTGTGCCACAGTTAAGGACAACTGACAAAATAACAGTAAACAGGTCAGGTCAAGATATAAGATACAAATTTGATAACAAGGATTCAATATGAATGTAGGTGCTATGAAAAGTTAACAAATGTGTGTAAAAGGGCAGTAAAAAAGCTACACCGTATGTGCCAGTACTCAGCACATATTGAAAGGACAGCATTCAGTATAGCATACGTCAATCACACCAACTGATAAATCCATGACCAAGAAATATGAAACAAAAACACAACGCAACATTCCTATCAAGATTACTCACCGATGGCTAGTTAAGTACCTCCATCCCAAATTATAAGACATTTGACTTTTTTATCCTAAGTTTGACCACTCGTCTTATTCAAAAAAATTGTGCAAACATAGTCAAATTTAAGTCATTCTTGAAGAACATTTATTAATAAACCAAGCTACAATAAAAGAAATGATATTTTGCACAAATTTTTGAATAAGACGAGTGGTCAAACTTGGTGCTAAGAAAGTCAAACGTCTTATAATTTGGGATGGATTGAGTAATAAACATATTCTGAATGACAAATTAATAGCACCTGAACAAGAATACAAGATGACAACTGATATAGGTTACTTGAACATCTACCGGTATTTTTTGATGGGAACAAAGAAAAAAAAATAAAAAACAACAGACATGGTAAACAGACTTACTGATTACAAGAGCAGCAAGTGCCAAAAGAATCAATTGAATAGGATGCCCATATCGAATCTGATACTGAGATCTTTGAAGTTTTCTATGAAGGGCTCCGAGCCAACCATAAAGCTTCTTATTGTATGTATGCTCATCACAGGAACTTAAGCAACTCTTGTTCCTTTCAAAGCATCCCTCTAAACCCTACAATGAGGAACAGGAATACAAAGCTTAGAGCACTAAGATATAACCAAAGAGAGAGCTATAGAGCAAATCATCTTTGCATCATTTGAGTAAGATCCATTTACCTGACTCAACTGAGAAGTACTCAGAGGGATAGCCTCTTCAACATCCTGTTGGTTAATGCCTGCCCACCTAACAGCTCCATTTTTACACTTCGTTCTAGGCTTAGGTTGCAAGGTATTCGTCAAAGCACATGTTTTCACTATCTTAAGCAAAGGCATTTTGTCTGAGCCATTAGATAATTGTTCTGTGGTTCCTTCACATTCATTAGGAATTGACATGCTCCATGAGCCTATATCAGCACTGGCACTAGCTGCTCTTCTGTGCCCACGATGCAAATCATCCTTTGCTCTCGCTGAAATCAAATCCGTGGAACCAGCTGAATCCTTGGAGCTGTCAGTTGATATATCATTTTTCATCCTTGCTGCATTGCTGCCCACTTCAATATCACCTGCTGAAGGAATTGTGACCACTTTGTCTTTCTGTTGAAAAGGACTGGCAGATAGGAAAGCTGCAAGGTCATCCCGTTCATCCTCATCCAAATGAACCCAGCTCAACGGCCCCCTCCCCTCTGCAACATTGGATTCTCTCAAGTTTTTCTCAACCTCTAATATGCGATGGCCAATTGCCATAACAAAGTCATCATGCCTAGCTCTTGTGCCTTTTCCTGCTGAGATAACCAGGTCGTTCGATCTGATTGCCCGCGCAAGTTCATCAAGCTGAAAGAAGGATAAACCAAATCTCAGAATGAGCTTTTGAATTGAAGATACTTGTAGCAGTAATCTTCAAATTTTGCACTATAATTACAAACATATTTTTTATAAAGGTTTGGCCACTGACATAACTGGATGGGTACATTATCCAACCAAGTACTGTGATCACCTCAATCACATCCACATTTTCATGAATGTGGTTGTTTAAGCATCATGCTAATATGGCGACTCTTTCTTTTTTTTTAAAAAAAAAAGAACGGGAAGCTGCCCAGTACATATATATCAAAAAAGGAGGATCCCAGAGGGAATATGGCAACTCATAATAAGCAGAAGAAATGAATCAAACACCATGCTAAGTTCAATTGTCAGTGATTGGTTAAGCAGGAGAACTTACACATCTGAGTGTCTAGGATACACCGATTGGGCTATAAAACACTAATGAATTTAGGGGACTACAGCAATCGGACCGTGCAATAATAATATAACCTCAATATGAACGATGAGGGCGACAGATTTACCTGCCACTTGGCGGTGCCAAGCGCCGTGTGCAGCTCGCGGCGAAGCTCCGCAGCTGAAGGGCCTCCACTGACGCTTGCCCCCTCCGAATCGCCGCCGCTCCTCTCCTGGACCCACACCCTATACACCGATTCCATCCTGCGTTGAAGCAAACAGAAAACCGACAGAGGTCAGCACCAGATCCGCGATCGCAACGGAGCAGAGCAAACCTAGGCCAACCCACCCAGGAAATTGGGGGGAAAAGAAGGGCAACGCACCGATCGGCGGATTCCTGCACCTCCTCGGCGGCGAGGAAGAAGGGGTCCTTCTCCCAGCGGTCGAACGACGTCGCCATGAAGATCTCGCCCGCTCGCCGGATCGAAACCGAAAACCTCGAGAGATAGAGATAGAGATAGAGATCGGATTTGCGCTTTTGCGGCTGGTGGCGCGGTGGGGGAGCGGCGAGCCTGGCTTTCCCCCTCTTCTTTCCGCCCGCTTTTGCTCGTCGCTATTTTCTACCTGCGCTGGGCTGGTGGGGATGGTGGGCTGGTGGCTGCCTATTATTGTTGCGTTTACGTTTGCGGGGGTCGGCCGTCGGCGGGCGGGCGCGCGCGCGTGGGAATGCCGTGCTGGGAACGTGGCTATTCTATTCCTCCACTGCCGGCTGTGTGGTGTGGGATGCCACTGTTAAGCATCAGATTGCACTACTAAAAGCTGTTGCCATCGAAAATGCGCGTATATGCTGGTGCTGTTCGAGGTGGAATCGCTGTTTAGCTAGCTTTGTTTATCCAATTTTTTGTGATGTTCGAGACTTCGAGGTGGAATTTGCTTGCTGTTTAGCTAGCTTGTTTATCCAATTCTTTTTGTGTCCTTCGTTAGGGAATGTTTATTATAATTCATTTATCGGCACGGCAGCCTAGGCCTTGTTTAGTTCTTAAAAAATTTTGCAAAATTTTTCAGATTCTCCGTCACATCGAATCTTTAGATATATGCATGGAGTATTAAATATAGACGAAAATAAAAACTAATTGCATAGTTTGGTCGGAATTGATGAGATGAATCTTTTGAACCTAGTTAGTCTATGATTGGACAATATTTGTCACAAACAAACAAAAGTGCTACAGTACCTATTTTACAAAATTTTTTTGAAACTAAACAAGGCCCTAACACCACACGCGCTGGTGTTGGTAAAACGAGGCCGGGTGGAGGTTTCCAGGACTAGGAGAGGCCAAGGCGCCGTGGCGTGCCTGGGCTTCTCGCGTCGGCTTGCCCCTGCCACCCGCGTTGATTGACGGCTTCAACTGACTGCTTACCGCGTTGGCAGTCACTAGTCAGACTGGCAGTCAATAGTCAGACGTGGATTCGCAGATATCATTCTTCCGCTTTGTTGGTTTGGCTGATAAACCATAACAAAAAATACTGTTAAATGGCTGATAGATTCTTCTAGTGTGCTTAAACACCAATATGATTGACGGGCTGACTGTCAGCATAATTGTATGGCTGAATCTGGTGACAGTTCCAGGCATCTTTTTTCCCCACTTCTACCAGTACCAGAAATCATTGGTCATAACAATAGCATAGCAAAGTTATGTGTTCACAAAATCTCGCGAGCTGAAACATCAAGGTACTGGTCTAATATAGGAGACAGATATCACCAGACTAAAATGTCAAATGTGACGGCCTGGCACTAAAAAGAAACTCCAAGGTCCAAGTGTATCTATGTTATGACTAGACTGTACTCGGAACAAAAGTGTAAACAGTTTGGCTATTGAAATAGGCTAGCATAACGGCACTACGGCAGCTCTACCAAAGTTATTGACACAGCTGACATTTTCTTGGCTGGTAGCTTGGCTCTCACATCTTCAGTTCCGTTGTCCACGTCCCCTGAACACTGGGCCGTTTCGTTACGTGTCTGGTTCGCAGCTTCACCACTTTCCTGCCCAGGGAGTTCCTTAGCCTGGTGGCTTGCAGGAGTATTTCTTCTGGCGGTAAATTTCTCACACAGACCACTCGCTCGTTATGGTTTTCTGCACAACAAGGCTAGTTAGAAAATTGAGAAAATACAAAATCAGCTCAGCTGTGGAAATTACAAAGATAAGACAACAAGAAAACAGCAGCTATAGGAATCCCATAATAATTTTTTTTCACTAGTGGAAAATATCAATCCTATCCTACAGGATCTTGCTTGTGGTAGTGCATACAGTATTGTAATGGCCCCATATAAAGGATCAAACTGACAATACAAGAATCTGTATCAATCCATATAATTATTGGATTGACAGTCCTCTTATATCCCAAAAAAAATTGCTAACCAGTCCTATTCCATCCAATCCCAAGATGGGTGTAACCATCCATCCTCCCAATGTTGATGAGGATCAAGAAATGTGCACAATTCCAATGGAGGTTTTATCTTGACGTGGTATACTTACACTAAGATATGTTCACCTTCAGGTGTGTTATTAAGAACAGGTATTCAAGCTTGTGCAGATAGAACAGAGAAAAACAGAGCAAATAAGGATTCAAGGAGGGATGCTATCACAGCCTGGACACATAGATGATGGTATACGGGAACAGAAAGATGGAAGTTCAAGTTCACATTCATATGGTGAGATTCAAGGCTGATATTTATATTTTCCGTTTCTTTTTTATCTCCCTTTACTTCTTTCTTTTACACTTCTTCATCTCTTACCCTGTCATGAGGTTTTCCTTTCTTCTTACTTTCTCCTCTCTCTGCCTTTCATTTAATTTAACATTCTTTACACCTCATCCTTCTTTGTGCTTGCCTGTTGCACTTATTTTGCCACTTCGGTTTATACATGTACAGCTTTTTTCTTTCATTAATGAAATTAAGGCAGGGGCCTCCCCTCCCAACTTCCACTCTTCCCCAGAGAGAGAGAAGATGAAGACCCAGAAAAGGCCATGCTATGCAATTTTCAACTGAACATGGTAGGTTAACCTACATTGTATTCCTGTAGCGTCTTCTCGATGCCAATCCATACCATAAGTTGTATCCCTATCAGGAAACTAGTTCCACAGAATTCATTAATTGCAACAGAAAAGAAAAGTAACCAAGATCTTACTGTAAATTCCCTTCAAGTTAGGATGTTGACCGCGGACAAGCTCTGTCACCACTTCTAAGTGTGGATTCTTTTCCTTAAAGGCTGGAAGTTGTGCCTCCATGAAGGCCCTGCAATCAGAAAAGGTGCTAGTTGTTAAAGAGCAGATTCAGGCATTGATATCCAGTAATGAATAGTACTAACCAGCACCATATTTGATCTAAAGCCCATACAGCTGCCACTAAACTATACAAGGAAAGCACTATAGCTCAAGCTAAAATCTGATGAACGAACAGAAGCACAGGCACAGTTGCACAGAGTGCCTGATTCTATTGTTGCAACAAATAGCATGTAATTGGTCCAAATCCTGACTAAATGAGCCTCTCTTTTAACTCATTCCTAGACATCAGTACCCGCTAGTCCCACAACACATTTCTGTCTACAAATGAAACTTCTACTCATGAATGCCCTAGAAAAGCTAAAGAAGCAACATGATAGTTGTCTTCAGTTTCCAACTTCCAAATTGTAACTGCATACACACTACACTCATCTGACGAATCCTTGGCTGGGCAAATTCAACCAACCATCCGACCAATTCCCGCATTGAAGAACATGTATTACCAGGACCTTGACTAATTCTAGCAACATAATTAAGGAAATCATACGAAAACACTGTGGTCTAATGGCACTACTACCGCGTGAGGAACCAAACTATATCATCATACCTGATGCCCCTGCTGCTCCCTCCCCAATCGCAGTAGTTTACCACGAGCTTCTGCAGCTGCCAAACTCCCCTCAGCGCCATCCTGCCGAAGGGGTGGACCCAATAAAGCACATAGGCGTACACATGTAGAACCGATAAAAAAATCGAAGCAAGCATGATTCATATATACACTTTTGATTATATCAGATCCGAATACAGATAGCCAAATAGATTAAGTTAGGGTTCAGGTGCTCAGTTTTGCAAAGCAGGAAGGAAGGAGAAGGTTCGGACCGCGGACATACCTGGTGTGTGGGTACTCGCCGCCGGCAAAGGGCCCGACGAAGACCTGGGCAGCTGGGAGTAGGGCGGCGGCGGTCGCCCGTTGTCGCGCACGCCAGGTGAACGCAGGAGAGCGATATTCTTCCGGGCCTGTTTACAGCTAGCTTTCGCGCGCGCTAATGGGCCGACCACTCCTCTTTTTTGTGTTTTTTTAAACAAAAGGCTACTTTTTCACCCTCAACTTTTACAAAAGTCCATTTTTTCTCTATGAAACTCTAAAACTGGTCAAATCATCTTCCTCAACTTTTAAAACAGTACATTTTACCTCTATGCTCCGGTTATAAGCGGCTTTAAAGGTGGTTTTGTCTTTTTTATTTATTTTGGCCGATCTTTAAAAAAATCATAAAATAGACAATATAATTTTGTTGGATTTTACATGAGTAGATCTACATAGTGAATATATAATATTATATGCTTTAGTAAAAAGTTTTATTGTAGATTTTGATATATTATTTTCTGTAATTAATTAGAATAGTTTATAAGTGTAACTTCTATGATCCAATTGTGGTAAAATTCTTATGGTGCCTAATTATTCTATACTTTAACTATAATAAAAATTTCATACACATGGGATAATGTATACCTTAGTTATAGATTTATGTAGATTTAACAAGCATGAACCCTAAATAATTCTATAACTAGGTTATACATGATCCAATGAGTATGAAATTTTTACTACAATTAAGCATATAATAATTAGACCACCATAAAAAATTTACCATAATTGGGCTATAGAAACTATAGTTATGAATTATTTTAATTAATTATAGAAAATAATAGATCAAAATCTACAGCAAAACTTTATACTAAAGCATACCATTATATATTCATTGTGTAGATCTACTCATCTGGATTCCAACAAAATTATATTTTTCATTTTATGATTTTTCTATGATTTATTATGATTTTTAAAAAATTCAACCAAAATAAATAAAAAAGAAACAGCTTATAACTAGGACAAGAAGGTAAAACACACGATTTTCAAAGTTGAGGGAGGTGGTTTGCCCGGTTTTGAAGTTTAAGCATACTTTTACAAAAGTTAAAGAGAGAAAAGTTGACTTTTCCTTTTTTCCCGAGTACACGCGAATGACTACGCTGGTTCGTTAGGGACAGCGGCCCATGAAATTGCTTCATTCTTTCTCCTATTTTTTTTATTTTTCCCTTTCATTTTCCATGACACTTGGTTCTTCTCTTAATTTTTTGCTTCTAAATATTTTTATCTGTGTAACTCTTTTCATTAATAATCATCTCGTTTTCAGATCCACTAGTGAAGCTTTTCAATGTTTGTCACTAGACTAGGAGTAAAATTTGTTATTGATCTTTTTAAGTTTGTGTTCTAATCCTTTTTTATTATCCTTTTGTTTCACATAAATACGTCGTCAGCATTTTCTACAAAATCTACAAAAAATTTCTTGTTATTTTATATTTTTTTATGTTGGAACAATTTTTCTCTGGTGCTAGAGTAAATTTGTGCTAGGCGTGAGACATTTTGGTCATGAAGTAGAAATATTTTCTTGTGAAGCTACAACATTTTTCTAGCGAATCTATAATTTTTTCTTCACAAGCTAGAACATGCTTTTGCCTTAAAAGAAGGAATTTATTTTCTTCTTAAGTTGGAGCATTTTGATTTAAGCTAGCACATTTTTCTAATATTGTTTTTATACCTTCTTTTAAGATAGAAATACCATAAAATATCTTAATTAAGGCCTTGTTTAGTTCCAGTCCGAAATTTTTTTGCGACACTGTAGCATTTTCGTTTGTTTGTGGTAATTGTTGTCCAATCATGGACTAACTAGGTTCAAAAGATTCGTCTTGTAAATTTCGACCAAACTGTGTAATTAGTTTTTATTTTCGTTTATATTTAATACTCCATGCATGTGTCTAAAGATTCGATGTGACGGGGAATCTTGAAAAGTTTTTGGATTTTGGGTGGAAGTAAACAAGGCCTAAGATAGATACTAATCCTCTGATTCTAAAGTATAAGATACTTTAGCTTTATAGATACATATATTTTGTTATGTACTTATATACACGCTATGTCTAATGTAGATACATAATAAAAATATTGTATCTAGAAAAGCTAAAACATCAAATAGTTTGGAATTTAGGGAATATAAGTCAGGAACTCTCAAGTCTTAAAATTTATCAATTTTAAATCATGTTTTGGGAATCAAAACAACGGAAAAAGGACTACACACATGTGAACTATTGAAACTGCATGCTCTGTGTTGAATCCAAATGCCTTGTTGTTGATCAGGTACAGTGGGGTAAGTGGGCTGTTGGAGTGGCGCTTTTGTTAGGGAGCCTAGATTAAGAGCAATGATGTTTAGAGGAGAAGTGAAAAAAGATGTTTAATGAAAAAAAATAGTTTTTCTCCGCTGTACCAGCATCTGATGCTTAGAGGTGGATAAGATACTTAATATTGCACCGGTGATTTGTGTGTGCTAACTAGATTATAGTATCGAGCCTACCTAATAAATACCAAATTATATTATATAGTGATTAACTTCTATGCCAATGCTTGATGATATGATAATTTAAGTACCACCAAGTACCTTGTATTGTATATCATTGTGCATCTTATGAAACAAATCAGAGGGCTTGTACTTTAGCACGGACGAAACATGGTCCATGCATGTACAAATAAACTACAAGTGCCTATTGAAGCAAGTAGTTTTTATCCCACGAAACACAACATAGAAGTAGATGATCATATCATAGGCGCACTTATCCCTATGAATGTTTTAATGTGTACAAGCACACATTCTACCTCTATATGTACCTCCTAGAAACTAATCCAACAAATCTTGATATTCACATTAGGTACTCACTTGCATGTTGTCTATTATTAAAAAAGTGCCATTATATACCTTTAAATAAATAGAGAAACAGTGACACCAATGTCAAATCAAAGAATTGGACTTGGATGAGCAAGTTAACGCAAGGATCCTAATGAATGAGACCGATTGGTTCAGTGATGCTAGCACATTTGTCCAACTATCTTGTGGAATAATTTCAATAATAGGATGGGATAAGAAAAGTCTTTTGATAATATTGTATTAGGATTTCTGGTAAAATGGATGAATTCGCCTGTTAGCATGGATGAAATCTTCTTTTTCTGTTATGTGTATAAATAATTCAACCCATACTCTGTGTGGATGAAGAATTTTAATAGAAATAACTACAATAGATTAAAGAATGAATTTAGACCCCATGACTAATCATTTGCTTATGTTTGATCTTTCTATTTTCGTGAAACACAAGCGATAACCAAACGTTCGTTTGGTTCTTTTTCCTTGCAAGAAAACAACCATATAAATACTTTCTTATCTTTGTGCAGCTATGATAGATTTCAGTTACCAATTAGTCTATATTACTTTTATCCATATTCATAGTTTTTTGCTTTACATCGTACTCCACTTACATGTGTTTAGGTAAAACTTTAGTTATTGTTCCACTTTATATTACTTTTATAATGACGTAGGTTGGTGTTGCTTTAGGTTATCTGTAATGATGATGGATGTAGCTAATTTATATACAAATTTAGAGGTTGCTTTAAATTATTTTTTTATAATGGCATAGATTTGTAATTTAGGTGAAGATTAGGAGTTACTTGAATTTATTTTTCATTAATACAAAGTGGGTAGTTTAGATATAGATTTAGAAGTTTAGAGCATTTTTATAATGGCGTGGATATATTTTTCCAAAAAATATAATCTATATCGAATTATCGATGATAGTCTACCATATTGATGCCTTAATGTTTTTCTTGTGAATTTTTAGGTTTGCCTTTTGTTTCTATTCTAACACGTCTCATGAGAATTGAGATGGACACTTTAAAAAAAGTTTTTAATAATTAGTACCAGTGTGATTCAGTCTATGAAAATACAAACTTAAACTTCGTTTAAAAGGCAGAATCTCATAACACAAACTTAGCTTCTGCCGGTGTTTTTCCTTTCCGGTGCTGTGCTAAGCAGACCTACGGTAGCTGAAAAAAAAATCTGTGTCAGGTGAGATACGCGTCACTGTCCTTGAAAGTCAAACGGAGGAGATCAGACACGCTCCTGAAACGCCCAAAGAGCAGCGTCGGAACCGTGGCCAACTGCACCAGAGATCCAGGCCGGAGTCGGCCCCGTTCAGATGGGCATTTGCAGGCATGCGCCCGCGCGCTGCGGCCGAAAGAAAAAGATTGTAACGGCAGGGCACGACCCAGAAAAACGCGTCTTCCAGCCCACCCATCCGTCCCGTCGTGCCGTGCTCCCGCGGTCCACCGGTGAACACGCGCCGAATCGATCGGCCCCTGCCGCCTGCCTATACACGACCATCACACACCAAGCTGCAAGCACTTGTTCCACTCGCACACCACACCCCGGCAAAGCGACCGAGAGCAGCCTCTGCAACTCTCTCTCTCTATCGATCGCCGGGCCACGCAGCAGGCAGCAGCGACGCGCGCACACAAGTGAAGGGGAAGTGGTTGGGGGGGGGGTTTCTCGTCCTGGCTATGAGAGGTTTAAGGCGGTGGCTGCCGTTCTGCGGCGGCGGCTGCTGCTGCTGCGGTGAAGGAGGCGCCGGCAGGGGAGGGGGCGTGGCGGACGGACTGGTGTGGGATGTGGCCCTCAAGGCGCACGCGTCCGGTGACTACTCCATCGCCGTGGCGCAGGCGAACGAGTCGCTCGAGGACCAGGCGCAGGTGCTGGCGGCCCCGGCCGCCACGCTCGTCGGCGTCTTCGACGGGCACGGCGGGCCCGAGGCCGCGCGGTTCGTCAACAGGCGCATCTTCTCCCATATCCAAGGTGAGCTCGATCGATCGCTGCCTGCATGCTGTAGATCATCCCCGATATGGCTGCATGTTGTACGACTGTTTCTGACTGACATGTCGAGACGACCCTGCGCAGGCTTTGCGGCTGAGAACGGGGGCCTGTCGGCGGAGGTGCTCCAGAAGGCGTTCGGCGCGACGGAGGAGGAGTTCATAGGCCTGGTGCAGAAGTCGTGGCCGTCGCAGCCGAGGATCGTCTCCGTGGGCTCCTGCTGCCTGGTGGGCGCCATCGAGGGCGGGACGCTGTACGTGGCCAACCTCGGCGACTCGCGCGCCGTGCTGGGCCGCCGCGGCGGCGGCGGCAAAGGGAATAGGCGTGTGGTGGCGGAGCGCCTGTCGCAGGACCACAACGTCGCCGACGAGGACGTGCGGCGGGAGGTGGCCGAGATGCACCCGGACGAGCCGCACATCGTGCTCAACAGCCACGGCGTGTGGCGGATCAAGGGGATCATCCAGGTGTCGCGGTCCATCGGCGACGTGTACCTCAAGAAGCCCGACATCTGCAGGAACAACCCGGCGCTGCAGCAGTCCCTCTGCCCGTTCCCGCTGCGCCGCCCCGTGATGAGCGCCGTGCCGTCCATCACCACGCGGGAGCTGCGCCCGGGGGACCGGTTCCTCATCTTCGCGTCGGACGGGCTGTGGGAGCAGCTCAGCGACGAGGCCGCGGTGGGCGTCGTGGCGAGCAGCCCGAGGAAAGGCGTGGCCATGCGCCTGGTGCGTGCCGCGCAGCTGGAGGCGGCGCGGAAGAAGGAGGTCAAGTACGACAAGATCCGGACCATCGAGAAGGGCCAGCGCCGGCACTTCCACGACGACATCACCGTCGTCGTGCTCTTCCTCGACAAGTGCAGGGGCGCCGCCAGGTCCGGCCCCGAGGACATCGACGGCACCTATGCGCCGCTGGACGTGTTCTCCTACAGCCCCGCCGGCGATCACGAGGACCCGACCAAGCCCGTCCTGCGTCGTTGAGACGGATCGATCCGTGTTCCGCTCCGCGTGTTCTTCCATTGCTTTGCTTCGCTCTCTAAACGAGAGAGGTGTACATAGGAACCATGCTTGAGTTGTTTCGTTTGGAATGCAGGAATCTTTGCCGATTCTTGCATGAATTGAGTTGTTTCCCGTTCAAGGACAATTCGCTTGTAAAGAAATTAATACAGTGTCAGGTCATGTGTCATTAGATTGTAAATCTTCATCAATCTCTTCTCACTCTCTTTTTTTAAAAAAAAAATCTATTGCATCCAACAGTTCTAGCTACTATCTGCTCTTCCGATGTTATGTTCTTCATAGCTGTCAGTGTCAACCGATGGAGAAGATGAATATACTCAGCACTTGCTGGTTAGCAGCCGGGCGCTGGCGACCTCCTTCCAGCGAGTGAACTGCATGTGAGGCAGCAGGCAAGCCGGTCGTCACTCGTCAGCGGTTATGGTCTCGGCGACGGTCTGCTTTGGAATATGGCGATGTGGAAAGACAGCAACAATCGTGGATCAGTTTCCTCAAAAACAATCGTGGATCGGTTCAACCAGCAATATAATTCTTGACCTCTGAGTCAAAAAGAGTGATGGCATCGATGCCCGGATGTCCAGGATCACGAGAAATGGTGGACGAACTAATCATGGAGTTTTTTTTTTAATATATAAAAAAACTGCCGGCAGAATTCTGCCCAGCTTGTATTGATAAAGAGGGGATAATTAAAAAAGATATTTCTAGTCAAAATAGCAAGTAGAGGGAAAATTTAAGAAATGATCTCGCTCAACATCACTCTTGTAATGCTATTCGGTGGGTGCTCCAGTCTTGCTGGTGACTTGCTAGTGGGCAAGACAACCTAAACATTTCTACATTCTTAATGGAATACGGGCCAACTTTCTCACGAAAATGACTACACCACAAGCTAACTATCTTTTTTGGTTTTAGGTAGTCCATAATTTACTCCTAGAGTGACATCAAGAAAGGAGAGAGAAGGTTGGAAAAAAATTCATATACAACACCATTGCAAAATGCATCTATACGACACGGTATAATTGCGTGACACAGTCGATCTCTATATCGTACGGATCAGCTAACCACATAAGGAAACTGTTAGACCACAAGGATCGCCTTAGCTGGTGGGACCTATAGACATACGACACTACAAGCGGATGATGTCGCACGTGACGCACTTCGCATATATTTTTTGTGAGAAGGTTTTGACACCACCCTTCTCACTATGGCTACCGATGCCATAGAGAAGGTTTTGACACCACTCTTCTTACTGCAATTGGTGATGGCAGCTTGTAGTACCAATGGTGCGACTCAAAATGATATGTAATTGAGAATACTCAAACATCATGTAACAAACCGTTGTACTATGTCAGTGGGGTTAATAAATATATATCCAGGTGGAAATCCTCCCGTGGTCGAATTTATCAAAAAAAAAAACACGGAGTGGTGAACATTCCTGCCCGGATGAATAAAAAATGAATTTGCTGGTCTTTGTATGCTCACGCGTAACCGTTAGCAAAGAGAGATACATTGATTTTTTTTTATGTAGGTAGAGATATTTAGATAGCTTGAGTCTATCTTTTTCTAGGCACGCTTTCGGGTCTTATCCTCTTTACTAACACTTGGGGGCGTTGAAAGGCATTCGTAACTGTTTTGCACGCAGCGGCGTTGAAAGGCACCGTTCAAAAATTCGTGTATTCCTTTATTCCCATAGTTTTCATGAGATGAGTAGTAACAGGGACCGTGCTTCATCGGAAGACCGAGGGTATGTTGAGTTAGGAGCAGGTTCGCTTGAGTTTATCTACCAGCCATAAAATTTCAAATAAGCAAATATATTTTGTTCATAACTTGGTGAGTTGTGGTTGGCCAAAGATGGTATGCCATGCCACCCTCGAGAAGCGAGATGATCAGCCGTCCGGAGCTGGTTTTGGTATGCAATATAAACTATAAGGTCTTATTTAGTTTCAAATTTTTTTACAAAATGGACACTAGCATTTTCGTTTGTATTTGTCAAATATTTTTTAATCATAGATTAACTAGGCTTAAAAAATTTATCTCGCAAGCTACAGATAAAGTGTATAATTAATTATTTTTTTTATTTATACTTAATGATTCATACATGTGCCGTAAAATACGATGTGACGAGAGATCTAAAAAAACTTTGCAAACTTTTTTGAACTAAACAAGGCCTAAGTAAGCCACGCGAAAAACTTGCCATTCGGCAGCGCCCACGTTGTCCAAATCAGATAAGCTTTTATAAGCCTTGTTTAGTTCTAAAAAAATTTGAATTTTTTTAAAATTCACATCAAATCTCGCGGTATATGCATAAAACATTAAATATAGATAAAAAACAACTAATTATACAGTTTATCTGTAATTACCAGACGAATCTTTTAAGCCTAGTTAGTTCATGATTACATAATATTTATCAAATATAAACAAAATTGCTATGATGTCTATTTTGCAAAAAAAAAAAATTGCGCCTAACAAGGCCCTAGATCGTATTTGTGGAGCCCTGGATATATAAAACTGTTGGCAGTCGGGAGAGGGTCGGTCTAACCTTTATGGCCGTGGTCCCTGGAATCGTTTCCTCAGTTTGAAGCCTCAACGAACAACATGTGTCATGTTTAGTCAACAAAGTTTCTTCCGAATTCAGACTCACGCAACTTGAGTGCATGCAGTATACTTGAGTGTATATATATATACGCACTATACATATTAATATGTATAGCTTAGTGTTAACGCGTTTTGGCGTCATCGTTGCAACTGAGAGCATACATGAACTAGAAAAAGGTTGGACTTTTGGCGGAGGGACTTTGCTGAATCCGGACCTCTCACCTGGAAACAGAGGCGAACCCACGGCATCCTCCGTCGACCGTCGTCTACGCAAGCATCCACTAGTCCGAGCCATCGGCATCTCCACTGACCTGACCTGTTGACCAAGACCGTGTCCAGGACGGCGGCCAGCGCAAAGAGACAGAGCTGTACAGTACGTTCTTCCTTCTCCGATTCACTGTGTGACACTGTGGTGGGTGCCGGTGGCCACGGCAGACGCGCACGGAAACCATTCGGGGGCGCCGGGCCCGGGCGGGCGTCACGTCAGAACCCGCGTGCCGCGTGCCGGGCTGCCGGCAGCAGATGGGTGGGTGCCACATTTCCCCCCTTCGTTCCGGTTCCGGATGGGAACATCTGCGTGCGTGCACCGTGCAGGCCTGCGGAAAAAATGAAAGACTTTTTGTTTCGATGGCCATTGTCCGTTGAGGTTGTTATGAATTGATTGAGAGATGCGCTGCTTTGGATCGGCCAGACGTTGACGGCGATCGAGATGAGCCTCCTGAGGTGCCCAGGTTTGGGCCTTGTTTAGTTCCAAAATATTTTACAAAATCGACACCGTAGCTCTTTCGTTTGTATTTGACAAATATTGTCCAATCATAAACTAATTAGGTTCAAAAGATTCATCTCGTCAATTTCGACCAAATTGTGCAATTAGTTTTTATTTTTATCTATATTTAATACTTCATGCATGTGTCTAAAGATTTGATGTGACGGAGAATCTGAAATATTTTGTAAAATTTTTTGCGAACTAAACACGGCCTTGGGACTTCTTCCTTGGCTTCTCGGCAGTCAAGTCTCCCCCGTATCCGGTTGCCTAATGTGGTGTCATGTAACTAGGGCCTTGTTTAGTTCCGAAAAATTTTGGGAAATAAACACTGTAGCACTTTCGTTTGTATTTGACAAATATTGTCCAATCATAGACTAACTAGACTCAAAAGATTCGTCTCGTCAATTTCGACCAAACTGTGCAATTAGTTTTTATTTTCGTCTATATTTAATACTCCATGCATGCGTCTAAAGATTCGATGTGACGGAGAATGTGAAAAATTTTGCAAATTTTTATGGAAAGTAAACCAGGGCCTTGTTTAGTTCCGAAAAGTGAAAACTTTTCGGAACTGTAGCACTTTCGTCTGTTTGTGACCAATATTATCTAATTATAGACTAACTAGGATCAAAAGATTCGTCTTGTGATTTACAGCTAAACTGTGTAATTAGTTTTTATTTTCGTCTATATTTAATGTTTAATGCATGTGCCACAAGATTCGATGTGACGGAGAATCTTGAAAACTTTTTGGTTTTTGGGGTGAACTAAACAAGGCCAAGGCCTAGGAGTACCCATGCGTCTTCCTGCATTCATGGCGTTTTCATGGAAATTGCAGTGCAGGCGACTGATGGGACAATGGGAGTAGGCGGAGTACACATTCAGGACAGGAAGTCAGGAATGGAACGATGATGCAACGTCAGAGCGACTCCCTCGGAGATGCTCCGTAGGTTCTGCTCGGAGATGAATCCGTCGGCCGTAGATGATTAGCTTGTCACATTGACAGTTGTCACGGTACTGCAGTGCAGTATACGCAAACTAGGCAATACGGTACTCTTAGTGGGGATGAAAACGGATCGGATACGAGGATACGAACGGATATCACTGATATTATATTTGTTTTCATATTTCTGGTCGGATTCGGATTCGAATATGGATAATATCAACCATGTCGGATAAGATATGATTAGATGTCGACATCACAAATATACGATTTAAGTATTCGGATACGGATACGGTATCGGATGTTGAATATTCGGACTCGGATACGGACAGATCTGAATCCTCTAAACGAATTCGGTCTCGAATACGGTCGGAAAATATCCGTACCGTTTTCATCCCTACTCCTTACCGAAGAATTCTGAAAAGTTAAAGCATCTCAAATTTAATCAATATTATAAAAAATAGAAAAATTTATAACATTAAATAGATATTACTATAAAAATATAATTAATAAAGAATCTAATGGTACTTAGATAGTATCATAAATGTTATTATGCTATCGTATAAATTTAATTAAATTTTAAATGATTTAACTTTTCAAGATCTTTGGAATATCATAATTTAGGATGAAGAGAGTATGTTATCTGACAAAGACCACGATCAGGTCACCGGAGATTATACGGAGCTAGGAGTTTTTTTTAAAAAAAAGTGCAAATACACATGCGGCACACAAGTATCTATAAAAAGAACCATATATATAATAAAAAAATTATAATATTAGACTTAGCCCTTATAATAAACGTACTACCTCCAATCTAGTTTATAAGACATTCTTTTAACATGACACAATCTCTTAAATTATACTTTGTCATTCATTTATTGTATACTATATTATTTATAATTATTAACATATGATTATTAGACAATAATACATTTGATTAGAAATCTGATTGTATCAAGTTTGTATTATTATAGTATTAAAAGTTGTTAGTTAATTGGTTGAAACTATAAAGTTTGATTCTTGATCTGCACGAAAATACCTTATAACTGAATCCAAGGGAGTACATACTAATAAAGAATTATCAAGCCACAAATTTATTAACAATCTAAATCGATCAAATCATGTTATGATATGATTGATCAAAATTCACATAAAAATTCTAAGATGCATTACTTTTATTATAATCATAAAAAATTTATTTTTTAATATAATTCAAACCACTGAGACGAGAAAACATAGAGCATCTCTCTATCCTACATAGCCACAAATTTTATTTTCTAAATTACTATTGTTTCGAATATCTGTCATGTCTTGCATAAAATCAAAGAGTAAAAAAGTATATAAACCACATATTTGCCTTGTCTTTTTTTCCAAAAGTTAACATTGTTAAAATGATTTAATAGAATAGGGAAAAATTGTTCCTTCAGTTCTAAAACGTAAAAGTAAAATTATAAAGTTTTTAAAAGAGTTAAATACACTGGTGGCCCTTTAACTTATGTGCCTCTGCCACTTAGATCCACGGACTTGCAAACTTGAAATATGCCTATCTGAACTTGTTTAGTCATACACAAGAGGTTCATACTCCTTTAGAGGACGACTAGGATAAAATTTTACAAAACCACTCTATGTAGTATCTTACTACCTACAGCCTCCTCCACCAACATTGGCATCAACGCATTGCTCCCAGGCTGGCCTGCTGCGGCCTCGCCACACCTGCATACCAGCCCGCCATGTTTCTTTGCGCGACAAGGGTGGTGCTCGGCGAGGTCGTGGCCCTATGGATCGCGGTGTCATGGTTGTTGGTGAAAGATGGAGATGTCGTGGTAGTCAAGGCAGCGAGACCTGGCAGAACGACATGGGGAGGATGGCATATCGGTGGTGCGGACTCCTCGCTCAACGTGTAGCCGAGGCTGGAGGTGCTTTTCTCCAATGATGTCGCGTGCCACCGAGAGGTCTCGGGCATCGTCCAACACCAAGGCTCCATTGTGGGCCACAAAATCAAGAAGTTCAGGCTGTCCATGGCAAGGCATCATATAGCTGAAGCTCATCCACTGCAGCGAGATGGACGACGCAGGCAAATGCGCACTGGTTCATCTCGGCCTATCGGAGGGGTTTTAGGTGCAGGTGGGCGAACGCGGGGTGCACAACTGAGGAAATTACTACGCTAGGGTGTTTTTTTATAAAATTTTATCTTAGTCAGCAACTATATAAAGAGATATGAACCTTTGGTGCACGATTAAACAAGTTTAGGGAGGCAAATTTCAAGTTTACAAGTTTATGTACCTAAGTGGCACAGACGTACAAGTTAAAGGGCCACCAGTGTATTTAACTCTTTTTAAAATGAGGGTAAATCATCATTTTTCTTCAAAACGAGGGCATAAACGCCACAGCCCCTTAAGACTATGTTTCATTACTTACATTGTGTTGCATTACTCATCTCTATGTAGTCTAGTAGAGATTAGACCTCATAAAAAGCTAGGTCAAGTCAGATTCAATGCGTTAAAGGATTGGACTATATTTCTCTTTTTTCTACTTTGTGTTAGGTCATGGGTAAAAAATCGTGGCCTAAATTTGATATGATGCCCAGATTGGGTCAAGTGGCCTATGCTTTTCCAGAAAAAAGTTCAACCATACTTTTATAACGCGAATAAGTTTTCTACTAGTGTTGGAGTACCAGCTTACTAGAAAGATAGCAAAAAAGTGTTGCCACACTGAGTCAGCCACCTCAAACCCACCCAACTCTCAAAAAACTAAAAAATGAGTCGTAGAAGTATTACCAATGAAATATTCTTCAAGATGTTGCTTTGTAGTATGCTTCAAAAAGTCTTCAATTGTTCCTCCAAATGAATCTTCATCTTGTCCATCAATTTGCCATCAGAATCCATCAATCAGGGCCATCACATCTAGAGATATGATCAATTTCAAATAGATCTAGTAGAAATGATGTGAACGATGTCAGTGTCTACTAGAACTTCAATAGTGCCTACTAAAATGACACTCCTACCTCCTTGCTCTAGGTGCCTACTAAAAGTTCAGTAGTGTCTAGGCACTCCTACCTCCTTGCTTTGATGGGGGCACAAGAGAAGAGCATACTTGAAGGTATTGGTAGAATGAAGGTGAACAGTGTGTGTAGGAGGAGGTGGCGATGAGTGTGGGTGCCTTCTTAGATGGGTTGTTGGCATGGTGGAGGCGACCGATATGATGACTAGGAGGCAGAGAGTGCATATAGGGATGGCATGGCAACGGGCATAAGAATCCTCTTGGACAAGGTCACTAGGGGGTGGTGGAGGTGGGCGATGTGGTTAAAGAGGCAAGGGTGGTAGATTTGTAGTTATGACAAATTGTACGGGTGTAAGTACGGAATGACTAAAGCGGGGTTAAATTTAGCTCTAAATTAAATTTAAAGCAACAACTTTAGTCCATAAAATTTTAAACCCCCCTTACTAGCTTGGCATCTAAGTTATTCTACAAAGACAAACTAAGAAGCCCTCAAGTCCATGGGATCACATCAAGACGTATCAAGTCCTTAGCAAGGTTCACAATAAGATATATGTCCTTAAAGAGAAAGAATAAAACCTATGCTACGCTACCAAATAAATCTAGTTGTCACCCAAAAGAACTTGCACACAAATAAGCAAAGCAAGAAGTAATGCAATAAACAAAAATAGAGGTGGCTGATCTCCCCCATGGTATTGGGTCATTTCCACAATATCGGGTTCATGTTGGTGCACCAAAGATTCACCAATGCTCAGTTAAAAGCTTGCTTCACTAGTGAATACTCATTTAGACTCTAAAGGGTAGGTTTCAAACCATATACACCAACTAGAGCCTCCTCAACAATAACTCCACCAAGAAAGTTCACCAAGTGCTCAGTGAGGTCTATCTAGATGATGGAAATCGCCAATAGCAACAATTCTTCAGCTCCAAGAGAAATCCAACCGAGAACAATTGTAGCACTCAAGGTTAACTCTAAGTTCTCACTTCTTGATTTGGATGGTTCTCAAAAAGGTTCGCAATCCTCTCTACAAAGTTCTTGCAACGAGGATGGAAGACTAGCTCCAAATGAGCTAGTGGTTACATTTATATATAGAGGGTGAAGGGGCTATTAGCCTTTGGAAAAAAGTTAGCATGGTCTAGGGGGAGGGGAGTTGTTTGAATTGCCTTAATTTCTTACAGGATTCAAAGAAACATATTAGTAAGGTTCAAAAGTTACAAAACTTATTTGTAACTTTTGGAGATGTCCAAAAGTTTTGAAGAAATCTTGAGAAGTTTAGATCACGAAATTCCACAAAACAACGCCAAGTCCAAAAAAAAACAGCCAAAGGGTTCAACCTCCTGGTCGCGACTGCAATGACGATATGCTCCCCAAGGTCGAGGACATGAGCACACTGAGTTGGTATATGTCCAGATTTGACATAGTGGGATTATTGTAGCGAGAGAGGGTGACTTTATACATTGTCAAGAGAAATTGCCAATTTATGCAAATAAATATTATTGTCCATCTGTAATTACTATAAAGGTAAGTTTTAGGCAATATGTATTCGACTTTGATATTCTAGGCTTTTTTTTCTGACGACATAACACATGGATATTTCTTTTCTTTTTAGAAACTACACATGGACATACTTGCCTGTGAAAGGAAATGAATTCAGTAATGCTACTATTAAGACGTCCGTCCGCGTCGGACGGACTTCCGACTCGACCGAGCGCGGCGCTTCGCTTTCTCCGCTCGTATTATCCATATTGCTCTCTCCGCTTCTGCTTTCTTCTCTAACAACTTCCCTCACTCACTCTTCTCTGTCCCTCCTTCGCATTTGCTGGTCGCTAGAATAGAGGGTCATCGTGCCCGTGCGCAAGCAAGCTCGGGAACACAATCTCGCCGTCTGTGCTTCCTTCCTCCTTCTTCCCTCATGCCACCACGCTCTCCCATAACCTCGCCGCCTGTGCTGACTCCCCCCTTCTTCCCTCACGCCACTGCGCTCTTCACATACCCACTAGAGAGGAGGACGACGGCGACGGCTCCGACGAGGTAGGTGGCACATGGATGTGGATCTGAGGCATTCTTCCTTCTCTGGATCTAGATCTGAGGCCTTCTCTCTTCTCTAGATCTAGATTTGAGCCCTCCCCCAGCTCCTTCCTCATCATCCCCCTGCTGCTCCTCCTTCCTCCTCCTTCTCCTCTCCTGTTTGGATCTAAGAGATGTGGTGGCGCCTAAGGTTCCAGTGAAGTTTCGGTGTTCAGCTCTCGTGTTTGTTGGAATGGTTCTTTTTCGGTATTGCAACAAGCGATTTGGGAATGTTGCAGTGGTATTTTTTCTGTTGCAAACAGTTTTTTTTCTGATATTGCGTTAGTAATGCTTTGAGATGTTTGCAGTTGTTGTAACATTATTTTTCGATGTTGCAGTGGATGTTTTTTTAATGTTGCAGTAGATTTTTTTGATGTTGCATTGCATACTTTCGGTTGTTGCATTAGATGATATTTTGATGTTGCAATAGCTTTTTTGTTTGTATCAGCAGTTTTTTTATTGTTGCAACATAATTTTTCGTTTGTTGCATTAGATGTTTTTCGATGTTGAAATAGCTTTTTTTTGTTGTTGCATCTGCTGGGGCGGGCCGCGGGCTATGGGGGACGAGCTGGTGGCGGACGGAGGTGTCGGAGGTCGGCAAGGTTTGAGATTGGGCAGATCTGTGCGCGTGGAGGGCAGAGGTGTGTCCCTAGCGTGGCGAGTGGGGAAAGGACTGGTTTCCTTTCTTCCTACAGGGCGGCGAAGGTGCTAGGGGGTCGGCGAGGTTGAGGATGGGTGGATCTGTGCACGTGGAGAGGGGGGGGCAGGGGTGTGTCCTCGGCGTGACGAGCGGGAAAAAAGGTCTGCTTCCTTTCTTCTTCGTACAGAGGCGGACGAGATCGGGTTCATATCTCTATTTTTCTTTTCTCCTGTCTATGTGGAGGAGGTGGACAGTGGTGTGTATAAAAAGTCAGCATCCGGACAGTAGCGCTCGGATCGGACGTCCGGACGCTAGAAATGAATTGTAGGTTCTTTTGTTGGCTTGAGGTGGGCATAGGACTGATGTATTGAACAGCCAAGCCCAAGCCCATGTTGGGTCCATAGCATTTTTTTTTTCAAAAGCCCATTTTGCTATTTGACAGGCCATGAACAAAGCTAAATGTACTGCATAGTTTGTTAGGTGATTAGGTCCTCTGTATATCGGTCTGTCTGTCTCTAAAAAAAGGTGGAAGAAAGAAAGGTATGCTGTTATGGGAACTCACCAAAGCGTATCCATGGCGGCTCTTGCCATTGGCCTCCTAAGCAGTTTGTTCTGCTCGAGTAATTACCCACAGCATTGTTTAATCACGCTTAATCAAGTACAATGGCTGGTGCCTGTCTATCAGATTAAAGGTGCCTTTTATTCACATTCCGTTCTCCTCTTTTCTTCGATCTGAGTGGACAGCAGACAGCATGCATGCAAATCATACTCTTCACTTGAAGGACCACAAGGACCACAGTGCATTCTTGCTACGCATCACTGTTCCCTTTCTGAGTTGGAACTCCACTTTCAGAAATAAACAAACAAATAAAAAAGGAAAATATAGTACTCAGATCCTGCCCTTACAATTATTCATTGGTTAACCTGTGACTGGAACATCACTTATATATAATTGGAGTATCTATAACAGACTTGAGAAACTTGCGCAGTCTACTACTCTTAGCTAGCTAGTTGTGGCTCATACTAATCAGATCCATCATGCATTGTTGTTAATCTATTCCCCTGGGTCTCTAGTATTGAGATCAAGCTTGGTTGAATGCATGCTTGAATACCTTCTCACGAGTCTACTAGCATAGAGAGAATCCATGTTGATTCGCATTATATATTAGCAAGAATGTCAGCCAATAAGCAAATTTGCTGTGTCATTTTAAAACTGATAAGCTTGACGGGATACATTTTTATTTTAACTAGCTTCCTCGTATTTGTGTACTCCTTGCAAATCCATCTGTCTTCATACTGTAAAAAACGGCACAGTTAATATATATATATATATAGCTGCTACTCCAAGCTAATCGGCATAATTAACCGAGTGGAATATATCTCACACGCGTTGGCTACCTTCTTTAGGTATTTGCTGGTAGAAAGGTTTGGTTAAACTAGGCTTTGTGGGGATTAACAGCCGCAACTTTAGACCTTCACTGCTTCGCAAATTATCGCAAGTGGAAGCTGGAAAGTATATATGCATGTTCAGCTTATGAAGATTAATTAGTGCATGCATGGACACAGGTTCGGTCAAATCAGTCTTCTCCCGGCCCGGCTGCGAACGAAAGCGACGCATGCCAAATCTCTGTCGACTGATTGGGCGGAACTGAAGCACGCCACGTAGCCCTACTGCGCTAGTGCCCTGCTTGCCGGCCGGCCGGCCCTAGCTAATTGCTCTCTCAATGCGACTTATAGTGTCAGTCATGTGATTTGTCCTGGAAGGATACTTTACTGTCAGTTAAGACATCTGAGTCATCTGACACTAACACTAGCTGCCAATCCAAATTAAACTCGGCGTAAATTTTAATCTCTGCAATTGCAACCTCGTACCGTCGAGTGCACAAAACTATGCAGGTTGGCGAGCGCAATGAAGGTTCCTGCAGCTGGAGGTACTACTGATGTGTTAAGTTTCTCGGACACGACAGTATTATCTGCTCAAGAAAGTTCTCTGTTTTGGGCTGATCATGAACATGTACATAAAAGAAGGCTTCCCTCTTTCATGAAAAGAAGTTAACAATGACTTAAAAAATTCTTTGCGTAAATTGACTACTAATTGCATATCTACCATCCACTACTTACGACACTTCTACAAAACCCTACTCTCTCAGTCCTGCCTTCCTCTCTCTTCTTTCTTCTACATCCCTCAGTTTGCACAAGCATAGCAGATAATGGAGCTGAACACTAGAACCAGCAAGGGCAAGGGCAAAGCCATGGCCAAGATCCTGGAAGAAGAGGAGGAGGAGGAAGAGGAAGATGACGACTTCTTCAGCCCAAGCGGCTGCGGGTGCTTCCTCTGCGCCATCAAAGAGCCGGACGCCCGGCTCCGCCGGGCCAGCCTTTCTGCCTTCTTCAGGGAGCTACCATACTGCGACGATGACGGCGGGACCGCCGGCGCCGGCAGCAATGGCGGCCAGTCATGTGCCGCGGCGGTTGGCGCCGTGTGGCGGGCGGCCATGTCCGCGCCCGATGACCCCGAGCTCCCTTCGCTCGGCGCGATCCGGTGCATGTCCCTTCTCCTCGCCCGCGCGCTCGCCGACGCGGCGTGGCTTCATCGCGGCGACAACGTGTACGTGCCGTACTATGCCGCCCATGTCATCGGCTCCTACACCATCCGCTCCTCCGCGCACGCCGAGCTGGCCGTCGCGGCCGGAGCCGTGCGCCCGCTGTTGGCCCTACTCGGCGGCGCCATGACGTGGGTCGAGCAGCGCGCGGCGGCGCGAGCCCTGGGCCACCTCGCCAGCTACGAGTCCACGTTCCCGGCCGTCGCACGCCACGCCGCCGAGGCGGTGCAGCTCGCCGTGCGTTCCGCGTCCACTTGCATCGGCGACGTCTACGCCAACTTCGTCGCGCTGGCACCGAGCAGGCGGCCGAAGTACCAGCGCGACCTCATGACGTGCGGGATCGGCGGCGGCGCCGACGCCGAGGACAGGAAGGCGGAGGAGTGGGCGAGCCAGCTCCAGTGCTGGTCGCTCTACTTGCTGAGCTGCCTCGCCTCCAGGGACCTGTCATCTCATGCCATGATATGCCAGGACGTCTTGTTCTTGAGCGAGCTGTCCCGGATGTGGGGCGGACTGGCCAACGGCGACTCGCCCGCCGGCGTCGGCTTGCTGCGCCTCCTCTGTAGGAGCCCAGTCGGCCGCGCCGCCATCGCGGCGTGCCGCGATGCGCTGTCCAGTCTTTGTGACCTCGCGCGTTCGTCCGATGACTGGCAGTACATGGCCGTAGATTGCTTGCTCCTCCTCCTCGACGACCGCGCCACATGGCACGCCGTTGCTGATGCAACGGCGCCGTGCCTCTCTGACTTGGTCGATCTCCGGCACCTCGGTCCAAGGCGACGACTCGGAGATGCCATTGCAACTGCACTGCTCCTTGATGACGGCCATGTCGTCGGTGACCGTGAACTAGGTGCGGAAGCGAAAAGGGCGATCGCCGGCGTGAGAGAGCAGAAGGGAGAGAGGAAGGAGAGAGAGGAAGCAATGCCTAGGGATGAGTTGCTGAAGAGAGAGATCTTAGCCAAGGAGAAGAAGAGGCAAGGCAACGACAGCTTCATGCATGGCGACGTGGACAAGGCCATTGATCATTACACCGAAGCTTTGGAGCTGTGCCCTCTGAGCAGGAGGAGGGAGAGTCTGGTGCTGCACAGCAACCGCGCGCAGTGCCGGCTCGCGCGGCGCGACGCCGACGCGGCGGTGAGCGACGCGACACGCGCGCTCGCGCTGGCGCGGCCGGCGAACGCGCATGCCAGGAGCCTGTGGCGCCGCGCGCAGGCGTACGACATGAAGGGCATGGCCAGGGAGAGCCTCCTGGACTGTCTGGCCTTCGCCGGAGCGTGGCTCGACGGCCGGAAGCACCCTCGGAGGGCGGCGCGCGGTGCGAATCCGAAGCTGCCGTACTGCGTCGCTCGGATGATCAGCAAGCAGATGAGCGTGACGGGTCTGTTCGCCGGCGTGACGATGAAGGACAACAAGGTGGGGAGTGATGATTTCATGCCACGGTGCAGCGAAAACAACGACGGGGACGATGAGGACGACGAAGATGATCGGGATGATGACGATGAAAGCGATGAGGCAGAATTGGCTGATAATGCTGGTTTGAAGATGTGCACGTCAGGTTAGTTAGCGATGAAGTTAATAAATTGCGGCGTTACAACATTTTTGGTTTAAATTGATCAGTTGCATTATATGGATCATGAAATGGTTTCTTGAACCAGGAAGAGAGTTGCCAATCATCACGGGAGATGCTTGGACGAGGTTGTCCCGGAGGACATAAAAGCGCATTCTGTTAGCTATTACTCATGATCCACCGTCGTAAGCTTGCTAGCTAGTTCACTGATAAATGCACTGAGAAATTAGAGCTTCACCGCGACTAGTTAGATAGAGTCTCTGATCAGTGCAAATGCAATCGCTAAATGTTTTGTGCGCATTGTCGCTTCTGTTTCTGTGTTTGCAGGCTCACATGTTTGTGTTAATTTCCAATAAAAAAATGGAAGTCTTCCTAAATTTCTTAGACAAGAGAAAATGATCTAATGATGAATGGTTACAAGTGTGCCGTATCAAACTGGATTTACACATAGGCAACACATTGTTGTTACAAGTTGTGATTCTATCATGTGATTTTATGATCTTAGTGGATTCTACAATTCTATTAAGTGGAATACGCAATTTTACGATTCTAATAGTTATGATCCTATAATTCAGTGTCCTACCCATTGGGGTTCCGATCTGATTTAGGATTGCAATTTTCACAACGTTGCATTGATGCGTTAGACATTTGGATGTCTCTAATCTTATGATCACCACGGTCAGATTCTCCAAAAACATTCATTTCTGCTTTTTTCATCATGACTCTTCAAAAAATCGAGTCATAATATCAATATCAAATTTTGCACATATATACCAATTCTATTCCAAGAAATATTTCACATGGCAAAGCAATTGCAAATGGAGTTATACCACAGATTGATCAAGTATATTGATTTTTTAGGAAAAAATACCAGATCATCAGTTCAATGTATAGTGGATACAAAATGCTTTCTAAACAGTGGATACAAATACAAAATAACAAGATTGAAATACAATGTTCAATAGAAAGTACTTACAACTATACCAGCTTTACATTTTTTTAATGAACTTTGGAGGAAACGAAACCACTACGATTGCATGGCACTTTCATTGGAATATGACGCTTGTCCTCATTTCTAACTTACGTACTTTTCTAGTTTACTCATAAATCTTAGTTGAATGGATTATTGAGAAATTAAAATAGCATGGGCTGGTGGATATGTATCCATCATGATTAGGACCCGTGGTGTGGTTAAGACAGAAGCATAGAGTGAGCATACCGGATGCATGTTAAAAGGAGAAAGTTAGTGGCTATCCATATCCTGAAGAAAGAGAGAAAAAAGGGTTTACGTGTAATTTTTATGCCTACAAAATGTGTATAGTTTCAGTGGCTATATATATAATGGAGGTTATCGTTGAAGTATAAGTGAATTCAGCTTACACTTTTTGGGTTGAATTAGCAAGTGCTGATGCAACTCATTATGATCGGAGCTATAGAGATCTTGAGTTTGAATTTCTAGCGAGAAATTAAATAAAAAATATAGCATATTCATATTTTCACATTAGAGACATTGAGAGCCTGCATGCCAGTGAAAATGGGCTTGAAGTATAAGTAAATTGTCCATCGTTACATTTACCCATGGGTTTAGGGTTTTAGGTTGAACACATAAAACTCAATAATCACTCTGGTCGGGGATCATTGTGACGTGGGGTTAGTACAGTAAAGTAAAGAAATGGTAGGGTAAATCAAGAGAGGTCATACTCGTAAAAAATTTGAAGCGATGCAACAATCTTCGTGACAGGTACATGTGCATACCAGTCCAGCACACAGGACCTCACTAATTATTGCAATTCACGAAGAAGGTCACCAAAGTACATTAGCATGATAACTTGCATTTTGGCTTTCTGGTTTAATTTTCTCATGCAGCTCTATGAATGCTGTGAACCTGTGATTGGTAAACATAGCTTTAGCACATGAAGTTCCTAAGCATATAGTACATTTGTGTTGTAAAGTTCACATACTTGCATATGCACATATAATTGTGAGCATGCCCATGGAGGACCACTTTGATCCCAAATTCCAAGACCAGTGAAGCACATTTGGGAATTACATAAGAACTTTCTGAAGAATTGTTTTTTGCTGGACATTTATGGAAAGAGAATTTTTGCACCCTAAAATGGTCTCATATATGTTCTTCCACACATAACCGTGTTGTGTTCCTACCCCACATATAAAGTGCTGAAGCACATTTGTAAATTCCATAAATGCTTTGGGAAGAATTGTTGATTGCTGAACATTTACCAAAAGATTTTTATGTGCCCTAAAGCACTAAAATGATCTCTTGCATTTCTCTTCTTCCACACATATACAGTGTTATGTTTCTACTGTGCCTTCTTTTCCAGCATCATGCTTGGCGTGCTTTTCATTAAGAGAAGTAGTGCGTTTATCGTCTATATATGTTGGTTCTCAAGTCTCAACTGGAACAGCCAAACTGCAATAGTATAAGCTAACAGACAGATTTTCCATCAAGCATCAACAAAGAATTTGGTGTTGGTGTTACTAAGAGCCAAAGGTAATATAAGATGCAACCAAACAAATTGGAAGGAGAAGCTAACGGTTTACCTAACTCTTGGGTTATCCCTAGTTTTTGCCTGAATGTTCTCATATTTCATCTGAACAATGTGATTTGACAGGGGGCTTTAAGCACATGCATGCAATTCATAATCGTACAGTCTCTTTGTGTTGTAAAGTTACATACTTGCATGTACATCATTTGCTGCGTGGTCATGAAGGACCACCTTAATCTCATCCCATCAAAGGCCCTAATCAATTCCTATATATACGTACGTCTTATTCTTAAGCTTCTCATCCGTAGCGCATGCACTTAATACTCCCATTTAACAACCGATCATATTAGTATACTCGAGAACCGTACGACGATGAAAGCAGATCAAAACGGTTGATCGAAATAGAAAACCAAGAACAGATCACAAAAGGGGGAGAGATCGTTAGATCGTGCAGAAGCCGACAAGTGCGCATGATTAGGAGCGCTAATGAGTGCCGATCATGCCCTGACTCGATGATGAACTGATAAGAATATTGCAGCGATCGTACAAGCAATTTGCACGTCGATCCATGCCCTAAGCAAAAGCCGGCAGCGATGATTGGTCTTGACAGGCGGTTATATATGGTACTAAAAGTGGCTAGGGGCCGCTGTGCTTTGGCCTTTGGCCTTTGGGCGCGCACATGATGGGCAAAAAAAAATGCCCGTAGCCGCTTTCCGGATATAGGAGTGGCCACGGACTCGGCCACTCAGGGCAGGGAAGGGACCAGACCAGACCAGGGAGAGCAACGGCTACCTGATCTTTCTGAACTTTGTAAGCACAGATTTTCAGAAGTCTCCAATGGTTCCTGCAGGAATCGAACTTGTTTCCACGGAGCAGACGGATAAAAATCTGAGAAAAACAATGGAGGTTAAAAGGCATATTTGGAAAATTTACAGTGCTCATGTGTACCGATTCTGTAATGTAAAAGAAAAGGAAAAGAATGTGAAAACATTTCTTAGCTGCAGCATATCAGGAAGCTGACTGAGGTGCTGCTGGTGTGGCACCCATATCCGCCGACCTGTGCTGCTCATGCCTCTTTTGCAACCCTGGATGTGATCACTGAAGCAATATGCATCATATTAGACAACGATTCTGTACGCGAAACAAATCTGCAGCATGTGCCCGCTTTTGGTATCCAATAGTATAAACGCAGGCACCTGGCACAATGATAGACGCAACAGGTATGACATAAATCATACATTTCTAGAAGGCCTTTCCAGAATCACATGTAGCACATAAACCATGTGCTCGAGGGGTCATATGAGCACCCACCAATACACCCACAGAAAAGGCCATCGCCTCCAGCATCAAGGAATTATTAAACTTAACATCTCCGAAAGTAAAAAGATTTTATTCCCAAATATTCATGGGTGCAAAACAGAGCTAAGAAATAAGAGAAACAGCATATACCAATTTTCAGTCAACAACAATGATACTTGCGTTTATATTGTCACAGCATACGACAGTTCTTTTTAATTAGGTGGTGGTGGTGGTGGGGGAAAGACCTTTTCTATTCCCCACGCCTATTGCCCTCAGTCAGAAACACACTAGATATCGATGTTCATCTCATCATCCTCAGTTGCTTCATCATCAAAGGCAGAGCTGTTTCCATTAGCAGATTCCATCTTCTTGGCACTGGATTTTGTGGACTTTCCGATGGACTTGTTCTTTGTTGATCCCTTTTTGCCTTTCTCAGACTGCTGCAACTCAAGCCCCTTCACTGACAGCCGCCGCTTCCGCTTTGAGTTTGGCCCTTCTTCTGGGTCTTCAGCAGTAGAGTTGTCAACTGCCAGAGGAATAAAACCAAGAACATTATTGTCCATGCACGGAAAGAGTTAGCATTATACTTACTGTCTTACTGAAGGGTAATACATGAAACAACAAAATGATCATATTTCTAAAATTCTATCCTTGACCGTGAGTGCATCATATGGAGCTACTAATGCACTTACCCTACTTTGAATACGCTATATAGTCATTTGGTAAATCAAAGTTTCACAACATGTATAAATAGTTCTGTAATTTTCCATGACCTAAACTGCAGACCAAATTCCATCAAGTCTACATCATGATGGGTGCACAGCTTAGTTTTCTTGGTATGATGGTCTGCAAGTTTTTTATATGAATATACAAAACAAACCACAGTGCTAGTAGAGTCCAATTGGAAAACAAATCATAAGCACAAGGACTACTAATATAGTGACAGTTACACAGAAATAGAAAACAAAAATTGACACAAGAAAGCTTTACCTTCCATTGGGCTTGATGCTGGAGGAATGGCTTGTCCATTCTGTACAGCATCCATTGAGGATGGGGAACCAGAATGGTTGCTATCCTCCAACTTTGAACTTCCAAGGCATTTCTCTGGCTGCTCATCGGGAGAATCTGGGAAAGGAATTGCTGGCAAGTAGCAGATCTCATCCACAGAATCCTCCACATCACTGAACACTGTGTTCTTCTCACATGTCTCGATATCAACATCAGCATCCTCATCTATCGCTACTTCCTCAGCCTACATAGAGGATTTAGAGAAAAATATTCAAGTGCATACCACAAACAACTGTAAAAAAAAAATGAGTATTGAAATTGTATTCACCTGTTCTTCACGTGGATTCAAGTCAAACTCATCCTCTCGTTCGGCATACTCTTCATTTTCTTCTAATTCCACGAAATCAGGAGCAAAAGCGCTCCAATTCTCTACATGCTCCTTGGCCCAAATGTATACATAGCCTGTTACAGACACTGTAGTAATTGTCGGCAAAACAGGATGCCAGGCAAGATCAATAAGAGCTTCTTTTGGACCTTCAAGCATCTTTACAAGGCGCCCTGCTTGGTTCCATATCTGCAACCTGTGCTCTCCTTTGTTTGCAGAAGCACCAACTATCCACTCACCATTACCACTGAAACAAGGTGCCTTCCACTGTATCTTTGTGATGGCATCCAAAAGTTCACAGGAAAGAACAAGACAGCTTGTACCATTTGCTTTTAATTTATCGTAGTGACTTCCATATTCATTACTGTTGTTGCTTATGTTTCTAATCTCCTCTCCAGAACCTTTAACAGGCAGAATGTTTCGGAAGACTCTAATGACCCGATCATTAGAATTTGTCAGCAGATATTGACCATCCCGGCTTAAAACAATATCCTTAACAACACTTCCGCCAGGGATGGGAACTACTGCATGTACCTGGATGCTTTTTGAATCTATGATTAAAATTTCTCCTTTGGAGTTGCCCACATATATCAGGTCCCCATGCTTATCAAACGTTGCAGCTGTTGGCGTGAAAGGTGGGGTACCATCCGCAAATTTATTACGGGGGGTAGGTGCAGGGGGGTTACCATTCCCAGATACAGAAACAGGGAGAACTGTGGTACTTCCAGTATTCAAATCAACAAGAAGAGGTGCAGAAGATAGAGGGCATGCCAAACAAATAGATGGAGTTGGAGAACCAGGTTGAAGGCTGGCACGCAATGGAGTCTGCTGAAGAGTAATGCGGGCAATCTTTTCGCCAGTTGACACATCCCAAAGTGTCAATGACCTGTCAGTAGCAGAGGCAAGCAAACGGTGGCCATACCTTGACCAGGAGACACTTGTTATAGGTGCAGTGCTATCTTTATCACGAAATTCTTTTATAAAACCCCTTGTTTCAAAGTCCCAGATAATACAGCTGCCATTTGAGCATCCAGCTGGAAATATGTAACACACATTGTTATTGACCATTGGAAACAATTTCACAACTGAAAGATACTCTACACTATCCAAAGATTTAACAGTGCATTTCATAAAAAATAATGTTGACACCATATATATCATGAGTTTTTACAGGCATACAGCACTAGCTTCATATGGAACTAATAAGATTATAAAGTAAACAAAAGCTCCTCGCTTGACAAGTGTACACAGCATTACCCTTTCATAACACCACTCTGTATCATGGTACCGTAACAGCAAGAAAACTATCCAAGGTTTGATAAGGAAGCAAGGTATGATAAAACTCATGTTACTGTCCTTCCGTTCTCTCATTTCCATGCAGAAGTGAGCCATACAGAAAACAAAGGGCACATCAAAATACAATGTGGCTTGCTAATTTAACATAGAATCTTGACTCCCCTTCTGACATCCATCAACAAAACCCAATATCCAGGACTCTGTAACTCCCATATTATTTTGGTGCACATAATACAACCTAGGGTAATTGCACTCTGAGGAAAGTGCAAATGGAAGTGGTTAGAACTTAGAAGGGTTTAGGGTTTAGTGGTTAAAAGAAACAGAGCTCATCCTGGATTAAATGTCTACAGATTGTGGGTCAACAAATGGAAGTGCAAATGTTCCACAGTGAACAGGAAAATAAAATGCTGGTGATCTTTTCATGCATAGTATAGAGATTAGCGGAGCCACTGATGGCATTAGGAGGCAGATGATCCCACAGGCATTGGCAGTGACAGTCTGACAGACTGATTGTGCAGCTAGAAATGACAAATGATGGAAATGAAATCATTTGACCAGATTAGAAGAAATTTTAATACTTGTTAACCAAAACAAAATCCAACAAGTTAGGGCCTGTGGCCACAGGACACCGCAACGCAGTTATGGCTCACCTAAAGTGTGATGCCCAAATTCCACACAATACATTTGGTGAGCTTTTTTTTTACAAGACATTTGGCAAGCTTTGGCACCAAAATACACTAGACCATGCCATGTTTTCTCTGGCACGCCACAGGTAGGGCAGGAACCAAACAGTGTTGTGGCATGCCGCAGATCCGTTGCAGCAACAAGCCAAACAGGCCCTTAAAACCAACTCTAGTCAAGAACTATAAAAGAAATTCAGCATGTTTTATATGAACTGGGCTGGGAAGATAATTACAGAAAACATTCACTTGAAATTTACTTGTAGAGGGACAAGCTTGGATAATTACCAGCAAGAAGTGTTCCTTTGCGGTTAAACGCAATACATTTCATAGTACCATAATGCAAGTACTCTTCGATTGTCTCAGGAAATTCCCCCTGATATGGATCTGCAAGAATACAGAGAGAGCACTTCAATATTTTTCCATGTTTCTTGTCAACATAGAAATCTAAGAACACAATACATGCTAAAGTATTTCCCATATAGCAGGAATGGCTTAACTTCCTTTGTCTGATAAGTGATAAAACAAGAGGACATTAAAAGATCAAGCCGATTAGAAACATAATGTTCTGTGACACTTTCCATCCAACAATTGTCTTCCCCATTGCTGTGCTTGCCATATTTCAATCTGTAGCCTGTATGCATCTCTGGTGCACACCGCCGCACCCCAATCCACATGCGCAGGAAGCCTCTGCAGTCTGTGCCTCAGCCCACCTGTAGTCAAAGCCACGGCACAACAGCCCACCTCCACCCAAAGCTGTCACACACTCATGACCCAGCTCAGATCTACTCAACATGAAAGGCAGCGTAGAGAGAGACGATTCTGGAGCTCAGATAGCTCAAATCAGAAGGATCTCCTCTTGCCCAAATCGCACCCCCCACCCACCCACCCCAAATTAACTGTACAAAATAAAGCTCCACCTTGCCCAAAATCACCTCCACGCTGTAGATCTGGGCAGAATTGAATTCCCTATCCAAAACAGAGCAACAAGCTATCAAATAGCACATTGAGTACTCCGCCACCTAGCAAGCAAGTCGCAGCAACAGCTGAGAGGCTGAATCGGATTTGAGAAACAACACAGATTTAGTTTGATTGCTCCTTAAAAGAACAAACAAATCCAAGGCCAGATGGATCTGCACTTCCGGTGGCAGAGGGGGCGAGGGGCAGTGACAAGAAGAGACTGGGACAGGAGAGCGTCGTGAAGTAGGCATGGAGTGGAGACATACTTTGAGGTTTAGGGTCATCTTGAGGTGACCATGTCATGTCGGAGCAGCCATCGAAGAGAACCGGAGTGGAGGAGGAGGAAGAAGAACTCATTCCGCTGTGACTCGAAAGGAAACGGCAGGATGACAATGCCGAGGCTGGGTTTATAGAAAAGGTAACTGACTGGCATATTTCTAAATGGCCCAAAGTTTTGGCGTTATTAAAGTGAACCAAGACAGTATGAAGGTATATTTCTAAAATTGTGATATTTCGATGTCACGGATCAAAATTTCCCTGAATATGATATTTCAGAAAATATATGGGCATTACTACATTAGTGATTACTAGAAGAAAATCCAAAACAGTGATACGAATATTCGAAATGACAATGAATGAATTTACGCATGCGCATCAAAATTAGAAATTTTGTTAGACAACAAAACAAATGGCAAAATGCAATGATTCGGACAGAATTTTTTTTGGCTATCAATTCCTAGCCTTATTCGGACAGAATTTTTTTTAGCTATCAATTCCTAGCCTTCAATCAACCTTGCTAAGTTTCTGTAGTCCACCTGCATAAGGATGAAAACAAACATCTAACGAGAACAGAATTTATGCGTGCGCATCAAGCAAACTAAAAAATAATCTAAAACCCTGTTTTCAACACCCAAACGAACTACAGCAATCGACAGAAACAAATAACCAATCATATTACCAGCCGACCAGAAACATTATATAGGGCAAAAACATGGGGTTAACCTCATGTCTAACTAACACCCAAAGTATCAAGTCCCAAATCGCCTAAAACAGAAGAAATTCAGCAGCGAAGCAGACCTGCTCCAATTTCCTCATACCGCCCACCCCCTCTAAAACCCTAAATTTCCACCTTGAATCTGTGGGAAAAAAACACACTAACCACAACACAGCCGACCAGATTTCTCCAGAATTCTACGAGAATAGACACGTCCCCAACCCCCCCAACGACAAAAATCCACACGAGAAACGAATCGAGAACTCACCGACTACAGGCACGTTCATCGCGCCGCTGACGCCTCGGCGCGAAGCTACCCTCGCAGACGGGGGTCGAAGGAAGAGACGGGCAACGGAACCCTGCGGGGCCGGCCTGATCTACACGACGCAAGGACGGTGAATGTGGGGGGTGGGAGCGCGCGGCTGGCGCAGCGCCTCTTAAAGCCCTAACAAAACCTCGCCGGCGAGCAGGAGAGGGCGAGGCGCTCCAAGAGAAGAACACATTTGAAGCGGAGGTGCGAATTTGGGCAAAAGCTAGAGCGGCGCGCGCGGTGGAGGGGGAGGATCCGCTGCCGCGTAGGGTGGGAGGTGGCGTGTGTTTCGTTCGGGGTTGGGTCGGGTCGGACCGGGCTGTTTGGCTTGGAAGAACAGGTGGGTTGGGTTCGCTCGGTTCCTCCGAATCGGAGAGATCGTTCGAGCCCACTTCCGTGCACGAGCAGAGGCAAGCCGCAGCAGCAACGACGGCGTCCAGCGCGCGGCAGCGCGCAGTGCGCGGCGGCGGCGCCTAGCGTGGAGCGCCGACAGGAACGCGGCAGCAGCACCAAAGCGGAGCACGCAGCACCAGAGCTGGCCACGCACGCAGCAGCAACGCTCGGCGGAGACGCCCAGGAGCCAGCGCGCAGCAGCACCGGCCACTGGCAGCTGAAGCGCCCAGCAGGACCGGCGACGGAGTATAATAAGGAGGGGGAAAAAGGGAAGATGTGCTTGTGTAGCGAACCACAACACACCCCGTACCTGTATATTTTGCCAACACCTATATTTTAAAAAGAAAAACTCAATTAAGCTACAGGTCATGCAACCCGTCTTCCATCTCACGCCCGCGCTAGAGAGAAAGAAGGCAAGGAGGTTGTCGGTGGTAGGATTCTGGCGGGATTACATTTTCCCCGGAGACCTTAGAAGGTTCGAGGGAGGCAAGTTGGGTAGGCGGTGATGACGACGGCCAGCAAGATAGTTTTGGACCATGGCGACGGTGGAGACGGTCGGGCTTGGTCGAGACAAGAGTGTCGTGGTGAGCTCGTCGACGCCCTGCCCTGGGGGTTAAGAAGGGTCAGGGAGGGTTGAGGATGGCGCGACAAGGCAGTTCATGTGCCGGGTCGGCAGAGGTGGGGGTGGGGGCGAGGTTAACGGAGGGCATGGTCGAGGGGCGAGGGGTGGGAGGTGGATAGTGGTGGCCGACGGCGCAGGGGGTGAAGGGTGGAAGAGACAAGACATAGAAGACCCAATTTCCTCATATATTCATCCAAATATTCATTTAGAATCAAAAACTTGAAAACCCGACTATAACCCACGTAAAAAAACTTAGTCTGAGAGTAAAAGTAAAGCAAAGAGGAGATGGTTCTCACTAGACCTAGAGAACTTCATGAAGTCAGGGGAAGAAAAAATTATTGTTCAAGAAAACAAGATACACCATTATAATCTTCTCACAAACGAATAAAGTCAAATTTGGCCAAAAATCCAATTACAATGGTGTGTGGCTGAGCAAACCACATCGTCAGATATACATACACATCTCTTGAGGCAGACTCTTATACATCAATAAAATGGCAAAGTTCTTTCTTTGCTTCTACGAACATAGATTCCTTCTTCAAACCAGGTCATAGCAAGAGTCAAATTTTGTTATAGATTGTGCAAGAAATAAAGTAGTTATAATGATATCTAGGGTTTACAGTATGTATGCATGTTGTTTAGATGTGTGTGTGTATTAAACATTCATGCATTTATTCCAACTCTCATGCCAGACCAATGAAATTTTGATATCAACACAATCAACTTGACTAAACAAGGTAGAAAATAATTATTACCAAAATCAAGTGTATACTTATTCTTTTTATCATTGACTAGGGTAGCTCATAATATAAAATGGGGTTCCATGCGAAGCTCTATGAATGGAAACAAGTACCGCAACAAAGAGCACACAAAAGAAAGATTGAAGACTAAGGCAAAAGAATCCAAGATCTACAAAATGTAGGTGAAGATAATGAACCACAAAGTCGAAACGTGCACAACGGACCTTCAACTGACGAGCACCAACAACAGAAAAGTGGGTGCGACTTCATGGAGGTGGGAATGGAGAGCACTGCCAAACAGAGGATCGGCAATGGGTGGGAGGCAGTACTAACTAAAGGAAAGCTTTTGTGTATTCATGAGCTTGCCCGCCCACATTTGAAATAGAAGTGCAAAATTGGATAAGTAGGAGATCCTGCCCGTGCGCACAAGAAAATGATTTGTGTTTGTGCTATTGCATCAAGTTCCGACAATAACAATGCGATTTATGTCGCCCAAATTTATATATAGGATTGTGTGTAGAAAACACACAACACATACACACATGTTTTCTCTCTTATAATACTAGTACGTTAGACTTATCTTATCTTAAAAAAGAATACCCTATTTTCACCATTGGATCGTTATTGAATATACATTCTATTATGTTCTTCCACATGTTCATTATGCTTTGCCATGCTCTCCTCCACAAACAAGCCAACTTGGCACACTCACTTCTATCCCCATCACCTGACTAATTTGTTATTTGTGGGTGGTCATTGTATTGCCATTTTGATTCTCTCTTCAGTGCTCATTTATTAATGCCTTTCTAGTCACCTTATTATTACGGTATTACCCACCTACTTTCTAACTCACCACTAGGGCATACCTTTATCCTTCACTCTTTCACATAAATCCCCATCCAAAACTCAAAAACCGATAATCCCAACTCTTAACACTAAAATATCTGAATCTAACCCATAGAAAAAAACTTAGTCTCACTATAGATAGAGCAGAGAGGGAGTGAATCTCTTTAGAAGTGGAGAGCATGTTAGAGAGAAAGAGAATCAAGGATTGAGGAAGGAAAATATATCATTATTTTTTTTTCACAAATGAAAAAATGGAGTTTGCCTACAAGTCAATTACCATTGGCGTGCGATTGAGGAAGCCACCTCTCCAGATCGATACACATCCTCTTGAGGTGGGTCGTTGTACATTAGCATAGATTATATTTGACGAAGCATAATCTGATGACATCATGTTTATGAGCAAAAACCTATTTAAATTCCAGTCTTATTATCATTTCACATGAACCTACCTTTTTTCTTTTTAATTTAGTCTTAGTTAAAAACTAATGTCATAACTCATGTGTCCATATTTGAACTGTTTTCATATTTCCGTCATAAAATAGTATTTATCGATTATTTTATTACTCTTCCTTTAGAAATTTAATTTGGTCTTAATTTAGAAATTTAATTTGGTCTTAATTAATGTAGTTTGATTGAAACCATAATCATCATTAACTAAGAGTTCTTTGATCACCAATTTGTGATTATTTCATATCCAGAATTCCAGATGTCTGGATGAAGGAACGAAATGCAGGCCTGTGTTGGGCTTCTTTTGGTCCAGGCCTTGAAGTAGTAGTATTTAGGGCTGATTTTTATGGTAGTCTTAGGCCTATCTGGATTATCTGCTGGGTCCATCTCTGTCTAGAAGATCACACGGTTCACCCTAGGTTGGAAGACGTCATTCTAGATTGTGTTGGGAATATATCTAGTGCAAACCACAACCTCCGTGAAAACCCGTGCAAACCATGGCAACAAAGTTGTATAAATTCATGAAAAAAATCACACATATAGATGATATGATGATACACAACCTTGTAATATATCTTGTCCAAACTCGACTTTGTTTGTGAGATATAAAAATAACAAAGTTCTAACAGATCAAATGAGCACTATATCATTTTGTTTATATTTGACAAATATTGTCCAATCATAGACTAACTAGGCTCAAATGATTCGTCTTGCAAATTACAGGTAAACTGTGCAGTTAGTTATTTCTTTTATCTATATTTAATGTTTCATGCATGTGCCGCAAGATTCGATGTGATGAGAATCTGAAAAATTTTGTAATTTTTTTGTAAGGTATGTATCACGCTTCAAGACTAACTAAGGTTAAGGGTGCCACTTTACCTAAACTGCTACAAATGATTCCTATGTTAATCTGCAACAATGGAGGTAAGGTCAACTTCAGTTTATGTGTTGACGTTAGAACCACAAACAACTCTCGAGTAACTTGGCCCATCTTTAATTGTTATCATTTCCATTTACGGAATATTCGTTATGCCATTTTTTTTACAACGCTACTCAAAGTGGGTTCAATATCCAAGTTACTCGAGAGTTGTTTGTGGTTCTAACGTCAACACATAAACTGAAGTTGACCTTACCTCCATTGTTGCAGATTAACATAGGAATCATTTGTAGCAGTTTAGGTAAAGTGTCACCCTTAACCTTAGTTAGTCTTGAAGCGTGATACATACCTTACAAAAAAAATTACAAATTTTTTAGATTCTTATCACATCGAATCTTACGGCACATGCATGAAGCATTAAATATAAATAAACTGCACAGTTTATCTGTAATTTGCAAGACGAATCTTTTGAGCCTAGTTAGTCTATGACTGGACAATATTTGTCAAATATAAACAAAATGATATAGTGCTCATTTTGCAAAAAAAAATGAACTAAACAAGGCCTGTATATATATAGATTTAGTATATGATGTTTTGGCTCTCGCTACATTTGCCAGAGAAAACCAGAGCTAAGAAGGTTTTGAAATAAAGGTTAAATGCTATTTTGAAGACATGTTTGGTACTTGAAGATAAGTTTATGGTCTAATATTAAATTTGGAACAGGGCTGTGACCTTAAGATAGATCACAAAGTACAGCTCATTAGAATATGCATTGCTCCTGGAATCCAGGTTTGCAACATCAAACTTCAGATCATTCGGTAAATTTCGTCTGCTCAGTTCCAGGAGGAAATCGTGGCACCTGAGTTATCTGGCAATGCCATTTCTTGTCAATAGTGTTTTAACATCACCATAATCCTCAGAAATAAGAAATCTATCTGCTACGTGTACCCTAGTATGTGACTGGAGGTACATTAGCCCATCCTATAGGAGAAGTCCTACTAACGAATATCCCATAAATACAAGCATACAAGGGATATGCATATATATACTTCTCTGTAGCCAATAAATAAGCAGCAGCACAAGCTTTGCATGGATGGACAGTTTTCTTCAGGTATAATCCAAACTGTTCCAGCCCATCATGGCGGCAGATGACAATGCTGAAACGCTCATGGGCTCTTTGACATAGATGAGCAAAGGCGAGAATACAGCGAAGTATTTCGCACAATAAGATAGACGATGAATGCAAGGTAAACAATCAACACAATACACAAGCTTGAGCGAAGCAATGCACCCCGGACATCAGTAATGTAGAAAGACAGTATAAGATACCCGTTGATAAGCATCAGAAATACTGTAACAATCCAGCTAATCACCTGAGGAGAGCGTAAAATGAGTCAATACAGCAAACTTGGATGGGCAGTTTTATTAGACTAGTTCAAAGGAGCTTCATACCAAATTATAGCGAAGTAGCAAACTGAAATATCTACAATCACTTCAATACAGCAAACTTGGATGGGCAGTGTTACTAGACTAGTTCAAAGGAGCATCATACCACCAGACAAATTATAGCAAAGTAGCAAACTAAAACATCTACGACCGCTTCATAGGTAGGCAAACCATATATAGATATATAGGTAGGCAAACCATATATGTGATAACATGCCAATACTCAATAGGTGGTCTAAGTTCCATGGTATGAAACACTGAAAAATCATGTGAAGGCATCTCGATTTGATAATATCCGTAAGTTAAAGCAGACCAGACAACTGAAACTAAGGATTCTTCTCTAAAGAAAAATTAACTAAAGACTCCAGCTTCTAGTTCTTTCAGATGTTGACACGCCATGACGCAATGAAATAACAGTACCATGGTCTCAAGTAGCAACAGTCAATTGATCATTATTTAACTCTCTGCAAAAACGAAATTCCATAAACAAAACTCAAAGAAAAACTTACTTTGGTGATGGGACCAATTACGAACGATCCCATGATTTGCTCCTTTGAAACGAGGGTGATGAGAGGAATTAGAGCAAATGGAATCTGTATGGATTGAAGAACATTGAGTGCTTCATTCAGAATATCCATAGTAGGATCTTCAGTATCGAAAAATAAAGCCACAATCATAGTTGGAATAATGGCAAAACTTCGAGTAATCATTGCTCGTAGCCACTTCTTCAATCGAAGATTAAGGAAGCCTCCCATAACAAATTGTCCTGCATATGTGCCAGTAATTGTGCTACTCTGCCCAGATGCTAACAAACCAATAGCCCAGATATAGAGGATGGGAAAGAATGCAGTTCCATATTTTTCCTGTAAGTACTGCCCAGCATTCTCAAGACCTATACTGTCAGCCTGTTTAGACCCATAAAATCCTTTGGCAAAAACTGTTGTGACACAGATGTTAATAAAGAAGGACACAATGAGTGCAAGAATTGACTCAATGTTGTAGTAGTAAACTGCTTCTTGAACACGAGATTTCTTGTTTGTGTCAATCTTCCTGGACTGCACTAGTGCTGAATGCAAGAAAACATTGTGAGGCATGATGATGCAGCCCACAATTCCAACCGCTTGCTTAATTGTCTTTGAACTCAATTTTGGAACCACCAAACCTGTATAAAATATCAAATGAGCAAACTCCTTAGATTCTCAAGGATATACAACATAAAGGAAAGGATTTTGCTGACATGTTATAGTGAGAGTTACCAATCAGAAGTTCCTTGCCACTAGGCTTTGTTTCACCAAACATAACCGCAAATGAAACAGCCATAGTTGCAATCAATACAGCGAAAAATGCCTCCAGTTTTCTCACACCATAATTCTCCAGGAAGAGAAAGATGAAGCTGGCATCAGGGGAATACCACATTATATGAGTCAAAAGTATCAGTTCTGCTAAACAGTTCTATGAGATAGTCACAGACGATCAATAGAAAAAGGGATAACCACAGAGTACCAGACAAAGACAAACTGTTGCCATTTCATCATCACTAGACGATTTACTTAGCAGAACTCTTATATTTAATTCTTTCTGTTACTTTCATTGTTGCCAATTTCATACTCTAAAAGCGCCTAACCTTGTTTAACAACCAATAATGCTGAAGGTAGGAGGTTTGACCAGGGTAACAGATAGGCAGCAAGTAGTAGCGTACGGATAGTAGACAAGGATATGCCCATAGTTTAATGAATAATCCCAGATCATGGGTACAACAAGTCTCTAACGGGAGAGAGAAAAGAAGTATTAAACCAACCAATAAGCATAAATAAATACCCAAACGATGCATAAAATGATGTGATTGCAGCAACCGTTGGCAAATACTCTGCAGCCTGCAGGCCCCAATCATGTTGCCATCGACTAAACCAACAGATGGAGCATGCTCTACTAGAAGAGAGAGCAAGCAGAATACGCAAACACCAACAATGTCAGGACGCAACCTAATTCAATCAGCGAGCAACACATTAGCATCTCCAGAAGCTACATCAAACCAGGACAATTGCTACAGGTTTTAGCTGATCAGGAAGCAGATTGTAATCACCAGAGAACTGCAATTTTTAATCCAAGGGATGCATTCATACTGTTTTTTTTTTCTGCGTCCAAAACAGTTGCACTCATCAGTAGAGTAAAAGATGTTATCCCACATTCCCACCGACAAACGGTAGCCGTCATGCCCATCATCAACATGGTAATTGAACAAAGAAACAAAACCGATGCTCCCATAAGCAGCAAAGGAACACTAGAAAGCCAACAAGAGGAGTGATCCCTTTCAAAATCGATTGTCTCCAAGCACGCCAAACCAAAGGACGCGAAACTTTATATTACCTAATAATGAATAGACCGGACCAAAAGAATCCAAGGCAGAGATCCGATGCCTGAAGGACCAAGGTAAAAATAACGGACAAAAAACACTTGATCGTGCCAACAGGAGGCATCAACATCCCGAGATGCCATCCGTTGATGCCCAACGCGAGAAGTCAATAATTCTACTCGCTTCATCAACACAGCAACAGAAATTTATAACTTTCAGTTCAGGAGAAGAACAGTGAGGAGCAGACAGAGAGATCCAATTCAATCAACTAGAGGAAAAGGATGTACAGGAAAGAAATTTGCTATCCCCCCAAGCAGTCAACAAAATTGACGAACTTGCTCGTAGATTTTACTCATCAAACCCCCGAAACAAGAAGAAAGCAGGCCAGTTCAATGATTTTGGACAGGGACAATAATCTACTGGACTTTGGGGGTTCAAAACGGAGAGTAAAAAGACAAAACCGTAACCGCAGACCACGAGAGCGAAGGAGCTTACCAATCGAGCGCGGTGATGACGACGCCACCCCAGAGCGGCACGGTGCCCCCCGAGAGGATCTTGATGGCAATCGCGCTGCCAATCACCTCCTGTATGTCGGCGCCGACGAGCGCGAGCTCCGTCATGGCCCAGAGCGCGCGCGTGGCCCAGGTCGGGTACTCCTCGCGGCAGAGCTCGGCGAGGTGCTTCCCCGTGGCCACGCCGAGCCGCGCGGAGAGCAGCTGCATCAGCGCGCCCATGACCGTCGCCCACATGAGCAGCCATAGCAGCTGGTACCCCGCGGCGGCGCCCGCCTGCAGGTCCCCCTCCAGGTTTCCCGGGTCCAGGAACGCGATGCACATGAGGAAACCCGGGCCCGTGAAGCGCCAGAGCTTCCGCCACGAGAAGGGTGGGCGCGACGCCGGCGCGCCGTCGTCTTCGCCGTCGGAATCCGAGATGGCGATGGAGACCTTGTCGTCGGAGTCGTACGCGCGCTCCTCGTATTCGTCGTGTGAGGCGGAGGCTCCGCCCCCGCCGCCGGAGAGGAGGCTCTCGGCGAGGTCGCGGGACGCCATGGGGAAGATGCGTGCTGCGTTGGCCAGTGGGTAGTGTGGACGGGAGTTATGCTCCTGGAATCCGGATTCAAGATTGATTGGTTCGATGGTTCTGCACGATTTATACTATTCTTTATTTATTTATTTTAATTTTTATTTAAACCAGAATAGTGTTTTGTTTTAGTGATGGCAGATTGGTCAGGTCAATTGTCAGTATACATCGACATGGATATTTTGTATACTACCGAAGTACGCCACGAAGAAAATATGAAAAATAGATAGAATGGAAAAGCTGTCGTTTAATACAAAAACTGTATTAATTACGATCTGAAGTTGTGTTGTCATGCTTTCAAGTTAAGCAGTTGCTATTTGTTTTCGTGTTAAGGCATTCTCTCTGTTTTTATGTTTCTGGCTTCAGTCCTGGCGGACAAACCTGAGTTTTGAACTTCATAGCTGTAATAACTTTGGTCTTTTGATCTTAATTGAAACTCTGGGGCATAATGCCCTTGAACTAAAAAAAAAAAAATCATACTCGTGGTGATTTTAAGTAATTGTAACAAATTGAAAGTCAAAAATTGTGTTTGACAAGTGAGGAAATACATTAATAGTGTACAGACAAATTGAGTTACCTCAGCTAGTTTATCGAATTGAAATTCTCGACTTAACACAGGTGATTTATTTTCTTAAATTTATTCAAAGATCTAATGTTACTTTTTTCCCCAATTGGTTATAGACGTATGGTTTTTTTTACTTCTTAAATTGTAATTACATCCTTAGACTCTACTGTATTTAATATTCTGATCTAATAAACAGACTACCTTATGCAGATTTTAACCACAATATCTAACCCATACTGCAGCAATTCCACAATCTATCTCCTCATAGCTCTTTCATGCTTTTAGCAATCTACTCCCTTTGTTTAAAAAATATAAAACAAAATAATTTTCACTTCTTACGCGGTTAAATAGTTTGAATTTAACGAAGTAATGTACTTCGTATGCACTAAGATCTATTATATGAATAAGTATCACTATTTCAGTTATAAAATATATTTCTCATAGTAATTTTAATTATAGAGGTATAAATGTTGCTGCCTTTTTGCTATAAGGTGGATCAAAGTTAGAAACTTTTGACTTGCTTCCCAACTTGGAACAGTAGAATTGTGGGACGGAGGGGAGCAGGTCTTTTAGAACCTACAAATTAGCTTTGACATTGTCCGAACTCTGAATGAAGTACCTGAACACTGCTGTTTCGCCGAACAAATGGCCTTAAACTTAGGCCTTGTTTAGTTCCAAAATATTTTGCAAAATCGACACTGTAGCTTTTTCGTTTGTATTTGACAAATATTGTCAATCATGGACTAACTACACTCAAAAGATTCGTCTCGTCAATTTCGATCAAACTGTGTAATTAGTTTTTATTTTTGTCTATATTTAATACTTCATGCATGTGTCTAAAGATTCGATGTGACGGAGAATCTGAAAAATTTTGTAAAATTTTTTGAAAAGTAAACAAGGCCTTACCTATTTTGTTTTGAACTGGTTTTTGGCAGGATAACGAGTTGCCATTGGTGGGGTCAGATCACTTTTTTCATTGCAAAAAGCAAAAGTCAAAAAAAGGGAAAAAAAAAAGACAAAATAGGAGAAACGGAGACCCCTCTTTTTCTCTTCTCGACCCTTCAAGGTGCGGTGCAGCAGCCATAAGGAGCCGCTTCAGCAACTTTCGGCGTAGCACAGAACTATGAGCAGTGCCAAGTCCTGACTCCTGAGGGTTGGGTGTCACTCGTGTAAAGGCGGCATGAGTGCACCTCCATCGCCTGCATTATACTACCACGACACGCACGCGCACACGTATCTTGCGCTTGTTCGTAGCCTTGTGCGCGCAGCCGAGCGGGATTCGTTTATCCTGCGCGCCCCATGGAGGGAGATGACTCGATCGTTTCCACTCAAAAAGCAGAAGGTAACGCTAAACTGCCAAGTGCCAAGCAATCTTAAAACTTGATGAGTCGGAGCTTCATTTGAGTTTATCTATAGAATCTATCGTAACCATGACTTCTGAGCTAAGCAAGATATGTCTCGATCGAATAAGACGAAGCAATCCTAAAACTTGATTATATGGAAATATGCAGAAGAAAACCACGTTATGCCAATAGCGCCTGACAGATTGACCAGAAGCAGATGGAGATGACCGACGACACGAGCGCACGCTCGACGTTGAAATGTCATCTGATCAGAACAAGAACAACCAGTAGTGCAAGGTTGAAGATTGAATAATGCTGCATGCCTGCATCCGTCTCCGTTCCATCATCGCGCTAGACTGCGCAAGGACTTGCGACGTGGGGCATCATGGCAGGATGGCCCACGAGGCAGTCCAAAACGGACGACGTGGCAGATACACGTGAGGAGGCGTTCCCTGTGGGGCCCGGCGACCAGTGGCCGTGGAGTCGCAAAAAAGAACGTGCCCCGCCCGCAAGGCAAGCGCTCCCGCCACCGGCCTCACCGTGTCGGCGGCGTGGCGCCACGGGACTCCCTCGTGTCCTGGCTTCGATGGACTACTCTGACCCGCTCTCTCTGATTCATGATCCGGTCTGCTCTGTACCAACGAGTGCTATGCTTCCACAGTTCGATGCGAGTTTACAGGCGCCCATGTACGGGACAATAATCAACTCAAATAATAATCATTCGAAAGTCGAAACCAAGTAATTTACGCTGGAATACGGTAATGATACGTGCCGCTCGGTGTGGCCTGGAAAAAAAGAGTCTTATTATAGTGCCCCCATATAACATTTAACAATGGCAATAGGGTTTCACCCAAAATTCAAAAATCTTTCAAGATCTTTCGTCATATTGAATCTTACGGTATATATATAGAATATTAAATATAAATTAAAAAGTAACTAATTGCATATTTTGTTTTTAATTTATGAGACGAATCTTTTGAATTTAGTTAGCTCATGATTAGACAATAATTATTAAATATAAGTGAAAGTACTATGGTAGCTAAATCTAAAATTTTTCACGAACTAAACAAGATCTAGATGTGCAGTATCACTCACAATAGTGTTCATTCATCATACCTGTGTACCGGTTCAGTGACGGAGCAAGACCAATTTCAAGAGGGTGCACGTGCACCTTGTCTCGTGAGTGCAAGGATCTATGAAATATAGGTACAAATATGGTGAAATTTTAAGTCTTTACACTGTGTTTTTTTTTAAATTTTGCATGGGCCACGCTGAGCAACATAGCTCCTCCATGTCACCCACCATGGTCCCCATCCACTGCAGGCTATCGTTCTCAGGCACTTTCAACGACACTATTACTTGTCATCTATCCATACCTTTCCAGTGAACGGATCGGCACAACACTAGGCCATGGGCCATGGCGCATGGCTGGCAGCCAACACACGCGACAGGCGGTGAGCAGTGAGCTACTCGGGCAGGAACAATCCCAACTGATAGAAGCTTGTTTTGTCAAGCAACGTACGCCAGGCGTGACCGCGTGAGGGGAACGCACTCTTGTAGTACTGTAGCTCTCAAATTCTTGACGATGAATTTCGCAAAAAGAAAAAAGAATTCTTGACGATGAGAGGAGACAATCTTGATCCCAATCGTCGTCGGCTGCTGCTGCTGGAGTTTGTTTGGACAAGCCACATATGACAGACGTGACAGGAACGGACTCTTGGCCTGCTCAAAATTCTTTTATGTCAAGACAAATAAATTTGTTTCCATCGTGGAAAAGGAAGCCAAGAGGAAGCGGACATTGTTTTTCTGCTTTGGGAACCGCGATCCTATTCGTGCACGATCCATGTACTAGCTGCACCACACACAATAGAAGAACGCTGCTCAGTTGGGATTGGTCGTACAAATGGGACAATCTAGGGAGGCTATCGGGGTCCTATATACCCGTTGCATACATCATCATCATCTGAAAGGATCTGGATTCTGGATAGCAAAGGAGCGAAGAAAACTGCGCACTTTGTATGGAACACCGCCACCGGATGAGGAGTGAAAATCATGTCGACATCGTGACGGCGACGCGTGCACCGGACTCCAATCCTAGTTGTTGCTGGGTTTTTCCTTCTATGGTGCTGCGCGGAACGGAAGGTCATATCCGCACAAGGCCCGGAAGAATTTCAACAGCGAGACGGCGAGGCCACGGGCAGGGGCGGCACATGAATACTGTAGGCCCAGAAAGAAACGCAGCAAATTTGAGCCCATCATGAGTTCCAGCCAGCCCGCTACACGTAAAGTTCAGCCCCTTCTCTGCTCCTCACTCCTCAGTTCCCCTGCCGCCTGCAGGCTGCAGCCGCTCCGCCTCCGCGCCGACGACGCCAAAAACCCGCGAACCGCCGTCCGCCTCGCGGTCGCGCAAAATGCCGCCCAAACCCGCGCCCCGGCTCTTCCAGTACATCTCCAACAAGTCGCGCAAGCCGCCGCCCGCCGCCACATCCGCCGCCCCATCCGCCAGCCACGATGGCCCCGCGTCTGACGCCGACGCCGACGCCGGCGAGGTGTACCGGATCGTCACGTCCGCGGCCACGCCGTCCGCGATGGAGTCCGCGCTCGCGGCGTCCGCCGTACCGCTCTCGTCCCCGCTCCTCGACGCCGTCATGCGCCGCTTCCGCTTCGCGCACGGGGACCCGCTCCGCGCGCTCTCGCTCCTCTCCCTCGCCGCCGACCGCGGCGGCGTCGCGCCGTCGCCCTACGCCATCGACACCGCGCTCTACGTGCTCGGCCGGGCCCGCCGGTTCCCGCACATGTGGGACCTCCTCGCGACCACCCGCCGCATCTGCCCGGACGCCGTCACCTCGCGCACCGCCATGATCGTCCTCGGCCGCGTCGCCAAGGTCTGCTCCGTCCACGAGACCGTCGCCTCCTTCCGCCGCCTCGCGCGGATGTTCCACGCCGTCGACCCGGCCTGCCTCTTCAACGCGCTGCTCCGCACGCTCTGCCAGGAGAAGAGCATGTCCGACGCGCGCAACGTCTTCCACGCGCTCAAGTACGATTTCCGGGTGAACCGCCACACCTTCAACATCCTCCTCTCTGGCTGGAAGTCGGCCGAGGACGCCGAGGCGTTCGTCGCCGAGATGCGGGAGCTCGGGGTGGAGCCCGACCTGGTGACCTACAATAGCTTGATCGATTGCCACTGCAAGAACCGGGACGTGGAGAAGGCCTACAAGCTGCTCGACGAAATGCGGGAGAAAGACATTTCCCCTGATATTATCACTTACACAAGCTTGATTGGTGGGCTGGGGTTGATTGGCCAACCTGACAAGGCAAGAGATTTGCTCAAGGAGATGCATGAGCTAGGGTGCTCCCCAGATGTCCCTGCATACAACGCAGCGATACGGAACTTTGTTATAGCGAAGAGGCTTGGAGATGCATTCGCACTGATGGATCAAATGGCCTCAAAGGGACTGATGCCGAATCCCACAACGTATAACCTTTTCTTCAGGTGCTATTACTGGGCTTTCGATATTGGCAGCACATGGCGGTTATACGAGCGTATGCGTTCTGAAGGATGTTTCCCAAACACGCAGTCTTGCATGTTCATCATCAGGTTGTGCCACCGGTATGGGAAGGTGGGGCAGGCACTTGAGCTTTGGAGTGATATGGTCAGCAACAGGTTTGGATCATTCACGTTGGTATCGGATGTGCTGTTTGACCTGCTGTGTGACGAGGGGAAGTTGGAGGAAGTTGAGAGGTGCTTCTGTCAAATGGTTGAGTTTGGGCAAAAGCCCAGCAATGTTGCATTTAGAAGGATAAAGATACTTATGCAGGTTGCCAAGCAGGAAGAATCAATTGCCAGGTTAACTGAAAAAATGGCACAATTTGGTCGACTGGCACCTGAAGATTGTCAAAGAGTCCACTCTGTTGAAAGCAGGACTAGTAATGGTGATACAGCTGATGCTGGTCTACCGAGAGCAGCTTAGTGCATACACATTTGGATGATGACGATCATGAATTAATGGCAATAAATTATTTTGTTGACTAGATCAAGACTTATGGATTTTTCTGAGTTCTGTACTCCGATGCCTAACCTGAAATTTTCAAGTTTCAAGATTCATCCAATGGCTGAGCTTTGGGGTGATATTGTCAGCAACAGGTTTGGATCATTCATGTTAGCATCAGATGTGCTGTTTGACTTGAAATTGGAGGACGCTGAGAGGTGCTTCTGTCAAATGGTTGAGAGCAAAATCCCAGCAATGTTGCATAAAGATACTTATGCAGCTTGTCAGGCAGGACCGCAGGAAGAGTTCTATTGCCAGGTTAACAGTAAAGATGGCACAATTTGGTTGACTGGCACCTGAAGAGTGCCAAGGGCCCAACGTTCAGATGAAACCAAGCCTAATAATGGTGACGCAGCAGATGCTGATATATTGACAGCAGCTTAGTATATAAATTTTGACAAACTGATCGACAAAGTACTTATTGGATATTCCTGAGTTCTGTACTCGGGTGTCTTCCCTGAATTTTGCCATGTTTCAAGAATCAAGATTTACCTTGTGCACCAAAACTTACTAGTCATGTTACAAGCTAACAATGACATAATTCGTCACTCCAATTATATTATCAATATATCATCAATGCCATGGATTTTTTTTTTTTTACCAAAGATCCATTTGATAGACGAGCACTATAGCCTGTTTACTAATATGTGAAGTATTTGAGCATGTTAAGTGGATCTTGATGTGCTGCGTATAGAATTTGTGAAACTAGCCAACACTCTCACGGTGTAACTGGTCAGCACAACACGCCAAAGAAGCGGTTGGCTGAGCCAGCCCGGGTTCGAGTCACGGCACCATCTTCTTAAGACAAAATCAGAGGGACGTCTCTCCCCCTGGTCGAGTTTTTTTTTTTTTTTGAATTTGTGAAACTACTTTTTACTGAACAGTCTCTTTATAATGAAATCATGCTCCAGGATTGCTCGATATTTACATCTGAGTTACAGGGGAGAATTCCTGCCAGTCAATTCGCAGCCTGTCTGACGAACATATCATCATTCGTCCTGGTGAGGGTCTGAACATATCCTTCTTTGGAGCGGATTGTATAACTAGATTTCGATGGAGAACCAACAAAAATCATTTCTCTATTTGCATTGTGAGTTGGGAGCTATAATGCCTGCTCCCCATTCAATCTTCACCTGAAGCCCTTATCACTATCACCACCATGCACCCCACCGTAATACGGCCTTGTTTAGTTCCTATTTTTTTATTTTGGTTACTGTAGCACTTCATTTTTATTTGGCAATTATTGTTCCGTCATAAACTAGACTCAAAAGATTGCTAACTCGGTACCCGAAGCTGTACTACGAGTAATGACAGATAAAACCCAGGTTCAAAAAAAAACTAGACTCAAAAGATTTATTTCACAATTTACAGGCAAACTGTGCAATTAGTTTTAATTTTTGACTATATTTAATGTTTCATGCATGTGCCGTAAGTTTTCATGTGAAGGAGAATCTTAAATTTTTTTTATTTTTGGGTTGAACTAAACAAGGCCTAACTCCATCAGAGAATTAGAAAGCAGAGCTCAAGAATCAGATGGTGGAGCTCCACCAAACTGCCCCTAACAAAACTCCAATTTTACATTGGAAACACCACTCATCAAAACGACCTTATGCATGATTAAGACAAAAATGGAATGTGGCACTGAGTGTTCATGTTGATAAGCATATCGTGACATGCATGGTAGATGAATCACCGGTTAAACATCCAGGTCAAACCAAACCATGTCGTAAGTACTCGAAATGTGTTTATGCATAAAAAAATAAAAATTCATAGAAACATATTTTTCATACTCCCTCGAAAATGTACAATTCTATCACAGTACCATGTTTAAAAACTATAAATATTTATAACATCAAATAAATATCATTAGATCAAATTTGAAATATATTTTCATAATATCATAATAAATTAATTTGGAGTCATAAATATAAATATTGTTTACTAAAAACTTGGTCAAACGAGAACAATTTTATCTGGCACGTAACCTATAGTTACATTTTTTTAGACAGAGAGAGTAGAAAAGATTGGCATTTTAAAAAAGGTAAGGGGCGTTAGACTCTTAAACTCAGTCCTGTTCGTTTGAATTTATCAGCACTAGCTATGGAACTGTGTTTAGTAGCAGCCTTTTTTAGCTAGCCGAACAGAACATTAGTAGAGGTATCTTTGTCTCTAAACAGAATACAACTACATGTTACGCGTCAGTTAAAGTGGTTCATGTAATCATGTTTGATCAAGTTACTCTAGCAAATGATATTCTAGCTTTAAATCAATTTTATTATGATTTTACATTTCGTAACTAATGTAATGATATTTAATAGATATTCTAGAAATATTGATACTTTTTTATCCATAATTGATTAAACTTATAATACTAAAATTACAACACTATGCTTAAATTGGGACTTGAGTGAGTAATTATTCTTGATGGCCCATTTCAATACATCTCCATGGACGTCCACCAATCCACCGTCTCATTCGTGTCCTGGAGTGCGATGCACACGGGCACACGGCGACCGCACGTATCATCCGAGTTTGAGCATGTTCACTTGAGATAATCTACTCGTGTCAAATCGGTATTTCCGGATGAAAAATTGGAGATCCCTCTAGAACCTTCGCGCTTCTCATTTGCTTCAGATGGGTCCCACGAGTCGGTGACACCAGGCTACGCGACTGCATGTGTGTGACAGTACATTTCGCCCTGCAGATGCCCGCCATAAGGCCATCTCAAAATTCAAACCGCGTCAAGCTTCCCAAGACCCCAAACGAACGCCGGCGCTTCCCTCATCGCCCGACCCGGACCACACCCTGCAAACCCCAGCGGAAAGCCAAGGAAATCGGAGGAACGGATCCGCAACACCATACCGTCCGTCGGCAGCAGCATGAGGGTACGGAGGCGGAGACCGGAGTCGGAGGCGATGGAGAGCAAGGAGAACTCCGTGCATTCGGCGCCGCCTCCCAATAGGCCGCGCGGGAAACGCAAGGCCCTGGCCGAGCTCCCCGCGTCCACCGGACCGAACACGAACCACGGCTCGGCGCCGCGGCCGTCGAAGCCGAGGACGCGGTCGGCGGCGCGGGCGGAGGCCGAGGCGGAGGAGGCGAGGAAGCGGCAGGAGGCCGAAGACGCCGCGCGCGGGGCCGACCTGGGCCGGCCGCTGGACTCGAGGCCGCCTGGCGCCGAAGCGGCGAATGCGGCGATCGCGCCGTACGTCGGGGACATCGACCGGTACCTCCGGTCGCTGGAGGTGAGAACCTCTCGACAACCCCATCTTTTCCATCGGGTCTGGGAACCTGCGCGTGGGCGTGTTTAGTTCTCCGGTTTGGTTGATTTGGGCTAACATTGTGTGTGATCGTAGTTGTCGATGGTGTAATGGGGCCATTTCGTAGGCGTGGTCACGTTGAGCACTTGAATGCTGAGAATTGGGCAGTTTGATTTTAGTGGGGATTATTATGTTGGGAGCGAAACGTTCAATTCTTTTCTTGTTTTATTAGGCCTTTAGCTGCTGCTGGCTAGGTAAGTGGACACAGTGGTTAAAAAAAAAGATGTTGCCTAGTGCAGCTGTAGTGGACATTCCTGTCTAGAGTTTGTGACTTGTGATGCCTAGGTTCACAGGTCGCGATCGCGACACCTCCATAAAATAAAATGACTCTTTGGAGCTCAATTTGATTATCTTAGTTTTGTATGGAGATTGATTTTAAGCCTTTAGGTGCCACTTTTCTCTAAACTTTCTGAAACTGCTAGGTTGAACCGTTGAGGAGGCCAAGCCCTGACTATTTTCAGAAGATCCAGAAATACATCTCACCCAAAATGAGGGCTGTCCTTGTGGATTGGTTGGTGGAGGTGGCCGAGGATTTCAAGCTTCACGCAGAAACTCTTCACCTTGCGGTTTCCTATGTCGACCGCTTCCTCACAACGAATGTTGTTACCCGGGACAAGCTGCAACTGCTGGGTGTCACTGCAATGCTCGTTGCTGCGTAGGGGACTAAACTGTTTGTTTCCTCCCTTTTGTTCATCTTTTAAAACTACTCTTTGAGTTGCATATTTGGAATGTCGCAGCAAGTATGAAGAAATTGAGTCTTCTAAGATGAAGGTGAACAGATACACTGATATCACGGATGACACTTACACCAAGCAGCAAGTAGCCTTTCTTCTGCTGAACTTTCAATTGCATAGTTATTTCTCCAGGATCAAAGATGATATCTACACAATTCTATTCTGTATGCAACGCAGGTGGTAAAGATGGAGGCTGACTTACTGAAATCTCTTAGCTTTGAGATTGGGGGTCCCACTGTAACAACATTTCTACGGTATGTCTTCTCCATCAAATTTTCTGTGCTTAGAACGAGTATAGCATTTGACATAACTTCCCTTTGTAGTATGTCAAATGTTACCATAGTAATTATGCCTTACTGGACTTTAAAAAGTTCAGAGTCTAATGCTAGATAACTGTCTGTTTTAGGCAATTCATAGCTTCGTGTCGTGGAGGCAATGTAAGTGGTACTTTGGAGCGCATGCATTTACTTCTCTTGATTTTTTTTGACGATCTGTTTTCATTGAAAAATTAGAGTAAAAGCAGAGGAAAACTTGAGTCCATGTGCAGTTACCTTGCGGAATTGAGCTTGCTGGATTATGACTGCATAAGCTACCTACCCTCAGTAGTTGCTGCTGCCTGCCTGTTTGTAGCCAGATTGACAATCCACCCAAAGGCTAGTCCGTGGGTAAGGCCTTTATTGCCAACTACACCCTCCGTTCCAAATTGTAAGTTATTCTGGCTTTTCTAGATACATAATAAAAACTATATGTTTAGAAAAGCCAGAACTACTTACAATTTTGGAATGGATGGAGTATATCTGAGCAGGAGACTTTTCTGACATCAGTGTGTATAGTTCTCTTTTCTGACTTGTGTATAATTCTGCAGAACTTGACACTTCAACAAAACACGGGGTATAAAGTCTTTGATCTGCAGAAATCTATTTATGTCATACATGAATTGCAGTTGACAATAAGGTGCCCAGACCAGCAAGCCATCAGAGAGAAGTACATGGACCCCAAGGTACATCCATTCTCATTTTGTTGCTGTCATCTACATTTTGTAATTTGTATTCTATTAAAATCTGTTTGCTTGAGCATTTTACAGTTTGGGTGCGTGTCAACAATGGCTTCACCACGAGAAATCCCTGCATCTTTCCTTGAAGATTGCCACAAGTGAAGTCTGGACTCTGCAGAATGTTTTTTTGCAAGAATGCTGCAGGCGATGCAGAAACTTAACTTGATGATAGGATAATTTAAATAGGTCGGGAATGTGCCCTGCCCAGCATTGTCGATTGCTGGTACTGGTCTCAGTTTCCATCCCATTGGCAATGCTGTGCATTGGTATTTTTTTTGGTACAATGTGCAATTGAAGGCTTTCTGTACAGGGGTGTTATCAGTTAGCACTAGCCCATGCCATGTAAATTATATAACGCAAGTCATCTTATTTCTTAGCATTGCCTGCATATTTGTACAGGGGTGTTATCAGTTAGCACTGATGAACAGTATGGCGTTTGTATTCTGAAAGGCAGTTAAGTTGGCCTACGTACTACTTCACATTATAGTAGTAAAACTGACAAACACCCTTGCTAGTTGCTACGCAATGAGAGCACAAAACAGCAGCCTGATTTTTTATGGTAAAAACGCAACTGCTGGCACAGATCTTCATCCTTGCAAGGAGAGATATGTGTCTCAGGCGCCAGGCCTGTGGGCTGTGGAGACTGGAGACCCGTGCATCTATTAGGCTAAAAATTTTGAGCCCCTTGAGTTTCCAAGTTTGTGTAGACCAGTACCAGCTGCTCACGCCTTTCATTAAAAAAAATACAACACGCAGTTGAACTCAGCATTTGATGTAAAGTGTTCATTCAGTCATTCTCAACAAAATTGGTGTCACCTGTTTGTACATTTTTTACATCACCGCGCTCGCTAACCAAAGTAGCATAGCAAGTCAATATTGTGCAGTATCATGCTGCAAGATGGGTATAGATACAAACTAATAATATCAATCTAATGGAAGATTACAAGGTGAGAACGAATAAGCATAAACTATGTGATTGGTACTGAGACCTTATTTGGGATAAAACAAAAAAAAATGACAGCTATTATAGGATGATCTCCTCTTGGACACTGACATTGAGAGTTTTATTTGGGAGCACGATGCTGTTAACTACAACTACTTCATCTTCAACATCAACTGCTTCACCTGTGTTAAGATAGGATGTCAATTCCACAAACGAAATTATCACCCAAAAAAAAAGAGTGGAAAGGCAACAGAAAATCGTCAAGTTTGGGTCTTACCAAGAATAGTAATGCCAAGTTTGGCATTGTGATCGCCTTCGCCCTGAATTCAGAACAAAAGTTTCATTACATGAAGCCAGCTGATGTGCCAAGAAAAAAAGTAGACCACACAGGCATGTACAGTCACACCAATTTTGACTGTCATAACTAAACTATTTGCAAGCAAATGTCACTTGGAATGTATTAGCTTTGCAATTGAAAGTATCAAACGTCATTTCAAGAAAACTAGATGTGCTGAAATGTTCAGATTACAAAAGCATAACCTTGGCAGAGAAAGAATTAACATTGTAACACTAGGACATTGCTCATGCAGTCATGCTGCTTGAACTGAACTTGACAAAGAGTCCTAAGGCGAAGTTTTTAAGCTTCATACGAAATGAGGATTCATTAAATTTGAAATGAATAAAAGTGAAATGGTAAAGAGAAGCTTGCCTGTACACGTGACCATTTTCCAATGGATGACTTCCACCCCACAATTGAATGTATAACAACAGCATTTTCCTGATACACAAATGAAAAAGAATGAAATAATACCACAATGAGATATTCATGTTCCTAAATTGAGGTTTATCACTTCGTACAAAAGATAGAGAAAACCAACCATAATTTCAACATCATCCAGAATTATGCAATTGATAAGCCTGGCACCAGCTCCAACTCGCGCATTTGCTGATATAGAGACATTGGGGCCAATCTGTTTATAGAGTTACATGATTAGTTACATTTAGTTTCTTAAATAGATCCCCCTATTTAAAAGTTTTAAGCACTTCATTATCAGTCAACAACCACGAACTGAATATGATCCATCATAATCTGACCAAAATAGTTAGATGAAACAGACATTACCTTTGAAGTAGGATGCACCTTGGCAGATGGATGGATATACACATCGCCAACAATAGTGGCAGTTCTTTTGCCGTCTCCTGAGGCTAAAAGATGAGGAGAGGTACGGCGGAACTGAGAAAGATATAACCCAGAGCATCTCAAAGACATCCTACTCAAGATGAAGCAATGGTTTGTCAGAAATTCCAATATATTACAAAAAAACATGAAAAAAAAATCTGTATACCCTGGGGTTTTGATCTGTTCCCAAAAATCAAGCGTCTGGTATGTGTACAGCTCCTTCTTTCCCGCTCGAGGGGATAAAATGTCTTGATCTAACCTAACAAAGTCTGGTGGAAGCGCCCTGTTGATATTAAGCTTATAAGGTCTACATAATAATAAATACTTTGTAGTTGAATTAACCGAAGTGCTATCAATTATATATACTGGCTAGTTTCTGGAAGAACCTCCACATAATGGGGAAGAGAAAGAGGATAACTGCAGGCCAAACAAGATTTGTAAAAAAAAAACATGAAAAATATAACACAAATACATACTTGGTTGCTGAATGAAGAGCTTCAAAGCTAGATACACGCCGCAAATTTGCTGAAATGTAGCATTTAAAGGAATTAAACTTGTGCTGGTGAATTAAACTGTCAATCAAGGGAACTAGAAGATCGAGTTAGAATATCTGCTACAAGCAGGGCGAAGCCTAGTTTAAGTTCCCTGGTGCCATGGCACTATGGTAAAAATGTATTTTGCTACTTATAGACTCATCTTTACTGAATATTATGGTAATACTTGTAGCTTCGCCTCTGGCTACAAGTAATACATTTTAGAGCATCCATTTGAGAATTAATATTAAGAATATGAATATAGGCAAAGCAAATAAAACTTTTCCAAGTGACTTGTATCAAAAGTAAAGAAGGCATTTACATCTACTTAGTTAAGAGAAGTTGACATTTGAAGCAATAGAATAAACAAAGAATGTTTTGTTTTAAACAATAACACATGTTTCAAAGGAAAAACGTTGTAATATAGCAGGGGACAATACCTCTGTCCTTTTTCTGTTTTAAGACATCCTCAATGGCGCTAAAGATATTGGGAGTAAATATATATACTCCACAATTTATGAGATCACTCACCTACAAATAGATAAAACTGCATTACTGCTATCAGCTATGCAAATTACTCATTGAGAGCCATTACTTCTGAAGACTGCAATGATTTCAGAGCCAAATGTGGCATGCAAAGCTCAACTGAAAATATATAGACAAGCAAATAAAGCAACAAGAGCAGAACTGCACTCACAAAAGTCTCTGGCTTTTCCGTATAGTGCAGCAGTTCGTTTGTTTCAGGATCAGCTACCAACTCGCCGAACTGGTTCGCTGACTCTGCAGATACCTGATTGAAAGTGTTAGCATAGAATATTAAAGGTGGGATGATGTTAAGAGTAACAATTATGCATGAGAAAGACAAGATTAATCTGCGAATAGTATTAGCATACCTTGTTGACTAGTAAGGTACCCATTCCTCCATACTTTTTATGGGCCTCTACAATGATGAAAACAATGATACATTTAGCTGTGGGTATCCAACAAGAAGCTATGCAGGTGCTTATTAAAAGTGCAGCACTTACTATTGTTGGGCAAGTTTGACTTAAATCTCCTATTTCTCTAATCAACAAAACTATAGGTGGAAAATCAATAAAAGTTCAGATGCCTATTGTGCAGCAATATAGAAGGGGAATGGGAAAAAAGGAACGACGAAGTATCTGGGAATAAACAGTTGATTTCTATCAATATTTCAAAAAAAGTCAGAAGCTAAAATATCTGTTTCATACTATTACTTATGTCAGAGATAGAAACCCAAGAATTTGGATGAATGGAGATGTAAAATCTACCCTTTTGTGAGAATGAGCTTATTGTCCAATGATAAATTAAATCGGCACATCTAAATTATCTTTAAAACACTCTTTTGGAGTGAACCGTCCATGTACAGAACACTTAAAATTGATGAACTTATTTACCATTGATTCACATAATGGTCGATCATTTCATTGTTGCCTATGCACTATACTAACAATACTTTAAAGCATACACCCGTCGCAGCACAGATTGAACAGCGTGTGATATAATTTTAGTGACCTTATGTACAATACCGTACATTAGAGGTGGATGCATCTCTATAAGATGTAACCCATGAATATGCCAAAAACAAGCTACTAATGACAAGCTCAGCTTTGGATTCAATACCAGCCAGCTACACTTCCATTCCACTTAGTCTAACTAGTGACAAGTGGACACACTTATCATTCATTCTAAACAGCAAAGCAAAGAACAACCTCATGATGTTCAAATATTACACTAGCCATGCTTGTGTCTAAGATCATGAAACACCATCGCTAAACTTAAAAATCAAACCAACACGAAAGAATGCTTCAGTTACTTGGCAACCTACCCAGCATGTCTGGAAGGGGGAAGCTAGAACAGACGTCGCAGTTCAGCAGAACTATGTGTGACTGCAAAACGGCAAGCAAAAACAGTAACCAACTTTTAGAGGATGATGAAACTTTCTTGATCCAACCAGTATAGCAATGTAGTAGATTCCTAAGAAACCCAGCTGCTGAATGTGTTCTGAATAAGCAAACACTATTCAAAAAGATGTGGATGAAGTGATCCACTGCATTAATAAAGCTTTAGAAATATCCAATTTTCAATTCAAGCTGACAATATGGCACTAAGTCATTACCGGACTGTCTTCCATGATATAATCTCTAAAGCTGTAGAGCCCTCCAGCTGACCCGTGAGGTTTGTCCTCTCGTAGGTACCTAAAATTGGCGAGACCCTGTCAATGGCACGGCTCTGAAATCTCCTAGCGCACCAGCCCAACACCGCAGAAGCAAACATCATCAGGGCACGAAACGAACCTGACAGGGATCCTGAGCTCGTTGGAGATAGACGAGACATAGAGCGCGAATTCCCGCTCCTCGTAGAACCCGATGAGGTATATCTGTGCCAGGTTGGGGATCTGCAGCAATGGGATCCAAAAGGCTTGTTTCATACGAGCTGCATGCTGAACCATAGAAACACCACAATTCCACAGAGGACAAGGGAGCGCAGGAATTGGTGGCTTACCCGGCGGCAGGCGGAGATGGGGTGGTGCACCATGGGCTGGCCGGCGATAGGGAAGAGCGGCTTGGGCACGTTCAGCGACAGCGGCCGGAACCGCGTCCCTGCACCCGACACCAGCACCAGAGCAAACCGATCAGACGAGAGGGCAGAGGGAGGAGGAGGGGTTCCGCGGCGCAGATCTAGCAGCACTAACCTTTGGTGGGGCCGCCGACCATGATGACGGCGACGACGCGCTGCTCGGAGCCGGCCATGGCTGCTCTGCTTCGGCGCCGGTGGCGGAGTGGTTGGGGGGAAGAGACAAGGGAGAGACGCGCGCGGGCGACGGCGTGGCGAGATTTATGGCGATGGGATGGGATTTGGAGGGGAGCGTGGACCGCGGGTCTTTTAGCGGAGGCGAAGGCGATGCCGATCAGACGGTCGTCGGAGGAGGTGGGCAATGTGTTGGTGTGGTGGTGAGCGCAGCGCAGCGGACGGAGCGGAGGCGGGCGATTTCCGGGCAGTGGCCGTTCTGACTTGTGGAGGTCGTGCGCCGCGCCCGGTGGGATCCGTGCCGCACCGGGGTGCGGGCGCGGGGGTTGAACTGGCGCGGATACCGGTGGCCGAGGCCTTGAGGGGCAGAGCGGAAGCTTCTTTCTCTGGGTGCCGTGCCGATAACGGTCAGGGAACGTGGCGGTGGCGGATAACTGAGCTTGCACGGAATATCCCGGCTGGAGTTTGGGATATTCCGGCAGAGCACTGTGTTAGTGGATCTGAATGGTACTGTACGATTTGAGTTCTGAACCGTAGCCATTGGTTGAACAAAGGTTCTGCAATTGTAGACGACCCTCGATGACACATTTTTCTCGACATAAAGAAAATTGCAGCAGTGGAACCAATACTATTGCCCCCCCTCCCCCTATCTTAGGCCTTGTTTAGTTCACCCTGAAAACCAAAAAAAATTTAAGATTCTCGTCACATTGAATCTTGCGGCACATGCATTAACTATTAAATATAGACAAAAATAAAAACTAATTACACAGTTTGTATGTAAATCACGAGATGAATCTTTTGATCCTAATTAATCTATGATTGAACAATATTTGCCACAAACAAACGAAAGTGTTACAGTAGCGAAATCCAAAAAGATTTCGCATCTAAACAAGGCCTTAAGCTAACGCCAATCTCAGTGGGGGTTTCACCAGAATGTCATGTACATTTATTAGAGCGCTATGTTAGTAAAATTACACTTTTTGCATAAAACGAAGAGGAGAGGGAAGGAAATAGTTTCACCATGGTGAAACTCTGCGGGCGTTGTTTCCCACACGGTGAAACGGGATGAAATCCCCACTGAGGGCTAAATCGTTTCACCATCTTGCATGTGATCCAATCATTTTGCAGTAATTAAATGCTTTGCACAGCCTAGGAAATGTCAAGGTGAAACTCATGCATTGTAGAGGTTGTTTCATTATTCGTTTCATTGATGCCCTGTCAGCGAATTTGTTTTGGAAATAGTGCATTGAAACGGGCTACTGAGACTGGCGTAAGAAAGGACGTCTCAAGCGAAAGCATATAAATATATTTCTTCTGAATTCAATAAAATCATTCAATCTATAAGTACTCTGCTCCATTCACTATAACAAAAAAGTGATCCGCATAAGAGAACGTGCATCACTCATTTTGAACTGCAGCAATAGATACCTTATTCGCTCGAATTTGTCAGTCATTCAACAATATTTTTCTCTCACAATAAAATTAGCGAACAATACTTTCAACCATGACTTTTTACAATATAAGTAAAATATATAAACAATAAAAGCCACGATAACTTGAGTTGGAGACGAAGAGCATGTATTTTATTTTTTGATACTTTTAATCAGTGAGCATTGCATCTTGCACATTCATGCTCCCAAGTTCTCTAGCTTAGGCACCGGTACTTACAGTGCACATAATGATGCTCAAACCCTCTCTGTTTGTTTGGAGCATCACTCTAAGCCAACGCTATAGAGGGCCTCAGTGCCACTCTCCAGTCTCCACACACAACGTAGGAAAAAGAAGAAAGAATTACTTTCATTAGCTATCTTTAACTAGTTTATGTTAGTTTAGTTGAGAGTTATAGTTGAGCCGAACTAATCTTGGGCTCCCAAATTAGTCTTTAGGAGTCTAGCATAGCTAATGTATTCTTTTTTTCTTTTGTAAGACATATATAGTGGTTGATCTAGGCCACAACTTTAGTTCTCTCCCAAGGCCATGTGGCATATGCTAGTACCGTGTCCAAGCTCCATGATGGTGGGGCACTAACCACCTCATCGATTGTCGGGGAGCCCCGAGGATTTTCACCATAATCGTATCATTATCCTCTCACACAAACTTTCTTGGCTTGATTTTGTTCTTTTTTGGGATGTATTTTATGATACTTCTTGCCAAGTTTGGGGAGCATACACGCCTACTCTTCTTCACTTTGAGTCATCCTAGTTCGATCTTCTCTTTCCTAGTATTCTTATTGGCATCAAGTTTGAAGGAATGATTCTTGTTAGTGGAGGAGTCTTCGATCTCTCACCACTTCTTATATATCTTGATATATACTGTTGAAATTCTTCTCATGAAGAATCCGGCTGCATGAGGATGCACTATGGAATCGAGGGGAGAGAGAATCGAATCCACCGCATGCTCACCTCGTTTTTTTAGGCGGAGGTACATAGGATTTGGCCCAATGACTAGGGTCAGATCAAAAATATACATATATTATAAGGGAATATTTGGCCCACGCCTATAACCTTGGCCCTAACGGCTCCGAATCCAATTCTGACTCTGCTATAGATGTTCTTTGTTTTTTTTTAAACAATAAAACTATATGTTTTTAAAGGAGTATGTATGTTTACATCTATTTTTAGTTTGCACTGCTCCTATATCGGCCAGCACGGCAGCCCGTGGGATGTGCTCACTGCTAACTTGCTAAGCAACCGGTAGAACCATCAGTTTGTTGCCAGACAAAGGCCCTATTTAGTTCCCAAAATGTTTTCTTTTCATCCCATCATATTAAATTTGTAGACACATACTCCAATAACTAATTGCACAGCTTGTATATAATTTTGGAGAATTTTTTAAACCTAATTAATCTATGATGGGACACTAATCGCTAAATAAAACGAAAATTCTACATTAGCCAAATCTAAATTTTTTTGCAAACTAAATAGAGCCAAAATGTGACAGAAACTTTTTTTTAAAGTGACAGAAACTTGTTAGCATCAAACCCAAGCAAGAACGGAGAACACACTCAATTGCCCATGCTCGATTGTTCATGCTCATGCCGGAGAAGCAGAGGTAACTTCAACGCGGAGCCAAAGCACCACCGACAGACACCACCACGCTTCCGTCAGCTGCAGCCTGCGCGTGGCGTGTCGTGGCGCTGGGTCAGTGGCAGCATGGGTGGGCCAGCTAGGCCGTCGCGGCAGGCGAGCGAATGAGGGATGGACCGTCCGGGGCAAATTTTGATGCAGCTCGCGAGCCGCACGGCGCGGGGCATGAGAGGAGGCCAAGTGCAGTTCGGAAGGCTCGGGTCGTAGCAAAGCACCCGGTCGGCAGCACGCGTGTGCCGATTGAGGCCCAAGCCGCCCAACGCTGCTTCTGCTGGCCTGCTGCTGCTTTGTGATCTGGCAATTTGGCATCCGGCGTTGCCGGTGCTCCTGCTACGCCAACGACCAACGAACGGAAAGGAAACAACAGACGTGAATCCAAAAGCACCGTGTTTTATTTACCCATTCTTCTCAAGGTAGCATTTACTCGCATTTATCCAGATTTCCCACCATTCCCGGATGGAACGTTACAAATTCGAACTCAAATGACAATGAGAATCGAACAGTCAAGAGTGTACATTGCCATCCCACACTGAAATGTAGCATCCACCGGCATTTATCCACATCTCCTACTGTTTCCGATTTCCCGGCGGATGATGATCTCATCTAGTCTAGACGTTATAATTCAAATTCAAATGCAGAAAAGAGGGGAAACAACTGGTCAGAGCAAACGAGCATATACGACCCGCCACCCGATCTGATAATGGTACGTACTGTACAGGATAAACAGGAGCCACCAACCGATGCAATGCGTTTTGTTTGCCGTTTCGCTGTCGAGTGCCATCTCATCGCATCGCATCGCACTTCCCTTTCTTGAAGCCACCGCAACCAACACCCGAACAAATCCTCAATTACAACGACGCACCACCGTCCACCCAAGCCAAGCGACGCCACCGCTTTTAAAATCCGCGCAGCCACCCAACGGATCGAGCTCCCCCACCTCGCCTCGCCCCTTCCCCCGTCTGACCCTAGGGTTTCCATCCAGCTCTTCCGGAAGCTTCCAAAAATGGCCACCGACGAGCTCGCCCCCGCCCCCGCTCCGGCCCCGGCCGGGGGCGACCAGTCCCCGGCCTTCTCGTTCAGCATCTGGCCGCCGACGCAGCGCACCCGGGACGCGGTGGTGCGGCGCCTCGTGGACACGCTCGCGGGGGACACCATCCTCTGCAAGCGCTACGGCGCGGTGCCGGCCGCCGACGCCGACCCCGCGGCGCGCGCCATCGAGGCCGAGGCCTTCGACGCCGCGGCCGCCACGGGAGGCGCCGCCGCCACCGTGGAGGAGGGGATCGAGGCGCTGCAGTTCTACTCCAAGGAGGTGAGCCGCCGCCTCCTCGACTTCGTCAAGTCCCGCTCCGCGGACGCCAAGCCCGACCCGCCGTCCGAGGAGGCTGCCGCGCCCGAGGCCGAGGCCGAGGCCGCCGAGCCCGCGGCGTGAGCGCCGGACAGCCATTCATTCCCGTTTCTATTTCCTGAGATGAGATGAGTAGCATCTGGAAATTTGTGTGGCGACTGCAGCCTTCTGTGGCTTGGGTCTGAGTTTTTATGACTTGAATGTTAGCCTGTTTGCGCACATCTATGCAATTCTTGTTCTTCCATGAATACCTCTGTTTTTAGTGCGTCCTCTTATTTTTCTGGTTGCAATCCCTGCCTGGCTGCCTCTGACCAATGATTGTGTTCCGTTTGCCGTGACGCGCATGCATCCCAGATAAGGAGATGAATTTTTTTTTTTGTCACATCGAATATGTCTGGAGGGGTTTTTAAAAACTAATAAAAAACAAATTACATAGCGAAACTGCATGACAAATCTATTAAGCATAATTATTCTGTCACTAGCACATGTGGGTTACTGTAGCACTTAAGGCTAATTATAGAGTAACTAGGTTTAAAAGATTCGTCTCGCGATATTAATTTATTTTTTATGTATATTTAATGTTCCACGTATGTGTCTGCCTATAACCCAATGTTGTACCCTGCCCTCCCCTGAGGATCGAATTGGTCGGAATTAACAAGCAATAAGAATCCTCCCATATTTTTTTGTTTGAGTGTAACTCTCATCGTTTATTTGAAATCTGATCATCGGTCATATATACAGTTCGGTATGAATCCTCACCGACCAAATGCATGTATCACAATCCTGTGTGTAATATTCGCGGTATATGCTGAATGAATCGTCTGCAAAATGTATGTGATGACCCGGACCCGTATGGGCGTTCCCTTGTCAAGTGACCTCCGTTTCCTTTGTATTTGGCCATTCCTCTTGCAGTTCACAAACTGAATAAAGCTGAGCAACCGTTATTTCAGTTACATCGGGATCAGTTCTCAGTGATTGCATTGGGAGTTGTTCATAACAAGCCTTGTACTTGTTGAACCATTAGTGGTAATTTCTTAATTGCACACATTATCTAAAGTGCTTTGAGTTGATAAATCAAACAAACCCTTCAACGCATTGCGTTCTTTCATAGGATGGTCATCGCATATTCACATTGATGTGTGAGTGCGACGCACAGGATTGGAGGATCACGGAATCAAATTGAAATTTTTGCCCCAGCGCCACTGTGGAACTCTAAATCCAGATGAAGAACAGGAATCACTAATGCGAGTGTTCCCTTGACCTCTCTGCTCCTGCATGTACTTGGCCATTCCTCTTTCAGTTCACGAACTGAAGAAGGCCGAACAACAATTGGTTGATTCAGTTGCTGACATGCCTCCCACATCAGGTAATGGTCTCTCCTATCGCAGCTTAATTATGCATGGTCTCAACGTCTTCTTCAGGCATCTACAGTTTTGTTTTTCTCTTGTTAGTTTGGCTGATAAGCTATGACAGAAAGTACTATTGGCTGATTTATTGTGAGAGAAAAATACTACTGAGTGGCTGACAGATTCGGCTAATAAACTTAAACGAACAAGGCGACGTCATCATCAGTTCATCTTCATTCTAGAAATCTAACAAAGTACTTTTATGTACATCACCAATAGCATCTAGCAATACTAAAAACAAACTCATGACGAGCTCACTCATCTTCGGTGTCAACGCCGGACTGCCAGAGGAACCTGCAAAAAGTGATACTTTTTTTTAGAGCACGCCTTGGCGCGTATTTCATGTAAAAAAAAGTGATACTCAATTGTGTCAAGTTGGGGAAATCAATACTTCCTTTGGAAAGTTTACTGTAACAGGTACTCAATCGAACATGAATTTACAATGGAATTGGAAATTTTAAAGGGGTTAAGCGGATATCTCACAGTCATGGTCTGTCCATCCAATAACCTGATTTTCCAGGTCATACACAACAAGCTTGTTTGAGAAAACTATGTCTGAACAAAGGTCGAGTAAATTTAGAATCAAAATATTGAACAAACAAAAGGGTAGTAGTAATGACAAACACTGCCTACCTCCAAGAATCTCGGGCTGTGCCCTTCTATTTCTCAGAGCCACAAAGTACCAATCACTTTGCCAGGGAAAAATGCAATCTTAACTGTGAAAATTGACAATAAATTGCTTCAAGGGCTCAAGGCGCAGTATTAACAAAAGCTACCGAGAATATTTCCCCGTCGTTTAAAAGGTAATTGGGTGGATCAATATCCAATGCAAAGCCTCCGTCAAAATGAAAGGTGATTTTAGGAAGGACATCATCATCAACTCTACATAAGGGTTGGAAACAATGAGAAAATTTAGAATTACAGCATTGCTAGTATACTTAAAAAACCACTACAAGCACTACATACCTTCCATGATGTATCACGACATTAAATAAGAATAAAACTCTTTTAAAGCTCCATTGAGACAGGCTTAACACTACATATCTATATCCTGGCTCGTTGACACGAGCTTATCTTTTTTTTATGCACCCGAGACATCCATCTTTTTTTCGAACCCCGAGACATCTATGTGACACCACCACAATAGATAGAATTATCGTCAATTCCCTTAATACATTTAGATTTGACTAGACTAGATCAGTTCTATGTAGATTATGCCACTATTTTTAAAACCGAAAAAAAAACCCGGCCTCTGAGTTCAATTCCTGTGCTCCAAGGATCATCTAAGCTTCGTGTCCAACACTCCCCTTACCTTTTCCTAAGGATTGCGTGCTTTGGGCCTGAGAAAGATCAATCAGCACATATTGGGCTTTAATACGTGTCGTTTGGCACTCCTCCACAGCTTTGATCAGGATTGATCTCTCTCTTTCTGCAAAGAGCAATCACTTCATCGCTCAATGCTTTCAATTTCGATTTCGCCTAGAATTTACAGAACGAAGAGTCTAGCACGAGAGTGTGAGCCACTCTGTCTGCCCTATTTGTTTTATGGAAGTGAGTGAAGAAGGTGTTTGCAATGATTGGAAGGATGCTAAGAATATGGGTGTCTATGTTCCAAGTTGGATGTCTTGGAGAAGGTGAAGCAGTCGAAGCAAACTCGGCGCCGCTGATCAAATGGAGAGTGCATACATCAGGGTTGGTTCAATCAAATGTTCGTTGTTGGAGGTCTCAAGCATTGTGATGATAATATGCCAATGTAATAGAGGTCTAGTTTGGTGCTTCGGTCTGGAAATTGATTCCTGTCTTGGCCTTATGTCGGTTGTCACTTTATCGTAATAAAGCAGAGAAAATCTTTTATTCAAAAAAAAAGATAACCACTCTATCTGCAGTTGTAGTGTAATGAATCAATAATAATGCAACTTTTGCACTGCACGATTGCCAGGGAACATTCTTGTTCTTAGAGAAATCCTTGTTGTCGACGCCGCTATATACGGTCTCGCTTAACTCGCTCTTCTCTTGTCCTGTACACCGCCACCGCATGTCCGCATTCTTCTTCCCCGATTTCTTCTTGGCGCTGCCAGGCTCGTTCTTGTCCTGTGCGGCGGCAGCTTTCGCGTGCTTCCCGCAGCACTCGGAGTCCAGCCACCGCGGCGCCGAGCTCCTCGGTATCATCCGGGACAGAGCAGCGCACAGGAGAGGACGTTGTTGCGCAGCGCGAAAGAGAGGTGTTGCCAGAGAAGAGAAGCAATCCTAGGCTCAAAACGGCTGCAGCCCTTCGATGTTGCTCGGACGGTGGATGTTGCATAGTTACGGCGAAACCTGAAGGCGAGCGAGTCACCGAACCTGCGTCCCACCGCATTTTCTTCTCCCGTTTAACCCCCCGCGTCAGGCGTCGCCGCGAGCTCTCTCTCCCGGCAGCTGGGCAACCGCCGCCGCCCAACTCGAGGTGCCCAGGTCTTCGCCAGCGGCGAGCATCCACCAGGTATGCGCACCCCTCCTCGTCCCGTCCCTCCTATGCGAAACCGAGCATCCGAACCCTAACTCCTTCCCTTCTCTGCAAAACCGAGCACCCGAACCCTATTCAGATCTGATCTAATTACAGCACGTATTTTTTCGACAATTATTCAGATCGGTTTTATTCTGCTTAGCGCTTCCGTATTTGGTTCTATCTCGTCTGCACAAATTGTGCCTGATCTTACAACCTGTGCTGTTGCAGGCCTGTGTGCTGGTCTCCGCGGGTGTCGTTGCAGGACAAGATGGTTTCCTTCGAGATGAATGACCTCAAGAGTATGGGCTTGTCACCACTCTTTTTAAACTGTCTTCCCAGTTTTTGTTCCATTTATTTCCGATAGGAGCATAGATAGGTTGTGCTGGGCAGTGAATGTGTATCTTATTTGCTTGGCCTCCTTTGTTTCTGCTTCGTAATTCAGAACTTAACGAGCTAACATGTTTGCAATCTGTAATGTGGACACACTGTCACATGTGATGAATGTGCTCAGGGATGCAACTTTATTTTTTAAGGTTTGCTGTGTCTAACATGTTTGGTGACTTTTTTTAACTGATATTTGGTGATTTTTCAATCATATAAACTGTGATATGTGCCTCATATCATGTAACCTGTAGTTTTAATGTGTTGACCCATCAGTGTAATATCATGTGCGGAATGTGCTGTATAACTTAACCTGCATTTTTTTTTTGGGTAATTGTATTACAATCGACCATGATACATCAGGGTGATAGGGTATATCATGTATTGTGTGCCTGTGTGGTCTACAATATGTCAATATCACTCGATTGGTAGTTATAGTGTTATAAGTGTGTACATGCAAGAGAGGTAACACACTGCTACTTTTTTTTCTTCAAGGGTGGGTTGGGGGGTGTTGTTAGAAAGAACAAGTATAGGGATTTTTTTCATCCTAGATAGCATGTGTGATATCATAGCAGTTTGTTACTGTGGCTAATCTCAACTAAATTTGTCCAAAATATGGAAATATTTGCTCAAGTGGACCAACTGGATAAAGCTTTTAGGCAAAGCAAAGATTAAAGTTTAAGATCTTCTGCTGGTTAGGCTTACATAATTGCCATACTACACAAAAACTAAATGCAGAGCTGAGCTGCTGGCTGACCAGTGAATCTCTGAAAGATGCTTGGATTTAGTTGAAACCAGCATCAGATATGCTGCTGCAGCGAGGTCTATGCTAGTTTCTGATTGACCACTGTAAGGAACAGATACCCAACCACTTTGAAACGTTCTTGTTCTGCTGTCTGAGTTTTGATGCAAATTTCCAATGAATCTCGGTAGATTCATCATGCTTAAAATACCACCTTTTTAGTATTTTGGCTGTATTAAAAAAATCATGTTGAATGTTTGAAGTGTGACGAAAAATTCTGGCTTGCAAAATCTTTTGTGTGATGTTTTAAAATCATATTTGCTGGTTTAGTTGATCTGTGACGTCTGAATTTCATCTTGGACAGAGATTGGGCTTGGCCTGACAGGCTTTGGAATATTCTTCTCCTTTCTGGGAATCGTTTTCTTCTTTGACAAGGGGCTCATCGCAATGGGCAATGTAAGTGAACTTCCATTTTGTAATTTGCTTTTGATTCTTTTGAGGATCTAAGTTAACTCACTGTGCGTATGGTTCACCTTTTTCTCTCGATGCCATTTCAGATTCTTTTCCTGTCAGGTTTGGGTTTGACAATTGGTCTGAAATCAACTATGCAGTTCTTCACCAAGCCAAAGAATTACAAGGTTTTGCATCCACTGTATTTCTTAAGGCTGTGGCCCTTAAACATGTCTAACGTCTCATTATTCTCATTAACTGCTCTAATGAACAGGGTACTATCTCATTTGGTGCTGGCTTTTTTCTGGTTCTCATTGGGTGGCCGTTTTTTGGCATGCTCTTAGAGGCATATGGCTTTATTGTACTCTTCAGGTAGGAGAATTTTCTTGTGACTGACTGATCCTCTCTCTTTTAGTAATCTGCAATTTCTTGTTGAGACAGTAAAAATATTCAATGCTGCAAAAAGTTACTTGTTTCTAACGAACCGCCATCATTTCTTTAAAAAGTTGCTTATACCTGAGCACTGACTTGGCAATTTGGTTGCAGTGGGTTTTGGCCAACACTTGCTGTGTTCTTGCAGAGGATTCCTATCATTGGCTGGATTTTTCAACAACCATTTGTGACATCGGTAAGAAGCTCATGACACATAATGTTCTTATTTGGTTCCTGAGACTAGAAGCTTGGCCCATTGCACATTCTGACAAGCCCAATTTCTCTTGTTTCTGCAGTTCCTTGACCGCTACAGAGGAAAACGTGTTCCGGTCTAGCAACCTTTTGCTCTATATATGCTTACTTGCGGTGTAGCAACTAGCAACCTGTGTTTTTTTACGACAGTAGCAAACTGGTTATACCGGTGTCTGATCTTTCATGTTTATATATGTTATGTTTAGTTCCCAATAGGATTGTTCCTTGTAAATTACAGCCCCAAACTGGCCAAACCAAAGCTCCATTCCTTTGAGACCAGGATGAAGGCTCACCCATGAATTGGATCTGTTGATGAAACTCTTCAGCTTGTCGAGAGCATTGTCTCTTAAAGAAAAAGTTATTGTTCTTTTATAGGATAATAAGCTATATATTTCGTGTGGACTGAATAGAACACACAATTGCGGTTCATGCATGTGGTGGATCAACACAGGATTCCTAGACCCTTCAATTTGTTAAGGGGTTTATCTAAATGGTTCACAATATAACTAGGAAAACCTTCAGATGCCACACGAGTCTCATTTGGTATATTTGTATCTGAGAATTGACATTTTTCTTGTGAGGGAGAATAAACAGATTCTTCTACGCATTTTTGGCGAAACCATGACAGGATGCCATCTATTTTATGGTCTTGGATATATAGAAGATAAGAGGCCAAGTCATTCGTTAAACAACTTAGAGAACTTTTCTAGCTTTTATAATGGCTATGTTTAGAAAAGCCATATAAAGGCTATCTTTAGAAAAGCCGGCTTGGAATGGAGGGAGTAAGTTGAGCAAATCAACTCAAGGCTCATGGTCTGTTCCCCAAACATGAACCTTGTAGCAGTGAACTGAATCCTGAAATCTGTGTTCGTATTTTGTTAGTTCATCCTCCAACCGAAGCACGTCGCCGCTTATTCTTTTCCTCTCGTAACTCGCTCTCCTCCCGGAATGAACTACGGGTATTAGACTATTTGTGGAGTGCAGATCTGATCCATCCGAAGTTGGTTCCTGGAGATGCTGCGCTACTCGAGGCTTGGCCGTGCCAAGAACCAGATACCATTCTTGCTCGGGCTCCAGATCGGCAACCCGGGACAAATTGTTGTTGCTTCCAGGCTCACCGTGCGGTCAGTCACCCGCTCACACGGTACCGGTCTTTGTGCTCCGTTGCTGACGCCGGAACAAGTGGTTCTCAAAACAAATTAGAACCTTAGATATTCGAGTTCCATTGTCAGAACCCTATATATACGAGTTCCACTGCTTACCATGATCAGACGGCAGCGTCACACCGTGAGATTTCGACAAACAGTAATTTGGATCAAGCTCGGCAAGCACAACGGCGTCAAATTCACATTTTGTCAAAGGCGACAATGGAATGTCAAAGAAGTGACGCCAGCAGTGAAAGCAGTTTTACAGACATGTAACCGGATGAATTTGGCCCCTAGAACTAGTCCAAATCCCCACATGTAATCAGACAAATTAAGCACCTAAACCTAAACCTAAGCCCAGAGACTAGTCAATGTCTTGTCAACATTGCTCTGCCATACCCAGTAATGCTCTAGGAACCAGAATTCGAGACATTTGCGTTAACTAAAAAACCTTCAGATGATGTCGTGAGCAGATCAGCTTGAGGGCCTCCCTGACTAGAATTCAGAAAGACATTGGCCCAGTTCGACGATCTGTGCACGATTCTTGAAGGGATGCGGTCACTATCTTCACCTCCAGATGCTTCATAACCATCGCTCGATGATCTTTTAAACTCGATGCCCCTGTGAGCTGAATGTGTCATGGCTCCCTGCATCTCATCGCCTGTGGCTGAGGAAGTGCGGAAGGGGTGGAGATCAGGCGAGTCAAAGCTACTTTCAGGCGATGAAGCAACATTTCTTGTGGATGCTGCAGTACTAGGCTGGAAAGCACTTCTTGCTTCGAGCTGTAATGGGGCTAAACTGCCACAAATTTCTGTTGCTGTGTCGCTGTAGTTGCTTTCAGTGCCGCTTGCAGATAGAGTTGCAAGTGGGTCAAGAGAAAGCTCAGCAGGGAAACCTCTTCTATCTAGTCGTCTCTGGTAGCTGAGCTTATGGTCTGGTTTACTGCCATTGTCTGAGATGCCATGTTTTGCAATTGGTTTCAGGATTTTGGATTTCTTCCTTGCCTCCGCAGCTGCCTTTGAAACTTCCTCTGCATTTAGCCGTGCCAATGTCCATGGACTGATTTTCACTGCTCCATTTTTTCTCCTTGCTCCTTCCTCTTCCTTGATTTTCTTACTGCCTGAATTCTGTGAAATGCCGACCTCTGGAGGAATGGCATCGAACTGTGGAAGAGAGGAGCAAGCAATAAGTATCAACTGCTAAAGATGGAAGAAGGGGAACTACAGTCTTGATTTATTGTCCAATTGTCACACAAAAATTATACTATTTGTTTGAAAACAAATTTAGCATACTTCACTAATCATGAATCATGATAACTTGAAGCACCTACCAAATGCAAGCACTTGAAGCTTCAGATGTTACTATCAAGAAGTCTTTTTCACATATAGTGAAGTTTGATTTCAGTTGGTTTTATATGTAGAACACAAATGAGGACATATTCAGCCAATTAACAAAACAACACATGCAATATCCGGACATATTCAGTCATGTATCACAGCGTGTTGTCTTTGGCTATCCAAGATCTTTATTCCCATTGGCCGCATAAGATTTTTTACAGACATGAGTGATTATCTCATACCTGGTCTTCCAGGAACAATCTTGGTGGAGTGCACCATGAACCACGATGAAGAGGTCCAAAAGAACTGGCTGTGCTAAAACCAGTAACAGAACTAATAATAGACATCTGTGGACTTTGGTGTCCAGGAACCTCTTGTTGATCCTCCTGCTCCCTCAAAGCTATGATGTAATCATACGTGCTAATTCCCTGGACACACATGAAGAGGACTGCAATTTAACCTCAAGTTGTATGAAAAAATAATAATAAATGCACAAAGTTTTCTACTTTTCTTGCAAAACTCCCTAACCAATTATAGTTAACCCGTAATATGTGACTGACTTATTTCAGCAGAAAATGTGACCAAAACAATCGACTCCTGTGCTATCATTAGTGGGACAAAGGAGGAGTACTTCTTGTTTCTTACTAAGGGAATAGTTAATTTGAGTTTCATAACAATAGCCATGTAGTGGATCAAGAAAATAGTAGTGATCAAGCGGTCCATTTCACTCCAGGAAGCAGGAAAGTAGATAACAGAGATGGCCACAAAAAATGAAAATTGCAAGCACGTCTATTATTGCTATTGTATGATAATGATGTCATTCAAGGAGTCCCCAATTGAACCTCAAGAGGAACTTACCTTTTTGACAAGAAGGATATGAAAACATAAAAGCTGGACAAGTGGCACGGTTGCAACCATTGCTAAAATGGTGCAGGTCGCCTACAAAAAAAATTAAACATCCTGTTACCAATCTTGTAACCTTTTTCAAAGATAGCAGAACTGTTTTAGTTTACTAACAAATTATATGAACTTCAATGCAGCAGACACATATTTGATAATGAAAAGAAGGAAAAACTGTTCAACTCACCACAACAATTACAAAAGCCACAGTTGAGAAGCTGCTTCCCAACTTTGTGACAACCTGCCTAGAGAATTCTCCTCGCTTCACAATACAGAGAATCAACACAAGTGCCCCCGACAACCACTGCATCACAAGCTGGATCAAGTTGTACAAACCATGGAGATCTGTCAATAACCTACCAGAATAGGAAGGATGCGGAACAACATTGCTAACTATATGCATTGCCCCCCACTTGGTTGCAGATGTTGAAGGTAAATGCAATAACACAAGGGTCGTCTTTACATTCCAATTTGTGTCAGTTTTGTCATTTGTCAAGAGATCCACACTTACCAGAATAACTGCAGAAGCCATTAGAGCGAAGAAACCTTTGTAGTTCCTTTTCCCTATGCAATTGTTAAGCCACTACAAAAGAACAGAGGCAGCAGGCAAAACAAGTCCATTAATTGTGAGGAAATAAGACCATAGTTCTTGTGAGGAATCATATTTTTTAGTATCATGGGAAATCATAACAAAAAACAGATCTTACTCTGCAGTGATGGTCGAATCCATCAACACACTTGTCACATACTCTACAATGCTTACTGTTCTTCAGAACCTGGGAGTGAGATCCAAATCAAAAGGCGAAGAATTATGCTAGTTTTTCATAAGATGTTAGAAACAATGAAGACACTAATCAAGATCACAAAAGTATCAGAAGAGTGACTTTCCATTCAGCTATAACCGTTCAATCAGAAATTTGGAGCATAATTAGAAAAATGCCTGAATGACTTTATTTGATTCAAACCACTAGCCATCCTGCTTATCTGAATTCAGTATAGTTTGCTACAGTAGCCCTGAATTTCATGGGTTGCCCTCATAAGTTCATACATCCACAGATTAGTTAGTCTGTCAAAGCTCTATTGATTACTGATCAGCAAACTGAATATTAGCAAAATTTTGAAGTACAAACATGAACTACATAAGCACATGCCAAGCTAAAGCATAAAATGCTGAAAGATGTAAAACTCACTGTGCAAGTTTTTACTAAATTGTCTGCATAGTTTTTAGGTGACCTTAAAAACTAAGCTTGCAGATCAGTATAGCTTGAACAACAGGACAGTATGTTCAGGTATGAGTATTCAAGTGCAACGCATGAATATAAGCAACAGCTAGGAGATAGAACCCTCGACAAAAAGAAAAAAACTAATCTGATACCATGTTATCAATAGCATTTGTTTGTATTGAATAGCCCCCAAGGGAAATATAGAGTACATGAGTGCACTACAAGGAATAGGAAAATGACTCCATCACAATACCTCTGCTTCGCATAAGCTGCAGAAAAACATGCCTTCTTCACACATTTTCTGTTCTGAAGGTTGACTGTCTGAATGGAGGCATTGTTTGCAATGGCAAGAGAATGGGAGACAAACCAGGGAAAGAATTCCAGAAAATCTGGGCCAAGAAGGCGAATCCTTCCTCTCAAGCATGCTGCTCAGCTTCTCACTGTTATCAGCAGTACCAAAAGTCTCACTTAATGGCCTTCCTCCATGATTAATTCCCTGGTCCGAATTTACATAGGAGTGCTTTTCATGCTTATCTAACTTCAAATTCTTAGTTGAATCGAAAATGCCCGGGTCTCCAGGATTTGTTGCCGCACACCATATGTATAACACAACGACACATGTAATCTGTAAAAGAAGACATTAATCATTGTCTAGGTAAAATCGTTCAATCACTGAAGTGAATAATTATACTATACGCTCTAACTGGATGCCACATCATCATTCCTTTACAGCAGATATGCGCAACACATGCAAAGCAGATGACGTTCTCTATCAGTGCCTGAACTTGCAATAGATACCAAGAACTGTAAAGCACGAGAGGGCTGGCAGCGAAACAAACACCCTACTCCAGATCTATGCATACTAGCGAATTTAACCCCTGAAAAAAGGCAGGAACCTCACCAACGGAGTGTAGATAGCCATGGCCACAATCTGGAACGGCTTCGTCCCCACGAACGGCACGAAGAAGACATAGAAGGCGAAGCCCAGTGCCGAGAACACGGCTATCGCAACCACCTGCAGTCCGTCCGTCAGCCAGTCAGTTGCGGAACACTGTGAGAGAGGCAAATGCGAGGAACAGCAAGAACACTGGAGAAGAAGGGAAAGCCGAAGGCACAACCCCGCGCTGGCGAGTGGATTATACCTGGAGAGGGTGGTACGGCAGCTGCCACCCGTGCTTCCTCATGGCTGAGTTAAACCCCCAATCTGCAGTCAAGGGCCCAAGAACGGGAGGATGCCAATGCCGAGGGCTACCAAGATGTATAGAAGCCGGCTGCCTCACGAAGCATGGCGCATTCCTTTCTCAGACCCATACTCAGGAGAACCAAGAAACGCCTTGCTCCAGCGATGCGCAGAACTAGAGTTTGCGGGAGGGCGGCGAACCAAGAAGGCAAGGACCAAGAAGCAGAGAATGTTGCTTGGGTCAGCGACAATGGAAAGCGGCGGATTCCAGCGGGGGTAGTAGACAGGTAGAGGGAGCATCCAATGCGGCGTCTCGGGGAGTATGACACTGACCGCCTGTGGCCATCCCTCCGGCGCCTCTAGGATTTATTGTGCAGGGTGGAAGCTGCAGTGTGCTGCTGCGGCTACTGAGTCGTTGCCGTCGTCCGTCGATCGTCGTCTTCACTCTCTGCCGTCCTTTTGCTAGGACCTGGCACAGTGGCACGTATGTACGATACCACTTGCTAACAGTACAAAGACATCGGTCACTAAACAACTCAAGGACAAAGTATGTATAATCCGAAATTGATTTCGGGAGGATTTCAAACGTACAAACTTTGCAGAAAATTTATGCGAAACAGACAAACAGTTTAGTAAAATCTGAATTTATCAGTCATTTAATAATATTTTTCTCTCACAACAAATCAATAAATAGTACTTTTAATTATACATTTTCAGCCAAACAAACCGAACCTTTGAGTACGAGTATAGTATTGTACTCAAAACCAATAAGCTTTCGTCACACACTAGACAAGAAAGCTTGGAAAACATTGGCGGGATAGTAGACACACGCTAGACAAAAAGAGTGCAGTACTCAAAATCAGTAGGCTTCCCGGCCATTACGGAAGAAAGCACCTAGGCATGAGCCTGTGCAGCCCTGAATTCTGCACAACAGCACGATTTTTTTTCCTACCAACAGAGAAAGAAAAAAGAATTGTCGCTATGTGGCTCATAGAAGAAACTAGTCGGAGCTTTGTCTGTACTTTCATTTGGTCTTTGGCTCGCTAAAAAAAATCATACACTGGCTGATTTTTTTTATTTCATGCAACATATAAAGATACAACTCTTTTAGGAAAGTAAGGCAACCAAAGAACGAGTGTGCTTGGTTCTCACCACATCTCGCCATGCCTAAGGTACAAGTATTTTGCATTCTGCTTGGTTCTCATCCAAGCTTTGGCCACCATAGATTTTTCTCTGTCATTTTGCTCTTGCTGCTCCTTGTCTAGCGTGTGGTCACTGTGACGAGTGTGGCTCACTTTTTGGACGCCATGGTTGCAGCGACGCCACCACACTGCAGGCATGGCCAACGGTGGTTGGGAGCTGAGCACGCTCAACATCTTCTCTTAGCCAGGCTAAATATGTATAGAACCAAATATAACATTGTCGTATGCGCTTAGCCTCTCCCATAGGGGTCTGGCTCTTAGATACAAGCAATGCTCAACTTATACGTATGTGAACTAATCTGCTAGTATAAACTTATAATAGACAATTAGATTCATGTAGGTAGACAATAAAAAGAAGTTTCAGCTTAAACCTCTATTTATCAGTTCAAATTTGTTAAGAAGATGTAGCAACTAATATCTCTAATGGCCAAACCATTAGAGATGTAAATAGACTTGTGAGACCCTAACCTTTAGTTGAAATAGGTCAACCCATTATCTTAAATTGAGCTTGCGACCATGGGACATGTTAGCCATGACCAGGTCAACTCATTCCCATCCATGCAAACCATAAATAGTATGCAAAAAAAAGAGTTACATGGCCATAGAACTCTGACCATAGGAGGGCGAGATTTACATGGCCGTGGACTACAACTTTGACATGCAAGATCCACTATTTCTTATTCTAATTCACTTCGCTCGAATCTTGCGGCACATGCAGAACATTAAATGTAAATAAAAAATAACTAATTTGCATAGTTTATCTGTAATTTGTGAGACAATCTTTTGAACATAGTTAATCCATAGTTTGACAATTTTTTTTTTTTGAGATTACACAGTACAATGCAGACGCTCAACACGCACGCACACTCACTCATATGAACACACGTGCGCAAACCCTACTCCTATAAGCACCTTCGAAGGACTGAGTCGACAAATCTTAAAGTTTACGAAGTCACCGCAGACGCCTCGCTGTCGATGGGCACGTCGCCTACCACTTAATGCATAGCGTCGGAAAATTCTAGAATAAATTCAAAATAAAGTGTCGTACCCAGAATTTATTTTACAAACAAATTTAAAACTAAACAAGGCCTAAACCCTGGACCTGGGTGATAGGGCGAGCGTGTCCAAAAGCTGGAGAGAGCGCTGCATGGTGCATGCTGAGCCTTTTGGTTGCCTCAAAAGCAGGAGCACCTTTGGAGCGTCGACTGTCATGCGAAGCTGACACTACGGCTAGGGGTCCCGGCTGTGGCCATCGGTGGCTGTGCGTGCAGCAGTGGCAATCGGCGGTGACCTTGTGAGGCCGGCAGGCCGTAACGGCATGTGCCAACGGAACGGGATTGGGGACCGCTTCCGCCTCAATTCTAGGCAGTAGGCACACTGTAATCGGCTCCCGCGGGATCGGACGGGACTGAGCAATCTCATACCGTTCTGTGTGGACAGTTCGCGGCAAGTTGGCAACCTACGATGCGATCCCGATCCCAGTCCCAGCGCAAACGCTCCAGCGACCGCGAGACCCAAAATCGATATAGACAACCAGCTACTGTGTATATTAGTGCGTCAAAGTCAACATGTCAACCCACATTAGTTAGAAATCTAAGCTAGGCCTTGTTTAGATTCATTTTTTTTAATATTTTGACACTATAGTATTTTTGTTTTTATTTGATAAATATTATCCAATTATGAAGTAACTAGGCTTAAAAAATTCGTCTCGTGATTTAGGCCTTGTTTAGTTTCCAAAATTTTTTTGGTTCAAGATACTATAGTATTTTCGTTTATTTGTGGTAAATATTGTCCAATTATATTAACTAGGCTCAAAAGATTCATCTCGCGATTTACAGATAAACTGTGTAATTAGTTTTTGTTTTTAACTATATTTAATGCTTCATGCATGTGCCGCAAGATTCGATGTGACAAGAAATCTTGACTAGTTTTTAGGTGAACTAAACAAGGTCTTATAAATAAAATGTGTAATTAGTTTTTATTTTCATCTATATTTGATGCTCTATGCATGTGCTGCCGTAAAATTCGATGTGACGAAGAATTTTAAAAAGTTTTGGATTTTAGGGTGAACTAAAAAGACCCTAGACATTAGAAATAGGAACTACTCTCTCGAGTCCAAAGATATTTAATGGACATTGGAAATTTTTTAAAGTTGCTCACCAAATGAAATTTGAACATTATTGAATCATATATAGGGATGATATCCAAATCCAAATGGACCTTACCCAAGCATATCCGAAACAACAAATATCCAATTAGATTTTGGATGATACAAATCCGCTGCCAGCTTTACAAGCAAATATCAAAGCTTTCTTTCTGACAGAGCATCAGGATCACTCGTGTTCTTTTGTCCTATCTGCACGATACAATGTGTGATACTTTCGCAAAGAACAAAATTCAGGAACAGATAGGTTAAAGAGATTTTCCAAAATAAAAAAATAAAAAAATGACACACTATTTTCTCCTTTTAACGATGCTGATACATGGTACCACCAGAAACTATGCCTCTACAAGTCCTTTGCTGCGTGCTTTCTTCTTCCCCCCTTTGCTGCTTTTGAACTTGCTTGGCCATCCTCTTCCGCCTCGGTTTCTATCCTTGCAAACACTGGCTTTGGCTCGGACATTACCTGGCCCGCTTTAAGGCCTCCCCATTTCGTATCCTCCTAATGAAATAACTGAAAATGATTACATGCTCCAAAATATTGAGGCAGATTCATAAAAGATCGAAGACTGCATTTTCCTGATGATGCCTGATTGTATTTCTGAGGATGAACATATATAAATAGGAACAGAATCATACAGCATGTCTGTGATATAAGAACATACCCATCTCAACAGTCTAAACTGGTCTTCTGTGAAACCGAGCTGTGTGTAAATCCTCAGAGAAAGGCTTGGAGTGATAGGAGATAGTGCGATTGCAATTATCCTCATTGTCTCTAAAATAAGTACAAGATCCTGTAGATAAGTGGAGACAGATTAAGCCATGCAGTCGTATCACAAAACTACAGAAGCGGGGTGCAATTTCTTTAGAATGTGTATCATAGCTTGCCAAATAACATCTGAAATATCAATCATTTATGGCTCCATTCAAATATTTTACAACAATGGAACAAGTTCTGTAGAGAGTTAATAAGTAGCTTCATGCGTCATATAAATCAGATAACATTAGATAAACCATTGACCATTTAAAAAGGCCTTGAGATATATTGTCAGCACACACAAGATTTATTGTCGACGTTAGATATCAGAGAGAGTATACCAGTAATGGTGAAATCAGAGCTAGGATGCCGTCAGAACAGTCAGATGTATGACAACAATAGTATTTTGAAGCTCCAAGGGAGGCCACTTTCATTCATAAGCTACATACTGGTTAGATGTTTTGAATTTTCAAATTCGAATTTTCAGCATTTAAGATTTGGCAAATACAGCTGAAACATAGGTGAAAAGGTGAGAGTAAATAATAGTTTTTACATGTTTACCTTTGCAGCCTTTTCAGCACTCTCACCCCCTTGCTTGAAACAGGACCATGGTGCTTGCTCATCGATGTACAAGTTTCCAAGGTTACCAATCTCTAAAACAGTTTCACATGCTGATGACAGCAAAAGATTTTCATAATGGTGCTTTGCCTTGTCCACCTGTAAAAACAATTTCATGGTGATTCGAACAGAGACATAACAGGGCATGTGAATGTGTGGTACTTCTTAGGCAGACTACCTGTAAAAACATTGTTTCATGAGTTCAAACTACAGATGGACCAACCACATCATCAGCAACACTTGTTGACAGAGTAAAAAACAAATTCACTGTTGTAGACCTTATATTTTCTAAGTCTTTAAATCTTTATACTGTTGGTTACAAACATAACAGACTACCAGTTCAATCACAAACTCGTGGTTTATAATTAAATCCTTTATCCTCCACTCCTCTTATCATAGTTTAAAAGGTACCACGAAACCTACTTACCAGGTTTTCTATGTTATCTCTGAACAAACCTCCATCTGCGGCAGCTATTGAATCAAAAGCTAGTTTGGATTTACAATTCTTTTTTAGTAGCCCAAGTGTACGATTAAGGAGGTTTCCTGTTCAAGCAAGTGAGATCATTATTAACACATAAAAGATGCATAGGTAACTCAAACAAGGAGCACCAAGTGAAGAAAGAAGGCAAATGACATAAAAACTTCAGCAGACATGAAGAGTATATCCATGTTTCAGAAACAAAGGTAATTTAAGTAGAAATACCAATTGTATTAGCAAGATGAGCATTGACTATATTGATAAAGCGTTCTTCTGAATAGTCCCCATCATTGCCGAATTCTACTTCCCGCAAGAAGAAGTACCTAACAGCATCAGCACCAAATCTTTCTACCAGATCTTTTGGTTCCAGTGTGTTGCCTAATGACTTTCCCATCTTCATGCCATCCTAGAATTTTCAAAAATAGAAGCCATTGGTGCATGAAATAAAAGTGACTTGCTGAGATAAAAACATAAAAGGTGACTGCGAATCTAGATACATTTGTTTTTTTACATTATCTGCTCGCCAAGACAACCTTTCTTACAGAAAGGCAGACATTTCCGAAAAAAGAAGGTAGAAGACGAAATTGTAACAGCTAGAAGGGTGTGAAGAATATAGAAGCTTTAGGTTCTTTGAAAGATATAGAAGGTTTACAAAAGAACTCAGAATGAAGCATGTGGCAAAAGGTCAGCCATTTTCTATGAGCAGGAAATGCAAATTAAAGAAATATAGCATTCTCACATTGTTATGCTCTCTCTTTTTTGATATAATAACGATTGCTACTACTCTCGTTATTGTTTACTTATGGTAAAGTGCTATACTGTCATAAGGGCTGTAGAAGTGGAAACAAGTACATTTGTAAATAAGTAAGATCACCTTTGTCAAGAATCCATGACCAAAAACTGTATCGGGAACAGTTAAACCTGCAGACATTAACATGGCTGGCCAATAAACTGCATGAAACCGTAATATGTCCTGAACAAACACACAAAAAATCAGCACATATAAAAAAAATCAGAAATCCATATAATATTCTTCCTTGCCAAATCAACATCAATATGTTAGCATTGGCTACTTTGCATTTCACAATTGTTGGGGAGGAAGGGTGGGGCACTAATAAAATACTGTGTATCCAGAGAGTTGATGTTGGTATTAACGGGTGTTGGAATCCAAGCAAAAGACTACTCCTTAAGGTGCATTTTGATTTTTAAAAAATTAAACCTTTCCAATCAAGTGCAGGGAGGCTGGCCAACCATGATCAACAGCTTGCTGCAAACTTGCTTGCTCACCATCATCTAATAATGCTGAGATATACCTACAAAGACATAGGGCAAGTAGGCTGAACCACATAAGATTATGTATTTCAGTTGTTGGGAACAAGAAAAAAAAAGATACAATTTCATCTTCATTCATGATTCAAGTCAACCAAATAGCAGAGTAGAATAAAGACCAAGAGCTCCCTGTTCTTTTATTGCATGCATGGGCTTACATTATGCTTAAGTAATAAAGTGTCCGTCCATTACTCCATTACCCAATATAAAAATGGATTAGATGTCGTTACTGTAAAATGCAACAAGCATATGAAATTATTACAAAATAGAAACATACATCATCTTCAGGAAAGTGAAACAAAACACAGCATGCATGAACAGTGCACAGTGTACAAAAAATATCTGCTAGTTAAAGACAGGAGATCATTAAGGAGAACGTTCAGTGATACCCTCAGACAAACTCCAAGAATTCAGATTCCAGTAATGTTACATGGAAGATACATCAAGTAGAAATAACAAATTCACAGAATTCAAAGCATCCAAAATATGTGAACATGGTCATCTGGTTTTCACCAGACAAGCTTAACAAGAGAAGCTTGTGTATTGCAACTTACAGTTTGGAAAGAGAAAAAGCTTAAGTTACTCTAATAAATTGCAAAGGGCAGTAAATAAAAGAAGGTGTTACTTGCAAGGTAGTACTAAGCAACATAAATCAATGGCACAAAAATACATATATAACAGAATGGTTATAAAAACATAAAATAGCAAGTCTCCATTCTTAACCACATGCAAATGAGCTGGTGCGGAAGCAAGAAACATACCCTAAGAGAGCATCAAACCACACGTATATTGTCTGCTTGGTATCGTTTGGCACTGGAATGCCCCATTCTACAGATGCACGGGAAATAGAAAAGTCCCTTAATCCACTTTTAATCCAGCCTTGGACCTACAAGCTGTGTTTTCGTGAGACTAAGGAATAGGTACATTGTAAAACCATGAAAATAAGCACATACAAACTGAAAGATTGAAGAAATGAAGCAACCAAGGTTATGTTGCCACTGGAAGCTATACAATATGAATATTTTATTCTAAACAAAAAAATATCCCCTATTGAAAATTGAATCCATAGAAATACAATGGGGATACTGATACCTACAGTGCAAACTTAGTAAGATGCCAGCCCTTTGTTCAAACAACTATAGAATTCACTACATGAAAACAGTACAACTATCGTCACACCTTGCTCTCAACATGCACATGCACCTATGAGCATATGTGATTTGAGGAGTCAAGCCAAGCTTACATTGAAACAGCAAAGAAAAAATTTCAGGCACCAAAAACTTAGCTTGGTTTACATTCACAATCAATAATGTAGTGGTCCAACTGCACAAACTAAGAATAAAAAGGAACTGTTTGTTCCTCATAGCCTCTTCACTGTCTATTAACTACTGAGTTTGTTTTCCCCTATCCCCTATATAGAGCAATACTGGCAGTTCTCTTTTTTCCAGAATTGGTAAGTATTGTCATCATGGTCTCCATCTTTAACCTTGTCAGGATGTCATCTGAGTTACTAGACATGATAGATGATACGCACAAGAAAATGTATCGCACGGATTTTTGTTGAATATGCCAGAGCACTTCAGAAAAGCAATGATCAAATGAAATTGCATTGTTTGGTTAGTACATACTTGACAACATAGACATGATCAAGAAATCTGTGTCAAAGCTTCATGAAGACATATGCCAACTTTGTTTTTAGGATTTGTTTCTAGCCTATGCTTGAATCACCTAGTATCCATTTTTACGAAAACAGTTTTATATTTTCCACCATAATTTGTGATGATGTACAGTAACTCAAGTACTCAACAATAACAAAAACATTGAACAATAGCATATAAAAAATAGGACTAAAACCTCACCTCGTTCAAGCGATATGATGGCCTTACAAAATCAGGATTTCTTGTCAGTAGCTCTTCCAACTTATGCTGGTACTTTGACAAGGCAAAGAAATAGTTATCTTCTTTTCTTTCTACACAAGGCTTCAAATGCACAGGGCAACAATTGTTTTCCAATAGCTCTTTTTCATCCTGTGTTCAGTCAAAACTAAAGCGTCAGTATTAGTTAGTATTAAAAAGAGGGTTGATCTATATAGGTGCACATGGCACAAGAAAACTGCATAGTGTAAAAGAAAAGTACTTGAAACATTTTCTTACTTTAGCCAACAAATTCTAAAAAGGAGTAACAACACAAGATTGAAGTAAATAGATTGATCATGAAAAATACTTTTGCATTATATAATTCTTTTCTATTTATAATAACATTTTACTATACATATTGTCAGTCGAAGTGTTATATTGGAGACCATGTCAATGTCCTAATGGACTAATATTGATCAGAAGAAGTAGAAAACTAAAATAGAGCACACACAATAGTATAATACACATCTCTGCTGCATTAAAATAGCAAGTTTTGCAGTTCCACACTATTGATTGAGCATAAAAAAAATTGAAGGGCCAAAAGACTAAACCACACTATAAATCCAAACTCATACTTAAGAGAGTTAGGCACTGCAACCGAAGTTGGCACCAGTCCCCTCCCCTAAAAAATGGACGGATAGCCAAGATCTTTATCCATGTAAATCCAGAAAAGCAATGTGGCTCAGAAAACCACTTAGTAGACAATTTTGTTAATAATATCACAGCATCAAATCAAATATGTGTACTGATTAAAATATTTAATTGTACTACCATTATGGATTGGAAACAGCTCGATACGATGCAAGGAAGTTGAGAGAGAAACTTACCTTGTACTCCTCACAGCTCACACAGTAAAGTCCTTCATAATCAGCTCTATATATGTCACCACTGTTTAATACTCTGGAATAGAATTCGTTCACAACAGCCTCGTGCTTACTATCCGTTGTGCGAATAAACTTGTCGTATTCTATGTCTAACTGCAAGAAATGTGAAACAAATTTGGAGGGCGTAACTGAGCTCATGATCTACTATGTAGTGGAAAGTATTGTTAACTGAAACTTTGTGTTGTAGACATACATCAGCCCAGAGCGTCTTATATGAACTTGAAATTGCATCACAATGCTCCTTTGGGTTTCTACCACTGGCCTCTGCGGAAGCAGCTATTTTCTCACCATGTTCATCGGTTCCAGTAATAAATATAACATTCTTCTCTTGCAACCTCTGCAACCACATAAGAATCATCAACATGCTGCTGGATAATAAGAGTCAGCAACTGAAGTCAAGCATGCTACTATGAATAATTCATATAGTCAACTTCGACACCCAATCATTATTGAAAAAGAAAAGGATACATGTAAATTCACACACCAAAACATTAGCAACTTCACCAAGGGCATGACTAGAAAGTGGAATATTCTGAAGTTATGAACTAATTCAGGTGATAGAAAATATATGCAGCCCCTTTTCTCGTGCAATGCATGTGCAACGGAGTGGCGCATCACCACCTGATCATCTAACAGTACACCGCATCACACGTTTCTCACAGCAGTACAAGTGCACAACAGCCACTTGACAAAATGTTTGTCCCCAATTCCCATGTTGGTAAGATTGGTGCTGCAGTGGATCTCGTGCAACCCACGCATGTGCCAATCAGCTCTTGCAGGTTCCATAATCCGACACTGTTCGAAAATACAGCCGTTGCAATAGTGGGTGGAGGCTTGCCTGGAAGCGGGCGATGGCGTCCGCCGCGATAGTGGTGTAGGCGCTTCCCATATGCGGCGGAGCGTTGACGTAGTAGAGCGGCGTGGTGAGCACGTATGGCTCGGGCGAGGAGGCCGCGTCGGGGGACGAGGAGGCGGAAGCGATGCAGCGACCGCGAACGCCGCAGCGGAGCGCGGGGGTGAGGGTCCGCGGCAAAGGGGAAGCGAAGGCAAGGCGGCGGGCGCCGGCGGCGAGGGAGGAGCACGGCGCGCCGAGGAAGGCCCGCCCGGCGGCCATGGCGGTCGAGACCGGAGGAGGGGATGAAAGGGGTTTTGGGTCGCGCCCGTGCGAGGAGGAGAGAGTGTGGATTGGGTGGAGGATGTCAAGTGTGCTGGGCTGGACCGATGGCTAAGCTTTGGGCTGGAAGCTGCATCGTTAGTTTCAGCCTGTTGGAGGTTTTCGTGATCGACGAACCCACTAATAAGAAAGAGTCAAAAGAAAAAAAAAAGGTTCAATTTACCTCCCACTCACTGAATTACAAAACCATTTTTTTACCCCGTCAACTTTTATAACTGGTTGTTTTTCAACTTGGGTGGTTTACTGGTGTGACACCATGTCATAGGAAAGTAAATGAAACTAAGTTAAAAGTACAAGGAGATAAATTGGACTAAAGATATTTTTAAGAAAATATATAAAAAATCATTAATTTTTTTCAAAAATATATCCATATATTTTCATATGGAAAATAATGCAATTTTAAAAATTCTAAATCTAGTTTAGTCTTAGAAAATTTGTTTTTCTTTGGAAAATTATGGGACTTGTTTTTTTTCTAAAATCATTCTATGGTGTGTAGCTTAAAACTATTTGAATTTTAGTGGACTCATTTTGGTGCTTATTTGTTAGCAGAAACTCTATTATAATTAGACGATGTTAATCGTCCAAACTACATAGAATGTCAGTGGAGCATCATCAAGACCGTATTGGGTGATGGTCCTCTATCCTAAATAAATTTTCAAAGTAGTTGCATTAACCTTAGTGGTTGCATGCACCCTGTCGCATATGTTAAACGAAGATGAATGAGAGAGAGGAAGAGGAGGAGAAGGAAAGGATCAATGGTGTTGGGGAACATGTGGCTGTAGTTGAGAATAAGTCATAGAGATAGGGTGCAACAATCCAAAAGGCATCAACATCTTTCGCTGCTATTTTTGCCTCGTCTTCAAATGCGAAATGTGATGCAGAAAACGTGGCACAGAGAGAGCAATTAATTATTATTTAATCTATTATAAATTACAAGATATTTTGTTTTTTAGATATATTGTTTTTACTATGTATGTATTTAGATGTACTGTATATCTAAATCCATAGTAAAAACTGCATATATAGAAAAGCTAAAATATTTTACAATTTGAAATAAAGAAAGTACTAAGCAATTACTCTTGTATCCACAGAAAAAAGTCATGCATAGAGGCTTCATTGCAGTGGCATGACGTAATATGTGCAAGCAAGCAAGTATTGTTGTGAGAGGAAAGACATCGTTGAATAGCTCAAGCGAATAGACTGGTCACACTAGATTAATCTGGAACAATGGTAATAGCACAAAAAACAATTGTTCCTCAAAGAAAAAGACATGGAAAACGTCTAAACAAGAGATATATGCTTGCTGAAATGATTGTTATACACAATCATCAAAGCTGATTCCATTCGAAGTAGAGAATATGCATGCTTCAAAAATACACATCAACCTCACTTATTAGAAAAAAAAACCCAATATATAGTTGTCCCTCAGTTAGCCGGTTTAAAGGACGTGAGCTGAAGAAAGTTCTCCCATTCCTTCTCCCACACCACGGCCTCATACTTGGCAACCTTGCCATGGCTATCAGTTGCATCGATGATGAGACGATAGTTGAAGCCCTCGACCACTTGATATTGACCGCTCACCACTCTACTGAATTTTAGCCCGTCGTTCGCCTTCTTGACATGCTCCGACACCGCCCACCTGCCGACCTCCTGAACGTGCGGATCGTTGATGTTCACTATCGGCTGATAGAATCCACCTTGGAGCCGTCCTATCTCTGCCTGTGTGGGGGAGGGAGTGGGAGGTGCGCGTCCACCCCTTGCCCTGCTTGCCATGGCGGGCGTCGTCGCGGCTATAAAGATGGCCGTAGCAGCCATAACAACAAGGTGGCTGGTTCTCATGGCTACCTAAGTACCTAGGCGCTTGTGGTACTGATTGCTTTGCTTGGGGCAGATGGTTATTTGCAAGTCTGAGATTATTGAGGTGGTTTTGCTGTACGGTGCTAGCTAGTGGAAGAGAATTGGAGGCGCACTTATATAGCGCTCGTCCTGGTCTGTATCGCAATCCCATTGATAGAGCATGGATTAATTAATATTGATTGCCTAAAAACATGGATTGATTTGGCTAGAAATAAAAAAAAAGAATGAATTGATTGAGTCTATTCAACTCCTGGTCCTTTGCATTCCAGCTAATCATATCGCAACAAAAAAGAATGACCATATGTCTTTCTAAAAACACAGTGCATGCTTCAAGGAAAAATGAGGAAAAACTTAACTCGCATTTGCCACACCAATCAATTCATTCATGTGACTCATCACCTCCTCCCCGCAGCAGATCGATTCCTTGATTTTTTTTATGAAGGCCGATCCGCCACAATGCACGACATCACCATGCATGATGCATCACGTCTTTTTTTTTTTGAGAATTATATAGTACATCATGTACACTTAATTACCTTTATAAATATTCATATGCAACTTTTTTTTAGAATTATACAGTTATAAAATAAGTGTCAGTGGAAAGTTTCATGACGTTGTTTTCAAGACCGCCATGTTATATAGAATAAACAAATGAGCATAGATGAAACACTCACTCTCAATACAAAATTTTATTCTATAGATTCATAGATATTTAATTCCATAACTCAGAAAGAGTTGATAATCAATGCCAAGAGAATTTTATTTAGATAAAATTAATTTTTTTGTCTCTTTTCTTAAATACACTTTATGTTATAAAAAAAGCAGGTCCCATTTGGCACATGTCTACTTCACTATTGACGCTATTTTTTTGAGCTTGAAGAAACGAACAAGGCGAAGTTGAAACTGTTTTAGTAAATTGTTTGGCAAAACGACTCCACTGCAAAGGCGACAGGCTTTGTGCCCAGCGTCATTCACTTGTACTTCATATTCAACACCTTTCCCAGCGTCAAGCAGCGCGGCGTCGGCATGTCCTCCCCTCCCGGGCGGGCACTCCTCAGTGCCCTGGACGGCGTCCCTGACGTACTAGACGACGTCGGCCGCGGCTGCGCGGGCGTAGTCGGACGAGCCCCCTCGCGCGCCGGGCGCCGACCGGCCTCCGAGTCCGACGTCGCGCGCCGCCGCGATGGGGTGTGCTTCCTCCTGATCTCCTCCCGCAGCTCCCGCTCCAGCGCCACCTTGGCCTCCTCGGCCAGCTCGGCCCGCCGCACGGCCTCCTCCAGGCTGAACCGCAGGTCGCTGATCTCCGTGCGCGCCTCATCCAGCTGCTTGTCCTTGACCGCGACGTCGGCGCCGGCGTCGCTGCCCTTCGACACGAGCACGTACCCGTCCAGCTGCTTGGCCCCCTGCCCCGCCGGCTCGGGCTCCAGCTCCTTCGTGTAGAACTCGTCCTCGTCTTTGGAGACGACCTCCGTGGCGAAGGCGCAAGTATCTGAGCTGCCTTCTCGCGGCGTGGAGGTCGTCGGAGCTGCGGCCGGCTCCGCTCGTGGTTCTTGGTTCGATGCCCTCGCGACCTTGTCAACCTCGGCGATGCTGATGACGTCCTTGACATCAGAGTGCATGCTCTGGAAATCGTCCTTGGAGCTCTCAAGGACAAAGCTGGCATCTGCCCTCGTCTCTACGTGATCTTGAACAGGGGCGTCATTCCCTTGGCACACCGTGAAGTCTGCAAGTGCGCCATCTGACTCAGCTGGTTCTGCTTCGATACATTTGAATCTGACACGTGGTTGATTGGCATAGTTATCTTCTCCAGAGATTTTAGCAATAAGACATCTTGTATCTTGAGCATCGGAATTCCCTTCAGCTACTGTCGTGTCCCCAACCATCACTGCTGCTCCTTGTTTATTCTCACTCTCAGCTAAGTCCTCGGATGTACCAATTTCCATCTCGCTGCCACCAGATGGAACGACGACTTGACAATCCTTTCTGAAGATTTCATCAGAGACAAAGGATAATCCTGGTGAGTGCTGAAACGTGAATTCCGGCTCCGCTTCAGCATCTTCCACTGCTGTTTCACGTCCCAGAACCTGAACCTGATCATGACGACCATCCAAGTTGCTGCAACCGGCAGCACTGAGCACCGTCGTTGCATCAGAATCTCGTGGCTTTTGCGGCGACACGTAAATCTCCTTGGCCTGCTTGAGCTCCGCCTGCAGGTACTCAACTTCCACCGTCTTGGCCAGCAGCTCCATCTCCATGCGCTCCATCATCTCAATCTGCCTCCTGACGACCTCCAGATTCCTGTCAGAGTCAAGCAACTGGAGCGTGGACTCCTGAAAGAAGACGGACCTCTCCTCCTCCGCCCTGATGGCGGCGACGGCGGACGACAGGACCGTCTCGTTGAGCTGCAGTATCCGCGCCAGGGCGTCCTTGGTGCCTTCCCTCTCCAGGATGGCCCTCGTCTCCATGTCCTCCACCTCCCGCAGCACGAAGGCGACCGACGCCCTGGCGGCGTCGAGGTCGCGCCTCACGACGGCGAGCTCGCCCCTCAGGGCCTCGCACTCGCCGTCCGTCTCCGACTGCCGGCTCATGATGCTGATGTTCTCGGCCTCCAGCTGGGCGATGCGGAGGTGCGCGTCCATGCACTCTTTCTCGTGCTGCCCCGACAGCTCCTGCACCGCCTTCTGGAGAGCTTCGATCTGCATCGTGGCTTGCTTGTGCTGGCTCTCTCTCACTTCCAGCTGCAGCTTGCAGGTCGCGAGCTCCTTGGTTAAGACGGCGATCTGATCTTCCTCCTGCATATGCGTTTTAGTACCAACACAAAACAAAAGCATGTGTGTGATTGATTCATGTCAGCGTTACAACGAAGCGAAATGGAAATAGCGAGTGCAATTACAGCTAGTGACGCACATTCCCGTCTGGACTAAGCCTGCTCTGATCGCTTCCCCGGTCGAAGAGATCCACTGCTGCCTTCACGGACTCTAATGGTGTAGTGTCGATCTCGGCCATCGGTTATCGTGCGGTTTCCTGCACTCCGTAAGCAATAACATGATATATCTAACGCGCGAGAGATGAGTGACTGAAGAAAGTTCTTGCAGGGCTCAGATGCTCCCGAAGATATCGACAGGAAAGATTACTTGCCTAGTGCATGCAAGAGCTGAGCTGAGCAGGTCATTCACTGCATCGACAGATCTCACTGAACTGGAGAGAGAGAGAGAGAGAGAGAGAGAGAGAGAGAGAGAGACTGCCCAAGTGTGCGTGCTAGACGATGGGCCGCCGACTGTGCGACGAGGAGATCGGTGCGCAAGTGGGGGCAGCTATATAGGCAAATCCGCAGGGACACGCGGAGCCGGCAAAGACGAGGCGCCGTGGCAAACGAGACGTCGTGCGGCCCCGTAGCAATCCAAGGAAACTGTCCACGAGGCCACGAGGCGACGGCGCGCTTTGGGCGTGGAGACCGCGGCGCGCCGATGCGGTCGCTTGGCTTCATCAGCGCGCCCGCCCTCACTCGTGCCGTCACGACCTCACGTCCTCACGAGGGTGCCGTGACGACGCGATTTCGGCTTCTGGTGGCGCTGTCACATGTTTCGGTGCGTTCGACCGAGCGCGGCTTATCCGCCTGCGTTGGCCGTTGGGCACACATATTCGGTCTCGTCTCGTGTCCACCGTGGTGGCTGCGTCAAAGCCCGGGCACCTGCCTGAATATCCTCACATCGCGGCGTCAAATGCCGGACGCTTGCCCCAATATTCTCCCATCGCGATTGCTACGAACTCCTACTGTAGCAAACCCGCGCGGGGCACGAGTGTGTATACACTGCCATACATGCTAAGTGAACAAAGAGTTCCACTAAGCGAACGAAAAGCCTTCCACGTATATTTGCATGCTAGACAGAGAGATATGCCAAGTTAAAAAGATGAAAAATTAGAATGTCAAACTGTTGAAGAGTTTTTTTCTTATTTTACTAAAAGAACTATAAATGAACAAGTTATTTGCCAAACTGTTGGAAATACTTAAATCTTCCTTCCAAAGTAGTCAAACTCAAGATAGTTTGACTTAAAAGTGACTCTAGGAGTTGATCTTTTGAGACAGGAAATCAGTGGACTGTGTAGTGTGTAGTCGCAGATCTTGGGACGTTACCTGACGATTTGTTCGGAGGGCTTCACGAATGAGCGTGCTTGACAGGAATTCCGCTATCACCAGTGGTGGAAACAAAATTTTGCACTCCGAAAGGGGGCACGAACAGTGAATAATGTCGATTATATGTTCATATGCTGATACGCATGGTTAACACTGCTATCTCGTCTACAGTAAAAATTACGCTACTGCAAGGAAACAATGTCAATTCCTAGCGACAGATGCTAGCAACAAAAATGCTGACTATACAAATCTCAAATTTGTTCTCAAGCGATCATCTCGTCGATAGCATCCGTCTAAAGGGGAGCTAAATAATGGTGGTACCGAAGGTCTTGGGATGCCTTTGGCCTCTCGTATTGACAAGCCTGCTGATTAGACTGCAAGAACCACACATGCGAAAAGGCCGATTAACAGGCTCGCTGGACCACACATCCAAGATTAACAGGCTGATCAGTAGTAGGTTGTGCCATAATAAGGTTGAGGAGCTGCCGCAGGTTGCTGAGGGTAAGCTGACGCGGGTGTAGCTGCTGGTACCACTGCTGGCACTGGAGCTGCTGGAATTGCTGCAGGTTGTGCGTAGTTTTGTTGTGTATAGGCCTACAGAACGCACAACAGTTTGCATCAGATAGAATCCTTCAACAATTTCAAAGCTACTATGGTGACCAAGATAGAAAAAAGGTTACTGAACTGGTATATCAAGTAGCTCCAGTTAAACCTGACCGCTAAATGCTAATAGCGAGCATGATACTCTCTCAAGACCAATGTGCATGTAACATACATAACTACATAAGCTGTTGGTTCATATCTGCCGGTGGTCACACTAACTGTATACTCGTATAATAACAAAATATGATGTGGCTAAATAGGCAACGCAAATACCAAGCTCACATGCAGTTTCAGACAGATATATATCAAACATGTGATGCCAAACCACCAAACAAGTGGCCCAGCCATCTGTGATGGTGTTTTCCTCATGCATTGTTTTCAGCTGCTCACCCCAACCCAACCCAACCCAACCCAATATCCATATCTATGGCAGCTCTCCTGGCACCTTCCAGCGGTTCTACTTTTTCTCCCCCACCCTGGAAATCCATCACCTATCCCAATTCCGGTGTCATCCTAGTGCACCACCCCATACCTGCCGGAACTGCTCCCTGTGCACAAGCTTGATCAACGGAGGTCAAAGAACCTTGGCAACCCCACTGACCCCCGCCCCCTCTAACCTAAACACATGTTCACTCAGTCAACTGAGTGAATTCTCGTTCAGTCACCTGAACAATAGGAGTTGTGCTATAAAAAACAGTTGTTGCCAGTAGACTAAATTTTATCACCTGCTTAGTTAAACAGATCACATACAACTATCGAACAGTGACATGTTTGGGTAAAGACTGCTTCAGAACTAGTGCACACCAGAATAGAGCAAGCTATGAACTTAAGGAAATTCTTGAAAGAAAGAACTAAAGACAAACAGTTACAACCCAAAACACAAATGTTTGGTAACTTAACTCTGTCGTAACCCAACCCTTTTAAACTCAAATTGATACCCTAATGTTATTTTCCTGATTTTCGAAACTGAACACAAGTAGATAATCTGGACGGGAGGGAAGAGTGCATGACATGTCAGTCATTCATTTGCAACAAAATTTAGGGAGATAACTTGAGAAGCATTCTGTAAATTTAGGCAGAAAACAAACACAATACCTGAGCAGAGTATGTTGGAGGATAAGCACCATAGGCAGCTGCTTGAGGAGCAGGCTGAGGCATTTGATGGCTGTAGTCATAAGTTCCATATGCAGGATATGCAGCCTACGATGCAAAAAGTTGAAGTCAATAAACAAAAACATACAGTGAAACCACTATAGCAAAAATTTATAGCCAAACAAATAATAAGAGCGACTATTTCTAAAAATCAAAAGCTATGTGAATATAATGATTCAATCCTAAGTTATGAAAGAATCATAGGAATAAAAAAAACTCGCAAAAAGGGTGCCAGAATCAACGTGTTTCAACATTGCAATAGCTTAGTCAACATGCGTGGATAGCTACAAATTCACAAAAAATAACAAGAGGCATTGAGAAAAATAACCACCAAATTCTGTCCATTGTTGGGGAGGAATTAGAAATACAAACAGCAATGCCACTTTTCTTTTCCAAAATGTATCTGATCTTGATCAGTGCAGCAAAGAAAATCATAGAACTAAAACATGCAGATTTAAATGAATATGTGACCTGCTGTGCATAAGAAGCTCCCCATTGTTGCCCAGATGCTTCAGAAGTTGCAGGCCAAACAGGAGGATTGGAAGCATTTGGATCAGTTCCCGTGGCTGACTGCACAGCCCCAGTTTTAGCAAATTTGTCCCTCTCTGACACAACAACATCATCTGCTTTCCGTTTCTTTGATGGCAGAATGCTTCTCTTACATGAAAAAAGAGTTGTATGCCGAGTTAAAGCCTTCTTGATTGACTTTGCATCCCCAAAGAGATCCAAAAACTACAGACAAATCAGAAATGAATCAATAATCTATCAAGCTGGATGAGGCCAAAAATAAAATAGCAAAAAACAGAAGTCCATCTTACATAGAACTAACATTAGAAGATTACCATATTTGATAACTGTGCATACAGAGATCATCAGGATTAATTGTGTCTTTGACTTTAAGGAGAGTTCCACAGCTATATACAACTTCTGTTGCATTAACTAAACAAAATAAAAAATGCAGAACTTGGCTCGAAATCGAAATTTCCAAACACAACCTCCTCCATGTTCCCAAAGCCCAGCAATTAAATCATATTTAACAGTTATATGATGGTCCAAGATTAAAAGCAGATGCATATTTCATGTTCCAAAATGATCACTTAATAGTAAAATAGTTAATACCTCAAGTTCCCAAATGATGACAATTAACATTAATCCTTAATAGCAATCAAATGGTATTACAATCTACTTTATGTTACCAAACCAAACCAAACCAAGAAGGACATATAATATTTTACCTCTAAAAATATGGAAGATATTTCTTCTTTGTCAACTAGACTTGCCACCTCTCCCTGAGATGATTCAGGTGTAACAAACTTCTCCACAAGTGAGTCTAAAAATTCAATACGCTTTTCACATGGAAAAATCGACTCCAGATGGATGACAGCCTGCAAAAAAAATGTGCCATTAGTTAAATTAAGGGCAAAGAAGAAACCAAATTGAAATAATTTTGTAAATGTCATAAAGTTTTTAACCTCAAGCACTGGCTTTGTTACATTTAACTGCTCATGCAGCACATTTAATATCTCTCTTGCCTTCTCCAAGTCTCGGACGGCCTACACATTTCAAGGAACACATTAAATTCACTAATATGGGTGTTGTTTAACTCAATCAACTATCGGTCAAACAAAACTGGAGTGCTTCAGAAAGCAAATCGTAAGATGTACAGTAGATGAAATCATCTTTTGATTGTCTGAAAGGCGTATTTTTGTATAATAATTTAGACAGGTATGTGAATGATGGGGTTTTCACACTTTAATAATATTAATAATACTAATAAGATATATTGTGATAAATAATTACCAAAAATAAGAAACGGGAGTACTGAATAAGCAACGTTGGCAAGAGCTGGCTCTGTTCCTTTCCCTTCTCAGCAGCAATGGCCTTTTCGTAGACTGTGCAAGATAATTCTTTCTCTCCCTACAAACATAGACAGCTTAAACAAACTCTTGCACATTAAAAATTAAAAAAGAAAAATGATAGTTGTTAGTACAAAGTAATACCAGTCGGTGTTCCATATTAGAATGTTTGACAATGGCCTCTAGAAAGCCAGGACATAAATCTGAGTAAAGATGCTGATATTCTGCACGTGCTCCAGAAATATCCCCATTAAGCTCCTTAAAGCGCGCACTAAACAGATGGATCTCTGGCTGCTTCTGTGAAACAGAAAAAAGAACCGGTGCGTAGATATTAGCAATATATTCTCATTTAGCTCATGGAATTTCAGGGAGCTTTATTTCAAATCTTATAAACCAAAATTGAAAATGACAGTATACTTTCAAGTTTTAATGCTTCTCAAAGTATCAGTGTCCAATCTAAAGTTTTGGAAATCCAATCCCAAATCAGAAAAAAATCCGTAGAGATATATACATTAGAAATTCCTACAAACTAGGTAAATTTTATGTATTGTGTTTCCATTTTGTTCTTTTTGCTGGCATTCCTTAATGGCAATATGGAATCTGGAATAGAATAATCACTCATCTAAGATGACATGCCACAGCAAAAATACAACCATGAATATGAGAGACAGAATTTTGGTTAGATCCGCATCGAAACCTAGTTGATTGTACATATGCATACAGGAGTATACGGAACATGTAAGATAAGAGGAAATGGAATGCTACAAGGTAAATACATAAAGTGTCGTCACGTATTCCCTAAATTTCTTTTCCCAAGGTGTTAGGATTTGAGGAAGTCCTTCAAAAGGTATTCTTTGGTCATTAACTTCTCTTACATTATCAATTACTAAAAAAATATATTACAAGACATGTGAACTAAATCTATTGATGCATCTTTTGTGCACTAAACATACATATGTTTTTACTAATTGATGACCGAAATTTACAGTGTTTGACTTTTTTGAATCCTAATACACCCTACACTTTTAGAGGGAGAAGCACATGGTCATACTAGTTATGAAATAATACCTTGACAAACACATGAGTAGCACGAGCCAGGGCATTGTTTGCTAGGTCTAGACTCCCTTTATCCTCCATACATTGCACATAGCGGATCCAGAATTCTGAATAATTAGCGCATGCAATCACACACCTTTCATACAATTTGATAACCTGAAAACAGTTTAGCATACCATCAGAAATCTTGTGTATGAGAGGAAGTAAAGGGGGTAAATAATGATAGTAAGGATATGGTATTGACAAAAAAAGAGAAGTTCACACAGATTACTCCATTAGCTGATTACGGAGGCCCCTCCATAAGAAAGGAGGGACCATCCTGCTCGATAGATAGATGGTTAAGAAGGTGAGCATTAAGCAAATACCTGCATATATGAGATTAAAAATTCAAAACTGGTATTTGGTACCATATATCATGAACCCAGAACGACCACTGCCAAATGAAAGTTTGGAGTACTTAGCCTCATCGAAACCAAACATTATGTCCACGCTCTATCCTCAGTTCAATATCCCATTACAAAGGAAGCTTCGTCCAAATACTAGCCGTTAAAGGATATAGTGGAGCCAACAAGACTGGATTGTAAGTTATAAGATTCCAAGCGTTCCATAAAATCTACTACATAAAAAGGACAAGGGGTTTCTAGAAGTGTAAAAGCATACCTTATTAATGTCTTCTTCCTTCTCAATAAAGTCAAGGTAGTTATGCCAATTTTCAAGCTCTGGATTGTCAAGAGGCTTGACGTGAAAATATGGCCTTCTAATAGCTAGCTCAAAACCAATGATCTTAGATTCATACTCTTTAGCCTTCTTGTACATCTCTTCCCTCATGGAGACATACTTTGCAAGGTTCTCTGCGTCTGTTGAAGATGAAATTTCTGGTTGACCAGGCTTATCGACATCATCAGGATGTGCCTCACCATCAGGCGCTTGAACACTGGTCTCAGACGTGACAACATACACCGAGGCTTCTTCTGCAGTAAGTATTTCTGAAAAACTGTGCTTCGAAGCCAATTCCTTGAGGCTGCGTAAAAATAATGATTAGTACCACAAAAGCCAAAATGGTATAGTGATGCATAGTTCACACATGGCAGACATAACTGTCGTTAATGATATGTTTATTGATCAACTCATCAAACAACAAAGCTATCAATTAGCGCAGATAAACAAAAGATGGATAATATTCATATTAACACACAAAAGCTAAAGTTCGAAAATTTGAATATAAACACACAGAAATATGTGAAAGAACTTACCAATTAAAATACCGGTCAAGCTGCTGGATGGGATGCTCCAATACTCTTGTATATATAACAGCTAGATGACTCCAAGCTTCCAGTGACTCTTCATACTTAATATACTCATCCCACAAAATATTGGAACGATAATCTGTTCCAACGTATGCCAAGCCACGTTCAAACAGTCTGTAAGAAACCAGAAGGCAGCGAAAGTTACTCCAAAGGTTCAGCAGAGTTACTAATTCACAACAAAACAAGAGACAAAATAACAGAACATGCAATGCTGATGCTTGGCAGGTGCAAAGGCAGTAGCTATTTACATCCAAGGAGGACGACATTATTCATGATAGGCATATTTCAACTTTACTTATATGCCCACATATATGTAGAATTTAAAGCATCTTTGATCAAATAAGAATGTTAATACGTCATATAAAAGCTAATGTATGAAGTATGAACTGACATAGGCTCAAAAGAAATGACTACATCAAAACTGAGTTAACAAAAGGCCAAATAAATACATTACGCTTAGCCCCTAACGGTAGGTATGGTAATAACCGTTGGCCTGTTGCAATTCAGAGGCATACAATCACTCTAATAACACAGAAAATTTTTTACATATCTATTTTCAGATAGACTATGCTCCTATACAAAGTGCAGAAGTGAGCTATGACAATTCTTAAGAACTTAGTCGAGAATTTATGTATGATAATATAGAATTAAAATGCCCAATCATTTCAAGTAATCAGAAGACAAACCCTAGGTACAGAGGCTTCATTGGAACAGGCATAATGTGTATGGAATTATGGATAGCTACCTTCGGACGATATCTGGGTCGTCATATGTTGAAATTGCAAACTGACAATAGTTATACCAAATGTCCACTGAATAAGTAACTGCAAGAACTGCTCGTTCATACACCTCTATAACTTTACTGGCACCATCAAGTCTCGCTTCATGATCAGCATATTTCTTCCAATACCCAAAGCAAAGAGGGAATTCCGCAAGGAACGAATCATACACTTTCCGTATCTTCAAAATATTGTTCTGGACGAGAATATACAAAATCATGCATTAGGATTTAGCACAAAGATTGTCATAAAATCAAAGAGGTCTGATTTTTATGACTGATTAATCAGATTAAATTCGGATTAAGTATACTTTATTCGAAACACAAAATAGCGATGGTCACTCAAGACTTCAGCAGGGGAAACTAAAGCATTAGATGCATATAAAAACTTCAATTTGACTATAGGCAACACAAGGATCCATAGTCTGGTAGATGGATAGAGACCGAGAGAAAAACAAGGAGCAACTGATCGTACAACAAAATAAATGCATCATTACAATATGCCCCAAATCAAAGCCATGGGCAAATAATTGCAGAATGACAAATAGCGTATGGCTATAAGCTGCTGCCAAAATCGGCTCATTTACACATAACTAGCTGCACAAAGAATGTTACAACAGTGGTTGTATAGGTAAGCAGCTAACCAAACATTACCTCAGCATTTTTCTCTGTTTCCTCAATAAGTGCGGTCCAGGCATTAAAATCTAAGGAATTCGCAGTAACAACAGTCCACAATCTAGCCTCTTCTGCTGAAAGCACAGCTGCATAGGAAAGCAGCACGTTAAGAGCAAACAGAAGGTAGGATGCCAGATTAGGCGAGCCTGCAAGGACAATATTTACCTTCCTCGTAGGATGGCTCAGGAACCGGCTCGCCCATCTCGTTGGTGACGGCTTCGCCGTTCTCTGCAGCTCCTGTTTGGTAATTAGCCATATCGCCAGCCGTCCCATTCAACGCCGCGTGTTCGGCCTGGTAGGCAGAGGCATCAGCTGCCTGAGCTCCACCGTCGGGGGCCACGGCGCTTCCGCCGGTCACAGCCGAGCTAGGTGGATTGGCAGTCGGAAAATCAAAAGCCGCGGCACCAGAGTCCGCACTGCCGACAGCTGCGCTCTGATCTTGCTCCATTGCGCGCGAATCGCAGGAGCCGCACCCCGGACCAGCGTGAAGCCCTAAGGCGAAGAGACAGAGAGCGGACGGTGAAATTAACGCGCAAAAAGTGGAAGGAGGCGTGTAAAGGTGAGAGGGACGACGAGGGGCACGCACCGGAGGGACGCCGATGAGAAGCACTAGCCGCGGAGTGGAGGCGGGGTAGACGCGCCGGCGAGGAGGCGGAGGGGGGTTAGGGTTGGATCGGGGGGCGTAGCGGCGTGGATGGAAAAGAGAGGATTGGAGGAGGCGCGGAGAGATGGACTGGAGATGGGTACGGGGAGCTCGTGGGCTTGCGGCTAGCAGGCCGACGTCGCACGCCAAGGGTTAGCTTGCCCACACGTGCTGTGTGCGTTGGACCAAGTTACGCGGCCTCGGTCCCAGGACTGTTTTGCTACCTCCGAACTTCCGGACCGATAAGGCCCAATTTAGGGGTGTTTAGTTCTCCTTTTTAAATTTTTTTTTTGAGTTTTGATCCATCATTTTGCCAAATGAAACTAAACATCGTACAAAAATTTTGGCAAAAAGGTGATTATGCTCCATTTTGGATTTTAGCCTCAAGAGGCCAAAAAAAACTCAAAAATAGTCTCAGAAGGCTCTCATGAGGACAATAAATTCTACATTTTGGATGGAATTAAACATGACCCTAATTTTTTTTTTGTATTTCATCACTCCAAAGTTGTTGGCATTTTGCATTTTGGATTCTATGGGGAACTAAACAACCCCTAGTAGGATTTCTATAGAAATGGTTTTCACATAAAAATACTAGTGAAGCTATGCTTAGAGCACTCGTAACAGTAGTTGATATTTTATATTTTGCATTCCATGAGGAACTAAATAAGCCCTACTTTGGAATAATGAAATACAAAATGCCAAATTTTTTAAGATTATATTCATCTAAAATACAGAAATTATTGTCCTTATTATGGTCTCTTGTGGTTATTTGGGACTTTTTTTTGCCATCTTAAAGACAAAATCCAAAATAAAAAATGACAACTATTTTGCCAATTTTTTGCATGATGTTTAGTTTCATTATACAAAATGATGGATCAGCTTTTTAGATGAAAAAAGAATTAAACACCCCCTTAAATCGTTCATCGAACGGCAAGTTGGCAATATCTAGTGTTGTCGCATGGCAAGCCGACTCGCGCTCTACGTGGCGGCTGAATGGGGGTGTTTTGTTCCCTTTTCATACCAAAAAATTCTAGATTTTGGTATACCATTTTGTATAATGGAACTAAACATTATATGATTTTTTTTGGGTAAATTGGTTGTGTCATTCTCTATTTTAGATTTTAGCCTCAAAGAGGTAAAAAAAGCCCAAAAAGCGTCAAGAGACCATAATAAAGGAAATAAATTTTGCTCTTATATAGAATTAAACATAACTCTAAAAAATTTAACATTTTATATTTTATCATTCCAAAGTAATTAGCCATTTGTATTCCATAGGGAACTAAACAGACCCTCACTTTCTTCCCTGCACAGGTCACAGTGTTGTGTCACTTCTAATCTTCTTCTGAATATCTTGACTTCCATGTGAGGTCTTGTTTAGTTTACATTCAAAAATTTTTCATTTCATCCCATCAAATATTTAAACATATACATAGAGCATTAAATATAGATAAAAAAAACAACTAATTGTACAGTTTACATATATTTTACAAGACAAATCTTTTAAGTTTAATTAATCCATGATTAGACATTAATTGCTATAGTTATACAGGTGCTACAGTCTCCCAATAACATTTTTCTTTTCGCGAATTAAACAAGGTCTAAATATCTTGATTTTGGGGGAACCTGGCAATTCCAAATGTTGTTCCAGAGCTTCCTATCTCCATCCGGTCGTGAACTCAAGGCAGCACTTTCCGCCCTGGTTTGCTCCATTAGTGGAATAATATGTACGTGCTGCGAACGGAGAACATCTTAGATTTTCCTGACAGGGTTTAGGGACCTTGCCTGGGTTTAGGGATCAGGCTAACTGCAAGAAGTCGCTTGTCTTATCAGCCGCACTTTTTCTGCCAGCCAACAATATTTTTCTCTTATGATAAATCAACGAATAGTATTTTCAGTCACGCTGGTCTAAAAAGTCATGGCTGAAAATACTATTCGCTGATTTATCGTGAGAGAAAAACACTGTTGGCTGACAGAAAACGTGCGGCTGATAAGACAAGGCCTTGTTTAGTTCACCCTGAAAATCAAAAAGTTTTCAAGATTCCTCGTCACATCAAATCTCGTGGCACATGCATGAAACATTAAATATAGACGAAAACAAAAACTAATTACACAGTTTAGCTGTAAATCACGAGACGAATCTTTTGATCCTAGTTAGTCCATGATTGGATAATATTTGTCACAAACAAACGAAAGTGCTACAGTACCGAAAACTTTTCACTTTTCGGAACTAAACAAGGCCCAAGCGACTTCTTGCAGTTAGCCTGATCAAGCCTGATTTTTCTGGCTGCCAGGCAATAAAATCCTCAGCTCTTCTTGCAGTAAATCTGATCATGGAATAGCCTCGGCATCGGCCCGACTAAACAAGCGAATATGGTCCCAATCAGACCCTTCAGAGTTCAGGAGATCGGCAATCTAGCACCTTACAACAATGAAACACAATTGTTGCAAATTATGGAAGCATCTTATGAAACATCTAGAGGACACTTACTGCAACACGAAAGGAAATGACTTAAACAAACTAAATTGCTTGTTCATCATGAAACGACAGGCTACTGGAGCATCGAAAATACACATCTTGGTCTCCATCTCCAGGCTACTGCAGCATCAAAAGAACACATCTTGGTCTCCATCTCAATTTCGATCAAAAGAAAACATCCATTGCAACAAAATCAACCTGTTATTTGGGACATCTAGTTATAGTTGCCACAACATCAAAAAATAAATCTAGATACCCATCTTTACTTCGATACAAACATATCAATTCTGCTGTACACAAATTGAAGGACGAGTCTTTGTAAGAACCGATAGATTGTCAATATATTTAAATAAAAATTAGAATCCTACATAGATCAATACCTGTAAATAAAAAATAGATTAGCAATACCATATACTTCCAAATGCACCAAGCATGCTGACTAAAAGTTCGAATTTAAACAAACAGTAAAAAGTGTTCCTTAATCCTGAGAAACATCAGATGAATTCAGTTAAACGGTACAGCAGTGAGGACTATGGGAACAACATGGGAGCCTGATTCACATCTATCCATTAAAATCTTCATCATATCTAAAGAGACTAATTCATTTTATGTCTGAAAATCCTTTTTGTCTTGAAGCCAAAATATGTATGCAGTCCTCATGCTTTCATAAATGCTACTTGTTGCCCATCTTCAGGAGGGGTAGTCTCTTGATGGTCTTTAGATGAAGCAGTTTCAGAATCACCATGGGTAGCATCAAATCCCTGCAGACCATTAGATGGCCTGTATCCAGGGTTGTATTTATAGAAGTCATTGTTATGTTGGACATGTGGCATGCCAAAACTTGCCTGGTGATGTGGTAACTGAGATTCATGTGACTGCGCTTGAGGGCCACTGTATCCCAGTTGCCCCTGGGTTGATCCATAACCACTTGAGCTCCAGCGGGTACCATATGAGGGTTGGCTTGAAGCCACATATGCAGGCAGCGCTCCTCGATTCCCAAATCCGGCCTGTTCTTGTTGGGGCTCAAAGCGATACCCTGACTGAGGCAACTGGGCACCATACCCAACTTGTGGTGGATGGTTGCTAAATTTTGATTCTCCATGTGGAGAGCCAAACTGACCATGCTGATTTCCTATGTTACTATATGCTGGTACACCCTGAGAAGCACCAAACTGTGACTGTCGTAGCTGAGACGAACCAGCTACAGCCTGTACAGGCTGAGGTGCACCATATCCAGGCTGTGCTTGAGGAGCACCGAAGTCGGAATTATAAGAATGAGATGAGCCAAACTCAGGCCGCTGATTTTGATTGTTACTAAATGTTGACTGTTGTGGTTGAGAGTATGACGAACCAGCTACAGCCTGTACAGGCTGAGGTGCACCATATCCAGCCTGTGCTTGAGGAGCACCAAAGTCTGAATTATATGAATGAGATGAGCCAAACTCAGGCCGCTGATTTTGATTGTTACTAAATTTTGACTGTTGTGGTTGAGAGTAAGACGAACCAACTACAGCTTGTACAGGCTGAGATGCACCATATCCATGTGCTTGAGGAGCACCAAAACCTGGACTCCATGAATGAGATGAGCCAAACTCAGGCTGCTGATTCTGATTGTTACTAAACGTTGACTGTCGTGGCTGAGAGTAAACAAATCCAGGCTCCACCGCTGGAGTAGAGCTAAAGCCAGGTTGTTTTGCTTGACCAGCACCAACTGCATTGCGAGAGCGATACTCATTCCTCAACTGATACTCTGTCCTTGGCTGAGGTGTTGGCATAGGTTTTTCTTCAAAAGCTTTCTCAATTTCTTCCTGTCGATCAGCCTTCTTGAAAAAGTCAACAACAGACTCACGGAACTCTGGAGGAGGCACAATACCATTCCTTGCCATGTCCATCACTAGGTCCCTCGCTTGATCCAAGTTCCCTTCTTTGCATAAGGCTTTGACAAGGATTTCAAAAGTGATCGTGTTTGGCTTGATCTCCTTGTCAGGCATCCTCCCATACACCTTCAAGGCATCATCAATCTGGCCAGCTTCTGTAAGTCCTTCAAACATGCGGTTGAAGAAACCAATATTGAACTTTGGCCCATGCTCCCTCCCATCTGCCATTTTGTAGAAATACTGCATTGTATCTTCCACACGGCCTTCCTTGAAGCACGAGTCAACAAGGTAAGTGTAGGTGTACACATCTGGAAGGACAGACTTCGTCTCCATTTCCTCAAAGAGCTTTTCTGCCTCAGCTAGCATCCCATTCTCACAGAGCTTGCCAATGATGTTGTTGAAGCAACCAACGTCCATCTGGACGTTCTTCCTCGGCTGGCGGTGGAAGACCTCAATCGCCTCCTTGAACTTGCCCTCCCTGAAGCACTGGTTAACCATGACGTTGTAGGACTCGGCGTTGATGCCGATGAAGCTTGGCGGGCTGTGGTTGTCGATCATGGTTTCCCATAGTTCGTTGGCCTCCTTGTGCTTGCCGTGCTTGAAGAGTGTCTCAAGCAGGACGTTGCAGGTGGCTGGCGTCATCTTAAAGCCCCGATCAAGAAGGGACTGGTAGTTGTCCATGGCCTCCTTGTCCTTGCCCTGTTTCCAGTAGCCCTCCATGAAGGTGGTGTGGACGACACCGTCGTAGACAAGGCACCTCTCTGCGAGCTCGTTGAAGAGCTCGAAGGCCTTGTCCCAGTCGCCGAGGTCGATGTATCCAGCGATGAGGTTGTTGTAGACGAGGGAGTCGGCGCCAGCGTTGCGGGAGAGCATCTCTCGGAGGAGATCGAGCGCGTCACGGATGCGGCCGGCAGCGACAAGACCCTTGGTGAGGTGGCGGTAGGTGACGGCAGAGGGGGAGAAGGGCGCAGACGCGAGCATGTCGTGGTACACCTGCATCGCGGTGTCGACGCGGCAGGCCTCGCAGTGCGCGAGGATGAGGGTGTTGTAGGAGACGATGTTGGGGACGATGTTGGAGCGGCGGAAGAAGAATTCGAAGAGCGCGACGGCGTCATCGTGGCGGGCGGCGCGGACCATGGCCGCGGCCACGGCGTTGCAGGTGAAGACGGTGGGCCGGACGCGGGAGGAGACGGCGGCGCGGGCGACGACGGAGGCGCCGTCGAGATCACCCGAGCGGATGAGGGACTGGACGCGGTTGTGGAGGCTGAGGCGCGGGCCGACGAGCGCGGACGTAGTGTCCGGGAGGCGGGGCGCGTTGGGGTCCCGCGGGGGAGGCGGGGAACGGCGGAGCGCGTTGATTGGAGGCTCGATGCGGAGGCGGCGCTTGCGGCGGCGGCGTTCGGCGGCGGCTTCCTCGGCGGAGGAGAAGGCGAAGTGGCGGCGCCCCGTCGGGGTGAGGAGCCCCGCAAGGGTGGGTGGGGGTGAGGAGCAGATGGCGGGGGCTGGCGAGGGGTGGAGGTGGGAGAGGCGGCGGAGGAGCAGGATACGACGGTAGAGCGCCATCTCCACTCGAAGGGAGCAGGAACGGGTGCGGCGGCGGCGGTGGCGGCGGAAGGGTGGAAGAAACGAAGAAGCGCCCTGCGGCTGCAACCGGCAGGCAAAGCAGCGCGGGACGAGCCGCAGACCCACGCCGCAAGCCCACATAGTGCGGGCGAGGAGGCGAGCTGGCGGGCCAACCAGCGTGGCGTCCAGAAGTGGGCCGTCTGGGTAAGATAGAGCTCGCGGGCTTGCGGATCGGCCCAAGGTAGCTTAAGCCCAGCCGCCGAGGTTCTCAGGGTGCGACGTGCGTCCTGTGAGTAGCTTGTGCAAACGCTCCGATCAAAAAAAAAAAAAAAAAAGCTAGAAGAGCCACACGGCCTGGTTGACGAGTCACAATCTACAAACGGGTAGATAACGTTTTTTTTTGTAGGACAGCCGTGAGCCGTGCATTACACCGGACAAGGAAGAATGCCTGGCTCGAAACCGATGTGCTGAAAAGTAAGCTAGAGGATGTAGGCTGCAGGCTGCTGGCTGGCCTATCACATTTGCATAAGTTTTTTTTTTTTTTTTATGTTTGGTATACTCCGTGTGCTGCTCCAGCTTGATGGATTCCGTTCCCGCGGCCGCTTCAGAGGAACGATCGGCTCCGCGCCGCGCGGTGCGTCCTCGCTCGTCCTCCCGTGACAAGAACTCGGTCACGCAGGCACGAGCGCTGGCACCAACGGCCCCGCTCCTGCCGCATTGCACCAACAACGTCCACCCTCCGGCTCTCACGGTGGCCGGTGAAAGAAAAAACTGTCCACGCATCCACCGCACCAATACTTAGGCCTTGTTTAGTTCCGAAAAGTGAAAACTTTTCGGAACTGTAGCACTTTCGTTTGTTTGTGACAAATATTATCCAATTATAGACTAATTAGGATCAAAAGATTCGTCTCGTGATTTCCAGCTAAACTGTGTAATTAGTTTTTATTTTCGTCTATATTTAATGTTTCATGCATGTGCCACAAGATTCGATGTGACGGGAAATCTTGAAAACTTTTTGGTTTCCAGGGTGAACTAAACAAGGCCTTATACTTTTGTCAAATTCGACTTTTGAATAACGAACGCTCTCGAATTTGAGCGAGTAGTAGATAGATCATAGATGTGGATGATTCTTTCTGAGAATTTCGCATAGACGGAAACCTGCTTGAATTATGGCAACGACAACAAATCGCACGCTTGCTGTTGCTGTCAAATGGAAACTGGCATCATTATCCAGTCAGCCCCCAAAAAATAAAGAAAAAAGTGAGAGAGAAAAAAAGGACCAGGTTTACGGCAGCAAATATGGAAGCAGGCCTCACTGTCGCAAAGGATCCGGCGCCGCAGGCCCACGACCCTCTCGATCCGCGTGCCGTTGCCTATTTATCGGGGTCCGCCGGGCCGAGCGCCGCATCTTTGAACCTGGTTCTTCTGTCGCCCATCTTGCGGCACCCCACCACCACCAGAAGAGCGGCCGAGCGGCGCAGAGAAGAGAGAACCAGCAAGTTTAGCGGAGCGGCCGCGCGTCCGGAGGGAGGATGGAGAAGGCGCTCACCAAGCTCGGCAGCTTCACCATCTCCCGCAAGGCCAAGCAGGAGCTCTCCGCCATCGGCGGCGACATCTCCGTGAGTGCTCACCGTCGCCGCCATCTCTCCTTTTCCGTCTCGCCTTTCGGCGCAAGCGGTTGCTCCAGCCTCCCGGTCACGGGCATTGCGTTGGATCCGCTGCTTTCAATCTTTATTTTATCCGGTCCTGCCGTCCTGGGGAAGTTGATGAGATTAGAAATACTACCTGTTGCATTGCATGGCTCATGGTTGTGCTAATGTGAAGTCCTTTCTTTTCCTTCTGGTTCTTGTCACTGCTCTGAACCTCTGATGATTCAACTTCTTCGAGCATCTATTTTAGTGGATTATTCTCGTTTGCACATTTTCCCTCCTTGATGAGGCTGCACTAAATTCACCCCCATCGTGTTTTACTCATAGCAAGTACTAGTAGAGTGGTAAAGGAAAAATCCCTCTTTGATTGAACTGGGGCGACGATATAGTAGATCAATTTCAACTTTAGATGAAAGCCGTTAAGTTCAGCAGTATGACCAAACTGACAGCCTTTGATCTTACCTGCAGCGTTTATCGAGCACGGTGGAGGAGAAGGCAAAATGGGTTTTCGAGAAGCTCAAAGGTACAGTTCTGTTCCATTCCATGGTTGGTTTTGTGGCTGTTAAAATGAGAGTGACTCTGAAGAGATGTACATGATGGGCTGTGAAAATGAGAGTGACTCTGAAGAGATGTAGATGATGAATTAGAACCTTCTAGTTGCATGTTAGGTTGTTTTGGCAACATCATCAGTGCAATTATCCATTGCGGTTAGCTTTTCTTTGCCTCATGCGTAAAACCAAAGCAATGCGGGAAAGAGAGCTTTATTTAATATGATTATATGTACTGGCTGCCTGATTCCTAGCCTTTCCTCTGATTGGATCTAGCTTTTCTTGGATTTCCTGTACCCTTTTGATCTGCAAAGTAGTGCACATGGGGGCCAAACTGAAATGACTTTTGTGACATCCTGCTGCTCTGCATTGGTTGGCATCTGGCCCATGTTTTTTTTTAAGATAAAGTCCCAGTTTTTCGTTGATGCCATTATTCAGAAGTCCATAGAGGAGCAATGGATTGGGGACTTGCTCACCTAACAGCTTGTTTTACGTGCAATCTTGGCGTTGGTCCTCCTCATGTCTTCGGCGGTATTAGCAAGACTGTGCAGTGTATGTCCTGGTAGTAGGAAGCACCAACTAGCTGCTTGATTTGCCAGCCTGTACTGCAATGCCCATTGTTTGTCATAGCACACTTGCTTCTAAGCAGCATCTAATTTGTTGTGGCCAGAAGGACAAAAGCAATTGATAATGTAGCTGGTCAGCTTAACTCCTGTCAAAGCTTTCAGTACAGGATACCTTTGTTCTGAATAAACTGCTTTGCAAACTGGGTTCCTCACTTTTTTCGTGTACTTTTCCTTTTGCCAAATACAGGTCTTGTCAATAATATGTTCATAATCTATATATATCCATTTCAATTGTTAGTGGATACTATGTCTAATTACTCTTTGATGTCTTCCTCCTGATTTATTGGTGGATCACAGTTATCTTATTTGTCTGATTGCAATTTCTGTGATGAACAATTGAACAATAACAATAAAAACATTTTAGTCCCAAAGCAAGTTGGGCTGGTCTATATGATAAATAATTGAAATATTGTAGATATCTTTTATTCTCTGTAGCGTCATAAATTTCAGTTGCTATATTTTTTGAAATTCTAAGTCAAAATTGCTCCATGAAGTTAGACTTTCCTTCAAAACTCAACACTTTCTGATTCTGAATTATGTTCGTTTATCTCTTTGTTAACCTCATACCGTAGCACCTTTGCGCAGTTGTATAATTGATATTTCAAAAATATGCACTGACATCAGTTTCTTCTGCCCAGGACACAAGAAGTCGCTCTCTGATCTACTCCGTGAGCACAACCTCCCTCCAGGTCTCTTCCCTCGTAACATCATCTGCTATGAGTACGACGAATCAACCTCGAAGCTGGTGGTGCACCTGTCCAAACCCTGCGAGGTGAGCTTCAAGGATTCCTCCACAATACGGTATGCTCCTCGTGTCAAAGCGACTCTGTCCCGAGGCAAGCTCTCCGGGGTTGAAGGCATGAAGACCAAGGTGGTGGTATGGGTGAAGGTGGCAAGCGTGAGCCTCGAGAGCTACAAGTCTGACAAGATATGCTTCATCGCCGGTGTGAAGAAGCTGAGGCAGAAGGATGCTTATGAGGTCCCTCGCGAAGCCGTCTCTGTTGAGGAGTTCTGAGCTCGATTGGTTTGCCTTATCCGTATTCCGTAGTATCATTCATTCATAGCATTTTTTGGGTCTCATGTGATCGGCGATTGATGTGCTGTGACCTGTGATTTGGTAGATTTGTATATTGGAAGCATATGGATCTGTTCTGCCTGGCAGAAGACCACCCGTGCATGTTATCTGACGAGACCTTCACATGTGTGATGTTTCAGTAATGTGAACATTTAGCATGTGTCCTGGTTCTGCATTGGTTGCTCCTAGAATTCATGTCTTCCTGTTTTATTTCGATATATATATGGTATCGCATTGCATGTAGTTGGTTGGTGGCTGGGTTGCATAGTTTGTTCCAACAGGTAATTCTAGATAATATATGCACTGGGCTTAAGTTTTGGCTATCCAGTTATTGCCCGAGTTTGTTTTCGGCCATGCAACTAAAAATTCATAACTTTTTTAGGCCTTGTTTAGTTTCACCCAAAAACTTTTTACCCCATCTCATCGAATATTTGGATATATACATGGATCATTAAATATAGATAAAAAAATAACTAATTGCATAGTTTGCATGTATTTTGTGAGACAAATCTATTAAGTCTAATTAGTCTATAATTAGACATTAATTGCTTTTTGTTAACTAAATAAAGCCTTAATTAGAAGAATCCATCGTAGAATATTTGGAAGATAGCGCTGTCATGCTCGACCATATTTAGGCGTCGTATCTAGGCCTTGTTTAGTTTCCAAATTTTTTTATTTGATAAACATTATTCAATTATAGAGTAACTAGGTTTAAAATATTCGTCTCGCGATTTACGGCTATGTAATTAATTTTTGTTTTTATGTATATTTAATGCATCATGCATGTGTCGCAAGATTCTTTGAAAATTTTTGGAACTAAACAAGGCCCTAGTATGGCATGGCTGGTCCTCGAAAAGTAATTGGGTTAATTTGACTCCAAAATATTTGGTGCTTTATTTAGATTTTTAAAGTAAGTATGGGTCTTGGTGGTCGAACTAGCGTTGGTTGGCCGTCTTTTTATTTTTAGCTATTTTTTCAAAGATTCTTTTAAATATGTGTTTTTAAAAAATAGACCCTTAGCTTAGCATCATCATTGTTGACACCAAGGTTACTGTCTTTTTGGCGCTATTACCATTGGCACCAAGGTTACACCGCATAATACCGGCCCTATTGGCACTAAGAGTAAATATTATAATGGGCTAAATGCTGATGTGGAGAAGAGAAAGGAAGAGAGAGAGGAGAAGCAGGTTGTAAGCTTACAGCCAGCTTAGACACAAGAACCAAGAAACTTTGTAAGAGAGTTAAGTGAGCCATGTGTCAATAGTGAATAATTAACTATTGTATGAATGGGCTGGGAGAAGACTGCAAAGAATCTTACAGCCAGCAAATGAGCTATATTATTAAACTTGCTCTAAGATTGTTGCACTAATGTATGCGTGGAGCTGATGTGGCATCCATTATGACGTCGTTATTATTGGCGTCAAGCTTGACACCGTTGCTATTGACACCAAACTGTTAGAACAAGCACTGTTGTTCCAGACTACTTGACACAACTTTATTGTTGTCCAACTGGTTAGGAAGTCAACATCTTACCTCAAGCACCTAGGTTGAATCCCTTAATACTACATTTTTTTGCTTCATTTTAACAAGCTAACAACAAAAATAACTTAAACTCAGTTATTATTAAAATTAGAGAACACTATTCCAATAGGCTGGCGCCATGCTTTTTAACCTTGTCCATTTTTTTGAATTTAACCCTTTTTAAAAGAAATTTAACATTTAGACCTCCCTGACAACACAACCCAACTTTGGACCCAAGGGGTCGACGCCATTACTTGTGGCGTCAAGGTTACACGCATCGATGCCATGACTCACGACGTCGAGCTCTCCAACCGCATGTGGCTACTGACATGGCAGAAAGCTCGATGCCATAGATCACGACGTTGAGCTCGACGCCACAAATCACGGCGTCAAGCCTGGATTCAAAATCAACGTCCATCTTTTCCTAACCCAACATGTTTCGTTTGTTCTTCATCCCTCCTAGGTTCTTCCTCTCCCAAACCCACCCAACTAAAAACTTTGATTTGATCCATAGATCTTCAGATATACTCTCTCCCCTCTTCCTTTTCAACGCATTGATTTGACCTATTAGATGTATTTTATAGTCTTAGATACATTATTACTAATCTTAAAAACCTACCTATACTATCTAAACTATTGACAACTAAAGCATGAAATTGGTAAAAAAAAATACCTGTGCAATTGCTCACTGCCGGTCGAGGGGATTCAAGAGGGGCAGCAGGCAGTGGGCGTCGCCTCGTCTTGGACGACCAACAAGAAAGGGGCACCGCCCCCACGGGCGGGGCCCGATGGCTCGCCGACCGGTGGGTGCACTATACAGAAGCAAGGGCTCGACGCTGTGATATGTGGCGTCGAACTCGACACCGTGATCTATGGCATCGACGTCTTTTCTTTGTCATGTCAGCAGCCACGTGCGGTTGGGCCATGGAGCTGGACTCCGTGAGTTATGGCTTCGAGATGTAACCTTGATGCCTTGAGTAATGGCATCCATCCTCTAGGTTCAAAGTTAGGTTTACGTTATCCAGATGTCTAAATGTTAATTTTTTTTAAAAAAATGGGGTCAAATTCAAAAAAAAATGAGGCTCCTCGGACATCTCGTCGTGACAGGCTGCGGCAAAATTGCAGGTGAGCGGCCCACAGCGGCCATGAGGGCAATGTATAAAACGATAGGGTCCATCTAGTGGAGGTCATGTTCCTAAAAAAAAGCTAGTGGAGGTCATACCTCAGGCCGGTCGCGTTCCAAAGGTCGCACACACTAGCTCGCTCTCCACACGCAACGAGCCCACAGCGACAACACTTGGCTTGCCTCCTCTTCTTCTCTCCACTGCTCCACGCAAAAGCTACAGAGAGGAGGCCATGGGCACGCTTGGCGGGCACGTTGCACCGGGCGCCTTCTTCATCATCATCAGCCAGTGGCATCTGTTCGCAGAGGCGAAGCTAGAACGAATTAGATGGGTGTGCTTCTCTTTTATATGTGCAAAAATTTAATCCACAACCATGAGAAAAATGTGTTTCTAGTAGTGGTTTTTCAAAATTTTATGGGTGCCTGGACACCCACAAGCTACTAACCGTGTGTTTGGTTGGAGAGCGGGGCGAGCCGGGTCGGAGCGAACCCGTTCTTGTGGCTGTTTGGTTGGAGGATGGAAGGGTTGGGTTGGCTCCAGAGTGGAATATTCCTCTCAGATGCGGGTTGGACTCGTCCGTCAAAATCTGGCGGACGGAGCCGCTCCATCCGGGTTGGCTCCCACCAAACACTAAATTCCTTCAACCAAACACTGAACGGAGCCGCTCTGTCTCCAATTCTTCAACCAAACACTAAAATAGGTTGGCTCCGTCTCCAAAAAAAGAAGTGCAACCAAACACTGGATGGGTTGGTTCCGTCCCCAAAAACTGGGTTGGATTCAACCCAACCCACCCAACCCCCAACCAAACACAGGGTAAGTAGCTTCGCCCCTGTCTGTTCGGCCACACCCGCCTGTTCTTGCTGCTACAGCGGAGCTCCTACGTGGCTCCGGTGTGGTTCCCGGTGCCGGGCGTCCGTCACATCGAGCTCATAACGATAATGATGGGTTCGGTGATCTCCATCCATCTCGATGGAGCTCGTCATCGTGCAGTCGAAGCACCAGCCGTTGGACGACGACGGGACTATCCCCAGCGTCCACCTGCACAACTTGGAGCACGCGTCCATCTCGCTGGCGTGGCTCGTCTTCGCCGCGGCCACCATCCAAATGGTCCGGGCGCCGACGCGGGACGGGGTGTCGCAGCAGATGGCTGCCATCAATGACCGGTTCAACATCGAAATTGAGAGGCAGCGATGGCCGGTTCAACATCGCAGAGGTCAATGACGACGAGGATGACCTTGAGGCATTGAAAGGAGGCTTAGGATACTTGGTCAGTGCCACAAAGCATATCGAAACTGAGAGGTGACAAGCAGTATGTTACTTTACTTGTAAACGGAGCTAGGATTCATGACTAGAGGACTGAGTTCCGTCTTCCTTCTCCCGCACCCACTTTCCCCCCTCTTCCTCTTCCTCTTCCTCCCTTTCACCGTGGTGTGCAAGCGGGATGGAGCACCGCCCTAATCAATAAAATCGTTTTAATGAAATATTTGCACATCAGTATGTTATTTGTAAAGAATAGTGTAGACCAAAATGGCGCCTTTACTGCCAAAGAGAACCGGGCAAAATACATATAGCTAAGACCAATAATTTTTCCATTAAGCACAAAATTTACTAATTCATCTCATCCTACATGCATGCTTGTACTAGTTCAATGGTCTAACAAAAACAGCACTTGCATCCCAACAGACGACATTAATGAACTTCTGGCAGACCTCCTAGTAAAGAGAAAACAGTGGAAGATCATCTTCAAACAAACAGATTACATCAGAAGATCATCATCTACAGCGCTTACATTAGAGAAGAAGAATATCTTCTGGAAGTTACATTGTAATACTCAGTACTGAATTCCATCCGCCACATCAATTTTATTAACCAAAGAAGATACATAACCAAGCAACCACTTTAGCTGAGTTAATACAAATACAGTATTTGCAGATATATATAAGAATCAAACCCGTACCCCATCGATTGAGGAAATAATCTGAGCGTTTTTTCACCTGGGCTGCCAGCATGTTGACCTTGCTTCAAGAACGGCTGTGTGGGGAGCTTCCTTTCACATTGAAGTGCGACTGCTTTCCAGATCAATTACCAAAAAAACCATACAATTATGTCAATCATCTTTCTCATAAACTTGCTGGACTGATGCAGAGCTGTATATGCTAGAAGTAATATCTTGGTTGTTTGGCTGTTTCAATCCCATGAACCTTGTCATCATAAGTAATAAGAAAAACTTTTTCATCATGAGTGAAACTGATCGGGGTAGTGCACCCGACAACCATTTCATAGTTCAGAAAAAAGGAGAGTCTGAATGGTTCAGAAAGATGGAAGAGTCTGAATGAGTGATAGGAGATTAAAAGCCGCTGGGTTGAAAAGATACATAAAGTCCAGAGCCATAGTTGTTCAATCACTTAAAGAGTCCTACGGTTTTATTAAATAAAATAAAATAAAATAAATGAGTGCAAGGTATTGAGAGCCTGAGAGGTCATACAAAGAGGAGCAGATAAACTGTTTGATTGAATAAACAAGCAGCTGAAAAGGGTGCCCTTGCAGAAATATTCCATTGAGCTGTGCACTTGTGTCTTTTCAACTATGGAATCAGGAACGGCGAGATACTGATAATTCTGACACTGCCTGAAACCGATGACATAAAACCACCTTTGGTTCAAATTCAACAATCCTCTTAGCCTCTCGTCCATATGACCTATTGTTTACTTCCAGGACATTAATTTGATTTAGATACTAAATTATTTGTGTCAAATTATTTACCACTTAAGAGTACACAGATACGAAGAACTATCAATATGTGACATAACCAGCAGACCTACTTAGAGATAAGAACTAGCCCAACAAAGGAGAAGTTAGTTCAGCAAGATGCCTCGATGGTTAGTAGCCAAGCACCATAATAAGTTCAAACTATTCATTCAGAGGCCATTTTGCAAGGATGTATATGCCTAGAACCACCACCACCAAGTTGAAATAAACATGGTTGATTAGTTTCATTGTCTCAGGTTTAACAAAACTAAAATCAAGTTCAGGAAAAGATGTACATCCATGCATTAGTACTCAGTATGATAAGATCAAGAACCAACACATCTCCAACAATAGGACCGTAACAACAGTAGATAATGAATGAAAACGTATTCAAAAGTTTCACTTATTGTAAGCACAATAACATAGGATACATATTATTTTAGTCAGAACTAATATACAACATGAATAGCAGAGCATCAAAGCTTTTATTACCCCAGCAGCGTAAGCAGCACATTAAGCATTCATGTCACCACACACAGACAGTATGAGCAATGCACTTGTATTACATCCTATGATGGAAACCTTGAAAATTTCACTACTTGGTGACAATAAACAGGACTAACCAAACACAACAAGTCCTTCCTGAAACATGACATGGAAGATTAATCAGCGCTTCTTCAAGAAACCTTCAGCAAGCTTTAAGTAGTCTCCCATGCCGCCCCCACTCTCCCCTTCCCCATCCTGTTTCTTCATGAAACCCTGTGCCAACTTCAGGTAATCACCAATACCGCCACCCTCTGACTCATCCTCACCATGCTTCTTCTTCTTGTCATCTTCCTCCTTGCCATACTTCCCTCCACTATGACCACTAGCCTTCTTGTACCCCTCCTCTTCCTCATAGCATCCCCCTGAGTGTCCACTAGGCTTCTTCTTGTAGTCCTCTTCTTCGTACCTTCCTCCATGGCCTCCACCACTGGAAGCCCCATAACCATATCCGCCACCACTGGGCTTCTTGTACTCATCATCTTCCTCATACCTCCCTCCACCATGACCAGCACTAGGTTTCTTCCTATAATCATCTTCGTCCTCATACCTTCCTCCACCATAGCTCCCACTCGGCTTCTTCCTATACTCATCATCTTCTTCATACCTGCCTCCCCCATAGCTACTGCCACCACCGCTAGGAGGCCTCTTATATTCATCCTGCTGCTCATACCTCCCGCCACCATAGCCGCCACTTGTAGGCTTCTTCTTGTAATCATCTTCTTGCTCATATCTCCCCCCACCATAGCCACCACTTGTGGGCTTCTTCTTGTAATCGTCTTCATCCTCGTACCTTCCCCCACCATAGCCACCACTGCTTGGCTTCTTCCTGTAGTCATCTTCATCCTCGTACTTTCCTCCTCCATAGCCACCGCTGCTTGGCTTCTTCTTGTAGCCATCTTCTTCCTCATACCTTCCACCACCACCAGGCTTCTTCTTGTATTCGTCCTCCTCATACCTCCCGCCACTAGGCTTCTTCTTGTACCCCTCCTCCTCCTCTTCCTCCTCATACCTCCCCCCTCCATGGCCACCGCCGGGCTTCTTACCGTACTTGCTTTCACCCACCCCCTGATGCTTACCGCCAGCCCCGTCCTTGCGGCCGTACTGGTGGAGATACTCCTCGGCCTTCTCGAGGTACCCGCCGACGGGCTTTCCCTCGAGCTTGCCGTACTGGGAGGCGGCGTGGAGCAGGTCGGCCGCCGCGCCGGCGACGCGGCCCTTGTCCACCTTCTCCAGGTTGTGGTCCTGGAGCGCCAGCCTGGCCGCCTCCGCCACGAGCTTCGCGCTCGAGGCAAGGTCGCCGCTGCCCCCGCCGGATGGGTGGTGCTGGGAAGGTCGGCGGCGGCCGGAGTCCTCGTCGCCGTCGTAGGAGGCCATTTCGGTTGGGGGTGGATCTAGAGAAAGACAAGCGAGCAAGGGGGGTTTTGCTTTGGGTGGTGCGTGCGATGCCGTGTCGGGGCGTTCCAGTCACGCGCGACGCGGGTATATGTTCTTCTTGGCCCCGCCCGACCGTCGGCGGCCGTCGTGGGAGGGCACTACTGCTTTCACGCGGAGCTTCCGTCTCGGCAGAGCGTGAGTCCGTGGGATGGGAAGCCGCGTCCCAAAACAAGGCCGACGGGCGACGGCTGCGATGGATGGGAAACGCGAGGGGCCGGAGAGGCGGAGACGTGTGGAATTCTGAATCATTGGTAAGAAAAAAATGCAATTCCCATTTCCCAATAAATTAAATAAGTTTTAAGTTTAATCAAATCTATAAAAGTATAAATTAATGACACTCAGTAAATATCATTCTAAATTAACTATACAATGTATATTTTAATAAAAAACTAATTAGGTATGTAAATATTGATATTTTTCTATCATTTTTTGAAAGGGAGTTTGATTTGTTCTAAATCTGAAATTCCGTTCTTTTTGAGGAACGAAGGGAGTACTCGTAGCCATAACCATAAGTCCGTACTAACAGTAACCAACGAATGGCATCGTGCTTTACTCATATAGCAGTTGTACTTTAGCTTTAGGTCATGTTTGACATATCTCAGTTTTACTAGTGAAGTTGTTTTTTTAGAAAAGAGCTTTATAAACAACTTCCTAAGTAAAATTAAGCTATTTTAAAAATTTTATTTAACAAAATAGCTTCATCTATGCATGTATAAAAGAAAGAAATGGAAGAGAGAGCTAAGATAAACTACTTTTCTTCGTTTCATCCTAACTCATATCTTTGTAAGAGAAAAAGAAAAATAACTTCAATCATGAAGTTGTTTTAGAAAAAAATGTTTAGAAAAAAAAGGTCATAAAGTTATTATGAGCTATGTCAAACATGCACGTAATTCTCAGGGCCGAACTCAATTTTTTGCCCTAATTCTCAGGGTCCAACCGTAAAAGACGTCTTGTTCTACTAATTAATCATCAGATGTAATCCTAAGAAATGTAACCTCCTAGAAGCAGTTTGCTGCCTTTAATGTTGTCCATGTTTCTTCGTAAAAAAAAATCGTCAGATTTAAAATTCACCATCTATACATATATAAACTCGAGCAGCAAAGACAAACTACCAAGACAAGTGCACGCAAAAAAAAGATCAAGGAGTGTAATCCCCAGATGGTGTTTTAGCTTTTAGTTTAGTGGTTCACAAGAGAACAAGTCGGCACCCATCCTTTCCCACCGGCGACTTGCCCCCACCAATCCACTAGTGCTACATGCCTACACCTCCATGCAATCCATCCATCTCCATCCTCCTTGGCTCCTTCGCATCGCTGGGCCTTAGCATACTGTCAGGCTACCAGCAAGCGAAGTAGCCAGCCATGCTCGGCCTCCGCGGCCTCCCCGCCGCGCCACCGGCCGCCGCAGCACCGCCGAAGGGGCGATGCAGCGCCGCCGCCCCGCCACCAGCGATGACAGGCCGGCTGTCGCTGGCTGTCCCGGCGGCTGTCTCGCTCTCGCTCGTCCTCTGGTCCAGTCCAGGTACAGCTACTCTTGCTGTCTTTGCCCACCGGTCACCGCCACGGCGCACCTGCCAGTGACACCGGTGCAAGTGCAACACAGCAGCAGACACGCTAGTATTAGTAAACTGCTCTTGTGAACAGTAGTTAAGAGTTGCAATCGCGGATGAGTTGGGTGTAGCATACAGCACTTGATGCAACGAAAAGCATTCGCAGATTCGCCGGCGTTTCCAAACTAATGCCCGGCACATTTTGACTGCAGTGAACGCCGGCATCCTGTCCGGCTTCTCGGGGCTGGAGTCGACTCCAGGCCCCGACCTCCCCCGGCTCGAGTTCCTGGAGAAATGGAATGGTTAGTTGCTTGCCTCAGTTTCCTGTTGAGTTCTTGTGAAGGCCAAGGACTTGTTCTTGCTGCAAACTTATACCATTCAGGCCTTCTTGACTGATGGAAACCATGTCTTCCTGTTGCGCTCGCAAGCGGAGAACCAGAAGAAGTACGCCGAGTTCGATAACAGGTTCAAGAAGTCCAAGGTGCTGCAGGACCTGCTCGAGAAGTCCAAGAAGAACAAAGAGAAGTAAAAACATAGTATTTGCTTGTGCTCCTTAAAGATCTCTCTGGTGATACATGTTCAACGCTGAAGCTACGATTTCTGCAGGAATGAGAGGATGATCCAGGACAAGTACTGCCTGCGGGGCGCCGAGTGGGGCGTCGGGGACTGCTCCACGGAGGGCATGACCGACCAGGAGAGGGAGGACTTCATTTCGGAGCTCAAGAAGAGAACCGGAGCAGAATAGCTAGCTGAGCACATCATTCAGTTTCAGCAGGGGAAATACCCTTACCAGGGGAAATACGCAAACAATCTAGACCAGCCCTAAGGCCACTAGGAGTGCGAGAATGTTCACCAAAATAATGGGAGCTCCGAATTTGCAAAACATATGTACCCATTGTAAAATGCACTTGGCACCAGTAAATTACCATCTACTCTAATTCTCAAGAGCCCCAAATTCCCCCTTGTTCTTCAAGAATCGGAAGTGTACTGCTGTAACGTAAAACTGTAGCTCTGCAGGACTGAATGGCGGACTCAGTTCTGGAATAACAATCATAGACGAAACAACCGTGGAAACAATTCATGCATCACAATGCCCAGGCAGAGAAACATGCGGACATCCAACACACAGTACACATGGAATGGAACCGAGGAAGATTGACATGGATAACTTTTTACTCGTGCCTTGAGTATTCTGGAGTCATCCCTCGCTTCAGCACGAGAATTTGTTTCCTACGATTCACTTAACTCATAGTGCATCTAAGTGAATAGTTTGCTGTGTTACATGAGCTTAATCCTACCTAAAAATGGTACGGCGATTTCATTATTAGCTTTCACTTACACACCCCCAGACACATTAAAACCCAAAGCATTCCAGATTGTTTCCGATGCAGCAATGCTTGTTCCTGCTCCATCCAAACTAATACTGTTATTATCCTTGACACAATTCATTAATGAGACAGGCTGTAACACAGTTCATCCTTGTTCATAATCTTCAGTTCAATTCTGACTTCTGTGATGATATTCTGGGTTTGATGGTTCCATGATTTGTAGTTGTTTTGATTCCAGGAATCACCATTGTGACTGGTAAAACAACCTGCCGGTAATTGATGCCTCTTTTGACGGTATTAACAATTCAGTGCTTCTGAGAGATCATAAAGCACCAAGAAGCCAGCTAGGGCATATACTTTTTTTTTGTGGCTGCTGATGGCCCAACCATCTGCACCCATGCAGGATATGATCACGAGGGGTGGAACAAAATATTGCTATCGCAAGGTTTCAATGCCAGAAACCAAGTGATCAAGCCATCATACGAAGACTCAACTACCTTCAAAGCAAACAGAAACACAAATTTCAGCACAACAAATGGTGCTAAATACTTGCAGGTAAATACATAAATCAACTCACAGAAGCAAGCTGCATAAATGATGGCAACCATAATCCCTGATCTGGTATTTGATGTGGGTATGCGCTAGTTTGTACCATTGGAACTAGATACCAGGATCCAATTTAGTAATTACTGCAAACAGCTATGGGTGTCGGTTCAACACACTTTGTTTTGTGCATACTTTGGACTTCTTGTAGGCCACAGACAACCAAAAATGAGCACACATTGATAATGTATGCAAATGAGGTTACTGGCCATTATCACCAACGTGACAAAGTAACCATGAGAGAATGACCATTCTCATTAAACTCTGAAACACCCACTGAGGAATGAAAAATAAAATGATTTGGAATTTTTGTTCTGTGGCTTCAATATACTATTTATCCTTTTTTTTATATCAACATGAAATATGAAGCAGCCTATCTCTTCAATCCCTGCTTGCCAAATCTAATTTGCACATGGCTGCATGTTCATGTGCCAGATTCTTGAACGCGTGAGAATTTAACAAATTTGAATTTTCAGCGATCCATCATTGTCTGTCAATTTTAGCTATAGGTCAAGTAACTTACTATTATTCTTTAGTAAAAGAAGTTAACTTACTATTGACAACTGTTGTAATGCATTCATTCTGCTAATATAGATGAAAGCATGATGAGTTTTTTTTTACAGATAACATAAAGTTTTGTTACATATTCATGATGTGATTTTTTCAGACTGCTCGTAGTGAAACATTGAAAATAGAACAGTGATAAATAATAACAAGTATTACCGACGATGCTGAGGTGAGGATGGTTGATCAGGAGATGAATGAGAGGAACCACCCCTATACGGACCACGTCTTTGCCCATAAAACCCATTAGGCATTACTTGGCGTGTCGACCTTGGTATGTCATCACCATCTGCTGCAGGAAGTGGCCCAAGAGATCCAAATTCAATTGGTTCAGATGAGGAAGCACCATGATTTGAGCCTTGTTCATAAGAGTACACCATAAAAAATGGTGGTCCTGGAGGGCCAGATAAAGCACCGGCACCATTTGAAGACGTAGATGGTTGTGTATAAACCCCATGCGCTGTGTTTCCTAGTTTGCGCATAGAGCTTGTGGATCCAAAAGGTTGCCCCTGCACAAGATACTGAGAGCTTGCCTCATGCCGGTACGAGTCATTTCTATAAGTACGCCGTTGTCTATCAGACTGGCTCTCATCAGTGACATGTCTATCAGACCTCATGCCAGACCTCTCTGACTGGCTACGTCCATAGCCACGGTTTGGATTCCGTTGTTTTGAGTTTATCCAGCTTCCCTCCTTATCACTATAATCACCCCTGTCACCATTATAACCTCCTCTGTAGTTTCTTGAATTTGAGTGCCGGTCCCTAAAAGGAACCTTCTGAACAGAAGCCATAAAATTGACAGCTTAGTATTCCACAGTCCAGACTATCAATTTCATAAATCATTGCTTAAAATAAATCTATCTCTTGCAAAACATGGAAATCAAAGTGCCATGACCCAAAATGAACAGAATGTAGACCTACCATAAGAAAACCTACATCACACATAATCCAGTAATATACCTTAAATTCTTAATGGTTTGCAAGGCCTAGGTTGGCCTTAAAGAAGCTCCAACCTAAATGCCGCAAAGTTACTGTGCTATGATTTCATGCTGTTGGTGGGTAACACATGGCTTTCAAGTTGATTAAAGACCATTTAAAGAAAGAAGGCTTAGTTGGAAAGAAAGGGTGTTTTTGGCGAAACTCAGTAATTCTAGTAAAGTTCATCCAGGGTGCATCCTTCTTTAGTGCTCAGAAGCACCAAAACTACTGGTGCATGGTTACAGGATAATGACATAGCTGGTTCTGGCAAAACTGCTCCTAGCACACACAACTTCAGCATGATGATTTTGGATAATGTTATTAAAACAAGCTAGGACTAGCACAGACCAATTTCACCAATAAGCAACTCAAAGCTAGCAAGCCGATACAAAACTCCTTGTGTCTAGACTGGGCCTCAAACTCTAAGATACTCATGCCGAGATAAAGGGAATCTTCACATCCATTTGGCAGGTAGACTCATAAATCTTATTAGTTATTAGCAAGTTAACACTTTGAATTTTACCAAACTGACAGAATCCAACAGAACTATGAATAGTTACAATCTCGGGTTGAGCAATTGAATCATCTAAAGGGGCATTTGCAGGTTTGAATTGATGAGACAAATCCTAAAATTCAGTAAAAAGAAAATAGAGAAGGGTGGAAACAAATTTGAAATGGATGGGATGACCAAGACCCATCCAATCACATTTTCAATGAGTCAATTATTTCCCAGCCTCTAGATAAACATGGACCTTACAGTCCTCCCGTTCTATGTAACAAGATATACGCTAAATTTATTTCTGATGGTGTAATCTTTTTGAACTAGATTGTTAAAGAACAACAGGGCATGGATGGCCAGCAATCTCAAGCTCATGACAGCTGTGCAACAAGCTGGAATGAGTCTGAAGTTTAGAAAGCAAAGTTTGATATAAGTACATTGATAGCGTTAATGTTCTCAGCTAACCACGTATTAAAATTGCAATACTGTAATAATACAATAAAGGATCGAGCTTGTTCAGTTTTTTTCCACAATATATTATTACTAACAGGCTCTCTATGCATGATACAAGAGACTGAAAGAAATATTAGGTTCTTACAGGATTTGGCAAGTAGGTTCCCGTGCCTCCACGGTATCTGGGTGCATCTTCACCATAGTGCTGAATAACACCAGTTCTTTCTGTAGTCGGTTGTACAGGCATCACAGGAAATACTCGTTGACCGCCCACCATTTGTGGCCAGTTAACATTTGGTGCAGCTGGTCTTCCAGGCCCATCCCATGGTGCATGGCCCTGTAAATACATTGGCGGCACCGGAACAGGGTATAGAACAGGACCCATGGGACGAGGATTCTGGCAGAGTCGCCCATACTGTAAATTATGCCAATGGCTGACAAAATCACTATTCAAGATGTCAGGCTTGTGTTCACCAGATGGCTCAGTCATAGAACTGGATGATACTGTTGAGGTAGCACTAGAATCTTGTTGGTGAACATCATTAAGTGAACCAAAAAATTGACCTACAGTATTGGCAGGAAGCTGATCAATTCCTTCGTTTCTCTCAAACTGGGGACCAGAACCATCGCTATTCCCTGGAACAAATGGGAGCACAACAAAAGGAACTGGTGGACCTGTTTGAACAAAAGTAAGTCCAGAGCTATCACCTTGCCTATGCTGTGGTGATCCAATAAGAAAAGGTGCAAACACTGGATTTGGCATGCCAATTTGTGATGGATCAAAATCATTTGGTACTTGACTAGTTCTTGATTGTGCTGAAAAAGAATCAGACCCTGTTACTATCTCAGAAGCTTCAGTGATGATTGGTACCACTGTCCCATTTCTGGGGCCATCATTAACTTCAGCTGGGAGATGCTCTGCAGTATTTCCCATCTGCCACCCAGTCTTGCCATGTGTGGTCGTGGCAGGTGCCGCAAAGGCAGATCTTTTTCCCCATTTTTCTCTTGGTGGTTTTGTTGTATTTACAGTCATTTCATCCCATGAACTCGAATCCATAGTTTTGCCTTTGGATGAACTGGCATGTGAAGAAAGAACATTCACATAACCACTCCTCTTAGAGTAATCTACAGCAGCTTCTCTACTTGTATGGTTTGGGAACATGCCAGTATAAGTTTCATCATCTACACCATTATTCTCAACTGTAAATTTCATCTGCCTTTCCAAGGGAGCACCTGGTACGCCATTAGGCAAAGAGGAATGTTCTTTGCCATCAATACCATAGATGTGAGGATCTCTTGCTTCAGGATCAAACTGTCTAGAAAACCCAACACCATACTCTTGCCATGTTTTGCCAGCATCATGGGTCACATCTGATGTATTAGGCTTTTCAGTCTCAGTACCGTCCTCAATGTTTGGTGCAAAATTTGGATTGTGTATGTAATGGGCCATAGGAGGTGGAACAAATCCATGCAGGAACTGCATATTGGGCAACCATGGTGTCCCAATTAAGTTAGCTGGTGGAACCCCAGCCAAATGCTTTTGTGAAAAAGTTGTTGGAGCCAGTAAAGGGGGATGTGCTACGGACATATGAGAAGGTATTTGCATTGGTAATTGAATCTGTCCATTGAATCCATGCAACTTCACGGATTCCATTAAATTAACCAGAACTTGTTCGTCATGGTGCATATCCGATGATTCAGAAACAGAAGGGAGTTCTTCATTCATCACAAAACCATTATCATCACGATAGCTGCTTGAAACACTATTCGAGTCAGAAGCTGCCATTGCACTAGGGTGAGATGAACTGTTCAAGGAAGACACTGATTCATCCTGTGAAGACTTAGTGCTGTGGTTGCTAGACACTTCTGGAACCAAGATGTTTCTTCTGCTGCTGTGATCAACACCCAAAGATTTTTCCATACCAACTGCATTATTCCGCCTTCCACGAAACCCTTCAGCAGAAGAGTCTGTGAGTTCAGGACTTGATCGGGTTCTTGCAAATCTAGACCTGTTCTGCCCATTTCTGTCATTGACAAAGAGACCATTTGGCACTCTCTTATCCCTTTCACTTTGCATCAATCCAGCTGAGTTATTTCTTTCAAGCTGTTCAGAGACCTTAGCATTGCCTTGTGGTGTATAGTTTTTTTGGTGCTGAACATGAGTAACTGAAGGATTAACCGCTCTAGGCAGATTATGATAATGTATGTCACTTTTGTGAACTGGTTGAGAAGGATCAGTATACATGTGACCAACTTCAGTGAGATTATCTTGATTCGGACGAAGATTATCCTGATTAGCATGAAGCTTAGGATTTTCAACCTTTTTCTTGAATGCTGTTACACTTCTCTGGCTGCTTGAGCTTGACACTACAGAAGGAACAACCTTCAGAGGCCGCACATCAACTAGACTTGGGGTAGGCACATCGGGACGACTGCCACTCCCATGTCTTATCCATGTATTTGTGAAGAACTGGTTTAATTCAGCAATTAAGTCTTCTTTTGGACATTCAAGTAACTTTCCAAGCCTTTTCGCCCCGTACGCAAAAGCACTGCGTATTCTAAAGAAATTTCCTGCAAAACCAAAACTTTTCACTGAACACATCTTCTTAAGAGACAGGACATAATTAGCAACAAATGGATAAGAAAACAAAGTAATGACAAGAGTTCTTTTCCGAGTAAAGAGCACAAGGAAGAATTGTCATATTTAAGTATTAAACAATCAAAGTATGTTGCCCTTAATTAGCATACTCAAAAGGTCGATACATGTAAGAGTGAATATGTGTGACATCAAAAAACTGCTCAAGGAGAATCTATTTCGGGTCACATTCTTACAAAATGTTGTCAGTATTGACATAAATTGTAACAAACCCAAAATAAAGTAAGTTCACCTAGTTGCTGTTTAAGGCCAGTTTGGATCTCTTACCAATAAGACAAGAAATTTCTAGTAATGAAATCTACCAGGGAGGGATGCATGAAGATTAAAATTGCTGGCTCAGCAGAGATTATTTAGGCCAAAAGATTTTGTCAAGTTGGCACTAACAAGATTGGATCACAACATTCAAATTATATACTCACATAATGATTAACATGCAACAGAGGACTGATGAGAACATATAGCTTCGACATGAGGCTGCTATTTTGTTGAAGTACCAGACATCTTAACATAGCTAGATAGACCAGAATAGACCAGACAACAAAGTAAACTATAACGACAGAGGACCTGTTACAGCATAAGAAAAGAATGAAATTCTTATTGCCAGTATTAGGTTGATTTGCTAGAAAATTCATCCATATGCATATATCTGGAGAACAGTGACATTCGACCAGGACACAAACTAGAATAAGTTACAATTATGTGGACTTTTGAGTTTTGACCAAATACTTCTGCTAACAGAAAATGCGCCATAACGAGTTGAACTGATTAAACCTCAAAATATAGTTTCTTAATTAAGCCAACAATCAAACAGCAACTGTGACAGCAAAAGAATACTGCCACAAAATTCCCCATACAAAAGAAGCAAAAAAAACTGGAACAGCAAAACATTGAGATAGCAAACTAGCAATCAACTACCACATATACAGTGCATGACATAGTCGTCTAGCATTACAAATACCACAGAATCACAGTAAAAATCATTAAATCAAAAGCAGCACACCATCATTTGTATGGAAATAAGTGAAGCCAAACTACCAAAGAACATTTACTCTGTTCAATTCACCAGTAAAGTAAATCTTAAAGCATGTTCCTACTTCGTAGTTACCTTTACTGACACTTCTTCCAAGATTGTTGTTTGCACGTAAAGGATCAATAACATTAAAATGTTTTGAAACAAATGGTTGACCCTGGTTCTCCTGGGTGCGAGGCACAACTCCATATGCAGAACTACAAGTATCCAGGAAGGACTTGTTCAGCAACAATTCACCACTGTCCATCCGTGGGGGTTCCGCTGCATGATGTAACATGAATGATCAAAACGTCCATGTCTCAATGAAGCATTGGTCTATCAAAACAAAGCTATAAATTACCAGTCATATCTGGAAGTGAACTAATCGGAACAGGGCCCCACAAGCTCAAACAAAATTTCTCCCAATCAAAGTTGCTGAAAAATTCTAAGAAGCGGTACAACACCTGCAAATGCACAAATAGAAAATAAGCACTGGTTTCATGTCAGGACTCAGGATACGTATAAAAGACGAGAAAGTAAAGTCACCTCAAGAGGTCCGGTGAAAGAGTTGTTGAATATATGAAATATGTACAGAACAAGTGTCTCCAATGCATAAGTAGATATAAGACCATGGTGAGCTCCGAGAATACGACTCTCATAGAAACACCATGCTTTTATCAATATGATACTCCTCTTGAATAAATGGTTTCGGCTGATCAAGTTGTCAATCTATTAAAATGCAGAATCATTAGAAGGAAATATAGGCAGAAAATCAATCATATTTCAACAGCCGAACCAAGCCAACATAATTTTTTTACAGGATTATAAGATATAAGTGGTTAAGCTTCAAGCACATGCTCTGTACATACAAATTTAAGCTGGATTTGGAAAGTAAGAACACACCTCTTCAAGAAAACATAGTGTGCATAGTCCACCGACTTGATTAAATGAGATGTCAACGACAATGTTTTCAACAAGACACTTTATAATCTTGACCTGTACATGAAACATGAGAGAATGACACAAATGTATGGAAAAATATGTATATAAGTGGCAAATCCTTAAATATGGTATATTCCCTGAAAGAAGACAAGGGAAAGGAGCAAGAAAAAAGGATATCAGATGCATTTTTTTTGTACGAAGAACTAAGGCTGATGCTAGAAGTGTCTTCAAAAACATAATCCTCCTAAAATTTAATAGTATATGAGCATAGCGATTTTGCCCACACTACATTCTGCAAAGAACTGTATTAAAGGAGTGACGGACAAATACAAAACTGAAGTTTAACTTAGATATTTTGTTACTTTAATGTTCTGTACAGATTCATATGGCACAGCATGCAATAGGCAACTTATGGAAATAACTTCAACACAATCAACAAGTCGTAAGCCATGAGCCCATGTTGCTAATTTAAACTCTATTATAGGTACACATTTAGCAGAGGCGTAACCTCATATTGAGCTTATTTGATGCTTATACAGCAACTAAAAGAGATATCACAGGAAAAATACCTCTGCCTGAATATACTGGACTTCTTTTACATGAAATTCAGCATTTTCATTCTTCTCTTCACGCTCCAATGCATCCCGGACAAGATTTGCCCAAATCTCCTTTAATTCTTCACTATTACTAAAAGCAGTGACATCAATGTCACCATCGGGTAAGTAAGTCTTGAGAGGGACCGACCCAAAGGTAAAAACCTGCAGAGAGGAAGAGACCAATTCTCTGTGAAGCATATAAAGTCAACTGGATAACTGGATGCTGAAGATAAGAGTAGAAACGTCCAAAATGCTAGTGAAAAAATCCCCCGACAAACAAACAAGTCTATTTCAATCATCAAAGAAGCATGAAGTAAGGTAAAAGTGGTATCCCTAGCACCTCCTAGCAAGGAAATAAATAGCTGGCTATAGGAGCCAGATAGACAGCCACATATCGCTATTGATTTATAACTATTAAACAGGATTTCCATACACCTCATGTCACAGGATGACAGGAATGTGTATAAAGAGGGGAATACAGTTCAACTATACGCTATATCCAGGATCTCTCTTCATGCTCACTTCCCAGTCATCCCCGTTGTATGAAAGCTTCATGCTTCTAAACAAGTATCAGATCCGAAGCATTGGTGACAAGTGACCAGAGGCCCTCTGGAACCATAAGCCACCATCTCCAACGAGCACTCTATCCAGAGTAAGCTTCGGTTGCTCAGACAGACATTTGAATAACAAACAGAAAGTAAAACATCGATTATTACGCTAGCCAGTTCTAAAGTAGCAGTCTCATCCAAGCATCCACACAGCAGTCCTCGCCGCCATCTAAGAGCGTTCTACTTCAGACAGATGCTAATCTCCACTGCTACCTGTGGTGGGCAATCGGACCACTTGGTAAGCAGGTACCCTACCTGGCAGGAGAGGCAGTTCATGATGAGCCGCTGCACGTAGTGGTACACGGCCAGCCTCCGCCCCTCGGAGTACGCGTTGGGCTGGATGCGCGCGATCAACTCCGCCGTGCGGTCCTCCGCGACCGCCCAGCGCTCGGGGTCGAGCCGCCGCGTCACCCCGGCGGACGCACTGGGCAGGAGCCCGTTGGGCACCATCCCCATGCGCGCGCCAACCAATGCACCCTCCTCCGCCTGGCGGACCCAAAACCCTAGTCCCCGACACCAGCGGCAGCCGACGGCAGAGCACCCCCGCAGCAGCGGGCTACAGCGGCGACGGGTGGCTAAGAGCTCGGAGCAGCCGCCCTCGGCACGAATCGAGCCAGGCCGGTGGAGCCCCAGGAGGGGGTCGGGCGGAAAACCTAGCGCGAGCGATGGATCGATGCGGTTGTGGGGATGAGTAAGCGGCGGCGGCGGCGATGAGGAAGGGAGTGGTCGGCGTGAGGAGAGGAGGGGAAGACAAGGGGAGGGTTGTGTTGGGGAGGGGGAGGAGACGTGCGGTTCGGGTCGGTGTTTGGTTTGGGCCGTGCCGCCGTGGGGATGCGCCGGGCAAACGTCTCAAACACTTCGATGTGCCGTGGCCGCGTGGGGCCTTTTTGGGTTCGAGCGGGAGCATCCGCCGTGCTAGTGCTACGCGGTAGGGACGGACTTGCTAGATGCGCGTGGAATGGGGGTTTTGGATTGGAATTCTTTCGGAAATTTGCGTGTAGAGTCAGGAGTATAGTCAGTCCTCGTAGAAATTGAAACTTTTAAATGGACTAACAGATTCAGCTGATAATTTTAAACGAAAGCTGCTAGATCTAAATTTCTAACTGGATATAGAAGGAGGTTAACGATGATAATAGCATCATATATGATGAAGTGTTAAAAGTTGTCACACGTATTACTGACACGAGCACGATCAGCTATCATAGACAATTGAAAATGATCAGCTCGCTAAAGATCTAGATCGATTTTTGTGTCATCCATTAGCATATATACGTAAAACAAACAAAAAATCATAGGATCTAATAATCTTGTGATCGGTTCACATTAAAACAACACTTTGGTAGGCGTGGATAAACAGCATGTTTCTACCTTTAGTGGGCATTCATCTTTGAGAATATTTACACCACCTATCTATATATATTACCCTCTAACCAAAACCAAAAGCTTTATTTGTCTCGCGTATTTTTAAAATAAGTGCTACACAGCCATGTATTCATGGTGTACGTGCCATCTAAACTAAAGCATTTATTTTGTCTCACGCATATTTTAAGAACTAGTACTACATAGCCACGTCCTAAAATGGGTTGCTACTAAACGACACTTGTTTTTGGTTTCGTCGAGCTTGAAACGTATTGACATTGAATCTATAACTGAACGTAATTCAACTCATGTTTTCTGAATGTTGTCATAGGTTTCGTACTGCAAGATGACAAGATTCACCATTGGTGCCACGCAATGGCTTCATTACGAGAAACACATTATTTTTAGACCAAAGACAACAACACACACGCTTTATAGAGCGGCCTACCACTTGTATAGAAACACATCTTAAGGGTGTGCACGCCATCTATCTATCACCTTTTAAATCTAGTGGACCGTTTTGAAATGGAGGATTGGTAAAGGATTTTTAAATGATTCAGCTCTTTTTGAAAACTTTTTCTCTACACCCCTTTGGTTCACATGAAAGATTAGGAAAGATTTCATGCAATTGCACTCCTATGACTTCTAGTGGACCGTTTTGAAATGGAGGATTGGTAAAGGATTTTTAAATGATTCAGCTCTTTTTGGAAACTTTTTCTCTACACCCCTTTGGTTCACATGAAAGTTTAGGAAAGATTTCATGCAATTGCACTCCTATGACTTGATTCCACATGAAAACAAGAGGCCAGACCTCTAAAAATTTTTAGCACGAAACATAAACTTCTCGCGCACACCATTCACTTCAATCCGAGGTGTGCTTTATGTGATTGGTGATAAATTTAAAATTAGAAGCATTAGGAACATTTGTTTTCCCTCTGATACTGCCAAAGGATCTCTCATATTTTTTTCTTGTGAGTTTAGTTTATATATTTCATAAACATGGCACCTAAATTCTTGTATTTTTCATATTCCACTTTTTTCTGTTTCAATAATTTATTCTTAATTAGTGCCCTACTAAAAGGCACATTAAAGGGTACAATGTTGAATACTTCGGCTATCGTTACATGTTTTTTGCAAACTATACTGATCAAGTTCAAAAACTTACTGCTTAAGGGTTGATTCTCTAATAAGGTATCTTCTCAAAATCTAATTTGAGAACCATCTCTTAAGTTGAGCCTCACCGAATTTAAAAAATAGCCCTTTGGGCATGAACAATGCTGTAGAGCAACATTAACCTTAAGCATGTGGGCAATAACTATGGTAAACTGCACAATGGTATGAACAGATAAGGTGGATTCTAACTCTTAGTAAAAGAAAATTGTTTTTTCTGACCTCTCGTTCATCCAAGCTTTTTTACTCAACCGTCTAGGCTTTCTTTAAGAAGAGAGAGACATTCATATTTTTTTAACATCTTGCGGTCCACCGTAAGCTTGCGGTGCACCTCAAAGGATCTTTGCATGTGGCGCAGGGCCATAATGACTAGTGCTTATTATTGTAACTATATTTACTGCTTTTACCTTTTTCACTGCATTGTAGATGTCCTAAGCTCATCCAAAAGTGATAATCCTAAGTTTTGTTGTTGGAAATGTGTTTAAGTTGTATGTATTTATTTCGTAATAATTCATATCATATTCATCTTCTTTATGAAGTTTATATAACCATTTACTGAGAATGCACTTGTTCTGTACATCTAGACTTGCTAATTTCTTTATGTTAGGTTGTTTTTTCTTCTCTTTCAAATGTAGCGGCGGCAGTAGCACGCTACCGCAACTGCATTTCGCTGTAGCAGGCTACCGCAACTGCTACTCTGATTCTCCGAATGTAGCCGAACACTCAAACAAATTCGAATCGGTCGAATTGGAGAATGTGACTTGCGGTGGAACTTGCTCAAACTCACGGACAGCGAGGAGAAATCAACGCGGCTATAGTGTCTACTACTCTACTCTACCATTCGAAGTCTTTGGTGGTCAGCGACAAATGTCGAAGGACATTGGACAGTCATAGTTTGCCCGCACGGCGCTTTCGGCAGAGCTACAAAAGTGTGTGCAAGCCTTTCGTTGGCTTTGCTGCTAACACACGTGTGGTCGAGAACCAACGAGCGATAAAAAAAAAGGCCAGACTCAGCCGCTCAAACAGCGCACGCCGCCCGGCGCCAGCTGAACGGCATGCTGCGTCTGCACGCCGGCGCCAGCACCGTTGCTTGCGCTCCCGCCACGCCGCTGCCGCGCCAGGTCACGCCCCGGCGGGCAGCGCGCGGGCGCCGTCTCGGGCCGTGCAGCGCGAAGAAGAAGAAGAATGCAGCGAGCGAGGACGAGGACGAGGACGACCGGCGGGCGGGAGGCGGCGGCGTGCTCTCCAGGACCGTGCTGCTGCGGGCCGGCGTCGCGCTCTTCGCCCTCGGCTTCGTCGACGCCGGGTGAGCTTCCACGCGCACGCACGCACGCCGTCGGTGGTTGGTTGCATTTGCATTGCGCCGTGCCATCCCTGCGTTTAGCCTGCTGCTCGGACCTTACAGTGGGTAGCTGCTGCTGCTGGTGCTCCGCAGGTACAGCGGCGACTGGTCTCGCATCGGCGCCATCTCCAAGGACACCGAGGAGCTGCTCAAGCTGGGCGCCTACGCCGTCGTGCCGCTCTCTATGGCCCTCGTGTTTTCGTTATCCGAAGATCACAGCGACCGTAAACCTTAGGATTTGAGAAAAGCGAAGAGTGTTGGATCGTTTTTCGTGTTCCGGAATATGCAGCTACATCGATGTATAATACTACAAGTCAGGTTTACCAGTTTCTTTTCTCTGAAGATAAAAAACGAATAAGAACTTCAGTATCATTGTCAATTGCTCTCCGGTTTGTCTGGGATCGGACCGAGGTGTGTTTAGATGGTCCATGGACGACGTTTCGTGCTTGACAGGAGAAGGGATCAACCATGCGTGCCGTGACGGCGCAGCCGTTGCTTGATCCGCGAGTACTTTCTTTCATAGGAATCTGCTGATCCTAGCATGCAGCGGCGGAGGGTGAACTAAAACATAGGGGGGCTAATTTGCCTAATCCTAATTATTAGATACACTGTTACTACAGTGATGAGCGCTTTTGATTTAAAAAAAAATGGATGAACAGCTTCCTCTCCCCATCCCACTTCGTCTCCGATTTGCATCTGGCTAGCTTCTGTATTTGCTTTTGCTGCTTTGATATAGCTGAGCACTCATCTGGTGCACCATCGCCTTGATGTTTTTGCATGTGCTGGTGCGCTGCCGTGCTGCCGCGCGATGTTTCTATCTGCACCAGCCTGCTGCAAAAGGTTCCAGACCGCGCTGAGCAGCCATCCATGGATGCGCAAGCTACTGTGTTTTTGGATCTGCGGTGTTCTGGTATTTCGACAGAGGTGAACAACGTTCAAATTTTACAGCAAGCAAGGGGGGCCGGAGCCCAGTATCGCTATCGCCTCCACTGGGCTCCGCCCGTGCTAGCTTGCATGGATCCTCTGTCAGGAAGCACCACGGGTCTGCAGCGTTTGCCGTTGCTCTCGTCTCCGTTTCGTTGTCTCGTCGTCACAACGCCCCCTCTTGGCTCTTGCAGCTGCGGGTCGCGGCAGAGATCTCGTTTGAGGTCGCTATACCACGCTCTTCGCGCGCTGACGTCAATGGTCCGCCCATTAGCGGGATCCTTTACATGATTCCGGGGATGACATTTTCTAATGGCAGATTAGTAATGAATGATACGGATGTACTACGCCAGCCTATTTAATAATATTTTTCTCTCATAAATAATCAGCAAACAAACAAGCTCTATAACTGTACAAGAGGATATTTGATTGAAGCTGCTCTTCGTTGTATTTGACAATTAGTATCTAATTATGGACTAATTAAGTTTAAAAGATTCATTGTACAAATTATTCTCTAGATATATTTTTATAGTTTTATAAATAATCTATATTTAGTACTTTATGTACGTGTCGTTTTAAAAAAAACCACCAAACGAATATGATGTGACCCATGTCACCCGCCACTTTGTTTCCTCCATCGATCTACAACTACAAGTACTGTACAACAGGAGGCGCTTCGTCCAAGCCGTCCAAAGGAGGGTGCGAGCGGCCCAGATCTTGCACACGGCACGCCCGCACGGCAAGACTCTGCGTCTTCTCTCTTCTGCCGCAGGGGCCTGGGCCTTCTTCCTCCTCTTCCGCCCCTCCACTGCTCCTTCTCTCGCCTCTGCCTCTTGACCTCTCCATCGTTCGACCTCGCAACGCGGCAAGTAGGGGGTGCGGCGGTCTTCACCGAGATGACCACCATCGTGATCACCGTAGGCGATCTCCCGCGACACTTCCCCCTCTCCGTGCTTTGCTAGACAGAGAGATCCGGGTTCTTCCTTGGTAAGCCGCCGCCGCCGCCGCCTCCTTCCCCTAATACTCTTGTGGCCTGCCTGATTCGCGTCCCAATTCCTGCCCGCGCTTACATACTTGTTGGCAACTTCTGGTTACTGGGACGGGACGCATGGCTCGTGCTCGAGCTGAATTGTCAATCATGGATTAATGGCATTCGGATATCCGATGGTTGTACTTGTATCCGAAACGTTCGTCTCAAGGGAGTGGGTGCCTTGTGCAGATGAAAGGGAGGGGAATGGATGTGAAAATATCAAAATAGTGGTTAGGTTAGGGTTGGTTCACGTTTTGGTAAACTGCTGATAATTGTCATTTTGGGGGCAACCGGTAGACACAGTAATTTTGTGTGATACATATGTTGGGACCTCATGTTCACGGGGTGCACCGTGCACCAAAACAGGCTAGGGATCGTTCATTTACAAATACTAGTCCTGTCGATCACGATAACTGGGAGTTGCAAGAGGATAGAGCATAGAATAATCCTACTCGTCTAGCTGGGCTGCGGGGTTGATTATGAGGTTTTATCTGGGAATTGGTGCATCCTCATTACCTGTTACCTAAGCCTATCTCTTTGTTGAAGTTGTCTTAAGAAAACCTGTTGAAGGGATATGCTCTGGATGCTATATGATGACGAACATATCATCTGTTGCAATGTTGCACTTTTGCAAGTCTGTTGAATGACAAATCACATCCTATTTTAGGATTGCTGTTTTTGTTCTGACTTGGATGAATTAAAAACAACCCAATTTTGGTTTCTGTGCATCTATAAGCAAGTAAATTCACAATCCTGAAATTTGTCATTCTACATTTCAAAGATGGGTGCAGTACACTCCTCCAGTTGTAGCCTTCTAGGATTTGTTACTTCTTCCAATCCATACGCCTGTGTATCCAATGCGCTCTTGTTCCAACTCAACCTGGTCATATGGTCCCTTCTTAATTATAATGCCATGGGGGTGGTTCTTCCCCCACCGGTCGGTTTTTGGGGTGGTTCTTCCCCCACTGGTTGGTTGTTTCTTAATTGGCCATTGGGGCATGGGATATTGTTGCCTTCTTTTGAAGAAGAAAAGGCTACCGACCACAGACGAATGTTTTTTCCCAATTCACGTGCAGTTTGAGTAATTGTCAATGCATCAGGATGCTGTATTGTTGTTTCTTTGCATGACCTAGGCCAGTTCTGTATTTTCATCAGAATTTTTTCCTAATCCTTCAAGAACTAGACCTAACTACCTGACTCGTGGCGATTCATTGTGTAGACATCTGGTTGATGTATAGTTTACCATTTTGAACCTGTTAAGTTTCAGAATTTTTTTTCTGTATTTAAGCTTTCTTTGTCTTTACAACTCAGACTTTGTGCCTAATACTTGTCTCATGCATAATATATAGTGGATTTTGTGGTCAACCATACAGGAGCCAGTCATATCTTTACCCCCAAGTGTTGATTGCATTCTATCAAATACTGAAGATTGTTTTCTCAGGTTTGCTAGGTGAGGACATCATGTGGAGCTTTGCATCAAATGCCATAGCTGGAAGCCTTAAGAAAAAGGGACAACCCTCAAAATGCAGCATATCCAATCCAGATTGTTCTGATGATGAAGTTTCTTCATGTACCAGCAGAGAGGAAGGCCTTGATTGTCCAATATGTTGGGAATCCTTCAACCTTGTGGAGAATGTTCCCTATGTCTTGTGGTGTGGCCACACAATGTGCAAAAACTGCATCCTTGGTCTTCACTGGGCAGTTGTCAAGTTTCCGTCCCTTCCTATCCAGCTGCCTTTGTTCATCTCATGCCCCTGGTGCAACCTGTTGTCTTTCCGTCTGGTTTACAAGGGCAACCTCAGGTTCCCACGCAAGAACTACTTTCTGCTCTGGATGGTTGAGAGCATGAATGGTGAGAGAGCGAAATTCCATTCCTCTAATCATGAAGAGCACCATTCCTCATGGCATTCAAGTGCCGGCACAAATTCCAGTCATCAACACCGAAGAAATGCTACTGTACGATCAGAGAGCTCTTCTGCCAGAGAAACAAGTGTCGTCGGTAACATTTTCCACACTGACAACATTAGTGCTTCTCTGCAGAAGCTTATGGTATGCTTCATGCAGCTGACAGCCAAGTTTCCACTCGTGATAATCTTCCTGCTGATAGTCCTTTATGCTGTCCCTGCAAGTGCTGCTGTTCTGGTCCTGTATGCCCTTGTCACGTTTTTGTTTGCACTGCCCTCATTTTTGATCCTCTACTTTGCTTATCCCAGCTTGGATTGGCTTGTCAGAGAGATCTTCGCTTAATTCGTGTTGTCTGAAAATGTCAGCGCAGTTCGTGAGGCTGTGACACATATATTATGTATTTCATGGCCACCTGCCCTCGTGGGCCCTGTATAGTTTCTACTGATTTTCTGTCCTTCCCTGTCCTTCTAAGCACCCTATTTATGTTGTAGCTATCTATTTATTAAAAATGCTCTGCAATGCTTTTATTTGTGGTTCTATGTTTGCTTGTTTCCTGGTTCTGGTTGAAAAACCTGTGTTCCATGAAATGTAATCATTCAAAATCTTTACTCGCTGTATAAGAATGAACTTGTAATGCTGATGCAACGAAATGTTTGTAGATGAAGTAAAATTATGCAAGCAATTTAACTTCAGGTGTTTGCTGGGTAGTCTCCACTTCAGATGTACAACACAGCATTCTCCACTTCAGCGGGAGTGATGGGCACGATGCGCTTATGCACGGGATTGACACTGATCTTTTCCGTTTTATTGAGCTGGGATTGGCTCCGACCTTATATCGCCATTGAAAAGTGCAAATGTCAAAAAAGGAAACAGACCTGGGAGTAGAAAATTTCCCTATCTACAAAAACAAAAACATCTTAGAATTTTGAAAGAAAGAGATGATAAATATCTTTTACCGAGTCATCAAGTTTTACGAATCACTTATAGCACAAACTCGCTTAATAATGAGTCATCAAGTGCCTTCTATCCGGTCACCCGAAGTTGTAAACTTGTAACGGTATAACTAGTTCAGATCTATGGGTGGTTGGCACGGCTTCTCCTTAACAGCTAAGTTTTGCAAAAAAAAAATTAGATTCCTTGTCACATCGAATCTTGCTGATAATATAAATAAAAGAAATAACTAATTACACAGTTTACCTATAATTTACGAGATGAATTTTTTGAGCCTAATTAGTTCATAATTAGATTATATTTATCAAATGCAAATAAAAATGCTAATGTGTCCATTTTCCCAAATATTTTAAAACTAAACAAGGCCTTATTTAAAAATGGCTCCTGCAGAACAATATTTGGCAGGACTCCTCTAGAGAAGTTGCAAGAGAGGACACCTCTTGAGGAGTTAGACTATCTCGAACAGATAGGCGACGCATTCATCATTTTGCGTCCCTACAGAGAAAGAGTCCCGAACCCAAATGCCATGCCTTTCCAACAGTGCAGACGTAAAAAGCTCGCAACGCCGCCCTGCCACCCACCTCGCCGCCCGCGCCAAACCCATTGCCATGGCTACCGCGCCAGGCCCACCGCGTACGCGCGCCTCCACTCAGCAGCGGCCGCGGCCACGAGCTCCTCATCCCCGCCGCCGACGAGCACACAGCGGATCTCTCCTACAACCGCGGATCTTGCCGATGCCTCCAACCTCGATGCCGACCCCCACGCCAACGACCACCTCCGCAAGATTCCGACACCAGCGGTGCAAGGAAGTGGCGCTGCCCACCTCGACGGCCCCCGTTGGCGGCGTGGCATCCGTGGACCATGCCATCTCTGACCACCTGTGCCTCCACGCTCCAGTCCGATGCAAAATGCCTTCTCCATGTTTTTCTCTCATAACAAATCGGCATAAGCATCAGCCGCAAAAACGATTTGCCGAACTGGTCAGGTCATGAGAAACGACAGCATTACCAAGTACAAAGTAGATTTGCGGCATACAACAGGCAAAGGTAGTTAGCCATAAAGACTAGTTTCACTGCTTGTCTGTCGTCCATCAGTCCAAAGCAAAATGAGCAGCAACAACACTTCAAAACCTGGATCCCAAAACCCTCGGACCACTCATCAAACTATAGAAAACTAGGTACATCTTTAAGTTAAGGCTAACCACCAACACTCAAACAAATAACTCTGCTCTGCGTGCTATTCTGGTACTAGTAAATAACTTTGACAGTGCAGGTTCATCACAGCCTCTACTCTGGGATCATCTGCTCATTGTCAGCATCGCCCTCAGTTTCAATTTGGGGTTGCTTTGGAGCTGAGGCTCCAGGGGCCTGCTTCTTCTTGATACCGCTAACAATGTCATCGATTCTCAAAAGCATGCAAGCGGCCTCAATTGCTGTCTTGAACGTCTGCGCTTTAACGCTGTAGGAATCCCAGATCTAAAATGGACAACAATGTGGTTAGCCATGCAAACAAACATTGGTCAAACTTACATCTGTGTAAATAAAGAGAAATACCTTTCGCTCTTTCATATCAACAATATCACCACTCCTTCCATCAATGCCAACCCACGCATTTTCACCATTAGCATGCTGATGCAAGGAAAAAAACATACATGTACGTAACTCAGGTTTTAAGGTTGTTTGCTGGTAGTAAAAAAAGATTGACCTTACAAGGGCCCTGTCTGGAAGAGTATAATTCTAGGAACTTAGGATATAACAAACTAAATCACATGGAATTATGTCACAATAGCCCATATCCACAGGGAATTGGATGAAATTTTTTATTTTGCACCCCCCCACCCGAATAGTTTCTGGCTCCTCCCCTCTGCTAAATAGGGCCCCTCCTCCCCTCTGCTAAATAGGGCCCAAGTGCAGTAATTCAAAATAGTGTTCAAGATAAATTTGCATTCAATAAGTTCCCAAGCATTTTCAAGGTGCAGTTTAAATTGAATTTCTGCACTAGGAGAACCCACAACACTCTCTATCCCAATTGCCAACCTTTCCTAAATGCCAAGTTTATGATGCTTTTGGTAGAATACATTTACCAGTACCACTTCCATAAAGGGACAAGTTCACAGAAACATAAATAGTTTTGGGATTATTACCTTTCCCTGAAGTTGTGTCATTATCCTAATAACATTCAAACCACAATTTTGGGCCAAAGTCCTTGGAATTGCCTCAAATGCTAGAGCAGCAGCTTCATAGGGCCACTGGCATAAACAAAAAAACAAAATCAATCAGGAATTGCACATCAAAGAATGGTGCAATAATCCACTCAGCACAATAACATCACATTTACAAAGCATATGTGGTCACAAGCTTACAGAATTAAGCACTATTGCACTAAGCATCCACATAAATATAGCTTAATCAACTGTTAGTATCAACAGTAACAAAACAATACCTTTTCCACGCCTTCAACTGAAGAACTCTTTTGCTTCAGTGTCGCTGATACAGTCAGCTCTGTAGCACCACCTCCAGGAAGGAGTTTTGGATTTTTCAAAATGTTTCTTGCAACGGACATGGCATCCTGCATTGAAAACATAGAGACTATTAGCCTAAACTTGGACATGCTTTGAGGGAAATGAGTGTTCATTACAGGTAGTTGGGTTCCTAATAAAATTAGAATATTTGTATATGTAGTTACAGTAAAAGAGTTAACAAGGAAAATTAAAACAGGAGAGGACCAAAGATCCAATGCTAATCAGATATGCATGTTGCTTAGATGGTCAAAAGGATTCTACTGGCCTTCAAAGAAACAAAATGCTGGAATTCGAATTTGCAGGGAATGGCTAGCTGAGATTATATTAAGCCTGCCAACTAATAAAATAAAGATTTCTAGAATTATTTTTGCAAGGAGTACAGATACATGGAAATGGGAAGGGAAGAAATACCTGCAGGTTTCTCTCAACTTCATTCAATACATCCTTGCTTGCTCCCCTCAACAGAACAGTACATGCCTTGGGATCTTTACAGTCAACAATAAAGGCAAAGAATTCATCACCTATCTTCTTGACCTCAAACAGGCCAGCTCCTGTTCCCACATCAGATTCTTGGAGCTCCTCAGGCCTGTTCACTATAACTGCTCCACAAGCTTTAGCAATCCTGTTGTTGTCAGTTTTCCTAAGTCTACGGATTGCACTAACACCAGCTTTGCTTAAATAATGGATAGCGAGATCACTGAGCCCTTTCTCTGTGATGACTAAATCAGGCTTGAATTTTAGAATTTGAGCGCACAGGTTCTTTATGTATTCTTCCTCCATCTCTAGCAGAACCTGCCTGCAATAAAGTTTGCCACATAATGTACCTTAGAATTCTACCAAATTACGAAAACTATGCATGCATTGAAATTCAGTAAGATCATTGTGGTACATGGACATCTCTTACCAATCTTCTTCCTTCATTAACTCAGCGTTGGTCTGATTTTCTCCTTTCTTATACTCAACAGGGCAGTCCAAGAGGATGATACGGGGGTTAACTATCTTTCTCCTCATTTTTCCAGGAGCTACAACATCCTTATTGATCATAACTCCTTTAAGGACTCTAGAATCCTCCAACTGACCACCAGGTACCTTTTCAACTTTAATGTATTTCTTGATATCAACTTCACGCATACCCTGACCAAGGTCAACACCTGCTGTTGTAGTAGCATCAATAGCAAGGTCCTGAATACAGAACATGAGTTATCAAATAAGTAAAAACCAAGGTTGGATAGGTAGTACTCCGCACTCCCCCGAAGCCCACCCCAATTCAAACTTATTTAATCATTTTGGCATTCTCCTAAGTCAAGCTCCTCTAACTTTGAACAAGTTCTTACGAAAACATATTACTATCCACAAGTTCTAATAAATGCACTATCAAATCACATTTCGTGGAGAATATAATGATGTACTCCCTCTGTTCCAATTTATAGGCTGTTTTGGCTTTTCTAGATACACAACTTTTGCTAAGTATCGAGATATATCATATATCTATGTGCACAGCAAAAGCTATGTACCTAGAAAAGCCAAAACAACCTATAATTTGGGACAGAGGGTGGTAATAAATTGATATTGTAGATGTTGGGCTATTTGTTTTTTCTTTTTTTTGTAAACTTGGTCAAAGTAAAAGAAGTTTGACTTAGGACAAAGCCAAAGTGAACTATAATTTGGATGGGATCAATGAATGGACTAAGTTCCACATGGAGAAAAGATGCTTACAGCAATAAGGTCACCAAACTGGCCAGTGAATTTTGTACCAATAGAGCTCTTCACAAGGCCTAGCATTGCCCCACCTGCATTAATGGTATATTCGGTGACATCAGTCTAATTTTTTTAACACGTGGTGCATGCAAGAGGAAAGAGCTAATTCCTTTAAGCACAAATGTTCCATTGACAAAGTGCCAGGATCCAGTGCAAAATATATGTTCACTGTAAACTTACGGTCATTCACATCAACAGGCATTGCAATTTTGTCAAGTACAGCAATAGCATCATCAAGCGCTTTGGTGTATGCTGAAGATGAGAAAATACAAGTTTCAGAAGAGAAGAGATCAAGAAAAAAAAAACAGGTATTACTCTAGTAAATGCAGTACTGAGCACAAAGGAATCTTACCTCGGCAAATAACAGTTGGATGGTAGTTCTTGTCAATGAATGCCTGTGCAACGTGTAGCATCTCTCCAGCTAGAAAAGAAATGAAAAGGTGTATTGTGAACTAATAAGAGGACAAAAATAAAGTAAAAATGTTTGTCTAAGTTGGTGTTGTAAAGGAAATATCTGATCTTATGGAAATCCTTAAGAATGTACAACCACTTAACTAGAATCAATGTATCAAATGTGATATAGAGATCATGGTTTTTTTAGGCGTTGTGGCATCCTGTGGCGCTGGGGCTATGCCTCGATGCCTAGGCACCTTCTAGGTGACGCCTAAGCCATATGGCACAACTAAAACCTTGTGTCATCAATAGGGTCTGAAACTAGTCATTTGTCTTGTATCCATCTTGCTAGAATGATGGTCTGAAACAGCCTGTCATTTTAGTAAGGTTTGATAGTGTCTCATGATCTGTTTCCCCTCTCACTTATACTGGTTTGGTCACAAACATTTGTATTCCATTAGACAATTAATGGAAATGGGGCTGGCCTCAAGACAGAAAACAATAATTGTGGCATCCTGTGACACCCAGCACCTGGGGTGCCTTGACGCCTATGCGACACCTCCAAAACCATGGTAGAGATTATCTAGCATTTTATCAGTAGGCGTCAAATTTGCACAGCAAAGCCGTTTGTTCTTAACATGCTTATGAGAAATACTAGTTGTGGTAGATAGTAACAGCCAACTGCTAAGCTCGACTAGAAACAGATTCAACAGTTGCACCATAATTAGATGATACTATAAATAGCACTGCTTTAGTTTGATGCAAATAAATTGCAATGTTGTTGTTCGTAGTAGCCATCAGTTTCCCCAAAACAAATGTCACAAAAATATGCATACCTAGAACAATGACAGATGTAGTGCCATCACCAACTTCTTCATCCTGTGTACGACTTAGTTCAATCATAGACTGCACATTGACACAACCACAATTAGGTACATGGGACTCGCAACATGAATCATAGACTGCACAAGCACACAAATACAATTAGGTATATATATGGGTCTCACAACACAAATTCATCCATCGTACAGGAAAAAAAATGTGATGGTTGACTGATAATTTCGTCAGCAGGCTTTCACAGCTGAGCAACCAACATAATTTGGCATACCTTGGCAGCAGGGTGTGCGATGTCTATTTCCCTCAAAATAGCATTCCCATCATTAGTAACCACAATACCTGAAGAGAAGTATCCAAAACATAATAAAACACTGTACAGACTCAAAAGAGGCAATACATACACGATTGTGATGCAATAACAAATAGTGCAATTGATGTTATTTCTCACATAAAAGGATATACATGTTCAGTGGCAACTGAAAAGGGAGAGGGGGGATTAAATATTACACCATAGTATTGATACATTTAATTTCTAAATAGTCACTCTATACAAGCATTGGTATAGGGATATACCACATCCTCATGCGTTACTCTGTAAATCATTTCGCAGTCAAACATTGCATTAACCCACAAATAATGTATGTTCATTTTACATCAATATTCACAGTAAACCAGAAGTCTAGCGAAGTTCATACAGAGGATACTATCATCATTAAATATATGTAGTCAAAAATATTTTAATAGAAGAACTGTAAACTGAAACATTGGCAATATCAAGCATCATAGAGGCAACACCTTAATTAGCAATTCACATTACAGGGCAGTTTAATCTTAGCTCTGACAAAAAGGATATTTGCACATGTCCAACTCCATATGGCAACCAAGCATAACAAGATGAGTTGTTAAGCATAACACACCCCACAATCAAGTATGCAAAATTCATCATTTGTTACCAGCCATCAAAGTTATTCAATACAATGCATAGACTACAAGGAAGCGTTTGGCATACCTCCACCAGCATCCAGAAGCATTTTCAGCATGGATCTGGGACCCAATGTAGTGCGTATGATGTCAGCAACAGCCTGTGAAAAAAAAATTATTGAACAGTGAACTACAGTCAAATGGCTAACTGCAACCTTCTTGGCGGTGGATCAATGGTTCAACATGAGCAGATCAATGGTTCAACTACAAAATGTACTGCTCCACAGTACCACTGAATTAATCGAACATTCTACTGCATTCTTAGAGGCCAAGGAACAACTAAAGCGAACGAGCGGAGCAGCTTGATAATCCGTACCTTGGCCGCCTGGATGTTGGCTTGGTGAACCTTCGCGCCAGACTCCCGCTTCAGCGAGTCCTCTGCTCAGACCAAACCACAAACCGAAACAGATTGAGACAAATTTCACAGAAACACGCAAGGGATGAGAAGGGATCAGACAGGATTGAGCCCTAGAAATCGAAACAAAGCAAATCGTGGGGTGCCAAAGACGGGATCAGCAGATCACGGGCGATAAAACGACGGCGCGCACGCCATAAGGGGGGCGGATTGGAGCCACTTACTCAGCACGAGGACCGGGGCGTGAAGCGCCATGGTGAAGTGGAGGCAGCGGCGTTTGGGAGCGAGCGGAGAGGAGAAGAGGGTGGCTGCTAGACCCGGCAAGATGGAGCACGCTGCAGTGCAGGCAGCAGACTAGACGCCGTGCGGCGATACGAATATGGCGTGCGAGCGGAGTCCGCCGGCCCTCGCCTTCGACGCAGCAATGTCCCAGGAGGCCAGCAAGAGAAGCGGAGCAGTCCGCAGTGGTGAAGCTAGCGGCGGCGGCGGCTTGTGTGTTTAGGGTTGGGAAGTGAAGACATTTTAGGGCCGGTTGCAGATGGGCCTTAGACGGGCCTTCGCTTGAATTCACCTTGCGTCCGCTCGCCTTTACGACGCGTAACGGGGTGGGTTAACGGGGAACGGGGACGGGGACGGGGACGGGGAGCAGATCGAGAACCATCCCCACCCATCCGGGATCCGGCCATCCCCATCCCCATGATCCCCGACAGATACCATGAGCTAGAAAATACTAGCCTGCCCTGTGTCCCATGCCAAATTCTAGAAAATTTAGAAGTTGTGCAAATAAAAAATGCATAGTGCACATATGACTTTTTTCTTCCAAGTAGGAGTAATTGCTCACGAAGATGTGACGTACAACAATATCAACAGCTACAGCACTAAAAAATTATTCAGGAGATGACGAGATGCCATTATAATCTGAACCCAATGATTTCATCTTTTTATAAGCGCATGCACAAATTGTTTTTGTATTCAATATTATATATGGTCACTTGAATATTCTAAACTACAATATTATGAATTAGGACAGGAGGTGTGGCATATGAAAACAGACATTTCAAAACTAACTATAGGGATCAAAGAACTTGATAAATAAATCCTTCTAGAGCCTGTGCAGTTTTTTTTTCCATTCCATTGTCTTAGTGAGAACAAATGCACCAGTCTGGCTAGGAACATACTACTTGCCACCCATCTCCACCCAGGCATCACCATTCATCAATCTTGTAAGGCATCATCTTCATCTCCTTTTGGGCCTGCAGCTTATCAAAAGCTAGTCCTACCGATCAAACGCTTCAACCCATGAATTGTGTTCTGGGCGTTGGTCACTCCCTACCGGGCTACCGGCTTAGAGTGATACCTATGATTCTTGGCAACAATGGAGGACGTTGTCCTCGCGCCTTCTGCATTTTCAATCACCTGCGGTGTCTGCATAATTAAGCAAATTCATCCATCACTTCCTGACTACCACCATCAAAACCGACTGCTTATTGAACATGCACTCAAACTGCACCAATGTTAAGACATGACATTAAGTATAGACAGGAGGCATAAAAAGTGTAGGATATGAACCATTCTGATTTGTGGCCATGTACGGACAAAGCAGATTTGTAGATCTCATACTCCATTCTGATTGCCCATATGTTTTTAGCCATGGCCTCAAGATGCTACGTCTGTCAGGTCTTGAGTTGGAAGTTGACAAGCACCACCGAATTGATTATTCGATTCATCAAATAAGGCTGAATACACTCGAGACACTTCACAAATGTCACAGTCACAGGCCCTTTGAGGATTTTTTTTTAAAAAAAAAACTCCTTTGAGGATTTGATACCATGAACTTCAAGGGCATCAAGCTTCTACCCTTTGAAAAACAACCACAAAATGTCCCACCACAAAAATAGCAATGATGACGAGTGCAAAATTTTAGATGAAAGCGTGCTCTGCAAAGCATACAAGAAAGGATGCTCAGAACTATCTCAAAGAAAGGATGTTCAGCACTGTTAGGTTGTTGGTTCTATCTCAAAGAGAGGATGTTCAGAACTATCTCAAGAAAGAATGTTCAGAACTAGTACTGACATCCTCAAGTGTTTGTGCCTTCTCCTTAAAAGCCTCTAAACTCTCAAGTGGGAGGGGAAAAAATCTGAAATCACAAACATGCCACAGATCCCTAAAACAAAGCACGAGCACTCAAGCAGTACCATTTGGCTTTCGAGCTCATACAAGCAAACAACTAACATGCAAGCATCTTATACTGACATATCTACTTGTCTTCACCCAAAACTTCGTTATTAAATTTCTGGTTCATCTAATCTTTTTATTTCCAATTGCACTTCAAAATCCACATTCTCTTGATGTATCATGGTAAACAGAAAAAAAAACTCAGATTAACAATGAGAAAATATAGAAAACAATAGGGGCCATGAATTGAATCCAATAATTACCTCCAAATCTCCTAGTCTAAGTACCGTAGATTGCAGACCCTGGCAAAAAGCATCACAAAATCAGCACCCATGAAAAATGAAACGCCTCACTGAATGCATCAAAATGAAATATGCATCACTGACGATCAGAACTGCATTCAGTGAGAATCTCTGTCTTTACCTGCATGTTCATTAGAATGAAATTACAGGATTAGTGGCTTTTTCTTTTTATACCTTCAGATTAAGCCTAGCAATTCTTTTTTCCTGGGGGGCATGGATTAATGTTTAATCTTTTGAATTAAAGCTTTAAAAACTGACCATTACCTGTATTCCTTCCATGCCTATAAACCAGAGATAAACATAATTTCTTCTTGGGTGATTTCAGCTTCCACAACTATATCATTCCAAGATAATCTAGCCCTTTTTCTGGAAAAAGGCAGAGCAATGTAGCTAATAGTAGCAATAGCTTACATCCGATTGCTTAAGTTCACTGAAAGATAGCAGTGGTAGACTGGTAGGCTACAACAAATTAGAAAACATCTGAATCACCTAAAGCAGTGCAGGTTAGAGCAATGTACTCGTGGGATCATAATTTTCTGGCTTTTCAGATCCCAATCATACGAACTGTCCCTTCTGAAATAAGAATTAAAATGCAGTTATGCAGCATGGTATGAAAAGAAAATGAAGACCATCCAGTGGTAACAATTAGCAGCACTGATATGAAATCAGGAGGTCATCCAGTGGTATCAAGTCGTATAGCTGATGCTATTGCTGTGGTAGAGAAAAGACAGGCGAAGTCAGACTTTCGGGCCGGTCGAGCAACAGGGTAAATTGCCGGTGGTTGGGTGTATGCTGATTGCTGAATAGAGCTGGGAGGGACAGGGTAGGGAGCCTTTGGTTCCTTTCACCCGGTAAATTCCTTTCTTCTGTCCTTGTGATGTGCTTTTTTTTATTAAAAATAAAACTTTAGCGCATCCAGTTCTTTGGAAGGCGTCGGCAGACACCCTCATATTCATCCCTGCAGATTCCATAATCGTCTTTTGATGATACTGGAAGCCTACAGTCGGCCGGCCGGACCGGATCCAGCGAAATGGTGGCAGCAATGATTCACCAACCAATTCAAATTAAGAGGAAACGGCCGGGTGGAGGAAGAAAAGGGAAGCTAGCCGCTAGCGCGATCATCATTCTTCAGGCCCCCACCAATGACTAGATTGACACTATTTCCTCCCTGCGTTGCGTTTGCGTGGCCTCTAAGCATATGCATGTATATATGCGTCTTTATTTGACGATGCGGCAGTGCGTGCTACCACTACTACACTACAGGCATCTTTCAAACTTCTAAATGAATCATTAGTTGCGATCAAAGCTGAGCTACGCTGCAATCAAGGTGCTAATTACTCCTGACCCAACTAATCGTTTGCTGTGCATACTTTCGGCAGGCCGGACGGCCGGACGACGCCACATCGATTCTTTTTCTTTTCCCCGTTTTATATAATCTATCTACAAATAATAACATCTTCGTTTTGCCATCGTTGCTGATAAATAACTGATAAATAAAATTAGTGTGTGTTGTAAAAATATCTTCTTCTTAAATATAAAAACACGCAAAACTTTTGCGTATTTAAGGAAAAAAATTGAATTGCGACTTATAGACAGCTGAAAGCACATTTTAAAGATGCGTGTGTCGGTGTGGGTTGGAGTTAGCATATATTCACGCTGGCGAATCTGTTGCGCTGCCTACTAGCTGAAAATCCCAGATCAGTCCTTCACTAAAAATGATAACTAAAATGCATGCATGCACTGCAAGTCATCACACTACTCGGAGAACACGTACGATCGATGACGCGAAAAGGGATGCACGAGAACCAACCATCGATCCACCGATCACGTCGATCGTACTTTTGTCTATTGATGTGATGCGATTAATATAATGAATGTCTCTCATCAGCGCCTTGTTAATTAATTAGTTAGTTACCGCGCGTCTTTCAATCAACGAAGGCCAGAAGGTGGCTGCGCACCAAAACCTCTACGACTGCTCTTTGTGCTTTTGGAATCGGCGGACGGACCGGATCGGAGGGCCGCGCCGCGGCAAACACCGCATGCGCACGTCGTCGGCACTGCAAAGGCCTCTCTAGCAAACGAGCATGGCTCGGCTGCATGGGCACGTCGTAGCAGCAGCAATCATCATAGCAATCAATTCTCGGCATCATGGTCGCCTGCTCGTCGTCGCCCGGCCGCCGACCGCCGACCGCCGATCGGATCCATCACGTACGCACGCACGCGCCGACGCGGTTGGCCCGCTGGTCGATCGTGCCATCGGTTGGCACAGCCGCCGGAGATGATCAACACAAGAGCGTGTGTGTTTGCGTTTGCGTTTGCGTTTGCGTCGATCGGGCGTTGTTGCCCGATGCCCATTATTATTAATTGGCGACGGGATGTGTACGGCGGGAGTGGCAGATTTGCCGGTCTCTTGTGTCTCGTCCGCCGTGAGAGCTTTCCTTCGTGCGTCCAGAAATAGCAGTACACTCAAAGGAACAATTAGTGCATTTGCTTAAAGGAAGAGGAAATTAGGTGGTATTCCAAAGCGACCAATCTTTTATAGGATGATTACAATTAAGGATGGTAATAGTGCTCCAAATAGATACCCGCAATTCTTCTTTAGTTTATCTTACTAAATAAAAAAATGAGAGAAGGAATTTTCCTTTGCACAACCCACACTAGATCCGGGAGAGGAAGAGGAGAAGGTTGCAGGTGGGGGAGACGGATCTGCGCCCGCCCTATTCGGTCTGCAGGCCACGTGCGAGCCGCCCTGACCGACCAGATGTCTGCACACGCGCCGCCACGAATGGATCCGCTGCCGCTGTGACCCATATCCGTGTGAGAAAAGGGCAGGTCGCCGTAAAAGGAGAGAAGAAGGAGCATGTCGTCAAGAGGGAGCCGGGCAGCCCCACGCCGCCGCCAGGGGGCCATGGAGGGAGAGGAGGAATCGAGAGGGGAGAGGAGGGGAGGAGATCGCGAGGGAAGAACGAGTGAGGGGAGGGAAAGGCAGGTGTGACTCTGAGAGAGGGAGTTAGGGTTTGCTGCTCATTTTGTTTATATACTTGAGCTGGTAATGGGCTGTGTGGGCTAGCAGGCTGCGCTTAATTTACCGAGACGGTTCAATTAAAATGCCTGCCTTGGTTAATGATTTATCGAGACGGTTGTGTTAGGATGTCCGCCTCAGTTAGTATCTATTAACCGAGACGATTGTATGTCCGCTTCGGAACCGAGGCGGTTGACTTCCTTACCCGCCTCGGAGAGGGTTTTAATTTTTTTACTAGTGGTGCCCGTCATGTGGTTCCGGTGATCTTTAGAAAAATATAATCTTTTTATTTATGTGTAGTTGTAAGTCTAGTATTGCACATGTAATGTGTGAGATATGCGTGTGTAGTGTAGGCATGTGTTCGTACGCGAACGATGCTATAACTGTACTCACATGAGGTTAGTCTCAATGCATGTTTTATGAGAGTGTCATGCACATTGAATAGGGTGCCACATAAGTAAAATTGCTGACTTGGCAAAGTCATTAAATGAAGGAGTTTCATCAGATGAGAGAGGACCCCATAAAATTTGTGTGGCTCGGTCACCTAGTTTATAGTCTTGGTAATTGTGTCATAAAACTATGTATTCAAACTGACCTAAGAGTTAAGAGTTTTTTTTAAGGTGCTGCACGGCAACATCCAGGCGTTACGAAACGAAGTTACTCTCTACAATGACCAGGTTGAAGCACACAGGAGACATGGGACACGTCACTTAAAATATTTCATTGGCACACGTGTCCATCTATATATTTTTTTTCATGTTGCGTTGCGCTGCTCTCTCTGATGTGTATTCAGATAGAAAAAAAGAGCATTTCTGGTATCTTCCAACCTCTCGGTGGTCAGAGACAAAAAATGTAAAAAGTCCCACAAATAAATGTATTTTTTTGACTGCTACGATTCATGTTTGACTATTCATTTTATTTAACTTTTTTATGCAAATAATAAAATAATAAATCATTAAAAAATATATCTAACAACAAAATAAGTCATAAATAAATAATATTTATTATAATTTTTGAATAAGACGAACAGTCAAACATGAATTATAGAAGTCAAAGAAACGTAATTATTTGTGGGACGCAGGGAGTACATAATTCCTCAAACTATTTACGGTGGAATACTTCATCCCAAACTATAAAACTGGATATTCTAAACCTACTTTCAAAACCGGTTAAATAACCCCTTATTGTGGTTTTAAAGGGTGATTTTATCTTTTATTTATTTATTTTTGCTAAATATTTTAAAAATTATAATAAATCACAGAAAAATCGTAAAATAAAAAATTCAATTTTGTTGGGGTTCTGATGAGTAGATCTACACAATGAATATATAATATGGTATACTTTAGGCCTTGTTTAGATCTAAATTTTTTTGGGATTCTAACACTGTAGCACTTTCGTTTTTATTTGACAAACATTGTCCAATGATAGAGTAACTAGGTTTAAAATATTTGTCTCGTGATTTATAGGTAACTGTGCAATTAGTTTTTGTTTTCATTTATATTTAATGCTCCATGCATGTGCCACAAGATTCGATGTGACAGGAATCTTGAAAAGTTTTTTGTTTTTGGGTGAACTAAACAAGGCCTTCCCAAAAAATTTTACAAAATTTTTCAGATTCCCCGTCACATCGAATCTTTAGAGGTATGCATGAAGTATTAAATATAGACGAAAATAAAAACTAATTACACAGTTTGGTCGAAATTGACGAGACGAATCTTTTGAGCCTAGTTAGGCCATGATTAGACAATATTTGTCAAATACAAACGAAATTGGTACTATTCACATTTTGCCAAAATTTTTGAAACTAAACAAGGCCTTAGTACAAAGTTTTTGTTGTAGCTTTAAATTTATGTTTTTCTATAATTAATAAGAATAATTCATATATGTAGTTCATATTGTTCATTTGTGGTAAAATTTTTATAGTGGGCTCATTATTATATGTTTAAACTATGATAAAAGTTTCGTACCTATCGAATCAGGTATTTATTTAGCTTTACTCTTGTTAAATCTATGCTTTCTTCTTCCAAACTATCCACCAATACTCAAAGGCTACATGTAAAAGGCGCGTATTACAAACTCTCTAACCCAATCATAAAAAAAGTAAGATCTTACAGTTAGATTTCCTAAATAGTTTCATATTTTTCTCAAATATAAAAAGATTTTCGTTGATGCAGAACTCAAGCGAACATAAATGCGGCTGCGGATCCGACCGCAACATGAACTATTGATCATCCTTCTATGCAGCTTGAAAAGAAACACAAAATAAACGTTATGTTTTTAGCCAACCGATGACCGCTCTACCTTATGTCATATCATATATTAGTTCGTAGGTGAAAAATACTTTTGTAACATAGGCCTTGTTTAGTTTCAAATTTTTTTTTTGCAAAATATGAATAGTAGCACTTTCGTTTGTATTTGATAACTATTGTCCAATTATGGACTAACTAGACTCAAAAGATTTGTCTCGCAAATTACAGGTAAACTGTATAATTAGTTATTTCTTTTATATATATTTATTGTTTCATGCATTTGCCGCAAGATTCAATGTAATGAGAATGCGAAATTTTTTGTAAAATATTTTAGAAACTAAACAAGATCATATCTTTCGTACTTACCAGTATGTTAGTACTCCAAATCTATAACTTATCCTTGCATGTTCTATGTACCAGTTGACAAACTTGATGATTGTTAATAAACATGACTATGATATTTAATATTTTCAACATATATCATTATTTATTTTAGCATTGCTCAAAGCACCGTTGTATCATTTGCTCTTGCGCGCCGGGGCGCGCACAATCCACTAGTAATTTAACGTTGCCAAGACGCGGAAAGCCGAAACAAAAGAAACGGCCGCCGCCGCACCCTTCAGTTTACGCCTTCTTCTTTGTTGCGCGCACGACTGCCCCTCGCCCTCCTCTCCCCCCTCCGAAGAAGAGAAGGTGGCGCTGCCGGCCAGCTGCCTACCTTTCCAGCGAACCGCGTCGCCTCCGCCACGCTGTCCGCTACCTCTCCTCCTCAACCGCGTCGCTGCTTCGTTTGCCTCTGCGGCCGCGAGGGCGGGAGGCTCCGCCGGGGGCCTCTGCCTTCTCTTAAAGGTATGATCTCTGGTCTTGCTCGCTCCGGTCCGGTAGGCTTTGTGTGATCGCTTTTGATTCGCCTGGTTTCCCTGCGTTCCGCGATATGGTTTGGGCGTTTGGTTGCTGGGGGTTCACTAGGACGCCGCCTCGGGTTGTTCTGTGTCTGTTCTTTGTTTGAAAAGAGTAAATTTGACTAAGAAAGATGAAGTTTTAATGTCAAATAATCTCGTTGCCATATATATTTTCATTTCAGTTTGTTTTCCTAGCAATTGCGCTGGCTTCTAGCATGATGCATAGGTCTTTGGTTTATATATCTGTAACTTAACAACGATTCCTGCTTGGTGTAATACGCGTTAAAAATTGGATTTGGTCTTTCTGAATTGGTTCCTCCGATTAGTGATTTCTTTTCAAGGACGACAAATTGCCATTGAAAGTGTGCCACATCTTAAGATTAATGCCGCTGGTCCCCTTGTTCCCGTGTTTTTCTTTTACGTATTTTCCGTGGGGACTTTGGTTGGTACTATCTCGCGCTTTTACTCATCATTCAAGTCCTTGCAGTCTCGAGCTGGAAAGACTAATGCTGGAGCAGTGTGGTCTAGACTCTAGACAGCTTGGATAGGGAAAAAATGGCTTTTCTTTAATGATATATTAATTGGATGACGTATTTGTGGAGGAGTGGGATCTTCGATATGATCTCTGCCCAATTCTGTTCGGTGTTTGTACAGGTGGATTACCCTATATTTAGTTCAAACAGTTTCCTAGACCGATCTCTTCCTCTATTTTTATCTTGACTACTAGTAGTGGAGTGGCCAAATCTGCTCTTCCCTAGGAGAACGATCCAAGTTACGGTACGATACATAGTTCTTGAATTGGGCATCTTTTGTCACTTGTGGCTCTTGTACGTGTTTGGATTTGTTATAGTAATCAAGTATGACAGGGATAGCTTGATTTAGAAATCCTAGTTTAGACACAGATAGTTGAATTCTTATTTGGTGTTCTGTCACATTCTGGCTGCTCCATTGCTTCTATCGAGAGGAACCTGTCAGATCTTTATGTTCAGTGCCCTCCTCTATCCTCATTCTAAAGAAATTCTGTAATATGGTTGGTGGTGGGAACTTTATTGGTTATAAGCAAACTGCTCATGATGTGCACTTTATTTTTTTAATATTGAATTTATGTGTGATGTGACTGATGACTATGAAATAGTGCTGTCTTGATGACTTTGTTTCCTTTCAAATTCAGGCCAATTTCTCAACATGGAATCTGAAAGCACTCTTTAACAATTGCTTATTGAACAGTACGGGACCTGGTTTTAAGAGGTATGCTTCTGATGATGTGCAATTTTTTTTCTAATTTATTGAATTAGGTTAATTTTTGTCTATATAATTTTCATTCAAGGACTTCAGCTATGCAGAAGTAAAGTATCATTTCAACTTGGCAGAAGTAGATTATTAAGGCAACTAAGATTTATTTTTGTTTGGTTGAATAGTTCGTTTTGTGGCGTGAATCCTCCACTTACTATTCAGTTAATCTATTGAAGCATTAGTGACCTATTGATCTCGCTCAAGCATCAGTGACCAGTACAAATTCATTTTTTATTTTATTTTTGTAGATTCTTAGTGTGTGGCTGTGCAAAGGTCTCGAAATAATAAATGCCCTTTGTTGCAACAGCCTAAAACCTTTCGAGTTCAAAAGGAAGAAAATTCATCTGACACCAGCACCATCTCAGCTACTGAAAGACCTCAATGTCCAAAGATTTGGAAAAAGGTTCATCTAGTGTCACCACACCTACGACTTCAGTTTCACCTCTAGAGTCAAAAAAGCGTGAGAAGACTGTACCAAATTATCTCAGAGCTACTAGAGGCTCGTGCCATGATTTTTGCAAGTATGGACACAAAAATCCTTCTGAAGAGGAGCCGGGGTTTTCAGGAGGAAGAAGAAAGAAACTTCCTGCTCATCTGAATAATTTGACTCTACACAGATCAGCTATCTTGGATAGGTCCAAGGATGTCAAAAATAGGAGCGTTTCACTAGCCAAGTCAAGCATATCTCTGGGTGAAGCTGAACGGTTTGCACCCAAGAAAGCATCAGCAAATCGAAAAGGTGTTCCATCCAGTGAGGTTCCCAGGACAGCTACACCATCTGAACATAAATCTCCGAACTATGATGGAAGAAAGATGCATTCAATTGTTGCACAGAAGGCTCCAACAAATCTGAGGCGTTCAAATGGAGTTCCAAAAATTGATAAAAAAGAAACAATGCCAGCCAAGGGGGCTATATTTCCTGCCAAATCAAAGTTTCCAGAGAAGACCTTGCTGGAGAAATCTAGAAATGTCGATAGAGTCACAATGGCTAATCAATCATTGCACAAGAGGCCAGCCTCTTCTCACACTAAGCTCAACATGGTTAAACAGGGGCCTGTTGCATCTCAGGCTTCTAGCAAGCATCTACTTTCAAAACATAAAAATACTCCGGAGGGACCTATTGCAGCAAATATTACTAGAATGCATGCTAAAGCTGGACAGAGTCCTAAAAGGTCAAGCAATTCAAATATAAATGGGAAGGAAGGCTCAGATGTGCCCAGATCACCCCTCCCTTTGGAACCCAAGCTGACTGCTTCTGTGGAAGTACAGATAGATGATCCACAAATTACAGGGTCTTATATCGATTCGACATTGGCTGAACTCTCTTCAGTTATTACAGTATACGTAGACAATTCTCAACCAGCACCAGAAGAAACAAGTAAATCCATTTCAGAGGACGATGGTGTGGGAAGAACTGAAAAGAGCGAAGTATTAGGAGGTGAAGCCCTCCTGGGAAGTACCATTGCCCTTGAGCTGCAGCAATCATTAGATGGAAAGGAATTCAGTGCTATCCTAGGTGAATCTGATCTAGAACATAAACTACCAGAGCATCATGTTGTTCATAATCAAGCTTCAATGGATTATGACAGCCAAACAGATTATGCAGCTCTTTGTCAATTACCAGAAGTAGCAACTGTGGAAAATACAGATGTGTATGATCTTATATCAACTCAAAGTACTTCAAAAATTGAGGATGACCAAGTTGAAGTCAATGCGTCTGTGGAGTCTGTAATCTCTGAAGATAAGGAAGAAATGAGTGTTCATGAAGATTTTGAAAGATCTCCAGGGCTACTGGTACTTGACAAAAAACATAATGAGGAGCCCGAGTATTGTCTTGATCTTGCTTCTGGAAATGCAGCAGAGAATGATACGGCTGGTAAAGTTTTTGACAGTAGGATGAACAACAGTGCTTCTCACTGCCAATCAGTTTCAGAAACTTCATCAGATGGTGGACTTCTTGAGAAGCCTAAGTCCATGCTAATTGAACCAAGTGTTTTTGCTGGTGACGAGTTAGCAAGTATCTGTAATGAAAATAGCTCTGAACAGGCCGAACTGAAATCAAGGATATTTATTCCTCTTCAGTCACCAGAAGAACTATCGGACAATGAATTTTATGAAGAGTATGATTTTGAATTAAGCGAATCAGATGAATCTGGTACAGAGGATGAGGATACAACAATCAACAAAAATAGGGATGAATCTCTGAAGTCTGGCCAAAGATCAAGAAGAACCTCAGCACTTGAATTGGATGATGCTAGTCTCACACCTTACAAATTGAAGTTTAAGAGGGGTAAAATTGTAGAACTCCCACCAGACAGCATTGGCCCAAGGAGACTGAAATTTAGAAGAAAGTCTGCAAATGAAGCTTCAAATCGTGAAAGCCAACCAGCCAGAAGGATTTACAGAAGGAACAGCACCAGTAATGCTGTTCCTACTGATGTGGAATCACCTGGCGTGAAACTGCGACACCAAGATGCACAAGAGAAAAAAGATGCACAAGGATTGTTCAATAATGTAATTGAAGAAACTGCAAGCAAGCTAGTTGAGTCCAGGAAAAGCAAGGTAAAAGCTTTAGTTGGTGCCTTTGAAACAGTGATTTCTCTCCAGGATGGCAAACCCACATCATCGACAGCACAAGCTGGTAATTCACAAGATTCAATTCCTGATGATGAGGGACATGCACCTGAGGAAACTGGATAGAATTTGCAGGCCTCTGAAAGGTTGCAATATTTGCACTCATGTCTGGGTCTCCTCTTTTATTTGGTTCCAGAATCAAATCTGATTGGAAGGATTTTGTTCAGTTTATACAACAAAATTTCTCCTGTAGAACGACAGTTGCGGAAAAAGTTTTACAGACAGTATATAGTAATGTGTTCAATGGAAGGAGTGCTTTGAAGTCTACTTCACTGTAAATCAAATGAGACACTGTAAAACCAATTGCGCTTTTGTTTGGCTTGGGTTTCCTAAATGATATTCAAAGAGTTGCTTTTGCTGCACCTACCTCTGATTTTGTTTTCACTGTGGTGGTAGTATTGTTTGTATATCAAGCACTCTGCAATGAGATTGAGAATACTAAATTTTGTTCTTTCTGATGAATATATGTACTCCTTTCTCATTGTTCTTGGGTCAGTTCCTACTCCATGCTTCATCTTGAATGTTGATGCATGGATCTTTTTTTTTTTAATTTCTTAATTCCACACCCTTTAAATATGGTGACGTTGTTTTCAGTGGGATGCTATGTTGCATGTTGGATACAACTCTTTTCTTCTTTCTGAAGGGGAAATATAACTCTACATACATAACTTGTCAAAGCCAAATACATATATATTACAATACAGTACGTCACTATTGTGTGCCTTCTCCAACTGTTCAAATCACACGTCTTTCATTCGGTTCCAAATTTCAGCGTATATATAAGAACTATTCTCAAAAGCAAGCACATGTGCGGGGAGGCTTTCCTGTGGATCGTATCTTGCGTGCCTTCTCTTTGATCTTATTCTCATCGTTGTATTTTCGTTCCTCTGCCATTGACCTTGCTCCTCCAGCAATTTTGTTGATCCTTGTCATCTCCTGGTTGTATTCTTCTAGTGCTTTTGCTCTCTTTCTGTCCAGCTCAGTCTGCAAGTTAAGAAGCTCAGCAATGACTCTCCTCAAACAATGTGGTTTAATCAATAATTTATCATGATGAATTCCTTTTTTTGACAGAACAAAACAATAAACAACATCATGATGAATTCCTAGCATTATCAATTTTTTTTTTTTGGTTTGGGGCTTGTACCATGGATGCTTTCGACGAAGGAAATATTGAACTAATAGTGCAGTGTTCTTTAAACTATGAATGGTCTAACAAAATTAAAACCTCTTTCTGTTCTTTTTGGCGTCTCGCCTTCACCTTCTTCTCAGTTTCCCATTCAGCTATGGTCTCCATCATCTTTTCATACCTAAATTTGAAGTCCATGTCAGCATAACTCCAATCAAACGACCTTCAAAATCTAAAATAAGTCATACTCACTCTTCTCTAACTCTTGCAAGCTTTGCCTTCTCCCATTCATCAGCCTTAGATCCCGTGCCGCCAATAGCAGTTACTCCTGCTGCGTCTTCTCCATTCCGTCTAGAATGATATGAGGTGGCTGGCCTGACGGCCGATGGCGCTTTCTGAACAGCCTGTTCTTGCTCAAACTTCTTGCTCCCTTTCCTGTCTGCTGACTTGCTGGAGGATCCTGAACCCTTCTTCACACTCAGAGAAGTTTCAAGCATCTTGGGTGCCACCTTGTGATCTGCAGGCATATCCTCAGGCTTTCCAGGTGCTGGTTTCAGTGGCCTCCTCACCGATACGTTAACTGAAAGGATATTTCATTTCAGCATTGTCACAAGATATTTGCAGGTTTTGCTACAGTACCATTAGGAAGGGAATGGAGTAAAGGTAGAACATTTTTTACACTACCTGGACCGTCATCGTCGTGTTCTAGAGGCTCCTTGCCACTAAACCATCTTGCGATTTTGTTGGCTCCAGCAGGTTTTTTGGTGCTTTCACCTCTCTTGGCTGGCGACAGGGCTGGGGGCACCTCCTCGATGGGGACAGTCTTCTTCTGAGTTGCAAGCTTCTCTTCACGGGCAGCAATTGCAAATGCTGCTGCTGCAATTGTGGCCGCGAATGCAGCATCATATTCTCCACTGCTGTTCATTTCTGCTGGATGTCGCATGCCAATTTGTCAGATTTTGTTTTCGAAACTGCCGGTAGGATTCTGACCAGCTTGTATTGATAAACCTTGTTAGGTTTTCTTTCGTTTCAGTTCTGGTTTAATTTCTTTGAAGAAAAATGAATTGGTTCACTACCAGTTTTTTTTTTTTTTTTTGAATAATTCACAGCCAGAAAACTGGGGAAACTTGGCTGCGTTCTACACATCCATGTGAGGCCTTGTTTGGATGTAGTCGGATTCACATCAATCCACATGTGTTGAGGTGGATTGGAGTGAATTTTGAACTAAATTCCACCCCAATCCACACCAACACACATGAATTGAAGTGAATCCGATAACATCCAAACAAGGTCTGAAGAGTTTTTTTTTTAACCTTGTAATTCAGAATATCTGAATTTTTTTAATGCTCCACGATTTACCTTCTAATTTTTATGGCGCTGGTCATAATGACATAGCTCTATATATAATGTAATTAGTCTAAAAAATCAACAGAAGTAGAAATTTTTGAACAGAATTTGACATAATGACAGTTTACAACGCTATCTTCTGTAAACTAAAATTATAATATTTTTGGTTCATCAAGGTACCTTCAAAACCGAAATAATTTCTGTGCTTTTTCTAGAGTTCCAGGGAGAACACTCCCCAGTCCGTCAAATTGATTCAGGACCAAGAGTTTAGTATTTTCGTTTAACAACACCCAACATTAATTAAGCATTTAAAAGCTCAGTAACACTAGAGTTTCTACAACCAGACTCCCATCAGCCCTTGTTGTCCAAATCACAACTCAAACACAGATTGAACAGAACACCAAATCATCATATATTGATCAATTACCTCTTCCAATAGGCGTGCTTTCTTGCGGTGGTATCGCTGAACCCTGGCGTCCACCTCTACCTCCCTTTGCTACTCCAGGAAACCGAACCCTGCAAAAAGTAACTGTGAAATCTGAATCTGGTCGTACCTGATGATCGCAAGAATGCAATACCCTTCCGATTCTAAATCCACAAGACTAAAATTTTGCCCTTTATTGTCTCAAGTAACCTTTTTTCACCTCAACCTTTACGGAGGAAGATTTCAGAACCACCAAATCCCAGTTACAATATGACACGGAAAAGAAAAACAATCCGAAGCCAGCCACATAAGATGAAATTAAGATCAAACCCTTCAGCAGATCGAGGTCCGGGTCCTGCTGCATGCACCTGTTTTTACCTCAGCTTCTTCGAGTCCCCGTCCATGGCGCGCAACGTATTTGTAGAGAAGCCCCCAATGGCAGGTTCCAACTCCAAGGCACAAGAAGCCGCAGCTTCAGTAACAAGCGAGAGCCTCGTATTTAAAACTGCTTGCTTGCATGTAGAGGCGGTGCACCAAAGAACTAAACTGTTGTCTTGGTCTTGGAGGCAGACAATAGGAGTGGAAATGGGAATGGGATCGCTTTACCCCCATCCCATGGAAGCCTAAAGGCCTTCAAGAATCCAGCGCGTGATATTCTTCCCTCCGTTGTGCCGCCGCCTCCGGTCCTGGCTTAACTCTCAAGACAGCTATGCCTGATGGAGTGTGCCTAATTCCTTTGTGACGTTCAGTCTTCAGAGGATAACTTTCGTCGGCACGAATCGGCATCTTCGCGGGGCTACGTTTGGTACTATGAACATAGCTAGCAAGGAATCATGCCAGGTTTGCTCATCAGTTACAGATGTCAGTGCAATGTTCGAAGTTCAAACTCGTTCGTTGCAATCTCAGGTCCACTTCCCTCTTTGTGCTTTTATCAGTCACCACTGAGTGCTGAATCTGTCCTGTGATGGTGGTAGTTGGATGCTAGATTTGCCCTTTTGAAATTAAAGAAGCCACTTTATGCCATCTTAGTGCCCTGGAAAGAGGATGGGTTTTATCTTTGGTTTTTTTTGTGTGATTTGGTTTTATCTTTGTTCTATCTGTCCTAACTCCTAGAAAGAGATACTGATTTCCACCAAGATTTTGTTCTCGCAGAAGTAACTAGCAGGTCAAATAGATGAGACAGATAGTGGCAATGCAAGCCCGCAACGCATCGGTTCTTTCTGTCGTTTCAATGTTCACAAATTGTCACTCAGAATCAGGCGTCGTTTAGCACCGTAGTTCATATTGCCAAGCCACAAGGCTGACATGGTTGTATCACCGATCAGTCTTACACTACGTCGAAATGCTACACTAACCTTTTTTTTACCCGAAAAAATATATTATTAAATCGATTCTTCAAAAAAAAAACCCATCAAAACTGCCTTGAAACTACTGGGCTGAATTGGAGTCTTGGTGGACTAGGATTTTTATTGGGCCAAACCAAATATTCAGGCCCGCTAATAAGAAGGCCCATTTAATACATCCGATCATCCCTAATCCCCTCATCCACACACCACACTGCTCCTCTCCTACTGCCTGCCTCCTCTCTACCCGCGGGCCGCGGTTACTCTCCACCTCTCCAATCCATCTGGAAGTGCCATTTTCCACCCAATTCCGTCGATTCTCCGTTTTTGGATGCCTTCCTCTCCCAGATTAGCGAAGAGAGCCCCGGCGTGTTGATGAAATATTTGGATTTCGTTACTATTCGCGGCGGCCATGGCTACAGTTTGGAGCGGCTGCAGCACGAGCAGCGGCTCCTTCGTCCAAGAGCTTCCCCCGCGCGGCAAACGGGGCGGTGGTGATGGCACAAGGTTCCGTCCGCGAAGCGGAGGCCGGACCAGAGGCGACGCCCGCCAGGCACAAGCTCTAAGCGCCGCCATGGTTACGGTCGGAGCTTGCGTTTGTAGGGCGGCTCCATGCTTACTTGATTCGGAGGTCGACGGGAAGGAGGACGTCGAAGTTGGGTTTCGGGGCGTCGATAGTGAACCGCACGCTGATGGCCATGATGGTGGCAAGAGGCGCGGGCCGCGTCGGCGTCCGATGAGGCCGACTGTTTTTCAGAAGGAGATGGGCGCAAGAAGTGCTCCACCGGCGATGGCGTCGGAGCCGGACAGGAAATCTGAGCATGGGGCGTCGAGGCTGCACTTCTTGGAGGAGAGGGACGAGGAGACGCTGTCAAGAAGGTTGATAAAGCTGAGCCAAAACAACAAGGTCAGGAGTGCCACTGAGCTGTTTGATTCAATGCGCGCATCTGGGCTGCAGCCAAGCGCACATGCCTGCAACTCCCTGTTGGCTTGCTATGTGCGTAGAAGTCCACTGACAGATGCACTGAGGATGTTTGAGTTCATGAAGGCGAAAGGAATGGCAACGGGGCACACGTATACCTTGATACTCAAGGCTGTTGCGAGCAATCAGGGTTATGTTTCTGCATTGGAAATGTTCAATAAGATTGAGGAGGAGGAAGATTCAAAGAAAATCATTGATGTGATTGTTTATAATACAATGATATCTGTTTGTGGAAGAGCGAAAGAATGGATGCTTGTGGAGAGACTATGGAGAAGGCTCAAGGATAATTCTTTGAGTGGGACTTTGCTGACATATGATTTGTTAGTCAGCATATTCGTGCAATGTGGACAGTCTGAGTTAGCAATTGCCGCATATCAGGAAATGCTCCAGAAGGGACTTGATCCGAGCGAGGATATAATGAAGGCTATCATTGCATCCTGCACTAAAGAAGGGAAGTGGGAGTTTGCACTGTCCACATTTAGTAGAATGCTGAGTGCTGGCATGAAACCCAGTTTAATTTTGTTCAATTCAATTATCAACTCGCTGGGGAAGGCTGGTCAAGATGAACTCGCCTTTAGGATGTATCATCTACTGAAAAAATCAGGCCTTAAGCCTGATCAATATACATGGAGCGCACTGTTGTCGGGATTATACAGGTCTGGGCGATGCTGGGATTGCCTAGAGCTTTTCCAAGGAATCAAAGCCAAGCATCCGGCCCTCTTAAATGGTCATCTCTACAACATTGCTTTGATGTCTTGCGAAAAGCTTGGTCAATGGGAACATGGTTTGCAGCTGCTGTGGATGATGGAAAAAGGTGGACTGGAAATATCAGTGGTATCTTACAATCATGTGATAGGTGCTTGTGAGTTTGCTAGTGAGCCAAAAGTTGCTCTTAAAGTGTACCAGCGCATGATTAATCGAAGGTGTTCGCCAGACACATTCACACATTTATCTGTTATACGAGCTTGCATCTGGGGATCTCTTTGGACTGAAGTAGAGGATATATTAGAGGTACTACTTCTGTTTCTCGTTATTTCATTTCTGTTCAAGTGGCAAAAACTTGAATTCCCATTTGCTTAAGTGTGGGTTTTTTGTACTGCTCTCGTACCAAAAGATTGAATGGGTGGTACTCTGACTTTGGTTCTTCAATGCTACATTTATCATTGCTTAATTATTTAGCAATCTTCTATGGTTAGTACCAACACTGTGGCTGGATACAAAGATGAAAATACTTATATTTTTCTATAGTTGTGGCTTTTCAGTTTTCCTTGGTCATTCCAATGCCTTCTTGTGCATAACTGCACCTGAATTTGAAGAATTATGTACATGTTGCTCCCATTAGATTTCTGTTCTTTACACTAGTGATATTCAGTTCGAAGGACATCGTTAATTTTGTGCTCCAAGCCTCCAATTACCTGGTATTTGCATTCTTTAGCCATATCCATTATTTGAACATCAAGGACAATAGCTGTCTAAACTGCTGAGCATTAAGAACACTGGAACAGCATCGTATGAGTATAAAGTATGGATTTTATTATGGATGTTGAACCTGCAGAACATTATGGACGTTAAACTAGTGAGCATTAAGAACGTTACAAAGTATCAACACGGTGCATTATTGGGTGTTGAACCGGCAGAACATCATACTATGCTTATACTAGTTTCTTTACAGAATCATTCCGTTGAACCTGGTTGCAGTCTTGGTGCTTTTAAATCCAGCTCTCGTGGTTCATTCATGGATGCCCTCCCTAGTGATCTAATAGATTTTTTTAACCGCCTGCAGGAGGTGGCTCCGAACTCTTCGATCTACAACGCGGTCATCCACGGGCTGTGTTTGCGAGGCAAGATTGGACTGGCCAACAGGGTGTACGCCAAGATGCGGAGCATTGGGCTCGTACCGGACGGCAAGACGAGGGCGTTCATGCTTCAGCACATTGCTACGGACTAGGACTAGCCTCATGAAGAACAAAGTCCGGCGATCTCGTAGCTGTACCTGTACACAGCCCCAAATGAAATGAGCGAACGCGCATGTATACAGGATCAAAGGTGGTACAGCAGAATTGTTGCGCTGGACACTGTATAGGTACTCAACATTTCAACTTGTCCGCAAAAGGATGGGTGTTCACTTCAGACCGCTGCAGACTTTTTTTAGTTCAATGTACTGTGGGCGGAGCGGAAGCTGGCAGTGCCGGTGCACAGATTGTTCATATGTTTCTCCTCACTAACATCCTGCTGCCCCTTGCCAACGATGACGGGGTCCCTGTTCCACCGTGGTTGTCCATGCCAAGAAGAATCAGGATGAACCGTGCGGACTTGGGGTGGCTTTTCTGTAGCGGCTGGTGCGCGGTTGTGGAACCACTGAAACTTTTGGAATTGCGCCCGTCTGCTGGAGGAGAGCTGGTTCTTCCGGTGGTTCACCTCGGTCTTTCGCGGATTTTGGTGGGTGTACGACCTTGGTGCCTTACTGCCTTGCATGAGCTTCGCTTCAAGTTTCCTTGAAAGGAGCACAGTGGACACACATCTATTGACCAAACAAGCCACGATGCAGAGGTTTTAAAGGCCGGAGGTATTGCCAGAAGAAGTAAACAAATAAATACTAGCTGATGGTCTATACAAACCGAGCCTGAGTTCCGGTAGTTGATTTGTTTCCTCCAAACTTGAACATTTATTTTTATAACGCTACCTTGGTGCACGCGGCGGCAAGCTGGATTCTTGGACTGAAGCTGAAGCAACAGGAAGGCACCCTCAACTGCTTTCTGACGCACTGCACGCACCTGGGAAAAGGAGGTTTGGTGTCCTTGAGCGTTGGGTCGTGGTTACCTAGGAGCCAACGGATTCAGGTTTGCACAACGATCATGGTGTTGGTGGAGCAAAACCACCTTGTATGCTGCAACTTTTAAACAATTCGTTTAGCCGGGACACGAGACAACCAACCATCAAATCCCGTGCTTTAAGGTCTTGTTTAGTTCCAAAAAATTTACAAAATCAACACGGTAACACTTTTGTTTGTATTTGATAAATATTGTCCAATCATAGACTAACCAGAGTTTAAAAAAATTTATTTCATAAATTACAGATAAACTATCCAATTAGTTATTTTTTAATGCTCTATGCATACGCCACAAAATTTGATAAGCACCCGCTAGTCCACAGTGAACACACAATCCCCAATGGGCAGCGGGCACAGTGTCACTGTCGGGCTGCTCTCATGTTCACCTAATTTCCACCTGTTCCTACAAGTACTGTACAGCCTGATATCTATCTCCGGGTTGTGCATCTGCATCACTCGCACTGAAATTCTCAGACTTCACAGCTACTGCTGCTCCTACACGATGCCGTCCAGCCAGTTTCAGCGTATGAGTTTCTTGGCGACGAAATCGTTGGCATCGAGACGAAACGAACCAACGCACGGACCGGACCACCTGAAGCTGAATCGAACAAATCAACCGCTAGGCCACATTTTTTTTTGGCTACAGAGAATTATTGAAGCAGACATGCCGACTTGTCGAGCCGGTAGGTATATGTCGTCGTATACAGCACAGTATCAGTATACTCTCCTTCGCTGCCGTCACGTGGGCACGTTGCTCCGCATCCGCGATTCCGCGAGGCAACCAGCCGCTTGCGGTGTTCTACTGCCGCGTAGCAGCGGCAGCGGCACCGACGGCATCCCAAAAGGCAGCGACGTCTGGGGTCGGTTGGAGCCGCCGGGGATCGGTGGCCTGAGCTCCCAGTATACGCCTCTGGAGTCCGGATCCGCGGAGCCGACGGCCGAAGCTCCCGTGGTCTCCTCTGCAGTACGCGGCTCGGCCGGGACCGGGAGCGAGGACTGGCGTCCTGCGTCGGCGGGATCGGCGTGCGAGGGGAGCGCTGAAATCTGCGCTTCCTTCTCTCGCGGATGCCAGGTCTTGCTTGGGAGAGGTGAACTCTCCGCTTCTTTCTCCGGTTCAACAATGGCGTCTTTTCTTGCCATATGCATGTTGCTCGTGTGCTGCTGCTGCTGTTCTGAATCGTTGGTCCGGTTTGCATTCATTTCCAAATATATATGTGGTGTTAGATTGCTGAAATCGAAGAGTTCCGGACGAACTTAGAGCTGCAAATCGAATTCCTCTCGTTTTATGTTCCAAGAATTTGTTCCAGCGGAAATGGTGTGCTGCTGCTGCAGGAGATCATGATTCATGACACACGTCTGGGTTGTGATTTTGCCTTCTAGGTAAGGTAGCAAAGGAAACATGGAGCTGAGGCTGAGGCGGCTGCTGCTGCTTGCGCTCATCTGCCTGCATGCTCCCCGTTGGGCTTCGGCTCAGCAGCCGGAGGAGGCGACGGTCATAGTTAAAGGCTCGAGTAGGATTGCTGCCACGGATGACAACTACGTCTGTGCTACAATTGATTGGTGGCCGCCGGAGAAGTGCAACTACAATCAGTGTCCATGGGGCCAGGCGTCAATTCTTAATCTGGTGGAGTATATGCTTTATATTTATTTTCTTCTCTTGTTATTGGTAGGCTGCACATTGCTATTTGGACTAACACTTTTCATGCCATCAACGGGTCCATTCAGGATTTGGATCACCCATTTCTTGCTCAAGCCATTCAAGGTAGGCCCTTTGAGTTACATTCAGTGGTTGCCGGTTTCATATTTGTCATCCTCGTGACTTTATACAAGGACCTAGTAGACTGGTCGATTGTTGGTTAATTTGCTCCATGTCTCAGACGGTCTTTTTTTTTAAAAAAAAAATTGTTAACTGTATCTGCAGCATTTGACCATTTGAGGATTAGGCTGGGAGGCTCCTTGCAAGACCGAGTTGTTTATGATGTGGGAACAGAAAGTCCATGCTCCCCATTCACAAATGCATCCAATGGCTTGTTTGGTTTCTCAGTTGGTTGCCTTGGTATGGATAGGTGGGACAAACTGAATGATCTATTCCAGAGAACAGGGTGAGACTTCTAAGTTTAAGCTTTGTTTTGTTAGCACTACTGTGAGAACTTAGATTTAGCCAGCATAACCTTTGCAGATGTTAACACATTTCAACTCACATATTCCAAAGCCGTATATGACACGTCCATTTATGTTTTTTGGGTTTTGACAGTCCATGGATTTTGTTGGTTCAGCTGGTTATTAAGAAAAATAACTAAAAGTTGTCCATTTCTACACATCTTTAGGAATACTATATTGTTAGCACATATGTTTGTACACAGGCATCTGCATATAGATTGAATTTGCATTCTTCTTTTCATATGGATTGGAAAATGTTTCAATTCCCTCAAGTTTGTTTATCTTATTCTTATATATGAGGTTTCTGCGTGCTAAGTGCAATTACCTAATGGGTGAGCAAACGTCTATGTGCAGAGCACTTGTCACATTTGGCGTGAATGCACTCTACGGGAGGTATAATGTTCGGCGTTCCATCTGGGCAGGCAAATGGAACTCCACTAATGCATATGATTTTGTAAAATACACAATCTCAAAGGGATACCCAGTTGGCTCATGGGAATTTGGTAATACTATCTTTTTGCTACTGAAAAAATCCTGTGTCACTCCTTATATTCCAAGATAGAAGTTTGCCAAGTTTGTGATGCATGAAACTAGAGGTGAGACAGTTTGTTTGAGAACTATGTTTTTACACAGGCTCTTGTTTTGTCAGGCAATGAGCTGAGTGGGCATGGAATCGGAGCAAAAGTTGATGCTAAACTTTATGGAAAGGATGTAATTGAATTTAAATCCATCCTTCGGCAATTGTACAAGGCACCACTGTCCCAGCCACTCCTTTTAGCCCCAGGAGGGTTCTTTGATCAACAGTGGTATTCTCAGCTACTTGAGACTTCAGGTCATGGTGTTGTTAATGCCTTATCTCACCATGTATATAATCTTGGTGGAGGTATGTGATTTATTATTTTGACTGTAATCTCATCTGAGTAATCCTGTTTCATTGTTCCAAAACCATTGCATGCACCTACTAAAATTCCATGATGGTACAAATGCTTACATAGGTAGAACTACTCTCAGCTTATCCTGATGGAACCTGAATAAATGGCTGGAAATTTGTAGGCACAACTGTACCTGCTTAAAGTCTATGATGATACAAATATTTTGTAATGTAAAAAACTGCAATCCTGCTAAATAAGTAAGTGCAACATAATTTGATTTGATGCCAAATGAAAAGTTATTTAGCAGTTCTGTTATTTCAAAGGTACATTATTTTAATTTGGTTGCTTCTTCTTTTTTAATAAATGTAAAGAATGAAGGAAAAGCTGCATATCAGATAAAATGTATAAACTACCTTTTCAAATGTTTCTCTTAAATCACTTATATATGGTGCTATGTTAACCAGGCATGTTCATTTTATCATTAGCAATGCCAATTTATGTAATCAATACACAACATGCATCAACAGTGGCATTTCATTATCAGGGAATGATGTTCATCTTATAAGGAAGATATTAGACCCAAAGTACTTAGATCGTGCTGAAGATACTTACAGAGACATGCAACTTACCATCCAAAGGCATGGAACATGGGCTTCTGCTTGGGTCAGTGAAAGTGGCGGTGTATTCAACAATGGTGGTCAACTGGTGTCAAATACATTCATCAACAGCATCTGGTCTCTTTTTTTTTCATGCGTGACATGAGTATACTCTGATGCTGGGTCGAGTACGATGTGTGAGATTGTGATGGACTTTTTTTTTATGAATGCAGGTATCTAGATCAGCTTGGAATGGCATCTAAGTACAACACAAAAGTGTTCTGCAGGCAGACTCTCATCGGTGGCAACTATGGACTGCTTGACACAGAAACTTTTCTGCCAAATCCTGATTACTACAGGCAAGTCTAGAGTTATGAAATTCTATAAGGGGGCGTTTGGATCCTTTCATTTTGGAGGAATTGGAATCTACATAATAGATTAGACTATTTGGCTTGGAATTTGACATTCCACAACTTTCTCCAGTTCATATATCAGCCTATCTCAAATTCATAGGGTGGGAGATGAAAATTGATTCTATAGATCACCATGCTATGTTTCTACTCTCCAACTTATAGCTTGCTCTTGAACTCGCTTCCCTAGAGTAGAAATGCAACATATAAGTATTTCTCTTGTATGGCTAACAATAATATACAAATATATTTCATATAGAACCATATTAGCTTAATTAATTTGTGCCTAAATTATAATTATTAAAATGAATTCAATTCCAAGGATCCAAACAGGCCCTAAAATGATTTATATTGGTGATTATAGACAACGATTTTGATATATATATATATATTTACCACTTTATCAGTGCTCTACTATGGCATCGGCTTATGGGCAATGGAGTTCTTTCAGTTGATATAAATGCACCACGTCAAATACGTGCTTATGCTCATTGTAGGAGACAACAGGTATGGGCTGCACCCTTTTTGTAAATCGGCTGTTTCTTTTTCAACAGAATTACCAGAGCAATTTTGAAGATTTAATCTGATGTTACAAAATTTTGATTGATATGATAATTTTGTGGACTATTGAACCATGTGTTTACAAATGACCACTCTGTTGACTGAGAACATGGTCAAGAGAGAGATCGAATTATATTTGCTGGATTACCCATTCTAACATGATCGCTTCAAAATGCAGCAAGGCATCACGCTTCTGTTGATCAACCTAAGCAACACTACTGGATACAACGTCACTCTACAGAATGACATCAACGTCAGCCTCGGTAAAAGACCTGACCTTGAGAAGCGCAGTTCTTTCACACACAGGCTCAAGAAAGCAGTCTCATGGCTGGGAAGGAAACCAACAAGCGACACCAAGAGGAGGGAGGAGTACCATCTGACCGCCAAGGACGGTGATCTCCAGAGCAAGACGATGCTGCTCAATGGGGTCCCGCTAGAACTTGGAGATGCTGGCAGCATTCCAGCTATGGATCCTGTGCTCGTTGCCGTTGATTCGCCGGTGCACCTAGCACCAACATCCATCGCCTTCGTAGTTCTACCCAAGTTTGAGGCCAAGGCTTGTTCTTGACACATGAGGTCTTGAAATAAATATTTTTGCTGCAGTATGCCTTGAAATATTCCATCGGCCTATTTTGTGAAAGAACTCTTGTGACGTGGGACAAAAACGGGAAAGCATTGTTGTGAGGAGGAAGCCACACTGAATCTGCGATACTGAGACCGCAAGCCACAGCCGATAAACTGGCGTGGATCCGTTTCAGTGCTGGGCTTCCATTTCGACTAGCCTGCTCAGGACCTCAGATTTTCTCTCTCGCCTTTCCACAACCAAAACGCCTACTGACTACAGTAATTCCCACAAAAAAAACTTAAGGCTCTGTTTGGTTTGATTCCAGAGATAACCACGGCATAGACACCGGCTGCGCCACAACTGCGGCGCTTGTTTTGAGCGCCAGAGTTTGGCTTGCACCAAGTTTGGTCGCGAAGCAAATGGCTGTCTGAGAAAATAGAACACCCCGAAGTTGCGGCTAGGCAACCTGCGTACGCCATCTATCTAAATTCTAAACACACCTAGTGACCGCAATACTTTAGCAATGGTTAGTCAAGAGGTCAAACGCTTTCGTCTAAAACAGACGATTATATCTGATTTCGGCAGTTTACAAGCTGCCGACAAGCAAGAGAGTGCCGTTCCTTGTTCCAGCCCTGGCTCTCGATAGGCTCAACCATGGGAGTGACGTATATTTCTCACAGTTCAGCGCAAATACTATTGAAAGAATTATCTGCACATCTTTAGTATGTCAACAATTGTAACAATATCCTGTAGGTTACTCCACAAACAATGGCATCTCTACTACAATCATCTCCAACCTACCAAAGCAATCACAAAACTACCAGAACAAAATTTCAATGACTCGAGTATAAAAAGAATTAAATGGATGGATGGAAAGCATATAAACTTGCCACCTCATAATATCCGCCTCCTTTCTTCATCTTGATCAACCAATCATTCAATCTTCTAGTCTTCTGAGTTATTCTGTGACGAAGGATCAGCCAGTCGAAGAGCTCCTTTTGCACAGTTACAGTATAGAAAAGAATGATGCACCAGTATGATACAGATGGTAAGAATTGTGTTCCCCTATGATACAGATGAAAACTCCAGAGGTATTTGAATGCCAGTTTTCGCAGGGGATGGTCAGTTGTATTGAATGCTGGTTGCTTTCTTGATTATCCAGTATATTTATCCAGCAGCAATCGGCCTCTCCAGCCAACAAACGAAATCATAAACTTTATACTCCCTTGCTGTGTCCAGCATTTGCTGCAAGTCACTCCTTGACATGCTGAGGCTCCAAAATATGGCAGTTTCTAACGAAGTCATTGGAGTAGTTTACATGCTTTGTCCAAAATGGTTGTAGGTTCTTAAAAGCAATGTCTAGCCATGGCTTGCACTGGCCATTGTAATGTATCACTGCAGCCCTCCTGACGCTCTCAATATCTGTCTTGTCTTGGTATCCTAAGCCAAGCAGGTGCCATGATGGGTCGATGCCATGCACATGACCCCTAAATGCTATAAGGGCGGGTGGTAAAGTACCAAATTTCCAGAGTGTAAGACCAGATTTTAGGTTCTGCAAAAGAGATTGAAATTAATGTGAAGACAAATAATGGCAAGCAACAGCTCTTATCATGTTTTAGGTAGTAGTTAACTATGTTTTTTTTAATTATTTATAATTTTCTATGCCTGGAAGAATATATAAGCGTGTGGTGACCAAAGCCAGGTAGCAGAAAAGGAATTCCACTTTTTACATTTACACAAGAATGTTGAATCAAGGTTTCTTTTTAAGATTTTGGAACACTGTACATATTACAAAATCTGCATGCAAAAATACCAGAACGATTTCAGTTCAGAAACATAGTCAATGACCTATGGAACATAGAGTAAGACTGGGAAATGGATCCTTGTGGGTGTAAAATGCATTACCTCCTTCAACCAGAAATGATATGTGTCCCTAATGTTTGTCTTCCTCCAAGCTGCCAGATCAAATATATTCATACCATATGCCCAAGCACATTCATCTGGGTCAAGACTCCGAGCTATCACGGGATGCGAGAAGTTGAAATACGTCCTGAAACGCTTAGACATCACCCAGCTGTCTTCCCCTCTGCATGTTTCCACAGCTCCATTCACCTTCCCTTCAAGATTGATCGCCCAAAGGGGAGACAAATCACGCTGAACAACAATGTCATCATCGAGGAAGACCACCTTGTTGAGGTTGGGAAAGAGCTGGTTGAAAAAAAGTGAATGGATCAAGTTAAAAAGATGTACAAAGTCTATATTTGTTTCACAATCTTTGCTACAGAGCATAAGCTAGCTTTAAAGCTGTATTATATGGTATAAGTGCAACTCAATTATTACTAGAATTTGGAAAAGGATAGTGGAAACTAAAAAGAGCTGGTAGGATATAGCAGCTCAGCACATTAGCAGCAAGCAAAAGTGCACAATCAACACGTGATAATGATCCCGACAAAACAGAAATACGTTTGAATATCTTCATTTGAATCAGATATAGAAAGAGAACTAAATGCATCTTAGTAATGGAATGGTTAGTGGGGTATCTGTTAATTATCACAGTTTCAGCATGCATCACGTGGTAATGATCTAGTAGGTAACCGTAAAGGTCATATTGACTAATCCAGTAAGCTTGAGCCCATCCAAATGGTGTTCTCACATAAGTATTCAGTCAAATTAAATGCACAAGTGAATTATTCACTACTCCCTCCTTCCTAATATATAAGGCGTAACTACTTTATATTTGTGTTCCATAATATAAGGCGTGATCTCTCTAGACGCACGTACACCAATGCAGTAGTACTATTGTTGAGAGAGAGAATTAAATATATTCCTTGGTCTTTGAACTAGAGGTGGTTACGCCTTGTATACTGGGACAGAGGGAGTAGTACATTGAAGTTGGTTTGAACATGCCCTACTACATCTAACAGTACACTATCCCATCCACCTCTGTTGTATGAAAGAAAGCATGCAGTGTGACATTTTCCAAGCTCACTTAGTCAGGAGCCTTGGAGGCAATCACCTAAACAACCTAATGCCCTAGCATAAAGATATGCTAGAAAGCATGACCATGGAATCTGGTTGACACATCAATATGAAGTGCTTAAATAAACCGGTAAAAAAAAGGAAGTGCAACAGATAGAAAGCCAATGGCAAAGCACCTCAGGCAAATAAATGCGGAGATGGTTCAGCAGGGATATGTATTTGGGGCTCCGAGCCTGCAACTTTGAAGCAAGCACCCTAGGATTGTCACTTGCGCTGGAAACTGTTGCATGATCTCCATGATAGTGATTTCTAACTCCACGATGGTTTTCAATAGCCTCTAGTACTGGGACATTTTCTCTTGTCAGCCAGTCAAACTGGTGAACACCTTTTACTTCAACTATTGCAGGAGATATGGAATTAAGAGCAAACCATGAATGCATCCCAGGATATGTTTTCTTATCAGTAATAACATGGAAGACTACTTTCTCAGGCACTGAGGAAGATCGTACAGTTGAGCTCACAACAACTGAAGCAGCAAGAATGTTATCACTGGCTAGAATATAATGTTGGAAGGAATTATCAGAAAGCAAAGGTAACAGTTCTGGTGGCGGTAACTGTTTCCGTGCATGAGCATTTGAGGAGTATTCATCAGTAAGGCGCAGAGACAAGCAGTGGATTCCTTTGGGAATAGCAGTTGCAGCATAATGTTTATACAGCTGTTCTGCCAACCTTGACCTCTTTACCTCCTTATCCATGCTTTCCATCTGCAATATAAGTAATATAAGAATAAATGTTATAAACCACAATAGTGCTCTAAAGCACCTAATCAGGAGCTAAGGTCAAAGGTCAATATTTTATTAAGCAGTGTACAACAAAGCAGCAATACACAATTACACAGAGATGGGAACCTATGCTGAAAAGGATGACCAATTACATATCCAGGAGCAATACACAATTGTACGTTAGCTCCCAGAAAATGTATAGATTCACTTACACAATTGTGAAATACTTCTGCAACTCTAGTTTTTTAGTGATCATGCCCTGTATTAATAGCCTTTATTAAAAAAAGAGCCTGCACCCTTCTTCAGAGAACATATGAAAATAAACCAAGTGCATCTCTAAAGTTCTATAAAGCACAATATATAATGTGATACTATGCAATAATTGCATATTGTCACAGAATAAGTTGTCGTTCTCATGTACATGCCATTCTTGTTCATAATGAATGGGTTTTTGTTATGTTTAATTAGTAGCAAATGTGATATGGATTATTTGAGCGCCCAAAATCAATATGCATAGTCCATATCATATTGGGGGCTTCCAAATACACATCACAAAAACCAATTCAGTTTTGCTTTAAAAGCTTGCTCATGCAGCACTATAACTTTAACAAATTCCAATGCATGTGAATTAAAAAAGGCAAGTTAGTTCCATACCGTAGCTTTCAACCTAACAGCAAATGCTCTAGCATCATAATGGTTATCCTTCATCTCCAAAAGAAAATCCCTGAATGATTCTGGTAACTTTTCATCAGATGGGTATTCCTCATTGTTAACTTGATCAAAAATTCTGTACAGATCTTGCACCAGCCTCTGTTAATATTAAGTAAGAAGCGGTAAATAAATTGTTGTCTCTAAGAAAAAGGGTAAACAAAGAGTCATGAGTTACTCAAAAAAAAGTACAAGGAGTTTAGTAACTCACTGTAGAATCACCCCCCTGCCTACCAAGGAAACTAGGCCCTATTCGCCTCCCCAAGCAATCTGCAAAACAGGATTACAAAGGTTACAAAACACACAAACTATGAGATATAATAAAAAATGTCAGTTCCCTGGAAAGAAATAAGCTAACTGTGATAAAGCACGCATGCAACCCAGGGGTTCTACAGTAAACAGCCAAAGTACTACCCCAATCCCAAATGTAGGTCATTCTAGGATTCTATCGGTCAGATTCACAAAGCATGGTTGATGTTACTAGATTCATCATGGAAAATACTTATATTTAATTTTTACAGATTAGAATCTGCATAGCTTTTACTTATATTTAATTTTTACAGTTTAGAATCTGCATAGCTTTTTTATTTTAAAAGGCAAGTGAAAGAACATTAAGACCGTGTCACTGTCCTAAACTTACATTTGTGATAAGAGGGAGTAAATAATACCAATTCCATACCAGAAGACCTTGAAGCATGAACAAAACTATCTATCTCAGTGTATCAGCCGCTTATAGAAGAACATGTGCCTATAAGGCTATAACACAAGTAGAGAGCTTATGACAACCAAACTTTACACACAGAAATCAAGAATGACCTGCCAAAATATTCCACAAACCCATGATACCTATTTGTCTTTGCAGGTGCTATCAAGTCACATTTCATACAGTCAATCAATGCTGATTGTCTGAACCTTAAGTGCCCAGCCCCAAATTATTTTGCTTAGGTTATTAGGACAAGTATCCCTACTCCCTAGGGTATAGAAATTAAGGTACTTATTAAAGTACCAAAACTGAAGTTCCAGTATTTTGCACAAATCTAGGGGCGGTTTCAGCATAACTTCTCATGACTGGTACACAGGGAAGTGGAGCACGTTTATCTAAAAGTAATCAGCTCACTAGGTGCAGAGGTGGAGCACTTTTACCTACAATTAATCAGTTAGCCAGGCACATCAAGGGCTTAGTTATATCCTTATAAGGCTATATCCATCCTTGATGCCCAAACAATCAGCTACCTAAGATTTTAGAGTCCAGATTAACAGGTACCCAGTTCAGGGTTGAAACATATGATGGGTATATAGAGAAGGACTGATAGTATCTTTCAGGGATCATAGTATGGTGTTTGCTACAGTCTTGCAAGACTCAGCTCAAAACTACAATAAAAAAAGCTCTTCCAATGCTAACACTGCAGCTGATAGGAGTAAATCCAGTCCCTCAATCCTAACCAAAGTGATGGCTTGAAAAACTACATTTCGACCAATGCAAGGAAATTATATGCCTAAGATCCACAAATCTACTCACCTGGAAACTGAATCATAAACCCAAATAGTCGACTCTATCTATTTCAGTTCAAATAAGCACATCAAACAAATAAGATCGCCCACACCTGAGACCTTGAATCTGAAGCTCGTAGGCGAACAAATCACACGTTCTCGGAGAAGCATTCGTACATTACCACATTCCCACCGACCGCGAAATCCTATGCCAAGGATGCTGAGATCCAAGGTTTACCTCCCAAACGCACCAAATCAACAACCCAACCCACCGCAACCAAACCCAGAAAGAAAAGGGAAAAAAAAACTCCACGAGATCGCAGCCGTCCATCTTACCGACGGAGGAGCACTTGCTTCCGCCTGCCTCGAGCGCGGGGACGGCGGCGAGGATGAAGGCGAAGGGCAGGAGGCAGCCGAGCGCCACGACGACAGGGAACGCGACGGCGCGCCAGTACCATCCCCCTCCCCCTCCACCGCCGCGCCGGGCGGCCCCGTGCGGCGGCGGCGGCGGTGGGGGCGGCTGCGGCGCGACGCGCACCTTCATGGAGTCGACGACGCCATTGCTGCTGGAGATGGTGATGCTGCGCATGCTCGGCGAGATCCGCAGCTGCATCCTCCCCCTCCCCCTCCCCCGCCGACGGGAGCTCCGAGTCCGGCGGCCTAGGGTTCCGGCGACGGCGGCGGCGAGGCGGTGGCATTGGGCAGAGACATGCTAATCGCACCGGGTGATACTAATAGGAAATAGCAATGCGCGTCGCCGCGTGCGATGCGAATACGGGGCGGCGCGGGGGTGCTATCGGCGAATCCCCAGGGGATTTTCGAGGCGAGGGATTTGGGGATTTGATTTCTCTTCCGGGAGCCGGGCGGCTAGGCGATGGCCGGCTATGGGGCTATGCTCTGCTCCCGTCTCGCTTGCTTCTCCCCTTCCCTCCTCTCTCTCTCTCTCTCTCTCTCTCTCTTCCGTCCCGGAGGAGAAAGCAGGGGAGCATTTTGTTCGGTTCCTCTGTTTGCTTTCTTTTTTGTTTCTTCTGTTTCTACTCACTCTGTTTCAAAGAAAATATATAATTCTAAATTTGAATTGAGTCAATTTTTAGAAATATTATTAACATCTATGACTTCACATAGGTATACTAGAAAAATATACTGTACAATTAATTTTATAATAATTATTCGATATCATAAATGGTAGTGACTTTTTGTATAGGTCTCTTCAAATTTAAAAATAAATTAACTTCTTAAAAAAATCTAGACTCTAGGGTATATATAAGCATTTTTTCTTTTTTTTTGCTTTAATTCATGGTCCTCTTTATCAATCTTCTCGCAATTTATAGTTAAAAAAACTCACTCTCCTTTTGATGTAGCTGAGTATCAAGATGTTTGGCATATTGTATGTAAATAAAAGCTGATGTCCACGATCACATTTCTACCAATTTTAGTAATTACAGGTGTACTCCCCTTGTCCTTTTTAAGTGTTGGTATGATTTTTGTGCTCGTCAAACTTTCTTAAGTCTTTGCTAGGTTTATAAAAAATATTAACAATATTTGTATCTTCACATAAATTTATTATACTTAATGATACTAATTATATACCATAGATACTAATTTGATCAAGTGTTTGACTTATCGGCAGGGAGAACAACAGTTAAAAAGGTATGGAGGGAGTATAATATAGATGATTTCTTACCTGCTACAAAATACATGCGTGTATAATAACAGATTTAAAGTTTTACACTGGTGTTGTATATATGAGTTTTTCTTGTGTCATAGTATTAATCGAAGCCAGCATTATGCTACAGCAACAAGTGAAAACAGCTCATAATCGTGTCAAACCAACCTTTAGGAGGCTAGAACGTTTTGTATCACTAGCTAGTTGCTTGGAAGGGAAGGACAGGGTGGAAGCTAGGCCGAGAAGAAACCAACGGTTGAGTGACTCAACTTGAGTCCTGTGGAAAGAGAGGACGCCAACGGAGTGTGAGCAGGTGGAACAAAGCAATCAACGCTTGGAAGCTGTCAAAATGACTCGCCTGACAGCGATCCCTCATCGACCAGAGAAGGAAAGGAACGTCCGTGTGTAATTGCGCGGCCATTAATTTCTGAGTATTGACCCTTTTTAATTAATATAAATATCGTACAGAAACTCCCTATCGCTGCGAAAAAAATGCGATGGTGGTTGTTGAAACGAAAACGAAAAGACGTTGAGCAATTTTCGCACCGACAGATTTCGCTCCAGCTGAACGCCCGGGAAGAGCTCAAGTTGACCCCCAGCAAGCTCGCAGCCTCGCACCGGTCGAGGCTGCCAATCGTACGTCATCACTCATGTGAAAGGGAATTTGTTACCTATAAGATAAGATTTGTGCCGGTCAGTCTATAAATATTTTTACCCGGCAGATTTGACCAGCTACTTCTACTGTGCTGCAGAAGCATTTCGTTTTCGCAATATGTAGGAGTAAAAAATATCATGGGAAACGATCGGGTTTGATTGATTTAGTAACAGTTATGCAATTGGACTTTGCATTTTTTAAGTTTGTCAAAAATTTTAAAAATTGCTCTTCAACAGTTTTGCATTTGACTTATGCATTTTGACAAACTTGACATTTGATGGACCAAACTTGGCATTTTTGCATAGGCACAATGGGTTGGCCAATTTTGATATCCCGAGAATCTTGGACTCCTTGTCGTGCCCGTACTCCCCACGTCGTGGTAGTTACCCGCGATACGACTCCTCCCCACGCGCGACTCTTTTCTTTCCCCCGTGCGTCGCTTCTTTTCTTCGCGAGCCGCCTCCTTTCTTCACGCGGAGACGAAGAAGATCCATCGCTGCCTTCTTTTCTTGCAGCGATGCGATGCTAGGAGATCCATCGCCGCCTCCTCTCCTTCCTTCACGTGACGCTACGCCAGGTAGGAGATCCATCGCCGCCTTGTTTTGTTGCAGCAAGGCGAGGCTAGGAGATCGATTGCAGCGACGAGATCGGAACTCGACGACCTGGACCAAACGGCGACGTGGACTTGCGAGATGAACACGGCCGCGCAACGCGCGAGAGAATTGGCGGTGACGGGCGAAGAAATTTCCCGCGAAGATGAAAAATTCCCGGACAAAAATAGTTGGGTCCACTATTTTAGGAAATGTCAAATCAAAATGCCAAACACTTGGAGATGAACTTATACAAACTCCAATAAATACCAAATTCTAATGGCATGCCTCGTCCCTCTGCTATGCTCACAGCTGTTACGCAGTGCAGGTGCATATGCCTGGTGCCCACCCATGCATACAAGCAGATGCCAGATGGTCCATGACTGATGCCTCCTGTGATTCTGTGAAGAAGTGGCGCCTACGTGAGTACACGTCTATGTCTATTCTACATTTCTATACTTGTGGTTGTGCCACGTAAATGCGGGAAAAAAGAACAAATAAAAAGAAGATGCCCAAATTGAGCAGATATTTCCATCTCGTTTTAGTTTAACAAAGAAAGAAAGAAAGAAAGAAATAAATAAATAAATAGCACTTGCGAGATGCTACTGCAGAGGTAGAGGTAGCCTGGCCATGCAGGGGTTGATGGGTGCAGACTTCGGAGTGCATGTTCCTCCGTTTCCTAGCACTACCAGTACCAGCTCCCAGATCTGGCCGCTACTCGCACCGGCGGGCTAACCACGTGCTCACGGCTTAAAATACAGCTCCGTTTGCTCTGCATTCTGCCTCTTTCTTTCTGGCTTCTAGCCTTGTGCCGGCTCTAAAAAGTTCATCGTGAATGGACATCCAAAAAAATGGCTAGGCTAGTCTATCCGGTTAAGATAAATCTATCCGGTTAATATAAATGTGGTCTCTACTCTAGTGTACAGTATACTACGTCTACTTGCAGAGCTCCCGGTCCCGGCAATGTTGAGCAGAGCAGATCTGTGCTAGGGACTTGGGTTGGGTCCCTTGTTTTCAGTGATCTTTTTAGTTCTTTTGGGGAGGGCCGAGGGTGAAAAACAAAGCTGTGGATCAATCAAACGGAGTGCTTTGACAACATGGACTGAATTCAATATGCCTCCTTGTCTGGGGGAGGCCGGCCGTTTGGTTCGGTGGAGGTGGTTTTGGTGGCCTCGGGTTGGTACCTGGTCTTGTTGCCACCACCAACTGATGACTGACGACTGACGAGAAGGAAGCAGCCAACGGGGCAGTAGAGCTGAAGATAGGCAAAGAATTATGGCATCTGTTCTGTTCATCAAAAACTCAAAAATACACTTTGATTGTCTCATGCTTCTAGTAATAAAAAAATATTATCCAAACAACTCCACGATCGATTGATCGAGCCCTCCAAACCTCCTCATCTCTCGAGCCCGTTGGCCAGAGGATAAAATGCCCTTGATTTTTTTGTGTCACATCGGATGTGTCGGAAGTATGTCGAGAGGGGTTTTTAGAAACTAATAAAAAAACAAATTGCATAACTCATCAGGAAACTACAAGACAAATCTATTAAGCATAATTAATCTTTCATTAGCACATGTGAGTTACTGTAGCACTTAAGGCTAATCGTAGAGTAACTAGGCTTAAAAGATTCGTCTCACGTTTTTCAATCAAATTGTGTAATTAGTTTATTTTTTTATGTACATTTAATGTTTCATGCATGTGTCTAAAGATTCGATGGGATGGACGAAAAAATTTTGGGTGGGGAACTAAACAGGTTCTAAAATTTTTTGGGAAATGGACACGGTAGCACTTTCGTTTGTATTTGACAAATATTGTCAATCATGGACTAACTAGGCTTAAAAATTCGTCTCGTTAATTTCGATCAAACTGTGCAATTAGTTTTTATTTTCGTCTATATTTAATACTCTATACATGTATCTAAAGATTTGATGTGACGGGGAATTAAAAAATTTTGTAAATTTTTTTAGAACTAAACAAGGCCAGAGCTGCCGCGTGCTCCGGCCCCCAGCGTCGTCCCCCAGCCTACCCAGGCGGCCACGCCCCCCACGCAGAGGCGCAGTGGCAACGCTTGCCCTGGCCTGTGCAAGCCCTGCTTGATTCGCCTGCAGACGGGGAAAACAAGTGAAAAAACAACGTTGGATTAGGTTGGTCCCTGCTGCTGCACCCTCGGGCTGCAGCCGTGGCAACCATATCCAGCAGCCAGAATACAGCCATGCCGCCACTGTGCGCGTTCGCGGTTTGCATCCTCTATTTGTTCTTATTCAGGGTGCTGCTCCAGACTCTGATATGTTATTAGTCTTATTACTGTACTTACTAATTGTTATTAGTAGTATAATAATCTATGAAACATAAACACATAATCCTAGGAAGCAACACTCACCAGTCACCAGCTCGTGTCGGCAGACCTAACCCCTCTGACATCTCCCTAAACACTCCAGATCACATGTCGGTGATGTATGCATCGTCAGATCATCGCAAAACAGGTGCATTTTCTGTTCCCCAAGACTTTATTCATTGCTATAATAGAGTTACAAGTAGCATGATAAAAGCAACTAGGCATGTTAACTGTGGACCAGGACCACGGTCCTGGTGAAAGCATCAGAAGGCTGCGGTGCATCCCAAGCCTGTGCTACTGTAGCCTGACATCAATGGCTTATGGTTTTCTTCATATTTTTCAAGCGATTGCCCCCTGTGTGCTTGTCAGCATGTCATTGCCCAAACAAAGACGCCTGTCCTCCATGTGCCTTGGGCAGCTCCAACTCCAAGCCTGAGAAACTGGACCATTTGGGCGGACAGCGACTCCTCATGTCGCTGAAAAACTGAAGGGAAATGTCTCGCTAAGGCAAAACGATCAAGAACTGACACTACCATAGATTGGGGTATTTGGTAGTATATTTGGAGTTCAGAAAGCAATGACAGAAACTGTTACAACGGTATTGTGATAATGGGCTTACCAGGATTAAAATCAAAATTGTGCAAGATGAAAGCACAAACTGCCGTACGGTGTATTCAGCTTCAGAATTTGGATAAAATACCAGATATAGGTCAAGACATTTGCAACTGTGGCGACATCATCAATTCGGACATGGATTCTGAGATGCATCCAATTTCTTGGAATGCAATAATCATGATACAACAGTGGGAGTTCAGAAGGGAACAGAATACCGAAAAGGCAACATGGACCACTAACAACAAAGGTAACATTGTTAAAGTTATAAATGGTGTAGAAATGCATGTGACCTGGACAGTATTCTTTGCCGCCACAACCATCCTATCAAACTGCGCAGCATATTGGATCTTCTGAACCCAAGTTTGGAGTACAAGACATTGTGCTATGTGGGCCACAAAACGCCCTAGGCCTTGTTTAGTTCTCCAAAAATTTTGCAAAATTTTTCAGATTCCCCGTCACATCAAATCTTTAGATATATGCATGAAGTATTAAATATAGATAAAAATAAAAACTAATTGCACAGTTTGGTCGAAATTGACGAGACAAATCTTTTGAGCCTAGTTAGTCCATGATTGGACAATATTTATCAAATACAAACAAAATTGCTACAGTGCTCATTTTGCCAAAAATTTTGGAACTAAACAAGGCCCTAGTTTCTCCATTTTTTTTAGCAAAAAAGGCTCTGGTTTCTTTCAGTTATGTATTTACTTATTTTCCTCAACCGCATCCACTACCTTAACTTCTCCTGAGTTAACCCAACTTCTGTTCATAAATGGAGAGCATGTCCGGAATGCAGTTATTCTGCCTGATCTTTTCTTGGGCAGATCCAGCCTGGTATCAGCAGATTCTCCTCCCCACATGCCCACGCTTTCAAGTGTTGGTGGCACCAAATTTGCTTCCAAAAAAGGCCAGATCATACCCAGTGTGTAACAAAAATATCATTGGCCACTGGTTGTACCAGGACTGTCGGTGCCATGCGATGTGCTGGCGTTACATCTGACGAGCATCTCCATCATACAGCAAAGATACAGGGTAAACAATACAACCTGTACACTCACATCTAATAATGTCGGCAGTGTGACAGTGGCCTCTACTATTCACTGTTTTTCCTCTCTCTTTTTTGCAAGAGACTTTTTCAAATGTAATTTTGCCACTGAACAGTTCAGTGACAAACATAGCTACATATATGCCCTAAAAATAATCGTGGTAGCGGCAGTAGTCTACTGCAGGACGCCAAGACCTCAGGTCCCCAAACGAGCTTGCTAAACTAAAATGTCAGCATCAGGCAATTCCAGCACCTTGTGTGTTCCTTTTGATCTAGTTCCTGGTCTGAAGTGATTTCCTTCGATGTACCTGCAGCAAGGGCATAGATGTACTTCAATAAATGTAAAGTAGAAGTAAAATAGAAACCTTTCTGAAAATAATATATAATTGAGATTATGAAGCCAACTTACAGCTCCTTCAGAAATGGATGCCTGTACAACCCTTCGGGTATCCTCCCAATGAAGTTGTTATTGTCTAAGTACCTACCACAAACCATTGTAATATGAAAACATGAGAACCAAAAGAACACTAAATGATCCTTCCTCCCATAGAGAATTCAGGTAAGGTTTAAGCAGCGAGACTCACAAATAGATCAGCCTTGGAATGTGAACTAGCTTAGGCGATATTGATCCGATCATCTTATTATTGGACAAGTGCCTGAAGGTACAAGGATGATCAGATGATCTAGTATTTCTTATTTTTCAAGGGAAAATATGATGACAGGTCTTAATGCGATAAAATCTTCAGCTTCAGAGAAGACTTACAAAATCTCAAGGTTTGTCAAATTTGCAATCTGATCTGGCAGCACACCAGTCAATTCATTGTTGTTCAGGTATCTGAGAGACAAAACTTAGCAGTCAGCAAAGACAGCACTCGCCATTCACGAGAGAAGGATGAATTTGGTAGCATTTTATATTGTGACATACAGATTTCTCAGGGAAGGGAAGCCATTCCCATTGCCGATAAAATCCCTGAGAGTGCCTGTCAGGTGGTTGTTGCCAACATCACTGCAAAAGGAGAATTTATTATTTGCCACGACATCTCACAAACCAGGATGGTTATAATTGAGGTAGTAAATATGACTTGGTTTTCCTTCTAAAGGAACAAGAAATAGAAGGAACCAAGTAACATGTTACTTGAGGTAGTGAACATGACTTGGTTTTCCTTCTAAAGGTGAACAAGAAATAGAAGTTTCAAGTAGGATGTTTACAGGTGACGTAGGTTCTTTAGAGTTCCAAGTTCAGGGGGGATTCGCCCTGTGAAGCGGTTCTCATGAAGATAAAGATAACGAAGTTCTGGCAGGTTTGCAAGCTCCACTGGAATCTCGCCTTTGAAGTTATTGAAGCTCAAATACCTAAACATTCCCAATAACACTTAGAGAAATCAGAAGTGAGCCATTTATCTATCCATATAAACTCAGTACATTCTAAAAATGAACTTACAAGTGTGTCAGTTTCTTCAGTTCACCTATTTCAGGTGGAAGCACATCTTGAAGCTTATTCCACCTCAGGTTCCTGAGTTTACAAGAACACTTGCTTAGATGAAGAACAGATGAAGAACAACTATACTCAAATTAGCCATGGACTAAGGGCATGAAAGTAGTACTAGTGCAGCATTGATTCAATAGCTATCAGTATCTGAGTACATTGAAGGATTGCAGAGAATAAAGAAACTTATGTTCAATGTTGCAAGAACTGAAATGCTCTAAAGTGCAAACATCTTGACCTGAACGCATATACTTCAGTATGAACAAAGATAATCCATACTTACAATATCCTGAGATGTTTCAACCGTCCAATCTGTGGGGGAATTGGCCCTGTCAACTTGTTATTGTGGAGATCCCTATTAATTGAATAGTTAAGTTACATACTGGTCAAAATCACAAAGTTGTTCTACTGCAGCCCTTCACAAGGTCATTCAATAATAAGACCGCCTTCAATTAGTGGTATTTTTTTTTGACAGAAAATAAAATGTGCAACTCAGAGAAATAAACAAAACAGAAGCTGGCATAGTTAAATTAATAAATGATGATGGTTAATGGGTAAATCTAGCTTTCCCTTGCGGCAAATGATCTATCCAAACTCAGGGACATAGCACAGCAGACATGGAACTTCAATGCTTCTTTTTACAAGAGTGTATAAATCTATCAGATAACTTGTTCTGTGCTCTTAGTATCTTACCACCAAATGGCTGTCTTAAAACCAACAGACATTTAACAACAGGTATATGAAGAGCATGGACCCAATCAGTTTATATCAAATAATCATGAAAACATAAACAGCCATGTGCTCCTAGATGCTAATATCGAACATATTAATAAAACAGGACTGACAAGGAAAAGGTTCTTACAATCTTCTTAGATCCAACAGGTTAGTTACTGCTGTTGGGAAAGGACCAACTATTGATACGGCATAGACTTCCCTGAAATAAGATACACAATATGGCATTCAGGCATGTGTGTGTAAAAACGATTAATGATGCATGAACATTCAGACAAACAGTAAACATGATTTTGCAATTCATAGAGTAAGAAACACATGTATAGTAGGTAAATTGCAAATTATCTTATTTATTTCCAACCATGAAATATCCACGGAGTAAGAAAGTAGGTAATGCTGCCTCGTTCTAACAACAGTTTTCTTTTTCTTTTGTGTGTGTGTGTGTGTGTTGTGGGTGGGTGGGTGGGTGGGGGGATGTAGCTTTAACAAAAGCCATAACAAATGGCTGCAGCATGGAGATACGAATGGTGGAGAAAAGTTGATAATTCGGCTAGTGGAGATTTGAGGAAGGGTCTGAAAACTCTCTAGTCATTTTGGGAGCCTGGAGCATCTGGCGGCACAGAAATGATTGTGTCTTCAATGGTGCAACCCCAAATGTTAATATGCTGCCTTTGGCAAGGGAAGAGGCCCATTGGTGGAGCCTGGCAGGAGCTAAGGGGATCTCCCTGCTCACTACCGGAGGAGCAGTCTAAAGGACTACTATAGTGGTCGGGTCGTCATTTTATTTTTAAACCAGCGATTTAGTCTCCTTGTAGTGTGGGTCTGGGTCTATGTATGACTCTCTCTTCTTCTATTAATACAATGATACGCAGCGCTCCTGCGTGTTCGAGAAAAAAATGTGTGTAGCCAAATAGTTTTGTGACAATATTTGCAAGGCCAGGAGCCTTCTCAATTTACTAGGTGATAAAGACTTTCCTGTGTTGGAGCAAAACAAAAAAAAAATACTTTTAAGGCTTCAAGTCTTACACCTTTTTTATCTCTGGAAATAAACTTTGCAACCATAAAATAACTTCCAAATGCTCATCCATACCAGGAGCCCAGGAGACAAGGTACAATCAAGAAAATGGCAAAATGGTTCTTACAGTTCTGTCACGACTCTGTAATCCCCTTGCTGAGAACATGTCACACCGGACCAGGGGGGTAGATCACCATGCCCACAAGGATCATCGCCGACCCATGAGTATACAACTCTCCAGCCTAGTGAAGATTTGATCTCATTCAATGCTTTCACTGCATAAAATTGACTGATTTTAGTTCCAGTACTTAAGCACTGAGCACCTACTGAACAGTTTACAAACATTGCTAACTGTGAGCAATGTCTGCAAAGCACAACTACTGTCCCGAGTACTCAAGCAATCAGGAACCACAACACTACATAGTGCACGTTAACTATCATGAATTTATGAACATTAGTTCAGTTACAACTCAATCACAAAGTCTCAGCAATCACCCCCTTGGAACTGTTGGGCCCAAATTCTGCAGAGAGTATATGCTATTATACATAAGAACTAAAATTACCACATATGAAACCAATTTACATCTTAATTGAGATACTAATAAATGGATCCAACAGTGTTGCGCCAGAGTTTATGCAAGAACAATTATATATCACGCGTCTCCAGAAATGCACAGCCGAGCCCGTGACTGCAAGGGAGGCCAATGCTACTCGTACGGCCGTACAAGTAGAACAGACGCCCAATTCAGCGCCACTGAGCAGGGAAACGCATGGCTCCGGATGGAAGGCTGGGTTCAGATCTCCAATGGCGCGCACAAAAGAATCAATCTTTCTTCTAAAACGCCGACTCGCAGTGAGCAGCCAGGAGTTCGCGGACGGGATCGGAGGGTGTGGCAAAAGGGGGAAGGAACAGTCACGTACCGTCTCTCTTCACCGTCTTGCCGAGCGCCGAGCCAGCCAGGAGGAAGAGGAGGAGAACGTGGAGAGATAAGGCGCGCGCGAACGACGCCGCGGCCATGGCTGAGGAGGGGACGGTGCGCTAGTACTGGCGCAGCGCGCGGCCGGGCACCATAAGAGACGAGAAGGGGAGTGCCGGAAGGGGAAGGTGGCGCCGCACCGGGATGGGGTAGTGGCGTAGTGGGAGTGGGACTGTGGGAGACTTGGAGGAGTGGCCGAGTGGGAGTCGGCGGGTAGGCACTCACGGTCACGGAGTCACCCTGTCAGTCTGTCACAGGGGCGCTCGCGGAGGCGGATTTCACTTGCCGCGTCGTCGGTGGGTTGGGCAGGTTCGGTACTCCGGTCGTTGCGTCCGGTCGGAGCGCACCGTGGCGGCGCGGCCGTGCTCGCCGACCGGATCTCCGCCTTCTCCGGTACCAGAGACGTGGATTGCCGCCGAACGGCGCCGGACCGTGGCGGAAATTCAGGCGATCGCTTCGCAGGAGGAAGCGTTCGATCGGTGGCTGAACTAACTAAACCTTAGTAAAGTTCCAAACAACTTGACTAAAAAAATTAAAATAATTTAGTTCCATTTCAAGAGTAGCTAAAATTTAGTAAAGAAAACAGATCCATAGTTTAAAATTCACCGCAACGCGAACGCGGCATCGAGTGCGGAGTACTAACACTCAGGCAATTAGAAATGGGGACAGGATTATTGAATAGGGTTCTGTGTAGTGATGGTGAACGTAGAACATATGTATAATCCCGGTTTCTTTCAAAATCAAAACTACGTATAATTATATTCGAGTACAATCTCCGACTCTCGTATGAGGGGGCAGAAAAGGAATTGTTGGTAGATTTAGGAGGTCAGGGGAAAAAGCAAAAAGTATTTTTACCCTCCTCAACTATTCAATCAATAGTTACAATAGACTAAGCAAAAAGTGTCACTTTTGTCATGTTCTATTGTTGACGTAGACTAGTTAAAATAGATAATAGTTACAATAGACTAACAAAAAGTGTCACTTTTGTCATGTTCTATTGTCGACGTAGACTAGTTAAAATAGATAATGTGAGCATAGCAAATAACACACAAATTAAGAAAATCATAGAATATTCATATAATTTTAAGCTAGGCACTATTCCATATAAAGCCAGTCTCAGTAGAAGGTGTTACCTTCCAATTTCAAGACACAAAACTACATAAAACGGATTTCTCTTAGTGCATATTTTTATTACACATTTTCGTAAGGTTATTTTAGACTTTTATGCGTTCCACCGGTCTCTCTCTCTTCCTCGCTCACCAACGAAGGTGCGCCTGGACAGAGCACGCCCGCTCGCGCTCGTGGCCAGCGGAACCGCATCTGACGAAGCTCACACCCGTGGTCGGTTCCTATCCGTATCGCGCTCGATCCGTATCGCGCTCGCTCGTGCGCAAACGACCTTATTCGCGGTGAAGGACCTCGCCCAGCGGAGGAGACCATGGCGCACCTTGGTTGAAACGATTGGTTTTCCTATGTTTTGGATACACGGCTCACTCGTTTCGTCCCCATAAAACATTTCTCCTTCTCTTTCTTTCTCAATACATGGCCTTGTTTACTTTCCAAATTTTTTGCAAAATTGCTACAGTATCTATTTCGTTTGTATGTGACAAATATTGTCCAATCATAGACTAACTAGGCTCAAAAGATTCGTCTCGTCAATTTCGACCAAACTCTGTAATTAGTTTTTATTTTCATTTATATTTAATACTCCATGCATACGTCTAAAAATTCGATGTGATGGAGAATCTGAAAAATTTTACAAAAATTTTGAGGAACTAAGAGCATCTCCAAGAGCTTTTGTAAATCTCACTCTATAAATCATTATTTAGAGAGTCATTTGCATAAAAATAGTTTTCTATACTTTTTTACTTTCCAACAGTTTTGCTAAATCTCATGCGCACTCTAAAAGTCATTCTCGTCTTCTATATTTGGCTAGCGAAAAACCCGGAATAGACAATGGCTATATTTGGATGACCATTTAGAGAAGCTGTTGGAGGGTAATTTTTCACCAAAATTGCAATTCCTAGCATTTAGGAAGAATATACAAAGTCTCTTGGAGATGCTCTAAACAAGGCCCATGTAAAAGCTCTATTTCCAATGATGTGGCACCCTATTTAATATGTATGAAACTTACATAGAACCCGCATTAAGACTGACCTAAGATCAAGCATGATTCTAGCAAAGTATAATTTTTGTTTTGATATTTTGTTGGCTAATTTTTAATTATTTTTAAAATATGGAAGCGAATTTTATGTTTTTTATTTGCATAGTTTATAGACAAAAAATATTCAAATAAGTTTATTTTTGGAAAAATATCATTGAACTATCAATGTAGTTTGATTTTATCGTCCTCGTAGCTAATGTGGTGCCACAATAGACAAAACCAGCATCTAAATTATGGCCTTGTTTAGATCCATTTTTTTTTGGATTCTAACACTGTAGCACTTTCGTTTTTATTTGACAAATATTGTCCAATCATAGAGTAATCAGGCTTAAAAGATCCGTCTCATAATTTACAGGCAAACTGTACAATTAGTTTTTGTTTTCATTTATATTTAATATTTAATGCTCTATGTATGTGGCGCAAGATTCAATGTGACAGGAATCTTGAAAAGTTTTTTGTTTTAGGGGTGAACTAAAACAGGTCTATGTAAGGCCCTGTTTAGTTTCCCACCCAAAAATTTTTCATCCATCCCATCGAATCTTTGGACACATTAATAGAACATTAAATATAGATAAAAAATAAACTAATTACACAGTTTGGTTGAGAATCGCGAGACGAATCTTTTAAGCTTAGTTAGTCTATGATTAGCTTTAAGTGCTACAGTAACCCACATGTACTAATGACAGATTAATTATGCTTAATAGATTTGTCTTGCAATTTCCAGACGAGCTATGTAATTTGTTTTTTTATTAGTTTATAAAAACATTTCCCGACATCTTTGCGACATATCCGATGTGACACCCAAAAATTTTTCATCTCCAATCTCTAAGGTAAATGGTTTTGAAAGCTGCGGGATCAGAGTCGGACTATGTGACTAGATGAGGGGATGGAAAGGACATTTTTAGATCAGATAAAAAAAAAAGGAAAAGGTACTGTACATTATGAACCCTTTTGGGGGAGGCTGCAAACAATATCCGGTTCCGGCCCATCCAAGTGAAAAGCCAATTGCCCAGGCGTATATGGGCCTCTTCCATCAGAAAACCCACGCGACGCGACACGGACGACGGGACGAGCACGTGAAGTCAGCTCGCACGGCCTAATCCACTAATCGCAGGCCCGGAGGCCTCCGCCTTGCGCCAACTGGCACGGCGCCCGCTCCCACACGGTCACACACCACACCGGTACCGCGGTCAGCTGCCCTGTACAGGCTGTACCGACTTGCCGTGGCTTCTAGGCAGGCCTGCCCTGTCCCTGTTGGATGCCGGATGCGCGTCCGCCCGCGCTCTCACGCTGTCACGCATGGCGTACGGCTCCCGGGCGGAGCCGCGCGCGTGCCATCCGGTCCGTCGAAACGCGATGGCCGCGGCCGAAGCCCGCCACGGCAAACGACGCGGTTCGCGGACAAACCGCGCGCTGCACAGTGCACACCGACACCAGATGCTCACGAGAGTCAAAGGTATTATGGACTTCTGCTTACCAACCCAATCAGGACCGAACTTTTGGCAACTAGTTCGCCTTTGTCCAGTTGTTTTCCATGCCGGCCAAAACTTGTTGGTCTTGCTAGCCGCTGTTTGTGTCAATGTAGTGCGCCTCGGTCCAGTTTCAGGTTTTCCATGCCAAATTTGGCCAAAATTTGCTGGTCCCGCTGTAGTGTCAATGTAGTACTGTAGCACCAAAAAATTGCTGGTTAGCTTTGGTTGCTTCGCAATATAAGCACAAATTAAAGACAGGATTAGAATCCAACAAGGACATGTATATGCTGCTACGGTACTCTAACCGTTTGGGGTTAGATCATCCAGAATCATTTTTTTGATAGCAAATCCTTTCCATTAATGGTGATAGAATCATAATCAGCAAGAATGCTTTTAAATACGAACGATCCAGATAGCGTTTTAACTAAGGCCTTGTTTAGTTCCGAAATTTTTTTTGTTTTCGAAATTATAGCACTTTCGTTTTTGTTTGACAAACATTGTCCAATCACGAAGTAACTAGGCTTAAAAGATTCATCTCGCGATTTACAGGTAAACTGTGCAATTAGTTTTTAATTTTGTTTATATTTAGTGCTCCATGCATGTGTCGTAAGATTCGATGTGACGGAGAATCTTGAAAAGTTTTTGGTTTTTGGAACGAACTAAACCAGGCCTAAGTCTCGGGTGAATCCAAACGAACTAAACAAGGCCTAAGTCTCGGGTGAATCCAGGCCAATTAATCATAAGGTTTGTCTGAAAATAGGTGAGATCATTAGAAACAATTAGCATTATAGAATGTTTTTTCCATTGAAATTCTCAAAAACATCGGTCGTAGCTCTGCTCCGTACTGCTTCTTTGATTTGGCTCTGGCTCTGTTTGCGCATGTCTTGTACATTATTATGTAACCATATAATATTTATTGTAGCAGCTTCTGATTTGACAAATTTTTAACTGAAAATGGAGAGGAGCTAGAGGAGCAGGTCTCGACAGCTCCTCCATAGTGGTTTCTAAAAGGTTGTTCAAAGTTGAAAGTTGGAACATAAACACTTTTTTCCGTAGATAAAAATAGCTCTAACTTTTTTTGCCATTTGGTGTGACCTGGTTTGAAACATTGTCGAACTCGGTGCCAGAGTTACACCAAACGAGCTATATTTATGAATTATAATACGGTTTTAGATAATGTAAGGTCCATTTCTCGCTGTAAAACCATAAACGGTGAGACGTATAAAACCATCGCTGAAGAGATTTCTTTTTCGACCGTTTCTTTCTCTACGAGGCGAGCGTAACAAGCAAACACGCACACCTTGCAAAGGTATAATAAGCAAATAAAGAATCTGATCCTACATAATACTAGTACTAATATGAAAATAACACCTCATCTAGTCGTTTCCCAGCTGGTGCCGTCGCACCATCCTTTTTACCAACAGTCTGCCCTGCACGCCATTGCCGGTAGAGACCGACCGCAAGGCGTGCAACCGAAGCAGTCGTGAATGGTTCTATTGGCAGTCGGTGGGTCAGCTTGGCCCCGCCCGGTTCGTGGGCCCCCACCTCACCTCACACACCTCGTGCGATGTGTGGAAAAAAAAGGCCGTAGGCGTAGGTTCGTTGCGTTCGCACGCACCCTCCTATTTAACCGGCTCCTTCCCTCCCCTCTCCCCAGGACAGACAGAGAGACAGGAAACTCCTCTTCCTCTCCAGTCTCCAACTCCCTCCTCACCCAGATCCAGATCTCGCGGCGAGGCGAGAGGGCGGAGAGGCCGCCGGAATCGGATTGGCAAGGACATCAGGAGGTATACCTCTCTCCGTCTCTGTTCTCGGATCCTTTCTCTGTCCCGGCAATTCCGCGTAGGCAGTAGCCAGCCCAGTCCCGTTTTTGCTGAGGAAATCCTCTCTTTGCTGTGACCGAGCACTCAAATCGGAACCACTCACCCTCTGGCACTTGTTCAGATTTGTTTGCTGCGTGCTGTCTAAGGCGCGGGGTCGACTCTAGTACTCAACCCCAACGATCAGCGTCTGTTTTTCGATCGATTAGAATCAGGAGATCGCTTATACTCCTACACCTTAGGGGACCGTAATAGGATCCAGGCCGCGTTCTAGTATTTCTTTACTTTGTTTTGGTCTCTAGAAAAATTGGCGAGGAGGAAATGGTCGTCGTCAGTATGTATTGTCAAATGCCATTGAGCAGGGAGCCAGGGAAGACTGGTCATACGTTTAGTTTTTTTATTTATCACCAAATGTCAGATCTCTACTGGGCATCACCACGTCAAACTACTGCAGTGATCATTGGCGTTGATCACGAGTCTTCAACACAACTGTGCACTGAATTCATTGAATGGCTTATACGGCCATTTTCTTTTCAAAATATGTTATGTGCTCAGGGTTCCTTACTCAGCTACTGTTTTTGGTTTGCAATGGGTAATCTGAAGTATGTATATGAGCCGGCACGCCCACAAAGATTTGCTAGTGGCAATGTTGGCAGTATAAGTGGTTGTAGCAACAAAATTTTTTTGACTGATGATCTCTGTTGACAAAAGTCAACCAGATTGGTATGCTTCAGTAGTGTGCATGTCCGCTGTTGTTAGATCGTGCACATTGTACACCACTTGTCACAGTATTATTATTTTGGTTTTAAGATGTTGTCGTTAATCATTTATTATTTGTCGCTAGCGGCTTTTCAGCAAATAAACTGATTTGTGAATGCTAACGGGTAACGGCAACCCCAGAAACTTGGATAGTTAACTGCCGTTATATGAAATAATTTATTCGACTTAGTACTTCTTTTACAGCTCAAAAAGTTTTTTTTTTTGGGAAATATCTGAGAGAGCCATTAATTTTGAGTCTTTGTGCATAATATAAACCATAGCTGGCATGCCCATGATGATTGCTACTGGCAGTGTTGGCAGTATCAGACTATCAGTGGCTTGTAGCAACAATTTCATTGACTGATATCTGTTGACAAAAGTCAACCGGTTTGGTATGCTTCAGTAGTGTGCATGTCAGCTGCTGTTAGATCGATGCACATTGTACACCACTTGTCACAGTATTATTATTTTGGTTTTAAGCTCTTGTCATCTCATTATTTGTCGTTACCGGCTTTTCAGCAAATAAACTGATTTGTGAATGCTAACGGGTAACGGCAACCCCAGAAACTTGTACGGTTAACTGCCGTTATCTGAATTAATTTAATCGACCTAGTACTTCTTTTACAGCACAAAAAGTCTTTTTCTGGAAATATCTGAGAGAGCCATTATTTTTGAGTCTTTGTGCATAATATACATCATGGCAACTATGCTCTTGTTGCAGTGAGGCATGCTTACTAACATAACTAATTGCTGTTATTGTCATATTCCACATGCAGTCACACTTAGCAAGATGGTGAAGATATGCTGTCTTGGTGCTGGATATGTCGGTGGCCCAACCATGGCTGTCATTGCACTGAAATGCCCTGCTATTGAAGTTTGTGTTGTCGACATCTCAGTTCCACGCATTGCAGCATGGAACAGCGACCAGCTCCCAATTTATGAGCCAGGCCTTGATGATGTGGTCAAGCAGTGCCGTGGCAGGAACCTATTTTTCAGCAATGACATTGAGAAGCATGTTGCTGAGGCTGATATCATCTTTGTCTCTGTCAACACGCCAACGAAGACCCGTGGTCTTGGGGCTGGCAAAGCTGCAGATCTAACCTACTGGGAGAGTGCAGCCCGCATGATAGCAGATGTGGCCAAGTCTGACAAGATTGTTGTTGAGAAGTCCACTGTCCCTGTCAAGACTGCTGAGGCCATTGAGAAGATCTTGACACACAATAGTAAGGGAATTAACTTCCAGATCCTCTCAAACCCAGAGTTCCTTGCAGAGGGCACAGCAATTGAGGACCTTTTCAAGCCTGATCGTGTGCTCATCGGTGGTCGGGAGACTCCAGAAGGCCAGAAGGCTGTTAAGGCTCTGAAGGATGTCTATGCCAATTGGGTCCCCGAGGATCGCATTCTCACAACCAACCTATGGTCAGCTGAGCTGTCCAAGCTTGCAGCAAATGCCTTCTTGGCTCAGAGGATCTCTTCAGTGAATGCGATCTCAGCTCTGTGTGAGGCTACTGGTGCCAATGTGGCAGAGGTAGCCTATGCTGTAGGCAAGGACTCGAGGATCGGACCCAGATTCTTGAATGCTAGTGTTGGTTTTGGAGGCTCCTGCTTCCAGAAGGATATCCTCAACCTTGTGTACATCTGCGAGTGCAATGGACTGCCTGAGGTCGCTAACTACTGGAAACAGGTTATCAAGATTAACGACTACCAGAAGAGCAGATTCGTAAACCGTGTGGTGTCTTCCATGTTCAACACTGTATCTGGAAAGAAGATTGCAGTGCTTGGCTTTGCATTCAAGAAGGACACTGGTGACACGAGGGAGACGGCGGCCATTGATGTCTGCAAGGGCCTTCTTGGAGACAAGGCCAAGATTAGCATCTATGATCCACAAGTGACTGAGGACCAGATCCAGCGTGATCTTGCAATGAACAAGTTCGACTGGGACCACCCAATCCACCTGCAGCCAATGAGCCCAACTGCAGTGAAGCAGGTCTCTGTGACCTGGGATCCGTATGAAGCCACCAAGGGCGCACATGGTATCTGCATCCTGACTGAGTGGGATGAGTTCAAGGCTCTCGACTACAAGAAGATCTATGACAGCATGCAGAAGCCTGCGTTCTTGTTCGATGGCCGCAATGTAATTGATGCTGAGAAGATGCGGGAGATTGGCTTCATTGTTTACTCCATTGGGAAGCCCCTTGACCCCTGGCTCAAGGATATGCCTGCTGTGGCTTAAGTGGTAGAAATCCTAGACAAAATGTTGCTGTTTGTTCGAGGGCTCCAATCTGCATCCACATTCCCTGCCCTTTCATCCCCTATAGTGGGTCATATAGGTCATAGTGAACAGGGTCGTTTGCCCTTGTGTTTTGACTGTAATGTACTTCAAATGGATGTATTATCTTTTGTTGTCTGGTTACAGATAAATGAATAATAAATAGCAAGAGTTATCAGATGATCTCTATGTTAAATGTATACTAGCGCATATGTGTTTGAAGCTGTTATCATAAAACACAGCAAATCAGCTGTGCAACCCTCAACACCACTGGTAAGCTAAACTGTCTTCTCCGTAAGCTATTCGTTGATTCAGTTTTACAGGGAATTACTGAAAAATCCAATTGTTGTGTGTTTTGTGCTGAATATTGGTCTCTAGTCAAACCAGCAAAAGGAACGTCATGACTCATGACTGACCAGAAATTATTATCACTCACAGCAAGGATGACGGGGGAAAAAATCTCTAATTGTCTCTGGATTTTTATGGTGTACCTGAGCCCTGAGATTGGCAGAGGCAAGAAATGCAATATGCATGTCCTTTAACAAACTTAACGGACAGTTATAGGATTGTAATCGTACACCATCTTTTCTTTGCCCTTGCAAAGGACATCAGTACATCACATCATCTTTGTGTTTCAGAAGGCGTACATCGCCACTATATATGACCGTTACGCATTTGCATATGCCACTCACCGTGCACGGTTGGACCCTGGTCTTTCGACCACCACTGCCATCGCAGCTCTCCTCGTGCCGATCAGCGCCATGCGGCCGTCATCGTCCATAGCATCGTCGAGGGGCACAGCGGCGCCGCGCATGTACTTCATCCCGTTCCCGACGCCGGGCCACGCGCTGCCGATGGCCGACCTCGCCCGCCTCTTCGCGTCCCGTGGCGCCGACGCCACGCTCGTCCTCACGCGCGCCAACGCCGCAAGGCTCGGTGGCCCCGTCGCCCGCGCGGCCGCCGCGGGCCTCCGCATCCGTATCATCGCGCTCACGCTGCCCGCAGAGGCCGCTGGGCTCACGGGTGGTCACGAGAGCGCCGACGACCTTCCCAACCGCGAGCTCGCCGGGCCTTTCGCCATCGCCGTTGACCTTCTCGCGCCGCTCTTCGCTGATCTCCTGCGCCGCCAGCCTGCCGACGCCGTCGTGTTCGACGGCGTCCTCCCGTGGGCAGCCACTGCCGCCTCGGAGCTCGGCATCCCGCGGTACGCGTTCACCGGCACGGGGTGCTTCGCGCTCTCGGTGCAGCGTGCTCTGCTGCTCCACAGCCCGCAGAATGGCGTGGCGTCCGACACAGAGCCGTTCCTCGTCCCGGGCCTCCCCGACGCGGTGCGGCTCACCAGGTCGAGGCTCGCCGAGGCGACGCTCCCGGGCGCGGACTCGCGTGAGTTCTTGAACCGCATGTTCGACGCCGAGCGCGCCACGACCGGGTGGGTCGTCAACTCCTTCGCTGACCTCGAGCAGAGGTACATCGAACACTACGAGAAGGACACGGGGAAGCCGGTGTTCGCCGTCGGGCCGGTCTGCCTCGTCAACGGCAACGGCGACGACACCCTGGAGCGCGGCCGCGGCGGGGAGGCCGAAACGGCCGTCGAGGCCGCGCGCGTGCTGAGGTGGCTGGACACGAAACCCGCCCGGTCGGTGGTCTACGTCTGCTTCGGCAGCCTCACCCGGTTCCCGCGGGATCAGGTGGCCGAGCTCGGCATGGGCCTCGCGGACTCCGGCGCGAACTTCGTGTGGGTCGTCGGGGACAAGAACGCGCCGCCGCCGCTCCCGGACATCGACGGCGCGGCGCCGGGCCGCGGGCTGGTGGTCAGGGGGTGGGCGCCGCAGGTAGCGGTGCTGCGGCACGCGGCGGTGGGCGCGTTCGTGACGCACTGCGGGTGGGGTGCGGTGACCGAGGCGGCGGCGGCGGGCGTCCCGGTGCTGGCGTGGCCGGTGTTCGCGGAGCAGTTCTACAACGAGGCGCTGGTGGTGGGGCTCGCGGGCACGGGCGTCTCCATGGGCGCGGAGAGGGGGTACGTGTGGGGAGGCGAGGCGCTGGGCGGGGTGGTGGTGGGCAGGGAGGCAGTGGCGGAGCGGGTGCGCAGCGCGATGGCGGGCGAGGCGCTGCGGGGGAGGGCGCGGGAGGTCGGCGAGCGCGCGCGGCGCGCGGTGGAGGCGGGAGGATCCTCGTACGAGGCCGTGGGCGCGCTGCTGGAGGATGTGCTGCGGCGTCTCAACACCTACGCCACGGCCAGGACGCCGGGACGGGGAGGACGAGGCGGGATGCCGTGATTTGAATTGAAATGGCTGGGCCTCCGTTGCTGTGTTGGTAATTTCTTTGCTCCCGCGAAATGCAAGGGATGCAAGCGGGTACTGAAATGGACTAATGCTTTGTTTCTGTTAGGAAACTAAACACTTTAGGAAAAGTCTGGACTAGTTTAAGCAAGTTTCAGGTTTTCCTATCCTAGAAGGATATGGACTCATACTAGTCCAAATTAGAACTATCATACCGTATATGGAGTATTCACTGGACTATATATTTGGAGGAGCACCCGATGTAATTGAGATCAGAAATAAGAAATAAAGAGAAGAGCTCCACCGTAACTTTGTGTCTCCTGTGTTCTTACTTTTGGCTTGTGTGATTGTGCAACGAAGAGATAGATCCTTACCGATAGTAACGTGATTACTTAATACGTTATCAGCACGAGACTCTACCATCCTCTGCACGTCGCCATCAATACAAGGTTGTGACTTGCGACCATATCGTTTTCTACATCGACGCCGAGCTTGCCGAAAAGCTACGACAGCGTCGACTTCGTTATTGCCGGTCCCGGATCTGCTTCCTCTTCACAGCTCCCGGCCTTCACTGCATCAAACTTCAACCTGCGTCACGAGATCAGCTACACTACACCGACGGCATGTAGCAATCGCGTCTTGCAGTACGCTTCTTCCAATAGAAATTGATCTGGAGTTCTTTTTCCCCAAATTTGTTCTTGCGGCTGTTCAGATCTGATTCGATTCTCTGGTAGATTTTTTATCTAAGATTAGATAGAATCATGGAGATAGTAATCCATAATCATATCTGAGGAACAGCTGTAGGTTTTTGCACTTGCAATCGATGAGGCTGGCATTTTTTTTAAGTCACCGCTTACTCATCCTAGCTAGCTAGCACATTCTGAATCTCTTATTAGTTTTTAGAAGAGCGTGGTACTGCATGACACACTAGTGGTGCCGCCGCATGGCTATCACGCTGTAAAGCGCCGCTTAATGGCTCCTGCACATGACATGAAGCCAAACTCGATTTGAGTTCATGGTCGACCGGCTGGAAGCTGTGTTCTTGTCAAATTCGATATGGCTAACTATTTTTTTTTGCAAACTATAGAAATAATAAATCTGATTCTTGAAGAATCAATTCTGCTAGGTAATTTATAAGTTATGAAATTTTACATATGAATTCTCAGATACTGAATGTTGAATTATATTTGTGCATTATTTATTTATTTATAGTTATGAGAATATAGATATGTGTATGTAACCTTTAGACATCTACAGACCACAACTGTCTTTTTGCCAACCAATATATATATATATATATATATATATATATATCATACAGATATGTCTGACATTGTCAAGCGTGAATTCACTGAGCTGTACCCGAATGGCAACAATTACCTGGCTTGGTCTATTGATGCTGAGATTATCCTTAGTGGTAAAGAACTCCTGAAGACTATTAAAACCATAGATAAGGCTGCTATTGCTTCTGATGCCGAGAAGGCACAGGCTCTGCATTTTCTTAGGCATCACCTTAGTACTACCCTGAAGAATGAGTACATGACTGAAAGAGACCCAAAAGTCTTGTGGGATTCATTGCGTGAACGCTTTGAAAATATTGAATCTATGATTCTACCCAAAGTACAACGCGATTGGCAGAACCTTCGCTATCAAGATTACAAGACTGTTGAGGACTACAATACCGCTCTATATGGGATCGTCACACGCATGAAGCTGTGCAAACTTCCTGTAGAAGATAAAGATCTCATAGAAAAAACTCTATCTACCTTTCACCCCAAGATGACTCACATTAGTCGCCAATACAAAAAGGAGAATTATAAGACTTATGTTGAGTTAAGCAATGCCATGTAGCAAGATCAAGGTGAAGATGAGACCATCATGCAGAATCATCTTTCACGGCCTACTGGAAGTATGGCTCTGCCTGAAGCAAATGCTACATCTTTCAAGAAGAAAGGTGATAAAAGGGGGAAAGGGGAACAGAAAGCTCCTGTAAAATATAATGACAAGAAGTCCAAAAACTTCAAGAAGAAGGAATGGAAATCAAAGAAGATTCCATCAGGGGGAGAATACGGTAAACAAGACCAGGAATGCTATAAGTGTGGTATGCGAGGCCACTGGTCACGTATATGTCGCACACCTAAGCATATAGTGAATTTATATCAAGAGCTCAAGAATCAGAAGAAGTCCATGCATGAAACCCATTATGTTGAAGGAAATAAATCAACACCAGAAGTGGGTGAATGTTCCAAGGCTGCAAGGGATCAGAAACCTTCCAAGTGTGAAGCAGCATCAAAAGAACAGCAGGATGGCATGAATACTGACAAAAATGAAGATCTTGACCTTGACAATTTTGAAGATGATGACCTTCTGGGAGATGAGATGATGGATGACGTGCATGGAGACTCTATGTAGTCTTCCACACTCTGTCTAGTCTTCCAGATTGTATCTTAGCTATTCTATTAAGTATTAAGTTTAAATAAGGTTGGCATTAAGATTAGGTTTTAAAAGTTCCTGCAAGAATTTGTGGTCTGTGGTGTCAGCTCATATAGGAGCTTCGGTTATTTTGTGTCCTGTAGACCTTATTAATATATTAATAATATATATATATATATATTCTCAGATTATTCGTTATATTATGTTTTTAAGCTTTTATCTGATTACTATATATTCCTGGAGTAATTTCATTTTTTTATGAATAACGTAGTACTATGGCTATGGATGAGGAAATGTGTCTGGTAGACAGCTGTACCACAAATACTATATTGCGGGATACTTGTTACTTCCAGACTCTTAGAAAGAATGAAGGAGATGTAACAACTATCGCTGGCAGCGGTAAGCATATTGTTGGCACTGGAAGGGCCACAATAATACTCCCTAATGGAACAGAACTAGTAATCCAAGAAGCATTACTTTACCCTGAATCAACTAGAACTTTGTTGAGCTTCAAAGACATACGTGCAAACAATTTCCATGTAGAAACCAATGATGATAATGGTACAGAACGCCTTATCATGACAAAAATGCACGGAGATGAAAAGACTATGGTTGAAAGCTTCCCCTCCATAAAAGATAGCCTGTACTACACATTCATAAAGCCTATTAAAGGTTTCGTTGCAATGAAAACTATCTTTAAGAACCAAGAAGCATATAGAACTTGGCATGATAGACTAGGACATCCTGGACTTCGTATGATGCAGAATATAGTTAAAAATGCTAATGGCCATAACTTGAAGACTAAAGAATTCCCAAATCAAGAAGATTTTCTTTGCCTAGCATGTGCAAAAGGGAAACTTATAACTAGACCCTCAACTTCAAAAATTCAAGCAGAATTGCCTTCATTCCTAGAAAGAATCTAGGGTGATATATGTGGACCAATTACACCCCTGTCAGGGCCATTTTGATACTTCATGGTATTGATTGATGCATCTAGTAGATGGAGTCATGTATGCCTATTATCCACTAGAAATCATGCTTTTGCACGGCTTATGTCACAAATAATTCAATTAAAAACAAATTTTCCGGATGAACGAATTAAATCCATCAGAATGGATAATGCTGGAGAATTTACCTCGAAGGTGTTCAATGATTATTGTATGGCAATGGGAATCAAAGTGGAACATTCTGTACCACACGTGCATACCCAAAATGGCCTAGCAGAGTCATTAATTAAGAGGATCAAGTTAATCGCACGGCCATTACTACAAAACTGCATGCTGCCGACCACATGTTGGGGGCACGCTGTGTTGCATGCAGCTTCACTCATACAACTAAGACCATCTGCTTATAATGAATTTTCTCCTCTACAAATAGTGCATGGCAAAGAGCCTAATATTTCCCATCTGCGTAAATTTGGATGTGTTGTATATATTCCAATACCACCACCTCAGCGTACTGCAATGGGCGCTCAACGAAAACTTGGAGTTTATGTTGGGTTTGAAAGTCCATCAATTATAAAGTACTTAGAGCCTACAACTGGGGACCTACATAAGGCTCGTTTCGTTGATAGTATTTTTAATGAAGAACATTTCCCGGCATTAGGGGGAGGAAAGTATCTCTCTCGGGATGAATGCCGAGAAATAAATTGGGAAGCCACTGGAATTCATGCAATGGATATCCGCACTAGGGAGACTGAACAAGAAGTTCAAAATATAATAGATTTGCAAAGAATTGCTAATCAACTGCCAGAAGCCTTCACCAATACAAAGGGGATTATGAAATCACATATACCAGCAGTAAATGCACCGGAAAGAATAGATATTCCTTTTGAAGAGGATATATCAAAACCATTCCATTTGAAATCTTCTACCTCAAATCCTAGGAAGAGGGGGAGTCCGAGTGCATTAGTTCAGAATGAATTCAATACTAGAGCTCCTACAAATATCTCTGAGGGACGCCTCAAGAGAAGAAAACGTGAGCCAAAGAATAAATTAAAGAACCCCATAGAAGGTGAAGGAGCTCCAATTAGAGTACCACGTGATGTGGATACACCTGAAGTGAGACTTCCTGTAGAACTTGTAGCCCATGAGAATGTGCGCACAACTAATACTCACATGGGTAGACCGGAAATTCCTGATCTAAACGCACCGGGAAATAGCGTAGATCTGGATGAAACTAAGAGAATAGAAGAGATCTCAACTAATTATGCTGAAACAGGAGTAACTTATGAAAGAAAGACTACTAATATCGACATTTATTTTGCTGAAAAGATTGCTAAAATTGATCTGGATCCAGAGCCGAAATCTATATTAGAATGCAAGAAGCGTTCTGATTGGTCAAATTGGAAAGAGGCAATCAAATCAGAATTAATCTCGCTTAATAAAAGAAATGTGTTTGGTCCTGTAGGCCTCACTCCTGAAGGGATATACCCAGTAGGTCACAAATGGGTTTTCGTCCGAAAAAGAGACGAGAACAATACGGTGGTACGATATAAAGCGAGATTAGTAGCATAAGGGTTTACGCAGAGACCCGGCATCGATTTCAATGAAACTTACTCTCCTGTTATGGATGGAATAACATTCCGGTACTTAATCTCATTGGCAGTAAATATGAATTTGCAGATGAAACTAATGGATGTTGTGACCGCATATTTATATGGGTCATTGGATACTGAAATATATATGAAAGTCCCTGAAGGAATTAAAGTACCTAAAGAAGAAGAACGCAACATGTATAGTGTAAAATTAAAAAGGTCATTATATGGCCTTAAACAATCCGGTAGGATGTGGTACAACCGGTTTAGTGAATACCTCATGAAGAAGGGATTTATGAATAATGAAGATTGTCCTTGTGTGTTTATTAGAAAATCAAACAAGGGATTCTGTATAGTCTCTGTTTATGTAGATGATCTGAATATCATTGGAACCACAAAGGATATTGAGGAAGCTAGTTCTTACCTAAAATCTGAATTTGAAATGAAAGATTTAGGTAAAACTAAGTATTGCTTAGGCCTGCAGATTGAGCATACCCATGAAGGGATACTTGTACACCAATGAGCTTATACCAAAAAGGTATTAAATAAGTTTAATATGGAAGACGCATACCCACTTAGGACACCTATGGCTGGAAGATCATTAGATGTTGAAAAGGATATTTTTAGACCCAGAGAAGAAAATGAAAAAGTATTAGGAACCGAATATCCATACTTAAGTGCCATCGGAGCCTTAATGTATCTAGCGAATGGTACTAGGCCTGATATTTCTTTTGCTGTTAATCTCCTAGCAAGATTCAGCTCAGCTCCTACTTTACGACACTGGAAGGGTATTAAACATATTCTCAGATACCTGAGAGGTACTGAAGATCTTGGGTTATTTTTCCAAAAAAATCAAGATTTCAGTTTAGTGGGTTATGCTGATGCAGGGTATTTGTCTGATCCACATAATGCAATATCTCAAACTGGATATGTATTTTTGTGTGGTGGTACTGCGATTTCCTGGAAATCGACAAAACAGACTATGGTGGCAACTTCGACAAACCACTCAGAAATTATAGCATTATTTGAAGCAGCTAAGGAATGCACTTGGCTTAGACGCATCACACAGCATGTGCAAAATGCGTGTGGTATAAATACTATTAATTCTCCGACTATTATTTTTGAAGATAATGCAGCTTGTGTTGCACAAATACAAACAGGATATGTAAAGTCGAATATCACGAAGCATATTTTGCCTAAATTGTTTTTCACGCATGAATTACAAAAGAAAGAAGAAATTTCAGTGACTCTTACCAAGTCATGTGACAATCTAGCAGATATATTCACTAAATCTTTGCCTACAAGCCCTTTTGAAAAGTGTGTACGTGGCATTGGTTTGAGACGCCTCCGAGAAGTACAGAGCTTAAAGGGGGGAACTTAATTGAGATTCTAGTTTCTGTTTGTGTCTAGAAGACAAAATAATTCATTCTAGCAGAATGATTAGTAATCTAGCAGATTATTATAACATTGTACTCTTTTCCTTTATGAGTTTTTCTTTGATATAAAGGTTTCTCATTTAAAGGTTTTTAATGAGACAGTGTGTGCAACATAAGTACGGTGTATATGTTTTATTCTTTTTTCCCATTGGGTTTTTGGATAAATCATATATGTCGTGGTATTCGTCCAAGGGGGAGTGTTAGGAAACTAAACACTTTAGGAAAAGTCTGGACTAGTTTAAGCAAGTTTCAGGTTTTCCTATCCTAGAAGGATATGGACTCATACCAAATTAGAACTATCATACCGTATATGGAGTATTCACTGGACTATATATTTGGAGGAGCACCCGATGTAATTGAGATCAGAAATAAGAAATAAAGAGAAGAGCTCCACCGTAACTTTGTGTCTCCTGTGTTCTTACTTTTGGCTTGTGTGATTGTGCAACGACCTTACCAATAGTAATGTGATTACTTAATAGTTTGGTTTACGTCCCAAACTCTCCTAACCAAAAGTCTGACTTGCTGCACTCACTACGGCCAGTATTTGATTCTTGACGTATATCTGGCGTGCCACACTTTTATACGGTTATTCGTACTTTCTACGCTAAATATTTGACGACCAAAATGCTAGGCAGAAGAAAAATCAGGTTGCGAGAGGGGAGCGAAACACATCTCCAAAAGAATTCACAAAATTTGCTCTCTATATTATAGTTTGAGTCATTTGAGTAAAAGTCGTTTTTCTATATCTTTGCACCCTTTGATAATATTTTTACATCTTGTGTGCAACCCTAGAGAGCGATCACCGCTCTCCATTTTTTGCTAAAGAGATATTCAAAATAAAAGATATCTAAGGCTATTGGAGTTGCTAGAATCCATATTGCTCGGTAAACGTAAAGAGCGTGAGCATCCATATCAGAACTTCATAGAAGGGTGAACGTGCATGCATATCATAATAGAAAAAGATCTTGCGAAATTTCATCATTCCAAGCTGATGGGTCATCTAAGCTACCAAATCAAACGCTCACAAGTCAAACCTCCCCTAGTCACAAAAAAAAAAGTCATACCTCCCCTATAAGAAACTGCTCACATGGGCGGATGGGCCATACAAATGCACAATTGCATTGTCCACCGGTTGACATTTTGGGGAAAAAAATTCAAACACATTATATGGCATGCCATCGGCTGAACTGAAAGGGTACCAAAGTCAAGCCACTATACATCAACACACTCTGATATTTCATCTGTCTTTTTGCTTTCATTTTTTATTTTGGGAGAGTCAAGAGTCCAAAGGCATACCACCATCCATATGCATGTTATGATGCACTCATATCCCGGATCTCACATTTGCAAACATAGCTACGGTACGGTGGAATCCGAGATTTCCAGAACAGGATCTCGTACTCCCCTCGTGGATGAGCACACCGAGCTAGCATATCTGAAAACGGTATCTCCGGAACCTCCTCCTGCGACCCTCTCTCGTAAATGTCGTAGAGCATACAGTACTTGTCAGGTCTCTCTTGCACTATGCTCCAGGTAACTCGAGGACGATCCCAGCTGGTGGGCTTGATATCATCTGGGTACTCACCAAACAAGGAGACATTCTTGGCCATGTACTCCCTTGTTCTCCAAAGAGCTCTGCGCCAACTCCGAGCGCTGAAATTCTCTCTCAGCACGACGGCGCCAACGACGTTTGCAAACATGAAAGATCCTTGCATCAGGTTCGCCATCTCCATAGCTAGAGACGCCAGCTCTGGATACTGCCCCGGATCATCGCTTCCGAATAGGACTGTCCTGAAGAAGTACCAGTAGGCTTCGATGGGCAAACATTTTAGCCTGAGAGCAGGTGTTGTCCCAAGCCTCGCAATCTTCTCTGACCGGCTGGTGACGATCATTCTACTCCCCTTCGGCATGCTTCCCTTGGAAGAATGATGCAGCAGCCTGCTCCATGTCTCTTCGTTCACGTCCTCTAAGAGCTCGATGACAATCAACAACTTCTTCTTCTTCTTCCCTACGGCTTCCTCGTTCCGGTGCCTGATCACGCAGTTGTCTCTGAAACTGGTCACTGCCTCGTCTTTAAGGTCATTCCGAGTATAGAACAGTATCAAAGAGAAGTGGTCGCGCACCCTTTCGTCGCAGCAAACATGCTCCACGAGAGTGCTCTTGCCGATGTGCGCTGGGCCAACGATGGGGAGAACACCCAGTGTTGTTGTTGTTGCTGCTGCTGCTGCACCAGGAGGCTCCTCCGTCTGCAGCAAGAACTCCATGACTCTCTCCTTCTCCATGTGGCGGCCAAACATGCACCTGTCTATGAACAGATGGGCGCTGTAGGGCTGCTGGTGCAACGGAGGGTAGCTCGCCGGGTTGAACGTGGACAGTGCGAATACGTGGCGGCTCATCACCGCCGCGGCTTCGTCGTCGTCCTCGTCCTCGTCCTTGCGCCCGTCGTCTGCTCCTCTGGGCGCGGCTTGGCACCTGATGGCGTCGAGGACATAGTAGCCCCGGAGCGTCTCGTTCCTCAGGGACTCGAGCTGCCGGAGCATGGCAGGGCTCGTGACGTGCCGCCGCTCGGCCTCCTCCACTATCGTGCCGCTCCTCAGCAGAAGGTGGCACAGCCGCCGCAGCAGGCCCTCCTGCGCAGCCGCCGTCGTCTGCTTCTCGCGCTTCTTGGCGAGCAAGAAGGACACGGACCTGCTCACGACGTCGCTCAGCACCGCATTGGAGAGCATCTCCATTGCAGTCTTTGAACACCACGCCATCTGTTGGAGCTAGACTGTGTGCAAGAACTCTGCAAGGGAAAGGAAGGGAAGGGACGAGCTGAGCAGCGTGTTGGATGGTGCACAAGCTGCTATTAAATATTGTTGATGTGTGGCGGCTGCTATTCATCAGTGGAGTGGCAGAAAGCGTCAAGCCGCCTGGGTTGAAGTTGAATTTTCAACAATGACCCTTTCCAAAAAAGATAAATAAAAATGAAGCCATCAAACAAACCAAAGTTGGTACTTGTAGTTACAAAGCTACGGCCTAGGGTACATCTGTAGCTACAGAAGGGCTGCATCGTGTCGTGGAGCAAGTCGTCGAATTTGCCATGTTCAAATCCAACCTCAATAGGATCCAAGACGACGAGGCGGGCTACAATATTTGTTTAGGTACATACTCCCTCCGTCCCAAATTATAAGTCGTCCCAAATTATAAGTCATTCCAAGAATCTTGAAGAGTCAAAGTTTTTTAAGTTTGACTAAATTTATATAGCAAAATAATAACATTTTTGGTACCAACTAAGTATCGTTAAATTCTTTGTTAGTTATATTTTCATAGTGTACCTATTTTATGACATAAATTTTTATATTTTTTGTCAAATTTGAAAATGCTTTGACTCTCCAAGATTCTTGGAATGACTTATAATTTGGAACGGAGGAAGTACTTATTTTTATACTACCTAGATTTTTTTTTCAAGTCTAGCAGTACTATCTAAATTTTGGCTCCTAAATTTAGCTTAACAGCCAATGACATGTGGAGCCCATATGTCATCCCTTGCCTTCCTACCTTTGCCATCCACAAACTCGGACAAGCAGTGAGGTCTAGTTGGGGAGAGAAGGGGAGCATGCAAGCACGCCTGGCCAGCGAGAGAAGGTGGGAGGAGGAGGAGAAGAGAGGAGCATGCAGGCATGGCTCATCGGTAAAAGGAGGCGAGAGGAGGAGAGGCCGAGCGTTAATCTAAGCCATGGAGGAGGTCATCCACATCAAATCTCTATCCCACGGTGCTGTTAGGGAGAGCGTCACTATGTGGATCTACTGCTCGGCATTAGAGAGGTCGCCGTCATTGGGGGTGCCGAGCTAGCCACCAATGGAGCCACACCGCCTAGAGAAGATGGGGGCACCGGTGAAGATATGGCGTGTTGGGAGCTCATGTGCGAGGCCACGACAACAGGAGGACGTCGAGGAGGGCCTCGAGATGGGGCCTGGAGGGCCGCTGTTGGTGAGGGCCACCGCCGGTGAGGACCGCTGCGGGGGCTGACGCAGGCAAGGGGAAGGTGAAGGCGAGAGCAGTGTCGCGTGATTCTGTGCGTGTCGAAGATGAGAGAGACATGAAGGAAAAATAGTTAGCAAGATTTGTTGGCACAACAGATGAAGATAGTGGGAGGGAAAAATTATTAGGCCAACAAAAATAGGTAATCAAGTAGGTTGTCTATTGAAGTAATGTTTTTGGCCTCCACTAGCCAAAGATAGGATAAGTAGTGGATTTAGATAGCTTGTTGGAGTTGCTCTAAATGAACCCCTATCCTATTTTGAGGGGTTAAAAATTAAAATATGCTATCCATCCGAACTCCTATTTTAGCCATCCACAGATAAACTATATGTGTTATTTCTTTCAAAATTTATTTTTTATGTTAATTTGTTGTGTTATATGGACTTGCCGCAGATTTTGTTAAAAACAAGACGTTGTCAAATATGAGGAACTTTGTCGAGGACAGATTTTTACTCGACCCGCACCTTCCGCGGCCGTTACGATCCATAGTCCGGTCGGAGCCGGAGAGGTATCCTGAGACGCCAAGGTAAGCGCACCCTCAGGCCCACCTGTCGGCGAGAGAGCCAGACGGTTTGACCCTACTGGACAGTGAGACCACTTGGCGTCGTAGCACACGATTCCCGGCTGTTGGTATACTGTAGATCCCATCCCACCGCCCCCGTCCGGCCCGTCCCCGCCTCTGCCTCCATCTAAAGTCGCCGACGACGACCCAGCCAAAAGTCCACAGCCTTTTCCAAGGAGAAAGGGATGGGCTGTTGCAGCAGCCGGAGCTCCGATTCGCCGGCCAGCCGCGTGACGCGGTGGCGCTCCACAGGGATCGTCGCGCTCCGGGACGCCAGATTGAAGGTTCGCGCCATCTCTCCCCCAAACTTTGCCCGTCGTCGTAATTATGATTTTTTATTTTTCGATTCTCCCAGCGTTTCTTAGGCTTCGTCCAATTTTGTGCCCGTCCAGTGATTCTGAGTTACTAGAATATGTCATGGTGAAAGAATTATGAATGGCCTTTGTAGGCTGGCCTCGCCTGGGGAGATTTCCATGGCAAAGTACTACTAGTAGCTAGTACAGTAGTAATACTCCATCGTCGTTAACAAGTGTTGAGTTATTTCTTGGTGTTCTGCTTCTGCAGTATTATTGGTACCAATATAATCTCCAATTGTTAGGAGTAAACATCTATCCTCTCCATCAATTGACACATGATGAGCAGAACTCCTGCTGGCTGCATATTATATATGAAAATTATGTAATAAAAGGATAGTGAACTGCTATTAGGGTTTGTGTTTCTAGACATGCACGTAATGTTTCATTTGTCAGACACAATTTAGTTCTGGTCCTGATTGCCGTGTCGTGACCCACAGCTGAATTGGTTCTTGATGTGTACAAACGCATGTATAGTGAAAATCAAATAGGGATCGGAGTATATTTGGTATCTGGGTTACAAGGAATTATACAAGCATTTCCCCTCACAACTCAGAAAGTACCATCTGTTGCTAAACCTTTAAATATTGCAAAACATTTGTTATGCTCCACACAACCAGTCACTATTTCAGTAATGTATACTTCTTCAGTAGCATTTGAAGGGGACTTTTGTGGTTAAGCACGTTATCACTGCTCGGTAGCTTGTGAGATTTCAGCGATATTTTTTTCTGCAGAGGATAGGTTGAGAATGTGTATCCCTAATTCCTGATATATAAGATTGATGCACAAACATTTAAAGTTCAAGGTCTGACACTAGTACTTGTTCAGTTGCTTATCATTCTGTATATTTTTCTACTATATCTCTTCACATTTGAGAGATGGATATATTGCCAATTTATATGTGATGCCTCTACAATCACAAGTAGACTTTCTCGAACATGCAGGAGAGCTGCATATCTTTGTATTATTGGGAAAAGCACAAGTAGACTTTGTACACCTCTTTTACTGAATGTCACGTTTTTCTCTTCCAGTGTTGTTTTATGTAAGTGTTCTCTTGCAGGAAGTGCCAAATGAAGTTCTACAAGTGGGCAATTCCTTGAGAACTCTGGACTTGACAAATAACAAGCTAGGTAATCAGAATTTATTCGTACCTGTTTGTTACATTCAGCTTTCAATGGACATATCACAAGCACAAAAGGAATTTTGTGTTTTACTAATCTTCAATGTCAGTGTTTGTTTTTCTTTCATTTGTTGGTACTTTCTCCTCTTTTATGAAACAGATAAAGATTATTCTTAGCACCTCGCATGGGCATAGTTTCTGAATATGAATCCAAATAACCTCACCTACTATAAACTGCATGTGCTCATTTTTTGATATATTTTTAAAATTTATTATGCTTCCTATGAGCAGTGTTAATTGTTTCTATTTTATGTTGCAGTTGAGATTCCCCAGGAAATTGGCAGACTTGTGAATATGCAAAGGCTTGTAAGAGTTTCCATTATTAGAAGTCATCATATTTATTATCTGATTAGAAATGCATACTGAAAGAATGGTTCTTCCTTCTAATGTTTCCCTGTCTTCTGCATTATGGTTGTTTGGAGTGAACTATTTTGTCCTTTTCTGTTTCTGTAGGTTTTGGCTGGTAATTTGATTGAAAACATCCCAGCTAATATTGGATACCTGCGGAATCTTAAAATCCTCACACTTGACAGAAATAGGATCTCTATCTTGCCTGAAGAATGTTAGTTCCTGCAAACCTATCTTTCTCTAACACAAATACACATGGTAGTGAAATATGCAAAGTGTTATTAGTATTATATGTTTAGCTACAACAACTAACCTTTGTCAAGGTGTTACAACCTTCATCTTAGCAATTAGAGATTTATAACAGTCATACTCTAATTATTATGGCCTCCATTTCTAACCTTTCCTTTTTTTTTCATCCAGTGGGTTTGCTGTCAAACCTTCAGCAACTTTCTGTTTCTCAAAATTCTTTACTGTACCTGCCTAAGAGTGTAGGAGATTTGCGCAATGTAAGTTTCTGGTTTGGCTCAAAGATGCCGAAATCTTTTTCTTATTTTTGGAAATCCTTGAGAGTCATGTCTGGTCACTAAAAAAATATGGATAGAGTTCTGCTTTAGGATATACGACAGAAACAAGAATTTATTGTTTTGTTTTGTCAAATATAAATATCTTGATTCTAAATTTCATTATCTGAAACTAGTTCATCTTGATAAATTCCATAAATCTTTCCATTCATAGCAAAAGTTTTCTGAAGTTTTTGTTTATAATGGTCAGTGCTCTATCTGATCACTGGGGTACTGTAATTTTACTTTGTGCAATGCAGATGTCACTACTTAATGTATCTGATAACAAACTGAAGGGACTTCCAGAATCAATTGGAGCTTGCAGTTCCCTGGAAGAATTTCAGGCCAATGGTATTCATCAGTTCCTGCAATTCTACCATGATCTCATTTCCGTCCCCCACCCCCTCCTTTCCTTTCATGAGCATGCACTCAAGAACAATGCTATACGATTAATCCTATGTGGTATTTTTAGCTTCTTACAATTCGCCAATCTACAAAAAAGTTGGGTGTCCCAATCGTATCCTCCTAGGATGCTCTCCTCCTTTATTATTGGAGTAAAGGTAGACCTTGCTCTGTTTGGAACGCAAACTCAGCATGCACCACAGCAGAACATGGGTGCTGCAGAACATTTATCTTTCTCATCTCCTATGCTAGTACCTACAGTCCACTTGACAGGGGAAAGCCATGTACGCTTTTGTGCACCTGTGGTGAAATAAATTAAATAGGATTTAGGCATGTAGCCATTGATAACAGATACAAAATACAGCATGTTTCATTTCCTTTAGCATCTCCTACCTCTGGAATTAATCTTGAAGCAAAATATATTCAGGAAACGCTATTGAAGATGTGCCATCGTCAATTTGCAACCTAGTTTGCCTTAAATCCTTATCACTTAATGGCAACAAAATTCGTCAGGTAATGTATTATGTACTGATATTTTTTGTTCAGTTACAACGAAATCGCAACAGCCTGTCACCCAACCTGAACTTGCATTTTCAGCTTCCGCAAAACTTACTGAAAGACTGCACGGCTCTTCAGAATTTATCGCTGCACGACAACCCAATCACAAGGGACCAGTTCCAACAAGTAAGTTGCATGAAGCACCTAGAGTTTTCCTGCACCCTATTAAATCTTGGCTTGGTTATAGTCCCTTTTCTTTTTCGTATTTGTTGCAGATGGATGGATTTGAAGAGTTTGAGGCGCGCAGAAGGAAGAAATTCGACAAGCAGATTGATTCAAGGGTCATGATGGGCTCCACGGCCCTGGATGAAGGGGTTGATTTCCACTGATTTTAGAGCTCAAGTGACTCCCATTCTTTCTAATTGGTCAGGACCAATTGTAGATCTGTACATATCAGTCTCACATCCCGCAAAGAAAAACAACAGACACGCATATTATAACACATATAAATGAACCGAATCTGTCATTTTTTCTTGCACTAACGCTGTAATTGGCGCTGTACTTACATCTTTATGTTCATATATGGAAACGTATTGATTGCATGTGGTGCACTTTGCCATCTTTTGCTCTGCTACTGGTGAGGTCCATCTTGCCAGCTACCGTTGCAAAGACATGCTAACTGAGTCTGCAGTAGTACAGTACTTGGCTATGACAACAAAGGTTCCACCCTGATGATGCAAGGGAGAAAAGAAATTCAATCGTGACTCGTGAACAGGACATCACCATCTTGCCTACAAGGGCTAGTTGAAGCAACGGTTGGGCTTAGTTCCTGGAACTATGCAGTTTGCAAGAGTGGATCACAGCTGCTATGAGAAGACGGCTGAGAATACGAATAAATGTGAGGCTTGTCACGCTCTACATAACTGAACGGCAGCTCGATTAGATAGCATCCGGAAAAAAAAAAACTCTTGAGAATGCTACTATTCCAACTGGATTGATCTCTAATTAAGTTTGAGAAATGACAAATCTTGCTTCAGAAATGATTTATGTGAGCTCTGGTATTACTCTGAACAAGGCAAGCAGTGCCATGTGACCCTCTGAACCTGATCACTCGATATAGCTAGCAATCACGCGCCTTGCCCATCTCTTACCCCAGCTCTTCTTTCGGTGCAACCTCCAGGGTACACTCCATATAGCCCGCCATCGGCCCATCGCTCTCGGTCCAGTACTACAGTGGTGCCCCCATCTTCTTCTACCATCTCTCTCTGCCTTTCCTCTTCCCTTCTGCTTTCTTGCCGATCCATCGAGCGCCCGGAGACTAGAGTTCGCGGTGACGCCATGCCGGCTGGAGTTGCACGGCCACCGTAAGGCTCCAGCAGGGAGCGGACGGCAGCACCCAACAGGTTTGCCTCGCATCGCATCCACTGCTCTTCTGTTTATACATGATCTTTGAAACAACAAAAAAACATAGGAATAGGAACGCCCTGAATTCGACTCACAGTATATCCCATGCCAAAACTAAAGCCAGCAAGGTGCTTATATCTGCACAGAGCTGGGACTGGGACGAAGGAGGAGATGGCAGGTCTGAGCGACTTCGAGTTTTTCAAGATCCTGATCCCAGGGATGTACGAGGAAGCACTGGTAATAAGGGGGTTTTTGCTCTGAGGCTCGGCTGGGCCAAGGTCTTTCTCTCTGCTTAACCTGCTGACTGTCTTCCGCGCAGAGGCTGCCCACAAAGTTCGGTGAGATCCTCGGAGCTCGCCGGGATCTGAAGCTGCGGCTCACCGGCGGAGAGATGATGCCGCTGTGGGACGTGGAAGTCTTCGTCGACGAGAAGAACGGCGACATGTACCTCCACAAAGGCTGGAAAAAGTTCGCCCGCGCACACGACCTCCGCAAAGGGTACATGCTCGTCTTCCGCTACGACGACGACGGCCGTGGCGACCTCGTCGTCACGGTCTTTGACCTCACCACCTGCCGCAAGGAGTACCTGCACGCCGGCGCCGGTGGTATATACGTCCCCTTCCATCCAACATCTCTCGTCTGCAGCGTGGTCTAAAAGGACAGTGACAAACATAAAACCTTCTGCTCGTCGTCGTCGTGTGCCCACAGGCGGCGGAAACACCAACCCTGGCGCCGGCGGCGGACGCTCGCTGCCCATCGCGGAGCCGTCGCATTTCGCCGTGACCCTCCGGCAGTGCAACCTGGAGGCGAAGCAGAACCAGTACCTGGTGAGCCGTCTCACTCTCGTCTCTCATGTCGATCGAATTCTTTCGCTTCGCCACGCACCACTCGTGTCTCTCTCAGCATCGTCTCATGTCTTGCGACGCAGAACGTGCCCGTGGAGTTTCAGGACGCGCACGGGTACGTCCGCCGGCGCCGGGTGGAGCTGCAGATGGGCGGGCGCTCATGGATGGTGAACCTGAAGCGCAGCAAGCGGCTGCTCGGCGACCGCTCGTCCTTCAAGTACGGGTGGCATCAGTTCTGCGTCGACAACGGTCTCAAGGTCGGCGACGTCTGCTTCTTCCGGGTGATCCGCGAGGGCAGCCGTTGCGGCGACGACGACGAAGATGAAGAGTGGGAGCCGGAGGAGGAGGACGATGAGCACGTGCTCAAGGTGGAGGTACGCAAGAAGAACGGCACGTTCGTCTCCTGATCTCATCGCAACCAATAAGTCGATGAGAGCAGTTCCTGCCACACTGTCAGTAGGAAATCATTAGTTATTAGGAGTACTGTGCTTCTGATGGATTAGATTGTTCGTCTGAACCTGTCATTGGCGTGATTGTCTCTGTTCTAGAATTACTCTATTCTAGTGTTATTATATATGCTGGTGGGTTTGATGGGAATTGTAATCAGACGAACAGCGTCCAAAATAAGTTAGCAACTCGTACTACTCTGATGGTGGTCATGGAATCCCTATAAAAGCATTTGTTCATAAAAAGCTTAGATTGTGTTGCTCGTACTTGATGTACAGTAATCAAAATTATTCTTGAAAGAAGATTTGTGCAGGACACGGAGAGTAGTGCTGTCTGTCCCTGTCCCAATTGTCTGTGCTGTCGAACTGGCAGGCGGGCAGGCGGCGGCACGTCATCTCGTCTTGCAGCTGACCCACCCCAGTCTAACAAGAATGCAATGTGGTTGATCTTGACGTCGCATAGGAGGTCATGTAATGTACTTGGACACCCCTAAGCAATTCTTACTTCTCATAAAATATTTTCAGGGAAGGGTTACTGCATGCGCATGCGACACATCGCATATGTGATTGTAATAAGTCAAATGATTTCCCATCGCATATGCATTGTATAGCAGTGATTAGGCTAACTAAGCCTTGTACTACCAATTAGCAACGGTGTTCAAGAAAGGGGAATGCACATGGACGGAGGCACGCAACATTGCAGAGCAAGGGCAGCGGCATGCGTGCATGGACAGAGCCACAGAGGCAGCATCAGCATCGCTTGATTCCACAGAGTGACATCTCACTCATGGCCTCATGGGTAGGCTGTACTCCGTAGGCGTCAACTTTCCTGCCCCGTTCCCTTTGCTGCTTTGCACACAACACTATGCTATGCAAACCTTGGCCACACTATGTTCATGGCATTTTTCTCTTTTGGTAGCGACAAGTGTGGATAGCTCCCATGTGATTGTTTGAAACTTTGAACAAAGAAGCTTGTTGCTTGTGGGCACTCTCTCTGTTCTGTGTGTCTCAATCTCAATGGACCTCGACCCACTTGTGGAGGCGATATGCGCGGACGATGGCCCTCCTCGTGTCCTTCGACCCGATGCTGGAGGAGCTCCTAGCCACCGCCGCATTCGTCGTGAACTGCTCTATTGAGACGGTCGCACCCATGGGGTTCACGGAGCCGCCTCTGGTGGCGGCTTCCCCTCGCCTTAGCCGTCAGCGCAGGAGTTGGCGCAGCTCACGCCTCCTCGAGTGGGTCAGCTCGATGTCTACATTGACGACAACACGCCCACGCTGGGCGAGCCCGCTCAACGCCTCACATGGTTTCTTGATGAGGCACGGGTCGTGCAGGAGCCACCTCTGATTGCCTCTTCACCACAACAGATGGCGAGAACCAGGAGGTCGTTGCCTATCAAACGCAAGAGCAAACGAATCGCCGCCCAACCGTTGCCACACATATCGTCCTCCAAGCGGGGCGAGGTATTCCTCATGCAACGGTTAGGGATTGTGTCGCCGCCCGCTCCGGTTTCACCTGCGCCACCTTGTTGTCGACCCAGGTGGAGGCCCTTGATGCGCTGTTTCTAGCGTTCAAAGAGTGCGTGCGAGAGCTCTTCGTGGAAGATCTCGACGATGTTCGCACGTTCGTTGTTTCCTTTTATGTAATATCGAACTGGGGGACAGTCTCCTATGTTGGTTCACTTGTTAGACCACCTAGCGCGCTAGATTTGTACCGGAAACTATTCTCTTTTGAAAGGATCTAATTGGCCTAGAGGGGGGGTGAATAGGCGTATCTAAAAAACCTGAAACTCAAAAACTCAAGTTGCGGAAGTTAAATGCCTGTCGGTACTACCGACAGTTTGGGCCGGTACAACTGGTGTAAGACAGCCAGTACTACCGACGTAACTGCTGGTACTACCGACGCCCTAAGAGAGCTACGAAATCAGAGTATATTGAGTTTTGATTTCAGATCTGAGAGTTACCCCACTCTCCTAGATGTAGTAGAGGGTGATGTTGAGGTTCCCCTTGGCTCGGTTCTTCTCCAAATGTAGATCGGCCCTTGTTCACCTATGAAAGGGAGTAGAGATGAAGAACACGAAGAACACAAGAACAAGGGTAGTCGATGCTACCTCCACAGCAAGACAAGATATTTTTTCCCGAGGTTCGGCAATCCCCACAAAGGAGTTCCTACGTCCCCGTTGTTGAGGTGACCACGAAGGTCTGACCACTTAGGTCTCCTCCCCAAGCAACCACTGAGGTTAGCTCGAGATTTCCACTAAGAATCAAAGGGGGATACAAACACTTTGGGGTGCCCTCACAAATGAAACAACACAGGCAACCACGAAGAACGCCTAGCCGGCTAGGGTTCCAAGAACCCAAGAGTAACAAATGCAAACCAAACCGGCAAGACGAAGAAACCAAGTGCTCGAGTCACAAATCGAAGCTCCCAACTCTCTAATCTCACTTCTCTAGCTCGAATCTCTCAAGGAGTGAAGTCTAGGAGCAAACAGGAAAAGAGAGTGGGTGAGTCAAAGCTTGGAGACTATTTTCTCAGATCTAGAGTTGAAGGAATGGGAGAGCTAATGGTTAGAAATGAGGGAAGAGCTATTTATACATAGGTCCTGAACAACTGCCAGTACTACCGGGGCAACCACCGGTACCACCGGCTACCTCAGATCTAACGGTAAGAAGTCTCTAGGATTTGCGAGAAATAAGCCTACCGGTACCACTGGGCTTTTGTCGGTACTACCGACCATTGCCGGTACCACCGGTGGAAGGCCGGTACCACCGGCAGTTCAAATCTCCGCAACCAAAGTCAGCGCAGATTTGGCCTGCCGGTACTACCGACGTTTCACACCGGTACTACTGGTGCTGGCCGGTACCACCGGCCCGAGCCCGGTACTACCGGTAGTTCATTTTCTCGCAAAACTCAGGAGAAGGGCTGGCACTGCCGGTACCACCGGCCCTGAGGGTTGGTACTACCGGGTCACCCTGGCAGAGAAGAAAATTCCTAGTTGTTTCATGCATGCAAGTGTGTCTCTCAAGCGCAAAACCTAAGATGACCTGAGCACCTTTATCCTCATCTTACCAACTCAATTTGCATCCCTCTTGATAGTGCGGCGTTTCCTATAACTCAAACAAGAAATAAAACTAGGTAGCTTCTTGAGTTGAAACGTCGCTCAAATGAAGAAATTTTGGGGGCGCTCTGATTCACCAAATGTGTTGCTTTGATTCCATCAATGAACTAGCATCTGTAGATTACACTTGATAGACATGTTAGTTTCTATTTTGATTGTCATTAATTATCAAAACCCACACCGGGAGCGAATGCACTTACATCTTTTTAATAGCAATGATGCATATTGGAGAAAAAATGGACCCTTGTCAAAAAAAAATCTCAATGGACGAAGCTCTCATGTTCAAACGGGCCTGTTCTTCTCTGCCCCTGGGCCACACGCAGTACAGCCTATGGGCCTCGGCCTGTTAGTGTGTGAACGGAATAGCGGCCCAGAACACGCCGCGCGGTCGACATGGTCGCGAATCGCGATTTCGCTGCCTCTTTTTTCTTTTCCCGTTTTTATAAATAAATCAGCCCGAAAAAAGGACGCGGTCGTGGACCGAACAGACCTTTCCCCAAAATTTCCCCTCCCCCCGCACCGAACAAACTCTCGATCCGATCCCGATCTCTGCAGGGCGCCGCCTCGGCTCACCGATCCGGCCCCGGATCCGCTCGTCGCTCGACGGGATCTCTCGATCGGTACCACCTTTGCCCCCTCTCTTTGATTCCGCAGGTTCCCGAGGTTAGGGTTTGTGGGGGTGGGTTTCGGGCCCCGATCCGCTCGATTGAGGACGGATTTTACACGGGGGCGCCGGATCTATGCGTGTCCTGTAGGTTTCACCTCGGATTGTTGCGATTTCTCGCGTCAATTTTGCGTGATTTTTTCTGGTGGTCGGATGCGTGGCTAGGGTTTCGTTCGGTCCAGAGGTGTTTGACTCGTATTCGCGAATTCGTTAGGGTTTCTTGCCACGATGTTCGAGCCTGTTGCTTCAATTAATTATTGCACGAACAGAAACGTCGTATGTTACTCGTTACAGGCGGCAGGCAATTCATCTATGCCCTTCATCATGGTAGTTGAATAATATGCACTGTGCATTTGGTTTGAGTGACCACAATAAGGTGTTAATTTGACCTAGCATATAGCTTAAATCATTTATTGTTCCTCCTGAATTGGTGCTTTCCTTTCAGTTTCGTCCTGTTGACTGTTTGCTAATTAATAACTAGGCCATGTTTGTAATTAATTATTTCATTCTATCCTCTCAGGAGTCTGGACAAGCATGCTGCATCAGGAGAACAGTGAGGCTTTCGTGAGGCACCACTCTGAGCAGCTTGCATGTAGCAACATGAGGGGAGCAGATAATGGTCGTCCGAATTTCCTTCCTGAGAAATGCCAGATTGCAGGTATTGACTGAGCAGCGTCCTCTTTACTGCACTAGACATTTGTCTTGACTCTAATACAGGCTTAGTTTGTCCTGAAGTTTGCCAAAGGGGTGAAAAAGTTGACCTATTTGATGAAGAGTTGGTACAAGGTGTTCATCTAGCCAATCCTACTGTTCATTCACCATTGGTGCCAAGTGGTGTCAAAGAAACACCTATAGTTGATCATAACAAGAGACCTGCATCCAGTGACATGCTGGATATAGTTGAATGCAAACGGCTGAAGCAGGAAGATCAAAGTAATAACTCCATCCTCCCTTTACCAGTAAATAAACTTGTCTTTCCTGAAAGTTTGTGTATGCAGAGGCAGTTAGATAATGTACTTGTCTTTCTTTTATTCCAGTTGTAACTAAGGAAGACAACCATACATCTGCTGTGGAGGATTTTCGTGAGTACCCAACATACACGACTTGTGAAAGAAGCTTTGACTCACCACTGTATGAGAGCGAGGAAAGTGAAGATGAGGGTGTAGATTCACCTCTCCATTATTCACATGCTCACACCTATGTGGAGGATGATCTATGGCCTGCCAGCTTTCATCAATCTGTGGGCCCTTTTCCCTCGAGGAAAGCTGTTCCTATTGGGCCAAATCATCAGGCTGAATTACCTGAGTGCAGGCCATTTAGTGGAAGGACTGAAGAAGGAGAAAGTGTCAAGTGGATCAGAAACGGTGTTATTCCAATGCCTGGTACTGATGCATCGTCTTTGGTGTTGGAACCTGTTCACTGCAAGGCAGGCTGTGAGTGTCTTGACGAAGGTTCAATCAATTGTGTGAAAAAGCATGTGAGGGAAGCAAGAGAAAAGCTGAAGGGTTCTGTTGGTTCAGACGCCTTCAGAGAGTTGGGTTTCTATGATATGGGAGAAGAGGTTGCCTCAAGGTGGACAGAAGAGGAGGAACATTTGTTCCAGCAAGTGGTCTTGGCAAACCCCGCTTCTCTGCGTAGAAACTTTTGGGACGAACTCCCTCTTGCTTTCCCTTCCAAGTCCAGCAAAGAACTAGTGAGCTACTACTTCAATGTCTTCATGTTGAGGAAGAGGGCTGAGCAGAACAGGTTCGACCCAATGAACATCGACAGTGACGATGACGAATGGCAGGCAGGTGGTGATGGTGAGTTTCCAATCACAGGAAGAGCTGACGAATACTTGCCAACTGAGTCCCTTACTGATCAAGATGATATTGCATGCAATCCAGTTCCTCTAGAGGAGGATTTCTATGAAGATTCTGATGATGAGGATGAGCTTGACAATGCCAGTGGAGACAGGCATAATGGTTGTCAGAGGGCCAGCATGTTGTCAGAGGGCCATCCTGTAATGTCATTTATAGATAATAATCAACAGACGTTCAAGCTAGATGCAGATGCACAGGATGACTCTTGCACATCATTTGAGGCTCATCAGGTTGGTGTTGAAGGTGGTACACATACTGATATTGCTGATGGCAGTCACTACAGGAGTGACGGCTTTGGTGGCGGTGCAGAGCATGGGTTCTTTGGTGATCATTGTGACACAAAAGAGTGGGACTTCGGTTTCAGTACCGGTTGGGAGAAGCATGATTTTTTGTCAACAAACAATGTCATAGAAGAGGTGTTCGGGAAGGGCTCCAGTGAAGATGGAAGTGACACTGCTACTGGCCAGGGCCTTCTCTGAGCCAGGCGGAGGCTTCTTTTCAGCTGCGATACTGTAACAGCCCTCCTGGTCTCTGAATTTGTACAGCAAGTAGTTGGCTATTTTGATTTAATGCCTCACTTGTTCTTATAGGAATCTCTCACCCCTGTCCTTGGATCATCATCTGCTTGCGATTTTGATCGCATGATTAATGTAAATCCCTAGATGATATCATCTGTCGATGATCTGTTGTTAGGCTGTAGCCATGTACGTATTATCTTTGTTGTGACGGTGTCTCTTGACCTGAGCATTTTTTCCATGTGCCAGCGAGGGTCATGTAATAAAAGTTGTTCCTTGACCCAAGATATCTCTCACCCGGTGTGCGAATGAGTGTAACCAGCCCGTCGATGTGCTCTCAAACGTCATTTTTCATCTGAAATTTGTTGTCGTTTCCGCTCCTCGTTTGTCATCACTTCCTTTAAACACGGCTCGCATCGTTTTATGATTGTTACGGAGGTTCCCTTAAATCATAAGGGCAGCCGCTGCACGGGCTAGCACTCCTCTTCCCCATCCTCCACACGCATCACCCTCACGTCTCCAAACATTTCTAGGAGGAAGAACCGAGGGAGGAAGGAGGAGATGTTGGCTCAAGCACGCCGGCACCGAATATTTCTTCTACATGCCTCTACTGTCTTTGTGCGTTACGGATAATAAATATTCGTTTAGCCAGATTTGTTTAAAATCAATAAAGTGTGACAATTCTAACACGTGAAAGTATTTCACAACCTAATCTTTAAAACCGTTACAAGATAAAATTCCTTAGTATAAGCCTTGTTTAGATCCAAAAAGTTTTTGGATTTTGACGCTGTAGTACTTTCGTTTTTATTTGATAAGCATTTGTCCTGTCCAATCATGGAGTAACTAGGCTTAAAAGATTCATCTCGCGATTTACTGGCAAACTGTGTAATTTGTTTTTGTTTTCATATATATTTAATGCTCCATACATATGCCGGAAGATCCGATGTGACGAGAAATCTTGAAAAGTTTTTGGTTTTCGAGGTTGAACTAAACAAGAACTAAATTATAGAATGAAAAGAGAGTACTACGAAAAATCAAATTCTCCAAACATTTCTAGTACTTTCTTGTTGGAGCATGAATTTTTTTATGAGTTCGTACCAATTTTTTTAATTGATGATATGAGTCTTTCAGTTCATAGTAACTACATGTTTCATGTTTAGGAGCACAAAATATTTAATATTCACTTAGAAAATTATAAAAAATAAAATATTTTATTTTAGAAAAATGTTGGTTTATGAAATTGGTATATGTTCTTTCGAAAATGGATCGTAGCTTCCATAGAAAAATATTCAACCTTAATAAAATATAAAAAAGTTTCATTTACTTATTTATATAATGTACTGTATATTTACTAGCCACGGTTAGTGTCCAATAAAAGAACAGATATGAAATTTCTGTTAAGTTGTTAAAACAAATGTTGTAATAACCATTGATAGCGTCAATGAAGAGAATAGATATATGAAATCAACAAAAATAAAAAATTAAAAGGAGAAAAAGAAAAAAATAGAAATTTTCAGACAAACTGAAAAGGCGGCCCACAAGAAGCCCGTGCGTCTTTTCTTTCCGCGTCGATGCATAACCTGCTTCCCGAATCCCGATCCGTCCGCTGCATCCCTCTTCCCTCCTCCTCCTCTCTCTCTCTCTACCTCTCGCTCTCAGACGACCGTTGGGCCGCCGCCGCCCTATACGCCAGGTGCTGAGGCTTTCCCTGGTCTCTTCGCCGGCGACGAGCACACCAGGTACTCCCACCTCTTCCCTTCCCTTCCCTTATGCTGTGCGAAGCTGAGCACCGAAACCCTAACCTAAAGCTATTTAGCTATTTGATTGATGACAATCCTCGTAACTTCGAAGTTTTGCAAAAATTATTGGGTGTGCATGTGTACACCCATGTCCCTTTACCGGATCCGCCCCTGGTTGTAGTTTTCTGTTACAGCTGTTATGATTCAAAGCTTCACAACTGGTATTCCAAGCAAATATGGCTTTAGTCACGGGAAGTTAGATCTTGGTGTAAATATAAAAGCCGTTCTGCATTCTTTGATTCCTGTGCCTTTCCATAATGTTTCATTTGCTTTTCAATGCTGGCTTAGCGTTCATCTGTTATTTTCATTCTCAACAAAAAAAATCTTTAACAAACAATTTTTTTTATAAGAATGCACACAACTGTCTGATTGTCCCCCTACATCCTGATAAAATCCTGTTATTTTCCTTTTTGTTGCAGATATCTAGTCTTCAGTACAGAACTTGGTGTAGATTGTGATGTCGGTGCCAATGTATAAGAAACAGAACTCATTGAGCACCCCTGTCCACAAGACAAACCCGTTTGATTCAGATTCAGATTCTGAAGGGCCATCAAGGGCACAGTCTGTTCCAGTACGACACACCAATCAATCTGTTCAAGAGTTGGAAGATTATGCTATAACCAAAGCACGAGAAACCACACACAAAGTAAATGATTGTGTCAGAGCTGCTGAAGCCATCAGGGAAGATGCTACACAGACCATGCTAACTTTACACCATCAAGGTGAGCAGATCATGCGGTCTCATCAAGTAGCAGCTGAAATTGAGCAGGACCTTACAGTGGTAAGTTCCCTACCTTTTGATCATTGGATAACCAAAGTATACAATAGTTTCTTCCAACAACTATTATCACAGAATAGGTTGAACTTCTATACAATTCAATGTGTTGGTACCAAATTCAGTCATCAGACACCTTGTCAAAACTTTGGCCTTTCTCTAAATATTTGATGGAGATGTGTACATTACTTGGATAAGGACTTATTTGATCAGCATGCTCCTTTACAATAAAACTGTGTCGAGCTGTTGTACAGATACATGTTGATCAGTTATCAGACTATGATCTGTATTCTGTATTCCTCTTCCAGTTTTTGTTTCTGTATGTTGTGAATCACCAATTACTGGGCCAAATCATACTTGATAATTATCACCAGAGTGATAACTATCTTCGGAATGATATGATTTATCACAGCTAGCATTAATTGGACGGTATTACTGTATATGGTTTTCCTTCTGTTTCGTTGTCACTATTGCCTTGATGATTCATGGGTTCATTTTGAGTTTTTGAGTGAGCTCTACATATGTGTGTTGTTCCATTTTTTAAAAATTCATTATCATGCTATAAATGTTTGGTCTTGCTCAATTCACTGCAATAATATGTCAAAACTTTTGTTGTCTTCAGAGTGAGAAGCTCTTGGGAAGTCTGGGTGGGCTATTTTCCAAGTCATGGAGGCCAAAGAGAAGTCAACAGATAAAAGGACCAGTCTCAGGAAGTATGTTATTGTTGATTATAATTATTTTTTCAGACTTAATTTTTGCTTAGCTAAACCTTTTAAGTTGTGGCAGATAACTTTTCTGCGACGACAGCTAACGACACGGAACAGAGGTGGAAGCTAGGAATTGTCCCAGCACGTCAAGAACGTCCCAGTCATGTACAAACCACACCTGTATCTGCAATGGAGAAAATTCAGGTCTGTCTTCAGAATTAACTATGAAGTGTGTGACCTATGGAACCAAGTACTATCTTCTCTACTTTTTTTTCTTCTAGTTCTTCATCAGAGTTAAACATCGATTTCTTTCTTTCTTTAGGCTGAGACAGCAAAGCAGGATGATGCACTTTCCGACCTCTGTAGCACATTGGGACAACTCAAGGAAATGGCAGTGGATATGGGCGCAGAAATTGACAGGTAATATTGCAGTAGTGACTTCTCTATAGATACCACAGCACACCATTAAACAAATTGATGCAGAAGACTCTCGGCTGTGCTATGTACTGTGTATACAGTTTGATGGAGGTTTGATCTTGCGTGCAGGCAAAACAAAGCTCTGGTTCCTTTCAGCGACGACGTTGATGAACTGAATTTCAGACTGAAAGGCGCGAATCAACGGGGACGCCGGTTGCTGGGGAAGTGATACGGAGCCAGGAATTTGGGCAGTTTGGAGATCGCTGCCTGGACTGCAGAATTTAAGAACCTTGTTGTTTCATTACATGCTTTAGAGCAAATAGTATTTTTTGTTTGTACTTAAAAAAAGATCCGTTGTATTGAACTTTGAACATTCGAATTCCAGTGTTGTACTTGTATAACAAGCAGACAAGATTTGTTGAGAGAAAGGGTTCCGAGATGATTGTGCTTTGTCAAAGTTCAAAACTTATCACCATTGGTTTCTCATTTCTGTGTACAGTTTGATTATCTTGCAGCTTCTGAACAGCGAACAGCGGCAACAAGCATGCATTGCGTTGCGTCGCATGACACCATTCCCGCTGCTGTGCCGGTCTTCATACACCACGCTCCACCTGCTCGTTAGAATGCACAAACGGAGCGGAATGCCTCACGCGCAGCGCGCTGCCGTGGTGGTACATCTTGACTCCTGAGGCCATCAGTCCTGGACGGCTGGCCGTGTACCGCCGTGCAAGCGCTACAAGATGGAGGTGACAGGTGAGCGCATCTACTCTGTGTTTTTGTTCGTTCTTTAGGTGCCGTGCTCGTGAGGTCGTGCCTCTTGTACTCAACGCTCGCCTACGTAAAAACCCAGGCGCCGCCGTTGTCACCTTCCTTCTTGCAAGCATCGACCGACGATCGTATTCTTGCACAGGGATCGCACCCCACCAGGCACCACCACAGCGATTAGGGGGCTGCTAGTGCTACGAGGGCGCCAGGCAAGCTTTACTTTGCTCCCTGCACGGAGGGCACGGTAGCCGAGCGCGCGGCCGGGCATGTTCCCCGACGACGTCAGGCTCGCGCCGAGCGCGCACCCGCACCGCGTCGTGGCGCGGGCGACGACGACGAAGCCGAGCGGCACCCACCAGCTGAACACCGAGCGCGACGGCGGCGGCGCCCTGCCCGTCGTGGCGGCCGGCGCCGGGCAGCGCGGCACGCTGTACGACTCGTTCGAGCTCAACGCGATGATCGTGCGGCTGAACAGGGTGCTGATCGGGGACGGCGCCGGAGCCGGCGGGGTAGGAGAAGCGAGGCGGCCGCGCAAGGCCGGCGCCGGCAGCTGGCTCAACGCGCCCAAGGTGCTCTTCAGGAAGATCAAGTGCGCGTTCCTTGGCGGCGGCCGGCGTGGCGACGGCTGACGAGCGGTGTACCGTCGTTGATTTCCGCTGGTCGACGACTCGACGCTGAGGCTTTTTTTTTATGTAAAAAAAAAGAAACACTGAAAACAAACAGCACTGCTACGAAGGTTGAAGATTTTTTTTTGTTTTGATAAACGATGATTTTTAGACGCTGTAAATTTGTTCCTCTTTTCGTGTAAGAAGCAAGGTCGGTGTATCATGCCGTGCATCGCAAACTTGCGGCGAACGAGGCCGGATGAGCAAAGGCAAATGCCGGCTGAGCGTGCCGGACTGCCGAGTGCCGACCGTCGACGAGGTTGTTCGTGTTTTCTTTTCCCCCCATCACTCGCATTGGTTGTCAGATTTGGACAAACACACAATGCCGACCGGTAGCTGAACCCTGAAAACTGGAATATGCGAGCCCGGATCGTCAGAATTCCGTTGTCCCATAATCACACTGCTTGTCCACGTCAGCCTCCACCTCGCCCCTAAGGCCAGTCTCAATGCATAATTTCATGATACAGTTACCAAGACTATAAACTAGGTAACCGAGCCACAAGAGTTTCATGGGGATGAAACTCCTCTCTCATCTGATGAAACTCCTTCATTTAATGACCCTGCCAAGTCAGTAATTTTGCTTATGTGGCATCCTATTTAATGTGCATGACACTCCCATGAAACATGCATTGAGACTGGACTAACCCACAACTGACCCAATCCAGGATATACTCATGTTGGGGTCCACGACTCCCGGAGCCCACATGTCATGGACTTGAGCGCGACCAATGCGGCGAAGAACTCGCACAGCTATTCGAACGCCTCGGGAGGAGCGCCTCGGAAGAAACTAGCCGTTACGCCTCCAGGCGAAGGCCCCAGCCGCCCCCCAACGTTCCCTTTCCCATCGCCTTCTCCTCCTCCCCCCTTCCCCCCCCTTTTTCTGTTCCCCACCATACGTCGTCGATCCCAAATCCATCCACCCACAAGGCGGAATCCACGACCACGATCCAGTCCGATCCGCGCCGCGAGCCGTGCTCTCCAAACCCTAGCGATGTCGACGGCGGCGGCCGCGAAGACTCCGACCAAGCCACTGGGCCCCGCGGCCGCGGGTGCCAGGACTCCGACCAAGCCGGCGGCGGCCAAAACGCCGTCCAAGACGCCATGCCCTTCTCGCGCGCGGTCCTCCCACACGTCGGAGAACTCCAACCCCAACATCCCGGGCACGCCGCCTCCCCCGCAGCCGACGCCGTCCAAGCCCGTCCTCAAGTCCCCGGCGGCCGCGGGCGCCAGGTCTGCCACCGCGAAGAAGAAGCCCTCCGCACCCGCCGCGCCGCCGCCGGAGCGGGAGCGGCGCTTCCTCGTGGCGAAGAAGGGTGCGCGGCGGAGGCGCAACGTCGGGACCATGGGAGGCGGCGGGGGCGGGGGCGGGGGCGGGGGCGGGGGAGAGATCGACTTCGAGAAGTGCCGCGAGGCCGCGCGCGAGGCACTGCGCGCGTCGCAGGGGGAGTTCTTCCGCAAGGAGATCGCCGCGTCCACCGCCACCGGAGAAGAGCAATTGGGCCCACAGGAGGCAGAGGAGGGGAAGCCGGTGGCTGAAGAGGATGTGAAGGGTGGAGCATTGGAGGAGCGGCAGGAGGAGGAGACAGACGCGGAGCTGGAGGGGAGCAGCAAGGTTAGGGCGATGAGGACGAAGGCAATGACAAAGGCGATGACCAGCGTTCCAGACCCTGGCTCTGGCCGCGTCAAGCATATGGTACAGGCCTTCGAGAGCCTGCTCAACATCTCCGGCGCCACCTCAGATGCAGAAAGGGCCGGTGAGGGCTCATGGGCGCTGCCCGGGTTGCAGCTGTGGAAGGAGAAACCTGAAGAGGGTGATCTGGGGTTCCCATCTGTGTCAGTGTTCTCTTCGGCTGATTTCCAGAATGCAGGGTCTAATAGACTCTGCTCGTCACTAGATGGAAACACCGACAGGTTAGTTGATGTCGACAAACAAGCACAAAGGAAGTGCTTTATGATTTTCACTCAAATGCAATTTTGTAATCACAGCTTGTCACCCATTTTAGGTTGAGCTGGGACAGCAGAACATCGGCTGGCGAGCACAGGGACAGGAGAAGCGTAAGCCTGGCATAGTTTTTAGTTTTTTGGGTTGGTCATTGTGGAGCATATTCTCATATCTGAATGCATTCTTGCTCTCTGACAGTCAGCTGAGTCACTAAGGACCAGAACATCGGCTGGCGGACGCAGGAGCAGGAGAAATGTAAGCCTGGCATAGGTTTAGTTTCTATTTGGTTTGGGTCATGTTAGAGCATGTTCTAATATCTGAATGCATGCTTGTTCTCTGGCAGTCATCTGAGTCACTAAGGAGCAGCTGGAACAAAAAGCTCAAGGTCACTAGCCAGCATCCATTCAAGTTGAGGACTGAGGTAATAGGGCATCCTCGGTGTTGTCACAGTCATGACTCGTGTTTTATAAGTTGACATACTTTCTTCATCTAGTTTGTGAAAATTCAGTCACCATGTTCTTTATGACAGCAAAGGGGAAAGTTGAAAGAACAACAGTTCGTCCAGAAGGTTCAAGAGATGCTTGTAGAGGAAGAGAAAAAACGTATCCATATTGCGCAAGGATTGCCATGGACTACCGATGAACCCGAGGTATGTTTAACTAACTTTTCTTCAAAGAGGGCTATGTGTCAACAACTTAGCATATATCCATATGAGTTTATGACCATATATTGATTGGTAAATTACTACCTATACGAATGTTCTTATTCTTCTCATGGTAATAGCTTATTTAGGAAAGTTGAAATAGTATCAAAAGTTATATGGAATTGCCTGATGTTTCTTTAGGGCTGCAAAGTTTTTGTTTTTAGTATCTTGGTAAAATGACGTTTTTTACTCATTCTCTACATTTCAGTGCTTGATAAAGCCTGCTGTGAAAGAAAGAACTGAGCCGATAGACCTTGTTTTGCATAGCGATGTGCGTGCACTTGAACGTGCAGAATTTGATCATCACGTGAGCCTCTTAAAAACTCATTTTACATACTTTACTATCTGAGATGTAATATCAGTGGAGTTAATTGATATACCTATATATTTAATCATGTTCGTTTTGAGAATTAGGTTTTGGAGAGGAACAAGTTTGCTGAGCAACAAAGGCTAGAATGGGAAAGGCAACAGGAATTAGAGGAGGAAGAAAGGATAAGGCAACTGAGGAGGACTGAGCTGATTCCTAAAGCTCAACCTATGCCATACTTTGACCGCCCCTTCATCCCCAAAAGGTGTGATGACCAAGTTATATTTTGACTCTTTACAGGCTCGACAAGTTATCTTTTTTTTGTAGTACTGTTGGTTTACTGCCTCAATACTAGAGAGATGTGTATTGTCATTTACACAACAGTTAATTTTTTTATCCGTTTTATCTGCATAGGTCGACAAAACCGACTACAGTTCCTATGGAGCCGAAATTCCACCTCAGGCCAGAAAAGCTATCCTGGTGAGTTTTTACTGTCAAAATATATAACTAAGTTGACATACCTGTGCACAAAACGTTTCCCGAGCACTGTATTTATTTATCTGTGCAAAGCATGCTCACCATGCTTGATTATGTGTCAATGGTGGCTGACAGTTACTGTCGACAGCGATGTATGGAGCTTGGAAAGCTGAATCCACAGCAGCAGTGCCAACATCCACTATGGCAATCAAGATATGGAGAGCATCGACACACATGATCCAACAATTGTTTCCATTCCCTGTCCTCGTCTTATTCATTCTCGATTCGTCTTCTCCTTCCCTATGTGAAGAAATTGTTATCAGGAGTGTTTTGGTAGCTTTGCTTGGATCGCCTCGCCTCTAAGTTATGTTATGTACATGCATATGCAAATCACTGGCTCTGTGCTTCAGATGCAATCCCACCAAGGTTGGAAATTTGTTGTCCAAGAAACTGATAAAGAAATTCAAAGATGAATTTCGGTGTTATATTGTTGACTTCTTTTTTTTGACAAGGTTATATTGTTGACTTCAGTGTTGGTTCATGGCACCCGGTAGCCCCAGTGTGCTTTGGAATAGTCGAGTAATATGTTGCCATTGCTGACTTGGTTGTGTATGTACGGAAGTGTAGCAAACTGAAACTTTGAACAACTCAATTTCTGCACTCTAACGTGTTCATTTGATGTACACTCAATTCTTCGCGCGAACAAAACCGTTTCATGAGCAACACAAAACCGTTTATATCAGACTGGTAAAGAAATGTATTTGCATCTACGGCATCAAATAAATCTATTATTTAAACATATATAACACTTTTTTTAGAATTACACAGTACAACACAAACGTCCACAACACACATACTCACCCATATGAACATACGTACACAAACGCTAACCCTACGAGCACCTCCGAAGGATTGAACCCCTACGAGCATCTCCGAAGGATTGAACTGACATGTGAGCAGGTTCCACCATAAAAACCTAACCAACTCTTGCACAACCTGATTTTATATTTTGGGATAGAGGAGGTATATAATTAAAAAAAACTTGTTGAGCAGGATGCATGATTACGGTTGATGTCAAAAGAATGTATTATTCGTAAAAAAATATCGAAGAATGTATATACAAAAAAGTGTATCACTTGAAATCTCGTATGAAAACAAAAGGAGCTCACAAAGTCACTTTCTGTGTTAGATTAGGCCCTGCCTGCTCGGGCACGGCCCAGACATTCAGAGCAACCAATCATGTTTAGCTTAACGCCCAGCCCAAACAATCAGTCTTCATTCCGCGAGAGCGAGACGCTTCAATAGCCTCTCTATGACACGTGGGTCCCTCAGCTAAGCTACGCGCACCCAGCGCTTCTCCTTCCGCCCTTGGCAGCCAGAGCCAGGCATCTTCTCCACCCTCTCTCTATTTCTCCTCCCCGTCTCCTCCCGATCCATCCGAGACCAAACCCTAGTCCAGCCAGATCTCCGCCTCCGCCGCTGTCGGCGAGAGCACCCCATCAGATCCGCCGCGATGGCGTTCCGCCGCATCCTATCCACCGCGGTGCGCCGCCGCTCGGCCGTCGCCGCCGCGGCGGCCGGGAACGCGCGCGAGGCCTCCACGGGCGTCGCCGCGGCGCCTGGCGTGCTCGCCCCCGACTCGACCCCGGTGCGCGCTCCCGTGTTGCCGTACGACCGCATCGCCGAGGCCGTCAACGCCAGGCTCCGGCGGCTCGAGCACCCGGACCCGCGCTTCCTCCGCTACGCCAGCCCCGTGCCGTCCCACGCCGACCACACGGCCATCCTTGCGGCGCCGGAGACCCGGGTCACCACGCTGCCTAATGGCCTGCGTGTCGCCACGGAGTCGTCCCTCGCCGCGCGCACGGCTACGGTCGGCGTGTGGATCGATGCGGGCAGCAGGTACGAGAACGAGAAGGCAGCCGGCGTCGCGCATTTTGTCGAGCACATGCTGTTCAAGGGCACGGGGAAGCGCAGCGCGGCGCAGCTGGAGCAGGAGATCGAGGACATGGGTGGCCACCTCAATGCGTACACGTCGCGGGAGCAGACGACCTACTACGCCAAGGTGCTCGACAAGGACGTGCCCCGTGCGATGGAGGTCCTCGCGGACATCCTGCAGAACTCTAATCTCGACCAGGCTCGCATTGAACGTGAGCGCGAAGTGATCCTACGGGAGATGCAGGAGGTATGCACCCTGATTTGTAGTTTTGTCGATATCTGTTTATTCGAAGTTCTCATTTTTGTGCTGTAACCAGTTTGGGTAATAATCACTAATCAGGCATTCGTTCTATCTATGCTCATTGCTCTCTATGGTTAAGTTTGTCGGCCATGTTAAACTTTTTATTGAGACAGTTTTTTATCATATTAAAGTAAATGGTTTTATTTATCTCAGATAAGCTGCACTATGTGTTGTATGGTGTGTGATGAATAGATCTTTCTGGTTTGTTGTTAGCATTTCTATTAATCCTAAAGCTATGTCATGAAGAGGATTATGCATTCTGACATGGGAGAATTGTCTGGAAAATTTAGAGTGGGGAAGGGAGGTGAGTAGTCTGCTAGGCATTTGTTCCTCTTAAACTAGCTGAGAAGTTAAAAGAGCTGAGTGAAAAATATTTTTCCAAGTGGGTGAGGAGATGATAGAGTTGAATACATCTAGCCATCGTCTCAGTATAGCTGAGTCTTAAGAAACTTGTTTTGGATCCTTTGCTCACTATATTCATCAATCCCTAACATTGCTTTTGCTTGTTAGTAATTCCAATTTGATTAAACAGCCAAGGTGTTCTGTATAGTAAAATGTTCATGTTCAGTGTTATGAAATTCTTTTAATTCTTTTAACACAATTCTTCTGTCTGTTTCTTCCTTACATAGGTTGAGGGACAGTCTGAGGAAGTTATATTTGATCATCTCCATGCAACTGCATTCCAATATACATCTCTTGGCAGACCAATCCTGGGTTCTGCAGATAATGTCAAATCAATCACCAAAGAGGACCTCGAGAACTACATTGCAACTCATTATACAGCTCCTAGGATGGTACACAATATTTTAAATTTTCAACTGAGACGCATCTGTGCCATTTTATGTTCCTGTTATTGGAGTATGATGGAAGTACCTCTGCATGTTTTCAGGTTATCACTGCTGCAGGTAATGTTAAACATGAAGACATTGTTGAGCAGGCAAAGAAGTTGTTCAATAAGCTATCAACTGACCCTACAACGACAAACATGTTGGTCGCTAAGGAACCAGCCTCTTTTACCGGTTCTGAGGTGGGTTCTGCAATTTTCGCTCTATACTTAGTTGTTCTGTTTGTCATATCTCATCATTGTATGCTTCTCGATAGGTTCGAATCATTGATGATGACATGCCCCTAGCTCAATTTGCTGTTGCTTTCAATGGAGCATCATGGGTAGATCCTGATTCTGTTGCACTGATGGTTATGCAATCAATGCTTGGTTCATGGAACAAGAGTGCTGGTGGAGGAAAGCACATGGGGTAAGTTTCACTCTTCTTTCTCGTTCCTTTTTGCCATAATGTGTACAGGCCTGATCCTCATTTTTCCATATTTAACTGATCATATCTTTGTTATGTTACCCTGCTTTACTGTTTACAGTTCAGAGCTTGTACAGAGGGCAGCAATCAATGACATTGCTGAGAGTGTAATGGCATTCAACACGAATTACAAGGATACTGGTCTTTTTGGTGTCTATGCTGTTGCTAAGGTTAGTGTTGTATTTCTACCTTTGATATAGTCAACATAAATCACCTGAAATAATATTTTATCCTATACATTTTGTGTAGTCATATATGTTGTCCATATCCATTGTCATGAAAGAAATGTGTACCCACATCTATTTTATTTGTTAAAATTCCTTGAATGGTAAGATAAATAAACAGGCCTTAGATACACACTGTCCACTTCTCTAGATATGTTTGTAGTGTTGTCGTGCCTTTCTTCCTACTAAATTCTCCCAGCTCACACAAACTTGTATTGTATCTAAGTGGCAGTGTGGCACACAAGGTGTTGCAGCTGGGTTTGTCAGTGAACAATGTTGCTGGGACGGATTCTTACCCTTACACTTAGTGGAAACAAGTAATTAGCATTTTGTATTGACCATTGCTCTGATAGCTTTTGATGACGAAAGTTGGTTTCATTCTGAATTTCTGATCTTTATTTACATACCAAACTGAAGGTCCTTTCTTCTCCGTGTAAACAATAAAAGAGGGAGCTTTGTTTTCTACTTCAATTTAAAATATTGCCCCCCCCCCCCCCCCATGCCTCTGTGTACTTGGTAAATATACTGCAAAATATTCAAACTAATGACTTCTATTTGTGTGTTAATATAGCTTTGCCCATCCTGTTGTGAGACTTTTTTTTGCTTATGCAGTGGTACTGTAATCTTGTGATGTTGCTCTTATGCAATAGCATGCCTTCCTTTTCCTGGCGATCATTGATCTTGTGTGACTTTGCAAACTTGTTTTTTCAGGCTGATTGCTTGGATGATTTGGCTTTTGCAATTATGCATGAGATGAGCAAATTGTCATACCGGGTTATGGAAGAAGATGTTATCCGTGCACGTAATCAGGTAATGTTTGTAGTTGTTATGGGAGAACATTGTCATGCCCATATTGTATCTCAGTTTACTCAGACACTGCATGCTACAAAGCATGATGTATGCTGTTCTCTTTCTTTTGGGCTCAAGAGACAATCATAGCCTTATGATAGTTTTTTCATTGATATGCTGGCATATGTGATTCATCCTTACAAAAAATTTTCAGCCTAGTCTCACATGTTCATTGCTTTGTGATGACAATTTCAGCTGAAGTCCTCAATCCAACTCCATCTCGATGGTTCAACTGCTGTTGTCGAGGACATTGGCCGTCAGGTATTATCTTGTTCCATTGTTTTGATGTCTAAAAACAATTATGTTATGTCAAATCTTAGTGCTCAGCACCTTGTACCTTATTTTTCCTTCCCCTGTTGTGCCAGCTGCTGACCTATGGCCGAAGAATTCCTACTGCTGAGCTTTTTGCAAGAATAGATGCTGTTGATGCAAGCACTGTGAAGCGTGTTGCAAATCGCTTCATCTTTGATCAGGTACTGTTTTGCCAACCCACAACCTCTCGTCCTGTAGAATTTTCAGCATCTTTATGCTTCATTCTCTAAGATGTAATACCCTTTTTGTTGAGAATATTTATATCATGTTGTTTTTGTGATAGACCTCCAGTGATAGTTGTGCTCTGAACGATTTCATATTTGGATCATTTAAGACAATCAGATCTCGTTAGCATGATGTTCAATGCTAGGCTTTTACTTTGTCATCACTCATCAGTTGGGAAAATAAAACTGTGTTATTTGAATTATTTGATATCAAGCTTGAGAAAATAACATTTCAGTTTGTATGCTTTTTTGTTGCAGGATGTTGCTATTGCGGCAATGGGACCAATTCAAGGACTTCCAGACTACAACTGGTTCAGACGCCGGACCTACATGCTCCGTTACTAGATCTATCTGTCGGGTGTACCATGTTTACGGTCTGCAAAGACAAGATAATATTCGCCTCTTTTGGCGTCAGTATATTACAAGGCCTCAGCACTGCACATTACGTGCTGGATGGAGGAATTTTTTGAGAATTTGTTTTGTTTCTTGTCTTCCCAGATCTGTCAATAATAAACGATAGGCAGGTTCGACTGACGTGGCTGAGGCCACCCGGTGTTGTTTTTACAATGAATCTTGACCCTTAACGTTTTTTTGTTGGAAGGTTTTTCTTTGGCGAATAATTTTATGGAGCTGGTTATATGTAAAGTTGGTACAGTTTAGCTTCCCCGTCATACGATGGCAACTGATCAAAGTTGTGATGGCTTGTTTTCTTGCACGATCATTGTGATGGCTTGTTTTCTAAATCCTACACGAAGGTGATGTTCGATGTCTGATCCGCAGCTGACGGATGCTTGGATTGCTCTCTGCCGTCACCAAGGGTGAAGTTAGAGGACCCATAGTCATAGTCCAAGAATCTTAGAAGTCAGCATCTAAAGTTTGACTAAATTTATATGATGAAATAATAGTATTTATGATGTCAACTAAATACTCTCTTTGTGTAGGATTTAGAAGTCGTTTAGGTAGCGGCATGATCTCCAAAATACAACTTTAGCCTCTTATTTTTATAAAAATATTTAGGAAAAATGATATATATATATATATACTTTTATGAAAGTATTTTTCAAGATATATTTGTAAACTGAATAATTTAAAAGTTATTAGTGATTTGTATTTCCAATGTTTGACCAAAACTTTGTCTAAAACAACTTCTAAATCCTATACGTAGGGAGTATAATTAAATTCATTATTAATTATATTTTCATAGGATACTTATTTGATGTCATGAATCTTCATAATTTTTTCTATTTAGTCAAATTTGAGATTTTTTGACTCTTCAAGATTTTTAGAATATTTTATAATTTGAAATGGAGAAAGTAAAAAAAAATCATGTGTGAGTCCTAAAGGCAAAAAGTTCTCAAATTTTAAGTAGAAGTCGTATTATTGTAAGGACTGAAATGCTCGGCTACATATGCTTACAGCACTTCCTTTGTCCAAAAAGTACATTAGGTCATTCTTAATAGGAGTTTTATAGCTCTGTTTCTAAGTTTCTCCGATGTTGAAAATAATGTAAATAAGTATTATTTTTATGAAACTCATTTTATCCTATAAAACTATTTTCATCTCTCTCTTTATTTGAATTATACTACATCAAACCGAAAACTATTATTGAGACGGGCCTTTGAGATTTGTGCTAGTTAATTTTTTAAAAAAGTTTGATCAGATTGGTAGAACGATAATAGTAATATTTATAACTCCAAATAGTTTTATTATGAATTATGTATATAATGATAATAATTATATATCATAAATATTAATAATGTTTTGAGTATATTTGATCATAGTTCAAAATGGTTGACTTGAAGCAGGATTCCTAGAGCATCTCCAAAAGTTTGGCAAAACAACTTGACATCTATATAATTTTGGCAAAACAAGAAAAAATTGCCTCTAACAGTTAGGCAAATCAACTTGGTAAAAATAGCAACTTGACATATTATGACTTCCAACGCTCAAAAATAGCAACTTGGCATATCAATTTGCCATCTTAATTTCTGGTATGCACGAAGCCCTCACACCTTTCCTTCCCATGCGCACACAAAGAAAAAGGCACATCTCTCCTCCGCGCGTGCGAAGAAAAGGCTATCTAGCGTTCAGGTACGTGGTTACCTCTTTTTCCCATCGTCGATTGTCATGTCCATCTATGGTGGTCGGCTTCTAGTAGGGTAAGGCCGGCACTCATCGTCCTTTCATGCTAGATCTGATGCGAGGGAACCGGTGGATGAAGCTTCGATGCGTTAGCGGCGTCGTTCGCGCGAAGGGGAGGAGAAGTGCGTGGAATCAGTAGCGTCTAGAGAAAAAAATCATCTCGTGTGTCTTTTTTTTTATTTTGTCAAGTCCAAAATAGCAAACTCTCATAGAGATGCTATTTTTTTTATTTTTTATATTGTTTTAGGATTTAGCAAATTAAAAAATTTGCCAAATAAAAAATAATAAACTGAGATGCTCCATCCTCCGTGACAAGGGAGTACTCGACTACTTCCACCCTTCCTCTTCCTGCAAGCAAAGCTAACCAAACCCGTCTTTAGCCTTCAAATCGAGTTCCTCCCCGATCCTCAGTCGAAACCCTAACCCTCGCCCTTCTCGATGTCGGCCGCCCCAACCGGCCCAGCCCCTCCGGTGGCCACTCCGATGGCGCCCCCTCCGTCCTACCCGGCCTCCTCCACGATCTCCGCCTCCGTCGCCGCGTCCGTCGAGGAGGAGGACGACCTCTATGGCCGCCTCAAGTCGCTCCAGCGCCACATGGAGTTCGTCGAGATCCAGGAGGAGTACGTTAAGGACGAGCAGAAGAACCTCAAGCGCGAACTCCTCCGTGCGCAGGAGGAGGTCAAGCGGATCCAGTCCGTACCGCTCGTCATCGGCCAGTTTATGGAGATGGTCGACGGCAACAACGGCATCGTGGGCTCTACCACGGGCAGCAACTACTACGTGCGGATCCTCAGCACCATCAACCGCGAGCTGCTCAAGCCGTCAGCGTCCGTCGCGTTGCATCGTCACTCCAACGCTCTAGTCGACGTGCTGCCACCCGAGGCCGACTCCAGCATCTCCTTGCTGGGGTCGTCGGAGAAGCCCAACGTCACCTATAACGTAAGTATATCCTTGAATTTGCCGGATCTGCATGAAGCCCTTGGTTAATTTGACTTCTTATTATGGATTTGATGATAAATCACTTGGTTGTTACATTGTTATCCCGAATCATATGTGCTTATTAGTCTATATATCCGTCAGGTTGGGCCCTAGATCTTTCTATGTTTCCATTTGCAGTAGAGTTCTTCTTCATGGTCAGGCTCCACATATCTGTCCATGTTATTGACTGCAGTGGGTGTCTTCCTAGTTATGGTATACAAATAAGCAAAATCTATTTTTGAGAACTTGCAAACAGTGTCCATGCGATGCAACAGAACACACATGTTATTGTGCACACCTTAGTGACTTGTGGCTCGTATATTTATATAACGGTCGAGTCATCAATATGTATTAGAATTGGACTCCGTACCGTCAGTGGACGCACCAACATACACGGTTCTGAATTGTATAAGCAAGGGTCATGAGTCTTGTCCTAGACGAGACAAAAAGAAGTGCAAGGGTATTGTGAGGAAGTAAAATAGACTGGACAGAAGAATCACTAAAGTTTTAAACGACATCAAATCAGTCAACATGGAGGACCACAGAAAACAAGTTTTTGAGCATGCCCTCAAACAACAAAATGGGATGGTTTCACTTGGTTCTGTGCCAATCTGTAGATACTAGAAGGTTTTATTACGAACTCAATAGATGAGTTATGGAAAATGGTGGAAATTTGTGTAGAAACTGGTTCAATTTTCATGTAAACTATCACGGTTCTGCTGCAATGGAAACCATATTTATTTCTTCTTCTTTGTAGGTTCAGTGGGTCTTAAGTCTGTGCCGCATTAACGTTGGATCTGTGCTTCAGTTGTTTTAAGAATTTCTTTGAGTAGGAAACAAAATATGGCTCATTGCAGTTTTGTTTTCGCATCTAAAGTGAATTGTTTCTCGTAATTTCGTGAGCCAATTCCTTGCAAGCCACTAGAGAAGTTTCGAATTCCGTCTTGACCACTGAAAAAATTCATGTCTTCTGTGCCATCATTTCGTTTTTTTTTTGCACCCTTCTATGACAATAGTAATGGTCCTAACTAAATGACGAAATGTCCATTTTACCCTCAAATGAATGTGACATGGATGTTTGGCCTCATTGTGCAACATTGGGAGTGGTAAGAATCAGAGAACAGGAGAGGCAAGAATGGATAAGACTAGTGATTCATTGTCAACATGAATGGCCACATGAACAGGAGAAGCAAGTTGTAGATGCCGCTGCTGTAGCAGTCTCCAATGTTGAAGAGCTCAACACTGTCCTGCATGACGTGGCCATGTGGCATAGGGGCCTTGTCTGTCCTCTTATGCGGCTTGTCAAGTGCGCGAATCGACCAGGGTGACCCCCTGAGCTGCTCCCTGGCCCTGATGCCTCCCTCTGTCCCTCACTCTTCTCAAGCGGATCAATATCTAAAAACTCTAGAATAGACGCTCTGTAGGCGGAGCAGGTAGGATGGTGTATTGATGGGAGCAGAGGGGGAGTGGGGAAGATGAGAGAACGGGTTAAGATGAAACAGACTCTAGGCCTCCAGTCATAGCTGGGGTTAAAATGGTCATTTTAAAAAAACTGACATCCACGTGTGTCGTAATGGCATCTTCAACTAACAAACAAGATAACAGTTGCATAGAAGGGTCAAAGGTGGGAATTTTTTTTGAAATGATGGCATAGATGACATGAACTTTTTCAGTGGTCAAGACAGAATTTGGAACTTTTCTAGTGGCTTGTAAGGAATTGGCTCTAATTTCTTGAAGTATATCTATGCATTTAATTTCAGTGCATTACAATTTATTGGTTTCTTATGGTGTGCAGGATATTGGAGGATGCGACATCCAAAAGCAAGAAATACGGGAGGCGGTTGAGTTACCCTTGACTCATCATGAGCTGTACAAGCAGATTGGTATTGATCCTCCAAGAGGTGTGCTTCTGTATGGTCCTCCAGGTACTGGAAAGACCATGCTTGCCAAAGCAGTCGCACATCACACGACTGCTGCTTTTATCAGAGTCGTGGGTTCAGAGTTTGTACAGAAGTACTTGGGTGAGGTAAGTTTGGAGCTATTACAGTCCCAGTATGAATTCCTTTGGTTTGGATATAAAATATAGTGAATTGATGCATGTTATAAGGTTAATGAGTTAATTTATGCCCACTATATTTTTTGGATAATAAAATATAGTTGCTCAGTTGTTCTGGTAGCGTAGATACTTCTGTCATTGCTCTTTCGAAAAAGGTTGGGGAGAGACTGATGGGTATCTATGCATCCTCTATACTGAAGTGAAAACACAAGTAGAAAGGCGTTCATAGATTCTCTAAGTTGTCTAGTACAAGCTTGAATGTGCTCTAAGCTGTGTCAAAATTGTTGCATTCTGGTTTCATGCTAGCTTTGGAACAGTATCTGTGATAGTCCATAGAGCTATTGAATGGGCTCTTCATCTGTGTCAAAATTGTTGCATTCTGGTCTCATGCTAGCATTGGAACTGTATCTGTGATAGTCCATAAAGCTATCTCCTTAACCCAATCTATATTGGGTACCACAAATATGTAACCAAGGTAACTGTTAATTCCCTGTTCCAAATTATAAGTTGTTCTGGCCTTTATAGATACACAACTTTTACTATGCATATCTAGACTTAGTGTATATGTCTAGATGCCTAGCAAAAACTATGTATCTAAAAAAGCCAGAATGACTTACAATTTAGAACAGAGGGAGGAATATTTTTTTATGTTTCCTTTACCATGTTTGACTAGTATATATAAGCATTATGCATGTCTTAATTTCTTTTGTATGAGTAGTGGTTATTCATAGATACTTGTCGTTGGCATAAAAAAATGCAATTTGTCCTTTCGGTGGTTCAATATTTGTTGGTCCTATTCTTGGCGTGTTATGATCTTTGTACTCCTTTGTAGGGCCCTAGAATGGTGCGTGATGTGTTCCGCTTGGCTAAGGAGAATGCTCCAGCAATCATTTTCATTGATGAGGTTGATGCTATAGCCACTGCTCGTTTCGATGCTCAGACTGGTGCTGACCGAGAAGTTCAGCGTATTCTTATGGAGCTACTCAATCAGGTAAAGCTTAGCTATTATATGACCAGGATGAACTTTTAGGGCTTAACAGATTATTATTTTGTTAGAAAACATTTATCAACAGACCTGAAACAGTGAAGAAGTGGTTATTTGCAAGTTAAAATAACCAATTTTCATTATATTATTCAATTAGAGAACTTCTATTTTACTAGAAAAGAGAACAATGTGAAATGAATTTAGAAAACAGCTCTTATCTCTAAATCTAACTTGGGGAATTCCTACAGTTTCCTAGATTATAGTTCCTACTAGTTCTTTTATTTCTCGTTAATGATGTGGTTATTTATGTTGCAGATGGATGGGTTTGATCAAACAGTGAATGTGAAGGTTATAATGGCAACTAATCGGGCAGACACTCTAGATCCTGCTCTGTTGCGTCCTGGTAGACTTGACAGGAAAATTGAGTTCCCTCTGCCAGACCGGCGTCAGAAGAGGCTTGTTTTTCAAGTAAGTTATGTTTTGTGATAATGTTACAAGAGCTGAGTTATAAGTATTTGTTGATTGTAGAGTATTACTGTGGAATTATTTGATTTTTGCTCGTTCACATGTGGTCATATCATATCACTCTTCAAAAGGATAATAACATAAGTTTAATTAGGAATAAAGAGTTCCTTTGGATACATGACCAACTTTAAGCAATCCAGATGTATGAGTTGCCTAGTGTTAATAGCTATTTATTCTACATGGTATTATTTATGGAAATAACCATGCATCCTATTACATCTGTTCTAGATATGATTGCTAGACTAGAGTTGCTTTCTTGGTGGGCCCATGTGGATGATTTCTGAGCACTGTTAGGTCATTTCCCGTGAGAGTTCCATTCCCATTTAATGAGGTGACCATCAGCAAAAATGATGACATGGCATGTGCATTATGAGACAGGATATGAGTTTTATCTAGATGAAACTCAGCGCACATCATTTCCAATGCATTGGAAATTGAGAGAAACTCCACTAGGAGTGGTTTGTTTCATCTCACTTGTTGGAAATTTAGCAAAACTCCACTGGGAGCATTTCATTAAAAAAAGCATGCAACATTTGAATACAATAGGCCTATGAAACTGTGCATTTGTGGGTCTTATTTAATTTTAGCACCCACCTCACTCTTGGAAACAGTGCAATAGAACCTAGCACTGGGAAATGCTTTATTGGCTTCTGTGTTATTGGGCTGTACATGTATTTTTCATTACTCTATCTGTGATAATTTTACATGCAGTGGGATCGTCATACCAACAACAAGACTTGTCATGTATAGATATGCACCATCTTTAATTTATCTTCATGCTATAAAAAAATACCAGTTTACTTGTTTGTTTCTGTGCTATGGTTTCTCTACCTAGGATTTACAAACAATTCCACTTTCTTTATTAAAATTCTGTTTTACAGACTCGTTTGTCAACTCGTGCTGTTTGGATTTGGTTTTCTGGGCCACTAGATTTTCTTGTGTCGTCTATTTTTCACACTTGATAGTTAGCTTATCTAAGCTTATCTAATCTTCAGGTTTGCACTGCCAAAATGAACTTGAGCGATGAGGTTGATTTGGAAGATTATGTTTCCAGACCGGATAAGATCAGTGCTGCTGATGTGAGTCTCTTTTCATTGTAATGTTTTAAATTAATAATACAAATTCACTTGAAATTCATTGCGTCGATGCCACTTTCCCCCATAGTTTTTGACATGTAATTGGGTGCTTTTGTGATTTCTATTGCGTAGCTAGTACACTTATATCCTACTCCCTCCTTTTCTTATTTTTATTAAAGGTGTGTGTGCAGATTGTACCATACAATTTTACTATTGTTTAATTCATATTAAAAGCACTTCGATATGATATCAATTTGATGGTTATTAGAATTATAATATAAGAGAATAGTATTCAAAGTGTGGTGTTAGAGACTGCACCACTTCAAGGTACACCTTGCATTTTGAAAATTTGAAAGTGAGGTAGTATTGATGAAATCTATATCCAGTAAACCTTGGATCCAATAATGCACATGATTTGTTTAATGGGGAATGCCAAACCACATTACAATGGTAATGCTTGTGATCTTAGATCTTTTTCTTGTTCTTAGCATGATACACCATAGTCATTAAACACATATTAGTAAATTGTTTATATATTCTTAGGGCATTTGGTGATTTAAATTAGATAATACTTCTATGACAATCACATTAGTTATTGATAATTGATTTGACAATGTTTAGTGAGATAACCTTTTTTTCCGTCACCCTCAATGCTGCTCGCATTAGTTATTGATTATTGATTTGACGATGTAAAATCAGGTAATCTGTTTCTTTCCTGTCACCCTGAATGCACCTCACATTATGCTTTTACAGATTGCTGCTATATGTCAAGAAGCTGGCATGCATGCTGTCCGTAAGAACCGATATGTCATCCTCCCCAAGGACTTTGAGAAGGGCTACCGAACCAATGTGAAGAAGCCGGAGACAGATTTCGATTTCTACAAATGAGCCAACATGAGTGTTAACTGGTTTCTTGTTTATCAATCGAATATCTTTTTCATCAAGATGAAGTTTTAGGATAACTGCCAATATCACGATGTTCAAGTTGCTCAATGGTGATATGTGTTCTGTAATGAGTTTCTGGATAGTTTGCCTCTCGCAATTTTTATGTTGATATGCTTCATCAGATTTGGAGTCCAAACAAATATTTTTACCTGGTGAGCCTGTTCGGTTGAGCTTATCTGCAGTTATTTAACAGTGTTTTTCACTCACAATAAATCAGCTTATCTGCAGTCATTTAACAGTGTTTTTCGCTCACAATAAATCAGCAAATAGTACCTTTAGCCATGACTTATTAGCCAAGCGAACAGGTTGATTATACGTGTGTTATGGAAGTTATGATTGTTTAAGGTAGATTAACCTTTTACCTTGCTCGGCGGGCCTTGGCCTTAAGCCAATCCTCAGGAATCAAACTTGTAAGATTATGCACAACGACCGGCTGTCACACCCAAATTTAAGGATAAATTTGAGTACAATAATCTCATGTGCGCCCTAGGAATAGTCGCGCACACAAGTCGACAAATTACAAATGTATCATAACAAGTGCCTTACAAAACGTTATTACAACACAAATATATCAAAGTCTGCGACAAACGGAAAATAAACTCATACTAGCTATGAAAGATAACTCCAACACAGGGACGACCGACTGGGGGATTTGTCCAAAAAGAAAGATAAAGACAAGCGTGAGTACATCTCGTACTCCGCAAGCATAACATAGGATTTTATGCGGCTCAAAAAGGTCAGACACTGGCTACTGCAGTTAGCATTTTAATTGGTCAATGTTTTAATCCTATTTAATCATCAGTTATGCTTAAGCTCCCAATTAGCCCAAATGAGTACATGATAATAACACCGTTAACCTTCACGGCTAACACTATCACCATCACGGTTAAACCACATTAATCATCACGATCAATGCGTCAGATTTTCATTAGTTATTCCCCATAACCATCCACACCCAACTATTCCGTAAGGGTCCAAAGCCGCTCATGTCCGAGAGCACGGCTAGTATACCAGTTTGATCAAACTCTGCGCAGAGGTGTGCACTTTTCCCGTAAGTCATGTTACCCATATGCCCGGGGTTTGCATGACCCACTAACACTACCAAGGTGAGCGGGCAGGGAACACTATGAAGCCTTCCATAGGCCACGCCTAACCAGTTAGGGCCGCGAGGTTTCCTCGGCAGGCAGATATAGAGAACCCCCCTTTCCTATGGCACATTTCCATCACGGCTATACACATAGGAACAGAAGCAGTTCTATACCCAAAGTGGCAAGCCCCTCTTGCGCCCTTTCGGGTAACCTCTAATCAGCTAGATGAGATCCTATTACTGAGCTAAAGTTAGAGCCATTTAACCATCACGGTTGCACTGTAAGTCCCGGATTGTCGCTTACAGAGAAGTCCTTACGGAGGGTCTAGGTCAACCCGACCGAAGTCAATTGCACCATAGCCCTTTTTCCCAACATTTATCATCATATTCATTAAAGTCAGAGTGTTAATAAATTCTCAATTAATTAAAGCACTAGCAAAGCTACCCACATGCATTCTACCCATAGGTGTCGTAAATATAGTCAGGTAGCTAGGATGTCCTTAGGGTTACCAAATTAGACACATGCAGATGCGTAATTAATTAAGTGAATAGGTGTACAAGGGAAACCCATGTTATACTTGCCTTCAGTGAAGGGGAACTGATGTTGGTCCTGCTGCTCCTCGTAGTAAAATGGATCACCCGCGGACACGTCACCGTCTGCGCTCGATCGGTACCACACAACAACACGCATCCAGGTTCATTCATACAAGCAAACAATCATTTAATTAGAACAGTACACCAACAGATCAAAAAATGGAATAAAATATTTAGAAACAGAACCTACGATTCGCTACGATCACATAGATACGAAGATCACGAAAATCAGAGCTAAAACGACCAAGTTACGACTTTTCGGCGATTTCCTATAGGCAATTAATTAATTAAACCTAACCCTGAAAATAAAAAGTGGCAAAATACAGAAACAGTGGTACTATCATGTAGAGGATTTAATTACGAATCTAACGCAATTTGAACGGGTCAAATCGGAGCTAAAACGAATATTTTATGGCCAAAACAATGCAGTGGCAAATCTTTAATTAATTGGAAATCGAAAATGGAATTTAAATCATTTTTTTTAATCTGAATTTTGGAGTTGACCGAGGACGGCGGGCAGAATTTGGAAAAGGACGGGGTCTCTTTAGCAAACGTGACCCCGAAGGGGTATGGATCATCCAGGGTCATTGATCTCGCGATGGACGGCCAGGATTAGAAGAAGGAAATAAGAGAGGGAAAAGGGAGGGCGCGGCCGCCGGAGAGGAGGAAGAGGGCGGCGGCGGCCATTGCCGCGGCGAGCAAGGTCGCCGGAGTAAGCCGTTCGGGCGCTACGGTGCACCATTTCACAAACCGATTGCCCCGGGAGAGAGAGGAAGGCAAGGGGAACTCAATCCCGGCCTTGGCGTGGCCGGGGAGAGCCCGCGCGGCCCGCTCCATGGCCGGCGGCCATGGAGCTCGCCGGAGCTCGCGGAAATCGGCCCTAGGGAGCACCGCTACGCTCGGAAGAAAGCCGAAAAGGTAGAGGAGGACGAGGCGCGCTCACCGACGCGAAGAAGGAGGGCGAAAACGGCTCGGACGGCGGACTTCGCGCGGAGGTCGCGGCGGCGGTTCACTGGAGTTTTTGGCGAGTTCTTGCGCGCTCAGGGCGAGAGCAGAGCCGGGGAGAGAGGGGAAAATGAGGAGAAGAGAGGCGGCTCGCACGCGGGGCTCTTCAAAAGCTTCCGAGGCGCGGGGAAAAAGGGAGAGAGGGGGATCGTGGGCGCGGGGCTCGGCCCGGGCGGTTTCCAACCGAGAGGAAGGAGCGGGGCGTCGGTTGGGAGAAGAAGGAGCTGACAGGCGGGCCCGGCCTGTCAGCGGGTGAGAGAGAGAGGGGGAAGGGGGAGGCGGCTGGGCCGCGGCCCAGGAAGGAAATGGCGCGCGCGCGGGTGTTGGGCCAAAATGGCCGAGAGAAGGGGAGAGGAGGAGAGAAAAGCTTTTCATTTTTATTTTACAACCAAAATAACTCTTTTCCAAATGAGTTTTTGAATCCAACATCCTTTCTTCAAATCCACTCATCACATAAATAGATGCACCAGCATGTATGCAACAAAATATTGACCTAACTTATATTTAATTTTATTTTCTCCAAATTTATTTATTTTCCTATATTGAAAATGCTCACAAAAATTATTTAGCAAAGCCAAATTCATCTATTTTGAAAAGAGTCAAATTTTGGGTGTTACACCGGCTGGACCTGCCGGTGCCGATAGCTTCTGGATATGTAGGGCTGGTCCCATATCGGCTGTTGAGTGGCCGACAGGCTGCTCTATATTTGAAATTCTTGTATAACAGCTTATACATTTGCAATTAATCATTAAAAAGTATTATTAAAAAAAATCCTTGTGTACAAGCTTCAGGAGCAGTCTAAGAATGCGCGTCTGAGTGGGCCTAAGACTCCAACAAGTGACTCATAAGAGCACCTAAATGGAAAATGATTCTCTGATAGCACTGTTTTTGTCTCCAATAGAGTATCGGAGACTTCCTTTCTTCCTTTTTAGATGTTTGGAGAGAAACAATCTAAATTTGAGTATTGTTTCTCCTTGAGATCCATTTGTGGGAACTTTTGTAGCATTACCCAAACATGATATGGGTCTTGTATTTTGGGTTCCATTATTGGAGATAGTCTAAGTGGCCTTGTAACACTTGTATTGCGAGGCCCAAAAGAGAGGGTAAGTAGATTGGGAGAGAGAAGTTGTAATCAAGTTTAAACCTAAGAACAATCCAGCTCTTCTATGGAACTGGCCCTCCGTTGGCGCTTTATCCTCTCATGTGCTCTTCTTCCTCCTATCCGATTCTCTCCAAGCATCGCAACAATTGTGCGGGGCTAACATGGGTAAGGATGGCAATGGGGTGGATTGGGATCAGGTGGAGTCTATGTGCACCCAAAATCGGAACCCGAAACCGCACCGAACACTGATTTGAGTGATAATCCAATCCATCCCCAAAACCAAACATGCGATACCTGAAACCCAAATGGATATCCAAAACCCGCTTTGTATGGGCCTTCTCCTCTGATATCCTCTCGGCGCGCAGGCGTTCTCAATCACACTAGGCGTTCGGTAATACCGAACCGATCTGTTCGGTTCCTCGATACTCATATAAATTCGGTTCCTTGAGAAAACTAGTACCGATCGGTTCCTAAAAATATTTGGTACCGAGCTAATTCGGTATCGGTTCTGATTCGGTTATGGTATTTACCGAAAGAATCGAACATATTACAGCATCATATAACATCAGGTTCAATAGCTAATTTTGACAAAAAAATCAACATGATTTCATATGGAATAACAGTGCCAAAATCATGCATGTAAAAAGCCACAATACAATAGGAGTAGATTAACACAAATACATAACATAGTTGTCCACAATAGACCCTCAATAATATTATATATTGCTAGTAGATATATTCGGTACTAGTTTGGTACTTCGGTTTATCGAGGTACAGAATCAAACATACCTCATAAAATTGGTTCCTGAGAACTGGGTAGACAACCGAATTTTTCGGTTTCAGTAAATTCGGTTCGATTCTTGCTAAATTTGGTTTGGTTCTGGTTTTTTGATATTTTGTGCCCAGAGTGACTTCTCGATGCATAGGTCTTCATCTCCGGTATCTTCTCGATGCACAAGTCTTCGTCTTCGAGGCCTTCAAATCTTCACACGAGCGTACGGCAAAAACCTTCATGCTCTTGAGTCGCTGGTCCTCCGTTGTGCTCCCCTCACCCCTCTTAGCTGGTGCTCGTCACCGAATCCTCAGCCACACTTGGTGTGGTAGCCAACATAGTCGTAGTAGTGGAAGTAGCGTTAGTTTGAGGGAACATCGAGCCCAAGTCTTTGCTCCCCAACAAGGCCATTTGGGACACATTCACGCACAACCTTGCTAGTTTTCTCTTTACACTTAAACATACGATTCTACTGCATTTCATAGAATTGTCATTGGAGCGAATCTGATCCCTGGGATAGCTAATGTTTCTGCCTCTTCCATTTTGCAGGCAAAGATTCCCAACACTACCAATGTTGATGTTGCAGTCAATCAGTACCACCATTTCAAGATCATATCCTACTCGGCTGTGTGCCCAATATCATATTCTTTCTCTACTGGGACTAGTGGCTTTGGTCCCCAAAACGACGTTGATGTGTTCCACTGGTGGAACTAGTCAAGGTGAAGGGTGCCGCGCTCTAGCAGGAAGGGGTTCAACTCACTGTTTATGCTAGTTACTTGGTCGCTTTGGAAGAAGCGGAATGCTAGGACTTGCAGCGCGCGCGAGTTGTCTCTTCATATTTTGCAGGAAGCTGCTCTCTGGGCGCAAGCCGACTTTGTTAGCCTGATGTCGTTGCTATCAAGATTGTAATTTGTCCTTGTTGTTGGGGTTATCGTCCCTTGCCGGTTTGCTTCCTTTTGCTTTGCTTTTTTTCTGCTTTCTTTAGCTTTCTTCTCCTCGTCTAGGAAATCTTTGGTTGCCTAGAGTTGGGCTGCTTGTATTTTCGTTGGTGTTGTCTACTCCTTCTTAGTGAAATATGTGCTAAGGCACGTTCGCGTAAGGTCAGTTTATACACCTCACGGCCATGGTATATATATGCCCTATAAAACACGGTCAATCAAAGTGACATGGCTCTTTTTCCTCAGGACAACATAGAGCTCATGGCAGATATGAGAATGGACGCTTATCGTTTTTTTTTGCGAGACCTGAGTTCAGTTCTTTGGAGGGGGGGGGGGGGGGTGCTTGGGTATTTTGCCACACCATTGATCATATTCCTGGGTTCAATGCTTGGACGACCGATATAAAGAGACGAAGTGAGAAGATTCTAAATATCAAATTGGTGTTCAACATTTTTAAAATTTGAATTTTAATTTTTGAGCTTTAAGATTTCAAATGCTGAATATTTAAATGGTCAAAATTCAAGTGTTTAAATGTGAGGGTCAATTTTAAAAACTTTGAATTCTGGTTTTATTTAAATTATTTTTAAAAAAATATAGTTCAGATTTAAATTTCGTTTTTAAATTTTGTCACTGAATTGAAATGCTTAATAACCCAGAAAAGGTTCTAAAAACATTAACACTCAGCTCGTCGTGCTCCTTCGGTCCTTCCTACACAAGTACACATGGACCTGGGCACGGCACAATTTGCATGATTTGAGATGACCGCTTGGTCAGGCCCTGAAGAAAAAATGACAAATGCCAAACAGAGCAAGCTATATTTCCAGCCTTCAGCTAGAGCTTAACAGGTTCTTGAACCACTGCACCGAGCTCTTGGGGTATCTCTTGAGGCTGTCCTTGTAGTCCACGAAGTAGAGCCCGAATCTGGATGAGTAGCCGGCCGTCCACTCCCAGTTGTCCAGCAGCGACCACGCGAAGTAGCCACGCACGTCGCACCCATCCTCCCTGCAGACATTCCTTGTTATCATTATGATTATGGATGCCAAACAAGTCAACGAAAAGCCCGCGATCGTCAGTTCTTTGGGTACTTTATGGAGGCAGCCAGGTTGGTGAGGTAGTCGTTGTGGTACTTGATCCTCTTGCTGTCCTTGAGCGCGTCCTTGATGGAAGTGAAAGGGCTGTTGCCGTCATCCATCCCTGCATCAGCAACAGATGAACAGGACGACGTCAAGACTGAATGCCAAGTAATCTCCCAAGGTACTTCACTATAATATAATCCAGGTTCCATGTAAAGTGGTAATACCGTTTTCCGTGATGTAAACTGGTGGGCTGTTGTACCTTTCCTTGACGTAGTTCATCAGGCTCCTCATCCCATTGGGCACAATGTACAGCCATATCGAATTGGCCTGCGCAATGGCGTAGCAGTTTCACATAAAATGTCTACACGATATTGCTCTTCTATGTGCAAGGAGAATGTGGTGTCGAACTCACCCTGTCACCAATGGCTTTCCCGTTCCTGAATGCTGCAAAATTGCTGAAACCGTCAGCAGAGAGTTCCTAGGCTTCATGCATGTCAGGTACAAGTGTACAAGATCAGGCGAAGAATATGGCAACTCACGAAGGCTGATGGTGCCGGTGTCTGCCAAGGTGTTATGCAGCAGACGCCCCACGAGGTTGGTGCTGTTGTGTTTGGTGTAGTAAGTGGTGTAGTGGTTTATGCCAACGAAGTCGAGTGCCCCCTTGACAAGGGCAGCCTCATCTGCTGTGAACTTGGGTAGCCTGTCCCCGACCCGTGATCTCATCAATGCAGGGTAATCGCCGAAGAAGAAAGGATCCGCGAACCTTCAGTATATTTAATTTTGCCGACTCAGACATCAATCAATCATCCATGTAAGTTTCAGAACAGAAACTTGTGCCAATTAGAGTTGATAGGCTCACCATCCTAGCTGAAACTCTTGCCCTCTCTTGGCAGCTTCGATGTCGGCAGTCGTATTCGTCATCGGTTCGAACCACATGACATCAAATGCTATTCCAAGTTCCCCATTTTGAGTTGCCTACAATTTAATTAATGTGGGGGAAATTCAGCAGCCCATGAGCCCTGTCTTGCAGACAAATCAAAATGGAATTGTACATTGAAGCATTTTTACATGTGTAGAAAGATGTGCTCACCTTGTAATTCCGTCTGTAGATGTCTGAAACCGTGGCGTGAGCCAAGATGAAGTTGTGGGCGACAATGTAGGGCTCGGTGCCTGAATTCCCTGACTTGCAGTAGAGATGGAGCAGCAAAGAACAGCGCCCCGGCGCCTGAAGCCCGGCGTCGTAGCCCTGAATGGCAACCGTGTGCGGCTCGTTGAGTGTGATCCAGTGCTTCACACGGTCTCCGAAAGCCTTGAAGCATGTCTCGGCGTATTCGGCGAAATCATTGCTGCATATTGAACATGGAAATGGTTACTAATGATTATGTTAAGAATGATCACTTAAGGAATTAATAAGGAGGTGATGTGATAAAAATTAAGGGGCTCACACTATCTGCCTGTCCAGCCATCCGTTGTACCTGTCTTCCAAGGCCTGGGGGAGGTCCCAGTGGTACAGGGTTACATATGGCTCAATACCTGAAACATTTCACATGAATCACTAGTGTTCAAGCCATTTATTTGATTCAGTACAACTGTACTACAGTGACAGTATTTTTGTTTCCCTTTTTACCTTTCGATAGCAGTGCATCGATAAATCTGTTGTAGTGGTCGATGCCGGCCTGATTGACTTGGCCAGTACCATCTGAACAAACGGGAGCAATCGAAGGATGAGACTAGTATCACAACGGTAGCTGAAGAAAATGTTGAAACCAAAGAAGATTTTTTTTTCTGCAGCAGCCGTCAAAAGATCAGCCTGAAATCATGGGCAGCGTCGCTATTTTTCTTTCGGTTCCTAAAAACTTACTTGGCAAAATCCTCGACCAGGCAATCGAGAAGCGATACGCATCCATCCCCATGTCTGCCATGAGCTGTATATCCTCCTGCCAGTAGCCAATTGAACACGTCGAAAGAGATCGATTTTGTAGTAGGGCATTAAGGTTATCAGATCTGGAACATCAGTCAACAAAGCACGTACGCTGCTCACCTCGAAAAGGTGGTACTGATCGACTGCGACATCAGCATTACTGAAGTCGGCAACCTTCCCTGCACGATAGTGGAGGAAAATGGAAAAAAAATTAGAAGCAAAACTTTTGGTTGTGGCTCTGATCGACTTGCTGTAGTCCCTAGTCTCCCCAGATCACTAGATCACTCAGTACTCCAGTGTCTGAACAAATGCTAATATAACCGCCACACGTGGAATCCAATTACAGTAATTGGTTGATTGTGATACTGTTTTAGTCCAGATGAGTGACCAAACCATGCAAAAGGCAGAAGTAAATGCTCCTTATCTGTTCCTTTCCTCCCAATCACTGGCGTGCATATGCTCATTATATTGCAAATGGTTGGTGGGATATATCGCCTAGCCTGCCTGAAGCATCATAGTGCTGAATGCACAAACACAACCCTGGTCCTGTTCTGCTCCACTATATATATCCAACTTTAGGAAAAGAAAGCTTGATTATGTAGTGGCATGGTCAGAGAGAACCAGTGTCCTAATCTGCAAGAGGACATGATGCAGCTTCAAAAGTTAAAAGTGCTATGGGCCAATGATGGTTATCTAGGGCTGTCACATGTGCGCAGTAACATACATACTCCTATATGCTTGTAGTAACATGTACTACAACCGCTTATTGCAAACATGTGCGCAGTAACTAACTGTATGTAGCACAAATAATAAATGTAAAATGCTGGCGCACTGATAACAGACTCCGGCGCATCGCATTAATCCTTATTGCTGGATTGATATGATACTACATACACGTATGAAAAGCCGCCGGCCTGTTTGGGCAGACAGAGATGCATGCATGAGAGAATCCAGCCAAGCAAGCAGGTTCATACCAAACGTGTGGGCGAACTTGTCCCAGATGGTTTTCCCTCTCCCGTCCTCCTTCACGGCTCCCTCGTACTACATACAAAACAGAATCCAAGTAACATGTCTGTCAGAGCAATATAGCACAACTCAAATGTCAAATCGCCTTGAGACCATTTTGAAAAGGAAAAAAAAAGGCGACTATGGGACAACGGACGATAGATCATACGCGGCCTGGTTAATTTCTGTATGTATGTATATATAGCTGCTGGCTTATCTCCACACTCGAGTGATGTGTCCCCTGTTGCCTTGCTGCAGCGGCAGGGCGGCGCCGGCAACGCGAAGCTCATCATGCATGCCGTCGTCGCGATTCGCGACGGACATGCGCTCGTGAACGCCGGTGACGCGGCGGGATCGTCGTCTGGCCGGCCCCTATAGCCTGGCGTCTGCCGATCTGCGCAAGCGGACGCGCTGACGCTGGCGGCTTCGGCCGTGTCCGCCGGATTCTTTTTCTTTCCACGACGGAAACGGGAACAGACAGGTGGGTTTCGGAGAAAAAAGGGGGACGGCCCCAGCCCCGGCCACTGGATTGAGTGCTCGATCTGGTGGGTGCATGCCCGCTTCATCAAGATGCCCTGGCTATATATATATTCTCGTGCTGCTGTATTATTGATGTATTGTAGTTACTGTACCTGAGCATTTTTTACAAAGAAAAAATAAGGATACGGTGTTTGCCATGCTGCTAGATGAGCGTGAGCCTCATGATCATGTTAGTTATTACTCACGTAGCTAGACTGCTGTGTCTCACCTCTCGGTTGACTAGAGGGTTCGGGTCTCTTTGAAATGCTGGTCCGTTTAGAGACCTCGAGAGGGAGATAAAGTAAACAAGCAAAAAAAGAAGACGACATAGGAGAAAGAAAGACATCTAGACGATAGCTAGAAGCAAAGATTAGATATGCTCCGTAGTACATCTACGAGGAAGACTATGACCACTGATCCCAGATAGTCGTCGAAGAATTGAAGTTTGGCAAACCTGGTAAGCGGAGGAGGCGGTGCCGAAGACGAATCCCTTTGGGAAGCTCCCCCGCGTGAGCCCTCCTCCGTCCCCGCCCTGCGCAATGCATCCTTGCAGCGACACGCCGAGGATGACGAGAAGCAGCAGCTGCTGCCTCGTCAGTTCCATGGCGGCGTATGTATCGTCGCCTACTCCTCTCTCTCTCTCTCTCTCTCTCTCTCTCTCTCTCTCTCTCTCTCTCTCTCTCTCTCTCTCTCTCTCTCTCTCTCTCTCTCAAGACGGAGACAGAGAGATTGGTACAAGGAAAGAATCGCCCACTGGAGGGAGAGGGATGTCTGTGTAGTGTCCTGTGCCAAGCTGCCAATTGTATTTATAGTATCGCTAGTGTGATGGATTATGGGTCAATCCGTCAATGCACTAGCTACGCCATTTCCACTGGTAATCTTCTGGCAGTCAGCAGATCAGTGATCTCTTGGGACGAAACTAATGCTGCTCAACGAGTTATTGAGATTTGTTGGGCGAAGGGAGAGGGACAAAAGGTGTGAAGGCAATCATTGCCCTGCTGCCAAACGTAAGAACCTTCTTAGAGTCTTATGAGGGCACTCACAATGCAAGACTCTATCACAGAGTCCAAGACATTTAATTACATATTATTTATAGTATTTTGCTGATGTGGCAGCATATTTATTGAAGAAAGAGGTAGAAAAAATAAGACTCCAAGTCTTATTTAGACTCCAAGTCCACATTGTTTGAGGTAATAAATAACTTTAGACTCTATGATAGAGTCTGCATTGTGAGTGTCCTGATTGATCAAATGCAAGATGCATGGGGTACTAGATTATTGTCATCATCAAGGAATGAATATGATTTATTCTAACAATGACAGCTGTTCCACATGCACAAATAAAGGGTGCACACGGCAGATGTGAAAGCAATATATAAGACTGAAACCAAACCTGAAAACTATACACCAGCATAAAATGCACTCACCGTGTGAGGCCTTGTTTAGATGTGAAAAAAAATTGGATTTCGCTACTGTAGCACTTTCGTTTGTTTGTGGTAAATATTGTGCAATCATAAATTAACTAAGGTTAAAAGATTCGTCTCGTGATTTACAGTCAAACTGTGTGATTAGTTTTGTTTTCGTCTATATTTAATGCTTCATGCATGTGCCACAAGATTCGATGTGACAGAAAATCTTGAAAAGTTTTTGCATTTCGGGGTGAACTAAACAAGACCTAAGCCTAACAATAAATAAACAGTAAGGACCGGCATGCAGGAGCCGACCCGGACGCCGGGACCGCGGGAGACTTATACGTAGGAACGGCGCCGGCAACCGCCAACGCCGGCCGGCCGGGGAAGAGAGCTCAATTAACCCGTCTTTGTGTAATTGTGTGGCGTCCCGACTGCAGCCCGTCGCCCGTCGGTGTTGTTTTTGCGCCGCATAGTGGAACTGGCAGGGAACCCTGACGGCTGGCGCTGCTGCCACCTGCCAGCTTTGTGTTGTCACGTACTGAGTACGTACTGTACTCACTTATAAGGCCTTGTTTAGTTCGCAAAAATTTTCAAGATTTTCCGTCACATCGAATCTTTGGTCGTATGTATGGAGTATTAAATATAGACAAAAAATAAAAACTAACTACATAGTTTACCTGTAATTTGTGACATGAATCTTTTGAGCCTAGTTACTCCGTGATTGGACAATGTTTGTCAAATAAAAACGAAATGCTACAGTACCCAAAAATAAAAAATTTTGCGAACTAAATAAGGCCTCAATCAACACAAGGATAAAAAAAAAAATCGAGATGCTCTGGCGCCATCGTGAGGGGATATGACGATGCGTGTCTGAACTGGACTAGAATAATCGTCGCAAACAGACGACAGCGATAATTCAGAGAGATCGATTCACCGGTGTTCTCCTGCCCTCTGGGCGACTGGGCCACATGTGTGCATACACGCATCGTCGTCGGCGCCGAACTCCCGGAACTGGCGATCGCAAGGGGAATTCGTTTCACCCATGGAAGAAGCAGGCGCAGGAACTCCCGAGTTCCGCGCGCGGATGGAGGGCTGCCTCGTGCCTCTAGCCAAGACGCGCTGCCGGCCGACCGGCACATGGGCCTGGGCCGTCGATCGGCTACGCGCCTACGGGCTACGGCATCGCACTCCCACGGCCACGGGCACGGCGGCACACGGCTCACGGCTGCGCGGCGACACGAGGGCGAGCGAGAGCGACCTTGGAGGCTTGGACGACGACCTGCATGCGTTCCGCTCGATCGCCAGCCTCGGCTGCTTTGTCAATGGCCATGCACTTTCGTACAAATCCGTTATGACTTGCCACGTTGAATATTACTCCCACCATTCTAAATTATATATTATGACTTGCCACGTTGAATATTACTCCCACCATTCTAAATTATATTATAGTAAGATCTTGTTTGACACAGCTCAACTTCAATAGCAAAGTTGTTTTTTTAGAAAATAGCTTCATGAGCAACTTTCTACGTGAAGCTAAGCTGTGTTTGGAAAAAATGTTTAGTAAAATAGCTTCACCAACTACTTCATGCATAGTTGAGAGAGAGAAATGAAGAAGAGAGCTACAATAAGAGCTTCATCCCAACTCATGTCTTTGTGAGAAGAAAGAAAAAACAGCTTCACCATGAGGCTGTTTTGGAAATAAGTGTTTGGCAAAAAAAAAAAGCTCACAACAGAGCTTATGTTGTACCCTAAGTCATTCCAAAAATCTTAGAGAATTAAAGTATCTTAAGTTTAATCAAATTTATATAATAAAATAATAATTATTATGATAGCAACTAAATATATTAGATTTTTTCTTAATTATATTTTTATAGTATACTCACTTTCTGTTTTTAAATCTTAGTATGTCTCTCTATAATTTTGGTCAAATTTAAAAAAACTTTGACTCTCCAAGATTCTTGGAATGACTTATAATTTGGGATGGAGAGAGTACAAATTATTTTTGGTATATTGTTAGTTTTATTTTATTTTTTATTGTTTGATGACACTGATATCTCGTACGGCGCAGATATCGATTTCGAGACTTCTATTCTATAATAACAAAAAAAAAAAGTAGAGAAAACAACAAAAGGAGAAACAAGCATCTCCAGTTCTCCACCCACCACGCAATTGGGCTTGGAGGTTCCTTCTCCAGCTGGGCCTCGCATTGGAAATGAGGAGCCCACATGCATTGGCTGGACACGCAGTACGCGACATATGGCAAGTCATAGTGTCATACCTTTCTCAACGTTCGGCTAAGATCGAGTACAATATCTGTTCTATGGGGCACATAATTTATGTTTCAAATATTAGACTTGTGTAAACCCGGTTAACCGGATATAAAACTCTCTTCTCTATTGATGAAACTAGCACAATCTCATGTCACTCATTAAAAAAAAGTATAAGAACTAATTGCTAAACCACAAATCTTTCACTCGCGTCGGTCAAAAACAATACAATTAGCATGTTTATTAAAATTATTTACAGACATCATGAAAATTTTACAAGTGTGTATTTCAATACAAATCCACACGTGTACCGTATGTTTTCAAACGAACTATAAATTTGAAGTTATTGGTATCTGTATACCTTTTAATGTGCAACTAATAAATAGTCCTACACGACATGTTCTTCGACTAGAGGTGATAACATTTACATTGGAGCTTGACACGCTCTTTTATCCATCGTGCTTGCGTGGAACACAACAGGATCGGAGTATGTTATCGGATAAACAATCAGTCCAAATCACAATCCGTGACGCTGACGCCTTCAGCTGGAGCTCAGCAGGGTTTTGAACCACTGCACCGAGTTCTTGGGGTACCTCTTGAGATTATCCTTGTAGTCCACGAAGTAGAGCCCAAATCTCGAACTGTACCCGGCCGCCCATTCCCAGTTGTCCAGCAGCGACCACGCGAAATACCCACGCACATCGCACCCGTCCTCCCTGCAAACAGGAATCACGCTTCCAGGTATCAGGCATGCATGTATGCAGCCAGGGATCGCAGGAAATTAAACTGAAAATGTTTGTGAATATCTGATGTTAGAACATGAGGAAGCACAGTGATCTTCAGTACTTTATGGAGGCAGCAACGTTGCTGAGGTAGTCGTTGTGGTACTTGATTCTCTTTTTGTCCTTGAGCGCGTCCTGGATGGAAGTGAAAGGGCTGTTGCCGTCGTCCATCCCTGCATCAGAATTCATCAGTAGCGCAGTTTCAGAGCACCGATGTAATCCAGCAAAGCTAATATAATTCAGGTTCCACAGCATATATCATGGCCTTACCGTTTTCGGTGATGTAAACCGTCGGGCTATTGTACCTCTCCTTGACATAGTTCATCAGCTTTCTTATCCCGCTGGGTACGATGTACAACCATATCGAATTAGCCTGCACACAGCGACGTCAGAGGAGTTTCACATTGACGAATAAGGTCTTGGTTTGTACTATATGATGCAAGAATGTGGGTTTTTTTTCCAACTCACCCTGTCTCCAATGGGTTTCCCATTCTTGTCGAAGGCTGTGAAATTGCAAAGTATCACTAGCAGTTTTTTTGAAAGGGTCACTAGCAGTTTTTTGTACAATCATATAGGAAACTTAGCACGTTTGTGATTTGAAGGACCAGTAGCAGGCTAGCAGCTTTAAATGTTTCTCATTTTCAGTTGAAATGAACTTGCAAACACGATGAGAACTCACGAAGGCTGATGGTTCCGGTGTCTGCCAAAGTGTCATTCAGCAGTCGTCCGATGATGTTGGTTTCGTTATGCCTCGTGTAGAAAGTGGTGTAGTGGTTTATGCCCATGAAGTCCAGAGCCCCCTTGACAAGAGTAGCTTCATCTGCCGTGAACTTGGGCAGTCTTTCTCCAACCCGAGTTCTCATCGTCGCCGGGTAATCTCCGAAGAAGAACGGTTCCGCGAACCTTCCATTCCATGATAAACCCAGTAAGCAATCACCCATGTGATAATTTCCCAACAATAACTTCAGTTCAGTCGCTCACCATCCTAGCTGAAACTCTTGTGCCCTTTTGGTAGCTTCAATGTCAATCGTGCTGTTTGTCATAGGTTCGTACCAGATGACGTCAAATGCGATCCCAAGTTCACCATTCTGAGCTGCCTACAATTTAATATAAAGAATTACCAAATCATTAGCATAGTCGCATAGACATAATATTAGAACTCTGATATATTGAAAAGGTTGGAAAGAGGCGCTCACCTTATATTTTCTCCTGTAGATGTCTGAAACGGTGGCATGAGCTAAGATGAAGTTGTGAGCAACGATGTAGGGCTCAGTGCCAGAGTTCCCTGACTTGCAGTATAGATGGAGCAGCACCGAACAACGCCCTGGCGCGTGAAGCCCAGCATCGTAGCCTTGAATGGCAACCGTGTGCGGCTCATTGAGCGTGATCCAGTGTTTCACACGGTCTCCAAACGCCTTGAAGCATGTCTCAGCATACGCCGCAAAGTCATTACTGCATTTTGAGCATTGACAAATTTACTTATGCTATGAAGGGCCAATGAAGTGTCATGAAGAGTGTGTGAGTGTGACTACTGCCTAGAGTAAAAGTTGTAGTCTGAGGGGCTCACACTATCTGCCTGTCCAGCCATCCGTTGTACCTGTCTTCCAGTGCCTGAGGGAGGTCCCAGTGGTACAGTGTTACATATGGCTGAATTCCTGGGGGGGGGAAAATCAAATGTAAGCAGTTCAGACCATTTACTTTGATTCATTATTCAGGTTTTGTTTCCACCCCATTCACCTTTGGATAGTAGTGCATTGATCACTTTGTTGTAGTGGTCAATGCCAGCCTGATTGACTTGGCCCGTACCATCTGTAGCGACAAGAACAATTCAAGCCCAAAATGAGTAAAACCACAGTAACCGAACGTAAATGAAACCGTCCAAGCTCAAAGGTATCAGTATATGACACCAAGCTAAAAGACCATTGCTGTTTCAGTCATCACGTACTTGGCAAAATTCTTGACCAGGCAATGGAGAAGCGATACGCATCCATTCCCATGTCCGCCATGAGCTGCACGTCCTCCTGAAAACAGAAATGCCAAAACGTCACGTAGATCATCCTAGTAGAGGCAATCAACATCGTCATGCGGTGCAGATTTGCACACACGCTACGCTGAAAGTGAAAGCAAAGTGCTACCTCGAAACGGTGGTACTGATCAACTGCAACATCCGCATTGCTGAAGTCCGAGATCTTGCCTACAGAATCAAAATGAAAAACAAAAAAACCCATTTCGCGTTCAGCTTCCTGCAATCACAAGCTGACACTCTTTGCATTGGTCTAAGTCTAACAGTCACGGCAAGTCTCAAGTCTGAACAAATGCCCACTGACTGCCCATGCTGAGTCCAACCTACTGTGTTTAGGTTAGACAAATTAATGTGCAGGCTAAAAACATATTCCTTTTGTTGATGCCCCCAATCACAGGGGCACAGATGGGAGATGTACTCATTGGATTGATGTAGGTGGAGCATATCACCTCGCACGAGCACAATTGCGGTCTTGCACTATGCGTCCAACTTTAGCAAAAGGAAGAATGCATGATATGGCACAGGCGGACAGGCTACAACAGGCTATAAGTGCGGTGGGGTCAATGGTCGGAGTGGCACACTATTCTTCAGAAATGGAACCGTGATTTTGTATGTGCAGGTGGAGCTGCCAGGGCGTGTAGCCATGGCAAATGTAGATGTTTATCCTTAACCAAAGAAGCCTTCTCTTGTGGTTCTGAAATTTTACCAGGAAAAGGGCAGGGTTAAGCGACAGTGAAAGAAGGGGAAAGGTGTGCAGAACAGAAAGGACAGAAATCCGGAAAGGAGCGCAAGCGTGCAAGTTTGTGAGACTCTAAAGTTTTCATATCCAGTTACTTCCTTGCATATAATTTCCTCACAAAAAAAACTTACTTGCATATATAAATAAAATAAAATAAAATAAAGTTGTAAAAGAAGAGAGAGTTCCAAACATTTACAAGGCACGGCAAACGCCAAATTCAGATGATGTTCGTACGAAGAAAGAACCATCTGCGCTTTTGTAACTAGAGAAAATTCAGAAGTACGTACATACCAAAAGTGTGTGCAAACGTGTCCCAGATTGTCCGTCCTCTGCCATCCGTCGTGACGGCTCCCTCGTACTGCAAAAGATTTGTTCAGATCAGAATCGAGGATGGCAATGGGCTGTGCCAGGCTGCCAGTAAAGAGCACACGAGAAGTTTTTATCTAGCGTTTGCTTCCATGCAACTGTTATTAAAAAAGAAAGACACTTGTTCTGTCGTTCATGAAACAAAAACCATGTTGTAGATGCGTTCTCTGCACCTAAATTCATGGCTGAGCAAACGCAAAAAGTGTACTAGTAGATGGTTCGTTTGAAGCATCAAGGCCGGTAGGTCGATTCAGTCTGAACTTAGCGTTTCGTTTCGACGCCGATCGATGTGCCCAACGGCGGGGTGGGGGGGGGGGGGTAACCGGGTAAGGCGAGGGCCGCGCCTGCCTCGGTGGCTGCGGTGATCACCGGGTGGGCATCGGCAGTCCGCCGGCCGGCACGGGGGCCGCGGCCGTCGTCGCCGTTCGTGCGGTCCTGCTCTGCTTTAGTAGACTAGCCTCAGGACGGCCTCCGCCGCGCGGCATACCGCATACGCGGTGGGACGAGTTGGTCCGTCGGTGCTGCCATGTGGCGGGCGGTGGGGCCGTGGCCACGCACGGGCACGGCAGGCGGTGCGGCCGGGTTGCTTGTACCGAGCAGCCTGTTTCGACGCAAACGGACGCAGCACGTGAACCGTGAACGCCCAGGATTCCAGTCGTTCGTTCCCGTGATCCCAATCCCATCGAATCTTCCACGACTGTGGTGAACAGTGAAGAGTAGCTCAGTAATACAATACAAATATAGTATGCTCAGCATTGTTTATCTGGACCATTAAAATATGCTTTGAGATTTGTGGTCCTGCACTTCTCTAACATGTTTTCACATTTCTCACCATTGTTTCACACATCTCGATGTATATTCAACAGTATGGATAAGCAATTACCAACATGTAGACCCTAAAAAACTGGCGGCTAGGCTGGGCCAGAGCGGCAGAGCTAGACCCGCTCTCTAGAACATCTGCGATAGATAGTTTTAGGCAGCTCACTTAAAAACGACTTTATCATAAAAAAATATGTAACACTGAAGGAGCTAGAGCCAGAGCTGAAAAGGAGTCCAACCAACTGGCCGCCCAAGATGCACCCTATATGCAGCTATGCTCTTCAGGCCTTATTTAGTTCCAAAAAATTTTGGCAAATCGACACTGTAGTACTTTCGTTTGTATTTGACAAATATTGTTCAATGATGGACTAACTAGGTTTTTTTAGGGTCCACAGGGGGAGGCGTTCCCCACCTGAATTAAACTTTATTTTAGCCCAACACGGCTCGCAATTAGATCGCAAAAGATTCATCTTGTCAATTCCGACCAAACTGTACAATTAGTTTTTATTTTCGTGTATATTTAATACTCCATGCATGCGTTTAAAGATTCGATATGACAGGAAATGTGAAAAAAATTACAAAATTTTCTGGTAACTAAATAAGGCCTCAGTTTTGCGGCTGGAGATGGAAATGATTTAATCAGAGGTCAGAGCTCATCGTCCATCGATCGACAGCAAATTTGCCGTATACGTACGTGCGACGGTGCGACTGCGACGCGTATACTGACAGTTATGTTAGAGGTGGATGAAAAAGGCCGCTGGATAGGACATAGGAGCTAGTAATATCTTATGCTGCACATAACAAATGAGAAAGAAGGGTCCAAAGGCAAACGGGCAAACCCAAGGACACAAGACAAGAATACAACTTTGTGTCTGTGTGGCAAGAACAAGAGAGAGGGGAAGAATAATCGCACTCGGGATCGGGCATCAGTCGGGCTCTTCGTCGTCCTTCCATGGCGCGGTCCTCTCGGAGTAAGCCACAATTCATCTCTCCTTTTTTTTTTGGGTGGAGCGGCAATTGGTTAATGGTGCCAGCCAGCCAGCCACAGCCATTGCCAGATTGCCAGTAAATGTTTGTTTTCGAAAGACCATACTATATATCACTCAACATTTAAGGGGAGATATCACTGATTTCTCTTGTGTGTTAGTAATGTACGTACTCCTAATTAAACAGGAAATGAATGTGGCCGTGAAGCAAGTCCAAGAGAAGAATGCAAATACTACTACTCGCGTGATCGAAGGATTATTCAGGTTCGCTCCAAGTATAATGAGCAGATCAGGGTCATTGATAAACCGGGCGTCTCAGTGCGTCAGTGCAACGGAGAACAACCAACCAAGAAACCGCCATTATATTCCCTTGGGGAAGACGAGAGAAACCACTGACCTGGTAAGCGGCGGCGGCGGTGCCGAAGACGAAGCCCTTGGGGAAGCTCCCCCGCGTGAGCCCTCCCCCGCCCTGCGCAGTGCATCGTCCTTGCAGCGACACGCCGAGGACGACGAGAAGAAGAAGAAGCACCACCACGGGCGGCATGGTGCGTCGCCCACTCCCCATGGGCCCCCAAAGCAAAGGCACGCACGCCGGCACGCGCGCCCGAGCGAGCGTGAGACACTGAGACCGATCGAGGTGGGCTCCAAAGCGCGGCGAGGAAAGAACAACTGCTGCCCAGCCAGCGAATCGAGAGTGGGTGCGCGTAGCCGCGTAGGCTGTGTGTGCCAAACTGCCGATGCGTGACAGCGTGAGCTTGTGGTATTTATAGGAAAAGCAATGGGCCATGCACCCGCACCCCACTAGCCTACTAATGACCCACCCGATTTCGCACGGAGTCTGCCTCTGGCCATCACTGTAGCAGTGTTCTCTTGCTTCAAGGGATTGATGAAAGTCGGTTCTTGGCAAAAAAAAAAACATGGCTGAAAGTCTTGCTCACTAATTTATTGTGAGAGAAAAACACTGCTGGATGACTAATAGATTTAGCAGATAAGCTCAAACGAATAGGTTGAAATATGAACAAGGACATGTCAGCTGGATATAAATGTATGTGGAGGTTGGTTATAGCCTTATGGGGGGAGAGAAATGGAACAAGGAAAAAGAGTGAAATTAATGGGCTGATGTGTGTAATAATCCCTTGATCCGTAAAAGAAAGATGCTATGGTATATGTACTCGTCAAATTAGCACTAAATAAAATTATTATAAAAATAGATTTTATAATTTATCTAATGATACTATTTATTCATTATAAATATTAATATTTATATATATAATTTGTTAAAAGTAAAAAATGATTTCTCGTAAAGTGTGAATGTGTGACGGAGGGATATGCATCATCTTGTGTGTTGCTTGTCGTCTGTGCAACTTTCTAGCCGAGATCGGCAAGCCTATCATCAGCTGGTACGCGCAAAAAATAGAAAGCCAGGCACAGTACAATTTACCGAGAGCAGGAATAGTAAACCATAAGAGCAGGAGTTGTAAACCGTAAGAGCAAGCAGCTGATTGATGGTGAAAACTTTTTTTTTTGAAAGGAATGGCAGGAGCTCTGCCTCTTAATTAAGAAAGAAATGAGAAAGTTTTTATGTATAGTTTAAGAAAACAGCTGCTGAACAGCATAGCACTGGAAGAAAAACAAACTCTAAAAATTACTAGACTACTCTCTAGACAGCCCTTGCTCTTTGGGCGATGTCTTTTTTGACTTTTGAAGTAACCTGCAACTCCGAAACATGTGCATTGTTGAAAATTTCATAATTTCTCTCCTTCCAAAGATTTCAGCATATATAAATGACCAAACTGTTGAAGTGCCTTCTTTTCTTCTCTTGTGACTTAAAACTACCTGCATGACCATAAATTTACCGACAACACAGCTGCATGCTCTTCTATCGCCTGTTGTGTCTGCATTAGTGTACCACCCATTCTTACATGGGATCTCTCTGATTTCACCGAAGTTGCATTGGAGGCCCGTACTTGGACGTCTCAGTCACAGTGTTTAGTTTGGCATTGTGGATCCATCGAGATCAGATTAATAAGATTCCTTAGCTTGTTCTGCTGCTGCTTTCCAGGCTAGCTAGCTAATCACACTGTATATTGCTCCATTTGCCATAAACAAATGCACACTCTTGGTAACCACCATTCCTTGCACGGGTCAACGATGGAGGATCAAGGCACGCTACTATGACTTGCCAGTAGCTAGCATTGCTGACAGGCTGGCTACTATTACTTTCTAGGACTGCTGACAGGAACGCTATTACGCTACTATAATAACGTGCTAGTCTTGCCGATAACGGACCGCTAGCTACTAGCTGCTAGCTAGTGGTAGCATTTTGCGTCGTCGTATGGATTATGGAATCTGGACAGCAACGCAGAGATATGAATGGATTTCGATGGAGCACAAAATCAGGTCACCCGTGCGTCTTGTGGCCTACACCAGTTCGCCCCTGGCCTGACTGGATTATGCCGTGCCAAGAAACCAATCAACATCAGATAAATAAATTAAAACTCTCCATACTTACGAGTCGTACATCAAGGATAAATAAATGGAATATGTTTGAACATGCATTGACGGTTCATTTTGCACTCAGACTACGTAGTACCGTATCATACTGCCCTCTTCACAGTTCCCTTTCCTGCATGCTCTCGTTAGAAGTTAGAACAAGATCCTCTGCAGTCACGCAGAGCGCCGAGACGTTGGTTGTGATCCAACCATGACACCAACTAAACTCATCTAACAGCCTGTTCCAGTTGCCCATCTCAGCCAAATATTCCACTCGTCTTCAATCGGAACAAGGATATCAGAACATTCTGCCAATGCACGCGGCAGGCACACGGCCACCGTCGCCGCCACGGCGTCTTGCTACGAAGCCAGCAAGCTCTGGCCTCGGCCGTCGCTCGAGCTGTAGTCGACCCGACACCACCGCAACGTCCACCCAACCCCGCACCACCACAGCACGGAACTCTCGTAGTTGCTGCCACTCCTCTCTCCTCCTTGTCTCTGATCCATTAGGTTCGTCGTCGTTTTTTCTTTCCTCGTCGTCATGGCCCAGAGGCTCTCGCTGTCGCAGCGGCTGTAGCCTTGCTCCGTCAAGCGTCGACGGCCACATAGACCTCCTGCTCAACGCGCGCAGGCGGCCGTGGCCCTGCACCGTCAAGCACTGGTTTATCTTTCAATCCCCATTTGATTGCTCCCGAAGCAAGCTAATCCAATAGAGAAGTAGCTGCTCGATAGTGGATCCGAGCACATCGAGTGATGGTGGAGCTGTTGGCAGCGACAAGTGTGGGTGTCGTGCCTACTAAATGCGAGCATAGTGGGAGCGCCGACGAGATGGAGAATGTCAACATGCCTAGCCACAGAGCGGCATCATGTGTGGCGACGACGCGAGCTTTGTGATGGCGGCTTGGTGGATGCCTCGCGTTGCGTCATTTGATGGGCCTTCTGCTGGCCCATTATAATGGGTAATTTTTTGAGTTGTAGAGTCACGGTTAAATCTGAGATAAACGGTTTAGATGATAATAGTAGAGAAAAGTCGACTAGAGTGACTGCAGAGAATCTCGTTTTCTCTCTGGTTCTCTCGGCTATGGTGCAAGTGCACATATCTAATCTGGATGGATATATATATATATCGCGTTTCTTTTACACGCGCGTGTAGTTACTCTCATCTATGTATCTCTAGATTAAAGGTGTATATGACCGGACGAAATGTATATAGACAAAGTATATGATCATACTAGACCATCCAGAGTGATATGTATGTTAAGTATGCATACATACATAGAGTATATGGTTATACTTATTGTATATAATATAGTAGTGGCATTTTAGTAATATATTTAAAATATAATTTTTTTTTGAAAATTTTTCGCGTGGTAAGATCTAGAGTATCTTAATATGAGTATATAAACATACTCAAACTGATAAACAAGTATGAATACATACACAATATAGTTTATTGAAGATGAGAGTAACTACACGTACGTGTACAAAGGAATTTCCCTATATATATTACTAAAATGCCACTACTATATATATATATATATATATATATATATATATATATATATATATATATATATGAACCCGAAGTGTGAACTGAGCTCACGCGGTTGCAGACTGCAGTATATGCCTCGTGAGCTGTAGAGACCTGTTGCAAGCAAGAAAAAAAAAACTAATGTTCATGCATGGTTCAGAGTTTCAGACGACGAAGACGAGAGAGAACAAAAAAAAAAACACCGCTGCCACCGTCGCGGTGTTGCAACTTGCAAGGAATGGAAAGAAGGCGGGCAGCTAGTGCCACTCTTCCTGAACCGACGCCAATGTACGCCGATCTCCTTCTGGGGCCTAATATTCTAACTCCTCTGTACACACGAACACGACGACCGCGACGACATTCTCGCCGGCCCGTTTCCGTCCTGATCAGACGACTGGAATCCACCGGCAGGGTACCTAAGGTCTAAGGACTGCGTCGCACTCGCACCATATATTAATTTCTTAAAAAAAAAAACAAAAACGAGAACGTCTGATCCCGTACGTGTTGCGTAGAAGAATCAACAGTACTATGATGCAGCTTTGAAAAAAAAGGCTTCGAAGCACAATACCCCCACAAAAACATGGGAACAAACTGCTGCACGAGCACTACACAAGAAAACTTAAGTGTGTTTAGTTGGAGGTGTTAAAGTTTAACATATACCATAATATTTTTATTTTATTTAATAATTAGTGTCCAGATATGGACTAATTAGACTTAAAAGATTTGTCTCGCAAATCATTCTCTAGCTATATTTTTTGTTTCGTAAATAATCTATATTTAATAGTACTATATATGTGTCCAAAATTTAATATAATAAGTGTTAAAAAAATATGAACAACCAAACAAGATCTTATACAAACGGAGTCTTATACAAGTCTACTGTAAATGTCTAATGGTGCAGAGGATCACCGGGCGAGCGTGATCGACCTCCAGCTCGGAGGTAGCCCGATATAGGCCGCATGCGCAGGGACCGGGCCCCTACAACCATGAGGATCGAGCACGTGCTCGGCCTCTTCTTCCCCCGGCCTGATCTGGCCAGCAGGATCAAATTTCAAAGCTAGGTCTGAATCATCTCCTCTTTCAGAAAATCAAAGATGACACACAATTATAGATCTTGGCGGGTGCAAAACACTTAGCTAGACTTGTACAACGTTTTTGAAATCTTTCTTGCGTGTGTAGCTAGACTTTACAATGTTCTGTAATTTGTACTTAGCCGTCCGAGTCTTTCTCTATTTTTAATTAACAGGCAGCTCTCCTGCTGGTTTATTTTTCAAAAAAATATTGAAGTGTGTATGAACTGCAGTTTTGTCATGTTTGGCCACAATGTATTCTGCGGCCAGCTTATTTCGATCGCCTCGCCGATGGACCAATAAGCTCGTTCAAACGTCCAGTCTTGACTTCATTTTGGAGTGATCGATGCACCCAAGGCCCAATAGCTGAGCTTGCCGAGCATGTACTGACTCTAACAGGCTGTGCCGCTGATAATACACATTGTATTACTTATGGCCCATTTGGCTCATAGTTGGATTATATCGAGCAAATTATTTTTCTTGGTCCTAAAAAATGGGTCTTAGTTTTTTGAGCTTTTTTTTTATCGAACTTAGTTATTTAGCCTAGAATGGAGTTTTGTTTGTTTTGCCCTTCCGTCGGTTCCATCAAAATGTTCCATGAAGCAGCATCCGTGGCGCGGCAAAAAAAAACCGACGTAGCCTTCCTTGCCTGCGTCTTACCGGTCTTTGGAGGAAGCTCGTATCGGAAAAAAAAACAACACGATACGGGTGGAAATCTAGCCGCCACCGGCCATGGACGAGGGCGGTTCCGGTGATGTCCTGCTGGTGGACACCTCGTTCGGCGCCACATCCACCTCGGGCGCGCCCCAGCACGGCGTCTCAGCTCGTCTCGGGGCTGGCCATTGGCCGCTGGGGGATGGCCACCCGCCGCTCGGGCCTAGCCGCCGGCCACACGAGCTTTTTGGAAATCTAGCACTATGAAAAGTGGGCTTCGGAGATATACCATCCCGCAACGGGGCTTCGTCAGTTTACCATTATGAAACGCGACACAATCGCTAGAATGCCATTGGATGGATTTTGGAGCCTTCTATTCCCCTTCTACCCCTGCCTTCTTGTATATCCTTTCATGGAGCAGCCTCTGGAACGGAACGGCTTAGAAACGGATCGAGCGTGGGCGTGCTCGGTCCTCTCCGACGCCGAGCTCCCCACGGCCAGCACCCACGACGAGCCCCCACAGCCACCTCCCCCGCGCCTTGGCCGCCTACTCCCCCACGACCACCTGCTCCGCGTGTCTGTCTGTTCTGCGCGCCCGGCCACCAAGCATCGCCTGCAGCTGCGTTGTCCGCTCACCCGCCATGGCCAGCCCTAGCTCGCCGTGGCGCGATAGCAGCGCCTCGACGTCGGTGCTCCCTGCCATGGAGCATAGCACCGCAGCGACGCCCTCAAGGCACAACAAGTATTCAATACCGAGAAGCCGAAGGATTTCAAACAATGAACTCCCTCTCATTCATTGTGAGCACTGTAAGTGTCGGCTTCTCAAGGTCCTTACAGCGAAGACGCCCAAGAACTACGACCGACGGTTCTATGTTTGTCCAACTCGAACGGTGAGAACAAATAGCTGCAAATTTCTATGTGATTATGTGATTTGGTAACTTGATTGGTTTCTATTTATTTTGGCGGCAGAGGGATGGTGGTGGATGTCAATTCTGGGAATGGGAAGAAGGATATGAACAATACTTGGTTGACAATAAATTGGTGCCTCCAGATTATCAACCTGTTTTTGAGTCTACCAAGTTGCCGCAACAAGTGTCAATTATCGACAACAAGCCGAACCGTGGAGAATCGAGACAGAAAGAACAAGTGAAGCTGCTTAGGGAGATAGTATTGTTGCTCAAATGTTTGGTTTTAATTTGTGGACTTGTGTTAGTTAGCATTATGTATGCAATTATCAAGAGTGGTTGAATCTTGTGTATTTGTTATCTAAATGAATCAATGAATGAATGGAAATGCGTTTGTAGTGTTTTATCTCTTTTTGTGCCAAGCCGCTTGTTTATTTTCAGTTGTTGGCAAGACTGAGTTATTTCAGGATGCTGCAGAGTAGTCGCTCTATAGGGCTGGGGCGTTTTTCATCACAGATAGACACTGACCAGGCAAGAAAAAAAGATGGGTACAACAAGTGAGCAGAAAATAAAAGGATTCACAAACACGTGACCATAAATTCTGGGATGGCCAAAGTTAACAGAAAGATACAGGTTCAAATGACACATGTTCCTCATAGTAAGATACAGCTTCACAAACATAGGTTCATACAAGATACAGGTTAACAAACATAGCTTTATTCTGCAAACATGTTGCTCAGCTTGTTTTCGTCTTCCTTGGGATCAGCTTCTTCGGTGTCGTTTTCTTCTTTATTGGAGTTCTTCGAGTGGTCCTGGATGGCTCATCAGTAGGCTGGACATATGTTTCCATGGTCAGATTGGTGGAGCTGGTTTCTAAAAGTGACATTTCTGGAGCAAATGGGACAATAGCTGATTGCTCAGCTTGCTCATCTTGCACTGCTTCCTTAGATTGCTCAACTTGTGCATCTTGCACTTCTTGCTCAGATTGCTTCTTTGTCCTTTTTGTTGGGATTTTAGCATTTGGCCCATATTTAGTAGTATTTTTTCTGGGCTTCCTTTTCCTGCATGGTGGAAAACAATAAATAAACACTTGAAATAACATGGTGCAACCAGTCCATAAATAAAATGAAAAACAAAAGATGCTACCTTTTTTTGTCCCATTAAGCTTGCACTTGTAGCTAGTTTCTCCATGACCCAATTCACCACACCCCTTGCACTTTCTTTTTCCCATGATTAGTTGCCTCTTTCCCTGAGCAGCTTCCTGGGCTTCCAATTCTGCATCCTTATCAACTTGATTGGCAGCATCCTTTGCATCTTTTTTGCTCATGCCACCTTTTCCCCCCTCCAAACATCCTTTGATTCTCAGTTTTCTGGGCTTTCCAGCAGGTCTTTTACCCAATGGTCCCTTAACAGGAAATTCAAGCTCAACTTCAGGCCACTGGGTCTTATCTGGAAGAGGCTCTATGAGTCTCTTATAAGCATTCTTGAACCTCTCCACTGAGTAATAATCATGAACAAAGTCTTCCATCTTGACATTAATACTTTGTTGTGCTGTTATGAGGCACAAGGCATGCTGACAAGGTTTTCCAGTGTGCTGCCACTGAAGACATGTACATTCATGCAAATGTGATTTGACAACATGCCTATTGTGTGTGCTAGTTGTGTCATGTATCTCTGCAGCAAAAGGACCTGCCTTGACAACAGTTAGGTTTCCTAGACCCCTAGTCCTTGCTTTCAATTGTTGTAATACTGTTGGTAGGATCTTTCCATTAAGCTTCTCTGAAATTGCACGTCTCTTGTTCCATAGTGTCATTATCATCTCTCTAATCTTGTCAGCAAGCTCAACTATAGGTAGGTCTTTCCAATCTCTGATCCAATTATTGAAGCTCTCAGCAAGGTTGTTGGTAACATAATCACACTTGATATCAGGGTTAAAGGCACTTCTCATCCATAACAAGTTGTGATAGTTTTCAAGCCATTCCAATATTTGAGGGCTACCTGTAACTACTTGGTCGAAGAAATATTTGAAAACTCTAGGCCTATATGTTCTTGCTGCAGGATACATCTTTGAATATGTGTCTCCTCCAAATCTTTTAATAAAATTCTGCATTAGATGCCTAAAGCATTCTCTATGTTCAGCTTGAGGAAACACATTTTTGACAGCTTTTTCTAACCCTTTGCATGCATCAGTGCAAATAGCAAGTACTGGTAGGTGTCCTATGGCCTTATGCAGCTGAGTCATAAACCATGTCCGGTTATCTATTGTCTCACCATCTATGAAACCAAAAGCAAGTGGATACATCCAATTATGACCATCTATAGCAGTAGCTGCAGCCATATGCCCATTCCATCTACCATTAAGTGATGTTGAGTCGATGCTAACATAAGGTCTACAACCCTCTAAAAAACCCTCAATGCAAGGACTTAATGCACAAAAAAATCTATGGAAATACAATTCCCCATCTACCTCCTTTATGTCAATTTCAATTATACTTCCAGGTGATCGCTGCAGTACCTCTGCCCTCCAATTGAACAACATTTGGAAGCTTTGTCGCCAGCTGCCAAACAACTCATCCATGGCCATTTGTCTTCTCTTCCAGACTGTGTCATAGTGAATCTCACAGTTGTGCTCATCTTCTAGCAGATCCTTCATTCTTTTCGTGCCTATGGTGGAATCCTTCTTGAGGTGATGGATGGCCTTTGATGCCACCCAGCCACTTGATGGAATGGTGGTCCTCCTCCTTGCGCTAGAAGTACATGTATGTCTTTTAATCAAAGCTGTAACCTGCAACATTCCAATAGCCAAATATTAGATATTTCCAAACAAAAAATGGTGACAAACAGTTAGCAAATAGTTATACACCTTCACAGTCGACCCATCAGGTTGTCTTCGGCCATTAATATGCCATGGGCAATCATCATCTTTGCAATCAGCAATGTACCTATTTTTATCTGTTGCGACTAAGCGGTATTCAAACTCCTCATTTATTGCAAATTGTTTCATGGCCAATCTAAACTCCTTCATGTTTGGATACACAGTGCCAATATCCATACAAGGCTTGTTAGGATCATAACCATAAAGTCCTTCCCCTGGCACATGATCATCAACCGGAATTGCAGCACCAGTTGTGTCAATATCAATATCAGTAGTTATATTTACAGCTATGTTGTCCCTCTCTGCAGCGGCTTCCGCCTCAGTCTCACTAGGCTTATCATGCCTATGATCGTCATCAATTCTCAAACCCAAAAAATTGAACAATTGATCCTCATTAAGTATATCTAGCACACCCTCACCCTCTTCATCAACTGTACTTTCAATATGCAGTCTGTCCCAATTAACAGCTCCATAACACTCTATAGACTGTGAACTAACAAGTAAATCGCATGTTTGCTGTGAACTGCCAAGCACATCTCCAATTTCTTCTACTGCGTCTACACTATCCTCAGGCTCTGGATCGAGCCTGGTAAAATTAGAAAAATTATACCGTGTTACGAATCATTGGGGTGTTTTGGTTTCCCAAACTGAGTTAGAGGAATACAAACATTGGGAGAAAGAGAAATCATACCGAATAAAATCACTCCATCTGCAGTCCATGGGGAAGGTCACTGCATAGCAGTTCACGGAGATGCAGATGTAGGTGCAGCTTGGAAGAGCAGCAACAACGTGGGATGGGAAGCTGACCGGGGGGAGGGGGCGCTCGCCGTGCGGAGCCGCTCGCCAGGGACAGCAGCACCCACTCGCCACAAGCTCCTCGCTCGATCCGTTCTGGGTGGAAGTAATCTGTGCCTCCGTTCCGTCCCAGTGCAGCTCGTGAAAGGATATACAAGAAGACAGGGGTAGAAGGGGAATAGAAGGCTCCAAAATCCATCCAATGGCATTCTAGCGATTGTGTCGCGTTTCATAATGATAAACTGGCGAAGCCCCGTTGCGGGATGGTATATCTCCGAAGCCCACTTTTCATAGTGCTAGATTTCCAAAAAGCTCCCGGCCACACCCAGCCGAGCGTTGCGGGGCTGGCCAAGCAGGGCGACGCGACGCAGACGCAGGGCAACGGGCAGAGGGCATGCATATTTGTCATTGCTTAAATCTTTGTGTAGTCTTCATTTGGGTCCTGTAAACTAGCTGATAATTTAATTGCATCTTTCTCCATACCTACATCCAACACTTCTATAGTTTTTGCGGTGTGTCACATACTCACCTAGAGCACGCCTAGCAAGCCTTATGATAATGAGAATATGTGTGTCTTGTACTGCTAACTGCCATGCCTAGATTTTGTGTGTACCCCGACTTTCAGAATGTATGATGTTGTACGCCTTGTTCATTCGGTGTTAGGGGTAAAATAGTAATTTCACATACAAGCTAACTCTATTATCTCATCAAACTAATGCAAGGCCAAGAAACCAAACAAAACTCGATTTTGGGCCAATTAGATAAATTCGACAAAAAAAGGCTAAGAAACTAAGAGCCATTTTTTAGGGCCAAGGAAATAATTTACTCATTATTATAGCCTAGACGAGAGTGTTTGGATTCCTGTATTATTGTGGCTGAATAAAATTTTTTATCTTACCCTATAGAAAATGATGGGAAAAGGGAAGAGAAAGTGGAAAAGGAGGGATAATTTGGAGCATGTTTAGATCACAGAAGATTGTTATGATAAATTCCTAGATTATTATGATTGGTTAATGTGAGAAATTCTTCTCTTGCCACTTAGAAAAGGGACAAAAAAATAGAGAGGAAGTGGGGGGAGGGGACATTTTGGACTTTCAGCATCCACGATCCCCAAACTCTATCGTTGTTCGTAATCAGGTAGAAGCAATAAATAACCCTATGGGTTGATTCAATGATCGTTGATCGTGATCCAGTGAAGACAGAATAAAATTCATGAACTGAATTTTGACAAATTGCGTATGAAGCAAATGCTTTGCTCACCAAAGTATACGCATTATCTCCATAGCTGAGACGGAAGCCAAGGATCAGCTTGTCACTTCATTAGTCCATTTTGAAGAGGAGAATTATAAATTCGAACTATAATTGGTTTCTTATCAACGTCTTACTAGGAGTGAAAATTCCATGTCATCTTTTAATGTTAATGAACACATTTTCACGCTAGGGACCAAAAGAATTGCAAACATCGGACCTTAAACGACAAAGAAATTGCCACATTCAGAGATCCATGCTCATACCGAAAGAAGAATGAACAAAGAAGATTTTATTCAAACTAATCCATCTTTTTTTAGAGTTATACGGTACAAAGTAGACGTCTACAATATGCACACACACTCACCCCTGCGAACACACGTACACAAACACAGTACCCCCTCCATTTCAAATTTTAAGATGCTTTGGGTTTTCTAGATACATACTAGCTTTTGCTATACACTAAGGTATACCCTATGTTTAGATACATAGCAAAACTGACTTAACTAGAAAAGCCAAAATATCTTATAATTTAGAATAGAGTGAGTATAATACTACCTCTATCCTAAAATAAATTAATTCTTACAATCACTTAATTTTGACAAACTTTATAAGAATTAGTAATAACGTATATGACACCTTGATATTCTTTATACTATTCTTAAGATATAGAACTCGAGAAATGATTTAAGTACAATAACTACGCCAAGTAATACTTTAACGCAAGGCTTTGCCATGTCGTGTCTTTTAACTAAAATGCATCAATCGACGGTATTAATGCTTACTTCTACAATCTCTGTGGTTAATGATGATGTATGTTAGTATACTGTTACTAAGCTATGCAATATATACAGTGATTATAATTTGGTATTACAATTTACAGATGTTGATACTTTTTTCTATAATTTTAGTCAATGTTCAGTTAATATGACTTAAAATAATAGTATAAGTTAATTTATCATGGATAGAGTAATAATATAATATATACATACAGAAGCCTAAGATTTGAATTGCCACGTCACGAAACAACAACAAGAGACACTGTCACACTGAGATTGTAGGAGTAGGCACTAGTACTGTGGATTGCTACGGCGATGCACGGAGCCCAAATCCTTTCGCGCCCCCGCGTGTACAACCAAAGGGTCCAGACGTCCAGTCCGACGAGCCATATATTTCTTTCGAGTCATTTGGCGTTGGCCTACACGATCTTTGTTTTTATATTTTTATATTTTGTTTTTTTGGTAAACGAACTTGATTCTTATTTCATTTGTTCTCCGTCCAAGCCGCGAGGCAACTCGCAGGCACCGAGCACCGAGCAGCTACCCGCCTTTGACCATTTACACACGGTGCACGCCGCACGGTCTGCGTTTCTTCTCGCTCCGAAAGAGACCGATGAGTCAGAAAATGTTGATGCAGTATTCCCTCACGTTTCACACCGAGGCTTGGTTTAGACCTTGTTTAGTTCTCAAAAAAATTTACAAAATTTTTCAAATTTTTTATTATATCAAAATTTACGACAATTATATAAAACATTAAATATAAACGAAAGAAATAACTAATTATATAGTTTATATATAATTTGCGGGATGGATCTTTTAAATCTAGTTAGTCTACGATTAGATAATATTTATCAAATATAATAAAATGTTATATTGTCTATTTTGCAAAAGTTTTAGAACTAAACAAGACCTTAGTGGGAAAAAGATTTAGCTTTGCTTGCTTAATATTTTCGTTTGTATTTGATAATTATTATCTAAATAGATTTAAAAGATTTGTCTTATAAATTATAAATAAACTATATAATATATATATATATATATTTAATATTTTATATATACGTCCAAAAATTAATATGACGGAGAATTATAAATTTTTTTAATAACTAAACAAGGCCTGACGTGCCGTGATATGCCGTGAAGTGTAGCCAAGTATAGGAGTAGTAGAGTACGGAGTATATAGAGAACAGAAAATGCCTAATCATCTGGAAAAACTCCAAAGCATTTATTGCGGACTCATCCGCTAGCTTTTCTTCTGTCGGAACGGGTTGGATCGGCGACGTCATCCCGGACCCGCCAAGCAGTGTCTTGGCTAGGCACGTGAGGCCGTGCCGTGTGGTCGACGCGAAACGCTACCATTCCGTTACCCCCTCCACGTCACGGGAGCGCATCGCGGCCGCCCGTTCCAGATCGCACGGGCCGCGGCGCCATCCAACCCCGCGCAGCCCCACCTTCAGCGAGAGGCTCGCGCCGTGTCCCCGTTCCCAGCTCCGCGTCCCTTAAAACCCCACCGCTGTTCGTGTCCTCATCTCTCTCTCTCTCCTCTCATCCTCCGCTCCTCAGCCTAGGCGTTCACGCCGTCGCTAGCGCCTGCCGCGGCGAAGCATCTGCCCTCCCCGTCGCCGGGCTCTGGTCGTCGTCGGCCAGGTAAATCTGCCCGCTCCTTCCCCGTACCCCTCCTACTGGTGTGGATCTGGGCTGTCGACGGGTTTCAGATTCAGGGTTGTGTAGGTAAGATCGCTGAGATCCGTGGCGGTTTCCGATGGGTACGAGGATGGCGTCGATGTTTAGGGGCTGGATTCGTGCTTTATTTTTAGGACGATTGGTTTCACCCGGGGGATCGAGCGAGCAAAACCGACGCAACAGAGGTGACAAGGTGGTTTTGTGTCATGCTATGAGTCAGCTAAATTGTTTTGGATCCGAGCTAATTGGATCTGAGCTAATTAGTTAGTAATGATCGCGTATTCACGCCGTCGCTAGCGCCGCCCTCCCCGGCGCCGGGCTCTGGTCGTCGTCGGCCAGGTAAATCTGCTCGCTCCTTCCCCGTACACCTCCTACTGGTGTGGATCTGGGCTGTCGACGGGTTTAAGATTCAGGGTTGTGTAGGTAAGATGCTGAGATCCGTGGCGGTTTTCTATGGGTACGAGGATGGCGTCGATGTTTAGGGGCTGGATTCGTGCTTTTATTTTTAGGGATGATTGGTTTCACCCGGGGGATCGAGCGAGCAAAACCGATGCAACAGAGGTGACAAGGTGGTTTTGTGTCATGCTAAGAGTCAGCTAAACTGTTTGGATCCGAGCTAATTGGATCTGAGCCAATTGGTTAGTAATGATCGCGTATTTGCCACGGCATGTTGAATGCTCGTGAAGTTTGTTAGGTAGGCACGGAAATTATTATTATAGATATTTGTAGATGGTCTGCATCCTTTTCTAAGCTGCTTCTGTGGCTTGGGTTTAGCTCACCACTCGTATGCTCTCAGACAAATCTTGATACACGGGACAAATATTGTTTTGCTTTTTGAGCATTCTTTTTGACTGCAAACTGAACACATGTCCTACCTGTGCCTTCTCAGGAAGGAAATATTTATATAGAAGTTTGTTATATGGATGAATTGGATAGGCTCATTTATATTATTACGGTAAAACTGGTGCATCTTAGGGCTTGTTTGGCACAACTCAACTTCACTAGTAAAGCTGTTTTTTTTAGAAAATAGCTTCATGAGTGACTTTTCTAGATGAAGCTGAGCTGTTTTGGAAAAAGTGTTTGGCAAAATAGCTTCACAAACTACTTCATGCATAGTTGAGAGAGAGAAATGAGAGAGAGAGCTACAATAAGCTACTTTTTTCAGCTTCATCCCAACTTATGTCTTTGTGAGAGGAGGGGAAAAACAGCTTCACCCATGAAGCTGTTTTGGAAATAAGTGTTTGGCAAAAAAAAAAACAGCTCACAACAGCTCATGAAGCTGTTGTGAGCTGTACCAAACAGCCCTTAGTAAACTTGTTACCCATAATAGACTGTATGGTCATATTAATCATTGTAGCATGAAAACTTTGTCATTGTACTATGCAAAATGTTTACAAACTCTTTTCCTGATTACAGGAAGATGGCTGGTGGCTTCAGGGTACTGCATCTGGTCAGGCCCTTTCTGGCTTTCTTGCCAGAGGTGCAGAGCGCGGATAGGAAGATACCATTCAGAGAAAAAGTTATCTACACCGTTATTTCTCTCTTCATTTTCCTGGTGTGCAGCCAGCTCCCACTCTATGGCATTCATTCGACTACTGGAGCTGATCCTTTCTACTGGATGCGTGTTATCCTTGCATCAAACCGTGGCACTGTGATGGAGTTGGGTATTACTCCAATTGTGACCTCTGGGATGGTAATGCAACTTCTTGTTGGATCCAAGATCATTGAAGTTGACAACAGTGTGAGAGAGGATCGTGCTCTGCTGTAAGTGTTGTCTTACTAAAAATAATGTACCTTCAATTTATCACAATTCTAATTGTTGGTGGTTATTTTGTCTGTAGTCTTGCTGAAGCATCTCTATTATAGCCTGCCAAAGTAGATTATAAACCTTCTGATATGTATTTATTATATATTTGTATTGTGATGCACATTGCACCTTCTTTACTTAGGAATGGCGCGCAAAAGTTGCTTGGTATCCTGATCGCTATCGGGGAAGCTGTGGCATATGTCCTGTCTGGAATGTATGGCAGTGTAAGCCAACTTGGAACAGGGAATGCTATTCTCATTATACTTCAGCTTTTCTTTGCTGGTATCATTGTCATCTGTCTGGATGAACTTCTCCAGAAAGGTTATGGTTTGGGATCTGGCATTTCTCTGTTCATTGCTACCAATATCTGGTAAGCATGTTCGACTTAATCCTTTTATTGATGTGCTGTTGTTTTGCACTTGAGCTTATAATAAGACTGCTTTCATGTAGTGAGAATATCATCTGGAAGGCATTTAGCCCCACAACCATCAACAGTGGTCGTGGTGCTGAATTTGAAGGGGCTGTCATTGCACTGTTCCATCTGTTGATTACGAGAACTGATAAAGTCCGTGCTCTTCGTGAGGCTTTCTACCGCCAGAACCTTCCAAATGTGACCAATTTGCTTGCCACCGTCTTGGTCTTCCTCATAGTTATCTATTTCCAAGGCTTCCGTGTTGTGCTTCCAGTGAGATCAAAGAATGCTCGTGGCCAGCAAGGCTCATATCCAATTAAGCTGTTCTACACTTCAAACATGCCCATCATTCTGCACTCTGCACTGATTACCAACCTCTATTTCATATCCCAGGTACACACCTCATTTACAAAGCTGTAGTAAGTTATATTTTTGTATTTGTGTGTAAGTGCTAATGTATTTTATTGCTATCACAGCTTCTCTACAGGAAGTACAGTGGAAACTTCCTTGTTAACCTTCTTGGGAAGTGGAAGGAGTCTGAATACTCTGGCCATTCTGTTCCTGTTGGTGGTCTTGCTTACTATGTAACTGCCCCATCAAGGTGAAAAGCCAGATCCTTTTCGTTATGATTGTTTTTATTGTTTTTGTTATTCCAGAAATAATTGATTGTTCTTTTGACTAACAATAGAACATTGGAAACAATGCAGTTTGGCTGATGTCCTTGCAAATCCATTCCATGCACTGTTTTATGTGGTCTTCATGCTGTCAGCTTGCGCTCTGTTCTCAAAGACGTGGATTGAAGTTTCTGGTTCATCAGCAAAGGATGTTGCGAAGCAGCTAAAGGTACAAACAGTTATATGCATCTTTTTATTTAGTAATATTTCATCTGCCAGGATGAGGTAGTTTTATCATAAATTGTTGTCTATATTCAAAACATTATACGATTGATAAATTTAGATGCCAGTATGAGTACACTAATAGCATCACTATGAACAACACATTAACATTTGATGCTTGTCAGATCTTTGTGTGTTTTGTATATTTCACATTAAAATATACTACATTTTTTTATGTTAGAACATGTTCTTGGTTGAGAGGAACACACGTAATCTTTCTAATGGGATATTATCTTAATGAATTTCCACATGCCTATCATTTGGTATGGAGCAGTTTGCTTAATGTGTTGAGCTACTGTTTATATTTGGCTCTCTTATGCAAACTCACTACTCCTACAATACCTGTGATCTTCTGACACTGGATATTCTACAGGAACAACAAATGGTGATGCCAGGCCATCGTGAGTCAAACTTGCAGAAGGAACTGAACCGTTACATCCCCACTGCTGCTGCATTTGGTGGAGTATGCATCGGCGCGTTGACTGTCCTGGCTGATTTCATGGGTGCAATTGGTTCAGGAACTGGTATACTGCTCGCTGTGACAATCATATATCAATACTTCGAAACCTTCGAGAAGGAAAGGGCGACGGAGCTTGGTTTCTTTGGGTTTTGATTAGTAGCTGTGGAACCTTGACTTTGGCTATAGCTGAATTTTCTTGTAAGTCCGCTGTAGTGCTTAGCCAGTTGTAACTTAAAAGAGTTTTTATGTTTAGGTTGCCTTCTTGCGGCCACAATCATGTAGCAGAATCTGCGTGTGTTTCAGGTTAGTGTGGGGGTATGTGCATCTGTCCAAAGAGGCGTGCTCATGTATCCACAATCAGTCATCCGCAGTCTACAGTTCATAGGTTACCCTGGCAACCGGATGTTTTGTGATCAATTTCAGTTACTTTTGAACTGAGCATGTTCTTATTTTTCACTTTCTGTTTCGATCTGTTATTACTAATTTTCTGGGCGCTTTATTTCAATGTCTCTATTTTATGATGGGACATGATTATCTCTGATTGCTTGTTGGTAATCCATCTGTTGCTGAAACAAATGGCCAAATCTCACACAGTAGTCATGGTAATGCAAGAGTATTTTTGTTACAGTATATCTATAATTTAAAGATTAGTGTCTCAAACCCTGGTCCACCAGTATTGCATGGCATTGTGATCAAAATATGCGCTAGAACGTTGTTGAAGCAAACATAGCTTAATCACCGTCTGCGTAGCTTAGGCCTCGTTTAGATGCCAAAAGTTCAACTTATGAACTATATTGTAGTGTTTTTGTTTGTATTTGATAATTATTATTCAATCTTACACTAACTAGATTCAAAAAATTTGTCTCGCAAATTACAAGCAAACTGTGTAATTAGTTATTTTTTATCTATATTTAATACTTCAAGATTTGATATGATGAGAAATATTGTAAACTTTTGGAATTTTGGATGCATCTTAATCACCGAAAGAACATTTAGCCGCCAATCCTTTTGTCAACGCTTATTAGTCGAATCAGTCAGTCATTTAGTAGTGTTTTTTCTCTCACAATAAATCAGCAATCGTACTTTCTGTCATGACATATCAGTCAAATGAACAATGACAACGTTTGTTTCAGCAGCATGTTTTTTCTCACTCCCCACCTGCATTGAGACTTGTGCTATAATTTTTGTTAGGTCTTATTTAGATGCGAAAACTTTTTGGATTTTGCTATTGTAGAACTTTCGTTTGTTTATGGCAAATATTGTCCAATCATAGACTAACTAGAACCAAAAGGTCAGTTTCGTGATTTGCAAACAAACTGTGTAATTAGTTTTTGTTTTTGTCTATATTTAATACTTCATGTATGTACCGCAAGATTTGATATGACGAGGAATTTTGATTTTTGTTTTGTTTTTGGGGTGAACTAAACAAGGCCTTAAACAAAAACTTTTTAAGATTTTCTATCACATCGAATCTTGCAATACATGTATGAAGCATTAAATATAGATGAAAATAAAAACTAATTGTATAGTTTACCTGTAAATTATGAGACGAATCTTTTAAGTCTAGTTACTCTATGATCGAACAATGTTTGTCAAATAAAAACAAAAGTGTTACGGTGTCAAAATCCAAAAACTTTTTGATCTAAACAAGGCCTTAGTTTTAATTTTTTTTTTTGAAAAATAGACACTGTAGTATTTTCGTTTGTATGTGACAAATATTGTCTAATTATAGACTAAATAAGCTCAAAATATTCGTCTCACAAATTATATACAAACTGTGTAATTAATTATTTTGTTATTTATATTTAATGTTTTATACATATGTCGTAAGATTCGATTTGACAGAGAATGTGAAAAGTTTTGTAAAATTTTATGAGAAAGCCTATAATCGATAAAAAAGATAAGAGACGTGGTAAATGCACTTGTTCCGCGGTACACAGCAGTCTGTCAATACCCCTCACGGCCATTCTGGAAGCCTCACTAGCATCAGTGTACTGTGTCCCGTAGGTTTCTAGCGGCGGAGGTGAGGAGACAAGCCCTGCGCCGTCGGTCGCCGTCGCGGCCGCCTCCTCCCGTCCTCCGCCTTCTCAACAGGCCGAGGTAAAGCTTCCAGAATGGCGGTAAGCTTCCTGCCTTTCTCAATGTATTTAAATGCTCATTCAGTTTCTCTTTTCTCTTTCCTACGAGAATGGCGTAGCAAGATTGTATCTTTTGTCTTCAATGGGGCTTCAGATTTATTCTCTCCATCCCAAATTATAAGTCATTCTAAGAATATTGGAGAGTCAAAGAATCTCAAGTTTGACCAATATTATATAATAAAATAATAATATTTATGATATTAACTAAGTATCATTAGATTCTTCATCAATTATATTTTCATAATATATCTATTTGATTTTATAAATCTTTATAATTTTTTCTATAATTTTAGTCAAACTTAAGATACTTTGATTATATAAAATTCTTGGAATGACTTATAACCAACTGGGGTACTCACATTGCTATTGGTTTTGGTTCAATTGTTACTTGAGATATACCTGAAGCGTGATGAACTCTTGTCTCACAGGACAGGGTCGGTGGCAGCGACGACGGAGACAAGTCCGAGTGGAATAGTGACGGTGAGGTGGCGAGGAGCCTCGATGGCGCTGGCTCGCCAATTGCGCCCTCGAGGAACAAGTTAAAAGATGCTCCTGGCCCGTCCCTGCTGGTAAGGCAGCTAAGTGATGGGTACAAGGCTACAAGCACGCGAATGCGTAGCTAACTCACCACATTGTTATTACGTTGTGCATATGACCCTAATGTGGTGTCTGCTTGTGGAATTGTGTGGAATCATGGTAATGTGAAGGTCAATGGAGCAGGGCCATCTGCCTCTTTGGTGGAGGACTTTGTAGGGATGGGTCTTATTAAGGGGAATGGTATGTAGTCTCCTATTTCCCCTTCTGTTTTTCTAGGCTGTGACTGTTTTTCGTACTTCTTTTGACAACTGATCTTGCTTTCAGGGGATGGTGGTGCAGAGTCATTACTAGAGCTCCTTCTGGCATACAAGGTATTCTCGCCAGTTTGCCTCCTTTTATTGATCATTCGTTTTGATCCTCTTATTGGATGGTGGGAAAAATATATTTTATTTGGCAAAAGTGATATTGTGAAATGCAGGCGATAGGCAATGACCCTTCATTGGATAAATCCTCTGCTTCTGTTTGTGGCCCCCGGACCATTTGTGATGACAAAGACATTCTTGCGAATTGGGATGCGCATGATGCTAGTACGAGCAGTGACAGGGATCATGCATCTGATGATTCTGGTGATGAGGTACTTTCAAGCTCAACAGCCCTCCCATAGGCCATAGGCTACAGAAACTTTCACTGTACTTGAGGATTCAATTAATTTACCTCATCCCTTGTAAATTAGTTTTGTACTTATTTCATGGTAACCGTGCCCTGCACTTTTGGTACTGCACAAATCGATTACTTGGCCAAAATTGTAGGGTCATGCAATGCTGCCATTCCCCTTTATTTTTTTTACAAAGAAACAGTGCCTGCATTGGATATATAGCTGTAACAGAAATTGGATGTGCTTTATTTCCCGTTTTTGTTTTTCCTTTTTATTTTGAGGGTCTGTTGTTTTGGGCAAACTTTCATAGTTCCATATGATTATTAAGCTTGCTAATCCAGGTATTGATTCCATGCCTCTTTCATCTTGAACTTCAATTTTTACCTATGGTAATTGTATGGTGCAACCTGCAACAGCATTCGTAGTTCTATCTATCAATGAATTTGTCTTGTATTATCCATTGTAGTACTTTGCTATTTTTTTCTATTGAATATATGTACAAGCAGGTTACAACTAGGTTGGAGTTGTAATTAATGATTAGGGATAGAGTTTGGGTTGTGCTATAAATATAAGGACATCACTATTGTGATATGGATAGAGTTTGGTGGCTGGTGTGGGCGGCAGTGGCAGTTTTACTGCCTTCATCGGGTGGCTGCGGTGGGATGAGCATCCGTAGACCGTAGTCATCACCCTAGTGATGTAGACCACTTTGGCTGAACATAGTCAACAAATATTGCACCTTGACATCATTCTGTTATGTGGCTCTTGAGATAAGAGCATGGTGTGTGTACTTTCTATGCTTCCATGCTCATCAATTTGAGGCTGTTGACGTGTTGATATTATTGATTGTTTTCTTTTTTACAGACTTGTGTATCTAGAGTTGTATGCAGCTAACCGGTTGAATTAAACAAATTGATACCTAGGTACTAAAATTTTCTATTTCCTAGTTATGCCCTCGGTACCTTTGAAGGACTGTTAAATGTTCTTCCGTAGAAGTCCAGGTTCCATCTATTTGTATAATCTCAGTGCTTTCTAATATGGTTTCCTGTGCTTTTATGCAGGATTTCCTACAGGGCTTGTCACAGAAGGATGAAAAAATTGAGTCCTTAGTGAGAATGGGCTTTCCTAAAGATGAAGCAGAAATGGCCATTGTCAGATGTGGTATGCTCTCTATTGAAGTTTCTACAAATGTCTTTTTGGTCATGAGTAGCTCCTTTCTGTTGTTTTTACAGGCAATTGTATGATATTTTACATTTTAATCACCTTATTTCACCCACCTCGTTATGCATATTTGCTTACAAGTACCCAGTTATATGTACTCAGCAAAATAAGTTAGTTTTGTAGAAACTTTGTTTTCAAGGTTAAGTTCCAGATTAGTGGCCTATGTTATTTTATAGATCAATCAATTGGCTAACAGCACTGCTATGTTTAATGTGACTATTGAGTTCTTTTATTTAGGTTTTCTAGCTTTCTGAGAACATTCCTCAAGTGTTTAAGCATTAAACCAGTGGCGTGAATGTATTGTCTGCATAAAGTCAGGGGTTGTAGGTAATTTTTTGAGTCTGAAGAGAGAGCACTAAGGGTATCAGCCACTCACTTGCTATCAAATAATTTTTTTCCCCTGTAAGCATGCATATCTCTTGCAGACTCGTACGGTCTTATTTCTGAGTTACGTCTACCTACAGAATTTGTTCCGTGACTTTCTTGTTAGACACACTCCAAATGCCTTGTTCACTGATTCTTTCTACTTTGGTTTCAAACTACAAGGGCAGGATGCACCTATGTCTGTTTTGATTGATTTAATCTATAGTTCAGAAGCTTCAGAAGATGGTTACTATGGCAATTTCTCTGGCCATGAGGTAAGTATATATGTCTATTTCGGTTAGCAAAGAAATGTTTGGTTCCTTAAATTGGATGGACTGAAACTAGAACTGTGTTTTGTAATTCTACAGGATGATTCTTTTGGAGGAAGAAAGGAAAAGAGAAAGAGATCTGAAGATGCAGAACAAGGCAGTAGCCATGATGAGCCGATGCCTCTCCCAAACCCAATGGTTGGGTTTAACCTGCCAAATGTGAGCTTAAGATCAGTGGACAGATCTCTACCATCAAAGGCTATTGGGCCACCTTTCTTCTACTATGAGAATGTAGCCATTGCTCCAAAGGGTGTCTGGACGACAATATCACAGTTCTTATATGACATCCAACCTGAGTTTGTGGATTCTAGGTTCTTATGTGCTGCTGCCAGGAAAAGAGGTTACGTACATAACTTGCCAATTGAGAACAGGTCACCTCTCCTTCCCTTACCCCCAAAGACAATATTTGAGGCCTTCCCCCATACTAAAAAGTGGTGGCCCTCATGGGACCCTAGAAAACAGTTCAACTGCCTCCTGACCAGTATGGCTAAACCTAAGTTAACGGAACAGATTCACCATGCTCTTGCAAAATGTAAAGATCCACCACCTCGACGTGTTCAGAAGTATGTCTTGGAAACCTGCAGGACGGCGAACTTGGTATGGGTTGGTCTGAACAAGGTTGCTCATCTAGAGCCTGATGAGATGGAGTTCCTGCTTGGTTTCCCCAAAGACCACACCAGGGGAATCGGCAGGCCTGAGAGGTTCAAGTCTTTGGGCAATTCATTCCATGTCGACACCGTCGCATACCATCTCTCAGCACTTCGGGACATGTTTCCACATGGCATGAATGTCCTTTCCTTGTTCTCTGGCATTGGAGGAGCAGAGGTAGCTCTCCACAGGCTCGACATTCGCATGAAGACAGTCGTTTCGGTGGAGATATCTGAGACGAACAGGTTCGTCTTGAGGACTTGGTGGAATCAGACCCAAACAGGCACTTTGATAGAGATCACCGATGTTCAGAGCCTGACTACCGAGAGGCTCGAGTCATGCATCAGGAGGATTGGTGGTTTTGACCTGGTGATTGGGGGCAGCCCCTGTAACAATCTTGCTGGGCGCAATCGATTCCACCGTGATGGCTTGGAGGGAGAGCAGTCGTCGCTCTTCTACCACTATTACAGGATCTTGGACACGGTGAAGTCCATCATGGGCAGAATGTAGAAGATTATTGCAGCCTACCATGGAACTGAACTGATTTTTTTTTTCTCTCGGACACCATGGAACTGAACTGATATGTCCCTGCTGCTGAATTTTGTGGGGGTATGCATTGGAGCAATGACTGCCCTAGCTGCTGATTTCATGGGGGCACCTGGGTTGGCGATGGCGACCGGTATTACCATCAGTAGCGGCAGAAGAGTGCCTTGGCTGTGGCTGAATCTTCTGCCAGTCACAATACTTTATTTCGTTTGAATATATCCATGCCCTGTGACTGGCAGTGCTTGAGCTGTTATTTGTGATAATCTGTCCAGTAAGTTCTGGTTGAGTTGTCGATTGAGATACCTTTAAGCTGTTATTAAAATGGACCCGGGAAGTTTTTTTCTTTTCACAAAATAGCCGTTTCATTGTTTTAGCTGCAGAAAACCTTGTTTCTTGGCTAACAACAATTAATTGCCCACACTGTAATTTTCAGCAAATAGTTTTGTTTTTCATAAATAAATTAACTAAAATAGTAACCGTTGGATTTCGTCTTAACTGAACAACAAGCCGAGCTCAAAACTCCCAACGAGGATTGCGATTTTTTTTTTGGCAAAAACCTCCGCACGTTTCGGTTTCTTAGGGTGGGCACTTTTAAATCATAAATCGAGCTGAGCCGAGCCAAAATATTGGTTTTTTTTTGTTTCGGTTTTAAGGATTTGTTTGATAGGGCATCTCCCTATTTTTCAGTGGAAAATAGAGGAGTTGGAACTGGCTTGGAGGAGCCACATTAGGGCCTTGTTTAGTTCTAAAATATTTTACAAAATGGACACTGTAGCTTTTTCGTTTGTATTTGACAAATATTGTCCAATCATAGACTAACTAGGCTCAAAAGATTTGTCTCGTCAATTCCGACTAAACTGTGCAATTAGTTTTTATTTTTGTCTATATTTAGTACTTCATGTATGTGTCTAAAGATTCGATGTGACGGGGAATCTGAAAAATTTTGCAAAATTTTTTGGGAACTAAACAAGGCCTAGGACCACTCCGAAACGGTTCCGCTCCTCTGGAGATAGTTTCGCCAAAAGCATCCTCAACCGTTTTGCATAGTTTGTTTGATAAATGAGAGAGTTTGCCAAGTCTCAAATAAATATGGCAAATATGAAAAGAGACAATCTTCAATAGTTTAACATTAATCACTTGGCAGAAAATAAAATCTGGCAGCGGGAGGAGGGAGTAGTCGTGCGACCATGCGCAGGGGCGACGGATTTCGCGCGAGTGACACAATGCCAAGCACGGAGGAACTTGGCATATATGGGAGTCCTTTCCCTCTATTTGCCAAGTTAATAAAATTGCAAGACCCAATTGCTAAACTGCTGGATAGATATTTTTTAGTTTTTTTTGTAAATATATGAAAAATGCGAAGTCTATGTGCCAAATGGTTAGGGATGCTCTAAGTTTTAACATCTGATGAAGAGTTCAGGTGTCGGTTTCGGACTCTCGGTTTAAACCGGGCAGCCGAACAATCCGAAGCAGAGAACACAGGACACCAGTTCCGGCGTTCGCGACAGAGCAGCACAGGAGCCCAATGCCCGCGAAGGCCCAATAGCTCCACTCGGCCACTCACCCAGCCAAAATAGCAAGTGCCCAGCCCTATCTCCTTCCTCCGTTCCTCGGCGGCAGCAGGCGCCCGCCGTACGCGCGCGACTCTTCAGCGGTGAGGGAGGGCAGGGCGCACCATGCCACGGCAAGCGCGCGATACGGAGCGGCGAGGCTCCTCATCGGCGGCGGTGGCAAGGCACCTCAGCCGCGAGGGCGCGGCGGCCGGCGCAGGGTACATGCTTTTTTTTAAGCCAAGGGTACATGCTTTATGCTTTGTTTGACAGGAGCTCGGAGGCGAAGGCGAAGACACCTCCGCCAAGGCGCCAATCTATTTCCAGCAACCGAAGAAGGCCCAGGGCCCAAGCAACCAGCAGAACACAAAGCCCACAAAGCGACCAGGCGACTCCAATTCGTCGCCCGCCGACCGCCGCCGGGCGCCGTCTGCCAGCCTCTCCCCTCCCTCACCAGTCACCACCCCCTCCTTCGCCGACCGCCGCGCCTCTTCCGCACCACTCCTTCGCTGCAAGACAGTGCCATGAGTTCATGACACCTCGCCCTCCGCCCTGAAAGCTCACAGAACACAGGTTCGCCTTCCTCTTCTGTAGCAGTAAGCCGGCGACAGCAGCAGCAATGCGACCTTGATTTCGTCCTTTGCTTCCCAAATTCCAGCAGTAGAAGAGCTTCTAGTCTAATTGCTCCTTCATTTTGTTTGCAGGAAGCCAGCCTATTCGAGACGAGCTCGAGCTTTGCTGCCTTGGCGAGCTTCAGCCGAATCGAGGTCGATCCTGGCGGCAGGCCAACAGGCAAAGCAACGCAAAACCCTTCGAATCAATGGAGACCTCCGCAGCAACCCCGACCCGGCCGCCCCACCCGGCGGCCGCTTCCCCATCGCCGTCGCCCTCGTCGTCGCTGAGGCTGTGGAGGTCAGCGGCGCAGCGCAACGTGCGCAACCAGTGGTCGCATCTGAGGACCGCCAAGGACCAGTGGTTGGCCGCCGTTGCTGACGGCCGCTCCCACGCCTCTGCGCTCGTCAACACCCACTTCTCCCGCAGGTAGGCCTCCTTTCTGTCTGCGTGGGGGTACTTCCGGGTTTGAGATTTCGGCCATGGATGACGGAGTTGTGTGGGGTTGGCTGTCAGGAACATGCCGGCGACGGATTTGGGGGTGCTCAAGGACATGCCGGGGATCCGCGATAAAGCGAACTCCAAGTTGGCTCGTAGAGAGGTAGTAACACCTTGGCCACCAATTCAGTGTAAGATTTGCTTCACAGCGTGATTTAGCTGTCCATTATGCTACTAATCCTTTTATTTTGTTGCTTTCTTGGTTTAGGAGCAATACAGTGGCATGCTTCTGTCGGCCTACAAGGAGATGGTAATTTACCAGTACAAGGCTATGCTGATTCAGTTATTTTAAATTCAGATCCCATAGCGCATTGAGTTTGATGTCAACTCAAGTAATATTTTTCTTCATTACACTGTTGATAGGTTCGTCAGCTGTCCTACTTGGTTAAAGCTTCCCATTCTATGCGCTGTTTTTCCAAAGCGACTCCAAATTGTTCCATCATGCAGTTTTCTGACTGCCAAGATGATTTGAATGATTCAGGGGATGGTGGAGGCGCCCCAGTATTCAAATGGTTCTCCATATTAGAATTTGGTGGGTTACTCTTCTCTTGCTTCTCTGGATTAAGTCACTACTAAGATCTTTCATCTGTTGGGCGTGCCAATGATCTCCTAACCTATCTGATTGCCTTTCAAAAGTTTCAAAAGGTCACCCCACAAATAAAAAGTTCGAAAAGGTCAAATGAGTTTGATTTAGTAAGACTACTCAAGATTACTATACTTTTCTGGTTAAATATATATATTCTCACGTTTGAGAAATGCCAATCAATATGTGAGATCACTGCACAAATTCATGTTTACATATTTCAAATCCATATTATAAAAAGATATTATGTTTTCTTTAATCACCTCAGAGAGTCTTGCCCAGGAGCTTGTTGAGATGTTTGTTTCGGAGCAAAAGTTGAAGGTACATGATCCCTCTTTATATATGGTGATGCTTGCTGATAACAGAAAAGTTTTTTTATTCAGTCTATCTGTGTTTTAGTTTGTGCGTTCTTCTCTTTTGGAGAAGCCTCCTGACAATGTAAATCATTTGTATCTGTAGAGGCTGCTACTCTTGGGATTTCTCTCGATTACTTTAAACGAAGGTGTAGAACATCAGACATCATTAGATTGGGGTGATGAACTATATGATGGTGAATCAAACAAACTTCAGAGTATTGGCCTTCAATCAGGAGATACCTATCAACTGCCTGAAAATTGGAGTGCAGATATTTTAGGGAGTCAGCGGCCTGGCAATACCCCTTCGCACGAAGTTTCACAGGTTCTTGTTTATGGTTTGCAAAGTTCACTTATGGTCCTTTGGAAATCTTGCACTTTATCTAGACACATGCATGTCATATAACAAACTGTTTCTTTCCTGATATCTTGTATCATTTTTGGTAGGCTTATAGAATACTAAGTTGTCAATGTGTAAACAAATGATTTATACAAGGATCATCTTTGTATTAGATCAAATTTAGCTAGCTAAAGCTGTCATGCTTCTCAAACAAGGTTATATATCTTGTTAACTTCCTGTTTTACAGGTTTATTTAACCACTTGGCATACTAATATGAACATCAAGCTGAGTAGGTAAACCATATTTTGTTATCTTTTAACTTTTGGATTTTATATGTTAACAAACAGAATTGGCACCTTTGATTTGGTTGTGATAACAATGATGATTTCTTACATTATATCAGAATTGATGAAATATTTGAGCTTGTTGAGGAGGAGATGGAGATTAAACTGTCTTGAAGATTCTGATTTATTTTGTTGGGCAAATCATCAAGAAGAAATGGAAAAGGAAGAGCAATCAGTTCACTATACACCAGGTTTCTCTATCCAGTGTCTTTCTTTGCCTTAGTAGAAGTCTTGAGAGCTTAGCTATGCTCTTAGAATATAGTACTGCTCTCGAAATGCACATACAGATCTAAGCCAGTATACAAACCCATATTTACCCAATGGTCACCCTGGAAACATATTCTAAGAGTTACGGATCATTCACCTTGCTTCAATGTTCTGGGATAATGTAGATGTGCAATATTTGCTTCAGTCACATACTCACATGTGTTATGGATCTTGGTGACATGCTCCTGGAAAACACATATTGCTTTTGGTGGTTTTCATTACGTTTAGAGCATCTCCAAGAGACTAGGTAAAATTATATTTTAAACTACAAGATTTAGCCATTGTGTAAAATAAAAAAACTCACACAAAGCATAAGTTCCACAGCAGCCTTTGTATAGGATAGCTAAGTTTAGGAATAGCAAACTTGCTATTTTAGCAAACCAGATAACACATCTGTTGGACTTTAATTTTTGCTTTGAAAATGTAAAAATAGCCTAGATAACATGGATAGCATATCTGTTGGAGTTGCTCTCATGGATTGTAGATTTTTTGGTTATCATTATTACTGACCCAGAGAAAGTAAGCTGTGGATTACTCCATGCATGTATGATGTAAGTTGTTGTCCTATGGTGCTGGAAGGATTAGTGGGCACTGAAACGGGCACTGGGTACTTGGGTAGCCTGTGTGGGAAAAGGCAAGCACGCTGCTGCTAGGCTGTACTGTGTTCAGTTGCGTTGGCCCGCTGTGTCCTATACCCAGGCTGGGCCTGTCAGCCCATGAATGTCCCTAGATCCAAAAACTTTTACTTTATTTTGCTCGGAGGAAAAAGAACGGCTTTTGCCTCCTTTTCTGTTACCGTCTTGGATGGCATAACAAGGGATAATGTACACTGCTGATTTATTGGATTTGGATATACAATATACGCTCTTATACTTACACTACAACGTACAGTACAGCATGCTCTATGTTTCCGAAGGGGGGAAAATCATGTCCTTTTCCATAGCCAACGAACAGCCAAGTCTTAGGCCAAATATTTGTGTGGTTTTCTTCTTCTTTTTAGAGGGGAACATCTGCGTTGTTTTCTAGTCATCCTGTTGTTGCCATCGGCCGGCGTGATCCATCTCGCCCATATTCCTAGCACCTCTGCCTCGTTGGAGGGTTGGGTGGGGAGATCTGGCAAGAGGAGAGCCATTGAGCCACCACTAGCACAAGGGGACCCAAGCGAGAAGCATGTCATATCCGATATCCATTTCCAATGATTGGGAACTTAAGTTGGAAGATTCATAAAGGGACTGGAGATGCGAATTTTTTTTAAAAAATGGGCCAGGCCCCAGGGTGTGGACCAGATGCTTCCATGATCGTTATCTCTGTCCCTTTTAAAATTTCAAAAACGACTTGTAGGATTATTATACCAGTAGCACAATATTCCCGTTCCCAGGACACCAGTCAAACTAACGAACATGTGCCCACTAGCAGCAGTGCTGCTGATCCTTGTTTCAGAGATCCAGACGACATGTCCGTCACCCCTGCATTATTATTAGTTAATTAATTTGAAAGTAACGAGACCGATTCTGGGCAGGTCAGCCGGTGCCGAATCAGGTGAGGCTAGCAGTAGCACTGGCCGGCCAATGCAGTTTAGGCCTTGTTTACTTCCGGAAGGAAAATTTTTCGGAACACTGTAGCACTTTCGTTTGTTTGTGTTAATTATTGTCCAATCATAGACTAACTAGGATCAAAAGATTTGTCTCGTAAATTTCGACCAAACTGTGCAATTAGTTTTAAATTTCGTTTATATTTAATACTTCATGCATACGTCTAAAGATTCGATGTGACAGGGAATCTTGAAAAGTTTTTGGATTTTGGGTGGAAGTAAACAAGGCCTTAGAGGGTGACGCTGCTGGCCTGCTGCTACAAACAACAAATACGACCACCACCACACAAGGCATAGTTTTTTTTCCCGGGCTCACATGTCATGACATGAGTATGACCCTAAGAACCACCGTTGCGACCACACGCACACGCATGACGCATCTATCGCTCTCTGTCCGAGGTGGGGAATATGGAATGGATTGGAATGGAATGGAATGATGCCGGCAAAGCGACGCGGCGACCAGCGGCATGCAGGCGAGCCCCCATCACGAGTAGATGCAGAGCAGGTCAATCGCGGCCGTACCCTGCAGTAATCAATACTAGCGGCCGGAATGTTCCTTGTGCCTGTCCGCCTCGGCCGGAGCAGTCCACTTGTGGCCCTTTTCAAATGTTGTTTTCGAAGAAAACAACGTGCAGGTGCTGGGGGACTCTGCGGTGCGTGCCGAGATCTCACCTCATCTGCCGGTAGGGTTTGCCTGCCGATGACACACGGGGGCAGCAGGCACCACCTCCCTGCGTCGCCGTCAGGGTCAGGCAGGCAGGCAGGGTCGTCAGGGTTCCCGGATCCCCAGCAACTGGTGGCCACGTCGTCGGAAAGCGCAATCAAAGTCTGGTGTCGCGCACACCGGCGCACGCACGGGTGCTGCTGCTGTTGGCTGCTGCTGTGCTGCAGCTGCGAGAATTCCATCCCTTTGATAATTATGACGCCCAGGTGGGGGCTTTAAAACTGGAAAGGTCCCGTGTTCCTTTGCTTTTGCGTACTGGTGCTACAAGGACTACAATGCCAGATGCCAAGGAGGCCAGGATCTCTGTCTCTGCTCTGGTGTCCAAATCAGCAAGCTTTTCAGTTTCGGATGAAAAGGGCAGCTCGATCGGCTCAAGTCAACCTCAGACGCCGTTTTTTTTAAAAAAATTTTGGATTTTGGAGGCAAGGGAACAACTTGTGAACTTTGAAAGGAAAGGGTGTGCTGGCTGGCTGTCTGTCTGGCTGGTGGCTGCCCTTGCCTTCCCCAATCAGAGGCCGGGAATAGATGGATGGATAAGCAGAGATATTATTCTCCTAGATCCTCTCGTCACTTGCGCAAAGTACAAAAAAGGGAGAAAATGGCTGGCGCCATGACACATGACGTGACAAGATTATCAATCCCCGTCCACTTTGTTGATCTCCTTCACTCTCGGGTCAGCATTTTTAATGCTCTCGCACGAGCAACGGAAAGGCAGGCAAGCAGAAAGAAAAGAAAAAAAAAAGGCCTGCCGGCATCTAGTAGTACACTTGACTACACGCACACATGCAGATGTGAGATGAGGTCGCCCGTGTTTTTTCCCCCCACGGGATGGGAAAGGCGTGCGTACGTAGGCGACTAGCCGGCAGAGGTGTCGCTTTGCCCAGGAATCTTGGTACGTGGAGATCGATCCACCAGTGGCGTGTGACGCGGACGCGCACGCGCACGCGCACGGCTCGGCGGCAGGGCGTCGCGGCCCGGGCCATTGGGAAATCGAACGCGCGCGCGCCGCTGGCTGCTGACTGGTGGGTGGTGTGCGCTAGCTGCATGCAGACGCCGAGCTGCCAGACGGGGGCGGCCGACCGGTGTGCGGCAGCAGTGCAGCGCAGCGCGTGCGTGCGCACGGGGTTTGTCCCGTGCCCGTGTGACGTGCCGCCGCTTTTGTTTGGGCGCCGGAGCCGGACACGGACAGTGCATGCAATTAAGCTCTGCAGTTGCGGGGATGCATGCAATGCAACAGAATTACAGAACACAGCCCCCCCATGCCTGCCACATCCTGGCGTCGGCCTTGTCTGTCTCGTAGCAGTGCCCTATGTAGGAGTAGTACTGCTTCCAGCCGGGCTGCCTCCACTACTGCATCACCAGCTTGCTGCTGGTAACTGTTAGTAACTGACACGTACAGGTGCAGATGCTTTGGCACGGCATGGCCATGGGCCTAGCCTGGCGTGCAGGGAATGTTCCAAGTCGGTACAGGCCAGTACTACAAGCTCCCCAAGTCCCAAGGTCATGTGACCGTGTGAGATTTGATGACGAGATGGTGGAAAAGCGTTGTACTTTAGCAGTGGGCCGGGGCAGCAGCAACCGCCGTGAACAGACACAGCAGACAGAGAATGTGGTCGTGGAGTATGATAATAACTATCTCGTCTCCCATTGGCTGGGGCTGGCTGCTTCCTTCTTTGACAGATTGCATACGGCTAATGCTGGGACTGGGAGGAGTATCTATCATGAGGGTGAGGTCAATGCCTCCTTTTGTTTTCACCTTTTCACTTTGGATAATAAGACAGGAGTAAGAGAGGTACGCTAGGTCTGAACTGTCAATCATTTGGATTATGTGCTCCCAGATGTGAGTAACCAACAGAGTGAACGGTTTGCTGGCCGGTTTTATTATTAGTGACTGCGAGTCACTCTGACCAGGCTGAGCTGGGGAGAAGCCCACCTACCACTTTGGTGTGTTATTGTGGAAGGGAGAGTCTACTTAAGGAATTTTGCTATCTATATTCTAATGTATACAAGGGGGGGGGGGGACTTATTGGATCCTATAATATCTTGGATAGTACAGTACTATAAAGGAACAATGACATTTGATGTACTTCCATAGTGTTCGAGAGCAAAGATACTCTATACTCCATATCTCAATTGTGGAGTCTACTGTCCATTTATATGCATGCGTATGTGCACGTTTTCTGCTTCCCTACTTCATATAGTTACTGCACATGTAGATATGTATCGATGTGAAATGTTGTAGTTCCTACAGTATTCTGGATCACTTCAGCTTTATTTTGTAGTACATACCAATTCAAGGGCATCAATTGTTCCCTCTAAATGTACTTGTATGTTTTGCTCGTTAACAAAAGATTGATACTATTCATTGAGTGTAATCAGGGTATAAAGATTATAGAGATTGTACAATGTAACAACTTCTCTTCTTTTGTGAGAACTTGATTGGAAGTATAGAATAGAAACATTGCAATAGATACATTCATGACGTATTCTCCTAGGGTCATAGACAAATTATTGGAATGGATTTAGTACTGGATGTATGCGAGGTAAGTTAACTATTTGATGTTCATCAATCCACCAAAAATTGATCAATATTTTAAGTTACAACTAGAATAAAATTTGTGATAAAACAAATCGTGTCTCATTGATTTATTCATGTGCCTCCTCACTCGAATAAAGATTTTGTTACCTCATAAACAAGGATAGCTCAATTGGCTGGATCCCTTGTGGTGGTTTCTGCCAAACCGAGTTCATTGAGTCCCAAATCAACATAAGTGCTTGAATTTATAACAATTTATTCCCTTGGACCACATATGTATGGTGTTTAGGGATCAATAGACCACAAGACACCTATTTTTTACTAGTAATTTATATGATAAAATGACATTTTTAGATAAAGATGACATAATGTTATTGATGCATTTATCATGAATCTAGGAAGCAACAGAGTCTATCCTACAATGTCAATTTGTGTATTTCGTTATGTATCCATAATCATTGTTAAAAAGAAATATCCACTAGAAAACCTAAAATAAAATACTTTTGTAACAGGAAGGAGTAACAGAAAAATGTTCTACAATTCATTACATACGTTTTCTAGACCTTTAAGGTGCAATCAAATTCTGAAGCTTTTTATGATCAATAAATTATAAAAATATCTACTTTAGAAAAATACAAGTTTATCTTGAAATATACTTTCTTAAATTTCCAAACAAACAAAAAAATTGCAAGCTTAAACATTCTCAAGTAACCATCATGTCAACAATACCAAATCTTTTTTCTACCAAGGAGTATGGGCGTGTTTGGTTAGAACCCTGAGCCAGTTAGCTATGGCTTGGACCCAGGCATGAAAAATTTAACTTTATGGAGTGCGGCTAATTAGACCAGACAAGTTAGACCAATCATCAATCAAATACTCCCTCCGTCCCAAAATAAGTGTCGTTTTCGTTTCCCGAGAAATAACTTTAACTAAATGTATAGTAAAAAATATTAATATTTATAGTATATAATTAGTATCATTGGAAAGATCTTTAAGTCTAGTTTTTTATCAAATTTATTTCGAGATATAAATATTGCATGTATTTTCTACAAATCGAGTCAAACTTGTGGTACAAAAACCTAAAACGACACTCTTTTTGGGACGGAGGGAGTAAGTTTTATGTCTTTATCAAATAGTCAACATATTTGTTTTCCTGAAAAGCCATAACCGAAGTATCTGTACACATAGAGTGAAGTGAAAATTTAATGTTTTACTCAACACCATCAAACAACGTCCCTCTTTAAAAGTTAAACCAACCAGCCCCTCATTTACTCGCCACTTTACCGTCGGGCTCCCATCCCGATGGCTCTTTCACTCCTCTCTTTCCTACCCCCACCACCCCCATCCACCCGGTCCCTTTCCTCCCCTAACGCCGTCAGCCCCGCGCCGTCACCCGCGCTCTCGATCCGACGGCCCCCGCCCCTGCGCCGACCGCAGATGGACGGTGGCGATCACCCGCTGCCGGTCCAGGCCGAACCGGGCGAGCCGGACCGGACGCGCCTTCGTTGAAACCTTCGCAGGGCCAGTACGCCACGCTTTATCTTGCACCCCCTCTCCACGAGCTACAGCTCTGTAGCGCTCTCTCTCCTGGCTCGCCTCGCCTGCGCCCTCTCTCTCTCTCTCTCCTGGCTCGCTCGCTCGCGCTGTGGAGCTCGAGACCCTCGCCATTCCGCCGCGGGAAACCCTAACCCTAGCCCTCGCACCGCCGCGGGAGGCCGCGGGAGAGCCCGGGTCGCGCCGCGCCGCCGATCCCGATCCAGACGCCGTCGCGCCGAGCCGAGCTGATCGAGGTAGGTCACGCCCGAATCGGGCCGGAATTCGCGGGGACTCTCCCCGGGTGCGCGTCTGCAGGGTGGTGAATCGGGCGGGCGGGGCCTCGCGCGGAGGGTCCGTGACGTGATCGGGTTTGGGGATTTTTTTTGAGGGGGATAATGGTGCGGGCTTTTTTCTCCGGGGGGATCTGTGCGGGTGGGGAAATTGGGAGCTCAGTGCTGCTCGATCTCGCGGCGTTTTGGTCGCCGGTGCTCGGCGGGATGCTAAATTTTAGGTTTTAGTGGGTAATTTGTGGGTGGTGGGCTGGGGTTTGGTGGATTCAAGCTTGGGTTTCAGGTCACCCGAGCTCAGGCTCTCGCTACAAGTGGCTCATGGAGCGTTTAGGCTTGCTTAGCTTGAGCTGCTTCTTGCCGCGTGCCCTGGGATTTGGGCGTCTCCTAGTTGGGGAGAAGCGTGGGGATTTAGGGATGCCTCTGTAGATGCCGCACGCTTTGTTCCTGTTTTCTCCCCATTTTTTTTTTCAGCGGCCTTCTTGCTTTCACGGCTCTTTCGAACTTTGAGCTCTTAGTGTCTCGTCTTATGGACGCGGCAGTGCTCAAAACTGCTTCCTTTATGTTTCTTCTGCATCTTAAAAGTCTTAGGCAGCTGCATCCCGTGTTTATGGGGCCAAAAGTCTGGATCTTTGGCCTCAACAGGTGTATGAAGTGATGCTTCTTCAACTGTTGACATTTTTTAACTACACTTTCTCTTGTATTTGCTTGATTTTGTGCCCCAAGTGTTCTGTGTTATGAACTGTATGTAGCTGGTTTTCAAGTGTAGTCCAACGAGCTTGCCGTTTGTAGTTTCCATTTGTGAACACTCTTGTTCTCTGTGGGTGTTCTATTCTTTTGCTGAGGTCATAGGTGGGTATTGGCTGCTAAATCAGTTTCCTGTCATTTTGTGAAGTGAGAGAAGCCTATGCTAATAGTGAAACCCTTTATATCTTTTTTTGTGCTTTTATAATTCTTCATTCCTGTGCCTGTCAAAGTATGGCCACTAGTATTGATGAGGAGCCCTAGGATACTCAAGTTCGTGCTCATGAATTGTATGAAGCTCTTGTTCCTTGTCACTGTGATTGCACTAGTTTACTTCACTTGCTAGTTGCCACCTACATTAAGCTCATTTTTAAACATCAAATCATAAGCTCATTTTTTCAATTGGAGTTCTTCCACTATGAATTTTTATGACTGCTCTCGTCTGACCTGTGTGTGCTTTTGTGCACACCTGCATTACATGTGTCTCATTTATTAACTATGCTTCTATCTTTTAAGCAAGAGGAGATCCACTTTGCTACTAATTGTTGGTTTGGAAACTTAATTATTTATATTCAAGTTATGGCATTAATCTTTTTTTTTTATAAATCAATAACATAGTGCTGGCACAAATTTGGGAACATCTGTTGTACTACTAGATACTGTGTTCTGCCATTACCTTGTATGCCTCTGTTGCTCATGAATTTCTTTAATATACTAATGTAGCTTGTCTGTATGGCTTGTGGTCTTGTGGATTCTCCTGAATTGAGATGATTTTATGCAGCTAGGATATGGCTTGTTTCTTTGGTTGTTATGTACTTATATATCAATAATCGTTTGATACAATGGTTCTTCCTCATTTGCAGTCTCTGGCGGATTAGAGGACGGACACAATTTCAGATTGCTTGCAGCTAGTTTTATTTTTCCAGTCCAGGGTGAAAACTTCTGGGTAGTGTAGTTTGTTGTGGGTTTATCTTCCTCAGCATACAAGCAAACAGTTGTGAAAGCTGCTTATAGTTCTATATATGATATGAAAGTTTGGGAACTATCAACTGCAAATTGGCCACTCTTTCACGGGCATTAGACCCTTAGGGACACTCCAGGAATGTCACATTTTCACCCCACACAGCATGCGGGTGAGAATGATTTTCAGATGTGGCAGCAGCAGATGATGTTCAAGCAGTTGCAGGAGTTTCAGAGGCAGCAACAACTACAGCAGTCTGATCATGGAGCCAGAATGCAGCCCTCTTTTGGACAGTTTCATGCTCCTGCAAAATCTTTGCCTGCTGATCAATTGTCGACAATGTCAAATGAAATGGTCAATAATGAGGCCATGAATTCTGCATGGCCACATAATTTTACCGGTGGTGACCCGAATTTGACAAGTAACTCCCAAATGTTGAATAATGGTAGCACAAATTGGGATCAGATTGTTGGTGCTCCCGGTGTGGGCAATTTCATGAATGGTTCAATGTTGGCGAATGCTCAGAATCAATCGATGAGACCAATGGGATTAGCTACCCACCAAGTGGATCAATCTTTTTATCCAATGCATGCTACTAGCAGCAGAGGGCCTGGAAACCAGTATTCCCAATTTTTAGGGATTCCTGCTGATCCTCAGAGTGCATTGACAAGGGTTGGTTCAGATCAGTCAGAAAAGACATCCAGACCATTCAACTCTTCAATGAATGAACATGGTCTTCATATGCAAGGTACCACCAGTTTGATGCATAATTTTCGTGGAAAAGGGGGTTTCTTAAATAACAGTCTGATGCAAAGTCAAGGTGATAATATCAGAGCAGGCAGTCCGGTTACAATGAATCAACTGCAACATGGCTTTCAAACCCAAGATTTTCATGGTAGGTCAAACCAAGTTGATCTTCAAGTGGGCATGCAAGAGAAATCAGCAATGCAGGTAGGGCAAGCAAGTCGTGGGGCTAGTCTTGACCCTACCGAGGAGAAAATCTTATTTGGGAGCGATGAGGATAGCAACTGGGGAGCTTTGTTGAGGGGTGACAATGATAATGGCAATTCTTTGGACAATGATAATTATGGTGGTGGCTACTCATCTCTACAGAGCGGTAGCTGGAGTGCCCTTATGCAGGAAGCTCTCCAGTCTACAACCAGTGAAAATAGTCCCAAAGAAGAGTGGAGTGGCTTGAGTTTCCATAAAAGTGAGCAGGTGATGGCTAACAATGCAACTTTATCAGGCCACGATGATAATAAGCTTACTGGGCTAAGCGGTGCAAACCTAGAAAATGCACGTCCTTCACCATCGTCCAGCTATGCTGATGGAACAATGAATAACCCAAATCTTGCCAGTTTTCAGCATGCCATAAGGCCTCCATTCGAGCGAAGGGACCATATGGCTCATGAATCTCCTACTGCTCCTGTTAACAATCATAAATCAACTTCTGAAGTGAACAATGGGTACTTTCAGCAGGGTTTAAAACAAATTCAATCTGATGGAAGGCAAGAACAAGCACAACTAGCAAATGGAATTTGGCCGCATCAAAAGACTGAACTGCTCAGAAATAATTTGCAGTCAACTGGTGTGCATGCTACGCCACCTGGTGCACATGGATTTTGGATGTCACAACAAAATACAGCTGATCACAATATCAACAGAGAGTCCAGTAATAACCAAAATGACTGGAAAGCTAACAATGCGCTTGGACAAGACATGCACAATAGCCAAAATGTCTTCAATAGCAACGAGAACTCTTGGAAGTCAACTGGAGGTAATGTGAATTCAGTCCAGAGACTTCAGCAGAGGAAGTCTGACGTAAGCACTACTCATGAAAGTTCAGATGGTAAAAATATTAGCATGATGAGCTCAAGCATGCCAATGATGACACAAGATCATTATCAGATGGTCACTAGTCGGAGTGGTGAGCAAATTGGCATGAACCGTAATATGGCACATAGAGCTCCAGAGACCTCTGAGTCACCAGGAAAAAGCGCAGAACAAAGACCAGGTGATTTCAACCAGGAATATCTAAATGCAACCCCTAACGAAAGGCAAGCACACATTTTAAACCATGGACAACACATAACAAGTGATTCTGCTCCCAGAAGGCATTCTGTATTTGCTGGGAAGGAATCCGAAAATTTAGGTCAGTCTAGTCAGCAAGCAATGGGATCTTACATGTTGCAGAATCGTGCTATGGGGAGCTCTGGAATGAACATTGGCCCATCTCCAGGCAATCCAGTTTCAAATAATCTGTTTCCACCTCAGATGCGGAATAATCTGCAGCATCATTTTGGCACAAACTCCCATGTTTCTAATAATATGCCTTCAGTAAGTGAGGTATGCTCCTATTTCATCTCCATGACTGCTGTGCTTGATATTTTTTTGTTCATTCTCTTCTGTATCATTACACATTCTTGTGACATTCTTATTCATGAGGTGATTCCCTTATTTGTAGAAAATGATGATGGCACAGGAACAACTTCAATCTCGACATGGTCTCCCTAACAGCTCCAGTGCATTACCTTTTGGAGGAGCTGATACTGGTCTATCTCAGAATAGAGCAGTTCAAAACAGGTACTCCCTACTTCATTTAATTCTTTGAACCAGGTCAATCCATAATAATTTTTTAACATCTAGTTGGTAATGTGAGGCTTCAGTTCCTGCTTCATTTATTGCACAGCTGCATTTAATTCTTTCTGTCATAATGAAACTTCTGTTCATAGGCTACATTGATTTCCATTAGTACTGGAGAGGTTTACCTGAATGTCTGCCGTACTTGTCACTCTGTGTTACCTTTTGCCGTATGCTGAACTAGCAGTCCATAATCTTTCTGGATGTGCAAATATTCGTGTTCTGTATTCTACTGTGATGTTTTGCAGTGTTCAGTAACTCTGTTCTATGGGTGTTCTTTCTTAAGTAGTCTGTCCAGCATCTGTAGCCATCTCATGCTATTTTTTTCATAAGGAGCCTGATGAATATATGTTTTCTGTAGTCAACATATGCTTCAGCTTCTTCATAAGGTGGATAACTCAAGAAATAGCAATGTGGTTGCTGACATACCCAACAATTCCCTTGGCGTTGTTTCTGCCCAGCAACAACTTAACCATTCTTCTTTGCAAGGATTTGGATTGAGACTGGCACCACCATCCCAACGCCAATCAAATTCGGGTAATTTATGGTCTAGTCAGACTAATGCTGATGGCAAGCAATCTGACCACTCAGCACAAGATGATGACCGCACACAGCTACCTTCCACCCCTAGCCAGTCACTGACTCCTCAGCATCAAAACTCTCAATCTTCACCATTTCACAGTTCAGAAACAGAAAATACTGGGCAACCAATTGCACGTTTCCCCCAATTAAGTTCAGGCCAACAGTATCCTGTGGCAGATGATAGATCTGGTCCTGCACCCATGGTGCAGCAGCAGCAGCCTCAGCAAAGCAACTCCGCAACAGTGTTCAAGAATGTATGGACAAACATATCAGCACAGCGCCTAGCTGGTATGCAAGCTAACAAGATTACACCCAACATCCTTCAGTCTATGATGTTTCCAAATAATGCTGCAGCTTCCAACTTATGGAGCTCTCAGAAGGCAGATGATCAAGGGCAGAGGGCAGCAACTCCATCAGATATTGCAACAAGTTCAGCGAACTCACAGAATCAAGATGCAAAACAAGCTGCTGATAGCGAGGCAGGGTTAGCATCTTCCCAGAAGGCAAACCTAGAGTCAGCAGGAACTACCATAACAGGAGGAAATGAATCCTTGCAGAAGCCTTCTGCAGATGGGAATTCCATCAATGCTGTTTCATCCTTTGCACAGTTGCGTCAGCAAGGCATCCTTGGTGCTAAACATGGGGAGATCCCAGGAGCTAATTTTCAGGCTATGAATGCTTCCCACAATAATGCTAATAATAGTGGCGGCATTGTTTTACATGGAAGCCCAGCACCTTCAAACATTCAGCAGCAAAATTACTCTCTTTTACATCAAATGCAAGCCTTGAGGCATACAGATATTGATCCAGGCAGTTTAGCTGGGAAGGCGACAAGACCTGATATTGGTCCTGATGCTTCACAGATTGACTGGAAGTCTGGTCAGAGGTTTGCTCATGTAGCCAATAACTCAACCAAATCGTCTGCAGATAACATTGGAAGCCCTGGTGTCCCAGGGCCATTCACTTCAGACATGAAAATGCTGAGTTTTGCTTCAAGGAGTGAGGAGAGAAATCCTAATGTACCTTCTCAGCTTCCTTCTGGAGAGCGCCCATCACCTGGTATGGTTACTGCACAAAATGATAATCGGAATCAAGTTCAGCCTATGGGCACAAGTGCAACGTCAAATTCTGTTGAAAGAAGTGAGAGGCCGAGGATAAACCCTCAAATGGCACCTTCTTGGTTTGGACATTACGGAAACTATAGAAATGGTCAGAGTGTTGCTATGCTCAATGCGCAGAAGCCCACGGCTTTGCCATATAATTTTCCGAAAGCTTCTTGGAACAATGAAAATAATAGCCCTGCTGAAAATAGAGTTGAATCTGGCCAATCTGTTAGGCCTGGGCATCATCTCCCATCAACAAGAATGGAAGCTTTGGTTCCTTCCAATGTAAAAGTATCTTCAATGATGAGAAGGCCTAAGAAGCGTAAAGCAATGGACTCCACACTTGTTTCTTGGCATAAAATAATTGAAAGCCCACAAAAACTGAGGAACATCAGGTAAACATTATAACTCATGCTGCAGGTTCCAGTAATGTTTGGACACATTCTATGTTTAAGTTGTTACTAAGTTCTACCACCAGTTCCTGTGACTTCCCTTTATCTTTATTCCTTGATCGAATTGTTTTCATTTATATGGTTCTGATGTGCTTACTGAAAACCTTTACTTTATTCACAGCACATTTGAGATGGACTGGGCTTGGGCAGCTAATCGGTTAATTGAGAAGGTTAGTACAACTTTACGATTCTGCTATTTCAGTTCCTGTCCATATTGGTTCGAGAGATTATCTTGACACTGAACTAAATTCTGGAACAGGATGAGTCAGAAACTCCAGACGACGCTCCTTTAAATTATTTACCGCGGAAGAGGCTAATCTTGACAACCCAGTTGATTCAGCAACTTCTCCCTGCTATACCAGCAACCATTCTGAGAGCACAAGCTGTGTCTGCTTACGAAAGTGCGACATACACTCTATCAATGCTGACACTAAGGGATGCGTGCAGCATGGCATCATCATCATTATATAACTCTTGCTCTCCCGTGGAGGATGAAAATAAGTAAGTCTCCAAAAAAATGATTATTGTTATGTGCTTTTGCTTATTATTTTATATAATCATGAAAGACATGCTTGTCTGGACCACCTTATTGTTCAAATGCTCATTTTTCTGATTTTACTCTATCATGGACTAGCCCATCTGAACAAACAACAAGTGCTAAGAAAATGGAAGACAAAGTGTCAAAGGCCGTGGAAGTCTTTGTTGGAAGAATCCGGAAGATGGAAAATGACTTTATAAGGTATGTGATGGCTAATGGCTGTAATGGTTCTCATTGGTATATGATTCTTTATCTTCCCCAACATTACTGCTTTGACACATTTATGTTTGAGAATGCTGTTATAGTACATCCCTTTAACCGCTTGGAATTTCTGGCAGTACCAGCATACCTTGACCTTGAAATGTTGAAGCACCATTTATTTTTGTTACAAATAAGAGAGACTGAATTGGATAATTGTATGGGATCCCAATGGAGACTATATATATAGTACATGAGAGATGCAAGAGGGAAATCCTAGACTAGGAGATTACACTAGTATCCTTGACTATTACACCTTAACAATTTTATAATGAAAATTGGAAGAAATAAAGTACAATTATTGTTCAGGCTGCTGTTGTGAAGTACTATTACACCTTAACTTTTGGTTTTGGCACCAAACTATTATGAAGTAGATGCACTTCTCGGCTCTATGTCCATGTATAGAGTTTCAAGTTCAAATAGAAAATTCTGGAAAATAATAAATCAAAAGGAAAAGGGAAATTAGACAGAAATGATACTACTAACCACGAAAAAAATTTCCTTACACATTTTTGGCTTTGAACTGAAATTTCCAAGGATGCTGCAGTACCTCATACTAAAAAGTCAATTTTCCTCCAGAATATTCTTGTTAGTTTAGCACCCAAATCTGAAGCTTAATGACATTGTTGGCACCTAGAAAGGTTTGCACTTCATATGTTTGCTAGTGTACTCTGGGGATGGCTGAATAAATAATTTTGAAATTGTAACTATGTTTTCTTCTTTCTAATTTTCTCCCCACGTTTCTACCTGTAGTTAGAAGTGATTTTAAAGTGCTGTATAAGTGCAAGCCAACAGTGTTGACTATATTTTCACCTACAGCTACATTTGTCATGATATCTATTTTCACGTGAGCCATTGACACCAGTTCCCACCTGTATTTGGATAACTAATAACTATCATGCCCTGTATCCTAGGAGGATTCCTAAATTAGTTTTGTGCTAATACATCAAGTCAAACACGATTTGTTTATCAACACAATTTGCCTCCTTTTTGGCTGAAACACAATTTGTCTCTTGTTACAGTTTGAACAAGAGGGCCTCGATGCTAGATGTGCAACTGGAGTGCCAAGATCTGGAGAGAATTTCTATTGTAAATCGTTTGGGAAGATTTCATGGCCGGAACCATGCAGCAGCAGTTGAGGGTTCATCTGCTTCAGAAATGACTCCTCGGAGAATTTTTCCTGAAAGACATGTCATGTCTTTTGCAGTCCCTGGAAATCTTCCTGAAGGAGTCTACTGTTTGTCACTCTAGTGGAATGATCTTCAATTATTTTCTAGCCGCTCAGATAATACATCCCTGTGATCCCCAGTGCTCCTTATTCCATGCAAAGCATGGCCAAACAGAAGAGTCATATTATCAAGGGGTGACTTGAGAACCGGAAGCGTCACAATACCACGATGAGGCAGGCCGGGGGACGTGTTCCAGCCGATCAACTCAGTGCTGGCTGTTGTTGTTGTCCCTTATATCAAGTATAGGTCCATGTATATTTTGGAAAGTCAAGGAAAAAAACTGTGGATCTCCCATCATTTTTCTCCGATGAAGAGTTTAGCTTCAGAATTTTTTAGAGAAGTCGATGCTTACTAGCTTAGTACATCTAGCGGATTTCTTCGCTATTTGTCAATCTCTAAGAAATCCATGATGATGGAGTGTTGGCAGGCTAGAGTGGAAATAATAATGTGAGCCTTTCTCTGGGTTCTTTGGTTCCTTTAGGATGGGATGCAAATTGGGTAGTGTGTCCAGTCTAACTGACAACCCTTGTTAGTCAGCAGTTAATTACTAGTTTTATGTAGTGCTGAAAGCATTCATGGAACAAGTGGCGGGTAAAGTGCTTTGGAAATTCTTGTTAACTTCTGTACCCGTGATGTTTAAACGCTAACGGGTTCTTGTAAATTTAAAGTGCCAATATTCCTGAGGTTATATTTTACTTCATGCAAATTGGCTGGTGTCTCCAGCTGTGTCAATGTGTGAAGGTACTGAAGCTGGGACACGTGCAGCTTTAGGTGTTCCATTTCGCTAGCACAGAGGCACTGAAAAGTTACCCCTTGTCCCTTGAGGAATGAACTCGTGGTGGACCATACTATACAGTCGAAATTCGTTTGCGGTTTGAGTTTTGAGGCTCGGTCAGTTTGCGAGGAAGAAAGAAACTAGCTACTGGAGAATTTCAGGTGTAGAATAATCAGATTTCTATTTGCTCTCCTGTAACTCATTCTGGCCTCCTTCAGAAGTCTAGCACAAAATGAAAGACTTGTCCCGTTCGTCGGAGGTAGCAGCTTGCACCGCTCAGCTGTAAATTGCTGTTACCGGGCCTATTCTCTCGATCTGTTGGGTAGTCGAGACATTTGCAGCACATTTCACGCGATGCAAACACGCATGCTCCTATTGGGTAGTTGGTTAACACATATTGGGTAGTTGGTTAACACATATACGTCATCCCTATCCATAATGGCAGTTAACATATACTCGCTCCATTCATTTATCTCCATCTAAACAATTTTTTTAATTCAAAAATCTCTTTTATATTAGCTTAAGATATGTCTGTATTTATTTCTCTTTTGCTACTTATCACTTGCCTGTATTTATTGCCATTTTGCTGCTTATTGACTTTTCTTGCCTTTGACTCCTCGTATGGCCTTAGTCCACAATGATTAAATACAAACTGAGTGCTTTTACTCTGCTCCTTAAGAGAAGGCTAAATCGATAGATATAAATGAACGGAGGGAGTACGTGTACTTTCATTCCCTTCTACAGTTGTAGCAAATTATTTACCATTTTTATTTTTCAATGCACATCTCTTTTCTTATGCACCACATTTTTTTTCACTTCTTAATTTCCATGGCCAGAGATAAAACAATAAATAATATAAGACGGAGGGAGTAGAGGATAAGATCTATCAGCCTAGATATCTGTAAGAATTACTTGTGGGTTTGAGCTTATCTGTCAAATCTGTCAACTATTTAACAATATTTTTCTCTCACAATAAATCAATGAACATTACTTTCAGCCGCTTTTCTACCGAGCGAACAGACTCAGTTGCTGCATTCTTATTCAGGACACTCAACAACCAAATGTTACATTACTACCCATGTCTCTGGTCTGAAAATTCGTGCCTAAAAACATTGTTCGCTGATTTATTATGAGAGAAAAACACTGTTGGTTGACAGAAAAAGTGCGGCTTATAAGACAAACGAACAGGCTCTCAATTTTTTTTTGACATTCCCATATTGTGAGTGGCTACACGGTGCCACCATCTTATATTGACAAAAAAAGGTGTTGGTTCTCATCCTTACTTTTTGTTTGGTAGGGGGAATGAAATGAGTTGATCTACAACCATCACATCGCTATTAAATGATATGTAAGCATGAGCACCAGGGATGTAGTCATTCCAACAAAATTCCATGGAATGAATTCATGACAGGATCAATCTAGGATGGGCTGGTTGCTCAACCCGTACAAAATGTTACAGCCCAAACTGAACAAAGCACTCAACCCTTGGTGAGATGCTCAAGATAATACTCCAAGTCAAAACCTAGGTAGCAATCCGACACCAAAATCAGCTTCGTCTCCTGAAATAAAATTACATCGTCAGAACATAAAAGAATCAGCTTCTGTCTCCTGAAATAAAATTACATCGTCAGAACATAAAAGGGCGATGCACAGATCTCAAAAGACATGTGAGCTATCACAGATTTCATGGTCGAAACAAGCTATCTCAAGCATACATATTTATGATATTTACTGTTAATGCAACAGACTAACAGGATTTAGCAGGATTCAATGGGTATCCCAACAAGTAAAAAGTCAAACTGTGTAGTAATAGAATCAGCTGTGTAATAGATGTCTCAGGCACTGCACAAGCTGAGCATATATCCTAACAAAATTCATTTACCTGTGCATCGAACATCTGTGGCAATTCCATGCGAGTATTAACCACCCGATCTGCAAAACTAATTCTTTTCAGACCATACAGCTCTGAACTTGTAGCATTCCCTAGGACTAGCCACCAAGCTTCTTGTTTTGCCTACAGAAAACAATCAAAAGGTTAAATGCAACACAACTTTTGAAGTTCAACGATACATTAGTTGGGACAGATCAAACAGCAAACCACTAAGCTGAAGAAATCAAACTTTAATAAGGTTATCATACATAGTTGCAAGTTCCAGCAACTGTCGAAAGCAGCAATGTTCTTAAAACATATATCTACTCGAATTTTAGTACAGTATAGTCATCCAGTAAGGCTATTATCACTACTAGTGGGCGATTCAACTGAGATTTCTAGCATTACAAAGCATTCTTTGAAAACTTTTTTCCTTGAATGGGAAGGAGAGCTGTGTATATCATTATATTATATAAGAACACCCCCGCCCCCGCCCCCTCCCCGACACACGCACACTCAAGTTTTCAGGTTACATTCACGCCTTTGGGATAAAAAAAGTTCTGCACTACCTGAAAAGTTTTATCGGTTTGTGCAAATTTCTTTTGCAGCAGTGCTGCTGTGAATAGGTGGGGCAAAGGGTTCGGGGGTTTCTCGACCTGCATGAGAACTTCTTAATGCGATGCCCGGGGGCTGTCACCCCCACAGGCCAGTCTATCCTCAACTCCAAGAATGCTTGGAGCCAGAGCTCTCCTACATAACCCAATTGCCAACAGATAGGTGACACATTTACCAGTCCAACCAGTTGACTTTTTCAATTTATCTGTCAACCTAGAATGCTGATACACAACATGTACTGTTTCAAGTCAGATCCCAAATGGTCTTCCTAACTTATCAAGACCTGGGCAAAAGTTTTCTTCATTCTGAATCCATTTTAACAATTTTTTGTGCAATACCTCAAACAATGAGCTTACTATGTCACATTTCATCATTGCATCTATTCTCATGGCAAACTATTTAGATACTGACCTTGGGAAATTTATGCAATACCTTAAACAATGGGCCCACTATGTATCTATTCTCATGGAAATTATTTAGATACTAACCTTGGGAAATCTAGGGGCAAATGCTCTTGATGCTGAACGTCGTGAATTTTTCAATTGCAATCTGATGTTTAAAGTTGGAGGTTTGGATCGCTCCTGTTCATTACGAAGCTTAACTTTCACATCAACACGAGGGAAATGTTGCAGATCCTGCACAATGAAATATAGTAGTCAGGAGAGTAATAAAGCAATGATCATATGCATTCAGAAGTTTGACGGAAATATACTAAGAATGAGGTTAATTAACACGTAGAAACGGGGAATACTGGTAATGAGGTTAACACATACAGAAACATATAATCAGACAGTACAAAATTTAAAGGAAATTGAAAGTGCCATGTAGAAATTAAATAGAATATGTAGAAAGTCATGGACATTAAGAAGCGCCGGTCCCTGAGATCAACATAATAACATTGAATATTATTTGGGGCCTAATATGAGTAACATGGCAATCTAGGGAAAGAATAAGAACACTGGAACCAGCTTCTTCTGCTTGCATTTCCTTGAATAATTCAAGGAGACTGGATAACGATGGACAATTCAGAAATTTACAAACCACTTTATTTTCAAATAATATCTAAAACCATTTAGGGAGACAAATTATGCTCACAAATTTAAGTGTGAGAACTGAGAAAGTAGCACCTGATACAACTCTGACGCAGAAAATGGTTGAAGTAGCTTATGCAATTCTTCACGGGAAAGAACCAGCAAGGAGGGGACTGTTGAGACTCCTCTACCCTTGAGATGATCTAATATATCACCATTCATGGATGGCAACATCCAGAGGGATTCATAATCCCTCTCAAACCAGAGACCCTAGCAAGGTAAAATAGAAAAGCTGAACCAATGCGATCCTCCTCCAATACAGGATTTAGACTCGTTTTTATATATTTGAAAAAGAAAAACTGATCCCATGCAATTCACCTGTATGATCATCTGCAAGAGATGCATGCAAGTCAATGCACTCGAAAGCCATCCACTATTGGCGCATACATCAATCATCGCCTGTATGATACGTATGCTCTGATCAAGAACTGATTTCAAGTCAGTGACATAGTCACTTATTGGCAATTCTGCTCTGGAGAAATGTGCCTGCAAGACAGAAATAGAAAAAAAAAGACAATTACCATAGCATTGTGCATCAAATACTATCGAACTGAAAATACTGCTAAAGAAAGAACATTTCAATCATATGTTCAACTCCCTGTACCTGAAAGAGTAAGTTGGCTTTAACATGTGGATCATCAAGGTGGTGTTGATCAACTGGATACGGGACATTTCCACTGAGTATTCGATTCAAATTATCCTGAATCAGCAAAGAGCATAAGTGCAAAAAAGATGAAAGCATGACAAGAACAAGTTCAGGGTGAACTAAGGTCAGAGTGCATTTTAGGAATTAGCTGTATGAATTTCAATTCCTCTCCTTAATCAATACAGTGACCTCATCTTCGGAAGGAGAAAAATTGTTTTGACTTCAATTATCTATGAACAGAAGTTGAATAGTGCTTGTTTTATTATATTATTATAATAAATAAAAGAGGGAAAAAACACCTCATTATGCCGCACAGGAAGCTCATCAAATTCTGCTGCAGCCGACAGTATGTGCACAAAGACCTAGCAACAGAATCAAAGCTATTCAATATCTGCCATTCCGAATTAACTCACAAACAATTAACCAAAGAATAATTAAGGTCAAAACTTACTTCCAATGATGTGTTGGGGCCAATATTTGACCCAAACATTGAAACAGTGAGGTAGCTGAGGTAATACTGTGAAGCTATTTTCCCCAAAATCAAGTACTTTACAGAGTGGTCATCCACTTTTATGCATCCACTGTCCTCAAGATCTTCAAATGTAGTTTCGACTAACCTGTTTGGGCAAAATGGGAAAGGCATATCATCGATTTGTTGTAAAGAGAGTCAAGACCTATGCTTAAATGAAACTCCTCATTCCCCACCTTGATAGATAAGAATTCAATGTGTTTGTTTCAGTATCCTCCAATCCATAATAGGCCGGATTAACAACCTGATATGTAGCAATAAATCATGGTGAACAAGACAAAAACATAGATTTTACGAGATGTTTTTGTCCCAGCTAAATGTCATCATGCCGTCTTAGCAGATAACTTTGACAAGCCACAGAATTTAATCAGCAAAACAGTAAAGACACTTTATACATTGTTTGTTGAATTTTTGCCATCATTGTAACAGTCCTGGTTTTGACCCTTATTATTTAGAAAATGTACCAACCAAACAGACATTGTGAGGATGAAAACGGATCTGAAGTGTGTTGAAGATTACGTATCCAGAACTTTTAGCCGGTTGAGTGCAGGAACATAAAACAAAGTACTGAAAATAGTTTTGCAAGATAAATACCAATCTGCGATATAGGTAAGTCCAGGTGAGATAAATAATCGCCTCCTCCTTGTTGCTGATGGTGCCAGAAACAATTTCTGCATTTATGTGGTCATGCAAGTGCTCCCTCAGATTACTTTCCACAGGAAATGGTTCGTAGAGGAACTGAAAATTATATTATTTACTGTTAAACTCAAGATAAAAGATGCTTTAGATCGTCCATTAGAAGAGAAGGAAAAAATCGTGACCTTCTTGTAAAAGCTCTTTTTTGGTTCATGAACAAGAATAACAGCTTTGCCATGCTGGTCATATTGCGGCCGACCTGCACGACCCATCATTTGCAGAATATCTGTGATATCATAATCTATGTATCTTTTTGTTTTCCCATCATAGTATTCAGTTCCCTACAAGATAGAGATTAAATGAGTTCACAAATAAATCACCACTGAAGACAGAAAATGCAAGGCATTATGTCACCTTGATTATGACCAGGTGAGCTGGAAGATTGACACCCCACGCCAATGTGCTGGTACATACCAGCACCTGGAAAAATGTCAAGCAGAAAGGTCTGTCTAAGTTTTGCTCAAGTATGCAACTAGCACAGAACACAGCTTACAAGAGAAATACTTAACCAGCTAAGCTGAAATATTAGAAATACACATAAAAGGAGAAGGCTATCAAAGCAGAACACACCTGAATCTTATTGTTTGAAAAAAGCTCCTCAACCAAGGTTCTGTCTCTGTCATTTAAACCTGCATGATGCAGACCTATGCCAAATTGCAGAGTATGCCTCAAATTACTGTCAGAAACTTGTGAAAGAACCATGTCTAGAGAGTTGTCCGCGATGCTCAGGAACTGCCTTGGTTTTTCATCTGATGCTGCAAGCTGCACGTAGAGCACATTAAACAGATAAGATAGCAGTAGTAGTAATGTCTACAGTTATACCCATCTAGTAGCATAGATCCAAAGTAGAATTCCACCTGAATAATATCAAGAGCTGTAAGTCTTGTCTGTCGACGTGATGACACAAAAATGAGAACGGGTTTATTGGGTGAATGAGTGCATATGGCTGCATAAGCTGGTTTGTTCATGCTATTCATTCTTGGACAATAGAATTTCCCAGGATATCCCTGTCAAAATAGAAAAGGAAGCATGGCGTTAGGATGCAATTTTTTCTTATGTTGTCATCCACCAAACATTTTCCTCAAATGCTGTGGTAGTGTCTTTCTCTGGTGGGGAGAAATATCTTCTAAGCACAGGCGCGGATATAATCTGTGAAACCAAGGGTGTGCATATTTTAGTTCTTCTAAGCACAAGGGTGATATACTTAGCATATAGATGGAAAGCCTTTAGTTTGGCGCCGAGCTAACTGGCCAAAAGGAGTACAAGGGCCAAAGCTTTAAAAAGGCATCATGGACTTTTCATGCCATTAACTGAGTTAGATGTCAAGAGCGGTAGTGTAATGTTTTCCAACACCCACCTTGTTTTACAACGGTATTTTTGAACTCACGACTTTTGTGATAGTATTTACCAACTCAAGCTGTTTTGCAATGGTATTTTCCTAATGCGCTCTTTACCTTTTGTGGCACCTTCTATCACAGAGGAAGCTAGAAGCTTACTGCCATTTTCATCCATTCACTTTAGATTCGATGACAAAAATCTTCACCGATATCACCATACCTCTATAGCGTCGATCCTAAATTCCTAATACCAAAAGGTATATCTTGGGCACTACCTATCCTACCAAACTAACCACTCCTTCATGTCTAGTATCACTGAAGTCACAAGTCACAACTCATATGCTCAGTTTTGGTTCTACTTTGTTTAAACCTTTCTAGTCTAAGTTTGGCATCCACAACTCTATTTCTTATTAACTCCCATCCTACTCTCATCATCTAGCACCACATTTCCAGAAAAGACAAAGTATTTCCTTTGTGACCTCATCCCCCATAAAAGTAAATTGTTCAGGAGAAATAAATGTAACACTATAAGGTAGTGTGCAGAGTTTTTCCAGCAAAACTAGTTAATGCAACCAATATCTGAGGAAACTAGTTCTACTGGGCAATGTGAGCAATATGAATCAGAATAGGAATTTGCAGCAATAACAGAAATCCTGCTTACCTGGATATGCACTTCAAGAGGTACAGGCCTCACACTAGGCTTGAAATTGAATAGACCATCATCTGTAACGCCCAACCAATCTGCTAAATCACTGAAATATATGTGAAAGATGGAAGAGGTCAGCTAATAGAGCAAAAGTGCCACAGTGGTAACGTAGGTACACACAGTACCGTGATAACACCTACGATTCTCAAATACATTATGTGAGAATAGTGCTTCCATTCATATGCTAGGGAAATATTTTGCATTTTATTTAAAGAGATTGAACATAAGAATCGATATCTATACTGATACAGCACTGATCAGGATTTGCGTGTTTCCAACGGCCAGTGATAATCCAGCACCAGTGACCGCTCATGCTAACTGTCATGACTCTCCTTGCGGTTCGTGGACCAAAAAAATTGATGCTAATGCTATGATGCACACAACATAGCTCTATAAACTTATCAAGGTGTTGTATATTAGGGGGGAAAACTGCATGCAAAAGCATCACTTCAAAGCATACCGAGCATTTGCTAATGCCGTTGATAAACCAACAAACCGAATTGAGCGTTCTGTTTGTGATGATATGTATCGCATTCTTGATACAATGACCTGAAAAACAAAAAAAACATTATGATAAACATTGATAGAGAGATCAAAGTTAAAACAAAAAAGAACAAATACAACAAAAACATATTTATTGATGTATATCAGTAGACAAAATGATATATCATGTCATACTGATACAGTATAAGCAAAGATATTATTTTATATGTGCCAGAAGGGTTACCTCAAGGATGGGTCCACGGTCAGCTCCCAGAAGATGTATCTCATCCAATATCATGAGCCCAACCTGTCAATAATCATGTAAAAAAAATCCAACACTAAAATGAAATTAACCTATGATATATTGTTAGAATTAATTATGTATTTATTGTACTCCTAGTCCCTATGCGCCACCTCTGGCTGCGCAGGCCCTTTGGGCTGCCTCTATCTGCTATATATATGTGTAATCACCCCTGTAATCCTAATCAAGTCTTTTGTCTATTCTCTAATATGGTATCAGTCTAAACACGATCCCTTCCGCTCCCTCGGCGCCCGCCTCGCACCGCGTCCGCGCGGTGCCTCGTGCCGCGCCCGCCCCATCGGCTGCTGTGCGCGCCGCCTTCCCGGCCGTCGCCGCGCCCCCATGGCCGCCACCTCAGGCTCGGCCGCCTCTGCTGTGGCCGCCGCAACGAAGCTCCGCGACGAAGCTGCCGCCGCCGCCCAGAAGCTCGAAGACGAAGCCACCTCCCTCCGCTCCTCCAACATGGAGCGCAGCCTCCAACTCCAGGCGGAGGCGGACCTCCTCAAGTCCGCCGCCGCGGCCCAAGACCGTGTCCGCGCTGCCGCCGACGCCCTGGAAAAGGAGCGCGCCCAGGCGGACCTCCTCGAGCAGCAGGCCGCGGACCTCCGGGAACGGCTTCGCCCCGAGCCCCGCCGTGATGACGACCACCATGAAGAGGACGACGCCCGCTCCTTCTCCTCTGAAGCTGCTGCCGTCACTCATCTCCACAGCCAAGCTGCCGCTGTCCAGAACATCAAGAACCTCATTCCCATTGTTCTGGACCTCAACTCCAACTACTCCAAGTGGCGTGGCTACGTTCTGCTCATCCTCGGCCGCTTCGCTTTGAAGGACCACGTCCTCAGCGACGCCGCCCGTCCTGATGATCCGGCGTGGGCTCGCATGGACTGCGTCGTCGTCTCGTGGCTCTTCAACACCATCTCCGCCGATCTATTGGACGTTGTTCATGAGCCCGACGGTCTATCTGCACGGGCGGCATGGCTCGGGATCGAGCAGCAGTTTCTGAACAATCGCGAATCCCGTGCCATGCTCCTCGACGTTGAGTTCCGCACCCTCACCCAAGGCGCCCTCTCCATCGACGATTTCTGCCGCAAGATGAAGGGTATGGCGGACGCTCTTGCCGACCTCGGCGAACCTGTTCCAGATCGCACGCTCGTCTTGAACGTGCTGCGCGGTCTGAACGAGCGGTTCCAGTTCATGGCTCAGCTTGTCACCCGCCAGAGGCCGTTCCCTTCGTTCACCGACGTCCGCGCTGACCTGCGCCTGGCTGAGCTGAACATGACGCCTTCTTCGGTGGCTCCCTCGGCCCTTGTCACTTCAGCGCCCCGCAAGACCAACGCTCCCACGCAGGCATCTGCTCCTGTCCTCCCGCGTCCTCCTCAGGCAGCCGGGCCGACCAGGGGGGCCTCGCCTCCCAACAACCGTGGTCGCCGTCGCCGCGGCGGGCGCGGCCAAGGAAACTCCAGTGGCTCTGGCTCGAGCCCTGCTCCACCAGGCAGCACGCAGGGTTCCACTCCATGGCCCTCCTTCCTCAATCCGTGGACCGGGTCCATTCACATGTGGCCCGGTTCCACCCCTGGTGGTCATCATGGCCCCCCACCTCACGTCGGCAGCTCGCCTCATCAAGCTATGGCGGTTGGCGCACCCCCGACGTTCTACCCCCCGGCGCCTGGGGCGTACTATGCAGCGCCTCCACAGGCGCCCCCTCCGGCTTGGTCGCCCTGGAACCCGGAGTGCCTGGCCAACGCGTTCAGCACGGTCTCCCTCACCCCTCCCCCGAACCCTTCGGAGTGGGTCATCGACTCGGGTGCCTCATCGCACATTGCTGCGAATCCTGGTATGGTCACCATGTCCCCTACCTCCTCCTTTCCTTCTTCCATTGTTGTAGGGAACGGTGCCACTCTTCCTGTTGTGGGCTCCGGCTACTCAACACTCCCTGGCCCGTTCCGCCTCAACAATGTCCTTGTCGCCCCCGACATAATCAAAAATCTTCTGTCCGTTCGTCAATTTACTTCCGATAATCTTGTTTCTGTTGAGTTTGACCCACTTGGTGTTTCTGTGAAGGATCTTCGTACCAGGAACCTCCTCCTTCGCTGTGACAGCTCGGGCCCTCTGTACACCCTGCAGCTTCCGTCATCACCTTCCGGTTCCTGCGCCCTCGTTGCCACTCCTTCATCAACCACTTGGCACCGTCGTCTCGGTCACCCTGGGTCATCTACACTCCAGCACCTCGCCAAGACGTCCTCCATTGTCTGCAGCAGCACACCCGGTGATCCCTCCCTGTGTCATGCTTGCCAGCTCGGACGCCATGTTCGCCTACCATTTTCTTCTTCATTTTCTAGAGCGTCCAAAAAATTTTGACTTGATACATTGTGACTTGTGGACGTCACCAATTGTCAGTGTATCGGGTTTCAAATATTATCTAGTCATTATTGACGACTGTTCGCATTTTGTTTGGACTTTTCCCCTCAAGCTAAAGTCTGATACTTTCACTACTCTTTCCAATTTTTTCTCGTACGTGCTCACGCAGTTCGGTTGCACCATCAAAGCTGTGCAATGTGACAACGGCCGTGAGTTTGACAACTCTGCGTCTCACGCTTTCTTTCTTGCCAAAGGTGTATCCCTTCGCATGTCTTGTCCCTACACCTCGCAGCAGAATGGCAAGGCCGAGCGCATGCTTCGCACCGCCAACAACGTCACTCGCACCCTACTCTTCCAAGCATCCATGCCACCCTCCTACTGGGCCGACGCTCTCGCCACCGCCACCCACCTTATCAACCGTCTCCCCACTAAAACCCTTAACATGAGCACCCCATTCTTCGCCCTTCATGGCACTCTCCCTTCTTACCATGATCTTCGAGCCTTCGGCTGCTCATGCTACCCTAACCTCACCGCCACCACTCCCCACAAACTCGCCCCCCGCTCCTCGCTGTGCGTGTTCCTGGGGTACTCCCATGATCATAAAGGCTACAGGTGCCTTGACCTCACCTCCAACCGGGTCATTATATCTCGCCATGTTGTTTTCGATGAAACAACATTCCCTTTCAGCCTTCGCCGGCCCTCACCTCCTGCCCACGAACTTGATTTCCTCACTGATGATGACTCTCTACCAGCTGTTTTCTCACCCCCTGCAGGTACTGTACCAAGGGCACCCCCTCCTGGCTTCATGGCGCCTAGATCATTGGGCGCCTCCCTGCCTCTGCAGGCCCCGGCGTCCCCTGCTCAGGCGCCCCTGCCGGCGCCCCCTGCACCACAGCAGGTGCCCGTGACGACTCAGGCGCCCATGGCGGTGCCCCCTGCCCCGCAGCAGGCTCCTGCACCTCAGGCGCCCCCGGTGGTTCCCATGGAGGCGCCCCCTGCCCCGCAGCAAGCCCCTGCCCCGCAGCAGGCTCCTGCGTCACAGGCGTCCCAGGTGGTTCACTTTGAAAAACCACCAGTGGTTCATGTCTACTCCCGGCGCGCCCCTTCTCCCAGCACGCCGCCGCCACCCCCGTCCCCCGCCGGGGCGCCTCCTCGTCGCTCCAGCATGGTTCCATCTCCGTCGTGCTACGTCAAGAGTGGTCCACCTCTTCCACCTGGAGCTGTCCCCATTCCCCCGGTTGCCAACACTCATGGCATGGCAACCCGCGGAAAGATTGGGTACCGGCAGCCTCGCCTTGCTATGCACACAGAGGCTCTGTCTCCTCTGCCACGCTCCTGCCGTGATGCTCTCTCCGACCCTCATTGGCGCAAGGCAATGGAAGAAGAACATGCTGCCCTCATGGACAACGGCACCTGGGAGCTTGCTCCCCGGCCAGCTAAGGCAAATGTGGTCACCGAGAAATGGATCTTCAAACACAAATTTCATGCTGATGGTTCTCTGGACAGGTATAAGGCTCGTTGGGTACTTCGTGGGTTCACTCAACGCCCTGGCATCGATTACGATGAGACGTTCAGCCCCGTTGTGAAGCCCGCTACTGTCCGCACTGTTCTCACCTTGGCTCACTCTCGGGACTGGCCAATTCACCAACTTGATGTGAAGAACGCTTTCCTTCATGGCACCCTGTCAGAGACGGTCTACTGCTCTCAGCCCACAGGATTTGTTGATGCTACTCTTCCCAATCATGTATGCAGACTCAATAAATCTCTATATGGATTGAAGCAGGCCCCGCGTGCTTGGTACAGCCGGTTTGCCTCCTTCTTGTTGTCTCTCGGATTCACTGAAGCAAAGTCAGACACCTCTTTGTTCATATATCGCCGGAGCACTGATACAGTTTACTTGCTTCTATATGTGGATGACATTGTCCTCACAGCTTCCACCGAGCAGCTCCTCCACCGTGTGATTGCAGCTATGAAGAATGAGTTTGCTATGAAGGATCTTGGCCCTCTGCACCATTTCCTTGGCGTGGTTGTTCACCGCACCAAGGACACTCTTCTCCTCTCTCAACGGCAATACATTCTGGACATCCTTGCCCGTCATGGCATGAGTGACTGCAAACCTTGCTCGACCCCGGTTGACACTTGTGCCAAAGTCCCTGCTGCTGCTGGTTCCCCTGTGGCTGACCCCACCGCCTACCGCAGCCTTGCAGGTACCCTGCAGTACTTAACCTTCACAAGGCCCGACATTGCCTATGCTGTCCAACAGATTTGCCTTCATATGCATGACCCCCGGGAGGTTCACCTTACTGCTGCTAAGAGGATTCTTCGGTACCTTCAGGGCACTATTGGCTATGGTTTGATCATACCCCGTTCTGCACCCACACAGCTCATTATGTATACCGATGCCGACTGGGCTGGCTGCCCTGACACTCGCCGCTCCACCTCCGGATATGCTGTTTTCCTTGGTGGCAGCCTTGTCTCTTGGTCATCCGAGCGGCAGCCAACAGTCTCTCGGTCAAGCGCCGAGGCTGAGTACCGCGCCGTCGCTAACGGAGTCGCTGAAATTTCGTGGCTGCAACAACTTCTGCAGGAGCTCCACCACCCTCTGAAGACTGCATCCCTTGTCTACTGCGACAATGTCAGCGCCGTCTACCTCTCCTCCAACCCCGTCCAACATCAGCGCACCAAGCACGTGGAGATCGATCTTCACTTTGTCCGTGAACGGGTGGCCATTGGCGCTGTTCGTGTCCTCCATGTGCCCACCACGTCGCAGTTCGCTGATGTCTTCACCGAGGGTCTTCCATCCTCCGTCTTCACCGACTTTCGCTCCAATCTGAACGTCCGCTCTACCGACGATCAGCTTGCGGGGGGGTGTTAGAATTAATTATGTATTTATTGTACTCCTAGTCCCTATGCGCCACCTCTGGCTGCGCAGGCCCTTTGGGCTGCCTCTATCTGCTATATATATGTGTAATCACCCCTGTAATCCTAATCAAGTCTTTTGTCTATTCTCTAATATATATGATCTACAGAATGAGGGAAAAAACTAAATAGCTGATATATGAAGGACAGGTCTAGACCTTCATAACGTAACTTCTGCTATGCCAATTTCGACTGATCCCATCCCATTTTTCAGGGGTAGAAATGATGATGTCAGCTGATAATAGGGCCATCAAATCTGGAGTGAAGTCACCAGTCATCTCAACCTATTATCAGTTATGAAAAGTGTTACTTCAGTTAAGATGACTGTTTACTTTTAATGTACCAGAGAAATAAAAGATATGGAGTGCTCTTTACCATCTTCTTCCCAAGCTGAGTTACAAGGCGTTTTCTCCAATCATTCATTCTTTCTCGTACTATAGCCTTTAGAGGAGCAATGTAAACTACCTAAAACAGGTAGAGAAAAGGCATTAAATTGCCAGCATGCCCCCCCCCCCCCCCAAAAAAAAAAAAAGGTTTCACATTTTTTGGAACTTAATAAACAAACCTTCATGTCTGGTTGTGTATTGAAAAGATGGAGCATTGCAAGTTCTGCTGAAATTGTTTTGCCACTTCCAGTTGGAGCTCCCAAGAGTACATTGTTATCAGTGTGATAAAGAACATGAAAAGCCTGAAAGAAGAAATTTAATAGTTTACGTACAAAGAGCAAACAATTCAGCAATGGTACTAGATGTGTTTGGGCATTATACAACACAAGAGATGCATACAATAAGCATCCTGTGAACTTAGAAAAAATGGATGCATCTTGAGCATTTGGTAACTTTTACTTGATTCTTCAATCTATGTTCAATCAAGAGTACATGTTTTCCCACAAACAACTGACTACTATATAACTATAAAAAACCTGATAATCCCTGGAACAGTTGCATAACAAAAAACAATTTGGTTGGAATAGTTTAAAAGTTTAATTACAATCCCTATCATGCAGATAATGGCATTGGCACTAGAATGAAAGATAACTGGGTTCCAAAGGCACCTGAGTTTGTATTGGATTGAAATGGGAAAATCTGTACAGATCCTCGTACGTTTTGTTGCCAAGAGCACTCAGTGGAAGAGGCTTCAAGTCCAAAAGCTCAGTGTGTGTTATTTGTGTCTGCATGGGCAACAGGTGCAGCATTCAGTATATAATAATGAAAATAAGCATTATGGAGCATCAGTAAGCAATTGTTCAATTCACCTGTGGCAATGTCAGATTATGAAAAGAAACGGTGAAGAGTGTCTCAGCATGTAACCATGAGTCTGAGATGGCACGTATATAGTACTGTGGTGGATGAGGTTCAAATATTGGTACATTAAAAGATATCTTTGTAGGTGTTCCTCTTGCCATCTTCTTTGTTAATGTGAATAGCTCTGAATGATAAATGGTATCATTTTCAGAATCCTGGAAAATAAAATGTTATTGTTACTGACCAATGCATGCCTGCAACAGGAATCGAATACAAAAAGTTCAAATGTGAAATCTTTTTTTTTTGAGGGAATACAGCAGGGGAGGCCCCCACTGTTTGCTTTATTAATCAAAAAATAAAAGGACAACACTGTACAAAAAATGTGAAATCTTCAAAGAGAAGGTGTAAATTTATACGACCATTAAAAAATTGCAAGCACATTGCACTTTATGTAAGAGGTTCCTGAAGATGATGACATTTCTATGCATTTGCTACCAATCTTTCAAGTTTGTATAAGTGTTTCTCCTAAAAAATTTAGAAGCAAAGCAAATATAATTGCATTCTACAGACCCTAAAGAAAAGATAAGAGGAAACAGTCTCTTGAAAAAAAAAATCGTGGCAACAAGATAATAAATATGGTGAAAGACAGATGTAAATTTTTCCCGATCTTTCTGACATAACAACAATACATGTACACACACACCTCAACAATGATCCACCATCGTTCTGACATGCCATGATAACGATCTTTCCACACAAATTCAGGAGTTATATGCAGGTCCACCTACAGCAATATAATGAGTGGTTGCGTAAGAGTATATCATAGAAAATCCTAAATTGGCACACAATACTTAACTGGAACAAGCTCTTACTTTAAGAACTGTCCTAGTGATTGGGCTCACGGTTGCAGAAAGGTTGACATATGGGAAGTATCCAGCGTATTGCTTAACCAACTTCAGCAAGAGGATGTTAATCTCATTAGTAACAAGTAGAAGAAAAATACTGAACAACCATTAAAAACACCTGTTAAACCAAGGCATACCTTTCCCTGATGAGAAAACCGGATCAAAGCTCCAATTTCATTTTCCTCCATCTCATAAAGATGATCCAGATCAACATTTCTTTCCTCGAGTTTCCACAATATCTAATTCAAAGAGGAAGGATTACATTTCAAAACAATGGAAACACAAGTAGTGATATTGTGATAATTGGTAGCAAACCTGAGGAGAAAGATCCTTATCAAACTGCCTAAGTGGATGGAGATGGGGCCATATCTTGCGGTCCACGGCCTTGCAATATTGTAATAATAAGGATGACATCTCAGACCATCCCCGACGCAGACAAATCTCAAATAGTGCCCTCATAATACGTGCCAAACTTTGACTAATGTATTGAGCATCAGAATGTAAAGAGGAACTATCGATTGGAGCACGGGAAATATAAACCTGAAAATTGATCAAATACCCAAATTAAAATCTTCTTAGTTAAAATTTAATGGGGAGTTTCAGTCCTCAGGAGTAACCTGTATGAGAATTGAAATTTTCCCATGTTTGTCAGTCGGCCCACCCTTAATTTCCAAAGGGCATGCTTTCCTGGCAAGGGTTTCTAATTCATCTTGTTCTTCTTCTCTTACTACGATATTCTCAAATTCAGAGGAATGGGCCACCATAGTAATCAGCTGAGGTTGTACCCAAGCAGGTCAGTAAAATGTCGCAAGCATCACAAGTTCCGAACAAACATATGAAAGGGGGTAAACCAAGGACATACCTCACTTTCACTCATGTGACGCCGAAGCATCTCATTGTAAGTCTCAACACTGGAGTACTGAAGGTAAAAGTGGCTTGCAATTCGACCAAGTTCAGTGCAGTAGAAGTTACCACTCTTTTCATCAAAGCGCATCATCTTAGCTTTGTCCAGTGCACGTGCAGCATCAATAATAAATGTTCTTTGCTTCGCACCCATAGAAGGATCTCCCATAACCTTAATAAAAATACGAGATAGAGATTAGAACTCAAAAATCGTCTTCAGAACTCAATGGAGAACATCATGTGAGCAATGAAGCACCTCAGAAAAGAACAAAATCTCATTTGTGACATGATAAAACAACATTTATTAGCATACAGAAGGCCTGTGTACTTCTTTTTTGAAAGAAAAGGCCTGTGATACTTCCATATATACTGTTTGCCACTTTTTTTTTAGTGAATGTCAAAAAACTCATACTAAAAGATGCATCCTTCTTAGATAAGTTAACATCACATAGGAGTGAATGGTGGGAGAAAAAACTACCTCTTCCCAAGTTATCCCATACACCAGAGGATTAGTCTTCATCCTTATAAATAAGTATGTATAACCAAGCCAGGTACAAGCCTCCCTGACATTTGTTACAGTGCCCAAGGCAACCTCAGCATTTAAATTATCTTTCAGAGATCCAAGGAACTGCAAGATTACATATAGTTAACAACAATACAACATATTAAATTGTAGATCAAAAGAATATATAAGAGACCTTTTTTTTTTCAAGACTTGAGTCATAAGAAGGGCTACAATAGTAAAATAACATAAAACTATTAGGTCATATGAAACTTGCTCTATTATACAACCACCTAATGTTAGGATCACCCCTGGATTATGATCTTAATTATTTACCCCAGAGCTGAACAAGTTTCATTATTATGTTAGCATAGCATCCTGGTATGCTAACCTGGCTCTCTATTGGAAGCTGACTTGTCAATAGCCTCAAGTAATAAGCCAATTTGTCATGTGTTGTGATAATAATTCCTTCGCCACTTTTATCAAACTGTGGCCTTCCAGCACGTCCAAAGATCTAGCACAAAAAAGAAAACAAATGCATGAACATCAGAAACATAAGACTGTTTGGCTGAAGAAATGAACATAATAGCACAGAAATTTTACTTAAATAATAGCACATAATTATGACAGGTTCAGATAGGCACCTGCATCACATCAAGCATCCCCAGATCTCGCCATCCACCAGCTTTAGGATCATATAGCTGTGTGCCCTGTTGTTGGGAAATGGAAATATATTATTTTATTCAGCAACGTGCGGTGCATAAAAGAGGCACAGACAATTGGAAAAATGCATGTTCTGGAGTCGCTGGAACAAACAATGATGTATCCAACAAACATAAGGTTTGTGATACTCATCCATCTTATCAAACCAGTAAGATAAACTAAAAGTAATTCACACAAAACTTGAGGCTTTCAGTAAGCCCATCCAAATGAGATTATTACCTGCCAATGTTGATCCCAAACTATCTTCAAAACAAGTGGTAACTAACAACACTGAATACCAAGATGTATTTGTATTAAGGCCAAACTACAACAGTAGTTGCTAGATCGAACTAAACAGCATAGAATCCTGATACATGGACAGGTATTAATTTCATCCTAAAAATATTAAGTCAAGTGATAAGTTACGATAAACTGCTAGTGTTTATTTCTTTCAATTATCCAGTATTGCCTAGATGCACCATCAATTATACACTTATGTTTAGAATTTTTTATTTTAGAATAGAGCAAAAAATAAAGCATAGACATATACTGACCTTTATAACAACTGTATGAGCTGGTAAGTTTACTCCCCAAGCCAAAGTTGCTGTACAAACAAGGACCTAAATTGAAAGAAGTTAGCACAAGACTAGAGAATACTCTGAGCATGCAGAAATACTTACTTTCAAAAGCCCGTCACCAAACAAGCGCTCCATCAAACTTCTGTCAGAACGCATCATTCCAGCATTGTGTATACCAAATCCAGATTCAAAAAATTCAACAACTTCACGACTTTTTGCTTTACTAACATCTTTCTGCACCCATTAAGAATAAGTAAATCACTACATCAACGGTAAAAATGAAACCATAGGGTAACCTTATACCTTGATTAATGGAAATTGAGGATGATCTGCACTTGAAAATAATTCCAATTCACCTGCTTTTGCTGCTAGGTCAATCTAAGCAGCATGAAAAAATAATGAGAAACTAGAGATTATCTAATTAGTCAAGACATATATCCACATCACGAAAAAGATACCCACGAAAGGACCTCAAATCCTGAACGATGTCTTATGAAACAAAATCCATCAGCTTAATCTAAGATCATATTGCCATTTCACCTTGTATGATAGAAGTTTATTAAGGAAAAAGAGTATAGCTGTGGCATGCTATTTAAAAGAGGCATATGAGGTCCATTATACCTAGTGCCTCCTTGATTTCTGCACATGACGGTTGTGGATTGTGAAATGGAGGTACATTAACATGGGATAATATATCTCCCTCCACTTCTGTCTGTTTGACCACAATAACAACCTAACTCTTGATTTCCTCAATGGAATATTTTGAAATGTTTTCCTCCAAAGCCATTAACAAATATAGCAAAGCGAAGGGAGTAGCTCAGCCGATCAGATACTTCTAACCAAGAGTACCAACACGCTTTTAAAATATAATTTTTAAATAAATAAGAAAATAAGAAAATTCAACACATTTATTAGTCAGGTCTGTATGTGTTATGTGAGGTGTTGTACATCTGGGTTTTTCTTTATCAAATGACATGTAGGCATGTAGCTCTCCTGCGTGTTCAAAAAAAAAAGATGCAAGGGGGTTCTTGGATATATACATGTATCAGGTATGGCATAAGAATCCTTAAACTCGACCTGCAGGGGAAAGACCACCCCCGTGGCATTGCATTAAGAAGAAATTTCTTGCATGCAGGATGAGAAACACCCCAAAGGCCGGCTACCCTGGTCTTTCACATGCCTGCGGCCATGTGCATCTTGCTGAAAGTGGCTCAGGTGGTTAAATGTACTAAAGCTCCCGTGACCAAGTAGGCTACAGCCCCATTCACATGGCATAAGAATCCTGATAAACAGTAAGACTCGCGAGACATGACATAAACAGTGAACCAATATTGTAATTCTACTACTATCAAGCAATTACGCGATGCTTCTCACAAGGAAAGTATAAGACTTACCAGGGTTCTAGCAGTTTTCCCAGTATCCTTGCGGGTATGAACAAAAACCAATGCTTGGTGACCTTGCTTAATGGACTCAACAACCTGTCAATTTGATGTAAGATATGAAGGTACAGATGCAGAAATCAAGAGAACCATGCTATTCAAAGAGAAAAGACCTTCTCATAACACAAAGTATTGAATAGTTCACTTCTCTTTGTGTAATCCCTTTCACTGATCCCAATGTACTGCTGAGCAAGAGGAACTGGACGATAGCTTGAGTCAAAAAAGAAAAGGCCAGTGTCTGGATTAACCCGCAAAAATTGTGCAACCTGAAAGATGAGAAGTTCCATGATATTACTTATTCAAAGTTGAATGTTGAGATATTCGTATATACATGATAGTTAAGGTAAGTAGGTAACAGACCTCTAAGTAGGTAGGCAGGGTAGCAGATAGGCCAACAATGCGAATCATTGATTGCATAGACTCAACCTGTTGCATTCAATCAATTCATAAATATGGACTATAGGTAACAAAACCACATGTAAAGGTAGACACGTCTTTACTTCTACGTTTATTCTGCCATGACTCTTGAGATCATTAATGCACAAAAAACTACATATATAAGTAAGATGTAAAACAAGGATAAACATAGTGTTATCAGTGCCAACAGACATATAATTTGAAGTAAAAGCACCTATATTTCATCCCATCTCTACAAATTATTAAACTGTGAATTCTGCCAACACCAAGGCAGAGAGAAGATGTTCCCTTTTTGTGTAAAAACTTACCTGGCGGAGAGTCCGAGCTACTAGCGCCTCAATTACTGAACCTCTATCATCATTTAAAAGGTGTACTTCATCAATGATTATCAGCTTAACCAGCATTGAAAGTGACATGTCACTGCTTTTACGTGTAATAACATCCCACTTCTCAGGAGTAGTCACTATCATCTGCTTGAAGCATGAAATAAGCAAAGCTCAGAGTCACTAAGTTAAAGAATAAGATCACAGAAAAGAATAAAACGAGGTAGAGCATACCTGAGTTTCTTCAATCTCATTTTTGGTCAACTGCATATCTCCTGTAAGTTCTCTAACAACCAGGTTCAATGGAGATAATCGGCGACTGAATGTTGCTGTTACCTCTGCAGCCAAGGCCTAAATAACATTTTGTGTGTGTAAAATGCAATGGTTCCCAAAACATCCAAACATTACAGATGCAAAAAGGTAATTTAAGGGAGAAGCATACCTTCATTGGAGCAACATAGACTATCTTAAACTCATTTTTATGTAAAATGCCATCCCTGAAGTGCTGTTTAACCTGTAAAAGAAATGTGTTGATCCACTATCCAAGATTCTATCCCAATGATTTTATCAATAATAAACAAAAATCTCAAGAAAACAAATATAAACTTGTCAAAATTTGTAAGGTTTTGGTAGAGCTTGTTCATGGTGTTGGTATACCTCATGAAGAACTGCAATCATTGCAATATTTGTTTTCCCAGCACCTGTTGGGGCACAAACCTGAAAATTTATCCAAGTTAGCTGTGATAGCAGAAGACAGTAGTTAAAAAGAGGGGGCGAGTGAGGAAATATTGAATAGATAGTGGATGCAGTTACGCACTAAAATATTCTCATTGGTGTAGTATGTAGCTTGGAAAATACGACTCTGCACACGATTGAGTGACTTGTATCCCTGGAAAGCAGCTTGAGCGAACTCATCTAATTCTCTTATTTCAATCTGGAAAAAAACAAAGAGAACTCCACAGTTATCAACAAAAAAAATCCAAGTAATGAACTAATGATGAACAGGCACAGCTAAGTCAGTCCGATGTTACAAACCTGTTAATGCTAAAAGAAAGATTGGAAAGAGGGTAGTTATAATATTATTATAATATTATATGTATATACAAATGCGATGTTTTAATATCCACAGATAAAATCAATATAGTGAAACAGAAAAATGTTATGCAAATCATTGGTACTAGGTTTCACCATTCCACGTTCTAAGGTCACTATATTAAAGAGATCTCAAATTAGAAAAGAGAGGTCCAGAAGAAAGAAAAATCATCTTAAAATTAATATAATGCAGGACTTATCATGTCATCAATTTTAGAATTTAGAGATATAAGCTATCACATATACAGAGGAGATAAGGGATGAGACCATATGCCTACCAGCTTCTCATTGGGTTTCAGTGATGCTGTTGGAGTTGGTGGAATCTTCACTTCTTCATACCCCTTCATATGTTTCCTTGTGGTTCCTTGAGGAAGGGAAGTTACTGTAAAACTATCCGACCCTTCTCCAGTACCAATCACGTCATCAAATGGCTTCTTTCGTTCACTTGCCAAAAGAAGGGATGAAAAATCATCGACACCAATATCGCTATTGCCACTGTCTGCACCACGCTTGCTACGTTTTTCCTCTTTCCTCCTAATCTTATCAAGCTGGCGTTCAGACTCTGTTTGTACAGTTACCTGGAGGAATATAAGGTGAGACTTCATTTCATAATCTAGCCAGGTATCCACAATACATGAAGAGATAGCCAACACTACGAAGTTGCCATACCTGTGTGCCATAAGTTGGCATCTTTGGTTGATTACCTGAAGTCATTTTCTCAGATTTCAGTATTGATAATCCATGTTGAATTGCATCTACTAGCTCTTTCCTATGCTGCAGAGCATGACATAATCAGATTATATACAATTACTATCTTTTTCTCGAACAAATATTCCATTGATGTCATATGGTACAGAAAGCACATAAATAAATTCTTAAATAATGCAGCAATGAGGCGGACTTCATTACCATGTTATTGCACAAAGAAATAACAGCGCATTCTATTAATCGGTCATGTGTTTCAACTTTTCTGGAAGAAGGATGTCATAATTGAACTATCTCATAGTGAGCTCTCAGTTTGAGCCTCACCCTCAAAGAATATTCCAGGTTAACTGTAGTTCCTTGGATCCTTATATCATGGTAAAAGCAGAAGCATGCAAACTAATGAAGAACCAAAGCAACAAAGGATCAGAGTTAAAGTCTGAATCCTTAGTTGACTGCTTTCTATCTTTATAATACAATATGGCTCTAAAGCGTGTTTTTTTTTTGGGGGGTTGGGGGGGTGCAACATTTATGAAACAGACAAGTTTTTCTTCTAATTGGTACAAGAAGCTATACTGATTCTGGTGCTCTCCTATACATTTCTGATTTCTTCCCCGGCCTATCTGATACCCGAATCCTGGCCATAATGTAACATCTGCACAAGCAGATGGCTTATAGGTTTTATGTAAATTATCATGTGATGTCTACCAATAATTGAGTCTCCTAGGCCTTGTTTGTATTCCAGAAACAAGTTACAAGCATGCAGGACTAAGAGGAGCAACACAAACTGCACAGTGAAGAGTATGAAAGAAATATATGCAGAATAAACTTTAAAAAGAAGACAACAAGGCCCCTTACCAAAAGAAGATCCTGAACTATTTCAAAAGCAGTGTCGCCAACCAGGTCCAACAGTTCACCAGCTATCTGCAACAAGGGATCACCAGATGATTGCAGCAACAAAAAATAAAACAGAGGCAATTTTCAGTACAACGTTAAAAACCTCATCTCCTGCTTTATTTGATAGGAGTACTCTGCACAAGGTCATAGCAAGTTCATCTCCTGAGAGCATCGAGCCACCACTTTTAGTTATCAAAGCACACTGATCTTTCAGCCACCTCAAACTCACAGAACCCCTAACAGCAGTTGAATGACTAGTTGTGGATGCGCTCCAAGCATCATACTGCCCTTTTTCAAATGGACCACTGCCCAATTCAGCACTTTCCAACGGTACGTCAAGAGAAACATCAACAATGAAACGGGCAGGCGGCTTGAAATCGAAGTCTGCTCCAAATTCAGTTCTATCATTTTCATTTACATCATCCGCTATTCTGTGTACAGACTCATGGGCACTTGCTCGTTGAAGGGAACCGAGCTTCTGAGATAACTGAGATAGCTTTTTCAAAACTGAGTCTTGTACAGTGTAGCCCACAAGGCTCTCCAACTCATTCCTGATGAGATATAAACCATGTAAGTAGTACGAATCCAGCAAAATGAACTCAAACTTACACCATCCACAGGATACAGAAAATCAGGCAGAAAGATAGTATTCTGAGAAAATGATGTAACACAGCTCAAAGGATTTGCAAACACTTGATGCAACCAGCCTATTGCCCAGGATATTATAGCCATCTGCCATCTAAACCTCGGTAATTTACTACTACCAGTGTGTGAGTGAGCTTTTTTCGTTTTAAAATTCCAATGCTTTAAGAGCTCCCAAGTTGCAATGCATAGAATTGAACCTAGTTTAAGAGCACAAAAGCCAAACGAATTACCAAGTTTATGAGCCGAGAGAGAGAGAGAGAGAGAGAGAGAGACGTGGCATGTTTGTTTGCTACCTTTTGGAAAGGGCTCTTTCGGCAGCAACATACTCCGTGTCATCGCCACCAAATAGGGTATACACAGTCTGAGCAACTTCATAGAGTTCTTCAGACACTGCCTCTCCGCTCAACAACTCCACAACAGCCCCGATAAATTGTTTATACGCCTGGCGCACTTCGCTGGAAGCTGCAACACAGGTTGCATTTCGACCAATGAAACTAAAATCAGAATCACAGGCAAGCACGAAAACACCCAGAAGGGGAGGGTGGGGAAGGCCAAAACATCACAGCTCTAGGCTCTAGCAAGGGAGCTCGAGGGGTTTGGAAACCTTACCATCGTCCCAACCAGGCACGATTTTCCGCGCGAGCTTCCACTCGTCATGCGGCCTGCGGAGGTAATGAACAGCACGAAATCGTCAGGTTTCCCCCCGCAATGATTGGGTTGGGACACGGTGAGGCACCAGCGATTGGCGGAGGGGGAGAGAGTGGAACCTGGGGAGGGTGAGCGCCTGGAGGGCGCTCTTGCGGAGGAGGTAGGCCTGATCGGCGTCGTAGCGGCCGCGGAGCGCGCTCGTCAGGCGCGGAAGCGGCGCGAGCATCCCGGAGTCGGATCGCGGCGCGCCGGCGGCGGGAGTTTTGGTAAATGAAGTTGGGGAAGGACTGGTGATGAAGTTGGGGAGGCGATGGCGACGCGGCTTCGGGCGTGAGCGGATGGCCTGGGCCTGGCGTTCTGTTTCGATGGCACACCGGCAAGGACGGTGGTGGGCTGGTGGTGTGTGGTGTCTGCCCGCCCGCCCCGGACTCTAGCCAGCCGTTTCGACGTTTCGGGGCCGATCGCATCCCAAGTTCCCAACTCGGGTGATCCTTCGTCACATACGCATTGTTTAGGTTTTTGTTTAGGCCTTGATTACTTCATCCAAAAAAACCAAAAACTTTTCAAAATTTTGTCATATTAAACTTTGCGACATATGTATAGAGCGTTAAATATAAATAAAAACAAAAACTAATTATACAGTTTATCTATAAATCACGAAACTAATCTTTTAAGCTTAGTTACTCCATGATTGGACAATGTTTGTCAAATAAAAACGAGGCCGGCCCCAACGCACGCGGCCCAACCTCCGCGAGGCCGCCGTGGAGGGCGCCGCCGCTCGCGACCGGCCCCAACACGCCGGTGCTGGCCTTCGCCTAGCTTCGCGCGCGGATAGCAACTTCCTCCGCGCGCGGATAGATATGCGCGTGGGGACTCCGTTTACGCAGTTGGAAAATATGCCAAGTGGATTTAGCAAGTTGTTGGAGAGGTGTTTTTGTGTTTTTGTCAAAATAATAAGAATATCAAGCGGATTTGAGGAGTTGTTGGAGATGTTTCAAAAAAAATTGCAAAATTTTTGAATTTTTTCTAGTCACATTAAATTTTAGAGCACATATATGAAATATTAAATATAGATAAAATAAATAATTAATTGTACAGTTTGCCTGTAATCTACGAGACGAATCTTTTAAGCCTAAGTAATCCATGATTGGATAATATTTATCAAATACAACCGAAAGTGCTACAGTGTCCATTCTGCAAAAAAAATGAAACTAGTTCACCTTAAAATTCAAAAACTTTTCAAAATTTCTCGTCATATCGAATCTTATATCACATGCACAGAGCATTAAATATAGATTAAAAAATAACTAATTGCACAGTTTGTCTACAATTTACAAAACGAATCTTTTGAGTCTAGTTAGTCCATGATTAGATAATAATTATCAAATACAAACGAAAATGCTGCAGTAGCCAAACCTCTCTTTTTTTGCAAAATGGCCAGTGTAGCACTTTCGTTTGTATTTAATAAATATTGTCTAATCATGGACTAACTAGGCTTAAAAGATTCATCTTGCAAATTATAGGTGAACTGTGTAATTAATTTTTATTTTTGTCTATATTTAATGCTCAATGCATGCGTCTACAGATTCGATGTGACGGGAATCTAAAAAATTTTGCAAAAATTTTTGAGAACTAAACAAGGCCCAACTTTTACCCCAAAATCTAAAATTTTTTCAAAATTCTCCATCACATCGAATCTTATGGCATATGCATGAAGCATTAAATATAGATAAAAATAGTTTATCTATAATTTGCAAAAAAAATCTTTTAAATCTATTAGTCTATAATTGAATAATAATTACCACGTATAAACAAAAATACTACATGAGCCAAAAAAATCGGCTGAGGAACTAAACAAGGCCTTATCTGCACTCGCATCCATCTAAAATTACATGTGTTCGCAACTGTTTAATCAAAAATGATTCCAAAATCTTATTGTCTGGTAACCCAAAAAAGACTGATGCCAAGCACAGAGCCCGCGCGTATATTTACATGCTAGACAGGAAGATATGTCAACTCAAAAAAAGATGGAGAATTAGGATGTCAATTTGTCGAAGTGGTTTTTCCTCATTTTACTAAAACAAATCATGGATGAGAAGTTATTTGTCAAATTGATGAAGATGTTCTAACCTGATATTGGATGAGTTCAAGCCTTGTTTGGTTATTGTCCAATTATAAAATAATTAAGTTTAAAAATTTGTCTTCCAAATTATAAATAAATTATATAATTAGTTACTTTTTATCTATATTTAATATATATGATCAAAGATTTGATGTGATAAAAAATCTTAAAAAAAATTAGAAACTAACAAGGCCTTATTCCAACGTCTATTTGGATTTGAACCTGGACTTGTCGTTTGGCAACTGGTGGAGACAACCCGAGACAGACCTCATCCACTGCATGCGTTCGAACCCCGATTGCTAATTTGGATGAAGACAGCGGATTAGCAGGGTTTTTGACCGTTGGCAGGAAGAAATTGGGCATGCTGTCTTTTTTAAGCAATGACAAGCTGTACACAAATTCGAGCAAAATTTATATACATAGAGAAGCACACAAATTTGAACATGGAAACTATGTCCATGTCCAACAACTATCCATGATTCATCGAACATTTGAATTAAATTCATAAAAAGAGTATGACCATTCTAAAATTCATCTCTAAAATGACAAAAAAAATATTAGAACAATAGCAAGATGAACCAAAAAATAATCGTGAAATAAAAAAATCATCAGAAAATTCAGTAAAAATACAAATCACAAATCTAAAATGTGTTGGACAAGCTCCATTTAATCCAATCCAGCAAGGAACATCTGGATATAAAAATAACTTATCATGCTGGTCATGTTGAATATAGGCAGCACACATGTTCTTTTATCTGGATGTCATAGTTGAAATGTGCTAGACTATATGCATGGATTTGTATCTCTCAAATATCGTTATCAAATATTCTAGAAATTTAAATATAAAAATTACAAGACTGAACACGACTTAAATTGTATGGATGTATCCTTGATCCCCACCTGCACATTCAGCATATAACTTAGGCCTTGTTTAGTTCACCTCAAAATCCAAAAACTTTTTAAGATTTCTCGTCACATAGAATCTTGCAGCTCATGCATGGAGCATTAAATATAGATAAAATAAATAACTAATTGTATAATTTAGCTATAATTTGCGAGACGAATCTTTTGAGCCTAGTTAGTCTATGATTAGACAATAATTGGCACATACAAACGAAAGTGCTACAATAGCCAAAAAAAATTCACAAGGGAATTAAACAAGGCCTTAACATGAGCTTCTCAGCCGAATCTGCCAGCTAACAGTATCATAGCTTATCAGCCAAACGAACAAGGTTGAATCTTTGCCATAGTGTAGCAAAAGACAATAGCAAGTGAGTGAACGAAGTAAAGTCAAAAGCACCACTACCCTAAGAGCCCGCATACCTACACCATATACTCCCTCATGTTGTAGCAGTATGATAACTTATTTTTCTAAGAGCATCTCCAACCATTATGCATTTGAAGTTATGCATTTTAGGCAAATTGCAAACCCCCAAATGAAAATGGCAAGGCTAAAATCGGGTGATCTCCAACCGTTATGCAAAATGCCAAGTCCATCATCTTTTTTTTCAGGAAATTTTGTTTCGCGGCACTCCTTCCCGCGCGGCTAATCGATCCCGCGCCAAACAGCCCGCCGTCGTCTCCCGTTCACCAATTCCCGCGCCAAACAGCCGCACAGTACCGATCGTGAGCTGCGCAGTTCGTCGTTCTCGTTCGCAGTACCGATCTCCCGTTCTGTTAGTTCCCGTTCACCGTACCAGTTCGTCGTCTGTTGGCCATCAGTTCGTCGTCGTACAGGTTCGCCCCTTGGCTCGATCTCCATCAGGTCCTGTTCCCCATCAGTTTCCGGTCACCGCCATCAGACATCAGTTCGTCGTCAAGGCAGGTCGCCGCCATCAGTCAAGCCGTTGCGTCGTAGATTCGTCCTATCGCGCGCTGCGTCGTCCTATTGTGCGCTGCTTCGTCCAAACGCGCGCGCGAAGCTGGCGAAGGAGGACTCGCGATGCTTCTCCTATCGCGCGAAGTGGTGGCGGCGTGATGGGAAACCGCGCGAAGGGAAGAAAAAAGCCCGCGAGGTGGAACCGAGAATCCCGTGATCTCTATTTGCATAGCCGGACTCCTTTGGCATATATGCCAAGTTTCCCCCTCCAAATGCATAGCTATGTAAAATGCAAAGTCTAAATGCATAACGATTGGAGGGGTTTTTTTTGGAGTTTTATGCATTTTGGTAAATGCCAAGTCTATTTGCATAATGGTTGGAGTTGCTCTAACTACATAAAAAGTATGACTGTAACTAAAAAGGGTGCAATATGTATGTCCGCATTCTCCCTTATGTTGCGGAAGCATCTTTTCCTTTAGCTCCTTGTACTTTTTTTTGAGAGTATAGCTCTTTGTACCTATTCCAAAAGGCAAGGACAAGTAGGTTATATGTCTGAAATTCACTGGTTAAATCTCTCATGATAATTCATAAAAATAATGTCTTAACTGTCTAAGCCCTTGTTGGATAAAAATAGACTTATGTCCTAAATCTTTTTTAACCAGAGAAAAACAAATATCTATACCAGTACAGATCTACAGAGCTCTATGGCAAAATAAACAAACAGATAAATGAATATAAACTGGGAAATCCAAATAATTCTTGAGACAGCCGTAATGAAAGGATCTATTCTTACTATATATTCACAATTATAATCTGTGATCCAATGAGCTATTAACTCTTAATTGTATATGAAGTTCGTCTACTGCAAGTTTCAGGAAACAAGAATGAAATGCATGAATGTAGACGTGAACGAAGCATGAATCGTGAAAGGTGCATACAAATGCAAACAGCAAGATTGTTCAATAGTTCTAGCAGATTAGTACAGACTAACACACTATGAACCCACCAGTAAGCTAGATTAGTACAGACTAGTACATGCAAACAGATTATTAATAACCCATCTGATCTAAAACTCTAACAGGTAGCATATAAAAAGCATAGCCTTCTCAAGCGTGTAGTAATTTAGCACAGCTACTTCACTTGCTGTCACTTAGCGTGTGGAGCACAAGAAATTGACTGAGAAATATGTAAATTCAGTTCCTGAAAATCACAAGGGAACCATGCTGCCACAGATTACATTCATCTAGAGATGCATTTCAACCAACATGTTATCTTAATTAAAGACTTCCAAGTTTCAACCACTCATGTGACATGGGATCCCTGCCCACTACCCAAAGTTAAAACACTGATGTGTGGCTGAGAAAAATTCAAACAAGATTGCTGATAATATAATTTAGTTCACCTTTCCAATATACAACTAAATTAAGGTATTTAGCCATCTTAGCCTAAAGAAAGAGAAACAGATAAAAACCTTTCCAATGTAGCACCAGCACAATCATCGACGCGCACGGACTCATCGGCGGCCGACACGTCCAGCTCCGCGATCCAGATGGGCATCCCCGTGACGGCGAGCTTGTCCGCGCGGCCATACAGGAGTGGAAGCTGCTGCTTGGTGCACTTGGAGGCGTTGGTGTCCAGCAGCACGGCGTCGTAGAGGCAGTCGTCCATGCATGCAGCCAGGCAATCGGACTCGCTCGTGATGTGAGTGCCGGTGGTCCAGTACGGCGGCTGCAGCGCCGCACGGGCCTAACAAGCGTGCAGAGTAACCATGGCCACGAGGGAGGTAAGAGATGAGAGACAGGACTGATATGTGGGCTCAGATCCATTTGGATGAATATGGTATCCAAATAAAGTTTAAGGACTCGAATGACACGCTTTCAGAGTTCGGGGATCAGAATGACACACCTCTGCAAGTTTGAGAACCAGGGCCTTGTTTACTTCCAAAATTTTTTGCAAAATAGGAATAGTAGTATTTTCGTTTGTATTTGACAAATATGTTCAATTATGGACTAACTAGGCTCAAAAGATTCGTCTCGTCAATTCCGACCAAACTGTACAATTAGTTTTTATTTTCATCTATATTTAATACTCCATGCATACGTCTAAAGATTCGATGTGACGGGGAATCTGAAAATTTTTGCAAAAAAGGCCCAGACATGGCCTTTACTCGAGAGAAAAATCAGTGCTGGGTGTCAAGGAATCGTAATTGGTAATCCACCATTGCTCATACAGCCACCAGAGCACCACTAATAATCAAAAGTGAATTTACATATTGCGTTAAAAATTTATAGAAAGATACTCAAGCCATCAACATGGAAGGATTCTTTGCAAAAGATAACGTCGTCCAAAGGACATGGTATCGTGTGGGACCATAACGGCATGCCTTCCTTTTTCACATCACGGATTAACACATCCAAGAAAACTGGTATTAAGGAAAGACAGGCGACAATGAACATGTTTGTCAGGGGAAGAAACACACAACACATGTGGGCATGACCAAGGCATATAAGCTGAAGGGCATCGTGGGGCAGCTACTTCTTCTGCTTGCGAGGTGCTCTTGAACTGCTGTGGCATGCTCCTTCGCGCTTGCTGCTTGTTACATTTCCCTAAAACAGATAGAAAAACGGTTGGTAATCATAACAATAGGCATGAGAAATATAAAGACTCTGGAAAGTAATCAAAATTCCTAAACTGTCAGATTGGGCAATTATAAAAACAGTTGGCAATATAAATGCACTAACGGTCCCTACTATATGTGATCTAACCTTTGATTATATGCTGTACTAAGGCCAGTCTCAATGCATGTTTCATGAGAGTGTCATGCACATTAAATAGAATATGCAAAACTCTTGGAAATGACCTCTTTTTTTTCTTCCCATACTAATTTGGGAATTGACAAACACCATATTTTGAGGAACAAAATATGGAGAACTCTTGCAGATGCTCTAATATGCTAATATTTAGCTCAAATATGAGGGCGTGCTAATGATTGGGAGGTTAAAAACTTTCATTCAAGATAGATTTTGGTACTGGTAATGTAGTAGCAACATGACCTGAGCTTTGCAAAACATATGCTATGGACAGAAAATATGAGTTGTCTGTCATATCTAAACTGAAATCATATACACCCAGATCATCATCATATGCATATTTTGCTACCACAGCTCTTGAATATGTCACTCCTACCATAGGGGAGAAAAATAATCTTAGGTGTAAGAAGTGGCCACTGTCCAGTTCCATAATAATAGAACACAAAGCCATATGGTTCATATGCAGCTAAATAATGGGTAATAATAGCACTGTAAATTACCTGATAATCCATGCAGGACCAATGTTTGTAAGCACAGAAGTCAGTTGCGATGACACGTGGAATGAACTCTAGGCTTCTCCCTGGTGGGCATATGCTCCATGACTGGATCTTCTTACTCTTCATATTCAGACTGAGCACATACTCGCCTTTGGTCGCGACATGGCCATCCACATAGCCAATGTCACTGAAGAAGAAGGAAACCATGTTAGGTTCCTTCAGGCTGAGGACAGGGCACATGGGCACCTGCTGTTGTAAGTCCGGAATTGCAACGAATGTACTGTCAGCCCAAAGATTTGCCATAAGAAGATCGCCGTCATTGCTCCACTTTTCCTGCAGGGTCCAAGAGGTAATGTTGATCCTGTCTTTTGGGCAGTCATCGTCATCATAGCCGTCCATGGAGAGGAACTTGATAACTCCATCAACACAACCCATGGTGCTGTGCACTGTCGGCGACATCCGTGGCATTGGCGGCCATTCCCTCACGTAAGGCTCTGGTAGAGGCAAGAACTTTAGCTGATCTGAGACCACACTGAATGCCACTATTCCGAAGTAGAGGTCGACCCAGCATGCCCAAGATTCCTCGAATGCGAAAGACAAATCTATCTTGGAGTAATGGAGCACCTCGGAGGGGAAGTTCACATTCCTCTGTACCCACCGCTCTTGATCAGTGGAGGGCGACCACAACAACACAGAATACTGACTGGAAAGATGGGACTGTACCACCACGGCCAGGGTGAAATTGCCGCCTTGGCCCAGGTGTACGATGGCTGGAACGTACCCAAATACCTCTCTGAACTGTTCCAGGTCGATCCGAGGGGGGGCGATGAAGGTGTCAGCTTCAGCATCGTAGACCAGGTAGCGCCCAGAGGAAGCGTGATAGGGGGAATCGGGGGCGGTGAAGAGGACAAGGAGGTTCTTGTCGGCACATGCTACAGTGACGCTCTCCAGCTGAGCCCTGATCTCGCGGGGTGTGGCCGGCAGAAGAAGCGATATGGTGGAGATCTTGGGGGCTTTGGTGAGTTCAGGGACGAAACGGACCAAGCCATCCTGCACCCAATCTACCACGCCCATCGGTTTTTTCTCTTCGATTGCGTTGTCCAAGACGACGCCGGCTTCTTCGTCCTCGATCACATCCCATGTTTCGGTGTCGAACTCGCTGGTGCCCGCGCCGCGAGTTGTTTTCTCGCCGGTCCTGGCGATGAGGCTCACGGAGCGGTCAAGCACTACCCAGGAAGGATCCATTGAGTGGGAGTGCGTGGCAGAGGTAGAAGGCCGATCGATCTATGGAGAGGAATTGCAGTTGCAGGTTCGCGGACGAAATGGAGGAACGGCGGCGAGGAAGGGAAGGGAAGGGAAGAGAAGAAAAAGGGAAGGAAGCAAGCATCGTAGCGAAAACCGATCCGATGGTTGGATGTTGAGGGCGCGGATCGGGACACTGATCGACGGTGGACACAATCTGCACAGAAACAGGGTGGCCCAAACGCAAGCGTCGGCACTCGGCACGGCCTGCGATCCGGCACTGCTAATGCCTAATGGGCTTTATAACCACCAGGCCACCACAATCCACATCCTCGAGGCGGGTAGCACTGGTTTCAACGGAACAGTACCCCGCGCATGGGCCTAGAGGTGAAAGGTGGTTTGAAAAGAAAAGGTTATGCTAAAAATATTGTTCGCTGATTTACTATGAGAGAAAAATAGACTAATAGAAAAAGGTACGTGTCGAGTATCATTAGGGTACCCAACTAATAACGATATAAAAAAACCCAAAACTGCCATCTTAAGGCCCAAGCACCCTACGAAGCATCCCCAGGCTAGGCCAGAGCTATTCTCTTTCGGCCCAGCATGGACCTAGAGTGATGAATTCTTCTCCTCGACTCACCCGAGCCCAAGCCTCGAGCGATTTTTCCACCTCACCCGAGCCCCGGCCTTGCCCGAGCCTCGGGCAATTTCTCCGGCCTCAACCCAGATCCCCTGTTCATGAACTCCCCGCACACAATAATCGTACCACAAATAGGACGCAAGACACGCCTTTCCCCATAACGTGGCAGGGAGTGGCGCGCGCTGTGCTACCTGCTCCCATCACTGCAGTTGTTGGGTATTTTAAACGCAAACAGAAAATTCCGCAAGAGCATGGATACCGATGTAGCTTTCACCCGGGAGTATTCCAGAGTATCGATTTTCCACAGGGAACGTGAGTGTACTAATTAAGATTCAAGATCGCCCAAGGATAACTATATAATTATTTTTTTTGGTGGGAAGAGAGGAAGTTTCCTGAGAGTTCTCTAGTTGTTCTAATAATCAAGAATTACTTCAAAGATTATTTATTTCAGGACATCAGAACACTAACCACATAAATAGATGAGAAGAGGGCTAGGAAGCTCTGACTACGGTCCTACAAACACCGATCCGAACGAGGTGGAATACGTCGACCGTTAGGGCTGTCACTACCCTAGGGCTACCACAACAATCCGCAGGATTGGGTGCAATTTCAGGTAATTGCAAGACTAAACACCATGTCTAATCTATTAATTACTACTCTAGCGTTGCAAAGACTAGAGCACTTGATGCAAGCGAGAATCCAATAAATAACTTGAATGTAAATAAAAGTAATTAAAGAACTTAGGAATTATGAATTTAACAACTTGGAGAATGATGAAGAACGAACCAATTGCTGTAAAAGTACAATGTTGAGGAAGATCCGACAGATGCGGCTCCTCCTCCGCTCTCCTCTTCTCTCTCTCTATTTTCTAGATTACAACTAGAACTAACTAGAACTCGAACTAGATGAACTAGAACTAGAAGTAGATGAACTAGAGGGATCCTCTCTACTTGGATGAATAATTGAAACCCTAGCTTTGATTCTGTAGAAGAGATATGCCTCCACGGGCTGGTGGGGGCCTGCTTATATAACCCCTCCAAATGAATATGAGCCGTCGGATCAAACCGACCTTAATCGCATGGTTTTCCTTAATTCTTTAGGTCGGTGGAGCATTATCCGCGAGATGGAGCCTGATTGGCTGAGACACCTGGGCGGGCGCCCAAGGGGGGAGGGCGGGCGCCCAGTCCCCGGGCCCGTTCGGCCTCCCGTTCGTTCTCGTGGCTTCTAGAGTCTTCTAGATGATAGAAAATTGCCGCACACGTTAATATCTCTATGTAAACCCGACGTGTGGACCTTTCCTCCATATTTCCTGATAACCCCCTACAGAAATAGACAAACACCAAAACTCGTGGAATTCTATCAGATGAAACCCTAATTTTGGATGTTGGTTGCATATAGGTCCTTTTCCATGATTAGTTGACGGTTAAATGTGAGCATTAAGGACCGTCAACAGCAGTGCAGCATCTCATGCCTGTCACTGTATGCATGGCGAGTTAGAGGGAATGGGCAAGATCTAGTCTTAAGCACTGCAACCACGATAATCACTACCGTATTTGAAGCATAGATCAAGGAAGAGGTCTCAGAAAAGTAGGCTAGGATATTGAACAGGGCTCGACAAAGCAAAAATAGGGCCAAACATCAAGTCCACAGCGTCATAGATGACTCAGCATAACCAACAGGGACGACCACACTGAGACTACAGCTCCAAGAATGGGGCACCCTGCCGCTACTATACAGACACCATCTCTCGCCCTGTGTCCAGAAATAGATTGTGACACCTACACATGTACCCCTTCACTCCTCTTGAGCTATAAAAGGGGATGAAGGATCCCATTCACAACACGCAAGGATAACCGAACACACCTAGACACAACCACCCTCTCTCGCAAGTCGCTTGTAACCCCTACTACAAGCACCTCAAGTGCAGGACAATACAAGTCTCCGCCTTCACACTAGATGTAGGGCATCGTCGGCTCGAACCAGTATAACCTCTTGTGTTCTTCCTGCATCACTATCTAGGTTTCAGGGCATGTAGGCTCGTATTACTCGTTAGTGTCTGGATCATAGGTCCAGACACCGACAGTTGGCGCGCTAGAAGGATCAAGAATTTGTATGGGGTGATGTACAACAAAAGGCTTTTGAACAGATCAAAGAATACATGAAGGCACCACCTGTGTTGGTACCTCCACGGCTTGACAAGCCTTTTAAGTTGTACGTGGCGACCGGTAGCCTAACGATAGGATCGGCCCTTATGTAGGAATTTGAAGGAAAAGAAAGAGTAATAGCATATCTTAGGCGAAAGATGTTAGACCCAGAGACAAGGTATTCGGCTGTAGAAAAACTTTGCTTATGTGTGTACTATTCATGTACCAAGTTTCGGTATTATTTATTGAATGTCGAATGTGTGGTGGTTTCTGAGTTTGATGTAATAAAACATATGTTGTCAATGCCAAATTTGAATGGAAGATTAGTAAGTGGATTTTAGCTTTATTAGAGTTTGATTTGAGGTACAAATCAACAAAAGCAGTGAAGGGTCAAATTATTGCCGATTTTATCACCCAACATCGTGATCTTTCTGTTGAAATAATTAGCATTACACCCTGGGCTTTGTTCTTTGATGGTTCATCTTGTAGCAAAGGTGGTGGTGTTGGTATTCTTTTAATTTCTCCACAAGGGGTGACCTTTGAATATGCTATTCCCATTGAATATCATGTTACTGACAATTAGGCAAAATATGAGGCATTACTCAGAGGTCTTCGGATCCTTGTGGGAATAAAAGCCGTTGCTATTGAGGTTTTTGGAGATTCTGAGTTGGTGATAAACCAGTTAACAGATCAGTATGAATGCAAAAATGACATGCTAAGAGAATATTATGAAGAATGCCAAGAACTTCTAAGGAGTTTTCGGATAGCAACCTTGCATCATATCCCTAGGAGGCATAATGAGGAAGCAAATAGATTGGCCCAAATTGCTTCTGGATATCGAGAAGACCAGGAGATTCTAGCTTCAAGTGAGGATCAAGTGGTTGATGTTTGGAGGAATGAAATTGCCAGTTATTTGAAGAATTTGTCACAAAAGGTTTCCCGAAAACTCAGATATAAAGCCCTTAAGTTTGTGGTGCTTGATGATCAGTTGTATTATAAATCTATAGATGGGGTGTTGCTTAAATGCTTGAATCAAGAAGAGGCCAGAAAGATGATGTGTGAGGTGCATGAAGGGTTGTTTGGTGCACACCAGTCAACTTACCGAATGAAGTTGATTTGCCATTTGCACTTGCTATCCTTGTTTATTTGGCAAAAACTACAAATTTGATTCTCCAATGATTTGCTAAAGGACTTGCCAAATTTTGAGGAGCTGCTATCCAGGGGTGCTCCATGCGCAAATTTGCGCGCACTCCGCGACTTGCCATAGCGCAAGGAAGCCCGCACCACCCCTTCTCCCGCGCTGCCTTGGAATTTTCTGGACTCCTTCCCACACGTCTCCAAGTCTCCTTGCTCGTCATATAAATCACCGCGTTGTTGGGGCTCCCTCGCCGATGAGATCGAGTCCCTCGCGTCGCTAAACAGATTGAGTTTGTCGCGGTGCCGGTCGGTCCCTCATGCCACGGTGGTCATCACCACCCCGTCCTCTTGCCTCCGTCGTCCGCGCGGCCGTCCTCCGTCGTCGTCTGTGCAGCCTCCGTCTACCGTCGTCGTATGTGCGGCTGTCGTCTGTCATCGTTCGTGCGGCCTCCGTCCGTCGTCATCCGCGCGGCCTCTGTTCATTGTCGTACGCGTGGCCGTTCTCCGTCGTTGTCCGCACGGCCTCCGTCCCTTGCATCCGTGAAGGTATGTTCCTAGAACTAGCCAAGTGGGTAGTAGTAGGGTAGCAGTACCGATGAAGGCCGGTAGTTGTAGAGTTGCAAATGGATTGATGAAGGTATATGTTAATCGTTTTGTGCATGTATCGACTAGATTGACCAGCTCCTTTATTTGTTCTATTGTGCATGTATCTCTGTTGTGCATCTGCTATCATAATCAGATACTAGTATTTTTTGTGCATTTACTTGTCCATTTGATATCTCTGTTGTTCAGAATGATGAATAGTTGTAGCCAATCATTCATTGCCATGAAAGTAGAAATATGCAAGCTGTTGTTTATAATTTTTTTTAGTTGCAACAAGCTGTTGTTCAGGCTGCTGTCTATCACTACGTTCAGGCTGCTGTCCATCACTATGTTTAGGCCAGCAGATGGAGATCACCACGATGAAGCAGCAAGCCAGCGACGCACGGTGGCCACGAGATCTCGGCGCCGAGCGAAGAGACACGGCGCGGTCTAGGCCGAGAGTCGCGACAGTTGAATGGTTGAAGGATTTGGGCCTCTTTTTTCTATTTTACCAAGCCCAAATACCAAACCATTGGAGATACAAGATTGTCTCACTTGCCATTTGTTTTAGCCACTTGCCAAAACACAAGATTTAGCAAATGCGATTTGGCAAACCATTGGAGATGCTCTTAGCCCCCTAGTCAGTCTCGGACTTATGGACAACTCACTGGCTCTAGATGGCATGCATGGCACTCACAACCTTATATACATCTGCATTCCTTCAAAAATAATATATTTTACACTCCTTTCTGGTGATATTTCATCACTTCAGATGTTCAGTCAAGATTGTAAGAATGCAAACATTGTGATCAAAGCAGTAACACTCACAATCAAGGCCACACAACTTTAATTGTTGAATTAACAGTTCAGATTTAAAAAAAAGTATATAGAGACATAGTGACTTGTTAGTTAATATATCTCTTAGAGCAACTAGTGCATCAAACTGTTGTGCTTGTTGCAGTAGCTCTTTGGAATTTTCTTACTACTTGTGTGGATCTGTGCTTTCTGTCCATGCCCTGTGTGTTGAAAATCAGAACACAGTCAACACCGCACACAGTATTAGCCGCTGTCTGTTGTTGCTGGCTCCTGCTAGTTCAATACTACAGTAAAATGTGAGGAGGCAAATAGCCATAGCAGCAGCAGCTGCTGCTAGAACAGCCCGTCGAACAGGTCCTGCAGTTCAAAGCCTTGTGCTACACTGCTACTGTATGGCCTAGTTACTGATTAACAGTTCTTACATAAGCCAGTAATTTGTGATGAAAAACAGTACAAATTTATTATCTCAGAGTTGTTAAGTTCATTGAAAGGTTTGAGCAGTAGCTGAACTGCTATTGTTTGTAACAGTGCTTAGGACCTTATAATTTTGTTCTTTTATTTATTTATTCGGTTTTTACAATTTCACATAAGAATGGGTTCAAGATAGCTATCTGCCTAGTTTCTCTTGCTTCTGCTCAAACAGGAGAAGTAGCCTTTAGACTACCATTTTTTTATGATGTTTGTTTTCAATTTTCCATTGGCCTAGTTTGCAATTTTTAGTTCCTGCGGCTCAACGAACTGCCCAGTTGGCAGGCCACCCACTGTTTGTTCCTGGACTTCTCAGCTAACTTTAGTTGGGCCTCCTCAGCCTATGAGTAAAAGTATCCATATTATCATATTGGACTATTTGAGGTAAAAAATATTCATTCAGTTCAAAGAAGGCCAAATGATTGGTAATTGATTAGTGGACTGTACTTAATTGTTTCTTGCAAATGAAACTAGACATGTCTAGCAGATAACGATGTTATCCCAGTGAGCATCTTGAGAACAAAATGTCTTATGTTCATGAACCTTGGTAAATCAAAATGATATTTTTATTAGTTTCTGAATTCTATGATTCCGTTTGTCGGTGTCTGGACTCGGGGTCCAGGCACTAACAAGTGATGAAATTGCGTGTCCCCTTAACCCGAATGGTGATGCAAGAAAACACAGAGAGTTTATACTGGTTCGGGCCTTGGATGCCCTACGTCTAGTGAGAGAGTCGGAGTCTGTATTGCCTTGCACCCGAGAGTGCTTGTAGTAGGGGAGTACAAGCTAGTTGTGAGAGAGGGGTGTGTCCTAGGTCTCGGCTTAGGAAGTGAGTGGAGGGATGCTCAATGTCCTGAGTCCTTTATCTCTATGTGAGTGGGGTGGAATATGACAGTGTATGGTAAGTTGGGTGTTCGTGTGTTGCCCATGTGTTGCACTTGTGTCCCTATGGGGTGCCCTGCCTCCCCTTTTATAGTCACAAGGGGTGGCAGGACTGTTACATGTGTAAATTTGGTAGTTTATCCTTAGTGTGCAGTGGAGTAACAGTGCTGACCCTGTGGAGATCGACCGCCTCGTCCTTGTGGTGTGGGCAATGGCATGGTCGTCCCTATTGGCAGCATCGCCGAGCCCTGTTCGGGTCGTGGTGGTCAGATCCGAGGCTCTATGGCTTGTCCTGCAACAGTAGAATAGTAACTGCCAAAGTAGTATGGTTACAGTGACAGGGGTTAACTCCTCTCATTTCTCCTACTGTCGTGCAACGTTGACAATGACAGATGTGAGGCGCTATAGTGATGGGAGTTAGTGGAATAGTGGGCGACGTGCCCTGCTACGGCGTGGGAGGGATGACACACGTCGCTGCAGGGGTACGGTCACCGTGTGTTAGAAGCCTGGCACCAAGGCCGGGGTTCGAGCGAGGCGTTGATTGCGCTCGAGGCCGGGGCTCGGGCGTGGTGTTTGACTACGCTCAAGGTCGGGGCTCGGTTGAGGCACAGATTGCGCTCGAGGCCTAGGGCTCGGCGAGGCGGAGATTGTGCTCGAGGCTAAGGGCTCGGTTGAGGCGGAGATTGCACTCGAGGCCAAGGGCTCGGTCGAGGCGTAGATTGTGCTCGAGGCCAAGGGCTCGGGTGAGGCGTTGATTGCGCTAGGGCTCGGGGTTCATCCCTATTCCTTTTTTGCCGCTTTTTTCCCTCTTAATTTGGGTATCCTGGTTTATGGTACCCAACAGTTGCCCCCGAGCCTGTGGAGGAGTTGAGGTGCTCCTCCAGAGGCTCTTTCAAGGGTAAACTGTTAGGTTGAGGTTCTTATTTCCTCCGTGGGGTGCACTCGAGCGCAACCGCTGAGTGTAGCCCCCGAGCCCTTGGAGGAATGGTGTTATTCCTTCAAGGGCTTTTACTCCTTATTGCTCTTAGGGAGTATCTAGGGAATAGGGTACATGTTCTTTACATGCTGTGCCTCTATCCCCGGCGCAGGTAAAGCCCCCGAGCCCTTGCCCATAGGCAAAGATTGATTAGGGTCTTTCCCGACTTTATTTTACGCCCCTCGTTCATCCTTTCGCTCGGAGGAGGGATGGGAAGCATCGTACTACCCTCGGTGGGCGAGTAACAACGTTCCCGAGGAGCTACCAGCGGGTAAGTCCAAGTAGATGTCTGAATCCTGTTCGTTAGGGGTCGGCTTGCGGCCCTATGGGCACATCTCAATATACCCGAGGGTGGTCACGGTGGATGTGAGTACCATTCGATAGGTTCCGAGGGCTCGATGCCTCTCTCGATGGGATCCCACTCAAGCGACACCCACATGGGTCTCGGACAGGACTGTTAGGGATGTGCTGAGCCTTCTTTAGGCTCGATCCTTGGCCTTTCTTGGGCTCGTCCCCAGTCATCCCTCGCTCAGTTGTCCTGAGGCGACTGTTCGAACCCACTTCGTAGGTCAGTCTCGCAACCTCTGGACCGTAAGAGGCTATGGCCTAGGGTTCTTACCTCGGAAGGTGTCCGTCTAGGTGTAAGGGGGGTCGAGCGCCTCTTGTCTTGGAAGGAACCACCTGGGCACAGCCGGTGGGGCGCTCCTTTTGAGGCGGTTTATATTGGCAGTTGGAACGACCGCGCCGCCCTAGTGCGTTTGGACGGTGAAAGCCCTAGTTTGGTTTTGGATAATTGATGAAACCCTAGTACTAACCTCTATACTAAGTGTGTGTAGACTTAATGAGGTTGGTACATGCCAAGTGATGGAGCAAGTGATGATCATGGTGATGATGGTGATGACCACAAGATGATCAAGTGCTCAACTTGGAAAAGAAGAAAGAGAAAAACAAAACCCTATGGAGATCAAGGCAAAGGTATTGCTTAGGGTTTTGGCTTTGGTGATCAAGACACCATAGAGGGTGTGATCACATTTAGGATAGATAGCCGTACTATAAAGAGGGAAATTCTTTGGCTAAGCGGTTATCAAGTGCCACTAGGTGTCATTGTTCATGTGCATGCATTTAGAACCTAGTGAGCTAACTTAACTCCTTCAAAGAAAATGATTGTGAAAATGCTAACACACGTGCACTTGTTGGTACTCACTTTGTGGTGTTAGCACACTTTGAGAAGGAGGTGGAGTTTGAAAGGTAGAGAGAGGATGGGTTCCTCTCTCCCTCCCGCCGAGCTTGCGAGGCGGGATTCGGCGCTTTTCGAGAAAATGAAGTGCATATTTTCTATTGCGCCGGTGGGAAATTTTGGAGGAGTCACGGGAGTGTTCCTCGCAGAGAAACACTCACCGGACACTGGCCACTGAGGCACCGGACGCTAAGTCTGAGCGTCCGGTGCAGATAGTGCCTGGCCCAGCTAGGGTAAGGCACCGGACGATAGGCACTGGACGCTGGCTTGAGCGTCCGGTGGTGCGCGTCCGGTGTGCGGGCGTTTTGCGACCCTCTCTGCGCATGGGTCCGGTGAGCACCGGACGCTAAGGGTGCGTCCGGTGGCTTGCGTCCGGTGACCCTGCGAGTTTGCGGAGCTCTCTGCGCATGAGTCCGGTGTGCACCGGACGCGTCCGGTGCTAACTTGCTCAGCGTCCGGTGCTCTGCAGGTTACCGTTAGACTCTGACACGCGGCTGACATTGGAGCACCGGACGCTGGTGTTGAGCGTCCGGTGCCCCTTTAAGAGCGTCCGGTGACCCCGAGTTTCGCCCAGTGCAAGAGCCAACGGCTCTATTTGTTTGAGGGGCTATTTATACGTGTTTGGCCGGCTTGGGGCTTACACTCTTGGCATTCTTGACTACTAGACATCCTTGTGAGCCTAAGAAAACACCTCCCACTCATCTCCTTCGTAGATTATACATCTTTGTGAGATTGGGAGTGATTCCAAGTGCATTTGCTTGAGTGATTGCATCTAGTGGCACTTGGGGATCGTTCTAGCTGCGGTTTTCTTGTTACTCTTGGTGGTTGCCGCCACCTAGACGGCTTGGAGCAGCGGAGGAGCTTTGGCACGAGTTGGTGATTGTTCGTGGCCATCTCCCGGTGATTGTGAGAGGTTTGTGCCTACCTCGGCGGAGTGCCAAAGGCAACATTAGTGGATTGCTCGTGTCATTGAGTTACCTCACTTGTGGGTAGGTTCTTGTGGTGTCCTAGTGAGGACGAGGTTCGTGCTACACCTCTTAGCCACCGAACCACCAAGTGTTGGTCGACACAACGGGGACGTAGCGTGCCGGCAAGCATGTGAACCTCGGGAGAAAAATTGGTGTCTCAATTGTGTTTGATTGGCATTCTCCCGGTGCTTGATTGTTTATATTGGTGATTGGTTCATCCCCTACTTGGTGGTATAAATATCTCATCCTCTCTTTTACATTCCCACAAACTAGAGTAGCTTACTGTTGACGGTCCTTAAGTATCAAATTTAATTATCAAATAAATAAAGAAAAGGATCCAAATGAAATCAAGATCTAGACTTAGGGTTTTATCTGACAGAATTCCACGAGTTTTGGTGTTTGTCTATTTCTGCAGGGGGTTATCAGGAAATATAGAAGAAAGGCCCACATGTCAGGATTACGTAAAGATATTAACGTGCTGCGCAATTATCTTACATCTAGAAGACTCCAGAAGCCACGAGACCGAAGCGGAGGCGAAACGGGGCCAGACCCTGGGCGGCCGCCCAGTTGGTCAGGGCGCCCGCCCTGCCCCTGAGTCCAATCAGGACTCTGCTTTGCGGGAAGTCTCCACCGACCTAAAGGATGAATCTAAACCATACAATCTATGTCGGTTTGATCCAATGGCCCATATTCACTTGAAGGGACTATATAACCAGACCCCCTGGCCCCTGGAGGAGAGATCCTCTCAACCCTAATTCATTGTTTCATCAAGGGAGAAGAAGCCTCTGATCAAGATTAGAGCCACCACATCAATTAGATATCTAGATTAGCATAGCTACATAGGATTAGAACTAGAAGGAGTCAATCTTCGATTGGTTTCCGGATCTGTCAGGAGGATTCTTGGTAATTCTCTAATTGTGTTTCTAATTACTTTCTAATTATCTTTGTTCTTCAATATTATGAATATGACTTTGTTCTACTTCAATATATTGCTTATGACTTTGCTCTACTTGCTTATATTCAAGATTATATTGTTCTTAGTTTATCATAATTATGTACTTGGCTTAGTTAGATACGATCTATATACATGCTTAGGATCGTATAGCGTTTATCCATCGGATCCATGGGTAAATGATAGATATTGTGTAGGCGTGGTGCTTATACCGTATTTATCTGCGATTGTACCCAATATGCCAGATCGTGGGGTGGTTCGTGATAGTGACAGCTTCATTGATTCTTATATAGTCCCCCTCTCGTGTATTGGGCTGGCAGAGCAACATTATTACAGGGGAGTGATTGCTATGTTTCTCATATTCCTTGCTAATATCACTATGCATGGGCGTAGTCTTGTCTCGCAATGATTGCTAAGTATGCTTGCACTAACTATGATAATGCTAGACTATATAGTTAAGAATAACTTAGGGAATATTCTTGTAGTTCGTTCTAATACCATGCTAATGACTTTCTAGAGTATCTAATTGAGGTGCTTATCATATTTATTATGTGGCTAGATCAGATTAGTTATCCTTGTCACTATTATTATTTCATATATCTTTTATGTGACACTTATCCCTGTATGATGAGTTAGATATAATGTTCTCAATTATACATGCAATGATAGATGCTCAATCTCATATTCTATTCTGTAATCATTAGTGATGATTTCTAATCCCTTCCCAGTGGTAAAAATATAAATAACGATACCTGGAATACTTTCTGGTTAAAATGCTACATCGGTATTAATCTGTGCGCTTGCAGATCCCATTCATTATTTATTTAGAAGAGCAATTGCATATTTCAATACCGCGTCTCTTATATCATGCTGGGGATGACAACTTGGCTTAAGTGGTGTAAGGGATAGGTTTGGCATTTTTGGCACCGTTACTAGATTTAGAGAACTTAGTCTACTTTTAGTAATGATGTTAAGAATACCCAACAAGCATTTTTGGCGCCGTTGCCGGGGAAGGTTGATTACTATTCAGGAATAGAATAAAAGATTTAGAGTAATCATTCGCATCACTAATATGATTGAGCTTATCTATTCTCTCATACAGTTTTACCCTGATATTTTTCTATTTTATCTTATGCAGGGGAATGTATGAATAGAAGACATCTTCCAGGGAATTTTGTTGACAATCCTGAAGCATTATTCAAGAAGACGAGGGCCAAGCTAAAGAAATCATCAACACTTCAGTAAGAAGCTTCATCCAATCAAGAAGATCACCGGAACTTGTCTTCAGAGTTCGAAGCCATGGCGAACAAATCAATCCGCGAGTTCTCAGCTCCCACTACGGACAACATCCGCACTGGACCTGCTGCAGAGATCGATGGCAACTTTGAGCTCAAGCCTGGACTTATCAACATGGTGCAATCCAACCAGTTCTGTGGGAAGGCACACGAAGATGCTAGTGCTCATTTACAACACTTCCTGGAGATTTGCAACACATTCACCATAGCAGGAGTTTCCAAAGACGCTATACTACTTCGCCTCTTCCCATTCTCACTGTTAGGAAGAGCGAAGCAGTGGTTCTATGCTACAAAGGAGAAGAATACTACGTGGGCACTCTGCTCAACAAACTTCCTAGCTAAGTTCTTTCCCATGGGCAAGACCAATGCTCTCCGTGGGAAGATTACAAGTTTTCAGCAACAGTGCCCGAGAGACCATGGATGCTGCAGCTGGAGGAGCATTCTTATCACTTACTATACCACAAGCCACAGCTCTTGTGGAGAAGATGGCGTCCAACCAAAGCTAGAATGAAGAGAGGACCCAGACACGCAAGAGAGGTGGAGGTATGCATCAGCTGAAGGAGGTAGACATGCTGTCTGCAAAGCTAGACCTGCTCATAAAGAAGCTCGATGATAGAGCTGGAGATAAGAAAGAAGTTATGCACATCTACGACTCTCACATGACTTGTGAGGAGTGTGGAGACACTAGACACTCAGGCAACCACTGCCCTGAGATACTTGAGGATGTGAACTACATCAACAACAACAACTACTACTACAACCGTCCTCAACAAAATCAAGGTTGGAATCAACAGAGGCCTAACTACTCATGTAATTATCAAGGTAACAATTCTTACAACAATAATAATTTTCCGCCTTTGAGAGAGTTAGTGTCTAATCAAGGAAAGCTAATGGATAATCTATCTAAGAAATTGGCATCTAATGATAAAATACTAGAAAATATAAATAATAGAATGGATAATTTCTCTACTGCCATCAAGAATCAAATTAGCTTTAATAAAAGGATTGAATCTCAGTTAAATCAAATAGCTGCTGCTGTTCCTACTACTAACCCCGGTATACCATCACAACCGGAAGGATTAGAATCTGCAAATCTTGTAGACACGTTTGATGCAGGTAATTGGAGTAACCCCGTCACTAAATTTTCTACTGACCGTTTGCCGGTCAAGAGAGGCGATCTAGGACGCCCCGTCATCCCGATCTCCATCGGCATGGTGGACTTCCCCGAAGCACTCTGCGACTTTGGCTCTAGTGTCAACATTATACCCAGGGTACTCTATGAAAAATTCTTTACATATCCTTTATTAGAGACAACCATGTGTTTGCAGTTTGCAGATCAGACGATAACTTTTCCAAAAGGAATAGTGAGGAACCTTTGTGTCCGAGTTGGTACCTTGTATGCACCAGCAGACTTCGTAGTGGTGGAGACCGGAAATGATGAGAGAGCACCTATCATCTTAGGGAGGCCATTCTTGAACACCACGGGAGCTATCATCTACGCCAGTGCTGCTAAGATCAGTTTCTACATCAAAGGGAAGAAGGAGACATTTTTCTTCAAGAACAAGACTACACAAATTCCAAATCAATCCAGACGTGAATCAAGGAAGAGGACCAACAGGAGGAACAGGAACAAGCAAGTGTGGACCGAGTCAGCTAAGATGGTCACTGTAGTCCATGGAGGCCAAGATCACCAACTGAAGTCACCGTTTTTGACCAAGAAGGACGACCCAGGAATGCCAAGCATTTACTACTCCATAAATGGATACAACTTCTACAAGACGATTTGCGACACCGGATCAGACGTCAACATAATGGCCGCAGTCACCTATCGGCTCTTGTTAGGGACCATGCCACTAAGACCAACATACATTCAGCTCCAGATGGCAGATCAGACATTTCGAGAAGTTCAAGGAATAGTATCTGATGTCCCAGTCAAAATAGACGATCACTTTGTCTACACAGACTTTCAAGTTGTTGACATGGGAGAAGACGAGTATGATCCACCCATCATCCTTGGAAGACCGTTCCTCAGCACCGTTAAAGCAATTATCTACATTGGAACCGGAGAAGTCCATATGCACTTCCCCTCAGAGAAGGTACGCCGTTATTTTACTGACCCTAACTATATTATTGAAGAATCTAAGCAGGTAAGAAAACGACGCAACCGCAACCAGAGAAGGCAGATCATCAAGGACGGATGGGCAGACTATGAAGGAGAAGTTGTAAGGTCAGAAGACGTAGAGTTTAAACAGAATTATCCAGAGGATATTGAAGCACCGAGTCAGGTATGGAAAATGAAGATAACTATACAAGAAGAGGAGGCGCTGCCGGAAATACCGACTACGCCACCCAACGAACCTCAGGACGATTAAGAAATTGGAGAGTCCCGTTCGGAGGACTTAAAAACACCGAACGCCTTGCCAAGAGGTAAACTTGGTAGTTACCCTTTCCTTCTCAATTATTTCAAATAAGTTATTTAGTTAAACATGTTCATGCTATCCTAAAAAGAAAATAAAAATATGAAAAACAGTAAGCCCCATGTAAGTATACGAGTGACATAAAACCCATACGTACATTCACTGTGGTGGCATAAAAATAAAATAAATATTTTTCTGCTTTATAAAATAAAAATATAGAAACAGGGAGTAATAATTATTAAGGAGTCTCAAGATGATGAAGGCTATATATTTATGCTAACACTTAATCAGTTCCACAAGCTTTGTTGTCTATTTGAGCTCCACAGAATTCAAGAAGACTAGCAGACGGAGGACATTCTAATCGCTGTCAGAATGCTGCTGACTTTCAAATACACCTCTACCACCTGCCAGCTACACCAAGAGAAATTACGTCAAAATTCAGCTTGGGGGAGAGCACCCCCATTTATTCCGATAAGTATTTCTATCTATCTTTATACTTATATTATTTTAGAATATTAATACACATAAACTATGGGAAAACCAAATAAAGATTTTATGCTTATATATGTCTTTTGCTTAGTGTGTTTAATAAATAAATAAAGTGGCTATGCTAACCTGTATCTAAATAAAACTTAAGCATAGATATGATAAATAGTTGCTCTGTCTAATTTGCAAATTTTAAGTTCTCTCTCAAGTTTAGATATAACTGTTATAATTTAAAGCTTGCTCTAGACCTAAACTTGTGGGATAAAAACTTGATCTGAAGTATAAGTTGTTAACGGATACGATATGGGAAGGTTGAGCTGCTATTTATGTGTTCCTAGAGATGCTAGAATTCTGGAGAATTTTATCTTTAAAAATCTTTAAAATGTTGCATGATGAGTTCCTGTATGATGAGAGCTTAAATTCCTACCACAGCCATATATACATGCTTGCTAGACTTTGAGCCACACATTTATTATTTACTGCTTATGAGCATTGAGTGTGGTCAAGCTGTGTAGACCCTTAGGAGCTTGTCATGTGGTTGAATCAAGATTTCACTTGCACGTTCACTCATATATGCTACTTCTACTCCGGAAGTACCATCCACATATATTCACCCATTCCATCTCCAGAACCACCCAAAAATATTCTACTCCTAATTCGGGAGAGAATAACCAAAAATATTTCTGTTTTCCCCTTGTGAAATAAATGCTCAAGTTATCTTGCTACTACCACTTGCTATATTATCTCAAGAGATGAGTTCTCTGAAAAAAAAGGAGAAAAGAAAAGAAAAAAAATAATACGAGGAAATAAAAAGGAGCAAGTGCTCGGAACCTCGAAAGAAAAGAAAAAGTGAGACGAGAGGTAAAAATGGACAAGTGTCCGACAGTAGAATTAGGGGTAAAAGATACCCACTTGAGAGGAAAGAAAAAGAAGAGCATCTCATTCTCCTCAAAAAGTTTCAAAAGCAAGGAAGGTATGTATCCCCTCAAAAGAGCAAAATAGAATTAGACTTCCACCACCATTGTTTTCACCATTGCTATCACCATCATCACCATACACCATTCATTCGCCACACATGCACATCTTGATTAAACTTATTGACTTGTTACTTTGGATCCATGGTTTGACTATGCAATAAATGTCTTGTAAGTATGTATATTTTATCTCCCACCTATGAGCTCCAGATATTAAAGCCTTATTAGAGTAGGATGAGAGAGAAGGCAATGTCACTATGCCTTATACCACAAATACCACATATCTTGAGAGAAGGAATATACCGTCAATGCCTTGGTAAGGATCCAGAAATACCACAAAAAAGAGACCTGAGAGAATCATACAAGGAATCTCTGAGTTTTATTTGAAAATCTGCAAAAATCCCAGAGCTATAGCTGATCAAGAATAAGAGACATGACACTTGGCTAGACTGTTCTATCTTTTAACCACTCAAGACAGAAGTGACAGTTACAAGTCCCATGGTGTAGGTAAAGTAAGTAAGTTTTAAGTCTTGACAGTTTACTCTAACTTAGAGATGAGATCTTATTTAAAAGCATGTGTACCGTCAAATTTTTAAATATATTGCAACAACTTATGATCCATAGATGAGTCTATCCTTGCTCAAGGATGAGCAAGAGGTAAGCTTGGGGGAGTTTATTGACGGTCCTTAAGTATCAAATTTAATTATCAAATAAATAAAGAAAAGGATCCAAATGAAATCAAGATCTAGACTTAGGGTTTTATCTGAGAGAATTCCACGAGTTTTGGTGTTTGTCTATTTCTGCAGGGGGTTATCAGGAAATATAGAAGAAAGGCCCACATGTCAGGATTACGTAAAGATATTAACGTGCTGCGCAATTATCTTACATCTAGAAGACTCCAGAAGCCACGAGACCGAAGCGGAGGCGAAACGGGGCCAGACCCTGGGCGGCCGCCCAGTTGGTCAGGGCGCCCGCCCTGCCCCTGAGTCCAATCAGGACTCTGCTTTGCGGGAAGTCTCCACCGACCTAAAGGATGAATCTAAACCATACAATCTATGTCGGTTTGATCCAAGGGCCCATATTCACTTGAAGGGACTATATAACCAGACCCCCTGGCCCCTGGAGGAGAGATCCTCTCAACCCTAATTCATTGTTTCATCAAGGGAGAAGAAGCCTCTGATCAAGATTAGAGCCACCACATCAATTAGATATCTAGATTAGCATAGCTACATAGGATTAGAACTAGAAGGAGTCAATCTTCGATTGGTTTCCGGATCTGTCAGGAGGATTCTTGGTAATTCTCTAATTGTGTTTCTAATTACTTTCTAATTATCTTTGTTCTTCAATATTATGAATATGACTTTGTTCTACTTCAATATATTGCTTATGACTTTGCTCTACTTGCTTATATTCAAGATTATATTGTTCTTAGTTTATCATAATTATGTACTTGGCTTAGTTAGATACGATCTATATACATGCTTAGGATCGTATAGCGTTTATCCATCGGATCCATGGGTAAATGATAGATATTGTGTAGGCGTGGTGCTTATACCGTATTTATCTGCGATTGTACCCAATATGCCAGATCGTGGGATGGTTCGTGATAGTGACAGCTTCATTGATTCTTATATAGTCCCCCTCTCGTGTATTGGGCTGGCAGAGCAACATTATTACAGGGGAGTGATTGCTATGTTTCTCATATTCCTTGCTAATATCACTATGCATGGGCGTAGTCTTGTCTCGCAATGATTGCTAAGTATGCTTGCACTAACTATGATAATGCTAGACTATATAGTTAAGAATAACTTAGGGAATATTCTTGTAGTTCGTTCTAATACCATGCTAATGACTTTCTAGAGTATCTAATTGAGGTGCTTATCATATTTATTATGTGGCTAGATCAGATTAGTTATCCTTGTCACTATTATTATTTCATATATCTTTTATGTGACACTTATCCCTGTATGATGAGTTAGATATAATGTTCTCAATTATACATGCAATGATAGATGCTCAATCTCATATTCTATTCTGTAATCATTAGTGATGATTTCTAATCCCTTCCCAGTGGTAAAAATATAAATAACGATACCTGGAATACTTTCTGGTTAAAATGCTACATCGGTATTAATCTGTGCGCTTGCAGATCCCATTCATTATTTATTTAGAAGAGCAATTGCATATTTCAATACCGCGTCTCTTATATCATGCTGGGGATGACAACTTGGCTTAAGTGGTGTAAGGGATAGGTTTGGCATTTTTGGCACCGTTACTAGATTTAGAGAACTTAGTCTACTTTTAGTAATGATGTTAAGAATACCCAACACTTACTTGCTTGTGTAGAGACTTTAGGTAGCTCTCTAGTGTAAGTAGAGACATAGCTCTTGTGTGCCTAGTGATCATATCAACTAGAATTGTTGGATAGGTGGCTTGCAAAACCCCCTTTAGAGCTAGAGCAAAAAGCTTCGCTTTGTTATTTACTAACCTCTTGCTCTAGTGATTTTGTAGAATTTTTAAAAAGGCTATTCACCCCCCTCTAGCCATATTAGGACCTTTCAGACGGGGACATTTTGCCTGCGAAATTAATGCGCGCGTGCGTGCGGTTAGTGTGAGAATTAGAGGAAGTGGGCGCCTGGGTTACCGCGTGCAGTTAATGAGGCGGCCAGCGGTTTGTTTCCTCCTCCCCCATCTGCTCCGTGGCGGGCGGACTACGGGCGTTTTCTCTATAAAAGCCAGTGTTGGGGCTCCCTGGTTCTCTCCCTTTTCCCTTGCCTTCAAACGCTCCTGCCTTCAAGCCCCCCGCAGTTGCCTTCCTACTGCCACCAAGCTTCTCATCTGCACTCGCCCCCCCGCCCTTTAGCCATGGCTGGCGACAGTTCATGGCCTACATCCAATGTCACGGAGGTGGCTCTCAGGGCCCGCGTATCAGGCAGACTTCTCCGTCCTGTTACGAACAAGAAGACGCCAGAATGGCTCGTTCCCTCGGTGAATGATAGGGAGCCAAACCTGCCATCGGGCTATGTGGTTTGCTTCTTGGCATTTTTGGACCGGGGGTTTGGGATTCCGGCCAGCCGCTTTATGCGTGCGCTCGTGCACTACTATGGGGTGAAGCTTCACAACTTCAACCCCAACTCCATCATGCAAGCGACGGTCTTCGCCACTGTGTGCGAGGGGTACCTGGGGGTTCTGCCCCATTGGAACCTCTAGCCCTACCTGTTCAAGGCGGAGATGTCGTCCCAGAATCAAGGCGGAGAAAAGAAGCCTTTGAAGGTTGGCGGCTGCACGCTCCAGCTCTGGCAGTCACACTCCTACATGTACATCAGGAGTCTGATGCCGTCGTCGAACCGGGGGTGGCAGAACAGGTGGTTCTACCTCTGGAACGACTACGACCTCCTTGAAAGGTTCTATTAATATGGCTAGAGGGGGTGAATAGCCTATTTAAAAATTCTACAAACTCACTAGAGCAAGAGGTTAGTATATAACAAAATGAAGCCTTTTGCTCTTTCTCTAATAAGGTGTTTGCTAGCCACCTATCCATCAATTTTAGTTAATATAATCACTAGGCACACAAGAGCTATGTCACTACAAGCTACACTAGTGAACTATACTACACAAGGCAAAGTAAGCAACTAAACTAATTACACTATTTTGCGGTAAGTAAAGGATAGAATGAGATATTTATACCGCCGTGTAGGGGATAAACCAATCACCAATATAAATAATCAAGCACTGGGAGAATGTCAATCAAACACAATTGAGACACCGATTTTTCTCCTGAGGTTCACATGCTTGCCGACACGCTACGTCCCCGTTGTGTTGACCAACACTTGGTGGTTTGGCGGCTAAGAGGTGTAGCACAAACCTTGTCCTCACTAGGACACTGCAAGAACCTACCCACAAGTGAGGTAGCTCAATGACACGCGCAATCCACTAGAGTTGCCTTTGGCTCTCCACTCGGGTAGGCACAAACCCCTCACAATCACCAGGAGATGGCCACGAACAATCACCAACTCGTGTCAATGCTCCTCTGCTGCTCCAAGCCGTCTAGGTGGCGGCAACCACCAAGAGTAATAAGTAAACCACAGCCAAATCGATCCCCAAGTGCCACTAGATGCAATCACTCAAGCAAATGCACTTAGAATCACTCTCAATCTCACAAAGATGTTTAATCTATGAAGGATATGAGTGGGAGGTGTTTGCTTAGGCTCACAAGGATGTCACGTATGCTAGAATGCCAAGAGAGTAGAGCCCCAAGCCGGCCAACACATATTTATAAGCCCATCAAACAAATAGAGCCGTTGGCTCCTTCACTGGGCAAAATATGGGGCCACCGGACGCGCTGCAGGAGACCACTAGACGTACAGACCCTGCGTCCGGTGCTCCAGATAAAGCCACATGTCAGCTCTTTGAACTAGGCGCGTTGATCTCTAACGGTCAAGAACGAACCACCGGACGTGCTCAAGTGCACACCAGTCACGTGTGCAGAGAGGTCTGCAAACGCGTGGGGTCACCGAACCCACACCACCGGATGCGCTCCAGAGCGTCTGGTCCCTTACCCAGAGAGCTCTACAAATGCGCAAGGACACCGAACACGCACCAACGGACACACCCTGAGCGTCCAGTGCTCTCAGTCAAACTCTTTGCTGAAGTCAGGCCACACCGGACGCAAGAACAGGGTCAAGCCTGCGTCCGGTGCTCAGCGTCCGATACTCAACCCTAATGTCGCCAGACACAGTCAGTACACCGGACGCACAAACACAGCGTCCGGTGCCTACGGACAGAGCGTTCGGTGAGTGTTTTTCAGTGCGAAAACACTCTGGCAACTTCACCAAACTTTCCATCGGCGCAATAGAAAATATGCATTTCATTTTCTCAAAAGCGCCAAATCTCGCCGAGCTTGCGACCTCTCTACCCTTCAACCTCCGCCTCCTTCTCAGAGTGTGCCAACACCACCAAGTATACAACACGATGTGCAAGTGTGTTAGCATTTTCACAGTCATTTTCTTTGAAGGAGTTAAGTTAGCTCACTAGGTTCTAAATGCATGCACATGAACAATGATACCTAGTGGCACTTGATAACCGATTAGCCAAAGAATTCCCCTCTTTATAGTACGACTATCTATCCTAAATGTGATCACATCCTCTATGGTGTCTTGATCACCAAAACTAAAACCCTAAACAATACATTTGCCTTGATCTCCATAGGGTTTTGTTTTTCTCTTTCTTCTTTTCAAGTTGAGCACATGATCATCTTGTGGTCATCACCATCATCACCATGATCATCTCTTGCTCCATCACTTGGCACGTACCAACCTCATTAAGTATACACACAGTTAGTATAGAGGTTAGTACTGGGGTTTCATCAATTATCTAAAACCAAAATAGGACTTTCACTTCTCCCAGAGTACACGGGAATGATGGTGACAGAGTGCCCCGAGAAGTGGCAATGGGGCGCGAAGTATTCGCCTTCACACTAGACATAGGGCATCGCTGGTCCGAACCAGTATAACCTCTTGTGTTCTTCCTACATTACCATTGAGGTTCCGGGGCATGCAGACTCGTATTACTCGTTAGTGTCTGGATCACAGGTCTAGACACCGACAATATGACTTATAAATAGAAAACCCCGTTCTCTCTTTGCGACTTGCGAGTCACACCGTCTACCGATATACATATGACATATTCTACTGCATCCGTCTCATAACTGTTGTTTTGGTTTCCATACCGTAAGTACAACTAAATTTATAGAAACTAGGTAGCATGCTCGTGCGTTGCTATGGGATATCTAATATTTTGTAATACCTTTCTGTGATGCGGCTAAGATAATGTTTTACATTAGGAGAAAGAAATCTCCAATATCTATTTCTTTCGTACAAAAATAAATCAACTTTCGGTCCAGATAAGTTATTGCAATCTATCATAGCCGCTTTCTCCTAAATCGTCCACAACTCCTCCATGATCACGAAAGCAAGAAAATCACAAGTGCAATCTCAACCAAGCTACGAAAGATGAACTTCCTTTATCTAAAAAAACAAATCCATAGAATCAAATACCTTAAAGTGATTCTAAAATATAATTAAAATTTTGACATGAACAAATATAAATATGGAATCTGATTAGTAAAATGAAATTAAAGTGCATATAATCATTGGTCTAAGGTAATCACATAATTTGAGAACTGTTGCTGCCTATGTAATTAGGGAGAGGAGCAAATTATGAGCTCTATCCCTGAAAGCGTTCATGTATTTGTTGCTAGCATCTGAGTAATGGAATCCACCCGGTTTCAAAAAAATAGCATCACGGTTCTACTCCAAGCATTATGTCGAACAACTGAAGTGCATCCTCCGATCTCCTACTGCTCAAGCCCATCAACTGCTCTCAGCCCCAAACCTCATCACTGGTCCTGCCTCATACCTGCAACTTTGTTTTATGCAAATGTTCTAGTCGTTGGTTTAGGCATCAATATTAGAAAACTAAATAAATTCTTATAGATCCAATTTTACTTTGAACACTTGTTTATTTGCTTCAATAGCCGAAAGCTCCTAATACAGAAGATCATATTAATTAGTACTTATAGAAAGGATTGGTAGAAAGCAGAGAGAAAAGTCAGGTAGAGATAGAATGTTAATAGTCATCATGCCAAAGGAAGAGGACTAAACTGCACACAAATGTCAGGACCTTGTAAAAACTGATCAGGTCTTGATGTCTCTGATGGTTATTCCAATCTATGTTAAAGGGAGACATGAAGTACTTTTGAAGCTAGGCATTGTCATGTAAGCTTTCAGTTGCTGAGATAATCAAATATCAATGTGTTAAGAGTCATTTCAAGAAGAATAATTTATATAATAAGCAAAATATAATACTGAAATCCCTTCTGCAAAGTTTAAATTAGCAAAAGATAATACTTGTCAGCCTCTGCAGGAGAGAGAATTGAAAGACAATAAATCATTGACGAATTAAGCTTTATAGATCTGTGCCTATGCGTTGCTACATGCAAACAAATAATAAAATTGTGCCTCACTACATGGTATAAGAGGATGGTTCAACTTTGTGAGATATAGATGTGAATTCTTCTCTCCTAGTTACTGATTTGCGTGCTAATTTATTTCAGCCAATGACTAAAACAACGCCAAACACGAAAACGGTCTCTCTAGAACGCAGCCAAGCCCGCAGGCCACTCCTTCGAACACGCCGCTGCAGACCCCCGTGCTGCCGTAAGAGTCCCGATGAGCCCGAGTGATGTGGGTCCTGCTTCTCGATTAAGGCCTTGTTTAGTTCTACAAATTTTTTGATTTTAAGTATTATAGTATTTTTATTTTTATTTAATAATTATTATTCAATTATAAATTAACTAGATTCAAAAGATTTATTTTATGTAATTATTTTTTTGTTTTTGTTTATATTTAATGTTTAATGCATATGTCGTAAAATTTAATATAACGAGGAATCTTAAATTTTGTTTTGGTTTTTAGTTGAACTAAACAAGACCTAAGGAAATGCGGGCACGAACTCGTTACATTGACAAATGGACCCATGTCTTGCGGACCCATGTGTCAATGAGGCGACAGAACGCATACTCGAGGCGGGTAGGAATGGTTTTCACGGTACAGCACTCTGGAGGCGAAGTAGAAAACCCCATTCTTTCTGTTGCGAGCCACACCTCTGCACACACGCAGAGCAAAACCCCTCTTTCGCTCTCCCTCACGGCGAACTTGCGATCGAGGAATCCACCAATGGGGCATTTGGAGAAGCCACCACCGAACCCTAGGATCGCCCCCACCTCCCACCCAGAGCCGGCGCCGCCCCCGCCTCCGACGACGTCGTCTGCTCGCCTCCCCGGCACGCCATGGAGGGCCGCGCAGGTGATCGGACCCTCCCTCCTCCCTGCGCTACCGCGCTACTTCCCACCCAAATCGTCTTGCCGATCGCGGTTCCCTTCGGTGGGGTTTTGTTGTGGTGAAGTGAAATGCTGGGGTTTTGTTGAGATGCGCTTGCCTTTTCCTATACCATTCCGCCCGTGCGGGGGCTTTGTGTCAAGCTTTTGCTTGTGTTGGTTTGCATCCGAAGGACAATGAAGAAACATTTTATTTTATACCTTTTAGGAGAACATCACGTTTACGTTTATGTATATGCTTATCTTGTTGTTCGTCATGATCTCAACCTATAGTTTGTGCCTGGCTTTGTAATGTTGTCATGTCCTGTGTGTACTAGTAGCTACCGGTGGGGTTTTGATGCCAGTGGTTCGCCAAATTGTGCTGGAGTTTTATCTTTTATATTGGTATTTTCTGTGGATTATTTTTGTTACCATTAAATTATGGTACGACATCATTTATTCCATTAGGTAGACAGTGTCTGTGATGTGCTCCTGCTCTCACGTTTATGTAATGGTTTTGTACATGATTGTCTTGCGCGCTACTAGCAGAGCATCTCTGTTTCACTTTCTCCATCAATTGATTTTTGGCATGCAGCTAACTGATGGAATTAAATTCACCTCTTCAAATTAGATTTGATCCTCTTACAAAAATGTTTGCTGTTAATGTTTATGTTGTCTCTATATTGTCTATGATGCTTTGGAATACTACCCTATCCTGTATTTGAAACAGCTTTTCACTTTTGTTGCTCTACTTCTCAGGACACACTTTTTCAAACATGTGTTAGTGGCTCAGGAAATAGTGTCGGCTGTCAGTACAAGCAAGATTCAAGGTATCTTCCCGCTCACTGAACTTTGTGCTTGTATTGCGCACAATTTTTTTTTGAAAGTGGGTCCATTTGTGCTTGTTTGCATTTTAGCTTGCAAAATTTCTTGAAGATATCTTGTTGATCAATGTGATTTGTATTTGCTCTTGTTAGCAGGACTATTATAGCGCCTAATTTTCTTGGGACCAAAGGTTATGCATTATTTTCATAAGTTTGTATTTCACCATTAACCTGTCTATGATTGACAATGTGATAAAACTGTTCACACATCCACATAATCGGTTAGATGATTCTGCTGGGTAAAGAGATGTACATTGATGATTGCATCTAACCTCATGGTTTTGACAAGTATATTGGTTTTGGGCTTCTCACTGGCAAAATGGTATTATGTAAATTAACCTTTATAGAGTTTTTATCTGATCTATGATATGCAAGAAGGTAATAAGAGGATATTCCTTTTCTTTATGGACCATGTTGTCGCAATGTTGGAATATAGTTGATATTCTGAGACATGCCTCTTCAGATAAAATGCATGCAATACTTTATTTGCATCTTATTTGTTGTGTGTTTTTTGAACTATCTCTGTGCAGATTTGAATTTTAGAACGTACAGTTGTGTTTACACGCTTGTTCTGTTTTTAGCTTTGTGTTTCTACTTAAAGTGTATTAATTTGTTAGTATACATCACTATATCAGAATTAGAGGCACTTTGGAGTTCCTTAACCCATGCATACATTTTTTGTTGAGTAGATGTTTGACAGATTATGGCAACAGAATTGATAATGAAGGGATTGCCAAGATATTTCATTCGTCAGAAAGCAACAACAAGGATAGGGTAATGGAAGTACTCATAACTGATCCAAACCCTGCATCAAATCATGCAGTTCCTCAGGGTGATGTATATTGCTACCGTGACTCTGCAAGTGAGAGCACTTTTGTCTTGACAGGTTATAAGCACATTTCCATTGAATTCTCCAATGCTTGTTTTGATCAATCTCAGTTTCTTATTACAAGTTTCTTGTAACTTTAAGCCATTTACAAATTCTCCACGCCAACTGGCTCAGACCTAACAGACATAGTTTCTGGATTTTTTTTCTTGATGGACCTCTTGCAGACACAAAAGCTCACTATCAGTCTGGAGCCATCATTATGTCCTATGTTGATGGTTCACCCAGTTTAGTCTCGGACACTCCCTGTGCCTTTACTGAAGCTTATCACCACTTGATGACTGCTACTGATGGACCAGAAATTGGTGTCTCTATTACTTCCCCGCTAAGTGTCCCATATCATATCAAAACAGAAGTTCCATCTGGAATTAATACACTACAGGGTGCAAACAGAGATCCCGGATTGCCTGTTGTTGATAAGGACAAACACAACCTAACACCATCTGGTGCATTGTCAATTGGAAAAGCATATGAATTGAAATTTATGCATGATGAGGTACAAAGTTGTTTCCCTAGTAGCTTTGTATTTCTTCAAGCTGTACTTCAGTGTCTCATATTAGCCACTATCCTCTTGTCCCATGTTAAATATATGTTATGCCGCATTTTCTGTTTGCCAGTGTTTAAATGGCAGAACTTTTATCCATCAGTTTATGTTCATATCTTGCATGATTTCTGGAGGCATGTGCGTGGTGATTAGTCTATGTATCTTCCTGCACAATTGGGAAATCTTACGTTATTTATGTGCACAAGCTTACAGTTGTTTTTGTGCATCTATAATTCATCCACATGCTTTCTTTTGCACTGAGGTCTGACATCTGTCCTATGTTTATCTGTATACATGAATGAGTTTACCTGTGTCATATATGTGCAGGTAAGAGCAACACCATATGGAAGCTCAGAGGAGCGAGAGTTTCCAAAGACTCTGATGGTTTCAGATGTCTCAGGGCTCTCTTCAACATCATCTTGGGATGAGATTGCAACTCAGAGATCTATTCCTACACTGAGGAACTGCACTGATCTTTGCATCTCCATACCTATAGAGGTACCTGAGCGACAACATATAAGAAAGAGAGGCCCAGCACATGATCCTTCTTCAAAGATCACAAAAAGATCAAAGGTGAATGGTAACACCTTAGACAGCAGGTCAAAAGATGAATCAAAGCAATTGACACAGGTTGGTTCCTTTTTCCATCAACATTCTTTCTCATGCGACTATGAGGTCTGGCATTACTGTCTTATTTTATTTCTGAACTTATGGGATTTTGCCCTGTGTTATGTGCAGGTAAGAGCGAAATCACAGAAAAGTTCAGAGGAGCAAGAGTTTCCAAACGCTAGGCTTCTTTCAGATATCTCAGTGCTCTCTGCAGTGTATTTGGATGATATTGCAAATAAGAGATTTGATTCTGCGCCTAGCAACTATGATGATGTGTATGGATCTGTGTCTGCGCCTGGCAAATCTCTAAATATGGAAGCACTTGACACAAATGTGCATCTAAGAAAGAGAGGCCAACCAGAGACATGTGACCGTTCTGTAAAAATCACCAAAAGGCCAAAGGTGAATGGGTCTAACACCTCAGAAAGCAACCTAAAAGATGACTCCAGAAAACTGACGCAGGTAGGTTCCTTTTTCCAGAAACAGTTTTGTTTTGAGTTGTAACGTGATATTCATTTAGTTATTTTTGTAGGTCTTTGTTCAGTTCGGTGATACCTGCATCTCTTTGCAAGTCAACCTGGAAAAAACTACTGTGAGGGAATTAATATTTTCTGCGATGAATAGGAAAGGCATAAGATCTTTTGATGTATATCTCCTGTACTGTGGAAGAGTATTAGAGGAGGCCTATTTACTTTCAGTGTTTTCAATTCCAAAAGATGCATCCTTCAGAGTTATTCCTCGTCTGCGGGCTGGACAGTAAGTCTCTTTCCAGAGTATAGTAATTCCCAACCGCTTGATTACATGATCTGACGAAGCGATTGATGTTTCTCAAATCTCTGTCCTCTGTTTTATATTGTTATTATGAAACTTTGGTCCGGTCTCTTTGCAATATTTTGTGGTGATGAAGAGATCTCCTTGTATAAGTGGTTAGGTAGTTTAACCTCTTGGTTCACCTAGATTTGTGTTAAAGTTGCCCCTAATGAATATTCTCTCCATTCTGAAATGTAGATCGATTTAGTTTTGTCAAGTCAAATTTATGTAATTACTATGACTAAGTTTATAGAAAAATATAATAACATCTACGATGCCAAGTAAATGCACTATCAGAACATATTACACGGTGAAGTTAATGAAACTAATTTGATGCCAGTGCTTTACCATGATTGCCTCATAGTTGTACTGCATACATTTAATAGCTCTATTTTTTTTTCAGGGATCAAATGTTGATCACATACAAAACTTTTGATGTCATCATTAAAGACATGAAGCCTTTTTACAAGGTGCTTCTGCCAGTTATTCTGAAGAAAAAGAATGCAACTGGGGATGTGTACATGGTATTCCTGTCACAGACAGCCAGGGTACTTATTGTTCAGCTATTGATCTACCTTTCATATCTTCATTCTGAAGGCTGGTGCTTCAACGGAAAATTTAAAATTACAAACTTCGTATTCTGGAATGGCAATGCTTTGATGCATCCAGATATTAGAAAGGTTAGAGCAACTGGAGCTGGGTGTCAAAGAGACATGGTCAAATTAGGTGAAGAGATCGAAAAGATGTTCACGAGAAGTAACTTCCCAACAGGTTTTGGTCAATTGCCTGGTTATGTTAGCCACTTGGTTGGGCTGTTGAAATTATTTCCGATTCACAAGTGGCAGTCCAAGACCTACAGGTTATATCTGAGTAACCACCCGGCTCTGCTATCATTCAACGAAAGGATCAATAAGTATCTTGGAATGGATGTACAGTATGACTTTATGAATGATAATATAAAGCAGGCCTTTTCTACGGCTGTTGGGGATTTTGGAGGTTGGGAAAAAAATATATGTGATGTGGAGCCTCTTTTGGACACATACTGGCATAATCCAAAAACCAGTAAAAAGTCTAGGTTTGATTCAGAAGGGGTTTCTTGGTTGGCTGTTGGAAGAAACTTCCTTAGTCACCCTAATGAAAAAGTAAGCTTAATTTTAATTTGGTTTTACATGTGCTTGTGTTTAGCAAATAATTCAGGCATTTTGGCAAATAATTAATGTGTCTCTTCTTCTATGCAGCGAAGAGGCTTTGGCAGGAAATCAGCTGTCCCAGTTGGTTTTACCAAGGAGGAAGCAGAAGCAGCACTGGCCTACTACTGGAAAGACAATTTGGCTAAGTTTTTGTTGAATGTTATCGACAATTTTAAACCCCCAGCTAACATGGATATCAAACTCTTGTATGTTGCTTTGCCACTCTTTTCTCTTTCATTAATATGTAATATATAGATTTCTGAATGTTTTTATTTTGATTCAGGTGTGGCAATGACCTGGTTGATCCTGACTCGAGAGGTGGCAAATCTGGTGGGACTGAACTAGGTGAGGTGCAGTCTTAGTTTGTCAAATTATTTGGGTACCAAGATATTTTTCTGAGTACTATGATTGGGTACCGAGATATTTTTCTGAGTGCTATGGCTCTGGTGTTGCTTGTAGAAGAGTCCTTTTTGGGGGGAAAGACTACTTGAAAATACATAATTACCACTACTAGTTCAGATATGATTTGCCAATCTATGTACAAATTTGATCTTACCAGCTTAAACTGTTAAACAAAGGTGCGATCTGTATATCCTGCTTGTTGTTTTTATTTATTTTATTGTGTCTCTTAAGTGCATGCTGCGTTGCCGATAGTAGGAATTACGTTCGGGAGGAGACGTACCAAGGTAGCGTACTGCCTCCCGACCCAAAATATCAAAAAGTCATGATTTGGCGTTGAGATTGTAGTTGCTTGAAGATGATGTGATCTTGAGAATGGATTGATGCATTTGTTCTGAAGCCAAGCAGTTACCTAAGGATCTGCTGCCTGGAGCAGCAGGCCGTGTGGCAACCCTGATTTTCTCTGATGTGCTCGTGGGAATGGGGCACCTTTTTCTTTAAACAGGGGTATCTTACGTGGTGTGTTCAGTTGTGTGAACTGGCGCAGTCTGGCTTAAATTTTAAGCCTGGCTAGCTGAAACCTGGCCCTAGCAATACAATCATATGTTATTTGGTTACATGTATAAGCTAAGCCAGTATAGTAAAGTTTTTGTTTGGTTGCTTGGCTGCACCGATAGAATTACCATGTCCAGATGTCCTAGATGGAGGTGGACTTACCACCTTGCAACCATCGGCCAGCGCCAACCTCGCCACGGCACTGCCGGAGGCCATCTTGGGCCTTGCGCAGCACAATTGACGGCCAACGTCCAGGGCAAACATCTCCTTCTCCACGTGCTTTACCTCCACTAGCTGGCTCCATCACGCCTCTTAGGCCATGAACCAGATCGCCGATCCGCTACGGTTGAAGACAATCAATTTGGACACTGCAAAGCTTCAAATCGTTGCAGATGAGATCGATTCTGTCGATTGGGATAAAGATTTGATGACATGTGGACTTAAGGTCGCTTCGGTTATCTGTGCGCGAATGCATATTTCTTGGGTCTTGTTTAGATCCGAAAAGTTTTTGGATGATGATATTGTAGCATTTTTGTTTTTATTTGACGAACATTGTCCGATCATGGAGTAACTAGGTTTAAAAGATTCGTCTCACGATTTACAGGTAAACTATGCAATTAGTTTTGTTTTCATCTATATTTAACACTCTATGCATATGCCGTAAGATTCGATATGACGGGGAATTTTGAAAAAAATTTAGTTTTTGGGTGAACTAAACAAGGCCTTGTTCTATGTACTCATGCCACGTAGCAGCCTGCTTCGGCTAATCAGCTCAAACACGGAAATCAGATCGCTTAAGGTCGCTTTCCTCGACGTTACTCGGCAGTCAGCCATTTCTACCGTTCACTACCATCCTCCGGTCCAGCCGAGAAGGTCAGCCCAGCGGTCCACACGGGGAGGCAGTCAAGAGGCCCATCTAAAGCCCACGATAGGGGATGTTGGAGCACGCTGGTTTCTCCGCCGCCGCTGTCTTCCTCAGCGACCGTGGAGAGCGAATGACAATGTTGTCTGTTGCCGCTACCGTGGCGTCCTCACTATCTACCCCCGGCGCCTCAGCATCCGCGAAGCTGAGCTGGACCATGCATGGCGGCGAACGTGTGTCACCAGCGCGCCCTAGGCCTCCAGAGGGGTAGACGGGCACAACACTGGAGCACCTGTTCACTGACTTGCGACAAGCAGGGAGGCAGCAAGCCAGCAAGGTCATCGAGGATTGGGTCAACCCATACGCCCCATACGGGAGGCCCTGCGCCCTCACACAGCGCTAGCGTGAGCGGGTCAGTAGAGGTGGGGGCGTTGTCGCCTTGTCGGCGTATTCAGGAGTCACGACGATGTTGATCTCCCTCCGCAGCTTGCTCCGGCGCCACCAGCGTCGACGACGGATGCCATTGGCGTCCCCCACAGTCCCCACTCCCCAGTGTGGCTCCATCCGAGCCACCGTGTGGCGCGTGCGGGGAAGGCTGTGGCCTGTGGGCCGCCACTCGCCACCGCCAACGTCGAAGGGGCCAGGCAAAGAATCTGTCCGACAATGATAGGGGCTGCCTGCTGGCGCGCCAAGAGCACCCTGGCCACCGCTATTGTTATCGACGCCATGGCGACCAGGCCAGAGTTGGCGCGGGTGCGCGTACGCTCCCGTACTCGGTCCGAGGAAAGGCGCAAGGCGGACGATGACGCTCGCAGTTTCTCACCCGGTGCTTCGTGCTGAGGCAGAAGAGGCAGCGGGACAGGAAGGTGCACCGGGCGGCAATGTGGTCCCCTGCCAGGCTGCCAGACAGTTGAAGCAGAGACCGACGAGCGAAGGCGGCCGGCACTGGCCGCTGGCGACGAGGGTGACTGGGTGAGGCGGAGCATGGTGGCACCGACGCCAATGACTTTGAACAAGCGTACGTGAAGCCATCGGCGTCGATAGGCAGCCGCTCGAGGTCGAGGTAGCCCATCAGGAGTATGGGCACGCGGCGGTGTCGGAGGTCACCTGGCGTTCGTCATAAACCGACAACGGCGGCCGTCAGGCAGCGACGCCGGATGGCGCTGGCCGAGCCGCTGGTGCACGGACACACGCACGACTGGCTGTGGGCCAAGCCACTAATGCGCGGGCACCCTAGCAGCCGGGTGCGGGGGCACCGCTGGAGGACCATCGGCGTCCCTAGTCCTGGCTCGACGACAACGGCGCTGCCTCTTCTCGGTGATGACGACCGGACGTGAGGGCGTGAGGCAGAGCTTGCTCCCTCACATGGCGCTGTAGGCACGGGCGAGGTCGTCACCTCGACAGATCGGCGAGTGGCCTCTAGGTACGGTGACTGGGCAGCAGAGGATGTGCAGTGAGATCAGGGTCACCGGAGTCCTCCATCCGACGCAGAGCCTCGGACCTAACGTCCTAACCTACCCGCGGACTGCTTGGCAGGGAAGAAGGGTGAGGCAAGAGGGGACAGGGAGGAACTCCTGCTCGTGGAGACCGCCTGCATCCAAGGGTCGCCCTTTGCGACTCCGGCGTCCGCGCAGAGGGATGAGGCGAGGACGCGCCGGCGTAGCTGTCGTCGGCGGTGTCGGGGAGGAGGCCCGCAGAGGACCAGCCCCGAGTCCCGGACACCCGCGGGGCATGGCTCGGCAGGGGGTGTGGCCGAGCTGGCCGGCGTCCGCCCCCAGTTGCCGGGGCGCGCCAGTGGAAGGACTCGACGGCGCGGCAGTGCGGTGACGGAGGTCGGCTGGAGGTCGTCGAGGCGTGGAGTCGGGTCCTACTATCGTGGGGGCTGGGCCGTGAGGTCGCCCCGTTGCCGACCTCACCATCGTTGATGCCGGCAAGGGCAGGTACCTCTGCCTCCCCTGCTCCCCCACCCCCATAGGCCTCCGGCGTTGTTGGCGGCGCGAGCGACCGGGTGCCCCGCGGGGGCGGAGGGCCCGCAGAAGAGTTTGCCGGGGAGGGAGGAGAGGTGGAGGAAGGTGCCACATGTGCCGGGCTGGCAGCCACCGGTGGCGTCGGCGCGGGGGCTGCCCGGGGCACGCCATGGGCGATCCTCGCGACCTGGGGTGTGGGAACCGGGAGCGGGTCTCCCATCCTTGTTATCCACAGACGATGCGACCACCTTCCTCGGCGACTCGTTTCCTTCCCTCCCGCGATGTATTCCTCGTTGCGAGCTTGTGCCTCCGGCTTCCTCCCCTTCCAACTGCCTCGGCGTTCGGACGTCGTCGTCGTCGTCCCAAAGGCATTCCTCGCCTCGTCTGCTGGCCACGCGGCTACCGGCATTGCGCTCACCGTGTCCGGGCACTGCTCGGTGGTGAGATCAGCATCCCTTTGCCGGCGCGCAGCTCCAGCCTCCAGATGCTGCCCCCAACGCTCGAGCTCAAGTTGCAGTTGAAGCCTTGAGATTCAGTAGCGAGCTCCAGTAAGCATGTTGCAGGAAATCCATTCAGTATTTAAGTATCGAGCTCCAGTTCCATTCAGCAGGTTGCAAGAAATCTGCATGTGAAGAAGTTGTAGACTTGTAGTCCCCCATGGAAGCATAAGTATTAGCAATTTGTGCCAATTGTGATTGTATATGAAGCAGAAAATCACGGAATGAGATCCCCTGCAGTCGCCCTCTGTGTCTGCTCCCGGCAGTCGATGCATATCTGCCGTTCACTGCAATCCAAGGGAGCAGCTGAACCCAGGCGCTGCACCTGCACCTCCTTCGCACGCTGCATAGGCCCAACAACACGGCCTGTTAACACGTTCCCCTCGCTGAGTCTGTACGAATTCATTTCTCTAGTCATGTGACGATTCATTTCTTTTGCAACGCAGAAAATGTGATGATTCATGTATTACCACAAAAAAGACCATGTGATGATACTATGCAATTCGAGGAAGCAGCCGAGCCCAGACGCACTAGAAACTGACAACAGGAGGCACAGGAGCGGCACCGACGGCAGTGGCGGCGACGACGCAGGACCAGCCGCAGCACGTTGCGACACCCATTGGTGGTGACCTTGCTGTGCAGTCCTCGCTCACATAGCTCTATAGATCAGGAACCATCCACACAGACAGGGATCTGCAGAGACGATGGCAGCGCGCGCGACCAACTCGTGCGGGCGGAGCGAGTTAGCCGCCGGCGGCAGCGCGGTGTTCTTGTGCATGTATTGGCGTGCACTTGCGCAGTTTACTATCTTCGTACGCTTAGATGGGCTGCTGGGCAACTAGGCTTATCCGAGCTGCTGCGAGCGGAACGAGCTCTTCGATGCTGGCGGACAGCGTGGATGAAGCGACTGTCGGGTGCAGTCATGTAAGGTGACTGATGCAGAGGATATCATTCCGAAAATCACAGCAACTGTATGGGCATTGTTATTTTTTTAAACATCAGAGGGTACATAATATGTTCTCTTGCTGGCAGTATCGAATTACACAAAATCTGATGCATTCATATGATCTGCTCAAGGTGGTTGTACACTTACAACCATAGATTTAGCGTAACTAAAAGCTATTCTCCAAAAACAACCCCTACATATTACAAGAAATCAGCATTGAGATCACCGGTGCTTGATGTCTGCAGAACAAAAGAGCAAAATATAAAGCTCTCTGTGCATATCAAGACAAGAAAAATCATCATTTACAAATATTACCATTGTGTCTTCTAATAAAAGAGAATCAAAATTACATACAACTGTACATTTTACCATTCAATACAATTAAATAGATTATACATTTTTTGTGTTGGTAGCAAACTCTGCCTATTAGAAAACAAAACTGATTCGGTGGTGAATAAGTAAAATCTATCTCATCTCATCATGAAGGAAAAGGAACAATCAGGACATCACGCACCTATTTTCTTAGGCCTTGTTTAGTTCCAAAATTTTTTTGAGAAAGGAGCACTGTAGTACTTTCGTTTGTATGTGACAAATATTGTTCAATCATAGACTAACTAGGCTCAAAAGATTCGTCTCGCAAATTACATGTGTAATTAGTTTTTATTTTGGTCTGTATTTAGTGCTTCATGCATGTGTTCAAAGATTCGATGTGACAGAGAATCTTGAAAATTTTTGGGTTTTGATAAGGAACTAAACAAGGCCTTACATCTCAATATACAGATTTTGGCCTTGTTCAGTTCCCAAAAAGTTTTGCTTTCGGGTACTGTAGCACATTCGTTTTTATTTGGCAAATATCGTCTAATTATGGACTAACTAAGTTAAAAAGATTTATCTCACGATTTACAGGCAAATTGTGCAATTAGTTTTTGTTTTTATCTATATTTAATGCTCTATACATGTGCCGCAATATTCGATGTGACATAATCTTGAAAAGTTTTTGGTTTTTGGGACAAGACTTTTTCATTCAAGGGTTCAATCAGTTTGGGCTCATCTACTGGAAGAGGTCGAAAGCAACCAAATTAAAGGGACATGGGGCCCGCTTGTTCATCATAAGGAAATGTTGGCACGCACGCTGGTTAGCCCACAAATCTGCTCAGTCTTTTGATATACTAGCAAATATTATCTAGATTATATATGAATATGAAATTATGAGCTAATTATCTCTTGCTTAGATTGACGCCGCGCCATTAACATCGATATGTGACAATAGAACCATATACTAAGCTTAGGATACGTAATTACGTACGTAGATAGACAAACAAATAATCTACGAGCTGCTAGATTAGCTCATTTACGTTATTCATGTGTGCCACGGGAAACTCACTGCAGGCTGTATAATTTGGCATCGTCTAGCGCCTTGTACGTAGCAGATCGAGCCCAGTCTGCATGGCGGCCTTGGGCCTGGTCTCGAAACTCGATCATGCACCCAAGCTTCAAGACGTACCATGGCCGTCCTCAGCGGCGTATGCGGGAGGACAGGTCCTGGCGGAGCACACTATTCCAAGGATTACTATCAAACAAAAAAAAATCAGCTAAGCAAAGAGCACAAAAGACAGGAAAACGAAGAAAGATGCATACATGATGCGCATACATGATGGCATGATGAATGAGGACTGATGAACCAATTCGAATCTTTCTTTTACACGCTAGGAGTTACATCTTACATGTAAGATCATGATGACGAAGGACTCATATAGTATAGTATAACTTCTATCGAACAGTTATTATATAGAAAAAGAGCCCCTAAAAAAATTTGCTCTTTTAGCCAAGTTTCGGTGGTGTATGATCTAGAAATTGTTTGAATATAATTAAGTTGAACACCAACAAATGCGTGAATATATTTAAGCTGAATGACAACGTACAATTTGTTTCTTTGAAACCAGTGTTGAATTTTGCAGTGGAAGGTTGCTTGCAAATATACACACACAAATATAGAGAACCAGCGCAACATAAGAATGAAGACTTTAAGTTTTGGCACACAAAAAGTTATGGCTAAAAGCACTGTTTGCTGATATGTTGTGAGAGAAAAACATTCTCAAACGTACAAGCTCTGTAGTTGAAAGCCTAAAACCACTATTTAGATAATTCGGACCATTCACATGTTTTATTTTATATACAGTAAGTATACAATATTTTATTTATTGTCTTTAAGTTACAAACTTGACGATCAGCAGCATTATGAGTTTAAGTTTACGACATACGAAGTATATATGGGCAATGAGCCGGCCTGCCTCGGCATGACCCGGTACCGGGCCGGCACGGCCTGATAGCAACCGGGCTGACTAGGCGGGCCATGCCTCTCGGGCACGTGGGTCTAGCCTTTGGCCCAGACACGACACTATAAACCGATTTTCGTGTCGTGCTGGCTCGTCAGGCACGACAATAGTTGCAGACCATACCAGTCCATAGCCCACTTTAGAGTAAAACATATAAAAAAATTCATCTCAAAACCAAATTTTTAAATTTCAATCAACACTCTGTGCCTGCCGACGAGCAAGTCCACACACATGCCACTTTGCTGTTTTCCTATAGAAAAAATAAAAGAAGAAATACACCTAGAATATATACTTATGCAACAAGTGTGAACCATCCATCACTTGATCTCTATGAAGAAAAGATACTTCCGTAATTAGTTCTTACTAAAAAATTGCAGTGAGAAAAAATACTCCTTGTGACAAAATAAACGATCAGGTAATCAGGCTTCTAGTCTCATCATTAAATTCTAGATCTATTGAATAATATGATCTCATCATTAAATGGCCAATAACAAGACTTATAATACAATAAAATAAATTGCGTAGCGCAGTGGTCAATTCTTTTTTGTCACAAGTTCAGCTCCTTCACCGACTGCCAAAATACAAAGTGTTTGCCACTGAACATGAGCTCAAAAAAACATCAACTCAAAATACATAGCGTTTGTCACACGGGGTGTTTCACCTCTTAACAATCTCAACAACTCAGTTTCAGAGTGAGGTCCTCCTTCAAAAGAACTACTATTAGCACATTAAAATTAGAATAAGGTCACTTGGGCAGAGTTACTATTAGTCATTGAGGCCTGCTGCTGAAGACCATAGCTACCGAAAGTGATACATAGGTAAATTAGGTAAAAAACAAACTGACCCATTATTTGCTTGCAAGTGCAACTGTAGATCCCCTGCTGAAAAACAAAAGAACAAAAAGTAAATGTATATAGTAGAGATGTCACCACGTCAAAAGGCATTGGAGTTGGCAAGAGGTCACCTCTGAACCAGCGTAAATTGGAGTTACAGAATTATGTCGGAGCATATAAATTTGATAGATGTTATTTTTTTGCACAACCTTGTTTTAACACTTCCATTTCTTCATTAATTATTCAAACAAGAATTTTTTTACAATAGTTTGGAGAGGCGATGAGAAGCGATAGGTGTGTCTATGGACGGTGGACCCAGAACATGAGAAAGCGATAAGAGGCGATGAAAGTAAGGTGACAAGAGGCGTGTCACACCCTGGCTTTTAAAATAAGACCAGAGTCGTCATATGTGTACCCAGGAAGTCCACACATATAACAAAAGAATAGAAATATCAGAATCAATGTTATATATAGCGGAAAAACATATTTATAATAACACTTACAAAACATCAGAGTACGCGGAAACAGTAGCTAAACTTCTTAGGCTCCAATCTTCTCAGGGACGGTTGACTGGGGGCTCCGTACGCCAAGCACTTCCCATAAGCTTCTAGAAAACTCCATGATCTCTTTATCCTTCTTCTGAGCAGCACTTTACTACACACTGGGGGTGTGGGGGAAATAGCAAGGGTGAGTTCATGTCGAACTCAGCGAGTACAGACGGAAAGTATAATGACATGCAAGGCTTAATCAAAGGAAAAGCTGACACTGTTTAACTGCAGGTGAGCTTTTTAGTTGGTACACTTTTATTACAATTCTTTTATTAAAACAACCTATTACTAAATATGAGTGAAGCATCCCAACCCTTAATTAGATGAAAGTATATTAACAATTTTATTAATCATCATTATAATTATTACCGGGGTAGCAACCTCAGATAGTAACTCGGGGTAGCAACCCCATTAAGGTCATGGGATAGCAATCCCAATTTAGAACACAGGATAGCAATCCTGCCAACACGGAATAGCCATTCTGCCAAAGCACGAGGTAGCAACCTCAACCAAATTTTCGCCTCCAAGTATCCAGTGAATCCAATTTGCTCATCAAGTGAGGGTCTGGGCCGCTCGTGACCGTGAGCACGGCTGATATATCAGTTTTACACTCTGCAGAGGTGTGCACTTTCACTCCAAGTCGTGATTCCCATTTGCCCGGGGTCGCGACTCCCCAAAACACTTCCAAGGTGAGCAGGCAGGGTCTCACTACGAGACTTTTCACAGGGTCCAACTAATAGGATGCCACTCGCAAGTTTTCGCCGGGGCGCTCGACAGTCGATACCCATAGCCATGGCGTACCGAGCAGCCGCTAACTTAATATTCATTACCCAAGTTACTTCCTCACGCCTACCCGGAAAGTAACACCCTACTAGTGGAGGTCCTGCTAATTAGTCAAGCCAGAGCCCATATAGCTTGGAGCTGCACTGTAAGTCCCAGGGGGCCGCTCCCTGACTAAGTCCTTACGGAGAGCAGAGACGGGTACGCCCGGCAAACCGGACCACCAACAGTACCCGCTCCCCCTGTCCTCAACCGAACCACGATGCTCGCAAGCACCGCAACATCTCCATCACCGAAGTGACCATTGTTCATCATTTAATCATTTATCATCATTGAATAATTTATTAAGCAAGATCATTATTTTTATTATTATATAGATTAGATGAGTAGAGCAACTAAGCATATCTACTGTTCACTATACTACCCATGTATAAACCCAGGTATACAAGGAATATAGTAGAAGACTAGTCATGTCCTTAGGGTTTGCAGTATTAAGACACATGCAATGGAAAGTAAATGTATTTAAAGTTCATAGGTACAATATGATCAAAGGGTGTCTGCACTTGCCTTATTTCCCCAAAGTATAATTGCTCAGAAGTCTTCAATTTCTATCTCTGATCTTTAGCCTCTGCTATGCATATTGGTCCTCAGCTCCGGGTCTTCAGCGCTATTGAACCGATCTTCAGCTATTCGCGGGCCACATCAAACCGCAACACAAGCAAACACACTAGAAAGCAAACAAACAAGCACATAACTACTATGAACACACACCAAACAAAGAAGACACTTTGAGAAGCGGGCACTAAATGACATAGCTCGATATTACGATCGTAAAAGCGCAAGAACAACAGAAAGCGGAGCTATCAATAAAGAGCTACCGTTAGCAAGGACATGTCCAATGAGATGTGTGCGACATAACAGAGAAGACGGGACTATAAGCTTAATTTATTTTAGTTAATGAAATAAGATTGGTCATTTAAGAGAAATATCCTAATGTTGAATTAACCGAATTAAATTACAAAAGTCGAAGTTACCCTTGGACATATTTTTATTTATAAATACTTTAGAGTATTAAAGTCATTTAAGCATTTATAATTTTAGAAGACATAAAACATGCAAGAGCAACTACTTGATTCACTATGTATATATTCCGAGGTTGATCTAAGCAAGTCATAATTGAAACGTCATTTATGTTGATGTTAATCATATTAACATTAATTATAAAAGGCTAAAGTAGTTGAATTGATTTTAATTCAAAAAAACATATTAGATAAAAATTAACCAAATTAATTATACGATTCATGTTTGACTAAATAAACTGTACTTAAGAAACATATAAGCTAATATTAGCACTTATTTATTCATAAAGGTTGAAATTATAAACTTAAGTCACTTTTAATTTAGAAGAGCATTCACTAATAATTAACCAAATTCATATGATTAAATTTATAAACACATAACATGGTAAATATCATAACTTACATCAAAGCAACGAGAACGGAATTATAAAACCCTAAATCACTTTTTAATAAAACTATTAAATAGTTATTAATCAAATTACATTCAAATAAATAATTAATAAAAGAGTTTTATTAAATTTACTTTTACTGTGTAGATCATGACAACACAAATCTAAGGCAACAAGAATCGTTCGAAACGGACTTAACCGTGAAACGCCGAAGATAAAACGATTAAATAACTGCTGGGTGGCAAACTCGTAATTACCGTCATCTTCAACCTCGGTCTGTTGGAGATCGTTGCCATAGCAGCCATGGTGCGCTGCACCCGCGCCGGATGCAGGGGCCTCGGCCGCGGGTTTGCTGGCCGGCAACGGCGCGCAGCCACGCAGCAGCGCTAGGCCACGACGGTGCAGGGCCGAGGTGAGGCCGGCTGTCCTGCACGCACGTGCACAGCACGGACGGCGGCAGCCTGCTGCTCCTGCGCACGCGAACGGCGCGGGACGAGCAGCGTAGGACCGTGAGATGGGGCGGCAGCGGAGGACGGGGTCGCGTCGGATGGCGGCGCTTGACGTCGGGACGGCCGGGAACGAAGATGAGGGCCGGCCATGGATGAACCTCGCCGGAGACAAGGAAGATGAGATGAGAAACATGTTAAACGGTGATGGATTTTTGTAAACAAATACACCACGGCGAAGAGAATGACGAGGGCTACCTCGTCATGGTGATGGCTAACGCCGGGACGCCGTGGTTTTGTCGGAAAAACTCACCGGAGAGTTCGCCGGAAACCTAGCTTTTGCAAACTTCGGCGAGAGATGGAGGGAGCTACGGGTGGCGGCTCGCGATGGGATTTTTAGATCTGTGATCAGCGCGACGAGACGAACACCGGCATATATATAGGTCTAGGGTTTGGAAACGTTTCAAAAATTATTAATTACGGGATTTTTATAAATTCATTTTTAGTTCAAAATAATTCCAGAAAAAGCTGAAATTATTTTAAAGCCCTGAAAAATATTTCCAAAATTCTAAAAATTAAAGGAAAACTTTTAGAGATATATTGAGAGTTGATCAATCCAAAAAAAGTTTTTGGTGTCCATGAAAAAGAATTTTAGAGCATATAAAAAAAGATTTTGTTCTAGGAAAATGGGAAAAAGTTCTGAAAAAGTTTTGGAAAATTCTCGGGAAGGATCGGACGGCGTCTAAACGTATTTGTAAAATCTTAGCATGCACAAAAACAACAAACCCAAGTAAAAACTAGAGAACAAAGCACACAATAACAAAACAAAACGCCCTTCACTTTTCTTTACAAAAATTTTAGAATTTCACATTTTTCTCATTTTATAATGACAATAATTAATAAAATAAATCTTGTAATATTTTTAAAAAAATTTTAAATCCTTATTTAATTTAGTGTTTTCTAATAACAATCCAAAATTAGAAAATTTTAGAGTGTTATAAGGCGATAAGTGTGTCTATGGTCGGTGGGTCCATATGTGTCACGTCACCTCATTCGCTTCCCATGGCCTCCGAAATTGAGAGGATTAGGATCTAAAAACATAGACGCGATAATTTCTTTTTCGTAGTTCTTTTTTTCATTGAAGGGTAAAAGGGTAAATCTATAATTATAAAAATAATGATTCAAATACTATAGTTAGAGTGCATGATTTAAGTACTATAGTTAGATGTATATTTTCTTAAAAAAGTATAGTTGGAATGAATAATTCACAGTATAGTTGAATAAACATTTTATTTCTAGGGTTCATTTGAGCTTCAGCACTCTGACTAGATCCGTCCATGGCGGCGCAGAGGGCCCCTCCCGGCCTGGATCCGGCCAAGGGCGGCGTGGAGGTGGGCTGCCTAGCCTCGATCCGGTCAACGACAGCGCGGGTTGGCCTCGATTCCTAGCGTGGAAGAGACTGCTCGACCTCAATCTGGTGAACGGCGGTGTTGCTGCTCGAGCTCCGTCAAAGGGCGAAGCGGAGGAAGGCCCTCCCGCTTTTGATTGGGCTAAGGCAGCATGGAGGAGGGCCGACTGGCGTTGGGGTCATCGAGCTTGTCGTAATCCGCTGCGGTTACCTGCGACGACATTGGATGAAGATGCCATTGGAGGTCTCGGCAATGGGCTTTCTTATGGCCGTCCCATCCCATCCCTGGCGGTGGCAACCAGATCATCCAGCTCGGCCATGTCAGGTGCATATTCTAGATGAATCCCCATCAGTTAATTGAATATATGTTAGGTGAAAACAATTTCCTGCAAATTTGTGATTCAAAACATGAGATGTACACTCTTCTGATGAGGTTGCTTTCCAGGAATCAAAATTACTATGACAACAATGCTCTAAATTCTTCAGCAAATGAGGATGTTGAGACAAGGTACTAACATGGATAATATTGCTGGGCCTTCAGTTTCAGAGTTTGATGTACTAAAGCAAGGGGGCCATAGATGTGCACGGTCATCAATATGACCTGCCATCAGTTTCAAGTCATGCATATTCAAACACAACACAGCCAAATACTACAATGGAAGACCCACAAGGAAACACACAAGCACAACCCCTTTCCTATGTTTTGGCTTACTGGTACATTCCTCTTTTTCTCATTGGAAATAGGATCACTGACAGTTCTAATATGATAAAATAAGAGCTAGAAACTTAACTTTCACCTATATAAAACTTGTCCTTTTGATTTGTTGCCTTGATCACAGAAGGATTAAGTTGACCAACATTAAGCTTTGATGAAGTTACAAATTTATTTGTTTAGCTTCGGTTGAGGTAGAAAATAATAGCGTGGATGTTCAGTAGTAAGTCTTTGCTTGCTATTTCTATTGCATTAATTGCTTTAATGGTTTTGGGGTCTTTTTCTTTCAACAATCCCCAGGGGGTTCCTTCCCAGCCATTGCACCAACTCTGGCAGCACAGCTACTAAACCTTCTGTGCTCTCTTGGGAGATGCCTCTCTACGCTGCCAGGTTACATGCAAGCCTTGGCACGCTGCATTGTGAAGCAAGACTAGCTGAACTGCCGTCTTGAACGCTGTTGAGCAGAGGACGATCCATCCAACAACGATGAAGTGTTTTGTTTTTCTTGCAGTTGTGTGTTCTGGAACTAAATTAGGTTGTCATGGTTTTTACTTGATAGTGAGTGGTGTTGCAGAGATGCTATCTTGTAACGGTGAAGTCCTAACTCATCTAACAGATATGCTTCTCATAACCCTGCAATGTGCCATTTTGTTCTTGATGCCTAGAAGCTTCTATGTGTCGCAGCTAGACGCCTAGACTTGCATGTATGCTTATAAAGAGTGTGGGTTTTGTTGGCTTTGAGGAGCTTTGAAGATCCCAGCAATATTAGAAGTCAAAAATTGATCACCCTTCCTTTTCCATGTTATATACGAATTGATCATCAAACAATTATAGTTTTATAATTAATCTATGTTAATACTTCAAATTAGTGTCAAACATCCGATACGATAAAGACTAATTTTAAGTCTCTAGAAACAAACCCCTTCCAAGATTCACTAATAGCTCAATGTCATACACACACGCAAGGTGTTGCATACAATAAAAAACCTTTATCAGCAAGTATGACACGGTCCTATGTAAGATCTCCATTGTCGAACATGCCAATTAAGACGATGGCCTGTCTTGAAGAAAGTAGCAATGGCTCGTTATGTTTCCTTGTCCATGTGTTGTTTCAAACTGCCAGGTAACCAAGTACAATGATGGATTCAACACCCATCTCAAGGAAAATACTAATTAGCAATTACAATAAGCTACTGATGTACTATTTTTCAGCAAGTTAAACTCATACTTAGGTGAGATGACCTCAAAATTTGACTTCTCCAACACTATATATACATCTTCACAAGCAAATACCAGTTACATATTTTGAGTGGAGTACATAAAACAAGACTGCTGGGTCGACAGATCTGAGTTACTTGAGACATTAGCTATGTAGCTTTCTTCCTTATAATGCCTTCCAAAGTGAGATCATTGATCTTCACAGCAATGATGAAATCATTACTTGTTAAACCTCCTATAAACACAATAAATATGATCAATACCAGAGCCAAGGCATGCCTCAATTTTTAATAGAAAGTAAGTTGGCTGGGTTTCCAGCTCACAATTGAAGTGCAATTGCATAACATTGACACCCAAAACAAGCTCTAACAGACACCTAGTGTAGCAATTTTAAAAAGGAAACAGACACCTAGTGCAAAACCATTAGCGGTAGTAGATAGACTAAAGTAAGAGTTCAGTTTGATCCCATCCCTACAGTTCATCTCCATAGTTGTGAACTTTAGCAGAATAAAGGGTTGACTATTTATTGGCCAAAGAAATAAAGAAAATAGGTAATGTGAAGAAAAGAAAGGACCTTCTTCCTCAGCGATAGCAGCAACAAGCTGAAAGAACTCAAGTGCTTTAACAAAGTTCTTCACCTTCAATGCTCTATGTAATTTCAGAATAATAGAATTGCTAGAAAGTTCACAATATCTGCATGTTTTGGTGCTACGAAACTATATCTTATTACTATTACAAAATTCCTCAAAGGAGGTTGGTTGGCAACTATAATCTAAAGAAAAAAATATTTAAAGCCACCAGATAATGATAACCTCACCTTTTATATATCAGATTATAACCCAAAGGTGTTTGGTGACAATATTCTCTGTTTTTTAGCAGTAAAAGAAAAATAATTAACATTACATAAGAACATGTATTATGCAACCTATCAAGCAGCCCATTTTTTTCACTTTCAACATTTAAAGCAATAAATCCATAGAACATCGGCAACTGAAAGCCAGTGTACATTCACGTTTAACTCTGAACATTCTTAATCAAGATAAATTCTAAAAAAATTGTTGCAGTTTGAACAGTCAGTGAACTGTAAACTAAGAACCAGTTTTTAGCTTTTTAACACTATACAATTTAAAGGCACTCATATAATATATATATATATATATATATATATATATATATATATATATATATATATCCAAAAAAAATCTAACTAACAATAGCAACTGTACTAATCCTCCCCCACTCCAAGTGATTAATTTTTGAAAAAATTAGATACTCCATCTACTAGCTGCAATCAATTTAACCAGCAGGCATGACAACCTAAAAGAAATTTGACCATTACTAAGCAGTAAAAAGAATTCATAATAATTGTAGTATACCTCAGTTTGATGTTCACTAAAATTAACTATTTTCCTAAAATAAGGAAGCATTAAGCAATTAAAAGGATACGTATTAAAGATTTAGGAATTAATTAAACAGAAACTAAACATTTTTTAGATACACGAGTTTCTAATTCAAATTAGAACAAAAATCCTCTAGATCCATAACCCTACAACAAATTGCCTCCAGAAGATGATGGCATTACCATTGTAAAAGGTCTCTAGCCCGTGCTAACTTTATGGATGTTGAGGCCTACAGTACGTAAGGTTACAGCTCAACAGTTGCTACGCTAAAAGGATAGAAATCAACAACATACAGTTTCAGTCAGTCCATACTCAACTACTGTAAAAATTATATTCTAGATTACTTACTGTGAAAATTATATTTAGACTCCTTACTATAAGAAAACATCAGTTGTCATGTCATGTATGTTTTTATGCACTGAGAAGCTAGACTTACTCAACTTTATAGAGCTATTACTGACAAAACCGTATCCTTCTGGTAGAGATTGTTTCTGGCAGGCATGGACAATACATAACAACATGATACATAATACCAGAAATCTGAGGGTAGCTGACCCTATTGATTTCTTACTTAATTGAGAGTCTCTATAGTAGCTTCAACAAAGGATGAGCAAGAAAAAAGAAAGGTCTGGACATACAGCAAGGATCTTCAAAAACAAGCAACAATTGAACTTACTACACTGAGTGGTGATCAGAGATAGATACTTCTACTTAGTGACTTGAGAGATCACATCGAAATTAGCTATCCATTTGCTATCACCACCATACACATGTACGGCTTATCTTCAGAAACCTGAAAAAGATTCTACAACAGGTTAGATGTGAAAATCACAAACACACAAGTTGGCTCACTAAAATTTTCAGAACCTGCAAAATCTTGTCCCATATTCCAATATTTTACAAGCTGCAAAATCTTGTCCCATCTTTAAAATTAGAATTAGTTAGCAACCTACAACATATCATGTGCAGAGAGTTCTGAACCTGCAACCAACTGTAAGTTGCAGAGAGATTTGCACAATTTTTCAATCTCTTGTAGCCCAAGCTAAGAACAAATTCTCCTTTGCATATATACATCTGAACTTGCAGCCAATTGTAAGTTGCATAGTAAAATTTTTGGGAAAAAATCAGAGTGAAAAGAGGAAGCTAGAGATACCTGTAGATAGCTCTGGACCTCATCTTTAACTTTGTTGCCATCATTTATCCAAATTTCAATCTGTATGATTTTCATTCGCTTATAGCTCGAACTGAGAAGCTAAGACTCTTGCTGCAAGAAAAAAAGCAAAACATATATAGTTATTGTGGTTGTATACATATTAGGTCATTTCAATATATATTCCATAATTAATGGCTTGTACAGAGAAAAATTTTGTGCATTCTCCAATGCCCCTAAACTGGTTGTGATCCAACATATCATAATTCAATCTAGTAACATGTAGATTGCATTAATGTGAAGTTAAGACTTACTCAACTCTATAGAGCTAATATTGACATCACCATAGCCTGTTGCAGCCATATAATTTAAAAAATGGCAGATTATTTTTGTGAAACAGATCAAATAGCTCAATCCTGCATAGTACAACAACCGCCAGTTAGATACCCCGAACAGCAAGTTAACTTAAATTCACAAAAATAAATCTTATACAAGTATGTAGGTGTGGGGGTATAAACCACTATACCCTCATGGGCCGATATGGGCCGCACCATCAGAGGTGGCTCGGCCCACAAGATGAAGACGTGCGGCACATGACGCTGGTCGACGTGCACCGCAAGGCTACAAGATATTGTACCAAATAGGATAGTTTACTTGTAACTCTGTCCCTTCACGATATATAAGGAGGGGCAGGGGTCCCCTAGAGGACAAGTCATATACACATTATTCTCTCAATACAATCCAATACAACCAGACGCAGGACGTAGGTATTACGCCCACACGGCGGCCGAACCTGGATAAAAACCTTGTCCGTGTCTTGCGTCACCATCAAGTTCGTAGCTTGCACACCGTCTACCGATAAACTACTACTGTGGGTATACCCCAAGGTAGACTGCCGACTAGCTTTCATGGACAGTGGCGCGCCAGGTAGGGGGTGTGCGTACAGCTTCCCAGACGAACAAGATGGCTATCATCCCCGACTTCGCGGCCATGGCGGACAGCTTCACGTTCACCGTCAGCTTCAACAGCTTCACCGCCACGACCACGGAGGAGGCGTAGATCCGATCTGCGCCAATCACTTTTTCATCGACGTCGGCCGTGGCTTCGACCATGCTGGCTACGACTCTGACTACTCCAGCAACGTCTCCGACCACGCCGACAACGCGTCACCTGCTTCCCTGCTACAAAGGAAGGCAGATCGACGACACCGACCTGCTCGAGCTATTGACTAAGTTTTTGGCCTACTTGCTCTGACCGTCAGTCGCAATAATAATCGCCGCGAAGAACGGCGCTACGATAACCGCGACCACCGTCATGACAACAAGTAAAAAAGCTCGAGGGCCAGACAATTTTGTCGTCACCGACCAGACTTTCGTCCAAAGATAAGTACACTTCTAATATTTTATTTATTTTTGGCATAATATTTTTTATTATCCTTCAAAACAACTTTTTGGTTAGCCGACTAGTTTTTTCTTCTACACGAGTTTTCCAGAGCCGGTACTGTCTCTGCCTCCTCCCTACACGTGCATGAGATCCGCCCTCTGCGTTCCGGATGGTCGGCAGTAGCTCTCTGGCGAGGCTAGCAATCCCACGCATGTCTAGGTTCCGCACCTCATGCTGATTGTTGGCTAGACCAGAGCTGGTACAAGCTCTAGGATGAATTAACTACTCGTGCTAATTTTATAGCAAAAATCTAAAATTTATCTCAGTACTGATTTTTTATCTAGAGTTTATTTATACATCATGTACTACTTATTGTCTATATTTATTTTTCAGGAGTTTGGCCTAGTCGACAAGCTATGCTCGAGGACTCGTCGACTATTCCCTACGCTGTGCCCGGGGACTGCTCCGACCACCGAGCACGTTTACGTTCCCAACCACGCTCGGAGACTTGTCGACTACTCTCTACGCTGTGCTTGAAGACTGTGCCGACCACCGAGCACGTTTATGTTCCCAACCACGCTCGGGGACTTGTCCACCAGTCCCTACGCCGTGCTCGGGGACTGTACCGACCACCGAGCACGTCTACATTCTCAACCGTGCTCGAGGACTCATCAATCACTCCCTTCACTGTGCTTGGGCTTACTTCGATCACTCTCGAACCACAGCTTGGGGACTGTTCTTCTCAGTTACATATGAATTGGACTCATATACAACTGAGGGGTAATTTTATTTCTTAGACCTTGCTACAAGGCTCATACTTCGCCTTCCAGCAAGCTCGGAGACTACATCGGTACGATGCATCTGGCGATGCATCTCAGTTTTGGAATTTCTATGAAGACTTTTTTGACCCTGCCACCACGTGCCTACGTCACCTACTACCAGGCTCGGGGACTAAGTAGGCACACTTCACCTTGCGGTGAACATGCTTGCTTTTTAAAAGTCTGTACTTTTCAAAAAAGTAAAGTGGACACACTTCACCAGGAAGAAATCTTTTTTGATTTAGAGCACCATACATTCTTCGAACAACCTGCTTCTTCGATGTCAATGTTGATCAGCTGTCTTTTGAGTTGGTTAAAATACCGTTGCAATTGTTTGGGCGACTTTCCTGCTTAATGAAGACGTCAAGCCTCACTGGTCGAAGAAGCTCAAGACGGCGTGTTACATCACAATACATGGTGCTCGGGGACTAGCTGTGGGGGTATAAACCCCTATACCCTCATGGGCCGATATGGGCCGCACCATCAGAGGTGGCTCGGCCCACAAGATGAAGACGTGCGGCACATGACGCTGGTCGACGTGCACCGCAAGACTACAAGATATTGTACCAAATAGGATAGTTTACTTGTAACTCTGTCCCTTCACGATATATAAGGAGGGGCAAGGGTCCCCTAGAGGACAAGTCATATACACATTATTCTCTCAATACAATCCAATACAACCAGACGCAGGACGTAGGTATTACGCCCACACGGCGGCCGAACCTGGATAAAAACCTTGTCCGTGTCTTGCGTCACCATCAAGTTCGTAGCTTGCGCACCGTCTACCGATAAACTACTACCGTGAGTATATCCCAAGATAGACTGCCGACTAGCTTTCGTCGACAGTAGGGGTTACTCAGTACTCTAATTAGTAATTACCACCTGTATGATAAATTTTTGGTATATAGTATTTTTTATGCTAAGTAACATGGGCCGCCAGCGTGAAGTGACTCGTGCAATATATATATATATATATATATATATATATATATATATATATATATATATATATATATATATGTATATAGAATTATATGGTGTTAATTAAGTTCGTGTGTTCAATGATCTCTAGATCAATCCATGGAGTAGAAGTTGGTCATAAATAATTATTGGCTCAAAATAACTATGTGGATATTCTCTATACCCATGATTATACACACAAGAGATTTTTGCTATGTCACGTATAAAGGTGATGAGGAATACGTATACTTTACAAGCTGGCTGAATTTGGTCGTGTCTCATGACATACTAAAGGTTTATTAGAGCTCCATGCGTGCATACATGCATGGCGAGCCACCACGCGCGAGGCAACATGTTGCTGGTCTCGTCGAGGAGCCAGTCAGCAGAGCCGCGCCGTAAAGCGTTGTGCCTCGATGTGGCGCGACAAGTGAGCTGGTCGTGGAGTGCGCGCTGTGGAGAGTCTGACTCGAATACTAATAAGATACAAACTTATTTAGATCCATGATCTAAAAGGGATATAATTTATATGACATATATGAATGCAATATATTGCAGTGATATACGGAGGGCTAAACAATCAATTAGTTTGTGTGCAAATAGGGCACAATCTTATCGCCTGCCATCCCAACCTGCAGCCACGCATGGAGCTTGAGGAACCACGCAGCGGATTAAGGGTCTGTTTAGATGCAGCCAAACAGCCAAAACTTTTGGAGAAATGAGCACTTTTTGGAAGAATGGATCTAAATAGGGGCTTGTAAACTTGGCTGTAAAGATTTGGAATTTGGGACCTTGGAGCCCCAAAACTGTGTAAACCTGCTTGGGTACCCGTGTCATGTGTCTTGCAGACCAAAAAATTTGAGAAGCATCTAAATACCTACTTAAATTTAAAGTTTACAGCCAAAAGTTTTGGGATGTAAAGATTTGGGATCTAAACATGCCCTAAAGCAGAGTGATTAACTTCATCGTAAGTATACCGGACTCGTGCCCGTAACAAACTCATGCCCACGCACAGGAGTAATAGATAATAATTCATGGTCAATGACAGATCGCGTACGTGTATATACACACGTATGCTAAGCCGATGGGAGTCGTTAAAAAGGCAATTTTCTTAGTCATGGGCTGTCGGTTGTAAAGATAGAACTTCCTTTTGGATCTAATCTTAACGTGTTTGCTTGGCGAAGAGGCCAACACCTCCTGCTCTCCCTATATAAATCAACGCCCTGGCCAACAGAGGGTTGATCGGTTCCTGCCTTTTTAGCTCTAAGTATTGACGTACACGTCGCCAGGGCTCTGCCAGATTCGATCGCCCTGCTCCTTGACGCACACGCCGCCAGGCTCTGATTCGATCGCCCCTGCTCGTTGACGCACACGCCGCCAGGCTCTTTGGCTCAACGCATAAACACCCATCGTTTCCAGGCATCCAGGCTCCGCACGCCGTACATCCAGGCTAAGGCCAAAAGCTGCTGCACCCTCCACGCCAACAAGCTGCCGAGACGCAAGTCAGCGCCAATCCCTTCCGCATCGAACGAGTTCACGTCCATCAAGCCGGCGACATCTTCAAGTTAACCAAGACCATGTCATCTATGCCGGCTGTTATGTTTCCTGGTGAGCAATCAGTCAAGATGTGATACAGATCTGTGTAAATATTATGATATGGCAAGAATCATCTATTCTTTTAATCTGCTATCGTGAGAAGGCCAGCAATTTGATGACATCATAACCCTCGCCGCGCGAGGTCGTTGTCAAGTTGCTGATGATGAAGTCGAGTAATAAAAAAAATCAAGACACATGAGACGGAACGCCCCGCTCGTTGCAGCGCGCGAGACAGAAATTTCAGTTCGTAGCGATGGCGGCGGAGAGGTCGTTTTGGCCTGCTCTATTATTCCTACGGCGGCGGAGAGGTCGTTTTGGTCTACTCTATTATTCCTGCGGCGGCGGAGAGTGTACGCTGAAAGTCGTTTGTTCTTTTGATCTACTATCGTGAGAAGGCCAGCAACTTGACGACGTCAGAACCCTCACCGTGCGAGGTCGTCTATCAAGTTGCTAATGACAAAGTCAGGGTGTATATATATAGAAAAAGAGGCAAGACGCACGAGATGGAAATTTTCGCTCGTTGCGGGGCTCGAGATGGGAACGCCCGCTTTTCGTGATGATAAAAAGGTAAGATGCACGAGATGGAAACCCCGCTCGCCACAGCGCGCAATATGGGAAACCCCCGCTTGTTGCGATAATGAAAAGTCAAGACACAAGATGAGAACGCCTCGTTTTGTTATGAAATATTGATGTCGGAAGGCTGTTGATTTATTCTCATGAGAAGGCATCGTCTAAATCATACTTATACCGCTAACTTGTGGCGGGTTTCTACTATATATTTATCTATGTTTAGTACCGACGAGGCTAGACGAAACTCTGGCCAAGTGCGGACGAAGCGAGGTGACTAGTCCATCTACACATCCCAATTAACGGGATCGGACACATCGTTGCTGGGCACCGACGAGACAAAAGCAACTTACACATGTCCGTGTTAATGAAGGCCGGCGTACATGACTGGGCTCCGACGAGGCAAAAGTCATCCCCTTCATCAACATGCTTCGTTTATTATTCCGACGTGGCGATGGCGATGTCACGACCGAGTTTCGGCGACATAAAGCCACCCATAATTATTATACCATATATCGCATATGGTTATGACGACGATCAATTAAATACTTGACGATCATAAAGCGCAGCTTAATCGGAGGTTTTTCGCAAGCTCGTCTTGCAGATGTAATTAACTAGACGCGCCCAATAGGCCCCGGGAATCAGCGAACTACACAAATTTTCTACAAGTCAGACCTCTCCTTAAGCATGACGCTGAAGACGGAAGAAGACTTTTTTTCGTTGGTCATATATTTTGTATATTCAAGAAAGAATTAATGAAATATGTGGTTCTCGAATGTGTGTGCATGTGTCTTCCTTGCATTACATTATTTGTTTATGTCTTCGCTCGGTTTTTGACCAAACACCACCTCAGTCCTCTTTAATCATTCAATCACAATCATTGGCTTATTCATTTGACTGATAAGCTATAACAGAAAGTACTGTTAGTTGATTTGTTATGAGAGAGAAATACTGTTGAATGACTAACAGATTCGGCTGATAAATTCAAACGAACAAGCTTGCATGCCTGCTTAGGTGCCATTTGGAACGTGAAATTCTTTTCTGTCCTATTCTTTCTTATGAAAATGAACTGATGAAACTTTTCTGTACCATTCTTATCAAATTTTTTTGTATCATTCTTATCAAAATTTTGTGTTTAATGGGGCCTTAAATACTCTCTATCAGGGAATGCTTCAATTCATAGAATCCATGCCAGTTAATTTTTTTCAACTTGATCAACTTTATAGAAAAAATAAATATCTTATAAAAATATATTTTATGATAAATTTAATAGTACTAATTTGATACATAAATCTTTGTGTTTTTTTTTAAAAAAATTAATCAAAATTTTAAAAAAATTAAAAAACAACTTTATGAATTGAAGCTTTGAGAGAGAGAGAGTAATTCATCAACGAAAGGGGTTCTACTTGCAAATGTGCTGCTGATCATCCTCGATTCCAACAATCCTGCCTCGTGTCACGCGGCGGCGCTTCGGCTCCCGCTTCCGATCAAAGCAGCCAGCGTTTCAAGACCGTTTAATTTAAATAATTTCAGATTTATCGTCACATTAAATCTTACGCTACATATATAGAGTAGATTAAAAAAATAACTAATTATATAATTTATCTATAATTTATAAAAAAAATTATTTAAACCTAATTAATTTATAATTAAACAATAATTACCAAATACAAACAAAAATGCTAGCATACTCAAAATCAAAAATTTTCTCCAAACTCTACCCGCATTATACTTCGGATGACAGCTGGTCACACTATCGTCAAGGGCTCAAGGCCTTTTGTCTTGGCATGCATGCTAATCACCAGCCGTGGATCTGCAGATGTAGCGCCCGATGCCGAAGAAGGCCCGACGAGCCCACGAGGGACGTGGGGCCAGCTTCTCGATCGTGGAAATGCGGGCACGCACGCCTTCCGCAACGAACACATTTCACTGACAGATAGACCCACGCCTTGCGAACCCATGTGTCAATCGGCCGAAAGACACATCCACCACGTCCCTCCGGAGGCCGACGAAACCCCATTCTCTCTGTTGCGAGCCACCTCGTCGCCTCTCTGCTGCTGAAAACTGCTCTCGTGTTCCTTGTGCACTGCACTCTGCACACACCCACCACGCGAGCAAAACCCTCTTTCTCCCATTCTCCGCCCCTCACCGCGGCGAACTTGCGATCGAGGGAGGAATCCACCAAATGGGTCACGTGGAGAGGCAGCCAGCGAACCCTAGTAGGCTCGCCCCCACCTCCCACCCGGCGCGGGCGCGGGCGCCGCCCCCGCCTCCGACGACGCCGGCTGCGCGCCGCCCCGGCACGCCACGGAAGGCTGCGCAGGTGATCGGACCCCTCCCTCCTCTCTTCTCTGCGTGACCGTGCTGTGTTTCCTCAAATCGTCCTGCCGATCGCGGTTCCCTTCGGTGGGGTTTTGTTGGGGTGAAGTGAAAATTGAAATGCGATGTTTTTTTGCTTGAGATGCTCTTGCTCTCTGTTTGCCGTGCGAGGGTTTTGTGTTCGCGCTTGCTTGTGCGGGGGCCGGGGGACAATGAGGAAATGTTTTATTTTATACCTTTTAGGACTTAATCTTGTTGTTGCTCGTGATCCCTCGCCTATAGATTGCGCAATGCCGCCTGGCTTTGTAATGCTGTCATGTCCTGTGTGTAGTAGTAGCTGCAGGTGGGGTTTTGATGCCAGTGCTTCACCAAATTCGTGCTGTTTTTTTTTAATCTTTTATTTTGGTAGTTTCTGCGGATTATTTTTGTTACCGTGAAATCTACTGGTGCGAAGTCATCTGTTCCATTAGGTAGACAGCGTCTGTGATGTGATCCTGCTCTCATCTCTCACGTTTATGTTATGCTTTCGTACATGATTGTCGTGCGGGCTTCCAGCAGAGCATCTCTGTTTTATCCATCATTTGATTTTTGTCATGCTGATAACTGAAGAAATTAAATTCACCTCTTGAATTAGATTTGATCGTCTTACACAAATGTTTGCTGTTAATATTTATGTTGTCTTTTTGTGTCTTCTATGATGCTTTGGAATACACGTACCCTATCCTGTATTTGAAACAACTTTACATCTGCGTTGCTCTGCTCCTCAGGGCACAGTTTGTGCAACATGTGTTTGCGGTTCAGGAAATAACGCCTGCTGTCAGTGCAAGCAACACTCAAGGTATACTTCCCGCTTACTGCACTTCGTGCTTGTATTATGCACACACAAAAAAGTGTAAATGGCTTCATTTGTGCTTGTTTGCATTTTGGCTCGCAAAATTTCTTGAAGATGTCATGTTGATCAATGTGATTTGTATTTGCTCTTGTTAGTGTTGGGAAATCCTTCTCATGAGTGGGCATTGAGGAGAGTAAATGGTCCTAGTATAAGTTTGTTCATTCATCATGACAATTAGTGTATATATATATATTTTTTGGGAGGGTGGGGGTGGAATAAATGTTACACTGACATTTTGTATAGGACTACTTCTAAAAAACAAACATATATCAGTTTGGCCAAAGTAAACTAGGAACTGTGAATGAGAATGAACTATATTTAGACGTTCAAGGTTCAATACAGCTGTATATGATAAGATACAAAATTGATATATGCTTGAAGATGTTGCTTTGTTATACTGAGAAAATTGCATTTCTCTGATGAGTTGCCCTACACTTATGTTTCTGTTTTTCCTTTTTTTCTAAGTGTTCTCTAAAACTCTGGCTGTAGCTGACTCCTTAATTTGGAACATATGGTGTACTAACTTGTTCTATCTTTTATGCTTCCTATTTCTCCAAAAGTGGAGGTGTAATAACTGAATCAAGGAACCATTGCACCATTTAATTATGCATATATTGTTGTCTGTGTAGACTGTTGGCAGATTGTTACCTGAATGCTGTGAAGTTAATGCATTTCTGTGCCAAATCTCAGTTTCTTATGTTGATTCTAGCCATATTTGATTTGCCGTTGATGACACTAGTTTTTATTTTAGATCCAGACATGACCAAATGCACCACGGTGATGAGGCAACATCCACAACCAAGGGAATTGTAGAACCAGACTCTCAAGATAAGCTCAAGATGGCTAGATTTTCTGGTGGTACATATTCAAAACCTGATGGAAGAGTGAAGCTGATTCCTGCAGAAGAAATTACCTATTCACAGCATCGGAAACCATATGGTAGAACTGTTGGGTCAGCTGGGTCACAGAAAAAACATTGCAGACGAAGTGTCACACCACCTCCAAGTTCACGTAGAGTATCTCTTCTGGGATCCAGATCGCTCGCTCAAAATCCTATGCCATCAGTGTCATCCTATGACTCTTGTTTACCCCATAAGAGGCTTCAGACAGCTGAAAATAGGGACCCATGTGCTGGGGGGCACATAAGTAGCTCTGTCACTCACTGCATTTCTTCTTTGAAGAACCTTGCATCACCATGTAGCAAATCCTCACAGCCTTTGAGTACTAATTTGAATACTGATGCTATTCCTAGAAATCTAGACAGAATGGTCAGTACACAAGCACTTGCCAGGAGCTCCAGTTCAAGTATTTTGCATTCTCAAGGCCAGAACAGTGAGAAGGTGTCCCCTAGTTTGCCAAAAGAGGTAGTGGCAAATCCTATGTCTCCTAGTCCCAAGCAAATTGGTGCTCCACATCCAAGTGACAATCCTCTTGTTACAAAGGCAGGAACCTCTAAGAGTGTGTGCACACCTGAGAGTGGAAAGTTGTGCAGTAGAGACATCAATTTAACTACAACAAGTACTACAGTTCCTGTCTTGCAAGCTCCTATTGTGGAGCCTGCATTGCTAAGTCCAACATCTGTGCTTAGTGAAAGGAAAGTTGAGGTTTATCCTGATACAAGAACTGCTGCTCCCATCATACAGGAACGTAGTGTGAAGCCTGTGTTGCTGACCCCAATACCTGTGCACCGTGAATCTTCCACAGAGGTATATTGTAATAATACACTACTAGATCAAGCCCAAATCTTAGATCAGTTTTTTTAAAACAAAAATAATGCAATTTGGTCATGCTGCAGTGCCAAAAGGTTCCTCCAAAACACAACGCGCAGTCCATTCCTTCTGCGCAACATGGTGCAGCGTCGCAAGAAAGAAACTCAGGGTCATCAATTAGCCATGGCAGATCTTCAGGTATTTGATTATCCTAATATGTGATAGCAACTCAGAAAAATTCTTTGTGAAAGACATGCATTATAAGTTACCTTTCACTTACTCATGACCTTGCTGGTGAAACCTAAAAACATATTGTTTCCATTCAGCCAGCTGATAACACTGCAACTCAGGTTGCAGTTTTATTATAACAGTGCTAATTGGTTGTTTTAGTTCATTTGTTTTCCTTCAAATTAGTGTTTTATGCCTGAAATATTCATGCGTGTATCCGATAAATACTATTTAAGTACCTTCGCTACAGTTCTTTTTTAGTCTTATCCTTCTGTTTGATAGCTCATTTTAATTTTCTCCTTGTGCCTTCATGGAATGCAGAGTTGTAGTACTTGCTTGTTTTTCCATTGTTATTAATAGGAAAAGAAGATTTTACAGAACAGAAAGTATTTGGTCATTTAAGTTCAGTGCATAGAGCATGTACAGTAGTAGTGTAGTACAGTGAATGATTTCTGTTTCCTATTGTTAATTTTTTGTTTACAGAATCTCGTCATAACATGGATATTCTGGAAACAGGTCCATCATTAATCTTGCATATGAAGCTGCACAACAAACATTATCAATCAGAAGCCTGCTGGAAGTAAGCAGTATAGGCTAGTGCATCTTCTTCTTCTTTTTGTATGGATGCATGTATCGCAGTATGGGTGTAACCAGTCCTATTTTATGGATGGTATATGCAGGATTTTTCTCAGCTTCCTCCTAATAGGCAGATTTTATTTCTCTACCAACAAAGTTTGCCCGTTCCCTGAATATTGTTGCCACCAAATTGAACAGAAGTTGATTTTGGTCTCAAGTTCAAATCTCATAGATATCACACTAACATCTTCCCACATTTGATATGATAATGACATGAACTGCCCCCTTTCAACGAAACTGTGCTATAAACCATGGACCTTGTTTTTTATTAGGCAGTGAAACTAAATCTTAACACCTTGATTTTGTACATCACAGAAATCATCTATGCAATAAGCAAACAAAATGTTCAAGCAATATAATGATGCCTTCTCCTGTAATATGGAAGTGCCACTTTTTAATGCTATGTTGTGTAGTCTGTAATAGTTTTCCTGTTTTAGTATCCATGTACTTTCCTTTCAATTAACCACTAACATCAGGCTTCCATTTTTGTTTTAGGGGCAACTTTCATGTTACTGAAGGACTGATACATACTTGTGATGGAATTGAAGCTCATTTCCCTTTAGAAATTTCTGTTGGAGTTTATAAAGCTTCAAACCAAATGCCTGAAATTTTAAATCTAGAGGCTGTACCTCTTTCCCAGCTGTGGCCAAAAAAATTCAAGATGGTACCCCCCGACAGTGAGGATATTGGACTATGGTTTATGAGCAGTCACCAAAGGTATGTTTACTCTAATGGGTAGCTTTTAAATTTGTAAGAAGCACCTGTAGTGGTTCTGGTACGTTTACTTCCAAGTTGCATGTATGTCAATTACACTTGTATTGACCGCTGTGTCTCTAACTTGCTACAACATAAATGTTAAAACGTTCTGTCTGTTCTTGAAATCATGCAGATGCTTGTGTACATTTAAACCCTTGTTATTGATTAGTTTCTCTGCTCTATGCATGCGCTCTCTGGTTAGCTTAACAATTTCTTATTACAGACCACACCGGAGTTTTGATCAGCTTCTTGAAAAAGTTTGTTCACATGGCCTTGGCCTGTTCACCAAAATTGGTGATACTGAATTGGCAGTGTTTTCATCGAAGTTGCTTACACCACAAGATCAGAGTACGTTCTCATTTTCGTGCAAAGTTTTGTTTCTATTACTCATCATGTTACTGTTCTAACAAGAATAATCTCTTTCCTGACAAAAAAAATATAACCTGTTTTACGAATTTCACCGTGATTGACATAGACTAGTGTTTTTTCTAAGCTTACGTTCTCTTTTAGCAATCCTTTTTTTTTATTTTTTAATACTCACTTGATGGTTTTGTTGCTATTGTGGACTTATACAGTCAGATAGCTTTGAGCACGTTGAGTTTGCATGGGCATGTTAGGAAAAACTAAAGAGTTGCTAATATCTTTGAAAAACTGGGGCTCTGCTTGTGTAAATTTATCATCTTACTTATGAACTATTATTATCATAACAGGAAAAAATGGCAAATTATATTTTTGGGGTGTTTTTGGGAAGCGTATCAGGAAGAAGACATGTCAGAAGCGTATCAGGAAGAAGACATGTCAGCCAAACAGTCATATAAAAAATGCGGAGATTGGCAATCCCAGTCAACCAAATGACTCATGTAACAAATATGAGGAGGTAGGCATGAAATTGGATGTGACAAAAGGCAAAGAAAAAGAGAGGGCTGAAGCTGATATTGGCATGACATTGGGTGCAAATGGAGGCAATCCAACAGATGTCACAGGAAATAGAGAGACAGTTAGGGACAATTATGAGGGTGTTGCCAAGGTATTGGATTTAACAGGAGGCGAGGATTCTGATAGGGTCAATGACTGCATGGCGGTGCTTGGAACTCTTGATTCAAACCCTGCATCCAGTTGCTCAGTTCCTGCTGCTTCTTTTCTTGACAGATGTCGCCATCATGACTCTGCGAAAAATAGCACTTCTATCTTAGAAGGTCACACTATCCCACTGGTTGCTCTAAATTCTGTTTTGACCAATGTTCCTTATCTTGTTAAGCTTTTTTTGACTTTTACATTTTTTTTTACAGATTCTGCATGTCAGCCTGCTGACAGATCTTTGGTTAGCCCAGACCTCATGCTGGACATACCTCCTGAATTTTCTCCTGTACCTCCTGGCTTCACAAAAGCTCACTCTCAGCTTCAGATCGGAACTGCTGCTCTGTCTTGTGCTAATGTGCCTTCCAGTCTAATTTTGGACATTCCTCCAGGATTTCCTACAGACATTCCTCCAGGCTTTACTGAAGCTCATCGCGGACTCCCTCCTGCAATTTCACCTGCTGGACCAGCTTGTGTTTCGACCCCTGGGACTCAAAAGAAGCCCTTCATTAGGTTCTCTCTTAATGTCCCAAGGCCTGTTAAAATGGGAGTTCCATTTGGATTTACTCCACTACATGCAGTGAAGAAAGAGCCTGGGCTGACTGCTGTCGAGGAGACCACACATAAGCCCACACTATATTCTTTGGCAGCTGCTGCATCTGCAGTGGTAAAGCCTGGGAAAGGAGATGAAATGAAAATCGTAGACAGTGAGGTACACATTTGTTTACCCTGTGTTTTTCACTAAATACCTGTACTTCACCATTTTTTTGTTTATTTAATTCTTGTAATATTTTGTCCTCCAGTCACAAAAACTTTTCATTTAGGACAAGATTTAGTCAAACCTTAATCACTACAAGCATTAAATATGTCAAAGTTTTTTCTACTGGATGTAGTACATGTGTTGGTAATAGTTTCTTCTTAAAATAATTGAAGCAGCTCTTTTACGTGTTCGAGAAAAAAAAGTGCTGCTAATAGTATTGTATACTTCTTACTCAAATCTGTCGTGGTAACCACTGTCTATCTGTCTCATGTTAGTACATATTACTTCACAATGTTTTAAGTGGCTTAATTTCTGTACATTGACTTGCATTCATGGTTGACATGATTTCTTGAAGTATCCGAGATGCGTGCTGTCTATGCATACAAGTTTTCAATGGTGCACTCTGCTTTGCGTATGCTCTGTTGACTGTTAAGGTCTGAAATGCCCCAACCATACATTTGCATTTGTCGTTAATCAGAATTGCCCTTTGTATGTGCAGGTAAAAATTGAAGATGAAAATTCAGAGGAGCGAGAGTTTCCAAAGATCAGGCGGCTTTCGGACCTGTACCGTGGGCCTTCACCTTCAGACAGCAGTGAAATTTCCAGGCCTATGCCTGCACGGTTGCCCAACAAGTTTCTGGAGCAGACACCCGTGAAACAGATGCATCAGAGAAAGAGTTTGTGTCAAGCATCTCGGGGGCCTTCTCCTGCAGAAACCGCCATAAAAAAGTCGAACGTGAATGGTCGAATTGCCTTGAACAAAGGCGCAGGTCACGGGAATGGTGAGGCGAGATGCGTCTGTGCATCCATCGGAGGTCGGGCGGCGATGCCTACAAAAGGAGGGCCGTTTGCAGCATCGGCAGGTGGTCATCTCGATAACGAGAGCATCTCCTGTAGGTGCATTGTATGTGGTGAAGAGTTCCCCGCACAGTGATTTCTAGGATTGCTTCAACAAACGGTGCTAGACTGGTCTGTGTAGTGATTAATGCTGCTTTGGATTTCCTGTTAGGCGGTAAGGATGTACGTAGTTTGTGAACCATTAGCAACCATTAGCATGCTGGACCTGAGCGTACATGCCAGCACTTCTATCGTGAAGTCCGTGCTACATTCTCGAACGATTAACGGTATTTGGTTGTTTTGGTGAAACTCATATCTCTCTTTCATCATGTCATGCTCAAGCAACGTTTAACACGTTCTCACCCTAGTTAATCGTGACTTGGGCGATACTCCTGTCTACTTTGCCCTTGAATAAGCAAATGCAATCTTGCTGTGTTCTTCCTACTTGAGCTTCTCATCATGCTGGCCGTGAAGCCAGTGTGCCCTCCAAAGAATCGAATGCGACAGAAGGCGTTCTGTTGAGTAACCTTCACTCTGCAACTGTTACAAGAAAAGAAAACGAAGATTTTTTTTTTGTGTGTGAAAAGCCACATGCAAGATATCACAAAAATGCTGAACTCGAACATCTCAGATGCACAATGCTCTTTACCTTCGAGATAAAATTGGTATACATCTCGTCCATCCATCGACGGGCCTCTAAGTGCTGGGATGTCGAACTTGCTAACACGAGCCCATGTACGAAGGACCTTAAAACATCAGCTGGTGTTGCCAGCTTGTGGATGAAAATGTAAACACTGCCTTGTTTATTCAGCAAAAGGTAGTTTGCTGGAAAAATTCGGGAAGCAGAAAGAAGAGTCAGCAAAGTTCTATACTGTGTTACATTAACCAAGGCATAAACTTACTATTTTCATAGTGGGATCTTGTTTTTGCAATCACCAACCTATCAAATGTGATGAACAGTGTGAAAAGTGTATCTTAGATCCCCAGATATTGACTATTGAGGAACATATAGCTTACTAGAACATAGAACTTACATGTCACTGTGTGTAAGCATCGAGGCTTTAGCACCTAAGTGCACACGCTCATGTGGCAGTTTAATTTTGTTTAATTTCCTCCAGGTTGACCAAAAAGGAAGAATATGTTCCTGCTGAGAAACCTTTTGCGGTGCAAGAACTAGGAAAAGTGCAATCAAGAAAAGGAATGAAATCATGGAACATTTTGCATTAATATTTTAACAGATATATCACATGCTTGATAAGTACTAAACAATACGAATAATGACTGCAAGGAAAGGAGCTCACTCACCGTCACCACATTCCTTGAAGTACTGTAGCAAGATGGAGGCTCTCTCATAGTTTAGCGTAGTGAGTGAAAGTGACTGCACTGCCTTGTAATTTGCTGGATCATCAAAAACAAAACAAGTGGAAGTATGTGAAGAAATGCTTCTCAAAACTAATCCCTGAAGCATCAAGAAACATGATATACTAAGGAAAAAATTTCACACAGAAATATGGGATAGTCGGATAGGCACAGGTATAACCATGGGATGAACTTTTTTTTCTTTGTATATGGAGTTAAAATTTAATCTAATGAAAGCACAACCTAGTAGAAGTGTTTCTAATCCAAAGCACAACATGCCAACTAAATTCAAGCTCCAAGAGAAATTTCTTGCATTTTAATTGAAAGAATCCAGCAAACATTTTCACTCTAGAATCATGCAATCCACAAAATATTGTATGGTTGTTTTCCATTTGCTTCTGCAAGACTTTCTAATGTTTGTTTCCTGATCTTTGCATGCAGGGGCAGATTTAGACTGTGTTAGCAAATAGGCTATGCTTCAGTGCCACAAGAATTTAGAAGCCAGACAAGGAGATAATAAGTAGGAAAAGTTCAAAATCTGTTTCGGGTTAAAACATATGGAAGAATAAAAGAGTACTCACCATACATATGGAACACCGTGAGAGAAAGAAAAGATGTCCATACACTCAAAGCATGGCCTCTAGTAATGTGAGCTAGCAGCATCCCCAATCCCATCCCTATCATTGTAGCGAGTGTTTCCTGACTGCCCTCCTGAAAAGTTGAGTATGTTTGTGCTGCTTCATTTATAAAAAAATAATACCAAAACGAATCTACAAATTTCTGAAGAATACCATAGGTTACCTTTGCAGAAATATCAGCTGCGTTCTTTGCAAGTGCAAAATGCTGTGTTAGTGCTGCTCTAGTTGCTCCACTAGCAACACCAGCTAGAAGATAGAAATGACAAATTAGCCCCCAAAAAACTCAGAAAGTTCCTCATCATGAGTTCTGACTTCTGAAATTAAGAAACTTACTGAATGACCTTGATAGGCTGCCTAAGCACATTATAACTATCAACGATGAAGGAAATAGAGGGCTTAAGAGATCCATCAACATTCCTGCATGGTAACAAAATGTAAATGATTCACTGACACTAAGCAAATAAGGGAGAGATGTTCTCCTGATATTCCATATCATATGTAACTTGAACTTTCAAGAACAATCAGTACACTAAATTAAGAGAAAAACAGTGTAATAATTGTGCCATGGGAGTGAAATGAAAAGGGCATAGTAACTGAATTCAGTGGTTTCAATTGAACATTACCAAGGTCATTCATAAAGTCTGCAACTAGACGCCACATTTTAGCATTGCTATCAAGATTAGATCCCTGGTGGGAAAGAAGGCACAGAAAATGAATACAGACTCTGATATGCTGGCTGGACAAAGTATATCAGAAGTTCAGAACTAATATTCACAAGGATGCCTTGAAGGAGCAATGGCATCTGATCAAAGCTTCAGTAACAAGATCAGCGTTTATCGTAATACATCAGAAAACTGAATACCTGATAAAAGGTGAACAAAATCCCTCCAAGCATTCCTGTCAAGTCCCTCAGAAACCACTGCCAGAATTGCATATGTTAGGGGGAAAATAAGGGGGGAAAACCCCCCAACATTACAACATTAGCCTAACAAAAGGAAGAGAACTTTCACAAAGGCCAGGGGAATTTAGAATTTTATAATCTATAGAATCAAGTTTGTGCCGAGTAACCCACATCGACACATGATTCCTTGGAAGGTTGTTAGATATCAAAATGGCATTAGATCGAAAATAATCATTGTCATGTTGGATACTATATGTCAGAAAAACCAGATACAACTGGACTATGTGTTGCATAAGTTTGTCTAATCTGCCCTACCATCAGATGAGTGTGCATAGATCTGAATGTTCAATGGATTTGCCCAACATCTACCTGAAAAGTAGCACCTATGACAGTTGCAGACTGTTCTCCCACTCCAATTGCACCTAGAAGAGCCTGGAGCAGTTCATTCCAGAAGACGGCAAATTTAGAAATGCACAAACCAAACATGACGTGTGTAGATACAGAGCGAGTGGGGAGACTGTAAAGGCAGAATAGAAAGTTTTACTTGTGTAGACAACATTGCACGGATGTACGTGGAGAGCCCCTAGAAGAAGATACAACACAGGCCGACAGCCGAGAACCAAGGACAAGGTAGCATTAGTTTTTACCATAGGTAACTAATTATGTCTGAATACAACAGCATGGTTTCAGAGACAGCTCAAGTCGTGCAGGTAAACTTACCTGCAACGTATCCCACATCTGGAACGGGACATAATCCGGAGTCACGCTCCCAGGAAAGCCCTGGCAAAGGCAATACAGGCTCACGCATCAGTCACAGTGACCGGGCACAAGCAAAAACAATGGAGAAGAGCACCGAGCAGCGAGGTTCATTTCGAACAGATACAGCTTCTGCCGACGACAACACGAAGTGAAAGGAACCACGACGTGATTAGCAGTAGCATATACGGTGTTGCGTAGATTGACACAGCTGGAGTGGGGCTTGGGACTTGGGGAGGCGGCGCGTGTCAGTCACTCACCTCAGGCACGAAGGCGCCGAGCATGCGGCTCCCGATCTGCCCCCATCGGCTGCCGAACCTGCGGTAGCCCAAGCGAGCGACACAAGCGCGTGCGCACGTCAGATGACTGGGGAAGGAAGCGAAGCTCGGGACGAAGCAGAGGGAGGGAGAGAGAGAGATCACCTGTGTGCGGTGAGAGAGGAGGCGGAGGCGGAGGCGGTGAGGACGGCGGTGCGGGAGAGCGCGGAGGCTGACGAGCCGCTCCACTCCTCGATCGTCACCCACCCCGCCGCGGCCTCGCCCTTCGGGTGCGACGCGTCCATCCCTCTCGTGCGCTGCCGGCGCGGAGATCGCTGGACCGGGCGGGATAGGTTGGCTGCCTCGCCGATCCGATCCGATCCAGCAGCTGGGCCTCGGTTCGAACGGAGACCACGCCGCGGGACGCGCGCACTACTCGAAGAGCAGCGCAGCGGGCAGTGGAGTTGACTTGGGAGTGCGGTGTGGTTAGTGCTCAGTAGTCAGTAGGATTGATCTCGGCTACCATCAGTCATTACAGCCAAACTGAACGGCTGAAGAAAGGGGGTCGAAAACCAGATATAGGAAAGAACTTCCCATGCATGAATTTTGCAGCCAATTCGACTGCGTTGCTCAGAATATGATTTATGGCAAGGCTGCCAAATCGACCTCATGATTTCAATACGCAAGAATGGCAATAACATATGCAACAGAGATTCAGAAGGCCCAGTACTCCTGCTGCATTGGTCTTTGCAGAAATTACATGTTCACTTCTCTCATTCCATCCACCCACCAGTTTCTAACTCAAAAAAAAAAAAAAAAAACTGTGCCCTAATATAAATCATGATGTTATCAGTTCCTTCCTCTCTGTGGTACACAAAAACGTTTTCGCCTAGCTCACAATGAACGTCCTCCGCATTTACATGACTGAAACCTACTTTGCTGCCAAAGACAAAAAGATCCCGCCGGATAAATTCCACCAGGCAGGAATATCAGGTCGCTCATAGGAAAAGGAACATTAAGCTGATTTCTCAACTTCTGATCTTGTGTCGATTGACAGGGAGGTTAGTTCATGGGCATCTGCATCAACCTTGCCGTTGAAATGGTCCCTTAGGAATTCCACTGCCATGAATGTGAATGCTGATGCCGGAATATACCATATTATTCTTGGAACACTTCCCTTGAACAAGCCGTGCACCCCTTCGGAAGCCCACGTCTTTGTTATAGCATCCAGCCACCCATTGTACCTGATATGATAGGTATAAGAAAAAGAATATTGTAGCATCCACAATTCAGGGACAGAACTTCAGACTTCAATAGTAAAAGTAGAGATATGAGAGAATGTCAGCCAGGCAGCCACACACACACACACACACACACACACAGAGAGAGAGAGAGAGAGAGAGAGAGAGAGCAGTCACAGAACCAGATATGACACGTACCTAGACGTTGGTCCTTGTACTTGCAGTCTTGTCTTGATCACATCCAAGGGGGTTGTCAAGTATGCACTACAGCCTGCAGCAGCAAACTCATAAGAGCTACCAAGAGGAAGAAAACTTGAGATTCTCAAGTGATATGGTAACAGATACATGGCTCATTATATGTACTAGAGTAGACATACCGCCTGCCAATCCTCCTAGAACAAGTCCTTCAAAGGAGTTGCTGACATCCAAATCACTGTGCGGCAAATACTTTGTTTTCCCATAATCAGCCATCTCTTTCATTGCTTCATAGAAAGTGACCTGGAAAGCCATATATTTGCTCATTAATAGATTCTTTTAAACAGTAACTCTCCATTACTGTCCACAGCATTAGTAAAGCTTAGATTACACCAAAAAAAATCCTAAATAACAAATCTAGTAAAGACATGAATCTATCAGATAATCTCGATATCCACAACAAAAGTGTTCTTGGGGTATTAATATTTAATAATGTATAAGCGCTACTCCAAAAGGAAGGCGGGTGGGGGTCATAGAGACTAGAAGGGCTACATGCACTTAGGTTTATCTCCTGGCTCCAATAATCAGTACAACTGCAGTACTGCCTACTGAGGGATGCCCTCGCAAATCACGGTTATGTAGCATGAGACCAGGAAACAAAGGCTATTGCTTGAGTTGAGAATTATCCAGCAGTCAAAGGCATGTCAATCAAAATGATTATGGTGAATGGAAGGTTACTATCAGGATGCCATGTAAATGAATGGCAATATATCGACTTCTTAAAGGAGATCACTTAAACTCACCATCATTGCCTCTGGAATGTGAGCAAATTTACTAAAAAATTGTCAGGACAAAGAAAACAAGAGTATATGTTAAATTAATTAACTTACCATTAGACCAGCAAAAGGGACATCTCTGGCAAGCGTAGACCAGTATCTGTGAGGAAGAAAAGACTGTCATTTCGGACAAAACAATGGTGTGTAATTGTCTAATTGACAACTAAATTGACACCATAAAGTGGTATTGTTGAAACAAAACTCAAGTGTGACCACCATCATGAACATTATCATCAGTTATTGTTTTCACAAATAATTGATAGATAGTACATGTTTGTTGACTTGTTCCATAAACACATACATAATATGCACATTGACACTTATTTTGTATGATAACATTTCATTTCTGGGCTAAAATAGACAAGCTTCAGAGGTTGCAGAAAGAACAGAGCTAATAAAAAAAGTATTATAGGACTAGGTTTTCCTTTGACATGATCTTATGTAATCCAATAAAAAACAAATGAAAGGCACTATTGATAATGATAGGCAGGCTAGTAAGAAGAAATCAGTGCCAATACCCTGCATAAAGCCCCTTCAAGCCATGATCTCTCCAGATAGAACAACCAGCATGGAAGATTCCATTGTAGTACCCATACATCTGAGTCCCATGAGTTTGAGAAATACTTCCTTTAGCTGCAGCTGATGCCCAAGATTTTTGGGTGCCTTGGACTTGCATTCTTTGTTTCATGACTTCGCAAGGCACATAGACAAAGGATCCAAGTGTATCACCTGGAATCAAGAATGAAACATATATGTGGCATCCAGGAAGCAGCATAGGAAATTATCTTAAGACATCGTGCATTCCAACAGAATCTACACCAGCAAAGTATCATAACTAACAAAAGGGGGTGGTAGAAAAGTTTTCTGGTGCAGATATAAAGTCCCCATGCTCGGTAAAACAAACAAACACACACTTTCCCCCAAAAAAAACAGAAAATAGAGTGCTTACCAATCGCTCCAGCAATAAAATGTGACCAGTGTCCACTTAGATTAGGATTAGCAATCTCCAACCATGTCTTAGTCGATTCAATAACACCGAAATATGTAGCGCCAGTCGCAAGAGATCCAGTAACACCTGGGCTGATTCCTCTGTAAAAACCTGAAAAGAGGTCAACAGCAATATTTATCAAGATCACTATTGATGCTTATTAGTGTGGAACGGTGTACTTTTGGCCTTTTGGGCAGTTATGAAGCTCAGGCCTCATGTATATTATATTAGTGTTTAAATTTTTTAGTTTGTTTTATTTAAATTAAAAAAGACAGCATGATCTCACTACTTTCCCTTTTTAATTTCTATTCACTAACCTCTGAGACCATCTGAAGCCCAAACTGTCCTGACCATCTGGAATATATTCTTCTGAGCCTGATAGAAAGAGATGTCGAAAATTTCAGCACCCATGTGTCAAAATCGTGCATTGTGATTGTAAGTCTTAAACTTCATGTGAACAAGCAAAGTTGAAATAATCCCACACCTTAGCCCCTGTCATTATAGCCTGACTCTGAAGCCTTGTTTTCAGAGTGTCAACTGGATGCATCATGCCTTCCCCAAATGCGCCTGCAATTCCTCCCCAGACAAATTCCCTCCACACTGCACCATAAGTTAGATCTCAGTACTATTTCAGTGCATATTCTGGAAAGTGTGATATGCTTCCTGATGACAGATACAGACAACCCAATCTCAAAACAAATATCTTCAATGTACTTGCCGAAGAACATTTTACTGAATAACTACCCAACGGAAAACAAAACCTAACAAATATGCACAAGTATAATCTCTTTCGCATCAAGGAAACCCCATATCCAGTTCAACCAACATTTAAACTAACGAGATCAAAATCCTAAGCTCCAGCATGCTTCAAGCTCTCACCATGAGACAAATTCCCACTGAACCTTGTTGTCAGCCAAATTTGCTAAGTTGAGTATTAGCTGAATCTTACCACCAATCCAAGTTTCTAAGGGAGAAGCATAAGCGGGGAGGGTTGGAAGAGAAAAGTAAAAGATTTGGTGCACACTTACCGAAGAAGTTGGTGAGATGGGGAGACGGCGCTAAGGGTAAGGGGATCACGCTCTGGCCACCAACTCCAGCGGCGGCAGGGGGAGAAGACGGAGACGCCGCCATGGTCGCCGACGCGTGCGATTCTCGATGAGGTTTAGTAAAGCAGGGCCAGGGGTTACTTTAGGGTTTAGAACAGCGCGCCATGGATACTGCTTTCTAGTGCGGCGCGCTAGGCAACCAGCCTAGTTCGCGCGAGCCGTCGGGTGTCGGCTCAGGCTCGAGCTCGATGTGTTTCTGAGCCTCGGAACGGGACAGCACGGCTCGGCCCGATTACCCTGGGTCCACCGGCCCAGGCACGAAGCAGAGCATACTGACCATGTCGCACCGGGGCTCCACCCTCGCCTCGAAGGGCAAAGCCTCGACGGGCGGCGGCGGCGGCGGCATTCGAAACGATGTCGCGGCAGCCGTTGTAGTACCATCTTCCGGCCCAAGACCCGGACCAACACCCACTGGTCAGACGACGGCGGCGGAGGAGGAGGCGCGCGCCAGGCGCGAGGCGGAGAAAGCCAAGCTCGCGGAGGAGATCGCCACGCTGAAGGCGGAAATCATCGCTCTGGAGGAAGAGCTGGCCAAGATGGATGGCGCCGCCGCTGCTACGCGCGCGAGTGCTTCCCATTCTCGTGTTTCAGCTAGGCCATTGTGATTGACTGGAGCGGTTGTTGTAGATTTGGGAGGAGCTAGGTAGATGGAATTCCCCTTCGCAATTACTTCAGGTCATGTTCGTCTGAAACAACTGCGATGTTCTCGAATTTTATTGTTCTTAGCACGCTTGGCTTGGGATTATATTCAATCAAAGAGCTGTCCATTGATGTTGCAGTACAATCTTGCACAAATCTCTCTGAAAATAAATGATTTTTGCACACCTTCAGAGCAGAAGCAAGCGCAATGTGTGGTGGGGGGAAGGCCACGAGAGCACTAGTATCGTCCAATGCACTGGGAAACAAAGCTCATTCGCGAGAAGCCATAGTTGGGGACTTGGGGTCTAAAGGTTTCGGAGCCATTTTGGAAAGCAAGATCCTTATCTTGTGCAAGGTAAAGCAGGGTCCAAGTCCATTCCTAGTGCTCCATTCCATATTTCAGTTGCGCGTGCTTTGGACTTTGGTGCATGCCGGTCCTTTTTGAAATAAAGAGGCGCATGCGGATTTCAGAAGAGTCCCAACTCAATTTCCTCATAAAAAAAGGAGACAAGAACCTGAAGTCCCGAGCTTTAGGCCTTGTTTAGTTCACCCCAAAAACAAAACTTTTCAAGATTCTCGATCACATCAAATTTTGCTCTATATGCATGGAGCATTAAATATAGATAAAAACAAAAACTAATTGCACAGTTTGTCTGTAAATCATGAGACGAATCTTTTAAACCTAGTTACTTCATAATTGGATAATGTTTGTCAAATAAAAATGAAAGTACTACAGTGTCAAAATCTAAAAAAATAGATCTAAACAAGGCCTAAGTGAAATTGGTTGTCAACATCTTCGCTGTCATCATATCTGAATTGCTAGCACCAAACTTACTATTAGTACTACCGCTAATATGGATACCAAACAAATTGGAACGATGGTAGTAATATGATCATCAAAATCAAACTAATAACGTGCCAGCAAGCCAATTCAATATCTCAATAGTATTTCCAGTTTGCAGCTTCCCCAACAGGGTTCCAGAAATATTTCTTCTGAAAACCTAGTCATTCTCGAACGTGTTTGGAAGAGTAAGAGAATATCTCCAGTAATCAAAACCTTTATTTGGAGGCTAATAAGGCCTTGTTTAGTTCGCAAAAAATTTCAAAATTTTCTGTCACATCGAATCTTTGATCGCATGCATGGAGCATTAAATATAGACAAAAATAAAAACTAATTATACAGTTTACCTGTAATTTGTGAGATGAATCTTTTGAGCCTAGTTACTACGTGATTGGACAATGTTTGTCAAATAAAAACAAAATGCTACAGTTGCCAAAAACCAAAAATTTTGCGAACTAAACAAGGCCTAAGAAGAGCCATTGCCACTGGTGCACGCGCGAACAGCCTCACAGACAAGATTGATAAATCCTGTGCTCTCTGTGGCTCTACTAAAAATGATGCCCACCTCTTATTTTACTGTGATTTTGTCAGAGCTGTCTGGTTTTCGGCTAAAACCCCTTTGCTCACTTCTGTCCTTCCTCAGGAGGAAGACGGAATTCAATATTGTTTGGCAAAGATAATTGGTTCTAAAACCTCTGAAGAGATCTTAGTGCAGGTCATGACCTACTTGTGGTTCATATGGAAGGTCAGAAATGACTTTCGCTTTCACAAACGAAAGTGGTCTGTTTTGCAGGTTCATCTGGCGGTGCAGGCGCACATCCATTCATTCAACAGAACTCTATTGAATGAGTAATCACAAACTACCACTCAAAGCAAGACACCTGAAAAGGTGCCAAAAAGCCTTCAAGTTTTTTCTTTTTGTAGATCCGCAGGCAACTCAGAGGAGATCAGATGCTACACTGATGCCTCCATCGATTCAGAGGTATCCTTAGACTTCCCCAAATCAGCAGGTCTAGGGATCCTCATCCAGGACAGTAGGAGAAATGGCTCTTACCATATCAAGCTACGAATCAACGAAATCACCTCAGTTGTTATGGCTGAGGCTGCAGCAATAGCCTTTGCTGCTGCAATTGTTTCTGAACTGGGGCTTGAAGAAATCTGCTTCTATATTGACAATCAAATGCTGGCCAATTCTCTGAATGGGGAAGATTGCTCTTGGCTACCTTCCACTCAAACGTTCACCAACTACACAAATGGCAAAAGAATTCGAGTCCTCAAGATTCCAAGAGCAAGAACTCCATAGCTCACATGTTAGCTAGATCAGCATTCAATAATCCAGACATTAGTCCTAAGGTTGTGTACTCATGTACTAATGCAGATCATGTGAACAGATGCTCTCTGAAGTTGGCGCTGCGTAATGTAAAGTGGGGATTCAATCCCATTTATTGCAGCCTCCTGCTGCTAATAATAAAATTATGCTTTTGTCAAAAAAAAAAGCCAAACTCTGTCCATAAGAAGCATTCAGAAATGTGCTGGTAGAAATAAAAAAAAGGGCAACTGTACCCCGCCAGTCTGGAACACAGGCCCAGCCCAGAAGGTGTTGACTTCAAGCTGCCGGTTCCTGGCCCATATGTTTGCACGATTCGCAGCCCATTTCTCTCCTCGACTCCTCCTTATAACACGGTCCGGTAGACGGGGAAAGAGAGAGAAGGTGAGAGTGGATTCGACAAGAGGGGGAAAAAAAACAGGCCTGTGCGAGAGAGAGGCGAGGGCAACTCAGGCGACGCGATGGCGATGGCGGCGCTGCGACGCGAGGGGAGGCGCATCCTCCTCTCCCCCACCGTCCCCAACCCGTCTCCGGCGGCCGCTTCCGCTGCGGTGACGCGATCCTCCGCCATCTCGCAACCGTAAGGCTATGAGCTTCCCTCACTCTCAGATCTCTCTGCTCGATCTAGGATTCGGGAGGGGGGCACGGGGTTTGTTTCGTACATCTTGGGGGGTACAGTATGGCAGCGTTTGATTTGTCTATAGGTGACCTGCGCAAGCCCCGCAACTAAGATTCGTATATAGACCAAAGGCATCGCATCGCATTTCATGTGTACCCTATCGTTATTTTTTCCCTGATATAAGATTCCGTTGATTTAGTGGCGGTGTATGCATATATTTAACATGCACTCAGGAACTGGAAATCTTATGCGTGGAATGATTTTTTTCTCTCACTATAACACATCTCTATAACTGTGTGTATTTGTTGAAATGCTAACAATATCAAGCAGCCATATCATTTCTTTGTTCATATAGAACTTTTAGTCTATATGGGTTTGTGCTGACTGCACACTACATTAACAGGGAGATGGCTCCACTTGGTGCACGGTCTATTTCAACTCAAGTTGGTAAGGGCTCTTGCGTCTGGTTGCTTCACTCACTTATATGAATTGGAAAAGGTTCCTAATACTATTATTTTTCTGTTATATCTGCAGTGAGGAACCGGATGAAGAGTGTCAAGAACATCCAGAAGATCACAAAGGCTATGAAGATGGTTGCAGCATCAAAGCTTCGTGCTGTTCAGACGAGGACTGAAAATTCACGTGGCCTGTGGGAGCCTTTCACCGCCCTTCTTGGGGATGCTCCTAGTATGTATATATATGGTGTTTCGAAAGCCACTGGATTAGCCTCCTGTCTAGTTACTTTCATCTGTTCTGTCCTTCTATGTATATTTCGTATGATGTTACGCTTCTTTAGCATGGTTTGATTTGATCTGTCACCCATAATGTTCAGTAACATACTGTAAGATTTAAGTTAGATTTATTCAATTGAGGTTGGTCATTCTAGGGTTCACTAGCAGTATCATGAAATGTTCAAGCTATGCTTCTTTAACAAGTTTTTTCCCTACCTGTAAGGGGCATCTTTCCTGCAATATGTACTTGGAAGTATATTTTCAGTTGATCAGTTGAGACATTAGCGTCCGTAGCCTCATAAGTAACTTGAACCCAGTACCATGTTTCTTGTATGCTTTTATTAGAAACTATAAAAGATACTGTGTAATACTTCTGGAGATATAATGTCTCATCAAAATCAGCATATATACTAGTATATCCTTTTCGTGTTTATGCGATGAAGATTTCTTCTTGCGAGCAAATTTCCACTTCAAGGAAAAAAAATTGTAGTGCACATGTGTCACACAGATGGCCTTTGCTTGTAGTATTCTTTTGAACTTTTTGGTCATGTGCGGTTTTCTCATGTTGATCTTCAACTTTTCTGCTTTGACTCGACAGGCGTTGATGTCAAGAAGAATGTGATTGTGGCCATTACCTCTGATAAGGGACTCTGTGGTGGTATTAATTCAACATCGGTGAAAGTTAGCAGGGCCCTTCACAAGTTGACATCTGGTAGTTTATTCACTTGGTTGACATGAATATAATCCTTATATATTGTTCTAAATATGTGAATTTAATGCTTATGTTCCTGCTTACAGGTCCAGAAAAAGAAAGCAAGTTTGTTATATTAGGAGAAAAGGGAAAAGTTCAGCTGGTTCGTGACTCAAGGAACAGCATTGAAATGACTGTAACTGAACTACAGAAGAATCCTATCAACTATACACAGGTCTGTTTTTATTAGTTTACAGATCAAGATTTTGATCTGTTTTAGTTCAAAAAAAAAAGATTTGCATCTGTTTGTTTTCTTAATTCTTGATTGTTTTAGTAAAATCATGCTATGGTGTTTGTTCTCTGGGCTATTGAATTCCTTGACTAATTTGCGACAGTATTAATCTTGATGCCAAGAAAAGGATGTCTAGTATAGTTACTGGTTAACTTACTCAGTGCAGTTCTGGACTCTTCTAGGCCCAAATGAAATTGTCTGCTGTAACAGTCATGGACACAAATGACCAGACAACTTATGGATGACTGGTTCAGCTACTGATCATTCCTTTACCTATTTTATTGTTTGCAGGTGCTCACGTAAAAGAGCTGTGAATTGAGTTAAAAATTAATCATCCACTTTGTAAAACAGCTGAGTCTTTGTGACATCAAACTATTGAGTATATGATACACTAATGCTAGGAAAAGTTGACCACTTGTATGCTTCTAATCTTTTTTTGGGGTAGCACTTGTCTTGTCATGTTGTTGGGTTCTAACTCTAGCTTCCTTAGATGTTGGGAATATATTGTTTTTGTGATGAAATTTAGGAATACATTCACATTAGTACCTTTTTTATAAATATAATTTCCTTTGTTGCTCTGAAATTTAATGCTTTCAATTCAATGAATTTCAGATTGCTGTGCTGGCCGATGACATATTGAAAAATGTGGAATATGATGCTCTGAGGGTTATTTTCAACAAGTTCCATTCTGTTATATCATTTAAGCCCACAATGGTAACAATACTGTCCCCTGAGGTAAGAAACCCTTAAGGCTTGTGAACTAGTGCTCTAATCACTAGAGACCATCAAAAGCATCATATTATTTTGTTCATTGTTTACTGCTCTTTCCTTGAGCAGGTTGCAGAAAAAGAATCAGAAGCTGGTGGGAAGATGGGTGACCTAGATTCTTATGAGATTGAAGGCGGCGAGACAAAATCAGAGATATTGCAGAATCTAGCTGAGTTCCAGTTTTCTTGTGTAAGTCTTTTGTGATCATTAAGGAGCTACATGTAGCTCTATCTATTATCTGGGGAGAACTTACTATGCTTATCGTTCAAAGCAACAAATTTATGATTGCTTTAGCAGTTTGTGTTGTATAAATATACAGAAAAATGTGTAACATTTCCATGAATTTATTTCTGGGTTTAAGACTAGATCATTCTGTCTCCCTTATTGTAATATATATTGCAATGCCTGGCTTACTGCAGGTTCTGTACAATGGTGCCCTAGAGAATGCATGCAGTGAGCTTGGAGCCCGTATGTCTGCCATGGACAGCTCCAGCAGAAATGCTGGCGATATGCTTGATCGTCTAACTCTCACTTACAACAGGTTTGTTTTAACAACTAGCACCTTTTTATTTCAGCATATTGTGAAGCTACTTGACCACATGAAATGCATGCATTAGCAATAACAAAACACAAAGCAGGATTTTAGAAGATACTGATACCTTATTTTCTATATTCAGGACACGCCAAGCATCCATCACTACAGAGCTTATTGAAATTATATCTGGTGCATCGGCCCTTGAAGGATAGAGACTGGACTTTTCCCGTTTGTGTTCCTCTCCCATGAAGCTGCTTTTCTTCTGAGGCTCAGTTTCAACCCTTTCTATTTCACTTTTCCTTGAGAAACGTACTCATGCTTTGTTGCAATAATTAGGCCAACGACAATGATGGTGCCATGCGCCCTTGGCACATTGCAGAAAGAATGTTAAACAGCTATGGTGAATGGCCGGTTTTCATAAATGATGATGATCAATATATGTATTTTTGCACATGATTAGCAAGTTCATGTTGTATTGATGGGGTGACTAATGCCTGCCAAATTGAGCGATATAACGATATATAATGCGTCATTAATGACATTTGTTCGATCTGAACTTCCATCAATTTTCCAGTTCGAGAATTTATTTTTATTTTTGATGCTATATGCTAGAGCATAGAATATCTATTCAGTCTTTCACTTTTCGACTGCTGCTCTTCACTGGGATCTTCACGTACAATCCCCGAGGCAATTGCCACATTCGGCAATTGGATTTTTGACAGATCACACTCAGGAATTGGATTTCGATTATTAGGACAAATCACACTCGGCAATTGGATTTCGATTACTAGATCTACCTTCTCCATCTTACGAGATTGTGACATGATGCTAACACAAACTGTTCTTGCCGTACAAATCCACGGTGGGAGCTTGTTACAAAGCATGTGCCTGTCATCTTATGACATTCCGTAGTCTAATTTTTCTATGTTGTTGCATTTTCTAAATTAAATTAAATTGATTCCCGTAATACTTCCACGCAGTTTCCGTAAAAATTCTACATTTCAAATATTTCCTAAACCTTATTCTCTTAGACTCTGTTTTTTTCAAGATCCAGCTATAGACGTAGATACTCACATACGAGTGTACACTCACACCTATAATACATGTAAGCACATTACACTTATGAATACCTTTGAAGAAGTGAGTTGGATTCTTGGAATTGAATTTATTTTAATAATCATAATTTAGACACATTAAGTAAGCTAACATGTTGTATATGGATTGTATTTGTATATTATTGTTGGCTATACGAGAAAAATATTTATATGTTGCATTTCTACCATAGGGGAGCAAGCTAAAGAGAGTGTTATAAGTTGCAAAGTAGAAACATAGAATAATGATCTATAGAATAATTTTTCATCTCTCACTTTATGAATTTGAGATAGGTTTATACGTAAATTTTAGAAAGTGGTGGAATTTCAAAATTCAAACCAAATAGTCTAATTTATTAAGTAGATTTCAATTCCTCCGAATGAACGGATCTAAATAACCCCTATACTAATCTTCCACATTTAAACTATTCTTCTATATTTGCTGGTCAAATCTGACTCCTATTCTACCACCTCATCTCTTTTCTACGAAATTGCCTTAACCCCTCTTTATTGGACATCACCCCCTCCTCTCTATGCCTCCAGCAATGAGCAATGGTTACAATCTTTTTATTACCTAAGTCCGAGTCTTCAGCTTGAGGTTGAGTCCTAAGCTTTCTTGGCTTAGACTTCCTTAGAGTACTCACAACTCTAAAATAGATAGTTTATATGTTCATTAATTAGATGTCGATTAAGCAAAATAGTGACATAGTATAGCTTCTTAGATAAGAGACTATGTTTACATTGAAACTAAGATACGAAGAGATATAATAAGTAGATGGAGAAAGAAGATACATGATTAGAAAAAAAAGAAACCATCCACTGGAAAATATGACTTTTATTTCTAGTCTCTACTTAATTTAGCAATTATAGCAACTGCCACCTTATGTCCAAAATTATAGGTCGTTTTGGTCCAGGTGTAGCTTTTGCTATGCACCTATAGACATACTATAGGGGTATTTGGCACTGCTCCACGAACTCTGCTCCACAAACTCCACCATGAAGCAGCTCCACAAAAAACTGGAGTTCGTGGAGTATCTCTTTAGGTGTTCTCACAACTCCACCATTTTTTCTCGAACTAAGTGCGTGGAACTGAAATTGTTTGGCTAAAAAACGTGGAGCGGAGCTGAAAAACGTGGAGCAGAGCAGTCCTAAACACCCCCTATATGTTTCGATTCATAACAAAAGTTGTGTACCTAGAAAAACCAAAACAACCTATAATTAGAAAATAGTGAATATATCAATTTATGGGTTGACAGTGCCTTTAGAACATTTCATTGTGTATAAAATCGCCAAAAAAGTCTTGGAACTGTCTCTTTTCTGCATTCTAACTGTCCTTAGAAACATATAGTTGTTTACTTGTTTAGCAATGATATAGCTTGGTTCTATCAATGCAACCCCCTAGTCTTTGAAAATGCACTTGGATTGGTTAGCGCTTGTCTCACCTCCCCCTTGGTTCACATGTGTCGCACCTCCTACCTCTCGTTCCCCGTTGAGCACCACATCGAGCTCCTTGTCTGGAGCGCACCACGCAAGCACTCCACACTAACCATCACATCGACCATCATGTGGAAGAGGAGGGTGAGTATGACATCATGGTCGGTCACACACAGAGGCTTCGCCCCTTGTGCCTTGGTTCTTTCCGCATCGATACTATCGCCATTGCACCTATGATACATCATCCTCATGCTTGGTCGCGTCTTTGCTTCAGCCTAAGTGCTAGCGCAACGGAGGTTCACCGGCAAAGGGACTAATGACTAATGAGCATAGAGGCGCAATTTTAAATATCAATCAAACACACTATTAGGGGTTACATGGAGACTTAGAAAAATTAAAGACCCATATATTCTTCTGACTCTGAATGTTTTTAAAACGATTATGTGTAGATATGAAGCTCATTTGAATTGGAGACGTGGATTGCAAATTAGGAAATCAATAATAAGTAAGATTAAAAAACTATTTTTCTTCTAAATTATAAGACGTACAACAATTTCATATGAAAGGGAGTAGTAAACAGGCTATAAACTCAAGACTGAAAACTGGATTTCTGAAATGTTATTATTATCTTCACATGCTCTGTGACTTTGGAGCTGGAAAAAGAAAGAAAAAAAAAGAAACACCCCCCACACACACACACACGGCTACGCGGGCAGGGGGCAACGCATCCAGGCGGCCAGGCCTCACCGTCACCGCTCACCGGCTCATCGCCCTAGCCTCCCACCCCGGCTGACGGCTGTGCCCGTCTCCTTCCCCTGATTCATCCGCGAGCCCACCCGTCGGCGAGCACCCATGACGGAGGACCGAGCGCACAAGGTCGCCGATGAGCCCGCCGCCGCAGGCAGGCGAAGACCTGAAAGGTACCCAGCCCCCCTCCTTCCCTCCCTCGCTCTCCTATCCGTCACGGTCATCGATTTGCGAAACCTAGTGCTCTGCCCGCCGCCCTCGCGGTTGAGACGGGGGTTGGGGATGCCGAGCCGCTGAAACATCTGCGCTTCTTCTTTAGGAAGAAGAGGAAGTGGGATCAGCCCGCGGAGGACTTGGTCTCCGCGGCGATGAAGGCTGCTGCCGTGGCGGGGATGCCTGTGATGAATTTCTGTGCTCTTCCTGGCGCTGCACTGCCCGGCGTCACGGCATATGGAGCTGCTACATTGCCAAGTGTAGTCCCTGTTCCACATTCGTTGCCGCCCCATATTGCGCCATCGGTGCTCCCGAGTGCTGCTGCTGCAGTTCAGAAATTGAGTCAGGTGTGATTTAGTTTCATACAATACTGTTTTTTTAAGCTCTGAGAGGTACTATGTGGACAATTATAATCTAGGGCTATCTGAGTGCATCTATGTCACTACTTATGTACTATTAGGCAAAACTACCAGATGAGGTCATTGCACGCGAGATTGTTATAAACGACGCAGATCCATCTGTGCGATATAAGCTTACAAAACGACAAACACAAGAAGAGGTAAATTCTTACCAGACAAGTCTAGGTTACCGGTGAACTCTGTTCCTTCTAAGACATTGTATTCGCATATGTTATGGTCAAATAAGGTACTTATAATGTTCCTGATACTTAACAGATTCAGAGATGCACAAACACTGTCATCATTACTAGGTAAAATCTGACATGCCCTCTTGGTTTTGACGGTCCATTCCTGAGACTACTTGTTTTACCTTGTAAGGGGAAAATATCACCCTCCAAATGAACATCCTGATGGTGAGAAGCCACTCTATCTACATATCTCTGCTGGATCTCAGGTAAATATTATTCTTTCTGTTGAATTCCGTTTCCCTTCATTTTATTCTGACCATAATAACTTTGGTGATATATACCTGAAATTTCTGCACTGCAACAGTTATTGAATCAGCTGTATAACTATATAATGGACCATTTTATGGCTGTCTGCATGCATTAACTGTTACTGGAAGATCTCGTTGTGTTTTCCATCTCGTCCTTTCTTGTTTTTAACTATGATGATGCCAATTATCTTATTGTTTTTTTTGTTTGTTTTTAATACTATGTCAAATACAACTTACTGAGTTGTCACCATGTAAAGTTACAGAACTGTCATGTCTGCCTTGAGTTGACTATTGATTGTTTAACTGCTACTGCTTATAAGGGCGTTAAACTGGGAACTAAGGACCTTAGGAGTATGAATTTTAAAACTACCTTTGAAGTTCTTAAAGATCTCAACCCATGACTGAAGTTTCCTAGTAGGGTGCTTGGTTTGAGGAATCACTCCATTCTAGATGGGGTGGTGCATCATGAGTCCATTCCTCAAATTGGGTAGAATGACTCCACTCCTCAATCCTCATACTAGTACTAATTATTAGCTTGTGAGCGTTGAGCAATGAGGTGATGATGGATCAACCCATTCCATTCCACAAACCAAACAAAAAAGTGAGGAGTGAGAAGATGATGAGCTAACTCACTCCTCAAACCAAACACACTATAAATGTTGTAAAACAGTGATTGTGCCATTACATATAGTAGGTCATACACTAGTTTTGATTTTTGTGGGAACTGGGATTTAACATATCTGCTTGTTAGGCGTAATGCAATCTAGTTGTGATGATATTCCTCTTTAATGTTTTAATTTTGAATCATCCATCCATATTATAACAAAAAATTGCATGATATCAATGCCAAGGCCATTGTGATAAGTAGCAGCATGCAGCAATTTTTTTCTAGTCTATATTTAATCCTGTATAGACATTCCTTATAGTATTGATAACATAATAATATGCATTTGGCCTCTCTCTAGTTGAAAGATACTGCTGAGCGCATTAAGGCAGTTGACCGCGCAGCTTCAATGATTGAGGAAATATTGAAACAAGGAACAATCTCAGAGTCTATATCGACCCCTTTCTCCTCTAGTGGTGGACAGGTAATCCTCTATATCTCCATATCATGAGCAAATTTACCCATTTTTGGGAGCGAATGGGGATCAGTGTAGTATGTTTGCTGTACTACTATAGAACAAATTCTGCTCGAGAAATTTAACTTCATCTCTATTCATCTTTCACAGGCTGTTCGTCCTTTTAGTGCCTCGATATTTTTGGGTTTTGATGCAGATCCATCATTGAATATCGCAGCTCGAGTCCGTGGTCCAAATGTATGTTTTTTTTGTAGAACTATATGTGATCCTGGTTTTATTTTATCATTTTGTTATTAGCTTATCTCAGTTTATTTTTGTTGATTACTCAATTTATGTGATGTTTTCTTACTTTTTTTTTGAAAGATCTAATCATAAAGCTTTCTCTGACATCCCAATTTGGATGGGAGAAACTGCTTTTGTGCTGTTGGTGCTTGTGCTCTTTTGTTATTATAGGATCAGTACATAAATCATATCATGAGAGAAACAGGGGTCACTGTTGTACTAAGAGGGAAAGATTCAGAGAATCTTGGCAGTTGTCATGGTGAAGGTTGGTGATTATTTTGATAGCTTTCAGGAACTTCTGATTTGTAGGCTTACATTGTGTTCTATACATCCTTTGTAGCCTCACAACAACCTCTACACCTATACCTCGCAAGTATGCATTTAAAGAACCTAGAAGCTGCAAAAGTTTTGGCAGAGAACCTGCTGGATACAATAGCAGCAGAATTCGGTGCTTCCAGGTATGCAAATTTGCTAATTAATTAAATGATTTTTTTTGCATGCATCTTTTCCATTTTTTGAGAAATACAACCTTTGCATCCACATTCTCACCTTCTTGGTTAAGCATTTGCTTTGCTTAGTCATTAACTCATCTTGATGTTATCAGCTTTGTCCTTTGAAAATACTTATTTCTTAAGGAAACGATTGTATGAAGCATTCAAGCTTACTGACTCTTAGCATCATGTTCGAATTGCAGTCCATTGTTTTATGTTCTTGTGTCTTTTTCTTTTCTCGCCAACATCGAAGCATGTACAGATTCTTATTGTTGATATTGGATCCTACAACAGAAGTCTTATCATTTTCATTTTATTAATACCCTTTTTTGACAGAATTTCTTCTTCAAACGTATATGGTGCTGTTCCACCTCCTCAGCAGTTGTTAACTGGTACCGACACCTCAGGAGTGAAAACAGATGTTCACTATACTTTAGGGCCCAATGTGTTATCAGGAGCTCCACATTCCTTTGCATCTACTGGAGTTATTGCTCCTGCAGTGACAGTGCAATCAGGGGCTCCAACATATTCTGGGGTTCCACCACCCAGTAACATGGCCTGTCCTATTCCACCAGTAAATGGTGGTGCATTTTACAGTGGTTATGGGGACATTTATCCCCAAGCAACTCCATTGCAGCAGGTGGCATTCACACTCAAGCATGCCTCATCGTCAGCAGCTCAGGCTGTTCCAGTGACGCCCACGCCAACAAGCATGGGGACAAAGGAGAACTCAACCTTGGATGTGGAGATGGATAAACGTTCCCGAAGAAAATTCCAGGAACTACCAGTTTCAAAGGGTCCAGCAACAGAAAGTCAGGTACAATTAGTTCTGTTTTTCTTTCTGATATAGCCTCGATTTAATTCTTAACTACAGGAGCTACAACAACCTTTTTAAGCTCTTCTTTTGTATGTACTTGTTCTGATGTCCCCTCTATTCACCTCCTTTTCTCTGTATTACCTCTCATGTGATTAATCTAAATTCCATGGCTACCCTTTCCTTCCCTATGGTGTTCACTAGATGCCTATCCTGATTTGATGACATCTTCCCTACTCTCTCATCCTTGTTTGTTCTCTCCTTTCTTAGCTTGGCTTGTGCCATCTTTTGAATCTTTTGATAGCCCATTGACTCTTATCAACACAACTTTCAAGGCGATTTCAATATCAGGATTTCGAATTCCTGGCATATTTGCTTTTGTTTGTAACTTTGGTGTACACTTTTGCTCTGTCAACTACAAGGAAAACTTTGTATGACACTGTGATTTTTTTTTAAAAAATTTAGAATGACACTGTGACATCTATTAACATCAAAATGTTCTGCATAAAAAAATATTGCCCTTTATGATGCCTCCTTGAAACAAGGGAAGCACTTTTGATTAACCGAGAGATTTGATGCAACAGCAAATATTCCACATGCAATTCATGATAATATGTTTTTATACTTGTACCTGAAGAAATATAATGATCTTACTGTTTAGTTCTTGTTTAGCACCTTGGAAATTAATAACTATTATAAATCTAACTTCTTTTGAAGGAAAGGAACTTTGCTTGCTCCTGTAGTTCTTGCAGTTCTCTTAATGGAGACTACAATCCAAATTTAACAATACTATTAAAAGCAATAGTTGCATTGCCAGATTGGCATCATCGTTTTTTGTTGTATTCTTTTATCTGCTTCTAACATCTCATTTCATTCCAGGTATTTTCTCTGACCTTGTCTGAAGCTCACAGGTGGCAATACATGTGGGTTTTTTCACAGGCTTGTAACAAGTTGGAGTTTGCATTACCTATGGAGTGTAACTGACAAGATGCAGAGCTCTTCAAATATCTTGTTACTTTTTTCAGAAAATAGAAATTTAACCTTTGCGTTTGGTCTGTTTCTGTTCGCTCACACAGTTCACTACTGTTGATTAACATTGCTAGCATGCCTTGAGTTTTGAAATTGCTTGGTTGGTGTAGTCTTGTTATTAGTTGATCAGTTAATATATTGTTAGTAGGTTTTGATACATTTTATTTCTTTCCACTCTTTGGAGAAAGTTTTGCATTTGCAAAATCTTCTCATTCAGTGGAAGCTCCAAGCAATATAAATATACAAATTACAAAAAGTCCTTCCATAATCCATATGAAACTTCTTCACTTAGTTAAGCAGACTCAGACTTAGGGTGTTGTTAGTTTCCTGCATTGTCTCCTACACTTATGTGTATATCTTATGTTATTAGAGTCTCCCAATATGAAAATTATATTTACAGTATATTTGCTTCTATCTTTCAAAATTAAGATAACATTCTGAACCTGTCAAGAGTCATGCTAGCTAGTATTGTGCTTCCATATGAATATTGCTCATATTTGTGCTGTGTATGCAAAATTGTTTCTGATTCCATTCATGCATTACCTACTCTAACACACAGGAATTTGATGGATGAGTGTTCTTGTTTTCTTTCATCTTTCCAGAACTCACAACAGGGATCCAAATTTGTTAAGACAGGTTTAGATAGTTTAGGTTACATTGGGAGCTCATCAATTGCACCTCCAAAGAAAGTTCATCCTGGATCAAATGGAATGCTTCCGCTAGAAGAAGCGGATATGCCATCACATCTCTCTATATCCACTAAGTTGCCAGCACCACCCCTGAAGAGCATGCTGCCGCCACCAACCAAGAACATGCCACCGCCACCGCCCAAGAGCATGCCTCCGCCGCTGCCACCCAAAAACATGCTACCGCCACCGTCTAAGAGCATGCCTCCGCTGCCACCAAAATTTCCTTCAGATGAGTTATTGTCAAGAAATGAGAACAAGACTTTTGCTTTAAAAGAGCTGACAGCACCTCCAAGGCCCTTGGATGCAAAATCAGTCCTGCCATCTCAACAACGACCAAAGGAGCCTGAGGAACAAACAAAAGGCACACCTGTGTCTGGTAACATTGCACACAATAATTTCCTTTGTGTGTAGGATATGATTTAACTTCGCTAATTTACATATTATCTTTGGTGTTCATTTATAGATACTTTGCTGAAACTTATTGATTATGGAGATGATGATGATGATGATGACGACGACGACGATACTGATGTGACAGACAACATACCCAAGGGCAGTCCAACTCCTGGTTCAGAGCAGAAACCATTTTGGGCTGTTTAAAACTGGGTCTGCTAACGTAGTCTAGTGTGAGATCGATATTGCTGATAAGGATGCTTGCTGCCCTGGTGCATCTTCTGAATCGAAGAGGCAATCGAGCTCCTTGTTCTTGTTCCGTAGTAATTCTAACAGGCGATGGGATTTTTCTTTGAACTTGTATTCATTGTGGTGTAGTCAAAATGAACCGTATGTTTCACTATTTTTAATATATTCTCAGTAGGGGCTCCTTGCCCTTCCTGTTCTTTCAAAAAAAAAAAAAGAACCGTATGTTGTTTTGGCTCAGATATGATGACCTTTTTGTTTTTAGATTGGACGGTTGCTGAACTGGTAACGTTTCAATGTCGGTATTATAAAATTGTTCGAGCCTGTCATTTTTGTATCCACTATCATGCAAATTTAATTTCTGTAATCAGCCTAAGGTCAGACATCGCGTGGAAGCACTTAGGAAAATGGCAGGACATGTGCAGGCCTTGTTTAGTTCCGAAAAAATTTCGGATTTCGGCACTGTAGTATTTTCGTTTTTATTTGATAAATATTATCCAATCATGGACTAATTAGGCTCAAAAGATTCATCTCGTGATTTACAGGCAAACTGTGCAATTAGTTTTTATTTTCGTCTATATCTAATGCTTTATGCATGTGCTCTAAGATTTGATGTGACGGAAAATCTTGAAAAGTTTTTGGTTTTCAGGGTGAACTAAACAAGGCCATGGTAATTTTCATTTCGGCTTCTCCTCGGCATGTTCAAATTCAAGTTAGGTGGAGAACTCCTGCAGTTATCACCGGACTGGCCTAGATCGGATCCAAATACTCTGGATATTCTGTTAAACCTCCAGTAATCACCGGACTAGCCTAGATCAGATCCAAATACCCTTGATATTCCGCTGCTTAACTGAGTATGACGCATCGATGCTTATCCCGAATATGAAACTGGAGGTCCATTCAAATGAAGGTTATCTTTGTGGTGAAATAGGTCTGAGTCTTTTGACTTAAATAGGCATGTCCGTTGACATCGAGGTGGTTGGCATTTGCTTGTGTTTCAAACAGGCCATCGGTTATTTCAAAAAAAAAAAAGGCCATCGGTTAGCTCGGGTTTCTGAAATTTGCTTTTCGAAAGGGCCTTCAGATTCGCCATTACTTTTACCTTAGACGTCAGGTCAGGCTCTCCCCTATTGTAGCTTAGACGTCACTCTTTGATTTGCCGACTGTTCCTGCGTTCCATAATTTATTGGCTCGCTTTTATCCCACAAAATGGTATACAGAAAGCGAGAAGAGTTCGTCTGCTGGTTGCAACCGAGCACGATGCTGTCATTGCCCAGAACGGCGGCGGCGGTGACGGTGTATGCGCTGCTCGCTCTTATCGCCAGCGCCGGCGCCGCCGCTGCGGGAGGTGGCGTGCAGCCGCTGTCGAGGATCGCCATCCACCGCGCCACCGCTGCGCCCCAGCCGGGTGCCTTCGTCGACGCGTCGCCGGCCCTTCTCGGCCTGGAGGTGAGCCCTCTAAAACGCTGGCGCCTCAGGCTAATTCGAGTGGGCGCCATCAGTTCGTGGGCTCGAGGTGCTCTAAGCTCTACAGAGTATGCATGTATAGTAGTTTGAGAGTTTTGTCGCAATTCGGGGCTGAGTTTTTGCAATTCATCATTAGAAATATGCGCGCTCGATGCTCGATTGTCCAAATAGGGCTTAAATCTGCAGCACAAGCTAGGTTATATGTAGGGCCATTGCCCTCTCTAATGGTTCCCTCTGCTGCTATTAGATTATCGGCTGCTTTATTTGTTGCAGGGGGAGGACAGAGAATGGGTGACCGTCACATATAGTAACCCCAGGCCTTCGAAGGATGACTGGATTGGAGTCTTCTCTCCTGCTAATTTCAAGTATAAACTGATACACTATCTGCTGTTTGCTTTGGTAGAATACTGCATGCTTCTTGCTAAATGGAAAGCTGGACTGATCTTGTGTATTTTGTTTCCATGGATTTGTCAGTGATTCCATTTGTCCACAAGAGAACGAATGGGTGGAGTCCCCTCTTTTATGCACAGCTCCTATCAAGGTTGGGCTAGTTTCCTGTGAGCTTTCTCCATGTGAAGTTTAGGTGACTTCAGAACTCTTATATGAACATATGCTGAAGGAAGCTTCATATTTCGGCAGTTCCAATTTGCAAACTACACGAATCGTGATTATGGAAACACTGGAAAGGGATCCTTGAAGCTTCAGCTGATAAATCAGAGAGAGGGTTTCTCATTTGCATTGTTCTCTGGAGGCCTGTCGAATGTATGTGCTTAATGCTCTTCTTTTTGTGAATCAATCTATTGAACTGCAGGGTTTAAAAAATTTAGACCTTTTCATTTGGTATCTAAGCTATCAGTACTATACATCCTAAACAATTTTATCCATTTCCTGATAGACAATTGTAGCCCACCTTGAACACATTATTAACTAAGCATGATATATGTTTTTTTATTGTTGGTTTATAAATATTACAATAAGTTCCCTGCCAGTTGCTGTCACAACCTACGAGCCATTTACAACCTCTACAGTCATATTCCAACTATAGAGTTCAAACGCCAATACACCACTAAACATGGTGTGCTAGTAAAAGTCTCTCACTTAGATTTTTAGCAATGAGCACCTTGTCATCTCTTTAAAACAAAAGAGAACTGTTTTAATTTAGCATTTAGATTATTTTTTAACCCAAACTACGTGTTTAGATTTTTAGCAAAGAGCACCTTGTTTTTTAACCCAAACTGTGTACAACCTCTACAGTACCATTGTGTTTTTTATTTTTGGATCACTAATATTGCTGCCAGTTTTTTTTACTATTCTTAGTTTCTTTGTCTGCATACCATGATGGATAACTAGTATGTGCTTTAGCATGACTATGCACATTTTTCGTGTAATTATACAGCCAAAGCTCATCGCCCACTCAAAGAGTGTTACTTTCATCAACCCAAAGGCTCCGGTGTTCCCACGCTTAGCACAAGGAAAATCTTGGAATGAAGTAAGTATCATTTTCACTTTTTCCCCCTTGTAAGTAATGAAGGAAACATCGACTGAACACTGTTTTATATGACCCACAAAAGAAAATTTTATGAATGCAAATAGGTGACAGATTTGGGTCATTTCTCTAATGCACTTTTTTTGTAGCTGTAAGGTAACATTTTCTTTTGATCAAATTATTAATTCGCAAATAATTTTAAAGTAACTCAAAACAAGAACTTAGATATTTCAGCTAGTTATTATTTAGATGAGTACTTTCTTAGTTTTACCTTTAGAATTTGTTCATAGTTATCAAGGTTTTTAAGAAAAAGTGCACATAACTGCTTTCAAGAATGAAATCGCTTCATATCATATCTACAAGATTTTTACTGTTTTTTAGTGACTCTAGATGACAGTTACATGGACAAGTGGGTATGGTACAAATGAGGCTACACCATTTGTCAGATGGGGCATACAAGGGCAAATCCAAATCCTTTCTCCTGCAGGCACCCTTACTTTCAGTCGCGAGACCATGTGTGGTTAGTAATTCTCTTACTGTATCCTGCAAAAATACAGAGTATTATCCTCAATTTTTATCTGAAATGTAGGGATCTATCTTAGGATAAAATTACAATGTCCAACAATTCCTATGCTTTGAATTGGATTTAGTTTTTTCAGTGTTCTAAAGCTAAGTGTGATTGATGTGTTCACTTTTCATGAAACCCAATGAGTCATTAACGTTGCTATGGTACCTAATAAGAACATTATCATTACTATGTACCTTTATGGCTCTATTTCAGGTCCTCCTGCAAGGACAGTTGGTTGGCGTGATCCTGGTTTCATACACACAAGTTTTCTCAAGGAATTATGGCCCAATCTCTTGTAATTGAAGCTCAAACAACCTGTTTGCATCTTCATTTCTTTCTTTTGTTAGCTATTCATTTGTGCTACTACAAGGGGCGACAAGTTTTACATATGAGTTCAAATTTCAGGTACACATACCAAGTTGGTCATCACATTTTTAATGGCTCTATAGTTTGGGGACATCAGTATAGCTTCAAAGCACCTCCTTATCCTGGGGAAGACTCTTTGCAACGTGTTGTAATTTTTGGGGATATGGGCAAGGTACGAATTTGATGCCAAAATCTGCAAGATGCTTATCCTTTCTTTTTCCTATGCAATCATGCAATAGAATTATTAGACCGATGCCTACTGCACAGCTATTGACAGAAGGCCAATTTAGAATCTCTCGACCTTCAGCATCTACCTTTATCTACTTTCTTACCTAGGAACTTATCCACCAAAATGTTGTATTTTCATTGTTAGTTTTGTTGGTGCTGGAAATATTAGCCCCTTTTCTCATCTCAGATCAAACTAACAAGTAATAATGTTTCTTTTAACTGCTTGACACTAAAGTTGGCGTTTGAACTTCTTTTATCAGGCTGAGGTTGATGGTTCAAATGAGTTCAATGGCTTTGAGCCTGCTTCACTTAACACAACGAACCAGCTAATTAAAGACTTGAAGAATATTGATGTGGTTTTCCATATTGGAGACATCGCATATGCCAATGGCTATCTGTCACAATGGGATCAATTCACTGCACAGGTTGAGCCCATTGCTTCTACTGTGCCTTACATGGTTGCGAGGTTCGTCCAGGATTCCAACTTGACAACAGATCAAATCAAATGATAATGAAATGGAACAGTTTTAATATGTTTCTGATACTACTAATTTGTGGTTGCAGTGGTAACCACGAAAGGGATTGGCCTGGATCAGGATCTTTCTACGGAAATCTTGACTCAGGTGGTGAATGTGGGGTACCAGCTCAGAATATGTTCTACGTGCCAGCAGAAAACCGCGAGCAGTTCTGGTAAGAAAACTTTCGCCTGGATATGGTCGAGATTGAAGGCATAGCATTAAACATGAAGCTATAGGTGGTCAAATACAAAGATCTCTCAGGTCCAACTAAAAGGAAATAAAGAATTCCGTTTTGAATATAGAATAGACAGGCAAGAGGATGTTTAACAACCTTTTATTCGTTCAAAGAAAAAGTTAACAAAGTTTCATGGTGTTTGAGACTGAAATTTCATTACTCACTTACCCACAAAAACAAACTCCCTCATTGGCAGAAATTACCAAATGCAGTATTGAAGCTATTTGTTCATGGAGCTGAGCTGTGCATCACTGTCCTTCTGATTTTCCCCTAGAATAGAAAGTTGCAGTATTTTCCAATTTTGTCTCCAAGAAGCTCTCATCGAACACCAGCTTATCCTTTTAGGTACTCAATGGACTACGGGATGTTCCGTTTCTGCATATCCAATACCGAGTTGGACTGGAGGGCAGGCACGGAGCAGTACAGGTTCATCGAGCACTGCCTGTCGTCTGTTGATCGGCAGAAACAGCCATGGCTCATCTTCCTCGCGCACCGTGTTCTGGGTTACTCGTCTGCCACCTTCTACGCCGACGAAGGAACAACCGAGGAGCCCATGGGACGCGAGAGCCTTCAGTCACTCTGGCAGAAGCACAAGGTCGACATCGCTATGTATGGCCACGTCCACGGCTACGAGCGGACCTGCCCAGTATACGAGGTTCTTCTCAGCTTCATTCCATCTCCTGTGGCTAGCTTAGCTAGTTGACGCTCATTTTGTATATCACTCTGGTTGGATTTGTGTGAAACGCAGAACGCGTGTGTCGCCAAGGGGTCTAACCTCTACACCGGCGCTTTCACGGCGACGACGCACGTCGTGGTGGGCGGCGGCGGCGCCAGCCTCGCCGACTACACAGCCGTGCGGGCGCGGTGGAGCCACGTGCGGGACCGCGACTTTGGGTTCGCGAAGCTGACGGCGTTCAACCACACGACGCTGCTGTTTGAGTACAAGAAGAGCCGGGACGGCAGCGTGCACGACCACTTCACCGTCTCCCGCGACTACCGCGACGTCCTGGCCTGCGGCGTCGACAACTGCCCGAGCACCACCCTGGCGTCGTGAGCCCCCGGCCCGGCCGGCCTCGTGTCGATTCGATTTGTTTACAACGTGCTGTACTGCTGTTCATTGAATTTTGAATATCCGAGGACTAACTTCACTGGCAATCCCATCCTGAGCGTCTACTGGTACAGCGGTAGGAAACAGTGAAACTCAGTGTGCTGGTACGAGCTGTGTTTATATAGTAGGCAACAAAATGGCCAACAAACATAAGTATACATATTGCTTTTGTGGTAACGAAATTCGGTTACACCTGGTACGGGAAACAAAAATAAGCACAAGTACATAATGCATTACCGACACACGCCCTCGTGGATCAGCGTATGTCCTTGTTACGTTTTCTCGAATGAAAAAGGAAAAACCAGCACAAATTAAAGCCGGTCATAGATAAGTATATAAATAAATGTCGTCGTGCCAGCCACCTCCCGACCTCCGATCCTGATGAGACCACCGCGCGCGAGCGCCGATCGAGCAGGTAGCTACTTGGTGAACTCGAGCGCCCAGGCGGAGGCGAAGACGTAGGTGGCCCTGCACCCGCCGGAGAAGCCGGCCTCCGCGGCCAGCTGGGCGAACTCCTGCTCCGTCCGCTCCTTGGCGCCCCTGAGGCGGTTCAGCATCGCCACGTCCAGGAGCAACGAGACCTGCGCAACCTGCGTCGGCTCCGGACTCGCCGGCAGCACGTACTCCACCACGATCACCTTCCCGTTCGCCGGGAGCGCCCGGTGGCAGTTCTTGAGGATCTTCACGCACTCATCGTCGCGCCACAGGTGGAGAATCCACTGCACCGTTTGTTTGTTTTTTTTATTGTTGTTGTTGACAAAAAAAATAAATAAACAAACATATTCGGTTGTATCTGAACTCTGACGTGGGTTGCCATGCATGAAATTATTGTGATAAATAATATGATAAGCTAACGAAACAGACCTTCAACAGAATTGCATTTCCGCTCGGAATGTACTCAAACATGCTGCCACCTACATGTTCCACACCTGCACAGGAAGTGTGTGTGTTTGTGTTGTGTTAGCACACGAAGTGAATTTTGTGTAGCCACCGCCAACAAGGCAACACGGACTGACCTTGCACCGGCGGCGCCTGCGCGATGACGTGGGGGAGGTCGTAGTTGACGCCTCTCAGATGCTTATACTGGGCGGTGACCATGCGCAGCGTGGAGCCGGTGCCGCCGCCGACGTCGACGAGCACGTCGACGCCTTCGAAGCCGCGGTAAACCTCGAGCAGCTTCTTGATTATCATCTCCGAGTGGCCGGCCATTGCCTGGTTGAAGAGCGTGTTGGACGCCTCGTCCGACCCCAGGTGCTCGAACAGCGGCATGCCGTAGGCCTTCTCGGTCGGTGTCGCTCCCTCCGTCACGGCCTCCTTCATAAAGTACCTGCGATTATTCATCATGTATCATTCGTTGCCACCTCTTATATTAATTACGGCTGGATATACCCCTCCCAGTCACAAATGTACTGTGCTAACAGCCAGTAACGGCTGCATATACAAGCAGCCGAACAGTCTGATTAATTAATAAGCAACTAGATCATGGGCACCAAATTCACTATCTTGCAGTCATAAGAGTCCTAGCTTCCAATCAAGTCAAGTCACAAAAAAAAAGCTTCCAGTCAAGTCAGATTATAATTTCGGCTGTCATACGACTTCTTCAGTGGGCCTATTTGAATCCATTAACACTAAAATTAGTACTAGTGGATCCAAACTCCTCCATTAGCACTAAAATTGGTCTAGTGGATCTAAACTGACATGCTAATTATTAGTTAAAGGGCTGCTAACTATTAGTTTTATTAGAATGTTTGGAGTTACTAATACGCGCTAATAGTTCATAAGAGTTGTAACTTAGCTTGCCTATTCATCACATTCTATTACTCTTACATTAGAGTCTTATTAGTAAATTGGTCGATACTCTTATGCTTGATGGCGACAGAGAGACTCGATCGGGAGAAACTGAATGACGGGAATTGTGGGAGAGAAATTTGCGCTCTTTAATATTAAATAAAGTAGATAGGTACAAATTTAAATAAGTGCACTCACTTTTTAATTAAAAAACTATAAATATATACCATATTAACATCAAACAGATCTAACATATTTGTTTTTAATATGAAATATATGAACTTTTCCAATCTGGTTGAATGATGCATGATTTTGACGGCCCGTTGAAACTCTATGCTAGGGCCTTGTTTAGTTGAAAAAAAAAATTGCAAAATGTATTAGCATTTTCGTTTGTATTTGATAAGTATTGTCCAATCATAGATTAACTAAGCTCAAAAAATCCAACTCGCAAATTACCGATAAACTGTGCAATTAGTTATTTTTTAATCTATATTTAATGCTTCATGCATGTGCCGTAAGATTCAATTAATATGACGACAAATCTAAAAAATTTTACAAATTTTTTAGGAACTAAACAACGCGAATGCACGGTATACGTACTACGTAGGAATTAATGATGTGCACGTTTATATAGTAGTACGTATGTATGTAGGTACCAGGTTTCCATGAACGCCTTGTTTAGGTTCATCAGCCCCATAGGAGCCAAGGAGCCCTGTCCGCCGGCGTTCCGAGTGGCGAGCCACTTGCACACCGGCGCCGCGGCATAGCTCCGGCGGGCCTTCCCATCCGGCCCCACCTCCGTCGTGCACCTGACGACGCTGTGCGACGCGAGGAGCCGCATCATGCGGTCCACCGCGGCGGCCGCCTCGGCTGACTGCGGCCACTCCGCCGCCAGCTCCTCCGGGGTCACAGAGCGGCCGTCGGCGGCGAGGAGGTAGTCGATGAGGCCGAGCTCGATGACCGCCTTGAGTGTCATGGGCACGATGAAGCTGAACAGGAGCTCCTGGGCGTACATGCACGCCTCGTCGTCGTTGGCCTTGTCATGCTGCAGGGATGCTGCCGTAGTGCAGGCCATCGATCAATCCGAAAATTAAAGCTCGCTCGGTCGTAGGCACAGAGAGAATGTGTGTATTTGCGGCGAATGGGAATGAAGTTTCCCTTTGATATGTACGAGAGGAGACGTTGCTTTTTCTTATATATATGCTCTCTTTGCTCTCCTCATGTTTATATAGAAGAGAGTGCGAAGAGGATGGGGACGAGAGCGACTCGAAAGTTACAAGAGATGGAATAAAAAACGAGTTCAGCCACATGGCAAGTTGCCCTCCTCGTTGAAATGTTGTCCATATACGTTAGCTCCCAGTATATCTCGTTGCTGTTAGCTTTCTAGTATAGTCGGCTTTGAGTTATTTTGTTCTTCAACCAACTGGGGGTTGGGTGTTGTTGTAAAAAAAAATTGGGGGTTGGGTGGGGTGAGGGCGTTGGCGGCGTTAACCGCCGGCGGCAAAGCTCCACTAACTTATCTCATTGAATGAAAGGGCTGGAAGCTTTAGCAAAAATAACCTTTGCAGGCCACAGTGTCGAAGTACATGGGAGAAGGGAGAAATTTAAACTAAAGAGCTACAACAGTTCGAGAGATAATTACGCGAAGCTAACCGATGTGCATGTGTCTAAGGTCAGTCTCAGATGAGATTTAATGTCCAAATTTTAAATACACCTATATTTTGAAAATAGTACGCAAGAGTTTTATCTCCATAAAGCTTTAGATTTTTGCTCCTATAAAACTCTTGTAATCTGTATCTTCATAGGACTATGTTTGGATCCATGGGCTAAACTTTAGCCAGCTAATCTTTAGTCCTGGGGCTATTTAGATTCGGGGCTAAAGATTAGCCATGTACCTATCATAACTTATTTGTCTCTAATTAATATTTATGCACAGCCATGCATAAGGTAGGTGGGGTAGTATGCGTATTTTGCCCCGTATGATCACTTTTAGCCCTCTTTAGCTCATTTTGGAGGGCTAATGGAAAAGGGGTGGACTAAAGTTTAGCTTCTTTTAGTCCTCATGTTTGTATCCATGAGGGCTAAAATATGATTAAAATAGGTAAGCTAAAGTTTAGCCCTATGGATCTAAACAGGGCTTAAATACAGTGTCATGTCAGTAATTTAATGCTTATGAAATTCTTATGAAATCCTATTGAGATTGATCTAATTATAGAAAATACTTTCCGAGGAGAATCATCTAGCTATTGAAAATCAACCTATTTCACGAGTTCCAAAGCTTCCAAAGGATGATCAAAATCATATTCGTACACTACAGACAGTCGGGGGCGCCAATAATGAGCTAGGGACGACGCCTGGCACAGATGCATGAAAGAAAGATGTGGTCGCCTATTGCCATAATCTTTGGGACAGCTTTGATAGTATGAATCTTCAAGTGGCGATCCACGAATGTTTCAATAGAAGAGATTTGCTCAGATGTTTGGACACATATATAGAGTATTAAATATAGATCATCGTCCACATGGTGCCTTCGGTTCAAAAGTTTTTTGCTGATGTTGAGGAACTAACCAAAGAACTTTATCTTCCTTGGAAGCCTGTGTATTTCCAGATCTACTGAGCACATTGATCAGGAGCGTTGTTAGAGCAGGTATAATAATAGGCTTATAGCCAAGCTAATGCTGATGTGGAGGAGAGAAAAGAGGAGAGAGATGATAGCTTGGCTCTCATGTAAGCACCAAACTGGGCACGAATGCATAGGTAGTGATGGGCCCAAATAGCAAATGTTGTGAGATCGAATAAGAAAGAGAAGATATTTTAGAGACAAGTATGAGACAACTTATTGTATAACTTGGCTCTAATCACTTGGCTTATAGTCAACCACTTGGCTCTATTCTTAACCTTGCTCGTAACATGAAGGAAGTGGTACGCTCCCGTGCCATGCCGGAGAAGTCTGCCGAAGTGGGAGTCAACTACATCAGTCAGCTCTCAGGTGGCCTCATTTAGTCTTCAAAAAAAAAATTGCAAAAGATTTCAGATTTCCCATCACATCAAATTTTGCGGCGCATGCATGAAGTATTAAATATAGATAAAAGGAATAAGCAATTACATAGTTTATCTGTAATTTACGAGATGAATCTTTTGAGCTCAGCTAGCCCATGATTGGACAATATTTGTCAAATATAAAAAAATGCTACAATATTCATTTTACTAAAAATTTTGAAACTAAACAAGGCCGGATCCATCTAGCAGCTCATTTAGGCCGTGTTTGGTTTTTGTTGTTAAACTTTAACTTCCGTCACATCGAATGTTTGGATACATACATGAAGTACTAAAAATAGACTATTTACGAAACTAAAAAAGCAGCTAGAGAATAGTTTGTGAAACGAATCTTTTAAACCTAATTAATCCATGACTTGACACAAGTTACCAAATAAAACGAAAATATTATGGTACCTGTTAAACTTTAACACTTCCAACCAAACACGCCCTTAATTGATTGAGAGTGTTCATAGCTAGGCGGTGACCATGGCAAGAACAACATGAATGAAGAATATATTCCAGCGCCGGACAGAGAATATCATGAACACAACCTTGATGTATTGAGAGGAGAGGACAGGGAAGGCATCGGCCAATGGTTCAGACAATAACTATCGATCCAGCCAGAAGGAATTGATTTGTCATTACCCAGATGCACTACGGTCAGGGAACAGAAACGCCGAAGCTCGTCATGAATGATGTGCGATCACCCCACCAACCTAGGTCCAGACCAACATGACGAAGAATCAAGGATTTCCATGCGAAGGTATCGGGGGAGAGCAGCTTGTGAACAAACTTCATAAGAAGGCAATGTCTTTGATGGTCAAATTGTGCACCCCAAGTCCACCAGTATCTTCGGCGAGGTAGACAAGGTATGCATTTTTCAGTGCTCGTCCAAAGGAAAGCACAATGCTTGCTGCCAATTATGTCCATGGCATTTTTGGAGGAGCATGGATACCATACAGTGGATTGGCAAGCTTCTAAAATGACATTCACAAATCACATGTACAATCTGGTACTGTAGCACAGAGTTGGAGAAGCTGCAAATCGTGGCTCCACCAGCTCCTCTTCTTATTTCATTTTCTACCTCGAAATCTGAAGTGGCTCCAGGCTACCGTGACAGATGATATCTCGTTTATCCGAAAAGTCATGGCTGAAGATACTGTTCGTTGATTTATTAATTATGGAAGAAAAACACTGCTCGCTAGCAGAAAATATACGGCTTATAATACAAGTTAACAGAGCCAATGATTTTCAAGGAGGAGCTGGTGGGTTTGTGCTTATAATACAAGCAATATATACTGTTTGGTTTGTGCTGATTTTTTTTTACCTATCACACCAAATGTTTGAACACATGAATGGAGTAAGACTATTTACAAAACTAAAAACGCAGTTGAGAGTAATTTGAGAGACGAATCTTTTAAGCCTAATAAATCCTTGATTAGATACTAATTATCAAATAAAATAAAAAGCTACAGTACTTGCTAAATTTTAACATCTCAAACCAAACACCTCATTGCTAACTACCATGGTGCTTGAAGACTTTGCCCTTGGAGCTTTACATAGTGGCACGAATCTGGTAGCTTATATTCAGATAAACAACAAGGACTTAGTAATGTCTATTTGCAGGAGAACCACTAAGGTCTAAAGCTCTCTTAGGGCAATCTCAATGCTAGAAACTACGTGTAGTTTCTGTACTTATTAATTTCTATAGACATTACATATAGAAATCATATAGTCCCAATAAATAGTTTCTACATAATAATTTTTTATCCAATCACATACATTCTCTCTCTATTCTCTACCAATCACATCACTTCATGTCTTGGTTCTCATGTAGACATTGTTTTCTAACTTAGATTCAGTTTCTATGATTTCTGCTTTCTTTCTTTAATAACTAGCTGCTACATGAGCAAAACATTTAGGTGACAGTACAATTAATGTTATGAAAAGGTGGTTTCTACATTGGAAGTGTCCTTATACTATCTACTTCTCAATCTAAAATTCCTAATAACATACCAAAATCCCCTACATGAGTAGTTTACAAAAGCTTTTTGACAAGCACTCGGTGCAATCGGTTGCGTGAACAAAAAGCCTACCAATAAATAGGAACACATTCTGATAAGTTCCAAAAAAAAGTTGTAACCCGTAACCAATCCCAACATAGAAGTATTAAAGGTCGTTATAGTATTCATGTCAATCAAATTTTCTTAAGTTTAACTATGTTTATAAAAAATATTAACAAAATTTGTATATCCAAATAAATTTATTATAGAAAAAATAGATTCAATGATATATATCTAATGATACTAACTATGTACCATAATATTAATATTTTCTTATGATCAAAGTTAAAAATGTTTGACTACTTGGGTAGCGAGAATGATACTTAGTTTTGCGAGACTCAGTTACACACGTAGATGAAAGTAAATGTTTTGTATTAAAAAAATAAGGACTTACAACAACTAACGCCAAGTCATTATCAAGCCATGTATTAGTGGTCAATGCAAATGGCAAGCTCTGTACCTTTCAAATAACTAAATACTTCGCAACTACTGCTTAGGCTGTCTCCAACAGAGCAGCCAAAGCGTGACCCAAACGCATTTTAGGTAGTGCACAGTGTTTTGGGTACCAAAAATAGTCTCCAACAGCATATGCAAATGGAACACCCATTTTGGGTACCAGCTGAGCCAAAACGCAAATATGTGTCTTCTCTTCCCCGTGATGCAATCCTGTTGCGCCGATAATGGTGGGTCCAAAGGATGACGGCAGGCCGGAGGTTGGCCGCGTGCTCGCCTGCTTGGCGGCGGGCCGGAGGTTGACTGCACGCTCGCGGTGCCGGCTCCCCCACGCGCTCGCCTGCGCTGGCCGCTCAAAGCTCCCCCACACGGCCGCGCGCACGCGGACTCGCGGTGCCGGCGCTCCCCCGTGCGCTCACCTGCGCGGCGGCGGCGGACCGAAGCTCCTCCGTGCAGTCGCGGCCAAGCTCCCCCACGCGCTCACCTGCGCCCACCGCCCCAAGCTTGCCCACGCGCTCGCCCGCGCGGCGGCAGGCCAGAGCTCCTCCATGCGGTCGCGGCGAAACTTCCCCGTGCACTTGCTCATGCGCTTAGACCAAATCTGGCCCATGCCTTCTTCCTCGGCGAGCTCGGTCATGGTTGCTCCCTTTTCTCTAGCAAGCTCATCGGCGAGGAGGGAGGTGGGCACTGCATGCAGAGAGTGCGGGGAGGGAGAGGAGCGGAGCGGGGAGGGAGACGAGTGGATGGGGCTCCCTTTGCCTTCCGGTTGTTGGAAAACATCGTTTTTGGGTCTGTAAGTCATTTACTATGCAGCACCTAAACCTTGAAATGGGTCACCGTTTTGCCTTGTAGCTGTTGGAGTCGGTCTTAGAAGTTAGAGTTGCATTGCCACCTGCAACCAGTCTTCTTTATTACCGTTTCTTTAGGGAAAGCATGTTAGCTCTATACCTTTTAAATAACTACATACTTTGTAACTACTGCTTAGAGCATGTATAATAATTGTCTTCTAGCCAAGCAAGTACTGATGTGAAGGAGAGCACCAAGCTTGACATAAATTTATTTTACAATTGTTCGGTGTAGAATAGTATTCTACACCTAGGTAGCGCTATTCTACACCTATATATATACGGTAGCGTTATTCTACACCGCAAGTCAAAACTGAGTAGAAAAAATACTGAGTGATACTAGAGAGTGTTCAGTATCATCTTGTCCAATACTCAGGACCACGAAATACTGAATAATACTGAAACACTGAATGCTGAACGATACTGAAATTTACTCAGTATAACAGCTCGGTGTAGAATACTAGTATTCTACACCTATGCTATTCGACATCTAGAATACTATCCTGCACGTTAAGTATTCGCGTTTCAGTATTTTGTTCAATATTTATAGTCCTAGGTGTAGTACCGGATGGTATTGAACGTTGTTCAATATTGCTTAGTATTTTTTGTACTCAGTTTTAACTTGTGGTATAGAATAATTATATATATATACACACACGGTAGCGCTATTCTACACCCTAGGTGTAGAATACTATTCTACACCGCAAATCAAAACTGAGCTGAAAAAATACTGAGTAGTACTGAACAATGTTCAGTATTATCTAGTAGTACACTCAGGACCACAAAATACTGAACAATACTGAAACACGAATACTGAACGATACTGGATTCTGTTCAGTATAACACTTCAGTGTAGAATAGTATTCTACACCTATATATATATATATATATATATTGCTATTCTTATTATGAAGGCCTTTTAGAACTTTTGTAGTAAAAAATAGACCCCAGCAGATGTGTTATTTGGTTTTATAAAATAAAAATTTTGCTATCCCTTGATTTTCGTTGGCCATATATAGCCAACCACTGGCACTAGCTATATGATAGCAAGGCTGTTGTGAACCTCTTCTTTTTTAAAAACTTATATATTTTACAAAATGACTAAACATTAAAATTTGGCTACTAATTTTAGCCAAGCTCTTGAAGATGCTCTTAGTTGTTGTAAGTTCTTGATGCTTTTAATAAAAAAATGTTTGCTTCTTTGTTCCAAAATAAGTGTTATCATCGCTTCTGGAATAGTCAAACGTTATTAACTTTAACTAATATATAAAAAATATTAATACTATATTACATAATTAGTATATAGATAAATTATTCAAACTATTTTTTAAAAAAAAGATTATTTAGAAATACATATATTGATACTATCTTTTAGAAATCTTATCAAACTTGAAAATTTGACGGACATAAATATCATAGCTATCGTTATTTTGGTACGGCAAGAGAAATTAAAGCCTTGGACCCTAGCGGTTCTCCTTGGTTAGTTGGTAAAAAAATTTAGGTTTGGCTACTGTAGCACTTTCGTTTGTATTTGATAATTATTATCTAATTATAAACTAATTAGGTTTAAAAGATTCGTCTCACAAATTACAGTTACTGTGTAATTAGTTATTTTTAATCTATTTTAATGCTCTATATATGTGTGTCCAAAAAATTTATGTGATAAGAAATTTTAAAAAAATTTAGGATTTTAAGGTGAACTAAAAAAGGGCCACGTAAACAGTACTATATGTCTTGTTCAACCGAATATAAGCTGTCAGATTCCTGATGTGAAGCTCTAAGGACAAAGTCTTCAATCATCATCATAGCAACTCTAACTTCCGAGAGCAAGGTCAATAATAATAATCTCTTCTTTATTTATAATAGTAGTCTGGCTGCGGGTGGCAATTGCAAGAGCTAAGTTATATAATAGTAGTCTCTTTTTTATATAAATTTTTTTTTATTGTTAGTTTTACTCGTATATATATATATATATATATATATATATATATATATATATATATATATATATATATGGAAATTCCTTTCTACACGTACGCGTAGTTACTCTCATCTTCAATAAACTACATTGTGTATGTATTCATACTTGTTTATCGGTTTGAGTATGTTTATATACTCATATTAAGATACTCTAGATCTTACCATGCGAATTTTTTTTAAAAAAATTATATTTTAAATATATTACTAAAATGCCACTACTATATTATATATAATAAGTATAACCATATACTCTATGTATGTATGCATACTTAACATACATATCACTCTAGATGGTCTAGTATGATCATATACTTTGTCTATATACATTTTGTTCGGTCATATTCATCATAAATCTAGAGATATATAGATAAGAGTAACTACACGCGCGTGTAAAATAAACGCGTCATATATATATATATATATATATGATTGGTGAAGACTTTGCCCTTGGAGCTTCACATCATAAGTGGGAGGAATCTGACGGCTTATATTCGGCTAAACAGTTCGCTCGTCTTATAAATCGTATTTTTTCTACCAGTTAATAATGTTTTTTTTCACAATAAATTAGCAAATAGTACTTTCAACTACGACTTTTAAGACAAACGAACATGATCTATTAGCATATATCAATGAAAAAAACATGAAAGTCTACACTAATATCACATATCTCTCGTAGAATTGGCGCCAGGTAGGATATGTGAAATTGCCTTGAAGCCCATAGTCTGACAAGCTCCTGGTTATCTGTTTCCAACTGCAGCTTCAACACCCCTTCCTCTCTTGCTAACTTTTACACCATTTATTCGCTTAAGCTTATACGCAGAATTTATCAGTCATTCAGCTATATTTTTATCTCACAACAAATCAGCAAATAGTACTTTCAGTCATGACTTTTCAAACAAGCGAACAGGCTCACTTGCATGCCAAAGTTTCTAGAACTAGGGCATCTAAATCATGGGAGTACCAGCATGCCATTCCGCATCAAATGAGCCTGAAGAGTTCCGCAACACAAAGCCCCATTGCTTCGTTATTTGTCCCCATGTAAAAGGTCCCATCAGTGTTGCACTTAGCCCATCCCTCTAGAGGTGGTTGCCAAGGCGAGTGCCTAACCAGGCGCAACTGCTTCTTGAACTGGGTAATCTGCCATAGATCATGTGCTAGATCAACCGACCATCGTACTGCATGACACACTGTTGATATTAGATACGCACACAAAGAAATAATCCGTAAGCGCACGAATATTGATGATCACTTCACCCGGAAGATATTCTAGAGTATCGTTATTTATATTTTTACCATTAGGAGAAAGCGTGTATCTGACTAACCCAAATCTATACTTAACCCCTGGGCTTGCAAGACAAGATAGTGAGATATGAGCGATATAGAGAGAACTCTTTCGTCAGTCTTGTTCTAACCAATGGTAAGCTGTGTAAATATTGTTCTAAGGGGAGTACCTAGAGAAAAGAGACACCTCAGAGAGTGCTTAACCTCGACACCATAAATCCTACCTTACCTCCCGACGGGACGTGGATTATAGAGACACCAAGGGGATTGTCACTCCCCCCGATGCTACCACAAATCCGGGCAGATAGGGAGTATCTACGAGTGTTCCTAGCCTAAGCACCACGCTTATGCTATGAACGCTTACTCTATTCCCAAGCGCAAGTGAATAAATTAAACCCGTAAATCAAAGAATAATAAGAACAAAACTTACTAGTATTAGAAATCAAATTGTCGAATGATTCTAGAACCAAGCCTCGAGTGAGGAGACTTGATCCTGTAAATACAAGAAAGAAGACACCGACAGGCCAGGCTTCCTCCACTTCTATCTCGACCCTATACTCTCTCAACCTCTCTTGCTGTTAAAACCCTAAAGAGTCAGATCCATTCGAAGCACCCCTCTTTGGCTAATTCTCTAGAAAATATGAATTAGGGTTTCAGAATTAGCTACCCTCAGGGGTTAGGGTCATATTTATAGCCCCCTAGGAGGCACCACAACCCTCAGATCAAACCAACCTAAATGTATACTCAAGATTACTCCTCAAAAGCGATGGAGGCAGGATCCGCGAGGTCGAGTATGATTGGTTGAGGTGGACGGGCGCCCGCCCCTACCCCTCGGGCGCCCACCCGGCTCCTGAGCCGGTTTTTTGCTCTGGTTTGGTCTAGAGGCTCCTCGAACCTTCTAGATTACTCCTGAGTTGAAGTTCACGGTATTCTCTCTTTGTAAACCTAACATGTGGACCATCTTTGGTTATTTTTAGCTGACACCCTGCAGAAATAGACATTCACCAAAACTTATGGAATGTTAGTGCTAACCCTATATCTACTAGGGGTTTGCATATAGATCCATTTTCATGTCTAGTTGATGGTTAAAATTAGGAGTTATCTACCGTCAAGACACACCGAAAATTGGTTCTTCTTATGGCGATAATTGTTTCTTTGCATCCATAGAGAGTACATCTCGATGATGAAAAGGTTGTGGTCCCTCTCTGAAGATACCTCATTCAGTAGAATGTCCAAAGTTTCATATACATGATATCAAGTGCTCTCATCTTTCCTCTATAAACTGTATCATATGGAACATCCACTGAGTACTTTTTTAACTCATCTTGCAATTTCTTTGGACCCATTCCAGGGTCATCCTGTAGTAAGTCCACAACTCTATCACAACCCCATTTATTTGAGGCCATAGACTAACCACACTTGTTGAAAGAACCACAAGTGTGCTTTGGTCCACTTGTCTTCACCTACAACAAAACAATTACACTATATTAGGATCCTGTTAGCAAATTACATCTCAAGTTAATACACTACATTATGGAAATAGGACCAAATTACCTTGCATCCAATGTACTTCTTGCTTATAGATGCGAAAAAAGTCCACTTACAACCCTTATCAGCTCTCTTGCATATGGCTCTAAATCTTTCTTAATCTCTTTTTACAATCTTAAAAGCATGGTCTTGCAAGATAGCATGATGTGTAACTGTAGACTTGCATTGATCCACATATGGAAACACCACATTTACATCAATGCATGGATCACTAGGATCAACGAAAACATGGGAGCATCATACTCATCAACATCATTAGGTATTTCACCATCAGGATCAAACTCTAAGGTAGAGCAATCATCATTAGAATCGGAAGATGCAGGTAAATTAGTGTCATAACTGCTGTCATAAAATATACCCTTATCATCATCTCCTACCCTCTCATCATCATCTTCTACCCCCTCATCATCATTTGTTGCTCTCTCATTTGTGGTGGCTCCCTCATTTGTGCTCCCCTCAATTAGGTGTACTCTACTCCTCATACTAGGATGGCACCTATGTTTGGTTAGTGAAAACTGCAATGACTCTTCAAAATCATTCATCTAGGCATTGATGCAAGGTACCCCTTGTCTACATTAAGTCCAAACCACTCTAAAAGATGTTCATCAATTTTCATCACAAATGAATCATTTTCTAAATTATGTCATAAGGTTATGTATTGCTCAAACCACCACATGCAATGCTTAGCCATGAAGTCAATCAACTACAGCAACACAAAGCTATGTATGTCATCAAGAAATTTAGTTGACAAAGTTTTACCACCATGACTTTGGAGCACTATCTCACAAGCTGAAAAAGATCGAATTCTAATGACAAGTGGTATACCCTTGTGATTTGGCCTATAAACCACAACAAGGAGTATGTGGTTAGCTTATCCAACTGTCACACCCATATTTTAAGAACAAAATAGGATGCATAAAAGACTCATATGTGCCCCAGAAACAGTCACACACATAAGTAGACAAATCTCAAATGTACCATTGTAGTGTTTATTACATAGCGGAATATAAAATATATCACATAGTCTCATACAAAAATGATAGCATAAAGTAAACTACGCTCTCGACGGAAGCTCCACACAGGGACACTGTTGACTGGTTGACTCCAAACCTAGTACTCATAACGGTAATCCTCATTCCAGTCATCTTCATTATCATAACCTGGGGTGTTGGGAAATTGCAAGGGTGAGCACATATCGTACTCAACAAGTATAACCAGGGGTTCATGAGGCTCAAATAGTTGACACTGGTTTAACTGCATTTAGCTTTTAATAGTGGATAGCATATTCATAATTAAATAGCAAATGTCAAGGTAGCATAAATAATCCATTAACCACATGATCAAGTGTAAGCATAATTAATTCTTAGCATAAACGATATTCAAATAGACATAACAACTTAATAAGCTCATCATCTTAATGTAGATGTCCTCAAGGCCGCTCCTGACCGTGAGCTCGGCTAGTATACCAGTTTTACACTCTGCAGAGGTTGTACATCTTTACCCATGAGTCATAATTTACCCTTTCGCCCGAGGTAGCTAACCTCTTAACCCCCTTCCTAGGGAGGTCGGCAGGGATCACTATGAAGCCTTTCAAAAATTCGTCTAACATGTTAGGGCCGTAAAGTTTCCTTTGCGAGCAGATATAGATACCCCCCTTCCGAATGGCACAATGACGCGCAACCTATACACATAGGGACAGGGGCTCGCACTATACCCGTGTCGGTTTAGCCCCTCCGCCCTTTCGGGTAACCTCTAACAAGCTAGAAAAGGTCTTTATACTGAGCTAAAGCCAGAGCCATTATAGCCCTCATGGTTGCACTGTTATCCCGGGTGATCACGTACAGACAAGATCTCATACAGTTATTTGTCATTCTTTTATGTTCATTGCATAGCTATTAATCATCTTACAAGATCATAGATTATATCAAGCACTAGCACATCTACACCAAATGCATATCAAGTAGGTAGCAAGGTATACAGGTAACAATCATCTATGATTTTGCTAAGGTCGACAAGGTGATAGCATGCATATGATATATATATGTGTAGTTATAAGAGAATAGGTAACAAGGATGATCCCAAGTTATACTTGCCTTGGTCAAAGCTCTCCTGAGCCTGCTGGTCTTCAAAAGCTTGGTCTTGATCACCAACATACGGCTCACCGTCTATTCCCAAACATCAATCAACAACACACAATCCAATGGAGGCAATCATACACATAGCAAACAAGATATAATTAGAACATTACACCAAACAGTGGTAAATAAAGATAAAAGCTTATGAAAATATTCTACGCAGCGCTACGATCACACAAACGTAAAGTTCACGAAAATCGGAATTAAAACGCGAAAGATATGAATTTTCTAAGATTTCCTATAGAGAAATAATTAATTAAATAGTACCAGGAAATTAAAAAGTTTCAAAATAGTAAACTAATTCTTCTAACATGTAGAGCTCGTGAAGACGAATCTAACAAAATTTGAATGGATTAAATCGGAGTTTAAATGAGTATTTTATGAATAAAGTAAATCTAGTGGCAAACCTGTGAATAATCAAAAACATATTTTAACTCAGGCTGAAGAGAATACGCTTTTAGTACTGAGAAAACGTAATCCCGCTTATGCGCCTTGGACCGCGGGTTCAAAACTCCCAAAGCGCGGGGGCTGTTTAGCAAAATGGCGGTCGAAAGGGTAAGTTCTGTTAGAGGCCGTTGGATGACGATCGGGCGGCTCAGATCGCGCATGGGAGGCCAGGCGGATGCCGACGGCGAGCTGGCCGGAACAGGGGCTTCCCCCGCGGCGGCGCCATAGGGAAGTTCGCCGAAGTTCGTCAAAAACACGACTCGGTGCACCATTCTTCAAAAGGAAAACGCCAGAGGGTCGAGAAGCTCACCGCGGGCTCACCAAGGGGAATTTCTCGGGCCGAGGACAACCAGGGCGCTCGTGTCGCGGTGAGGGAAGATGCTCGGCTCGGCGAGATCTCAACGACGTAGATGCAGGAGGCTAGGGCTTCCTAGGCACGGCAGATAGCAATCAGATGCCGCGGGGCGTTGCTGGGGGCTTTGTAGGGCTTCGGCTAACGCGTTTGGCAAGAAAATCCCGAGCATCGCGGGATTGGGCGCGTCCCAGACGAGTTCGGTTCGAAACCGGCTGGCGGAAGGGGAAGGCGGCGCTGTCCAGCGGGCCCCACGCGTCATAGGAAGAAGGGCGGGACCCGGCTGTCGGTCTCAGAGAGATAGGGGAGACGGGGGCGCGCTGCGCGGGTCTGCTGGGCCGGAGTGGGGAAATTGGGAGTGGGCCGAGCGAGTGGGGGGGGGGAATAGAGACGGCAACGGGGAATTCCCCGTCGGGTTTTGCCTCCCCATCCCCGTCCCCGCGAGGTCCAGATTTCCCCGTCCCCGTCCCCGTGAAGACTCGCGGGGAACATTTTCTTCCCATCCCCGTCCCCGCGGGGAATACATACCCGACGGGTATCCCCGTCCCCGCAATGAGATCACAAAAAAATCAACAATCCAAAACTGAAGGATGAATGTATGAATGTGGCGGCTGTGGGAGGGGTGGCCGAGTGGGGATACTGGGAACTAGGGTTAGGAAATTGCTTATATACTCCATGTGTTTGATGGGCTTGGGCCGATTTTGGGCTAAATTCCAACTTGTTATGGCTCACATACAGAGTATGCTCCTTAACGTGTCGGGGATGCGGGGATCGGGTACGGGGGATGGTGAACCATCCCCGTCCCCGCTAGACCCGATGGGGATTGATTTCCCCCCGTTTTCTTCCCCATGGGGAATAAAATCTCCCCATCCCCGTCCCCTAATAGGGGAATTCCCCACGGGGAATCGGGGATCGGGTCCCCGTTGCCATCTGGAGGGGGAAAGCTGGGCTGTAGGGGGAAAGGGAGCAGGCCGGGGAGGGAGTGGGCCTCGGCCAGCAGGCCACCAGGCCGAGGGGAGGGCTGGCCGGGGTTTTGTTCTTTTTTCTCTTTTCTGTTTGTTTCTTCTCCCTTTTTTTTCAAAACATTTTCTAAACAGAATTTTGTGCACATATTATTTCTACCCAAGAACAATCAAGCAACACATAAAATATGCTCCAGCATGAATGCACCATCAAGGTTACTAAACCTTTGATAAATTTTATTTTCCTCAAAATTATTTATTCACTAAATTAAATGTTCACCAAAAATACTTAAATAAATCAATTAAATTCCTATTAATTGAAACCAAAATTTTGGGTGTTACAAACTCTACCCCCCTTAAAAGAATCTCGTCCTCGAGATTGAACGGTGCTTACTCGAACAGATATGAGTATGATTTCCTCAGATCATCCTCTCTTTCCCAAGTTGCCTCTGCTTCCGAATGCCGATTCCACTGTACTTTGCACATTCTGATGACCCGACTTCTGGTGACTCTCTCAGCTGTCTCCAATATTTTGACCGGATACTCTTCATAAGTGAGATCACCTTTAACAGAAAGTTCTTCCAATGGTAGTTGCTCCTCACGTACACGCAAACACTTCTTAAGTTGTGACACATGGAACACATCGTGCACACCAGACAAACTTTCAGGCAATTCTAACCGATATGCTACTTCTCCACGCCTTTCTAATACTTTAAACGGATCAACATACCTTGGAGCTAGCTTTCCCTTCATATTAAACCTCTTCACACTCCGCATAGGTGACACTTTCAGGTAGACATAATCACCTACTTCAAAAGCCAGCTCTCTCCTACGCGTATCTGCATAGCTTTTCTGACGAGATTGAGCAACTCTCAAGTTATCCCGAATAGTCCGCACTTGTTGTTCTGCATGTCTAAGCACATCTGTCCCAAACACCTGAGTTTCTCCTGTCTGATTCCAAAACAAAGGTGTCCTGCACTTCCGACCATACAGTGCCTCGAACGGTGCCATCTTAAGACTCTGTTGATAGCTGTTGTTGTAGGAGAATTCTGCATATGGCAAACTCTTGTCCCAACTAGTCCCATACTGCAAAGCACAAGCTCTCAACATATCCTCCAGTATCTGATTGATCCTCTCAGTCTGTCCATCTGTCTGTGGATGATACGCTGTACTGAAATTCAACTTGGTTCCCAATGAATCATGCACTGCTTTCCAAAAGTGAGATGTGAATTGAGTACCCCTATCCGACACAATCTTCTTAGGTACTCCATGCAAACAAACAATTCTCTCCATATACAGCTCAGCTAGGCGTTCTCCAGTGTACTTAGTTTTAACAGGTATGAAGTGAGCCACTTTAGTCAAACGATCTACTATCACCCATATTGAGTCATACCCTCTCTGTGTTCGTGGTAAACCCACTATAAAATCCATACCCACTTCTTCCCACTTCCATTCCGGAATCTTTATTGGTTGCAACAGTCCAGCTGGCCTCTGATGTTCAGCTTTCATTCGCTGACAAGTATCACACAAAGCAACATACTCAGCTACGTCTCTCTTTAAACCATACCACCAGTACTTCTATTTCAGATCTAGATACATCTTAGTGCTACCAGGATGAATGGAATATAATGACTCCCCATATAATAGTTGGGTTACTAGACAAGGGTAAGAACAGTCACCCCATATATTTTTAGGGAGAATTAGGTGTACGGCCCTGAAAAAAAAAACTTGTCTTAGGTATATGACTCTTTTTTTTAATTTGGCCATGTAGCCTCAAAACAAAATTTATTTGGCTCTATGGCCTTCTGTCAGTTTTGAGCAGCTAACAATGTTAAGACCATTTTACCCCTAACAATTTTTTTTTGTGTTTTATATGAATATATATGTGGTTATGTAGTGGAAATATACATGTGATTATGTGAGAATTTATATTTTTATTTTTTGCTAGGGGTAAAATAGTTTTTTTACCCTAGACTTAACACGGTCAGCTACCCAAAACTGACAGAAGGTCATAGAACCAAATAAATTTTGTTTAAGGTCATAGAGTCAAATTCAAAAAAAGAGAAACATATACCTAAGACAAGTTTTTTCGAGGGCCATACACCTAATTCTCCCATTTTTTAACACAACACCATTGTGGCCTTATTTAGTTCCCAAAAAATTTCCAGATTCTCGTCACATCGAATCTTGCAGCACATGCATGAAGCACTAAATATATATTAAAAATAACTAATTACATAATTAGTCTGTAATTTACGAGACAAATCTTTTAAGTCTAGTTAGTCTATAATTAGATAATAATTACTAAATACAAATAAAATGCTACAGTATCCAAAACCAAAAAAATTCTCCAAACGAACAAGGCCTATGTCAAACAGGCCTGTGCAGCCCAGCCGGCCCACCGCCCACTCACCCGCGCGGCGGCGCCCGCCCCCGCCTCCTTCCCCGGCGCCAAAACTTCTCAAAATTCTCCCGCGCGAGCGCCAAACCGGAGCCAAAACGAAACTAGCAGCGAACCCCGCGGCGGCAAATGCTAAAAAACGCGCAAAACCCCCGAGCGCCGCTCGCCTCCCGCCATTTCCTTCCCAAATCTGCCTTATAAGCGCGCGCAGCCTAGGCAGCTCGACGCATCTTCGCCGCCGCACAAGGCTCCCCCACACGAAACCTACCTTCCTCCGGGAGACGATTCGACAGGGAGAGGAAAGAGGCAAGAGGAGCCATGGACGCTGCCAACTCGGTAACGCCGGGCGCCGTGTCGCACATCCTGGCGCACCCGTCGACGGGCTCCGACGGCGCCGTGCCGGATCTCGTCGTCCAGGTCCTCGACCTCAAGTCCATCGGCACGGGCAGCCGGTTCAGGTCAGTTCTCACCTCCTCCCTTCCCTGGCCGCGCTGGATCTAGTATCTTTGCTAGTTTTCGTTCCTTGGGCGGCGGATTTGTTCTGTTCTTAGCGCAGTTCTTATGGATCTTGTCGGATGGTCTGACGAGCCTCCCCTTCGGTCTGGATCTGTTGTTGCCTTGCAGTTTCATGGCAACCGACGGGAAGGATAAGATCAAGGCGATGTTCCCCACCAGCTTCGCGTCGGAGGTCCGCTCCGGCAATCTGAAGAACCTCGGCCTCATCCGCATCCTCGACTACACTTGCAACGCCGTCAACGGCAACAATGGCAAGTAAGTGTTCTCCATCCTTCTTTCGTCACCATGAGCGGGCTAATGTTGGCAACTATTCTCGTGTTCAGCGTTTCCCTCGGTTTCCTGAATCACTGTGCTTTGTTTACCAGAGTCTTGATTGTCATCAAATGCGAGCTTGTGTGCCAAGCGCTCGACGCCGAGATCAACGGCGAGGCCAAGAAAGAGGAGCCTCCAATTGTGCTGAAGCCTAAGGACGAAGGCGTGGTCGTGGCTGAGCAGGCAAATGCTCCCCCAGTCGCGATTAAGCCCAAGCAGGAGTTGAAGTCCGCGTCCCAGATCGTGAACGAGCAGCGTGGAAAGTAAGTGCTTGCAATTGCTGTCTCTGTCCTTTGATATCTGGCTGAATCTGAGGATTTATTAGATTTACAGCTCATTATTATACTTCTGTGCGTGCAGTGCTGCTCCTGCTGCGCGCCTTTCCATGACAAGGAGGGTCCATCCTTTGATCACTCTGAACCCCTACCAGGGTAACTGGGTCATTAAGGTGCGGGTCACGAGCAAAGGCAACCTGAGAACCTACAGGAATGCTCGTGGAGAAGGCTGTGTCTTCAATGTAGAGCTCACTGATGAGGATGTAAGTGCTCTGATGGCATTTTTCTCATGTTTAAGTGCGTTTTTGTGAGTTGTTGTTGGTTCGTGAGCTGATATTTTCTGAATCTGTGTATGCACAGGGCACCCAGATCCAGGCCACCATGTTCAATGAGGCTGCAAAGAAGTTCTATCCAATTTTTGAGCTGGGAAAGGTCTATTATGTCTCAAAAGGATCTCTTAGAATTGCCAACAAGCAGTTCAAGACTGTTCAAAATGACTATGAGATGTCACTAAACGAGAATGCTATTGTTGAAGAAGCAGAGGGGGAAACTTTCATTCCGCAAGTGCAATACAACTTTGTCAAGATTGATCATCTAGGAACATATGTTGGTGGCAGGGAACTTGTTGGTACGTCAGAATTATTGGAGTTAAGTTGGTTTTGCTTCTTCTGGCTTGATGTAGTGTCTCACTGTTTTATGTATTACTTCAGATATTATCGGTGTGGTTCAGAGTGTATCTCCCACACTCAGCGTTAGGAGAAAGATTGACAATGAGACAATACCAAAGCGTGACATTGTTGTAGCAGATGACTCGTAAGTATCGCTTGATCTTTTACCTTGTTAATAGGTCAGAATACAATCATTCAGTGATGTTGCTTATAATTTCTCTAATCACAGATATAAGTCCATAAAAATTGTCTCAAATTAATTCTCTTAAGTTTTGCCATATCTATCTTTATATTTTTGTGACCTAAATTTAACAGACTTGTTAATAGGCCAGAATACAATCATTCAGTGATGTTGCTTATAGTTTCTCTAATCACAGATATAAGTCCATAAAATTGTCTCAAGACTTTATATTTTTGTGATATAAATTTAACTTAACGAAACAATATTGGCACTACTATATTAATGACGATAATAATAATAATAATTTCATAATTTATAATACTCTCTCTTTAAGATTATTTTTATAGATATTGTTTCTAATAAAGAAATTATCTGTTCCTAATTGACTCATTTCATTTTTTTGGCAGTGGCAAAACTGTTAGTATTTCTCTCTGGAATGATCTTGCTACTACTACTGGCCAAGAGCTTTTGGACATGGTTGACAGTTCTCCTGTTGTTGCGATAAAGAGCCTAAAAGTATCTGATTTCCAAGGTATGTCATCTAATCTCTGTTTGATCTTCTTCCTAGAAATCAGTAAGTTACTGAGTGTGTTGTGATAATGTGGTGCTGAAATTTGTTTTGCAGGCGTGTCACTTTCAACTATAGGCAGAAGCACTCTTGCTATTAATCCAGACCTGCCTGAGGCTCAGAATGTTAAATCATGGTAGTACTTCTCTCCTGAATGATTTGAGCTTGCTGTATGTTTTTAATTAGTATAGTATGCTTAGACTTGTACATAATTTATCAAATAGGTATGACTCTGAAGGCAAAGATACTTCACTAGCACCAATTGGTGCAGAAATGGGTGCTGCACGGGCTGGTGGCCTGAAGTCCATGTATTCTGATAGAGTTTTTCTGTCTCACATCACCAGTGATCCTGCTATGGGCCAGGAAAAGGTATGATCCTGAATATTCACTAAACGGTAAAATTGCAAATTTGGAGAAGCCCCAGTTTGACTTGTCTTTGCTTTGCAGCCTGTTTTCTTCAGTTTAAATGCCATCATAAGCCACATCAAGCCTGACCAGAATATGTGGTACCGTGCTTGCAAGACCTGCAACAAGAAGGTGACTGAAGCTTTTGGATCTGGATACTGGTGTGAGGGATGCCAAAAGAACGACTCTGAATGCTCACTGAGGTAAAATTTGTTAGCAGAAGCCTGCTATTGTTATCTATTTGGTGCTAAATCTGATTGTTTCCCTGCATCCTTCAGATACATAATGGTCCTCAAGATCTCTGATCCCACTGGTGAGGCATGGGTGTCCGTGTTCAACGAGCATGCTGAGAAGATCATTGGCTGCAGCGCTGACGAGCTTGATCGGATCAGGAAAGAGGTAAATTCTGAAATCTGAGTTGCGCAAATACTCTGGCTTGACAGCATTGAATTTCTGCTGTTTCCTTGTTTGTCTTATCCCTGATAGTGGGCCCTCCATTGTTGCAGGAGGGCGATGACAGTTACATTCTCAAGCTCAAGGAAGCCACCTGGGTTCCTCACCTTTTCCGCGTCAGCGTCACGCAGCATGAATACATGAACGAGAAAAGGCAGAGGATCACCGTGAGGAGTGAAGCACCGGTCGACTATGCAGCTGAATCCAAGTACCTGCTTGAAGAGATCGCGAAGCTTACTGCTTGCTAGAAGATGCAATCTTTCTGGTGGTTCGTGAAGGAGGACTGGCCCCTGATATGGTTCCCTCGCAAGGGTTTTGAGCTGTAGTAACTTTATTACTGTTCTGTGTTGCTCTCATTGGTCTTTAGCACTTCTGTAAGATATGTAGATGTTGGTTCACCTTGATGTAAGCACAACAGATGCTATGACAGTTCAAGCATGAAGCCTTTGCAGAATTGCAGTTCCGATTCCTTGTCTCTGCAGCTTTGTTGAGCAAATAGCGAGGGTTATTAAGACTAATTCATGATGTCAGGTTCCTGCGGCTAAGTTTTAGTTCTGTATATCAGTAATCATATGTAGAAACCCTTCCTTGCTCTAACTCGTATGATGATTGATAAAGTGTGCGTATCATTGTGCCATCTATTCTGCCTTTTCTCAGACATGTTTCCGTGAATTGCCTGTGTCAGCTTATCGTGTATTTGTACTCTTTAGCTAGCGGAATGAGCTTAACATGCTCCAGCCTCTACACCTTAAATACATATCTAATCGTGCGTTTGGATGGAGGATAAGTGGGTTGAGTTGGTCGGAGTTGCACCTGGCCGAGCAGCGGCGCACATGGCCGGGGAGCTGAGGCGGGGACGGCGTGCGCGGCCGGGCCGAGAAGAAGAGCACGCAAAAGGTAGGGGAAGACATCCGCGAGACTGCCACTGGGCCTCTGATTTTCTCTCACAAGACAGTGTCACATTCCACTTCTATAAATTCTACCACCAAACAGACACAGACCTTGGGTCTTGTTTAGTTCCAAAATTTTTGTAGCAATTTTATTTGTATTTGACAAATATTATTTAATCATAGGCTAACTAGGCTTAAAAGATTCGACTCGCAAATTACAGACAAACTGTATAATTAGTTATTATTTTTATTTATATTTAATGTTTTGCTGTAAGATTTGATGTGACGGAAAATCTAAAAATTTTTATAAATTTTTTTGAGAAATAAACAAGGCCCAAATCCTCACAACTGGATCGGATGCAACCCTCTGAACCGAACCAAACACGAACCAAATACGAGATGGGTTGATCCTATAAAAAAAAAAAACCCAACCAAAACACAGAACTGGATCGGATCCAACACTGTGGACCTATCCCAAAAATCAGCCAAACACAACGAACTAGATAGGATCCAACGCTTTGAACGACTCCCTCCGTTCATTTATCTCTATCTCACCAAGGAGCAGAGCCAAATCACTCAGTTTAGGAACAACCAACAAAATCCCAAAAATATGGATTGGATCCAACCCTTCCCTAGTAGTCCTCAAATTAATCCAACCAATCCCTAGTAGCCCCAAACCAAACACACGCTAAGTTATTCAGACAGTTAAACTGATTGGGAGCTATGTGCCTGCGTGAAGTCATGGCCGCTAACACACTATCGTGAGCTTCGTTTTCTGGAACACCTACCAAGTAAAACGAAGTTGCAGAACTACGTTTAGGAAGGATCAGAACATTATCAACAGGTTATATTACCATAATGCCCACCAATTTAATCGGGCATAAGTAAGCACTGCACCACAAACACAATCTGACAATGAGACTACTCGACGCTAGGCTGAAGGCTGACTCTACACGACGCCTGCACAGGTCTGCTGGCGAAGGTTCACAGGTTTGGGGTAGGGGTAGGGTTGACGACAATGTGTCGCAGCGGGTTGTCTACTTTGCCGGCTCCGGCGTGTTCCACAAACTCCGAAGGAGTAAGGAAGCTTCCATGGCAGATGCATACGATTCTGACATCTTCTCCTTTCCTGTATTTATACAGGAAGCCTTCAACCCTGTTGCCATTGGGCAGCCCCTTGGTGAACACGCCCGGCATCTCCTGCATCATCTTCCTTTCCACGTCCCCCATGCTGTTCGCCCTTGAAGCAGCCCTGCCTAAAATGCTTTGATCTCCCGCGGGACCAAGGGTAGCTGTTCTGTGAGCCAAAGACGAAGATGGTGGACTTGCTGCCGTGACGCTACTTATAGCTTCACCGGAGGAAGGAATAGATGATGACGGGCTGTGCTCCTCAACGATGGCTGCTCTTAAAAAAATCAGAAATGAGTATAATATAGAGCTTAATGATAACAAAAAATCATTGAAGGGAAGAACCATTAGAATAGAAAGTGTTCAATCATACACAAACAGCCAGCTCACATCTATAATAACTGAACAATATAAGAAACCAGCCTCCATCGATAAGAGCTGAACAATATAGAATTTTGTATCTTCCAGATTCACTTCTGGCATGAAATGTCTTGGGTGTTTTTTTTTTTTGGCGAAACCCAGTTACAGAAGCAAGCGCTCACAAACACGAGCGCACACTCATGACTATTGAAAGGACCCAACAGAGGTTCTAACACAACATAGCCTTTGTTTAGCTAATAACCACTAATATCAAATGTAAAAACTCTCGATGTATCAGATATATATAAGTTCTTATAAGATTGTAGACGCAAATACTAAAAGACAATGATCTTTGGGCCCAAAGTCTTAATTTAAGGACAAATATCAATCCAGTCCATTCATACATTACACCTGTGGTGCATTGGCAAGATTCATGTTCTTGGAAGCATGGGAAATGGATACTGAGAATACCTAAACAGTGTACTTAACAAACAAACGGGGATACCTTTGAAGGCTGAGTTTGGCTTCTTTCCCACTGTTGACAAACTATCTTGTGATGCAATTGTAGCCTGGTACTTTGGAGGAAGCCCCTTCACCAGATGCTTGCCACTGCTATGATTTTCGTTATTCATCACAACAGCTTCATCAGAAGCTACTAATTTGTCAGTGTGTGCATTCATCTCTTCTGGAATCTGCCCAGCTGCTTCTTTTGAAGTGTTGCAAGTGTGAGAGTTCCTCCTCTCAATCCTTTTCTTCTTAACCTCGAGCCTCTTCAGACTCTGTGCTTCCTTACGTTTCTTCCATTCATCATTGCCAGCAGCCTCAATGGCAGCAGGGAGTGAACTAGTTCTCATGAGGGTGCCTGCAATATTCAGTAAGTATTTACAGATATTTGGAATTTGTGAAAAGCTGTTGATGTTTATTTCAAGCAACATTGAGATGTCGATTTCTCAAAATGTGGTTGTTACGTTAAAACATGTATTTTTCTGTCTACATTGCCATTAACAAATCTATATAGTAACTTCATTAAAAAACAACTAGCAAAACTATAATGTTTTGAAAGTACTTTAGACATACATCTGTGCGTATTGCTTCTGTACATACACTCTTTAAGTATTCATGGAAATATCAAATACTAAACTTCAAACTGTTACATCACTTCTTTTCTCAGAGATATTTGGGCCTTGTTTACTTCCACCCCAAAACTTTTCAAGATTCCCCGTCACATCGAATCTTTAGACACATGCACGGAGTATTAAATATAGACAAAAATAAAAACTAATTGTACAGTTTGGTCGAAATTTACGAGACGAATCTTTTGAGCCTAGTTAGTCTATAGTTGGACAATATTTGCTATATACAAACAAAAGAGCTACTGTAGCAATTTTGCAAAAAATTTCCTGAGTCAACAGAGTTCTCTGCAAATAAAATATTAGTTAACACAGTTTTGCAAAATAATTCACAACTACTACCATTTACCAAAACGATCACAATCGGCACTGCTAAGCACGGAATCTGAACGCCAAATTAACTATCAAGGGTAGCAAAATACTAAAGATAGTATAAACCCCACAAAGAGAAGCCGCACGCACCCTGCAATCTCTGCCCATCACCTCCCGAAGAGGCAGAGGAAGGGCTCCCGCTCGCCGGCAGCCTCGCCGCGTGTTCCACGCCGAGACCCCCGCCATCACGGCAAGAACCCCATCCAGCCAGCCCCTGCTGCTTCGCAACCTCCGACGCCTCGGCCAGGACCGGCAGCGAGCTCGTCCGCGGGAGGGCGCGCGGCGTCGGCACCTCCACCGGCGGCGTCAGCATGGCCGCCACGGACGAGGACCGGGGGAGCTTGTCCCCCTTCCTGTCTAGCCCGAACCGGCCGCCGAGCGACAGTCCGAGGCTGAGCTCGACCGCCTCCATCTCCTCGCGCAGCTGCCCCGGCCTCTGCTCCGGTGGCGGCGCGTCTCCCTTCCCAATCCCACACAGCAAGTCCCTCGAAAAACCCTCCATCGTGAGCGCAAGCTTGTCTCAGGGAGCCTCAGTAAACGAGAAGCGCCTGCAAGACGGGCAAGAGCTGAGCGACGCCGCAGGAGCAACCATTCCCGGCAAACAAGAGGCGAGGGGCCGGAGCAGAGAACACGGGATGAGAGGCGACTTACACAGGTTGCAAGGAGGAGGGAGGAGGCCGCCATTGGAGAGGTGAGGCGCTGCCGCTTCTCCTCACCGCAGCCTCGAGGCGACTCTAGCGGCGAACAGGAGAGAAGAGAGAGAGAGAGAGAGAGAGAGAGGAGGCAAAGCTTTCTGCTCCTTTTTGGGCTGGTTGGTTTCGCTTTTGGGGCATGCGGTTCCGCTGGGGATGGCGAAGACGGGCGGGCGGGCTTGCCTCCGGCGTGACGCGTGTTGATACGGCGGCCGACGCGTGGTGCGAGCGAGCTTGCGCGGCACCGCGCAGCCGCGGCGGGAGCCGAGCGGGATGCGGTCGGCTCGCCAGCCTCGGTTGGAGCTGAGCCGGTCGAGTCGTGGACGCGCGCCGTGACCGGTGGATGCCCAACACTCCAACAGGCTGCGCAGCAGGCCGATCCCTCGGTAGATTGTAGGGGATCCGAGGACCTCGAATTACCATCATGGCATTTTTATTTTATTTTATTTGGAAAAGCTACTCTGGGTCGCCCTCCTTTGTTCCGACAGATCTTTTATCATCTTCTCTATATCTTCGACAGAAAATTTCTATCATTATATTTGTCTCCGGCGAGATATCTTATCATCGTCTTTAACTCCAGCGAGATTAATCTCTTCTAGTGGGTTCAAGTATTTGGGATTTGTTTGATTCTAGATTTTTTGGGTTAAGAGGTAGGACCAAAGGAGTTGGGGATGATGCTGGCAAGATATCTAAGATGAGAGTTGAGTGAATAATAGGATAACGCTGGCAAGCTGACAGTGGATGATCTGTGGAAGAGTTGATGTTAAGCTATGGCTGTGGCGGCGCCAGCAATGGCAATGATGAGAGGGTGAGGGTGGGTGCAAGGGGAATGGAGGGGTAAACTCACTACAATAGATTAAAGGTGGCCCCTTGTCTCTTATTGGCCGAGAATGGTTGCTCATGCGGCGTCACTTATCTCTTTTCCGTCTTGCAAGGGCTTTTTGCTTACTGAGACTCCCTGGGATAAACTTACACGTGCAATGGATTCGAGGGACTTTCTATGCAGGATTGGCAAAGGAGACACGCCTCCATCGGGGTAGAGGCTAGAGGAGATGGAGGAGCCGTGGAGCTCAACCTCGAGCTATCACTTGGTGGCTGGTTCAAGCGATAGGAAAGGGGATAAGCTCCCCCGGTCATCATTCGTGGCGTCCCACAGAGTAACATGGCAGGGAGGCGATAGATCCATGAGGAGCTGCCTAAATAGGAGGATGAGAGGGAAGAAGAAAGAGAAAAAAAAAGAGAGTCATACGTCACACTCAGAATGATATATCGTATGAGAGATTTAAGAAAGAATAAGACTTGTTGAAGAAGATGTAGTGGTGGAAAAATTAAGCCGTGCAACATGTGAGAGGAGACAAATTTCCTTGTATGTTATAGATTTTATTTTTTAATCTAAGATCATTCCAGTGCAAAAAAGCTTCTAATGTTCTTCCTTAAAAAAACCCTTTGTGGCGGTCATGAAAAGAAAATACGAAGTTCAAATTCTATAACAAAGTCATTGTTGATAATCAAGCTAATTCCAACAAACAGGCTCTAAAAGATTTGCGTCAATTAGAAGAAAAAAAAACAGAGCCACATCATGCCAGATAGGGACGACATTTCAGGTACTACCACCGCTTTTTTCGTACGTTTTCCTAGCTCACCACTTTCCACCGAAAAACCTGCGCAAGTATACGCCATCAGGAACCCCCGGTTTGCCCAGAGCAAACTGCCCGCCCGCCCCGCAGCCGCACAAGGAAAAACGAAGCAAAACGGCAAAACCAGACCCAGCGTATTAAGCTGGCGCTAGCGACCTAGCGTGCCGCTGCTCTCCGGCTCTCGCGATCGCGAGGACGCGACCGCGCCGCATCGCGCGCCACGTGAGCGCGGCCCGCCGAGGCGCCGACCGCGACACTCCCCGCCGCAAATACGAAAGGCGCATTGCTTCCTCGGCGTGACCCCACCGGCAAGTGGCCCAACTTGCGCACATGGGCCGCCCGCGGGCGCTGCCGCGTCAGCGCCTCTTGTCGTACGAGGGCGGTGGGAGCGGACGCGTCGCCGGGCAGCAGTGACGTCAGGCGGCTGGTGCACCGGACACGTATCGGGCCCGGGGCGTGAATAGGGTGTTCTTGTGCGTGGGGCCCGCTGGGACAGCAGGATCTCCGCACGGCAGATACGCTAGGCGAGAGGCTCTGGCAGTCTGGCCCGCGTGGCTCGCGCGTCGCTGTTTGGCAAAAGCGGCAAGCGGGGGACGGGGATGCTCACGCCCCGGCCGCGCGGGCTGCGGCGTGATTGGATGGACGGCCAGGATCGTGCGGGCTCGAAGGAAAGGACGGCCGGAATCGAAAGAGAGCCAGCTGTCTCCACATCGATGGATGGTGACAGTGGCTAATTAAACCAGGTGGTCTATAAAGCTGGCAATGATCGCTTTTCAGGGAAGACAAGTGACCTCTCTAATTAATGAGTCCGGTCTTAGTTTAAGTTTTTAATGAAGCAGCTTGCTTGTGGATCTACCATGGCCCATGCCCATGGGCTCATGGGGTGGTTAGCTAATTATTATACTGGAGTATATGTGACCTCACTGCTCCTATCGGCACTCCTACGTTTCTGATACATGACGGCGAATAAAAAGCTTGCCTGCCTTTTGCTGATCACTCGATACTGACGCTGACGGACTCAAATAAGGCGTTGTTTAGTTCTATATTTTTTTTGAGAAATTGATATTGTAGCATTTTCGTCTGTATTTGATAAATATTGTCCGATCATGAACTAGTTCCGTCTCGTCAATTCCGACCAAACTGTGCAATTAGTTTTTATTTTCGTCTATATTTAATACTTCATACGTACGTCTAAACATTTAATGTGATGAAAAATCTAAAAATTTTTGCAAAATTTTTTGGAAACTAAAAAAGGCCTAACTTGCCCTTTAGAACACAGGACAGAAATTTTATAAGAATCAGATAATTTTCATAGGAAAAACACAGGAAACAGAAAAAAACCTGCATTCAAAAGAGGACCTAAATGATCATCAACTACAAATACCTATGCATACGGACGTGAATAATCGAGTGATCAGCACGCTTTATATAGCCGTAAAACCATACGGCGTAAGCGTTGGCAGCGCTACCAGCGCGAGTACATCATACCTCACAGTTCATTACGATCCATTAACCGACTCACAGAATTACAGCACTGTTCAAAGAATCCCTAGCCCTAAAAGCTAACAGACCAATTTACAATGTACTAATCCAGTTCACACGTTCCAGTAGTTAATAGTCAAAAGAATCCCTCCGGATTGTCTGTTAATGTCCCTTTTGAGAAGAAAAATATAAATGTCTACAACAGTCTACAGTGTGCTGTACATGAAGCGAAGCAACGCAAACATGAAGTACTAGTATTTTCAAACATGAAGTACTAGTATTTTCCTTTGGACTAGAACATGAAGTACTAGTTGGTATAAGTCACAAACATTACGTCATCTTAAATTTCAGCCTTTTCCTATTTACAGGAGGAGCCAAACCAAGGTCTTTACAGAGGTCCTCGTCAGGCTGCAGCGTCTTAGGAACAGCACCAAACGCACAGCGAGTGACTTCCAGACCTGAGAGGGCTTGGTGCAGGTAAACTGATGCGTCCTCTAAGTTCTGTTTCAGTTTACGAGTTCTTAGAAAAGCAGGCAACAAAGCCCTCGAGCTTTGATGGGTCCTGGACTCCGGCACATGAGGATTTATATCAGCAGCCTCAATGAATCTCTGAGTCGCAGCCTCCCATGACAACTCGTACCTCTGCGCGTCTGTCAATGGAGCAGGCTGCTCTGATAGAGCATTCAGTGTTAGTTGTACAAATTCGTCTTCATTGTCATAGATACGGCAGTTGGGGAACTGCTTGAAGAACTCATTTGACGAGTGATTGGCACATATAACTATCTTCCCCATTGCCAGCGCTTCAGCGGTGGTCGTACAGACCACATCTGTGGTGCTGGGATTGATGAATACTTTGTACCTGTCGGAGAATCAGTGTTTCAAACTTTCAGTTGAGCACAAACAGTTGGTGTATCCTAAGTGCATCAGAAATGTTAAATCTTATTATGAAACTATCAGGTCACCTAACATTACCCCACTCATTCCTTAATCTCGTTTACATAACTTTGTGTAACCTGTGTTTTAGTTCACTAAGATCACAAAACTTACATATTTATCTAATAATGTTGACAGAAAACTGAAGAAGAAATTGCTTTTACTGTCTTGACTCTTGACAATGGCAATACCGATTTTGCATTCAAACTCTTAACTTAGAACAGAGGGATGTATTAGGCATGTTACACATGTACAAATGTCTAACAGAATAAGACGGAATGAGTATAGTAAATAAGAAACTTACTCATGGAACAAGGGATCTGCATGATCACGACCAGGATGAACATTGATAGACAAACTTAAACGTTTGGCAGATTCACAGACCTCATCAGAATCTTCTCCGCTACCATATAAATCCACTTCAAGACCAACCAACTTGCTCTGATATTTGGATAGCAGATCAAGAAGCTCCCTGTATCCCTTGCTCCATACCATCTTCCCGATGTAGTATGCCCCTTTTGTGAAGGCTTTCTCCCCATTCTGCAGCTGCCTCAACTTTAGCTTGCCTACCTCAAGAAATTTTGGATTAACACCATGGACATTGCATATAACAGACCTGGGCAGATCTTGGGTGGCACCTGACAATCTGATAATCTGCATTAAGATCAGGATAATTTTGTACATGGCTCAATCAATCAGCACAGGATGATAACTGGGTGTTCAGTTTTCCAAATTCAACATTTTTTTATAGGAGGAGAAGGAAAACGAGCAAATGCATTTATATGAGAGAACTACAAGGTACATAAGTGACATATCTCTTGAACCTCATTTTATACTTAGTATTGTAGCAATATAAGATAACATTGCATGCAAATACTGAACATTGTTATAAGTTCATTAAGTAAGCAAGAGGCGACCATGACTGGGTACCACCATAAAACTCTTCTAGAATATTTGTACATAAGTATCTAATTGTGCTTCTACAGTAAGGTTAGCTACTTAAAAGGAAAGTATGCCTATTCCTAGCATACCCCATCATGATTGAAATTTAAATTAAAAAAATTATGTGTCAAAATCCATACTCTTGCTCGCCCTTTGTATTTAGAACTAAAACAAATCATCCATAACCAAATCTAATACTGATTGCATATGTTCACATCCCATTGGTGGAGCAGCACACCAGATCTTACAAAATCATTGACAAGTTTCGCAGTGTTCGATTCTCTCGCTAGTGCAGAAATTATCGTACTTGCATTTCTCAATTCAACTCTACATACTAGAATTTTTTTCCTCAAATATGCCGTGCATCATTTCATTTAAGGAGAAGAAAAGACAAACACAAAGGAAACCCCACATTTCCAACACAATGCTGCATACATCAACAGTTCAACACCCCCAACACCAGTTCGTAAAACAGGAGTGAAAAACAACCAGAAAGGACAGCAACTAGGTTAAAACACCTCTAGCCTTCTGTACAACCAAATCCTGAAGCTTTTAGCCCCAGAAGCACACCACAAAGATCCTCCAAAATAGAATGAACCAGCCAAATCAAATCTGGGGAGGCGTCGTTAAAAATGTAGTCATTTTGGAGCTTCCATAATTACCAATCCACTAAAATAATCAGTGTGCTAAGCTCTATCCTAACCTCAGAGTGTTTCATAGGAACCCAACACATGATTTTTCTTTAAGGGTTCAAGGAGGAGGCTTCTCCAGTGAGGGTCTGTGGGTTTAGGGTTAGGGATATGGGGGTTTGGAGGCTAGGGATCTCATATTTACCCAGGCGTAGAAGCAGGACCAGGGGAGGAAGGCCAGCACGGTGGTGGAGGCGGTGGATGGGTGGGATAGCAAGCGGAGAGGGCGCGACCAGGGTAGTGGAGGACAGCCGATGCGCAGGGTTAGGGCGGTGGCATAAAACCAAGAGAGGTTAGCATGGTAGCGAGCTGCGGTCACGAATTCGGCAGCGAGAGTTGCTGGTGATGGGAGGAGTATGGAATGGGGGCATGATGAACTAGATGAGCTTGCTGACGAGCAGATCGCAAAGTTTTGGTCTGTGCTGTGCAAGCTGTGAAGGTGGCCAAGGTAGAAGAAATACCGAGGAAGAAGATGCGGTGATCATTGGATGAATGATCTAGGGTAAAAATTCAAGAGTTTTTTCTCCTAAAAACACTTGAACACTGTGTAGACAGCCCCAAAATTAAGCAGCTTTTCTCATTCATCTTTGTTACTTATAAGTTATACACAGTACCAACTATTTTTTTTAGGGAAAGGCACCTATTGTATTCACAGCATAAGACCAGGAGATAGATAGGGTTATCACTAACAAGAATATTGGTACTATATCTGAAGAATATATTTTTGGCTTGCATGCATGCATTCAGAATTATGAATAGCAAGTAAACACATTTATTCACATATTTCTATTTATCACAAAACACAATATTGTAGATTGTTAACTTATGTCAAGAAAGAAGTGCCATCATAGACAAGGTTTACCAGAGAAATTTAATCGAAAGAAATGATCTAGTGTAGATATGCATAGTTGCATACTCATGCGATTACCTTGTGGCAATAGATTCGAGTTACCCAAGTGTTAGCATACTTGAGGAAACAAGCGATAACTTGACCATTCTTTTCTCTCCTTACATATGCTAGATAATTTGTATGAACAATTCCTATAACTCGCCGGAACTTATTTTTCCATCTTCGCCCATGGTGGTACCAATTCAGATGCTCGGGCTCTTCCAATACAGCAATGTCAGCAACTTCATCTGGAATGCATTCTGTAATATCTCCAACAGGAAGAATGCTTCTCATTTCTTTAGAAAACTGCATCATAAAAAAAGAGTCAGGTTATCTTGTTATCTTAAGTAGCAAAGCAAAAATAAGAGATGCAAGGCATGAATATTGTCGGATGGAGCTAACAGCTAACAGAAGCAAGGTCTGCATGCATCAGGCACTGAACAAAGTTTCTCTTAAATGCTTAGGTTAGCTACAGGAAAGGAGCAGAACTCGTCAAAGAAATTGAATGAAGTGCTAGATAACCCAACGGCTCACATTGGATAAAACAATCAGTTTGAAACAAACTCCATTCAGGTCTTACTGGACCGAAAAAAAAGCAAAGTGCAACAGGAGAGTGACAAGATAATTCAAGTCACTAATTTGTGTTGATATCCTCTCGGTTTGACATAGAAATTACAAGGTGCATAGCTACTATACCTTTCCTGGGTAGAATTTGATGCTGAAGGATGGCCTGAAGTCAATCCTCTCCTCGATCCAGTGATGAACATAGCTCTCATGCTCCAAAGGCGAGTCAAATACAATATTGTTAGGGTAAACCAACTCTTGGTCCCTTAGACAAAGCCAGGGGATCACTAGCGTAACATCCTTATCACCATCCTTTGCCAAGTAAGCGGCCCGGAACAAAGGGTTGATGGCTGTTCCCGTCATCCATGGGAGGCTTGCGGTGGTGAATATCGCAAAATGCCTCCTCGTCGACATGGCTGCTATCTCAGGGAGGGCAACGGATCACCACTAGCGTGCCACCTAAATTCGTTCTCCTAGCACATTGTCGTCTGTAAACCACAGACCAATGAATCAAGCAAGCACAGAATGAGTAGTACCAGCTGAGCAAATAGATTTCCTTCCTATCGAGCTACAGCCTACAGAAAGGCGCGTAAGCGGAATTGCAGCAGCCAAAGAAATCAGCTGCATAAAAGCGAGCTATGGACGGAGCATTCCGGCCGCTAGCTAATTAGTGACTGACCATGTGCGAGGAATCCATCCTCCGCCGAGAATTAGGGGAAACACAAGGGGGTTCGAGGGCCTACCAATAAACCCAAATCTCCGGTGTAGGAGGAAGCGCGGCTGCGGGGCGGTAAGAGGCCGAGATCGAGGCCAAGTTCTAGAAGGTCGCGCCTCGCGCAAGAGGCTTCAGCGGGCTGGCGGCGACGCCGGTGGAACGGCAGCCAGAGGAGGGTGGCGGCAACCGGCAAGGGTGAGCGGAGAGGGAGGGAGAGGAGAAAGGGGGCAAAGCCGCGGGCCGTCTGTGTCTGTCGCGGTAGGTTAGGTTGATCTGGGCCACACCGAAGCGTTTGGGCGGATGGGAGTGGACGATAGAGCCAGGCGGGCTTTGTTGGCCAAGCGAGCAGGGATGGAATATACCGGAGACTTTTCTTATGTTATTACGAAAGTTGCACCTCTGTGTTCTTGCTTGAAAAGTTAGTCGTCTTTGTGAAGTTTATTTGTGTCATTCGTGCTATTCCGTCAGATTTTAATGCTAACCGGCTGTCTACCTTTTATGTACAGCAGCATGATGAAGTTTGTTTTTTTCCTCTATGTTATTCCTCGATAATAGTTTGTAGCTGGAAATGTGAAGTATGGATAGGGGAAAACGTCGATAGACATCTCGTACAATACGAAATAAATAGTCTGGCTGTTTTCTCTCTCTTGGGGCCATTTGCCAATCCAAAGATTAAGGTATTGTTTAGTTCACTCGAAAATTAAAAACTTTTCAAGATTCTCCGCTACATTAAAAGTTACGACATATACATATAGCATTAAATATAAATCTTTTAAGCTCAGTGACTCATGCATGTAGCATTAAATATAGATCTTTAAACTTAGTGACTCCATAATTAGACAATATTTATCAAATAAAAACAAAAATGCTACAGTGTCAAAATACAAAAACTTCTCAAATCTAAACAAAACCATAAAAAAGAAAAATCCCTGGCGGACTAAGTGGCAGAGGCAGTCGTCTTGCTCTCGTCTCTCGCTCGCATTTCGTCGAGCACGTCCCTGGCGGGCGGCGAGACCGTGGCCTCCCACTCGGCGAAGTCGGCCTCCACCTCCGCCGCCTCCTCGTGGAGCCCCAGCCGCTTCATCCCCCGCGCCATCACCCTGTACACGTACTCGTCGACGTCGAGGCCTCCCTTCCTCACGGCCGCCTCATATACCTTCCACGCCGCGCGGCCCCTGGCCTTGGCCACCAGCGCGCGCAGCAGCCTCGTGAGCTTGTACACGTCCTCCTCCCCGTCCACGAACCCGCCGCCGCGCGCCTTCTCCTCCAGGAACGCCTCCACGAGCGCGTCCACGGCGGCCTCGGCCTCGCCGGAGGGCGAGGAGGTTGGCGCGGAGGAGACGAAGGTGGCGTAGAGCGCCGGGTCCGGGCGGTACCAGGGCTCCGCACGGGCGACGTGAAGCACGGCGAGGGCCAGGGACCAGTGGCCCTGCCGCTGGAGCTCGGCCATGGCGGCCACGAGGTCCGCCTTGAGGAGGCGGCCCAGGGCGGTGGCGGCGGCGGCGGTGGCAGCTGCCGGCGAGCGGTCCGCGGAGGTCAGGCGCTTTAGGGATTGGATCGCCAGGATGGCCTCCGTGGAGAGGGAGCGGCCGCGCTGGAGTGGCCCGCGGTTGTCGCGCGGCCCGCAGGTGATGGAGACGCGCCTAGGCTTGTGAGTGGCACTGGGTCCGGTCTTCGCGCATGCGCTCCGGGTGGGGCGTGGGACGAAGAGAAGAGACGCCATTGGAGCGGAAGCTGGGAAGCCAGCAAGCGGTAGGAGAAAGAGGAACACCGAGGAAGGAGACTTTTTGTCACGCTTAAGTGCCCGTACACCTCCGTGTGGACGAGCTTCTCCCAGCTCCGCTCGGTTGCCGTGGGCCCCGCGCAGGGCGATGGGCGTTTTTGCCCCGACCGAGCCGTGCGGGCGCGAGGTCGCCGGAGCTCTGTGCGCGAGGCCGTCGGGGGCGGGCGGCGCGGGTCCGTCGGACGCCGGCTTCCGGGCGGAGGAGCGCGGGGAGGTGCGGGACGGAGGGCGCGCGGAGGAGGGAGCCGCGGCGCCTCCGGTGGCCCGTGGCCGGGAGCGCTTCCAGGCGCAGGCGGCGGCGGGATAGGAGCTCGGCTTCCAGAGGTTGAAGACGCGAGCGAACGCGTGCGGGGCCGTGCGGTTGCAACGCGAGGGACCGGATAAGGTATAGGGAAAGAAAAAAAAGAAAAGAGAAAAAAGGAAAAAGGAAAAGGAATGAGGGTATTATGGATATTTTACCCTTTCTAAACTACCAAACAACAAAAAAAAAACAGCTTTTACCTCTCAAGTGAATCTGCTTCACAAGCAAAGCTACAACTAAGGCCTTGTTTAGTTCCGGAAACTTTTTGGTATTCGGAACTGTAGCACTTTCGTTTTTAGATTTATAGGTAAACTGTACAATTAGTTTTTATTTTTGTCTATATTTAGTGCTTCATTCATGTGCCACAAGATTCAATGTCATGAAGAATCTTGAAAAGTTTTTGGTTTTTGAGGTGAACTAAACAAGGCCTAAAGTTGTTTTAGCTCGAATTGGAGACCTACCAAAACAAGCCCTTTATATGAAGACTGATTTTTTGATAGATCCCATGAAAATGGCTAGTAGGGATGAAAACGGTACGAATATTTTCCGACCGTATTCGAGACCAAATTCGTTAAAGACGTTCAGATCTGTCCGTATTCGAGTTCGAATATTCAATATCCGATTTCGTATCCGTATTCGAATACTTAAATCATATATTTATAATGTCGACATCAAATTCTATCTTATCCGACATGGTTGACATTATCCGTATTCGAATCCGAATTCGACCAGAAATATGAAAACAAATATGATATCAGTGATATCCGTTCGTATCCGTTTTCATCCAACAGTTTGGCAAATAACTTAATATCCATAATTTTTGTAGCAAAATAAGAAAAAATCGTCTCCAACAATTTGACATCTCAATTCTCCATTTTTTTGACTTGGCATATCTCCTTGTCTAGTGCGTAGAAAATCCTTCTCTTTGTCCCCTTTGATTTCGACGATCTTGCTAGAGAGTGAAGGGAAGGATTCTAGCAAGAGAAGATGTGATTAACCTTGAGCACTTGATTTCTCTATCAAGCTGGTGCGGTTCATGTTTGTTACTCTTTGAGCTTTGCCCCTAACCAGCTAGGCATCGCCCATAAAGTTCCAAAATTGTGTGATGAGCTCCGAGAGGTTTGTAATACCTAGATTCATCTAGTGCATAACTCAAGATTGACCTTTGTGGTCTCTTAAGACAGGAAGAGAGGTGAAACAGACTTTAGACCTCTGTAGTCACCTCAATAACAAAGATGTAGCCTTCCTTGTGGTTTGGCCGAACCTCGAGTTCTTATGTCTTGCATACTTGTTGTGATTACTTATTGTTTCATCTATTTCAAGTCTATTTCTATAGTTTGCACCCGATCTATTTCTTCGCAAAGCGTTAGACTTATCCAAGTACTCAAGGACACTCTATAGGTGTTGTTTGGATGTTGGAATACAGGGGCTGGGACAGGGAAAGAGAAATAAATGAATAATTCAGATTAAATGAGGTGTGGAGAACGGATGGCTAGAATACAATATTTCCCTATCTCTATCCCCTGTCCAAACATGCACTACATACTTCAAAGAAGCTCTTACTCAACGTGACGCACCCCTGCAAGTCAATTTCACATCTGGTCGCTTTGCTGAAAAACTATGAGTGAAAAAACTGTTTGTTGATTTGTTGTGAGAGGAATGACTAAACACAGATCATACTATCACCGAACTGTATGAGATAGATGTTTTCGTATAGGAAGTATTCAATGTGGTATATTTGCTGAGTACCTGGTATCCTATCATAACAATTTTGCGTTACAAATGAAAGCAGCAATATAGTTATAAAGAATTGCATAGTGATAATTTGGTCCCCTCCATGACTTCTAATATCTAAAACATAAGATTTTGTAGCTCCTAGTCCAGGACTGCATTCATCCATATGCTTCTTTCCAAGTATATTAGCCAATACAAAAACGTTCAGGGTGAGGCTGTTGCAAAGGAGATAATGCATCAAAGGAACTTCCTTGTAAGGTTTATGAAGAGCTTTACTTTTGAGTTGAATTGCTCTCTTGCACTCCCTGCATCTGCAGCAATTTCTGCTGCTCCTCGTCGTTCTCTTCCTTCGGCTCAGCCTTGGGTGCCTTTGGTTTCGTGGTGGATTGCTGGTAGAGCACACCACCTGACATGCATATCAAGAGCCCAATGGTACCCACAAAAGAGGCATGCTTGTCCCAAATAAGCAAATTAATCACAACAGTTAGGAGCTTGTTCACTATGCCAAGCACTGTGAACCCAGTAGCAGAGATAGCCCGTCTGCAGGAGAATCCAAAGAAGGATATCGATAGTCCAAACAGGCATGAGAGAGCAACAGGGAGGACCACATCAAATGAAAGCCAGTTTGACACATTGGAGCTGTCGACCTTCATCTGATCAAATTCTCCCATTATAAGGAGCTCAAGGGGGAATAACATCAAAGCCTCAAGGTTGTTGTATAGCACAAGGCCCCATGTGTTCAGCCCAATGGTCATTACGACGTGCTTGATGTACACGAAATCAATGGACATGCTTGCTAGGTAGGCCACTGCCCAGGTGTAAGCAGTCACAGTGAATTGGTTGTCTGTGAAAACATAGATCACACTTCCACCAAGTATTGTGGAAAGTGAAAGCCATGTCTTGAGTGATGGCCATGGCTGATGAAGATACAGCGTCTCCCCAATCGCGACAAATATAGGCACAGCAGAGCGGAACACAATGAAAGTATCCACATTGGCATGAAGCAGGAGCTCACTATTTGTGAAGATGGAGATATAGAACATCACAGCAGCAGGTAAGAACTTCCACATTGTCCTCAGATTAAGGCCGTCGTGCTCAATGAGCTTGAGCTGTCCACATAGGAGAACTCCAGCAACACTAGTGAAGTATTGCAGAGCTGTCAGGGCTCCAGGATATGGAAATTTCATGATTGCCCATTTGTTGATGATGGAGAGCAGCGACGCTGATAAACAATACCCGGCAGCCACACCATAGACTGAGGCTTGCTGCAGAAGAGTGTTCAATGTGTTACTCCAGGCTCCAGTTCTCTGGGTAGTACCTGAACCTTCAGGTGAAGTATCTTCTTTTGAGGGGTCTGAGAGATTAGACATCTGCAACATGCAAACTACAATTACTAAATCTTCAAAAAGATTCATGAGTAGCTACTATAGCATATGGAACAAACTCTGGCACGCACGCATGTTCAAGGGAAAAAAACACACTAAAATCAATGAAGCAGATAGTAAAGATTTTAAGGATAGGTTTCCAAATTCCATATACTAGAATGTAAAGAAAGTAAGTGACCATCCTAGAAGAACTTTGCTGAAGGGTAAAAGGATAAGAGCGTACAAATCTCTTTCTACAGTTCATTGTATCATCAGTTCATATCATAATACCATATTATATGATACAATAAAATGAATTATTCACCATTACAAATACAGATCCCAGTTCATAATCTGAGCTAGTGCAGCATGTTGTCTTGTAAATATTTTATATCCTGCTTAATGCAATGATGAGTAGTTCTCCTGTGCATTCGAGAAAAAAAAATCCTAGTCCTCTAGTTATGAGACACTGAATTCTTCAACTGCATTTGGTTTAAAATGCTAGACGACAGACATTGTTCATCACATTGCTTGCTTATGTAGGAGTTTTAAATCCTAATAAACAAGGCTGCAACCATGGTAAAGGGAACAGGCAGGTCAACAGCATTTGAAAACCACAAATACACATGAAGATAGTAATATGCATGCCATATTGCTAATGAACTCTCTCACATATTCTATTCCATTACAGTATGTAACTGTACCATAACAAAAGGAGCAAACAAATTAGTACAAGGGGGCAGGGTGGGTCAGATATTGCTGTCCTCTAAATAGGATTGCCCACCTTTCACCCCATGAAATTTCAATTGTTTGACAACCCAGATAATTCTTTAACCAACCTTGTCATTCATATAATGCCAAGGGGCAAGGGTAACACATATTTTGACATATGATGATGCCAACTGGACCTTAAAACCTCTATCGATGTAAATCTGACAAGATACTAATGTAGTAATGGACTATCCAGAAGAATGCCCAAAAACTATGCACAATACAAAATATACAGAGCCTTGAAAATTTTGGCCCAGCCCCTAGATCAACATCTTCCAATCAAATTTCATACAGTAACAATTGAGATTATCAGCACTCCTCACAAATATATTCATGCCTGCCAGAATTAGTTGTACTACTCATTAATTTGTGCTACAAAGAGTTCATCACCATCACATATTAAAGATCAAAGCATATTTTCATGCACTCCTAGTTGGGATTAAAGAACAAAGCATATTTTCATGCACTCCTAGTTGGGATTGGTATGAACTTCTAAGGATGCCCTTCCAACACATATATGCCAAATAAGAAATCAACTCTAAGTCATGACTCATTTACTGAATAAAAGAAACAATATTTATCAAATGGTGCTATCAAATAATCCAATATCGAGTAACTTTACACCTCTGAGAATAATAGAAAGAAATTAAATCTCTGATTCATAAGTTCATATGTTAGGCCATCCTGTTTATCTTCTGTAGCAAGCTTGAATCCAATCAAAATTTTCTGATACAAAACCAGCAAGCATGGTAAAGGCTCAAGAAGGTCAAACCAAAACAAAACAAGATGAAACAAACAACAAAAGGCAGACAACAGATACTTCAAATAAGTTGCACGACAAAATCAAAGGCACAAGATGAGGCAGCAGAACTTCATGGAAGAATTAGAAGAAGATCAAATTATGCCACCTATAAAGAACCAAAGTAGCCAAGCAAAGATTGACAAATACCTTGTAACGTCCAATCCGGGAATTCGCCATGGCTTAAAACCAAAATTGAACACCAAATGATCTAGGTATGAAGCATGTATCTTTTTAAGGCAGCTGAAGATGCCCAAGGTGGCAAGAGAAAGAGGGAAGACATGCAACGGCCACCGAGCAGCTAGCCTTATCAACTAATCTCGTGGGGATATAATGCGTTGGTCTATGACAGCCAGGGAAGTCAAACAAGCTTGGGGCACGTCACAAGCATGTTAGGTTGCTAGGATGACAGGACATGGTAGAAATATCAACAAGACCTATTCTACTACCTAAGCACTTGTCCAAGTCAAGGAGGACAACTTAGACAAGGTCACAATAATGGGATGAGCTAGTTTCTAATAAGAAAACAAGTACAGCATACCTCAGGAACCTTTCCTCGCAACTATGCAAATTGGACAGATCCCTCTCAACTACCACAACGTGACAGCTCCAGCACCTCAAGACGAGTGAACAAGTCGCTGTAAGCCCACGAAGTGCTCCCTGAACTCGGTGCTAGGGCCTCGCGAGCCCGCGCAACCAACCAATCAGGCACATGAAGCGTTGCCGAATCTGTTTTAAAAAACAAAGACAAAACAATGGAAAAAAACATGAAGCCACCTCGCCGAAGCATGCGTCGTATGCTAGCGCAAGAAGTCACTGCACGAACTAAAGGCCGCCATGGACAGAAGAAAAGAAAAGAGCGTCAATTGTTAGGTGAGGGCATCCCGTCAGGACCAATGATAGCCACTTCGCATAGTAGCAGTTTCGTGCGCAGCCTGAACATGGCAGGACATTATTGATTAGCACAACATCAACCCACGGAGGCGTCGCCGAGAAACCTCCCAAGTGGTGGCGGGCCATCAAAGCGCCAGCGGCGTCGCCTCAAGCCTCAAGTTAGGGTTTTTCCGGTACCTGCCCTGAAGCAGAAACGGGTCGAAAACCCCAGAGAAAGCAGATGATAGGAACTCTCACCTTTCAGACGCTTCCTCCTGCTCCGGTGAAGTCGGTGGTGTGGGGGACGCCAAAGGATGGGGCACAGCGATTTATCGCGGGGCTTCCGCGTTGGCCGGCTGCGCGGTCGTCGTCGGAGGTGGGAAGCCCGGATCTAGACGCTTGCGATTGCGAGTCAACCCGCGGCCGCGGACGGGGCTAACTGGGCGCGCGCTCGAAGGGGGAACGTAGCAGTGGGGGCGTGCGATTTGGGGGACTGCCGAATTGGGATTTCAGAGAATGGAAGGTAATCGAGGAGGCCACGGCAGATATTTTGCAGGCGGGGACGATGATGAATTTACAAATGCGACTTGCTGCTTCTGACCCGCGAGCCGCGCGGAGGAGATCTCGAGGCGCCTTCCGCCTCGGCGGGCTCGCCCGCCTTGGCGCCTTGCGGGTCGCGGTCGCGGTCGCGGTCGCCGCCCCTGCCTGCGTGCGAGCCTGGCTGGGCTGCGTGAGAGAGAGGGGGGTACCAACGGCCAGATGGGGGTCTGATCTGACAAGCGGACAAGGATGGGAACGGGGTGCGGCGCCTGCGATATCCGTCGTCCCCGGCGAGGCGGCGACACTGCTACGTGCGAGCCGCGAGCGGGCCTGAGAGGGAAGGGAGAGGACGGACGACTGGACGGAGCAGCCTCACGGTTGACTGGTCGGCACTCGACTCCTGCAGTGCAGCTGGAGATCGGATTTTTTTTCTTTTATTTTTTTAAGTGGATTTTTTTCTTTTAACTTAGATCTTGTTTAGTTCACCCTGAAATTCAAAAACTTTTTAAGATTTTCTGTCACATCAAATTTTGTGGCACATGTATGAAGCTCTAAATATAGAAGAAAACAAAAAATAATTGCACAATTTGTCTGTAATTTATGAGACGAAACTTTTGAGCCTATTTAATTTATGATTGAATAATATTTACCACAAACAAATAAAAATGCTACAGTACAAAATCCGAAATCTTTTCGGAACTACATAAGGCCTTAGTGGAAATTGGATTGGGTCACAGGCCCGTTTGTTTGTCTGAATTGACCGGTTAACCTATTTCCAAAATATTTTCTCCACCAACACTCCACCAGGCGCAAGGATTTCTAATCCCTCTAACAATGAAGACTCTACTCTTTTTCAGGAACAGAGACCTCGAGAGATGCATAATATTGACAGCAGCGCCACTGAAGGAGATCAGTCCCTTCACAACCAGGCGAGCACAACCCCTATGCAGTTCACAACCTCGACACCATCAATCCAAGAGCTACATGCCATCATTAAGGACATGAGAAGTAATGCATCTCCTCGACCAGATGGCTTGAATGCGGCATTTTTTAAATCGGCATGGTCCTGGATTGCAAACGATGTTCATAATTTGGTAACTAATTTTTACTCCACTTGCTTCATGCAACCTGAAATTAACCAAACTTTTATAGCTCTAATTTCAAAAAAAATGCAGCCTATCACCCCACAAGATTTTCGCCCTATTAGCCTGTGCAATGTCATTTATAAAATAATTGCTAAATCCTTAGCTGACAGACTAAAACCTCACCTGCCTAACTATATTGATCGCTCCCAAGCTGCTTTCATCAAAAACAGGCATATCTCAGCTAACATTATCATTACACAGGAGATCATTCACTCTTTCCATCTCAAGTCTTGGAAGGATCAAGCTTTCTTACTTAAATTGGACTTAGCAAAAGCCTTTGACAGATTAGAGTGGGACTTCATTATGCAAGCTCTTAGGAGACTGGGAATGCCTCTCCATTTTATTCATTTGATTCATGCATGCATATCAACCCCTACCTTCTCTATTTTGGTTAATGGTGAAGCTACTGCAGGTTTTCAGTCTCATAGAGGAATTCGTCAGGGCTGTCCACTATCTCCCTACCTCTTCATTATTGCCATCAATGAACTCTCCATTCTATTGCAACAACAGATGCAAAATGACAATTTAACAAGGGTCACTCTTGGACCTGGATGTCCCCCAATCCATTCCCTTTTCTTTGCAGATGACCTCATTCTCTGTGGCAGAGCAACTATTCAGGACGCAACTACAATTCAAGCAACTATTCAAAGATTTTGTACTCACTCAGGACAGGTACCCAACTTACAGAAATCTTCAATTCTTTTTAGTAAGAATGTTAATCCATCCATGCAAAGTGCTATTAAAAATATTTTTCCTGTACCTGATCTCCTTCCTAATACTATGCACCTTGGTCATCCAATGATTTTTAACCATAATGATAGAAACAAGGCTTATGATTTCATCTTTAATAAATTCCAAGCCAAGCTCACTACAGTCAAAGCAAACAAACTTAATCATGCTGGTCGTTTAACTTACATCCAGTCGGTCTTATCCTCAATACCTGTTTATTATATGTCCACCGTGCTTTTTTCCAAATCTTTTATTGAAAGAATTACAGCTATCATCAGACGCTTTTGGTGGGCTGGTATGCAGGAAGACAACCCTACCTCCCCTATTGCTTTCAGATCTTGGGATGACATCTGTCAAAGCAAGGACAATGGGGGTTTAGGTATAAGGGACTTATACACTGTTAACAAGAGCCTCATTATACATTCTGCTTATAATATCGTCACTAATAAAAACCCTCTTTTGACCTCAGTTCTTAAAGCCAAGTACTTCCATAACACTTCCTTTTGGAAAGCTACTAACACTGGTACCAGATCAGTTTTTTGGTCTTCTATTACTCAGGTCAGACAGGAACTCTCCACCAACACTGAACTGCAGCTCCACTCAGGCGATTCCTCTATCTGGTCAACCCCTTGGTGCCCTGTTTGGGAAAAGATCCATGACCATTTGCTCCTTCCAGTTACTAACACCCCTTTACCTGCAATAGCCTCTGATCTCTGGCATCCCAATTCCAAAAACTGGAACGTTCAGCTTTTAAACACTACCTTTGACGCTCAAGCTGCTCACCAAATTGCCTCTATTCACCCTGTTCCTGCCAATAATAACGATATCCTTCGTTGGAAACCTGCTAAAAATGGTATCTGCTCTACCAAAGAAATCTACAAACACCTCTCTAGCCTCAATACTATTCAATTACCTTCCCAAGGTTCTCGCAGCATCCTCCCTCAAACCAATCAAATCCTCAAACGTACCTGGAAATCCTCCCACCTTCCCCCTATTATCAAAACATTTACCTGGAGACTGATCAGAAGGGCTCTCGCCACAGCGGATAGAGCTGCGAGGTTTTCCAACCACATCGACGGACACAACGACCGCTGTGGAGCAATTGAGGATGACGCCCACCTATTCTTCCATTGTCAACTTCCTCGTGCGGTATGGCTTTCTTTTTCTCCTGCTCTCAGATCAGAGGACCTACCCCACGAAGTTGATGGAGTACAACTAATCTTGCAAACTATCATAACTCAAGCAACGCCCGAACCGTTATTTGCAAGGATCTTATTCACTCTCTGGTACTTATGGAAGGCTAGAAATGATTATCACTTCCGTGGGAAAGATTGGAATCCTTTTCAGGTACACAATGCGGTGGCAGCCCACATTACTATGCACTCTCAAGTGTTCCTCGCCAAGAATACATCGACGATCGATGCAGCTCACAGGCACCCTGTCCGGTCCCCAGCCTCTTTGCCTCGACAACAACAAAACGAAGTAACGTTTCCCATGCTACTCCAAGGATCAAGATGCTATGTTGATGCCTCGGCACCTCCAGACCTCCAAAGCCCTCATCTCACGGAAGCTGGACTAGGTATATTTATTCTTAATTTTCAGGTTCAGCCGCCTCAATCCATCTACATAAAGGCGCGACTTTCTACAAGCTCCTCGGTGCTCATGGCTGAAGCGGCAAGTCTTGCACTTGCGGCCACAATTTTACAAGCAATGAATATTAGTGACTGTCACTTCTTATCGGATTGCCAGCAACTTGTTTACTTTCTCAACAGGGAAGACATCACCAACCCACCTGACTGGCGCATCAAACCTTTCACACAGATCTTTGCTAACTGTGTGACTAATAGGCAGTCATATTTACACAAGATCCACAGAAATTTAAATAGCACAGCTGACTCTCTAGCTAGGCAGGCTTATTCTTCGGATACCTTGCAGTTTGAAAGCCATTGCTCTTCTGTGCATTGTGGTACAATCTGCTCTGTTTTGCAAGCTCTATTTACTATAGACTTGCCTCATGTAAACATTATCGCAGCTTCCTGCTGCTAATTAATATAGCCTTGTTTCTTGTCAAAAAAAAAAAACTCGACGACATGTTTGTTTTTAGTACATTCGACGAGCCCGGCCCGCGCGGTTCATAAAGCAGGGTGGAGCTAGGCCCAGAAAAACGAAAATGGGTCTCGTTTTTCTGGGCTCTCCCCGTCGCTGTTGCTCGTTACCGTCACCTCCCATAGGCGGTGATCTGTTGTTCGGAGGACGACGTTCAACCCACGCAGGAATTGAAGATTGGGTGTACATGGTGTATATAGATACACATAAGAACCAAACCATTATAGCATACTATGTACTAAATGTCCATCAATTTAAAACAAACAGTACTTGAGTATAAAATACATTCGTATAATTAATTAGTTAATACATAGTATTTGTGAAGTCTCAACTGATAAAGGAACATTACAAATTTATTTGTGTCATGGTGTGTTCTCTGTGCGGCTGTCGTGCCGCCTACTGGTGTCGACTTTGTGCCAATGCCATTGAAATCAAACCCTAGGTGGCCGAGCGGTGCAGGTGGGGAACAAAATTTTTTGGTCAATTGGGAACGGTGAGTTCAAGTAGGAAGAGCAAGTGCTTGAGGCACCGTCACGGACGAGCAGAGGGCATCACTCCTGGTTGGTTGGTTCCCCCGTGAGTTTGCTTCTTGAGCTAGCAGTCAGACCCAACTAGATGGTGGAGGCGAGGAGGCAAGAAACGTGACCTTTTTACTCTTAGGCCCTGTTTGGTTACCATATTAAACTTTAGTCTATATCACATCGAATTTTTGGACATATGCACGAAGTATTGAATATAGACTATTTATGAAACTAAAAACACAGTTAGAGAATAATTTGCGGGATAATTTTTTAAGCCTAATTAGTGTATAATTAGACATTAATTGTTATAGTTACAAATATGCTACAATACCTATTGAGCTTTAGTCCCTCCAATCAAACACTCCTTTACTTGGCTCAAATATACATAATTTGGTCTACTTATATGTACAATACATACAAATGTATAGTGCCTGTAATTTTTTTTCTCAAAATTATTGGGTGTATATCTGTACACCCATGTCCATATACTGCGTCCGCCAGTGGTTCAACCTGCTTGCTGCATAAAAGAAGAGAAAAGAAATCTGCAGCTGGGTGTAACTCTTCAACATGCTCCTCCCAAGTGATCGCATCTAGTAGGCAAATAAACGAGATCCTCTAGTCCTCTCCAGAAAAATACAAAGAGCAAAATTTATTGTCTGTCCCTCCGTCCCAGAACTTGGCCAACAATATTATCTAGGTTTTTTAACTTCTAAAGTTATATACGTGAGTCCTTGATTTTAACAGAGCATGTCATCTAGAATCCTAAACTTCCAAGGTAATCACCACAGTTCCTAAACTTGGTCGGCGGTGTCTTCCTTATCTCTGAACTTTTAAAGTGATCACTGCATGTCGTTAAATTTGGCAAGCGATGTCTGTCCAAATTTGACCTTACCTAATCTATAAGCTGGCGTGTGGCACGCTGACTATACGCTAGACACGTGGATCCAATATATGTTAAATAATCAATCATTATTTATGTAATAGTTATCATGAAAATGTAAATTATATAAGATAATTTAAATCAGCAAAAAATAAATTAGAGTATTATAATAATTTACAACAACAAATATATTAGGTTTAAACTAAAATAGAAAAATACTAAAATTAATTTAATATTTATGTATCATTAATAGTACTAAAATAATACTAAAATTCATATTGTATTAAAACTTTTCTATTAAAGGTTACTTCTATTTTTAGTATTATTTCAAAAATTTTCATAGTAGGTTCTAGAAGAAACTTTTCGTTATTATTAATACTATAATACCATACTAATTTTAATAATAGTATTAGAGTATTAAAACTTTTAATAATAGTATTATAGTATTAAAAGTTTTAATAATAGTGTTATAGTATTATAATATTAATAATAGAGAAAAGTTACTTCTATAATACTACTATTAAACTTTTAGGATAATACTAAAATTAGAAGTAACTTAAAATAGAAAAAAAACTTTAATGTTATAAGTAACTTTCAATACTGTTACATTTGGACAGGGACGACACTGTTTGTCAAGTTTATGACCTGCGGTGACCAGCTTGAAAGTTCAGGGACTAAGATAACAACATTGCACGTCTAGTTTAGGGATATGTGGTGATCACCTTGAAAGTTTAGAGACACACCGTCTGTCAAATTTCAGAACTCACATATATCACTTTGTAAGTTTAAAGACTTGAATGACACCGTCGGCCAAATTCAAGATGGCACTGAATTTTGCTCAAATACAAACAAACACAACAAGTTGCACCTATTGGACCAGACTCGTTCTGCGCTGGCTGAGCTCATACAAATGAGCCAAAATCATCCAAGCAAACAAAAAGACCTTACCCTATTGGGGCGTTGTTGTTTGCGACTCAGTCCGTTAAGCTCGCAAACCACTTAGAGCAACTCCAACAAATACGTTATCCATATTATCTATGCTATTTTTACATTTTTAAATTAAAAATTAAAGTCCAACAGGTGTGCTATCTGGTTTGCTAAAATAACAAATTTGTTATTCCTAAATTTTCGCTTGTCATATATAGTATGTCGTCCTCACTAGCTATCATATACAAAGGCTGTTATAAAACTCTATGCTTTGAGTGAGTTTTTTATTTTACACAATGGCTAAATCTTATAGTTTAAAATATAATTTTACCTAGTCTCTTGGAAATGCTCTTATGTTAACAAGCTGAAATGCTAACTTGGCTCATTAAAAGCGTGTTTGGTTTATCTGCATGCCACTATATATATTGTCTGTTAAGCTAGGACTTTAAGTGAGTTTGGTTCTCTTTGTCTCCATGTCTTAGAGTTTGTAAAGGTTCAATTTGCTCTTGTGAGAGAATCAAAACCGCTCGCCTAGTTGGCCAAGCTTATTCATGATTGCGCCGGCAGGACGAGACAAGAGCAGACGAGATACCACTTGAAACTAAATGCACCCTAAGAAAACAACAGCGAGAGACGAGCGGAGTGAGCTAATAATGTGATAGCGATGACTCAATGCTCATCTATGAAAATAGGCATCGGCTTCAAGAGTTACAAAGTGGGAAAAACAATGTTAGTATAGAAGATGACCACTCACTAAGGCCTCATTCGTTTTGGCTGAATTGACCCATTCATGGGCCTGTTCCCAACGGATTGCCACGGTCTTTTTTTAATCCGGAATAGAACCGGACCTCCTACCATCTGAATCGGCTTCCTATGATAGAATGAGTGACAGATATAGATCTACTCATTCATAGGTCAAAAGAAAACAGCTTCGGGATTGAATTCTGCGCAAATAAACGAGGCCTAAATATGTAGAATGCACAGGTGGTTGATCGGGTGAGCCTACAATAAAATTGCATATGCCAGACCACCTGACAGTGGTAAAATAGTGAGCTCCGGACAATCCTCTATAAAACTTTGTAACGTGTAGGTCCGAGATTGAGAAAAGGAGCACCGAACCATCAGGTGGTGTACAAAATGTGAACACTAGACAAGCAAGCACTGTCGCGTCCGGACGTGCAAATTTGAATCGAAGAAATGAGCACCAAAGCAATCTATGCTTACTACAAGACTATCACGACCTGGTCATGCCATCTTGATTAATAAAACAAGCATCACCTCACCTTCATTTAAATATTAAATTTCAAAAGCTTGCATGCTAATTTCTGTATTTTTTGGGCTCTATTGTCATTCATTGGATAATCCGATGTTCCACATCGGACGGTCTGTGAATGTTAGGTTTAGACTAGTTCAGTCTGCACAAATACGATGTTTATCAGACGGTTCGATGAATCTTATTGGATGGTCTAGGATCACAGCCATGCATAGAGCGGTGACTTATCAAGTTCTAAACTCCCCTGCCCCCCGCCTGTCAGTAAAAGTATCTTGTCTTCATGAACTCAAGCCAACATGAGCCCCTCCCCTCACTCTCTCTCTAGTTCTTGCTTCCTCTATCTAGAAACCTAACCAAGCAAAGGAGGGAGGATAGCAAGAAGAGCATCCATGATGCCTAGAAGATCTAAGGAGGTGTTATTGCTAGAGATTAAACATGGAGGTCCCCTTTCTATCTAGCATGGGAAGGTCCGAGAGAAGATTTCTAGAAGGAAGAGAAGGCAAGAAAGAGGACAAAGTTGGATAAGCCACCACCACTTCAAGACATGCTCCAACTAACTCTTCTCTACATTGCTGGTGGGTCGAATCCGTGGCTTAGTCACCTAAACCCCAGCAACCAAGATCTAGCTAGTTTCTCACCTAAAGATCTCCTAACTATTGTTTTTGTGAAACACAACAATGTACATTGATGTGCTTTTCACCCACAAAATCGATGAGCCTAGAGCAATTCTACATGACCTCATAGACATGAAAGAACCATAGATGCAGTTTTCACCCACAAAATCACTTAGAACTTATGCACCGTAATCCATTAGACACAGTAATCACTGTCACATGGTTCGATAAACCACCCTAAACTTCAGAACTTTTTGAGTAAGTTCTAAAAGGTTATAGGACAGTCCAACGAACCTCATTGATCGAGTAGCCTATGACTTTTCTCCACCGTACCAAAGATGTTAAAATCGATGCACGTGTTATCAAACAACCCTATGTCTCACATAACATGTTTTCAAATAAGGGCAATGGATCTGTTACAGTTATATGGTGCTGCGGGTGAGCAACAAAGAAGGTGAGGAGGAAGACTTCATGTCTCAAGATGAACCTCTAGAATAGAAACATTATTTTCTAGTTGGACCATACGATCATAACCAGACGGCTAGTATTTTTGAGCTACGTGGCTCAATGATGTGCAAGATTCTTTGGTGCAAAATTCACTGAGGCCTTGTTTAGTTCCGAAAACTGAAAAGTTTTCGGAACTGTAGCACTTTCGTTTTTATTTGACAAACATTATCCAATCATGGATTAACTAGGTTTAAAAGATTTATCTCGTGATTTACAGTTAAACTGTGTAATTAGTTTTTATTTTCGTCTATATTTAATACTCCATGCATGTGGCGTAAAATTCGATGTGACGGGGAATCTTGAAAAGATTTTGGTTTTTGGGGTGAACTAAACAAGGCCTGATTTTATTTATCCGACATTCACCATATTATTATATAGAGATAGAGAATAAAGATAAACACATTCTGTAGATAATGGGCCGATAAAACTCTAGCCCAGTCGCGAGGCCTCCAGGCCCAAATTCGCGTCACCGCCAGACGGCTGGGCCCTGAGTCCCTGACGCTTTGGGAACGCAAAGGTGGCGCGTGTCAGCCCTTTGCCGCGGCAGAATTCTGACCCGGCGCAGTGCAGAGCCGCCGTTGCGGCCCGTGATTTGACCGGCGCCGGCGCAGACGCAGGCTGATCTGAGCGGCATGCAGTCAGCGTTGGATCGGACTGATGGTGCAGGTATACTTTGCTCCAGCTTCGGCGTATGAAATTGCTGCGCTGTGTTTCTCGGTCTGAAACTCTGAATACACGCATGTCCCTTGGTTGCACTAGCACGCGAGACGATCGATCCAGTTCATAGAGACATGAATGGACATCGTAGGCTGCTAGGCTGGGTCAACTCCTCTAAAGATGGGCGCCCTTGTTGCTTGTACACTCAGGTTCGCAAAAATTTTCAAAATTTTCTATCAAATCGAATCTTTAATCGCATACATGGAGCATTAAATATAGACGAAAATAAAAACTAACTGCACAATTTACCTGTAATTTGTGAGATGAATCTTTTGAGCCTAGTTACTCCGTGATTGGACAATGTTTGTCAAATAAAAACGAAATACTACAGTACTCAAAAACAAAAAAAAAATGCGAACTAAACAAGGCCTCAAGCGAGTTTGTTGATACATGCAGCATTTAGGGCCTGTTTAGATGCAGCCAAAAAACCAAAACTTTTGGAGAAATGAGCACTTTTTGGAAGAATAGATCTAAACAGGGGCTTGTAAACTTGGCTGTAAAGATTTGGAACTTGGGACCTTGGAGCCCCAAAACTGTGTAAACTTGCTTGGTATCCGTGTCATGTGTCTTGCAGACAAAAAAATTAGGAAGCATCTAAACACCTACTTGAATGTAAAGTTTACAGCCAAAAATTTTAGGATGTAAAGATTTGGGATCTAAACAGGCCCTTAGACCTTGTTTAGTTCACCCAAAAATAAAAGAATTTTCAAGATTTCTCGTTATATCTTGCGACACATACATAAAGTATTAAATATTTAAAAATAAAAATTAATTATATAGTTTATCTATAAAATCATGAGTTCATCTTTTGAGTCTAATTAGTACATGATTAGACAATAATTGCAAAATAAAAACAAAAATACCACAGTACCCAAAACCAAAAAATTTTGAGAACTAAACAAAGCCTAAATTATATAATAGGTATCTAGAAATTGGTTCGATTTCGTAGAAAAATCACAAAAATAAAAATAATGCTTTTTTTTCGAAAAATGCGGAGCACTAGCGAGTAGGGACTAGTATATTGAGTTCGTCAAAGTTTCTCATGTCAGATGTTTGATACTAATTTGGATATTAAATGTTGATTATTTATAAAACTAATTGTACATATGAGGACTAATTTGTGAGGCGGCTTTATTAAACCTAATTAGTATATAATTTAACTAAAGTAAATATGTGTTAATGTTGGCTTAATTAGGCTTGGTAGATTAATCTCGCAAATTAATCTTTATCTGTGCAATTAGTTTTATAATTTAGCTCATGTGTAACCTTATATCCGAATGTCCGATATGATAGAGACTAAACTTTAATACATAGATTCAAATACCCTCGTAAAGTCGTAATATGAGGTACTATCCTAGCATGAACGAGAAGAGTTCAAGTAAGGGCACTCGCAATGCAGACTCTATCATAGAGTCTAAAGTTATTTATTACCTCGAATAATGTGGACTTGGAGTCTAAATAAGACTTGGAGTCTTATTTTTTCTACCTCTTTCTTTAATAAATATGCTGCCACATCAGCAAAATACCATAAATAATATGTAATTAAGTGTCTTGGACTTTATGATAGAGTCTTGCATTGTGAGTGCCCTAAGGGTACGGATGTGCAACAAGATAATAAGTAAATTAAAAAGATACTACAAATTGAATGAAAAGGTAACATTGAATGCAAGGGTCTCGTGTCAAACGTAGGACAGAAGTTGTGATTAATTTGGAGGAAATATGCTGGGGATGTGTTGTGTGTGTTTTACGTCTGAATAATATTTATTGGGCCTGGGCCAAAAGGCGATGAGCTTTCACGCTACTGCCTGGACATTTCGGAAACCAAAAGGGGGTATGGCTTTGTTTAGATGCAAAAAGTTTTTGGTTTTTAACATCATAGTATTTTCGTTTTTATTTAACAAACATTATCTAATTATAGAGTAACTAGGCTTAAAAGATTCGTCTCGTGATTTACAGATAAACTGTGTAGTTAGTTATTTTTTTTCTATATTTAATACTTCTTGTATGTGCCGTAAGATTCGATGTGACGGGGAATCTTGTAAAGTTTCGGGTTTTTAGGTGTATCTAAACAAGGCCACTTTCATTTGTACGTTTACCATTTCCCTGCTATGCGAATTCTATCACATGCATGTTTAATTAATTTACCTAGTTTCCGTTCATAAGTAATGAGGATCAGTTTATAGTAGGGAGCCTTATTTAGGCGCATTTTACTGATACATATTGTGCCTCGAAATCCAAAGATGCCCCCCTGACCATCAGGGCCTTGTTTACTTCCAAAATTTTTTGCAAAATAGGAATAGTAGCACTTTCGTTTGTATTTGACAAATATTATCTAATTATAGACTAACTAGGCTTAAAAGATTCGTCTCGTCAATTCCGACCAAACTGTGTAATTAGTTTTTATTTTCATCTATATTTAATACTCCATGTATATGTCTAAAGATTCGATGTGATGGGGAATCTGAAAAATCTTGCAAATTTTTTGGAGAACTAAACAAGGCCCAGATCATGTTTCGACCTTTTGTTATTCAGTCATGTCACGCAATAATAATATGAGGAGCGCGGTTGCCCTAGCTCCTGATATCTGCTAAAAAATGTAGAAAATACAAAACATCTTTATTTTGCTTGACAAGTTTTTTTTTTGAATAGACTGGAGGGGTTTGCACCCCTGCAGGAAGGCTTTATTAAAGAAAGACAAAACAAAGTTCAGAGGTTACAAAAAGGTTTACAAGACAGCACCAAGCACCAAGTACTGTGCAGAATTAGGAAAAAAAAAAAGGAAACAAAGAAGAGCAGTAGAGAAACTGCCCAGATCGAAGCTAAGTAAGGTTTGTAATCCATTGATCCATAGCGATGTAAACACTTGCATTGTATATATGTACACACTCACCTCTATGGATGGACACATATTTTACCACCTTATAAGAACATCCTGAAAATTGACCTGATAGATATCATGATAACATCCCACAAGAGCGTTTCATCGCCTTGCATGTCGACTACACCGCTGAAAGTTTTTTTTTTGGTAACTGAATAATATTCGTAGCAGCTAGCCTTATCGGATCCAAGTCTTATCCATATTTGCATATTTCACAATGGTTTATGTGTTTACTATGTATAGCCTATTTTGTGAAAAACAATGTTTATTATTTGGTCACACACTACGTGAAAAACTTACTAAGAGAGCGCCCTCCTCCCACACTGCAAGGGCGGCTAGCATTTGAACCGCTCTTACAGTGGCTGGGCCGGGAACGAGGAAGCCAGCCACTCTTACAGTGTTCACTGTAGGGGCGGCTGGTGTTACCAGCCGCCCTTACAGCGGCGTGTAGCTCTTCATTTAGCACCGCGCACTCCTTCGTCGCCTTAGCGTGCTCCAAGCTCCGACGTGCCCGCTCCAGCTTGCTGCACACTGCGCGCCCCGCTGTTACCCATCGTGTTCCATCTCTATCCGCATCTCACCGGATCTGGCCAGCGGGCTTGAGGAAGTTGTTTGGTGTGTGGCCGGCGGACTCAAGCAAGCTGCTGACCCTCCCATACTGTGGTCGGCGGCGTCCTCTCCAGATCTGGCAGCGTCTCCTCTCCCTTGGCCAACGGCAAGCATGGCAGGGGCGTATGGGCGGACCATCCAGCCAGCCTATGCCACCGTAGGTTCCACCAAGTCATGGCCGTGCGATGTTCATGTGTTTCGGGTGTTTTTGACTTTTTTTGTGATATGTTGCAAGCTCATATTTTAAGTGTTTCAGTGGTTTTCATGTGTATGTTTCAGTTGTTTCATGCAGATGTTGTAAAAGTAGATCAAAATGTTGCACATGTTGCAATAGTTGTACATGTATGTTGTAAGTGTTTTTCTTCAGTGTTTCAGCTGTTTTTATACACGTATTTTTTGCGAGTGTTTTAGATGCTTGTCTGAAGTGTTTCAATTGTCTTTTTCACTATGTTGCAGGTATTACATCTAGATATTTCAAAATTGGATCAGGATGGTTGCACAATATTGCAATGGTGTTTCAATTGTACATTGCAAATGTTTCATCTGATTTACACATATGTTGCAAAGATTTTGATCTGCATGTTGCAGTGTTGGAAGGCGCGACCGGTGGCTGTTGCTACCAGTCGGTGGCGCAGCCGTGGTTTTCCGTGTGTTGGGCGCAGGGTGGGTACGGGATGCAGTTTCCTGCTACGGACACGCTGTTGCTCGGGGGGGGGGGGGGTGTGCAGCTGTGGTTTTCTGCGAGCGGGGCGCAAGGTGGGTACATGTTGTGGTTCACTACTACGGACGCGTTGTTGTTGCTGCTCGGGGTGCAGCCGTGTTTTTTTGCGGGGCACATGGGTGGGTATGGGGTGCGAGTCCCTACTACGGACGTAGGCGTAGGTGCTCGGGACGGCATGCGGAGGCCTAGACATGGGACATGATGCGGACACGAGAGAGGCATAGTTATTGGAGCCGTGTCCGGACGTGACATCGCGTCTGGACGTCCGGACGCTAGGTGTACCGTATATAAAATAAAAAACAATAAATTTGCTATTTCTTCTACCGACGTCCACAGCCAACCAGAGGCGCCACGTCATTGTTAGTATGTCCTACAGAGCGCACGCCACCTTGGTGGAAGGTCGCAAATGAAGGATGCCATCGCCAGCATGTGAATTAGGGTGTTGCCGCCGTCGCTTTGATCTGGTCGCTGCTGTCACAGCCACTGTTGTGCGGATCAGGGTACAACCACCATGAGATGGTCGCAGCGGCGCTGAAAATGTCACTGTTGTGGAAGACCATGACTCGCTGTGTCCAGGTTGCCAGTGGGGAGTTGCTCGACGGCACCAAACGCGATTTTTTTGCTAGTACATGTTCAGCAGCTACTATCCTAGCCATCTAAACAACTTTGAGATATGTGCAGCAGGAAAGAGAGTGCAAAACACTGAGAAAAAAAGTGTTGAACAAAGGAGAGAGTATACTGCAGCACGAATCTTAAAGCACTTTTGAATGGTAGAAGATAAACACAACTGACTAGGCACATGCTACAATACATTATCGGACGGCACCGCGTGCAGCCTCGGCCGCGCATGCGCTCCGTCGAGTGGGCCCACGCTGGCACCACCTTCTGCTCCTGTAGCCAAGCAACAACTAGAGCACCGTCGTTAACTCCTAGCAGCTGCTCATGAGAGAAACACAGAAAAGAGAGAATGAGCTAGGGTTTGAGTTAGGCCAACTGCTGCTATTTTGTTCCTGCTGATCTCAAATGTTCACTATAATCCAACGGACCACAACAACCGTGGAGTAAGATAGGTCTGCAGGATAAAGTGGCTCATGTGAAATTAACGAGGCTTCTATTCTGGTGAATAGCCCACACAGCTAGACTGCTCCCTCTTGCGAGCTGTCATGGACCGACATATGGATGGAAGTGTGGAGCAGCAGCAGCGAGCTGCCCTCCATCTGGCATGGCTTAGCAGCAGGGCACCGGCCACCAGAGGAGACGGCGTGCCACACGGGGCAGCGAGCTGCATCCCCAGTTCATCGGTCTGACTTAAAGGTCATTCTCTTGTGTTTAGCTACTTTTTAACATTTAAAATTTTAGTTCTTCAGTATAAACCCACAATCCTTATTTGATGGAATGATGTTGTAGATTTAAGGATGTTAGACATTATATATGCTTGCAGTGAGATCTTAAAATAATTGCTATTGAATTCATCTGTTATGTGAAATTAGTGATTGGATGCTTAAGGATTTTTACTGAACTATTGATATCAGTTTGGTCTTAATGCTATCGATCTTTATGTGAAATTAGTGATTGGATGCTCAAGGATTTTGACTAAACTATTGATATATTCAATTGAGGATTTGGAATGAGCTCTATGATTCTAATGGATTAGAACAAATGGTACAAGATATATAAATCCCATTGCAACACATGGGCATTTTGCTAGTTGCTCTAAAAGGAAGAAATACACCAAGTTTATTACATAGAAAGAAAAAAACTAACTATACACTGTTGTCGATCTAGCCATGAAAAACTATTGGTACATATAAAATCCTCGCTAAAGTGATAAAGGTATATAGGATGGCTTGTTCTTTGGTGACTTACATGTTGCCTTAAAAAAACGTCACGCTCTGCTCACTCTCCCAAGCACTATGATGAAAAATTTAGATTATCTATTGTAACTGTAGGGTGGTAGTTTAGATGAAAATCTAGAGGTTATTTTAGATTATGATTGGTAGTAGAGGTTGGGTAATTTAGGCGAGCAAGTGGTAGAGGTGTTTTTTTTTTTGAAAATGTAATAGATCCAATGACTATTATTGTCAATTGGAATTATAATCTATCGAGTTCATGGCCAAATCTGTCAGACTTTTGTGAAAATTTATAGATTTACGTGCCTGATGATGAAGATTAGTAACACACATGGATGTTTCACTTGGGCCACCAACTAGAACGAAGCAATATATAAGATGAGAGCATGCTCGATCATCTCAACATTTCATATCATGTTTATTCACCTTTCAGGACATATAGCCCTAACTCATCATTGGTATTTGCAGAAACCAACCCCACATCCAGCAATGTGACCGATGACGACATTCCAAGTGCATGAGTGTTCCTCAACAACGAACTTACACTGTGAGCTCTTTCCGCCTCTCCGGTCTCCACCAGCTCCGATCCTCATTATATAATATAAGAAATCCTTCAAAATCACACGACATGCTCGTACATCGATCGTCCAGATCTTATCACATGATGGCCCCTGGCTAATCGTTCCTCCACTGGATAAGCATGTGGTTCCAAGATTTGCACACTACTGTATAGAAGTAGTACCCGTTGCCCAGTAGCCCTTTTAATTTGCTGCTGCTGCTGTGTGCGCGCGCGTGGTGTGTGTGTGTCACTTTGCTCTTGGCTTGTCCCCCAGACCCCCATGCATGATTGCTGAATATATATTATATATAATCATTAACAAAAGCAAACAAAGAATATATAAATACCGTCCAAACCTGACGCTGTAGAACACTGGGATGAAGTGAGAGCGGAACAGAGAAAAACGATGGCGCTGCTGCACTCTCTCTGATCTTGCGAAAAGGAAAATGCGATCGAGAAATCTACCAGAGACCGATCCAGACGTCTAGCGCGCGTGTCTGCGTGTGTGCACTGCACTGTCATAGTGAGCTATAGTGCCAATGCTGATTCGGGACAAGCACTGCACAGTGCGGCCCTACGAAAGTATTGAGCGGTCCTGAGTTTTGTCCCTGAAGAATATATTTGTGTGGTCCTCCTCCTTCCGACGATCCAACTCAATGCGCATAGATATATCTACACATCTATCTGCTCGATCAGCTCATGGGTTTAGATCGGGATAGATCGAGGATCAGCAGGCCACAGTAGAAAATGTGCATGGACTATAGTTAAAACGTAAAATTTGCAGGGCTGGGAACTGTACTTTCTTGTAGATGCGTCATGCATTTGTTTGTAGGCTGGGGAGAACACAAAAAATGCATGCATGCAACGTACACTCGTGGCCTCCGTGGGGCTGGCAAATTGTTTGGTCATCTTCTTCCGGTCCTTTTTATTCACTGCATGATTCTGCACCCACTGTGCAGAAAACACATAGCACGACAAAGCGTGGTGGTCCTATATGTCAATGTAAATATGTTTGTATGGAAGGAATTAATAATTGTATGGGCAGACTGCAGATGACATATTTTTGTAAAAGATCCCATGCCCATATGCTGAACCATGCATGCAAAAAAAAAAACATATATGCATGCAAAGAGTATACTGATCTTGTGATTGGCATGCATATCTTGATCGAGTTTAATTTGCTTGCTATGGACTTACTGTTAATAATATATATTTCTTTGGTGGATCCCGTTAACAATTTTTTTCAAGACATTGCATATTACTATAGCATATGATATTGTGTATTAAATAATACCTTCATATATGTTTTTTTTGGGAACAACATCATCAAAAGCATTCCTAGTTGAAAGTACACATGTCCAAAGACATTAGTGACTATTAAGAAAACATATATATCTTCATTCAGTAGGTATAATTAATATTAACAGAAAAATACCTTGTAAACTCTTGCTTATTGTCTTTTGGAACTTTTCTTTTGAACTGGTTATATATATATAGTTGGAACTTCCTTTTGGAACTCCTGCTTAATTTATGATAACCCTAGTACACACTAAATTATTAATTAACTAGAGGCATGTGGTTATTCAGTTGAACTAACTACTTTCCTAGGGTTTAGTATATTATTTAGAACTATCATCTTATTAGGTTAAATAATTACGTGTGTAGTGAAGTGTGTAGTCTCTGCAGAGTCTAAAAAATATTTTAGGCCTTGTTTAGATCCAAATTTTTTTAGGGTTTTAGTACTGTACCACTTTCGTTTGTATTTGACAAATATGTCTAACCATAGACTAACTAGCCTTAAAAGATTCATCTCGCGATTTACAGGTAAATTGTGCAATTAGTTATTTTTAATTTATTAAAGCTCTATGCATGTGCCGCAAGATTCGATGTGATAGAAAAATCTTGTAAACTTTTGGAATTTTGAAGGGATCTAAACACATCCTTATTAGTGTATGACATTTATGTGAATAACAGGGTACAGTTCCAGGTGTAAAGGTAAGGCCAGAGCTAGTCAGAATTATTTCAAGCTTTTGGTCGACATCCCATGCTGGTAAGTGGCAAGTTGATCATAAATTTGGTCCCCTAGCTACTAGCTCTAGTACTTGCATACAGTCTACTCGGAACACCATCAATCTGCTAGGAGGGGTTTTGGATGTGTTTTTTCTTTCAAAAGAATAATATTAATAGTATATATATAGCTAGGATGGCAAAAGGTTGTTTTCTTCGGAGCTGATTTATTTGTCCCATTGATCCAACCCATTTAGACAAGGACAGATCTATTTAGCAACGACGACACTTCATCAATAGCAATTGATAATCTATACTGATCATCAAATACTTTCCTTATTTTTTTTCTTTTGCTAGAACGAAGACGTACGAGAACAAAGTCCGCCCCGCGCTCAATCAAAGTACGTTTATCGCAGTTTTGGATATAAATTAAAAATTGAATTCAAATAATATTCGATGAGATCCAGTACAACAGAGAGTCAGACATGGACAGCAGAGATGAGAGGCTGTGCTTGAAATCACGAGGGGCGGCCTGCTGCTGGCCGGCCGGCGGTCCGGATCTCATCTCGCACTCAGGTGGTTCCGTTCTGGCTATCTTGTTGTGGGATTCCGGCCGGCTGCTCCCCTCGAGCAGTACAGCTGCATCTCTCTGCAGGTACACCTGCTGTTAAAATCAATCCAATAGCAAGAAAAGTTTCGTGACTTGATGATGCTGTCTCAAGGACCATGCATGCAATTTCGATCGCGCACTACATCATGTCCTACATAATGTGACGCTTTCCGCGCGTTTGTATCTCTCCAATGGGATCTTACCCTATAGCTACTAGAAGCCAGGTTAGCTAGCATGCATGCTGCTTTTGTGTTTTCAGAAAACAGTAGTATTGGGCACACTCTACGGGAGTAACATATGTGTGTTCAAATAATTACTTAATTTCAAGAAGGCTATATTGTTAAGTGTCAATAAGCTACGGGCGCACTCGCCGATCTCTAATGTAGAATGAAAGGACAGGTGATCGCCAACAGAAACATATATATATAGGCGGCGGATATCTGATCGCCAGAAGCTAGTAGTACGTAACTACGATTGATACGACTCCTGAATCCTGGGCTCCCTGGCCATACGACTCTCTCTGAAGCTTGTTGCTAGAAAGCTTCCCTAGCTAATAACCCCCAATTAATGGAACACTAGTACGCCGCTCCACTTTTCAACATTGATCTCGGCAAAAAGATTCCTAGCTACTCCGTCGGCGCCGGCCGGTACCTTTGTTTTTCATTGGTCATGCATCAATCATTGCTTGCTACCCTAGCTTTTCTCTTTAGACAAAATGGTTAGTGTATTGGCTATATGCATTACTTGCTAATAGAACAGAAAATATATATTGTTGGAGACTGATGATACATAGTATGATCTGATTGCATGCATGTATGACAAGACGCGAACATTTGCATATAGGATTCTAGTACCGTACCACCCAGTTCGTACGTCCACTTTGCTGCACGAACATGCATTATATTAGGATATAGTAGCACGGTAGTGCCACATGCATGCAGGGTAATTACCTACAGACCGCTAGTCCTTGTCGATCCATCAATTAGGTCATGGGCAGGCAATCTCCCAAAAAAAAACTCCCTCCCGCCAAGCGTTTGTAGTCTTTTGCGTGGACGCATGCGCCGGAGACCAAGCAAAAAGATTAGCAGGTGGCGTACTTTTCGCTCAGCTCAGACTCAGAGAAAAGACAATGAGAGAACATGGACACATGGCCAGGCCCGGCACTCACATGTTTAGGGCTAACAGAACCAGCTAGCTGATCAGATGCCCCCGCGCGCGCGTACGATAACCCCCTGGCCCGCAGCTACTAGCGGGACCTCTCATCGATCCACGCCGGCATGAAAAAACCGGCCTCACGTCTATAGCTTTCACCCGTTCACAAAGCTTCGAATTACTATGCACATACTACTCTCTCCAGCAGATAATAGTGGGCGTGATAGATAGAGCGGACACGTAGAATCTCGCGCGGATCGGATCAAGGAGCAAAGAGCGAGAACACACGGCGGTGGAGATCCCCGTCGCCGACGATCGTACGTGCTGGGCATAATGGATGCATGCCAGCCGGGGCCGCGCGCCCGGCCGGCAGGGAGCCAGGCGGGTGCACGAGTACGACGACGACGCTAGCGCCAGGCGCGCGGCAGGCATGTCATGGCATATATGTGTCGTCGCAGTGGCGGAAAACCTAGTCACCGTATACTATACGCGCGCTGCGGTGGTGGTGGATTTGCGTGGCAGGCGTGGGGCGCTTTGCCAGGGGGGAATCCTGACCGGCACGTACGTTTTACAATGCAAGCATCTGAACTGTTACAAATTCTATGTCTCTAATAATGAAAAGCCTCCGACGTCAACCGTTATGAGACAAAACTTAATTTGAAACAATTCTAAAAATCCTTAAAAATAGAAAGAATATATACCCATCAATTTTATATAGATATGACTCAACATTATTGAGGGCAGAATTCTTAGTGGTGGGTTGACTCACCGAAACACGTATGCCTTCCATTATTTAATCTCTAGTGGTATTCGACTCTTCTTATGGGCCAACCTAATAAAAAAAACGTTTGACTCCCTGAGCTGGATACTCCCGTGACAACCTTCATTTTCCCTTCCTCCTTCCTCTTCTCTTGCAGCAAGAATGTTATTTTATTTAGGCCTTGTTTAGATGCACTCAAAAACCCAAAACTTTACAAGATTCTCCATCACATCGAATCTTGTGACACGTGCATGGAGTATTAAATATAGATAAAAATAAAAACTAATTACACAGTTTGTCTGTAAATCACGAGATGAATCTTTTAAACCTAGTTACTCTATGATTGGACAATGTTTGTCAAATAAAAACGAAAGTGCTACAGTGTCAAAATCCAAAAAAAAATTGGATCTAAACAAGCCCTTAGTATGAATCTGCTTTTGTGGTCACAGTTTCTCATACTGCATGCATCATTTTGTTGTGGTTTTTGCATCGACTCTGATGATAATAATGACCACTGGATAAATTCTATTTTCTAAATAATTATCTACTTCTGACATTAAAAAAACAGCATAAAGTAATCTTTGATTCTGCATCGGTTTGCAACTAATTAAGTTGTGACTAGCTAGCTCGGTCATGACTCGATCTCTACTAGGATCTGGTTGCAGGCTTGTGGTGGCTACAAACTGGTTTCAATTGGCTTAAAGGCCCGGAGGGACAAAAAGCGTGGGGTAGCCTGGACCCATATATGTGGGGATACGCCGTTGGAAGACGTGGATGGTTCACTGGTTAGAGTGGGCACATCCTCAATGCCCTAAGCTCTACCAACATCAAAGAAGGTTCTCTCTTCCTCTAAAAAAAAACAGATGGTTCACACTTTTTATGCCAATAATTTATTAGTTGATAGATAAGCTTGTTGCACTGTGTTGGCGGGTTCCACCTATAATTTGACTGTATATTATCTAAAAATTTGTGCATTCATACTAAATGGGGTCTTCGTCTATATAACTAATTATATATTTATATACTCTATCAGTTTTAAATAAATATATTTCTAGAATTTTTATTGAAGATCGATGTTACTTAAAAATTACATAATTCACCCCTACCAAAAGCTATTTCACTATGTAATAATGATTACAATTTGGAAGTAGAGAAAGTAAAAAACACTAATAGAAATAGGTAAAGCACATCTAAAAGTTCACTTATTTTGAGACAAATTTCAAATATTAGAAATGCAATTATTTTTACAACAGAGGGAGTATATATGCATGCTGAGGCACGACGAATCTTCACCATCCGATGAACACGTGACTGCACAGGACATACTCCATTTGTTCCTAAATATTTATCGTTTAAGTTTTTTTTGAGAAACAAGTTTGACTAAATATATATTAAAAAATATTAATATTTAAAATACATATTAAAAAGTTTTTTGAATCTAGTTTTTTTTTTTAAATATTTAGAAATACAAATATAGCATATATTTACTAAAATTGAATCAAACTTGTAGAACGTACATCAACAATAACTATTATTTAGAAACGGAGGGAGTATGTAAACTCAAAATAGCTGCCGACGATTAACTAGGACGTACTAGTCTCCAGCTCCATCTCTTGATGATCAACTGATCTCATGTTCGACAATGATTGCAGATCTCCTGTCGGTTAAGCTTCGTGGTACGGCAACTGCAAAAAGTTTTGGGATTTTGACACCGTAGCATTTTCGTTTTTATTTTTTTTTGAATGTATATTTTTGTTTTTATTTGACAAACATTGTTTAATTATGGAGTAACTAGGCTTAAAAGATTCGTCTCGTGATTTACAGGTAAACTGTGCAATTAGTTATTGTTTTTATCTATATTTAATACTTCATGCATGTGCCACAAGATTCGATGTGACAGGGTATATTGTAAAGTTTTGGGTTTTTGGGTGTATCTAAACAAATAGACCTGTATATTGGGCACGTACGTACGTAAAGTACCACGCTACTCTAGGGCCTTGTTTAGTTCACCCTAAAATTTTATTTTTTTTTCAAAATTTCCCATCACATTAGTTTGTTTAGTTCTCTTTGCTAAATTTTAGTTAACTAAATTTTAGTCACTTTAGTAGCTAAAGTTCTAAATACACCGACTAAAAAGAAGCTAAAATAGCTTAGTCCCACTAGTTACCTAAGAGTAGTTAAAATAATTTTAGCCGACTAAAATTTAATAAGAGGAATCAAACGGGGCCAAATTTTTAGACGTATGCATAAAATATTAAATATAGATGAAAATAAAAACTAACTGTTGCCTGTAATTTGTGACATAAATCTTTTTAGCCTAGTTAGTTGTCAAATACAAACGAAAATATTAGCGTGACAGAACTCAATTTTTTTCACCACTAAACAAGGCCTAGGAACAAATTAAGACGCGCTAGCTCTTGGAACATCAAAGAGTAGTAGCCAGCTTTGCAGAAACGCATGGACGCAGGAGAGACGACTATCGATCCGGCGGCCGTGCAGGGTCAAGAACGCAATGCAAGCACAGGCTGCAGGCACATCGATCGTAGTACGTAGGAGTTGACGCCGGTCAAACGTGTAACCCCCACCGTCTATCCCCCCGCAGGCGGCAGGCCGGGCGCAGGGCCCGACTCCCCACGCCGCCGTCTGCGCGCGGCAGTTCCAGCGAGCGCATGCCGTGCGCCAAGCCGGCCGGCCCGGGCGCGGCGCTGTGTAGTGCAGGGTTTGTGCGCGCGCGCAGCCGCAGCGGCGCATCGCATACTCGGGATCCGTGAAAGCCGATCGACTAGCAAGGTAGGAGTAGCCAGGAGCAGGCGAGAGTAGCTCGACGCCCGCGTCCGTCCACCGGCCGGCCGATCGTACGTGGCGCCGCGCTGACTGACCGATCAACCTGGCCGGCGTGCTTGCTCGGAGAGGTACGGGGGAGGGGGACGCTACGCCTAGCAGGTATTATCCAGGGTTTTTAATTTTGGTATTACAGAAAAATTCGACCACCACGGAAATTGGCGAATTTTACGAAATTCGACTGAATTTTTGCCGAATCTTCTATAGAGACTTGCACATGAAGTATGTCTTTTTTTTCTAAAAAACTATATCTAAATAAATATTAGTACTCAATATATCCTAAATTATAAGACGTTTGATTTTTTTAACACCAAGTTTGACTACTCATCTTATTTAAAAATTTGTATAAAATATTATTTTTTATTGTGGCTTAATTTATTAATAAAAGTTCTTTAAGAACGACTTAAATTTGACTATTTTTATATAATTTTTTTGAATAAGACGAGTGATCAAACTTGAGATCAAAAAAGTCAAACGTCTTATAATTTGGGATAGAAGGAGTAGGATTTATTACTATACATCTATTGAATACAATATATGCAATATAAACAATAGAAAATATGAGCCTAGAATTATATAGCACATGTATTAGTGTATAATGAAAATTTGAATTTCTTTTGTCCACTACCAAAATTCGCTGAAATTTCAAACCCTGCCTATATCTGCTCCCCCGCCCCCCCCCCCCCCCTCTTAAAACGAAGTTAGAACTGTCTAAGTTTTGCTAAATTATAATATTGCAACTACAAATAGTATTTATGATTATATGTATTTATATGAATTTCAGGGTAAACTAAACAAGATCTAGTTATTTTTTGGACCAAAAGGGGAGGAGCTGCTTGCCACTACAAGGTTCCTATTCAATAGACGATGGATCAGCCGATGGGGTTCGAGGCTAGCTAGCTATAGATGCATGGAGTAGGAGTAGAGCTTTTTTCCCAGAATGGCAGGGAGTGAGTGCGCCCTCGTTTCTAATGATTGTGCCAAATCCGTCAAAGTCCCTGCCGCCCCGCCTGCCCCCGCACTACCCCGGCCGTCTACGCACGCAACTCGCCGGCGCCATACACCTTCCCATGTCTACCTCTACCGCCTGCCGCCCGTCTCCGCCCTTTGCTTTTTTAAGCAAACGCCCTGCGCGAGCGATCTGCGATCGCCCGGCCAGTACTGCTTTGCTTTGCTTGCTTGAGACCGGAGAGATCCGCCGAGAGCCGAGCATCTAGCTATAGCTAGCTAGCTTGCGTTGCTCCCGGCCGGTTCGGGATCTACTATTCTGACTCATCCGTCGGTCCATGCATTTGCATGGGAGACAGATCTGATGGATGCGTGTGGCGTTGGGCAGCATGCGCGATGCTTTCCGCCTTTTCCCTGCTCCTGCCGGCCGCCCGCCCCCGCTGCCGCCTGCCGCTGCCGTTCTTGGATACCAGGGTTTTCTTTGCTTTTTTGGCCTTGTTTTCTATCAGCTGAGGCCTAGTTCCGAAAAGTAAAAAATTTTCAATATTTTAGCACTTTCGTTTGTTTGTGACAAATATTATCTAATTATAGACTAACTAGGATCAAAAGATTTGTCTCGTGATTTACAGCTAAACTGTATAATTAGTTCTTGTTTTCGTATATATTTAATGTTTCATGCATGTGCCAAAAGATTTGATATGACGGGCAATCTTGAAAATTTTTTGGTTTTCGGGAACTAAACAAGGCCTGACATGGCCAGGGGTTAATTATTAGCTAGCGTGTAGTAGTAGTAATGTTTCAATGGAGGCAGGCTGGTGGCGTCGCGCCCGCGGCTGCCTCTGCCGCAGCTGCATGCCGGCCGGCGGCGCGGCGTCGGGATCGGAGTGCAGCTATATCAAGGCCACAGTTTTTTACCCAAAAAATTAGAAGACTTCTAATCATATCGAATTTTACCATAAAACATTAAATATATATTTACCTGTAAATTAGAGATAATTTTTTAAATCTAATTAATATATAATTAAATAATATTTATTAAATACAAATAAAAATATTATAATATCAAAATTTAAAAAGATTTTGGATCTAAACACCCCTCAGTCGCCTTAACAACGGCGAGAGATTCAGAGATGGTAAAATCACGCGCAGCTCGCATGCAAGGCGTGATAGCAGGTACAAGTTTATAACTAAGCTAATGCTAATGTGGAGAAGAAACGAGAGAAGAGAGATGATAGCTTGGCTCTTATAGAAGCACCAAGCTGAGTACATATGTATAGATAGTGGTGGACCCAAATAGCAAATGTTGTGAAAATAAATAGAAAAGAGAAGATATTTTAGAGACAAGTATGAGACAACTTAGAGCAAGTTTAATAATGTAGCTCACTTGCTGGCTGTAAGGTCTCTTGCAGCCTTCTTACAGTCCACCCATACAATAATGAACTATTCATTATTAATATATGACTCACTTGTCTCTCTCACAAAATTTTTTATTTTCTGTGCCTAAGCTGGCTGTAAGGTTACAGCCTACTTCTCCTCTCTCTCCTCTCTTCTTTCCTCCACATCATCATTTAGCAAGCTTATAGTCTACTATAATACTTGCTCTTATTGCATAACTTAGTTTTAATCATTTCACTTGTAGCCAAGCACTTAGCTGTGTTAACCACAGTGGAGAGGGAAAGAGGCTAGACGCCGGATGAGTAGGCGTTGTGTACGAACTGTCGCAGCAGAGGGGCGGGCCCACACGCCTGTTCGTACTACCAACGTGTGTGGCTCATTGCACCATCATTGCCTGCATGCTTTCAAGTGTACTAGAGCACAGTAGTAATCGCCATGGCTCCGTTGGACAACAAATAAGCCTACCATCACCGACTATCGCCCTAGCTCCCTGTCTTATGCTCTGGTGTATAGCACTTTTAAAGTTCAGCCAACTTCATAAAAAAGTCACTAGTTTGTTATATTGTGTTCTAAAATAGTCTAAAGTTTGGTATCTAATTAAATTTTAGAGCACGGGTCTAAACAAAACCTTATTTTCCTCGTTAGGAGGAGAAAAACACCGACTTGATTCATGCCTACCTTAATTATCCCGGTCCGACTGCTTTGTTGTTATGCTGGATTATGATCATGCATCTAGATATTATGATTTTGAAAGGGTGAAACACTAATGGCCACGTGAATTTTTATTAGGACTTTTACTTGTGTAGTTATCTTTTTTTTAGTAAAAATGGCAGGAGCACCATGCGTATCATTTAAGATAAGACATGGACGGATGCAACGGTGGTGGGGCGGACAGAGCTCCCCCCCCCCCCCCCCCCTCCTATGTCTACCGAATTCATGGAGCCCTCCCGCCCTCCCTAGAATTTTTACCATGGATGCACCTTGAGGAGAGGTTGAAGGAGCCCCTGGCATTTCTCTGATGGTTACAAATGTTGTTACATAAAAATTAAAAAAATGAACCAGCCGCGCACAAACTTATTTTAAAAAATCGTCTAATCTACATGTCTCCTGAGATCCACCTCGATAGATACATGATTTTCCAAACAAGTGCTATTGCACGAACTAACAAGTTTCTAGCTACTCCATAATGAGATTTTTCAAAAAAAAATATTTCATATACTCCATCCATCACACATGAAAACAATATAGGATTTATAGTATAAATTAAGTAAAATGACTTGGATACCCCTAAAAATAACTAGCGGCAGTTATAAACAATGCTAAACATGCTCTAATACAGTGTCAAATAGTACCATATATAGTAGTATCTTTCTTTGTGGAATAATTTTGTTAATGTTAGCTATAAGATTTTTCTTTGTCGGATGAGGGAAAACTATCCGTGAGAAAGTCAAAAGCCCGATTGATTTAAGGGGTATTTGGTTTGGGTTCTTAAAGTTTAACAAGTGCCTAGTATTTTTGTTTTATTTGACAATTAGTGTCCAAACATAGACTAATTAGGCTTAAAAGATTCGTCTCGCAATTACTCTCTACATGTGTTTTTAGTTTCGTAAATAGTCTATATTTAGTACTCTGTGCAGGTGTCCATGAGCGATAAACTTTAACAGATATAACCAAATATGGCCTTAATAGTTGTGGCCTCTGGAAAAATGTTGAGCGGGCCCACATATCTATCTCTTGATCTCTCACTCGATCGTCCCTCGTCTTCTCCACCGGCTGCCGGGGATGCGGCACAAGCTATGCGCGAGAAGGTGCTTGCTGTTGCTCGCGTGGAACAGCTTTCAGGTTATACTATAGAGAGAGAAGAGAGATAAAGCATAATCTACATAATCTATTTGCTTGGCTTTTGGCTTTTGTAAAAAGGTTGGAAAGTACTACTAAAGGGGCCACAGTCTCAGGGCCTTGTTTAATTTCCAAAATATTTTATAATTTTTTTTACAATTTTTATCAGATCAAATCTTATGGCACATGCATAAAGCAATAAATATAAATAAAAAAATAACTAATTACACAGTTATCTATAATTTACGAGACAAATTTTTTGAGTCTAGTTAATTCATAATTAAATAATAATATTTATCAAATACAAATAAAAATACTATTATTTTTATTTTGTAAAAATTCTTAGAAGTAAACAGGGCCCTGTTCTCTGTTGTCAAAGATTTCAAACTGACGTCCCAACGTTGACCGGTCCATTCATACCGACCAATTCTACATGGACCGAAGAAATTATTAGGTTGCCGTTTCCTTGTTTTTTCAGTGAACCGGAGGTCTGTTTTTTCCTTGCCATTCGTGTTTCGGCACAAGGTCAACGTAGACTCTATCATAGAGTCTAAAATTATTTATTATCTCGAATAATATGGATTTAAAGTCTAAATAAAACTTGGAGTCTTATTTTTTCTACCTCTTTCTTTAATAAATATGCTGCTACATCAGCAAAATACTATAAATAATATGTAATTAATTGTCTTAGACTCTATGATAGAGTCTTGTATTGTGAGTGCCTTTACCACCGTACTCACGATAGGACGATAGTAGATGATTGGATACTGTGCATCTACAGACCGATGTGACTGTTCATGTTCACTTTGCCGGCTCAACAAACATTTAGGAGCGCTGAGTAGGCGGGATCTAGGGCAGCACGTGACCCCACCAAATACCCAGGCCTTGTTTAGTTCATCCCAAAAAGCAAAAAGTTTTCAAGATTTTCCGTCACATCGAATTTTACGGCACATGCATGAAGCATTAAATATAAATAAAAACAAAAACTAATTACACAGTTTAACTGGAAATCGCGAGACGAATCTTTTGATTCTAGTTAGTCTATAATTAGATAATATTTGTCACAAACAAACGAAATTGCTACAGTACCGAAATCCGAAATCTTTTCGGAACTAAACAAAGCCCCAAACAACGACTTCAATTAGCTATAGTATATATCAACACAAGCGACGAGAACGCTTACAGTACGATTCAAGCTATAATGATTTCAAAATAAATCAACGGATGGTTATTATTTCTACGCTACGAGCCGGAGTCGGTTTTTTGTTTTTTGAAAAATCATGGACTCGTAATTTTGATTTGATTACTTGTTACCAAATACCAATACGACAAATAAACTTTCTAGTACTATTTTAATTATATAATGACACTGAATATTGTTTTAAAATAATATTCCCACTAGTCAATTTGTATGTGTCATGAATTCAAACGCACCCTCAAATTTAAGATAATAATAGATGTAAAAAGGTCACTGTATTTTGCTAACCAAGTTTCTTCAGTTACAAATATTATTGAACACTTTGAATAAGGATACAATGTTGAAGAGCATTGACTGCTATTTTCTACTCAAATAAATTTAACCATAATGAGACCGTGATAATGAGTAACTATTAATTTTTAGACAAACCTATTATATGTGTTTCATGTCTATAGTCTATATTTTGAAACATAGCTACAATTAAAATCACCATATTTGGGCCACAACTCAGCAAAACCCCGCTGTCCCCGCCGAAGCTCCTTCCCTACCCCTCTGCATGCCACGCCGCCACTCATGCGAGCCGCCGGCAGGACGTGCGGTCCCAAGGACGGCGCTGGCTGGGCCCTTTCCCTCTTCCCCTCCCTCTCAGTCTCCCTCTCCTCTCCTCGGCACGGGCTTTGGTCTGGTGGTGCTAGTGAGCGATTGTCCTGGAGTTTGGGGTCTCTAGAGGCTGGATATGTGAAATCTGTAACACCCTAGGTGTTAAACATGAATTAGGCTTCATAAATCATACATAAGCATTTCCATGAGCATGAGCATCTCATCACATATGCATTCTTAATTTAATATGATTTTATGAGCAACTTAAAATATGGAATTAATTATGCAAATTGTGGTGCTATGTTTTAAAATTGTTGTGATGCCCAAATTTGATTGCTTTGTGCTTAACTTGAATTAAGAAATTTTTGGTAAAATTTTTGGAGCTCTAGAATTGAAGGAATTGAATTTATTCCAAAAATCCCCAAAATAAATTTATTTAAAACTAAAACTAGTTTTAATTTGTAATTCAAAATCTAATTGGATTTTTGAGTTACACCTTAAAGCAAAGGTGTAGAGAATTTTATTTGGAACAATTTTTGTTTTTGGGGCAACTTCTGAAATTGGTTTTTTAAATGCTCAAAAATGTGTTTGAACAGTGTTTTGAAAAAAAAAATTAAAAAAAGAAAATGATTTTTTAAATGCTCAATAATATTTAATGATTGACCAACTTCTCACGATTTTGAAAACACAACATCAATCACTAATAATTACAACATTTGAATGTAGTTTTCAAGATAATTGTACATAATTAGGATTGTCATGTTTTCTTGAACAAGATGATCATCACGCTCGCAACCTAAATATTATCCATCATCAAATAATTCTAGAAAGTTTGGTTCAGTGATTGTCAAAATAGATGGTATGCTTTTGATTATTGGATTGAATAGTAAAGAAAACTAGTCCAAATATGGACGATATTCTCATTAAATGAAAAAATGTATGAAATGTTGTTGGATATGTGAAGCAAGATAAATGTACATGCATGAAATGTGTGGATACTTATGTTGAACAAAACAAATTACACTCTTCATTTTCCAAAATATAATGCTCAACAATCAAGGTTAATAACTAGCATGCATCAGAGCACACAAGAAGAGCACACAGTGCTTTGACGTTGGATGCATCTGGCTCAACCTCAAAGGCCTTCCTTCGTGACGCACTTGGTGTTGAAAGACCCATAGTAAAGTCCATAGGATGCATGATTAGGATCTAACCTCATTTGGGGACTTAAGAGAGACTTTGAGCTGCTAGTCACTTGCTCCAAGGTAGTAGCACCAGCTTAGCAAGCGACAATAGCATGCGAAGATGACAAATTAGCGGTGAGTCCATCTTCTTTATAACTCTGTTGGTTAAGTTCTTGAGTGATGGGCAGCAGTGGTGTCACTGACCACTACCGGATGGTCATTCCGTAGCGGCATACTAGGCATGGCAACATCCAACGTGAGCACAGTGGGACCAAAGCTTTGTGGATAGTCCTTTGCGTCATCCTCTACAGGTGCAACAACACCTAAAGCGGTGGGCTATACGACACCCATGGTGCAGTGCCCTGCACCTACTCCTGCTTGGCTAATGACGATGGCTAATTCATTGTATGTTGATTGGGATAGGGAGTTGGGTTAAAGGAGCATAGGTGCATGTGTAGAAGGGATTTGATAGGGCTTCATCATTTGTAGCATCAGACATCAGAGGGGTAGTCATGCACTCTGCTAAAAGACAACTCACGGTCTGACTGACAGTATGTGAGCCAGCAAACTCCTCCAACATTGGGTCTGCAAAGTCATGATCAACATATAGAACATTTGGCCAAAATGTCTGCACCAATGGGTGTAGCCAAGAGGGGCATTGTTGGCGGTTGGGCTTAGCGGTTGGCTCACTGTGACGAGTCTGGACTACAATAGTGGTTGAGGCCTTGGTTGGCACTACTGTGGGGCTGTCACTGCTCAACCCTCTCAGGCATCATGTTGTCACCTAAAGCTATTGCTCGTGATGAACCACATTAAGGTAGGGGCATGGGAGGCGATTGGCTACCGACCCACATCAGAGACATCAAGTACACCATTATGCGCCCAACAATGAGCCTTGAAATGTCCCAACAAGCTCCTCTCTAGGTGGAATGGTGAGGCAAATAGGATAACAAGGACGATGTGCTTAGAGTAGTCGCAACAAGCATGTGGCAGCCTATCGCGTCGGGTAGGGCTTGCCCTCCCTAATGTTGGAGGCAACCAAACTATTGTCTCAAGGATGCAGGCCCTAGGGCAAGGGCCTTCCCGCATCAACCATCGAGACAGACTTCAGTGCAAGCAGATCTAGGAGGTCAGTTGTGGAGGGGCTGGATTTGGTGGAATCTGTGCTAATGGGGGTAGAGTGGTGGATGAGGAAGGGGTCGATGAGGCAATGATGAGAGTCTCATATATAGGAGTATGCTAATAAGTCCCTAGAAGAACAAGACAATCCCTCCACTGACTGTCCAAATCAGTCGGGGGTGTGGGGTTCATCTCCTATTGCCTAACATGAGGCCTCCTCTTCAGGATCTTTATATTGGTTGAGTGACATGAAACACCCTAATTGCTAAAGCAACAAATAACATGAAACATTGTGTCGTTAGTAGAAGATAACAAAACTAAACATAAGGGTTTATTCAAGTAATGTGACAATATGAGTTAAGTTTATATTAGGTTACATATTTTAACCCTATAGGGTTCGTCTCCATGAAGAAACCACTCAAAGCTTATCAGAGTTTAACTTGTAGCTCATCTCACATTCTCTCATTCCAAGGTCCACTAGTCATTGGTAGGGTGGGCATTGGCTCAAGACAACCAAATCAAAAGATGCATGTAAAACAACTTAATGGCAACACCATGGGTACATTGCAAACTCACAAGGCTTGAGTCCAATGTATAAATATTTGGTGGATGTAAGGGTATTAACAGGCATTTGTACATTTGCAAAAAAAACAATGGTGTTTTATAAAATGACATTTACAGAATTATCAACACATATTATTCCATGTCACTTCTATCCATCATTAAATCTCTACATGGGTATAACAAGTAAGAACAACCAAAAGGGTTCCATCCTAAGGGACTTCAGGCTTTTGAATAACTCTATAGAGGTGTACAACTATATCCACATGGAGGGACTAACCACCATATCTTGCGCACAAATATAAGGGTTGACTCACATCTCCAACCTTTCCCTAACCTAACCAGAATGTCCCATGAAAAAGTTCGACTAGTTCCCCGGCTAATGCTATCACCATCTAATCGACGCCACCTTCTTGCCAATTTCGTGGACAGACTAGTCACATTAGCCACCAGGCTTGTTGCTCCTGTACACGACATGTGGTTTGTATGGATGGTTACTTGGACTCATGTATCTCAATGCATGGTCCTTAATTGCTCCATGAGCTACGTCACTTGAGATCCCACACTCACAGTAACCTACCCCTGGTATGAGCAAGAATTACTAGATTGATCATCATATTCATATCTCAAATGAGTCCTTGTTCAAGATTACAGAATTAAATAAGTTATAACCCTCTCAAAACTTTAGTGATTAATTAGCCTATGGTGAAACACCCTATACGTGCAAGAGTGAGTTCCCTTCTCAAACTCGACTTCTAACGTTGCTAAGCAAATATGCAATTAAGCGTTCCATACCCTCTCACTTAAGTGAAGGCTTTGATTAATTAATGAGTAGTTCTAAATTAATGAAGTAATATTAGGTTATTAATCACATTCCAATGACATGCATGACTAATAATGAAACAAGATAAGAATCCAAAAATAGGATTTATAATAGTTGGGTGCCTGCCTGGTTATGTCGTTTGAACGAATCATAGCTAATGATGATGACTTATACGTGTTCCTCATGCTACATGATTTCCTAAAAGGAACGAAGATCGAGACTAAAGTTAACCGATAAGGAGATACAAAATTAAGACTTTGATTTGGAACTTGGGAAGAGATGTCTAACATGACTCTAATCTACTATTGCACTATTTATAACTAAATTTGACATAGTATGGTTGACCTCTCTGGTAAGCTTTCAAAACAAACACACATTTTCAGTTAATTGATCGACACTCCGCTATATGTGGCGTACTCTGTGTCAGGTTGGGCTCTGAAGCGCCCCTGGTAAACCAGAAACTCAAATGTGATACAATACTAGTCCCAGGAGGCTAGTAACACATTTATTACATCAGATAAGTTTCAGCGCAGTAGTCTTGGAAAGCGTGGACAAGGAAGGCACGCTATAATAATAAGACACCAAAATACAACACAGGTCCAAAGGACCCAGAAACAAACGATATCGCCATCGAACATCTGACGAGTCCCAATGCCACAGGCTTAGTTGGGTGCAGACACGACCTTACTCGAACGCCACTTCGGGATCGAAGTCCGGATCTTCCTGTGTTTAATAAAGCAAGGGTGAGTACAAAGTACTCAGCAAATTCAACTTTACCCTACGGAAGGGGATAACAGTATATATGCATATGGTTAAATCAAGGATGAGGCTTAGTTTTATTTGCATAAAGCTATCTTTTTACACATGCAAGGTTTCATTTCACAAATACTGTTGTAAAAGAGCTCCTTTTCCACATATGATAGTATTTCTAAAAATGGGGGTTTAATCATAATTTTAAGTGTTGTTGAACCCTTGTTCCCACAACACAATGGCAGTCAACCATTTATTTCCAAAATCACACTCACTCTCATGTTTTCACTCATACCATCCCATCTAGTTGTTGAAACCAAACCATAACCCGTCCGAGACCGCGGACACGGCTATCCAGATAGATTTACACTCTGCAGAGGTTGTACACTTTTCCCACAAGTAGGATACCATAACTTACACCGTCGTGCAAGCACAGATCCATCAAAGTCATTACCCTCCATAGCTAAGTAATGACGCTCACCACGGGAACACTAAGGCCACATCTCATGATACCACAATAATTCACAAAGCTCTTTTCATACAATTCCACAATTTCACATACATCACTTAGTGTCCCGTTGCACACCTGCCTCCAGGTGATTGCCATACTAACTAGAGGGATTTAGACTAAGCCTTTCCCATGCAAGGCGAGTGGTTGTACGATAAATGAGTTAGGCAAGATGAATCATCAACTCAGTCCTTAATCGAGACAAGGCGGATATCTTCACGCTTAACCCCGCAAGGTATAAGCCACAACACCAGGGCATCCCAAAAGAGATCCCATCCGCCCCATCTCCATAGAAATCACATCTATAACTTGTTCATTAACCCTTTCACAATACCCATAATTTATTTTCACCACTCACACCTTTTACTTTTAAAATCATTATATTTAATAAAATATAGCGATGAGTATCCAGGATGAGTAACAAGTCCTAAGCATACTAAATAATAATATTTCTATCATAGCATATTATTTGTTCCTAGGTTCGAACAAGACAATTACCGGGTAATATCAATTCAAGGATGGTTATTCAACAGGTTTTAACTAAGCAGCAAAAATACTTCGTACATATATCGTACATGCAATATTTAAAACGGCTTCTACGGGTTGTGTTTAAAAATAGGATCAATATGCATCAAAGGGGATCGGTTGGACTTGCCTCCGTCGGCGTCCTCGGCAAACTCCTGCTGACAGTCCGGGTCCTCGGCGTCAAATTCGCGGTACTCGTTTCCAACGTTCTCGTTTTCCGGCTCGTTCACTCCGTCAGCTAAAATACGCGACGAACGACACAGACAACAGGCACAGATAAATAATCATATAAATTCAAATGAGCTCCAAAAATCATGAAATTAATATGGGAGGTAGGTCATGATTTTAGATGAATTTAGGAAAAAGAATTATTAAAATCAGAGTTAGCATGTGGCATTTGTGAAATGACCGGAATTTAATCATGCGAAAAAGGCTAACGATGATTAAGGAATGGATGCTTCACGTGGGCATTTGTTTGGCTGGTAGTGCATGTTGCATGCATGCATGTACTATTTGGAGTTAATGCTTGGCCCACACATGCATGGTTAGAGAGAAATTAGCAGGGGTCATTAGAACTCTTCTGTATGTCATGGTTCTATTCGTGGAGTTCTTGGCTGTGAACCGGTATAGACAAATACATGGAAAAATACAGAAAAATACTACAGAAAGACAGAGAAGAGCAAGGAGATGCTCATGAGCTGCTCACCTCGTCTTGCGACGACAGTCGAGCTCGGCTTGTGCGTATGGCCGTATACGGTATACGCGAAGTGAGAGCGAGTGAGTGAGTGAACGTGTTTCTCGGGTGGTGAGAGTGAGCACCCGAGAGTGCCTTTTTATAGGCCGAAGCGCTCAGCTGCGTGCCATTAAAAATGCTACTGTAGCGCATGGTCGGTGCCTAATTTCATGCGAAGGACGATGTCCCATTTGCATGCACGTTGCATGCAAATGGACGGTGCCTAATCACCATGTCCTTTGCATGCAGGTGCATGCAAATGGACGGTGGCATGCTTGTCCTGCATGCATGCATGTATGAGATATATTCATATGTGTGGGTGCACTGCTATGCTTTCTTGCATGTAAACTTGCTGGTACTCGCTGTTATTTGTGCGCGAAAATATAAATGGTGCCTAATTGTACGTTGCGACTTGCTATCTTTTTGTACAGCAAAAGAGGCGCGGGAAAAGGCAAGAGGTGGGGCCCGCATGCCGCGGTGCGCGCGCGAGCGAGTGCGCTCGGCGAGGGGGCCGGGCGTGAGTGCGCTGCGGCGCTGATGGTGGTGGGGTCGGCGCACGAGCCGTTGCCGGGTATCGGGCAGAGCGAGCGAGCAAGAGGGATAAGTAGCGGACATATGATGCTCATGCCATGCGGTGCAGGTTATATTTAAAGATGGATAATTAGAATGGATGGAAAAAGAATTAGATGGAGATACTATAGAGCTCAAATTATTTTATAGTTTTTTAAATATATTTTGAAAATAATTTTTAATGCGAGTGATTTTTGAATGTGAATTTTTGGGATGCTACAGGCTCTGAGGTGACTAGGTTTTGTTTTGACTCTATTAGGGTTGGGTGAACTATCTTTTAGGGTGATAGACACTCTATTACTTGGCAGATGCTCCAAAGAACACTTTGGTGGTTTGGGACTTAGGGAGTCACAGGGTTACAGGACGGTCTGATCCATTTAACAGATGCTCCAGTGTAAATTGGGAAGCCTCGGATTCGTTGCTGTCTAGGTTTATGTTTAGGGGACCGTTCATGAGTGGTCACAGACTCTCCGCTAGAAACTAGGTGCTCTCAGGTACTTGGGTTATTCACTCGTAATTTACTAGGCACTCGGCGTGATGCCATGGACTCTCCGCTAACTCATATTGATAGAGGATAGGGCTTTGTTGGTTAACTTTCTAGAACTGGTGGACACTCGGCTGGATCTGACAGACTCTCCACTACATAGATGACAAAATTTATGTTCATAGCTTTTCATGGGTGGTCTTGGGTTCAAGCCTTAGATGTGTTTTGCTATGTTCCATGTATGTGTAAGATATTCCAAGGGTAGCTTAGGGAACTCACTAGGCTCAATATAACTAGGTTTTGAGCTAGGCTTACTAAGTGCAACTACAGGTTTGGGATTTAACTAAAAATATGAGAAGATAGGGGACAAACCATGAGATTGTGATTGAACACTTAGCTCGGAGATTTGAAAGCTTCCATAGCCAAAAGCTAAAATATGAAACTTCTTTCCATTTTGCAAGAGAACGCTCATGAGGAGCTAAAATATCAAAGCCTGTCATAGTAAACAACACCTAATGATCAATCACCATACTGCAACAAAGTCTTTAGGGGGTGGCTACGACTTTGTCGTCCCTCTCCTACATGATAGAGGAGTACCTAGCAGCGCAAAGACGAAGGAAACAGAAGCACCGGGACGAGAAGCCCTAAGTTAGAACCCAGCTTGTTTTGTACACTATATATGCCCTCCTCGGTATATAAGGGGAGGCATGAGATCGGATGATCAAGAGATCGATCAGCCTAGGGTAGAAACCAAACCTAAGAACCCTAGGATAGCATGCCGCACAATCTATGTCAATCTCTCTCTACTCCATTGTTGTATGAAACCCCCTCCCTCCCCCCTCCTCGATTCTAAGCCACCTAAGATCCACACATCAACCTCTGACGAACAACTCGATGCCTTGCAGCGGTTTCGAACCCACAACGAGACAAGCAGGGTCACCGGGCCTAGGCCCACATTCTGGATGTACTTTTGTTAGCCATATTGGCCGCCATACAGCTATTAATGTATGCAGTGCTAGCTAATTCGAAGCAAACATATATAGTGTGACTGGTGAGTAGTGAGTACCTTGTCCCCGCTTGGACCATACTGTCATGCAATCCGATTGTTCCAAGGATCCAAGCGACTTGATTGATCAATCACTATGCACACACACATACTATTCACGGTTTGCGACTGACACCGTACCGTTTAGCGTGGGGATCACTGAAATCCGTGAATCCGTGATGTGTGAAGCTACGGGCACCGAGGGAGGGCGTGTACGTGATCGATGAGCTCTGTGCCTCTCTGCATCTGCATGCCCCCCCCCCCCCCCCCCCTGCTCGCTGCTCCATATATTGTCAGGTGTAGTACTAGCTATTGCGCTACAAATGTCTCCAGCCACCCACGGAATCGATGTCCTTGGCATCCTAATCGATGGCCTGTACACACTACACGTTGACACATGCGGCCGGCCGGCGGGGCGGCTGACGACGAGCGATCCAATCGACATGCCCCCAATAACAGTGTCACTGCTGGGCGAGTACCGGCTGCGTGAGCGAGCTGCTGCTGCTGCTGGTGCCGCAGGGTGGCGGAGCAAGGCTATAGGGCGCTAGCTAGGGCATGCTGCGTCCGTCCACCGGGCAGTTTCAGACACGGGCGGGATGGCTACACATCCCGGAAAAAAACATGCCCTGGCCGCGGCCGGCGGGGCATGCACTCACACACACACACCCACACACCCCAGCTGCGGCGTGCTCAGTCAGGATGGCGCGCGCGCGCGCAGCGAGAGGGGCAGAGCACGCAGCTAGCGACCAAACCAAAGGTGGTGTGTGAAGTGACAAGATATCCTAGAATCTTCCTCCTCTCCTACCCTAAACCGGCATGCATGCGATCGCTTTAAAGCCCGGCCAGCACACGCAGCTGGGATATGCATGATAGGGCTGGCCGGGGTAGTAGTATGATCAGTGCACTCGCTATGCGGCTATGGCCACCAGCGAGCTGGGGTACGACGGGGCTAGCTATCTGCTGCATGCCTAGCTACACTATACTAGTAGTAGTGCATGCATGCATGGCTTTTGTTTGAGAGGCAGGTATGTAATTGTAATTGCTCGATCGGCGGCCGGCCGTAGCAGCTAGCTAGCTAAACGGGGTGGGGGTACACGGTACGGTGGTGATCGGCGGAGCGAGAGTTAAAGTGACGGATCGGATCGGATGGATGCCTCTCCCCTGCTGACTGCTGCGGTGGTGCCCGGTGGCTTATACCACGGGAGTAAGCTGGGACGAGGGGGTGGAGGGTGGGCGCTTTTTCCTGGAAAGGAAACTGAGGATTCGTCACATCACCTCGCGGGGTCGCAGTCGCCAACCTCCACTGGACAGCGACCTAGACGACGGGCTCTCTTTATGGTCTTATCATCCGTCCGTCCGGCCATCTATCTCCGATCCCTCTCTCTAGATCGGTCCATATGCGTCTCTTTAATTTCTCTCGCACTTGAAGCCGGGGAAAAATGGCCTAGCTATAGCCTTGTTGTGATCTGAGAGTTCTCACTCCCACCCAGCACGTACGATCACAATTGGTGGTCGCCTTTACCCTAGCTAGCTATCTCCCTCCTTCCAATTAACAGTGTCGGTTCAACAGTGTAGTACACAGTATACATCTCTCTCACATCTTATTTCTCTCTGCTGTGATCCAAGCAGCAGCCAGCTCTCTCTCTCTCTCTCTCTCTCTCTCTCTCTCTCTCTCTCTCTCTCTGATTGAATGCGTTTGTGCGTCAAACATGTGGGCCCTTAGCGGCAGGATGCGCATTCACCGCCTGGCTGGTACTGACTGTGACTGAGTGACTGCTACTGATGAGCGGAGCGGGAGCGGGGAGCAGCCGCGGTGGCCGTCGTCGCGCACTGAGTGTCGCCACCCGGCCGGCTCAAGCTTTCGCGGCATAAATGGCAGCTATGGCACCGAGCCATCACAGAAGCAGATTCTTTCGCTAATAACGCCGTGCGCGCAGGCCCTTGCTTGTGTTGCGCATCAGATCACGCGCGTATGCGCGCGCAGCACCCTCCCCCTGATAGCTGCGGCTGCCAATTTCAGTAGTCAAGCTGCGTGCTGTGCTGACCGCGCCCCAGCTGCCTGTCCCGTCCTGCGCATGCATGCATTCCCATATGGCCCGCCCCACCCGGCCGGCCGGCCGTCCCCTCCATCGATCCCTGGCTCCCTCTATGATGTGCTAGTACTGAGTCCTGTCCACTCAATTAATCAAGCTGCCGGGCCTGGTTCAGTTCAAACTCTAGTGATCGATCTCAGCCACTTCGACGACGGACTGCTGGGCATCTCGCTGCGCCGCGGGCCGGCGAGGCAGACCCTGGATATGCTGCATGCATGGCATGAGAGCCGCATCCAAGTGATCGATTCGATCGATGGATCCATCCATCGACTATGATATGATGGAACGAAACGCGCGGCGGCCGGCGGCGGTCCCATTTTTTGTGCTGCAATGATACGAGATTTCAAGCTGCGAGCAGCATGGTTAAGTTACATGCAACGCGATCCGCTCTCATGCATGCCCGCCCGACTTCCATATCAAATCGATCCATCGTCCATCCTATGCATGGCAACAGAAAAACAAACGCTGCAAGAATGCATGGATATATGCCTACCGGCCGCCGGCGAACAGCCTACTTTCCTTATCATATGTCACATAGATTCAAGGAATGAACCTCGCTTCCGCCATATCATAGAGATATGCTGTCGGCAGAAATAAGTTGGTGATACACTGATACCCTTGTGTTATGCAATCACTGTCTTGGAACAATAACGGTCGACGGCTCAGCAGCTGCCTGAATCAAGGAAACAGTACAAGCTAGGTTGTCCCGGCCCGTGACTGTATATATAAACAATCCATGCATTACTGGTAATGACCATGAAAATTTGTGAAGAACTCACATTAATTTAATTACCAATTAGGGAAAATCTCAGCAAATTGCATCGCTGCATTTTATTTTAGTTTAATAGTTTTATTTTTTTGGGCGAAATAAAGGCTGAATCGAGTTTGTTTGACAGAGCTTTTAGACCAGCTTTTAGGCTAAATCTAGGAGGAGTTGCCAAACAGGATTTTACTGAGAAGTGATTTTATGCTGACTATGTGAAGTGGTTCTCTGAATTGAACTAGGAGGCTGAAACTGAAAAAATGGTTGCCAAACAGGATTTTTACTGAGAAGTGATTTTACATTGACTATGTGATGTGGTTCTCTGAATTGAACTAGGAGGTTGAAACTGAAAAAAGTACACCTTCTCTTGATTCACTCCATATATGCTAGAATTTATTCTAAAAAATCACATAGAATTTTTAATTAGAGAACCACAGCTCTAAATTAATAAGGGCCTGTTTGGTACAACTCGGACCTGTTTTTTTGCCAAACACTTATTTCTAAAACAGCTTCATGGGTGAATATGTTTTTCTTCTCCTCTCACAAATACATGAGTTGTGATGAAGCTCAAAAAAGTAGCTTATCGCAGTTCTCTCATTTCTCTCTCTTATCTATGCATAAAATAGTTGGTGAAGCTATTTTACCAAACACTTTTTCTAAAACAGCTCAGCTTTATCTAGAAAGTTGCTCATGAAACTATTTTCTAAAAAAACAGCTTTACCAGTGGAGTTGAGCTATGCCAAACAAAACGTAAGTTTCCATAGAGAATCTGGATCGGAGGATTAGTAATTCTACCAAATAGGCTCTACAATTTAGGATGTATAGTTTTCCTAAATTTAATTATGGCTGCATATAAATCACAAGGTCCATATATATACATATAAGACATTATGATATCGTCAAAATAATGAACCCGAAACACTAAGCTAACTAGGGGGCTAATTAAATTTACTGTGAGGGCAAATTAAATAGGAACCGCGGAAAATATATTCACTACCAAAATAGTGGAATTCTCCTAGTGTTTTAAGTAGTTATAAAATACTACAAATAGTCAAAGCACTAGGGAATCCCACTAGGAGATATTTAGTAGGGAAAGTTCATACTAAATTTTAAATGCTAAAATACTAGGAGAAGTCCACCTTACTAGGAGAAGTAGTAAATTGTGGTTGTGATTGGGGCCACCCCGTAGGCATGCGTGCGTCGTCGTCTTTTTCTAGCGTTGCGTTGCATGCCTAGAAAGAAAAATCTTGGTCCGTCCTCGCTCGTCTTGTTTATGTCATGAATAGTTGCACCTAATTAATAATCCCATCGATCATATCGTGCCCACGCATCCTCAATCGTATGATAGTAACAACGTATACGCTTGCTCTCCTATCTTTTTCTCTGATACTTTCTTTCTTCGTTATTAAAAACATAAAAAGCAGGTCTCTCTGAGAAGGCACAAAAGCTGCCGCTAACTGGAACACGTCCTTGTGCAACAAAACCCGTCAAAAGGCCTGCATGCCTAACCTCACTTGCCACTGGCTAGCTAGCTAGGGACGACATGGAAGTACGTTAACTGGACCAAAGACCTAATTATCAGGCCAAACACATTTTGTTATCTGCACATAGCTAGAATGGTACGGTGCTAGCATCAAACTCTTCTAGATATATATGGTAGTGTATATATATCAAACTGAAAGTACCAGACACAACAAAAAGGGTATGCAGCTGCAAGTGTCCCAGCAGCAATCTGGATTTGTGCTACAGTTTTCATATCCCCACAAGCTTCGGAAGTAAATATGTGATGAGGAGTGTGTCATTAACTTTCACATGTCCGTGATTATCGTCGGTGGCTCGGATTGTCTTATGACATTTTGTCTTTTACTGAAAAATAGAGGCTAACTGTCCACAGAGCACATTAAGAGTGGTTGAAAATATCACGCAAAGTTTTGGTGGGCCTTTGCTTCGGTCTAATCACAACAACCATATATATTGGATGTATTGTGATATTCACTCTGCAAGCGAAACCAAATTAAGTAAGTTAGACTCTAATTTTCGTGTATATTTTTTTGACATAATAATTTTCGTGTATATATGGTTCCAGTTGGCCTTACACACAATCCAAAACGGAAAGGGATGAAGTTTTACTCGAACAAAACACCAATGCTGAGAACAACAGCTTAACCAAAACTTAGACCTCTGATACAAACTGAAGACAGGTCACCATCCAGGTTTCTCATGATGCCTTTTCTTTGGCCACATCCCATGTGCAATATACATATATATTTCTTCCATTCACAACATATATGGAATATTATGAATGTATATGATTAAATTACTAATAAGTACGGCACTTCACATATATCTACAAACAATGCATACACGCCCTAGCTACATCAATGACCACTTTGGATTTGTATTAAAATGGCCTATTTGCAGGGCTGTAGACCGACCCACTTTCATCCTTGTGTTAAATGCCATGACATCTTTGTTATTAGGCAAAAAAAAACATCAGATATATGTAGGCTATGTTTAGCCCAACTATAGCTATGGGAACCATGTAAGAATTTTAATGTTTGCAGTACAAAATAAGTGGTTTAAATATCCCAAAAAATAAGTACACATAACGAATTTCAAGGAGTCAGTCCATTTAGATATACTCCTATAAAAATACCAATATTCATGATACAAAATAAGCATCACTAGATCACAGTAAACCCATTTGGACATACAAGATGTAGTTAAACTTAAAATTGATTGACTTCTTGAAATGCGAGAAGTACACTAATAATAAATACAACTCATCAATTGAAATACATTCAGGCTAGGTGCCTTTTGGCAGGGCTCCGAACGCACCTTCAGCTCTGGCTCCTGCTGTGGCGCTACCAAATGCCTAGTTGAAAAGTAGCTTAATTTGCCGGAGGAGCCCACAGGGAGCCGGAGCCATTTCTCTAAAGGATTGATGGAGCCCAAATTTGTGGCTTCACGCGGCTCTATCTGTGGTCACGAGCACAAAGACTGCGTGCCCTCCCCTCTCAGGCAGGCTATATGTTTACCACTCGCCTCCGCTCGCCTAGACGAACAATAGCAGCCCTTGTTGCGCTATGTGTCTCAAGGAAGAAGAAGGACTTCTTGTAAAATAGACCTTATATCATCTTTTTGTGCCATGCTATTCGATCAAATAACCCTTTCAATGTTTTATGGTGTTGAATTCAAGTCCAATCCTATGTTCTAATAATTTCTTATTGGTGTAGAACAATATCAAATACACTAATGTATGAAATAAAAATCAATTATGCAGGGTAGATTGGACGAATTGATCTTTTTCACTTATACAACACAAGAAGTCGTTTTGCGATCTCTTTCAGATTTAATTTTTGTTAATTTTGGACAATCATGTTACAAAGTGACATGAAGCATACATTATATGTACAACCAATTAAATAAATCAGGGGCACTATAGACATTCAACATCTCTCATCCATTTTCAGAAAAACAGAAGAAACTATTTTGCTAAACGTTTTTTAGAATAATTTTTGCTCCTGGAGAAGAGCTACTCCTTCAAAGAAGTCAGAGCCAGAACCGTTTTCAAAAGAGCCAGAACCCTGCCAAATAGGCCATCAATATATATATACCCCTGAACTTTAGGTCCAAGAATTTGGATAGGATTAAGGGACGAGCAGTTCCAAAAATTCTTGGAGCTTTAGTTGTGCCACAAACAGTCCCCTATGCATGTATACGTCCAAACTAAATTAAAGGACTTCGAGTCATCAAATTGATGGATCGGTCGCCGCCCTTTATTGGAGCGATCGCAGTGGATCATACACATCTGTTCATCAATCACACACGCACATATAGGCACTAGCTAGTAGTACGCTACCACAGGGAGCTAGCAGCGGTACTGGTGGTGGATCATATCGATGAGAGAGGCGCGTAATTGGTTGGACGCGCCACTCCAACCATGCACGCACACTATGCGCGCCCCGAGATGCTATGAGCAGGGAGACTGTTCCTTTCCCTTGAGGTGTACACTTGCCTGAGAGAGCGAGAGCGAGAGAGTAGAGACGGATCACTCACTATGCTGCAGGGGTTGTTAGGCCGCGCGCCGGCCGGCCGGCCGGCCGTGTGTGTGCGTCTTGCTTGCTTTGTCTCGAAAAGATTTATGGTGCGTGGTGTGTGCAGCCAGCTCCGCTCGATCGCTGCGTGGTTGGTCTCGTGCGTACGAACCCATGTGTTCGTGGGGCCCAGGCATTATTGCAGGAATAGAAACCCTACCCCCATCTTCTCTTGAAGCGGAACCCAACTCTCTCTCTCTCTCTCTCTCTCTCTCTACCCGTGGCGTGCTCCACTCCTTCAGTCCTTCTTCTTCTTCTTCTACCTCCCGGCGGCCTCCGCCTTATTAGTATCTCGCCTCACCACACATCTAGCAGACAGCCAGACACACGGTGCTTGCTCTCTCCCCAGAGGCTCCTCCGAAGTTCCAACATATATATATACCACCACCGCCCGCGGCGCCGCCGCCACCTCCACGCCGGACGGCCACCAAGCAAGCATGGACATGGTTTCGCAGTCCGAGCACCTGTGCTACGTCCGCTGCACCTACTGCAACACCGTGCTCGCGGTAAACTCCTCGAGAAATCGGATCCGAATAATGAAACGTCTATCACATGGCGAAGATCATGAGATGCGGCTAGCTAGCTTAGCTAGCACCAGATATGGATTTCTTGCGCTCGTTATTTCTTTGGCTAAAACTCAGACAGGTTTTCTGCTGGTTCCCATTTTTCTTTTCTTTTCATTTCTTTTTATTTTCTGCATATGTATATCCTTGCTTTGTATGATGGTGCTAGCCAGTGCTACTATACTAGCTCATTCACATGGCAACCAATTAAATCCTGCCTTTCTCAAGATTGGAGGAGGCGGAGGACATATATATACATGCACTAGAATTGCACATGGGACATGACTGATGTGCCACACATGCTGATTATTCTTTGTGGAATATTCCGCTCGCTGCTTCTTCGCCTCCTGATAGTACCATGTTCCGTCTTTCACTTCTATATGTTTTTGGTGCTTCGCAAGCTTCCATATCTTGTCTTCTTTGTTGTTACATGCATACTGAAGTTCAGATTGGACAAGAATCTTCTCTTTACTCTCTCCGCTGCCTTTATCCACCTCTCATCCCTCAATTTCTTTCTCCTTGAGCATTCTTTTCCAGCTGCTATTATTGCTTTTCTTCGATCGACAGTGCCATGCAAAGGCATGGAGTTGATCTAGTAACAGGTTGTTGATCTGATTGCTTGCTGTGATTGATTGATTTTGTGCTTCTTGGGTAGCTGCAGGTTGGGGTTCCATGCAAGAGGCTGATGGACACGGTGACTGTCAAGTGCGGCCACTGCAACAACCTCTCCTACCTCAGTCCACGGCCCCCCATGGTGCAGCCGCTCTCGCCGACTGATCACCCCTTGGGGCCATTCCAGGTACGGTGTGCATCAATACATCTGCTCTGATCTTTAGTTAGTTACCCAAACATATCCTCAGCTAACCGTGTTCGTGTTCGTGTTCGTGTTCTTTGTTCAATATGCTAGTTTTTTTTTTGGGGGGGGTGGGGGGGGGGGACCGAATATAGTCGGTGTGAGAAATACAACAATGGGGTTTTCTCATGAAATATGGCCATGGTTTTGCTTTACTTTCAGTTGCATCCGCGTGCTGCTACTTTGCTCTCTCTCTCTCTGCTTTATTGAACTACTCAAAGTACTGTTTGCAAGGCAAGATTAAACAACGCTGGACTACAAAAAATTTCTTTTTGCTCATCTCTGCGCGCGGCCTGGGTAGGCCCTCGCTCGTTGCTGCAAAAGGCAGTGTTGAGCTTTTTTGAGGCGGCAGCAGCAGTAGCAGTAGCAGCAGCTGCCCTGCTGTGGCATTCATGCATGCATGGTTCTCCTAAAAAACACATTTTCTTTTGGAAACAAAGATCTAGATGATATCCACAATAACCAGATTTTGATGGCCTAGTAAATGATAACTTGATTCCATTCACATGATGCATCGCTAACGTTGTGAGATCTTGAAGCGCGCTGGGACCTATCTTTGATTGCTATGCTGCCATTTCACAGTGTCAGGGACCCTGCAATGACTGCAGGAGGAACCAACCGCTGCCGCTGGCCTCGCCGACATCAACTGAGCTCAGCCCGAGAATGCCTTTCGTTGTCAAGCGTAAGTAGCAGCAGCAAGAATCATTGACTCATCCATGTTCTTTGCTTTGTTTCTTTCTGTTCTTACGTGATTTTTTTTACTTCTCAAACTCTACCCTCCGTTTAGTTGATGTGATTGATTAAACAGTTAAGATTGTTCTTGTACTCAATGCATTTGTTTTCTTTCATTGCAGCCCCGGAGAAGAAACACCGCCTCCCATCTGCTTACAATCGCTTCATGAGGTGAGGAAACATTTTCCTTCTTTACTTTTTAAGTTTTTCAAATATATGTTTTTGGATAATAGCTTTTCAAATACATGGTCTCAGAGAGTCACATGTGATCTCATTTATACACGACTTGCTGTTGGGGCCAGGTTCAATGCGTATCTCATTGTTTATTTATTATAAAGTAGAGTAGATTTGCATCCACTCTATATATGGATACCTCGCTCTCTCCCCTTACACTTTCCGCAACGCAAGTAAAACCGTCTAGTAGCTAGGCTTGCAAATCCGTACTATATAAACCTGAGTATTTACACAGTAGCAGAAGACAAAAAAATGTGATACAAACTTGCTGTAGAGGTCTGCTGGATCTCTCTGTTGTAACTAGCTCCGAGCGCGTAGTAACTAGCTAGACCGTGCCGTGCATTATATATATATATATATATAGTTCACAGTTCACACATTGTTTATATCCAATGCATCATTATTATGATGGCAATAAATCTCCCTTCTCAAAAAAAATCTGGAGGAACTGTGCAGTGCAAACATTTGACAAAGACATTAGTCCATTAAAAAAAGTTCACTCTGGGTTTTATTATTTTGCATCAAGCAATGTTGTTTTTTGTTGAGCTCCATGAGTAATTACTTGTGTGGACATTAATGTAGTTTTAGTAAATTTCCATCGCTATATATTTCCAGATAATTTTCGAGATATATATTAGTAGCCCGATACTCTATCATCCAACCATTTCCAAGATCACAACAGTTAGGATTTCGAAAACAAATGTGTGGATAGTGATTCCATACTAGTTACTGGGTGTGCAATGTATTTAAACAGAATTTTAGAACAACCAATACACTCATGCCATGCAAGCAAACATACAAACACTGAAATGGAAGGTGCGCATACAGTGATTTTATTGAACTTTGTTCCTTCACAACTATTTCATTCAATTCTTTTAACAGAAGATACTAATTTCCCTTGAGTCTAGAAGGAATAATAAAAGACAACAAAAGCACACTATATGTATCTCTTTTAGCTTAATTTTGTTGAATATGTAAAAGGATGAAATAAAGGTGTGATACTATGCAATCTTCATGTATTGTAAACATTCATTTTGAGGAAGTAGATTCGAGTTTTAGCAAATAGAATCAATGAAGAAGACTTCTCACAGACCCGATAGCATACAACAAATAAGTACAGCCTCATACATATGATACACTCATGATGACAACCATTTTGAAAAGAATGGACTTAATGACAGACACGTTTGACCTGAATTCCTATACACACTATTGCTGAAAAACTATGCTTGCCTATATTATTATTTGTAGTTTCACCTCTTTACCAATTGCTAAACATGCAATTAATTTTCCAATTTAATAATTTTATCGACACAATTATTAATTGTCTAATTTGATGGTCCCTCTGTTTCTTTTCTTATTAGGTGCACACACACTTCAAGCTTAATTTTAACCTTTCATTAACCAATTAGCCTAAGAATTTGTAGGATATAGTGTACTACTTTTCTACCTTGGTCTCGTATTTGATAATGTTTTTGTATGGTATTATTTGTTGGTCATGAACAATGCAATTTGAGAGGAATTAATGGCTAGAGGGAGGCCTTAGAAATTGCATGGGTCGAACCACCATACATTTTGAAGCGGCCGTGAAACTACTACTTGTGCATTGTAGGATTACACAAGATAAAAGATTTATACAATTTTCCGTAGTGTTTCTTAGATGATGTCCCATATATAGCATGAACCATGTCTCTCTTCTGTAAAGAAATAATATATAGACAGCCGTAATTTTCTTTGACTAATACATTACCCTTTACATTATATGTGGCAGGGAGGAGATTCAGCGCATCAAAGCTGCGAAGCCAGATATCCCTCACAGGGAGGCCTTCAGCATGGCTGCCAAGAATGTAAGATTGCTGGTTAATTATAATTAATTATTGAAGACATTTTTTTACACATTTTTCTCTATGATATGACGTGCTGCATATGCAGTGGGCGAAGTGCGACCCGCGCTGCTCGACGACTGCCTCTACTGCCACTTCCAACAGCGCTCCAGAACCTAGAGTTGTGCCCACTCCTCAGGTAACTGAGGCACGCTTTGATCTGGAGGTACTACTGCAAAATAAAGTTGCCTGTCTTCTCTATACATTAATTTATACAGAAACAGAGCAAGAGTCCAATATATATGGTATGCCATTTCTTACGTACATATGCATGTGCATGCTGCTCTTTAATTTACAGGATAGGGCCAAGGAGCAAGTCATTGAGAGCTTCGACATCTTCAAGCAGATTGAGCGCAGCATCTAGAGGCCGATCGATGGAGCGGTAGCCCAGAGGATCGAGTACCATCAGCCATATATATAATCTATGCCGTATCACCGTACGCAAGCATGCATCTATCCCCGGTCATTCTGTACTTTTACCCCGTGTTATTACTGTTGCTATTATTCTTGTTGTTGGTTGGATTGTACGCACCCTTTAATTATGAACCGCTACCCTATATAATATTTGCCATCTTATTGTTATTGTTCCTTATATATGGTCCTTCTTAGATCACATGTGTAGCAGGTTCTAAGATATTAAATTTCTTGTTTTCTATATTGCATGATCTCTCCACTAAAAACAGGGGGACATTTCTTATGGTGATAAACATATTATTAATATATCTACTAGTTATTTGGATAACCTTGCAAAACTGTTTTTAGGTTTAATTTTAAGATGTATCACCATACAGGTTATGATCTTCATTATGTTTAGTAGACAACTTTTTATGCAAAAACAACACAGCATTTTTTGTGATGAGCTAGGTAGAACAAGTACAGTTTGATCTATATATATGTGCATGCATGCAATATTGCATGACGGAATAATAATGCAGTGACATTATAATTGAATTCCTTAAGGAAACTCGGCATGTAAATAATAATGGTGGTGGTACAGTGGTCCCAAAACAAATGACAGCATGAATAGGAGAACTCTAGCCTTTCATGCACAGGGAGCTGTGGCAAGGATTAGACTGAGGACCATTGCAATGATTAGTAGCTTCCTTAGATATTGCAGACCACCATATGTGATTGGAGAAGAAGCTAAAAGTTGTAAGCCGACAAGATGATATCCTTCGTAGTCATGACAGTTGATGTGTTGTGGATGCCATGGCTAGAGTAAATACCAATAAAGAGCGCATACAAGGCGGTAGCCCTTTATGTCGATGTCGAGGTAGCCACAAACATAAGAGCATAATAGCCATAGTCGAGGATGTCCACTACTTTGGATCCATGGATCACTGTTGGGTCAAAATCTAGCATCACTGCTAGAGGTGGAGTTGCGATACTCATTATCTGTTAGTGGATTGAACTTGCATTGACCTTTATGTTCCTAATTGTTTTACATTCTTTATTGTTACATTTAAATAAAGGTTGCTGCTGCTATCTAATATTTTATATTTGGTATTATTAATACATCACATATATCTCATTGCCATCATACATTTTCACATGATTCCATAATTAGAAAATCATATATAATAGGTAGAGATGAAGTTGTTACTGACCAAAGTCCAAACAAAACATGATTACATACACAACCAATTTTAGACTTCTTCTAGTGTTTTAGCATTAAAAATTTAATATGAACTTTTTCTACCAAATGCCTCCTAGTGAGGATTCTCATTTATTTGTTATCACTAGTGGTAGTGTCTTATTATACTATTTAAATACACTAGGAGAATTCTATCATTTTGGTAGTGATATGATAGTCTAATTACTATAAAACAAGTGAAAAACACCCACTACACCATGTTATCACATTGCATGACATACTCCATATAGCAAATATCTTTGGAAACACGATCATCGGTGTGGGTCTCGAAGTCGGCAATATGCTGCTCCCACTTGTTCTCGTAAACGGTGAAGCAATTCTTGATGACGACCTTCTACTCAGTGAATTTGGTGCTAGAGTACATCGAAAATGAACTTTGTCTCTTCATTTATATGTGGCAGTAAGCGCTTCTGAATCTGATCGAGTGCAGTGATTGTGTGTGTGTGTGTGTGTGTTTGTGTGTATGTGGGGGGGGGGGGGGGGGAGACGATACATGACTAACTCAATGAAGAAATCTGGCTAAAAGAGGAATTACTGGAAATTTCAGATTATTTAACCTAGCAGGTTAGTTGTTTTGTTCAAATTCATTAACCAGCCTCGTTGCTAGATCGATCAATGTGGTGTTGATTCCATAATCAAGAACTATCTCTGATGCTAGATGTTAGAAATTAGATGGAATCGGGGAGGAGTAGCAGGAATTTGGGCTACGGTTCAGATGAATCTAAGTAGGGAACGATAGTTTCTTTATCTAGTTTGACCCCTCAACTCTTGCCTTTCCCTAATTTTGGCACCCAAGGGTCAAAATTGTAGCTTCCATTGTTTTTCTGTCAGATTTAGACAAAGGAGAAAATTGAGGGATCGAAAATGAACTTAATCAAGTAGTTTAATTTTTATATGTTTATGAATAAAATCATATGTTTAAGTTTACTTATTAATAAATATTTATATGCATTGAAATATTTATCTACACTTTTATTAATATTTATTTGATTACTAAAATATTTATTAATATACAAATAGTCAAGTCATGACCCGCCTTAGAATATTACCTCTAGTTCTTGTCTATAGCTGGCAATGTTATGTTAGTGCCGTTGCGTGGTTTGAGCTGACAATGATACTAGTTCGTACTAGTATGTTGCAAGATATGTACTGTAGCATAGGGATGGATCTAGATGTGTAAATCAATCTTTGAAAGATCTATATTCGAGCTTGTTCGCTTGTCTTATAAACCGTATTTTTTCTATCAATCAATAATGTTTTTCTCTCATAATAAATCAGCGAACCGTATTTCAGCCGTGAAATATTCGACATGCATTATTTCATATCCATAAAGGACGAAATACCATGTAAAAAAATAATGTTGTCAATGATAATCATATTGTATATCTATATGGCTAATCATATTTATGGCATAAAGTTTCACTGCTGCACGATCGGGTATTAGCACCGGTCGGGAAGGGTCTGTTGGCCCGGTTCCCGAGCCGGTGCTGCCCTTCCGGGACTAAAGGGCCTTTAGTCCCGGTTCGGGGAACCGGGGCTAAAGCCCCCCCCCCTTGGGTCCTACCAGGGTTGTCACGTTGCAGAACCCTTTAACACCGGTTGGTATTAACAACTGGTTTTAAAAGGTTTTTTTTTCTTTTTTTTTGGTTTATTTCTTTGGTTCGGTTTATTGTTTTTATATAATAATAATAATAATAGGTTTGTCAATACATATTTTATGCTGATATAATAATATATATATTACACGCATATTAAGCATATATAAATGGAAATTATAGGCTTAGCTTTATAATTAAGCTTTGTCTATAATAAAATGAATAGGCCACATCAATAATTAAATAGATGGATATGTAAAAAGCTTTATATATAGTTTTATGAGTACAAAATTGATAACACATATATACATAAAGTTTTTTTCTCCCAATCTCTAAAACCGATACAAATGATCATCGTTGTTTGGAATAAGAGTTTCATTGTCGTTGAAGTGAAACTCGCCGTTTGGATTGATCACTTGCTCGCGGAGAAATCCTGCTATCGTCTCTTGAATAGCTTTGATGTAGTCTTTTCGCATGACCTTTTCCCTCAACCATTCTGTCTTCAATTTGAAATAAAATAAAAAAGTTATTAGTTATCTAAGTTATTCAATATAATTCAGGAGATAATGAAAAGAGACATGTAACATACTCTGAGCGTCTCTATGGGTGTTTGATTGATGAATTTACACACGTAATATGCACATAGGTTGTTCCCTTCTTCTTGTCTTAAACACCACTGTACGATATATATATAAAAGATTCACGACCACGACAATAAGAAAGCTAAATGTTAGCGAAAGTTTGTTAGCTAGTATAACTTACTTGTGGATGAATTATATAAAGCGGTGCTTTACAACCAATGAGATGTTCACGGTCAATAAATCTTTCTCAAATCCTACACACAGCCATTGTGGATCGTCAACTAATAATTGCAGAGTCATACCATGATATTCTTCTAGTAAGCATGTATGATTAAATAAGAACCTAATAATATCCTTTATTTGTCTAGTTACTTCAATAAATCTTCTAAATTATACAATGGACATTATGTAGTAATAAAAACTTATCAAGTGATATTTACAAACCAATTAATTTGAACTATCCTACTTTCTAAGATCATAAAAAGATACTATAATTCATTCTTGCAAACTACATTAATATTAGGTCAACCATGATATATATATATATATATATATATATAAAATTCAAGTGAATGATTCAAAATAACAAAGTGGATTTGAGATGGGAAAATCAGAAGCCAAAAACAACATGAAAAAGACAAGAAAGGATGAACTTAGTCACCTCCAAGCACGAAGAGACGATGACGGAGTCGAAGAAGATCAACGATCGGCGTCGAAGATGAAGAACAAGCAAGAACAACAAAATGGAAGCTCTAAGAACAACAATGGTGCTCTCGGTTTCGAATGATCCCTAGACAGAGGGGAGGAGGTAGCCGACCTATAAACCGGACCTTTAGCACCGGTTCAAGACACAAATCGGTACTAAAGGGTCACCTTTAGCACTGGTTTGTGCCACGAACCGGTGCTAAAGGGTTTGCCTCGGCCCATGGCACCGGCTGGTGCTAAAGGGAACCCTTTAACACCGGTTGGCAACAAGAACCGGTGCTAAAGGGTCCCTGCCCCGACAACACCTGTCAGTAGTCGTTGGGCAGGACCCTTTAACACCGGCCCGTGTTACAAACCGGTTCTAAAGGGCCTTTAGCCCCGGGCCACAAAAATGCCGAGGTTTTTGGCGATTTTGTGCATCGACCAATGCCTCGTTCTGTAGTAGTGTTTATGTTTAATTTACGATAATTTAAAATTTTAAAACTTGCATTATTGATAATTCTAATATTATAATCATATAGTATATGAAGGTTAGGCTTAATTAGTTTTAATATAGCTAATCATGTTAATTAGTGATGTATTGGTACCCTTTTTCTTGGTATGACCTCCTCTAACTAACTTCGTGAATGTGAAAACTATTTATGTTGGTCTCCCTCTAAAACTCCCAAGTTATGTATATAATAATGTACTGAGGTCTTCTTGAGGTAATCTAGATAGGTATATAATAACGTACATAGTCCTTTTTAAGGTAATCTAAATAGGTACGAAACCAAATCCTAATCCAAATAAATTCTTTAAATTCTGAGTAACCTTGGTAAGAATTATAATCCTATCCTACTCTTTACAAAGCATTTCTCCAAACCATCTTTTTTTTTCCTAATGGGAAACCTACGTTCCCTCATGAGCGTGAGTCGATCCATATGTCGCACGTTAGGCAGTTTAATTTGAATATGATATGACAAGTATACTTGAAATTGGATATAATACGGTAAGCACAACTTGATACGTCGTCACCAAAGAGGCACCAGGGCCAGGCGTGCTTGTGCCAACTGCAACTTGGTGATCGGATGGCAGGTGACGTGTGAAAGAAAAATTAGAGAAAGATAGACCCTAATCCATGGAAAGTCCAGCAAAAAAAAGATATGAAACTCCATGGGCCCGGAACCCATTGGAGACCCTAAATCATGACGAAAAAAAATCACGCAAAAACAAAAAGGTCACAAACCATGTGGGCCTCAATTCATGAGACAAAATCGACTAAAGATATATCTATGAGCAAAGATTTTTGTGCTTAGCAATGCGAGAAAAAAATCCATGAAAATCTTAATTAAATTTGATATTATATATACATTATCATATCATTGCTAACATTTGCTTATATTGTGGCTGACATCACAAAATTCTCAGATTTTATAGAAGGGGCTAAAATAAATGGTTATGTGGTATTTTTTGTTGTTGTAACGCAACGAGCACTTTTTGGATTTTGACACTGTAGCACTTTCGTTTTTATTTGACAAACATTGTTCAATCATGAAGTAACTAGGCTTAAAAGATTCGTCTCGCAATTTACAGACAAACTGTGTAATTAGTTTTTATTTTTATCTATATTTAATACTCCATACATGTGCCGCAAGATTCGATGTGATGAGAAATCTTGTAAAGTTTTGGGTTTTTGGTGTATCTAAACAAGGCCTTAGGCCGTCGGGTTCGCTCACTCCTTCTTGGGCCAGGGGGCATTCCGAGTGGTGGTGGCCTGCATGACAGACATGACTCCGAGACCGAGACCGTCAGGCCGAGAGCGAGAGGATCAGACGATGGGAGTTCCGGTAGTAGAGGAGTGCGCCGTGTGAAGATGATGACGCGGCCCACGGTCCATGCGCACGGTGATGCAGGCTGCTGGCTAGAAGGAGGGAGACGGCCCAGGGATCTCCTAACGATTCGGCCCAGGCACCACGCGCATGCGGGTTCGGTGTTCGGACTTGGGACGCGCTTTCGCCTCGGCGCGGATGCTGGAGCAGAGCACAATTGCGGAGCAGAGCTTTTGGTTCCCCTTCCCACAGGCAACTCGGCAGGTCACTCGCAATGGAATGGCCAACACGAGCCAGGAGGGGCGCGAGGCGTCCGTCGCGAGAGCCAAGGAGAACTGAACGGTGGGTTTCAGCGCCCTGACGCCGCAGATCCAGCGTTACTAGGATGGGTTTGATGAGATCTCCAAGGTCTGAACTGAACTGAACTGAAGACCGGCCAGAAGTGAAGACGGTTATGCGCAGCTCTGAGAGAAAGTAATAGAAAGCCATCATCTGATCGGCATGACACGATTGCCACACAAATAGTACCATACACATAATACATAATAAAGTTCCAAGCTTCGCACACATACACACGAGGTCTCAAGCTAGTTAACCATTACAATTTACAAGCACAAGCACACACACACAGTGCGTCCAGTCGCATGCTACGGCTACGGGGACGCCACGCTGCCACCAGTACAACACGCGCTCGAATGATTCCCAAGTTACTTAATCGTCTGGGAAGCTCCAAAAGCAGTTTCAATACATAGTTTTTGCGTCCTGCAGGGTGGATTCCTGCTATGCATCAACTTTATTTGGGTCGTCATCGGAGCATTTCATATCCATCCAGATCGACCGTGCTCATTTGGGCCCGCCATGTCCTCGTTGTTCAGCTGGTCCATGTAGGCTTGTTGATGGTACCTTTGTCCACGACGAACACACACACACTCATTAACGCAATTAAGGTATGATGAAAGCAAAGCAAAGCATGCTAAAATTCAAATGCTGAATGTGCAGTGGTGGGATTCTATTTCTCTACGGGAATTGTGATGGGGTGTCATACTGTCATGGCCTCATCCATGCGAGGCTAACTCTGATGCGACTGTGACTGCATAAGTTCAGATAACAGTTATGTGTGGCTTCATGAGTTTCTGTTATTCTTCTCTCTCTCTCTCTCTCTCTCTCTCTCTCTCTCTCTCTCTCTCTCTCTCTCTTCATCTATGCATTTTTTTTATCTGTCTTAGATATTCATCAGCTGGAAAAACTTACCCAATCTGCAGGGAAGGATCACTCTCTGGGTGCTGAAGGAGTCCCTGATAAGGATCAAGAACATTACCACTTGCGCCACTGTGCCCACCTTCCTCCCAGCTGGAAACATGGAGCACATTCTCTGGACTTGTTTCTTGCAGCTGGCACTTGAAAGACATCAGTAACGGAGCAGTGGGTTTACGTCAAGTAGGCATATCGGAACAGAGATACATATAACATTTTTAGTGTAAAAGTTGTTACAGTTCTCAGCAACAACACAGTAAGAAATGTATGCGTGTAGACAACTTAACATCAAGGTACATACACACACAGAGATGTTTTAATAAGGTCATTGACGTTACCTTTTTCCTTAGGTCTTTATTGAGATCCTGCAATTCTTGTTCCTGCAAAACATAATTGGTAGCTCGGCATTACAAAGTTTAGTATGAATGCATGGAACAGAAATAAAATTAGGCAAAAGGCAGTCGCAACTCATCATTATTACCTTGCTTTTGAGATCAAAGAGCTGATCAAGTAACATTTGATTCTGTAAACATATCAACCCTTGTCAAATGCAAGCGAAAACAGTAGACTGTATAAATATATAAACCATGCAGTCAGGTTCTCTACCTCTCTTGACCTGATCTGCTTCAGGGATGTCTCTATTTGGTTCTCCAGCTGCTCAAGTTCCTTCATGCTAAGTGGACCCAGATCCTCACCAAGAATATTTCTACAAAAAGTGAGTTAGTAGTACATGTCATACATCATATGCCCATTAACAATATTTGTGCACCTCAAACCAGCAATCAGTAGTTCACTACCATTTTGAAGACTACCTTTGTGTAGTTTGAAGAAATTCAACTCTTGTCCTCAACTTCAGATAATCCTGGTAGTTAATCTAGTTTTAACAAGAAAGAGCACAACGAAACAGAATAAGTCAACGTGAGATCCTGCTTGGAAAACAGAAGTTTAACGCACCCGTTCGCTTGTCTTATCAGCCGTACTTTTTTTTACCAGCCAACAGTGTTTTTCTCTCACAATAAATCATTGAACAGTATTTTCAATTATGACTTTTCAGACCGGCTTTTAGACCTAGTTCTAAAGAAAAAAGAAAATAGCGTCTAGTTCTAAAAAAATGATCCTGTCCCACACTCCCACTAGCCTACTCTAGAAATCAGTAGAAACAGATGGGTGGGCTTATCAAATGAGCAAGCAGGATGTATAATTGTAGATAGCGTTCACAGTACATTCCTATATATATTGACCGAGTGAATCTTAATTTTACTAATTTATTAATTTACACTAGATCCGTTGCCCTTTAACAAAGCTACTAAACCCATATAAATAAATCTTTGAAAATTATCACGAAATCAGAATCACGCATCCATTAATTTGGTAAGAGAGATGGGCCGAAATTGTACATGATGGGCTCCGCGAGAGGAAGATAGATAAGGTATCTTTTGTATCCGGCCCAGCTGTACAGCCCCCAGCCCAATCTGGCTGAGCCCGTCAGCTTGATATCAGGGCCACAAATGGTGGCTAATTTGAGCTCTCATCTTCCCTGCAATTGTTTTTTTTTAAAACAAAAACCCTTCCCTGCAATTTATTTTGTTCTTATAGGGAGAAAGCCTCTAAGCTGAGATGTCAAAAAATATTGACGTTTTGCTCCTTCGTTTACCGGCTGATGAAAACCAAACTAAGAACCAACGCTCAACTAAATCAATCTCTACAGCACTGGAAATAGACTTCCTCATTTCCAAAATGTGAGGCATTCTAATTTTGACCTAAGTTAAACTTCTCTAATTTAAACCAAATTTAGAAAAAACATTAACATCTATGATTCAATAATGAAATGCACTATCAGGAATACTTCATATGAATTTTAGGAACCTAATTTGATGTTGCAGTTGTTGGTGTATTTTCTATAAACATAATCAAAGTTAGAGAATAATTAACTTAAGGTTTAAAACTAAAACATCTTACATTTGGTAACAAAAGGAATAGTTTCTTTAACTTACGTCCTGCTTGCTCATTTGATAACCACATACTCCCTCCGTATAGGATTTAGAAGTCGTTTTGGATAACGTTTAGGTCAAACATTGAGAATATAGATCATCAATAACTTTTAAATTGTTGAGTTTGCAAATGTGAAATTTATATTAATAGATTTTGTCTTGAAAATAAGTTCATAAAAGTATACATATATTCCTAAATATTTTTATAAAAATAAGATATCAAAGTTGTGTTTCTGGAGACTGTCGTTGTCCTAGGTCTGTCTCCAGCCCTACATATGTCGTCTACAAACGGGGAGGTACGAGCACCCACACAAGTCTATCTAAAAACTTAAATAGGACAAGATTCTTCAATGCCATCCAAACCTAAGCTAGAATTTAGGAAATATTTTCTTTATAATAAACTCAATTCATAACAATATTGCGTTCACAGTAGAACAACATCATATATATTTCTATGGTTCTTTATAATTGTATATTCAACCCTAGGCCAATCCTATATATCCCTTGTAGACTATGTTGAGCAAGAGTGTCTGCACACTTCTTGGACTGCTTAGGAAACTTTATGATGCAAATGAATAAATGTACCATTTTGAATTTAAAAAACAGGAATCTAAACATAAAGTATGATATCAGTTAGCTTGGAAAAAATTACATGAACATGATCACTTGACTGATGATAAAGCAAATCTGGTTAGTTCATTTTTTTGGGCGATTGGTGTCACTGGAAGCTATCAACAGATTGTTAGCTTATATTATTATTTTTTATAAAACAAAATTACAGATGATTTTTGCCCTAACATACAAATGCATTATTATGTCGAGAAAGGATGCTAAGAATTCATTACACTTACTTCACTGTCCAGTGGAACTTTTACTTCCTGTGAGCTGTAGTTGGAGCTGCGGTATCTCTCGAGTGTTTTGTACATGCTGTTGGCACAAGGCAATCAAACTGATCAATGGCAGAATTTAGAAAAAAAATAAGATTGTTCTTTGATTTCGCCTTGATGCTCCTTTTATTTGCTCTTTTGACAAAAGAAATATATAATTCTGAGGGTTAAAAATCCTTAATTAATTTTGTAAGGATTGTATTAAATTCTGTTTAGTGGACATCCACAGTGCCATGATCTGGTGAAAGCTAATTAACTACAAAAATAGAAATGCTGCACGGCAAATTAAAAATAAAACACTTGCATACAGTGATAATTCACTAATTAAGAAGGAAGTTTCGTTGGTATTATCCCAACAAACATAATTAGCTTATGCTTTACATCTAGTTTTCATATATATACAACAAAAGCTGGAGTTCTAGTTGCTGCTCCAAATGTCAGCACACCATGAAAATATGTTAATTTGACTCCAATTTATTAGATACGTTTCTTGTATAAAGGTGCAATACATATTATAAAAATTTGCTGATGCTTTTGTGCACCAACTCAGCATACTATATATCTATAGTGTCTTCATAGAGTGAGATCCAAGATATATCTAGGCACAAGAAGCAATTTTTGAAAACCGCATTCACATGTTATGAGCGATCGAGGCCACTGTCATCAATTAATTGACGTTTGATTTCTAAGAAACAATGCCTGTATCATACATTGTAATTTGTAAGCAGCATTTGCTCTCTAGAAGACAATATATATATGTTTAAAGAGTGTGACATGGAACAATGAATAGGGAATAGGCTTATAGGTAATGATGGTACAGTTCATTCACACTTCCCTTGTAAATGTACGCGCTTATGATAGAAAATCCAAGGATTAGTCTAATAAGTTGCAAATACCCTCGCACAATAGTTGAATATATAGTTAGTCGTACGTTATATATTTGGAAACTCGTTGCTTTTTTGTGCCAGAGATGCTGGGGTGCTAAATGCAACTATATATATTTAGCACATGTATGGAGTGTTTGCAGCTGAGACTGATTTACAAACTACAAGGGCTTCATATACCATTCACCTAGCTTATTTCTTCCCTTCTCTTTACTCGATCTTCACCATGTCTATGTTTTATAGATAATCCTCTTATTTATTCTTTTATGCCAATGGCAGCTACATAGGAAAATAAATCGCACCCTTTTCAGGACAAAAATGAGACTCTATCTCCCAAGGTCCCATCAGGGTCCAAATTTGGTGTGAACGCAACAGAGAAAATTGTGATGTTGTGCATGTGTTAGGACTGACATGTGCTATGAAGAACAGGCACCAACCAAGGCAGAGAGAGAGAGAGAGGCATTGCATGGAAGCGCTGCTTGCATTATATGCAGTGTAGCAGAGAGCTGATCTAAGCATAGGAATATACTCCAACCAAGTTGTTCAGTATGTAGTACGTACTTTCAGGTGCAGCACAGCCATCCGTGATCCGTGGCAATGCCAGTTCGTTGTACTGTGAACTTGAATATTTTTTTTAGAATATTTTTGCAGCTACAAGAAGAATATATGTTATGCCTAATCTATCCCATTGGAGGTTTAGTCCAAGTGAATTGAACTTTTAGTATCATACATAAACTAATTCAATATTGAATGCAACAGCAAAAATGTTGTCTTTTATGTGACACAAATGTACTTTTGTGAAAAAACATGCTAATGGAGTTATGGTAGTTCATAACTATATCTAAGCAAGTAACTCTACAATCTCCACAAAAGAAGGTATAGCTACATGGCAACAAATTTTTTTTATCTATAAGATGATCATATCAGTACTTAATGATAACCCTTTTTTTCTGAGAACTAATGGTTTGTTATTAGTTTATAATAACCACATACTGATCAATTCTCCTACTTGGAGACAAAAAAGAAGTCCGTCCGCAGTTTCAACACATATTTACTCTACAAAACTAAAGTGCCACAATTAATGGCACTATAACATGCACCTGTACGAGTATCTTGATATCGTAACATTTATATTGGTAATATAAATCAACAATCGTACATACTTCATTTGACCCATGACTTGGATATATACCATAAAGTTGGTGAAGATACCGACCTTGACTAAACACGCCAAACTCTTAAATGCGCAGAAATGTCAACTTCTGATTTCATCAAGTAGATTAATGGGCTGTTTAAGGTCAATTTTCTAGCTCCTAGATGTTATCTCTAAATTATGCCAAATAACTATCCACATTTATACATAGTAGTGAGATGCTCTTCTACAACCCACAGAGATTAAAAGTACAATATTGCCTTTTTAACTAGGTACAATAAAATGTAGCTAGATTTTTCCATATATTAATAGAGATAAACATCTTGCAATCTATATGGTTTACACTATGGTAATAATATCTGTAGATAATTTTTCTAGTCCTTGAATTCAAGTATATGCTTTATATTATTCTAGCCAACTCCAAAATATTATATGCTTTATATCTATGTACTAGTTATAGCACTATATTTTTTAACTAGTACATAATTTTTTACATATTTAAAATCACAACTAAAAAAAAGGAGATTCAACATCGTGCATGAAGCCATGAATGGATCCAAGGGTAAATATTTCTACTAATTAAGTTGTGTTGTAAAATTAGGAAAGTACTAGGTCTAGAAGCTCCGAAGACCAATGACTCTTCCATGTAATTTATGTCAAGATTTGATGTCAGCTAATATCCATGACTCTTTGATCTAACTCATTAAGTTTGTTGGTGTTTAAATTATATGCCTAACCTATGGATTGCCACACGTTGACAACTTATATATATATATATATATATATATATATATATATATATATATATATATATATATATATATATATATATATATATATAACCAGACTTGCCCACTTCCACATTTGTCTTAGCGGGTTAGATTCACGATCAAGTAAACCCGATAGATCGACATGTAGGTGCCAGTATGGATAAAGACGTTGTGGAGATAATCGTCGTGGAGGATTCTGGAGTATGAGTACATACGTAAGAGATCCATACTTGTTTGAATGGCTGGTATACGTACGGCTGTATGTATATATTCTGGTATGCACACATACTCTAATATAGGAGTATATACGTATATGCATGTGTACTCAAGTGATACGTTACTATACAGGTTTTCTAGCTATTTACGATATAAACACTAAAATAATTCCCTAAGTATATAGATATACTTCCACTGCACGTACAAGTATATAAATATATACTCATTTTTCTTATTAAAAGTATGCATCCATACTTTATTCAATGATGTTGTAAAGGGCCCATATTATAAGTCGAACTACCAATTCTAAATAAATAGCTAGAAAACATGTATAGTAACGTATCCCTTGAGTACACATGCATATACGTATATACTCCTATATTAGAGTATGTGTGCATACCAGAATATATACATACAGCCGTATAACAGCCATTCAAACAAGTATGGATCTCTTACGTATGTACTCATACTCCAGAATCCTCCACGACGATGATCTCCACAACGTCTTTATCCATACTGGCACGATCAACCTGAATCACAAGACCAACTTTTGATCTACAGAAACCTAAAGCCGAACGTATGGAGACATACTAACAAACAAAAACAAAGCAACATGCATATATAAGCAAGCCACCGTTTCCCAGATCCGTTTTTGCCGGTAATTAAATGGACACCGGCCTTTTTTAATTCACATATATACGTCCAGATAAATACGGAAGCCATATACCTACCTCCAACGTACAAACGGATCCATGTTACTCAGCCTGTTTACTCCACCCGTTAACTTACCGCCAGAGTATACTCTCAGTGGGAGTAGTTACTCCCGGGAGTATATATATATATATATATATATATATACTGAGTGGAAGTAAATAAGGTAATATGACACGATCCATAGCATGGTTAATTAATATAACCATGTGTATTCTTCAAACGGTAGTAGCTTCCATCTATTTTTAGGTCCTATATATGCTAAAGTATCTTTTCAAAATTCTTGAGGTTCTCACTGTTAAGTGTGCATGAGGGAAAACAAAAACATACATGAGGATGCCAGCAAAAACAAAATAATGTACTTTACTTTGGAAACCAATTTAAGAATCAAATGTGTTTCATGCTGGAAACAAGAAGAAACAAATTACTGTAATTTAGAAATTGTTTCCTAGGATATGGTTCTTTGCTACTCTAATCACAATAGTATACCATATATGCTTATGTTCATGCAGTCCGGCCAGTGTTCAAATAGGTCTCCATATTGCAAAATGTGGAAGGCCATGTAATGCCAAGTATGGTGGGGCTGTACTAGAATCCATTAGTTAGTTTGGAGTTCCTTTTGTAGATTTAATGCATGATAATGTAAGGTTGTGACTCATCAGCATTATAAACCAATGTAATTAAACATGTTTCGGACAATTCTATTTTCTAACTTGTAAAAAACAAAGTTGAAACAAAAGAGCCCTAATATTTAGTGTCACTAGGATGTAGTTAGTCAGTAGCCCCTTCACCTAATTGCAAAGGCGAAGCTTGGTTAAGACCAAGCTAGGCCATGGCCACCCCTGCTCAATGTGATCCCTATTGTCTAAGGTCTTGTTTAGTTCTGAAAACTTTTTGGTTTTCGGTACTGTAGCACTTTCGTTTTTATTTGACAATTATTGTCCAATCATAGACTAACTAGACTCAAAAGATTCATCTCGCGATTTATAGATAAACTGTGCAAGATATGACGGGGAATCTTCAAAAAAATTTGGTTTTTGGGTGAACTAAACAAGGCCTAAATAGTGATATTTTATGTTCATTAGTGTTCTAATCCTCAATTATATAGCTAGACTGCACCCCTAGTCCTTTGGTTAAGCTCAGTTGCCGCCTAGTTGATGACATAATATATGCCAAGTTATGCCAACATTGCCTTAAACAATTAATTAAAACACTTGTACAAATGTGCACACTTACTCCATTTTTAAAATTTACAAATTATATCTTACAACATAAAGCATGGTTCTTCAAAGATCTTGTCGAATTCCTATCATTCATAGTGGATGTATATATATAACATTCTTTGTGCCGCTTCCACACTAGAATTTAACAATCATAGGGGAACTACAATAAAATATGAAAATTTTAATGATGGTACAAGCCCATACATACTATTACTATCTAGTTGTATCAATAAAGTTGTACATGCATATATATACATACATATTTCCATGTGTCGCCGGTACTACTATAGCTAATTTTTTTCCTTTTATTTGTTACTTTTTATTACTTAATTATGTAAACACTTCTAGATGTATACACTCTAATGTGGAAAATGCTTGATGTTTTGGACAACGACATTGCCCATATTGTCTATAAAATATAATTTTGACTATGCATGTTATATATTCAAATATATTAAAAACATCTAGTAAACTTATAGTTTCATGAAAGTGGTATTCAAAATAAATTTTCGCAAATTATTTTCATGTTTTTATTTAGTAAAACATTTGATAGTCAAAAGTTTTAAAATTAGTTTGACCCCAAACAGTGACTAGAAGGTATATATATATGGAGTAGTTCGTTCAATCAAAAGTAGTCAAGGTCACTGACATTTCAAAGTATTTGAGTTACGACTTTGATCGTTATTATAGTTTCTATTAAAATGTTTTAATATCTCTACAAATTTATGAGAATATGAATTTCCTTTTCAAGCAAAAATCTGTGACTTTTACATTTTAGACTATAAATGTTCTAAATTTATTGATGGAAATTCTTTCAAGAGTTTGACTGAATCTTTGCTTAAAACATACAGAATTTTTTACTAGATGAAAAGATAATATACAAACGACTCGCCTATATCAACAGAGATATAACCATAAATTCTCCACCTATGGAGTCACTAAAAGGGAGGAAAATCTGTGAAAATGGCAAAGAAAATCAGAGAAACAATAATATTGAACTGAAGACTGCGAAAAATCCTCCATGCATGAGATCGAAAAGGCAAAAGGAGGAGGCAGTATATATTCTATAGTTGCTACAACTTCCAGAAAACACTGAGATATGATAGACGAATATTCTTCAGGAAAAAAAACTACGAAATGAAATGCTTCTGCATGCGGTTAAATAATGCACTGCACATCGGTTTATGCTGCTTACGCACATGGATGAAAGCATGACGTTGAGACTTCATAATATTGCATGCTGTATATTCTGAGCTGCTTGATATGACTGTACACGGGACTCAAGAAAGATGCGAGATAGCATTTCGAGATCTGAACAGTAAAGAAGATTTGTGTAGAGAATAATGGAACAGTAGCATCTAGACCAGCAGATGAGGGCTTCAAACAGCTCTCTAGTGACTGAAACCAGTGAGCTAAGCACACACATCAGCTCGTTTGGAAGATCAATTGAGTTGACAAAAACAAAGGAGATGCACAGTGTTATAAAACACAACGCATGCAGTAAAAATAAAACTTGGGAGTGGATAACTGGATATGGAATTTGGCAACTGGCCGGCAGTCTAGAAACAATGCTAAAAAGGGAAGGAAGAAGGCAGTAAATAATGGACTGATGTTTTTTACTCTTGCCTCTTATTGCAAGAGAACAAGTTGAAAAACACAAATCTTGTTTGAGGTACAGGTCTACTATCCATCAAGCTCACGAGATCTACCTTGGGAAGTGGAAGAACTGTAGTATGCATATGTATATAATTTTACGTAGTTGTGGTGAAGAAAAAACCTAAGTTTTGATGATGAACTGTAAGCAAAAGCGAGGATATATACTCCACTGATTCTTTTGAACAAAAATATGGCCATAATATCTTGTTCCTTGTACCATACAGAAGTAGTAGAACACAATTAATAGAGGGAGATCTAGGTTCATGTGGCCAGATCTTGGTTACCCCATACCACGCAGTGATCACACGAGAGGTACGTAGTAAGAGTAGATGTTAAATAAATGACGAGCAGCCAAGAAGGGAAAGGAAATCAGCCCCAGACCAAAAGGAAGATAGAAAATTTCCCAAAGAGATTGAGCTCAGGGACCATAAATTCCAAATCAAACGAGGACGAACAGACAGACAGCATGAATGCATGAAAACAAAGCCGCCAAAGACTAGAAAGAAGAGAGAGAAAGCTTTCCAAAGAGAGAGATACACAAGATCTGTGAGCAAATTGCGAATCTTCCAAGCCATAAATTTAGAGGGCAAATTTTGACAATAAAAAACGTATGCTCAAAGTGAAAGCGCACGGGAAGATGAGGGGAAAAAAGACCCAAAGTGCAGGTGTGTTGTGCTTTAGTATATTAATTAATTTCTCGTTCAATTTGGGGATAGATGCATGATGCGTTGCGGAATATACATAGATCACACAGGATGCATGCAGGTGCAGGCGGCGGCATGCGTGTGCGTCGTACCATGACGAGCTGGAGAACTCGAAGAGGCGGCCGCGGCCGGAGAAGATGATGAGCGCGACCTCGGCGTCGCACAGCAGCGACAGCTCGTACGCCTTCTTGAGCAGCCCGTTCCGGCGCTTGGCGAACGTCACCTGCCGGCTGATCTTGTTCTCGATCCGCTTCAGCTCCACCTTGCCGCGACCCATATCTTCCTAGCGAGCTTGTTTTGCGTCCCTCTTCTCTCTCTCTAGCTCTAAAGCTCTTTCCGGAGTCCTGGGTTGCTTTAAGCAGGCAGCACCGCAGCAGAGAGATATATGCTTATTGTGCGATAGATCGTACCCTTGGGGCCGGGCGAGGTGTGTGTTTTAGACTTTCAAAAAATTTTAAAATAGTCATTGTAGCACTTTCATTTGTATATGATAAATATTGTCCAATTATAGACTAACTAGTCTTAAAAGATTCATCTCGTAAATTATAGACAAACTGTGTAATTAGTTTTTGTTTTCGTATGTATTTAATACTCTATGCATGTGTTTAAAGATTTGATGCGACAGAGAATCTTAAAAAATTTTGAGTTTTTGGGAGGAACTAAACAAGGCCTAAACGCTTTTATTTGGAGAGTTTTTCCAACCTTCTGCCTCGCGCGCTCTCTCTCTCTCTTCAAACTCTCAAGTACGGAGTTTGTAAAATTTTTGTTTTTTGGCTACTGTAGCACTTTCGTTTTAATTTGACAAACATTGTCCAATTACGGAGTAACTAGGCTCAAAAGATTCATCACACAAATTACAGGTGAACTATGTAATTAGTTTTGTTATTTTCATTTATATTTAATGCTCCATGCATGCGACCAAAGATTTGATGTGACGGAGAATCTTAAAAATTTTTGCGAACTAAACAAGGCCTTATCGATCTATCTACTTGGCAGTGACGTCGTGATACTGATGATTCCACTCAAAAAAAACTTCAACTCATTCATCAAATATTTAGATATATGCATAAAATATTAAATAAAAATAAAAATAACTAATTATATAGTTTACATATATTTTATGAGATGGAACTTCGAATTTAATTAATCTATAATTAGATATTAATTGTTAATAATAGTTATAAATATATGGTGCAGTACTTGAAAACTTTTCTTGTCGTGAAGTAAACATCCATCAGCTAGCGACCGATCACTCGCCCACCACGGCACCACGAGGAGCTGTTGCTTTTTGCGAGGTGCATGGTGGCCTGGTGGGGGCCGCCCTCGAGGGCGAGGGGACGGGGCAGAGAGCGATAGCCGATTGATGTGCCGCCAGTTAGCCCGTACCAGCGCGCGCCCCTCTCGGCCTCGCTGCGTCTGCGTGCCGGTGCCCGTTGGCCGTTGCTGCTCGCTCGCGCTGGCGGACTGGCGTACGTCCAAACCGCAATTTATCTTTGCGAGGAGGACCGTAGGTGGAGCCGTTGTGACCGTGGTCGTGGAGCCATGCCGCATGCGGATGCAATAAAGGTTGCCGTACGCGGGTGAGTCGGAGAGAGAGAAGAGAGAGGGGAAGGCAGGAGCACTAGCCAGGCGAGCAGAGCACATGTCAGGAAGTGAGCGACGCGTGTCGACGCGCGTGCGGCTGGAGAGAGTTGGAACCGACAGGACTGACCCCATGCCCTGCTGGGTCTAGGGGCGTAGGACTTCGGCTCTAGGCTTTGTAGGACTTCGGCTTTCTTTCCTGTCAGGGTTTTTCTTTTGGCTGCTCTCTGCTACAGTGTTTCCCCTTGTTTTTATCTAGGGAAACAATTGGAGCCTCCACGGTTATGTACGTAGCTCAATTTCAAAATGCGTGTGAAGTTTACCCAACTTCGATCCGTATTCCGTTGGATGTCTCTCTTGGGCCTTGTTCAGTTCCCAAAAAATTTTGCAAAATTTTTCAGATTCTTCGTCACATCGAATCTTTAGATGCATGCATGGAGTATTAAATATAGACGAAAATAAAAACTAATTGCACATTTTGATCGGAATTGACGAGACGAATCTTTTAAGCCTAGTTAGTCCATGATTGGACAATATCTATCAAATACAAACGAAAATGCTACAGTACCCATTTTGCAAATTTTTTTGCAACTAAACAAGGCCTTGTTTTGCGGCTTCAATCAGATTTAGTGCCCATTAGCTAAGGGTTCCCTGCAGCTGTAGGTTTAAACTATAAGAGAAGAATGTTTAGTTGGTTTGCTCACATGTTCCGCCCTACATCCACCAATGTAGAAATACGCTGGCATAGCCATCACTCTCGGGCTAAGTTCCGCAGATGCATGATGATCTAGAGGGGCCCACGTGTCAGTCACACACGACATTCAAGTTGCATCTGCTCGTTTTCTTGCATCCACACATACCTTACCAAACACCTTCTTTTCCTAGAATACGGTTCCACTTAACTTGCATCCACTCGACTAGGATATACGATACAACCTTCATCCATGAACCAAATACACCCTTATAGAAAGTGGCTTGGCTAGTCTTCTTTCGAGTAAGCCTAAAAAATGTATCCTTATTTTATGCATATGTCATAGAGAAACTAGAATTTTTAGTCCCTGAACGCATATTTTATCCCTATGGACACTTCCTAGTGACTGAGATCACTAGATCTCGTGATTGATAGAGTCACAAACTCATTGTCACTACTACTCAAAAGATTAACAGAGATGGGCAGAAAAAGCATTAACCGAGGCGTTTTGGCCAACCGCCTCTGATGAGAGGTCGCAGTTAATGGAACCTTTTCCGAGGCAATTTGATGTCCACCTCGGTTAATAAAATAAAATAAAATAAAATAAAAATAAAAATAAAAAGGAAAACCCTAGATGGCCCACCGAGCCCATCTATGGGCTTGTCGAGCCCATCCATGGGCAGCCGCCGCCGCTCGTGGATCCGCCTGCAGTTCACCGGATCCGACCACTGCAGCCACGCCAAAGGAGCACTGTCATCCCGCCTCGCCGCGGCTGTTGCGGGTGGTCCCCGCCGTGGCCCGTGCTACTCGCTAGTGCCACCAAAAGAGGGGAAGGTCACCGTCGTAGAGAAAGGATCCGCCACCGGGGAGGACGAATCCATCGCTAGGGAGGGCAGATCTGCCATCGGGGACGCCGAATCTGCCGCTGAGGAGGTCGGAGAAGCGATGCTGTGGAGGGAGGGGAGGAGGGGTGTGCTGCCGCTGTGTCCGCCCCGTGACCATAGAGTGAGAGGAGGAGGTGTGTTCCGCCAATGGAGAGCCGAGTAGCCACGTGTCATCGTTGGGACAGGCCTCCCCGGGCCACCGCCGGGAGAGGCCAGGCCTCCCACGCCATGGAGGGAGGGGAGGGGAATTGGTAGAGGGTGGAGGGGAGAGAGAGAGAGAGAGGAGGGGATCGAGATGGGAGTGAGGGAAGGAGGGGTTCGGGTCTGAGAGATCGAGGGAGGGCAGGTGGGGCTCTGAGAGGCAGAGTGAGGGAGTTAGGTTTTGTTCGTAATGAGGTTTATATATTAGAGCTAGTAATGGGCTGTGTGGGCTAGCGGGCTAGGATTGATTCACCGAGGCAATTGCATTACAATAAACTACCTCAGTTAATTATTTACCAAGATAGTTGCATATATTAGGATGACCGCCTCGGTTAATCTATATTAACCGAGGCGGGTGTTCTACAATGCCTGCCTCGATAAATTGATTAATCGAGGCAATTATTTATAACCGCCTCGTTTAATGCCTACCATTAACCAAGGTGGCTGCAACCCTGCCCGCCTTATGTATCTATCTGTTTAACTGAAAGATGGTAAATAGATTGCAAACCCTACCCACCTTATGTATCTATCTGTCCGCCTTTCATGGATCAATTCCCATGAAAGATAGATTCAAAAACATGTTAGTTAGGTTGGTTGCTTTTCATAAATTTTATTGTCTTATGTATCTATCTGTTTAACTGAAAGTAACATATAGTGCATCTCTGTTGTGTTTGTGAAAAGTTTATAATTCACTAGTTCAGTGTAATGCACTTTTTGGTCTTATCATGATTCACTCGTTTTAGTAATTCCGAACTAGTCATTCCTTATTGCAATTTATAGCATATTAATAGTAATTGTTTCACTATGGTTTTTATGTATCTTTTTGCTTAACTTTTGCTTTCTTGAATTTATAGGTAGTTGAGGAATGGATCAAACAGATCACTTCTATTTGATTGAACTAGAGAAATAGTTTCTTTTCATCTCCAATCCATATTTGTGACACTGAATATATTATTCATGCTGGGCATGAAGATATCATATTTGTAATATATATGCAATGATAGATCTATTTCAATCCATATATGTACACTAAGTGTATGGTTCATTTGGAAATCAATTGTTACATGCCCATTATGTTATTTGAATCCAACCTTATGATCCTTTTATAATATGATTTGAGTTGTTATTCGAATGAATAAAATTAAATTTAAGAAAAAAAATCAGTTTCTATCGCTTTAGTCATGTCGGTATTCTTTTGTTTGTGCACATCGACATGGAAATGACTTTCTAATTTTCCCACCAATTTTGCATCAATAGGAGGGAATTCTGTTTTCTAGTAGTGAAGATCCCAAAGAGTTTGTTTTAGCTTGTATGGGTGTTCATTATTGTAGCTTGCATTTGTATATGATACGAGAATGAGAGCCGTGTGACGTGTCTAAAATGGCTAATTCTGCAGTGCGGTCCATCACCAAATGTTGTACAGCAATACAATTAAGTATGGCCGCTGGTGGGGACTTTATTAAGCAAAGGGACTATGACCATGCTTGCTAGCTTGGTGCATGGTGGCCTAGCTATGACCATGCTTGCTAGGTGGTGGCCTCATGCATATGCTCACAGCTCCCTTTCATAAGACCGAGTAGTGTGGTTTATATAAACGTACTGATTTACTAGGTAGTAGAAATAAAACAGGGGGCAGAAGTTGAATAACTTGGCAATTGCACCAAGTTTTGCCCACGGATATGTTCATGCCCTGTATAAATTTTGTGTGACTACGCCAGTAAGTTCAATGCGTGTAATTAGCTAGTAGTCATCCAAAATCTAGTAAAACATGATGAAACGATGTATATATTGTTTGCCTGTCTCAGGCCATATATTGCATAAAATTAAATATATTTATGTTCTGTGTTGATTTGCAACTTAATGGTCATATAACAGCATCTACATCTCTCACGTACACATATAGAGGATGTCCCAATATACATGCATCATTGCCGGTATGCAGAGATCCACACACACCGTTTAGAATGAAGCCATACGTTATCCCGACAGGACTATAAAAATAATCTCCTGCCAGAGGAAAACGACGAGTTAGCCTCTCCTATACTAGTCTAAGGCCTTGTTTAGTTCCCAAAAATTTTGCAAAATTTTTCAGATTTCCCGTCACATCGAATCTTTAGACGTATGCATGGAGTATTAAATATAAATGAAAATAAAAACTAATTGCACAGTTTGGTCGGAATTGACGAGATGAATCTTTTGAGCCTAGTTATTCCATAATTAGACAATATTTGTCAAATACAAACGAAAGTGCTACTATTCCTATTTTGCAAAAAAAATTGGAAGTAAACAAGGCCTAAAGGTATCAGAAATTCAGAATATAATAACCAATTTTTAATATACCCCATAGTTCATATCATGTGCAGTGTATGATTTCGTCAGGGTAAACCATTTGTTGTTTATTTCAGGATGGTCCATTTCAAATCCGACGGCGTCGTCATTTCTCAAATAAAACACCATGCAACAAACTAATATATTATCTCGCGCAAAATGCCACCTGCAAAGTAATATATCTTTCCATTTCCTAATGTACTTGTGTTGTTACTCGCAACTGTTATAAAGAAATTAAATGTTATCCACTATGTTTACCTTGGCGCCGCATGCGCGCGTACTATTCCGGTCATCTCCCGGCAGCTATCAAAGAAAACGGCCCGTGGCCCGTGTGCACTAGTGCCTGCAGGACCTTCTCAAAGTAGGTAATCGTGTTTTCTGAATTCAGTTAAATATCTTGCACAGCCAGTGTTTTTCTGAATTCAGTTAGTCTTGTTTAGTTACATTTGAAATTTAAAAATTTTTCAATATTCTATATCACATCAAATCTTGCGGCACATGCACATAGCATTAAATATATATAAAAATAACTAATTGTATAGTTTATCTGTAATTTGTAAGACGAATCTTTTGAGCCTAATTAGTCTATAGTTGAACAATAATTGACATATACAAACGAAAGTGTTATAGTACCAAAACATTTGGTCCAGGTAACTAAATATCAAATGCACAGCAGCACGCCAGTAGTACATCGCATACACATCGTCTTTAATTCATGGAGAAAAACTGGAAAAGGTTGTGAGGAGACAAAAGAGTACTTGTTGCCGCGGTCTCGCGGTCGCGGGGAAGCATTTCTCTCTTTTCTTTGCTTCTTGCGTGGGCGGGGGAAGTACTTGGCTGGATGCAGTCGCTGACTCGCTGTTGCATCAGTGGTCTCACCAGTCACCACAGACACAGGCGGACAGGCCCAGTCCAGCAGTCCTAGATCCCCGAGCAACAGCTACCAGGCTCGTGGAGTGGTGACTGGCGCCTGGCACAGGCACTGCACAGCACAGCAGCAGCGTTCCAGCCTGTGTTCGCTTGGTGCAGCTGCAGCAGTATGGTGTGCGCCACAGCCCACAGCGCCAGCCCCAAGCGCAGGGGCAACCGAGCCGGTGAGGAGGCCGTCGCAGTCGGAGAGCAAAAATAGCAGCAAGAGGGCAAAAGTAATAATAAAGCGTGAGGGGCCAGGATCACGAGGGCAGGAGGGACCCGCGACCCCATACGTGAACAGTGTGCAGCACTAGATGCCCCGCGCTTTCGGCTCCATCGGGCGCGCAACAAATGACATTTGTACGCCATGCAACTACCCGGCAATCATGGTCGTTCGTGAATCCGTGACGGCACTGGGCACTGGGCCTTGCGCAGCACAGCAGCACTGCCCATTGGCCATTGCCCAAGCTCCGTTTACAGTTCCTCGCAGCATTCAAGCTGCCTTGCTTGCTCCTTTCCATGCATTGACACTACCAGGCAGGCTGTCCTATATAAAGTGATGTTTTCATACACAACATTTATTTCATATGGAACTAAAAAGAAGAGCAGGCAAAGAATAAGGGAATACAAATGGAGCAAGAAGCATGGTGGAGCCTTGGAGTTAAACGATCGGAGGCAAGTAACTAATACGAGGATGCACAAAGGGCACTCTCGGCATTTTTCCAAATCATGGCTGCTTTGCAGTATTTGAGCTGATCTTTACTCAAAATACAAAAACTACATAGGAAATACCAAAATTTTTTAAAATGAAAATCAGGAACAATAGCTTTCAGTGAAACCAGACCCGCAGATTGGGTCAGCTGGCTGCAGTTCGGTGATGTGTGCCTAGCGAATCTCTCCGTTTGCTATTGTCTTGACCTTGCAGACTCCAGCCGAGGTAGTGAAGGGCACATCTTTGTAGCACGCCACGAGCTCACCGTTGCTGTGCAGCTCGGCGGCCAGCTTCTCCCACGTCTTGCTCTTGCCACTGAGGGAAGCCTCGGGCTCCCCCGAGTACCCAGCAAAGGTAACACGCTCCCCAACGGCAGCAGATTCGGGTGGCTCCACCAACTCAACCTTTACAGAGAGCGCGAGCATAAACAGAAATCAAAATGACTGGTACTGTCTTGCATTGACGATTTCCAGTTGAGGGCTTAAAACGGTTACGTGTAAAGTTTATTGGATAAGAAGGTTAATATAGATGCTCTCACCTTCGTGTGGTCCTCATTGGATGCAGCCAAAACCATCGCATGCGATTTTATACCACGCATTGCCACCGGTTTCAGATTGCAGAGTACGCAAACCTTCCGGTTCTGCTAATCCATAACAGATGCTAAGTGATACAATACATCAAAAGACAGTATCTAGAAAGATCAAAATGATGCTTAGAAAAGGCAACCTGCATTTCTTCAAGAGGTATGAATTTGACAAGGCCGCTGACCACTGTTCTTGGTGCGCCCTCTCCAACATCAATCTCCTCCACATAAAGCGAATCAGCATCTGGATGCTTCTCTGCTTTTCTGATAAGCCCCACTCTAATATCCAATTTTGCAACTGTAATGTCAGCCTCAGCTGTCTTCGATTTTGAGCCACCAGATTGTTTCTTTGGTTCCTTTTTTGTTCCTCCATCTGAAAGAGACGAGAGGAAAGCTAAACAATTGACTCATTGAAATTTGGAAATAGCTTTGGAGAATGTAATCCAAATAGGAGTCAAATCACTTCAAACAGAAAAAGGTTGCAATCTGCCATGGAAACATGCATTCCAATCGCAGTAGTTTAAGGAAATATATGAGTACATGATACACCAATGAGTAGCACAGCAACAAGGATTTTTCTGTTTGTCCCCATATGTGCAACGAAAAAAACAGTTTCTCCAAATGACCCTAGCCAGCATAAGGAGAATAAACATCGAGATTAATACCAGATAATTTTGTGCCCTTGAGCTTGTTAGCAACTTTGTTGGCTTCAGCATCAGCTGCTGCTTTTGAGCTTCTCTCAGCTTGACTCCCTGCATAGTTTTCTCTATGGAGAACTACATCTTCATCTTTCTGCATTCAAATATCAAGTTAAGGTATGTAAAATTATGGCCCAGTGGTGAAAATATTTCTGAAAAAGCAAAGACGCACCAATTCCTTGAACAGAGGTGCGGGCTTCCCTATTTTGTGCCCAGCTGGTACAAAATCCCAAGGAGTTTTTGCCTTTGCAATTTCTCCCTTTTCTTCACTAAATGACAGATTTTCTTCTGGACATAAATTTAATTGACGCAGCACCTTTGCAAAAGGATCACATCATGAGATTCAAGTGACAAACATTAGTCCAATTAAGTCGGGCAAGATACAGTGACAACTAGGATCATACTTCATCAGAAAAGGAGGGCATGAAAGGCTCCAGAAGACAGGCAAGCAGGTAGACAAGACCAACTGAAGTTTTCATCACGATCGCACATGATGCAGGATCTTCCTTGTAAAGTTTCCAAAACTGGCTCTCCTACATTGATTAAGCAACAAAAGATAACTAAAAGTCAGTATAGTCTACAGGGGAAAAAATAAACAAAAACAAAGGCAGAACGAGATTTACTTGCAGATACGCATTTCCATCACTAGAAATGCCCATTGCACTCTTCAGTCCTTGTTTCAGTTTAACCTGTCATGAAGGGACACACTTTATAAAACCTAGCAGTTTGCATGACTATAGGTGGCTAAACATGCAGTGCTGGAACTGTTCTGTCAATAGTTCAAAATAAGGTACCTTTTCCATTGCGTCGAGATATTGCTCAACCCATTTACTGGTTTTTTCTGCAAGCGTCTTTGTCAATGGGTGTGTGCTCGCATTAGGAGCATCGGGTACAACAGAATCATATCCAGCTCCTACAAAAACAGAAATGTCAAATAAGAACAATGATGAATCATGGATGATTAATCTATCAATAATCCACGTACACATAAAGATGTATGATTCAGACTGTGACTAACCAGCTGGTTTTGCAACAAAACTTAGCACACGATTAATGAAGTTTCCCAAGTTATTCAGCAACTCGCTGTTCAATTTCGCTTGCAAATCAGCCCAAGTAAAGAGTGTATCTGATGCCTGAGTAAATCAGATCAAACATGTTACATGTCAAAAAGTTGTGTGTACTATCATAAACTTGAACATCACAACCTTCTATACTGACCTCAGGGCGATTCATAAGCAAGTAGTATCGCCATACTTCAGGAGGGATATTTGTATCCTTTGCATCATTACCAAAGACTCCAATACCCTTACTCTTGGAAAATTTTCCTACAGATACAATAATTTCCATGCATATACATCAGAATTTTTTTTATGAAGCACAAACAAAATTCAAAGGCACATTAGACAGTAGTGAATTAGCCATGCTCCTATACAGTAGGCCATCTAAGAGAAACAACATAAACTATATATTGATGATCAGAAATAATGGCTAAATAGACACTGTATGGTGTGTACCATATATGGATTTAACAAAACTCGACTGCCCGAGGAGGGGGGAGGGGCAATGCCCATTACAATAAGTAGTTGTACCAGGATTCGAACGCAGACCGACAAGGGTAGACCCCCAAGCACACTGCTCTAACCAGTATAACTCACACATTTACAGAATCAATTCTATGAAGAACAACAAAAATTCAAAAGCGCATTGGATCATAGCGAATTAGCCATGCTCCTATGCAGTAGGGCATTTAAGAGAAACCATTATAAATTATATTTATCAGAAGCAATGTTTAAATTGGTAGCTTGGTACAACTGTACGACAAATGAAGACTACGAGAAGCATGTCTAAAGGCAAAAGCCAGAACAGCAAGGAGAATGAAAAGCTACAGTAATTTAACATATCCGGCAATTTTGATGCATAAGCACAAATCCAGCTTCATGCCACTATTTTCTTGCACCATAAGTTCAATGAGGAGTTAAACAAACATATGGGAAAAAAAGGAACAAAAAATATGATGTAACCACATGAACTAATGACCCACATGAACTGAGCATGAATCAACATTTTAGATAAGAAATATGTAACCACCATATGATGTACCTGCTTCATAATTTAAATATTCAGTAACACTTATCGTCTTCATCATTGTCCACTTTTCCCCAGTTCCAAGTAGCGTTGAAGGGAACATGATCTAGAAAGAGCATTTCATCAAATAGAAGCTTGATCCAAAAGTACAGGCATAAGAAAAAAATTGCACTAGTCAAAACTGCAAGCGACAAACTTAAAAGCATGGACATTAGTTTTATTCAAATCCTTAATTGGGTGCTGGAATCTAAGGTAAGGTGAAATTGCCCTTAATGATAATAAAGAAATGAATTTGATCAATTATGGAACAAAATTGCATAAAGACTGGTCAACCATTCACTTTCGGCAAGAATTTAGAGTTTAATATGCATGCTATGTTATATGTTTGGTGAATTATAGAACAAAATTGAATAAAGACTGGTCAACCATTTACTTTTGGCTAGAATTCAGAGTTTAATATGCACGCTATGTTATATGTCGAAACCCAACCAAACTGTACCCAGAGTATGGCAATCTGTACAGAGCAATTACTTTTCATAGTTGTCCTTGAAGCTATAGGAATATCATGAAAGGGCAAAAGGATCTCGTTATTTTTAGAGATCCTGTCATGACAAAACAATATCAAAGTTAGAAAAAAACTGCTGCAATGGCATAGTCATTTTACCGTGTGAAATGGCACATTATCTTTGCCCATAAACTGAAACAATTCTACATTATCAGGATTCTTCCACCACTTCTCCCACTCAGGTGTATAGGATGCCGTAATAGACACATAGCCGATAGGTGCATCAAACCAAACATAGAACACCTGAAAATAATCAAAATGAGAAAACTGGATAATCTGGTAAATGCAGAAATGCATAATTTCTATGCCCAAACCTTGTCTTTATACTTCTCGTGAGGAACAGGAACACCCCATTTAAGATCTCTGGTGATGCAGCGTGGCTTTAGCCCTTCCTTCAGCCATGCATTTGTTGCTTGAATAGCATTTTGACTCCACGAACCAGCAACTGAAGTTTCATTGATGTAGTTTACCAGCTTGTCTCTCAATAGAGGAAGCTCTAAAAATAAGTGATCCGTGTCACGAATACGTGGAGTATTCTTACAAACCTACATGGAAAGTCACAATACAAGAAGGCAATTTATAATTCACAATTTTATGACACATTATACGCTTAAATCAATTATGCTGACAGAGACAAATATGGCAGAGCACAGTAAGTACTGTACATGCTTACCTTGCACTTTGGGTCAATAAGTTCAGTTGGATTCAACAAGGTGCTGCATGTTTCACACTGATCTCCTCGTGCTGATGCGTTGCAGGCTTTGTTCGGGCATGTTCCTTCAACAAGTCTATCGGCTAAAAATTTTTGGCACGTATCGCAGTAAAGCTGCAATGCAGGTAAGAATCGTATAAAAGAAACAACATACAAAGATAAATATACAAGTACAGCACCAAGAATAAGTTATACCTGCTGCATGGTATTTTCTGTGAGCCAATTATTTTCCATCAATTTATGGAAAATTGCATGGCAGACTTCTGTCTGCTCAGGAGAAGATGTCCGCCCAAACTTGTCAAATTTTATGTTAAACCACTTGTAAACTTCATTGTGGATAGCATGGTACCTACATTTTTCAGAAGGGAAAGCTTCTTATGAAGAAAGCGAATTTTTTTTATTATGCAATATAAGCATGTTTACAGGAAATGGATATAGCAAAGCACAACTGGAACATTTATGGGTATAAGTTACAAAACAAAGTAAATACAGTGGATACCATAGAAGCCCAATTTTCAAATATATGGAAGACATAATTGATGAACTCTTAACAAAATTGCAGCATTACATGCATTGAGCACTTCCATATTGAACACACACAACAAAAATCACATGATCAATAATTAAGTTATCAATCTCAAATATAGGTCGTTTAGAACAGGGGGACAGGGTCACGGTTTCAATGTAACGCTTTGACTTGCAATTTTGTTAAAATATACTATTTTAAACAGGGAATATTGTGTTATGAATGTTTTCCATAATGAATATAATAACATCAACCACATGTAGTAAATCTATGCTAGTTTCATTTTCGTATACTAGGTCCAAGTTAAGAAAGTCTGCATAGAATCCTAAAACAACCTACATTTCGAATCAGAGTTAGTATTCCATAAATCAGATCATTCAACAACAGAAATCTAGGCATCAACTAGCTATTGCACTGCTAGTCCTGTTAAATGTGATTCAGGAAAAGTCTAACCAAAATTCAACAATAGAATCAGTTTAAGCAAACAAATCTACTGATATGCAAATAATTTATCATTCTGGCTCACAAGGGCAGGTGCAGCTCATGGCTCTTAACAGACATTACGAGCAGTTAACAAATTCTCTTGCCGTGGAGTGCAGGCAGTTGCATGACGAATTGGAGCTCGGGCAGGCGCTGGGACCAAGCCACCAACGCCTGGCCTTCTATCAAATTCTCTTGCGATGGAGTGCAGGTAGTTGCATGACGAATAGGGGCTCGGGCAGGTGTTGGGACCAAGCCACCACGGCCTGGCCTTCTATCAAGACTGAACTGTCGGACACCTACCCGAGCGCCGAAAATAAATAACTGAAATCTGATAAATGCTTAAACAAGCTCCTAAATTTAAGCACCTGTCAAATGATTAGTTCCATTGTAGCCTAGGACTATTGCAGAGAAGCTTAAGGCTGTGACATTTGTTCTCTCTCTTTAAGAGGCCACGCACCCTAAGTCCCTGCTTATTAGCTTACTATAGTTCTCAAGTATCGTAGCTGCACATTAACATAATTTCGTTCTACTGCAACTTCATAACACTAAATTTCTAGACAACACATGAGGAATTTCCAAGTAATTTATGTCACATACAGATTCAGAAATCCACCCACTCCGTCAGGTTGCACTGAACCTAAACCCCAAATAAGACAGCTCGAGAGGAATTAAACCAAACAAATTTGTCAACAAGTAGTAGGAAAGGTGATGACAAATAGAGGCGTGCTTACTTGTCGCAGATCTCCTTGGGCGTGCACTTCTCCTCCATGGCCTTAGTCTCGGTGGCGGTGCCATACTCGTCAGTCCCGCATATGTAAATAGCGTTGTAACCCCGGAGCCGGCAGTATCGAGCGAACACGTCGGCGCTGAGCACACCTGCGCACACGACCATCGAATTGAATCCCCATCAGAGGGAAAAACAGGAAAGGGAGAGAAACGGATGAGAAAAAATTGGGGGCCGGTGGATGCTCACAGCCGATGATGTTCCCGAGGTGGGGGACGTTATTGACATACGGAAGTGCGCTGGTGATAAGTATGTTGCGGCGGCCGGGAATCGGCAGCTTCGGCGGCGGTGGCGGCGCCATCGGGATAGGAGGGGGTTTAGGGCTAACAGGATGGTTCGTTGTGCGAGTGGGATCACTCTGTCTCGTCTCAAGCCTAGACCCGTTAAACGTCCTGGCCCTCTGGCCACGGGTCCCACCTGTCAGTAATAGCTCGAATCGTAAAGCACATCCTCTGATGATCGGATGACATATGCTCTGCCGCGGGCGGCGGCACGGACGCAACCGCGCTAGTCGTCGGCCCGACTGCCCCCGGCTCGCCGGCGCCGGCGCCGGCGGCTCCGACACCTGGGCGTAATCGATGACTCCATTGTCTCCGTCAATCCTACCGATCAGAAAAAGTTAGGGAATAGTAAGATGCAGCTAACTAGGGCTACCTTTGTTTGTGGGTAAGTTTTAGTACGGTAACTCCTAATAAAGTTGGCAGTTTGCGTGTTTTGATCAATTCGTTTATTTTGGCTGCCAAGTGCTGACTCACAGCGCCTTTTGGTGCTTCGATTACGTGTTTTGTCATCGAGTGAACTTTGAGCATTTCAGGACAGAGAAAATATCAACTCTGAATATCTTGTTGGTTGGTATCCTGGTGTGTAGTTTGAAGCATAGTCACAAAGTTCCCAGATAGACGGGTCGAAGAACGAAATTAAAGAACGTGGTTTACCAGAGTTTTTTACATGGTCGGATCAAAAATGATCCTGCATACTCAGAACAAAGATGGCGTTTCTAGGTCGACGGCTGATGCGTTGGATCTCATCCTCAGTGACTATAATTTTAAGAAATTTTGGTTGTGGTTTGATCATACCGAGCAAGGTTTTGTAACTGAAACCTGAAGAATTTCAAACTCAACTCAACCTTTTGCGCGACTGCTGTGCTCGAATTTGCCAGTATGACATCAGATGGTGGACTTTAACCTGGAATTGAAAGCATTTAATACAGAGGACTCCAAGCTTTTGATGCAGGCGTCCACAACAAGATACTGTTCACTTATCCTCTTATGACACGAAGGGCACTTCGTTCAGTCTTCGGTACTTTCAAAAGCTGCTTAATGAACTTCACTTTATTCTCTGTTTGTTGAAAAAGGGAACTGTCAAAGATAACAACAGAGCCTTTTGTGAAACTGAAACAACTATAAAAGATTAGGTCGTGGCCTCTAGAAAACGAGCACATTCTGTGACGCACTGATCAACTAATGTATACCTAGCGGTAGAGTGCATGTTTTAGTGGTTAACCTTCTATGTATTCTAGATTTCCTTTTCTGTTGCTGTAGGCACGTTCTGTTGCTTCCTGAAAATACTAAGAGTTCCAAACAAAAAGATCCAAGATGGTAATGGATAAAAGGATTATTGAGAACCACATTTTTGTAGCTTAACCTACAATTTAGTACCATTGTCAAGTACCATTACTTCATAATCATGGGGCACTCAGGAAATAAAGTCCATTGCACATTGGATTGAGAAGGAAAGGTACAAGCAATTAACACGCTAGTACATCGTGTTGTTTGGTTCGTGTCACATTACTAAAAGCTGAGCACATGTGTCCCTGATCCATAGTAAGGACACAATGAGCACTCTGCAGCTTCACCTACAAATTAACCTTGGTGTGGGCTATCACTTTGTAATCACTACAGCAACATTAATGTCCACAGGCAAAGGAATGAAAAGGAAATGCACCGAGACGCTCAGAACATCACTACATCATGCGGGGTTAGGTCTGCGTCCAAAATTCAGAAAAATCATGTTTATGATTGAAATTATTGGCTCTAGACAAGCACGATTAGTGGGTTAATCTTGATCTGACTATTAACAACTAGCACTGACGTCGTCATATCCTGAATTCTGACCCCCATATCTATGTTTCCAACAACCAATTCATGCATCACCATTAGCTCAATAGGTGGTAATAATGCAAAGTATATTATATTATTCCTATTTCTGGCTAATTGTATCAGCTCCGCTTGGGGTTGAAATGAAGCAACAAATTTCATTTCACTGAATAATCAACATCTTTGTTTCGTGTTTTATGCCTTTGCGCTACGCCTACCAAAGGAGTCTTTCTAGGGGTTAGCACCGCAAACCTAGTGTCACTTTTTAGCTAAAAACAAATTGATCACGTGGGAAAAGATTATTGTCATTTTCCTCGCAAAAGAGAGGTGGTTCTAGAGTAGCTAGGCTTATAAAGAAAGATAAATTTTGTGCTAGCACCGTGAACGTTTCTACCCCATCCAAGGAGGTTGGATCCCTTAATCCCCTCCAACCCCCTTGGTTTGAGGTAGAAATGAACAAGACCAAAAAGTGGGAAAAGCTATAATAAATTATTTTCTTAGTCTGATCAGATAAATCAGCTAGTACCAAGCTCAAAAGTATCCAATCCTACCACATCTATGTTGATCAGACTAGTCAGAAAATCCAGTTTCTAATAATTAACTTCTTATCCTTGCTGCCGACAATCCACTAACTAACACAGGATACTGGAAGAAGGCAAAAAAAAAAACACAGTTCCACACGTTTCTAAGACCCAAAGATTGATTTGCATAGATTTTATCCAGAGCTTTCACAATAATTTGATTATTGAGTATTGAGTAAATCTAAAGCAACTACTACTACTATCCGGTCTTCTAAACATGTTTTAACAAGAAAATATGCTTATAACCTACTAACTAGCTAGGGGATATGTAAGGCGGAAGTTATTGGAATTTGGAAAAGAGCAGAGACCCAAGAACAGGTCCACGCGTCTGAACACCCAGAATTGATTGATTTCTCCAGACTTCATCTAAAATTTCCAAACTATTTCGACTTCCGTGAGTGAGCTAGTTACTAACATTATCTTGAAAAAAATATCTTTGCAGAGAGACCTATTCATCAGCCCTCTCAAGAAAAAAGATATTTCCAAACCATATTGAATACTTTTATCACTGAAAAGTATTCAATATCTAATATATATATGGGCATGACCTGGCTCCCTTCAGAAATAAAATATGTGCATGAACTACTGACTGATAAGTAAGATTATCTCACGGAAGGGGTAGGTTAGAACTTGGTTGGCTCCACCTTTTTGCTAAGAGTATTTTAGTGTCCTGATGCTATTTTTTTTTATACGAGAAGCAAAGCCTCCTCTCCTTACCTTAAAAGACTTTATGCCCGCAAATCCCCGGTGCTTCGTCCCTCCTCTGCCATTTGGAACCTTGGAGTTCATGCTCATCCAATCCAATGAGTAATTCTGTGGCGAAGCAGACGACAAAGGGAAGGCTCCTTCCCTCGTCAACATCAGTAATGGGGCGTTACACGCTTCAGTGTGCATCAATACATCCATGGTTGCTCCTCACCGACGGTTACGATATGCGGCGCAGCTGCTTTTGGGTTCTGATCAGGTGCATTGTTTGCAGTGTACCTTAGAAGAGATCCTTTTCTGCTCAGCTAATTAATCCCTAACAATATCCATTGCCCAATCAACGTTGCATTTAACACATTGTCCTGTCACCCTGCGTGTTCACAGAGAAGATTGATCACCTTCGATTAATCATACCAGGCTTTTAACTGCTTGATACCTTTTTTCTGAAATATCTAACCAAGGACAGTTAGTTCGGTGTGATGCCACACTTTACCGACCTCCTCCTTCTCTTCTTGAATAATTAATATTGCAGTAAAAGATGGAAACTGAAAATGGCATATGTTTAAAATAACGTGCATATTAGCGCATCGAGAATTCAAGATGTCCTGTCTCAACAGCTCACTTGCTTGCTTGGAGCAAATGTTTGTTTGCAGCGCAACACGGCTCCAAGAAAAGGTCGCCGAAATTTGCGTCGCTCTCATGCCAGGTCGGTCTGTGTGTGCTCTGCCTCTACTAGTGAGGTGACTTTGGGACATGGCTCCATTTGTCACCCGGCCCCGGCCGCGGGCCGCGGGCCGTGCCTTCTCTTCAACAGCACTCATCCGGACTCCACTTCACGGTCAATTTCCTCACGTAAGCCAAGCAAGGGACAGTGGGGTGATCCTGAAGAAACCTGCAGCGCCATATAATCCCAACCACACCGCCTCGTTTGGGTGTGCAGTTCTTCTTCCTCTCCTGATTAGGTGAGAACAGAAGACACAGTGCTAGCGCTATAGCGGCTAGAGGTGTAGCTATAGCTTGTGGCAGCTAGCATTGCCACAGAGAGAAAGAGATGGGCAGCTTGGGAGAGGTGGATCATGGCAAGGAGATGTTCCATGGCCATGGCCATTCTGATCCTGTCGTCGACGAGCTCAACCGTCTGCAGAATCTCCTCAGAGGTTTGTTTATGTTTTACATAGCACATATGCATGCATATATGATCGTTGTTAGACCTAGGATGATCAGTGAACCCATACCTCGTCTTCAGTTAGGCTACACTTTTCTTCCATAACAAACACTGATGATGCTGCATTGCGCAATTCGAATCATGGATAAGTTACGGTGATTCCAATTACTATGGCCTGATTATATATTGCAGCATTACAGATCGTGCTAGTATATAGTCGTATGATCACAGTGCATACACACGTTGAATTTTGCATACTCTAAGGCCTTGTTTAGTTCACCCCAAAACCAAAATCTTTTCAAGATTCTCCGTCACATCGAATCTTACGCCACATGCATGGAGTATTAAATATAGACGAAAATAAAAACTAATTGCTCAGTTTAACTGAGATGAATCTTTTAAGTCTAGTTACTCTATAATATAGTGTTTGTCAAATAAAAACGAAAGTGCTACAGTTCCGAAAACTTTTCAGTTTTCAAAACTAAACAAGGCCTTATTAGTAGTTTAAGAGCTATCGATTTGCGAACACCCCTCCCCAACCCCCCCCCAAGGCCGAGGCGGGGAAAAACATATGCATCATGCAGATTTCTTTTTTCTTCTGTTATGGAAATTTGCATTAATACAGCTTTATATATATGACCAAGTCTTATAGTTTTACCTCAAAAAAACCCAAGTCTTATAGTTAGGTTAGAGTCTGGGAAGAAGCGGCTTTCACCTCTTGTGAAAAAAAGGCTAATTAAAACAAGCGGTGCACAGTTTTAAAATATACGAGTTTACCTAGCTGATTGACGATCGATTGAACTGCCTGATATGAATTACTCGCTTAATTTTATTCCAGGGAAAACACTACAGTTATTAAAAATATACCATATGCCGTTCCAGTTCACCTGGATTACTCTTTAATATAGCTATTGAAATTAACTTAGCAGTGATCTGAGCTAGGGTGCTGCGGCATGCGGCAAATAAATTTGGAAATAACGATGCATAAATTTGGAGTACATATGTTTCAGTGAAAAATTCAGTTGTACTCTAGAAGTAGTATCACTTTATCCACACACAAAAAAAGGCTTATCTTGGATGCTTTTAGATGTACTAATCAACTTTAATCAGATGAAACTACCTTTTCTGCTGTAGAGAAGGAAACACAAAGAGTGGTACAAGTAACCGCATTCTTGTAGGTAGGTGGAGAGATTTGCTCAGATTCTAAGTAACAGGTGTGACAAAATCACAAAACCTTGGAAAATTTCAGTGCATTTGTGGTTGGTAGGACGTCAAGGAATTGAACGGAGAATAAGCATATGCATAGTTGGTAGGGTGTCTATTAGTACCCATTCTAATTGGCCCTTTCTTTCTATTAAATGTGACGGGCTGGAACCATAGTTTGTAGCTTAGTTATCATCAAGAACTGAGGACAGTTGTGTCTGTTGACAGCCGACTTTAGCCCCTTTTTACAATGGTGGCCGGATTCACCCGGTCTCTTTTCTTAATTATTGAACTGCAAGAATGAACCATCATGTCTAACTTTACTTTTTTATACAATAATATAATAGCCGTACTGTGACATTTAATAAGCCCAGAAACTCTTTGCCAAATCTTTAGTTATGACATGTATGATGTATCATTCAACCACTTCATTTTTATCAAATTACTTTTCAGTCACTCCGAAAGGATGGTGAAAGAAATTTTGTGGACCTTAGACTGAAGATTTTTTTTTCTAAAATTTATTTATAGAAATACAAAAAAGTGGCTGTCATGTCTATTTGAAACTAATGTTTGGTGTTTCATGCAGAAAAGGAAAGGGAGTTAGGACATGCATACAGTGAAATCAAAGGCCTGAAGGTGACGGAAGCTCTTAAGGACAAGGCTATTGCTGAGGTAATTTTCACAATGTAGCTTCTAGCTCGAGTTTATTTCCTTTTAAAAGGGTAAGCATGACTCCAATCATTCGTTAAAAGAGAGGAGTACATATATCTTAAAAGTTAGAGCAACTCCAACAGTTTTACGAATTTTGTTTGGCAAATATTGTTATTTGCCAACTCACAAAACGATATGGGGAGGGAACAAAAAGGGCATCTCCAAGGGTTTGACAATTTTGACTTGGCAAAAAAAATCTGCTGGTTTCGGAGATCAACGAAGAAGCATCAGGTTGTCAGCTTGCTATAAAAACGCGCGCATGCAGTATGTCAAGCCTATTCCAGACATGTATAAATGCCAAGAAATGAGGAGAATTTGTCAACTTGCTAAAAAACAAGCCTAATTGCCAAACTGTTGAATATGAGATTTTGAGAGTTTTGACAAAAAACAAGAATGCCAAACATATTTGCAAAACTGTTAGAATTGCTCTATCACCCCCAAAGGTGGACACTCCACAAGGGGAATACAAAACACATATGCACCATCCAATTAATTAAATCTTAGGTCTCACCACTAAGTAAATTTATAGTCTGAGGCCTTGTTTAGTTCTCAAAATTTTTTGGGTTGGGGTACTGTAGCATTTTTGTTTTTATTTGATAAACTTTGTCCAATCATTGAGTACTAGGCTCAAATGATTCATCCTGCGATTTACAGGCAAACTGTGCAATTAGTTTTTATTTTTATCTATTTAATGCTCCATACATGTGACGTAAGATTCGATATGACAGGAAATCTTGAAAAAATTTTGGTTTTTGGAGGGAACTAAACAAGGCGTAGTAGAACGTGCCATCCTTATTCGAATGGTGCAAGGCCCAAGATGACGAGATTGTGTTTGTGTTATTCATAGGTTGTCATTGCCTCTTCCTACCCCAACCTCCAATAATTAATGACTCGCAATGCTACACCTCTTCCCCCTACCATCTTGTTGCTAGTAGGCTAGTAGCTCTGGTGGAGAACCGACTGGCTTATCACTAGTCAAACTATGGTCCATTGTCATTTGCAACCATGACTCCTGACACCCCCCCCCCCTTCTAGGACCACAGTGATTGTAGTTCCAAAAGAAATTCTGGATCCCTAACCCTAGGCACTAATGACGCTCTATGCTGGCCATGGACAATACTTTAATTTTAAATCTTGATGCAACAATAATAGATATGATAGAGGTGGTACCTTCCACCCTGACTACCAGAGCCATCATAGACTAAGAAAACACCTAACTACTAACTGCTTGCCATCCCTTTTGCTTGAATTCCTTTGCATTGTGTGTTGCAAGTTAATTTCCACTTTCCACTAAAGATTGAACACAACTTCAATATAAAGATGCCTAATTGTTAAACTACTAATGTTACTCCATTTTCTATAGCTGAGCAAGGAACTGAAGAAACAAGACGAGAAGATGAGAAGTTTGGAGAAACAACTTGAGCAAAAGGTCAATTATCTCCATCAAGTCTTGGCTTCAATGTCATTCTACATCTTACTATATATCATTTTCATAGCAAATCTATTTGATTTTGGCAGAATTTAGAAGTCAAAAGACTAAACAATGAGCGCAAAGAAGCATTGTCCGCACAATTCGCTGCAGAGGCAACACTTAGAAGGATCCACTCTTCTCAAAAAGATGAGGAATCGGTTCCATTCGATGCCATCATAGCACCCTTGGAGTCAGACATAAGAAAATACAGACATGAGGTAAGTCTGGACACATATTTTCACCATCAAAACAACAAATAAACTTACATAGTTTACTTGATATTTTTTGTGTATGGATGTTTTCTAGATTGCAGTGCTCCAAGATGACAAGAAGGCACTAGAACGACATCTAAAGTTGAAGGAGGTGGCGCTTGTTGAAGCAGGCAACATTTTGCGTAGCGCGCTTGAGAGAGCACTAATAGTAGAGGACGTTCAGAATCAGAACATTGAACTGAAGAAACAGATGGAGATATACCATGTATATGCATTATCTGACCTTTTTGTGTGTGCTTTTGCAGCATTGTGGAACTAAATTTTTTCTTGTAATGTGTATGCAGGAAGAGAATAAATTATTAGAGAAGGCTAACAGACAGAAGGTGCTAGAGGTCGAGAAGCTCACACATACCATCAATGAACTTGAAGAATCCATTCTTGCAACTGGCGAGGTTGCCAATGCAGTGCACTTCTATCAGAATCAAGCTACCATGTTGAATGTACATGCAAAACCTATGCTCAAGTAATTTAAATGTTGGATTCCACTAGTTTCTTAGTTATTTATAAGATGTTTAAAACTTTAGGAGGAAAAGAGGACCCTTGAGAGGGAGCTAGCTCGAGCCAAGGTTTATGTCAATCGTGTCGCGTCAACAACAGCAAATGAATGGAAAAACGACTCTGAGAAGCTGATGCCAGTCAAGCGATGGCTAGAAGAACGGAGGCACCTACAGGTACCGTATATTGAGTCATATTTAAAATGATGACAACTGGCCCGATATTCAAATATTGTACATGGTAAACTAACAAATTAACAATCATGTAGGGAGAGATACAACGACTGCGTGACAAGATAACAATAGCGGAGAAGTCTTCAAAGATCGAAGCCCAACTTAATGTAAGCAAGCTAGTGTTTCCATATAAAGTGACTATTTCAAGCAATTTATATCAGCCAAATCTTGAAGTATCTTTTCTTTAATTTTGGTTTGTTTCTTAGGACAAACTCAAAAGGAGGCTTAAGTCACTTGAAGATGACATGAGAAATGAAACATCCAACTCATCTACAAAGGAAATCAACAAACAAGCCACTCCTAGAAGATCAACGTCTCAACCAAAGCAACACAAAACAATGAGAGTGTTGCCTCAACCATATTCACATGAAGCCATTGATAGGAGAAGACCTATATCTCAACCAAGGGCATCAGTGGCAGGGAAAGTATTGAAGCAACCTAATTCAGAAACCAAACCAATAGAGAAAATTAGAGTTGTGAAGCGATTTGATAGCCCTAGAGCGAGAACGGTTTCTAGTAAAGGTGAGTGTCTCGTGAAAAATCAACTATGGGCATCAAAAGGCAAAATGGATGTTGTTGCTGGGAAAGAGAACAAAGTACAAAACCCAAATTCTAAGACATGTTTGATTGTTTCACATCCTCAAGGGCATATAGAGACAAAAGTGTTTGACGGAAATGATGAATATGGAATTCAAAGCAGCGAACATCATGAAGACGTGGAGAATGAGAGAAATGGGGATAGCTCCAGTGATGAAAGTAGCCCTTAGAACAACACAAGTTGGGGTGTTTGGGTTTTACTTTTGCATGAGGACACATAAGTGGAGGGCAAATAACATTATTATGTACAGGTAAACATTATAATTTTACCATTGTATGCTTGGTACTTCTTGCATAATATTTTGCATAAACCTTATGACACCTAAAATATTTTTCTAAAATTATTTATTTTCTTTCTTTATTTCATACAGATACAACATGACTTGTTTGAAAGGGAGTGTGCGCCCATCGACAACTACTTTATTATGTTTTGGGTGATTGCTTGAACAACAACACTAGTTGCGGTGTCATCATCTTGTCTTGTTTATTATCTGTTCTCTCGTGTACATATAAGCTATACCTCAAAGTTTATAAATGTAATTTTGCGTGACTATTGAAAGCAAAGAAATCATTTTGTGCTCTTTTGAGGAATTGGTTATTTTGTTAAATAAAAGGTGTTGTTAATGTAATGGAAGAAGGAAAAGAAGTGAAGGTTGTGAATCAATAAGGCCAGTCTCAGTGGCTCGTTTCAATGCACTGTTTCCAAAACAAATCTGCTGACAAGACATCAATGAAACGAATAATGAAACAATTTCCACAATGCATGAGTTTCATCTTGACGTTTCCTAGGCTGGGCAAAGCATTTAATTACTGCAAAATGATTGGATCACATACAAGATGGTGAAACGATTTAGCCCTCAGTGGGGATTTCATCCCATTTCACCGCGTGGGAAACAACGGCCGCGGAGTTTCACCATGGTGAAACTACTTCGTTCTCTCTCCTCTTCGTTTCATGCAAAAAGTGCAATTTTGCTGACATGACGCTCTAATAAATGTGCATGACATCCTGATGAAACCCCCACTAAGACTGGCCTAAAAGCATGGATGTTGTTGGTTCCCGTTAGCTATTGTCATTTGTAATTCCATGTTTCAGGAGTTCCATTTAATACAAAGGCACACAAATCCAAATGTATAAGAGTTTGAGTACTAATAAATTAGGAATTTATCTAGATCTGTTATGCGAACAACGTAAGTAAATAACCATATAAAGGGTCAAAATATCATTTTTTTGGTTTCAGCTGTGGTATATTCAATAAATCAAGATTTTTTCTATAATGTTCCTTTTTATTTAATGATAAAAAGAGTTAAACTAAGTTTTCTAGTTTTTTTTGTAAAAATAATCTTTATAGGCGTGGCATGATGTATATCCATCATTTGGCATGACAAAATTTTCCATCCATATTTGGATTGCTTAAATGTTTGAACTAAGCAAAAATAAATCAATAAATATGTCATGAGTTAATTTTCATTCCTTCAAAAGGAGCCTGGAGCCGCCCTTTCTCCCACCTCATGCAATTGCTATCCCGCGCCTACGGCGACACAGGAGTAGGAGTAGGGGACTGTCGTTATGAATTTTTTTTATATAGATGAATTTTTTAAAGTGGACTAGCCCCAAACACCTCACAAAAAAATTCCTTTTTTTTCTGCATTTATATTTGCTCTATTCGCATTTCAAAATTCGCCCAAGAACCGTTAAACACGATGAGCCAGCCTTGACGCTCTTGGGCTCATGGCCCAAGCATGACAAGCATACTGACTAGCCCATGCTTGCTTCCTCTACCGCATGGGGGATGAGTCTGTTTGGCCTATGCAGTTGGCCCATATACACGGGCACACGGCTCTCTCGAGGCTCGTTTGCTTTCTCTCGCTGTCCCATGGCGGCTGCGACGGCGGCAGGGGCAGCCGCCGCGGCCGCCGCCGTATCCCTGATCGCCTGCTACCTCCTCCTCCACAAGGGTAGACCCAACCTCCCGTGGGTCCCAACAGTTGGGTTTTCCCGCGCGAGCGGCCGGCGGGCGCGACGGAGGGGTCTCGTGGAGGCCATCGGCAACACACCTCTCATTCGCATCAACAGCCTCTCCGACGCCACAGGATGCGAGGTACGCGCGTGGAATCTTACTTACGTTGCTCCTCTTTGCTGTTTTGAGTAAAGTTTGGAGGTAGTGAATTGCTGTTTTGAGTAGTTTGGAGGTAGTGAATTGCTGTTTTGAGGAGTTTGGAGGTAGTGAACTGTATCGCTCTCCCTTTGGTTGCAGATTCTGGGGAAGGCTGAGTTCCTGAACCCGGGTGGCAGCGTGAAGGACCGCGTGGCGGTTAAGATCATCGAGGAGGTAATTCTGCCATCCTGTTTAGATAGGATATGGTTATTATGTGGGAGGGTAAGAATTGCAAATAAAGGCTGTGGTGAGAAGTTGCAGAACTGGACTATTGGTACTCGAGGTGCTTTGAGCATGTAGATATTTGCTGAAAGATTGACTTGATCCTTTTAGTTTCTGGAGCAAGCAGCCTACACAACCTGATATGTCCAACTCAAAATGTTCCACTAAGCACAACTATTTCCTATTTACTCCCTCCGTTCCAAATTATAAGGCGTTCTAGCTTTTCTAGATACATAGCTTTTGCCATAATGTACATTTAGGTATGTAACAAAAGCTATCTATCTAGAAAAGGCAGAAAGTCATAATTTGTAACGGAAGGAGTAATAATTTATAAGTTTATTGAGTCATGAAATCCTTGTGATATACTCCCTCCGTTCTAAATTGTAAATCGTTTTGACTTTTCTAGATATATATAGATTTTGCTATGCACCTAGATATACGCTATGTATATACATGCATCTAGAAAAGCCCAAACGACCTACAATGTAGAAGAAAGGAGGGAGTAGTAATCTGTTGTCCTGGTATATTATTCTTTATCCTTTACCTTCATTGACAGTAGAATTGTTATCATTCCCAGGCTCTAGAATCTGGAGATCTCGTATATGGTGGTACTGTAACAGAGGGGAGTGCTGGAAGCACAGCTATTAGCTTGGCTACTGTTGCTCCTGCCTATGGTTGTAGGTGTCATGTTGTAATCCCCGATGATGCTGCCATTGAAAAGGTAGAAAATTTATAACCTTTCCAATAATTTGTTTTGCTTCCTACAACATTCTATCTTGTAGCATCTGGAACTGCATTAATAATGACCAACTGGTGTGCTGAATTGTGTTAGATGCTTTGCTACGACTGTAACATACTATTTGCTGTAGTTCCATGTAATGTTATTCAACTTAGCAGACAGAACTCCTTTTGTCTGTTGCTTTTCTCCTGTATATGTAATAACCTTGAAATAATATTGTTTTCCAGTCTCAAATAATTCAGAATATGCCCGTATCGCGTATCTCAAATAATTCAGAATATGCCCGTATCGCGTATCCGATACGTATCGGACACGAATACGTATCCGATACGCCACCGATACGTATCCGCGGAGTATCCGAATTTTAATTATTTAAAAAAAAACGGATACGCTGGGCCGATACGTATCTGTTTCAGGATTCGCGTATCTGCTTTGGTGGATACGGCCCAGCCCAACAAGAGCCCAGTCAAACACTTATCCACTGCTTTGCCCTACCCTCACGGACGACTCCATCCGCAAGCGCTCCCGGCCCCCATCCGCGACGCGCCGCCTCCTCTGCTCGCGAGTCGCGACTCGCACGCGCTCCCTCCGCGACGCCGCCGTCCGCTCGCCGGCGACGAGCAGCCGCCTGAGCAGGCAAGCATCCGTCCCATCCGCCGGCTTCCCTGCTCCCATCCGACGAGCATCCTCTCAGGGACGGCGCGACCCTCCCTGGCTTCCGTGCTCTCCGTCCGCCGGCAGGCAAAGCACCCGTCCGCTCGTCTCCAGCCTGCTCGCCACTCGCCAGTCGCCCCTGGCCGCCCGAGCAGGCGAGCACTCGTCCGAGCAGGCGAGCACTGTCCGCCCGTCCGCCCCTGCTCGCCACTCGCCAGTCGCCATCGCCAACGCCAAGTCTCCAGCCTGAGCCTGCCGGATCGGGGTCGACCTCCAGTGAGTGAGTGAATCCCCTTCCCCATTCTCGATCTGTTCTATTTCAGTAGTGGAGCTAGAGTTAGTGATTCCTATTGCTTGATTATTGTAGATGGCGTCTCCCAATTTGAGTGGTGCTAGTGCTAGTGGTACTGGTAGTGTAGGATCTGCAGCCACACAGCCAACAGACATTAAGGCTCCACTTTGGGATCATGTGATTATTCTGGAGAAGCCTAAAGCTGGTGGAGGAAATGCTATGTGGCGCTGCAAGTACTGTCCAATGCAAAAACTGAGTAGTTACACTAGAGTTGAGGCTCATTTGCTGCAGATTTCAGGAAAGGGAATAGGTAAATGTCCTAATGTCACATATGAAATGCTGAGTGCAATGAGAAAGGAAATTGAAAGGTGCAAGAATCTGGTGGAAAAATCCAGGTCCAGAATGGTTTCACTACCTACTGCTCCTTCCTCGAGCAATACCGATGACACCAACAAGAGGTCTAAGAGGGGGCCTACTTCTGCATTGGAAAAAGCTTGGAGAGCGGAAGACCGTAATCACTTGGATGCTTTGATCAGTAGAGCAATTTATTCTGGAGGGGTTTCTTTCAATTTTTTGAGAAATCCATATCTTCGAGAAGCTTTTGCCTTTGCTAGCAGCAGAAACATGCAAGGTTATGTGATGCCTGGTTACAACAGAGTTAGAGAGGGACTGTTGAGGTGTCAAAAATGAGGATGGTTTGCTTCAAGAAGTTCTTTCCCAATCCAGAAGACTTAGCAAAAGTAAAAGATGAGTATGCAAAGTTCTCTAGTTGTTCTGAAGAGTTTAATGATCCTGACTCAATCCATGATAGATGGGCTGTTTCCCCTATGACTTGGTGGACAAATCATGGACAAGGAGCAGCCATGTTGATGAGTTTGGCCATGAAATTGCTTAGTCAACCAGCCTCATCTTCTTGCTGTGAAAGAAATTGGAGCACCTACAGCTTTATCCATAGTGTGAAGAGAAATGCTTTAACTCCAGAGCGTGCTGAAGATCTGGTCTTTGTGCACACAAATCTGAGGCATCTATCTAGAAGAAGTGATGCATACAAGACAGGAGAGACAAGGATGTGGGATGTAGGAGGGGACTCTTTTGATTCACTTGGTGGTATTGGCATTCTTGAAGTGGCTGACCTGTCCCTTGATGAACCAGAATTGCAAGCTATGACTTTTGGTTTGGATGCTGAGCACGAGCAGCATGATGTAGTGGATGACAATGGGACAACTGAGTAGGGAATAAGACCTTGCTGGCTTGCTGCTGTCTTGCTGGCTGCTGCAATGTTGCATGTAGGCTGAATAAATTGCAAGCCTGAAGCCTTCTATTAGTTTCTTAAATTTGAGAATTGAGACTACTATATGTCTATATTTGAGACATATTGTTATGTAATAATAGTACTTGCGACCATATATTGCTATCAACTTTATTGCTATCAGCTTTAAATTTAGACCTGCATTATATTTATTTATTTTTATTTTTTTAATTATTAAACGTATCCACGTATCGGTTTTTTCAGGAAATTGACGTATCCGCGTATCCGTATCCTTCCGATACCGATACGCGTATCCGTATCCGTGTAACATAGTACACGGCTCTCTCGAGGCTCGTTTGCTTTCTCTCGCTGTCCCATGGCGGCTGCGACGGCGGCAGGGGCAGCCGCCGCGGCCGCCGCCGTATCCCTGATCGCCTGCTACCTCCTCCTCCACAAGGGTAGACCCAACCTCCCGTGGGTCCCAACAGTTGGGTTTTCCCGCGCGAGCGGCCGGCGGGCGCGACGGAGGGGTCTCGTGGAGGCCATCGGCAACACACCTCTCATTCGCATCAACAGCCTCTCCGACGCCACAGGATGCGAGGTACGCGCGTGGAATCTTACTTACGTTGCTCCTCTTTGCTGTTTTGAGTAAAGTTTGGAGGTAGTGAATTGCTGTTTTGAGTAGTTTGGAGGTAGTGAATTGCTGTTTTGAGGAGTTTGGAGGTAGTGAACTGTATCGCTCTCCCTTTGGTTGCAGATTCTGGGGAAGGCTGAGTTCCTGAACCCGGGTGGCAGCGTGAAGGACCGCGTGGCGGTTAAGATCATCGAGGAGGTAATTCTGCCATCCTGTTTAGATAGGATATGGTTATTATGTGGGAGGGTAAGAATTGCAAATAAAGGCTGTGGTGAGAAGTTGCAGAACTGGACTATTGGTACTCGAGGTGCTTTGAGCATGTAGATATTTGCTGAAAGATTGACTTGATCCTTTTAGTTTCTGGAGCAAGCAGCCTACACAACCTGATATGTCCAACTCAAAATGTTCCACTAAGCACAACTATTTCCTATTTACTCCCTCCGTTCCAAATTATAAGGCGTTCTAGCTTTTCTAGATACATAGCTTTTGCCATAATGTACATTTAGGTATGTAACAAAAGCTATCTATCTAGAAAAGGCAGAAAGTCATAATTTGTAACGGAAGGAGTAATAATTTATAAGTTTATTGAGTCATGAAATCCTTGTGATATACTCCCTCCGTTCTAAATTGTAAATCGTTTTGACTTTTCTAGATATATATAGATTTTGCTATGCACCTAGATATACGCTATGTATATACATGCATCTAGAAAAGCCCAAACGACCTACAATGTAGAAGAAAGGAGGGAGTAGTAATCTGTTGTCCTGGTATATTATTCTTTATCCTTTACCTTCATTGACAGTAGAATTGTTATCATTCCCAGGCTCTAGAATCTGGAGATCTCGTATATGGTGGTACTGTAACAGAGGGGAGTGCTGGAAGCACAGCTATTAGCTTGGCTACTGTTGCTCCTGCCTATGGTTGTAGGTGTCATGTTGTAATCCCCGATGATGCTGCCATTGAAAAGGTAGAAAATTTATAACCTTTCCAATAATTTGTTTTGCTTCCTACAACATTCTATCTTGTAGCATCTGGAACTGCATTAATAATGACCAACTGGTGTGCTGAATTGTGTTAGATGCTTTGCTACGACTGTAACATACTATTTGCTGTAGTTCCATGTAATGTTATTCAACTTAGCAGACAGAACTCCTTTTGTCTGTTGCTTTTCTCCTGTATATGTAATAACCTTGAAATAATATTGTTTTCCAGTCTCAAATAATTGAGGCGCTTGGAGCTACTGTTGAACGAGTGCGCCCTGTTTCAATAACTCACAGAGACCATTTTGTCAACATTGCCAGAAGAAGGGCTTTAGAAGCAAACAAATTAGCAGCAGCACAGAGTGAATCAAATGAGAAACAAACTAATGGTTTAGCACATGTTGGTTCTGAGATGATGGATGACAAGTTAACAGCTATGCAGAGAGAGTCAAACAAGATGCAAAATAATGATCCAGCACTTTTCAGTACTGAAACTCTACACTCTGGAAAATGTGATGTGAATTCTGATTCAAAGGGAGGTTTTTTTGCTGACCAGTTTGAGAATATGGCAAATTATCGAGCACATTATGAATGGACTGGTCCTGAGATATGGAAACAGACTAAAGGGAACCTGCATGCCTTTGTTGCAGCAGCTGGTACTGGCGGTACAATTGCCGGAGTCTCACGATATCTTAAGGTTAGATGTTTATTATTATTTTTTGTTTCATATATTTTATCCTAGATAAACATCTTTTATGACTATGGTACCTCTTATTAAGGAAAAGAACAGGAGCATCAAATGCTTTTTAATGGACCCTCCTGGATCTGGTCTGTTCAATAAGGTTACCAGAGGGGTGATGTACACAAAAGAGGAGGCTGAGGGAAAGCGGCTTAAGAACCCTTTTGATACTATTACTGAAGGAATAGGAATCAATAGGGTCACTAAAAATTTCATGATGGCGGAACTGGATGGAGCTTATCGCGGATCAGATAGGGAAGCTGTTGAGATGTCAAGGTACATGGTTACGGGTGAAGTTTTTGCTGTTATTTAGAAGTTTTGATCTGTAATAACAATAACCGTGCATAAGTTGGCCCAGCATCACAATATTTGTTTAGTAATCTGTTGACTGACATATTAGACTAAGAACATTTTTCCTTCTTTTATTGCATCCCACTTCTCTTCACTTGTTGCATTCTACCTTTATCTTGTCACAACAATATTTGTTTAGTACATGTTATTGGTGGAATTCCTCTTGATATTAGTTTTGGACTTTTGAGTTCTCATCATGTCTTATGTGTCACTTTAAACTTTAATGGAAGCCTTAATCAACTGTTTGATTAAGCATTTTAGAAACATAATCAGTGTTATCCACATCTCATATTTAAAATATTTTGAGCAATGAAGGAACAATTGTATATTTAGTAGATAGTTGTCTAGTACTTTCTCTTACAAAATTGTAAGCAAAAATCCAGATTAACTGACCTCAATTTATTTGGAACATAACTTAGGTTCTTGCTGAAAAATGATGGACTATTTGTTGGGAGTTCTTCAGCCATGAATTGCGTTGGCGCTGTAAGAGTTGCTCAAGATTTGGGTCCAGGGCATACAATTGTGACGATTCTTTGTGACAGTGGGATGAGGCATCTAAGCAAGTTCTTCAATGAGCAGTATTTGGCTGATCATGGATTGACACCAGCAGCTACTGCTCTGGAATTTCTTGATAAATGAGCATTTCACAGGGAATTTTCAGTTTCAGTGAAGTTGGCATGCTCCCTCTTACTGCGATGATACCTTGACACAGGGTGAACACTGGATAGGTGAAAGCATGAAAATATGCCATACAGTTAGTGAACCCTAATGGATGAAGCATTGATATATGCTAAGTACTAATTGTAGTCTACTAGGCATTGCCATTGGATAGGATTGGGATAGCCAGTGTTTTGGCTTTTGTTTTGATATATATCTATTGAGGCTGTTACCAGTTAGAATGCTGCACTGAGCATCTTTGCTGTAAACAACTGCAATATATGCATTTTTTTGTTAAAAAATGTTTCAAGAACAATTCACCCGTTTTGATCTGTTGTGTTGTACATTGGCTATGACATCAATCTGGTTATACACTCTGGTTTATGTTGGTCTTTCTTCTTTTTCTTCTTCGCCCCCCCCCCCTCCATTTTTCCTGTTGCTGGATGACATTAGATTTAGGTCTTGTTTGGATGTAGTCGTATTCACATCAATCCACATGTGTTGAGATGGATTGGAGTGGAACTTGAACTAAATTCCACTCCAATCCACACCAACACACATGGATTGAAGTAAATACGACAACATCCAAACAAGGCCTCAGCTGATCAAATATCCAGCCCAGCATATCACTGCTTCCATATCAGTCTGCTGATTAAGTTTTGCTTCCCCTTTTGGTTGTCAATATCTAGTGGCTAAACATTTGTTCTAAAAACACTGGCTCCTGCTTCCATGCATACATGCTGACGTTGAGGTTAAATGGAAGTTGCCACTTTCTCAATAAGCGGAGTTCAAACTGTTGTTGCTCTTTGAGCTTTGGGACGAAATGAATAGATCATAGATGGATCTTTAGAAACTGAAGGAACAAGGACCCAATTGATCATCTACCTGCAGAAATCTGTCTGGTATCGGAGAACACATGCAGCTTACACAGAAAAATAATCCTATGTACGCGCTAGAGAACCAAGTTTACACAGTTACTAGTTCTGATGCAGCCTTCGTCTCCAGCCAGTGCTTGGCCGCAACGCTCGTCGTCAAGAACCAGCCGGCCTTGTCTGGTGCCTCGTGGAACGGTGCATCGAGCTCCTTCAGATGCGCCTCGAACATGGCAGCCAGCCCTCTGTCCGAGTACGTGTTCTTCCCCTGCCCCGTGTGGATTCCAAGCAACGGCGGCAGCCCTTCGTTGCCAGTCTGTAGCGACGTATACAGATCGTTCATCCAGACGTGCAGCGTGGTCAGTGCCGCGCCAACGGAGAGGCCCCTGAGGTGCAGCGACCACTGTGTCTGGGTCCTCGTCTGGATGTTGGCGTAGATGCTGAGCTGCTGTGCGGCGTCCAGGAGCGCGCAGGCCTTCTCCATCTGGTTCAGGTTCACGCATAGGTCCATCAGGCAGTTGCAGTAAGGCATCTTCACCACGCCGCGGGAGCAGCCCAGCAGTTCACTAGCTGCTTCTCTGAAAGATTCAGGGGAGGAGCTCCTGTCCACCAGGAGCTTTACCACGGCACCAAGCTGAGCATTGCTCGTCTCAATGCAGCTGATGACCTTGCCCAGTTCTTCCACTGGTGTGTTCGCCGCCACGCTGAGAAGGCAGCCACAGAATCTGTCATCGGGGATGATACAGAGGTCCTGGAGCATGCCAAATGACTTGACCACATCATCAGTGCGCCCCACCTTGCCATAGCATCGGATGAGTGAGGTCAGGACAAAGATGTTTGGCTTGAAGCCAGCCTCCACCATTTCATTCAGTATGCCCTCTGCACCCAGGACATTGGCAGTGGATGAATACAGCGTCACCATTGATGAGTAGCTCCAGCTATCAGGCTTGGAACAGGCATCCATGGACGCCTTCATGTCTCTGAAGATCTCCTCAGCCTCGTCGACATAGCCAATGTCGGCGCACATGGACAGAAGCATGTTGTACAGCATCACGTCGATGTCCATTGCCTCATCCTTCATCAGTCGGTACACAGCCATGGCATCCTCGCCATAGCGTGCCCTGGTGTATGCATGCAGGAGACAACAATAGGTCGCCCTGCTGGGCTGCACCTGCTGGTCAACCATCTCCCTGTGGATGGTCTTCACCACCCAAGGTCGCAATGCGCGGCCCATGGCATCCAACATTGTGTTGTACACGACCAGGTTTGGCTTCACGCCGGTTGCCTTCATTTCCTCGAACACGTTGAGTGCACCGTCGAAGTTGCCACTGATTGAGTGTACCTTGATCACCGTAGAGCAGATCACAGGGTCCAGCTGCCATTTCTCCGCGCGAGCGCGATCGTACAAGCGGAGGGCCGCCTCGGAGTTGCCAGCACGGCCGTACGCATCGATCACCGCAGAGTACGTGAGCATGTCCGGCGAGCACCCGAACTCCGGCATCTTGTCGAACCACTCGACGGCCTTGCTGTGCAGGCCGCAGGCGCGCGCGCAGCTGATGACGGTCGAGAAGGTGGCGTTGTCGGGCTGCACGCCGTCCCGCAGCATCTCGGCCCATAGCGCCTCGGTCTCGCTCCAGTGCCGCTTCTTGCGCAGCAGGTTGAGCACGACGTTGTAGAGGATGACCTTCTTACGGACCTTGGCGTTCCCCAGGAACCAGCGGAGAGCGAGCAGGGCGGTCTCCGGCCTGGCGGCGGCAGCCGTGTTAAGCACGATGACGGCGTCCTGCTCGGAGGGAGGCTCGGGGAAGGCGGCCTCAAGCGCGGCCTCTACGGCGGCCTCAGCGGGCTCGCACGCGCCGAGTGCCGCCGCGGCGGAGGAAAGACGCGCGCGTCGGCCAGACCCGGCACGCGCGCGTGCGACGTCGGCGGCGCGCGGGCTGTTGGGGTTGACCCAGAGGAACCTCGTGGTGTTGCTGCTGGGCTTGGTGCCATTTGGGCTGGAATCAGATGGAGGCGCCGGGTCTTGAGGTTGGGGAGGCGTGTCCTGGACGGAGACGTGAGCAGCGACAGGGGAGGAGGGATTCTTAGGGTTGAAGGAGGCGGGGATTGGCCGGTGAGGCCATGAGGGTACTAGGGAGGACGGCGAGCGGCACAGAGGCAGGGAAGCCATGGGTTCCTGCGCCCCCTATGGAGTGGATTGGGGGTGGGAGAGGCCGGGAGCGCGACAAACAAGTGACGACGCAGCGGCGCCTCTCTGTCTGTCAGTGCATGGGACCCACATGTCAGCGAGCGTTGGGGCGGAAGAGGATCGCTCTTCCCGCCGCTCTGCTCCACCCTCGACCTCGAGCTTGAGTCCACCAGAGTCCAGAGTCTGACTCTGCAACTGGAGCCCGATTAAATTCGTAACGCCAATCCATCCTCGACTCCCACCCCACATCACCGCCGAGCGCCGAGCGCTTGCCTCTCGGCGCTTAACCGCGCCCCGAGCTCCCGTCCTCTCTCGTTCCACCGCCGTGGCGGCGAGATCATCGGTCACTTCGGCGCAATCGCGCATGTTCCTACCGTCGCTTGCGGTGCGATGCGGCCGCCACTTCGTGCTGCTGCGCGCACCGCCGCCGGAGGGAGGTGGATGGCGCTTTACGGGATCTAGATGATGGGTGGGTTTCAATCTGGCGGCGAATGTAGCCGTACCATCAACTTGCTCGACGGCGCGCGCTAGGTGTTCGACGAAGAGCAGCGGCTGCTTCTCCCGAACATCGATCGTGTCCTAGAGACTCGCAGTGCTCCTTACTGGTCTACCAGAATCCCGGAGTGGCGGGTAGGTGTTTTGGTGAACTCTGATGATACTGTGATCAAATTCAGCATAGGGTTATTTCTAGCACACGATGCTCGACGCAGGTAATTATATACTCAATCCTTCCCTTTTGTTGTGGGTATAATGCAATGACGTGGGAACTCATAACTGATTATTAGTCAACATTTCGAACTGCATAAATTAAACAAATATTGAGATATTATGCTTCTGTCGGAATGCAATAGAAGATATGTTTTAAATTCATGAACAACTAGCTCTTTCATTTATTGTCATGTGCCCTTTGTTTCCCTAAAGTTTGGGCACAAACCAAGCATGTCGCAACATGTATAAATGACAACGGTAGCACCCAAGGACAATTATTTGACATTGTAATTGAAATAGTTGATGTTCTATTTGTTGTGCTGATTGCTGAGGTTCTGTCGAATTGGTTCATCTACAGGTTATGACTCCTGATATTTAATATTAATTATGTTTGCTGGTTAATGGAAACATGAAACATATACTTATTTTTTACGCCTGTAATTTGCAATTCCTTCCATCTTGAATTTTCATTTTCTCTTTCATATTTAAGCACATCATCCACCCACATATTGTGATATGATATTATCGCGACAAGTGGCGACCCAAAATTACTGCACCTATTATTCTTGTTATGTCATACTGGAACAGTGTTAGAAAGAAACTTTAGTGGGTTAGGTACCTATCAACTACTGAAATTCTTGCGACAGCCTCCTCCTTGAAGTTAGAGTATGTCACTACCATTCAACCTGCTACTTGACCAACTGTGCTGACTCTTTCATTAGAGATTAATCTTGCGTATTAATGACAACAGTTTAGATACAGTGTGCAGGTTTGTAATAACATGTAAACAAAACTAATAAGCCTAAAAGGAGCATTGAGGTTACCTTGGATTTCTTTAATTCATTATTTTGATTTGGATCTTTGAGTAGTATCAGTTGGTGCATATATTGCTGCTGCTAACTAACCTTACATACATCATCTAGCATGATTCAACTGTGACCCTTCTTGTCATGCTCGGCCACTTCTATGATTGAACTCTCACACCTAAACAAATTATTAAAGAAACAAAGCAAAAAAAATGTAAACAGAATGTTTATACAAACTTCTTGCAAACATCATATTGTAGATTCGGAAATATGGTATATGACGGTTTATTTTGATTAGTTTTTATATGCATTCTAGTAGGTTATATGCTTGAAGGAACAAAATGTAGCAAGAAGCAAATGTTTGTAAAACATGTCAAAGAAGACACACAAGTACACTGTAGGCGGCCATATTGAGCCAGACATTCTTTATTTTCTTCTGAAGTATTTGCAATATGCAGTATTGTGTAAGAACTCAAACCAGTCATATAGGTGGTCCATCAGTAGCTTCATTGCTCAAACACTTTGATTTCCACCGCCTGCTATAGAACCACAAGCAAGAGTCATGAAACGATTAGTACAATGAGTAGGGATAAGTAAGATGGGAAAAGGGGGAAGCGACTAGTGGAACATACTACTCTTGTTTATTGGCCCATGTTCCAGTTCCGATGATTTCCTTCAATGATGCTTGGCATCCCAAGGAGCTACAATTGGGAAACTTCTAGTTCAATTGCGTAGTTTCCAAGTGCTTAATAGTTTTTTCTTGTATTGGTACTCGAGGAATGCGGCTAAATGATGGAAAACTACACCTGCTTGAATCTGGAAACCTGTATCAGTATGTGTTCATCATCCCACAAATGGATTTCCATAGGAGTTATCTCCCAGATCATGGTGATGCTTTTCTTTGGTGCACTTTTGGAACATAGAAGTCACTGTTGGTGAGTAAGGTGTTTCCTTATTTCTTGAAACCTAGAATGATATATATACTTGGATTTCTTGAACTGCTTTGTATCTTCTTTGGAAAAAATCATATTTGCATCACTTGGATTTTTCTAGATCAACTCTTTCTGCCTCTATGTAGTATGTTGAGAGCTGAAGTTGCATTATTCTGTATGCAGTCTTGAATATAGTCACTTCAGTCACATCCAAGCATGAACTCATGTTTATCATGGATATTGATTGCTTCAAAGAGTGGAAACATCATCACATGCTCTGTACATCTTTAACTGCTCTCCTGGAGATAGAATGTCAGCTCATTCAGTCAGTGAAGTCCCCTTTTTCTTTCTTACATTGGTGACAATAACTTTATAGCAGTATGATAAATGAAACATTCAATCATGTTCCCTAATAATGTGTGCCATGGTCATCCTCAATCTTACTGCTGAACTCAATAGCTCCTAAAAGTTGTGTCATCAAGTTGATATTATTCTTATTTTTAAAAAAGTTGATATTATTCTTGTTTAGTCCATTTATAGTAGTACTAAATGGACAAAAATGTTTTGGTTTTGGTTGTCATATTCGGTATTAGTCAGCTTTGCTTGTAACTCAATGTATCTGTCTGCTTGAAAATCATAAGATTTTAGGTATTAGGTTCATAACCGGAGAATGGAGGTACCGCTCTCATCTTCAATCTTGTGTTTACGAGCACTAAGCTATATGCTAGTACTATTTCCATATATTGTACCTGGGAGCAATATGGGCTAACCTTTTAGTTTTATGGGCAATGACCAGATACTGTCAACTGTCTATCGCAATGTTATTTAGCATACTTTTCATAATATAATCCTTTGCAAGCTTCCATCTGTAATGTTGCAAGAGGTGACAGGAATGCAGCAGTCTTGAAAATTATGTTTTGAACTACCTATATTTTTGCAAGCTTTGTTTTAAACTCTGCCTTTTGCAAGCAAGGTTTATTTGTTTGGAGACCTAGGATAACCCTCTACTTTAGGCCATTGAACAGAACTAGGAGGTACATGAATGAGAGGGGAATAGCATATATATGTGTGACATGCACATTGGATTCCTGTCAATTGAGGGAATAAGGAACATGGGTCCAAGGTTTTGGTGTCTTGCTATGAGGATGCATGGTACCTTCGCTGCACATGTATGCCTGTTTTATATCCACACTCTGTGTATGTATGCCTGGTTTCCTTGCCTGTCTGGGCAAGAACATTTACCTGTGGCTGCTTTTGTTGCATGCCCGTGAAGTCCCAATCATTGACCTATAGTCAAGTTTCGACAATCACTAATTCTTAAATTCAGAATATATATAGGAGGATGATATGATGATAAGAGACATGCATAAACTGAATCGCATACCAAGTTCACTGAAAAATGAACCACTCGTTGCTTCCATATCTCATCCAAAGCATTTAACGTTGAACAATATATGTGCTGGCGCATCCGGACTCATAAGTTGAAATTTTCTGACTTTCATTATATTGTGACGCTGGCCTTAAGTGGTTATAAGAGCACACAAGCTTAGCCCTTGAAGCTTTTTAAGCTGAACACGACTGCAGCGCTAGAAAGTTTATTTGAAGATGAGTAGGTAGTAAGTATTGCATACCATGACATCTGCAGCTCAACATACTCATTGTTTCAGTGAAATTAGTGGGTTATCATGACATTGAATTGACAGAAACACTTCTTGTCACTGTACTCACTTTCACATGACGTGTTTGCTTCAGTTTCTGTTAATGATGTTGGTTGGAATTAAGCAGTTATTTGGTTTTCTCGTGTGCATGCAGAACAGAACACACGTCGCTGTGGAAGAGCTGCATTTGCATCACATTGGTCACCCGTTGGACAGCACAGGGCTATTGCCCTGACAGGGGGTGGTGACCATTACAGATTCATGTTGCTACTATGGTAAGCAGCTGTTAACTCTGACCTTCAAACACATACTTATTCTTTTTTGTTGTGAGATGGAGCTTGGAGGCTGTGTGGGTTCCTTCTCTGTTTCTACCTGTTTCAATGCCCAGCTTTTTCTGTGTCCCGAGCAGAAGAACCAGGATTTAACTGCTACACCCTGCGCCAAAGCCTGTCATCTTGTATAGCATTGTACAATTTGTACTGTCATCTTCCACTGCCTTCAAATTTGCGAAACCCTTTTCTTTTGGGGCTCACATGATCCATGGCTCTTGCCTTCAACTTGCTATGTCCATACTTGCCACTTGCCAGGCCTAACGCGGGCTCACTTTTCAAACAGTTAAAAAATGTAGTATCATTTAACTGAGCGAACATAACTTTCCAATTCCCATTGCAAATTAGATTGGAGTCTATCTACCTGTAGGCAGAGATAGGTGTGGTGCACCCCTATTTAGGCTACTTATATAGCAAGATTCAGTACCGACTGATTGAGCTATACATGCAGTACAGGCTACAAATCTGTGTTGTTGCAATATTGGAGGAAATAAAAGGCCTGCTGTCCAGGAAAGGACCTATATATGGTCTAAAAAGTCTAGCTCTAGTATAACATGGTGGTAGTACAGTTGCAGACAGATGGCCTTGTTTACCCAAAAAACTAAAAACTTTTCAAGATTTCCCGTCACATCGAATCTTGCAGCACATGCATGGAGCACTAAATATAGACGAAAATAAAAACTAATTGCACAGTTTACCTGTAAATCGCGAGATGAATCTTTAAGCCTAGTTATTCTATGATTGGACAATGTTTGTCAAATAAAAACGAAAGTGTTACAGTTCCGAAAACCAAAAAGTTTTCGGAACTATTGGGCCTAGAGCTGCAATTTCGATCTAGTCTTGGAAACTGCTGGTGATTGACCTGATGAGGTCTGTGCCTGAAATGTGAAATGCTGCCTCTAGGTGTTTCTTTCTTCTCCTCGCGTTGCTGTCAAACATCACAATTGTACCAGCTTTGGATTTTTTAATCTGAGGGTATCGATGGCAAGTTCAACCGGAAGAACAACTCCTTGGCATTTGGCAGTGGAATATTCAAGGTGTTCATTTCATTGGTGATTTACTTAACACAAAATGCTGTTGCATTCCAAACTCCAAAAAACTAGTGCAAAGGTTAGAATAGGGATTAGAAAACTAGTACAAAGGTTGCCTGCATGCAAGATAAAAGTGCTAGATTCTGTCCCTGGCATTTTTGAATTATGCGATCAGTTCGTATTTGCATGCAGGAAGGAGAAAACGACACATCGTGAAGTTGCATTGGATCTATCACCAACAACAGTGACAGGAACCGCAGTGTAGCACTAGCAGCAGAAACAGGAGCAGCAACATCAAAAATGATAGCATTGGACATTTAAAGCCCCAAAGCAGGATATTGATATGATGTCCTACTCTGAGACCACTTGCTTAAGACAGACAGGGTATTGGCTAGCTACGGAGCTACTTGTTGCATGGTGCCATGGTTGGTAAACGTTTATTTACTCCAAAGCCATTTTCATCACACATGTACATGTACAGTTAAGTAAATAACCAACTATTCCATGGGTTCAAGTACCAGATTATATACTAGTCCACCTGATAAAGTAACAGCTGTTCTATGTATTTTTGCTGCTCGTCAATCCGTTCTCTTTTTTATGAGAAAGGCGTTATTCACATTACTAGCATTCAGTTCGTTTCTTTTAACTTCATTTTTAACCGTTATCTCTCTGTGTGCGCGTGCCCATGTCGGTTTGTGTTGTAATAGTACTGTTACTTCCTTCCTTATACTACTATGTGCTAACGACATGCATTTCATACAATGTAATGTATTTCTCCTGCATTTTCTAGAATAAAACAACAGTTCAGCCAGAGCTGCTAGTGGACCAAACAATGATCTCACAGTACGGAAATGATATCAGTGGTGATGATTCTTTTCTGGCCACAACTCAACATTCCTGGAGAAGGTAAACACTGCAACGAATCTACTTCAATAACTCTAATAATGTTAAAAGTTATTAAGGTGAATTATTCTTTGTGCTGTCTTTAGCCTCATTGTGACAAAACTCCACAAGCTCTCCAGTGGGTATCTGGTGGAAATCACAAGCTTCGTGAAAATCCATGCAAACCATGACAAAAAAAAAAACGTCTAAATTCACCACATATGTAGATGATATGATGATACACAACCTTGTAAAATATCTTGTCCGAACTCGACTCTATTTGTGAGATATAAAAATAACAAACTTCAAGCCAGAAAGTTGTACACATGATTTGTTAGAAATTTGTTATTTGTATATCTCACAAACGAATTCGAGTTTGGACAAGATGTTTTACAAGGTTGTGTATCATCATATTATCTATGGGTGTGTTTTTTTTTTGGTAAATTTAGACTACTTTTTTGCCATAGTTTGCACGGGTTTTTATGAAGGTTGTGGTACAAGATACATTTCCCTTATATATACTCTTACTTATTAGTAGGCATTAGATAAGGTTATCCTTTCAGCGGACAGTCTAGAGCTTCATTAAGGACGAAACCCTAAACTAGGACAACATCAGGCCGTGATCCAGTTATATGGCACTGCTTCATATACCAACAATACAAACCCCATTTTGGATGGAACTAGTGTGGGAGTAACTTGGGGGCGGCCTTTTCGGATCAGTTCATTTTTTTCCTGACCAGTTTGATCTGTCATTTCTCATGTGGCTAGTCTTTCTGCACTCTTTATCCCTTCTGCTCCCTCTTCTCATACTTGTACTTTCCTTTGTCTTTCTTGTTGCAAGTGTGTGTAGGAACTTTACTCTTTGTGTGATATAAGATTGATGAATTTTAAAAATATATAGTTGAACCTTTTAGATATAGTCAACACTCTGCACACATCTTCAACTTTTCAGAAATTCCTATCTTTTTTCTTAAAAAAAAAACTTTCCAGAGTTCAACTGATAATAAGCGCATATATATAGTGCTTTTTATGGTCTCTCAGCCAGTTCTCTTTATAATATCTAATATATTTATCTTCAGCTACATTCTTACCATAATAAATAACGGCCTTATTGCGCATAAGCAGCAATGACCACATATGGTACGTACATATGTACACTTATACGAGGTAAAACTTGTGGTCCTTCAATTTCTCTTTTACCGATTCCATCTTTCATTCATGTATATTATTTTTGCGTGTAAATAGTATACAATACACACACACACACACACACACCTGCGGGCTATTAGCAAAGCAAAATGAGAAGCATAAATATTTCATGATAAATGAAATAGGTTGTTTTTCTTTCTCTTATCTGTGCTATTGTTTTTCATGTATGGGTTTAGTTCACTAGGGTATTTGTGAAAAATGCTGTAACCTGCAATCTGTTTTTGACTAGGACAGTTCTATTAAATAAAACAAGAAACCTGTTCTGATTTTAGTCTATTTTTCTGGAGTCTATAACATCCTTTGTGTAGCATTGTTGTAAGTTCCATGAAATCTACACTTGATGCATTGATTTCTTGTGTTCAGTGACAAAAAATGTCAAACCCTAATCATAGAATCTATGAATCTTTCTGTATGTGTATGCACACAAACAAAAAGTTTCAAAACTTTGATAAATGGAATTCTTCTGCACTGTGTCAGAAAATAAGGCACGATCTGAATTCAGTGAAGAGTAACCGCAGATAATGGAAAGGTAGGGAAATCAGTTCTTGGGGTGATCCGCTAAAAGCATCAGAGAAAGGAAACAATTATAGATGCAAATCTAAGCTCACACCCTCGGCTGCAGTGGTCGCTGGCTGCTCACATACAAACTGACCTTGTGGAGATAGCAGCAAAGAGGAAGAAGAGGAGGGCGACGCCAAAAGAGAAGTTGAGGCCCTCGGATCGTCACCGCGGAGCACGGACGACGAGAGCGCAACTGGCCGCCGGTCTCCACCCGGCGGTACGCTCGTGTTCCCGTGCCCAGCAGGCGGCCCCCTCCAGAGCCCAGTCGTCAGGGGGTTCCCGTTGATCGGCTGGGTGATCGACCCGATCCCGCTGTAGAACTGCGGCGGGCCGATGGCGACGGCACCGGCCGCAGCGGCGCCTGCTGCAGGAGCCCTCATTGTTGTCCACGAGGGGTACAATGTCGCCACCGTGGGACCTGCCACGCCGAAGCGATGCTGCGGGTAGCCGAGGAGGTGGTGGTGGTGCGCGCCGCCGGCAGCCGCCGCCGCAGCGGCCATTGCGGACTGCATCTGCACCCGCTTCGCGTGCTGCCGCTCGCGCTTATGCGCGTTCTGGTGGCCTCCGAGCGCCTGCGACGTCGGGAAGTTTCTGCAGCAGTAGTGGCACTCGAACTTGCGGCTGCTGTCGGTGGCAGCTGTGACGACGGTGGTGCTGGTACCGCCACTGCTGCTTTGCGTGGCGGAAGCGGCGGCGGTAGTAGCGGGCGTGGTGGCGGTGGCCTCTTTAGCCTTTCTCTCCGGCGGTGAATGTGGGACGTCGATACCGAAGATGCGGATGCCGGAGTTGTTGGAGCTTTCACGGGCCGGGGCGGAGCGCAGGAACGGCAGCTCAGAGAAGGACGCGACGTTGCTGAAGTCATGAGCCTCCCGAAAGCTCGCGGCGCCGCCGTCGCTGCCTTCGCCGCCGCTGCCCATGCAGCTAGGTACGGTGGAGCGAGGCGACGAGGGAGCTAGCTAGGTACAGAATTTTCTCGTGCCTCTGCGGAATAATTTGCAGTACCACCAGGTACGTACGAAGAACCAAGTAACCGGCTGGTGGTGTGGCTAGCAATGAGCGAGGTTGGGAATTAAACCCTCTCAGCACCCTGCTAGCTAGCTCTTCCTTGGCGATCGATGGGGTGTGTATGTATGGACGATCAAGGAGAGGAATCGAAGGAAGCAGCGAAGCAATGGATCGGAGGAGAGACAAGGGAATAAGGGCAGCAGGGAGGAGGCCTGTGTGCTCGTGTTGCTGAAAGGAGTGCCAACTGCCAAATGTATACGAGCGATAGGTTTTGCATGGGTGCTGTATGGAGCAGGCCGGGTAAGTGTCACCTTACTATATTGTTGGTTAGTTAGGAGGACGTGGGCGATGGGGCCTGCCGGGAGCGTAGGGGGGTAAGGGAGACGTGGATACATCGTCCACACGGACACGGTGGCGTTGTAGTAAATTCTTGAGAAGGGTCGGGTGGGCAGGCATAGTACACAGTAAGCTCTGGCAAGTACTACTGCATTCGGTGGCTTTTGAGCTCTCTCTCTCATAACAAAACAAGTACCTCTGTCACTGAGAGAGGAAAGGCCATCGTCTCTCTCGCTGTCTCTCTGCATACGCACATATAGACGCAGCGCTCTCTCACTCTCTCTCTCCTCTCTTTTTCTTTGCTTTCTTCATTTCTCTGGCTTTCATGCATGTGTAAGCATCAGTGAATACGTGACAAGCTCTGAGCGTGGGCCTGTCGCGCTATGTAGCTATATATGTGGGGGTGGTACTGGCTGTTTTATGGACGCCTCTTTATAGCTGTTGGCTTCTTTACATCTGGTGCTGCAGGCTTGTGCTTGCAAGTGTGGTCCTTGCGTACAGATCTAGTTGTAGCCTTGTGCCTTACTGCCTTGGCTAGGTGCGCCTGCGTGTGACTGATTTCTCTCTACCTCCCCCAAAGACTAGCCTGTGGCTTGGTCATTTCTTATCCTGTTTGTTTTCCCCTTTTCTTAAGCCATACCCCATATGGGAACGTCCTAAAATATCTCTCCCCCGTTACCACAACTCATCAGAGAGAGCTAGCTAGCCTCCAGCAGCTCTCCACGCATGCACCTGTAGCCAGGTTGTTAACTGGAAAACTTGCTAAACTTATGACTAGGCCTACATATATAGGCACTCAGATCGATATGATCACCAATGCAGCAGATGTTATAACTAAGGCCTTGTTCCGTTCATGAAATTTTTTGGTTTTGGCTAATGTAGCATTTTCGTTTGTATTTGACAAATTTTATCTAATCATGAACTAACTAGGCTCAAAAGATTTGTCTCGTAAGTTACAGACAAACTATGCAATTAGATTTTGTTTTCATCTATATTTAATGTTTCATGCATGCGTCGATATGAGGGGGAATCTTGAAAAATTTTAGAAAATTTTGGGAACTGAACAAGGCCTAAGTTCATCATCCTATGTTTTGCTTTTCTCCCTTTCGCTATAATCAAGCTACTCAGCGCTCACTTTGTTTTTTTGTCCATATGATTAAAGCGAGAGGCTCACCTGATGTACTGGACACATGCATGCTTTGCAGGTGCTCGCTCTGGTTGGAGGAAGAAAGGAATGTTCGAGTTATTAACGGCCAAATATTGTTAAGCATCCATCATGTATGCGGTGTGTTGAAACCAATAGCAGATTGTTGTCGTTCGTCCTTCAATGTACAGGTAATAATATACGTGGTACATATATGTCTCATTATGTGAAGGAACTACGGCGTCACTTGCCGGCCAGCCCCAGCTACAACAAAATGGATCATTGCATGCATTGGGCGCTCACATTTTGTCCAGAATATATTATTGTTTCATATGGAGAGAAAGGCAGATGGCTGTTTGCCTGTTACTCCGGCTGGCTAGAAGTCACGTTTCCTGGCGATGGGGATTCTGTTGATCTGCAGCAACGTGCTTGCTGCTTGGCTGCTTGCTGCTATATATGTCGAAAGGTGTGCTAGCTCCTCTACACAGCCTTTGTTTTTATGAAGCAGAACAACCTTTGTTGAAAGATCAACTACCATAGATACTTTTCTCATCTTGTCTACTCGTATCTTATGCCTTAATTAAATTGGGGATCGTTTATAGCTTCCCAAGAAAAGGGAAATAGTCGGCAGCAGCTGAGGATCATGTAGACATGGCCCCAGAATGATTAGTTAGTTATCAGCACTGTCACTGATGCTGCTGCTGTCGGCCAAATCATTTCACAAGCACTGTCACTACTGCTGTCACCCAAATCATCAGTACGCAAGCATATCACTAATTTAAGGATATAGCTTTGTTTGCTGGGTAAGTGTGTATACAACGTGTGGTATATATATGACACTTATAGTCCTTTTTTTTTTTACAACAGACACTTATAGTCCTCTTGTTCGTGTGGAAAATATTAAAGCTGTTCACACATCACAGAAGCTCAGAAGAAACCAGCATAGCTATGTGCGTGTAGCTGCTCTCCAGATCCAGCAGCAAGGATTATTATTCAGGAGTGTCTATGGACTAAATCATGCTAGGTTCATTGTACTACTAACCAGTATCGTACTAAATGATCCGGACAGAAAGAATAGTTGCTAATTGATTGATCAAGACTCGATCACTTGACCGGACTGGAGGCAAAAACATACAAATCGTCGTGGTTGGTTACCTGTCTAGATCTCACCAGCATTCCCCAGCACTTGATCAACAGCTACTTGTGCTAATCAGAAAGGGACCTCCCTGCCGTTCCCAGGGAAAATGCCACCATCCTTGTCCTCCTCAGGAACTTGCTCTCCTTGGTGGCGGGGCCATACGGAAAGAGAGAGAAATGAACCTTGTCAGTTTTTGTCTGCAGTCCAATGACGCAAGGTTAATAAAGGACTCCTGCTTGTGCAATTTGCTCATTCCTCACTCATTTTCTTTTGGGGAAAACTGCCAACTGCTGGCTCTTCTTTCACCATGGACTATATTCATTCATGTGGGCAGTATGCGTAGTACTGACTTTTTTAACTGTGGGTTACATGTGTTCCTACGAAAGCAGCAACTTGATCATTAAGGCATGGGGCCTATAATGCTATAACATTATTATGATTTGTATTACATGCTACCTCAGTAAAGAGATAGTGCCCGTGAATCGTTATGTGCATTATGGTAGTTTCTCTTATACTCCTTCCGTATAGGATTTAGATGTCGTTTAAGACAGCGATACGATCTTCAAAACACAACTTTGATCTCTTATTTTTATAAAAATATTTAGAAACAAATAATATATGTATATAATTTTTTAAGACAAATTTATTCATATAATTTTTACATTTGCAAAATCAATAATTTAAAAGTTATTAATGATTTATATTATCAATGTTTAACTCAAACCTTGTACAAAACGACTTCTAAATCCTATATGGAGGGAGTACATATTACATTTACACTGTACTGAAAGTTCTGTGCTTTTTTCCATCCCTAAATACACCACAATCTATCAAATTGTCAATTTGTTCTACCACCCTGAGGCAATGGAACATGAACAATATTGAAGGATAAAAAATATTTTAGAGTAATTTATTTTTCACACTGGGAGCGTGCTTACTGTGAACCCAAAATCAGGTGTAAGAATCATTGTCATTTGTGCACAAACATCAGGTCGCTATCAAATGTTTCCAAAAATATACAAAAGCTTGGTTGTGCTAGCTACTAGATGCTTCCATGATGAAACCTATGTTACTGACCACTAGCCAGTGCCCAAACTTTTGTGCAGGAAATTCATGATCGTGTAAACTGTGATTCTGTGAACGGTGTCTGCTTTTACATGTATGCAATGCCTGACTCGTATGCAATTATTCCTCTCATCATAGTAAAGGCTAACACTTGCTCTGCATTTTGCAGTTCCAGTTCCCATCCGCCATCTCGTGGCTTGTGACTTGTGAGACATGGACACCAGCAGCCTGCTCGGCCGCTCTCAGCAACCAGGTGAGCAACCACTCCCAAGCTCTTTTTAGTCTGCTAGACGGTGGAACAAGGTACTTGTCTGCAGGCTCGCATCAATAGCCTGTCCAATCGTGGGACCACCTGTTTGTTAGCTTACGTGGCATATTTTGGTTCGTTCTTTAATTTTCTTTTCTTTTTTTAAATATATAATAACAAGGCGTATAATGCCCCCAAAGGTCCTGGACTACTGATTAGGAAACTGAATGTGTACCATTTCATATAAGGGAGCTTCAGCAAAATATAAATCACAAACAAGTCCTTTGGAATGATTAAGGTGGATGACACACACTGCTAATTTTATTGGTCTTCGGCACATATCACTGACGGTAGGCTGAGGAGAGCTGTTTGATCATTGCGACGAAGCTTGGTGACGACGCACCCTTCACGGCTCCAGTCCACCTCACTGCGACGAAGCTTGGTGACAACGGCGCAAGAGATAAAAGGATCAAAACCTGAGAAAGGCAGGTCGCCTAACAACGCACTGGTATTCGATCTTTTGAAGAGGTTTTAGCTAGATATGTGACGCTGAATAAAAAGCATATCGCCTAGCTAGATAAATGAGATCTATCCTGATCTTACTCTTGAGGGAACCAGATCCTAAACAAGTAGGACATTACTTTCACAACCAGAGTTTTAGACTTTTCCTAGTGAAGTGAGCTTCTTCTAGTATTTTAGCATTCAAAATTTAGTATATCCTAGTGAAATTATCATGTCTTTTATGACTAGTGGTAGTATTTTATTACTACTTAAAAACGCTAGGAGAAGTCCATCATTTTTGTTAGTGTTGTACAACTATATATCTACATGGTATTGCTAATGTAGGAGTGGGATCCTCAACCTCTACTGGACAACGACAACTAGATGAGTCGTATCTGGAGGACAAGATACTGCGAAAGCTACATGGTGAAAGAAAGAAGGTGGCTGTGCATCTTCTTCAAATTGCTATATTGAGTTTTAGACAGTATGCTTAGATAATGCAACAAAACATATTATTGTTATATAGTTCTGGTCCCCAATCCCTATTGCTTAATTAAGAGGATGTCGTCCGAGCCCTCCGGCCGATCAAGATCAAGCAATTCCTCTTGACCTTCCCACGCGCGGGTAAATAAAGAAAACCCCCTGCTACTGGCGGCTTGTCAGCAGCTACCGGTTGGACCAATATTTAAGAAGCTGAGAAGAAACTAACAACTTTAGGTGAACAGCTAATGTTTGCATCAATGCAAACCTTCATCCATGGACCGAACATTTAAGTAATTGATCGTCTGGTTTAAATAGCTTCTACATGCAAGTACTGCATGCCCACTCCATTTCGCGCGCCAGCATCTCTATGTCCCAAAATAAATCAAGTTGTCTTAAGTCAACCTTTTTATGCTTGTCAAGGTTTATAGAAAAAGGCACAAATATTTATGGCACCAAGTGAGCATATTATGAAAATCTAATTTATAATGTATCTAGTGATCAATACTAATTTGATATTATAAATTTCCGCACTCTTTCATGTATGAATTCAGTCAAACTTACTAAAGACAACTCTAGAAATTAATTTATTCAAAAACAAAGAGAGTATTGTATTTGGCCGCATATAAATTGGGTATTGCTATGTCTATTGTCTATAGATTGTTTGGGAGGAGCAATAAATGAAGAATTTACACCGGGATGACACCCAATTACGCTACATGAGGAGCAAGAGATGAAGAACTTTTACACTTAGACGACACTCAAGTAACTCCTAATTGAGGGATGTGTGATCTATGAACTAGAAGCATCCCCTGTGCGTTCCTGCAGAAATTGCGGATGATTTAGAATGAAATTTTAGGTAACATATAGTTGCTTATATAAATAGATAATAAACTATAATAAATTAATGTTATTATGTGATGTGTGGCACGCTGTGTCGATAACTAAATGTATGTTAGTGGATGATGTGTTTCGTTGACGTGAATATCATAATTGCACGATTGGACTAATTGCATGTGGCAATGGTTGGGGGTGGATAGCTTGCATATTGACATAAAATGCTTGTGAAGTAGGTGATATAGATATAGATATAGATATAGATATAGATATAGATATAGATATAGATATAGATATAGATATAGATATAGATATAAATATAGATATAGATATAGATATATATTGGGTACAATAATCAGATGTGTATGTGTATTTGCCAAATATATATATATGTAAATTAACAGTTAATTAATAATAAACCCATGACGCGAACACCACAGACAATGCTGTCACTCTAATGAAGTTCACAAAGTACGTCCCCTTTCATCATTTAAGAAACATGCATGTCTAACACTTGGAACCGTTTGGTCGATTAATATGCATACCGCCAAATAACACACTCTACCAACTTGCTTAGAGCATCTCCAACAATTTTGTATTTGAGGTTTGCATTCTTCTAATTTACTAAAATTATCGAAATGAGGTATCCAACAATTTTGCGTTTGTGTTTTGCAATTTGGGCAACTTAGCAATGGAGGGAGGGAACTTGGCATAAATGCAAGGCCGCGGGCCGCTTGGCAAACGCCAATCGGGTGCTCCTCCCGCGCTACTCAGCGCGTGGGGGACTCTTCGCGCTGTATATTGTCTGTCTGGTACTTTGTCGCGACAGAAACTTTCTTCTCCGTGCTGCCGTTCTGTGCCGCAAGGGTTCGCGTCGTCGTTCTTTGGCGAAGTTGATCGCGCCGCCCTTCTGTGCCGCAAGACATCGCAAGGTACTCCATATATGATCCTTTTCGGTTTCCTCGTTGATACCTAGGGTTCTACGGGAACGGGGTGGGCGGTTGTGTGTTTGACGATGAGCATGGCAGTGTGGCGGCGGCTTGTTCCATTTGGTTGGGTCCACAATTTTAGGTTTTGCCAAGTCAATTATGACAAACACACTTGGAGATGACTTTTTTTTCATTTGTCATATCGTTTTGGGAGTTGACAAACTACACCAAATAGCAAATAAAAAATGTCAAAACTGTTGGAGATGCTGGCCTCGCTACGCCCAGTCCATGCACGAGACGACGTACTGCTATGCATGTGTGTGTCGCATCGTGAGTCGATCGATCGTCCGATCGACGATCATCGATGGCGGGGCAGCCGGCCGGCCGGGCAACGTAGCTTTCGTTGGTAGCAGTACGTACATGCATGCATGCGACATGCGAGACGACGACACCGCGACTGTGGACACGCCTACGCAACGCGCGCAAGGGACGGACAACGCACCGCGCGCGCCCAACTGCGCTGCACATCTGCATGCAGTTGCATGGGGACCCTTTGCCGGGCGGCCGGTTCCCGTCCATCAATGTGTACGTCCGAATTGATCCCCGTCACAGGCTTTGGCACTGCGGCCGGCCGGCCGATGGGCACGGCGTTATAGGCCTGTGACCTTGTCGGGGTAGAGATCTCGAGACCTCAGCTCACCACCCGCGGCCGCGGGCAGGAGCATGGCAGGACCACCTATACCGCTACCGGTACGGTGCCCGGGCGCGAGCCCGCGACCAAAAGCCAGCGGCCTCTGCCCGGACCGCCGGGTCGGGCATGGACGCGCGCACGGCAGCCTAGCTAGCTAGCTACGTACCTGACTTGCGGGCTTGTGGCTGACTACTGTTAATGACCTAACTGCGTGCGTACACGTCGTGACGTCGGTACGTGCACAGTTGCACACACTCTGGCATAGTATACAGTATATATACATGTACAGTGCATATCATATATCGGGGCGGATCGACGTGCATGCATGCATGCTGGAAATGCGTGTCCCATGATGGTACGTGCATGCATGCGTGCCGGAATGCGTGTACCATTTGTACGTGCATGGGGACCGGCCGTGTACGCGCGCGGGGGGGGGGGGGGGTGTCCTGCAATGCAAACAGAGGTGCGTATTTACGCGCGCAACACTGTATGTTATTCTCAAAAAGAAAAAAGAAAGATGCCACATTGCCACTGTATCTTTGCGTCTTCTGTCGCTGCCGCTACGTACGACTTCTGCATGCAGATGTTATTGGCCATCAGATCTCGATCGGTATATGCCTAGCTAGCCTGCCCTGTAGACTGTAGACGCGACGGTACGTATAGATCGAGGTACCACACAGCGTGATCGTTGGCGCCCAAAAGTGTGGGGTCGTTGTTTACGAGTTACTGTACGCGTGTCGATCGATCCGTGACCATTCTAGGCCTGCCTACGTATGTGCTACGAGTCTACGACACGCTCTGCTACAGTTAGCTGTATCTGTATATATATACTCACGTACGTACGTGTACCGGTTTACCGAACAAAGTACACACAACGCGGGACGTCAGCTCCACATAAGTACGTACGTGCACGTACCGTCCGGGGCTCCGGGCCTAGCACACAGCGGCGGAAAGCCGTGGGACCATATCTGGCCCTACAGCTTTTGCGCTTAAACCCTTTATAATATAAAATTTGTAATTAGATTGTGTAATGAACTTAAAAATCAATACGCTTGGCTCAACAGGTTTAAATCCTGGATCCACCGCTATCTATAAAGAGTGTTTTTTTTTTCAGAAAAAAAAAATAACATCTCCTGCGTTAACCGAACGACCTTTGTGTCCCACACGGCCACACCTTGACACCCATATGGCCATATGTACTCCATATATCTCATACTAAGTGTATTTCTAGCTAGTATTTAAAATTTAGCTTAAAATAAATGTAATGCATTTCAAGGTGTGTGTGTATATATATAGAGAACCGCTAAGCTCTAGTAGCAATGTATATGATACACTATTTTCTCTATTTTCAAAGTGTAGTAATTACATCTAGAACAATTTTGTTAGAGATATATATGGCTATATGGGTAATTTTCTGGTAACATTGAATTTCTCTGCAAATTCTAGAGGTGCACTTATTTATCAGACGAAGTAGTATACCTGTGCTCGGCATGACACATCGACACGACAGGTTTACGCTAGCTGCTGCTCTCCTTTTTCGTCGAATGGAAATCACTGGCGGCTAACCGAGCTTGTCGTCGAGGATAGAAATGATGGATGGGTAGACGCGTGCAGAACGGAAGACAACGATGGATCGGCGATGATAATAATTCAGGTAGCTAGCTTTTTTTCCCTTCTCATCAGAGAAATAATTCAGCTAGCTAGCTACTGCTACTAGCAGCTACCCCGGCTGGCCGGCATGCTCCAGCACACACATGCATGCATGTAGGAGTACACGTACGGGCCTCCAGGTGTGTGGGCTGGACATGGACTCGATGATGTACGTGACGAAGCTGACACGACATGATCGATGTGTGCGCCCTCTGCCCCAAAAGGCACAAGGCGCCACCAGCAGCAGGCCGATCGAGCTGCTAGCTGTATCTCCCCCAGCGCCGCCGTACGGCCGGTCTGCCAACGGCGTGGATCGCTGGGTGCCCGACCAATCCCGATGCGCTCGATCTATCTATCGGTTCGATCGACAGCCCAGATCCAGTACACTGGCAGTGTGTATATGTAGCTCTGCCACCGCTCCTGTCTGCGCACCTTGTTGCTGCTGGATCCGAGGCTCGCTCGTACTAGTATTGATCACTTCTCGCGTCGCGTGGGCGCGCGCCGGCCGGGCCGGCGACCTGCCGGGTGGGGGCTCAATTCCAGCACGCGGGTGGGGTGGGGGCGGGCCTAGCTAGCTAGCCGCGTCCGCGTGCATGCATGCGCGCGCTGCGGACGAGACGAGCCGGGCGCCGCAGCACCGATCGATTGCTGGTTGGCCACAGTCCACACCACAGAGACAGAGGAGGAGAGGCGGGCAGCCAGCCAGGGCCACGGCGCGCTGCGCGCACATGCGCCGTATGAGCGTGGGCTCGCTCCGTCGAGGCTCCGTCGCTGTTGGGCGAAATTCCGTGGACCATGGGAGCTCATGGCCATGTCCGCCGGCAGCAAGCTACAGCTATCTAGAGAGAGAGAGAGAGAGAGAACGGATGGCGTGCACATGCACATGCACTGGTGCATACGGCGCGGCTCCGACCCGGCCAGGCGCTGCCGTTGCGCCATTGGCGCGGCTGTCGCGAGCGCCGAGCACGAGCAGCAACAGTTTCAGTTGGCGTTTAGCTGTCGCGATGGGGATGCAACGTTCGGCAGGCGGCCAGACCGCCAGAGCCAGGGACATTGATTGTGTCATTTCCGCAACGTGTGATTGATGAATCGGCGCCCCCCGTACTGCGTTGCTGCTTTCACGCTACTGTCGACCAACAGCGCCCAAACCATCCTTCTTCGTCGCTGCGCTTTGCACCAAAAACGCACTGTAGCTGTAGCCTTTTGTACGACATTTCCGAGAGTTTAAGGTTGTTACTGGTTATTATTCCCAGGTTTCACGATTGACAGGTAGGTAAATCCGTTGTTCACAGTGTTCCTCGTCCTAACCGTTCTATAAAAAATTTAGCCTAACCTACAACCAATTCAGTATTGTTTCATGTTTGATGGGACGACGTTTATGCTGGCTAGGATGAGTACGTTATGCCACGATAGAATTGTTAGGACCGGATATGCATCCATTTGTCAAGGGTGTTATACCGTGTTTACTCCAGCTCCGGTCAAAACAACTTGAGTTGTAGCTTCTTCAAAAAAAACTTCACATACTAGTTACAAAAAAAATTGGTAAAATAACTTCGTCTAGTTGTTGGAGAAGGTTAAAAGTCCATAATATCATTCTCTTTTTTTTCTTCCTTTTTTCTTTCATTTTTCTCTTAAATTTTGTTTTATCTCTCCACTTTTTTCTAGGATTCTCGTCCCCCTCAAGTCTCCACCACATGCGCTCGCGCTCATCGCTGCCTTCACCGCATGCGTGCTGCCTCGCGCTCATCGACATCTCCATTGCGCGCGCTCTCCCGATGCACCTATGTCATCCTGTCGCCCTCACACCACCATGCCATCCTACCGCGCCATCTCATTGGATCATCGATCCCTCCTTCGCCTACGCCATGCCATAGAAGCCACGCGCCCTCTACAATGTGTCTTCTCGCCAGACTCTCAGTGCTCTCTTTTGTCTTCTACGACATGTCGTAGGAGCCAGGAGGAAGCCAGAGAATAGGGGCATCGACGTCTACCCCCATATGCCCCGATACAGAGCAAATGGAAGCTAGTTTTTCCAACTCCACCATCCACTCAACCCCCTTGTGAGAGTGTTTTCTGTGGCTTCGTGTGTGGAGCCAGGCGGAGCTATCCTTGCTTGGTAAAGCAAAGGTAGTGGTTGCGGAAGCAGGTAGAGAAGCTCCACCAAAGAACCCAGTTTTTCGGGTTGTTGAACCAATATGTGCACCAACTTGCTAAGTTGTTCTTGATGTAGTGGGTACAATTTACATTTTATTTATTTATGCTGTAAAAGATATAGTTTCATATATTTTGGTGGGTCTTGGATCCTACTTTTGATGTGAAAACTTTGCAGCAAAAAATGCAGCAACATAAAAATATGTTTCTATAGTTGTATATATAGTTCTATAGACTTTATATAGTACAACCGAGGAATGACGATTAAGGTTTCTGGAGGGTTTTTATAGGAGGAAAAAATTGTTTATTTTTTTATTTTGAGGGCAAAGTATGGCTATTTGAAAGGTTTGGAAAGATATGGTTCCCGTATTACAAGGAAAATGTAAGCTTTGATCTTTCAAAGAAAAAAAAGGATGTGGCCCAAAAGTCAATAGAGGCTGAAATCCAACTGGACAGCCCAACGACCCATCAGCCCGTTCAAGACGGAAACTGCAAATTCCTTTGAAACTAGGGATTTTTTTTATGTTTTAGTCCTTTTTTAATAAATATTTTAATATTAATCACCCAGAAAATATTTTAGATCACATAGCCCTTTTGGTCGCGCAAGTTCCGCTGGCATGACAAAATAATATATATAGTCACGCCACATATGTTGGTGTGGCAAGATATGGTACATTCGACGACATTTTCGATATCAAAAAGCGTGTCGCGCTACTCGTGTTGGCGTGACATTAACTGAGAATGACATAACCAAACTGAACTTATGAAAAAAATATAACTCTTTGATATGTCATCGGATGAAAATGATTATTTTTATATAAAAGTTGTAGATCTCGATGACATCGACAACTTTTTAGTTTTGAGTTTTTTCATTCGACGACGTCAAAGTGCTCAAAAAGTTATATAAAAGTTTAGGACCATAATAATCACGTAATTCTGTTTGTCGCATTACAAAATTAATATATTTTTGTATATATCAAATAACGACACTTTTATACTAAAATTGTAGCACTCAAATAGATCTACATGTTTGTAGTTTTGAGTTTTTACATTTGAAGTTATTAGGATTTCAAGAAAATAGTATAAAGCCCCAGCAACATATTAAGTTGCTGATACTTTATGTTATTTTTTCAAACATCGTAACAATATCAAATGTAAAAACTCAAAACTACAAACATATAGATATATTTAATATATTTGAGTGCAATAATTTTGATATAAAAAATGTTTTCATTTGACAAAATAAAAAAATAAGATATTAGTTTTATAATACGACAAGAAGAAGTACGTGATTATTATGATGCTGAACTTTTATATAATTTTTTGAGCACCTTAACTTCGTCAAATAAAACTTAAAACTAGAAAGTTGTAGATCTTCCCGAGCTCTATAGTTTTTATATAAAAATCTTCATCCAACATCGTATCGAAGAATCATGATTTTTTGAAAATTTGGTCTTATCACGCCACTCCTAGTGGCGCGACAAGATAATACTGTCATGTTAATGGAAGTGGCAAGATAAGCTTTTTCATGTCGAAAACACCATCGAATGTGTCATATCTTATCGTGCTAACATATGTGGCACGACTATGTTATTTGGTTGCGTTAGTAGAACCGGAACGAACAAAAAGGCTATATGATGCAAAATATTTTTTTTAGAGAATTAATATTAAAATATTTATTAAAAAAGATTAAAATATAAAAATCTGCCCTAAAACTACCCCTCGGCAAAAACCCTGCCGTTGTTTGCCCGTGCCCGCCCCTCACTTCTCGCCGCCGTCGCAGCCTCCTATGCCCTTTCGCCCCTCGCTACCGCGCCGCTGTCCCTTTGACCGCACCTCGCCTCCTTCCTATTCGTTGTCGCCTCCCTCACCGACACAGGCTCGCCCCCGGCCTCGCCGCCTGCCAGCGCAGTGCCTGCAGCTCTCACCCCCACCGCTTTACAACGCCCTTATGTCTGCCTACTCCCACGCCGGCCGCCACGACGAGGTTCTCCGCCTCTTCCGCTCCCTTCCTTTCCCGCCTACCGCGCCACTCTTCACCACCCTCATCTCCTCCCTCGCCGCCTCCGGCAAGGCGGGCGCAGGATTTAAGGGCTGGGTATTCAAAAAAAACTTGACAACTAAATGGCTTTAATTTTTTTTGACAACCAAATGGCTCATATTCGGGCCTTGTTTTTCACCCTAAAAACAAAAACTTTTCAAGATTTCTTGTCACATCAAATCTTGCGGCACATGTATGAGCATTAAATATAGATGAAAAACAAAAACTAATTATACAGTTTGCCTGTAAATCATGAGACGAATCTTTTAAATCTAGTTACACCATGATTGGACAATATTTGTCAAATAAAAATGAAAATGCTACAGTGTCAAAATCCAAAAAAAATTGGATCTAAACAAGGCCTCGACATGTATAGTGCCATATATGATATATATTGTATATAGTTCATGCTACCGATGAAGTTTGAGAATATTTTTACGTAATTCACCTTTGCACGAGTGTGACAGGAGGCAATATTTGTTGTTTTTTGTATACACTAATACACATATGTATAAATACTATATATATAAAAAGTTTCGCTAAAAATTTTGGGTATTCAACTGAATACCAATGAACAACTGTGTGCCCGCCACTGCTCCCACGCCGGCCGCCACGACGAGGTTCTCCGCCTCTTCCGCTCCTTTCCTTTCCCGCCTACCGCGCCACTCTTCACCACCCTCATCTCCTCCCTCGCCGCCTCCGGCAACAAAAGCACTGTATTGGACGCCTTCTCTCCGTTTGCTTCTGGCCTCGGACCTCCGCTTTCACTGCGCTGCTTAAGTCCATCGACGCTGCCCCATCCGAGTCAGTCGGTGTACCACGCCTTCTTCCGAACCATGGCCGCTATGGGGTGCGCCCCTGACGCTGCCACGTACAACTGCTTCATTTGGATGCTCTACGATTCTGAGCGGTGGGACGAGGCATGGGCCATCCTTGACATCATGTTAGAGGAAGGCGTCTGTCCCACCATTGTCCGTTCCTACACCGCGATACTAAGCAGGGCAAGGTCCTCGAGGTAGAGAGGTTAGTTGATACCATGATCCAAGTAGTGTGCTCATCCAGGCACTGGCAAAGCTAGAGCAAATTAGAGGAGGGTGTCTTTCTCTTATAGTCGTGAAAATTGAATATATAACCATGGTGACAATATGTTTCTAATAGTGATTTTTTTAAATTTTGGTGGGTGCCTAGACACCCACAACCTTCAACATAGCTTCGCCGGCTTTGTCGTGTAGGGGAATTCGGCAAGGTGGAAAGAATTTTAGGGGAGAGTGAGGCGAAGGGGTGAACACCGAATGCTGTTATCTATAATATTTACATGTCGGCCTTGTGCAGAATGGGTTTCTTGGATGAGGCATTCCGGCAAGTATGTTATGCTTACAAAGCATCATTGTTTACTATAATATGGTTATATGGACCTATGAGTCATGAGTAGATTGGTACAATAACTTGTTAGTTGTACCTAGGACATGTACAGATGGTGTTGTACATATATGGAGATCTATACGAAGGAATTGTATTAAGTGCAAACGATATAAAAACATACTTATAAGTTTTTTTACCAAAACATATTTATAATTTTGAAAAAATCCTAAAAAATTTACATACATGTAGAGGAATTGTGATGCAGAAGCATGTAAAAATTTTAAGACCAAATGCAACCGAAGAGAACACATTTATTGATTCTTCCTGTTTTTCTTCACTTTGTGTACATGATTTTTCAGTCTCATATCTAATATCTAATATATGAAATCGAGTTTGTTCTTGAAACTTCATGGTCTGCATCTATATTATCATTTCATCTACATTTATAGATTTTTGTTAGGGATATTTAATAAAAACTTTAATTTGTAGTGCCCATCTATATCACCACTTGTCCTTTTGAACAGGGAAGGGAGGGGATTTTCACTCGATTTAGTGAACGGCCATTTTGGAGTCATCCGTCATACAGAAATCTTTGTGGAACCTGTCCATGTAACTGTGTATGGAACTTTGCAATTGCTCTTGATCTGGTTCGTCTATAAAGACTAAACTTTGTGTGTTTGATCGTTATCTGAACATTGGTGCTATACTTCGGCAGATGTAGAAACATATGCTAAGATATAGGATGGTTTTCTACATTTAGTCCATTCTTCTAAACTTCAATTACTATAAATTTGTAGGGGATTAGGAGAGGCTGCATGCTTCCGGTGGCGGTAGGCTTGGATCCGACCCGCTTCAATCCATGAATAGGCAGCATTTTATTTTCAATCCATATTGCAGTCATCTTCTCCCTGACAGCACATGCATCCTCCCATCTCCCAGTAGCATCAGGCCCCCGCCGGTGTCCACTTCTCTGTCGAAAAAACCTCTCTAGAAGACCAGAACCGCTTGCCTCCTCTCTGACGCTGCAACTCCTCTGACTCACCTGCTCGTTCCCTCACGCCATTCTGTACACTCTTATGGCGTCCAGGAGTAGCAGCGGCCGGTCCGCCAATCCGGCGTGGCAGCTAGCTGAAAGCATGCCAGGCCTGGAACATGGCGAGGACGACGACGACGACGTACGGTGCCTTTGTTCGGCGCGCACTGCCCATTGTCCCGCACATGGCGTACGCACTACACACCCAGCACAACGCAAAAGTCCACGATCAGGTTCGCCGAGGGCTCACCGCCGCGGCGGAGCCCGAAGCCGTGGATTGCCCCCGCCTCGCGCCGAGGTCGGCGCATGCCGGAAGCACCGTTTGCGAGTGTCAGCGCGTTCGACGCCACGTCCTTCCCGTCCGGTGCTCCGGACGAAAGCCGAGATGCGCTTCGTCCACGACCACGACACCATGTCCCCGCGCGGACAGATAATTCATCTCAAATTCTCACGACCCGCCCATCACGATTCATCACAATCACTAAACCACGTTCGGTTTCATTTGTGTATCTATAAGGAGGTAATATGTATGGCGGCTTCATAGCCTTCTGTAATTAAGCCCACCACCGTGTAAAATCAGGCACGTCTAAAAATTCCGGATACATCGGCAGAACCGCAGAAGAGACACCGGCGTCTTTCGGGCACTCTAGCTTAAGGCAGAGCAGGTGGTCGTGGCCTTGCCGGCAGCGACGCTAATGCCGTTGCTCCTGCTGGGCGTCCTTCTGAGGAGCACGACGCACTGGGAGTCGTGGCGGTACGTCAGCCGGACCAGGCTCCCCACCACTCGGTACCGGGACCGCGCTTTGACCGTGATGGTGAGTGGCAGGCCGTGGCTGGAGTCCAGCAGGTCCTGCATGCCGCGTCCCGCCGCGTACATGGGCTTGTCCTGCGCCGCCACGAAGAGCCTCACCGTCGAAGTGCCGCGTGGCCCGACGTCGTGTGACCAGCCGTCTCCCTGCAGCAGCAGCAGCAGCAGCAGATCAATGCAAGAACGTACTGGTCAGTTAATTGAGATGAGAGAGAGCACGCGAGACGTGCCTGTGAGATGGCGAAGACGAATCGGCCGAAGGACATGTCGAGCTGCGGCGGGGCGACGCGCAGCGTGAAGACCTTGGAGTAGTTGTCGATCACCATGTCGACGGAGGAGTTGCAGTTGAGGAAGCTGGTCTCCACGCCCGACCCGTCCAGCCCTTCCCCCAGCGCGAACCGCTGGACCTTGCCGACGCTGAAGGACACCTGGGGGTGCCGTGGCCTTGTGGCCAGGACGAAGACGAGCAGCGCCAACGCCGCGCTGGCCGCCACCCTCCACGCCACCTGGAACGCGATGCAGCAGCAGGGGGCCTCCGGGTCCAGTTTCACGTACCTCCACGCCCCGCTCCTCTGGGCCTCGCCGTCCTCGTCCTCGTCGCCGCCGTCGCCGTGGTGGCCTGACGACCGCCCCGACACCACCCGCAGGACCTGCCGCCGGCGTCCGGGCTTCTTGTCGCCGACCGGGAAGGAGCTGTTGGATCCGCGGGAGGAGGAGTAGCGGGACAGGGTCAGGCGCGAGGCCTCCTCGTGGTCGTGGTCGTGGTCGTGATCGCGGCCGTCGCTGGAATGGCGCCGGGCGTCCGCGTCGTGGTGGAGGTTCGGGAAGGGGGAGAGGATGAGCGCCATGGAGTCGGACGCCGGGTGGCTGAGCGTGTGCGACGCCGCGGAGGGACTCTGCACGTAGTAGTGCGCGCACGGGGACGGGTGGAAGAGTGGCAGCTCATGGTCGTCCGCGCCATTGGCCGCAGGTGCCATGACGACGACGTGTTTGTTTCAAGTTGCCCGCGCGCGCGTCTCACTTGCTAAGGTGCCGATTGGTTGGTTGCCGCGGCTGGCCTTGGTGTGTAGTGTTAAACCATGATCGGTTTATGTAGGAGCAAAAGGCATGTTTCAAGCTTCATGCCAATGTTTTTTTTTTTTTGCTGGAATGGCTCGGCTTTTTTTTATGCACACTGACTTAGTAACTGAGTCATGTTTTTTTCTTGTTTGGAACATGAGATTTTTTTTTCTGTTTCTATGTTTTTCCTATGAAATTGAACTAGGCATGTTTCAAGCTTCATGCCAATGATTTTTTATTTTTTTGCTGGAATGGCTCGGCTTTTTTTATGCACACTGACTTAGTAACTGAGAGACTTTTCTTTAAGGAAAAGGAAGGAAATGGACTGTGTTGCGGTTGCCACGTGAAGGCGCATAGACGCAGAAGTGATTGCTTCGATCTACTAGACAATATGAGCATGAGAGGATCACAGGCCATGCATGCTAGATATAGTGAGGCTTGTTAAACTTGTGAATAAGGTTTAGCTAAAACCTATATTGTTGAAACTGGTATTATGGGTACTTTTCCCCACGACACCATCTGTCTGAAACCCGACCAAAGCTGCAAACAACTCTTTATGAGCCTTGACACTATGTTGTTGTATTGTTTCTATTTTTATAGAGATCCGGCTAGAGCTTAACATTTACCTATACGTGACTCGGCACAAGTCTGTTCATTTGTATGAAAAGTCATGATTGAAAGTACTGTTTGCTGATTCGTTGTGAGAGAAAACACAGCTGAATAGCTGACAGCGAACTTATAATCCCTTAGGCTTTGTTTGGAACATGGGATTTTTCTCTATTTCTATGTTTTTCCTATGAAATTGAACTGGGTGCGTTGCAAACAAACCCTTAATAAAAAAAAAATACTTTGCCATCGAAGTAATCACGTGTATATGTATCGTCTCCGCTTAGAAATATAATTATTGATATAGGACTGAACGGTATTGAGTTTATATCTTGAACCTGAGTGGATAGGGTTTTATTTGCAATATATATAGGAGTTCTCGAGAGAGATAACGATGTTTGAGGTTCGATCGTATGTGCGCAGAAAGGAAACAGGAAAAATAATGCCATAGCAAGCTAGACTCTTGCATGTAGAGATATTAATTATGACCTCAGAACAGTTAATACTATTACTTTGACGGGTGACAGGCAGGATTTCATCGAGTAGTCCGATTGGCATGGTGGCAAATGGGCATGATGCAACGCACTTAGCAGTGGAACGGGGCAAAGACCAAAGTGATGAGTACACACGCCGCAGTTCATGGACCTCGCCTCCCTAGCTCACTGAAATCCTGAATACCTCACGGCTTATACTCACGCTCTAATCATGATTTCCAACACACTATAGGCCGGCTTCCACTTCTAGTAGGAATAATTAACGATGGACGTACCAGCGAGGGGCCGAGGGCTATATGCATGGGGTCAGCCCAAGAATCATGGCAACCAAGCATGCATGACGGATCGATTTCGATGGATAATTTAACTGGAAATCATGGCTGTTGGCTAGACATACAGAATTACAGATAGATAGATCTTCTCCGAGCATGAAACACAAGGTCACATTATAAATATATAGTACTACTGTCTATCTACTCCACTCTGTCCAGGAAATAGGTGCGGTTGGTGGGTTCTCCGCTGTTATTTGCTTCAATCGGATATGTTTGCGCTTTTGGCAAGCCTGCCTGATGACAATTAACAACGCAAATGACATGCCTGTGCGACACGCCATCATGCGTCATCATGGGCAACAACTGCGGTGCATGTGGTTTGCTCCGACGATCCGGTGACGATCGAGTGCCTTAGATGGCAAGGCAGCAGCAGTTGCAAGTGTGCATGCACAGCTGATGATAACTGAAAAAACAAATGACTTTCACTTTCCTCATGAGTCGTCATCATATTTACTCTTTTTTTTTAGATTAGTCATCATCTTTTACATTTTTTTTTGAGCAGAAGTCATCATCTTTTACATGATAGCAGTATGCTCCAACAAGTGGAGCTGGACATCGGTTCAGCCCATCTTGAATTGGCCCGTGAAAAACCTGCGGAGAGCACTGGGCTAGAACTCCATGGTTCTCACGGGGGATTCGGCCCGCAGCGCACACGAAGCACGGCCCACTCTCCTCGGACACGCGCCCAGCCCAGGCCCAGCATTCTCTCTCGAGTGGGGCCCCACCGGCTGACTCCTCTTCCAGGACTCCGGCCGAGGCATCAACGAGCCTCCCTGCCAGGGCCGCAGTCTCTGCTACTGTCTCCAGTCCCCAGATCCACCCGTCCGCCCCGCCTGGCCGCGCGCACCATGGATCCGCCGCCGCGGCGGCTAGCCGCCCCGCTGCTCCTCCTCCTCCTGCTCCTCGCCGCGGCCTTCGCCGCCGCGCGCGCGTGGAAGAAGGACGAGTTCCGCAACTGCAACCAGACGCCCTTCTGCAAGCGCGCTCGGACCCGCGCCCCGCACTCGCTCGAAGCGCCGCTCTCCCTCGCCGCCGGCTCCCTCACCGTCGCCCCCGACGGCTCTATCTCCGCCGAGCTCTCCCACCCTTCCCGCCCGCGGCCCCTCGTGCTCCGCCTCTCCGCGCTGCCCCCGCACGCGCTGCGGCTCCAGATCGATGAGGACTACTCCACCGCCACTCCGCCGCACCGCCGGTTCCACGTCCCCGATGTCCTCGTCCCGGACCTCGAGGCCCGCACGCTCCACCTCCCCGAGCCCAAGACCGCCGCCGGCGTATCCACCGTCGCGCTCTCCTCCGACCTTGACGTCGTCGTTAAGCACGATCCGTTCGAGCTTACCGTCCGCCGCGCTGGGTCGGGCGATCCCGTGCTCTCCTTCAACTCCCACGGCCTCTTCGACTTCGAGCCGATGCGGGAGTCCAAGCCGGAGGACGAGACGTGGGAGGAGCACTTCCGGAGCCACACCGACAAGCGCCCCCGCGGTCCGCAGTCCATCACCTTCGACGTGTCCTTCTATGGCGCGGACTTCGTCTACGGTCTCCCGGAGCACGGGTCCACTTCGCTCGCCCTCCTCCCCACCCGCGGCCCGGGGGTCGAGGAGTCCGAGCCCTACCGCCTCTTCAACCTTGATGTCTTCGAGTACCTCCATGAATCGCCCTTCGGTTTGTATGGCTCGATCCCCTTCATGATTGGGCACGGTGATCGGGCGTCGTCTGGCTTCTTCTGGCTCAACGCAGCGGAGATGCAGATCGACGTGCTTGCGCCAGGTTGGGATGGGGCCACTGCCCAGGAGAATGGGCAGATCGACACACTGTGGATGGCTGAGGCTGGCGTGGTCGATGCATTCTTCTTTGTTGGTTCTGAGCCGAAAGATGTGATCAAGCAGTACATAAGTGTGACAGGCACACCTTCAATGCCACAGCAGTTTGCTACAGCGTATCACCAATGCCGGTGGAACTACCGGGATGAGGCAGATGTTGATGGAGTAGATGCTGGTTTTGATGAGCATGATATTCCATATGATGTCCTCTGGCTTGACATTGAGCATACGGATGGCAAGCGGTACTTTACATGGGATCGTTCTGCCTTCCCCAATCCAGAGGAGATGCAGCGAAAGATAGCTGATAAGGGGAGGAAGATGGTCACCATCGTGGATCCCCATATCAAGCGGGACAGTTCATTCCACCTCCATCAGGAGGCAACAGACAAGGGGTACTATGTGAAAGATGCCAATGGGAATGACTTTGATGGGTGGTGCTGGCCTGGATCATCATCCTATCCTGACATGTTGAATCCTGAGATACGTGAGTGGTGGGCTGACAAGTTCTCCTATGAAAACTACAAGGGATCAACTCCAACACTGTACATTTGGAATGATATGAATGAGCCATCAGTCTTCAATGGCCCTGAGGTATGTCATTTAATTGTGATATCCTTGCTTTCTCTTGTGAGTTATAATGATGAAATATATAGGGAGAAATGGGACCTGTGCATTCTTGGTAAAGTATTTGTTTTTTCCTTAAATAGGTCACCATGCCCAGGGATGCAATGCATTATGGAGATGCTGAACACCGAGAATTGCACAATGCATATGGGTACTACTTCCATATGGCTACTGCAGATGGACTTCTCAAGCGAGGCGAGGGGAAAGATAGACCCTTTGTTTTGTCAAGGGCCTTCTTTGCTGGAAGTCAACGGTATGGTGCAGTTTGGACAGGCGACAACTCCGCAGACTGGGATCACCTGAAATCTTCTATCCCAATGGTCTTAACTCTTGGTCTTACTGGCTTGCCTTTCTCTGGTAGGTGGAACTACCTTACATCTTCGCTTCAGGAATCCTGATGCTAGAAACCTTACTAACTTTTGAAGTTTCAACAGGCGCGGATGTTGGTGGATTCTTTGGAAACCCAGAACCAGACCTATTGGTGCGTTGGTACCAAGTAGGAGCCTTTTATCCTTTCTTTAGGGGTCACGCCCATCATGACACAAAGAGACGTGAGCCATGGTTATTTGGGTAATTCTTCAGATACTGTTCTTTTTGAAAGTTTTATCTTAGAGGGGAGGAAAAATCACATAATGTGACTTCATTCTCGTGATTTAATTCTTTTAGATGTTTGGTATTTGGGAAACATAGATTCCATTCTTTTCAATACTAACATAATTTCCTTACTTTAGAGAGCGAAGAACTGCCATCATAAGGGAGGCGATACATATGCGGTATTCATTGTTGCCCTACTTCTACACGCTGTTCAGAGAGGCTAGTGTAAATGGCATTCCTGTCATGCGTCCTTTATGGCTAGAATTTCCTGATGATAAAGAAACATATAACAATGGGGAGGCGTTTATGGTGGGGCCAAGCCTTTTAGCTCAAGGAATATACGAAGAGGTATATAAAATTACATGTTTTCCATGTCTAATGAATAATTTGTTGAAATGAAATAATTTACCTGTTAAGATGCCAATCTTCATGCAGGGCCAGAAATCAGTGTCTGTCTACCTTCCTGGGAAGGAGTCATGGTATGACTTGAGAAATGGATCTCCATACAAGGGAAGTGTGACACATAAGCTACAGGTTTTAGAAGATAGCATTCCCAGCTTCCAAAGGGCTGGTACAATTGTGCCAAGAAAGGACAGATTCAGACGCAGTTCTACTCAGATGGTGAATGATCCATACACTCTGGTATGTCAAATATGTTGATCCTATGTAAAAAATTATTTTTATCTATTCAGTAAACATCTTGTTCGTTGATTTCATTTGGTATAATCGTAGTTCCAACCACTTGTTTGTTTCCTTGATGTGCAAATAGTTTCTACTTTGTTCAATCACAAAGGTATGCCATTTTAGGATTCCTGTCAGTAGGAATACACGAAAAAAGTTACAGATTTAACTATTTAAGATTGGTGCCAATAGATTTGTCATGAGAAGCACTTCCATAACATATTAACATGTAATCCTTTCATCTTATGTCATATACTGATAGTCAAAGTTTCACCTTATAGACTGTGTCAATGTTTTAAGCAACTTATATGTGTGATCTGTGGGTTGTCAATATAAAACCTGTGGCTGATATTTCTTGATAGTTTGTACTGGAGACAAGGTGCATATGAACCTCAGTAGCTTGCTACTTTCCTGCTAGTTCTTGTTGTAGTGCTCAAATAATACATCAGTTTTCAATGTCTGTTTAAATTATTATCAGATTCACTGTTCTGTTAGACATGGGCAAAATTTATATCAGCTAAATATGTGACACTTTCCAGCCTTTTGGGTTGAAGTAGCTACCTACCGGTACAGTTTAGTCTCAAGTATATCCAATCCAAATAAACTAATTAACTTGTGTTGCATTTCATTGATCAGGTGATAGCTCTCAACAGTTCAGGTGCTGCAGAAGGCGAACTTTATGTGGATGACGGGAAAAGTTATGATTACCAGCAAGGGGCATTCATCCATCGCCGATTTGTCTTTGCAGACAATAAGCTAACTTCGTTCAATATTGCACCTGACAATTTGGGCAAGAAATTTGCAAGTGATTGCGTGATTGAAAGAATTATAGTCCTCGGTTTACGATCTGGAGCAAAGAAGGCTATTATTGAGCCTGGAAACCAAGAAGTAGAAATTGAATCAGGACCGATTAGTTTAAGGAGTGGTTCCAGCCCGGTTGCACCAACAATCCGGAGGCCCAATGTTCGCATTGCGGACAGTTGGACAATAAGGATAGCATAAGAGGTAGGCCATTCACATCTGGAGCCTGATGTCTCTTCTGTTCACTGTCAGGTTGCAAAATTAGGCCAACATTTAGAGGTTTAGTTGCGGCCTTGATCATTGCGCAAATCATCATGGTCTTGTGGCCACAAAATATTTACATGTAACTGGTACTCATGCTGTTCCAACTGCCAATTTTGACATAAATATTGAGACAGTGCTGATGTATATTTGTAGCTTTGATACATTAGAACTTGAGTTTATTATCTTGCTAAAGTAATATACAAATTCTCAGAGAACATTACAATCGAGTTCTTTTGTTTACGATTTTCGTGTATCTGATGCTATAATGTCTGTTGAGCCTTTTATTTTTGCAATATGTGTCAGTTATAGGCGGCCTAAAAGACTAGAATGATTTCATGTTGTCTGAGCATTTTCCATGTTCTTGATTATAGGTTGAAAATAGATATATATGCCTAAAAAGTTGGCCCTATGTCTGTCAGACTTCACAAGGCAGTAGGCTTGAAATTTCTGAACTTATCGTGGTTGTGCTAGCAGTATAGGATTGACATTCCACTCCTAACTGATGGTAGTCTTAGCCTCCCGTTGGTTTAAAGTATGGATTGTTATCGGATTGTCTGGTTCCCGATAACAAATTAAAGCACCCTGAACTGGCACTCAGGACTCCTGTACTCCACATCTCTTTGAGCACTGTTGTTTTGCTTCTTCCACACGATAAAACAGTTCTTGCAGTGTCTCAAACAAGGAAAAAAATAGCTTGCAGAAAGATAAATATAAGGGAGATAAGAATGGAATTACTATAGAAAGACACCGATGCATGGTACAGTATTAAAACTGCCATCCTGGCGTGATACAACATGAATCGAAGGGGCAACGTAAACTCTCCACGCAAGGCCACAAGTCAGACGATCAGGAAACGGATAGGCCCATAGCTACATCTACCTCCGATATCCAACACCAGCAGAACACGTACTATACTATGCTGATGCTACATGAGAGGCGCCTGTGCAGCCTTATCTATCAGCAGTGTGCCACAGATCATCTTCGAAGCCAATCCATCATCACTTCCGGAGAAACTTCCATGGTCCCCTGGCTGCCCCCATCCTGCAGATAGGAGCAACAACAACATAACTTAGATGAGTGGAGTGGCCAGAGCTAGCAGCTACCATAGAGTGAGGATGGAGGATAAGAGAGTAGTATCATACCTCCAGGTGCTAGCTATGGTCCTCAGGCTCATGTAGATCGTCAATGCGATCCATATACCGATGAATCCGTTATGCACAGAAAGGTACACCAAGCATGGTATCGACACGGACGCAACAGCAACCTGAAGATTTTCATTGGGTTCATTGTTGGGAAGAGTTTCAGAGCTGAAACAATGAAACATGACGGGTTTTTCTTTTTTTATCAGAAGATGTGAAAAGAGGTTTACCATGGAGTAAGCAGAGTATGTGTAGTCTGATGCTCCAAAGTTGATGCCATCAAACACGAAGGCCAGGGAATTGATGGTCTGTGTGCCGGCAACAAACTGAACCGAGATGAAACAAAAACTGTCAGTGTCTGAATCTTGCGAAATGCTTACATATGGGGGCTCCCTTTTAACAGGCAGGTCTCGTTCTTACCGGGATGCCTTTGTGAATGACTTCGATCACGGGCAGGTCGCTTGTGAAAATGCCAGCCCCGAACCTCATAGCAAGTCCCAGCACGACAGTGAGACCCATGCCCAGGACAATGCTCAGCTGCAAGGTGAACAGGAAGAGGGCCATTAGCATGGCACGGCACCTAGTTGCTGATGAAGGAAAAAAGATCGGCAAAGATCTCTGGTAAATATTGCTGCCCTATTGTGAGTTTACCTGCAACACACGGGACGTCGCGGCAACAACCTTCTTCTTGTCATTCTTGGCAAACGCACTTGCAAGCACTGCCTGCAATTGATCATTGACAGCAGGATTTAGTTCGTAACATGCTGTTTGGCTATGAAACGTACTACATCACCTAGTCTACATGGCTGTAATCTGACCTGTCCTGCCACGGCCAATCCATCGGCAAGGAGAGATGTGGCCAGCCAGAGCTGACAGCAGATTTGGAAGCCTGCCATGATGGTTGGTCCATGGCGAGCAGCCAGGGACGCCGCCAACGTGACGCAGAACGTCACCGCAACAACCCTTGCAAGCAGTAGGAATCCTGAAACAGAAATAAAGTTCAGTCTCCTTTTTCAGGATACGTTCGTTAGTTAGAGATGTTATCCGGTCTCTGGATTCCAACGGTATCTCACCACATCCAAGAAATCGCCCAAATTTCAGAGATTTAATGCTAGGTGGGATAACATCAACTTGCTGGACGAGCCGGCACAACAATATCAATGTTATCAGGTACCTGCAATAAGGAGAGAAAAAGGTCAGGATAAGCTTATCATAGAAATACAGAAGCTGTTGCTTTTCTCTTGGGGAAAACAGATACTAGCTGCAAGTGTGGCTGGTGTCTGAAACTTACTGAGAAACAACATGAGCAATAGCTGCACCAGTGACGCCCATATGGCAAACAAACATCAAAATTGGGTCTAGTATGATGTTCGCCGCGTCCCCGACCACTGAAAAGAAAAAGTTAGCAATGTCAGATACATGAACAGCTCCTCTGTTTCATTGGCACTACAGGTGTGCAACAGTGTTTTTTGTTCTTACCAGTAGCATATAATGGTGTCTTCGTGTCCTTGAATCCCCGGAAAACCCCTTGCATGGCCAGAGACAATAGCACAGCAGGGGCACCAAGAGATCTTATTGTTAGGTAGCGAACTGCAGGTTTTTGCATTGGGGATCCCTAAAATACCACAACATAAATGGATGAAAACATTATATGATGTATGAAAATAGGCTGGCAAAATAAACTTGATCAGGGAAATTAATATAAATAATAGCACTCACAGATTTAACACCCATGATGTTTAGTACAAATTTCGCTGAAAAAACCAGGAAGACAGCCTGAAGCAGTCCGAGAATTGAACCAACTATTAGTGCTGACGTGACCGATGGTATGTACCTCTTCTTGCACCCTTGGTTGGGGAGATCTGTACACTCTGTGGGGATGCATGAGTTCACGCATTCTGCCAAATCAGGACCTAGAAATAAAGTTTAGCATTAGGTATAACGACGATAAACGCAGAGGTGGTTACGGCTCAAATTCTGAAACCATATAAATATTTTCCAAGAACTAGGTACCAGATGCAGGCAAATTGTTGGTTTCTGAATCCACATGGGAAGCTTTCTCCAGGTCTTGACTGCTCTTTTCTTCGATAGCTTTACTGATGATAGCGTCTTCCTCCGCGACAAATGATGTTGTAACGCTAACAAGAGGGTAGATACAGACTTTCGAGACCTGGTTAAATATGGCGATTGAAACACCAACAGCGGCAATCTCCACCGAACCTGACCATTCCAATTATTGCACACAGATTAATTCGATAGCATTATTATATTTTAGACTAGTAATGATGAGCTGATATTGATGTAATCGAGTATATTTCTGAAAATGGCTGAGTGCTTCCACTTATGCCTTGCAACTAGCATAAATATTCAATGGCAAACTAAAGTTGCTGGTCCTAGTTATAAATCATAGAAGTGTAAAAATGGGAAAACAAATAGTGAGATAGGCCTATGGTACAATTCGACCAGAAGGAAACGATAACCGTCTTATCATCAATCAAAAGAGAATAAAACAGAAAGGATGCCCTTGGCGTATATATATTACTAGCTAGGTCCTATCTGAGGCAACCGATCAATTCTAACAAGAAAACGGCAGCACACGTGGATGAAGATTCAGAAAGGACGCTATTGTGATAATGGGTAAAACGTCTTCTTCTTCTTTTTTTTCTGGCGATGAAGCTTAAGGAGAAAGAAGGGAACAGGAATAGAAGGGAATCTAACAATGATAGCTGTAGTTATGGCTTGTCACTTGCTTATCTTATCTTTCTGGTAGAGTGTTTTGAGCTTGGTAAGCTCCGTTGCTTAGTTGTTGTGGAGGTAGTGTTGCCGTTGCACTCCACGGCCTTTTTGTTCTCTTCAGTGTAAGCTGTTAATCCCAGCAATGCTGTACCTATTTGTGCTTTATAAAAGCAGGGTTTTCCGCCGTCAAAAGAAAAAAAATAAATAATGACAGCTGTAGCTCCTCTAGGTGAAGACATTCGAGTCAGATGTCAACAACATTGACATGAAACAGAAAACGACATGGTGAGCATCATCAGTAAACACGAAACGTTCGAGAGCACACTGCGCAGACGTCTTGGATGTTTTTAGCATGTACGTATTCGATTTGCCGGCTATGTATAGTATATATATAAAACTGAAAACTGAAAGGCACATTTCAGCAGGAATGAAGTTGGTTACTTTACCAAAATGACAAAAGGGAAAGAAGTAGCGAATGTTCACTAGAACTGCAAAAGGCAAACGGATATGCATTCACACCACATGCAAGACTGACATGTAAGAGGAAATGAGTTGTGATGGGCTCGATTGTGATTTGTGAACTGAACCCAGTGATCAAGTGACCTTGGTGCAGCCACGGCAATGTATGTACACAGATGAAACCTTGAAAGCATAAGATGGGAGCAGGAAGATTTTCATCAGTTCAGGAGTTATAAATATTACCTAAACGGCCGATGAACGCCGTGTCCACCAAGGAGGCGAGCGGATCGGCCGCCAAAGCGAGCGAGGCGGGCACTGCAATGCGGAGCACCTCCGATCCGAGGTCGTCGAGCTTGAAGACGCTCCTGTCGTATCGCATCGTATGGTGGCAACCAGTTCGTCAGACGTTCAAGCATGGTTTGATCAGCAAGCAATGGTTCGGTCGCTAATGCAACCTGCGCACAAGCAAACGCACGTACCTGATGTTCATGACGAAAAGATGGAGCCCCGTCTTCCTCGGCCCGCAGGCCAATAATGCGGGCTCCGGCGCGTCCTCCTCCTCCACCTTGTTCTCCTCGCCGGCGGTAGCGTTCGTAGCTGCCGCCGCCGCCGCGGCGTCATCAGGGATCGCCACGTGCTTCTCGGCAGCTGGCAGCATGCTCGTCGCTGGAGCAGCGTTGGCGGCAGCGGCACCGTTGTCCTCCATGCTCTGCTTCAACCAGGTACTGAGCTAGCTAGACGCTCCTCGCCTGAGCTCTCAGCGCTCGCACCGGCGAGAGAGCGAGAGGGAGCGGGAGCGGGAGATGTCGCGGCAGGCAGCAGCGGGAGACGCACCCGTACTTATACACCTCCACGTCGCGTGTGCCGTTGCCGTGCGGCGCTTGCTTATCAGGAGACGATCAGCTGCCACAGTGAAAGGCCAGGCGAGTGTCAGTGATCAGCATGGGAGAAATTGAAGGAGAGACCCGGCGCGCGCTCGAGCTCGTCTCTGGACTCTGCCGGTCAGTTATCATAGTAGCACCAACGAACCCGGCCGTCCACTTTTTCCAGGCCGCCTTCGCCGCCGCCGCCGCGTACGCGAACCCAGCCACTGACAGCCAGCGAGCGCGTCGCCTCCGCATGCAGCGCAAGGCAAGGCCGGAACCGACCGAGAGCGCAACGCAGTTCTGAGCTCTCGCGGGGCGCGATCCGTGCGGAGCGCGGCGGGTCTCATAGTATCACTAGCGCGCACTTTGCAGCCAGCAGTCGACCGCGGAACCCTGTTGCGTTGGTGGCTGATCTGCTGTTACGTTGCTTCGTTGCGTGTCTGCCGATGCAAGTGACGCCCTTCACGGTTGCCCGTGGCGGTGTCACTGCCGTACGTGCTTGTTACCGGTAGTATTGGTAGCTGTTACTTCTAGCCGACATAGTACGCCGTTATTATACCGTTGCTCGCAACCTGCTCCGTTGCTCGAGTCTTTGTTACGTTGTGGCGTGTCATGAACCCATATTGATACGTACGTACGGCTTCGCCCGCGCGCCGTACGCGATGGCCGGCGACGGCGCAGCACGGGCCGGCCGAAGTGACGACCTCTGCTCTGTGCTCGAGCCCCTGTTGTTCTCCGGCCCGTTACGGGAAATGGTGTGAGCGTTTACCCAAAGTGAATCCAGAATTGAACTGGAGGTACTGTACTGGTAATGAGCTACTCCTTGCAAGAGGTGGAAATACAGAAGGAAAGCAGTATATCCAATTATCCATTATCCATTTCCAAACGGCCTACGCTACTACTGGCTATACAACTCCCCGGTCGTTGCTCTGCATGCAACGGCGCTACATGATGATCTGGTAGCCGCCGGCGTAGCCCCAGACCCACAGTGCAAATTAATCCAGCGACGGCCGATCGGATAGAGATTCGGATCGACGACGGCAACGGGGCATGGGCGACACTAGGCAGGCAAGGATTTGTGGCGACATTCTTGACCAGGTGGGCATGATGGTAAGATTATCGGATGGATGTATTGGATTAGTTGGTGGTGTGACAGAGCGTAGGCATGGATAAAAATTCACTCCCGGAGATTCTTGAGCATTTCAGATCAGTCTAGTGTTGTGTTTATTTGGTCTATTTTAGGCTAGTTTCAATGCATGTTTCATGAGAGTGTCATGCACATTAAATAGAGTGCCACATAAGTAAAAATTATTGACTTAGCAGAGTCACTAAATGAAGGAGTTTTATCAGATGAGAGAAGAGTTTCATCTCCATGAAACTCATGTGACTCGGTTACCTAGTTTATAGTCTTGGTAAATGTGTCATGAAACTATGCATTGAGACTGGCCTTAGCTTGTTTCTATGCGAAAAAATGTCAACTTAACCCCTCATTGGTAGTTGTCTACTTTACTCACCTATAAAGCCACGTATTCTGCCCTTAATAAGTTGTCTAAGTAATCCTCTAAAGTGGTTTTGAAAGTGGTTTCATTGAACATATTAAAAAGTTAACATCTTAAAATATGAAAAGTTGACTGTATAACTCTTCTCAACTATGAAACATGATCTGCAGCTGTTCAAGTATCTAATTTTGTTTAAATGGCCCCCTCATGACATTGTGAGGTTGTTTGGACACTGATACCATGCTGGCCTAATTACACATGCTTGCATATAGATCCATTGACCCCTTGCCCAACAACACTTTTTTTCTCTCCTCCTTTATCTTTCCTACATGGTTCTTTAAGAAAAAAATATCTAGTGCCACATGTTATGATGTTAATACTAAGATATTTGTTATGGGTGCCCTAAGAGAAGAAAAAAAACTAGCGTCCCAACAGTTCATTGAGAATGGCCTCAGAAAAAAAAATGTAGAGGGGGTAGCTAATACTAGCTAGGGCACTGATATTTTCGAGGTGTTATTTCCTTGCAAGTTCTGCCAGCGCGTTAGTACATTTGTTCCTTTTTTTTCCCTTTTCTCCTTTTGGCCCGTCATGTTTGGGAACAGCGAAAAGACAGGCAGGTCCTATTTGTTTCTCCCACTAGAAGTGGAGCTCTTCAATTGCTCACTCGTTCCAAGGAGAAAGATGAAAAGAGGACCATCATATCCTTTCCTCCAGTCACATGGTATTTTTGGATTTCCAAACAGTGTTCCCATGAAAATTTGTTAGTCTATTATCTGTGTTCGAGGAGTTATAATCACAACGAAGCTACTTGCTACTTTCTCTTATTCAAAAGTGACGTGTCCGTCGACAACAAGGCGTCTATGGTGACTTCGTCAATCTCAAGATTTGCTCGGTCCAACTCGGTTCTTTGGAGGTTTTTATAGGATAGAGTGTGCGTGCGTACATTCATATGAGTGAGTGTGTGTTCATGTTTGTAAGCGGCTGTGTCTGTAACTGGGTCTCACAAAAAAAGTACGTACTCCCTCCATATCTGTAAAGAAAGTCGTTTAGGACAACGACACGGTCTCTAAAATCTAACTTTGACTCTTGTTTTTATAACAATATTTATCAAAAAGTGGTATATGTATATTTTTATAAAAGTATTTTTAAGACAAATCTATTCGTATGGTTTTCACATTTCCAAACTTAACAATTTAAAAGTTATTTATGATTTATATTCCCAAAGTTTAACTCAAACATTGTCCAAAATGACTTTCTTTATGGGTATAAAAGGAGTGTCGTTTTGAAACCTTGTATGTCAAACTTTTTAAGCCCACATATTGACTATGTAAGTTTTGGTATTGCTATTTTACTTGAAAGTTCGATTTTTTTTTATTTTTTTTATTTTTTTGCTCAAGAGACAGACTATGTTGGTGTCGTCAACAACATGCATGCATATTGAACTGGAGGGAGTATATCTAAAAATAAGTCCATGAATACATTCAAGGCTGAAACAAGCAGAGCGAGAAGAAGAAAGAAACAAAAAACGGGCAAACCATCTCGAGAGTTTCCTGTCATGTTTTGTCTTGTTGTTATACCAAGAAGGCATAAAAACATACTTAGCTCTCGCTCTGAACTGTGTTAAGTAAAGTAAAAATCCCAGAGTAAACTGTGTACTTTTTCATAAAGGAAAAGAGCTCTGACACCACCAATCGTCCTATTAGTGCTGACATGATGTTAATCCACTGGCGGTTTGTAGCAACCCACACGGATGTAAACTATTGCAATATGATAAGGAAGTTTTCTTTTTTGAAATTGATAAGGAAGTTAGTGGTAGCTCTCTTTGTCAATGTGATTGGCGATGGGATACCTTGCTAATCTAGGCTAAATATATATAATTTGGACATCGAATTCAGTGGAATCATTGATATATATGCACTCAGTCAAAAAAGCAAGAAGAGTAGTACGTGTTCGCAATTTGCATGGTACGAAGAGCAATCAGAAGGTTGCATGACGGTTTCTGTAACTATATATAATTACTGTTTGGTGAATCCTTGCATGCAGTTTCATACATGCTTTAGCATCTTATATCAAATACTACTAAAGTTATAGCATTAAATTCCCCAACATTTAAGACACATATCGAGTGGTTTGAGTGATTAGACAATAGATACGTGTATATATGCAGCGCAAAAAGAAATCCTGGATCATGAAAACTGTCTTTTGACTGTTTAGCCGCTCTCTAGAAGCATAAAAGGAGAAAAGGAAGAGCAATGAGGTTCGATTATCCAATAAAAGCTCCCAAATGCGAGCTGCGTCATGACCAACGCAGTTAAGCAACTTTAGAAAACTACAAAGCTCTACACAGATCGTCCGTTGCCGGCTTTTGGATGTGCGGTTGCAATGAAACGAACAAAAGGGTATTTAGTAGAAACAGAGAGGGCCACATTTTGACGTTTGCGTGTGTATCTAGATAGCCTGGCCTGATCGTTATTTCTCACAACACCGACCGGACGTACTTTTGATCTGCGGCAACCATTGTCTCTCCAGCAACTGAAATGTGAGCCACTTGCTCAAACCTAAACCACTACTGCTTGGACGTACTGACGACAACATACTGCATCAAGTGTTTTGCTATATATAATAATGGAACTGAATTTGGTTCGACATCTATACTTGCGGAAGAGTGATGGAGAAGTATGTATAATGATAGAACTTGAGTGAGCAAGCAGCTGAAATGGAGTTTTCACAGCGAGACATGATGACTGATGAACCCCCCCCCCCCCCCCCACCACCACCATAATTATCCATGCATGCATGCAGTAGAAGGTACTAGAACTACCCCACCCCGTGTATTTACGATTTCATACTCTGAGAGAGAGACATCAGACATGACTCCAGGATTAGTCAGTGGATCGTGGGATCGAGTGGCAAGCAAGGGGACCTGCCACTGCAAATGTTGGTGATCACATTTTCTGTAGCGCCACGGGAAATATGACGTCACCCGTCAAGACGAGTCGCTACCGTTCACCTAACTGAAAACGTCACCCGGCGTACGACGTTAGAGCAAAACAGCAGCAGTGTGATCACGCACTTTGTACTTGTGGTGCCGTACGTTCCGCGCGATCCACGCCACGGTCCATGGCTCACTGTGGCCACAGGACCCTCCAATGGACACGGATCGTCGATCCCTTCTTGCAAAGGCAAGAGAAGAAGCCGAGAACCAAAACGTACGGCAGACTGATCGATGATGCTCGAAAGCTGAACTGGAAGCAGGAACTAACGGAAGGCGATCGATATGATCGTGGCAGGGTGGGGTGTGCGCACGTACCTCTGGCCTGACCGAAAAACTAGCTACCACGCGCACGTCCGGCCGGCGGGGTACGGAGGCCAGCCGCGGGCTTCTTTGCTTGCTGCTGCTGCTGCTGCTGTGCTGCTCACTTGCCTTGCCGGGGTTGGCTGGTTGGGTGGCTCTATAAATAGGCGGCATGCAAAGGCAAAAGCAGCTCAGCGCAGGCAGCATCCAAACACTCCCCGCGACGCAAATCGCAAAGGGCAAAGGCGACGAAGCCACGAAGGCGTGCGCGGCGCGGGTGCGCGTGTACTTGCGGTCGCGCGACGGCTCGAGGGCCCGGCGGATTCTTGGGCTGCCGCGCGCAGTCTGTTTGGCAGAGTTGGAGTCCAGGGCGGAGTCGCAATAGCGGAAGAAATATGCCTTGTTTACTCTCGCGCCGCGTGGCCTCCACGAGCCCGGACCTTGTCGCCGCCCCGGCCAGACCACCGCGCACCTCTCCCTCCCCGACGTGTCATCGAGCAGTTGGCGCTTCGCCGGCCGCGTGGCGGGGTTGTCCCAATCGGAGCGTCACAATGTGCGGGGCTTCTTCTGGGCTCGTGCCTGTGTTGTGTGTGTGCTCCAGTATAGAAAAATGGAGGATATTTTTTTTTCCTTTTAGCATAGTAGGCCACTTTCCACTCATCACTACCTTAGGCTAGCTTTGTGTTCCTTTCTGTTTTGTTTTTGAGAGGAGGAAGAAGAAATAAGGGGCCCACTGACTGGCTTGGAGGCCGGCAATGGAAAGCCTGGCCCACTCGTCGCGGCCCACGGTTTCCGGCTTCGTCTCGTCTCTCCGGGTCCCGGGTGGGAACGCTGATTGGGCCTGCTAGTGGAGCCAGGGGAGCACTACTGTCTACCTGTGGCCTGTGGGAAGCCAGCCGTACCCGTACGTGGGAATGTTAGGTTACGGCCTTGCCGTGCTGGGAGTCGGGACGGGGAGAGAGACGGGAGTGGCAGGGAGACAGTGTGGTGCACGCGCCGTGGTATTTTTTATTCACCGCCGAGCCGGAGTTGAAGCTCCACCGCCAACGACTCGCCGAGACGGGCCGCCGGGAGTTGGAAGCTAGAGCACTCCGCCCGTCCGCCGCTTTGATAAGTTGCTGTGGCGATTACCTTTAGTATTTGCCCCGCCTGAATGGTTGCTGTGTGTATATGCTAGTAATAACAAATATGCATATGCGTGCTCACTTTAGGCGGATCGGAGGCGGCACCATTCATGCTGCCGGCCAAGTTCAACGGCTGGCTAAGTTCTCAACCTACCATTACAATTTAATCCTACAGACCAGAGAAAAGGCCTATGTGTGCATGCCCAAGCTCCTCTTCTCCAAGGTGATCGAGTCTCAGTAGAGTTTCATTCTCATTTAATTAATATAGTGATTATTGACACATCAACAAATCTACTTACTCGATTCGCTTATTTACCAGAGAGAGAGAGAGAGAGAGAGAGAGATTGATTTTCGTAGAGTTATATTTAGCATAATTACCAACACATGTGGCAATCTTGTTAACTGTTTCATAAAACTCTCTGTTTTGAATAGCATAACACATTTTCAACTCCTACATAATAAACCTCTCTACCAAGAAAATGTAAGTGTTCATATCAACTCTTTCCCTTTTGACAGGCCTGGGGCTAATTAATTGGCCAAGTGTGGGAATTCTCTTTCCAATTTTCACAGTACTCGTTCCTGTATCTAGTGATGATGATGAGATGGGGTTTGTTCCTCAAGCCGGTGGACTAGTTTGTTCAAACCACGCGATGGACTAGCTACCGGCTGTCCATGTCGTCCTCGATTGCTCTTTACACTTGCTAGTTCATCGAGAATGCAGAAAAAAAAAAGCGTGATGGAAGGTGACATCTAGCGCATAATCGAACAAGGATATGCTGGGGAAAATTAAAAGGCGGTGTGTACGTACAGCTTTAACAGAAGAAAAAGCTAGCTAGCAATCCCATTGTCGTGTTATGTTGTTCAGGAAATGTTATCGGCACTATCAGTACGTACAGTAGCCTCCTTCACATCCAAGTCAATCAAAAAAAAAAAAAAGCGGCCACTTTTTACAGAGTTGGGTTATTCAGAGATGGCAGCGATTTGCCGAAAGAAAAGCATGCAGAAAGGCCCGCGCGCTGATGATAAGGGCAAGGGCGGCGCTGGATGGAGAGGCCGGAAATCTTGCTCTTGCATGCGCCCCAGTGATTTCTCCTGTGCTAGCTGGAGGCAACGGAGTGTTCACCGCTCCGTGCTACTCCTACGACGACGGCGGTGTGGACGAACGTCACGACGATCGGCGTTGACGTGGGCAACATGTGTTTTCCACTTGCTCCTCCGCATGCCATGGTCTTGTTTAGTTTCAAAAAAATTACAAAATAAAAATAGTACCACTTTCGTTTGTATTTGATAAATATTGTTCAATCATAGACTAACTACGGTTAAAAAAATTGTCTCGTCAATTCCGACCAAACTGTGCAATTAGTTTTTATTTTCGTTTATATTTAATACTCTATGCATACGTCTAAAGATTCGATGTGACAGAGAATCTAAAAAAATTTATAAATTTTTTTTAAACTAAACAAGGCCTATGTTCTCCTGTTCGTGGGCCATTCTGAAAACGAGATGATATTACTTACAGCCCAAATATTAGCCCATGGCCGTAACTAGCGTAGGGACAATGGGCCACCAGCCCAAAAGGAGACGTGAGGATCATGTGTAGTGAAAGGCAAGATGTTCCTAAAGATATGTGTAAGGCAAGATATCCAAAATAAATGAGAGGTGGGTAATTAAACTCGTGCGTTTATGCTTCCACAAGGACGGCTAGATATTTAGAACTTCCTCGTAAAAAAAAGTTACTCCTAATTGTGAGCCAGAAAAGGAAGGAACTGATCGATCTGTATCCTAAAATTCCTTTCGGAAAAACTAGCAATTTCCAAACTATGCTCCAGAAGAAGGCTGAAGCTGAAACAACGCCTACACATCCAAACTGAGACAGTAATGACAGGTGGGACCCCGTAGACAAGCTCTTGGCCCCACAAGTCATCGGAAGCACCAAGTATAACCAGGGCACTTGGAGATTTGATCTACACTAGCGGCCGCCGCCTGTCAGTTGCAGAGCTCCCGAGCAACGCAAGAGTTATGCTCGCCGAGTTTGATGATCTCTCCGAAGAAGTTGGATGCTAAAATGCTCGTCCCTTCCTCTTCTCCATTCGCCTGAGCTCCCCATCTCCGGATGGGTCCCGCGAGGCTTCCCCTAGCCTGCATCGTCACCACGTTGATCTTTGTCTACATGCTAGTACACCACGGCGCCAGTTCGCAGGAAGTTTTCCCGGAGGCTGACGGCCCGGCAGCAGAGAATTCAGACGAGCTGTGGCTCAGGTCCGGACCGCCGCCGAGGGTCGTCGACGTCGATGACTACGGAGCCGGAGATGCCGGCGGCGACCACGTCACCGAGGTGAATTAATTTGCTAGCTGATCTTGTTGTTCTCTCGATTGCTCGGTGACAGACACAATCGTCTTAGCGGTGCGAGCGGTCAGTCTGCTCCGGCGGCTGCACTTTCTGATCGATGCTGCACTGCACGCGTTTCTTCAGGCGTTTCTCGAGGCGTGGAGCGAGGCCTGCAACTCCTCCGATGACCGGTCCGTGTTCCTCGTGCCCGAGGGCAAGGCCTACCTCCTGATGCCCGTCATCTTCCGTGGCCCCTGCAGAGCTGTCTCGATCACTGCGATGGTGAGCCTCCTCCTGCTCGTTAATGTACAAGCTGCGCCGCTCATTGTTGTTTATTGGGTTCTAATGTTCCTTATTATTAAGCGATCAGATAAAGGGAACGCTGGAGGCGCCGTCCAACCGATCGGTCTGGCTGGATCAGGATCTGCAGGAGTGGATCACGTTCGAGGGCATCGATCGCCTCCGTGTCCTCGGCGGCGGCACCCTCGATGGCAACGGGCTTCAGTGGTGGATCAACTCGTGCAAGCTCAACAAATCAATGGTATGTTTAAATTCGAGTAAAGTCCATCACCGGTCCCTAAACTTGTATTAATATGTCATCCCAGTCCCTAAACTCGTAAATCGACCATTTAGATCCTCGAACTTGTTCGTCTGTATCGTCTCAGTCTCTAAACCTGTTTAGTTGTGTCATCTCGGTCCCTAAACTTAAAAATCACTCGTTTAAGTCCTCAAATTTGTTCAGTTGTGTCATCCGGGTCCCTAAACTTGATTTTAAGTCTCATCTGGGTCAAAACAAAGTGATCTAAAAACTCTATATTAAAAATAATTCATAACTTTTTCATATGTACTCGAATGAAGACAAACTTTATATCAAAGTTGTAGCCCTTAATGCGTTCTACAACTTTATAGTTGAAATGTTTTTTATTTAAAGTCGTTTAATATCACAAAATTTAATTTTAATTTTTAAATTTCTAGATCTAAAAACTTTCAAAAAATATTTTGGGACCCCAAAAGATTTCAATTTAAAAACTTTTCAACTACAAAGTTGTAGATCGCATTGCTTACTACAAATTTGATATAAAGTTTATCTTCATTTGAGTTCATTTGAAAAAGTTATGAATTATTTTCCTATATAGAGTTTTTAGATTCGCCCTGCTTTGATCTGGATGTGACTTAAAAACAAGTTTAGGGACTGGGATGACACAACTGAACAAGTTTGAGGACCTATATGGGAGATTTCTAAGTTTAGGGACTAGGTTGACACAGCCGAATAAGTTTAGGTACCTAAACAATCGTTTTGTGAGTTTAAGGACCGGGATGACACACGCAAATAAGTTTAGGGACCGGTGATGGACTTTACTCTTTAAATTCCTTGCGGTACTTAGCATGTCATGCACATTTCCAAATTTTCTCAGATGGAATTTTCTTTTTTTTTATTTTTCCTTTTGTTTGTCCATCCATCAGCGATGCGTCATCGGTCCGACGGTACCTTTCCTGACCCGGAAAACTTTCAGTTGATATAATAATGTGCATCATCGGCAAGGTGTTTCAGCTGCCGAGTTTCAGGCACTGTACTTCAGGAGGTGCACCCACCTGGTGGTGGAGGAGCTGGAGGTGAGAGACAGCATGCAGATGCACGTCGCGATCGCCTACTCGTGGAACGTGGTCGTGTCGAAGCTGCTCATCACTGCACCGGGGTGGAGCCCCAACACCGACGGCATCCATGTGTCCAACAGCAGGGAAGTGTCCATAAGCAAGTGCACCATCAGCACAGGTATGTATGTGCCCATTGTGATGTCTCATTCGCATCCCTCGTCCCCTTCATATGTTCAAGAAGTTGGTCACGGCAGAAGATCATGTGCACGGAGAGATTCGTGTGGCCAGCACTCGTACTTATTTTCTGATTAGAGAAAGCGTAGGCTGAGTTTGGTTTTTCTCTCGCTTCTGTGATGATGCAGGGGATGACTGTATATCCATTGTGACTGGATCAATGTTTGTACGGGTAACCAGCATATTTTGCGGACCGGGCCATGGAATAAGGTATACCCGTACACGTCTGCAAATATGTGCTAGTAGAATGGATGGTGCTAATCTAAAAAAACAACAACAAGAAGAAGAATCCAGATGCTGTTACACGATTTACCACACGATGAAATTTAGAGTTGCACGCGTTCTGACGATACCACATCCATTGTTTACAGATATAGGCATTTGATGTTTCAAATTTGGCATTTGTAAAGGCATGGCCACAAGCTGTACTGTACATTGGGTTCTGAGTTTCTGATGCTTTCCTGGCGTTGTTTGCTTTGCTTGATGCTACAGCATTGGTAGTCTAGGAGCAAACAACTCTTGGGCCCATGTCTCTGATGTCCTCGTTGAGAAAGCCACGCTGCTGGGCACTACCAACGGTGTGAGGATCAAAACTTGGCAGGTAATGCATGATCTTCTCGCTTGAGTGGCATGGAAACTTGGACACTTCCAGCCCTTTTTTGAATTTTGAGGAAAAGTGTTGCTCCCAAAAGGGGCGTACGACTCTATAACCTTTTGTTCCCTCTGTTTTTGCAGTCCCCTGTTTCTTTGTTTCCTACAAGCTCTGTAGTACTGTAGCCTGTACTGTAGATGAGGGACTATGTGTCGCATATTTTCATGGAAAATTGTGTGCCGATACAATACAACACATGCATTTGTTATGCAACATATTTTCTTCTAACAATGTTTCTTATAACTTCATTGACAGGGAGGACATGGCTATGCTGAAAGAATTAGCTTCCAAGATATATCAATGCACAACGTTACTAACCCAATAATTATCGATCAGAACTACTGTGACTCCAAGAGACCTTGTCATGAACAGGTATGGTCCCCTACAATATATGGATCCAAATCTCTTTGTTGCTTCATCAGATCTCTAGATCTCTAGAAAATAAACATGTTTATGACGTTTTGTGCATCACACTGTGTAGGGATCAGCGGTTGCCGTACGCAATATACGCTACAGAAACATACATGGAACTAGTGCTTCAAAAGTCGCCGTCAATTTTATTTGCAGTGGCGCTCTGCACTGTGATGGTATACTAATGCAAGATATTTATTTGGTTGGAGAAGGAAGATATGCTACATGTTCTTATACGAACGCTACAGTTGTACAATTTGGGTATAACTTCCCTTTTTGCAGTGCAGAGATGTAGCATAGGGATATAGGCACATGATGTATAGTACATGTCAAAATGCAGGAGTAGTGAATACACAAGATTAGCATGACCCGGAATTCGGAATCCTACAAAAACTTAGAACGCGAGATTCTAAAAGAAGCGTTTGGATGTAACAAAGCAGACTTTTTCAAGGGAAAAAGTATGGAACAAGAGGAAGGTGCATTATGTGTTCAACTTCTCAATGTGAGGTTAAAGTACTTAGGACTTGTTTGGATGCACATATAATTGGATTAGGGGTTAAGTGGATCTTAATGCTTACCAATGAGCAGTGTCTTCATTTTTGAAATTCCTTGGCAGGCACTAGCACATACGGCTTTGCTCTTTTTACAGGGAATGACAGAATGGTCGTGTAAATTGGTTTGAACACCGACGAAGACGTACAAACACAATGTGTCCGAATGCAGAAGACTTAGCAGTACTACCTGCAAGTGAAGGGCTGGCTGCGCACTGAGGTTTTGTACGCATGTATTTGCTAGCATGCATGAAGAAAGAAGCTGAACAAAACCTGTCGCAAACTTACAATCCTCTCTTGTGCAGAGAGCAACGAATTCTCTCATTCAAAAAAAAGTTTGAAATCCCTAATAAATAAAAAATAAAAAGCCAAATATCGTTTAAATTGCTTTCCACGACAGTACTCAGAATGCATTACTGCACAATTTTGCTCCCCGCAAGTCAGAGCAAACATAAACATGACACCTAGTAGTACTTGTGTTGTGGCAAGTGACGAAAGTAGCACCTATCGTCGTTCGTCCAATCCGATCTTCTCTCTATAGGCTTGTCGTGGTCGTGGGTCGCTGCTCGGAGCCTCCACTCGTCTGACCTCCGACGAGCCGGGTCATGGCGGCTCGACGTACGGTGCGTACAAGGTATAACTTCAAATTTGGGCTTGAACAAACCCCTGCGGCCCTGCCTGCCTGCCTGCGGCATGGATTGGCTCTCACTGACGTACAGTACAATTAACGGACCCCTGCATAGCTGCCCTGCGCTCGCAGGTCGCAGCAGGCTTGCTGTTGCTGTCATACCCTCTCCTGGCCGCCAATTCAAAACCGGCTTGCCGGCCGGCTGGTTGCTGGCCGTCGCTGCTGCTTCACATGCGTAGACTCCGAGCGAACAACGAACCGGCCCCGTTCTAGCTAGGCCCAGGCGGCAGGCGCCCCACATGTCAGTCACAGGGCGCGCGCACGCACGCGGGTAACGCAGCTCAGAGACCCAGGGCCACGTCCGCAGCGACAGCGTCGCGTTTTGAAACTGGCCGTGGCCGGGCCAGCGTCGGGCTCGCCGCGCCCCGGGCCGCCCGCCCGCGCGCCGAGACGACACGGTCCCGCATGTCACTCGCGGCGCAGGAAGCGGACCGGCGTGAGCCCGAGGTAACGCGTGGGCACGTCCATGCCGCAGGCCGGCCGCGGGAACGATGCCGGGACCTAACGGGGTGTGTTTGTGCCGGCGCCGTTATAATAATACTTAAATCATAAACAAAACTAAACAGCCACGGTTAATTACGGTTACGGCCCGGACTTGGCTAGGGCTACCAACCGAACTGGAGCTATGGGGGGCTCCGGTTTAAAAATTTTCACGGGTCCCACCGCCACGCCCGAGTAACCGCAGGCGCAGCCTTGCAGGTGCTCTGCTCTGCTCTGCTGGACTGCTCCTGGCTCCTGCAGCCGTCCGTGTCCTGCCAGTCTTGCCTCTGCAAGTCTGCATGGCGCGCACACGCAGGCGGGGTCGGGGACGGGGAGAGCGGGTCGTGGCTTCACGGAGAGCGCCACGCACGCAGAGCGGTGGTGCGGGACAAGTTTACTGCTATTGGCTGTCGCGTGGGCCGCGTGACATGGCGCGGCCCGGCGCGTACTGTTTTGGGGGTACTGTCGCGGGCTCGAGGGTCGCCGCAGTGACGCGCGTGCGCCGCAGTGCAGGCGAGGAGCCGAGGAGCGAGACCTCAGTGACGCGCCGCGTACGGGGCGGGTGCGCAGCTGCGGCGTCGTGCACGGTCGGTAGGCCGGTAGGCTTTCTGTTGTAGGCGTCGGGTCATCATCACTTCATCACGACCCACCGACGATCAGTAGTGGTGCTGTACGGTGTAGCGGCAGGCCTACCAGGGGGGTCTACTCGGCTACTGCTACGCTGGCTGGGAGGAATGGTCGATTGGAGGATGTTCTCTGTCTCGGCCGTGTCACGGTCTCACGGACAGACGGTGAATGAGTGTGCAGTGGTGCCAACCTGCATGCTTCTGTGGCGTGTGCGAGCTGCATATGTGATGCTGGCATGAGACCAGTGAAATAAATAAATGTCATTCTTGTTTGTAGCACAATGTTTATAATACAGTAATCCGTACATGGTTTTACACACCGAATTAGGTTGTTTGATGATGCCGGGACCAAAAAAGAGAGAGAGAGAGCGCGCGCTAGCCCTAACTAAGTTGGCTAGTTGGTTCTAGTAGCAGTCTTTAATTAAGTTTAGGTTTGATAACCGACTGTGGTTAAATATATTGGAGATCTTTGCTCAACGGTCTTCCTTTCAGAAACAATTAGCCTACTATAATATGATAAGCTAAATATATGAAGAGTAGCTCATGATTAGTCCTCTTGTTTGACATCCAAAATTCAGAACTAATTTATAGAAGGCAGAGACGAAAAATTAAGCACCGGTAGTTACAACTCTTGCCATCAAACCATTTGGGCCTAAATCGTTTAAACCATTGATAACCAGCGTCAATTTATCTCTTATTCTGTTACTGTTAGTTGTTCTCAGTAGATCAGATCAGACATAACGTAGTTAGGTGACATAGAACATAGAGAAATGAAAAAAACATTGTTTTCCATACTCTTTTCCATAATTTATATTATAAGTCCATATCTCCATCAATACTCTCTCTCTCTCTCTCTCTGTGTGTGTGTTTTGCATTTGACAAGGCTAGCAATAGTAACCGAGTTAGGGGGCAAGTACCCCTAAGTATAGATAGTTTATCTGAAAAATATAAGATTGACCTTTTTTTAGAAAAATTATATTGTTGCCATCTCCTCCCCTCCACCCGAAAAAGGAAAAAGATCATATTTTTGGCTCCGCCTCTAGCTAGCAATGTCGTCTACCACAAATGTCATGTTTCTCATGAGGGTTCTAGAGTTTAAAGATTTATAAAAAAAATAAAAAGACCTCTAAATAAGGATCCGATGAAAAACTATAGCTAATAAATAGCTAAATATTGGAAATTCAGAATACGAGATAATAGTGTTTTTAGGGAATGGTGTTTTTTTATTGTGAGGGGGTTAATAGTATTTAGCCATGGTATATATCTAGCTTTCCTAGCTTAGAACCCTTCTCTATCGATCTGACAAGTTCATAAAACTTTGCGTCTGTAACTAAGGTCTCGCAAAAAAGCAACGTTTGTTTCATTGATAATCAAAGAGTTGATGCCAGATATGATTGATTGATGCAGAGAGAAATTTGAAACAAAGAATGTAGAAAATTAGTAATTTGGTTCGGTTACGAATTGAGAATAAAAGTAGATAGAACTAGTCCATGTCAAGTCAAGAACAACTAATAAGTAGCTAAATTTGGGGAAAAATATTCAGGTTCCATTTAGATTAGTTAGAAAAAAATCTACCTAAATATCTCTTATAGATAATTTATCTAGAGTCCCTAAGATCCATTTGGGTAGGTTGGTAGAGCTTGATTCTTCACAAATTTGAGATGATTTGATGCAAGTTAGCTATAGCTACGAGAGTGGATTAGGATTAGATGGAGGCTCCGTGCCATCTATGATGAACACATCTAGTTGCAGACTTGCAGCCACGGGAATATGAACGCATTGAGGCCCAATGTTGGTTAGTACTCCATTTGTCCTAAAATACAGTGTATTTGTTAATTTATTATAAGTTAACATGTTTAATATAGTGTATTTTTCCATTTATTCTAAATTTAATCAAATTTATAGAAAGAATCAATAATATTATTGACAACATATAAGCTCTACTAGAAACATTATGAAATTTATTTTTGTAATTTATCTTTTTGATGCGGTAGAAGTTAATATGTTTTTTTATAATTTTAATCAAATTTGAGGCGTGTAGACTTAGAACAAATTAAACTACGCTATATGTTAGGAAGTGGGTGTAGCTCACCGCAGCCACTTGGTGCAACACAGGATGCCATTTGGATAGTATGGCAACTTTGGCAAGCTATTGAATATCGAACGAGAGAATGCTCCATTGTGAATGGAAATAAAAATAATGTGGAACTGTCTTCCAGCTTTGTATATGTCCAGGGCTCCCATGATGCACCGTCAGTATTGCCATAAACAACCTCTTTTTTTTAAAAAATATTGCCACGAATTTACAAGGTGGCAGAACAGAGTACAGAGAGCAATACTTTTGAGAACAGAGACCGAAAGAATTGTTTGAAATGGTACCAGTACTCGTAAAATTCTGCAGGCTGGATGGCTGCTTTCTCGTAGCATGGGCCACTTGCAGTTGCCGCTGCGACGCGAGATGCTCACCCTGCATCAACTTGTCCGCTCGATGCCCATCCCATCACCCGGTAGTCATTGCTCAATCGTTGCCTTGCTGGGCTGCTGCCGAATCGGAGCTCCAGCCCGGCGTGGGGCAATCCAGTCATTTTCGCCGCGAAGATCCTTTCAAATCGTGGCTTTTCACGGAAAACAAGACACACCTCCTCCTTTCCTTTCTCACTTGTCGTGCACCCGGCCTTTTTCCTCCCGACGCCTTCTCCCTCCGACCAACACCTTCCACAGACCCAAAGCACCCGACCGTTGCCGCCTCAGCCCGAGGAAAAGAGAAGAGAAAACCCCCGTCCGTCAACATCCCTCCATCCACGAGCGCACGTTCGCCGTCCGGCGGCCCCTCTCTTTCCGTTCGGTCGGAGAGCCAATCCGTTCTCCTAGGCCCGAGTGGCCTCGATGTCGGCGCGGCGGGCGGGCAAGAGCCAGCACGCGGCGGCGACGCCGAGGATCATCAGCCTCAACCTGGCGAGGAGGTCGGGCGGCGGGAGGCCCAGCCGCGGAGCGGGGCGCGCGCAGCCCCGCCCGCCGCCGCCTCCGGTCAACCTCGGTGCGCTGTTCGAGATGGAGCGCCGCGTGCGCGGGCTGGAGTCCGCGCCGGCGTCGCCGCCTCCGTGCTCCCGGGCGGCGCCGCGGTCGCAGGAGGACGCCGAGGAACAGGAGGAGAAGTGGCGGTTCCAAGCGGAGATCCTCCGCGCTGAGTGCAACTTCCTCCGGATGGAGCGCGAGGTCGCGCTCCGCAAGCTCGATCGCCACCGCGGCCAGATGGAGGCCGCGCTCAAGTCCGCCGTCGAAACGCTCGTATCGGTAGGTAGCACACACGACTACACAACACGCGTCACTCCGGCTAGTCATCGTCTCAATCAAAGTTCTGGTTCTGCATGTTGTGCACCGACATGATATGGGTGCTACCACAGGGGAGGAAGAAGATGGACGGGAAGGGCGACGTCGGCGTGGCGGCGGCGCTGGACGAGGGGATCGAAGACCTCGAGGAGATGATGGAGGAGCTGCGGGTGGAGAAGGAGAGCGGGAGGAGGGCGATGAGCGGTGTCCGTGAGCTGCAGCGGAGCCACGGCAGGAACTTCGATCGGCAGGCGTCCTCGCTCCGCCGGCGCCTCGAGAAGATGCCGCCGGCCGACCCCGAGCCCTGCATCAAGGACATCCGCGAGATCGCCCTGCCCGTCCCCGTCCCCGCGCCACCGCCACCACCGGCTGAGCAAAGCGACGACGATGAACGCGTCCACAGCGCCAACACCTCCGATGTAAGTCGGCCCGGTATTAATACGTAGTAAAGCGCAATAGTATTGTGTCACTGTTTCAATCTCTTTGCCGATGACTAACGTACATTGTGTGCTCTGCAAACTTGAAGGTGGAAATGCTGAGGATGAAGATGGAGGGGATGTCAAAGGGCATGCGCGAGCGGATGGCGGAGTACAGCCGGCGCCTGGAAGCCGTCGCCTCTAGGGACAACACTGGCTGCCAGTCAAGGAAATGCGGCAACCGGCACAGCCGAAAGGCGAGCGCGAGCAGCCAGAGAAGCTGGAGCGGGGGCAGCACCGCGAGCAACGGCAACGCGCCGTCGACCCTCGACGCCGGCCCGCACGGCCGCAGCCGCCAGAACGTGGCGGCGGAGAATCGTCAGCAGCAGCACATGGTATGATTCAAATTTGCTCCTCCGCACTGTTCATAACACAGTTTATTATCTTGTTCATTACTCTAGCTTCGATATTCCTCGCTTTCTCGGGAAGCAAGATTAGGAGTACCAAGCGAATCGCGGGGTTAGCCTTGGGCGCCCGAATGTCGTTGACCTGGGGGCACTGCTGGTCAGCGACGCACACTCCACTTGACGCCAGTATCAATCCACGATTAAGTCGGTTTTTGTCTCATCCGGGTTGATCAGGACGAGTTTTGAAATTGGCTACAGCACCGGATGCAGTGCAGTGCAGTGCAGTGCAGGCCGTTGCTGTACCGTGGGGATCACTTGTACAGGGTTTTGCACTGGGTTTGTAGGGAGATGAGTAAATTGGCCGATGATCCCCTGGGGCCACGGATCTATGGATTGGCACGTTGCTATCAACACCTAATGCATATTGGCTCCTTCTCGGACTGATACTATGCTGCTGGTAATAAACACTGTTTTTCTTTTGCTGTGGAGGATGGGACCATGTATGAGAAACTTGGCACTTTTAGCCGGGCTTTTTATCTTTGCTTCACCTCGCTGCTACTCACAATGGAGGATATAGCATTCAAAAGATAGCTTTAGCATGTGTTCCCTTGATTTGAACCGTCAATGATTGCGATACGGCCCAAGCTGTCAGTGACTCTGCGTCTCTGCCTCATTGGCACCGGTGGTCCAGTGGTTATTGGGCCTGGGCCAAAGAGTTGGAGCTTTTCGTTAGTTCTGTTTGCTACTGCTCATCTGAGACGTGGTGGGCCTACGAGAGGCTTTGCTTGAACATTTTCAAATTGTTTTGTTTTTGTGGGTGCTAATTTCTAGACCGCATCTGCACTTGCACTGCATGCATAATGTGTCTTGTCTGCATGGCTGCATCTCGTCCTACAATTTTTTTTTGTGAGTAGCCTCACTTGGCTTCAAGAATGGTGATGCCGTTACCGTAGCCGCACCTTACTGTTTTGGGATGAAAGATTCGGCTTCAATGGGGAAGTTTGAATACATGCCAAAAAAAAAAAATCTGACGAGAAAATTTGAAACTGCAAGGAGGTGAAGTTCAGTAATCAGTTTAGACAAACTAACACGTGCCAGAGCAGGAACTGAAGTACGACCCACTTTGGCAAAGGCGTATACATAGCTTTGATGCCACAAGCTGGCACATGATCTATCACAGTATCTGTACCAAGTATGAGGAGATGTTGACCCCACAACGAGAAAGCAAAGCTTTTCCTGGCTACTTCAAAAGGTCTGGGCCAGGCTTAGGGACAAGGGCATGTGTTCGTCGAGTTGCTTTCGCTCCGACTGCTTCTTATGAACTAGACCCTGTCTGCTCACCAGCTGATGTGCATATCACAGCATATGCTTGCTCTGCGTGCATATAGATAGACTGAAGTGGTTGGGTTTCCAATTCTGAATGGCAATCCAGTACTATGCATTGACAGGAAAGCCAGTTGGTGAGGCAATCCATTCAAATCTGAAGCAACTGGTACTCGGAGTAAGCTGTGTTTATTATTGATAGTTGTAGGCTTCGCTTTTGAGGAATAGCAATGCTTTTCGAATTTTAATGACACATACTGGATAAACTTTATGGCGTTCTCCCGTCTGCACCCTCTGCTTCTGCCCCTAAGTCCCAGTGACGCTTCTTGCATAGATTTTTTGCTCACTTAATCATTTGTCGTCTTCAGGCTAAAGTCAAGCAAAATCTACTCATATTGCTTGCAGAAAAGTTTTAGTGGTAACTGTTCCTTACTTCCTTTTTCCCAGCAGATTATGGCTGAAGAGTGCAAATTGGTGGGCTCGGTAAGTTGCTGCGACTGCAGGGAAATCGTGTGGAAGATAATGGAGCAAGTAAAGGCAGAATCTGATCAATGGACTGAGATGCAAGATATGTTGGAGCAGGTCAGGTTGGAGATGCAAGAGCTGCAGTCTTCCAGAGATACATGGCAGCATCAGGCTATGGCTTCTGACATCAGTCTACGCTCCTTGAATTCTCAAGTAAGTAGAGGTTATAGCTATGCTTATGTCTTCATAATTGAATTTATTCATGTCAAATGTAAATGCACTAAGTACTGTGCGTAGATCAAGTAAAAATTATTTTGAATGGGTTATTTTGGTGTTTGACTCATGGTAAAGAAGATGCTGCATTGTGAAGGCTGTGGACCTCCGGCGAATTGATGACAATACTTACTGAAAGCCTAGTTTGACACTGAAATTTTTACTGCATTTTGTACCATAATTCTTACTCAATAATTCTGCTGAACAGCACTATTTGTCGAAAAGAGCTGCATAATTACTGTTTCGGACAGTGAAATAGTGGAGATACCGACATATTCTGTGTAATGCTATATTTTTTTGTTGCTGTTTTGTGAGTGTTATTCAAGGTCTATGGATTGCAATATATGAATCTGGTTGCTAACTTCTAAAAAATATTATCAGATGACTAATCTAATGATACAGTAGTTGTTTGTCAAAACTTTACATTTTCTATTTTCAAATACATCGCTTACATTTTTTTTAGGAATTTCACCACCTCAGATTCTAAAGTATCTCTTATTTTAAATAAAAAAGTAGGCATTAAACCTGACATAATAGTACTTGCTTTTGTATTTCTACTGGACATAAAATGGTAGCCTGGACCGAAGACTAGTTATTTCTCTAGTTCATGATAAGCTGAACACAGCATTTCTTTGTGTTTGTCAGTGAAGTACTGAACCCTGAATGCTTCTGGCATTGAGCTTTTTAATATCAAATTATCAATGTGTTCCCGAAGTATCCATTTTGTCAATGTCAGTCAGTGACATAGTCAATCTAATCGTGAGTTTTCAACATGTGGCAGATACTGGAGTGGAAAAATCGGGCACAAGCATCCGAACAGCGCGTGGAAGAGCTGCATAGGAAGATTTCAGAGCTCGAAAGCAAGCTACACACTTTCAAAGCCCACTTACCAACCCCAGATGCTATTCCTATTCCTAACCAAAACCAATGGTCAGATGCGTGCAAGATGGAGAAGGAGAACCCAAGAGCAAAGCCTCAGCACCAGCGATCCCAGGAATCCGGCAAGGAGGAGATCAAGAAGCACGTCCTCATCTGCCGCGTGAAGCACTCACCCAGCAGCGTGCTCCCGAAGCGGTCGCCATTCCAGGAGATCGGCAACATCAGCTTGCCGCGGCATCGGTGAGGACCCAGGAGCATGGGTGGCGTTGTGTTCTGTGATGACCTGAGTGAGTGATGGGCTGCTGCAGCGAAACTGCGAAGGATTCAGGCGTAAGCGGAAGAGAGAACTCTTTCAGTTTGGCGTCCACAGTAGCATCGATCAGCATCTACGTAATAAATAATTTACCCACTGATGAGTAACGAGGCCTGACTTCTCGTCAGATCGGTAGTAATAATTATAAGTAGTCAGTAAGTGAGCTGGGAGCCTGAGACGGAGTTAATTTGCCCGGAGTACAGTGCCGATGAATAGGTCAGATATGTATGTAACGGTAACGCTTCTTTTTGCTAATATATGTCCAATTTTGTTCCTGCTCCATCCAATTTTCCAAATTTTGCTCATTGTGTTCTATGACTTACGTGACCAGATGATGGCGGTGTTCATGGTACATGGGTGGAAAAATTCGAATCAATTTAGTGCTAAAATGAAATTTCATCCTGTACAGTGACACAAGTACAAGTAAGTACAGGTACAAGTAACAATGGCAATTGGCAACTGGGGCTTTATTGGATTTGGAGCGAAATATATTACAGATAGAGCATCCATATGCACCTAATAACAATGACCTGTTCTAATAACAATGATCAGCAACGGTATCGATGATTACAGCACCAATTTAGTGATTAATCATAGAGAGCCAAGCACAGTACGTGCACACGAGCTTCTGAGAGATGTACACGTACACGGCGAAGGAGAAGCTCATGAGCGTGACGTCCTTCCAGTCCCCCTTCTGCTTGGGGCTCAGGCTCTCCCGCGCCGCCATCCCCGCCTTCACCACGTCGCCGCGCAGCCTCTCGGCCGTGGCAGCCCACCATGGGGTCTTCTTCTCACCACCTCCTCCTCCTCCTCCACCGCCGCCGCTTGCTGGCGGCGGCCCGGACGGGAGGCGACTTTGGCAGAGGAAGCAGGATCTCGGCCTAGACACGGCGCTGCTACATCGTCGCCGGCAGCCTTGCGAAACATGTGGAGTGGTCCTGATGGTAAGCATGCCCATGGAAGCCATGCATATGGACGGCCGATCAGATCTGCTTGTGGGTTGGAGATGGGGTCGTCTGTTGATCTTTCCAGGGAGAACGGATAAGTAGCTGAAGACCATGAGAGGAGGAGGAGAAAGGACGGGGACATGTAGGCATGGCATGTAGTACCTGGAGCAGAGCAGGCAGTTGCCCGAAGCAAGTTTACGCTGTAGTGATCCTGATTCAAATGTGAAACTTGGGTCTGTTTACATGCAGCCAGCCAAAATTTTTAGAGAAATTAGTACTTTTAGTAAGAATGGATCTAAACAGGGGTCTGCAAAACTTGGTCCATAAAAATTTAGAATTTAGGACATTGAAGTCTCAAAACTGTGTAAACTTGCTTAGGGACCCGTGTCTTACGTGTTGCAGACTAAAAAATTTGATAAACATTTGAATACCTATTTGGAATATAAAATTTATAGGCAAAAGTTTTAGAATGTAAAGATTTGGGATCCCTTGGCCGGACATCCACACCATTCCGTCGAGTTTTTGTTTCTCTTGGGATCATGAAAGTTATCCAAACGAGACGTCCTCGTTGTTTTCTACTCCCTCTATCCCAAATTCTAAGTCATTCCAAGAATCTTGGAGAGTCAATCTTTTCTAAATTTGACCAAATTTATATAATAAAATAATAATTATTATGATATCAACTAAGTATCATTAGATTCTTCCTTAATTAGATTTTCATAGTATACTCATTTTATGTTATCAATCTTAGCATTTCTCTCTATAATTTTGGTCAAACGTGAAAATAGTTTGACTCTCCAAGATTCTTGAAATGACTTATAATTTGGGATGGAGGGAGTAAAAGATAGTAAATCCAAAGGAAATAACGGGAAAATGGTGAAATACTGGAACTAAAAATATCTACAATTGTCCCCTGAACTTGTGGCCAAGTTTGAAAACCCCAGACTTCAAGACAACAAATCATAAGTCGTTAACTTTTAAAACTAGACAACCCCTCAGACCATTATAAATTTTCTCGTGTGCTTTTGGTTGATGTGACATGTAAGCACTACATGTTATGTTTTTTTAGCCATGCCATACTTTATTGAATATTTAAGCTTCTAGATGATCTTAAATGAAGCAATTTTAACAAGAAATATTTTGATCTCATCGAGCACTACAACTTTGATATATAGTGCCTCGACATTCAATGTCTTTTGAATAATTTAAGATTTTAAAGTTCAGACTCGAATAACTCAAAACAAACATTTAGGCATCCAAACAATCTAAAAAAATGATCAACTACAAATACATAGATTGGGTTGAGTGCTACAACTCTAATATAGATCATATTAACATCTGAGTGGCTTGGAAAATGTAAGACTTCAAATAAATATTTACACATACAAAAAAATCTCAAATAAAAATCAGCAAACTACAAATTAGCAAATAATACTTTCAACCATTGCTTTTCAGACAAGCGAACGTGCTCGCAAATCATATTGAGATCTACAACATTTTTGTATACCATGTAAACATCCTGATGTGGTTTAAAAAAATACAAGATTTAAAATTTCAATGTATGATAATTTATAGCGAGTATCTAGGCATCTAAGTGATATCAAATAAAAAGGTTTTCACTTGCAAAGTTGTAGATCATATTGATATTTATAATTTTCATATATAGTTATATTTTTCTGATTTCACATAAAAAGTATGAACTTTTTATATAAAGAAAGAGGAACAACATGACATGGGAACCTCAGTGCTAAATCATCAAAACTGTGAGTGTGTTCGCTTGCCTGAAAAGTTGTCTAAAAAGCCGTACCGTTCGCTGATTTGTTGTGAAAGAAAAACACTGTTGAATGACCGACATATTCAGCAAATAAGCTCAACCGAAAACAAGACCTATTTTGAAATAGTCAAAAGTAGTATTTGTCATGTTCCAAAAGTTAAAAGATGTATAATTCCTATTATTGGAGCTTTTTTTAGTGGATCTGATATTGGAGTTGAGGGGTATTTTTAGACTCAGCGACAAAATATGGGTTAAATGAGCCTCACCTTTTTTTTAGTGGGCTGTCATTTTAGAAAGGGTTACACCAGTTATTGGGCTCTTAGCCCATGATGGGCAGCCCGTCCGGGAACGAAGCCCGACCCAACTACTTTCTCCACCGGCGGAGTGCGGATGACGCCATGGCGGACCCTGGAGGTCAAAAAGGTCCAAGCGGCTGATTCCTCTTCTCTCCGACCTAGGGAAGCCGCAGTCAAAAAGCTGACCACACCTCCCCCCACCCTCCGACTCGTCCCACCCACGAGCCATCAACTCACACCTCCCCGCCGCATCCCACCACTCACCACTAGTCACCCACCACCAAACCCAATCCGCCGCACCTTCACCACTCACCACACCCACCACCACCGCCACCCTATCCCGTGCGTCCACGCTCCCGTCCTCCCGCCACGCGCCGAGCGGCTGCCGCGACGATCCCGCGCTGCCTGTTCCGCCCGCGCGCCCCGGATCTCGCACCCTGCGCTTTGCCAGTCCGCACCGGCTCTCACGTGGAGCGGACGGAGACTGCACGTCTCCACCCCCCACCTCATCTTCTCTGTACCGGGCCCCTGCTCGCTCGATGACGGCGGGCCCCGGCGAGCCGCACGCCCGAAAGTCAGTGGCACGCAGGCCAAGCGGCGCCGGGGACGCAGGAGCCGCGTGTCCGGTGTCCCTGACCCTAGCCCCCTACCCATCCCACCACCTTCGGCGGTAGTAACCCGGGGCATTTCTCTGTTACCGCGGTGAGCTGGGGGGAAAATCTCCGACCCGGGTCCAAATCCAGGCGACGGCCGTTGACTGCGACCGTGAGGCAGTGGCCGGGAGCGAGCGAGAGGAGTGACTCAGAAGCAAAGCGGAGGCGGCTAGAGACGACGAGAGGGACGGCAGCGGATGCGGCTGCGGATGGAGCGGTGACCATCTCGCGCACGCCTTTCCCCGTGAGCGCTGCTCCTGGCTTTCCTTATCTCCCCTGAGCAACCCCACCGCACCCTTGTCGGTGAATCCGAGGGCCGGGGTTGGTCTCGGCGGCGGCATGAAGCGGCAGAGGTCGTTCGGCGACGGCCTGGACGACGACCGGCGGAGGTTCTACGACCGCGGCCCCCCGCCGCCCCCGCCGCCGCGGCGCCCGCCGCGGGAGTACGACGGCGACAGGTTCGATCGCCGGAAGGGGTTCGGTGGCGGCGGCGACAGGTTCCACGACAGCCGGTACCGAGAGTACCCCTCCCCAAGGGAGTATGGTGGGGACCGGGCGATGCACCGGTCCGAGAGCTTCTCTGGCTTCCGTCGGGAGTTCCCCAAGGGTTTCCGGTCGGAGCGTGACAGGTCGCGGCGGGATGGTGACGGCAGCTCGACGTGGCGTCGGCCGGGAAGCGGGTGGAGGGACGCCGAGTGTTTTGAGGAGTACAGGGCACCCGCCAGGCTGGGAGCGCCATCGCTGCCTGGGCAGCCGCGGCGGTCGCGGTCACGGTCGCCCAGTGAGCCGAGAAAGAGGTTTGAGGTTGCCAAGGCAGAGAAGCCGAGGAAGCACACTGCGGGCATCAATGAGGTGGAGGAAGGGGAGCTCGCACCTGATGCTGAGCCCAAGGCCAGGCCTGCTGCCGTGGAGCATCGGAAGCAGGTTGAGCCAAGCCGTGTTAAGGAGAAGGGGCTGGAGAAAGGTAAGGTGAAGAAATTGAATCCTGGGGTCCAAGCAAATTTGGGAGCTCAAGCTAATGAAGCCTCTAGTGCATCTGATCCTGACAATGCAGCGAAAGAGGAGGAAGGCAAGAAAAGGGATGGTGTACTGCTGGCTGAAGCAATGGATGAAGCATGTGAGAAGTCTTCAGCGATGGTTACAGAGGAAGTCAGTGGAGGACATGAGTTACAAGCACTATGTGTGGCTACCACTGATGCTAGTAAGTTTGGGCTGACCACTTCACCCATGCAGCAAGGAGTGGTGCAGGAGGAAGTGAAGCCAGAAGAAGAGACTACCAATTCGGTTGACATGGTTGGGGAGAGCACTTTCTCTACTATGCTGAAGGAGGGTACTCAGGAAGAAGCAACAACAAGAGATAAAACTAACAATGATACTGATGAAGTCAGAGAGAGTGCTTCATCCAGTTTTAGTCAAGCTGCGCAGGAAGAAGTGATGGCATTACACAAGACTGCCAATGCTGCTACTGAGGTTGCAAAGAGCATTTCACCTCTCATTCAGCAAGAAGTGCTACAGGATGCAGTGTTGGAGTTAGACAGTACTGGCCATGCTGTTGATGAGGTTGTGAATAGAGCTTCCTCTGATATGCTGCAGGAAGTTCTTCAGGAAGAAGTGATGCAACATGATGGAAGTGCCGATGTTGTTGATATGGTTGATACCGGCACTTCTGATCTGCCGCAGGAGGCAGTGCAGGAAAAAACGAAAATATTGGATGGAACTGCCCATACTATCGATACTGTGGAACCGGTCAGTTATTCTGGTATGCTTAAGGAAGCGATGCATGAAGGAGAGTTGACAATGGATGAAACTGCCATTACAACTGTTGTAGCAGGACAAAGTAATTCATCCGGTATGGTGGAGGAAGCAATGCTCGGTAAAGCAGTTGTGCGAGAAGTAACCTCCAGTGCTGTTAATTCAATTGGCGAGAGCAATATGTCTACTGGGCTGCAGGGAGAGGTGATGGTTTCTCAAAACCAACAGGCTCCTGAAAGTAAAGAATTTAAAAAATTAACTGCAATTGGAGAGATGGATGAGCCAACAGAAGATATCACATCTCAGGCCGTAGAAGGGGAACTTGAGATGCATCATTGCGAAAAAAGAGGTACATCAGAGGAAACCATGATAGTAGAAAAGGAGGCATCTGTTATGCATGAAAATGTTGAGAAACAAGTTAAAGGATTTGATATCGAGGCCAAAGCTGACTGTGCCCATATGTTCCTTAAACCAGCGAAAGAACGTACTGCGGGTAGTAATGAAGGGGTTGCCAGTACAAGTCTAATGACAAGGGAGATGACTGAAGATAAAGGAAATGACATAGCATTTGATGTTCTTAGTAAGAAAGTTAAAGTAGATCATTCAAGTTCAGTGGGAAGAGGTCTTGACTCAACATTGCAGCTTGGTGTAGAACCAACACAAACATCAAAATCTGCTTCAGCCACTGTTGTAAAGACAGAACATGACACAACCAAGCTAGAGAAACTTGATTTGTCATTGAGCTTATCAGTTTGTTTACAGAATTCTGAATCTAAGTCTTCGATTCCTAAAACTGCTTCTTTAGTCCATGCAGCATGCTCTCAGCCGTTACCATCATCATCTTTCCTCACTAACTCAAATGGGTTCCCAACTCCAATACCATTGACCAATTCTCAAACACTTGGTCACGATCCTAGTTGCTCACTTACCCAACAGTCATTAGACAATTATGAACATTCAGTAGGCAACAAACCTTTCTTTATGGGAGTTGATCAGATGAGCAATCACACAGGAAGGCAAGCTCAGCTATCTAGTGAATCTGCACAGAAGGGGAGTGCTACCCCACTGCTTCAGAGAGTACTCCAAAATGGCCATATGGCAGATAATAGCACTTTGTCTGGGATGAAAGGTCATAACAGTGGAATATCCACTGACCTACAGAGGCAAATCCCAGGAGTTTTGTCGCCAACGCATAGTCGTGGTTCTCACGACTCTGGATTGGAACATAATAGACATAGAAGGCAACTTACAAGAGAGAGAAGTAGCAACAGCCTTACAAGGGGTGAACGGCAGGAGGGGGGACAACTTGTCATTAATGGTGCTGGTGTCATTGAGAGGATTATTTCCAAGGTTGTTTCAGAACCTTTGCATCTTACAGGAAGGATGCTTCAAGAGATGACAGAAAATTCTATAACTTATTTGAGGGAGGCCATTTCTGAAATCATAGTTGATCCAGATAAAAGAGGACAAATAATTGCTTTGCAGGAGGCACTCAAGAAAAGATCTGACTTGAATATTGATATGTTGCGATCATGTCCACGTCTTTTGATGGAAATACTTGTTGCTATAAGGACTGGCCTTCCATACTTTATAAAGAAAAGTAGTAGTGTTGCTACATCTAATTTGGTCGACATTTTTCTCAACTTGAAATGCCGAAATCTCTCATGCCAAAGCATTCTGCCAGTGGATGATTGTGATTGTAAAATTTGTCAGAGGAAGACTGGTTTCTGTAGTTCTTGCATGTGCATTGTTTGCTCAAAGTTCGACTCAGCATCTAATACTTGTAGTTGGGTTGGTTGTGATGTATGTCTTCATTGGTGCCACACAGATTGTGGCCTACGCCACTCTCTTATTCGAAAGGGGCAAAGTGCTTCAAGAGCATATGGAACTACTGAGATGCAGTTTCACTGTGCTGCCTGTGGACATCCATCAGAGATGTTTGGTTTTGTGAAGGAAGTATTTCGTACATGTGCGCGGCAATGGAGGAACGAGATGCTGGTTAGAGAGTTACAATATGTAGAAAGAATTTTTTCTGCAAGTGATGATGTAAGGGGCAAGAGGGTCAGGGACTTCGTGAAGCAGATGCTAATTAAGTTGGAAAACAAGGCTTATCATCCTGAAGTTGTCAGATGTGTAATTGCATTCTTTTCTGGTAAGCTACTTCAACGTAGTTAATGAATTAGAATATCATCATATCCATGCTCATTTAAGCTTCTTTTTTATTATGTTCCATGCGATGTTTTCTTCTTTGGGAGAAATAAGATGAATAACTGGGTAACGGCCACTTGTTGCTTGATCTACATAGCTAGAGTAATAGACTGGCTTGTGGCTTTTCTAGTTTACATAATGTGGACCACTGAAAATGGCATCGCCAACTCATAGTTCATACTTCTTAGCACCACTAGCAAGGATTATAAAAGCTATCTGATGAGAGCCTTGGGCACCACTGAAAGTGGCATCATCATCCAACTCATATTTCATACTAGTAGCAGTATAGCACCTAGCAAGGGGTAGGTATCCATGCTCTAATGACTATGATGTTGAAATGTAAATATACAAGCTATCATTTGTCATCAAACAAAGTTTTACTAACTCTTCACTTTCCAATTTCAGATGATGGTGCTAACTTCGGCATTGATCCATCAGTACCACTGAAAGGCATTCCATGCAGCATTTCTGAAGCTATTGATGGGATTCCTAGTTCAAGTCGGAAGGCAGCATGGATACCGTTTACCTTAGAGGGACTTCCAGTTTTAGACAAAACAACTGCTCTTCCTACCACAGGGATCCCATCTGTGCCTAGAAATTCTGGTGAAGCTAAGTTTGAGACAATTGATAATAAGCCTGCCACTGATGAACTGGATAGCCTGATCAGGTTAAAGCAGGCTGAAGCGTATATGTACCAGGAACGTGCAAATGATGCTCGGAATGAGGTTGACAATCTGAGACATATTGTTGTGGTAAAAAATGCACGAATTGAGGAAGATTATGCCACCCAAATTGCTGATCTTGACATAAATGAGTTACAAGAGCGGCGCAAGCAAAAGATTGAAGAACTCCAAGTCATTGAAAGAACACACCATGAATTTCGCAGCATGAAAACTAGGATGGTGGCTAGCATTGGGGAGTTATTGTCAAAAATGGAGGCACTGAAACAAAATCAAAGCACATGAACTGAGGTTACCATTGCAGAAATTGAAGTTGCTCAACTTGTTTAAGGAAGCCTGCACATATTGTTGTAAGTTTTTTCTTTCATGATTATTTATGCTTGTTCTAGGACTAGCTTTCTGTAAGATTTTCTATTTCTGTACTGCTGTGATAGAGATTCCTTCACTTTTGGATCATTTCAATCACATAGGCAAAATGATGAGATGTAAACGCTAGATCTTCCTGTATATAATCTCAGTAATTATCTACATGCACATGTGATCTTGATTTCTATGACCTCAACTGCACAGAACCGACACTACATTTTTCTGTGATCTGGATACACAGAGCTACTGCTACATTCCTTTTCTGTGATATAAACTGCAAGTTGTGGGTTGCAGATCAGTGAATTGTACAACACGCAACAAGTGCTGATTTCACCTTTTTGTATCTCCTTGCACATATTTTTGTTGCATGTCAAATTTTGCATGAACATAAACCTTTATGTCGTCTATGCACTCATGTTTTTGGTGGAACATGACGTACACACTTCGATGCCTTTTTTTAATGTAAGCACCTGAGATGTTCTTGAACTGCACAGAGCCACTGCTACATTTTTTTTTCTGTGATCTGAACTACAGATGTCTAGTATTTTTTAATGTTTGCTCACAAAGACAACTAATACACCCTACCTGATGAGAGACGAGACTTGTGCTTATTTAGAACAGCAGCGCTTGGTACCTTTTTTTCCCTACCCGAATTTGCTACTTTTTTTCTACCCAAGAAAATGAACACTAGTCTCTTTTCTAGACTCATGTGGTACATTGGAAGTTCTCTGGTTCAGTGGTGTTAAATTCAATAGTATACACAAGATCAATTTATCTCCACTCAAGATTTGAAAAGAGCACGCGTTCCTGCCAAACCTGAGTGTGTCTGCATTGGTTTTTCTTATATTTATTTATAGTTGATGATATCTAGTAAATGTAAAAAGCTTCCTGCGGCAGCTAGTTATAGCAGTGGGCAAATTAGTTTCTAACCCTCATATTTCTACAAGCTTCCCGATAAAAAAGGAAATCATTGTTATGAAGCTGGAGGCTCTTTTTTTAAACTGGTTTATAAAAGGAATAGAGATGCTGATGTTTCTTCTGATTTTCTCTTGTTTGTAGGGCTTTCTTTGAACAATAATATTTTTTGCAACATTCGTGTCATCTTCCTTGAACTTGAAGGCCACTTGGTAATCTCGCTATTCACGTACGAATAGTGCTTCGTTACAAATTACAAGGTGGTGGAAAGCATCGATATAGTGAGGAGTACATGTATGAAGTATGACTTTAATGCCCGGGAAAGCACGAGATTGAAGCGAACTGATTGGTTAGATTCCTTGTAGGACATATTTAGCCGGGTTTAAGTCCTCGACACATGTGCATCAGTGCATGTGCTCGACATTAAGCTTTTAGTATGCGTGCGTAATTCTCAAAAAAAGAAAAAAAAATCCCATGACCCCTCGGTAGCCAATACATGTAACACGTTATGGAGATTGGAGATACCCATTGATTCGGCTAGATTCTCAGATTCAAGAAGTCCGATTTTTTAGCACGGAACGTGTAGTCCCTCTCCATCTAACGAACAAAATTCAATCCTGCTCCAACTGTTTTGTAGTACTCCCTCCGTTCCAAATTATAAGTCATTCCAAGAATCTTGGAGGGTCAAAGCATTTTCAAGTTTGACCAAAAATATAGAGAGAAATATAAAGATTTATGTCATAAAATAGGTACACTGTGAAAATATAATTAACAAAGAATCTAATGATACTTGGTTGGTACCAAAAATGTTATTATTTTGCTATATAAATTTGGTCAAAGTTGAAAAACTTTGACTCTCCAAGATTCTTGGAATGACTTATAATTTGGGACGGAGGGAGTACCATTTTAGCTAACCGAGCAATCTGAACATGCCTGAAAGTTCAGTTTTCGTGTGGTATATCATATCAGTAACGGTTTCTGTGTCGGGCACTGGGCACGGCGAGCTGGCGGCCATCGCGGGCACGGCATGCGGCGAGTGTGCAAGGCCGTCGTGGTCTCGTGGACATGGGATGCGGCGAGTGCACGCTGCCATCATGATGGAGGGCGGCGTGGTGAACCTGCACGGCCGGCGCTGTGTGCGTGCACGGAGGGCGCCGTGGCGAGCGGCCGGCCGGCGTGGGCACACGGCATGGCGAGCGGGTGGCCGTCGCGGACACGGGATGCGGCGAGCGTGCGCGGCTGCTGTGAAGGTCTGCACAGCGAGTGGGGCGGCCGGCGCCGCGACAAGCGAACAGCGGAACGGGCTGCGCTCGCGCCACTGGCACTCAGGCGACAAGCAACGGACCGCAGCGTACGTGGACCAAGCCTACTCGTTGAATGCTGGCTCGGGTCTTGGGCCAGCAGGAGACTAGGAGAGGCCGCGCCCGGGACATGCTGCAGACTGCAGTTCACGGCCAGCAGACGAGGCGGCGCGCGAGACAGCCGCCGCGTCGCGCGGCCAGGCAGCTGAGGCAGCGCGGGCGCGGACCGCGCGCCCCGCAGGACCGACGGCGCACCGCGCGGCCAGGAAAGTGAAGCGGCGCGTGGGACGGCCAGCGCGCGAGGGAAACTCCCGCCTCAAGCTGAGCCCGCCGCCAGCATTCCGTAAAAAAAATGCTTTGGAGTCGTTGGATCTTGAACGGAGGTGTGAGATGGATGGAAAGTTACACCGTGACTTCATGAAGCAAAGTCACTGAATCCTGATCCCGGCCGGAACGCCCGCGGCGCTCGCGACCCCCACCTTCGGACCTCGGCCCGCGCTCGCGGCCGCTCGCCGCCGCCGCCTGCCCAGTGCCCAGCTGCTCGCGCCGCCACCCGCCCAGCCGCTCGACTCCTCCGCCTCCTCTTCCGGAGACGTCGACCGCGCGCTCGCCCGCGGCGGCCAGGCGGAGCTCGCCCGCGCGGCGCCCGGCCGGATCCTCGCAACCAAACAGACCCTTACACACCACGCCAAGCCGCCCGCAGCGTCGCCGTGAAAAATTCCCAAACTCCTTCACCTCCCCTCCCGCCCAAATCCCTAACGCCTAACCCCTCACAGCCACCGCTCCGCGCCCTCCCGCTGGCCATGGGGGCGCCGCGAGAGCTCGAGCTCTCCGACGAGGTGGAGGGAGAGGAGGACGGCACCACCGACTTCGTCTTCCGCCTCGCCGGAGACCCTATCCCGCTCCTCCCGACCGATTCCAACCCGCTCCCGCTCTTCGACCTGCTGTCCCCTCCCGCGCGCCCGCTCGTCGTCTCCGACCGCCACGCCACCGTCTTCCTCGCCCACCCCAGCGGTATCACCGAGCCGAATGTTTACTCCGCTCGGCATTCCCTCTCGATCTCACCGCCTAATTAGGGCTTCTCATTCCGTTTACAGGGTTTATAGCTGTGAGGACGAAGGAGTTGATCGAAGCCAGCAAGGAGGCGCGCGAGAAGGGAAAGGCGAGCACCCGCTGCGCGCAGGACTGCTGCGTCGCCGACGTGCCCCTCCCTGGTGTATCTCTCATTGCGCTCTCCCATGATGAGTCTGTGTTAGCCGCCTGCACTGATACTGAGATCCAGTTCTTCTCGTTGGCGTCTCTGCTCACACATAAGGTTATCAGTTTTCCTCAGGATCTCTGCAAAATTTGTGCATGCTGGATTTCTATATAGCAGTAGTAAGTGAAATGAGAAGACTAATCGACGGGACTGATTAATTTAGTTTCTTCACAAACTTGAGTGACTTTTTCATGTAAGAGCACTATAGTCAATAATGGAATAGGGGCATATCCATGTATGCTTCTCTCTGAGTAGTAGGGCTTGTGGGAGTTCAGCATTGGTTACTCCTCACGCTGCTGGATAAGCCCTGCATTGTGCTGTTTATTGATCTGATCTGTTTTCAGCGCCATTAGCTTATTCAAAAGCTTCTGTTAGAGAAGGTGTTATGGCTTTTCTCAAGATTATTACATTTCTTAACAATTGCGCTGCACAGGATGTGGTACCATCCTCATCATGTAGCCTGGGACGAGTTGGCACTGTGAAAGATTTCAAGTGGTTAAATCATGCCTCTGCATCATATATTGTACTCTCAAATGGTGGGTTGCTGTGTCATGGGAGTTTGGGTGAAGGCCTGAAGGATGTGATGGAAAATGTCGATGCAGGTCCATGTCTTTTCCTAATATTATTCCTAATGCATTTGAATTTGAGACACATCATGAACTGCTGCTATGACATTCTTAGTGTGTGAAGTATGTCATGTACTTCACTATAGAAACTAATTGATTCCACTTAAGTGAGTTCAGTCGTACGATTGACGCTTCGGTGTTTACTGGTGAGAATGTTCATTGTTCTATGATGGTTACTCTTTAGTTTCCAAATGTTGTAGCATAGATGATACAGGCAAATGAAAACATGTCCATTACTTACACGCTACAAGTTTCAAAATAAAGGAAATTGCAATCACAACAATAGAGTAGTTTCATGATCTATTTTCTCTAACAGCTACTTTTAACAACACCTCAACAGCAACAACAACAAATTCTTAACAAGGCTGACTACATTAAAATTTGTCGGAGGTCTGTACAAGTGTACATCAATAGTAATGCAAAATATTATATTTTATATTCAGATGCATTGTTTACTCTGAGGTCTTTTGCATTCTTCTTTGAAGTTTGAAGCATTGCCTTTTTTTTTTTTGCAAAGTTAGTTATTTGCTAACCATTACTGATGCAATGTTGTAACCGAAGTAACCATCATGTCTTGGTTCTCAAACTGAAGTAAGCTGTCTTTTTGAAATGTATATAGTTGACTGTTGCAAGGAAGGAAATCATATTGCCGTTGCAAGAGGGAACAAACTTACCATATTATCACCAGATTTTAGGGAAACATCCTCCATGTCCCTCTTGTTCCAGTTGTGGTCTGATGAAAGTGATTCAGAGGGCACTACCATCAAAGGTTTCTTCTGTAGTCTATAATTCTATATTACAATTCCTAGATACAGAATGAAATGTCTACTTTTAATCTTATTATTGTTTTGTTAATATTTTTTCCCTTATAGCCTACCCCAGCTTGGCAGCTTTCTTGGGACTAAGGCTTTTTTTTGTTCTATATTTTTCGTCAGTCATGTAAGGATGTCAGTTGATCCAGATGGTCTACTTGTCAGTTGAAACACTAGTAAAAGGGAGGTGATCATCACCATATACTATAATTGATCCTTCTCTGTCGAAAAACTGCACGTGCTTACACTGAGGCACTGATATGTAAAATTGATTTATGGTCTATGGTAGATGAAGCTCCTTTTTTTTGAGCACATGGTAGATGAAGCTGATAGGTTTGGTTCTCATCAGGCACTGAATTCACAAGTATCACATGTTTCTTACATGTTTTTTACCCTTTGATCAATTGATTTTGTCTTTATGAAGAAAGTGTGAGCCCCAGAGTCTATATGTATCATGCCCACTTATTGGATGACCAGGGATTCTTGGAACAAGTATTTATGAATCACATGGGAAAAACTAGTTGACTTGCTGTACCGTAGTCATCCTGTACAATTATATATTGAAGAACCAGCCCCTGAGGAAACTGTGAGATATGTTGTCATCCAGAATCCCTTGGGAAAGGTTTTTTTTTTTTTTACATTTGCTCCATAAACATCGAGATGTATACATAGGACATAGAGTCGGCAGTTCGTTTTGTATGTTATTGGTTTGCATGCAGCTGAAATTGCATTTAGTATGTACTTTTTGTTCATTATTGATGATTTTCTATTTGCAAGCAGTGGATTCCATTGGCTGGGTACATGGTGATAGTATTGTTATTGGGTGTGTTCGATTAAATGAAGATGACAATGAAGAAGGATATCTTGTTCAAGTTATAAGGACTGAAGAAAGCACATTTTGTGAGGTTAGGTGGTCCTCTAGAGTCTAGACGCCTTTTTTGCTGTCGGATTCATATCACATGCGATGTGCTATTTAACCAAAGTTCCATTTTCATATATTTTAGCAACATGCTTGTTTAAAGTTGCTTCAATAGCTAGAGATATCTCTTTGGGCACATAGCCAAATTTTTCATTTGCATATACTTTTAGGAACATGCGTGTACAAAGTTGCTTCAATAGCTACATCTATCCCTCTGGGCATAGTTAGTCCATGACCACAGCAAATGACAAATCATGTTTCAAGGATATAATCTGAATGTTTACCAAGACCATGTTCTTGGTTGGGATTTGTGCAAGCTAAAATTGTGTGTCTATGTTTTTGTCTTAATATCCCAGATGTATAGCCTTCAACTCTCGGATAACAAAAATAAATCCTAAAATTGGTTTATTGTCATATCATTTATTGGCAAGGGTTAATAAAACATATTTATTGAATTTTTGCTTAACAAATGTTACAGTACTACTTGAATGAACTGACTGCGTTACTTCTGCAATGTGCTTATAGAGCCCAGGCAAGCCAGATGTTTATACCTATGTTGATTTTTTCCATGGCATTATGGATGATGCTTTACCACCCGGAGTTGGACCTAATCTACTTTTGGGTTATCTGCATCGCTGGTATGTGAACCTAGGTCCTTGAGAAGCTCTATTGAGTATTCTCAACATGTATGTTGGCAGGCTGTTCTTTGACAGATTTTATGAGCACTGAACTGGAAAATGAATTTTCTGCATGGATTTCACAAAAAAACTTTCAAGAAGGAAATCCTTGACCCATCAACGCACTTGATTAAAAACATGCCATTATACACAGTTACTAATAATGTTATAGGTCCCATTTGTCAATTTCTCCTGAGTTACACTTAGACCGTCAAAGTCCGGGGGTCAATGAAACCCCCGTCACCAGTCCAGGTTTGATGGCTAGCAAAAACTTCTTAAGAACAAAATCAGGGGGGCATTTCTCCCCCAGGTCGAGTTTTTTTAATAGTTCCCATATACCACTTGATTTGTAATCAAGGGAGTATATAGTGACTTAGTGAGTATTTTCCAGGCACTCCCCTATAGCAATAGGTACGATACGAAAGATGGCACAAACCAGATAACTGTATATGTCAACAAGGGGGTAACCATGTAAATTTTGTCTTCTCTTACCTTGTTTGCTTGTTAGGTTCTCTTACCATGCTATGGGGTCTTCTGTATGGAACTTAGGATAAAAAAAATCTATTAGTCTATTATTCTTCTGCTGGTGTTGCTTTGTTGGATTTCAATATTACTACTCCCTCTGTTCCAAATTATAAGACGTTTTGGCTTTTCTAGTACATTGCTTTTACTATGTATCTAGACATACATAGCAAAAGTTATGAATCTAGAAAAGCCAAAATGTCTTATACTTTGAAATTGAGGGAGTACATTAGATAATAAGATGGATATAGTCAGGTGAGGTCCACCCCTTTTTGCTAGTCTGTCTGCTGTACAGTGATATTTATTTGCTTGCTAGATTCTGTTTGCATTTCTCTTCTCTGGTGGGAACTTGTAAGTGGGGATTTTTAAAAATAATTTTAGGGATCTCATGGTGGCTTCCAATAAAAAGAGCATTGATGAACACATTGCCCTTCTGAAGTGGCCATCCGCACATGATGATGAAAAAACTGTAACATATCTTGAAATGTTGGAGGATAAATACAGTCCTAGGATTGACTTGCAAGGTAAATCCTATCCCAGGAAACATGACTTTTATGATATGCTGTTGCTTCTCTTTGAAAATGAAGTCTAAACAGTTCTGGTCTTCTTCTGTGATTTTTCAGAAAATGGCGATGACAATGTCATACTAGGGTTTGGTGTTGAGAATGTTTCATTATTTCAAAAGATCACTGTAACAGTTGGACCTGAACAAAAGGAGGTTGCCCCTCAACATATTCTACTCTGTTTGACTGGTGAAGGCAAACTAGCTGTATATTACCTCGCCAGGTAAATATTGTTTGTTTATACTTGTCAGCATAATATTGTGAAAATTTGGTCACTTTAGCTACTTTAACTTCTAAATATTGAACTTCTGTTGGAGAAACATTTTTGTATTGACACTGTATATTGTTTAGGATTTCAGACCCTTCTGATTTACCTCATGCTACTGTGTCTACCAATGAGGACTATGATGAAAAACATATTTCACCCGCAACTGTATCTGAAAAGGAGTTGACTCCAAGTGTTACAGGTTCAGTATCTAAGAGTACTCTCACAGAACATGGTGCTGAGCCCTCGAGTGCACAAAAAGGTAAAAGGATGTTAGGAGCTTCTAGGTTGCACTTTGATGAGCTATTTTTTTGTTTCTCCAAGTGCTTTCGAAAAATAAAGTTCCCTTATGTTATATCCGCAGGTAGCAACCAGCAGGAAATGAATGTGAAAAACAGTAGCTTAGCTTCAAAAGAACAGGAAACAACTGGCAATTCATTCCTTATCTCTTCCAATAAGAAGCCCTTAGACACCAAGCAAGTGAATGCGACTACTCCACTTGCAGCTTTGCCTAGCTTAGCATTAACAGGAAACACAAAACCTACAATATCTTCCAGTTTTTCTACTGTCAATAATGAAGGTATGAATCCAACAGGAGGCAATGCACCTAATGGATTAGTTCCTTCCTTGCAATCAAGCAGCAGAAGTTTTGGAAACAGCCAAACTGGTAAAGAAGGCTTTGATTCAGCTCAATCAGTGGGAATATTTGGTGGATCTCAAAACTCCAATAAAGATGGTGATGTCTATGGTTTCAAGTCTTCATTGTTCACTTCGAGTGAATCTGTCCCTGCCAAGATGGGAGAAAGGAATGAGGTTGGTTTTGGAGTTCATTCGCCACAAACCAGCTACACCGCTGATAGAAAAGTTTTTGGTGCTCCAGTTGCCTTAAGCTCTGCACCTTCACCATCGATATCTCCTGCTAAACCTTCCCCAATTGGATTGTCATGTGGGGCCGCACATACACACGTCAGCGGCGGGCCCGAGACATCCGGCGGACCGCTGAGCGCGCTGCAACAGCAGGAGAAGGCGCGCCCAGCAGCCAGGCCGAATTAGGTGGCTAGGGGCGGGCCTTGGTTGTTGGCCCAGTTATTTTTATATAAGTTTAGTTATCCTTTTATGTTGCAATTTATATTAGTCCCAAATAGGCTATTTAGCATAAGGAGGCATAGTTAAAGGGACATAAATATCTGTAGACACTTTCGATATAAGCAAGCAAGAATTATTATCTATAATCCCCTTTCTCTTCTAAAACCTAAGCCTGCGGCTGAGGGGCAAAACCTCGCCGGAGAAGACGGATCGCGGCTACGAACTACGTAGCCGAGGTCCAGCTACCGTAGGGCTTGACGCCCTTGACAACCTGGTATCGCGATCTAGGCGATCCTCATCTGCCCAGTCCACCTTCCCACCACCAGCTGCCGCCCAGACTCCTCCACCAGCCACCGCGCCACCCCTCGTTGCGCCCGCTTCCCCGACGCCGTCCTCCGCTGCATCCTGCACATCGCCGATGGGAGACGCCGAGGACCTGAAGACCACCGTGGCTAATCTGGCCAAGGCTGTTGCTGCCCTGCAGGCCACTGCAGAAGCCACCGCCAAGACCATGGAGGCTCAGGCGCAAGCAATCACTGCCCTCTCCTCCACGTCGGGCTATAAGCCACAGTTCGGCGAGCATCACCAGGATCGACCGCCGAGGTTCCAGAAGATGGACTTTCCACGCTACGACGGCAAGAGTGATCCGCTGATCTTCATCAACCGTTGCGAGTCCTACTTCCACCAGCAGCGGATCATGGAAGAGGAGAAAGTCTGGATGGCTTCCTACAACCTGGAAGAGGGCGCCCAGATGTGGTATATCCAGGTCCAGACGGACGAGGGTACCCCGTCATGGCGCCGGTTCACGGAGCTCCTCAATCTCCGTTACGGGCCGCCGCTCCGATCAGCACCCCTGGCTGAACTTGCGGAGTGTCGCCGCACCTCTACAGTTGCTGAGTATCAGGATCGGTTCCAGGCGTTGCTCGCCAGGGCTGGTCGCCTCGACGAATCGCAGCGGGTGCAGCTCTTCACCGGGGGCCTGCTGCCGCCGCTCAGCATCGACGTGCGCATCCAGAACCCGGGGACTTTGGCGGCCGCCATGAGCCTTGCACGGCAGTTCGAGCTGCGGGAGCAGCACACACCCCAGCACCCTCAGCCAGCGAGGGCCGCCAACCGGGGCCTCGTTCCGGCCCTTCCAGCACCGCGCCTCGCGCTGCCAGCACCAGTGGGCGCACGGCCTGCCCCCCAGGCGCAGGTCACGATCGAAGGCCGCACCGTCAAACGACTCTCCCAGGCAGAGATGGAGGAACGTCGGCGCCTTGGTCTTTGCTACAATTGTGATGAGAGGTATGGCCGCGGTCACAACCGCGTTTGCAAGCGCCTGTTTCTTCTTGACAGCTTGCCAGACGACGACGACACGGCCGACGATGGGGCCGATGCAGGGGCAGAGGAAGGCGACACAGAGGCACCCGTCTTTTCTCTCCACGCAGTCGCAGGTGTGCCGCTTGCTGACACTATGCAGGTCCGGGTGTCGGTCGGTACAGCGACATTTGTCGCCCTCCTGGACAGCGGCTCCACTCATAACTTCATCGCCGAGGAGGCTGCGCGACGCACCGGCCTCCGCGTTCAGCCCCGTGCACGCATGACGGCCATGGTCGCGAATGGCGAGAAGATTCCATGCCCAGGCGTGATTCGGCATGCTCCGGTCACCATCAACAACACCACATTCGCCATCGACCTTTTTGTCATGCCACTTGCAGGCTACGACATCGTGTTGGGAACACAGTGGATGGCGACCCTCGGACCGATCGTGTGGGATTTCGCGGCACGGTCCCTGTCCTTCACCTACCAGGGCCGCGCATTCTGCTGGGCAGGAGTGCCGTCCACGGGCGCACCCAGTCTGCGTGCGGCCACGGCTTCCAGCGCGTCCCTCCTCGACGGGCTGCTGGCAGCATACGACGACATCTTCGCCGAGCCCAGCGGCATGCCTCCACCCCGTGCCCGCGACCACGCCATCACCCTCAAGCCCGGCTCGGCGCCCGTTGTGGTGCGTCCATACCGGTACCCGGCGGCACACAAAGACGAGCTGGAACGCCACTGCACAGCCATGATCCAGCAGGGCATTGTTCGCCGCAGCGACTCGGCCTTCTCTTCGCCCGTGCTCCTCGTCAAGAAGGCCGACGGCTCATGGCGGTTCTGCGTCGACTACCGCGCCCTCAACGCCCTCACCGTCAAGGATGCGTTTCCCATCCCCGTCGTCGATGAGCTCCTGGATGAGCTCCATGGCGCCCGCTTCTTCACCAAACTCGACTTACGGTCGGGATACCATCAGGTGCGGATGCGCCCGGAGGACGTTCACAAGACGGCGTTCCGCACTCACGATGGCCTCTACGAGTTCCTGGTGATGCCGTTCGGGCTGTGCAACGCCCCGGCAACGTTTCAAGCTCTGATGAACGACGTGCTGCGCGCTTACCTCCGTCGGTTCGTACTTGTTTTTTTTGATGATATCCTGATCTACAGCACCACTTGGGCGGACCACCTCCGCCACCTCCGCGTCGTCCTGGACATCCTGCGCCGACACCGCCTCTTTGTGAAGAGGTCCAAGTGCTCGTTCGGCGTCTCCTCTGTCGCCTACCTCGGCCACGTCATCTCCGCTGCCGGCGTCGCCATGGATCCCGCCAAGGTCCAGGCTATCCACGACTGGCCGCAGCCCCGGTCGGCACGTGCAGTGCGTGGCTTCCTTGGCTTGGCCGGCTACTACAGGAAATTCGTCCACAACTACGGCGCCATTGCAGCCCCTCTCACGGCGCTTCTGAAAAAGGAGGGGTTCGCATGGGGTGCCGAGGCGGAAGCTGCTTTCAGTGCCCTCAAGGGGGCCGTGACGTCACCCCCAGTGCTGACCCTGCCAGACTTCTCCAAGCCCTTCATCGTGGAGTGCGACGCATCGACGTACGGGTTTGGGGCCGTCCTCATCCAGGAGGGACACCCGATCGCCTTCTTCAGCAGGCCGGTGACCCCCCGCCATCGCTCACTAGCAGCCTATGAGCGAGAGCTCATCGGTCTAGTACTCGCGGTACGGCATTGGCGACCGTACCTTTGGGGGCGCCGGTTCATCGTCAAGACAGACCACTACAGCCTCAAGTATCTCCTCGACCAGCGTCTCGCCACAATCCCTCAGCATCATTGGGTTGGCAAGCTCCTCGGCTTCGACTTCACCGTCGAATACAAGTCAGGGGCTTCTAATACGGTGGCCGACGCTTTGTCCCGTCGTGACACCGAGGAGGACAGCGTGGGTGGCCTCCAGGCGATCTCCGCTCCGCGCTTCGACTTCATCGCGCGTCTACGGCATGCTCAGGCCACTGACCCAGCACTGGTAACCATCCACGACGACATCCGTGCTGGCTCACGCGCAGCTCCTTGGACGGTGGCGGACGGCATGGTACTCTACGATGGTCGCCTGTACATTCCTCCGTCTTCGCCCCTGGTACAGGAGATCGTGGCTGCGGTCCATTATGATGGACACGAAGGGGTCCAGCGTACTCTACATCGCCTCCGTCGGGATTTCCATTTTCCCCAGATGAGACGGATTGTGCAGGACTTTGTGCGGGCGTGCGTCACCTGCCAGCGCTACAAGTCCGAACACCTACTTCCGGCAGGACTTCTACTGCCGCTACCAGTCCCCACCGTCGTCTGGGCAGATATTGGCCTCGATTTCGTGGAAGCCCTGCCCCGTGTCCAGGGGAAGTCGGTGATCCTCACTGTCGTCGACCGCTTCAGCAAGTACTGCCACTTCATCGCCCTTGCTCACCCATACACGGCGGAGACGGTGGCACAGGCTTTCTTCACCGACATAGTACGCCTACATGGTGTTCCGCAGTCCATGGTGTCGGACCGCGACCCGGTGTTCACGTCGGCGTTCTGGCGTGAGTTGATGCGGCTCATGGGGACCAAGCTGCACATGACGTCCGCGTTCCACCCCCAATCAGATGGACAGACGGAGGCAGCCAACCGCGTCATCGTCATGTACCTGCGCTGCTTCACCGGCGACCGTCCTCGGCAGTGGCTCCGGTGGCTTCCTTGGGCTGAGTACGTCTACAACACGGCCTACCAGTCGTCGCTTCGGGAGACGCCGTTTCGTGTGGTGTATGGCCGCGACCCGCCCACCATCCGCTCTTATGAGCCTGGTGAGACGCGAGTGGCTGCAGTGGCTCGCGACATGGAGGAACGCGAGGCTTTCCTCGCTGATGTTCGTTACCGTCTGGAGCAGGCACAAGCAGCGCAGAAACTGCAGTACGACAAGCACCATCGACAGGTTGTCTACCAGGTGGACGATTGGGCGCTCCTGCGTCTCCGACAGCGTGCGCCGGCCTCGCTACCCCAGGCTACAACGGGCAAGCTGAAAGCCCGCTTCCTGGGTCCTTATCGGGTCGTGGAGATCATCAACGACGTCGCTGTCCGCCTTGCGCTTCCTGCCCAGGCACGCATCCACGACGTGTTCCATGTCAGCACCCTGAAGAAGTTCGTGGGCACGCCTCCAACAGCTCCACCGCCTCTGCCCGACATCCATCACGGTGCCGTTATTCCAGTACCTGCACGGGTGGAGCAGGTTCGTCTCGCCAGGGGAGTTCGCCAGGTCCTGGTTCATTGGCAGGGTGAACCGTCTTCTTCAGCGACATGGGAAGACTTGGATGATTTTCGCGAGAAGTATCCCGCCTTCCAGCTCGAGGACGAGCTGGATCTTGAGGGGGGGAGAGATGTCATGTGGGGCCGCACATACACACGTCAGCGGCGGGCCCGAGACATCCGGCGGACCGCTGAGCGCGCTGCAACAGCAGGAGAAGGCGCGCCCAGCAGCCAGGCCGAATTAGGTGGCTAGGGGCGGGCCTTGGTTGTTGGCCCAGTTATTTTTATATAAGTTTAGTTATCCTTTTATGTTGCAATTTATATTAGTCCCAAATAGGCTATTTAGCATAAGGAGGCATAGTTAAAGGGACATAAATATCTGTAGACACTTTCGATATAAGCAAGCAAGAATTATTATCTATAATCCCCTTTCTCTTCTAAAACCTAAGCCTGCGGCTGAGGGGCAAAACCTCGCCGGAGAAGACGGATCGCGGCTACGAACTACGTAGCCGAGGTCCAGCTACCGTAGGGCTTGACGCCCTTGACATGGATCTTCATCAAGTGGATTTCGGACAGGAAACTCTGAAGCACCTCAATCATTGCATGGATCACCTCCGTCACAGCAATCTATGGGCAAATCACATAACAGCAGGACACAAGTACCAGCAGACTATTCTAGAAACTCCAAGATGGGCACAAGATTCGATTCTGCACAAGACTTGTCTAAAAAGTTTTACAGTGTAAGACAGCTGAACATCTTTAATTATTATATTGTTTTTCTACCTTTATTTACTTTCCTCAGACCTCTAGGAAATACTATCATCATTGCAAGGAACTTTAAAGTAATAAGTGCACATCTTATTTGTTGTCTCATGGAGCATCACCTACATACTTATACTTTGGCATCTTGTCTGTCTCCGACGCTAAAGTTTGTCCCCTTCGTTACAGATAAATGAAATGACGAAGGGGTTAGATGCCCTACTAGCGTATATAGAAAAGGATGGTGGTTTCAGAGATGCCTGCATAACCTTCCAGCAGCGTCCTCTTTCTATGTTTGAGGATGGCTTGCAAAACCTTTTGGAGTTGTTGCAGGTCTTCAAGGTATATCATAATTGCGAGTGCCCCCAACTCTTCCTCCCTCAACTGTCTGTCTGTGGTGCTGTTCATTCCTCTCTTATAAAAAATTTGCTAAATGTAGCTTGTTTTAATCCCCAGGGTAAAGTAGAGGAACAATGTTCAAAAATTGAAGATCTGAGGAACAAGGTGTTTCAAGGTGAGACATTCAATGTTCTTTTGGCTATCTTTTTAGTAAGTAGGTAGAACAGGGCACATCCTTTTTTCCCCCTTCCGAACATATCTTCACACCTGAAAGAAATTATTTGATCAAAATGATATGCATTTGCAGGATAAATATTTCATGTCATTTTTGTCATTGTTTGTGTGTGATCAGGAAAAGTACATATGCAATTATTGATACCAACATGGTCTGGATATAATTTTGAAGAAATACAAGTGATTATTCTTGATTAATAGCTATGTTAATTGTTAAATTTGCTTCATTGGATCACTTACAAATGAATGCCACCAGAAAACGTGGGCTGATATGTTACATTATTTTTTGTTCTCTTCAGTTTCTGCTAGGCAAACTTACATGAAAGGAATTGTTAGCCAGTCTTCAGATAATCAGTACTGGGATATATGGAACTGCCAGAAATTGAGTCCAGAATTCGAAGTGAAGAGACAAATTATCCTCAAAGCTAACCAGGTATCAGTATCTAACATTCTGACTAACTTATTTGTTTGTATGACATCAGAGGAGAATAATAAGTCCTTTGTCATACAGAATTTGACAAATCAGCTGGTCGAGTTGGAGAGGCACTTCAATAATCTGGAGATGAACAGATCCAGTGAAACAGGAAGAGTGGCTTCTAATCGAAGAGCTGTTTATTCTAATAAGACAAGGTCAAGGTATTTAACTGTTAGACCATTTTGCTACAAATTTCATATACATTTACGGTGTGTTTGGTTTGTGGAGTTCACCCCATGCTTCATGAGGTGATGGCATCATGTGTTCTTCCAATGAATTTTGGTGGAATCAACCCATTCCTCATGCATATACTAATTATTAGCTTGTCAGGAATGAGGTGGTGATAGATCAACTCATTCCATTCCACAAACCAAATAGAAAAAGTAAGGAGTGAGAAGAAGGTGGACCACCTCATTCCTCAAACCAAACACACCCTTAGTGATTATCATCAATTGGATGACAAACAACTGAACAAGTGGCCTTTTTATGCTCTGCTCCTTCCATCGGGACTATGTAGCACATAAATGCATGTAACCTTTTGCTTTTATGTTTGTTCTCATCGGAATATTTTTATGCTTTGTATTTTTTTTGTTTGTAACAAACTCAAATTCTCTGCACATTGTATGGTATCACTCATATCGATTAAGCTATATACTTATATAGTATGCTTTGCTATTTTTTAGATGCTCTTTCTGGATAATAACTAAGTTGTGTACGTAGTTCTATTTGTCAGTGCAATTCTCTATATTCCAATAGTTTGTGTGTTTTGTTTCACCTTTTATTTTGTGGATCTTTTTATGAATATGATGATTTTTAACCTATTTCTTGCTTTTACTTTTCCAGTCAGACACAATTATCCAGTGTATATAATGCACTGAACTCGCAGTTGGCAGCTGCTGAGCAGCTATCTGAATGCCTTTCAAAGCAGATATCTGTGTTAAATATTGGTTCTCCTACTAGGAAGCAGGGGGCGGTGACCAAAGAGTTGTTTGAGTCAATTGGTTTAGCCCAAACAACTGATGCAACCAAATTTTCAGGCAGCACTCCTAAGCCAATTAAGCGGTTTCCATCGGTGAATGAGCATTCAAAGGGAATATTAGGGCCTTCCAAGAGTGGTGAGCCTGAGACCGCTCGAAGGAGGAGAGAATCACTGGATATGGTAAGTTATTGAGCCTAGACCCAAAACATTGCATTTTCTCATGTAACATGCACATGACTTGGAAAGAAGATGTGGTGGATAATCAATAAATCTGAGTAGAAATTATTTGTCAATTTTTTAGAGCCTGGCTAGTTTGGAACCTCAGAAAACAACTGTTAAAAGAATAGCACCGCAACAACGCCTCAAGATCAGCAGTGATCTACCATTCAGGTCAAACAAGAAAATATTTGATTCTCAAATGGCAGCAATATCACATGAGAAGTCAAGCGGTAGCTCCAATTCATCTATGGTAGAATCATATGTAAGCAGACTGCGTTCTCTGAGTGAAGGTAAGTTTTTACAAGCCTTAGCATCAATTTTCTGGGGTTTCTATTAAGATCACAAAGATTCTTATTATATCATCAGTCTTTGTAATTGTTAACTTGGAACATTTTCTGACTGTTTCAGATGTAAAAGAAAAACCGTCAGGACCCCAACAGAACACTTTGTTCAAATGGGTAAAGGAATCAACTGGGTCATCTCAAATGTCAGAGCAAAAGCATTTTGAGTTACCAGGGCAAATGAAAAGCACTGCGCAATCTTCAAAATTGACACCATCTTCACCACCATCATTCAGTTACACACGTATGGGTGCAGAAGATAGTATCAACCCATCCAGTGTTCCATCCTTTGGAACAAAACATACTGTATCTAAGCCAAATACTCTAACCTTCAAAACCACTATAACCCCTAAAAGTAATGTCCACACAGAGCCAAATATATTACCTTCCATAACAGCTGCAAAAACTTCTCAGAGTCCACTGTCTGTGAAAACTACTGGGGAGTCTGGAGATTTGCCTACATTAACTATGAAGAACAGACAGGATAGTCAGTCAATGCCATCTTTGGGGAACATAAAAGGACCTGGTGCTTCTCTGCAGAACAAGGGTGGCATATTCGGAGATCTTGGCAAATCGTCTTTAACTTCTGAACATTCCAAGCCTGCTGTATCACATGAGAAGACTGACCCGCTAAGTGGGGTTGGCGATGCTGTACAGGACACTATGAAAGATACCCCCAAAATGGCACCTCAACCTTCTGCATTGTCACCAGCTCCTGTTACTCAGACCAATTCATACTCCTTAAGGCCGACTGTTTCCTCTTCAGCCACATCAGTCTCATCAGGTGTGAAAACTTCGGATGTTTTATCTAGCTCAATGCAGAAAGTTTCTCCAACAGTATCTGTGGATACTGTGTCTAGTTCAATCCCTACTCTTGCTAAGGATTTGTCAACTGGCTTGAGTCAAAATGCTTCCAAACCTGAAACACTAATATCAGAGGTAACTAGTACCATAGTTTCTGCAAGTTCGATTTCAGTCATATCGACCACTGAAAGCAAATATTCAGTGCCTCCAACAACTGGCGCCAGCTTGCCTTCTACTCATGTCTCTGTTCCTAAAACAGCACCAACAACATCAGAATCAGTTCTTACTTCCACAGGAAAAGATGTAGGACCAAACACTAACACCATCTCAACCGATGAAGACGATATGGAAGAGGAGGCGCCTTCTGCAAGTGCCGAACTCAACTTGGGAGCCCTTGGTGGGTTCAGCCTCGGGTCCCAGCCTTCTTCAAGTCCTCAAAAGTCTAATCATTTTGGTGCCTCCTTTGGTACATCTGACAATAATAGTTCAGGCACACCATTTACTTTGACAACCAGTCCAGGACAGCTTTTCCGGCCGGCGTCGCTAAGCATTCCTTCAGCTCAGCCAGCCCAACCATCTCAATCAACTAGTTCTAGTTCTTTTTCTAGTTCGTTCTCAAGCGGGCTTACTGGATTTGGACAGCCTGCACAAATTGGATCTGGCCAGCAGTCAGCATTTGGGAAGCCTGCACAGATTGGAGCTGGTCAGCAGGCAGGATTTGGGCAGACAGCACAAATTCAATCTGGTTTTGGTCAGCCTGCACAAATTCAATCTGGTTTTGGTCAGTCAGCACAAATTGGATCTGGGCAACAGTCAGGATTTGGCCAGCCTGCACAAATTGGGGCTGTCCAGTCTGGATTTGGGCAGCCTGCACAGTTTGGTGCTCAACAGGCACTTGGATCAGTGCTGGGTTCTTTTGGACAATCACGCCAGTTAGGAGGCGTAGGTTCTGGAGGATTTGGTGGATTTGCTAGTGCTTCTACATCTGGGGGTTTTGGTTCTTTATCTTCAAGTAATGCTGGATTTGCTGGTCCTGCATCAGGTGGGGGCTTTTCAGCACCTGCTGCTTCTGCAGGTGGTGGTTTTGCTGCTGCTGCTGCTGCTACTGGTGGAGGTTTTGCTGCTCCTGCCTCCAAAAGTGGTGGTTTTGCTGGTGCTGCTTCATCTGGTGGTGGTTTTGGAGGTGCCACTCAGGGAGGTGGCTTTGGCAGTGGTGAGATCTCTGAAGTCGTGTTCTGTTTTGAACAAATACTTACTTTTGGAGGGAAGTTTTGGATAAATGCTAATGTGTGACAGCACAGATTGCTTATGGTTTGCATGCGTGTTTAATTAATCATCCAACATTCCAACCTGTGGTCATCAGTTTAAAGCTTTGCTAGTTGCTGGCAGTTAAATACACCTAGATTTGATTTTATTGTTCCGTTAACTATTGATATTTGGAGTTGGAACTGCTAGGTTGCATTACTCATTTCTTCTAGAAAGAAGCTACTACCATATAGTGCATAGGGCTCCATTAGGCTTACAAAGAATTTTTATGCTCTCCCAGCTTGTCAGCAATTGTCACTGATCAGGTCCGAATAGGTTTACTCATTTCGGCTGCCCTGAAAATTCTATATAAAGTATTTGATCTTTAGCTTTAGGAGTACTATGTATTGATTTTAAGTCTCACAGACAATTTTTTCAAGCAGTAATCCATAAACCCATTTCAATCAGTTTGTAGTCTTAAATGTTAAGTGTACTAATTGTTGATCAATCTGCATTACCATCCGCTGAGACGTGCTCTAACTCAAATAGTCAGATATTAGGTTTGTTGTCTGCAAGTAATTGTTGTCATGTCAGATACTCCCTCTTTTCCAAATTATAAGTCGTTTCTAGCTTTTCTAGGTACATAGCTTTTGCTAGCTTTGCACCGAAATAGCAAAAATGACTTATCATTTGGAACCGAGAGAATACAATCTTTGGTGCTTTGGAGCTGAGTTATTGTCTTACCGTTCTTTGATGCCACAGAAATACTTGGCACTAAGATCTTATGTGTTTACCCACTTATAAGCAGTTTGGGCTAACGAAAGGATAAATTTACAGTGACAGATTTATCTGTTTTTTTCTGGTGCCAGCTGCCTGTTTTTGGCAACTAACATAATTTGGTTGGTTTGAAGGTGGTGGGTTCGGGTCCTTTGGTGGTAACCAAGGAGCTGGGTTCTCGGCATTTGGAGCAAGCGGAACTGGAAGACCGCCGGCTGATTTCTTGACACAGATGAGAAAGTAGGCATCCCCAGATAAGTTTATTCATTAGCTATGGCTAGGTGCAAGAGGCCTCGGAGATAAGTTCAATTGTGATGTCACAAAGTTACTTTTATGTTCCACTCTTCACCTGTATAGACTTGTTAGGCAGGCCTGCTCGTGTATCCCTTAAGCGATGCTATCAGCGCAGTTGCAGGCCCAGCTACCAGAGCTTGAGGCCTTAGCTTGAAAACGTGTGGAAACATTCCTCCTACGCGGAGCTGTTGCAGACACATGACCGCAGGCTGCCCTGGATGAGCCCTCGCTTCCCTCCATCTTTTTGATGATCATTTGGGCACCTTTACTGCTATCTCTTTTGCAAAACACAGCAGATGCCCACAGGCCACATCAGCATCGACGGTTGGTCTTGGATTCCTGCGGGTTTCTCTCCAGGGCTACCAACTTGCTAAGCTCAGGCTCCATGGCTGCATGAAATGAAAAAAGAGGTCGCCTTAGGGCCTTTGCTTGAACATGATTCCTCCGATGGCAATGGGTACACGAGACCTAAAATTAGATGGATTTTTGCTCTATTAGGGTAAGAGTATGGGTCAACTTCGCTACCCGTGGGTTTGTTAATGGGGCAAAAGCTAGTCCCAACAGGTTTATGGGCATAGGTTTGGGTGTGTAGTACTCAAACCTGCAAGCTTATGGATTTTTAAATTCGGTTCACCATATCATCACACAATATAATTAATACATAAAGTACAAAATGCAAGAAAAAAATAAATGAAATAGAGAGCATGCATGCTCCATACTTTTTTTAGCAGAATCTTCTTATGTGAAAGCTGTAGCTAGCTAGTGTGCTTTAGTGCATGCACTAAGTTCATCTGGACTCAAGAATATGGCATGGCCTGGTGCATGCTTGAGGTGAGTGTTTCTGTCATAACTCGCAAACGTTTAGTGCGGAGGTGCAGTAACACACAACATGAATCCCACCTTACCAAGTGACTCAACTTTAAGTATTTTGGTGTGCTATAAAGTAGATTTGCTCACTTGACTAGATGACCATCTTCTGACATGTTGTGATGGGCATGGGCAATCCGTTAAATACCTGTGACCAATAGGCATGAGTTTAGACACAAAATTAAACCTGTGATGGATTATGGGTTTTTTAGTGAACATATTTTATGTTAATAGGCGTGGGTTTGGGATGGCAAAACCCAACGAGTGTATACTCATTGCCATCTTGCTTTTGTCAATACAATTCCCGGCCTCTTTCCCACATTCCCTGTCACGAGCCCGCACGCGCAGCAAGATGAAACCGCCACCGCACCAAGAGCCACCGGCAGCTTGCCGCAATTTGGACATCGAGAAAGGGATCGAGAGAAACAAAATCATATGATACCCAAACACTGCTCATAACATGGTACTGTTTTGTAGCACAACCATTTAGCTAACCGAGCAATCTGCCTGAAAGTTCAGTTTTCGTGTGGTATTAGATCAGAAACGGTTTCTGTGTTAGACTTGACACATACAGTAGCTGCACTGAAAAATATAGGTCACTGGGGAGTGGGGCATGGCACCGTTACAATTCACAAGATCCGCTTAGTACAAGGTTCTAGGATGGATGAGATTACAATCCGTGTAAACTCTGCTTGAAAGTTGAAAGATACAAACCAAAGAGGAGCACGGGCTCTGGTTGAAACACTCGGCTCCTGTACAACAAGGCATAGCCATTGCAGTTGAAGTACTACCAGTTGCCTTTTTGCATCTTATATAAGTGAACACTGTGCTCATAAATTCCTTCAGCAGCAGTAGTACTGTAGTACGCTGTCGGCGGTCGGATATACTCTACTCAAGTCTGAAGTCTGATGCATCAACGGACCATCAGATGGAGCAGTTAAACGGAGGCGCCATTGTTGGCGGTGATCTTGCCGTTGACGATGTGGTGGTTGTCGTCGTCCATGTAGCGCTTCCAGAACCAGTGCTGCTTCCACACCCTTTCGGTCATCTCCTCGATGGGCACGTTCTTGGTCTCCGGCAGGAAGAAGAGGACGAAGAACGACATGACGAGGACCCAGGCGGAGAAGAAGACGAAGATGGCGTACTTGAGGTGGCAGAGCATGGAGAGGAAGGCCTGCGCGATGACGAAGGTGAAGAGCAGGTTGACGCAGACGGTGACGCTCTGCCCCGCCGACCTCGTCTCCAGCGGGAACGTCTCGCTGGGGATGAGCCACCCCAGGGGGCCCCACGACCAGGCGAAGGAGGACACGAAGGTGCAGACCATGACGACGACCATGATGGCCCAGCCGTGTCCCAGGTTGTCAGAGTGGTCCGTGACCTTGATGCCCAGCACGACGGCGATGGCCACCTGCGACAGGAACATCTGCACGCCGGCCTCCAGCAGCAGCATCCGGCGTCCGACGCGGTCGACGGAGTAGACGGAGACGAGCGTGGAGAGCACGTTGACGGCACCCGTGATGACCGCCGAGTAGAGCGACGCATCGCTCTTGAACCCGAGCGTGTTGAACAGCACGGGCGCGTAGAACATGATGGCGTTGATCCCCGTGAACTGCTGGAAGATCTGGAGGAGCACGGCGATGACGAGCTGCGGCCGGTTGCGGCGCTGGAGGAGGTTGCGGAACGGGTGCTTCACCTCCTGCGCCACGCGGCTCGCCTCCACGATCTCGTTGAACTCCGGCTCCACGTTGTCGGTGCCCCGGATCTTCTTGAGCACCGCCTTGCCTTCGTCAAGGCGGCCGCGCTCGATGAGGCTGTTGGGGGTGTCCGTCACGAAGAGCGCGCCCAGGGTGAGCAGCACCGCCGGGATGCCAGCCAGCGACAGCGACAGCCTCCATCCCCACGGGTGGATCTTGGAGGTGCCGTAGTTGACGAGGTTGGCGAAGAGGATGCCGATGGTGACGTTGAGCTGGAACAGGATGTTGAGCCCGCCGCGGATCCTCGTCGGCGCGATCTCAGACAGGAACAGGGGAACCGCCTGCACGGAACGAATAGCCCGGCAATTAAAGATACCATTAGCTTGCGTGTGAATTGTGATGCACAGAATGCCGCGAGGATCGTCGAGTTCTGCAACTAGTTTTTGCCAGGCCCAGTCTAGGACGCCGATACGGCCGTAGCAAGAAGAGACGCGGCCTCATCGATGCCCATTGGGCCGAGTTGTCTTCAGAAGATGGCCATTGGGCTGATACTTTTATCTTTCAAAAGAAAAAAAAATATTGGGCCCTAACGAACTTAGTCGTTTGTTCTGTTCAGCAGTTCAGCCAAACATATCATTCAATCAATGGGGATGCACAATAGTTCTAGTCTAAAGTCTCAAAAAATAGTCAAAAGTGTAAGAAAAAAACTAATCTAGAAGTCTCAAAATATTAATGGCCAAGCCAGCACCCGTCCCCTGAAGATGTGTAATACATAGTACAAACGAGCGAAACTAGTGTCAGAGCCGTTGGTGCACCCGTGCATACATCCTGCAGATATTTCCGACCGTAGCAGTTGAAGTGTTGAAACCTAAACGCCCGTACACAGATATATACTAATCTGTAACAGCATGTCTAGGACAAATATCTGTGCCCCCTCCGACGCCTGCTGGTCGTAGGCCTCATTTGTTTTCCCTGAAAGCTGCTGAATGTATAAACTTACCACATGAACACTGTCCCAGTCCCGCCTGCTCTCACATAATTGCGCTGTGCATGTCCTATACGTTGGCTTGGACTGAACACGCTCGCATGAGCATGATTTGCAATAATCCAGCGGTAGGCGATAAGCATCTTGCCGCCGCCGCTGCCAATGTTTAATCCGCACGCGAAAGCTCTTCGGGAGCCCCGGAAGACCTCAAGAATCTGGTGGTTGTGGCTGCAGACGCAGCCAAACACCACGTAGTAGTAGTAGTAGCCTGACAGGAACGAGAGCACAAGCAGACTCCAGGCAAACTACGCTGGTTCAAGTCAAGCTCTCTAGCAACCAGACAGTAAAGGCTCTGCGGGTAATTTCCTGCTGGACTACTGGTGCTAGTTACGACTGCATGCATCGCTATTCGTGGCCCGTGTGGTCTATTAACATGGCTACTAGTCCTAGAGTCAATTAACATGACTTGCTTAGGCCTTGTTTAGTTCACCTAAAAACTAAAAAGTTTTCAAGATTCCCTGACACATCGAATCTTTCGGCACGTGCATAAAGTATTAAATATAGACAAAAATAAAAACTAATTGCACAGTTTAACTGTAAATCGCGAGACGAATCTTTTGATCCTAACCAGTCCATTATTGAACAATACTTGCCACAAACAAACGAAAGTACTACAGTAGCGAAATCCAAAATCTTTTTTATCTAAACAAGGCCTTAATGTTACAGATTCCTCCGTCGTTTCTGTTGATGGCAACTGGGACAGCTAAAGATCGAGCAAGTAGTAGCAGTAGCAGCAACAAACGATTAAGTAGCAGTAGTGTCACTACCCGTAAAAACCAAAATTCTCCCACCATTATATGTATATATTTTTTTTAAAAAAAAATCTACAGCGACGGTCACAATGCACACATATCATCTGGTCATTGGTCCAAGTTTCTTTATTAGAGTAAACTGCTAGATACTGTGTGAGGAATCTTGAAACTTGAAAAGAAGGGTTATCACCCCATTGCTATCAACCAAACGTAAACACAAGTCCTACACGAGACTCGGCACCGTCACCGATGCCCAGGTGTCCACGTTCATATGGCCATCTGGGTTCCGGGTACACCAACAATTCAAGTATAGCTCTACTCGTTTGACCCAAAATTCCGGGAAATACGTATGCATGGCGGGCCCATACATACTATTATACTCCTAAAATTAGTGTACATACAGCTGCTAGACGATGAAGGGCCATCACGCGTATAAAAATACGCTGGGTGCACTGGTGCAGTGAACTTGCCAGGCTTGCACAATTTTAAGCGTGACTAGAGGATCGCCGAGATGCTTGAATCGACCAGAGACGGTGACTAAAATACACCCACGTCCTTGTCGCCGATGTAGAAAAAACAAATGCTCGCGCGCGCGTGCTTTGCTATAGAAAAATAAGAAATTAATCCTCAACCCGTCCACTGGTTTGACGTGAAATACGTTGCTGCCAATACTTTTTGACTAAACAAGTGAGCTACGCACGTACTCCATCGATCGCATCACACTAGCTAGCAAGATCGGTCGTGATTATTAGCTCCTCATCACGTACCTGGTTGGCGAAGCCGACGCCGCAGCCGAGCAGGATCCTGCCGACGATGAGCATGGCGAGGTTCTGGGCGGCGCCGTTGAAGATGACCCCGACGATGAAGAAGACGCCGGCGACGAGCATGGTGAGGCGGCGGCCGAGGCGGCGCGTGGTGTAGGACGCGAAGAAGGTGGCCGTCAGCCCGGCGAGGTAGAGCGACGACGTGAACAGCTGCAGGCCCTGGTTGTCGTACTTGCAGTAGTTGCTCTCCTTGTCCTCCTGCTTCTTCCGCAGCACCGCCGGGAAGAACTTGCCCAAGAAGTCGTCCATCGATGTCACACCACCTACAAAATAATTTAATTTGTTCATTTATCATAACATTTCTTTTTTTCGCATCTTTTTTTAACTAACTAATTAACTAACTTTGATTATATCGATTTTTTTTACAGTTATTAAGTTCGTCTGAACAAAAAGGTGGTACAACAGTGATGTATATATGAAACTTCATTTTGCAAGATGGCTAGTGATGGCTCTTGGTATTTAATTGCAATATTCATAGCCAGTGAAAGCGAGTGGTATGAAAGCGTTGGTTCAAGTGGTTGACTAAATTTGTGGAAATATATTTTTCTTTGGCTAGGAAGCAAGTATACAAGTACGTTTTTGTGAAAAGGAAACAAATATACAAGTAGTTTTTGTTTCACTGTGGTGGATGCTTTGCATCATACTGCATCTAGTACCACCGTTTAATTAATTTGACCTTTGTAACACAACTAAAGTCCTAGTTTCATAACCATGAAGATAATATATACTCAGTGCAATTTTCTCTTTTGTTCCTGTTTGTGCACGTGCATACAACTTATTATTGGAGGCATCTGCTGTTGTGCATATATATACAACATACATGAACCATCAGTTGCACGAAATAATCCCATCGGGTTTGAACATCTAGTGCTGAAAACGGCTCCAAGTTTCCAACAGAAACCTTTGTGTGCGTAATATAATAAATAAGAAACCTTGAATTTGTGTTTACGGTGGTATCTTGAAAACAAGAAATGAAATGGGTGGTGGGTTTTCATTTTTGGGCAACTATTTATCGACGCTCAAATTAAAAATACCACACAAATTTAATTTGGAAAGACGTGCTGCATTTCCTCTGCACATGCGTTGACTTACCAGCCTGTCAAAGCAGGTGGCTAGCTCACACAGCACGATATTTGTACAATTTAATAATAGTGTTGGGTATCCTCGCTGGTACTCTTTAATTTTGGGAACAATAATTAATAAAGGAAAATACCTCTCTCTCTTTTTTAAAAAAGGAAAATGTTCAGAATGGATCGGAAGGTGAAGCAAAGCTGGAAAATCTTCGAGTCTGCCGTTAATTAATGGGACGTGTTTAATGGCCACAGTAAAAACCCCCCATTAATTTGGTTTGAATTCTGTGCTTATCCGCTTGTGTTCAGAACGAAGAAGACGAACAAGCTCGCAAACACAATGGTCCATCCATACAGTACCCTATCCATAATCCATGGAAATATAAAAAACCGTCCTCTCGTGACGATGAGGATCACTACTCTATCGAATGTCTCTCCATGAAAGAAGAATTTCGCATGATTATGGTAGAGCCAGAGCACACGAGAGTCGAGAGAGGTAACAGACTATAGACCCATGCATATGGAATGGAAAACATCAAAAGATCGGATGAAATGAGGAGCTCGCCGGCGGCGTTACCTGAGATGCCGACGTCGTAGCCGAACATCAAACCGCCGGTGGCCGCCATGATGCAGGAGATGATGACGATCGGCGTGATCTTGGCCTCGAACTCCACGCCGGACGGCGCCGACACCGAGAACCCTCCGGCCGGCATCTTGGCTCCCTGATGAAGCAACCCTCTGGTGCTCCCGTCCAAATGGAAGTCGGAGCAGCACCGCAAGCAGCAGGCCGGCGTTGGTATCGTATCGTATCCACACAAAGACAACCTCACCCAGACTGTGAAACGGCGAGGCCGGAGCAGAGGGAGATGGGTAGAAGACGCCCAGCCTCTAGTACGTGTAGAGTATATATAGAGAGGGAAGCCCGGCTCTCCTCGGGGAAAATTTAAACCGATCAGACCGGCCGGATGCCGCCACGTCAGCTCTGTGAGTCGGCCCCACGCAAGTCCGGCTCGCGGGCCTTGCCGTGGTTGGCTACTAGGCTAGTCAACGACGGCTCCATGCACGGCCCACGGGCCTGATTTCCGAGATTCCCAGTGCAGGCACGGTGACTTTTCAAAGGAAAAAAAAAACTGCTTATCCATTCCAAACTCTTTTGTGGTTCCAAACTCTTTTTGAGAAACTAGGGAAGAGTAGACGTACGGAGTAGTAGTTTGGAAATTTTGGATAGGGCGCCGCCCTTTTTGACAATCCAAAATGGGCCGACGAGTCAGCCCCTCTCGTAGTGCCTTCCAAAATATTTTGCAAAATATAAATAGTACCAATTTCGTTTGTATTTGACAAATATTATCCAATTATAGACTAACTAGGCTCAAAAGATTCGTCTTGTCAATTCCGACCAAACTGTGTAATTAGTTTTTATTTTCGTCTATATTTAATACTGCATGCATACGTCTAAAAATTCGATGTGACGGAGAATCTGAAAAATTTTGTAAAATTTGCTGGTAACTAAACAAGGCCCGGACATCCCTGTCCCTGGTCCGGTGGGGTGGCTCCAGACTGCGATCGTGCGTTGCCACTGCTGCTGCTGCTCGGTGAATTCGCGTCGCCGTGTGAATGGAGGACCTTGACTTGATGAGTCATTGGAGGAAAATTCTACCTCACGTGGGGATGGTGGCCCGCTTGAAAATCAGTATCGGCGCAAGAAATTGACTCCTAGTCGGCTGAATTACCCAGGGTTTCCACCTTCTAGTAGACTTTATCACTCAAAAGTGTTTTTTTATTTAGAAACAAAGAAAACATGTATCATTGGCGGTGGCACATGTATACCCTCTCCGTCCCTTTAAGTTTTCTCTATAGATTTTTTCATGCTAGTCAATTTTTTTTTAGTTTGATCAAATTTATAGAAGATACTAGTGACATTTACAGCTCTTTAAATAAATTTGTTATAAAAATATATTCATATAAATATAATAATACTTATTACGCACCATAAATATTAATCATCTTTCATTTATATTTGATCAAAGTGGAACAGATTTGACTCCTCATACGTGCGAATGGCACTTAAAAGAAACTAACGTAGGGAGATATTTTGGTAGCTCTTGGTCTGTTCCTACTTCCTAAGGGGGAGGGCAGTGGCGGTGACTCCACCCGTGCCAAAGTTCAAAAGAAAAATATATTGTTGTTAAAGTAGAACTCAAAAATTTTCTAGCTAAATATTTTTGCATAATAAAAACTGTCCGAGCTCCAAAATATTCTGGCTCCACTAATAGGGGAGAGGTAAGTAGTCGCTTCCCCTTGCCCTGAACAGTCAGGTTAAAAGTGGTGCTTGCTGAGTTTCGTGTTCTTTTCATTTTATGTGATTTTGTGAAGATCTGATCTAGTTAGAAGTTAAAGGACACAAGGAACATATGTAATATTTTCCAAGATAATCATCTTCTTTAAAGACAACGCTTTATAAACAGTTGCTACTTATAAAAATGTTATACAGAGTATATATTAGGCATATGTTGAATCCATGCCTTGAAAAAGGAATGCCCCATTTGATACAGTTCAATTTTACTAGTGAAGCTGTTTTTTAGAAAATAGTTTCATGAGCAACATTTTAGTTGAAGCTGAGTTGTTTTGAAAAATTTTTTAGAAAAATAGTTTCATCAACTACTTCTTGTATACATGAGAGAGAAATAGGAGACAGAATTACAATAAAATACTTTTTCGCTTGATTCTAACATATTTTTTTTGTGAGATCAAAAGAAAAATAAAATTATTTTAAAAATAAATGTTTTAAAAAATAGCTTATAACAACTCATTAAACTGTTATAAGCTATACAAAATAAGCCCGAAACACACGCAGCCGTGCAAACATTGTGCTAAGCTAACGGCCCGCGGGACAGTCACTCTCCGATTCGCTTCACGTTGCGAAGTTCGATTTGTATCGTCCTTTCATCCTTTTCTTTTTTTCCATTCCATGCTAGTTCTTTCGCACGTTTCTAACAGTCAACAAACCGTACGTATCGCTTGAGTGAACATTCAAAAACCAAATCCAGCCCCGTGATGCCTGATGCGGCCGCACGTCGCAAGAAATGGTTCCAGAACGTGGTTCTCACGCCAAAAGTTAGGTCCTGGTTAACGTTGTTAAACTTAAACTTTTATCATATCAAACGTTTGAATGTTTGTATAAAGTATTAAATATAGATTATTTATGAAACTAAAAATACAGTTAGAGAATAATTTATAAAATAATTTTTTAAAACCTAACTAATTTATGATTAAACACTAATTATCAAATACTTTATACACGTGTGAAACAAAATTCCTATCATACTCATACCTCTTAAACTTTAACACCCTAACAAAAACACTCAGCGTTCTGGTCTTGTGGGGAATCACTCGTGCAACGCTCAGGCTGCACAAAGAGTTCAAGGCGGCAGTCTGGCTCCGCTTCCATTGCTCGATCTACTGGTGTTCAATCCGCCATCTGATGAACCCAAGCCCACGAACTGTATGCACGAACACAAATCTGCTTACTTAAATTTATCTAACCGATCTGTCACTTGGTAATATTTTAGTTCTCTCAAAAAACTTGGCAATATTTTTCTAAATCAGTAAATAGGGCTAAAATGTTTGTCAGATATTCAGTCGCTGACAAGTGATGTTGAATATAATGGGCCATTAGCCCATATTTATATTTCATGATTAATTCAAGGGCCCATAATTAATGCTATAATGAAAATGGTTTAGTAACATATTGATGATTGACCATGTGTTAACTCAACTTAAATAGGTGGCCTTTGTTAGCCCCTATGGAGAGGTTGAGGGAGGATGAAGGGGTGCCACACGCGCGCGCCGCCGCCGAGCCGAGGCGTGTCTTGACGTGGCGCATGCTTAGTGAATAAGGAAAGGGAGGAAAAACGGGATCTGACCGTTGTGTAATTAATGGCAATTAATTGCTAATTGATTGACTCGGTTTATGGCAATTAAATGAGATTAATGGTCATCAATCAGATGTTTCCTCCTGAGGCCTATATACCATACGCACTCACTCCTTCCATCAATCAGATGTTTCCTCCTGAGGCCTATATACCATACGCACTCACTCCTTCCATCAATCAGATGTTTCCTCCTGAGGCCTATATACCATACGCACTCACTCCTTCCATTTCGGCGAGAACACACTCTGTCTTCTCTCTTCCTGTCGAGTTGCACTCTGTCCATTCCCGTCCCGAACCTCTGCGCGCACAGAGATCGGGAGAGCAGGCCTCCGGAACCCGACGCCTTGCATCGAGACACCTGCTCGGGTGTTGCGGGCAATCAGGTTTTTGGGGAGCGTCTTCCGCGACTGTTCACCGGCGAGATCGTCTTCTTCCACTCCGGCGGGTCTTCTTCCTGGTGGACGTTCGCGCGGATCGAGATCGACTACTTCGTCTTCTTCCTGGTGGACGTTCGCGGGACTGCACTGCGAACATCTTCCTGCACCGACTGTGGTCCGCTACTTCGAGCAACGCACTATGTCGACTAGTGCGAATGGAGCCGCCGGTGCCTTCGGCACTGGTCCCTCCTCTGGGTACAATCTTAAACGATTGTTTTTCGTTTTCAGTATGTCTGCTGTTGTTGCAGTAGTATTCGCAATGTTTGTCTCTAATCTGAGTAGTGATAAAATTGCACACGTACACATATATGCCACCACAATATTATGCATAATTTTCTGGATTAAATCAAACAGTAAAATGTCTAAATTTCTAACAATCCAAAAACCTGATTTTAGGCATTTTTCTGTTAGTGGTTTTGCTGCTGCGTTAAAACCGGATGCGTTCGATGGTTCAAACTATAAGCGGTGGCGCGCGAGAATGATATTGTGGTTGACTGCTATGAGTTGCTATGACGTCGCGAAGGGGAAGCCTGAACAGTTTACTCCTGAGGAGGAGAAAACGTTCATGGCTGCTGATAACCTCTTCAGAGGCGCCGTCATAAGTGCGCTCGATAAAAAGTATGTCGACAACTATATTATTTGCTCCACTGCTAAAGAATTATGGGATGCGCTTGAGGCCAAGTTCGGGGTTTCTGATGCTGGTAGCGAGCTGTACCTCATGGAACAATTGTTTGATTACAAGATGGTGGATAGCCGTTCTGTGATTGAACAAGCACATGAGATACAGGCACTAGCTAAGGAACTAGAACAATTTCCTTGTGTGTTGCCTGAAAAGTTTGTGGCCGGCGGTATAATCGTTAAGCTGCCACCTTCTTGGAAGGATTTTGCTACTTCTCTAAAACATCAGGGGAAAGAGTTTGGTCTTGCTGAACTCATGGGAACTCTTGATGTTGAGGAGAAGGCGAGAGCAAAAGATACACATGGGAAAGGCGTTGAGTCTTCTAGTGCCAATGTGGTGCAGAAGAAAAAGCAATTCACATTCCGTAATAAGAAAAAGAACAAGCAAGAGAACAAGCAAGGAACAAACCCGAAGCCAAAACAAACTGCAACTTTTAAGAAGAAAAAGGCAGAAGGAGGCTGCTTTGTTTGCGGTAGCGATGACCACTGGGCGAGTGGTTGTCCAGACCGCAAATTTAAACGAGAAGAGAAAAAGTCAGTAAACATGGTCATTGGCGAGGCTGAAGGAGGAACATCTGGGTATGGTAATTATTTACCTACTGTTCTTTCAGTCTGTCATTCACCTGAGTGGTGGATGGATACTGGGGCTAATGTTCATGTGTGTGCTGACATCTCTTTGTTTTCTTCTTATCAGGCCGGCAACACTGGAGCCTTACTGATGGGGAACGGATCTCATGCGCGTGTTCTTGGTGTTGGTACGGTCATTCTGAAGTTCACTTCGGGAAAGACGGTGCTGATGAAGAACGTGCAGCATGTCCCCTCCATCAAAAAGAATCTAGTTAGCGGCTCACAGCTTTGTAGAGATGGCTACAAAATAGTCTTTGAGGCCAATAAAGTTATACTTTCAAAGTTTGGAACTTTTATTGGTAAAGGTTATGATTGCGGAGGCTTGTTCCGCTTATCCATGCATGATGTGTGTAATAAAATCGTGAACCATACTGTGATTTCGAATGAGTCGAATATTTGGCATTCGCGATTTTGTCATGTTAATTATGGTTGTTTAACGCGGCTAGCAAATATGAATTTAATCCCGAAATTTAATTTAGTCAAAGGTTCTAAGTGCCATGTATGCGTGCAATCCAAGCAACCTCGCAAGCCTCACAAGGCTGCGGAGGCGAGGAACTTGGCACCATTAGAATTAATCCATTCCGATCTATGCGAGATGAATGGTGAGTTGACTAAAGGTGGTAAACGATACTTCATCACTTTTATAGATGATTGTACTAGATTTTGTCATGTGTATTTGCTTAAAACAAAGGATGAAGCATTACAATATTTTAAAACCTATAAAGCTGAAGTAGAAAATCAACTTGAGAGGAAAATTAAACGCTTAAGGTCCGATCGTGGTGGAGAATATTTTTCAAGTGATTTTTCTGACTTCTGCGTAGAACATGGAATTATTCATGAGAGGACACCACCATACTCACCACAGTCCAATGGGATTGCCGAAAGAAAGAACCGTACTCTAACTGAGATGGTTAACGCCATGTTAGAGACTTCGGGTCTATCTAAGGAATGGTGGGGTGAGGCGATATTGACAGCGAGTCATGTCCTGAATAGAGTTCCTACTAAGAATAAAGAAATCACACCATTTGAGGAATGGGAAAAGAAAAGAGTAAATGTCTCTTATTTGCGTACTTGGGGTTGTTTGGCTAAAGTGAATGTGCCAATAAACAAGAAACGCAAACTCGGACCTAAGACAGTTGACTGTATTTTCCTTGGTTATGCTACTCATAGCATAGGGTATAGGTTTTTAATCATAAACTCTGGAGTACCATATATGCATGTTGGTACTATAATGGAATCTAGAGATGCAACATTCTTTGAAAGTGAGTTTCCTATGAAAAGTACACCTAATATTTCTAGTCATGAGTCTATAAACTCCCATGAGCAATTTATTCCGATAGAACAATCTGAGGAACCCCATGTTCACTATCCTGAGGAGGATGATAATGTAGTCACTCGAACGAGCAAAAGACAAAGAAAAGTGAAGTCTTTTGGAGATGACTATATTGTGTACCTCGTGGATGATACCCCAACAACCATTAAAGAAGCATTTTCCTCTCCTGATGCTGACTTGTGGAAGGAAGCAATAAGGAATGAGATGGATTCTATAATGTCTAATGGAACTTGGGAAGTGGTTGAACGACCTTATGGGTGCAAACCTATAGGGTGCAAATGGGTGTTTAAGAAAAAGCTTAGGCCTGATGGTACAATTGAGAGGTACAAGGCTAGGCTTGTGGCTAAGGGTTATACCCAAAGAGAAGGGGAAGATTTCTTTGATACTTATTCACCTGTTGCCCGTTTGACCACAATTCGAGTGTTATTGTCTTTGGCTGCCTCTCATGGTCTTCTCATTCATCAGATGGATGTGAAGACAGCTTTCCTAAATGGAGAGTTAGAGGAAGAGATCTATATGGATCAGCCTGATGGATTTGTAACAAGTGGTGAAAAGGGCAAGGTGTGTAAGTTATTAAAATCCCTTTATGGCCTTAAACAAGCTCCAAAACAATGGCATGAGAAGTTTGACAGAACCTTAACTTCTGCCGGCTTTGCTGTTAATGAAGCTGACAGATGTGTGTACTATCGGTTTGGTGGGGGTGAAGGTGTGATCCTTTGTCTGTACGTGGATGACATACTGATCTTTGGGACAAGCCTTGTTGTGATCAAGGAAGTTAAAGACTTTTTGTCTAATAACTTTGAGATGAAAGATTTGGGAGAAGCTGATGTTATTCTAAACATTAAGCTTTCAAGAGAAGGCAATGGTGGGATAACACTTGTGCAGTCCCACTATGTGGAAAAGATTTTAAGTCGCTTTGGGTACAGTGACTGTCAATCTGCTCCTACGCCTTATGATCCTAGTGTGCTATTGAGGAAAAATCGAAGAATAGCAAGGGATCAACTAAGATTCTCCCAAATTATAGGCTCATTGATGTACCTTGCTAGTGCCACGAGGCCTGATATCTCGTTTGCAGTGAGCAAACTTAGCCGGTTTGTGTCAAATCCGGGAGATATTCATTGGCAAGCTCTTGAGAGAGTGATGCGCTATTTGAAAGGTACTGTGAGCTATGGCATTCACTATACCGGATACCCGAAGGTATTAGAGGGTTATTGTGATGCAAACTGGATATCTGATGCTGATGTGTTAAAGGCCACAAGTGGATATGTGTTTCTGCTTGGAGGTGGCGCTGTTTCATGGAAGTCTTGCAAGCAGACTGTCTTAACGAAGTCAACCATGGAAGCAGAACTCACAGCATTAGACACCGCCGGTGCTGAGGCCGAGTGGCTTCGTGAACTCCTGATGGATCTACCGGTGGTTGAAAAACCTGTGCCGGCTATTTCCATGAACTGTGACAATCAAACAGTGATCACTAAAGTCAACAGTTCTAAGGACAACATGAAGTCTACTAGGCATGTCAAACGGCGTTTGAAGACTGTCAGAAAGTTGAGAAACTCCGGAGTTATAGCATTGGACTATGTTCATACGTCCAAGAATCTGGCAGATCAATTTACAAAGGGACTATCACGTAATGTGATAGATAGTGCATCGAGTGAGATGGGTTTGAGACCCACGTGAGGTCTACCATGGTGGCAACCTGTTCTATGTGATCGGAGATCCCGTGAAGTAGAATGGTGAAACAAGCCAGAAGTAGATTGTGAGGAAAGACCCTTTACTTAACTCATCTCAATTGCACTTCTTTCCTAAGTCTGTAAGGAAGGCTGGTTATATACCTTAATGTATTCCAAAGCGGCTTGTGAAGCGATAGATGTTGTCCTACATAACATCTTTAAGGAATACACCTATATGAGTTTGACTGCTAGTCACAGTCTATGAGATTTTGGGTGATCTCTAGATACTCATGAATGGGCCAGAAGTATGACTTATATGCTTCAACCAGAGGGGATGTTCATGCAACCCGGTATCAGTTATGAGTATAGATGAAACTTATATCACACAAAACTTGCAATTCAAGGCATAGTCCATTGTTCAAGTTGTGGCTAAGTGTAGTCTGTACTCTAGGTGGAAGTTCAACTTAACAGTCTCCACTGAAACGACTGGTATATGAAACGACATGGAAACTCGAGAGTTTTTCTTATGTGCCCTAGAAATATGTGGGGATTGTTGAATATAATGGGCCATTAGCCCATATTTATATTTGATGATTAATTCAAGGGCCCATAATTAATGCTATAATGAAAATGGTTTAGTACCATATTGATGATTGACCATGTGTTAACTCAACTTAAATAGGTGGCCTTTGTTAGCCCCTATGGAGAAGTTGAGGGAGGATGAAGGGGTGCCACACGCGCGCGCCGCCGCCGCCGAGCCGTGTCTTGTCTTGTCTTGTCCTGGCAATTAATTGCTAATTGATTGACTCGATTTATGGCAATTAAATGAGATTAATAGTCATCAATCAGATGTTTCCTCCTGAGGCCTATATATACCATACGCACCCACTCCTTCCATTCCGGCGAGAACACACTCTGTCTTCTCTCTTCCTGTCGAGTTGCACTCTGTCCATTCCCGTCCCGAACCTCTGCGCGCACAGAGATCGGGAGAGCAGGCCTCCGGAACCCGACGCCTTGCATCGAGACACCTGCTCGGGTGTTGCGGGCAATCAGGTTTTTGGGGAGCGTCTTCCGCGACTGCTCACCGGCGAGATCGTCTTCTTCCACTCCGGCGGGTCTTCTTCCTGGTGGACGTTCGCGCGGATCGAGATCGACTACTTCGTCTTCTTCCTGGTGGACGTTCACGGGACTGCACTGCGAACATCTTCCTGCACCGACTGTGGTCCGCTACTTCGAGCAACGCACTATGTCGACTAGTGCGAATGGAGCCGCCGGTGCCTTCGGCACTGGTCCCTCCTCTGGGTACAATCTTAAACGATTGTTTTTCGTTTTCAGTATGTCTGCTGTTGTTGCAGTAGTATTCGCAATGTTTGTCTCTAATCTGAGTAGTGATAAAATTGCACACGTACACATATATGCCACCACAATATTATGCATAATTTTCTGGATTAAATCAAACAGTAAAATGTCTAAATTTCTAACAAGTGACACGGACACCTGGACGAGCTACACCTGCATGTGCCCACGATCCATCAATGGCGAGCAGAATCTTGCGGGTCAGAAATTGCAGTATATAATATAAAAAATATGTGGTGTGGACACCGGTAGCTCAGGTAGTCCCTCCATTCAGAAAAGAATATATAAGAATTATGCCGATCAAAGTAATTCTAGTTTAATCAAATTTATAGTAAATAATATTAGCATATCTCTAAATAAAATTTATTGTTAAAATATATTCTATAAATAATTTAATAGTACTTATTTTATATCATGAGTGATAATAGTTTTTTTATATAATTTAGTTAAAGTTCAAACTATTTGATTTTTCGAAAAACAAGAAGTACATTCTTTCTTAGATAGAGGGGGTACTTCGATCGGTTTTGCACGTGATTTTAAATATATTGACAATTATTAGACTTGAAATTTTTAAAAGAATTCCCACCGGCTACAACCAGTCGGGTGATTCACGCCCTCGAATTCTCATGTCAACAACGATAATAATTGGATTAAGGTCAACGATGTCACTCCACACGCCTTACACATGCCACCTATTGATTGATGTGTGTTAACGTACAGCTTCATATTTCAGTATATGTGCATCATTTTGGTGGTTAATACATGGTGCACATGCGGCTCCTATTGGCATCATCATTTGAGCATTATTTTGAAAATACGTTATGCGAAATGTTACGTGTGTGTATATTGGTTTCATTTTGAAAATCTTCATTCCAGCTCGTAAACAAAGGCTTCTTCCAACGTGCAGGTACGTGTCTTCTTCTTGTGAGGGAGCCGGCAGAGGAAGGGTTTGAGAGGAGTACCAAAACCAGCAATTAGAAAGAGTGGAATTTGTGAGTACAGAAACGTCCTGACTTTACTGGCTCCGAAGTGTAATTGTTGCTTGTCGCGGCAGGTATGTTATCTCCAGTTCTCCACAAAGGTTTCACATGCACGTTTGGTGTCTCTCCTCTTTGTTTTTCGTGTTTGTTTTGGCATTTGTGGTGATTGCTCATCATATTAGTTGCTATATCGGTGGCTCATGATCAAGGGTGATTGACTTGTTCAGATTATACTAAATCTGTTTCAAATTATATAGTTCGTTTAACTTTTTTTACTCCAACTTTGACCACTAATCTTATTCAAAAAATTTTGCAAAATATTATTTATTTTATTGTGGCATGCTTTATTAATAAAAAAAAATTTTAATTAACGACTGGTATTTTACCTCAAGTTTGACCAATTATGCAAATATAGCATGCCACAAAGTATTTTACCCTCTGTTCCAAATTCATTATTTATTTTATTGTGGAACACAGCGCCGTGGAAGGTAATTAACGACTGGTCAGACTGCGGTTAGTTAGCTCATCAGTCCAAACCTAATTTTGCTTCGTTCTTTCATACAACAATCTCAATTTTATACGTGCACGTCCTATCCGTGATGCTGCCACGGTACTACACGGCTGCCGTCAATGAGTCTTATCATCAGATCACTGGAGAATGCAAATCCAAAATAAAACAGCTATATGCAGAACCGGCCGGTATACTACCTGATCTGGCAACGTTCACACACCAAAAGAAACAAAATTCCCGGCGTGTGGGAAGAAAAGCGCGCGCGCGGCGTAAGATTTAAGATGCCGCTGTCAGCCGTTGGCCTTCTCAGCTGATTGAACTCCTTGCCGGAGCCGGGCTAGATGCACCGTACATAACGTTTGACCCATGCCCGAGCAATTTTTAGCTGTAAATGAATTCAGTATACCTCACGAGTGACCTCTCGATCGACACTTGGGTGCACTGCGAATCGCCAGCATTCCGCACGCACGTCAGTACCCCGGCCGGCCCGTGACAGGACACCATACCCATACGCATGCGCAATCTTGCAGCAGGTCAACTAGCATGCAGTAGAGTAGAAAATTAGAACAGTACACGGATTCTCGGGTCCTGTCATCAGTATCACGACATACACGTATGAGCAGAGAGCAGCTAGCTAGCGGCGGTTTTCCGTGTTGGGATTTCCTAACGGCCGGTATGGCGGCATCTGCGTTTCAACTCCCTTCAGGCATCAGTTTCCGCGTGCGGTTCTATCGCAACCAGGCAGCCAGGCAGGTCGCAAACTGCTGCTGCTCCGGTCCAGGTTCGCCTTGACTCAAGCCGCGCCCAATTAACTGACGATTATACGATAACTTTATACGCGCTATTCCTCTCTCATTTGGCAGTTGGCACGTCCATTTCGCCGACGAAGAAGCGGTTAACTCACTGTCTACTTAGCAATAGAATCGTCTCTTATGATGTATTATCTGATACGGCGGCACATCAAATACGTAAATTTTCAGACGCATGTGTTAGCTGTCACTAGGTGTCGTTTCAAAATTGCTTCACTGCACTACTCCTAACATATAGGTGTATGCACAGGGATGATACGCTATTGTTAATTTCTCTGGACGCATGCATGCACGCCGCCGCCATGCCAGAAAGTCCACGGCGAGGTGTGTCTGAGCAGCACGAGATCGTGGGAGATCGGAGGGTGGTGGTTGAATTCTGGGAGCCGGGCAATATCGTCAGCAACGAAGAAAAAGCTCTGGCGCGACGACTCGGCGGGCACAGCATCGACAGCTAGTCGTCAAAAAGGGATCTGCAACTGCTTGATCTCTGATGCTACAGCTCGAAGCAGGTGGTTCACGAGTCACGACTCGTTCCGGCCTCGTGTCAACGACGATAATGGGAGATTAGGGGGAAAGTGGCGTCTAGAATCTAGATCCTCTCCCGATTGCTGGTAGCTAGCGATCCGAGAGGGCGTGAGCACTATCTAGTCGACCGGCCGGCGATGATGCGTTAGCGGCCCATGATCCTTACGTGCACTGATACTGCTACCACGCTGAACGTTGTGGCCGGCCCGCCCGGCCGTGCTCGTTCGCTAGCTAGTTAGGCAGGCCTGCCCATTGCTTGGCCAATGCGATATCGCAGCCATTACATGAATCGTTCGTTAGCTAGTGGTCGGAGTTGAGCGTTTTGCGTGACCTGCAGCGAGGAGCAAGGCCTTGTTGAGTTCTGATTTTTTTTTTTTGACTTTTTATACCGTAGCACTTTCGCTTTTATTTGATAATTATTGTTTAATTATAGACTAACTAGATTCAACAGATTTATCTTGTGATTTACATGTAAACTATGTAATTAGTTTTTATTTTCGTCTATATTTAGTGTTTTATGCATATGCCCCAAGATTCGATGTGACAAAGAATCTTGAAAAAATTTTAGTTTTTAGAGTGAACTAAACCAGACCTAATATGATGGGACGTGCATAATTGCCGGCCACATGGGAACATTCGTTCATTCCTACAGCACTTGCAGCAAAGAAAGGGAAGAGCCAGCATGGCAGTATGTGCATGCAGCATGCTCGTCGAGTCGTCGTCGACATTCAGTCACGATCATTGGCATCTCACTATCCTGACGAGGACCGCTAGGGACAGCACTCGAATACTCGATGCGTTTCACCCCCGTATGTTAGTGTGAGCTATTTTTCCCTACCCTTCGTGCGATGTTAATTTGCAGGTCTCATTGACACCATTTGGAAGCTCATCATTTACATTATGAAAAATGTTGCTTAGGTGTCTAGTGACTTATTTGTGATATAAACTGCAACTTTGATAGACTTTCTACAATGTGCCCATTTTTTATTATTACCAAATAGAGGGATGTCTTGCAAATAAAAAGAAAAACGGGATGAGTACCTCACGTGTGGTGCTGAGTGCTTGCTGGATCTTCTAGTTTCCTGACTACGAGCATGCCGATAGCCTGGTGAAGGGCAACAGCCAGCCCCCCTTTTACATCAATCAACAAACTAGTGCAGCCCGTCTGGTTGCCAGTAGGATGTGGCAACACTATCAGATCTGTACCCATGGCGACGATGTCGACATGGCGCCAGGTCTAAAGCCAAGGTGACGAGGACGAGAAGTGGGGACGGCGCCAGATTTGAAGCCGTGGTTGCTGCTGCCTGCTGGAGAGGGTAGGAGTGAACCCTCTTCTGCCATGTACAGGCGCGTCCTAGACAAATATAAGGTCCAATTCAAAACAACAAGTGAAGACTTAGTATTTATTAGCAAAATTTTAAAAATAATGGCAATATTAATATATTACAAAGGCAATATATAAAAGGTTAACTAAATAAAATAGAGGTTGGGCATCGAATTTATACCAGGCACCGATCTCCAACCGACATCTCGATCTAGGTTCGACCATCTGGGATTGGGACTTGGTCTCGACTCTCAAGCGACAAACAACGGCAAGGGTGAGAAACAAGTCCAAGCAACGAAACCTCAAACTCATGAAGGGTTACGAACTTACATGAAGAAGAATTGTTGATGACAGACTTTTTTAACTCACGATCGTGGACTTAATGTGCGGTGCTTTTCTCCAGAAGTAGCAGGCCATGTTTATTGAGCTTGTAACTGATATATTAATTAAAATAAGCCCAAAATTATTATACATACTTAGAAAATTTAGTAAATTTGATGGGGGCAGTTGAGCAGTTCCGTCGCACAGCCCGCACGGACCCGAGGATGACCCTGCCATGGATTTGTTTTTTTTTTCTTTTGAAAGAAACTATAGGGGTCTATACCCTTACAACAATTATTATTTTAAAAGGCAAGCAGTTCAGTTACAAAGCAACTGACTAACTAACATACAGGAAAAAAAGACTTTGGAAACCAAAAAAGAAACTAAGAGCATCTCCAAGGGCTTTCCATTCTCAGCTTTGCATTTCAGGGGATTTGCAAAGTTGCAAATGAGTTTGCAAAGTTCCTAAAGGGGGGATCTCCAACCGTTTTGCATTTTCATCAAGTCCTTTCCCGAAATTTTTTCCCACGCGCCATCCGGCCAAAAAATTTCGCGCGCAGTGCCAGATCGCGATGAAGATGTTGTGTGGTGGCGGCGAAGGGAGCTGTCGCGCGATGAAGAAGCCGAGCGATGAAGAAGTCGCGTGGCGGCGGCGGAGGGAGATCGCGGGGGGGAGATAAATCGCGCGGGAGTCCTTTGGCGCGCCGAGTCGGGCAACCGCGATGCCGCCCAAAATATTTCGCGCGAGGGGACCGAGCGGCCTACGTGGCGGACCGAATTCCTTGCGAATCCCAAATGCAAAGCCTTGAGGAGGTTTGCATATATGCAAAGTTTCCACCTCTATTTGCAAACCTTACCAAATTGCAAACCTTATTTGCAAAGCCATTGGAGAGGTGTTTTCTACTCTTTTTTGCAAATTGGGCAATGCAAAGTTGATTTGCAAAGCCCTTGGAGATGCTCTAAGAAGAGCAGTTCAGAAACTGCTCGCAGTCTAGCTACTGAAGATTTGCAATCCATTGGTTTAATAACCCTGGTAGGTGACAGCTTCCAATGGTTTAACTCTTACAATGGTTATTTATCTGTAGCCAAGCCGACTCACGCTACTGGGCCGAGCCCCTACGCCTACATGGGCCAAACCCATTCCTCGGCCTATCTAAGCAAAGCAATCCACAAACTCCTGTAAATCTTCTTCAGCCACGTCTGGACTTCTTCAATGAGCGCCTGGAGCTCCTCATCTAGTCATCTTCCTCAGGCTGGTCGTGACACCAACCTGCGCACGGGCGCGTCCCGCGTGCTACTCCGTGCTAGAGTTCGGCTCGTCCAGGAACGGAAGAGGCGCCGCCGCCACGGAAGCCGAAGGCCACAAATGGTGCCGCTCTACGCCCAGGCCACACGCGTATTCGTGCGCATCCTTTCATCGGCCGCCCACAATTATGCGAAGCAGCTTTGGATGTTTGGTACTTTAGCGACTTGGCGAGCACTCGGGAGCCTGCCTGTGGTTTGTACAAGGAGATCGGCACTGTAGCGGAACCGACAACAGGGAAGCTGGGCGCTGACAGTGGCTAAGGTCTAGTGGGCTTGTTACCAGGTCATTAACGGCCTGCGAGCCGAGTCATGAGTGGGCCTTCGGCCTTGTACGTGAGGTATATAACCTGACGGCCGCGTGGGGGAACAGGGGGCATCATCGAATACCCGAACGCATACTCTGTAATCGTTCTGCTTTGCATTCAGTTACTCGTATTCTGTTGAGTTCTTCAGTTATCGTTCTTATTGCTCTTCAGTTCTTGCAATTTCTATCGTAATCCACTTAGCTCACCGTCAGACTTGATCCACAGTCTGACAGGGTTGCATCAGATTTCAGACAGCCGTGATCTTTCTGGAACGCCGTGCAAGCAAATAGAGACTCCAGGGGTCCAGGCTTGTACTGGTAGTGGGGCGAATCGAAGAGAGATCTTGTCCCAAGCCATCTTCACGCAGAGTTTGTACAGCACTCAACAAGACACAGATGTTTCTCCAAAAAAAAAAGTGAAACTGAAAGTTTCGTTCTGTACACAAGCACTCAACTACTCCTGAAAACTATGAATGAAGCCAAAACATGCGCAACATTCATTTCACATGTACTGGAGACACATTATTGTACAAGGATGAAACTGGTAGTTCAGTTCTGTAGACTGCCCAACAGCATGTAAACAGTGATCACACAAAGACGGGGGACCATAACACAGCGAATACTGAACACTGAGCATCCACCGCGTACGCACAACGCACCAGCTACTTAGGGGGCCACGGAAGGCACATATCATGGCTGCAGCTTCTTTGGAAGAACAGCAAGGTCGAGAGTCTTCCCATACATCTTTGCTAGAGCTTGCCCACACCAGCCATGGCCATCGTCCAGCGTTGGCATCCTCACCTCGATGAATGGTGGAGTGGCTGGGCCTTGAGGCTTGACGACCCCTGCAAACACCCTGAGGACATTGGTAGCGTCGATGTCCATGCATACACTGATCTCAACTGTTCCCTTAGGGGCTGCTGGGATTCCAGTAATCTTGAAGTATCCTAACAGATGGTTATCTTCAGCACGTTCCCCTTCTCCTTCATACACAGCAATTAGGGCTTCAGTCTGGTTGTCATGTGTCGTTGTGAACAGCATGTCCCTTCTGGCTGGCACTGTCGTGTTCCTGGGAATGATTGCAGCAAAGCTATCGCCATTGGCACGGATTCCCAGGTTCATAGGAGTTGCCTGGATTGTGAGAAGATCCAAGCTCCCTGAAGGATCATTCACTCCTGAAGCGATGGCTCCTTCCAGCGCAGCACCAGAAACAGCGGCTTCTAGAGCATCTATGTTCTTGTAAGAGATCTCCTTCTTGCATAGACCCAGGACAAGGCTTCTGATTCTGGGGATCTTCGAACAACCACCAACCAATATGACATCATTGATGTCCTCTGGTACTAACTTCGCATCAACCAAGCACTGGTTGATGATCTTTTCACACTTATCAAAAATTGCCCGGTTGACTTGTTCAAACTCTGAATGGTCTAGGACTTTGGACACTTTGTGGCCATTCCCCAAATCTATATTGATCTCCACAGTTTCCTGGTTAACCAGTTTGTGAATTGCATCTTGAGTTGCCATTCGCAGTAAACTCATCGACTGGATTCTATCCATTGTCTGGCCAGCATATAAATTGTCAAAATTGGGAACAACATGGCGCATTATGTTCTGAAGTATATCCTCCCCACCAGCTGTGCATCCTGATAATGCTCTTATCTGAGAAACACCTCCAGCTGTGGCAGCCACGGCTGCATCACAGTACCCAGCACCCATGTTAAATATCAGAGCAATTTTCTCAATGCCGCTTCCCATATTGTCATTCACAAGCTGCTGCTGCTGCTGAGCATACAGAAGTGCCACAGCAGTTGGTTCCGGCATCAACCTCAACACATGCAGCCCAGCCATAGCACAGGCTCTCTCAATCCTGGTTTGCTGAAATCGACTGAATGCAACTGGTATGGTAAGCACAGCATTCCTCACAGGATGTTTAAGATGCATCTCCACCAAGGCCTTCAATTCAAGAAGAAAGATGGCAAGGACCTCCTCCGGAGTTGTAGATCGCCACATGTTGTTCACGAGTGCCGCAATAAACGGTCTCACACCGATACCCAATGTCTGCACGAGAAATGGGAGGGTCTTACTAGCTTGAACCACTTCATCAGTGTCCATTCTTCCTATCAGGCGTTTCATGTTGAATATGGCACTTCCTGATAAGATGTCTCTTTCCTCATGTGCATTTTCCTTGGCTGCCCCTCCAGTAACTCCTGCTGAAAGAGTATCATCTTTGAACATGACATATGACCTCATCCCTTTCTGATTACGGGTATTCTTTAAGAGCTCAACTTGGTGACCATTCCAAACAGCAACACTGCATTTGGAAGTCCCAATGTCAATGCCAATAGCAACATCAGGGAATGAAGGCTGTGATTTGTCTTCCCCAGTGGTTTCACTATCTGATGCCACGGTGTATAATTGTTCAGCCATCCTACAAACAATATTGCATCAGTTACACATTGCTGCTACAATTCCTTTTTTTTTGTAACAAAGAAGCTCGAGACTGGAAAATCGTGGCTCGAGTTATTATTATGAATATGAAACAAGTGGCAAACCACAAAACCTACAGCAGCAATATACAGTAAGCAACGTGAAAGAAGTGAATAGGGCCTTGTTTAGTTCACCTAAAAACTAAAAACTTTTCAAGATTCCCTGTCACATCAAATCTTGCGGCATATGCATGGAGTATTAAATCTAGACGAAAACAAAAACTAATTGCATAGTTTATCTGTAAATCACGAGATGAATCTTTTGAGCCTAGTTAGTCCATGATTAGACAATGTTTGTCAAATAAAAACAAAAATGCTACGGTACCGAAATCCAAAAATTTTCAGCACTAAACAAGGCCTAGGTTAACAAACAGCCCGGAACGGAGCCCTATGTGGCTATGTGGTACACCCAGAGGTTAACAGAAATGAGGCATGACAGGACGTATAAGTAACATCTTGGCATATAGCTGAGTGCTACAGCATGAAAACATTTGAAGACATGGCTAATAGGAAGAAACCTACCGAACTTCAGGTTTAGCTTTGTACTACCGGCTACAATTTGATGCAAGGCACAAAGCTTCCATGGTACACGTACACCACCCAAGCTCAGTCAGGTTATTCGACTTGCATAATAAGTCAATTTAAAGTAGTGATAGGTCTGGCATATATTCAGATAGTGACCTTGGACCAACACTGACGTATTGCACCCCATTCCCCAACTAAATTTCTACACTACCGTAAATGTGCCGGATAAACCAGAATAAACCACAGATACACTGAATACGCAAAAGGAAGCGAGGATTAGGAAGCCAAGGCGACAAATTCCCTCGACCATTCTCAGAGTCACTAATACACATTAGTCTCTGAAACTGCGTGCCTCGTTCAGTTCCCCCTTCCCCGTTCCATGTTCAGTGCAAAACTAAGGTGATCCGCTAACACCAGAAAGCCAAATATCCACACCAAAGGATCGCACAGTTTATACCGCTGTGTGCTTCGAGTAGAAGTGTAACACAGATGCTCAATGGTGGCCTAACACGAAATCTTGCGGCGCCGAATGTGGAGTACAAAGCATTGCTCCAAGCCTCCAACTAATATAATAGCATTTCGAAGCAAAGATACAGAGGAGACTCGGGGGATTACTCATTACTTACTTGGCCAGGCGACGGCGACGGCGACGGCGACGGGTCGGGGAATCTCCGGGCGGTGCTCTGTGCCGCTTCTTCGGATAGGAGAACAACAGTTGCTGCGGGCGCGCGATCCGAGGGGTGCGGAGTGGAGAGAAGGAGGTGGAAGGAGGTAGAAGAAGGGGGAAAGGCGAGTATCCGGGGCGCATCTTCTGGAGACGACGAGACACCGCGGGCAGGCACGCGGCGCGCGCTCGCCGACAGGCGTCGCCGCTGAGTGCCTGAGTCCGACCGAGGTCGCTCGGGTTCGTGCTGGAAGAGTCGGGAAGTCCCCTGGGGCTGGGGGCCTGGGGCACCTGGCCTGGTCGCCGCGTAGCCGCGTAGCCGTGCAGCCTGGGCCCTTGCTGCGTCTGGGCTGTCCTTGTATGGGCCCCCGTAAGGGTGTCGCAGATCGGTCTGCTATGCTACTCGTGATGGCCTCGTTCGTACATGGGCTCTCTACCGTTGGAAACGGTCAAGGCCTACTGAGAGGGATGAGATGCGGATTTGGGCCTTCCATTGACTTGCGCTCGGGCCGTGGCATGAACCGAGTGAGCCAAAGGGACCAGGAAGGATGGTAACTGTGTCTGAATGTCTGATGGTCCTCCGTTTCAGAGAAATCAGCCGCCTGCGATCCATCGAGTACTGTTTTCTTTTTCAGAACACATGCAGCAAAGGCTCACTGTGCGGTTTATATAAACATCTAAAAGACCCGACAAGTTGATGTTGCTACTGAGGACAAAATCAGAGCAAATGATTGCTCGCCCTCACCTCTTCCCTCACTGAGGTCTGAGTGCAGCATGTGTCCACTTTCAACATCACCCCAGTAGTAGTACAACACAAACATGTCTTCCCTCTTTTGACAACTGCGCCATGTTAGTACTGTATCTCTCCCAAAGTACTGTAGACAAGTTCAAACACCGGATTTTACAAATAAGGCCTTGTTTAGTTCCAAAAAATTTTGCAAAATCGACACTGTAGCACTTTCGTTTGTATTTGACAAAAATTGTCCAATCATGGACTAACTAGGCTCAAAAGATTCGTCTCGTCAATTTCGACCAAACTGTACAATTAGTTTTTATTTTCATCTATATTTAATACTCCATGCATGTGTCTAAAGATTCGATGTGACGAGGAATCTGAAAAATTTTGCAAAATTTTTTGGGAGCTAAACAAGGCCTAAAGCGACCCCCACGCCGTCAGATACCAAATCGGGACCCCCTCCCGCGCCTGCGCCTCCTCTACGTTCAACGCCAGCCCGCGCCAATAATTATTACCACCCCGGTTGAAAAAGGATAATCCGCCGAGCCGCGCTCGGCACCACATCGGCGCATCCTCCGGTCGGTCCAGACAGGCCGCCGGCCGCGTCACTGCAGATTGCACCACCGCCTCGGCTCCTCGCAGAAGCAGGGTCGCATCGCATCGCGCGCGGCGGCGCGCATGAACGAACACGAGCCCCATTTTCCGCGCGGGTGCCGAGCGTAGTCCGGTGGGTTGCGAGCAAGCTGCCGAGCGGCGAGCAGCCGGCAACCCAGCGGACACGGGGAGCTAGCGGCGGTCAGTTCAGGCTCAGGCACAGGCAGTCACTGCTCGCCCCGAGCGGACAGCACGCCAACCCCCTTTTCGGCCCTCGATCACGTCCGTCGAGTCGACTCCGATCCACCACCCAACAAAGCTATACCTACGTACTACTACTGCTCCCGTGGCCCCGTGTGTGCTGAAAACCCGCACGGCCGCACACCGTACCGGGGGCCGTGGCTACAGCCCAGCTGATTGGACGGACAACACAGACGCGGGCAAGTGGTAAGATTAGTGGCATGATTGGGTTCGTTGCACCCGTTCACGCAGTACGTAGTAGCCGTGTAATCATGCTGTTGGACTAGTGGGAGATCGTCGTGTCTGGATGAAGGAGTGACTAGTGAGTGAACCCAAGAAAAAGAACACCACATGCAATGCAATGCAGTGAGACGATTGGCACGGATGGATCTGCTATATACCTACTACTACTGTCTTCTGTACAGTTCCCGTGCTGTCGTCAGTGCGTCACTGGATTACAGTGTTTGAATTCGGAGGCCAAACCCTTGCATGAAAAAGTGCAAATAAACAGGTGTGGACACAGGGCGATCAGTTTTTGTGCCGGTCGTCGTCGCTCATCGCTTGCCCCGTGGACTTTCACTTCCACGTACGGGAGCACTTGGAGCTAGTGGTACCAGACAGCACCTGTCCTTCACATATCCATGCAGTTTTTTTTTTTCAAAATTTGAACCTTACTGGGAGTATCAATCCAGTCCCAGATACTGCTACTCCTGCATGAAGCATATGGTGAGCTTTGCCGCTTTGGCTCTCGATTGTCATAGCAAGTCCCTCTGCCAGCCGGCCGTCGGGTGAGGACCAATGGCCGGCCCTGCATGCAGGGGGGGAAGGAACAACGAACAAGACAAAGGGGCCAGGGGTTCCACGCGCTGCAGCTACACACACTTTGCATTGGGCGTGTCGTGCTGCGCGCTGGGCGTGTCATGACTTGGGAGCTGCACTGCAGGTTCCCACGCCCCATATGGCCATATATGGGGCCGAGGCCGACGACGATGCCGCGATTTTGGCAATTGAAAATAGGGGGTGTCGGGGAGGAGGATGATATTCCGTAATAGGCGCAGTGTGCAGAGGCAGGCATAATTGTCAATGATGCCCGAATCCTTGCACGGCATGTTGGAGCACGTCCACGCAGCGATTCAAACACGGTTGACCCCGGCAGGATCCACAGCTATATAATACTCGCACTTTTGGACTTGTCTAGTGTGTAAATTGTAATGCACTGCTTGAGGACAGTGCTTAGGCAGCTATGGCTACATCTACCTAGCTTTGCATGATGAGATGTTGAGAACCTGATAGTAGCCACTAGCCAGGAAGGTTAGGTGAGGTAGGGGGTGCATGCAGACATCAGGGCCCCACGCCCGACATTCCGCGTGATCCGCGGTGGTCCGCCCCGTAAATTATTGTGCCCCGGCCCCTGTGGTGGAGTATTTCTGTCTCTGATGAAAAAAAGAGAGAGAGCAAGAGCGCTAGCCGCTACTAGCTGCGATGCCACTGCACTGCAGACTGCATGCACCGCAATGCAGGAACCTAATTTTCGTTTCATGGTTTTTGTTTCGCTGCTGGCTGCGGCTGCAAGTGCAAGCTGCATGCGGTATTGCGACCCGTGTGGGGGACCTTGCATGATCTGAATCTGATCGCCCCCATCCCATGGACCATGGACCATGGTTGGTAACACTGCAGCTCTAGGCTGTAGCAGGCTACACTACTAGCAACAACTCAACCTATAGTATATGTGAGTGCGACCCCTCGCAACAGGATTCTTGTACAGTAATCCTACTCACAGAGTTGGAACATTCCTAGCTAGCTACTAGCTCGCGACGACTGCGGGATGCGCAGCGTCTGGTGCGCGCGCGCGTGATGACTGATGCCCCGTCGTCGTCAGTTTTTGCGTATTGTCTAGATAGTTTTCGCTTTCCATTTTTGACTCAAGATGTAGTACGTTTTTTAGGCTGGCCGTCCAGTAGTCGGAATTACATTCGGCGGGGAAAACCATGGAGTAATTCGTCTTAACAAGAGGCCAGTAAGAATGTACTGTAGCTCACGTTCCAGTACGTCGCACTATCGCAGCTAAAGCGACTGTAGCTGACCATCTAAGCTCGATGAAAGTCCTGTACACACGTCGATGACCACCTCTGGTACGTGATGACACGGAGAATAATGGTGATTGTTTATTTGACAACTTTGACGCTGCGTGGGCAACTTTACCTGACACGCCGCATGCCTGCATGCATGCACGCACGCAGCTAAGCTCTCGCTGATGATCTCCCAGCTAGTGGCCGGAGCGTAGCCCGTAGTGGTGGATCGGAGCTCAGCTAGCGCGCAGAGTGCCATTTGGACTGACTGAAAACTGCTGCTTATCCTTGCATCATCTTATTGCCGACAAAGGACTTTGAGGACGCCTCGTTCAGCATCCAGCTTCTCGGGAGGATCAATGGTAAGCTGGAAAATTACACGGTCAATGTGTGTCCGCATGCTTGCCTTTGCTGGCAGCAGAGCCTGTGCAGTGGCACCCATGTGAAGTATATATTGTGTACTACCGCGCAAAATGCATGGTGTCGATCGTTTTTTCTTTTGAAGATGAAAATAATGGTGGTAATAATCTTGTAGTGGGAACTGGGAAGGCATGCTACCACGACATCGTACGAAATCTGAGCCCGGCTCTAGTTCATGCAGGCGGCAGCTGGATTGACTGCTTGCTGTCATCAACTCTGATCACTCCCGTGTCCCATGACGGCCCGATGGAAGCAATGGAGTAGTACGTGCATACTGTAGTCTGCAGCAACACACATGGGCAGTGTTTTTTTTTTCTTAAAGCAACGTACAGGTGGTACAAGCATCGTCATTCATGTCAGCAGACCTTTTCTGTTTCACGCACCACAAATTTTTTAATAAACCAAAGAAACCCATAATTCCAGAAATCTGAATATAAAGTATCATCAGTCTTTTGTTCCAGAAGATCTATAAAATAAGAACGCAGTTTTTTGGAGTCCCTGGACATTGCTTATCTATACCGTTGAATATGCTTCGAGATGTGTGAAACAGTGGAGAGAAGTGTGAACACAGTTGAGAGAAAAACTGCGTTCATTTTATCAGTAACACAATGCTGCACTTCTCTCAACTGTGTTCACACTTCTCTCCACTGTTTCACACATCTCGATGCATATTCAACGGTATAGATAAGCAATGTCCAGCATATGGACTCGAGAAAACTGCGTTCATGAAAGCACCCGTGCATGAAATTGCGGCAGAGATGATGGAGGAAAGCCCAACTGAACCCACCAAATCCGTCAATCAATCATTCCATCCCGGCCATCGACCGATCGAGCAATCACGGGGCTCCACCTCCACTCAGGCCTTGTTCAGTTCGCAAAAAGTTGTGAAAAACGGCACTGTAGCACTTTCGTTTTTATTTGACAAACATTGTCCAATTATAGAGTAACTAGGCTCAAAAGATTCATCTCGCGGTTTACAGATGAACTGTGCAAATAGTTTTTGTTTTTATGTATATTTAATGCTCCATGCATGTGCCGCAAGATTTGATGTGACGGGGAATCTTGAAAAATTTTGCGAACTAAACAAGGCCTCACACCAGGCCACCAGGGGTGGTGCTGGCTCGTCACCGCAGGTCCGCCGGCCGCAGCGCACGGGTAGCCAGCAGCCACTAGCCAGGGCCAACCGCTGCCGCGACATGACGGATCGATCGACGCCTGATGCAGTGACGCGAACCCGCTGGATCTTGCGAGACTTCCCCAAACAATGGATGCGGAGCGGAGCCAAAACCAACCCCAATGGGCGACGCACCGCACCTCAGCGCCAGCGCCAGCGCGCGCCCGTCCACCGTCTCCGTCTCATCATCGTCCTCCGCCCCGGCCCCCGGGATTCCGCCAAGCGCAAGGCGACGCGGCGCTTGCGGCCAACACCACCGTCTCCTCGCCTCGCGCCCTCTCGTCCATGGGTCAACCGCCGGCCGGCCGGGCCATGCAGATGCAGGCATTTGATATTTGCATATGCATGCATGCATGCACCGCACGCATGCACGCACGCCGCGCGCGCCGGTGAATTTTTCCTTCTTCCCCCCACGTCGGGAACTGTAAAAGGCGGGCGCGCGGACATGCATGTTTACCCCGGCTGGCTCGTACGTACATAGGTCCCACGACGGCGGTGGTGGCGTCTGGCCGACGGGCGACGGGCGACGGGGCCCGGCCGGCGTGCTTGCTGCTTGCATTCACTCATGGTTAGCATGCATGCAAGGCCATGCACGGGGGACCTTTGCATTGGACTCGGGTCGGGAGGAAAGCTGGGAAAAGGGCGGTTAGGTTAGCTGCCATGGCAGCACGTACTGTCGCGGAGGCGCGCGGACCAGTTTTGCGGATAAAATGGCCCGGGACGATGGGCCGCTTTTGCTCATCTCTTGCACGTCTTGCTTGATGGCACTACTGTTTGGATTGCCGGCTTCTTGCCGAGTTCGCCCGTTTGCCCGCATCTCGCATGCACCCACCAGGCCAGGTTCCCGTCGGGTGACACATTTCGAAATCCTTGTCCGTGGCACCGTGCTGCATGTACCACCAGCTCACGGGGATGAGGGAGCGAGATCTCCGGGCATAAGCACAGCCTTACCCGCAGGTCTAATCAGGCATTCGTACGGCCCACTAAACGCATCGTTGGGTGCCTGCGTGCAATCGCGTGTGTGCTCCTTGGTCGACCACTACATTTGTCGCGTCGTGTGGACAGTCGATCGTGCATTCTTGTACCAAACCATATGTGTACTCCTCAGTCCTCCCTCCTCCCTCCACTCCCAAATTTTTAGATACATTTTCATTGATGTATCTAAATTTTATATCTAAATACATAAATAAAAATATTAATGTTTATGACACTAAATATATCATGCTGAAAAATCTATAATACTCATTTATAATCATAAATATTACTATTTTTATATATACTCCCTCTGTCTCTAAATATGTGTCATTTTTTTTGCTTTCTAAAAAATAATTTAATTAAATATATTTTAAAAAATATAATATTTATGGTACAAAAGTAGTATCATTGGAAAGATCTTTGAATCTATTTTTTTAGTAAATTTATTTAGAGATACAATACAAATGTTGCACGTATTTTTCTATAAATTAAGTTAAATTTGCGGTACACACATCAACAACTACAGTTATTTAGGGACATAGAGAGTGGTTAGTTAAACTCGAGATACATTATTAATTTGGTATTGTGCTAAAATTACATTCTTTTTTGGAGAGGAGAGTACACATCACTCAGACGCACACGCACGCAGCTAATTGCCTTAATTAAGCTTTCATGGCACAGCTAACAAAATGTAAGTAGTACCGACAATTATTGCAAACACCGGATCACAATCAACCAGCAATCATTTGTGCAAGGTAACACTTGTTGATTATAACTTCAAGTTCAATAATAATCATGCCATCAACGTAGTACGTATATGTACAAATGCCTACACTTGCACTTCTTAATTCACAAATGCATGCGTACGTTCCTGTTTTGATTGGGGGTGTAGTGTACGTCTCTATAGCATAACTCATCATTGCATACCGCTAGCTTCAAGCTACCATGGCTGATGGCAACGAAGATTCGTGATGAAACAGTAACGGATGGCAATGTCACGGAGACAACGGATGGGAAATTAATATATACTCCATCCGTCCATTTTTAATTGTCGCTCGCTTCCCGAAAAATAACTGCCGGTAATTATATATTAAAAAATATTAATATTTATAATACATAATTAGTATCATTAGAAAGATCTTTGAATCTAGTTTTTTAACAAATTTATTTGGAGATATAAATGTTGCATGTATTTTTTACAAATCGAGTCAAACTTTTGGCATGCACACCAACGGTGACAATTAAAAGAGGACAAAGGGAGTATATATATATATATATATATGAGCTGCCACGACATGATCCTCAGCGACGTACGTACGGACGAGGCCCAGGCGGGATAAAGCACAATGGTGGTTGGTTGTGTAGTGTCATCGTGCGTGGCAGCGAAAGCCAAGATAGTATATGCCAATCGGGCAGATCGATCGATCGATCGTCGTCGCCAGCCGAATCACAGTGCATGCATGATTGCATCCCAACACAAGACTGCCATCGCCGTCAAGGCTCTCGCTGTCCTACCCGCCAGCGGAGCCGGCCGGCCGGCCCCGGCCCCGGCCCCACGAGATCACAAGCCGATCGATAGAGAGGCCAGGCGTCTGAGCTAGGTATAGGCGTATAGCTAATCAGTAATCAGGGACAAGAGACGCTAATGGACACCTCTGATCACAGGTTGCCTGTTGCTAGCTTTGGTGGTTAGCCAAGGGGAACCCCCACGTGCCAACAGCAGCGGCGTATACGTCTCTCCCACTCTAGTCGAACGAGCTCTTGCGATGCATGCATGCCAGGCGCAAGCTGAGTGATCCGCCATACTTTGTTGCTTGATCTGTTTGTCCGCTCTCGCTGCGCTGCGGGCGCGATACCCGGGCCAACGCCGGATCTTACTACGATGCATGCATGCACACGGCTTCGCTGCCTCTCTGCTTCTTATGCTGATGCAGGCGACGTTGTGCTCCACAGACCACAGAGGAAACGAAGTGTGGCACGAAGCGTTGTACTACTGTGAACGCTTGTAGAAACCTGTTCGTGCATGTCAGCTCCACGCCTCCATTGGCATAATCTGTTTTTTTTTTCTGAAATAAAAACGTCATTAATAGCGGCGATGCCACGCTGATACGGATTTTTTACCCCTCTCATCCACACACGTACATCTCACTCACACCCCATGTACACAAACACAATAGATTCGATCATGTCCATAAAGAGATCATCGATACCATCTAAGGCTCCATATATAGATCATCGAAACCATCTAAGACTCTAAGGCTCCATATATAGATCATCGAAACCATCTAGAAAATTCTCGAAAAAAATAAAAAAAATGTATAGATCAATCTATCAATTCCGCCGACTCTAACATTACTGATAAATCTATCATAGGATCTACTCTATCTTAAATTACTATAATTGGGAGCCTTTAGTGTAGTCTTTGCGTTAACCCTAATAATACATGCTAAAATTGATAAATCCCAAAAGTTCTCCAAAAAATTAGAAACATCATCTTACATTTAATTTGGTAGACTCTAATCATTATCATCAATAATAACCATTGAATCTATTCTATTTCCTAAAATTACACGACATCTATCATTATATAAAAAAATCCATAAACTAAACACCTAAATTTGCATCTAAATTAATTATCTATCTCTGCCATCTTGAAAGATAGTTTAAAATAACCCACTAAGTTTGCATCTAAATTACCACCTTTGGTAAGATAAAATAACCACTAAATTTACATCTAAATTAACCACTTCTACCATTGTGAAAGATAAAGAAAAGTAAAACCAAAATATTCTTTTAAATTGCCCACATCTGCCATTATAAAGACAATATTAAGTGACCCCTTAATTAGTGTATAAATTATCCACCTCTTGTCTTATAAAGTTAAAATAGCCCCCAAATTTATGTCTAAATGCCAATATAAGCTATCATAAAAATAATTATAAAATACATCATATACAAATACTATATGGAAGTTTTTATAAATTGTCACTTCAAATAGATTTATACACTTTAATTGAAACATTTTGCATGCCAATATATTGACACTTTAATTTAAGCGCTATATATTTCTATAAATAAAACAACACTAATACACATAATTCTTCATATGACAAATAAATTAGACATCCCTTGACCGTCGTGGTGTGGGATATATAAAACAAATGTTTATGACATTGTAGCAACTAAGAGTGCAGTCTAGAACCTATAATCTATTTTTAGTAAAATACAAATAGCACTGGAGTTTCTACTTAACATGTGGACAATATTTTTCAATGGCTAATAAGATAAAAATTATCCAAAATATAGATTCATGGTGTTAAAGAAGATGCAGCAAGAGGTGATATAACTTAGATACCAACTAATTAAAATACATATTGATGATCCACAAACTTGCAATGGCTAATAAGATAAAATTTTAAATCCAAAATATGGATTCATGGTGTTAAGGAAGATGTGGCAAGAGGCGATATAACTTAAACGTAGATACCAACATATTAAAATTTGATGATACACAAACTTGCAATGCAAATAACTGCAACACATATCTTAATCTTAAGATACTAATTGGAGGGCCTCAAATGAGCTTCTATATTAATTCTCACTAGATATATTTAAAAACTATAAACCCTACACATTACCATAATAATTGAAAGCATTGACCATTAATTTTGTCTAAGAATAATAGCCATATGATCAGGGTTAAAAGTTTTCGTCATTGTAGTAACTAGGAGTGGATTTTGGGACCTAGAATATTTTTGTTATAAAATATAAAAGGAAATTTAGAACAAAATATATAATAAGAAGTAGAGTTTGAACTTAACTCATGGATAAAAAAACATAATTTGAAAGGAAAAGATGCGAGCCAAGGTTTCAACTAAGTACATACTAAAAAACTACAAAGCTACAACACAAAGAATGAAGACACATATAAAGTAATTAAATTTATCACAATTGGATACAAGATTATAGTGTATCTAAATGAGATGGAAATGAATAGAAAAAAGAGGGTAAAAACAATTGTTTTTTACTACATAGTGAAAAAATTATTAAGTCCATTGAGGAGCTAAAAACGAAGATTAACTGATGTTAGGGTGATGAGTTGAACCAGTTTCATTTTGATGAGTTGAACCAGTTTCGTTTTGCACCCTTTTCGTCTTGATGAGTTGAACCAGTTTCATTTTGCCACGCCTAAACCCGCTAAATATAAAGGCACAAGACTATGCTATCAGCTGTTCGTCTATATATGATGTTAATTTAAAAAATGACTATATTTGGTTGTAAGAAGCACTGAATTGTTAGAGATAGCTTTTACGCTTATATTATTTAGCTACCAGCTGATGTACACAATGGTGTTTTTTCTGTTTGGTTGAAGTGGCCAAGACATGGGTTATTTGCTTTTGCTTGGAATCACGGAGGAGGGGGTGGAAGAAAAGAAAACCGGCAAAAGTGGACGTCCAAAGTCTGGATGCTTGCGCAAGCAAACGTCCGTTGCCGTTTGTTCTTTTCCCGTTTCTCGTCTGCGAGCTCCTGAGTTGAACGCCACCCCGCCCCGCCCGGGTTATAATGCTCTTTCTCTTCCTCTCGACCGGTCACTCCCCTTCTTTCCCTCTCATCAGTTCTCTCTCGCCAGTTCGCCGCTCCGCTTCCCCCGTTCACACTCCCTCCTCTACTCCCACTCCCACCACCTCCTCTTCTTCGTCCTCCTCTTCGTGCAAATTGCTGAGATGGCCATCGACAAGGTGGATGCCAAGGAGAGGGAGAAGATCGAGGCCGTCCGCAAGCTGCTGCGCAAGCAGGCGCCGCTCTCCGCAAAGCAGGTGATGCCCGAGAATCAGCTTTGCTCTGCATACAAACCCACTTCTGCCTCCGTTCGTCTCTCTAAGCTTGTTTTCTGGTTTGGCCATGGCGGCGAGCAGGCACAGTACTGCAACGACGCGTGCGTGGAGCGGTTCCTGCGGTCGCGGGGGGAGAACGTCAAGAAGGCGGCGAAGCACCTGAGGACCGTCCTCTCATGGAGGGAGACCGTCGGAGCTGGTACGCTCATCAGCTTCCATCCATTCCTCTCGCTCTCGCACCACATTTGTCGAGAGCTCTCCGTGTCGGACCCTCCGCGCTGGGTCGTGAAACAAAAGGAAGCTAGTGTGTTCATTAATGCTTCTCTGCGCTGCTATGCTCTGCTAGAGCCGCCGTGGTCTGTTCTTGCAGCTGATGATACCTACGGCACAGTGCATTTCTAGTCAAGTTACTGTGCCGCCGCGCCGAATTTATTGCGCTGCCGATTGGTTCATTCCTGGTAGTAGCAAGTGTTTTCAAAGTACAGTCCCCGCAACAGTACACTCGTTGGTGCTATTCTGTTGGAATGAGATTGTTCGTTCGTTTCGTGGAGATGCTAACGAGAGGCCGGCCGGCCCTTCTCTCTCTGTGCCAAGCAGATCACATCATGGCCGACGAGTTCTCCGCCGAGCTCGCCGACGGCGTGGCCTTCGTCTCGGGCCACGACGACGACGGCCGCCCAGTTGTGGTACGGCACTCCCTGGACACGAAGATCCTTGCCGAATGTCTCATGTTATTCTACTTCAGAGGAAGTGCTGATGAGCTCTGACTGGAATTTGCTTCTGTTTTGCAGGTGTTTCGAATCAAGCAGGACTACCCCAAGTTCCACTCGCAGAAATCGTAAGAACTACTGTACTGTAGTAGCACTCATCAGATCAGACGCTTCCTGTTTTCGTCTTTCTCCGTTCCGTCTCTCACTGCTATGCTAGCTTCTTACACTTCATTCCCTTCGCTTGATTAGGTTCGTGCGGCTGATGGTGTTCACACTGGAGGTGGCGGTGGCGTGCATGTCCCGGTTCGTGGACCAGTTCGTCCTCCTCTTCGATGCAAGTAAGCCGCCGCCGATCCTTGTCACCGTCAGAACCGATACAAAACACAGTGCGTGCGCTACGCTCCATTTCGTTCTTGGTGGAGTATTTGTCCGCTACTCCTCCAGAAGCCAAAGAAAAACCAAGGCAGAGAAGCAGCATTCGCATTCGTCGGCATTGCCCTTTTGCTCTCTCTCGGTCAGTGCAGCGGGTGGTCTGGTAGCGGTACCGCCTCCGCCGGTCAGACGCGCACATGCGCCTGGCTCGCTGAAGCCTCTGCTCTCCGACGGTCAGACACACACACACACACGACCCCCTCGCTCGCACCAGCCGCTGCGCTGCGTCGGCTCTACGCTCTGGGCTCGTGTCCCCCGCGGCCTCGGGTCATGTCGGGCCGGCGTTGCCATGCCGCTGCTGTGGCGTGGTCCCCGGGCCTTGACCGAGCGAACGCTTTTGGGTAGCCTGCTTGCGTGGCTTGCACAGTGGCAGACACCGCTTTTGGGGGAGGCCGTTCTTCTCCTCCCCGTCTCGGCACGGCAGCTCGCTGGCTTCCCGCCGGTGCGGTTTGAATCGAGTAGTGGTAGGAGTAGCAAAAATGATTGACGAGAAAAAAGGAGGGAAAGTGTGGGCCGTGGAATCGGGGGAAAAAAAAAGAGGGCTCTGGTTGACCGATGATTGACGAGACGATGCGAATCTCTTTGCGGCGCAGGCTTTTTCCGCTCGGCGTCGGCTTTCCTCAACCTGCTCATGGGCACGCTCAAGATCGTCGCCGACTACTACCCCGGCCGCCTCCACCGCGCCTTCGTCATCGACCCGCCCTCCCTCTTCTCCGTCCTCTGGAAGGTACGTGCCGTGTCGTTGTCGTCTTGCTTGCATCATCAACTAATAATTAAGCATTGCTTGATCAAAACACAAACCTAGCTACGGGATGAACATAACAGTGGCATGCATGTTGTGCAGGGAGTGCGGCCGTTCGTGGAGCTGGCGCCGGCGACGGCGGTGGTGTGCTCCCTGGACTTCGAGGACTCGCTGGAGGACGCCTCCTTCACGGCGTACCCGCGGACCGCGTCGCTGCGGTACGAGCCGGCGGTGGCGGCGGCGGCCGCCGTCGTGGGGAAGGCCGGTGTCGGGTCGGCCTCGTCGCGGTTCTCCGTCACCCCCACCGACAACCCTATCAAGCCGTGGTACCTCTCCACCATCCCCACCTCGGTGGGCTCCCGTTCCGTGGTGCCCACCTCCAGCAGCCCGTCGCTGGTCGGCGCGTCCCCGCTCTCCGCGCGCTCCTTCTCCTTCGCCTCGCCCGCCACGCTGCGCTCCACGGCCGCCACGCCGCCGCCGTTCCCACGCGGCGGCGTTGGTGCGCCGCCCCTGACGCCGTCCTCCGCCGCCAAGGGCCCCCACAAGACCCCGCCGCCAGCGCAGCATTTCCCGCGGACGCCTCGGCCGTCGTTCCTGCAGTCGCCGTCGATGCTGTTCGCGTTCCGGAAGGAGGGGCAGGGCGCCAGCCGCGTGGAGCGCGAGCGCGAGTCCTTCCTCCCGTACCTGCGCTTCTACCGCCGGCCCTACGACGAGATTTCCTACCGCGCCAAGATGCGCCCGCCGCTCGGCGGCCTCATATCAATCGTCGGCGAGAAGTTCAAGCAGAAGCCGGTGCAGCAGCCGCTGCGTCGGCACGCCGGGCTCCACCACCACAACCACCATTACCAACAGCAGCAGAGGATCTGATTCTCATCTCGGTACTGCATCTGCAATGCATGGCGACCAGAGAATTTTCTCCATACAGCATAAATCCAATGCTATATTATGCTAAGTTAATCTTTTGCCAACTTTTTTTCCTCTCTCTCCAGTACTTAGTGCCTATGATATTCTTGAAGCCATGTATAATAACGTCCCCAAAAATGTGAGTAAAATCGCCCCCTTTCTGCACCGGACTCTTTGCTGATCTCATTGTCGTCGACTGTTCGATCTGCACCATTATTTCCGATCCATTCAGCATGCGCTTGGGTCGAACCGAAATTTAAATCTTGGCATTCAGAAAGTGCTTGTACGTATCATACGACGTTCGTTTCAAAGTTGATGAAGCACGCGACAATGTCACACGACAGCAGGATCGGGTCCACGGCCTCCCACACAGTTCAACGCAGAAGCTTACCGGCAAAGCAAAGCTCCATGGGTGATGACGCATGATCAGTTAGTAGGACTAAGGACGTGCCTCTCTTAGGTCACGTACCGTTGAGAAATTTGAAACGCTGAGAGTGAGGAAGAAGAAAGTGACGTGGAGAGCCGCGACGGTTTTTGCCTTTTCGAGCTTTTGCCGTAACCCGGCCTGTCGGCCACTCCGTGAAACGCCCAAAGCATCCATTACTCTCCAAACACCTTTTGATTTTTCCGTGTAAGTTTGTTTTGCTTTGAGATGATCAGGGTTGACGCTCTGTGCTTTCCTACGAGAGCTTACAAAAAACAAAGAGAACCATGATGACCAAACCATGCAAGATGATCCATCCAAACTGAAATTTAAACTGGGCTGGAAGTAGTAGCAAACATAGTAGTAGGCGTGAGCAGCTTGGTCTCCTTTTTTTCTTCTCGAGTTCTGGTAAAGCGACGCAATGCAAAAGCACAGGGTGTATCGTGTATGGGATGCAATCCTGAATCCCCTCTTTTGCGACGGCTGCTGCTGCTAAAACAATTGATCGCCCGCAACAGTGATGCAGTTGCTTTCACTGATCCAGAGGCAGGATCTGCTTCGTGTGGGCCGGGCTGGATCCATCTTTGGTTTCGTCCGAGAAAGATCACTACGCATTCTCGCTCCATTTGGGCGAACTGGGGAAAAAAGAAAGAAAAAAAATGGCTGAACAGTCCCATCTTTTCACATGATTTACACCTCGTTTATTTTGCTGTGTACTGCGTGCTGGAAATACAGTCTTGTTGGATTTCGTGTGTAGCTCTGACAGATATACGATGAGTGTGCATAGTATCTACGTGGACCAGTGTGTGTAACTCATCTTTCCAGACATGTGAGCTAGATAAATCCCGACTGCACTCGCACAGTTGGATTTGATCATTACTCTGGGTAAGTCCACCTTGATTACTTCCAAAGGATCTCAAAAGATGAAGAAGAGTGAATTGATCTATGCTGTGAGGGAGCTCAATCTTGGTAACTACAACCGTAAATCAAAAACAAGAATCGAAATGAAAGACAATTTTGACTAATTGCTCTTCCTTTCATACCCACGCGTGTAGTATTTCCACGTAGTACTTTGCGGTGCTATAATTCTTGTTATATCAATTCTCGTCTTGCATTGGTACGTGACCATCATGTATATAGTATTACTAGTGCATACAATACAAGACTGCAAGTATATACTGCATCCTGAAAGCGTATGGATCCTTACGAGCGGACATCTTTTCTACGTACCGTGTGCTTTTGGCCCGATCTCTCCCGTGCAAATGGAAGAAGAAAAATGCATGCGAGCTGGATAAACACGTGAAGTCACGGGCCAACCAGTCCCCTCGTACCTCAAGAGACACGACGCTACGGTCGAGCAGCACCTGGCTACAGGGTACAGGCTTCGAACCGCAGAAACGGTCGGTCTGCCTGCCCGGCGCATCGGACGGAGGACACGCGCGCACTGTAGCGCCGGTGTCGCCACGGCGACCGCGCGCGCACGCTCGCACGGACGCACAGGCGAGAGGACACGCGATAATAATACTAGTATCGCCCCGCCCGGTGGCGCACGGACGCTGCCGGCCGGGCGCGCCGTGCCGTGGCTCGCACGCAGTCGACCGCGCGCGCCCGGCCTCCCCCAGCCGTTTTCCAGGCATCCCGGGCACGGCCACGTACGCCCGCGCGCGACACCCGGGGCCGTGTCTCTTTCTTTACTCGTCTCAAGCTTCCAACGAGCGAGCCAGCCACGGCGCGCGCGCGCGTTCGCTGTGGTCGGGAGCCTCCGTTCCGTGCCGAGCAGCGCGAGCTGGGCGCGTCAGCTCGTGACTTCTTTGTTCATCTCGAACGCAGAAAGTCCACGAACCGCTTCTCCGTGGCGGCATCGGCCGGGGCGCGGGCGGTGTCCGTAGCCGGCGTCGCGGCCCCGCGGCATCCCGTTGCGCCCGCACGGCGTCCGCCCGGGGCCAAGGGAGAAGGCTCCAAGGCCGCGTCCTCCGATCCTCTCTCTCTCTCGGGCTCAGCCCGACCGGTCCCGTCCAGCGCACAGTTTGATGCCGACGGGTGCGCGCGTCGCGCCGAGACGGCGTGCATCGTTGTTTGGGGCACGCTTGGGCCGAACGGGCGGGCACGGCTCGCTCCTGACGTCTTCCCGGGTGTCCGGTTCCCGTCGAGGCATTTCTTGCAAGGGCTGACCTTGGTACCAGTATCAGCGGAGGCTAAACTAAGTCACCGTCCTTTCAGCCGTATTGACGTTGGCTGTTCTCTTGTTCTTGTCTGCTTCTCCGTTGCGAAGCTCTGTAGTGTTCAGTGTCTTGGGACTGTAATCTCACATCGCAAGGATGAGTGGCCGGCTGGTGCTTGGACGTCATAAGCTGCCTCCTGCCTGGCATTTGATTCCTGTGCAACAAGAAGGCTGATCAGAAAAATAGGGTGGGTCAGTGAATGGAATTTAAAAATCAGTTAGGACCGGCATCTAGCACCAGTTTGAAGTTTGATATAATAGTAATAGGACGCGAGTGAAGAAGACGGACAGCGACGAGAGAACATCAGCGGACACTGTAAGTAAATCCATGGCCAAAATTGCCATCATACGAAGTCGTAGAAAATGTTTCCTTGGTTATCTTGTGGAACCGGAGTTCATTTGAGACAACAGTGCCATGCTTGCCACTTGACCATGGCACAAACGAGAAGAAGAGATGACCAAATTAGAACTACACAGTATGTAGTCACAAAAGGCTGACTTGCCTTCGATTCCTTGTTCGAGAGGAAGCATAAAGACATTGCTGATGTACAAATCCAAAAGCAGCACCCTTTATAGACTCATAGCTTTCTCTTCCAAAAATTTTTTACATATAGGCTTATTGCTATGGATAACCAGTGATATAAGCTATGCAAGATCTTACTAGCAATTTCCTCTCATTGACTGTAAGATTATTGTATACATGACTGAAGACAATAAGGGTAATAAAACGTTTAGCCTTGAAACGGTCCAGAACAACGAACGTCGTTTCCATGTCTCTGCACCAGCATACTGCATATACTGTGAAATCCTTGCCCTTTTTTGTGGTGGTACTAGGCTGTTATTTGTTAAACTGAAGACTGAATCCCAATGATACCTGCAAGTTATTGACAAGTGTATTTTTAAGTGTCAAAGATCATAAGGCTTTATATATGCAACGTAAAGCAGCTTCCATTTCACAAGAACCTATGCATTTATACTTCTAGTTTTGAACTTTTTGTTATGCTTGCTTCAAAATTTGTTATTAAGGCCCTGTTTGGCACAGCTCTAAGCCTCTAACTCTAGGAAATCTATAGACACGGTTGCCTAAAGCTCTAGGAAGTCCTGGATTTAGAGCTGCAGAGACGTTAATTGTAGTTACATGACTCATTTTTATTTATATTTTAGATTAAGTAAAACTAGTTAAACCAATTTAATTAGTCTAAAAACTACAGATCCAGCATAGATCTCAGAGCTAGAGCTGTGCCAAACAGGCCCTAAGAAAAATGTCAGTCTCTTTCCAATAATTAGCAACACTACAAATTTAAAAGGCTTGGCCTTTACCACATCCAATTCTAGCTCCTGCATTTCCTGTTGACTTACTGAGTTCATGGCCACCTTCAAAATATTAAAGGAACATGGTCAGGAGCAGTTAAACATATGAGGATGCCTCACACTGGAACAAGTATTCATGAATCTGAAGTGTGATGATTTTTCCAGGCAAGGAGAAACAAGGATCGAAATACTTTAGATGTTCAAAGTGCAGCAGGGCAATAGGCAACAAGGATCAAAACTAGGTACAAGTGCTCATTAAATAAAATGAGTGAAAAACAGGTAAAAAAATACGAAAAAAACTTTTTCTCTACTTGTAGCATTGAAGCGATATATCTGTGGCAATTGAACCTGTAGGCTGTACTCTGTGGCCAGTACTCATAAGCATTCAATTCCAATGTGTTACTATTTGACAACTTTGGTAATGGTTTTGTCACATACTATGCCGTTATGAATGCTTTTCTTTAGCCAATGCTATCTCTGTACCAACTACTGCTAAGGAGAACTCAATGGAGGAAATGATCTCACGAAGCCAATTTTATGTACAAAAAAATAAATAGATACTAAAGTTTTGACTAGTAGTTCGTGGTTTCCAAGTATTGCATGATGCAGCAAATGGTATGGTAATGCTGCAACATGGTGCTACCCTGAAGCCACAGCAGCCATGATTGAATGAGGACACTTGATGAGCAACAAATGACATTGGTATTAGCTGGCAATAAAATCTCCATTGAGCAAGTGGCAAAATCAGATTCTGTCCCAAAAAGAAAGCCATCCTAGTTTTGTCCTAAGTCAAACAATCTTAAGTTTTGAGCATGTTTATAGAGAAAAGTATCAAGATTTATGACACCAAATATACATACTATGAAAATATAATCCATGATGAATCTAATGATACTTACTCCCTTTGTTCCAAATTATAAGACGTTTTGGCTTTTGTAGATACATTACTTTAACTATGTATCTAGACATAGTGTATACCTAAGAGCATAGCAAAAGCTATGTGTATCTAGAAAAGCCAAAATGTCTCATAGTTTGGAATGGAGGGAGGATTTTGCATCATAAATATTGGTGCTTTTTTATAAACCTGGTCAAACTTGACAAAATTAGAATAACCTTTTTTGGACAGGAGTAAAATATTTCAGGAAACACAAGGTCCCATCTACATTAATGATGAACATACAAGGTCCAATCTACATTATAAGGAGAGTTCTTCAATTTTTTAGGAGCTACAATATAGCACTGACAATACAAGCATACTTACCCCTCCCCAGGTCATCAGGATCAGCATGGACAACAACTGCCCTTCCTAGTATGGAATGAGGCCCACTCAGTGAAATCTTCAGAAAGCAGCAGAGATAGGTTATCAGTTGATCAATATTAACAGGATTATATTACATCCTTCAAGATGACCGAACCTGTAAGTCCCTTATGAACACTTCTGCAACTCCTGAAATAAGCATGTGAAGCATTATTAGGGTACAGGGAATATTTCATAAACATACAGCCCTCGTACCGACTAAAGGATCTTAGACTAGGCTTAGTACTAACCATCTTCGTTTGCTACTATGTTTCCCAGGTCACCCGCATGTCGTTCCTTATCAAATGGAGCTCCATGGGGCTTATTGTGAGGGTTAAAATGGGGCCCTATGAAGCCAACAAATTTGTCAGACCAGCATAAAAATGGTGGAAATCAGCCTGTTTATAGCATAACCATTGTGAGATACTAAGGCATATACTTCAAATATAGCTTTCTCAAGAAGGCATTACATATTCCATTATCCCTTGATCATGGTTAGTGTTACAAAAGGATAAACTCCAACATAGTAATGATGTAACATCTGACACCTAGCCGCTGCAGGATTCTAATTTCTAGTACACTAACACCACAAAGGCAAGGATGATGTAATAATAGAAGCTATAGCAAACATTGAATTTCACAAAACTCTATTCTTTACCAATGTTAAGTGATTGTCCATTTCATCAATAGTTGCTCAAGTAGTTTCATTCACTAGCAATTGTGAATTTGTAACAGATGAGAGGTTTAGTAAATCTTTTGCTGGAGACATCGCCCCTACAATAATTGCTACAGCAACAAGTATATACATATATAAAACCAGCAATTCTGCACAACACTTGTTCAATGTAAACATACATATAACTGGCAATTCTGCACAACACTAACATATAAACCTACCATACCATATGGCTACATCTTTATTGTACAACTGATTTAGTTCACAAAATTCTAAACCCCAATTATACACCTTGGTAGATTAGCTGAGCCGCTTCAAAACTTTAGTACAATAGCGAATCATTATTATATCTTTAGTAGTATTCCCAATTCAACAGCAAAAGTGACAAAATAAGCAACCATAACAGGCAAAGAAGGCGGCGCACCGGTTGAGTTGCAGCCATTGGTAGTGTCGCCAAAGACGTGGATGTGAAATCCATGCCTTCCCGGAGTCAAGCCCGTGACCTTGCCCCTCACCTCGGTGTACCCTAGCAGCCACAGGAGAGCAAGCACCAACAGAGAAAAGAGGTGAGAGAGGACTTCCGACGGGCATAGGGAATACAGTCACACAGAGTTCGAGAGATCGGCTACTGGTGGAGGGGTCCTCGAAGAAGTGGAGGGCCCCGGCGACCGTGCTGTTGGCGCCGCCGCCGATGAGGGCAACCCCTTTGAGTCCGCCGGCTTTCCCTGCCATTTTTCTTCGTCCGTCGTGGTGCTCTCTCTGCTTCGGCTTCGTCGGCTCTTCCTGCCTCTCTTTTTTCGCTGTTTGTCCAACGAACCAATCCGGCCCACCGAGAAATTAGGATGCCCATGAAAATGGATCCGGCCCACTAAGAAAGACCACCGACAGTTGTCCGCTATCCAGTTGGCCCGTGGTTGATACAGACGTGGGACCTACTGTGTCAGTGTCCGATCTCCTGTGACCAACCCTTCCCCTCCAGTCCTCCACGAACCGGGCTCCGGCCGGCTACCTCCTCGTCTCCGGCTCTCCGCCCTCCTCCATCGCCCCCCAACTCGGTCGTCTCGCGTCTCCGAGAGAGAAAGGTAGATGACTGATGCCGTCGGAGAATGAGGGGTGATCTGCGCTGAATCGACAGTTCGGCATGCTCGTCGCCGCCGCCTCCGTTCACTAGCAGGTGTGCACCTGCACGCTACCATCTTCATTAGAACCCCACCGTTTAATTGGAAGTGGAGCTGCGGTAGCTTTTTTTTTTCTTCTTCTCCTATGTGCCTCATTTGTTCCCACAATAAAAATCACTGTCTTAGTTTCTATCACTATAGGTACTTCTCTGACGAATCGATCGCCCATCCAATGTTTTTGTTAAGAAATCAGTTTCTAGTACTATATCTATGGAAGTCATCTGTAAAATATTCTGCATGTATTTGGTATCTTATTTAGTGTAAAGGACGGCAATGGCTTTGCTGTGATTTTTATAAGATGGTATAAAGGGGGAAAATTTGTTATGGGAACAACTAGCCAAACATACTGATAATATTTGTTGAAGTATCATAATCACGAAATAATACCCTCCATTATTCAGTGATTATGATACATGAACAAACACTATCTGTATCTATGGCTCAATTTGATAGCATGGATGTCTTTTTTGGGTTGAGCATTTCTCCGGTCAGTAACTGGGGCATCCCCCCCCCCCCCCCCCCCCTCTCCCCTCCTCTGAGTCTCAGTTTCTCAAGAAGATCTGTACACCCGTTGATCCAATGAATTGAGAGGTTCAGTGATGAGAAGCAAACACCTCCATGGCTCCATACCTTGTGGATTTCCTATAAATGTCCTGACCTAGCTTTTCGGTGTGTGCTGTTCCTATGGCCATCTCATATACTTCCTCCATTCCAAATTATAAGTCGCTTTGACTTTTTTCAATCATCCATTTTGCTATGTTTCTAGACATATTATATCTAGATTTGTAGCAAAATGGATGTACCAAAAAAATTCAAAGTGAATTATAATTTGGAACGTAGGGAGTACTTAACACCACAGTACCACAGCATGTTTTGTCTTCAATATGCTCAGTGAACCGAGTGAACCACTGATCAAGAAATGCATCTGCTATGGCATCCATCCTTACCCATTAATAAGGAATGTAGTATCTTCCAAGGGGTCCTCACGTCTCCCAATGCATTGCACACGGCACATACTGCCCTTGTTCTTTTTTGCTGTTTATTGTTTAGGATATCAAGTCATCAACACGGTCTCTATAGAGGTATTTGACTTTGGCGTTTATAGCAGGATTTGCTGTGACTATAGTATTATTATGATATTGAAGTATGTTTCTTGTGACTAATGACTACTCTACTAATATATCTTTCACGTGACATTTTTAATACTTATTTTATTTTATCTCAAACCATCACACCAGTTCAACCAATCTTCACAGTTCTACTCTGGCAATCATGAACAGGTGTAATGCAATAGCAAACAGGGAAACAAATGGGAGGTACAACCATGCAACCCAAGCACTCCTGGTTGACTGATACCAAAGGAAAATAACCATGCATCCAGATGGGATGACTCAATACTCAGCTTCCTCATCATCATCTTCAACTTCAGCTCCGACTTCCTCATAATCCTTCTCCAGTGCCGCAAGATCCTCCCTTGCCTCTGAGAACTCCCCTTCTTCCATCCCTTCACCGACATACCAATGAACGAATGCACGCTTCGCATACATGAGATCAAATTTGCGGTCAATACGGGAAAAGACCTCAGCCACAGCTGTGTTGTTGCTGATCATGCAGACTGCTCGTTGCACCTTGGCCAGGTCCCCTCCAGGGACTACAGTTGGTGGTTGGTAGTTTATCCCGCACTTGAAGCCAGTAGGGCACCTGTGCATGAGGCAACAGAGAAAGATGTTCATGTCTCGTGCAGCTACATTTTCGCTAGAAAACAGTCTATAATCTAATATAACTTGGTAAGAGTTGTGAGCATATACCAGTCAACAAACTGCACTGCTCTCTTGGTCTTGATTGAATGGACAGCAGCATTCACATCTTTTGGCACAACATCACCACGGTACATCAAACAGCATGCCATGTACTTACCATGCCTGGGATCACATTTTGCCATCACACTTGATGGCTCAAACACAGAATTTGTGATCTCAGGAACAGAGTGTTGTTCATGGTAGGCCTTCTCCACTGAGATAATTGGAGCATATGAAGAGAGCATGAAGTGTATCCGGGGATAAGGAACAAGGTTGGTCTGGAACTCAGTTATGTCAACATTAATGGCTCCGTCAAACCTCAGTGACGTGGTTAGAGATGATATAACTTGAGATATAAGCCTGTTCAGATTGGTGTATGTTGGACGCTCAATGTCAAGGGACCTCTTGCATATGTCATATATAGCTTCATTGTCAAGAAGCACAACAACATCGGTGTGTTCAATCAGGGAATGTGTGGAGAGCACGCTGTTATAAGGCTCGACCACAGCAGTTGAGATCTGCAACAGGAAATGGTTTCAGTACAGAGTTCTTGTAAGTTACAATGACAGGTAAACCTCCTTTGCAAGCTTTTGTTATCTGATTGAGAAGACAAGCCTATGCCTTTAGCTAGGTATATGAAAATAGTAATTTTGCATATTAACTCTTTTTACTCACTCTTGTCTCAACTCTCAAGCATACAGATTTAGATATTGTACTATTAACCACTATGTGGGCATAAACATTGATATTAATATTCTTCACTCACACATTTTCACTGTCTAGACATAGATGGTCTCGCACAATATCCGGGCTTTGAGTCTTATACTTAATATAGTAAATCTCATGAAGATCCTTTGAGAGTTATTTTTACTACAATGAATGATAGGTGGATGGTCAGTGAAGGATATATTTCTGTATGCAAGCTATGTCTTATTGCAAGAATAAATGGAGTTCTTCTCACTGACACAGGTAGCTCAACTGTAATGGCCATAAAATTTATGCTTTATCATAGCTCTTCCAGAAACTTGACAAAAACAACATACTTGTTGGAAAGATAAGGTAAAAGTCCGAAATAATTAGATTAGCTTTTCAAGTAAAAAAACTCAAAGTAGGACTTATCTATACTTTTCTTATAAAGTTACTATCAAATATTTAATTTATCATTTTATTGAATTTGAGATTTTTGTTGTATATCAAAACTGATGACAAGATGGATATTTTTGTATCTGTAATCTTGCCAAATCACGATTCAGATTTACCATTGAAGTGATTTCTTTTTAATGGTTCACACTTAATACTACAATTCTTTTCTTGAGATGGTAATTTAGTCTGTAATTAATTGCCCACAAAGAAACTGGAACTTCAGCTACTTTTGGCTGTGGCCTCAAAACTGCAAACTACTGTAGACAGTGCTAGTGCAGCCGCAGCCAGCTGAAACGAGCGGGCTTAGTAATTGTGATGACCAAATGATGCATACATAAATGGTCTCAAATTATCATTTTGATACCTGTGGGGAAGGATAGATGGTGAAACCGAGCTTTGACTTCCTACCATAATCTACGGATAGACGCTCTAAAAGTAGCGAACCAAGGCCAGAGCCGGTTCCACCACCAACAGCATTGAAAACCAGAAAACCTTGAAGACCAGTGCAGTTGTCTGCCAATTTTCTTATCCGATCAAGGCAAAGATCTACTACTTCTCTTCCAACTGCAGCAGAAAAACATATTGTAAAACTTCGGATATTACTCCATCCCCAAACAGGATAGTTATTAATAAAGAGCAGAGAACAGTTCCAAAGCATTGTAATTTTTTCAAAATAAGTGCCCCAGGTAAAGAAAGTGATGTTTTTTGTATGATATGAAGTCATGGACAATACTACAGAAATCATGGCATAGGATGGTTGAACGTTTAAATTATAAGATCCTGACCCCTGTATAATATCCAAACTGTTGTGGATTAGTTCTACCTGCCACTTGCTAGTACTATTCAAACACACAAATTTGTTCTTTACGCATTTGCAATGCACCAAAGTTCAAGATAGGGCTTTCAAACCCCAATTATTTGTGCTCAATTCAATATTGCATTTTAAATTGCAAAACACATTTTCTGTTCTCCAGGAAATGGCTCAGGGTGAGGGACAACATGTCACACCTGTGTAATGTCCACGGGCAAAGTTGTTTGCAGCATCTTCCTTGTGTGAGATGAGCTGCTCAGGATGGAAAAGCTGACGGTATGCCCCGGTCTTCACCTCGTCAATCACAGTGGGCTCCAAGTCGACAAACAAGGCCCTTGGAACGTGCTTCCCTGCGCTCGTTTCACTGAAGAATGTGTTGAATGCATCCCTCGCAACCCCAACAGAGTTGTCACTGCAAGCAAACAGCCAAGGTTGAGAAATTGGATGCTGTAAAATAGGTGAGTTGGACACAAAAATCGGTGTCACATGCTTATCCTGCTTGTTGACAACCTGAGCTTCTTAATATGCAGGTTTTTTTTATCCGATCATGGCCCTTTTTTAACTTTTTTATAAGCAAGTGGTTTTGAACGCAGGGGTGCCATCAACTCGTAAAAAAAGAGCATCCAGCAAAGTTTCTCTAGCTTTTACTTCGGGCTGTGATACACAAGATTGTCCTCAGGATTATGAATATTCCAGGATTATCTCCAAAATACAACCTTTTTGAGGCTATGCTACAAGAACCCAGAAGTCAGCCCTATCTGAAACAATTATCTGAGCTAGAATCATCTGAGATAGATCAAAACTCGACTGAATTCTTAAGGAAGGATGAGATAAACAGAAAGTGCGGAAATTGGAACGGAAAAGGACCTCACCTGGGCATGAGGCCATCAGGCTGGATACCGTGCTCGAGGCAGTAGAGCTCCCAGCAAGAATTCCCCACCTGGATGCCTGCCTGCCCGATATGGATGCTGATGATCTCCCTCATCTCCCTCCCTTCCTCACGCTCTCTCGCTCTGCCTCTGAATCAGGTTATGCAGCCTCGGGAGTTCCGAAGCAGGGAAAGGAAGGGAAGAAGCCTGAGGGCCGAAAAGGCCTGCACCACTGCACACGGAAGAAGGGGGCGTGCGGCAGGGTAGAAGGGAAGAAAAGAGGACAAGGCAGCGTAGCGGCGTCAACGGGAACGTTCTTCAGAAAGCAGACAGCGACCGATGGATTGCGCTACACTACACACGTCGGACGGAAAGCGACCCGGACAAAAATCAATACTCCTGCGATGGCTACTATATAGGGCCGCTGGAGATGATGATCGTCTACTCCAATCTGTCTGCTATGCTATGGTGGCAATCTGGCAGCAGTGCTGGAATTATTTGCCTGGCAATCTTGTCATTAGCTTTTTGCTGCGACAGGGTTAAAAAGTGCAAGAATTCCACGTTTTTGTGGTGCTGGGTTCTTTTTTTTCGTTTATGTGGAAAATGACTGTTTACGAGAAATCTGTATTGTCGCATATCCTTGTTGGGGAAAAGATCACATTCTGTCTGACACATGAGTTGCATCCTTGCCTGTTTGGGTTTTCTTTCGTGTACTCGTCCAAAGGTCTATGTCGAATGTTGTTCCTCTCAGGAGTCAGGATAGTAGGACACCAACCACGATATTTGGTAGTAAAAAATGACCGCACTTCGTTTTCACCATGCATTCCAAATCAAGTGCCGTCATCATAACCAGCACCACGCTGCCGTCATGGTCATCCATGACAGGACGCCATTAGGATGGCCACGCCACCACACCAATGAGCACAAACAGGGGGCCGGGTGCTGCCATGCTGATGATCTCTTGAAGAAATACTTGTTTCGTCAATCTTGATGACTACTCATTGTGCAAACAAATGACTGGACTGCCACTAATTAGGGTCCCAAATCTTCTGATATCTGATCGAACAACGACAACGAGGGGCATTATGTTTCCTCAAAAACGAGGGGCTTCATGCATTTTTGAGTGCTGTTAGCCTGTTATGCTGGCTGGACAGTGAGGTACTGAGGTGTAAACTGCAGGAAGAGTAGGAAACCCCATGAACATGAAGCTACCAGGGGCAACATCGTCAGTTTTTGTTTTGCGCTACAAATTCATCTCCAGAGACGTCGGATTTCAACATCACAATCAAATAGCTAGACGAAAAAATTTTGACTTCTGTGGCCTAATTTTCCCCCTACTTTACGTCAGTACATACATACAAATCATCAAGTCGAATACCAAGTACATGTGTGCCACTCATGTATTATTGGACAAGCCAACAGAAAATCTTCTACTAATGATTTTTTTCCCCAATTTTGTTTAACTTGGGAGTTGGGAATTTTTTAGTGCAGAGCAAATGATGCACCTGTTACTTCATGACACGATTGAGCAAACCAAGATGAAATCAAAGATGGTCATGGCACATTGGGGATAGCCTTGGTTTTATTCTGTTCTTGATTCATCCGGACCTCGATCCGAATACCGATGCCGAAGGTTCTTGCACCAAGTTCCGACTCCCTGTCTGCCCCTGTATGACTCCCTGCACTGCATATCCTATCTCTCTCTACGAGGCGGCTGCTCTGCTACTGCGAGAGGTTGCACATGTGCGGGTGCATCGGGCACCACAGCGGCTGGATCGGCTCGGCTCGGATGCCGCGCGCCACCATGCGGTGCCTCCACTCGTTGAGCCGGACCGTGGCGTTGGCGTACCGCTTCCTGCCGTTGGAGCCCTTGTTCCCGGACCAGAGCGTCTCGGCGGCGGCGGAGGCCCTGGGCCAGAGCCTGCTGTCCAGCACCGCGGCGTCCGACTGCTCCGACCACAGCGCCACCTCGCCGCCCAGCACCCGCCTCGCCTCGTCCTCCGTCAGCCCGTGCAGGATGTCGTAGTCGTAGATGCGCTGCCACGTCTTGAAGGGCGCGCACCAGGACCCGCCCGTGCCGCCGGGGTCGTTGAACAGCGGCATGCCATCGTGCTCCTTCTCCTGCACGTCGTACCGGCTGTCGTTGCCCACCCAGCCGCCGTGCCCGCAGTCCAGGTAGTAGTAGGACGAGGAGGAGACGATGACGCGGTACCCGGCCGACACGACGCGCTTGGTGTTGGCGGCGCCGTTGTTCCACGTCTGCAGCACGGTGGTGTCGCGGGGCAGCACCGTCTGCCCGACAGACACCTTGGGCCCCAGGAGGACGTCCTCCCAGTACACCGACGTGCGGTTCAGCTCGTGCACCAGGAACGGCCGCGTCGCGTTCACGAACAGCTCCAGCAGGCGGTCGTGGGAGCCGCCGTCCGCCAGGAAGCCCCGCACCACGGGGTCGTCCTCCCAGCACGCCGTGTTCACCTCGTCGGCGCCCGCGTGGAGGTACGGGTCCGGGAACAAGGCCGCCAGGTCGCGCAGCACGTCCTGCGCCACGCGGTACGTCTTGGGGTTGAGCGGGTTCAGCTGCCCCGTGCAGGGCTCCGCTGCCAGCGCCGGCTTCGCCTTGGGCGCCCAGAACTTGTTCGCGCAGGTCACGATCTCCGGGTACGCGGCCGCCCACGACCCCGTGTGCCCTGAATGAAGTCTTGGCGTTGAAGATTGCAACCGTATATATAGAGAATAGAAAACAAGAGCAAATGCAGGATCCAGTAGAGTATTTTGGAATGGGATCAGCTCTCACTCACCGGGCATGTCGATCTCAGGGATGACGCGGATGCCGAAGGACTCGGCGAATCGGACGATGCGGCGGACGTCCTGTTCGGTGTAGCGCATGGTGGGGCTGTAGGAGCCCAAGTTGGCAAGGTTGGGGACGGAGGGGAGGACGATGGGGAAGGACTGGGCGTCGGTGATGTGCCAATGGAACACATTGAGCTTGTTGGCGGCCATGGCGCGGATGGTGCGGAGGATGTCACCGACGGGGTAGTAGTTCCGTGCGGTGTCGAGGAGGACGCCGCGGTGGGTGAAGAGGGGGTGGTCGGAGATTTCGAGGTCGCTGGGGACGATCGGCTGGCCGCCCGCGGCGGCGGCGCTGCTGCTCCAGGCGAGCTGGGAGAAGGTCTCGAGACCGCGGATGACGCCCCAGGGCGTGGCGGCGGAGATGTCAGCGGAGCTGGAATTGGGTGGCACGGAGAGCGTGTAGGACTCGTCAACGCCGGGGCCGAGCTTGGTGTCGGGGTCGGAGACGGAGAGCGCGAGCAGGCGGATGGGGACGCCGGCGATTGTGTAGTTGACGGGGGGCATAATCGGCGCGTGCCGCTCGGTGCGGATGAGGCGGGTGTAGTACGCGATGGCGTGACGGAGCGACGGGTGCGACGGCGAGGCGCGGATGCTGAACGACGGGGAGAGCGGCGCGTATACCGGCAGCGGCCACGAGATGGACACCGGTTTGGGCCACACCTGCACTTGCTGAGGCACCCGCGGCGGCGGTGGCTGAGAACGCGGCGGCGATGGCTGCGAAGGCGAAGGCGAAGGCGAAGGAGCGAGGGGGGCGAGTGCAGCTAATGGATGGAAGAGGAAGAGGAGGAGGAGGAGGAAATACGGCGATGCCGCCATCGCTGAGGTTTTCGCAGCGGATTTGGGATTTTTGGCGTCGACGAGTGAGAGAGAGCGGTGCGGACTGCAGAACTCCGGATCTGGCTGACTTTCTTGAGCGTGTTCCTGGGCTCAGACCTCAGAGTGAGCGGTCGGTCGTTGGCGCTATCCGCAACATGTGGATCCGAAATACAGTGATGTTGTTCTGGGCTTCCTTTTTTTTTTACTAGTAGTGGCAAATACGGAGTTTTTTTAAGAGAAATTTTACAAATACGGAGTATTATTACAGTACTTACTTCCACTGTGAAAAGGTCGCGATTATAACATGACCCTTAGTTTAACTAGATTTATATAAAAAAAACAGTATCAATATTTGTGATACTAGATATTTCCTTCAAATAGGCAGTAGGCTGCTACGTATACTCCGTAGTTGATATGTGAGTTTGTTGGAACTAGGCAATGAGTTGTACTTAAATACTAGATATATTTTTTATCTTGTTAAAATCATGGGTACTCCATCAAACATCAAAAAATGCCATTGCCGCCGAAAAATAGGTATGCATTGTAAATCCTCATAAACCCACTGATCGGACAGTGTGGTAATAGTAAATTATAGCATCGCTTTAGTCTATTCGTTTGTCTCTAAATTTATAGCTGTGAGAGAAAAACAATGTTAAATAACTGACAGATTTGAACAGATAAATTTAGACGAACAGACTCTTGATCTCACTAATCTAATTAATAACATGAATAACCTCTGCAATGCTTTTATTTTCATTTATAACATAGACAACATTCCATAGATTTTTATAGCTACTCCCTCTGCCTGTCCGTTCTAAAAATTTTAAGACAATTTAAGAGAACACTCAGATAACACATGTATCCATAGATTATTCCAATTATAGAGTTTTTCTTCAAATTATGGCTTTTTTAACAAATCTTGCCAAATTAAAACATAGTCATTATGTAAAATGTATTGTATTTTAATATAAATTTTAGAAGTCAAAATGCACTGTATTTCAGGACGGGGAGAGTATATAGGGCTTGTTTGGCACAGGTCAACTTCACTAGTAAAGATGTTTTTTTCTTCAGAAAATAGAGCAACTTTCTAGATGAAGCTGAGCTGCTTTGGAAAAAATGTTTGGTAAAATAGCTTCACCAACTGGTTTATGCATAGATGAGAGAGAAATGAAGGAGAGAGCTGCAATAAGCTATTTTGTCAACTTCATTCTAACTTATGTCTTTGTGAGATGAGAAGAAAAATAGCTTCACCCATGAAACTATTTTAGAAATGATTGTTTGACAATAAAAACAGCTTACAACAAATATGAGAAAGCAAATCTTATATTTATATCTTTATTTCACCCCTTTCTTGTTTAATAATAATGCAAGGTATTTGGAGCCTCGAGATGACTGCAACTTTGTAAAATTACTTCTCACATCAAAGGAAGCCACCCTGCCTTATGCCATGTTGTTTTCCATATAAAGGTCAATGACATGATCACATCGCTCTTTATTAGAGGAGAGATGTTGTTGATGCTATTTACAGTATCATTTTTATACCTTTTTACGTGTATTTCATCCTTTGTAACTAGAGGATTTTCTGCGTGTTGTTGCGGGTATGAAGGAGAATATAAATATAACCTCACTGTAGTCTATTAAGTCATCTATGTATAGTTTTAGTAATTAGTTTCAAAAGAAGAAGAGAGGAGATCATGTAAGAAAATAATTGCTAGCAGTATGCATGCATGGTCATGTGTAGGTAACTGCATCCACTACTAAAATCATTTGTAAGTGGGCACTTAATTGCACGCAGCAGGAGAAGAAGTGGATAATGATGGCGCAAGGAGGTGCAAGAGAATTAGTTTAGCGAAGTTTATCTCTATAGGATACATAGATATAGATAACAATATTTACGTCACTTGGCGCTGATACTAACTCCATAATGCAATGTCTTCTATTTTCTAGCTCATGTTGCTAAATGGTACGGAAGTGAGTATTATGTTCATACATGATAGATTATTATCTTCCTTAAAGCAAATTTACTAGATTGAGCATTGTCTATGAAGCCTAAAACACCGATAATTTTTTGAGAAAATATGATTGAAGGTGACGACCGACAATTAAGTGTGCTGTAGCAGATTAAGAGAAATTTCATCTAGTTTATATCAATTTAATATATGGGACCTACGTCTCTCGTTCCTCATCCTATATCTCGTTTTGCATTTATCGACGGCCTCACCTTAGAGCTTAGAGCAGGTTGAATGGAAATCCAATCGTGAGCTATGAAAACTGAACTTTGCACAATAAAAATATTACATGCAATCCGCTTTAGGTTGTGCATACAGGGCATGAAGCTCCATCGAAACAGTTATTTATTATTTTCTTAAAGCAGGAATTAGATGCAACACTGCACCATGCAAATTTTGTTCAACTATACTCATTATTGAACAGCTCCAGTGCTATTGCGAACCAAATGGTTTGGAAAGGACTATTGTGCTTCTATGGTTATAGTGTAGACATCAATTTTGTGGTGTGCATCGGCTATTTTAAAAAAAATCTCTTTCCATCCATCTCACGACTACACGAAAGACTTTCAATGTGTTGTTTCTCCCCTTTTTATCTCATGCATGTATGAGATTGCTTTTTGAAGGCATCCCAACAAGCCTCAAATTGCTAGCGGCGAAACTCATCGCATATCTCGCACATCTCTGTGCACTCACCATCTCTGACAGCATGGCTCATTCCCATATATGTTGTCCGACTTAATATTTTTTTCTTTTTTTATTTTGAATCAGCAGGTGAATTACAAACTCGTTGTTATAGCCTCAGTTTGGCGCATAGCAGCCATGTTCCTGTCTCTATTTTCAAAACGAAAATTTAGGCATGACAATAGAAACATTTGCGTTCCCATACTGCTAACGTTCGGCGCATCTGCAGAGTTCATTTTTTGTTACAACAATCGTTCGAATGCTTCAGTGTCCATGGTTCGGTTGGAGAAGCCCATGGTTGGCTTTCGTGCTCAGGCTATCTCCAACAATCATCACCCAAAACGCCAAAATACGAGACTTATTTGTCCTTTGGGTAGCGCTACAGGTAAAAGGTTCCATACCTATTTTTAGTGTTCTCCAACAACAAGATCTGGGCCTGTTTAGATTTGAAATTTTTTTGGCTCAAAGAGAAATTTTTTTGTGGAATTGGAGTTGAGAACTAAACGGGGCCAACAAAATTTAGGGTCAAAATTTTAGGCTGCAACTGTGCACGTACTCCATGGAAGCTCACCAATGACAATTGCAACTGCAACTGCAGCCCAAGTTGTCATTGGTGGGTTTACATGGGAGTGTGTGCACAGTTGCAGTCTAAAATTTTGGCCCCAAAATTTTTTAGCCCCGTTTAGTTCTCAGGCCCTAATTCCACAAAATTTTTTCTCTTTGGGCCAAAAAATTTCAAATCTAAACAGGCCCTAAAAGACAACACTCTCTGCAAATGAGTCTCGAGGAGAGAGGATACCCAAATTTGGGTGATGCCTCTCCTAATATCCAAAATAAGTCTTCTGTATGAGTACTCTGCTGGAGACTATAGGTATTGTGTTGGAAGGTTTACGTTGCAAATGGAATGAGTCTGCTGTGACAGCCTCAGCCGTGTCATTTCGGTTCGATCGCCACAAGCTAACCACGCGAGGGCGCGGCCTGGCCCGGCCCGGCAGCCCGCCCAGAATCATAACACCCTAACCGTAACCACCCCCTGAAATTGTGCAGATGGCTAAACACACTTCCAGAACCCTGACTGACCCCGTGACCTCGGAGCCGGAGGGTGGAGGCTTTGCCTAAACCCTCGTCCACCGTCTTCGTCGCCGGCCCCCTTTAGCCTCACCCGGTCACCCCAATCCGGCCATGGTGACCGCGGATCCGGACGGGAGCGGAGGCGCGCCGGACGTCTCCGAGCTTTTCTGCCACTACAACTCCCTCTACTTCCGCGATTCCCTCGGCTCCTGCGCCGTCTCATGGGCCGAGGACCCACTACCCAATTCGTGAGTGCTGCCCCCTTTCGCATATTCGAATGGCATACGGGTTCAAATTCCGCGGTACAAAATTGAGGGTTCGGATGATGGATTGTTTCTCGGTGGCAAGCTATCCCTTCTTTCATATTTCTTATAACTAGATTTGATACATTGCGATACAATTTGGGGAGAACCTTGCCGTGAATGATTTTTTATTTGGTCCCTCTGGAAGCCCAAGACCAAGACGGCCTAGTCCCTTCGTCTCGTCAATCTATAAAATCTCAGTTTCACATCTGGAGATTCAGGATAACACCTTATTGTTCATTAGAATATTCGGAATACTCAGTTTTCAGAATAATTGCACCCTGAACATAGTATGTGATCCTAAGCTCTGCACGTGGCCAACATTGAAGATTTTATCAATCTACTTGTTAATTTAATGAATTCTGTTGCTGGAGTGTTGCCATGATGTCAGGTAGATGCTGATTTTTTTTTTCGGTAAAGCTAAACCTCACTCGTGTGGTTTATCAACTTCCCTCACTCGATTTTGGTGGTGTCGATCGCGCGGGGGGACGACGGTGGAGGCCGTCCGATCGCCTGTGCCCATGCCAGACGCTCGCCCCACCTCTTCTTTCACAACTCCGGCTAGGGTTCGGCGACTCTCCCCCTCTTTCTTCTCTAACTCTGGTGGGTATAGAAGGGCCTGGCCGGGGGAGGTAGGTAGGACAGGCGGTGGAGATGGTGGCCGGGCGGCTTAGGGGACCTGGCGTTGGTCGGGCCAGGTCGGGGTGAGGGAGGCTCGCCGGAGCTCTGGCAAATCCTAGCACCGGCAGCGGGTCGGTGGCTGGCAGCGGGGGAGAGGACGAGGTCCGGCGGCGGCAGGCAGCAGGAGGAGGAAGAAGACCAGCGGGAGGAAGAAGAAGCGAAGTAGAAAAAAATCGGGTGAGAGGAGGGGAAAAAACACATGAAAGAGAGATAGACAGACTCTTTTTTTGTTATTATGTGAGGAAAGGGACAATAGAGAACACAGTGTTAGGTCAATTGCATCGATACCTTTGCTCAGAGCTGCACACATGGTAAATGGTGCTATTCAGTTACCCAAGATATGAGCCATTGAGGGCACTATTTGAATGGATCAAAAGGTTCGGGACCAAACAACTTGCTGGCTGTTTATATTGCAAACACATTCTAATATGCTTTTTTATGACCTGCATTTATTATATTTTATGGTTGTGCTTGCGGTTTGATCGAAGCATTTAAACTTTGCTCAGACACCTCTGAGCCCCAAAACTATGATTTTGATGCTGGATCTTGATTGCTTGGGAAGTCAAATTTTTTTTGGGTCTGTGTGTGGAGGGGTGGGTGTTGGGGGTTGAGATTTGTACTATCGTGTTATCTATTGAAGATCTCTGGAATATCCCAGTGGTAATTCAGGAATCATCTACCGTAAACAATTATGTATTCTCATTGAATTTTCTTTTGAGACACGGTATGTGATCTTTGCATTAGGTTCGTTGAACACAGAACATTTTCCCTTCTATTGCACATTGATGGTTTACAACTTTACATCTTCTCCTTGCATATTTCAGTGGTGTACATGTGTGATTATGATGAATAATAACATTGACCACTTCCAGTATTTGTTTCCAAAATGTTTCTGCATGGCCTGCCCCTTGATACATGTGCCAGCTGGATAATTTGCTTATGGTACATCTTGAAGTCACCACATAAAATGCAGAACATTAATCCGTATGTAGGGTGAATGATCTTAGCATCAGACTACTAATTCTGCACTACAGTTAAATGAATTTCTGAAGTGCAAGTTGTGTAATATAATCTGAAATAATTGTATATTGTTTGCCACCCTGAAGTATGTCATTGAAGTACCCATTAGTTGACTTAGCAGAAGATTGATGTTTTTTGTTTCTTAATTGTCTCCCTGCAGTGATGTAAGCATATGCGACTATTACCCTGGAGGCGGTGGCTGTATAATACTTCTTTCGAAATCCTTATGCGGATCTCATAATGGATCTGATCTGAAGAATGCTTTGCTTCATGAGATGATTCATGCCTATATTTGCATCAAATACAACAACAGTAACCATAGGTAATTGTTCAATAGCACTTTATATTTTTTTAATATGCTTATGAGATTCCAATTTCTTTTTTATTGATTTTGAAATTATTATCAAGCAGTGATCATGGTGCAAAATTTCAGAAACTGGTGAATACGATCAATTTGAGTTCTGTAGCTGATCCCCATGTGAGTTAAAGTTCTGCATCAACTATTAGCTATTCTCTGTTCCATGATCAATTTCTTTTTAACACCATTGATTAATTACATTCAGCGACCAGTCGATGGCTACAGCATAACTCTGCTCCATGAGATCCATAAGAAATATTATCACTACAAAGTAAGAATCATGACTGCAATAAGCACATTTTAACCTATATTTTTCACATTAACATCTGGCAACCTGTACAGTGTCAAAGCTGTGCAGATTTTATCAAGTCAACCAATATGAGAGGACCTTCTGGTGATGACTGCATTGAGAGAAAAGGTGGAGATGACCCATGTCATAATTCTAACTGTCACTGGCATAGGTATGGATCATTGCCTTGATTCCAACAATGACAGGCACACATTTAAATTATGGTTTATACATGCAATTAAGCAATTGCTGATGTACAATTTAGGGGCACAGATAGTTAAGTTCAAATTTAGTAGTTGTCAAACCATTTTTTAAGTCATGTATTCAAAAAGGAAGTTGATGTATCCTTGAAAAAGAAGCTTGTGGGTTTGGATGTATAGCAGGTATGGCATCAGAACTTAGTTGGATATCAATGCATATGAAGTCATGGTCTCACCAAATTTTGTTATGAAAGAGAAGCAACATGATTGAACTAATGACATGTATGAAGTTTTTGGTTTAAGTCTAATAATTTCAACCGTAGTAATTATAATACATTAGCAAATGTGTCCGTGCATTGCAATGGAACATGCAACTTGTTGCGTGGTCACATGGACGATTTGCGGCTTGCAGGTTTATTCATTGACCGTCATCTGGTCCAATACGTTTCGTAATTGAACTCTGTATTGTTGCTTGACACGTGGATCACATGTTGTACTGTCGCTGGACGCACGTTGTTCTAACTCGGCATCACATATGGGAGAGGGAGGGTCGTGAGGGCATTATGGGAAGTAAAAAAATATGGACAGAAGAATCACTTCTCTTTAATATTAGGTATAGATATAGATATGCCAATTTAACTACATATTTTGTGCCTTATTCATATTCAACTCCAATGATTATATTTGGATTATTCCAAATCCAAAGCATAATAAGTTAATAACTCTTTGGATAGAACATCTTACCAAATGAGCACGTGTTGGATTCATGCTTTGAATGTTTTAGACTATCCATATTAATGTATTTGGATGTTTGGTTGTAGACACAAGCAGCGGTGCTCGGGTAATTATTGTAGAGTTCAAGAATCATCACCAGGAGGTCTAGAACTAAAATGTTCGGAAGGTAATTAACTAAAGACTTACTAGTTCAAATTATGACATCATATTATATTATATTATAAAGTAGACCATTTTATTTCTACAAATGCCTAGGGAAGACTCTCTAGTGTCGACATATCTAGTATTATCATGTACCTTGTACATATGTTACGAGATTGCTCATTGTTCTTGATAATCTCAGCTGTAGAAGTATTCAATGAGGGCAAGGTTGAAGAACCTGCCTGTACAAGTTGGCACCCCACACATACATCAAATAAGAGCAGAAGAAGCAATAGAAACGAGCAGGAAGATGCCTCTACAGAGTTTCTTCACGTTGCTGATAATGCAGTTGGCTGTTCAGGACTGGATTCCTCTTCAAAAGATGGGTCTAATAAGAAAATCAAATTTTCTAAGGATGTTAGCTCTGACCTTCGAAGGACAGAAACTGTTCAGGAAACACCAAAACGCCCAAGAGCAGCTGTACTAGATAACCAAGAATGCAGCAGACGGAAGAAAAGGAAACAAAGCAAGCGGTATGGTTCCTACTCGGTAATAATTGAATGGTTGAATTACTACTGTCTTAGTGAGTCGGATGAAGATGAGGTGCCATTGATCAATAAGCGAACAGAAAGAAGGCGCCGACAAAGATTTCATGAAATGTCTCTAGCCAGGGAATCCAGCGATGTTGTTGAGTTTGGCAGCTCAAATTCTCATATGGTTGGTTCTTGCGCACTAGCTCCCAAGGACAATACCAAACTTGAAATTGTGCCAGCTTCTCAACCTGAAGAAAGATCCTGCTCAAGTCATCCTGTGGCTAGCAACGGAGTTGCTGGAAATCAAACTGGTCGTGAACCTATGTCTTCTCCAATGGATTCACTAATTAGAGGTGAAATTGTTGACATTTCAGATGGTTGAGTACTTGAGTGCAAGAGTTCCGTGTTAGTTCCTTGTTACTGGAGCCTGGATGAAAGATTATCCAGTGTAATGGCTGTAAAGACTGGTTTTCCTGTGCACCTTGCAACTGCTAGACATGCGCAGGCTGCCAAGCCGTTGCCTTTGTATGAGTTTTTCCCCCCTTAATCTGCCGTTGTATATAAGCTTATTTGTTCCCTTCTGCATTTCGCCACTTATTCCTGGCTGTAGATTGTTTCTCCCAAGGTAACACATCTGTTTGGAACGCTGATCTATAAAAGACGATTGAGCTTATTTGCTGAATCTGCCAGTTATTCAGCAGTGTTTTTTTTCTCATAACAAATCAGTGAATACTTGCAACCATGATTTTTTAGACAAGCAAATAGGCTCTAACTTTACTACTACTGGCTGTAGATTGTTTCTCCCAACTCCCAAGATAACCCATATTCGTTTGGAACGCTGATCTATAAAAGACTGAAACTTTACTACTACTCTCATTTGTTGTTCTATGTTTTTTTAAAATGTTCTAGAAAACTTAATATTTTAGCTCTTGAACAATAGATTGGCATTAGTAATTCACCTGCAGTACGTAGTAGGTAATTTCTTTGAGCGATAATGTATTTCTAGACGGAGTAACACTTGCCCATCCTTACCCTATTCTGCAGCGTGGCGTGGGCTCCATCCAAACTTTCAATTTCGGCATAAAATGTTTATTGGATATGTGCCCTTCTCAGCTGCGTGTCTGCAGCAAAACCCTAAAATATTTGTCGCCATATTTGTTATCCTCAGCTGCCTATTCGCAGCACTGGTCTGCTAGGTACTCTCTCGGTTCTAAATTATAAATTATAAGTGATTCTAAGAATCTTGGAGGGTCAAAGCATTTCCAAGTTTGACCAAAAATATAGAGAGAAATATAAAAATTTATGTCATAAAATTGGTACACTATGAAAATATAACTAACAAAGACTAATGATACTTGGTTAGTACCAAAAATGTTATTATTTTACTCTATAAATTTGGTCAAACTTAAAAAACTTTGACTCTCCAAGTTTTTAGAATGACTTATAATTTAGGACGGATGAAGTACATATATATAACTTTGTAAATTTTAAATCTATTGCAACGTCCTCGGATTTGGCTAGTTTCTTTCTAAAATAACGCAACATACAACGGGGCATAATAGTACCTTTAAAGCTAGCCCGTATAAATGCGTTATGCATGTGATGAGGTCACCTGTATAATCTAATCTCAATACATTCTCGGCTCAACACTAGCATTACCCAATCCTGTGCCTTTCAGAAGTACAAAAATGTAATGAACACCATCGTGGTGAACATTTTAAAAAAGTTAAGGGTAAAAGGCTTGTTTCTCATTCTGAACTCCTCGATCTTTTCTTTCGTGATCTCAACTTTGGTTTCTTCTCACCACCAGCTTTCCCTGTTGCCTTGTGCTTCCGCTTCGCTGTTGTCGCATCTGCATTCCCATCCATTAGATGTTCATAGTCCTCCAGGCTTGCAAATGGAGATGACCCACTCTTCACACCACGTTTATGCTTCATCCCTGCCCCTTTTTTCTCTGTATAAGAGCCACCACCCTTACCAGCGTCAACCATCTCTTCATCACTTAAGTTGCCATCTGAATCGCTTGCACTCTCAAGAGCTTCAGCATCTAAGGCCGCGAGACTAGAAATGTCATCGTCATTTTCTGATCCTTCATCAATAGATGCAGTATCATCTGAAATGTCATCCAATTCCACATCACTATCATCTCTAAGTAAATCCTTTTCCTCTTCAAATGCATTTGAGTCAAGGTCATCATAGTCATATTCTCCATCATCTGTCAACCCATCTCCCAGATCCGGCATATCATCTCCACTCTCGTCGCTAGCATCATCAGCATTATTATCAGCTAAGAGTTCCCCTGCATCTTCATCAAGAACTGAGTCCTTCCGCTTTGCCTTAGGCTTAACAGGGCCAGTCTTGTTCAAATAGAAACGGTGGAAAACAATATCTTCAGGAGGCACTTCATTTTCTGCCAATTCTAGAAGCTCTTCTCCGATGAGATGATGATTGAGGTTAAGCTGAAGACAAAGGCATGTTAGAAAGGGATAAAAAAAAACGTATTATGACAGCATTCAGTATTTAAGACAATCTACACACATTTATTCAAAATTTCAAACTAAAATATTTTAAGTCGAAGTTTTGAACATATCTTCTCAAAAGCATCAAATGTGATTGAAGGGAAGAATAGTAAACAGGTCATCTAAAAATCCAGATGTAGAGAACAAAGAGAATCCAATTAAAAAGGGCTAACCTTTTTAGCTGGGGCAATCTGTGATCCACCATGCCATCTTCCTTCAGCTATGCGGTTCCCTTTTGGTTTCTTTTCCATGAATTTGTCAAGGAAGGCAGGAAGTGATAGGTCTGTCAGTGGATCACCACTATAAACAATATTGTTGCCAGATAGCAATGTTCTGGCCATAGTAGAAACTGAAGGGTGCACGTGTGAAGCCAATACTGTTAGCTCCCACCAACTGACACGATCTGCATTGCTGTCAAAGCAAAAGGTACATATGTTCAACCAACTCTTGCATTTTTTTAACAAACATGAATAAAAACAACAGAATCCACTACCAAACAGAAATAGTTCATAAAACAGAAGAGGCCAACCCAATTCACCCAATAACCAAAAAACAATTATGTTTTATGCATGTATACCCATTTTTTAAAACGGTGTGTGTGTGTGTGTTGGGGGGGAGGGGGAGGACTTGCGAATAACAATCACATATTTCAAGCGTAACAAAACAAAGAACTAATATGTAAATGTAGGATGCATGCACAAAAATGAGATTAAATAGACAATACCAGTAAGAAGGCTCTCTGTGTCGTGGATCATATAATGCATGTTGTCTGGACACGTCAATTGATCCATTGTTCTTATCTACCAATTTTACTTGTTTTACACTATCAATTCCACCAGCAGTGTCAAGGTTATGTTTCTCATGACCGTCATCAGCAGAGTCTTCGGGATTCTCTAAAATGTCTTCAAAGTGTTCATCACCATCATCAACAGATTCATTCTGGAGCACAATCCCCCTGAAGATTTAGATGAAAATTATATCATCATGAAAGATAATGACATGTTTTGATTAAAACGACTAGTCACATACCATAGTGGTGACTTTGCCTTAAGAACTTCTGATAGAATGAAAAGGCATCCACAAGCATACTGAGGAGGTCGTTGAAGAGCCACCTGCCAAAAGCAATTACATAAGTAATGGTAAAAATATCTAAATATATAATAAACATAGCATCAGTAAAATTAGAATATTCAGTGTTTGTTATTTGTCTTATATTGACACCTAGAAGTAAACTGCTCTCAACTGTACCAAACACCTGTGATGGAGAGCACAATGCTTTGACTGGCAAGTATGTCCATCAACCATGTAACCCAGGTGGATGGTCCAGAGCAAGAACGAGCAAAGCATGAAAATTGATCTCAAACTAATTTTCCTATTCATCCTCTTCAGTACTCCCTCCGTCCCAAAAAGAGTGTCGTTTTAGGTTTTCGTGCCACAAGTTTGACTTAATTTGTAGAAAATACGTACAATATTTATATTTCTAAATAAATTTGTTAAAAAACTAGACTTAAAGATCTTTCCAATGATATTAATTATGTATTATAAATATTAATATCTTTTATTATATATTTAGTTAAAGTTATTTCTCGGGAAGCGAAAACGACACTTATTTTGGGACGGAGGGAGTAATTCCTTCTCATATCATGATTACATGGTACCTCAATGGCGGCCACGAGAGTTGTAATGATTGTATCATGTTCAGTTCTCACGTCTCAGGAATGATTCTGGACTGCTTTGGAAAAGACAATTCTCTAGAACGGTCACCTGTTATACTAATTTTGGATTAGGTTTGATGTGGTGAGGTCTTGGGGTCCATAATACCATTAGTAACAACTGCTCAATTACAGAAGCATCACGATACCAGATTGTGTTATAGTTGCAGAGGTAGCCTTAGGTTCTGACAATTGACTCCTATAATCATACGGTTGGTTGGTTTGTTTCAGATGTTGAGGGCAGAATCCCAAATCGAAGCTAAAATAAACCTCAAATTGTGGTCAAAGTTATATAAAAAGAACAAAATACAAAAATGAATAACATATTCACTCCTACATTCATTTCAAAGTATCAAACATAGCATTTGTAAAAAAGACCATAAAATTATAATAGGATTCTTGCGAGTAAGTGCTATATCTGTTAGCGAGGATGGCCAACAAGAATAAAACTTCCCCTAATAATATGTGAATTCACCGTGAATTGGGGGGTTGCTGTTCGCATTGCCCTCCCTAATAGCCATAGAATCAAAGGGACATGGGTGATAAGGGGTCAAGCATATCACATCATTTGTGACAAAAAAAAGGACCACAAAAATTAAGAGATGGGTTATATGGTACAGCAATTAGATTTGCTGTGCGTTATGATGCAGAATGTTATCCTACTAAGGCCTTGTTTAGATCCATTTTTTTTTGGATTTTGACACTGTAGCACTTTCGTTTTTATTTGACAAACATTGTTCAATCATGGAGTAACTAGGCTTAAAAGATTCGTCTCGCGATTTACAGACAAACTATGTAATTAGTTTTTATTTTTATCTATATTTAATGCTCCTTGCTCCATGCATGTGCCGCAAGATTCGATGTGACGGGAAATCTTGAAAAGTTTTTGGTTTTGGGGGTGAACTAAACAAGGCCTAAATGCACAACCAAAGCTACATGGTACGAAATGACTACATTGCAGGATATGTGATCATAAATGAACGGATTGAATTCAAATTGATGGTATACAACATACGCTTTCAAAAGCGATGCTATACATGAGATCCAACCTAGGAGGAACTCAGTGGTTTTTCATTAAGAAGAAAATAGGCATCCAAATTCAGTCCAAGACGGGATTTGAACTTGGGTGGTTGGGTGCATTGTCACACCTCTCACCCAACCAGTTGAGCTAGACTCACTTCCTAAGCAACCCTATACATGATAGGGATAGTGTGGCACCAATTGAAAAAAAAGCTAGTCCTATAGCGATATATAGTCAAATAGATGCTTTGGACATTCAACAAAGTAGGCACCAGCACGTAGTGTAACTTTACGGCATGATGACAAGGAGAAACAGTGTCCACCCAATCTAAGGTCAGATAAAGCAATAGAAGAGACTTGAAGGAAGAACATCCAAGTTTAGCTTTGGACAGGAGCATGTGAAAATTAGCATTCATATACTTGAATATCTAGAAAATCAATCTCCTTTTACTACTATTATTATTATCATCATCATTAGTTTTGTTTTACATACATTCTACACATATATATCACCTTTGTTTCATCTATAGCCTAACCAGACTTGGTTTGGGCAAAATATCTGGCTGTGTTGCTGTTGTTGTACTACTTTGCAGAAAATTAACAGCATGACACTGTCCATCCATTTGCAGGCATGCCACTGTAGAACAACCCATGTTTTGCATTGTGGTGCATATGGGAGCTCGATATTTTGCAATCGCACAGAAATAGCATCCCATGCCTCCTTAGTATACTAGAACAGTTAGTTGTTTTACAGCGGTATACGTATCAGTATTCGGTAATTAGAAACTCAAACAGCATATCTATATGTAAGAGCTCATCATGAAGATTAGCACACTAGAAAACAGCATACCTGCAGCAGCCGCTTCGAGAAAGCAGCAACTCTCTTTAACATTACATCATTCTTCATCGCCTTCACCAACAGCCCAAGAAATAATTCCGGCTGAAATATGTAAGACATAATGAATCAGATAAAATATTGTGAGACACATAAAGGTACAAGGATGCAGAGTTCAAAGCTATTATCTAGGTAAGGGCACTTTTGGGTAATCAAACATAGTTGTGATGGAACACATCCAATTCAAATTCTTAAAAAGGTAAAACCAGGAATACTCCAGAATGCACATAAGAAAGGAACCTTTGAGGAAGTAACAGCAGCAGGACTCAAGAGCTTTGCGTATAATGCACGGTAGAAACGGTCACTTGCTATCTGATTCTTTGTAGATATTTGGAACAAAAGCATCAATGCCTGAACACCAACATTGAAATTCTCTGCGTGAACCTACATGAAACCAAAATGATTAGTTTAGGAAAGCTTTATCCAAAAAATACAAACTTAGCAAGGTACTTCATAACATTATCTTAAAGAACTCACCAATCTGAAAAGAATAGGTGTCTGCACTTCCACAATATCGTCAACTTCTGAGCTCGCAACATATGGTAATGCCCTATTTACACCCTGCATATGATGAAAGAATTAATAAATGAACTGCGGAAACAAATCAAGCACCAGTTTGAACAAAAATAAGCAAAGACAAGGTGTACAGGCAAGGTGCTGATGGGACATAAATAAGAAACAAATACAGGGGTCTGTAGAGTGGTTACATACAGTTAAAAGTGCAGAGAGGAGTCTGGAGTCCAGCTCCAAATCTGATCCTGCTGTTGAACCCACTTCTTTGTTTCCATGGGATCTGGAGTCCTTTATCTTGTTTATCTTGTTATTCCCTCCCTCTATTTTTCCATTTTCTACCTTTTTCTTGCTATCCTTGCTATATGTATCTCCTTTGGTATCACCAGAGCTCATTAGTACCTAGCATAATTGTGCAACAGAACAAGAAAAATTGAGTTATCCTTTCTCTCAAACCTTGGAAGTAGTACAGCAAAAGATGTCAAAATGAGACAAACCAAATGGCAAAAAAGAAATGAATTACAGCGTGTATTCCAGGAAAAAAAACATCTTAAAAAAATAGCATGTGTTTTTGCATACTTCAGTAGTTACAGAAACACTAGTACATGGCAAAAAGATGTGACCAAAAAGCAAAACCAAAAGATGACAAGATCAAGCCCAAATTACATATGATGACTGGACAGCAATAATTACTAGTGAAACACATCAACTTGATGCTGGCAATGTTCCAAGCACCAAAACAAAGCACGACCACATGTTCAGATTACAATATAGTCACTATCCCCACCACACCTGAGTGACACTTTTTACCAGTGTGTTCCCCTCCCTAGAGGATCATGCCCATCTATGTTCCACAATAGCACCTTCCATGTGCTACACAGACTTCCCCACTGACCAAACCACAAAATGCTCCTGAAGGTAACTTAAACTCGTACAAGAGATGCCCATGTGATGGGTAATAAAACTTAAATAATGGAAGACAAAGGCTAACAAATTATTCACACAGTAAGCATAAACAACTATACAAAGCTGAAATGCATTCAAACCTTGAACAGCGCAATGTAGACATCCACCAACCGTTTTGCAATTTTAGGCCCATCTGCCTTGTTTGTAAGAAGAATCTGGCTCAAGAAATTGACCTGTAGAGATCCCACCAGTTAAAGGGCTAAAAATCATGATGTAAATCATATTTCTAACAATTAGATGGCAGTTTTGGTAGATAACTCAGTAAAATCCAATATTAATGAATGAAGATGCTGTCTATGAAATTTCTGAAACAATACTGGCATAGAAAGTGCTATTAACAATTACATACAGCCTGGTACTTCGCCCTAAGCCCAACATGTGGTCTGAAGAGAAAAGAATCCACCTCATCTATCACGACCATCTGTAAATTGAAACAGTTCAAAGAGATCAGTATGAGTTTTATGTGCAGCTTCGCATGCAAAATATTACATAATTAGATTAAAACAAAAAATCTGTCATACCAGAACCCCACAGCATTTACCTTCATATTAGGATGAGCAGCCAGGAGACATGTTAACAGATATGCAGCACTCGATGCTGCTCTCCTTTCAGGATCGCCAAGCTGCAATAGATATTTTGCAACAAAAATTAGCAAAATTATGCCTCTCCTAGTAAGACTTTAGGAATTGTTGTTCATAAAAAATGTATTTTATTTTTCGTGTTTTCAAGCTAGATCATAACAGTTCTACATATATTGATATAAAAAAGGAAGAGCAATAAAATGGAGTTGCATAGTGTACAAAAAAGGTATCTCACTTTGTTAACGAGAGCTGTGAGCAAACGACGTTCCTGTTCTGACTTACTTTTCAAGAGCATGAAAACCGTCTGCAATAAACAAAAATACAAAATAGACATGATCAAAACTACATTCATCATCACATAAACAATGGAGAAAATGGAAATGTTATGTAGGTCCACATATTTAAATGTTGCAAGAAGAGAGAGGCAGGAATGTCAGCTTGATCAAGAGAATTGGCACATGAAAGGAAAGTGCCATGTGTGATTTACACCTTGCCATTTACACTCACTTTGAAGTTATATCCTAAAATGTTGTCACTGATTGAGTGATCCGATTGTAAGCTCCTCCATAAAAGGGAGCAAGGATAAAGGAATAAGCCACGCAAGAATTCAACCTACCTCTCTCTACCTCTCAATGTGCCATGTTTCTATAGGCTCCGGGGAGGCGAGGTCAGCAAGACAAGGAACTTGCTGTGCTGTCAAGCTTCACCACACCTCCACCGCCAAGTGCCGACAACAGAAAAGGCTAGAGCGTTTGCATCAAGGTCCCAAGATTGCTATAGCGCATGCCATATTATGTTGTTTGCCCCTTGGCAGATTAGTAAGTTAAGAGACTGAGGGATTTCCATCACTATCTTCTACATATGGTTCATTATTAGATTACATCTCCCTGGATGCTTCGGACACAAAGTACACCTCTCTGTATAAAGAGAGGATGTTATCAGGCATTAGCATGTAAGAGCATCCCCAACCGTTTTGCATAGTTCGTTTGGCAAATGAGGGAGTTTGCCAAGTCCTAAATAAATATAACAAAAGTGAAAAGAGGCAATCTCCAATGGTTTGGCATTAATCACTTGGCAAAAAAGAAAATCTGGTGGCGGGAGGAGGGAGGAGTCGCGCAACCACCCGCGGGGGCGACGGATTTCGCGCGAGGGACGCGATGCCAAGCGCGGAGGGGCTTGGCATATATGGAAGTCCTTCCCCTCTATTTGCCAAGTTAACAAAATTGCAAAGCCCAATTGCCAAACCGTTGAATAGGTGTTTTTTAGACTTTTTTGCAAATACATGAATGCAAAGCCTATTTGCCAAACGGTTGGGGATGCTCTAAATCAATGAACAAGCCTCCCCACTATTGCTCCGTTGCGCTTGTGGCCAACAAGCCATCCATCCCATAGTGATGGTGTTACATGTAGTGAAAATCATCATGAATCTCAAACAGATCCAATGAACTCCAGATGGTTCCCAAAAGTTGCAGACAGAATATGCACTTAAGATTTATATAACAAAAGAAGTCAATTCGATTTTATACTTACCACAAAGTACTGCAAGGACAAATACAGTTTCCGAGAATGGCTAGCTCCAACAATATACATTATGTATGGTTAGAAAATGGAGTTCGAACTTTGGTTTGTATAGGCTATTAAGCTTGTGATAGTTTTGATGGGTGTAAAATGGTGGGGCCCAGCTTCTTGAGGATGTGCTGGGTTAAAGATAATGTTGTTAGTTTGTTCTATATCTAAATTGAGTCTTACTATCATAGAGAGACTATGGGCTAATTTCACTTAATTGAGAAGGAACACAAGAAGTCCCTTTACTATCTCTGACACTGACACCAGTACAACCCCGCAGTCCTAAAACTTCCTACAGCAGGCTATCCCCAGCTTCCTATATGATAATAAAAACATGTCCATTCATGTCAAGAAAAATAATCTAGAGTTGTAAAGAAAAATCAGTAGTAGTTGAATGGTATGCAAGTCCTACGTCTTAGAAACCAAGCCTAAGTACTTTAAATTCATATACGAAAGGTATGGCAATTTCTATGCACCTTTAATTCATATTATAGAACATCTGAAAATGTATTTCTGTTTTCCTAGAACTACTATCTTGTATTCAATCTTCCATGTTTGCCAACTGGTTACAGGAAACAATTGTACATGCACCAATAATGATACAGCTCTCCTGCGATTTTGTGCAATGGTACATGCACCACAAGTTGCCCAATCAACTTTGTTATACGGTATGCTGACATGTAATTTTATCCTGAGATAATGTACAGTGCATAGTCATAGAAAATGCGGTTGAAGGCATTGACCCTCGTTCTGGGTAGACCTGAGCAAATTGAGCCCAGCCCAGCCCGAAATACTGTTTTAAGCTATTTTACACTATAAAATTCATGGGCCGCCCCCAGGCCCAGGCCCGGCCCAAAAAATGAGGCCCAACTTGCCCAGTGGGACGGTCATGGGCGGGACCTTTTCAGCCCAAAATAACCAGGATTTTTCAGCCTAGCCCACAAAATGCTCAGGTATAGTTCTGGGACTGTCGTCCCTGACCCGACTTGACCCGAGTATGCGGGGTCATTTGCAACCCACCCATGTAAAAACCTCTCTCAAGTAGTGTACCATATTTCTTGATCCTGTTCCTTATCCCCATCGACCCAGGAACTATGTGACTACGGTACAGTGTCAAAGTAAGTTTTCACAAAGATAAAAGATTACACAACTTGAGCTAACCTTCATTGCTTTGTCCTTAAGATTTGGCAGCATATCTTTTACCGCATCCTCCAATGCCATAACAAACCTTTCATATCTGCAATAATATTAATATGAGCATTAAAGTTGAAAGCGGGCATGATAATGATAAAATCATCAAGGACATAAAAGATTATTTTATCTTGATGCATTCAAAAGTTCATGCAGACGAATGTCTAATAGTATACTCAACATATGGTTCCACCAAGGCCACATATTTCATAGTATAAGTTACCAATTAATCCAGTTAGACATTTTCTTGTGCAAGCAATACCAAAATTATCTTGGTATATTAGAATAAAACACCAACACACCAATGAAGGGGCATGTATAACACTGGTAATTGAATTTCGAAAACATATATAGAAGGGAAAGATCTTCATTGCATAACAGTGTTAAACTAAGCCACACTTTTTTCCGACAAAATGTTTTTTTTTTAAAGAAGAAACAATTGCTAAATTACATACTTTCTGTTGATGTATATGTTACCAAGCTGTTATTAGTTCCTGGTGAGTGGTGTTCTTTGCAAATGTACATCACATACTCTTCGTAGACTTGACACTTGCGTCTAGGGTCAATACAACAAAGCATTTAACTGAAATGCATGTTAACTAGTAAGGTGTAATCCAGTGAGAAATACCTCTGTTTTAAGCAGTCCTCCCAATGCCAGAAGAGCAGAAGTGAGTAACCATCTTTTGTTTCAGGTAAAACGTCAAGCGGGCGCTGGATAAGACTTTTCAGCTTACGATCAGGCAATAACCTATCAGGCAAATGAACAAATAACTAACAAGACACAAAGAAAACAACACAGTAAATACGAAGAAATTGATGTTTATGGAAAAAAAATAGTGTAGCACAGTAGCTAATGTTCTAAAGAGTAATTTATGACATCCATCAACCATCACTCAGTCACTTATTAGCATGCAGCATACTTTATGCAGATGAACTTTTATGTATTGCAACCTGAAAAGGTATTATAAAGCAACTAGAATAAAAAAATCATTTTTATCTATACCTAGGCAGCCAGATTCATCATTGTAACCCACCAGCAATTTATTATGTAACTTTTCTGTCTGTACTCTGTAACCTTTTAGTACTTTGGTTCTGTAAAATTTTCATCATATAAACCACAAGAAGTTAAAGCCAAATATCTGCGAAATTCTTCCATTATAGAGGTTAAGCACAAGGTTAGTGATTCACCTATGTGGTCTGACCTGTTGAAGATTAAAGACATTTATCTACAAGGCAGGGGAATCTCTATTAAAAACGGGGAGATAACAAGATTCTGGCAGGACCCATGGTTATATGAGGAACCTTTAAGTTCTTATGCACCGCTGCTATTTGAGTTATGTGAAAACAAAAATATAACGGTTGCATGTGCTTTGAAAGGTGACCCAATTCTTTTTAGGAGATGGTTGCATATTGAGATTAGAAATGAGTGGGAGAGAATTTGGGAGGATGCCAGTAAGTTCCAGTTAGAGGAACAGGAGGACATTGTTGTTTGGAATATGGGAAAAAACAATAAGTTCACGGTTAAATCAGTTTATAATGGGCTTACTAAAAATGATTGAGGACTCTCTCATAAAAGAATTTGGAAGGGCAAATTCCAGAAAAAATTAAGATCTTTTTATGGTTGTTGTCTTGTAATGCTTTGTTAACTAAGGATAATTTGCGAAAAAGAAAATGGATGGGTGATCCTAGCTGTGCTTTCTGTGACTGTCTTGAATCTACTTCTCACCTGTTTTTTCAGTGTCCTGTGGCATGTGTGATTTGGGCTATTATTGCTAAATGTGTTGGCGCAAATAACATTCCGACGAATATAGAACAATGTTGGCTCTGGTGTGAGAGATGGTTGCCTTTTGGTAAAGAGTTTCATGCTTGGGGGATTGGTGCAATCTGTTGGGCTATTTGGAAGAGTCGTAATAAAGCCTGTTTTGAACAAAAATGCTGAAGAATCCTTTGGAAATTCTTTGTCATGCAAATGCACTTATGGTCTTTTGGGCAGGTTTATATAAAGAGATGGACCAGGAAAAGTTGATTGAAGGAGCTAATCTGATGCTTAAGGTGGCCAAGGAAGTGCTTGCTACACAGGTGGCAAGACATGTGAATCAACTTCTTCAGGATGATCAAGACAACGAACCAGCTGAAGAGTAAAAAGTTTGCTGGAGAGGAAGAAGTGCAATCGTGTCTTAGCATGGGATATGTTAGCCTTTTGTTTTTAGTGAGTTTGAACTTTGCTGTTGCTGGTTCTGTTAAGTGTTCAGCTTTTAGTTTCAGCATCCTGGTTTCGTCTTTTAACTCTGCCTGCAGTTCTCTGGGTGATGGTAGAGCCTCTTCTTGGATTTGGCTGTTTTTAAGGTTTAGGTTATGCTGGTGTTGTCTTTTGTTTTGCTGCTCCTTAGTTCTGTCTTCCTGTAATGGGTGAATGCTGTATTTCCGTTTTCGTAATGGAAATGAGATACTTCTCGAGTGGAAGAAAAAAAAATAAACCACAAGAAAATTTTAGCAGCTTCAAATGCCTATTACAAAGTACATAAAAAACCTTTTAGTGTAGTTCTTAGCATATCAACACTTTTGTCTGAATTTACTAAAATAACATCACTACTAGAATTATTGAAATGTGCAAAATAAACATATGAATGAATCATTTACATCCAACTAGAACTGTCTTGTAGCAAAACCTTTCTGGGAATAGGTATTGCCACACCGAACTGCACACCATTCTCACAAAATTAATGAATTCACATTTAGCTTGGTACAATGAACCAGACTCAAGAAGCATGGCCCAACATATAATTGAAGTTGCTTATGACGTAAAAAATACTAGGGGTATGCATGGGTTGAACAACCCACATGACCAAAACCCAATCCAGTCCACGAGAAAGATTAATACATGGGTTGGATTGGATTGGGTTAGACCTGTTAGATCCATGGGTTATCTACCTTCCACACATATCACCATGGAAGTCGCCAACACCGAGCATGATGCAGTCGCTAGCCCAATGTCGTCAACGATCGTGCTACCAAGAACGCGTGGTGGGTGTCTAGGGCTGTGTCTGAGCTGTCACTGTCAGTCATCCAATCGATGTCGTCAACCCCGTCACCAAGGAGCTCGATGGTGCGTTCAGCATCTCCGCCAACGTCATCCCCATCACCGACAAAGACTCCCGCATCCACAGCTATGACAAGACACAAAAGGGCTCCCTAATAAACGTCTCCTACAAAGTCCATGGTCTGACAAGGACGACATCGGCGTGATCGACCAGACCTACTGCTCAGACTACGTCAACATGCTTGACATAAGCGCCGAGATGCCCATCATGGGCCCATCCACCAGTTTATCCACTTTTAACGCGCCAGAAGTACACAAATGCATCATGGGCCTCGACCCACCCCCTCATGAGATTGTAGAGCCCCACCATGCCACTTGCCACATCACTCGGACACGATGAGCACCACGCCGTCAACCGTCACACGCACGACTCCTTGGCCAGGAGCACGTGGAAGAAGTCGCTCGTCGCGTTCGCGCATGTCTGGGACACCAGGTCAGTGGCCTTAGGTCTAGGCTTGTCGGCGGCGGCGAGGAAGGCCGCTACACAGCAAATGAGTGCTCAGTGAGCTCCAACAAGGTCATCGTCATTCATGTTGCTCTGTAGCTAGCTCATAGTGCTCTCTATGGACCTAAATGGTGCTCTTTGCAGAGATCATCATTCCCTGCCGCCACTCTGCATCAGATCCACATAACCCAGCATATCCACCCAATCCAAACCCAACTAATACATGTATTCACGGGTGGGTCAAAAATCCATCTAAACCCACCCCCACACAGTCCTAAAAATAAAGCAGTAGATTGCTGTTAGCAGGAGCATTTTAATCCTTCATTTTTCATATTGCACAATCAAGCTCTGAGCATAATGTGTGTAATAATAACATAGGGTACGAATCAGATCAGAGAAAATAAAAAATCCTGCCAAAAGAGGGGCAGAGAAATGAATGGTGCAAGATGGGCTAGTAAACCAAAATTTCAGGAACTAACAAATTACTATGGCGGCGTTAAAACATATAATTTACAATTGGGTATTACACATGTTGTTTGGGACGATATATAGGATTGTAGAGCTTCACATGAAATGGTACAGTAAGCAAAGAAACCCCTGCATACAAAGGGTAATTAACTGTAATACATAGTTTGCATCACTCAACAGCAAACATCATGAAGATTGGTATAAAATGCTGTAAAGAACAAATAAATTTTGTGTACTAGCAAAAGCACAACGAAATTTCAGAAAACATGAGAAGATGCTAACCTCATGAGAAATAACTCCTTAATCGCATCGAATCCTGTGAACGCATACCTCTTACCAACTTTTGATGTTACCATACCTGTTGTCAATTTTTTTCAACAAATAAAATGATTTTCTTAGCATGTTCATGAGAGCACAAAAAAGGGATATCATCAAAACCGTTATGATGTGAAAGCCTTGCTATACTGAAGAAACCAAATAGTACGATGGCTCCATAGAAAGCAAATCTTGGCTTGTTGAATCTAGTTCCAAAACCTTTCAAAACATCTAGCTTAATGTTTTTCTAGTATAAAAGGTCATACTAACTACAATTTGTTCAATATGCATTGCAATGAAGTTAAATAATTCACAATCCTTGCCAAACTGTATAGTCAATTTGTATCTCTTTACAGCCTTTTTTTCAGAGCCAATAGCATTTCAGTAGTGCAACTCACCAAGGAGGGAATCAAGTGCCTTCATGTTGGCAATTGGATTGTCCTCGACAAGACATGTAAAGGCTGACACCTTGTCAGCTGATGTACCAGACTTTGCTGATATCTCCAGGAGCTTCAGGTCACCATGCCCCCGCCTCACGGCATCATATTCCCTCGCATACTGCGCCATGAGCTTCTCTGCCAGCTCTCGTTTCCTCTCCACTATTCCCTGCATCTCCTGGAGCCCCACAGCTGGAGGCACCTGCCTACGCCCTCCCAGGACCCTCGCCTCCAGCTCATCAGCATCAGTGTACCACTGCCCTGAGAGTGCTGCTGCCTTCATCAGCGGGTAATTCGTGTTGACAGCACCAGGTTTGGTGGCAGCATAGGAGTCACGTAGCTCGAGAGGGTGTGGCTTCTTGGTAGGTCTAGGGTTTAGATGGGGGTTTGCGGTGTTATCAGGGTTTTGATGGGGTTGTTTGGAAGGAGGTTTTGAGGATTTATTCATGGGGCCGGACTTGCGGAAGTCGGAGTCATCGAAGCCGCCCTTGGAGTCGCCGGCGCCAGGGAGGAGGCCGAGGGAGGAGGCGAATGTGGCGACGTCAGACTTGAGCGCGTCCATGTCCTCCCCATCACCTCCCTGGGCCGAGGGCTTCTTCGCTTTCTTGGTGCGCTTCGGCTTGGGGGTCGGCTCCGCCATGGATAGATGCGGCGGGAGCGCTGCTTGCAGTCGGGCACAGAGATAGGACAGGGAAACGGAGGTCAGAGGAGACAACCAGCGTCCGAGAGTAACTCAACTGGCGAAATCGGAGGTTCTGGGGAGATGGGGGAAGCACCAGCGTGCAACGATGAACAGAGGCGACGGTGTGCGGCGGGCGAGCAACGTTACCTGAGCTGAGTTGGGGGAGAAAAGAACTCGGGGGTGGCGACTGGCAACGGTGGTGGGGAGGGCGGCGGCGGCGCCGCGGCGGGGCGTGCGAACAGCAGGGTCCGGTCCTGAGGGTTAGAGTGGTTTTTTGGGCCGGCTTGCTGTGCGAACAGTCCATTTACAAGCTGAGCAGGCGGCAAGCTGGGAAAAAAATAGTCGAGATGGTCTTTTTTAGGGATAGTCAAAATGGTTCTACGGTGAATTCCTGGCAGTAGGTAAAATCGTAGAGAATCGTTAGAAAAAAGAATTACAGTATAAATTTAGGTCATATTTGAATTAGAGACAGAAGTTAGCTGCTAATAATTAGCTGTTAAATTCAAACAGGTCTGACTAATATCTTAGCTAATTGTTAGTTGAATACCAAGTTAACAACAACTATTTTACCACATGAACAAAACTAGCTAAGATTGATTGTAGCCTATTAGCTACCTAAGCTAATGGATCTAAATAGGGATTTACAAGAACTACGACTCCTATATAAGATCTTAGATAGTGTTTGGTTCAATTTGTACAGTATAAACTAACTTAGATCATGTTTGGATTAGAGAGATAGGAGTTAGCTACTATTAATTAGCTCTTAAATTCAAACATGTCTGACTAATAGCTTAGCTAATTGTTAGCCAAATACCAAGTTAACAACAACTAATTTACCACATGAACAAAACTAACTAATAGCAACTAAGATTGATTGTGGCCTGTTAGCTACCTAACTACTACTGTCAGCTAATTGATCCAAATAGGGATTTAGAAGAACTAAGACTCCTATATAAGATCTTAGATAGTGTTTGGTTCAATCTGTGATTAAATGGTAATAAAATTAGGTCTAATGTAATAAGAGATGAGATCAATCATTTTAGTCTTTATTTGATTTTGCAATGTAGCAGTATTGATACAATTTTCGTCAGCAATACAATGATCTAGATATGCTCCGACATGACCCTCTTGATTTGGGTTATTGAGCAACTTGTGGGGTGTGTACAATTGTCTTTTACAATTGTTTCTTGTAATCTGTTATTAAACTTGGAAGGTTGAATACATGATAGTAGTCATTGGAAAACAGAAATATATCTTCAGCAAATTTATAATAAAATTATTATGTTTATTTATGAATTATTAAAGGTGCTACTGATTTTTCTTCTTTAAATACAACTTTGGATTATACTCATATTATTTTTCTCAACTTGAATGGGCCTAGGCTGTTTGAAAAGCAAGCCCAAATAAAGAGTGGAGAGAGGCCCATCCTCTCCATCTTATCTCGCTCCCAAACCCCAATTATCCGCTTCTATCCACAGTCGCTAGCCGCTCCAACGGCAGCCATGGCTTCCATCACCCTCCTCTCCCTCGCTCCCACCGCTACCTTCCTCCACATCCCGGCCTCCACCTCCTCCTCCCCCTTCGTTGCCGCTCCCGGAATCCTAGCCGGCCGCCGGGCCGCGTCCCGCGCCCTCCCGCTCCGCGCGCGCCCGCCCCGCCGCATCACCGTCGTCTGCAGCGCCGCTGCGGCGGCAGCCGAGGCCTCAGACGCCGCGGCGCCAGTCGAGAAGTTCCGGCTGGACAACCTGGGACCGCAGAAGGGGTCGCGCCGGCGGCCCAAGCGGAAGGGACGCGGTATTGCTGCAGGCCAGGGCGCGAGCTGCGGGTTCGGTATGCGCGGGCAGAAATCGCGCTCGGGGCCCGGCGTCCGGCGCGGGTTCGAGGGAGGGCAGATGCCGCTCTACCGCCGTCTCCCCAAGCTACGGGGCATTGCCGGCGGTGAGTTGCTTCAGTTAAGCCGAAGCCTCCCCTAATGCACTCAATCGAAGCAACTCGCTGAGCTCTAGGTTCAGACAGATGCTTGTCCCACACTCCCACTTCGACATTGCCCATCTGTGATTAAATTCACACGAGGCGTTCACTTAACCAGTTGAACTATACATCGTGTTGTTACTTGTGAGAGCCCATCAAGATTCAAGATTATGCGGGAATGCAGCTATGCAAGTGATTGAGAAGTTGCCTGATGTGAGTTCCACCATGGCTTTTCAGGAATGCACATTGGGCTGCCGAAGTATGTGGCATTCAATTTAAAAGACATAGTGCGTGGTGGATTCAAAGATGGCGACGAAATCTCACTGGAGACCCTGAAATCACGGGGTCTGATCAATCCATCAGGCAGGGAAAGGAAGCTTCCACTGAAGGTATAACTTTTGTTGATTAACCTTTTGTTGCTTTATTAAAACTTGTTTTGTGCAATGGTATTTGTGATATAGGAGTTGACACATTCCAAAATATGAATGCCTTCATATTCAAGGGTTTAGCTTAGGTCTTGGCCAGTGAGAACTTTTCTTTAAGAAGACAACCTTATTGTACCCCAGATTTGAAGCAAGAATGAAAGTGTTTAGTGCTTTGTCGTTAGATTGAGTGGTCAGTTTTCTTACTTTGTACTTCTTAAAGGTTGCTGTATCGATTCTGAATTAGCCTGTGATAATGGTAGGTACCAAGTTTAGCCACTTGAGTTAGAAGTCATCTGTTAGAACATGCAATACCGGATCAAGTTTTTTGGCTGTTTCTGTTAGATGAGCACCACTTGGAGTGTTGAATGGCTTTTGTTTGTACAGTTTGGAATTATTCCCATTGTCTGTTCATTGGATTTACAGTATATTCTACAGTAACTATAAACTTCCATATCTGCCAACATAAACATGAAGTGGCATGTGCTATAACATTACTCTATTTCTACCTGTTAGTTTCTGCAATCAGCTTTTGTCTGACCTGCATGTTCACTTTTTGTTCACCTGTTTGTAGATCTTAGGAGATGGGGATGTATCGGTTAAGTTGAATATCAAGGCTGGAGCGTTTTCAGCTTCGGCTAAAGAGAAGCTTGAGGCAGCTGGTTGTTCCCTGACTCTGTTACCTAAACGGAAGAAATGGCTTTCACAAAATTATCTGAAGAACCAAGCCCGTGCAGAAGAGTACTTTGCCAAGAAAAAAGGTGGTGCTGGTGAATCTGATAGCGGCACTGTGTAGACTTCCTATGTGATGTACTCCTCTTCTCTTTCTTTTAGCATATGCTTATTGCTCCCCTTTTTGTTCTTAATTTTTTGTGTACCATGAATTTTGTATCTATGTCATGCAATTATTTCATCCCATCTTGTAAGTTGCGACCAATATGACTGTGTAGTATGCCATAGTGCTCTCTGAAGATCTGTTTCAAAGAAAGCCTGCAATCATATGTATAAGAAGAAACCCAGAGATCAGGATGAGTGTAAATCCAGTTCAAAAGAAAAAGATCAATTTATAATACCAGAGTCTGTGCCCTTATATAGCTATTAGGCCCTGTTTGAATTACAACCCAGGCAACTTGCCTGTCGCGAGAAGCTTTCCCAGGCATCCAATTTTGGACGCCTGGGGCTTCGGTTGATGCCTGGGCGAGCACAGTTTGTCTGTTTGAATTACATCCCAGGCACGAGCAAACAGGCCCAATTTCTAGATGCCTGTGTCTTGATGCTGTTAGCTGAAGCATCCATCTGACCATCTGTCTATAGCAGCGAATACTCGATACATCATTCTTAGTATTGTCTTTTTCTCCTGTGGTGCTACAGTATGATCAATGCTTATTTTGTTTAAAGAATTTGTATTATTATCTTACCTATAATATAAAAGGTGTTGGGTACCATAATAAGGGATACCCAAATCAGAGCAATAAAAACACAAAACAAACACACTAACCACAATTAGCAGGGCCTCGGACGCAAGTTCCGACTCGCCCGACCCCTCAGGGCCTCGGACGCAAGTCCCGACTCGTCCGAACCCATCCAGGCTCGGGCGCCGGACCCCACTCCGCCTGGGTAGCGAGACTTCCGCCGTACGGCGCCCATACCCGCGACACGACAGACGCGACGGCTTCCATATCACGGCAGGGCAAGGCGATGACTATTCCAACCACTCTGGTCACTGTACCCTTACCTCTTCCACTGTGATGTACTGTCTCACAGTAGGAAGGGAATGGGAGAGGCTAATCAGCACCACTATTTGAAGTCATTTCCCACTATTGACAGTGACGGCGCCCCGACCTCCACGACTCCTACAGGGCTCGGCAACGCTCCACAGAAACAACCATACTGCCGACCATCCCCCAAGGACGAGATGGACCAGCTTCAACAGGGTCAGGACTGGGGTTTCACCATCCAGTAAAAGAAATCTACTCTTGTAAAAAACCTGTCTTCCCCTTGAGACTATAAAAGGGGAGCCAGAGTTCACAACTAGGGCGGAGACTAGAACACACACATATACGCACAACACCCTTTCACAGAGCAGCACTCCACACTCTGTCGTTCACCAAGCCGAGACCTGGGACACGTCCCTCTCTCGAAATCTGCTTGTACCCCCTACTGCAAGCATCTTTGGGTGCAAGGATATACAGGATCCCCGATCGCACTGGACGTAGGGCATTCTTGGCCCGAGCCAGTATAAACTCCTGTGTCACACTTGCATCACCATCCAAGCTCGGTCAAGTCACGCAGACTTATACTTGTTGGTGTCTAGACCACGACTCTAGACGCTGACAAAAGGAATACTGTTTCAGATCTTCATTGATACCCTGATGTAAACCTGTCTTCTTCTTAATCATACATGTTCGCCTTCAATTATTTCTGGGCAAAGATGGGCGTGGATGATGCAGTGTTCATCTTCCAACAAGAATAGCCAGAGTGTACACAGGCACATCACACGTCTTTCTGTGCGCATTTAACAAGTCCTGAAGACTCCATTTCAACGGTACTCACCCTTGGAGCATGCGTGTCTGAAGAAGTTATTTCAGGTTGTTGCTTAGGTGTATAGATTTAAGTTCCCTATTGCAATTGGGAATGCATACTAATGTGTTCTACAAAATTGTAATTCTGTGTAGCACCTATGTTCTATGGATGGACTATGTCACTCTGGTAGGGTCTACAACTCTTTGCTGTTACCAGGATGCACAAGGAACTTTTTGACTTGATCTAACAATGTGGATAATGTGCTCCCTCTAAAAATATAGCAAGCCTTCCATTTAAGGAAACTCTTGATGAATTATATAATCAAGACAAGACTACTACTGCATAGTTTTTTTTATATTTTTTTAAGAACGACGAGGGACAAAGAGTCCCTGCTTGATATATTACCACAGATCCTGGAGGGGTCGCCCGGTGGTGGAGGGTTTTGGACCCCAAAGAGTTGGCTGGGAGCCAGGGAATTACATGGTATAAGAAGCATTAGAGTTACATCGGAAACAAGACCGATAGCTAGTGCCTCTTAAAAAAACTCGACCTGTAGAGGGTAAGACAGTTCTCGGGCATTGTATTAAGAATGTCTTAAGTTAAAGTATAGTGACTTTGACATCTACCACATCAAAGAGGTATATTATAAACATATATTTCATAGTGTATCTAATTAAGTTAATTTCAAGTCCAATGTATTTTTTTTTCTATAAACTTGGTCAAGTTACTATACTTTGGCATAGGACAAAACTGGATCTCTTATATTTCAGGATAGATGAAGTAGTTATCAGTGGTTGTTTGAACTTTATGATAGTATAAGTTGTGGATTTATGCCTTTGAATTCATATGACATTAATGAAATCAATTGAAGCTATATACTAATCTATGATGGATTGACAACACTCCTTTTTTAGAAAAAAAAACTCTTTAGACCTTATTTGTTTGATTCCCAAACCATGGGGTTGAAGAGGATTTTTATTCCATCCCCGATCCAAGTGGAATGGAGGTGATTGAAGGGGATTTAATCCCCTATAAAAGATCGACAAGATTTAATTTTTTTTTGTAGTTTTCATTAAGTTTTAATAACTTGGAGTTCAGATGTTTGAATGTTTCAAGTGATCTCGGATGGAACATCCTATATCAAAGGTGTATTACTCGACGAAATTTAAAAATTTTGTAGTTGAATTCTTTTATCTAATATTATTAGAAGCTGAAGATTTCAATATAAATTTTGTACATGTGTCATTTGGTTTTTAGACAACTCCTTGTGTGCCACTCGGTGACTAAGGGTGCTAACCAGAAAGTTAATACCCACTTGATGGAAGTGACATCAGAGGACAGAAAAAATTTAGATGTTACAGTGAACTTTTGGTACGTACAGATCAACCATCTTTTTTATTGATACATAGGGGATCATCTCTAAGTCTCCAACATACTCATCTAGTTATAATTCCCGATATCCGTCCATACCGAAATAGTTTATAAATATTAAATGAATAATCCATATATGAGTGTGGAGAATTTGTTTTTTTATAAGTGTGGAGAATTTGTGTATGTAATGTATCGACGCATCTGGAACTATCAATATTGGACTCGAAATCCCAGAAAGAAATAAATGTTCTTATATGTTACGATCTGATCTAATTTCATCCCTATTTGGAATGCATGTAACTAATTGTTATTTCCTTGTCAACGCATCATGCTACTTTGATGTCAAATGATAAATGTTTCATGCCACTGATGAAAGGAATTCCAGGCACAGGGATCCTACCTTGCTCATGAGTTGTGTGTGACAGGACAGGATACGAATGTTTGATGCGGCCATGGCACAAATTTTGTGGCAGAAAGTTAGCATTCGTTGCTTATTGTTGTCAACTCTTGCCCAGAAGAAAAAGGATACCTAGGTTTCTGTTTTTTTTCTAAAGACCCAGGCTGTTTTTTGGTCATTCATTGGCACTGTGAACACCGCATCAACAGTACATGTGCACCATCTGTGTGTTGCTTATATGATGCTTGTCAAATTTATCGTGCAATGCGTGTGACTCGCAAGACCGAATTCAGTTGTGGTCACGATATCTCGCAGTGTGAAGTGATGGCGGAGGAATGACGAGTCAATTTCTACTCTGCTTTAAGTTCCCCCCAAAAAAATTACTCTGCTTTATCATACATGGATGATGGATGGGGCCATTGGGCCGCGGCAGTACCGGTACATGCAGGAGAATCATGGCAGCCTTGGTTACGGACTCACGGACTCACGGTCACGGGCATGGCAGTATGGCACCATCAAAAGTACGTACGCGTAGTTCCATAAAAAAAAGTACGTAGGCGTAAGTTAAGAGTGCAGCAGTACTGCACCATAGTCCGTAGCTTTGTACGTATAGTGTTAACAGCTGAGTTTGCGACTGTTCCCTGGTTTAGAAAATTATGATCGAAAGTAAGTATTGATTGTTGATTTATTATGAGAGAAAAATATTATTAACTGAAAGTCGGATAGAAAAAATAAACGAACGAAGCTAGGACGATATATGAGCTGAGAGAGAAATGCTGCTACTCGGGGTATCGAAACGATGCAAATATACAGTCCCAGGGCGAGATTTGCTAGTCTACAATCCAAAGTTAATGCTTGACAACGCTGTTTCTTCTTCTTCTGATAGTAGTTGATCACCGAACAGTGAAGTGAGTAGCCAGGTCAAACCAGCAAGCCCGACCCTGCCCGACACTTGCCAAGCTCAACTGAAAAAAAAAAGAAAGAAGAAAAATGCGCCCGCTGGCGTGGCAGCGGAGCGACCGATCGACCGAGCCTCCGGCGAACTGGAACAGTGGTACCTGGCGCCGGAAAGGGGTCTCGGCGTCTCGCGCCCGTCTACCCGTTTTCCCTTTCGCAACCTCCACGGGACGGCGGGACCGGCCCGTGCCGTCCAGCCGTCCAGCACCCCGGAAACAGCGACGCGCTCGCCGGTGCCGCGCGCCTCAATAACTTCCGCTCCCTTTCGCGCCAACCGAGCAACGACCCCCGGCGGAGCGGTGGCAGACGGGAGAGAACGGGGGCTGGCGCGGCCGCTCTCGCTCAACCGACACCAACCGGGCGCCAGCCAACGCATTTAACGCCTCCCAACCACGACAGGGTCGAGCGACTGAGGCAGTGCAGTGCAAGCTAGCTGCCGGCCGCGCGACGCCACCCCCAGTCCCCACCGGCCACCCATCTCTTTCAGCAACCGCGCCCGCGAGCGAACCCCAGGTGCCAATCTGCCATGCCGGCTACTCGGCTTTCGGCTCCTCCCATGGGATGGCCGCTGGCCGGCCGCCCAATAACTGCGACCACAACCCAACCACTGAAGACTGAGAACCACACCACACGATTTGGGCCTTGTTTAGTTTGGGAAAATTTTTGGATTTCGCTACTGTAGCACTTTCGTTTGTTTGTGGCAAATATTATCTAATCATAGACTAACTAGGATCAAAAGATTCGTCTCGTGATTTACAGGTAAACTACGTAATTAGTTTTTGTTTTTGTCTATATTTAATGCTTCATGCATATGCCGTAAGATTCGATGTGATGGGGAATCTTGAAAAATTTTGGAAACTAAACAAGGCCTTGGTTGTCACCAGAACACAGCTGCCTGACTCGGCTGCTGCCAGCCGTTGAAACCGTGGATGGCCGAGTCCGGCACGCGACATGTCATGGCGTGGCCGAGAGCGTGATGTGAGGATCACGGCCATGAGGTCATGGCTGATGATCATGAGTGCAGAGGAGCTCCAAGGATGTTGTGAGGTGGAGCAGGAACAGAGGTGCTTCGCGAAGCCTGCCTTCAAGGAAGAGAGCCAGTTGCGGGAAGGTTGTCGCCATGCCAACTGCATTGCATTTAACTTGGTGGGAGTACTAAAAAAGAGCTTGGGACTTTTCTTAATGGTACGGCAAATATGGACACCAGGCGGGGATGTGAACGTGTGCAAGCCTGTCAACGTCAGCAGTCGTCTCGTGTAGAATGGGAGCATGAGTTGGCAGTTGTACAGGATTAGATGGCCTTCAATCAGTATGCCTCACCCAGACCCAGGAGAAAAGAAAAAACTGAGGGTCAGCATGAAGAACAGCAGGGGGGGGGGGGGGGGGTGAGGTGAAGAGAAGGCTCTGAATCAGCGTGCAAATGCTAAGTGCATGGCCCTAGTGAACGCATTTTTAAAAGACTTGTTTTCTTGTTAGAAATGGATAGATCATGAGTAGCTCGTGTTAAACAAGTGTCAGCGATTGCCAAGCATTAATCAACGCTATCACAGGCCCATGTGTAATCTCAATGATACCCCATCGCATCACTTGATCCCAACCAATCTCCACAGGATAAACTTTTCTACAAGTGACAAGAAACTAACAAGCAGACACGATTGGTTCAACTATCAGGAGAATGCATGTATCCCTTTCACCGGTTACAACATGGATTACACTTTACAAGTGCTCGACTCCTCATTCAAGTAAATTCCAATCACCCAGTCCCCTGGGAGATGACAATTCTGACAGCACGCCAACGCTACACATCCAGCAAGAGCTAATTTAATTAATCTCCCTGTGATGATCATTCGTCGTGTGATACTAGCTTGCAACAATCAGAGTATATATGGATCTTTCTTCTTCTTTTTACCATTTTTAATAGCAAAGAAAAAAGGAAGAGAAGAGGACAGCAGAGAAGAAGGAACAGAAAAAAAAAACTCCAAATTTTAAGCGAAATGCTTCGCGGGACGTACAGGGGGGACAGTATGGCGGCGGCGGTCGAGCTCTCTCGTAGCCGTAGCCCGTCGGTCACAGCTTGACGACCTCCGGGACGTCGACGGGGTAGCGGTGGATGCAGTCGTCCCAGGGCCCGTTGGTGGGCGTCTTGATGCTGCGGAGGCACTTCCACACGGCGCTGTTGCACTTGAACCCGCTGCCGAATCCGATCTGCCAGACGCGGTCGCCGCGGCGCATCCGGCCCTTGGCCTCGATGTAGGCGAGCTCGTACCAGAGGGAGCTGCTGGAGGTGTTGCCGAAGCGGTGCAGCGTCATGCGGGACGCCTCCACGTGGCGCGGCGACAGCTGCAGGTTCTTCTGCAGCTCGTCGATGACGGCGCGGCCGCCCGCGTGGATGCAGAAGTGCTCGAACGCCAGCTTGAAGTCCGGGATGTAGGGCTTCCAGGCCTTGTTGAAGAGCTTGCGCCCCACCAGGCGGAAGAAGAAGAGCAGCTGCTCCGACATGGGGAGCACCAGCGGGCCGATGGTGGTGATGTTGGACTTGAGCGCGTCGCCGGCGATGGCCATCAGCTCCTTGGACAGCGAGATGCCCGAGAAGCCCTGGTCGTCCTCCTCCTGGTACACGCACCGGTACGCGCGGTCGTCCGCGCCCTTGTGCGTCCTCACCACGTGCACCAGCCGGTACTTGGCGCGCCGGGCCTCGCGCCGCCGGTTGGACAGCAGGATCGCCGCCGCGCCCATCCGGAACAGGCAGTTGGGGAGCAGCATGTCGCGCCGGCTCCCCTGGTAGAAGTTGGGGGTGATGATCTCGGTCGACACCACCAGCGCGTTCGAGTTCGGGTGCACCTGTGTGTGTATACATGAAAGAATCGTTACAAGGAATTATTGATCGGACGAGCACCTGAATGATTGATGATACGTAAATGAACAGGGTGGTCACTCTCTCACACTGCTAGTTCATGATCAGGTCGAGGTGAGCGAACTGCTCGGCAGTGATGAGGAACTAATTAAATACTAACTGGGTACTAGTATCAGTAGTAGGTGGTCAATCAGTTAATTAAATTACCTGGAGCATGTCCCGCGCGAGGTCGATGGAGATGAGCCCGGCACTGCATCCCATCCCCGACAGGTTGAAGCTCCGGATGTTGCTACGGAGCTTGTACTTGTTGATGATCATGGCGGACAGCGACGGCGTGGGCGAGAAGAGGCTGCAGTTGACGACGAGTATGTCGATGTCCTTGGGCTTGAGCCCCGTGCGTCGGACGAGGTCGTCGATGGCGGAGAAGATGACGAGCTGCGCCTCGGCGCGCGACGCCTCCATGCTCGGGTTGGGCGGGATGTAGTGGTTGGCTGGCGGGAGGCACGTGTCCTCGCCGAGCCCCGAGCGCTCGAGGATCCTCGTCTGGAAGCGCACGCTCTTGTCGTCGTCGCTGATGAGGCGCGTGTGCTCCATGAAGGTGGCGAAGGGCACGCGGCAGCTGGCGGGGGGCTTGTAGCAGGCGTAGTCCACCAGGTACACGGGCCTGGGGCGCGACATCACGTACACGGTGCCGATGAAGACGACGAGGAACACGGAGCAGAGGATGTGGACCAGGTCCAGCTCCAGCGACCGCCACAGCGAGAGCAGCTCGCCGGGGCCCAGGCGCGCCAGCTCCAGCGCCGTGGCGGCCATCACCGGCACCAGCAGCAGCGTCAGGAAGTGGTTCACCAGGTACTGGTACCCGAGCTTCACGTACTTGAGGTTCACCGACCCGGAGAACACGCCGCCCGTCGGCATGTTGTTGTTGTTGCCCGCCTGCTGCTGCTGCTGCTGCTCTCGGCTGCTATCTTTCGCTCGGCGCGCGGCCGGCCGGCTCACAAGTCTTCCCTGCCGCTCTTTTGCCTTTGCTGCCTCGCGACGACGCCTCCTGCTCTCGGCAGCGTCTTGGCCGGGGGCGCTGCAACCAAACCAGCGTGCCGTGCGTTTGTTTGCGGAGGAGGTGGTGGCGTGGTGGGGTCTTAATATAGTGGGGGAGGCGCGAGGGACGCCCGTAATTAAATCGGGGGCAGATGGGTAGTTTAAATGAGAGCCCGGCTACCGCCACCAACCAAAGCCCAGAGAGAGTTTAGGAGGTTGGCGCCTGGTCTTGTGGCAGGGCCCGCTGCTCCGGCCCGGAGCGTTTGCTCGCTCGCTCGCCTTGCAGGCTGCCCGCGCTGCACACGCGTGCACAGGGGTTCTCTCTTTTTCTGCTCGGCGCCGCTCGAGCGTTGGTGAGCAATTTCGGGAAAACAGCGACCCGGTGAGAGTGCGATAAAACTGGTGAATGAACTCGATCTCATGATCTCCAGGATCGGTTCGGCGGCTGGTTTGGACTGTGTGGACTATGGTCACTCAGGAAGGTACGTACTACTGTACTACCTGCGGTTTCACGGCTTTGCCTAGCGCAACTTGGATCGGCAGTTAATGGCGGATGTCGATGGGCCGTTTGCCAACCGTCAGGGTATCATATCGATCAACCGTATGAAAGCATCAAAACTCAAAATCAGTCATATCACCAGATACTCGTTACCTGAGTTAGGCATTGTTTAGTTTCGAAATTTTTTTGGTTTTATGTATTGTAGCACTTTTATTTTTTATTTGACAATTATTATTTAGTCATGGATCAACTAGTCTCAAAAAGATTTATTATCTCATATTTTACAGACAAACTGTGTAATTAGTTTTTGTTTTCGTCTATATTTAATGCTACATGCATGTGCCGCAAGATTCAATGTGACGGGGACTCTTGAAAAATTTTTAGTATATATTGAAAACCCCTACCTGGGTCAAAACTCAAACTCCAAAGGACGGCGGATAGGTCATAGATATATGCTCGTTACCAGATTACCTGGATCGATGAATGGAAGAGGTTATTTTAAAGGACGACGCCTTGTAGCATGACCAATTGACCATCACATGAATGGTACAATATAATGCATAAAATGGTCCAAATTTAAACTTAGAAGAGGACAACGGAATTGAAAAATTACAGTGGTTTCATTGAGTAATAGAGAACATCAAAACAAAATTAAATACAATCTCCATTTACATCAATAGAAATCACATACCCACATGATAGGGTTGGGAAAAATGGTAAAGTTAACGAAAGATGACAGTATATCTTTAAGTCAAAAAACTTATTGACGATACACATATACTTGTCCATGCCAATAAATGCAACTAGAGGAACAAAGAAACGACTATACTATGATACAAATAAGCAAAAATATTTACAAAAAAAGTAAGCAAAAAAAATCCAAATGTTATATAACAACCCGCTCTATTTGCGTAGGGCAAAAAAGGGTTCCACAATATAAAAACCCGGTCTATTTGCGTAGGGCAGAAAATAAACTGATTTATACTTTCGTCAATATTACGGTTTTCAAAACAAGTTTATTTTGTATCCAAACACAGCCTGTCGCCCATAAATCAAAATATTCTAGAAAATTATGGCGTTCCACAAATACTTTGCATCACACTAAATTCTAAATCATAGAAATATCGAAAAAGAGTTCATCCAAACACAGCATGACGCTCATAAATCAAAATATTTTAGAAAAATATGGTGTTTTTTAAAATTCCATAAATACTTTGCGTCACACGGCATCTAAAATTCTAGATCGTAGGAACCCTGAAAAAGTAGGGGGAATATTCGCGGTTTGCCTAGCACGGCTTCTTGGCCCGTCGGTAAATGGTGATACTGATTGGCCGTTTGCCAACAGCCAATAAGTATGGAAAGTGAAAACTAAAAAACCGTCGCATTTCAGACGACCACAGGTACTATGACCATTATACTTCTGTCCGCAAGCTAGGCTAGTCATTTGGAGCACTTCGTGCCATTGCAAATGCTAGTGCCGTTGTGTGAGCTGCATGGCACCAGCCGATCTTCAGAGATTTTGGGAAAAAGGCACGCGGGAGAAGGGAGGGAAACCGGTGACCAAGGCTCAAATAAACTAATCGTTGCATCTGAATCTGGCACCGATCATAGGTGGGAGTAGTAATTAATCAAGGTACAGATGTTTGCTTCATTGCTGAGAGAGAGAGAGAGAGAGAGAGAGAGAGAGAGAGAGAGAGAGAGAGGCTCAAATGACTACAGCACATGTTTACCACACGTTGTTTGCCGCCGCATATCGGATCAGCCGATCAGGTCTCTGCACAATTGAAGGGCAAATTACGTAAAACAAATAAGGTTAAGAGGGAAATTTCTGTTTATACAGTTTCCCCTCTAGGGGCCTGTTTGGAACGAAGGAATATAAAACAGAGGAACGGGGAAAAACACAGGAATAGGAAAGGAATACATGTGTATAACAGAGGAAAGAAAAACGCAGGAATTCTAGAGGATTTGGTGTTTGGAACAAAGGAATATAAACAACATAGGAATAGGTTCTGTGTATCTCCATAAAAGCCAAGAACAGAAAGTGAGTATTAGTGTGCATGAGCCTTGGACTTCGTAAAGGAATTGAAACCAAGAGTTAGAAGTGGATTCTTTCTTTCCTTCAAAATGTACATGCGCAGGAATTTTTCCTTTGGAAAGGAACTTGTGAATCCTTCATTCCAAACACTGCTACAGTGTTTTAAACTATAGGAATCTGATTCCTTTAGAATTCCTTTGAAAATCCTGTAAACCAAACAGGGCCCCTAGAGAGATCCCAGCATAGAGCATTGAAGGAAGCGGCAGGACTCCTGCATCCTTGTGTCCTTTTACTACGTTGCAGTCTGCTGTCTCAACAATGACTGATTGACTGCGCACATGTAATGGCACTCCGTGAATGGTTAGCATGATTTGTTACCTTGTTTGTGCGACGACCGGGTCAGCATTGACAAGGATTTCAGGCCGCCACATGTGCAAATTAATCCTCGCTGGTACTACTACGGTCTGCTTGCACACAATTAAAGCCCTGCTGCTGGATTATGAAGGTACCACGGATCAACATGAATGCTCCCGCCCGATTTTCGCATAATGCACAGGCAAGCACCCCCAACAGTTCGTCCCTGAGTTTTTCCCTCGTTTGGAGAGAAAAAGGATTGAGAAATACAGTAATCATGAGTTGTCGTTCGTTCAACTGCGCTGGGAAAAGGAAAACCACTCTTGCTCTGAAGCCAAAACTGTCTGACTGGTGGTCTTCTGGAAGCCAGCAGCGTTTTTTTTTCTCTCTACAAGAGTTTCATGTCACCCGGCCTCGCATGTGTCAGCAGGTCGGCACCATATAACGTTGAATAATGCTCGACCAGATGCAGTGCAGCATGACGCATTGCACGAAGCTCACGTTTGAGCAAAATCTTTAACACTGGTAAGCTGCTCCTGCTGGCCAGTCATTCAGTACATGTACTTGCGCACGGCTGTGGAAATGCAACTCTGAAACAGCACTCGCTTTGAATTTCCTTGTAGTAATAAACCAATATGGAAATGCAGTACTTCAAACTTGAGAGGTTAAACGCAAGTACACAAACAATACTATACTGTACGTAGCATCTCGACAAAGGTTGTTTCAGGAAGCCCCGAGAGTTGAGCTCGCAAACAAATTAAAGGTGTACGTTGAGTTTGAGATGTTGACAAAAGTCGTTTCGTTCACACGTCGCATTTGCAGTGATCTAAGCCATGCAACCTTTCGGAAGTGCATGTCATGTGCCGAAGAAGGATGTAGATAAATAAAGCGCGCAGTTGCTCATCTATACTAACCACCTCTAGCTATCTCCCAGTTTCCTGGATTGGAGCAGCTGATAAAAGAGCAGTGTGGTCCGGTCCGGTCCAGTACAGGCAGGCATTTACGTATAGTGTAAATAATCTGCACTGGGCCAATCAAAAGCTCGGGACCAGCAGAAAAGGTTTGTTGCCCCCGCGCTTGCTGACCAAACCCGCTGTGACCAACCAAGAGCGTCTTCAAGAGACATTCTAAATTTCATGTTCCATATCTTCATTTAGGCCTTGTTTGGATACAATTTTTTTTATTTCACTACTGTAGCACTTTCGTTTGTTCGTGGCAAATATTGTTCAATCATAAATTAAGTAGGATCAAAAGATTCGTCTCATGGTTTACACATAAACTGTGTAATTAGTTTTTATTTTTATCTATATTTAATGCTTTATGCATGTGACGCAAGATTCGATGTGACGAGAAATCTTAAAAACTTTTTGGTTTTGGGGGTGAACTAAACAAGGCCTGCTATCCATTTCATAAAAATTCATTCTCCATAATCCAACATATTCCAACAAACTAGCTATATCTCCAAGAGAAATAAATAGAATTTAGAGCAATGCAAACATGACACTAACTATCAGCCTTACATAAACCAAGATAGCAAGGCAGGCAGACTAGCCAAATTTAGCTTCCGAGGCTCACAAGATAGCATGTTGAATAGGATAGCACTTGCGTTGGCTAGTCCGTTGGATGCTAGTTTTCTAAAATTTTAGCTAAAAATAGTAATAGCAAGTTAGATAGTAATTCTCTTGGACATGTTCTAAGGCCTTTGTTCAGTTCCGAAAAAGAAAAGTTTTTGAGTATTTATAATTATAGAAAATAGTGTTTAATTATAGGCTAACTAGGTTTAAAAGATTCATCTCGTAAAATACATGCAAATTGTATAATTAGTTATTTTTATCTATATTCAATGCTCTATGCATGTGTTCAAATATTCGATGAGATGAGATAAATGGTTTTTGGGTGGAAACTAAGTCCGTGTTTGTTCCCTTGCTAAATTTAGTCAGCTAAACTTTAGTCTCTTTAGTAGTTAAACTTCCAAACACACTGACTAAAAATGAACTAAAATAGTTTAATCCCAGTAGTCACCCAAGAGTAACTAAAATAGTATTAGTTGACTAAAATTTAGCGAGGGGAACCAAATATGCTCTAAACAAGGCTTGAATACTTTTTTTTTGAAAGGCCGGCAAAAGCTTTGTCGGGATTTCTATTAGATAGACGAATAAAAAAAAAGGCAAATGCCGGTCCTGTTTTTTGATCGGAAACCGGGCTAGAAAAACCATATAATTTAGAGTACTGCGACTTAAAAGCAGGTTGCATCGTTGTCGACGATCATTTGGCTAGGGTTTGTTTGGGCTTCACAGCAGACGATCGTTTGGCTAGGATTTGTTTGGGCTTCACAGCAGACGGATCTCAGGCTAGTTGTAACCGGTGCTACTTTTAGGTGTGCCAAAACTGATAGACAACCTGTTTGCTTGAGATTATTCATCAATCATATTAATTATTCAATAATATTTTTTTCATAACAAATCAGCGAATAGAGCCATGCATTTTCAGTCAAACTTAACGTCGTCAACAGCTCAGCTCAGGCATGAACGTTAACGCACGGCCAAATGATAAATAGTGCATTATCGTCAACAGCTCAGCTCAGTATCTAGGATTCTTGGTTAATACTATATTTTTGCAAGGAAACAGCAGGCCCACACTCTCCCAAGTGGAGGAACAGTGGTAGTGTTGGATTTGGCCTGGACTCAGGACGCATATGATGGCGCATGCATGGTCTGCCTCGGTTTGGAGTTGGGGGTTGGGAGCCGTCCATTCGCGAGCAGCTACGTACTCCTTCTCTGATCCCTCTACTCCGCGTGGTGTGTGTGGTGTGGACACCATTGCTGGGCACGGGCAGTCAGCGTCAGGGAACCCATGAAACCAGTACGTGCCCACACCGCCATTTATGCGGCCTGCAGGAGCTAAGGCCTTGTTTAGTTTGAGAAAAAATTTGGATTTCGCTAATGCAGCACTTTCGTTTGTTTGTGGCAAATATTATCCAATCATAGACTAACTAGGATCAAAAGATTCGTCTCGCGATTTACATGTAAACTGCGTAATTAGTTTTTGTTTTCGTCTATATTTAATGCTTCATGCATGTGCCGCAAGATTTGATGTGACGGGGAATCTTGAAAAATTTTGGGAACTAAACAAGGCCATTAATATATCCTGTTTGGTTGACGTCTCTGCTCACCTGTTCTTCTTTTTTCTTTTCAATATATATACTTTGCTGTATGTACTCTATCTAACATCTGCTTCAACAGTGAGCTGAGTTATTTCGGCAGCTCTCAGCGTATTAATAATGGTACCTGCCTTAGCTAAACCGATTTTGACACGCCTATACTTTATGATATAGACCGTGTCTGTTACCTGCAAGAAAATAACACGTACACGCATGCGTGCCGTGCGTTTTTCCTCTCCCTGTCCATCTTCCCCAGCGATATATGGTTATGGATCGCAAACAGGACTGTTCCCCTGAAAACCCCATATATCTGTTAACATACATGACTACACATGTGATGTGCTTGTATAGGAGAGTTAAGTGCGTCCTATTTATTTTTTCTCTCGAAACTGCCGGCACGAAAATTTGCCCGGTTTCCATTGATAGAGGTGGTCAGATGGATTTTTTTTTAAAAAAAATAATATTTACAAATCAGAGAGAGAGGAGTTACTGTGACAACACTGTACGTACACCAACTTCAACTTGACAACACAACACCAATTGATTGTAGCACCTTGACTTGCTTCTAGAAACGAAAGGACTGTGACTTGTTTGCTTGATGGGAGTCAACTCAAATAATAAAACGTCCTCTCATGAGCACACGTGGATGTGGAGCGATATATACGGAGTGAGGCCTTGTTTAGTTCCAAAATATTTTGCAAAATGGACACTGTAGCTTTTTCGTTTGTATTTGACAAATATTGTCCAATCATAGACTAACTAGGCTCAAAAGATTTGTCTCGTCAATTCCGATCAAACTGTGCAATTAGTTTTTATTTTTATCTATATTTAGTACTTCATGCATGTGTCTAAAGATTCGATGTGACGGAGAATCTGAAAGATTTTGCAAAAATTTTTGGGAACTAAACAAGGCCTGAATTCACTCACTCTCTAACACTGTACAGCACATCCAGCTTCCTATGCTGAATCTGCAACGTACGACCATTCAACATTATTTTTCTCACAATAATTCAATAGATAGTATTTTTAGTTGTGTTTTTTTAGTTTGCAAAAATTTTCAAGATTCCCCGTCACATCAAATCTTTGGTCGCATGCATGGAGCATTAAATATAGATAAAAATAAAAACTAACTGCACAGTTTACCTGTAATTTGTGAGATGAATCTTTTGAGCCTAGTTACTCCGTGATTGGACAATGTTTGTCAAATAAAACCGAAATGCTACAGTAGCCAAAAACAAAAAATTTTACGATCTAAACAAGTCCTAAAGATCAAAGTTTGGCTTACACAGTTACGTACACTCATCGGGCTTAGGCCTTATTTAGTTCCAAAATTTTTTGGAAAATCAACACTGTAGCACTTTCGTTTGTATTTGACAAACATTATCCAATCATGGACTTACTAGACTCAAAAGATTTGTCTCGTCAATGTCGACCAAACTGTACAACTAATTTTTATTTTCGTCTATATTTAATACTCCATGCATGTGTCTAAAGATTCGATGTGATGGAGAATCTGAAAAAATTTGCAAATTTTTTTGAACTAAACAAGGCCTTATCCATCTGCAGCCATTGACGATGTAAAAATCGCTAAACTAATAATGCATGGCTCAACGAACTCAGCAATCAGCCAACAGTATCAGCATAAGCTAAACGAGTGCTCGCGGTGGGACGTACTACGTGACTCGTCGTCGATCAGATGCTGGAGGGACTGGGACTGGGACTGGGACTGGGAGTGACCTACCGATCGAACTTGTGTTCTCGCAGAGTCGCAGGAGTAGAAAGAAATATATGTTCTCGCGAGAATCAACAAATTGGGTTAAACATCTGCCGGCGAATCGATCGTCTGGCATGCATCCCGTGCTATCAAGTGCGACTTTGGTCCAGTCCGGTCCGTGTGTATGGTTGGGCGTTGGTGAGTTTGGTCGCCAGTGATGAGCTGATCTTGTACGGTCTGACAATAAAAATCACTTCGACGTCGCCTAGAATTTTTTAAACACTTCGACGGCGCCTAGATTCTTCAGTCGTTTTGACAATCCAGCTAGTTCAAGGCCTTGTTTAGTTCTTTGACGGAATTTTTTCACGACACTGTAACACTTTCGTTTGTTTGTGGTAATATTATCCAATCATAAACTAGGCTCAAAAGATTCGTCTCGTAAATTTCGACCAAACTATGCAATTAGTTTTTATTTTTGTTTATATTTAATACTCCATGCACGTGTCTAAAGATTTGATGTGACGGAGAATCTTGAAAAAGTTTTTGGATTTTGGATGGAAGTAAACAAGCCCCAATTCAGGATGTGTGGCAGCTTGGCAAGTTGCTTCGGCATAGACCTTGTTTAGTTCCGAAAAATTTTGGGAAATCGACACCGTAGCACTTTCGTTTGTATTTGATAAATATTATCTAATCATGGACTAACTAGGCTTAAAAGATTCGTCTCGTCAATTTCGACCAAACTGTACAATTAGTTTTTATTTTTGTTTATATTTAATATTCCATACATGTGTCTAAAGATTCGATGTGACGGAGAATGTGAAAAATTTTGCAAATTTTTCAGCGAAGTAAACAAGGCCATAATTGTTGGGTCTTGTCCGATCCCCCCTTAGTATGACCGCAGTAGCTCTCAGCCTGCTCAATGGCGTGTTATAACTTGGGTCTTGTTTAGTTTCAAAATATTTTGAAAAATCGAAACTGTCGTAGCTCTTTCGTTTGTATTTGACAAATATTGTCCAATCGTGGACTAACTAGGCTTAAAAGATTCGTCTCGTCAATTTCGACCAAACTGTGCAATTAGTTTTTATTTTTGTCTATATTTAATACTTCATGCATGTGTCTAAAGATTCGATGTGACAGGAAATCTGCAAAATTTTGCAAAATTTTTTGGGAACTAAACAAGGCCTTGGAGAAATTATTGACGATCCGCTAACCGTCTGTGCCTGCCTGATGCATATATATATATATATATATATATATATATCGTGTTGGGCCTTGTTTAGTTCCCAAAATTTTTGCAAAATTTTTCAGATTCCCCGTCACATCGAATCTTTAGACGTATGCATGAAGTATTAAATATAGATAAAAATAAAAACTAATTATATAGTTTGGTCGGAATTGACGAGACGAATCTTTTGAGTCTAGTTAGTCCATAATTAGATAATATTTGTCAAATACAAACGAAAGTGCCACTATTCCTATTTTGCAAAAGTTTTTAAAAGTAAACAAGGCCTTGGTTTATTTGATGCAGGAAATGGGGGCGTACGTTCGGTTGGTGGATGGGTAGATGTGTAGAAGCAGAGTTATTATCATTAGGCCTTGTTTAGTTCACCCTGAAAACCAAAAAATTTTCAAGATTCTCCGTCACATCGAATCTTATGGTACATGCATGAAACGTTAAATATAGACGAAAACAAAAACTAATTACACAGTTTAACTGGAAATCACGAGACGAATCTTTTGATCTTAGTTAGTTCATGATTGGATAATATTTGTCACAAACAAACGAAATTGCTACAGTACCGAAAACTTTTCACTTTTCGGAACTAAACAAAGCCTTAGTCAACATGCTATGCATGCATGTGTTCTACTGGAAATCTATGCAAGTGTGTATCTTCTGCTCATACTGTACCTCACTCTCAGCTGTTTGTACAATGAACACCCCTCTCCTTTTTTTTCACCTATCCTAGGGTGCGGGCTACATGTAATAAACAGCTGAATGTGCCATTTACCGACCAGAGTTATATACCCTTCCCCCAACCACCCAAAAAACAGATGAAGAGGCTCACTATAGCGACCAGAGTAATTAACAAATTTGGAGAGACCTAGATCTACATTTTTGAAAGTTACGTATACGGACCTAGGTGACACCGTTGTGCAAGTTTAGATAGTGAACGCAACATGTGTTAAATCCAAGTTAGTTGAATCAACTACCACGTTGGCGTGTATATGGAACGACTGAAACCCGTTTGGACTAGTGCTGGAGCTTAGAACAAGTTTAGTTTAGATACCCAGAAATCAAAGTATAATCAAAATTTAAGATCTAGATGCATGGCACGCCGCCTCAAAGGTTTGGGACCCCCAATGTATCAATGCACAAAGATAGCTTTGCCTTTACCAGCTTCTAGCTATTACCAGCATTGCACAGAGAGCAATATTTCAGAAGCAAAAGTCGTAATGAATGCTCAATATATTCTAAATTATAAAACATTTTAAATTATCTAGATATATTACTTTTCCTATATATTTAGACATTGTGTATGTTTATGTCTAAGTATATAGCAAACAGTGGCGGGGCCAAGGGAAACGGTAGGGGCCATGCCCCACCACTAACATATGCAACATTTTTTATTAGTATAATTTTGTAGTTTTATTTATATTTAGTGAAAGAACATAAAAAATGTTGTTATACATACCTATTAATATCTTCTACTCCCTTCATCTAATAAAAAGTGTCATTCTCAATTTTTAAGAAATCAGACATTTTTAACTTTGACCAAATATATATATAAAGAAATATATTTTTATAATAAACTTATTTAGAGATACAAATATTACTAATATTTTTAAGAAACCTAGTCATACTTAAGACCAACGCTAATTTCATATAGCAATAATTTTTATGGGACGAAGGAGTAGATAATAAAGTTATTTAAAACACAACTAGATAATAAAATCATCCCTATGGAACATCTTCAAAAGATTAAACCCATAGATTATGAGATTTATGACTATACAACCCTGCTTCAATTGACATGTCGCATACCAATGAAAAAAATAGGACCTTAGATTTTAGAATACATTTAAGAAAATATGAGTACTCATGTCAAGTCGATGAATTTACCAAGACGGTCACCACAAAAAAGCTAATTAGTTGAGTTGCCTTCGTTTTTACAAGTTCCACCCCCTATGTATAATTTATAGCTCCGCCCTGGTAGCAAAACTATGCATGTAGAAAAGACAAAATATCTTACAAATTAGAACATAAGAGAGTAGAACCTTAATTAGTAAGAACTCGAGCAATGTTTGTACTGTGAGCACAATAATCTAATAAGCTCATATACCGCTTAATAACATTGAGAAATATAGATGCTTATAGTTTTTGTCAATGTTTAAAATTTGGTTGGCTAAAGTTTGATACTAAAATTTAGACCACTTTAGCTTATTTGTGTGATCTAATAAACTAATGGTCTTTTTGTGAGGTTCGCTCAACTTTATACAAGACCTCAGACAATTCATTTTGGGCCTAGAGAGCTAAAATGATCCTAAGTTTGGTGGGTAAACTTTAGAACATGGGATCAAAAGTAGGGTCTAAACATGTTTGGTTTAGTTTGCATGTCGTTTGAGCATATCCAATAGTTCTAAAAAACAATTGGTAAATCAATGAGTTTTCAATTCGCTAATCAAAGGTTCGGAGCACATTTGTTAGGTTCCTCCAATCCTTTAAAAAACTTCACTCCTAAAAGCTAGAAGGTAATTTTAATTTGTATCAGGAATTTTGGACTATTTCAAAATCATCCTAAACTACTTTTATATTTCGTTTCTCTTTTATATATTTGCATTGGGAACCTAGTTCTGCCTCCTTATTGTTCCACACGTCCCTTCACCTCCAGATTGGTCGATGGACAAGCATGTATCTTTTTATGCCATTTGATTGATTTTTTTCAAGTACACAAGGATCAGAAGTTGAGATAAGAAGTTGTTGTAGAGACATTTTTTCCAATCTTAATAAAAATCAAGATTGAAAGTGGGTTTTAGAAACTAGTAGAGATGCTTTTACACACATGTTAGGCATGGGCGGCGCGCCAGGGGTATGCCCCTGTATTCCATGGAATACCCATGATTTTTGTGACAAACACAAATATATGTATATATACACACATGTATAATCAGTATATATATTAGTTTGTTGAATGTTGCAAATATGTAGCATATAAGAGCAACTCCAATAGTCTGGTTAAAATTAATTGTCAAATTCTATTGTTTAGCTATTTTGTCGAATAAAAAATTTCTAAAAAAAAGAAGAGATCTACAACAATCTTATTATTTTACAAAGTCTTACAGTTAGCGTCTTCACCGAAAATTAAGGGAAAGCCAACTTCCTATTTTACAAAATTAGATAGCATATTAGTTGGAGTCTACTTTTTGCTATACAAATTTTGAAATAGCATAAACAACAAGAATAGTTAAAGTCTTGAAGTTGCTCTAAGCCTAGTAGAACAACTAGTAGCGGCAGCCCCATGAACTCATCAAAAATAAACCCCATCGACGGCATTCCTCTAGCGGCGGCGGCGGTCGGTGGTCTTTGTAGGCTTTCTCATATACGGCTCCCCCTCAACGTCTTTCACATATACGGCCTTTCTCATATACCGCTTGAAGCAACAACAAGGTGAACACAAAAATCCCACATCTATTTTTTATTCTTCAAAGTAAGAATTGAAGGTTTCGGTTTCTTCTTTTTTTTGTTGTGTTCTGATTTTTTTAAAGAAATGTTGTATTGTGTTCTTGTAACATAGATAAAGAATTTATATATACTTTGATTATTACCAGGGGCGACACTAGGCTCACTTTGCCTGATGCCTTATTATCAGAATAAACAAATATTTTACTTAGCATATATTTTAAGAAAATTATATGTACTACTTGAGCTGTGTATTAGGATCAATTTTGTATTGATTTTGTCCCCTATTACTATTGCACATATACATTGAAAAATTTTTATACGTGGAATACGCAGGTGTGAAATCCTGGCTCCGCCACTGAATTGTTAGGGAATTCACTTTGCATGAGTAACCTACGAGGCTACGACTACGAGATCAAGATGATAGGTGGAGTCGGACTGGATATGTGGGCTACGAAATGGAGTCTTATTTGTGCCGATCGAGGGCCACACCGGCACAGAGCTATCTCGTCTCATATATAATTTGAAAAAAAATGTTTCGTTTGGATCTTTTGATGGAGGTCACCTCAAGGCAACATGGTGGTAATACAAGCGGTTCTACGTAAAGATCGTGTTCGTAGACTGTATTTGTATACGTAACTACGGCCACCTATATTTGAAGGCTCGACGGAGCTAGGTCCAAGTCTGACTAGCTACGTACTATATATATACTCATATCACATAAATAAACATTCGGAGTACACGGAAGGTATACAGGAGCATTAGGACACTCACAATGCAAGACTCTATCACAGAGTCCAAGACAATTAATTATATATTATATGATATTTTTGCTGATGTGGCAGCATATTTATTGAAAAAAGAGGTAGAAAAAATAAGACTCCAAGTCTTATTTAGAGCAAGTTTAATAATACAGCCCACTTGCTGACTGTAAGGTTCCTTACAGTCTTCTCCCAGCCCACCCATACAATAGTTAGCTATTCACTATTAATACATGGTCCACTTATCTTTCTCACAAAGTTTCTTGGTTATTGTGTCTAAGCTGGCTGTAAGCTTACAGCCTGCTTCTCCTCTCTCTCCTCCCTTTTCTCCTCCACATCAGCATTTAGCCAGCTTACAGCCCACCATAATACTTGCTCTTAGACTCCAAGTCCACATTGTTCGAGGTAATAAATAACTTTAGACTCTATCATAGAGTCTAAAGTTATTTATTACCTCGAACAATATAGACTTAGAGTCTAAATAAGATTTGGAGTCTTATTTTTTCTACCTCTTTCTTCAATAAATAAGCTGCAACATCAGCAAAATACCATAAATAATATGTAATTAAGTGTCTTGAACTCTGTAATAGAGTCTTGCATTATGAGTGACATTATATTGTCCGTAGTCCGTTAATCCGAGGAAGAGAAAACGGTGCCTTCCGGCCCTGATAATGGCCATTGCTTTGCTTGCGTAGAAAATATAAAATCTATCTCTGCCTGTCTGCCACCTGCCTCCCTCCTGGATCGGATACGCTTACACACATCTGGTCTTTCTGATGATCTCATTCTCATCTCGCGCGGCGTGGTATCCCTTTTCCAAAATCGCAGTCTGTCGGCTGTCGTTGCCACGGTTACACCCAACTGTTCAACCAACCGTTTCCTAATCCGTCTTTAAGATTTCAATCATCCAGTATTCATCGCGTGCAGGTGAGCCGATCTAGACCGACCGGTCTACGCATCGCCACCCGGTTTGGCCAGAGCTTTTTGGCCACATTTTATACGTGCCCCGCCGTACTAGACAGTTGAGAGACTACGATGCGATGACACTGCAGCAGCGGTTAACTGAAGACTCGAAACTACTATATTTGTAGTACCTCGAATCTTTCGTTTTCCAGGAGTAGATAGATGTGTGCTTCTGAATTTGTGGCTGCAAAATATATAACTGTCAAATACTGCTGGTAGCTAAGCTTCAATGAAGCAGTTCGTTCCGGAGGTACGGTGAAGTGCATATGGTAGATTTTGTCCTTGGTATCCAGAATACCTCGCCCCCTCACTTCAGAGTTGGAGAACTGGAGATGGCACAGGACGTTACAATTAGGCACGTGTGGTTCATCACCTTTGGGCCTTGTTTAGTTCCCAAAAATTTTACAAAATATGAATAGTACCACTTTCGTTTGTATTTGACAAATATTATCCAATCATGTACTAACTAGACTCAAAAGATTCGTCTCGTCAATTTCGACCAAACTGTGCAATTAGTTTTTATTTTCGTCTATATTTAATACTTCATGCATGCGTCTAAAAATTTGATGTGACGGAGAATCTGAAAATTTTTACAAAATATTTTGGAAACTAAACGCCTTGATCCGATTGGCTTCTTTAGTAGAATATTAATTTCAGTTGTCATTTTTGTCAACTGGTCTGGTGATGAGCATAGGCCCATGGTGGCAACGACACCAGGCAAGCAAAGCTATAATTAGTGCAGTGGGGCCTGAAGCAGCATGCATTTCTGACACGAACAAACGAGCGAGAGGTCCTACCAAACAGGAAGGACGATCGCAAACCATCGCGTTTGACAAAAGCAAGTCAAGTCACATAGCGATCCGGGTCGTTCCGTTCCAGTACGTGTTCCATCACGTCTCCACTCGGCCGCCCGGCCGGCCACGGGCCACCAGCGAAGTACTCCAGCAGTAATTAATGAGGTCAACGAGCAAGGTAGAAACGACTCGTCGATCGACCGAACCGCAGGGAAGGAGGGTCGCTGTTTGTGTTTCGCTTCGTCCACGGTACGGTTGGGTGTTGGGGGCCTCTTCACTGCGAGACGCGATGCGACGGTGTGGCCGCGGCTCTCTCTCTCCCCCCCTCCCCCAGTCCCGTCTTCTCCTCACGACGCTGTGCCCTGGGGCGTGGCCGCGCAGACGGCAGACGTGACGCGAGAAAAGCTTTGGGTCGGTTAGCCCCCTGCACGTAGGTATACCGTTACGTACGGCCGGCCGCCCGCCCGCCTGACGAAACCAACTCTGATTCGAGTTCCGGCGCGGCCACAAAGCCTTTCTTTCTCCTTTTCGGTTTCGCCGTTACAACCGGCACGTTTGCGTCGTCGACGCTGACTTCAGCCAGGAGGGCCGGCAGCGGCGGGGCGGTCTGAGTTCGCGGCGGCCGAAGCCGGACAGCCGACGTGAAAAAGTGCCCGACTGGCCCACGCGTCGCGGCACGGCACGGCGTGTTCCGCGGTTGCCGGCGGGGCGTCGGCGTAGCAGGATGGTCGAGGCACAAGACACGACGCCACGACGGGCGTTGTTTCGGCACGTTCCGCAGCCGGGCGCGCGTGGAGTCGATGACGTGCGTGCAACCGCATCGCTGTGCGGTGCGGGGCGTTGGAGCGTCTTTTCGGAGGTCCGCACGTGCCACGTGAGAGAATTCCTTGCGTTGGCGGACGGGCACGGCGGTGGGAAGGGGGTGGACGCTGGACGGAAGGCCTGATGGACCGAATGGGTCGGACCTAACATACGCTTCTGGGCTGAAGTGAGGTCATGTACGTTTGTTTCGTGTGTGCGTGCACAAGGTCCAGATGATCAGCTTGACACTTCTAGCCCAGCAAACCTAATCACATTATGCGGGCCCATTTAGGCCCTCTTTGGATCATAGGGTAGAGAATATATAGGGATACAAAAAATATAGGAACACGCCCCGTCTTCTCCGATCCTCACGACGCTGTGCCGTGGCCGTGCAGACGTGACGTGCATGGCTGCACGTCCTCAAATAGCATGTTCGTTTGTTTAAAAAATCATAATTATAAATATTATTTATTAATTTATTATGAAAGAAAAAACATTATTGAATGATGGTCAAATGTGGTAGATAAGCTTTAAACAAATAGGCTCTTATTTAAATTTATGTTTGTTAAATATAAATAAATCTATAACTAAGCTATACATGATTTGATGAATGTGAGATTTTTGCTATAATTCAATCATATAATGGCTCTGTTCACTGTAGATATGTCAACGAGGCCTGTTCCCCAATTCCCGTCGGAGAATTCATCCATTAGGAGACGGGGATGGTATAGATTTTGCCCCTGTGGAGAATTAAATAGGACTAAAGTTATCCCCGTCGGGGTTCACGGGGTCGGGGATGCTATGCATGCTACCATCCCCGCTCCTCGCATGGACCCGACTGTGAAAGTTTATATACTTGCAAGGTCCAATAATAGTGATATATAAGTAAAATTGAAACCCTAATATTTCACTTTCTTTGGTCTCAAATGTGAATCTTTATAGAAGGGATTTGTTTGTATACCATTGATAACAATTCGTGAATATGTGAATAGTTGACATCACATAAACTAATATGAACTAATGCGATACGAGGAACCCCACGAGGATTACTCCCCGCACGGGGACGGGGATGGGGAGAAAATCTCCCCCGTGACATTTGGCGGGGACGGAGATGGGAATGGGGAAAGTTTCTTCCCCACAGGGATGAGGATGGGGAAGCACTCCCCGATGGGGAATTCCCCATTGACATCTCTAGTTCACTACGCTGAAAAGCCAAGGCCGAAAGTACTGTTTGTTGATTTATTTAAAAGAAAAAAACACTATTGTATGACTCACAAATTCGGTAGATAAGCTTAAAAGAACATGCTCAATAATTAGTCCACCATAAATCTACAAATTATTCCAATTACTCAGTGAAAAGCGTAAATCTAAAAAGTAACAAAAACTTTATACTAAACTAAACTATACTATATTATATGTTCACGTGTAGATTTATTCATGTGGAGTTTAATAATTTTTTTTTATTTTATAATTTATTTGTGATTTAATGTGATTTTTTAAAGATTGAGCAAAAAAGATAAAACCGCCTTTAAAACTACTTTAACATGGTTATTAGTAGATAAATAATTTTAAAAATTGAGAAAGATATTTTGGTTGATTTTGGAGTTTGGAGCGGAAGAATAGACTTTTGCGAAAGTTCATTTAGGTAATGGACTTTTTTCCTTTGTTTCGTGTGTGTGCACAAGGTCCAGATGATTGGCCTGCCACTTCTAGCCCAACAAACCTAATTACATCATGCGGCACATTCATAAAGGAACAAAGGCCCAGGGCGTTGGCGCGAACGGATTCGATGGACCGGCTCGAGTTTCGCATATTTGTGGAATTGAGGCCTTGTTTAGAGGGATGTTTGGACTGCTCCACTCTATATTTTTCAGCTCCACTTTATATTTTTTAGCCAAATGGTTTCAGCTTCACACACTCTGTTCAAGAAAAAAAGATGGAGATATGAAAGCACCTAAAGAGGTACTCCACAAACTCTAGTTTTTTGTGGAGCTGCTTGGAGTTTGTGGAGGAGTCCCAAACACCACCTTAGTTCACTCGAAAAACCAAAAACTTTTCTAGATTTTCGTTACATCGAATTTTACGTCACATGTATAAAACATTAAATATAGATGAAAATAAAAATTAATTATAAATTTTGCCTATAAATCGCGAGATGGATCTTTTGAGCCTAGTTAATCTATAATTAGACAATATTTGACATATAAAAACAAAAATAGTACAATATCCAAAACCAAAAAAAAATTCGGAACTAAATAAGGCCTGAACTAAGAACATCTCCAACAGTTATGCAATTGGACTTTGCATTCTTAAAATTTGCCAAAAACCTTAAAAATTGCTCTCCAACAGTTTTGCATTTGACTTATGCATTTTGGCAAACTTGGCATTTGATGGACCAAACTTGGCATTTTTGCATAGGCACAATGGCTTGGCAAATTTGATATTCCGAGAATCTTGGACTCCTTGTCGTGCCCGTACTCCCCACGTCGCGATAGTTTCCCGCGAGACGAGTCCTCCTCGCGCACGACTCTTTTCTTCCCCCGCGCGACGCCTCCTTTCTTCGTGCGCCGCCTTCTTTCTTCGCACGGAGACGAAGGAGATCCATCACCGCCTCCTTTTCTTGCAGCGACGCGAGGCTAGGAGATCGATCGCCGCATCCTCACCGTGCCACTCCTGGACCACAGCGCCGTCATCTTGTTGGGGTTCACCGCCGTTAGGAAGACGTCGAAGTCCACGCGCTGCTGCTGTCATCTTGCAGCGTCGAGTTTTTGACCAAACGACGATGTGGACTTGCGAACACGGGCGAACACGAGCGAACCTGGAACTGTTGCCTCGATTGATGAACAAGGCTGCGCGACGCGCGAGAGAATTGACGGCGACAGACGAAGGAATTGCACGCGAAAAAAGCGTCTGCGCGACGCGCGAGAGAAAATCCCGCGAAGATGAAAGATTTCCGGACAAAAATAGTTGGGTCCACTATTTTGGGAAATACCAAGTCAAAAATGCCAAACACTTGGAGATATACTTATTTTTGCTTTGGCAAAACGTTTAGGGACTTGGCAAACTCCAACAAATGGCAAATTCCAATTGCATAACTGTTGGAGATGCTCTAACACAGAGTCCAATCCTTTTGCTAAAAAAAAGGTCCAATCTTGTTGAGAGTGAAAGTCCCGAGTGGCGCGATGGTCCTTTAGGGCCTTGTTTAGTTCTCTACCTAAAAATTTTTGGTTATTATAACATTTTTATTTGTATTTAATAATTATTGTCTAATTATGAACTAACTAGACTCAAAAGATTTATTTTGTAAATTACAGATAAACTGTACAATTAGTTATTTTTTATTTATATTTAATGTTACATACATATGTCGTAAGATTTGATGTGATGAGGACTTTTGATTTTTTTTATTTTTGGGTAGAAATAAACAAGGCCTTATTCTAGGGTAGGTTCCATTGAACATTGCGAGATTTTGTGGTGTGGAATGAACCCATTACCGGTCTTTGCCTCTTGGGTAGTTGCACCGCGCCCAATTCTTAATCCAGCAGCTAAAGTACCACTAAAGCTAAATTTAGCTACTAGAGATCTAAACGGCCCAGCTAAAAAACCATCTAAAGTTTAGCTGTGTTTAGTCATTTTAATTCAGCTAAACATAGCTAAAGATTAGCGGAGAATCCAAACACCCTAGATAATTAATCTCTTTTATAAAACACACCCCACCTAATTAATCTCTTTTTTGAAAAAAACACCCCAACTAAAGTTTAGTTGGGCCTTGTTTAGATTCGATTTTTTTGGATTTCGCTACTGTAGCAGTTTTGTTTGTTTGTGGCAAATATTGTCCAATCATAAACTAATTAGGATCAAAAGATTTATCTCGCGATTTACAGAAAAACTGTGTAATTAGTTTTTGTTTTCGTCTATATTTAATGTTTTATGCATGTGTCGCAAGATTCGATGTGACGGGGAATTTTAAAAACTTTTTGGTTTTCAGTGTGAACTAAATAAGGCCTTAGCTAAAGTTTATCTTTGAAATTTTAGCTATCTAAATTTTAGTTGGATGAATCCAAATATGACTTTAAAGTGGAGAGTGAACTGAAACTGTTTCTTGGTTCCTTGCGTCAAGTCTAATGCTTTAAAATTATTTTAGTTACTTTTGTATGACTAATGGAACTAAACTATTTTACCTCTTTTAGTCAATGTTTTTAGAACTTTAGCTATTAAAGTGACTAAAGTTTAGCTACCTAAAATCTAAAATTTAGCAAGCAGAGAAGTCGATGGTGCTCTGCCCGCAGTCACGTGTTTTGACTTTGAAGATTCCACGAGTAGGATGTAGCAGTAAAAACGACACAAAGCATCGCTTCAGATGAAATTGAAATGCGATGGTTACTGAATCTTCATTCGACTAATGGTCCAGCTGTTTTACGACCACTGGCGCAGGGATACCGATACACCGATACGGATACAACGATATGGTCATACAACATTTTTCAAAAACAAGTACCCATAACATTTTTCACTAGTAGGACAATCAAAATAAAAATGACATAACATAGACACAAATCTAGGTCATCTGATAACACATCAAAGATATCATAATAATTGGTCTTACAAAGATTATGGCTTCAACGAATAGAGACAAATAGCTAGCGCCATGAAGCATTTAAGATAGTATAGTATAGTACTTGAATTTAAGGTTCTTATTTATCACATCACAATAATAAAGATTATGATCATATGAGGGTCTGTTTAGATGCCTTCAAAATTCTAAAAGTTTATAAAATTTTTCATTACATCGAATCTTTGGACACTGAAACATTAAATATAAAAAAACTAATTACACAGCTATAAATCACGAGATAAATTTTTTGAGCCTAATTAATTGTTAAATATAAATGAAAGTTCTACAATATGCAAATCTAAAAAAAAAGATCTAAACACGCCCTGAATGCTCCACCCGGACTGGCGGACTGCTGAGATGTGCTTTAATTTTGTGGGTTATGGGATGTAAAGTATCAGATAAGTATCAACATAGCATCGAAATTTAATTAATTTATATTTTTATTGGTGGTATTATCCGATACTTATCTGATACGGTATCGAAGGCGTATCAGAGTATCCGATACGTATCTCGATAGCGATAAGCAACTAGGGCGAAGTATCGGGGTATCCTAGCTCACCAATATGTACCTCTCCCCGTAACGCTCCTCGGTTGATCACGTAGCATTCGCAGACAGAGCAGCAGGTCTCCCATCGGCTGGCTCTGCATCCCACCCCCGACTCCGGTTGCTGCGTGCGGCGGACCGAGTAGTCGTGCTTGACTGAACCGGCGCGCGGTGATGGGGGCGCTGGAGGAGCTCGTGGCGAAGGCGGGCGGGTGCGCGGTCATCGACGGCGGCTTCGCCACGGAGCTGGAGGCGCTCGGCGCCGACATCAACGACCTGCTCTGGAGCGCCGCCTGCCTCATCACCAGGCCGCACCTCATCAAGGAGGTAAATATAATAGCCCTGGGCCAACGCCCCGCCGCGCGACATGCCGATGCCGGCATGCATGTGCACAGCACCTCTATCACACGGGGACAAAGCTGCGCTAGCTGTTTATTACTAGTACATTGCAGGCTTGCGATGCAATGCAACCCCCAACGTATGCCATCTGATTACTGTGTTGCTGTTCGCCGCGAGAAAGCTAATGATATTTTTTTGGGGGGGGGGGGGAGTTGGTGATTGTAGTCTAGCTCCCCAGCTCCGTGGGCGTGCAGACGTGACATGAGTAAAGCTTTCGGTTAGCCCATTGCTACCGGCACGTTTTGGTCGACGCTGATCTCAGCCAGGGCCGGCAGCGGCAGGGCGGTCTGGAAAAGTGCCCGACCGGCCCACCGTCGGCCCCGTAGGCGAGGCACGGGGCGGCGTTTCAGGCAGGTTTCCGCAACCGCGCGCGCGTGGAGTTGATGACGTGCGAGCAGCCGCATCGCTGTGCAGCAGGGCCGGCGATGGGACGTGAGGTCCGCACGTGAGAGAATTCCTTGTGTTGGCGGAGACGGGCACGGCGGTGGAAGGGGGTGGGCGCTGGACCTGGACGAAAGGCCTGATGGGCCGAATGGGTCGGACCTACATACACTTCTGGGCTGATAATCGGCCTGCCACTTCTTATGCGGCCCATCGGGAAAGGAGCAGAGAGGCCCAGAGCGTTGGCGCAAACAGATTTCATGGACTGGCTCCCATTTGGCATATTATGGAAAATTATTATTGTGGAATGGATGGATTGAACGAACAAAGTCCAATCCTGTTGAAAGTGAAAGTCCGGACTGGCGCCCTGGTTCAGTTGAACGTTGCCGGATTTCGTGGTGTGGAATGAACCGATTACCGGTTCTGCACTACGGCGGTTGCACCGCGCCGATTCCTTTTTTTTTTTTAGAGTCGACTAAAACTGTTTTCCCGGTCGCAGTTGCTGCACAAAACTGTCAAACCTTGGCTTTTGACTTTTGAAGATTCCATAAGTAGGCTAGCACTGAACAGACGCAGAGCATCGCTCAGATGAAATTATGGAAATACAGGTTCATCTCGTTGCGGTAGGCTGGTTCAAACTTCAAACTCGTTGCGAACTAAACAAGGCCTATATTACCTGGGTAGTCAAACCCAAACAAATTTCCCGAACTAATTAATTTCGGTTACATCTGCACATCTCGTTGCGGTAGGCTGGTTCAAAACTTCAAACTCGAAGCAACGCATACGCATTCAATCGTGGTCCTGGACGGTCCAGCTGTGCGAGCGCACCTACCCCAGAAACCAGTCCGCGTTCGTATCTAAGCTCGATCGCCACTTGGATTGCTTTGCTTGTCGCCAAATTTAGTCGTCGTCTACCTACTACTCTTGTATATAGGCCATCTCATTCTCAGCAATATATATCCCTCTCCCTACCGCTCCTCGGTCGATCACGAGGCATTAGCAGCAGGTCTCCCATCTCCCGTTGCTGCGTGCGGCGGGCCGAGTGTCGTAGTCGCGCGCGCTTGACTGAACCTGAACCGGCGGGGGATGGGGGCGCTGGAGGAGCTCGTGGCGAAGGCGGGCGGGTGCGCGGTCATCGACGGCGGCTTCGCCACGCAGCTGGAGGCGCTCGGCGCCGACATCAACGACCCGCTCTGGAGCGCCGCCTGCCTCATCACCAGGCCGCACCTCGTCAAGGAGGTAACAGCCCTGCCCTGCCCTAACCCTGGGCCAACGCCCCGCCCAAGTGCCGGCATGTGCACCTTCATCACCGTACCGGGGGCAAAGCCGACGCTGTTTTATTATTGGTTTATTACATTGCAGACTTGGGAGTTGCGATGCAATGCAACCCCCAACAGATGCCATCTGTGTTTCTGTTTCGCCGCGGCCCGCGAGAAATAAACTATTGTTGCGCTAGCTGTGAATGTGAAGATATTGAGTTTGCGCGTGTTGCTGATGATATTTTTTGGGAGTTGGGATTGTATTCTAGCTGTATTTTTCCTATTAAAAATCAATTTATATTACTGATCAGTGATATGGCATTTTCTGAAAACAAGGATACACCAATACGGTAAGTATATAAATATACCAAAAACCAGAATACATTTACTCATATATTTTTCACTCAAACAATCAATTTGGTTCTAAGACAGTATACTAGTATAGTACTGTACTTGATTTATAGTTAGCATAATAATAAATTTAATGAATGTGTAAATGGGCCACCAAGTTGGACTGCTAAAATGATATACTTCAATTTAGAGTGTTATAGGCTGTGAAGTATCCCACAGTATCGACGGTGTATTGAGATTTAATTTTTGTATTTTTATTAGTGATATTATCTGATGCTTCTCTGATATGGTATCGGAGGTGTATCAGAGTATTTGATACGTATCGCGATACCGATACCCGGGTTTTTTTTTTTGAGGGAAATAAACTATTGCTGCGCTAGCTGTGAATGTGAAGGTACTGAGTTTCCGCGCGCGTGTAGCTGACGATATTTTCTTGGGAGTTGGTGATTGTATTCTAGGTGTATTTTTCCTATTGAAAATCGATCTATATATTACAAAAAAAGAGTACTGGATCTATGGCCTGGGCAGGTCAAATGAACCAAGTCAAAGGAAGGAATTGAATTTGTCCGGCTCTTGTCTTGGGGGTTGGTGGTGACTGGTGACCAGCCCAAGAACAAAATCCCCTCTCTTTCCTTTCTTCTTGGAAAGACAAACCTACATGTATACCAAACATTCCCCTCCCGTAAATGCGGCCATTGTCTAGTTGGGCACAATCTGTCATCAGAAATCCAGAATGGCTTTCTGTGGCATGGAAGTGACCATTGTTTAGTTGGGCACAATCTGTCATCAGAAATCCAGAATGGCTTTCTGTGGCATGGAAATTCCGGTCTTATCCGAACTTTTTGAAGCACCCACCGATAGATAAGACAAACAAACCCTACCGCCACCGACCAGTGCATCTAGGACCACCTGGCAAGTCTCAAGTTTGGATAAACAAAGACAGCGCAAGGAATTCAAACTTTTTGAATTGTCTCCAGCTATCCATTTTGACATCTTGCTATTTTACCTGTCCAGGTTCATATGCAGTATCTTGAAGCAGGCGCCGACATCATTATTTCATCATCTTACCAGGTACTACTGGCGGCTTTCATCTTCAGAACTGTAGATATTGACCAGATTCTGCAGTTCATGGTTGTTTCATGTTTAGAACTCAATAGAGATTCAAATGTTACTTACTACATACACGTTTCTTTACCTGCAGGCAACGATCCCAGGTTTCCTGGCTAGAGGAATGTCTGTTGATGAAGCCGAAGATTTACTGCGAACAAGTGTAAAACTGGCCGTTGAAGCTCGAGATGAATTCTGGAAGTCAGCACTGAGAAAGGCCAAGCCTATATACAACCGTGCCCTGGTTGCTGCATCCGTTGGGAGCTATGGAGCCTATCTTGCCGATGGATCAGAGTACAGGTAACACGACCACACGAACCATGTGGCAGCATCAGATTCGGTGCCATTTTTGTAATGATAGTTACTTGTACATTCTAGAGACTGTCCTCGTGTTCTGTATGCCTGTCACTCACACAAATCGGTCTCGCAGTGGATCATACGGAGCTGACATCACAGCCGAAAAGCTGAAGGACTTCCACAGGCGCCGGCTGCAGGTCCTTGCAAGTGCCGGTCCTGATCTGATTGCGTTCGAGGCCATTCCTAACAAAATGGAGGCACAGGTGCATTCCCACTCAGAGCTCCAAGAATGAACTGAAACATGATTGTTCAAGAAACAAAGGTTTGAACTTAACTTGTGCATGCCCAGCGTTCAAACTGAGCCCTTTCTCGTGTAGGCATTGGTTGAGCTTCTGGAGGAAGAGAAGGTCCAGGTCCCTTCTTGGATCTGCTTCAGCTCCGTGGACGGCAAGAACCTGTGCTCTGGGGAGAGTTTCGCAGACTGCCTTAAGATCCTCGACACGAGCGATAAGGTGGCCGTTGTAGGGGTGAACTGCACACCACCTCAGTTCATCGAGGGCATCATATGCGAGTTCAAGAAGGTCTGCAGGCACCTCTACGCACACCAGTTCCTTTCTGACATTTGCTTCTGTTTAATAATCCATTCTCCCTTCTGTCTCCATCAGCAAACCAAGAAGGCGATTGCAGTGTACCCGAACAGCGGCGAAGTCTGGGACGGGAGAGCGAAGAGGTGGCTGGTGAGTATACACCACATTTTTGCCCCTTTTGGGAACGAAAACAGGGAACTGATGATTATATGCATGTGATGCTGCATGGCAGCCGGTGGAGTGCTTAGGTCACAAGAGCTTCGACGCGCTCGCGAAGAGATGGCAGGAGGCTGGGGCCAGCCTCATCGGAGGGTGCTGCCGGACCACGCCTTCAACTATTAGGGCCGTTTCCAAGATCCTCAAAGGAAAGACGGGACATTGATTTGTTCAGAATTGAGCTGTTGTTGCATTATGTCAGTAGCCAGAATAACATTCAGAATATGCATCCTGCTGCTCTTTCTTTTCCCTTTCAATTTGAGCTCATTAAAAGCGGGTATCAATATAATTTTGCAGTGTAAAACGTAATACTAGTTTGCAGTGTTAACTCACAGTAGTGCTTAGTCACCGCTTCAGGTATGGATTTTAACAGTCAATGTTGTTTGGGCATGTTTACCATATTAAGTACGTATTTAAACAAGACTACCGAAATTCCTTATCCAATCAGTCTTGTTTAGAAAAGCTCAAAGTAGACATAGAATACAAAGGTTATAAAAAAGAACCTGTGCAATTAGTCTCGTGAGAACTTTAGTGCTACCTGCATTTGCTAGACAGGACAATACTGGCGAAAATGTTAGCTTCGTGGAATGAAAATACTCACGAACGAATTCAGTTTACAATTCAGATATACAAGTGCCACGTTATTTCATCAGAGAACTGCAACCAGGGTGCTCATATCGCTACGAACCAAGTACATTCATCAACCTACCTAAAGTGTCCTGGCAACAACCGAGATAGCTATGTCCCAAACTACAGTGGCACTGGCACTGGCACACATAAAAAGGTTACCGATCACTAGCCTAGTGAAGGTCAGATAAGTTGCAAGTCTTTTTGTACAACCTAAAGTTTATTTGGATGCATTCAGGACTATACGTACGACTACAAAGTACATATTGTACCTATACACAAGGGATCTCTCAATAAGGATCCTCCAACTTTATTTCAAGTTCAGCATCCCCAGTAGCTTCCAACAGGTCCACTATTTTCTTCGGACCATGAGTTGTGACTGATTGGCCCTCGGCATAACCAACCATTAGAAGCTTCCCTATCTTCGCCCTCCAATCAGCAACACATTTCTCAGTCCACCTGTCATGGACCACACGATCACGGTAGTTGACCATCGTGCCAAGCCCAGTGTTTCTAACCCAACCATATTCTTCCAAAACATGTGCCTCACCTTCTGTTAAATCTTCACCAACCTGAAACATACAATGGAAGCACAACAAAGGAAAAAGCAATGAGTCTTCATTTCTCAATCTAGCACACCTGGTTCTCAAATCTCAAATTCTCAATGCATTGTTCTAGAGAGATAATAAACATTGAGTCTTGACTCTTATAATTTATAATGGTTAACTACAGGACCTCATCTTAACTACTTTACATCAAGTGAATGCACAGATTCTCATTTTTTGGTTGGAAGAGGTTGCATAAGGGCGTCCCCAATGGAGATTAAATCGCTAGCAGACGTGAAATTTGATTGGCCATGGGAGGTACTGAGCACAGCGCTAGCTAGTCTTGCACGGTATTCAAGAAAATCTATCTCACAGTCCTCACGAGCTTGGGCTCTGATGTCCTTTTTTTAACTGTTCTTCAAGCCAAGTCGCTAGCGATTTGCTCAGGGCCGTTGAGGACGCCCTAAGGAGCTGAACTAGAGCACGATTCAGAAAATCAGTAGCAAAGCCACATTTGTGTTTAACCATCAAATTCTGGAACATCTAAATTAAACCATAATCAGAAGCACACAATAGTGTGAAGGGACTGAAAAAGATAAACCAGTGCCTTTAATAGCCCATATACTTGGCCTTATACATGGAGCAGGTGGTCCTACTTGTTACCACGTAATCCCAGCCTCCCTGATTACATAATCGGCCCAGTTACACCATACAACCACTACTAGGTCGGTGAGTTGGCTCTTAACAGTTATTAAAATCTTGAAAATAAATTTCGTAGAAGCAAGAAGCCTCTTACCATTAATGGCCTGTTTTCAATAAGAGCTGTCCTTCCACAGCCACTAAGCTTCATTGCAACAACCAGCCTACGGATCTGCCATTCTATTGGAGTTGATTGGACCACCTCAAAGAAGTATGTTGCATAACCATATTCAGGACGCTCAAGAACTATCCTGTGTAACAGATGAAAAGGACAACAGTTATAACAAGTCTTTAAACCATTTTGACAAGAAATATTGGACAAAGATCAATCAGTAAGAGGCACCTATTATGGCTTGTAAATACAAAAATAAAGGATTGCAGATCCCTGCACCATCCCCATTCCACAGGACAGTCACGGAACTGAAGGTATCGTGACTGCAAGAGAGAAAAACAAAATGAATAAAGCTCTCAAATTAGCATGAAATTGAAACTTATTGGCTAGAGTGTATCAATGTGACAAAAATACCTGCTCAATAAGAGAAATTAAACAGGATAGGCAGTAAATAGCCTTTTCCCCCCTTTCGTATCTAGATACTGATAGTAAATAGCCTTTTCCCTTCTTTGGAAATATCTGCACAATGAAACAAATAGCATTGTCAATTGAAGGTCATATTGTTTTATATTCAGTCCATATCACAAAAGATGGTACTACAGTACCTCGACAGAGATATCAAGTACTGTCTACTAACTGTTTCATCGGTTACTTACAAGCCTGTCTACTAATTGTTTCATCGTTACTTAAATGGCAATACACAAGTTTAAACTAGATTACAGAGTAGCATCTTATATGCAGGGGCGCAGAGCCCCTCCAGAGTCTAAACAGAGGTATATATTATTTAAGGGCTTAAATATGGTCAATAGAGCATTCTTAATGGTGACACCAATGATCTTAACTATTTTCCAATTGGTGGCCTCAAAGTATTTTAAATTTAAAATTTCCATATAGTAGTTATTTAAGCTGCAAACAACGTTCAAACAAGTAAGTGGCAGACTGGTACCAGATTGCTAGTGGTTCTTAAGTTCACTGAATGGCTTGCGATAAACCAATTTACATCAGCACTTGCAAGAAAATGGCATTAAACACTACTACCTACATCCTGAAATATAAGGGATCCAAGTTTATCCTAAGTCAAACTGTATTAACTTTTACTAAATTTATATAAAAGAAATAGTTACAACATCAAATTAACATCATTAGATACCTTATGAAATGTATCTTCATAATTTACATGTTTGATGTGACAGGTGTTGATACTGGTCTATATAAATTTGGTCAAACTTTGCATGGTTTGACTTATGACAAACTTGGATCCCTTATATTTCAGGACAGAGGGAGTATATCTTAATCTAGTTGACAGGATTACAGCACATCTTTTAGAAAACTGTTCAATCCGCCTCCAGTTGGTAACTTGAACTATTCCAACTGTTAAAATTAAAATTTTCAAGTCAAAACCAGCATCACCACTTCAAAGTACAGGACCATAAATAATGGTTGCAAGTGTAGTTTGTGACTTGTCACAAATTGTGGGATTATAAATACTACACCAAATCAAACTGCCAGTGGTTCAGATAAGAAAATCATGTGTCAAGCTAAGCACTGTTGTAAATCATCTTACATTTGCAATGACGTTTTCAAGATCTTCAAAGTTACTTTCTGTAGAATCTTCTATCATTTCATTATCTTCTTCAGCACCATAAAGTTTGATTTCTTCAACCCCTATTCCTCTGTTTAAAAGAATCTGCACGACAAAAAGAAAATGCACCAGAAAGAATCACAGGCTGAAAGATTTTCCACAGCCTTATTATATTCATATATATATGCAATAAATGATCACCTGCAGAAGCCCTGGAGCATCTTCATCAAGTGCCTTTTCAATTGAATCCCTGCACAGCATATTTGTAACGATAGCCCCCCACCAAAAAAGTGTAAACTTTAAAAGAAAAGACAAGTTACTAATGAAACGTACGTCGCTGTTTTCTTTCTCCTTCGACGAGAACGGTAAGCAACACCCTCCTTAACAGTGTCAGCATCTTCTTCAAGCATTTTTTCAGTTGAACAACTGCAAAGATGCTATTCATAAGCATGTTGTGCAGCATACAATAAAAATGAAACAAGTTACTGATGCAGCATACCTCGTTTTCCTTTTTCTGCGTTGTCGGGAACTGAAAGAAACTTTCTCAGGTAGCTCACAGTCAGTAAGTTCATCTTTTACTCCTAAAGACGGTACTGAGCCTTTGGCATGAGTAGAATTTGCTTGAGGAGATTCAGAAGGGCCAATCTTATAACCTTCTAATGCAGGCTCCAGTTTTACATCAGCTAGATGAGCCCCTTGTTTTCTTGCAACCAGCTCACTGTTTTCACTCATACAAGTTGCAGTGCCATCTATCTGGTTTTCGGAACCCTCCACTGGATCATGACAATATCAATGTTCACATAGGGATGGGTTAGTATGAGATGACATGCAGGAAATATTCGGGAAACCTGAGTTCCGTGCATTAGCTTGTTTAGCAATACACGTTGCAGAATTATTGTTTTATTGACATTTAGATCATTAGATAGACACTAGGCAATAGGCATGACCAAGCAAGGAGTTGAGTAAATATAAGGCATGTCATGTCCAGCCTCATAAGTTGGTTGACATAGCCCATCTAACTGTTTGTTTTTAGGACCATCAGAAGTGCAAGAAACTACACTTATGCAGAATTTACAGTGTGTGTAGCTGTCCAGTGCCCTATGAGTTTATGACATGAAATGCTTCCAACAAAACATTCCCTAAAAGACATTTGGGTACCTGGAAGATCTTCACCAAGTAACGTCATGTTGCTGTTATCATCCATGGGATTACTCTCTATAATAGGAGGTGCAGAAGAAATTTCCTGTATCAAGTGTGATAAGGCCAAAAGACCAGGTTCTCAGAGGGGGGCAAAAAGGTAACAGAATCTCATGCTAGCTGGATGTAATTATTATTAACACAGCACAGCAAGCAAATCTGTGTAAATATACAGCACCACAGTTAGTATTTTATTAATATTAAATTATTAATTGATATGTAAAACACATTTGACACTCGTAAATTTAGATGTAGTTTCAACATTCCTTTTAATATCATTTTGAGTTGCAGCAGCTTGCCTCAATTACATTATTGTATTTTTTGGAAATGGATCTCGTAAACCAGGGCATGGATCGTAAACCAGGGCATGGATCGTAAACCAGGGCATGGATCATCAATCTCAGTGACGCCATAAACAAATCCACTCATAAATTAATAGCAACATTCACTAAACAGGTTTGAATAATATTATAATTTCACACACCGGATTGGATCGTCTTTCTTGGTGTTTTAAGTATAAATAAAAAAATAAATAGAATGAAAATTGGGAAATGATAGTCTTATGTTCTAGGTAAATAGCACCAGTGCTAATGTGATGTAGATAGAATTGAGCAAGCGAAGAGCGTGGAATTTTCTAGAAGTTTCATAGAAATGCATAATAATTAATCAGATAACAAAGGCAAGTGTATCAACACCTGCAACATGCTGCATATATCTTCTTTATGTGTTGTTCCCTCATGATTTCTGCAAGAAAAATTAAGTGAATAATGTTATGCATATAACAAAAGAAATCATAGCCCTCTGTAACAATCAATATAATTTCACACTACCTTTTGGGAGATGATCTGCTAGTTTCCACACACATTATAGATTTCCCAGTTGATACTGTACCAAGCCCTGAACTTTTGTCTGCTAGAAGGATCCTGTAGCGCTCTTTCAGAGGTATATGATCAAGCTCATCAATCTCAGTACAGATTTCAAAGTTAAAACCTTTGGCACATTCCACGCTTGAATCTTTATGTGTGGAAACATACTGCAAAGGTTCTCCAAAGACAATCATCCATTCAGTGTGAAACCTTAAAAAACTAACTCATAAGAAGCTTCAGGAAATAGCATGTCTACTAACATGAAACAACTAACTAATATGGACTTGAGAATAACTACAGTGAAATTGGAAGAATAACACAAGAAGAAAAAGAAGATAGACAATAGGTTATAAGAGAAAATAAGGAAACTGCAAAGGAACTACATGACAAAGTAATAGGAGAAGCAGATTAACAGTGCAAAACAGATCAATCTCTATAAATGAATACCTCCAGATACCATGGTCAATGTTTTAATCTAGGTTCAAACAGAAGCAGCAACAACTCTGATTTACTCCTTTCAACAAAAGTATCATTGCAAGGGTTGTAACATATAAATAAATGAGTAAATGACTTGCGTAAGCATAATTCTCTCTTTTCTATGAAGTCCAGCTTTTCATAGGATGTGAATGGTGCAGTCCAGATCTGTCATTCAACGGTAATACTAAAATAGAAATACATTTTTTTACCATAATTTCTGAAAAACTTCAAAAACCTTTTTTTTTTTTTGCTGTATCATTTGCCTAACCAAATTATTGTACGAAAATAATGAACGCCACAAACAAGGCAGAGACAAAAATGTTAGTAAATCAAACACATTTTTCCAGCACTGGTGATCAAACACATTTTTTGTGGGATTGATCCAGCATATTTCAACTATCCTTTAGTAATGATAATTGACAAGCCAGAGGAGGTGAGAGTTGATGTGAAACTACAAGACAAGTACTATAGGAATTTCTAATCTTATTATACGAATGGACACTGATAAGAAAGTTGTACCTGTTCGGATTCAATACGACCTTCCTCAGCCAATTCACACAGATTATTTCGTGATGCAAGAAATATTTTCGACACCACTATCTCTGACTCTGCCTTCACTGTGTTTTGTAAATGATACTGATGTAATCTCCAGTCAGTTTCCTGAGAGCTTTTATCACTCGTCATGTCTGCATACAGGGCAAACACCTCCTTGCAACCCTGCAGTGTTCCACCCAGGATGATGGATCTAGGGCTTCCAATTTTCTTCCAGCAGTTACTTGCATCATTCTCATTGTTGCACGGCTCAAAACTTCTATGGAAGAAGTATGATGCACGGCCATCTTGCCTAACACCTGCAATATTGCAGTTAAACTGTAACAGGTGCTGACAGATAAGTAGATGATGCTAGAATGTGACGTTACTTCAATAAAATTAAATACCCGGTATATCTTGAGGGTGTCTGCAGTAAAATCCTCCATCACCATCAACAAATTTAATAAACTCATGGATAAACGGATGGCGCTCAGTTCGACCATTCCCAACTTCTGCTGCGAGATGCCACAGAATATCACTATCGCTGGGGTTAAATTCTACACCCCTTGGTAGCCCTGGCCAACTCTGAAAGCACAATGGTACAGTAAAGACGTAGCCTTAGGAGAGGGGGGCAGTAAAACAAACTGTTAAGCTGCTTAATGATTCATTTCATTTGGAAAATAGACACGTCCACTCATAACAGTATCAGTTCTCAGAGTTCAAAATCATGGTACCTCGCAATGCATCAGTACTGTAGGATCAGGGGCGGACCCAGCAAAGAACATGGGTGAACAGATGCACCGGCGGAGCCAAGGCCCGGCCACCCTGGGCAGCTGGCCGGGCTCCCACGGTACAGCAGAGGCGGGAGGGGAGAGGGAGGTGCGTACGCAGGGTCGCCGGCCGGTGCCCGGAGGACGGAGGCGAGGGCGCGAGGCGACTGGCGAGAGGCGGGAGGGGGAGCCGCTGACGCCGCCGCCGAGCCTGGGACTGCCCCTCCGTCGCTTGAGGGCCCGAGCCTGAGCGCCGCGAGCGCGAGCGGGGGAAGCAGCAGAAGACGGAGCGTCGGCGCTGCTAGGAAGGGTAAAGATTAGGGTTAATCGGATCCATGCCATTACTATTTAAGAAATTACGCTAATGCCATTATAATTATTTTCTGCTTCGAAATATGACATTAGGCGCCTTGTTTACTTTAAAAAAATTTGCAAAATAGGAATAGTAGCACTTTCGTTTGTATTTGACAAATATTGTCCAATTATGGACTAACAAGGCTCAAAAGATTCGTCTCGTCAATTCCGACCAAACTATGCAATTAATTTTTATTTTCATCTATTTAATACTCCATGCATACGTCTAAAGATTCGATGTGACGGGAAATCTGAAAAAATTTTGCAAAATTTTTGGGAACTAAATAAGGCCCCTTTCACGCATTTTAAGGGCATGCACTTAAAAATCCAAAAAAATATAGAATTCTTCGTCACATCTAATCTTGCGGTATATGTATAAAACACTAATTACATAGTTTACCTGTAAATTGCAAGACAAATCTTTTAAACCTAATTAATTTATAATTTGACAATATTTATCAAATATAAACGAAAGTGCTAGTCAAAATAAAAAAAAGTTGCAACTAAGGTCTTGTTTAGTTCCAAAAAGTTTTGTCAAAAATTTTAGATTCTCTGTCACATCGAATCTTGCGGTACATGCATAGAGTATTAAATATAAATAAAAACAAAAACTAATTACACAGTTTACCTATAATTTGTGAAATGAATCTTTTGAGACTAGTTAGTCCATGACTAGACAATATTTGTTAAATAAAAACAAGAATAATACAGTACGCAAAATACGAAAATTTTGACAACTAAACAAGGCCTAAATCTTTTGTATAGACATTTTTGTCCCTGCTAGTCTCTCTACGTCCCACTCTATGATGCATCGGGCCCACTTGTCATCCCTTTCCCATCCATCGTTCTCGATCGCCCCTCCACTCTGCGTCTCGAGCAACCCCGCCGCTACAGGCCTAGCGCGCTGCGCGCCGCACACCGCCGGCCACAGGCCGCCTGCCCAGTCCGGCTGGCCGAAGCCTCGTCCTCAGCTGAGCAACCTCGAGCCCAGCCCCCATGGCTGGCAAGCGCGCGTGTGCGGGCCGCCGTGTTGCTGCCAGGCGAGCGCCACCGCGTCGCTGCTGCACTGCCGCCAGGCGAGCGCGTGGGCAGGCGGATGACGCCCTCTCATGTCATCTGCTACCGCCGGGGAGATACCGCCGGCTAGCCTTGCTGCCAGCTAGCTGTGCCACGGAGCCACAACGTCAAGGATTACGCTACCGTGGAGCCACGCCCATGCTGGTTGGCACCGCAGCTTCGTCGCGCACGGAGAGAGGAATTAAGGCCTTGTTTTCACCTCAAAACCAATTTTTTTTTTAAGATTTCCGTCATATCAAATCTTACGGCACATACATGAAGCATTAAATATAGACGAAAACAAAACTAATTGCACAGGTTATCTGTAAATCGCGAGACGAATTTTTTGACTTTAGTTAATTTATGATTAGACAATATTTGCTACAAACAAATAAAACTACTATAGTAGCGAAATTTAAAAAAAATTCGCATCTAAACAAAATCTAAAGGAGCACAGAGAGCCAACTTCTCGTTCCTAAGGTGTTGCAGGCGGGTGACGCGAGGAAGCCACGAGGCCATGTTGCGAGCAAGCCAATGGCATCTACAGAGGCGCGTGGAGGCAGGGAAGGTCATGGGTTAGCTCCTCACCGCTGGCGAGGCCTACACTAGCTAAATCAACGAAGGCCCTGTGCATGTGCTGTGTACAGGAAAAGGACTAGGGAGAGGACAGAGGAAAGGGATGACACGTTGGCCCCTGCTGTAAGTGAGATAGAGTGGGAGAGGTGTTTTGATCCATACAAAGATACATAATTGTTAGTACACCTAAACATGGGCCCAAAAACACCATATCATTTGGTGTGCTTCGCCGAATGATTCACCACAAGCCACCCATGCATCACCGGGTCATAAATTATCTTAAAGTAACTTGGCAAGTCTACACATTGTCATACTAGATCATATGTTGAACTCTAGTAAATTGGCCACTCGTCATGCAACTGAGTCTCGGACTAACCGAATGGTCCTCCAAGTGCCACCTAGGTACACCATCGTATATCGTATGGTGAACTCTAGTATCATGGTCAAGGTTAAGACAATTGAGCACATCACCACCGGATAATCCACCGAGATGGTCCCAATCATTCGACACACATATCTTAGGCCGTTTTAAGTTTGATTTCGTCCAATTCAACCTTTTGATACCCCATCTTTTAAAACCAATACAATGGACCCACTTTTGAGCTGACTCGGTGAGAGAATACCATATTTGTTCATCCAAAGCTCTCCATCTAAATCTTCATCAAGTTACTAGTCTCGCCCCCCTACTGAGCCATAATCTTATTCACAAATATCATTGTGTCCATACTTAAAATCGCCTTCGGTGTACTTTAGGGGGTGTTTAGTTCCCCTTTTTCCCAAAAAAATTCGGGTTTTGGTCCATCATTTTACAAAATGGAACTAAACACCATGCAAATTTTTCAGCAAAAAGATGGTTATTCTCCATTTTGGATTTTGGCCTCAAGAGGAGGCCAAAAAAAAATCCAAAATGATCCTCAACAGGCTCTCATGAGATAATAAATTCTGTATTTTGGATGGAACTAAACATGACCTTAAAAATTTTGGCATTTTGCATTCCACCATTTCAAAATATTTTGCATTTTGCATTTTTTTGAACTAAACACCTCCTTAATATGACAACTCAAAGTGATTGATACCCTGCAGATTGCAGAACACATGCGTTCGATCACGAGGGCAGCTTCTCGGTAATTACTTGAACGCTATGAAAATTGTGTTGGCGAGATAGGGAGGATAAGCATCGGCAGTGGCTTAGCGTCATCGTGGGTGAGGCCGTGCGCGGAAAGCAAACTAGGCAAATGAGCTTCAAATGCAGCGTTGAGAAATGGATTGGAACTTTGAAGCATGGACTACATGTCTGCAACCATACCGATCAGATTGACCCCTTCGACACGGCCGTCCTTCGTCCGAAATCCCAAGCAGAAAGATGAAAAGCGCTGCCGGAGGACAGCCGTTCGTACTGTACGACCTGCATGCCGGTTGCCGCCGAGGCGACGCCTGCGAAGACGACCGTTGGGACGAAAGCCCAAGAAGCCAGTGAGAGCATCATGGCCACGAGCACCGTGCAGGCGTCCAGCCCCAGCCCGAGCAAACCACATGCAGAAACCGCAAAAAGCGACGCGACCGGCGCTGCCCTCGCTGCCTCGCTTGCTGCTGCCACCACCGCCGGGGCTGGCGCTCGCAAAATTTGACCGTTGCTGCGCCACGTCAGACTCCGTCCCGTCCTATTCCTCCTCCTCGCAAACCGTGCTGTCGTCCCTCCTGCGGCGCTGTCCCCACTCCCCCATGCAGTCATGCGCCTAGCCGCTTCGCTGTAGCTGACGTGTGGGCTCCGGCGCTGGCCCCATGCAGTCATGGACGTTTGTTTTCCTCTCGTTGTACTGACAGTCTGACCACGGCAAAAGTCTGACCATTCGTTCCGCGTACCGAGTGACTGACAGGTGGGGGTTAGTTTTTCTAGCGGTCTGTATCTCTACACTCTACAGTACTGGTACAGTACACATGTACGTATGGGTCGGGATGGCATGGGTGCGCAAGAGCAAGCAAGCGGCACCGCCTCGTGGCGGCCCGAGATCGTGTTGAAGCCGTTGGATGCCTGACATGCGCAGCGTGATCCGTGCTGCCTGCCCACCGGCTAAGCGCGCTGCTTCCGAAGAGGGAGCCTTTTCACTGACATGTGGGGTGAACTTAAACCGGGCCTACCCATCAGTGGCGTGTATGAGGCTGGATGTCACCCAGCAGCTTCGCCCACCGATCACCGATGGGCTCCTCCTCCCATTGGGCCCCTTCTTGCTTTTCTACAAAAGACCCTCCATTTCTCTACTCTCATATTTATATCCCCAAGTTGCCTTCACACCTCTGCCTCTGCCTCCACTCCACTCCCAAGTTCCTTCCTTCCCGTCTCTTCTCCCCCCTTCCACTTCTTGGCCTGCTCTCTTGGCATCCTGCTCGATCGAATGCTGGATCAGGCAGATTGGAGGTTGCAGTAAAGACGGTAGGTGCTTTCCTTCTTGCTCCGTTGTGAGAGGGACAGGGGGAGAACCCAACCCAACAGAGAGAGGCTGCAAGTTCCCGAGGGCCGGGCTTCTCTTGCGGCGGCGACATGAAGAAGCTGTTCTTCGTCTCCTTCGTCCTCCTGCTGGCCGCTCCAGCAGTTCACGGTGAAGATGGTAAGGTTCCTCGTGCTCTTTGCTTCGATCTCTGGATGTGTATCTTGGTTCCGGATGCATGGATCGATCTCCACGTACGTTCTTGTTCACTGCGTCGCTTCGCTGCTCAGATTGTATTCTGCATATGCTTGTTTCTGTTTGCAATCTTGCAGCATCCACAGTGCGAGTGGATTGAGTGGCGTCCCTTTCCGATGCGGCTATGTCTGTCGTCTTGTGGTCTGCCTATATTAAGTTCTACCATTAGCCCTCTTCTCAGTCTCCGTAGATTAGCAGAAATTAATTTAATACTTACAATAAACACCTAAGGTAATTTTAAAAAGGAGTTCGTTCAGATACTAGAACAGCCCAAGTGCTTATTTTACCGGCACAGATAACTTTTGGAGCTTGGATTTGACTGAACATCCTGCCGCCCATGCTCTGCGTCTCATCGCCCCCCTGGGATTCCTTTCTTCTCCTTGTTTGTTTCCCCATGCTCTACCATTCTCGTCCGTCGCAACCATCACGTGCTCCAGTTTTTATATGGGGGTTATGCGTGTTGGTTGGAACATCCACTGTCATTATCATAGTATTAATCAGACTTGGCCCTGGAATAAGATTTACTCTAGTGCTGTACTTGCAGCCAAGGGAAGGAATACTGCTAGTAGTATACTAGTACAGCATTACATTGAACACTTGCCCATTTGGTCTATCAACGGCCAAACATACCGAGCAGCTAGCAACATCTCCCCCTGTACTGTAGTACAGCTCTCGTATTTAACCCAGCTTTCCGTTGGAAAAGTTTTGCAACAGCATAGCATGAATCTCTGATCGCTTTGTGCGTAAGTTTAGCCTGAAGAGGGTTGCCTCCGAGTTTGTACATCTTTAGTGCTAGCATCAGCCTTTCTGGGTCCTACCTGTCTGCCCTGCTAGAGTAGTGCTCCATCTTTTCTGCGTGGCGCGGTGGTGCCACTAATCTCGGTGCCAGGCAAATGCCATGGGCTGTCAGCCAGAGATTGTGCAAAGTTTGTCAGTGACTCAGGCCGGTCTCGGTCCTCCTAGTGAGAGTAATCACTGGCAGTCGCTGCTTTGCTTTGACCGCCACTGGAGCGTGCCTGGATTCGGTGTTCATCATGAGGTGGGCTTGGTGCTAAATGACTAGTACTCCTGTGTAATTAGAGGGTGTTTGGGACTGCTCCGTTCCACGTTTTTCAGCTCCGTTCTACGTTTTTTAGCCAAACGGTTTCAGCTCCACGCGTTCGAGTAAAAAGGGTGGAGTTGTGAGAACACTGAAAACATACTTCACAAACTCCAGTTTTTTTTTTGAGCTGGTCTATGCTAGAGTTTATGGACCGGAAAATTTTCGAATTTCGACACTGTGGCACTTTCGTTTGTTTATGACAAATAATATTCAATTATAAACTAACTAGTATCAAAAGATTCGTCTTGTGATTTACACCTAAACTATGTAATTAGTTTTGTTTTCGTATATATTTAGTGCTTCATGCAAGTGCTATAAGATTCGATGTGACGAGCAATCTTGAAAACTTTTTTTGTTTTCGGATGAACTAAACAAGGCCTTAGTGTCACAGATGACCTGTTGATTACTGTGCGTCCGTACATGTACAGCCCTAACCAGTGCCGCTGCTTGCAGTGCCGCGCTGTGTCGTTTGACGGCTGGGTTGAACAGAGTCGTTCCTGGGACCACCTGGCAGTGTCTTCTTCTGGGTTCTGGCTGGTGCCGGCCCCGCTGTAATTAAACAATCACGTCGTTTGTGGCTTGCTCGCTGCTTGACCGTGCACAAGTCTGCATCGCTGATGCATTGTGTCCACTGCACGATGCCCAGGATTTTCTGTGGACGGCTGGGACAGCAGCATGGGGGGCTCCTGTTTCCAACGTCTTTCCCCGTACGATGGCCTGTGTGTTGTGCTTTACAGCTAGCTCGGCGTCCTCTTCCATATCTCGATTTCCCTTTTGTTTGTTTTTTTCGCTTGGAAAACGCATGATATCATGCATTTGGTCCTTTCTTGTTTTCTACTGTTTGTGTACGAACATTTTTTTTTAAAATTCTTTGTTCCACACAGTCACAGCTTTCCTCGAAAGAATGTGTTTTTCTATCTGGATTCCTGCCTTACAACGCACTTCCTGTCTTGTATTAATCAAATCGTATAAAAAATACCATCTGATTCTTAAGTTTTGGCGTTTTGCAATAGGATAACTGTGATACTCTTCTTAACGTGGTTAGAACTCGTAACTTTCATTATCAAAAAAGATTTCTAATACTTTGGTTTGTCTATTTTTTTTTGTTGTCATTGCGTGCAGGTGCGTACATTGGCGTGAACATTGGCACGGCCATGTCGTCGGTGCCAGCGCCGACGCAGATCACCACGCTACTCCGCTCGCAGAACATCCGCCACGTCCGCCTCTACGACGCCGACCCAGCGATGCTGGCGGCGCTGTCCAACACCGGCATCCGCGTCATCGTGTCGGTGCCGAACGAGCAGCTGCTGGCCATCGGCAACTCCAACGCGACGGCGGCCAACTGGGTGGCGCGCAACGTGGCCGCGCACTTCCCCGCCGTGAACATCACGGCCATCGCGGTGGGCTCCGAGGTGCTGTCGGCGCAGCCCAACGCGGCGCCGCTGCTGATGCCCGCCATGCGCTACCTCCAGAACGCGCTGGTGGCCGCGGCGCTGGACCGGTACATCAAGATCTCGACGCCGCACTCGTCGTCCATCATCCTCGACTCGTTCCCGCCGTCGCAGGCCTTCTTCAACCGGTCGCTGGACAACGTGCTGGTGCCGATGCTCAAGTTCCTGCAGTCCACGGGGTCGCCTCTCATGCTCAACGTGTACCCGTACTACGACTACATGCGCTCCAACGGCGTGATCCCGCTGGACTACGCGCTGTTCCGGCCGCTGCCGCCCAACAAGGAGGCCGTGGACGCCAACACCTTGCTGCACTACACCAACGTGTTCGACGCGGTGGTGGACGCCGCCTACTTCGCCATGGCGTACCTCAACGTTACCAACGTTCCGGTGATGGTGACGGAGACCGGGTGGCCGCACAAGGGCGACCCGTCCTCGGAGCCCGACGCCACCTCCGACAACGCCGACACCTACAACAGCAACCTCATCCGGCACGTGATGAACAGCACCGGCACGCCCAAGCACCCCGGGGTGGCCGTGCCGACCTACATCTACGAGCTGTACGACGAGGACACCCGGCCTGGCTCCACGTCGGAGAAGTACTGGGGCCTCTTCGACATGAACGGCGTCCCGGCCTACACCCTGCACCTGACGGGCTCCGGCGTCCTGCTGGCCAACGACACGACGAACCAGACCTACTGCGTGGCGCGCGACGGCGCGGACCCCAAGATGCTGCAGGCGGCGCTGGACTGGGCGTGCGGCCCCGGGAAGGTGGACTGCTCCGTGCTGATGCAGGGCCAGCCTTGCTACGACCCGGACACCGTGGAGGCGCACGCCACGTACGCCTTCAACGCCTACTACCACGGCATGGGTATGGGCTCGGGGACCTGCTACTTCAGCGGCGTCGCGGTGGTGACCACGACCGACCCAAGTGAGATCACTAGCTCGAGAAACCATGCATGCTGATCTCTCTTTGCCATCTGCTTCTGCTGGTTTCACTGATTCGCTGTGTGTCGGCGGCTGGGTGCTTCTTTTTTTTTCAGGTCACGGGTCTTGTGTTTACTCTGGGAAGAACGCGACGGCGTTGATGAACGGCACGTCGCTGGCGCCGTCGTCGAACTCCACGGAGGGAGGCTCCGGCGCGCACCGGGCGTTCGGCGACGTCTCGTCACTCGCCCGCATCGTCTCCACCGCGCTGCTCTTCAGCGTCGGCCTCCTCCTGTTGTAGGCAGTGGCAGTAGTTAGTGGTAGCAAGTAGGCACCATGGAATCATGCAGTCTTTGCAGAGTTAGGCATTCGTGAGGGAGGGATGGATGGATGATTCTTTTTGCTGTCAAGAGGCAGGAACGGAGCCGGGATGTTGCTTCTGCTCTGTCTGTCATCTGCTGGGTTTCTCTCGTCTGGTATTGGTGTGGAATGGAACAGGAATTGGTTTGCTTCCTAGCAATTGCTCCGTTGCGAATTCGCTGGACTGCCGGTTGGTTGGTTGATTGTGATGAGCAAACAGGATGTTTGGGGTTCAGGTTGCATCTCCTTTTCGTATCTACTCCCATAGTCCCATTAGCTCCATTTCAATGCACTGTTTCCAAAACAAATTCGCTGACATGACATCAATGAAACGAATAATAAAATAACCTCCACAATGCATGAGTTTTATCTTGACGTTTCCTGAGACGAATCTGTCTATTGGAAACATGGGGGTGACGGAAACAATTAAAACACTCAGTTCTCGTATCAATTACAAAACAGGTGGCACATGGAAATCAAACACCCGAATTTGAAAACCACAAGACCTACATCGAACGTACCATATAAAAAACAAAGGATCCAAATTAAAAACAAATTAATTATATGGAGGCAAATTTGAAGAAATTCAAATTTAAAAAATAAAAACACAAATTGTAAACACAAATTAATTCTATGCAAGGCAAATTAGAAGAAATTTAAATTGAAAACATATCAAAAACACAAATTACATAGATAGATTAATTCCATGGAAGGCAAATAGGAAGAAATTCAAATTGAAAACATATGAGAAACACAAATTTCAGAGAGCAGATAAAAAACCATATTTACACCAATAATAAAATAAATTTACACCAACATAATCAATGTAAAAATTACAATATACAACTGTAAGAGAGAGATATGAATTAAAATAACACATGAACAAGAAAAACATGTTGACACCGAGCATGGACACTAATATGCATTTTATTTGAAATCTAGACAATGAACAAAACGGACTTCTAACATAGAAGCAAAGAAGAAAGGAAGGACTAGATCAAATAAAAGATGAATATGATGGCCACAAATCCAGGTGACAAAAAAGAAAAAATTGCCCAGGCAACGTACATATTTACCGTTTCACTAGCGACTTGTTGAAATCAGCGTGTTGCAGCAGACGGATTTCTCGTAGCGGCTAACCAGAGAGTTTAGAGATTTGTTCACCCTTTTCGTCGTAGCGGGCTAACCGTATTACGAATTTCATACAAGTTGGGCCGAACACTATCATTTTTTGGCCCACCCGCCCGGAATGGGTAAAGCTGTAATTTGCCTTATCCGCCGTGCGCGCGCCCTAACCAAGGCCCTATATAATGCTGCAAAGGCATCGCTCTGTTCGTCCTGCGCGCCGCCGTCTTCTGCTTCGTATCCGTTCCAAGGAGATTCTCCTGGTTTTTGCTGTTTTTTCCTCTCCAAAATTCGATGTTACTGTATCTCGTCTCGTTTTCTTGTCGCATGTTTGCCCACATAGCTTGAAATCTTCTTTCGTTTCTTCGATTGGTTTCCTTCGAGATGTTCTTTGCTCGAGCACTCTTTTCGTTTTGAAAGATCCGAAGCCCGTGTCGCCGTTGTGCGGATCTTGGCTTTGGTTTTCGGAGAGATGCGAGATCATACCACTGGACCTCTGGACATGCGGCGTCTTTCTTCCTATAGATCCTCGCATTTTCTCGTAGGTCCAACAATTTGCTTCTCTTACAATTGTAAATCATGAGATTTGTTCTTGGTCGTTTGTCTTTATTTTTGTTTGTTTAGTTTTTTTGAAATGGATTTGCTGGAATTAGTCAGATGTACCACCTTGAATCCGTGATGACGAATCGATGGCTCGATGATGATTACTCTTGCTTTAACCACACCGAACCAAAGGCCGGAGGAAGGGTTTTTTCTTTCCCTTGGGCGTCGCGCTCCCCTCTCTTGGCGTTTCCTCATGAAATCTTGCTCTCCTGTTGAAGAATCCAGTTTCTGTTTTCTTCCGCGAGAGGGCGAGGTAGAAGGTTTCAGTAAGAATTGGGAGCGTTGCAAGGGGGAAAGCGGGAGGCCTCTTCCGATGGATCTTGGCTTGTGGAAAACCCTGGCCTTTCACTGAGAGCCTTTTGTCCTGGATTTGCAATTGATACCCTTCCTCCGCTTTTAAGTATTTTTCCTTAATTAATTTTCAATGTACTTTGCACATTTTATCCGGCTATAGGTCTATCTCCAAGGCAACAAGCAGGGCATAGACGTGCAACGAACAAATATAGATATTTCGTAATTCAAATCAACATAACAAAATTAGCAGATAAATTAAATGCAAATGTAATTCTTAATGATTTAAGATTAATACCACAAATCTATTACTTTTATCTGTAATTAAATGCACGTCTTGCTTTCTAGAGTATTTTTTTTAAAAATTTAACTAAAAATATATCAAATAATATCAGTATTTGTATATGCAAATAAATATATTATAATAGTTTATTTAATTTAATATAATTAATATTACATATAATAAATAGTATATTTTTGTTAAACTTTAAAAAGTTTGATTTGGAAAGTGAGATGTGTATTTATTTGTGCATTGAGAGGGATCATTTTTCTATTATCAAGCGATGTACTCTCTCCGTTCCAAATTATAAGTCGTTCCAGCATTTTCAAGTTTGACCAAAAATATAGAGAGAAATATAAAGATTTATGTTATAAAATAGGTACACTATGAAAATATAACTAACAAAGAATATAATAATACTTGGTTGGTACCAAAAATGTTATTATTTTGCTATATAAATTTGGGACGGAGGGAGTATCGGTTAGCTGTTTTCAGTTTTACTGAAAGTGATAAACGGAAGGATCGAACGATTTATTCGATTGGTTGGAGGAAAGTGTTGAATAGGGTCATATTCTCATGAAGGAGCAAGACGGCGTAACACTGTATCAGATGGATCTACACGGCGTCGCACTTGGCATAGGAGATCACAGTTTGATCAGTTTGCTAGGCTAAAGCCCATTTTGGGTAAAGTACGTGTTCGACCTAGGCCCAATTAAGAGGTTGATTGGGCTCTTAACCAGCCCTCAGACGTCGTGGTATGAACTTTGTTCTGACAACATAGAAGAATTAAAATCTCTCACCAAGTGTCCACCACCAATATTCAAGTGTGTTAGCATTTCATAAATATTTTATCAAAGAAGTTAGGTTAGCATAAGACTAGATCCTAACACATATACACAAATATTTTTTCCCTCTTGATAGTTGGTTATATATCTTAACACGGTCAAACACTTTTCTACTCAATTTAGACCACCAAAAGTAAAATATTATGTTTATACCTTTGTCTTGATCACTTTACTCATTGTCATTAATGATATTTACTCTATGCTTCATCTCTTTGTAAACATGCTCAAAATCACTTAAACACAAGACATTAGAAACTTTGTCATTAATTATCAAAACTTTAGTTTTTAGGGATCCGTGTCCCCTTTGGTCAAAGGTACATCAGCGGCTATGGTTGATGAGGCATGCTAGAATGCGGATCGAGGTCGACCTTCCGGCAGCATGAGTCGTTAGTGAGTTTTGATCCGGGATTGGCGGAGCTCGTGGTGTATCCCAGTTGATGTTCTTCCCGCGACGATCTCGTCTTGGTCTCTGTGCCGGGTGACTACTACTACTGCTTCCTCCAAAACTTTGATGCGATGGGGCTCCTCCAGATTGGGGCAACCACGGTGGCTTTATTGATGACGACGGCCGTCGATGCTTTGATGGTGGCGATCGATGGAGGCCTCTGGCGTTTTTGGGAAGCACAAGGTCCTTGGATCTCCTTGTAATTTCTGCTTTTTTGAGGGTCCTTTGTGCTAGATGGGGACAGATGTCTCGAGCGTATCTGTATTTGCATGTGTACTTGTATGTTTTTCTTATCCAGTAATACAAGTACGTTTTCAAAAAAAAAAAAACTTTGTACGGACAACAGTGCTTGGAGTGGCATGGGACCATTTCTTATGAAGGTCAGCTTTGCTAGTGCCTCTCAGCGACAGCGAGTGGAGTTGAGGAAAAAAAAAACAAAAAACTTTTTAAGATTTCTCGTCATATCAAATTTTGTGGTATATGTATGAAACACTAAATATATATAAAAATAAAAATTGATTATACAATTTTAAATCTAATTAATTTAAATAATAATTATTAAATAAAAACAAAATGCTACAGTACTTGAAATAAAAAAATCAGGACTAAAGAAGACCAACAAAATGGTTTGCACTCACCGTGATGTGCAACTGCCAACCACCAGCAATTACCCATTGTTAGATTGTTCTAGCCTTTTTCTCGGGCTGTCATGTCGCATCAGCATCACGTACATTTAAGGCCATCAGCCAAACTGTTTTGAGAGCCTTATTTAGATTTAAAAAGTTTTTAAATTTTGATACTATGATATTTTTATTTTTATTTGATAAGTATTTTTTAACTATAAAGTAATTAAGTTTAAAAGCTTTGTCTCGTGATTTACAAGTGAAGTATGTAATTAATTTTTATTTATATTTATATTTAATGTTTCTGACACAAGATTCGACGTGACGAAAAGTTTTTAGTTTTGAAATAAACTAAACAAGGCATGCCCGTGCGTAGCGAAGCAGGGTGTGATTGCCGGATGATGGTGCATCTTGTATTCTGTATAAGAGGATATAGGTTAAGTGAAGCTGTAATTTAGAATAAAAAGATGTGTCGTAAAATTGTATAAACGGGTCTAAAAGATGCTAAAATTGTACTGTATGAAACTGTGAAACTGTAATTCTATCTCTCCTGAATTTTTTTAAGTTCTCTGAAGGTGTTGCGAGGCCTGCTGTATGGCACTTTGACCTTTTCTTAGGCCTTATTTAATTACAAAATTTTTTTAAAATTTTTTAAGATTCTTTGTTACATTAAATCTTTATACGCATGCATAGAACATTAAATATTGATAAAAAAATAATAACTAATTGCATAATTTACTTGTAATTTATGGAATTAATCTTTTAAACCCAATTAATCTACGATTGGATAATAATTATGAAATACAAATGAAAATACTACGGTAATTAAATCCAAAATTTTTCTTACCTTAACAAGAGCGAAACTATGGGACCTCATCGTCACCATCGTCCAACGACGTGTCGGAGTATCTACCGGTCGCTCACGTCTTTCTATCGGCCAGAGTCTTAGTTGCTGTTACTACATTGATTAAGCCGGGACGTCATGACGCGTGATGATTCTGAGGGAAAAAAAAAACCGGGGCACAGAGAGCCGGATCGGATAACAACGAAGGCGCCTGGATGCGTAACGGAGAAACTCTTGATCCGATCATCGAACACTCAACAGATACTTATGTTCATAGCGACATGTAACCAGCTGTAATAACTATAAAGTGGCGATTTCTTCATGCATACTACACTTATGAAGAGAAATGGTCAAAGGCGATGCATGCCGGCCGGGAAATGAAAGAGACGGGATCATACACACAGCACGTACTGATGGACGCTATAAAGCTAGCATGTTGTACATGATTTGCTGCCTATGGGCTATGGCTCTATCGTGCCATAAAGCGTGAAAGAAACAGTGTTACTCGATCGACGGAGCTCACTGACTCGGCACCGGTTACTTATGACCACCTCAAACTATTTTATTTAATATTTTAATAGAAGAGAAAGAAAAACTAGTTCTTAATCAAGAGTTAAACTTATACATATATTTCAAAATCATGTGAAAGTATTATGTGAAACTATTCATATTACGAGCTACTCCCTCCATACCTAGAAAAGTTGACGTTTTGGACCCCTGTGTAGATTTTGCAAAGCTTGTCGTTTTGCACTGGCAGCTGCTGCCGCGGACGGAAATGCCCCTGCGCTCACGTCCTTTCAGTCTCTGCCAAGAGCACGTCTGTTCGACTAGCCGCTGCACGAGCATCCAAGAAGCTGCACGCGCTCGCGTCCGTTTGGCTGGCCTCTGCCAAGAGCGGGCTCGCGTCCGTTTGGCTGGCCTCTGCCAAGAGCGGCGTCACGAGCATCCAAGAAGCTGCACGCGCTCGCGTCCGTTTGGCTGGCCTCTGCCAAGAGCGGCGTCCGTTCAACGCTCGAATTGCTAGGCACTAGCCAGCGGAGCCAGTTCATTTTCTTATATAAAGAGCCTCAGCCACCTTATTTATTAGGGGTAGACATGGAAAACTAACCTCTAATTAATCACTCCTTGGTTAGCACAATTATGTCCTAAACGTCAAGAATTATGGGTATGGAGGGAGTATATGCTAAACGTTAGCATAACTGAAGAAGTTGTCTTAGAGCTGGTAACTAGCTTGTACCTTTCGGGTGCCCTAACAAAATAATTAATACACCTTTATCTCATAAAAAGTATCATTCTCGTTTTCTAAAAAGTCATATATTTTTAACTTTGATCAAATATATATTAGAAAAATTAATATTTATAGTATCATCAGATAGATCGTTGAATATATTTTTATAATAAACTTCTTTAGAGATACAAATATTACTAATATTTTACTACAAACTTAGCAAAACTTATTTTTATTTTGACCAGCACAAGTTCCATAATGACTCAATAGAACGGAGTACTACCTTTGAACAAGCGTGCATCCTGTACTATCCTCGAAAAATAATGTTGAGTATGTTGTAAAACAGTAAAAGTATATCCTACAGTATAGCCTGTATGAGAACTCTATGATGAGTTGATGACTAATTACGAAATAGGGGAGGCAGTTTGAATCTTGAATGACGATTTTCTAATTTCTATGAGAGTGACGCAATCAAGTGTCCTACGGACAGCCAAAAAGAAATGAAATTTCGGCCGCATGGATCCGTGATCCAGTTCCAAGATGCACGCGTGATGCTTTATATAATTGCCTCGGCCTGTTTCTTGTATCTGAAACAACAAACTGAGACCAACAATCCTGAGCTCAAGAAGCAGGAGCTGTAACTGCAACTGCAAGCCACCATGCTCATCCTCGTTTTCCTGCTCTTCTCCAGCGTGGACCTCCAAATAAGTGGAGCAACCGACACGCTCACCTTGGGCCAGTCTCTCCCATGGAACCAGACGCTGGTCTCCAAGGGCGGCAACTTCGAGCTCGGCCTCTTCTCCCCGGGCAACTCCAAGAAGCACTACATCGGCATCTGGTTCAAGAAGGTCTCCAAGCAAACCGTCGTGTGGGTGGCGAACCGGGACCGCCCGATCCTTGACCCGTCGGCCTCTCGCTTCACTCTCAGCGGCCGCGGCGAGCTCCTCCTCACGACGCCATCGAACACCCTGCTGTGGTCATCCAACGCGTCCTCCCCGTCGCCGCCGCGCAGCACCGTCGCCACGCTCCAGGACGACGGCAACCTGGTGGTGCGGAGCAACGCGTCGGCGTCGGCGTCGGCGTCCGTGGCGTGGCAGAGCTTCGACCACCCCACGGACACGTGGCTCCCCGGGGCTAGGCTCGGCTACGACAGGGCCCGCGGCGTGCACAGCTTCCTCACGTCGTGGACCGACTCGGAGAACCCGGCTCCCGGCGCCTTCTCCATGGAGATCGACCGGCGCGGGCAGGCCAAGTTTGATCTGCTCGCCGGCGGCACGAACCAGTACTGGACGACCGGCGTGTGGGACGGCGAGGTCTTCGCCAACGTGCCGGAGATGCGGTCGGGCTACTTCGACGGCGTCCCGTACGCACCCAACGCCAGCGTCAACTTCTTCAGCTACAAGAACCGGATACCGGGCATCGGCAACTTCGTGCTGGAAGTGAACGGGCAGATGCAGCGGCGGCAGTGGAGCCCGGAGGCAGGCAAGTGGATCCTCTTCTGCTCCGAGCCCCACGACGGGTGCGACGTCTACGGCTCCTGCGGGCCCTTCGGTGTGTGCAGCAACACCTCCAGCGCCATGTGCGAGTGCCCCGCGGCGTTCGCGCCGCGGTCGCAGGGGCAGTGGAAGCTGGGGAACACGGCCTCAGGGTGCGTCAGGCGGACCAAACTGGACTGTCCCAACGACGGCTTCCTCAAGCTGCCGTACGCCGTGCAGCTTCCGGTCGGCTCTGCAGAGTCGGCCGGAGCCCGGAGCGACAAGATGTGTGCTCTCTCCTGCCTGCGAGACTGCTCCTGCACTGCCTACGCCTACGAGGCAACCAAGTGCTTGGTGTGGAACGGCGAGCTCGTCAACCTGAGGACACTCCCTGGCGATCAAGGCGTCGCGGGGGCGGTTGTTCTTCACGTCCGTGTGGCGGCCTCGGAGGTGCCACCTCCTGCGCCGCATCATTCTTGGAGGAAGTCAATAGTGATCCTTAGCAGCTCAGTGTCCGCCGTGGTCCTACTCCTGGCGGGCCTCATAATCGTTGTCGCGGTGGCGGTGGTTTTGCGGAAGCGGCGGGGGAAGGGCAAGGTGACGGCGGTGCAGGGCTCGTTGCTGCTGTTCGACTACCAGGCCGTGAAATCGGCGACGCGGGATTTCACGGAGAAGCTCGGCAGCGGCAGCTTCGGCTCGGTGTACAAGGGGACGCTCCCCGACACGACGCCCGTGGCCGTCAAGAAGCTCGACGGGTTGCGGCAGGGCGAGAAGCAGTTCCGTGCCGAGGTCGTCACCCTCGGCATGATCCAGCACATCAACCTCGTCCGTCTCCGCGGCTTCTGCTGCGAGGGGAACAAGAGGGCGCTCGTATACGACTACATGCCCAACGGCTCGCTGGATGCGCACCTGTTCAAGAACAGCTCGAGCTCCAAGGTCTTGAGCTGGAGCGAGAGGTTTGGCATCGCAGTTGGCGTGGCCAGGGGTCTGTCTTACTTGCACGAGAAGTGCCGGGAGTGCATCATTCACTGCGACATCAAGCCGGAGAACATCCTGCTCGATGAGGAGCTGGGCGCGAAGCTCGCGGACTTCGGCATGGCCAAGCTTGTCGGCCACGACTTCAGCCGCGTTCTGACCACCATGCGGGGAACGATGGGTTATCTCGCGCCAGAGTGGCTCGCGGGCGCGCCGGTCACCGCCAAGGCCGACGTGTACAGCTTCGGCCTGCTCCTGTTCGAGCTCGTCTCGGGCCGCCGGAACAACGGCTCCTCGCAGGCCGCCGTGTACTTCCCGGTGCACGCCGCCGTCAGGCTGCACGCGGGGGACGTGGTCGGCCTGCTAGACGAGAAGATCGCCGGGGATGCCAACGTGAAGGAGCTTGAGAAGGTCTGCAAGGTCGCGTGCTGGTGCATCCAGGATGAAGAAAGCGACCGGCCGACCATGGGGCTCGTTGTGCAGCAGCTGGAAGGTGTTGCTGATGTCGACCTGCCGCCGATCCCGTCGCGGCTTCACATGCTAGCGATGATGAATAACGGTAGCAAATTAGACACCGAAGTGCAAGTGTGTAACGAGTAGAAGTGTGAAGGTACTACGTAGGTCCGACAGGTAATTGTACTTTCAGCATGCGTGTTCATCATGGGTAGTATCCTATCCTATGGCCTGTTAAGCGTAGTTGCCAAACTGTTTCTTCGCAGTCTATTCCGTGAATTCCTGATCAAACCATCGTTGCGACAATACCCACCGCAAAGAGGTTCTGAACAAACATTCCGCCAGCTGCCAAAACTGCAACCCCATTCATTTACACTCCTACTCGCTCTGTTCTGTACAACTTCTGGCTGGGAAAACCATACTACAAAGAATACAGGAAACACAAAACTAGAACCTAACTATCAAACTGTACAGATTAACAGCTACATATACAAACCCCAAAAGAATGAATGAAATCACCGTAGAACTATAATAACCGACATTATCAGGATATACACTTTACAGGTAAAGACGAAGCTGCTGCTGTCGAGTATAGAGCCTTAAGTACAGAAATAAACTTCAGAGATGCTTCTTCAGAGAACCACTTAAGTTTCCATGTATGTACTGTGCCGATTTCATCAGACTGCTTGTTTTGAGGATTTTGGATGCTATCCTGAAACTCTCCTTGCCTACGACTATCCAAAATCAATGTCAAACATTTGTCGTTGCCCTGATCCATGACCTGAAGGTAGACATTGCAAACAATATCAGCTTTTTGAATACCTCGCACAGTTTGTGGGGCAATAAACAAAACAAGCACAAGCACCCTGTGCCCATGCCATGAATATGACAAGGACTAACATCAGAACTATAAGATTTCAAGATAAACTCATTAAGGTACTCCCTCCATCCCAAATTATAAGTTATTCCAAGAATGCTGGAGAGTCAAACCATCTCAAGTTTAACTCTCCAAGATAATAATATTTATGGTGTCAACTTAGTATCATTACATTGTTCATTAATTATATTTTCATATTATACCTATTTGATGTTAAAAATCTTTGTAATTCTCTCTATAATTTTGGTCAAAGCTGGGATGCTTTGACTCTCCAACATTATAACAGCTAGCAGAAAACCATATTATTCCTTGACCTCTATTGTAACAGAAGATCCACTAACCATGATGGATATAAAATCTATGCTTGCTACTATCACTATCAGCTCCATGACACCTAACTTTGTCATCTATGTTCTTCCAAAACAAGTTATTTCTTTTTTTTTTCTGAGCAAAATGCAAAAAATATACAATTGCTTTCATTCAATAGAAGTGACATTGCGCCTATCCCCCAAAACATGATTTGTCTCTATGATGTCCACAGAAACACCTTTTTTTTTCTTTGTTATTTCCTTCTAACCATTTGGCAATCCTGAATGCATATTTGCATCTGTTTGACAAGTTTACCATAATTTTCACATATCTTTTTTTGAGAGGATAATTTTCACATATTACATGCAATTAATGAGCTTGCTTGAATTACTTCATGCTCACCATAGAGCTTATGAGCTACAATGGACTAAAATATGCTGTAGTTTCCCCCCTTTAATTCCGATAATGATTAGACAGGTAAGAGCAGCAATACAAGACCCTTGTATTAGTTGATAATTTGAGTAGCAATCGAAGGCGAAAAGTTAAAGTCTTTTTAGAACACAGTACATAATGGCAAGAAAGTCAGAAAGCTATCATTCCTAAGTACAAAGTTAATCAAGACAGAACTGGAACCATAAGAGACTGTTCTAGTATAGCGACTGTCTTAGAAAAGTCACTTCTGCTGAACAGAAGATGGTGTGCATATTAGGCCTTGTTTAGTTCCAAAAAATTTTGGGAAATCGACACTGTAGCAATTTCGTTTGTATTTGACAAATATTGTCCAATCATGGACTAACTAGGCTCAAAAGATTTGTTTCGTTAATTCCGACCAAACAGTGCAATTAGTTTTTATTTTTGTCTATATTTAATATTCCATGCATATGTCTAAAGATTTGATGTGACGGGAAAGTTGAAAAATTTTGCAAAATTTTTTGGGAACTACACAAGGCCTTAGATATTAAACAACATATATGATTTTAATTGACGGAGTTAAGAAAGGGTATATGAAAATAACAATGTTGCAAATTATCATGTAGTGAACCAGAGAATTTGGAATTGCAAAAAAACAAATTGCTACTTACCACTTCTCGGATATTGCTAATAGAACAAGATGCATCAAGAGAAAAGTATGGGGGACTTGAATCATAAGGGATACCACCAAACTGATCTAGGTCCTCAATGCACACCAATATGGAGCCTTCAATGACAAAGATGGATCTAATACAAAGGGAGTCTTCTGCAGAAGAAAAATGACCAATAAATGTTTCAGCAACTTGTAAGAGTAATCAATAATATAAAGTAGGAAATGATCAATTGGAGTTAAGAGTGAATATTTGGGACATGCGACAGCCAGGAGTTTGCACTGAAAGTTCACATGATTGCACCCATATACAAGTATACGGTAGAAAAATCTACTTGATTGACTAAATCTATCATTTAACGAACAATTATATACACAAATAATTGCCCTTGGATAGGAGTACAAGGAAAGCAGCTATTCACGTGCCCAAACTATGGACAAGCTTTAGATCCCCCAATAATATTGTTATTGATGCCTTGTATATATGTCTCTTTCTTTTCCCTTTTTGCTGGTGGATCATATTGGGTTTCAACTCTAGCATACCCCAACTTTCTTGGGACTAAAAGGATACATTGTTGTTGCTGTAAAGAATAATGACTTATTTGAGATGACTTAACATTGGGCCCAAAGTTAATATAAGGCTAAAGAAATAAACTGAAAACCCTGACCAATGTTTGCAGCAAACACCTAATTCCAATTTAGTTACAATGAAGACTTCAAAGAATGGAAAGGTGATTCTGATGTGTTCCATGAATAAAATATAGGGACGTTCATCACCCAGATTGCCAGACAATGGTACCTTCAGCGTCATTCCTCCAGAACATCAACATAGAGTAGAGAAAAAATCCCATATTTGCAGTTCTGCGTATAATACATTTCTCGAACAATTTAACTTGGATGTTCTCCCAACTGCCATTTAAATTGCACAATAAACATAATAAGAGACATGGAAATGTAAGCTTTTAAAAAACAGGATAAGAATTCTTCATTTGGCTCAAAAAGAAGATTATTAGTTTGTGGTGATTGTAGAAACTACCAAGACTATACCTTTGAAATTGTATCTTGTGGTTTAATTTGGGGAAGTTGGTTACACTCAAGAGCCAAAGTACATCTTGTGCTTCCTTGGAAGTCCTTGTGAAGAATAGATGAGTTGTATCATCTGACATGTGTACTCTGTCACATTGAAAAATAAAAGTAAGCCCCAGGTAAAATAAGCCACCACTGTTAATGAATAACGATTGATATGCTAACACACCTCAGTGCCTGTAGTCCCAGCCCAATCGAAACTTTTTCTAGACTTTCCAGACTATAGCTGCCCAAAATTCTTGGCATGGTTTCTGTAAATTAATCAATACATTAGAAATTACGGCAATAACAAAGGTCCAAATAGAGATATGGGTAATAAAAGCTTCTATCAAGCAAATGATTGTGTAAATGACCTGTCACAGTTATCAAATAAACGCAAGGAAACTAGAAGCATGATTCAGATGGTGAAAATAAACAACATGTAGGAAATTAAGTAGCTATACCTTGTCCATCAAAAACCATATCAAGTAGTAGAACATACAATTTGTTTTGAGAACTTCGCAGCAAGGCTACCTCTCTACAGAAGGGAAAAGAAAAACTATCAAGTATAGATAGACGGTATAAACCATAATGTGAATACATACTAACTGCATGTCCAGGAAATTTCAGTTTCTTCAGACTTGAAGTGTCATTTAAGCAATGTGGCTTACAATAAAATACAGCAAGCATCTGGTTAGTTAAATGAAGGTGGCTATTTTGGTTTCAATCGAGAGGCTATTGGTAACTGCTTCATGCATTAACGGATGGAAATGGCTGCATGCCTGTTACCATGCAATAGAATTGATAAAGCATATATGTAAATGGTGCATATATAAAGGGTAGCATCAACTACCCTATATACAACAAGTCCACAACAAGCACATTTCTTCTTTAACTAATCTGCAAATTTGAAGATAAAGAAATGCAATTCACAAAGTGCTGCAGAGGTGTATTCCTTTGGGTTAAAACTAACTCTGGCAGAAAAAGACATGATTACATTCATCCGACATATTGTACTCAAGCCCTAAACCTTCTTTTTCTCTTCATTTTTTTCCTTCCGAGTACTAAGTCCTTAACCTTTAAACTTACAGAAAGATACTACTCTACATAGTACTCATAGTATTCACAGAAGTTCTACAAAACATTATTCTCAAATCTTGTAGCCCAACAAAATATTTTTTTTCATTTAGCTCATTCATATGGTGCATTCTAATTTATTAGCCAATGCAAAATCAGTTCATCAATATGGCGCATTCCAATTCATATGGTGCACTCTCTTATAACATTCTCAGGAATGGAGAACACAGAGAAAAGAACTCACCTTTGAACTAAACCACTAGAATCCTGAAACATGTATGCACAACAAGCTATTTGTTCACATGTTTCAGACCCATCCTTGTTTGCTATTTCCAAGTTGAAGAAATCCTCAAGAGTCTTGTGTTCGCCAGTGTCATGAGAAATTATATTTGTGCCAACAGATGAATTGTTCTTATGCAGGATATTAGAACTTTTAGAGTCTTCCTTGTGAGTACTTTTGCTTGGGTTGCATGTCAACTGGCCATTTCCTTCAACTAAAATATGCTCAGCCACCAGATCACCATTCATTTTTGGAATTTCTTTTTTGGTACCATTATGATTCTTGAAAGGAAATACCCTCCACTTAAACTTCTCCTTGCCTTTTTGCCCAATTAAATGACCTAAATAATGCCCTAGATGTCCATTTCTCTGGTTACTGTCATGGAACTCCTCAATATCAAACTCTCTGTGATCTGAACAACTCGCACCTTCTTCTGAGTGGTCAAACAAAGTATTCTCCCCTGAAAAATGCTCTAAGTTATTCTTTGCCTCATGATCATCACCATTTACAAAAGGAAATAAAACCATCTGGCCATTACAAGACAACTCCATCTTTGTCTGAATTTCTTCACAATCATCTTCAGAATTGCATGAACCAAAATCACTCGAAGAACCATCACTGCAGCTGCTACCACTACCAAGTGAACCAACAGAATGAAGATGTCCTGAAATCTGCAAAAATTCTTCCTCCAGAAAAAGTCTGCGATGTAGAATGTCCTCCTTGTATTGTGGAGGTGACTGTGGACTTGGATATGTATGGGGTGGACTTGATTCTATTAACTTGCTCATTGTATTGGATGGTGTCCCATTTGCCAGCATATTCCTAGAGCCATTTTCCAACTCAGAAAAGGGGTCAGTTTGTGAAGTGGCTACTAACTCTAGGGGAGGAGGTCGTTGAAAAGAATTCAAGTGCATCCCTAGATGATCTTGGTCAAAATTAAGTTCATTTGAGGATTGTTTGATGACTCCATTCGAACCAGAAAATGCATTATCCGTGAAAGATGAATCTGATTCCAAAAGGTTTGAGCTACTGCCACCTTCTGATACTTGTACCAAATCCGACATGTTATTTGAAGTCTCCTTGTGTGCTTTCTGCTTTTTCTTTTGTCTGACATACTTCCCATTGCCATTAGTTAAGTCAACAGATAGGTTGTCATCTTCTGTTTTCTCTGCATTGTCATCCATCCACTCCTTAAATTCACGAAGCCAATTACTTGACTTTTCTTTCTTCAGCAATTCAGCGGTGTTTATCAAAGAAGCAATTCTTATGTCATGATCAACAGCTGCAGTTTCATCCTTCTTAGAACTGTCACTATCACAGTGGGTTGACTGCTGCTCTACACCTTCATCACAGAGATTTTTCTCTTCCTCCACTATGCTCACAAGCCGGGAAATTCTTCTCTACAGTAAATAAAAGAGAACCAATATAATTTAATCGCGAAAGTAGTCGTGCATGCTCAGACTGTGTATGCAAGGTCCAAGGCTAGTTCACTGTATCATTTTTGCAAAGAAGGATGTAAGGCAGATCTTGCACTTTTAAAAATGAGGATCACATCCACCAACATCTGGGATGAACCAACTAGAGACCAAATTCATGAAAGTAAGAAAAGGACCTTCTGCGTTGCATGTGAAAACTAAAAAAGAGTGTGCAAATGGAACCAAACACATGCATAATTGCTATTCACCATAATATATGTGCCAAATCACCTATACTAAAGAAGAATAGTAAGGAATCTTGATATATGGTGGTACATGCAATGTATCAATTTAGTGCAGCTGGTATAATGGAACAACAGATACATACCATCTTCAAATTTAACATGTCTTCATCTTCATTTTCATGATCATCAATTGCAGGAAAATAAAATCCATAACCAGCAGGTTGATCTTGTCTACATGCAAACAGCACTTGCTTTTCCCAGTATTCTTGTGTGTTCATACCTTTATCATCTAGCTTCAACTGAACCAGAAAAAGCCAGGGAACAGAGCTGTCACTTTACTCCAGTACTGCGGAACAAACTATTATGATGGGGGAAATTTAAGAAACAAAAATATTTAATACTTTGAAGTCAAATACTTACATTCTCTGGATTACGAAAAAAACTGAAGACATGTGCTCGATACCACCGGGCACAGCAGATTGGGTTGCCTTCCAACCAGAGGTTTTGCAACAGAGATAGAGTACCAAGCATTTCCAATTCTGAGAAATTTGAGATGATATTGTAGGAGAGATCAAGCCCCATAAGTGACTTGAGATTTTCAATCCCATTTACTGTAGTTAAAGCGTTATTTCTCACAACAAGTTTTACGATTCGACTGGAAACCTGCAAGAAAGCACATGTAACTGTAGATACCACTAAATGAGTGTAAACGCAATAAGCTAATCTGCAGCGCAAGTTCAGGATTATAAAGGAAATGCTCACCTCACTCAAGGATGAAATCGAACGCAAATGATTAAATCCAAGATCCAGATTTCGCAACTTTGTACATTTCTGCAGATTGTCCACCTTTGCAAACTTGTTGCGACTAAGATCCAAGGTTTCAATTGCAGGTAACAATTGCAATGACTCATCCATGAGTACTACACCATTAGATGCACATGAGACATATGAAAGTTTGCTCCATACAGGAGAGTCCTTGATATCCATGATTCTACTCGCGAAGACATGCCTAAGAGCATCCTGCGGTAGCATGAAAGTCAACTAATGTGAGTTTGGCCAAAATATATTCACATAACATGGAAGTGCTTAGAAATGAAGGCTGGATCCAAATAACTACTTGATGAAGAGATGATTAATGCTACTACTCTTTCTAGATGGATTATTTGGTGCTTGCTGAACATTTGACTGTATCCATTATAAAGACTATAAGTATCACAAAACCCAATCAAGTTACAGCCACCAAAGCTGCAACTAAATACTAGAAGAGTTCTCCACATGCATGTTCAATTTCATTCCATATTTCCGTCAGCCAATAAAGAACATTAGAACGCCATGTACAATGGCTGATATCTGATACCTGCCCAAGCCACATGGAACAGGGGAAAACAGAAAAGCTAGAGGAATAGATGCTTGATAGTTTTTAAGGGGACTGTAAATCTCAAACTCTCAGATAGTAAATGCCAGCCAAAATTTCCTTCATAACTTGCAAAAGAATGTAGAAGAAGATACATGCAACTATGCATGTGTTGTGTGCATCCATCAAGAGGCCACGTGGATGAACACTTTTTTAATGCCAAAGCTTATTAATTAGGCCATGGAATAAATATATCAAGCGCAGCAGGGATGGTTGCTACAGTTACATATATGGTATCTGCAGCACAAGCATTGATACAAATAAAGCCCTGCACTGCAGGTGCTAAGAACTTGAGATTTGAGAAGCTCTGTAAGACGCCAAAATCTATTTAACTCTGAGAAACTGCTGAGCAAATACGTTCATTTCGAATTTAGTAAAGAGTGCTTGATTATGACTTAAAATAGCATTACATTAAATCCCATTAGCATGACCTGAAACTACAATAAACATAAGTACTAGAAGGTATCTTAACACGAATATCAAATTGATTGACGAAATGGCAGAAACATGCTGAGTAAATACTAAACAGGATTCGATCAGATCCTAGGAATAAATCAAGTGTGTGACCATAGTATTGCAGCAAACAGGCTAAAACCATAGTGTTGAAAAAAACATACTAAAAGCCATGGCACTTTACTAACTGTAGATGTAGATGAACCAGAAGAGCAAACTGTAGGTACAATTTGATAGTTCAGAATAGCCCACGGCAGTTGAGGATCATAAGTAGAGACTGTGGTCACCACCGCGCGAATTGTCGCAAAAACCGAATTCCAAACGAAATTGCACGGCGGATGGCGGAAACGCACCGTAGAATTGAAACAGACGAGCTTCTCGAGGGTGTGTCGGAGCTCGAGAAGGCCCCTGGCGGCCGAGGTGGAGAGGTCGCAGCCCCGCAGCTCGAGCACGCGCAGGCGCGCGAAGGGCAGGAGTGAGAGCGGCGCGGGGTCGCGCCCGGGCCCCGGGGCGACGACCTTGAGCGAGGTGAGGAGGCGCAGGATCCGCCGGAGCTGCTCGAGCGCGCGGTGGTCGCCGAGGTCCGCGACGTAGGCGCGGAGGTAGTCGACTGGCGCGCCGGCGCCCACGGCCTCGAGCTCCCGAAGCGCCTCGAGGCGGGAGGCGACGTAGTGCAGGCCGACGGGGTGGAGGCGGAGGGTGACGGTGCCGTCGAGCATCGCGCCCGCGTTGCGCTCCACGAAGCGGACGAGCAGGTCGAGGTAGCGGTCGCCGGTGACCGGGGACGCCGGCGACCCCGAGCGGGGAGTGCCCATCGGGATCGGGGCTAGGGTTTGGGGGCGGGAGCGCGCCGGCGCATCCGCGAGCGGCGGGGCGGGCGCGGGAGGGGGAGAGGGAGAGGGAGGAGGTGGAGGGTGGAGGCGAGGGAGGGAGGGAGGATGCAAGCGGACACCGTCGCGGTGGTACGTATGATTGGGGGACACGCGGGCTAGCTGTGGTGTGATGTTGGAGAGGGAACGGAAGGCGACGCGACGCAGATGTGCGAAGCAACCGCGGTTTGCGAGTCGCGGTTAACATTCTCCAAAGACTTGGTTTGTTGGGGCTTAACGGACGGGAATCGCGCGCGCCGCGGGCGGCACGGTGCCGTCTGGCTCTGGCGTGGGTTTGGCCGTGTTTTGCAGTTTCCGGCGCTGGCATTGAGGTGCGTGCGCGGTTACGGCTCGGCTGTGCGCGAGTTGGCGTTTTTGTTGCGGCCTGCAGCGAGCGAGCCGGGAGTTTGGAGTGTGGTGGCTGGCGGCATGGAGCGTTTTCTGGGTCTAGACTAGACCAGACGCGTGAGATCTGGCGTCAGGGCTCAGGGGGGGGGAGCGCGGAACGCCAGCGCCGTCGTCCGATTCCTATAGCCCTGGCGGCCTGGCCTGGCTACTCCTGGCCGGTGAAATATTCCTTTTAACAGTCTGTGTCAGTGGCTATGACTATGCGCTGTCAAGATTTGGCGTTTGCTCCCTCCTATATTCAACAGCACTCCAAGTGGCGTCTTCAGCAATCAGCACCGGTGTTTGCACAATATTGTGCTTATGCTTACGGAGGAATAAGGAATGGCTTAGAATATCGGCGGTCGGCGCAGATGGTGCAGACATCGCTGCCTCACCTAGGCACATTGATGCTAGCCCACATGTCCTCGTTCTGGAAAAAAATATTTCATCGGAGTAGAGTACACTGATAGATGCAGGCATGCAGAGCGACACGTTAACATCATAACATGATCACATGGATGCCTCAGGTCTCTGTGTCCTTTTTATTTATAGTTTGAGACTCATGTCAATCTCAAGTCCCAGAGAAGCCAAAATGTCAACTTGATCGTTGGAGGTACACGTTAAATTGCTAATCTGGGTATCCAAGGAACCAGGGAGATGCCCTTTATTCTTGTTTTTTAAAGTACTTTCTCCATCTTAAAAAAAACAGATTTAGGTAGATCAAACTCTTAAACTTAGCTAGATTTGTAAAATAAAAAAACATCAACAATATTTATATTTTTCATATAAAATTATTATAATAATATATTTAATAATTAATCTAATGGTGCTTATTACTCCCTCCATCCCAAATTATAAGTCAAAGCATCTCAAGTTTGACAAAAAATATAAAAAAATACAAAGATTCAAATAGATATACTATGAAAATATAATTAATAAAGAATCTAATGATACTTAGTTGATGTCATAAATATTATTATCCTATCGTATAAATTTAATCAAACTTGAGATGTTTTGACTTTTCAAGATTTTTAGAATGACTTATAATTTAGAATGGAGAGAATGTATCATAAATATCAATAATTTTTATATGTATTTGGTTCTCGAAAATAAGAATGATATTTTGTGTGGGACAGAGAGGTCTTGTTTAGTTCACTCCGAAAACCAAAAAGTTTTCAAGATTCCTCATCACATCGAATCTTTCGGCACATGCATGAAGCATTACATATAGACAAAAATAAAATCTAATTACATAGTTTACCTGTAAATCGCGAGGCGAATCTTTTGATCCTAGTTAGTTTATAATTGGATAATATTTGTCACAAACAAACGAAAGTGCTACAGTAGCGAAATCTAAAATCTTTTCGCATCTAAACAAGGCCAAAAGATTAGACGAGAGTCTTTAGAGCCGCTCCGACTAGATCGCCGCCACCATTAGAGCTGGCGGCTTGAGCGCAGGAACACCAAACACAACTTCATTTCCGTATATGAAAATAACTCTAGCTTCTCCTTCGTGAAAATGACTCTAGCTTCTTCCGCGCCGGAGCACCAAGCAGGCCTAATAAGCAGCAAGAAGCATCTAAAATTTATTGGGCCAATGTTGCCTTGTCGGTACTAGTACTGATCGAAATTGGGCAGGTGAACAGCCGGATGTTTATTAGGCCTAATCAGCCGGATGTTTTTCTTAACCAGTCGAACGATTATTTTGTTTTCACACAAAGTTTTGGACGTTTCTCAAAAAAAAAAGTTTTGGATGGTCAGGATTTTTATGATGCGTGTAGCCTTTATCATTTTGAGATTTGATTGGGGGAATTAGTAGCTAATAACAGGCTATTTTACTTCCAATTGTATTTTTTGGTCAGATTGAAAGTTGACTAAAAATTCAGAAAAAGGAAAATAGTAAAAGTCGAAAAATGATAACGCCAAATTTTGGTCCAGCCAATTATATGTGTCCCATCAATTTGATACTCTTCATTGTCCTCCCGGAGACCAAGACCAAAAGGTTAAGGGGCATTTAGAACAAAGGAATTTTGAAGGAAAATCGTAGGTGGTAACAGATAAAGGTTTAGGCTCCGCGAAGTTAATTAAGAATTAATTAGATTTAAAAATTTTGTCTCACAAAATACGGGTAAACTGTGCAATTTAGTTATTTTTAATCTATATTTAATATTCCATACATGTTTCCAAATATTCGATGTGACGAGACAAAAAGTTTTTAGGGTGAGATTTAAAATTAATGGTAAATGCACTCGAGGAGGCGCTAGTTTCAACTTTGTCTTTTGCCAATCACTAAAAAGTATAGAGTATGATTAAACATTTAAACAAAAAAAGTGTAATACAACATACTAACAAGGAGAAACATGGCACATTTTTTTCTGAACAAGTAAATTTGTCAAAGCAAATCATAACAACAGCGTAACAAATGCTGGGAAACATAAACTCTCCAATTCACAAGTCCTCTCCGCTAAACGCCATGCAAACTCCTAAGATGGAAGATCTGCTTCCAATCCTATACCAAAATTGTTGTGGGTTGTGGCGACATATATACTTCTATATAGTCCCTCTCTTGCTCCTGTTGATATACATAGTACAAGTATATATAGTGTGATATATAAAAGTACTAAAAGTTGCAGACGAACTCCCCAGGTAATGGAATTGCAGTGCTGCATCCTGAACGTAACCGGCTGCTCACGAACAAACGCCATTGGCAACTGGCTGCCCTGGCCTCGTCATCGAGAAGGACGGGTCCAGCCATCCTTCCTTCTTGGCGCGGTCGATGCAGCAGCCGAGCTGCTTCGCGGCGTCAGGCACGTCGAGTGCGAGGTCGTCGACGCAGTCGGCCACCCTGTCGAAGCCCTTGGTCATCTGGTTGGGCGTGATCAGACCGCGGCCGTAGCACTCGCTGAGGAGCCCCCAGAGGCGCTCGTCTTTGCCCCGCTTCTCGATGATCGCCACCAGCGCCTTCTTCACCACCTCGTGGTGGAAGAAGGGCATGCCGAGATCCTTGATGCATCGGCACGCCTCCCGGATGTCGCCGCCGCAGTCGTACTCCTGCAGCAGCTTGCCGATCTTGTCCTTCACCTCTTCCAGCTCCCAGCCTGCTTTGCCGCTGCCGCCGCCGCCCCAGCACCGCAGGATCCGCTCCGCGGAGAGCTTCGCGCCGAGCAGCGCACGGGCGTTCCGGAGCGCCAGCATGCCGGTGGAGCCATCTGCCTTGACGCGGCTGGCGTCCTCCTCCATTGCCTCCAGGTCCGACGGCGCGATCACCTCGTCAACCACGGACCTAGCAAAGAACATGGTCAGGTCCTCGACTATGGCCGGGTTGTCCAGCGCGGCGTCCTCGGCGGCCTCGATAAGGAGGTGGAACCCTGCCACGACGTCCTCCGGCGGCATGCAGAGCGAGGAGAGCAGCACCGACGCCATCTCCTTCTCGCGGCTCTTCCGGTCCATCGCGGCGTTGACCAGCTTCTGGACGAAGATGGCATTGAAGGAGGGACAGCACGAGAAGTTCTCTGCCTCCAACCAGCTCAAGACCTCGATGATGTCGCCGGTCAAGAAGTACTCCTTTATGATCAAAACGGCCTTCGCCTTGAACTGCCGCACCGCCGCGTCGTCGACCTCGCTGCTCTTTTTGGGCTCCGGTGGCAACGGTTTCAAGCACGACACGCACAGCCAGCCCTCCGACGAAGCCTTATGGATCACCGATTGCACAAGGCACCTCGCATTCGGCACGTCAAGCGTCAGATCGTCTAGAGAGTCGATCAAGCGGTCGAACCCTTTAGCGATCTGGCTCTCGTTGATAACCCCTTCCTCCGACGCCGACTTGAGCAGGTCCAGGATATGGGCCTCGGACGCACCGCCGCGCTCCACGGCGAGAACGAGCGCGCGCTTGACGACGTCGTGGTGGAAGAAGGGGATCTTGAGGTCCCTGATGCACCGCAAGGCCTCGCACCTATCTCCGGCGGCGAGGTACTCCTCCAGGATGTCGGATATCTTGGCCTTGGCCTCCTCCACCGTGATCCGCTTGCTGCCGCCCCACCTCTGCAGGACGATCTCGCCGTGGTGCGGCACGGACAGGTAGCTCTTCTCCGCCCTGCGGAGGACCTCGGCGCCCTTGCACCCGTCGGGCAAGCACGCGCTCTGCTTGGCCAGGAACGCCGGCGGCAGCATGTCGTCGACGACGGCGCGGGCGACGAACACGGCGAGGATGTCGACGGCGTCGGGCGTGTCGACGGAGAGGTCGTCGCAGGACTCGGTGAGCTTGCAGAAGCCCTTGCAGAGCTGCGGCCGGTCGACGACGTCGCCGTAGAGCGAGGACAGCAGCACGGCCGCCATCTCCTTCTCTCTGTCGTGGCGGTCCATCGCCACGGACACCAGCTTCTTGACGAAGTAGTAGTGGTAGCACGGCACGCGGAGCTCCCGCAGCTCGTTCGCCGTCGCCGCGACGTCGTCCGTGGAGAAGTACTCCTCCACGATCGTGGTGGCCTTCCTCTTGAACTGAAGGAATTCTTCAGAAGAAAGCGTCGGGCTCTGCCGGAGCCACCATTTCCTCGGGGTCGTTAAAACGCAGAGGAAATCAAGCATCAACACGACAAACTGCGGCCAAATACCTCGCATTTGAGCGGCGCCTGGTGTTCCTGAGGCCGTGGAACAACGCAGTCGTGGCCGCACTCCATGGGGACCCTTCCGCAGCTCATCTATGGCATCCGACCGAGAGCTGTAGGCAGCAGACGTCCCCTGCAATCAGCTGCAGACTGCAGGGGGCTTTCTTGTCATGAGTTGGAGAGGTTCAAAGCATGGAGCAGCACCGGAGCTTATTCGAGACAGTCACCGAGAGGATCGAGGGGCTCCCTTGTTTTTTTCTGAGTTATTTCTCTTCTTGACGACAGCTCTAACTCAGGGAGCGATTGAGAGAGAGCTGTGAGGAGCCAATGCATCAGATCGAATGGTTTTTATGTGCTTGAGCCTCTCAGTCAGCGTAGGAAGGAAGGGGCAAAGGCTGTAAGAGGTCTAGGCGCGCCACGTCATCTATGGACCTTGTCACCGTATGGTGGGCCCGGGTGTGGGAGATACGGCGCACAGGCTTTGCGGTGTACCGAGAATTGGTGGACGTAGAGCATGCGCATATGGCGCTAGGTAACTGGAGCCGATGAACCGGGTCCTGGCCCGGGAGACCCGGGCAAGCGGTGAATACTTTTTTGGTCCTAATCCTAAACATAGAAGAAAACTGCAGAACCCAAGCCCACCGTCCAGAGTTTTAGATGCGATGAATGAATAGGAGGAAGTGCATACATGCCGCGTACGTGGGGAGATTTGCGTGGAGCGCGGGATAGCTTCGTGAGTTCAGCGGACTTGATGATCAGTCTTGTTGTGGCAAAGGCTCTACCTCTAACTATAAATGTCTATGTAACCCGAGGCACGACGGCTGGCACGAGGCACGATATTTTAGCCCGGCACTAGCATGGCCCGGCCCGGTGAACTGTGGGCCTAGCCCAGCCCGGCCTAATTCTACATGCCATGCTTGGGCCGACCCCCTAGCCCGCGGGCTAGCACGGCACAGCCCGGTGCACAGAGGGTGGCCCGGTAGCGGCCTGACCAGTCGGCCTGCTAAGAGCCCCAACGGCCACCCTAGCTCCCTATTCGGCCTGTTAAGACCTCAATTGGCCCACCCCTCAACCCTAACTCCCTTTTACTTCCTCTCCCTCCTTGTCTCCCACGCAGCACCCCACGCTGCGCCGCAAAACCACCACAAAGGTCCTCCTCCCCACCCTCCGTATCGATGTTGCAGAGTGCAGACGCAGACACCCCTCTCCTTCCCTCGCGAGCTCTCTAATCCTTGCAGTTGCAGCGCCGCCAACCGCCGCCTGCCCCTTCCTCTCCTCGAGACTCGAGTGAGGCCGCAAAGGGAGTGAGGGCACGAGACCGCTGCAGGAGCGAGCGTGCCGCCCTGACGCCGGATCTGGTGACCGGCACCAAGGGCAAGCTCGCCGGCGGGCGGCGACCACTCCGGCATGCGCTCCTCCACACCCCCAACGACAGTAGTCCTCCACTCTCTGTCGTGGGCCTCGTGTTGGCTCGGCCCGTTGGCCATGGCGTGCTTTTCGGGACGACACAACACAAATTTTGGCCCGCAGTGTCGTGCTTGGGTCGAATCCTAGGCACGAGGCACGAGGCACGTGGAGGCATGGGCTAGGAGGCACAGCGTGTCGTGCCGGCCTGACACCTCGCGGGCCATGCCTAGCTCGTCCCCATGCCAAGTCGGGTCGGCCTGATGGCCATCTATACCTCTAACTCCTCAGAAAAATATGGATTCTTTAGTAACCAAGCCGTTTATAGAAATATATTTAGCAAAACAACTCCTCATCATATTATATTTAGAATGAAAGGCAAAAGAGATCGTCCATTGTGCTCTCGTACATTTAGTTTAGTTATTGTTGACGAAAGCTGGTCGGTAGTCTACCTTAGGGTATACCCACGGTAGTAGTTTATCGGCAGACAGGTGCGCAAGCTACAAACTTGATGGTGACATAAGACACAGACAATGATTTTATCTAGGTTCGGCCGCCGTGAGGGCGTAATACCTACGTCATGCGTCTGAATGTACTGATGCGAGGTGTAATGAATTGATCTGAGAGGGTCCCTTGTCCCTCTTTATATAGTCGAGGGGACAAAGTTATAAATCTAGAAACTAATCCTAGTCGGTTACAATTGTCATATCAATCCCTATTCTAACTGACCAAGATCTTGCTTGATCTCCACGTCGAGTTTCCTTGTGCAGAACTCCAAGTAGATGGATCAAGCTACGAATCATTTTGTAGTGGGCTAAATCTCTCGGCCCAAGTCTAGCCGTAAGGGTATAGGGGTTTATACCCCCACCGTTATATACTTTTTTTACGAGATTAGCTACACCGGATGCTTGCATAAACTAGGGTTAACTCACCTCTATGGACGTCTGTGCCGCATATCCTACCTCTATGGATCTCTCAAGAATTAAGGGGGTGTTTGGGACTGCTCTGCTCCACGTTTTTCACCTCCGCTCCACGTTTTTTAGCCAAACGGTTTCAGCTCCACGCACTCAGTTCGAGAAAAAAGGTGGAGTTGTGAGAGCACCTAAAGAGGTACTCCACAAACTCTAGTTTTTTGTAGAGCTGCTCCACAATGGAGTTTGTGGAGCAGAGTTTGTGGAGCAGTCCCAAACACCCCCTAAGTGGGACGGACAAATCTCGAGATTGACAAAATCGAGTCTCGCTGTTGATGCGCATATCGCCTGTCACTGTAAAAATAACGTCCTCAAATCCTAGATTAAATTAGAATAATGACAAATACCTTTGTTGACGGAGACATCGCCTATCACAGGATAGCACTATTAAATCTAGGAAAATATAATAACCCGTGTCAAATTAAGGGCTTTTAGGTGGACATGTTTCACCATAAAGATCCAACTAACTAAGCTCCGCATATACGTTAATAAGAAACTATTAAAATACACAAGTAATATAACTGTGCTAACGCCACGTCACTACTCAGACATGCAAATTAAAATAAATAAAAATTCAGACATATACAAATTAGAACAACTAAAATACGAGCTGACAAACTTAAATTTCATTAAAAAATAAAACAAAAACCCATGTCTTGATACATGTACAAATCGGTAACCTCTGAAACTTTGTATCCAACCTTTTCATTCCAATTGTTTTCTTTTTCATTCTCTTATAGGCCATTCTCAATTGGAAACTGGAATTTTGTAGGATTTTTTAGGCCATTAAATAAGATGAATGACATAGTACATATAGAAAGAGATATGATGAACATTTTATTGGCTGAAATAAGTTTTATAAAAATAAAAGAGTAAAATCCACCGCTGGTCCTTGAACTTGGCCGGTGGTGTTATATAGGTCCCTAAACTTCTAAAGTGATATATATGAGTCCATAAACTTGGCAGATTGTGTCATCTAGATCATTAAACTTTTAAGGTAACCACCACATGTTCCTGAACTTGACCGGTGGTGTCATTCCGGTCTCTAAATTTTTAAGGTGATCACTGCAGGTCCCTAAATTTTGCAAGCGATATCATCCTTATCCAAATATGATCTAACCTACTCTATAAGTTGTCATGAATCCAAAATATGTCAATTAATCAAGTATTATTTATCTAATATTTATCATGAAATTATAAATTATATAAAATAATTTATATCAACAAAAAATAAATTAAAGTGTCAAAATAATTTACACCAACAAATATATTAGGTTTAAACTAAAGTATAAAAATAGTACAATTAATTAAATATTTATGTATCATTGATAGTATTATAAAATAATATTAAAATTCCTATATATAGTATTAAAAGTTTTCTCTATTAAAAGTTACTCCTAATTTTAGTACTATTTTTAAAATTTTAATAGTATGATTATAAAAGTAACTTTTTCTCTGTTATTAATATTATTACATTATTATTAAATATTTTAATACCATAATACTACTATTAAAAGTTTTAATACTATAATACTACTATTAAAGGTTAACTTTTCTCTGTTATTAGTACTATCACATTATTATTAAATATTTTAATACCATAATACTACTATTGAAGTTTTAATACTATAATACTACTATTAAAGGTTACTTCTATAATATTATTATTAAAAGTTTTGAAATAATACTAAAATGAGAAGTAACTTTTAGTACTATAGGAATTTTAATATTATTTTGTAATACTATCAATGATACATAAATATTTAATTAATTTTACTATTTTTATACTTTAGTTTAAACCTAATACATTTGTTATTGTAAGTTATTGTAATACTTTAATTTATTTTTTGTTGATGTAAATTATTTTATATAATTTATATTTTCATGATAAATATGAGATAAATAATGATTGATTAATTGACACATGTTGGATTCACGTTAACTTATAGATTAGGTTAGAGTATGTTTGGATAGGGATGATACTGATTGCTAAGTTTAGAGACCTGTGCTGATCACTTTGAAAGTTCAGGGACTAGAATGACATCACCGACCAAGTTTAGGGACATGTGGTGATTACCTTGAAAGTTCAGTGATCTAGATGACATAGTTTGCCAAGTTTACGGACTCACAGATATCACCTTAGAAGTTTAGAGATCTAGATGACACCAGCGGCCAAGTTCAACAACCGGCGGTGGATTTTACTTAAAATAAAACTTATCTACACTGATTTTCAATATATAAAGACCCTGCTAAGACTAGCCTTACCGAAAGTATAGAATGCAAGATACTTTGACGTCAATAAATATTACTATATTCCATTAGCTGCGCAAAATGTACTGTAGTATAAAAGACAAATAATTAAGTCATAGCTAGTTGTTCGCCATTTGTTAGAGCTAAATCTAAAACACATATACTCGCAAAAAAAAATCTCAAACACATATGCCAGCAAATCCATATCTCCGGGGGAGAAAAAAGATCGGACAAGGGCACGAGGTCAAGTTCTTGATTTCACCATGGTTATCCATAGAGCAAAAGTAAGATATTTCCCCGTAAGTTAAAGAAAAAGAAAGATATTTTTCCCCCACTTAATGGATAAAATCTTTATATCGTCTCTTTTTTGTTTTCTCCTCTCTTTGCGTTGCACTAGATTCTTTTAACTGAATCATAGTAATAGAGACGGATGTGTGAGTCCTAAAGACATTCGTATCAGATATGAACACGTGGATTCGGTCTTCGTATGAGAACCTAGTAGGATATAAACGCGTAAGCTCTAAGTGAAGGTTGATTCGTATTAGGATGAAGACTGATTCTCGGTTTACTCGTTGGTGATAGATTTAATCTGCACAGGATCAACTAGTAGTAGATCTAGACGGGTACAATCTTTGATTGGTAAACAAAGAGTACAAATTGTACACAAGAGCAGCATGGGCGGCGGAGGTCGATCCTGAAGCCATATCGTCGCTGGTGAAGGAGATCCACAACGGTGTGACGACGGTGGCGATGTGGACGTCGGGACGGCGCGGATCCAGCGTCGGAGAGTCTTCTCGCCGCTTGTTGCGCTCCCTAGATCGGATTAGGGTTTTCTAGGGTTTTGGTGGATATGTCGGTGGGGAAGAGTGGCGACTGTTCAACTCGTGAACAGTGCCGCCCCCACCTCTTTATATAGCGCAGGGCGACGGGGGCCCACCAACCATGTAGTGTTGGGCGCCCCCGATTAGGGCACGAGTAAGGCCCAATAAAGCCGTTGGACCATATTGGTAAGAGATCAAACCAACAGTTGGAAAATATGGAATACACAACCGCAAGAAGGCACACAGTTGGATTATATTCCCTCTCATGATTACTATGCAATTCCTCATCAAACATATATACAAGTCTTGTTGATTTGTTGTCAGCTTTGTCTTTTGATCCTTATGGATATGGATTACGGATACTAGCTAGCTAATCTCGCCTACGGTGCAGGATCGGAGTACGTGCTAGTGCTACCGTGCTAGCTTCTGCACGGGCAGCACGGCCGCGCCGGTTCCCATGGCCATGGCGGCCTCGGCTGGAGATGTCGATCGGATCAGCGCCCTTCCCGACGATTTGCTTCACCTCATCCTGGGCTTCGTGCGCGACGCCAAGTCCGTCGTTCGCACGGCCACGCTGTCCAGGCGATGGCGGCGCGTGTGGATCTATGCGCAGCAACACCCAAGTGAGACCCGGCGCTGACCCCGGCCAGTTCGTGGATTGGGTGTTGGCTCAGCGAGGTGATGCTGATTTAGAATCTCTCAGCATCAGCTTCTCCAGATCTTCGCTCGTGTACACCTCGCAGGAGAAGGTCAACGGGTTGCTCCGCTACGCCATGCAGCGCGTCGTCAAATCTTTCCGTCTTGCCCTCCCAGTCCTAAGGGTAAGGGCAACGTCGTCGTCGTCCCCTCTCCGTGTGGATGGACCGCTGGCTGTCGTGTTGCCCGACCATGGGAGGATGACGTCCATCTCGTTGTCCCTAAAAGCACGCTACAGGATCCAGCTTCCGGTGTCCGCGTCGGCCATGTACGAAGCGCTTACAGAGCTCAAGCTTACCAATGTGTCCTTCTTCGGCGACGAGGACGACTGCAGCGCCGCCGGGCGTACCCTTGGAGACTTCGTGTCGTCCTGCTGCCCTCGCCTGCGTAAACTTGACCTCCTCTTGCTCAAAGGATTGGCCCAGCTTGCCATCCGCTCCGAGACGCTCGAGACGTTTAAGCTTCGATCTGCAGAGGACCTCCGAGTGCTGGACGTCGCCGCACCCAACCTTGGCGTCCTCGAGCTACACGACTGCTTTGGCGATGGCAGCGACGACGTCGACAACGACGAGCACGTCACTGTGGCCAGAACCAGAATCATCGTGTCGTCGTCGAGGCTGCAGGAGATTGGGATACGCCACCTTTACTGGTGGTGTCGCCGTCCGGACCTGGAGATACAAGACCTAACAAGTGTTTGCCGGATCAGCAGTCTTCGTGTAAACATGCACGGGCAATACTATGATCGCGCCACGGACGTTGGTTTCTGGCTGTTGGAGAAGTGCCCTAGCGTTGAACACCTAGACGTGGAGCTTGAACATCAGCCGTCTCCTAGCAGTGTCATCGAGGGTCATCATCACGTTATTGCTGATTTGACGTTGGAAGACGCGGCGCCATTTGCCAGTGTTAGGAGCATGGATATCACCATGAGCGCACATCAGTTTCAAGATTGTCAACTAGTGTCGAGTATATTTGCGCTGCTTCTGAAGTGCCCACGCCTGAGATCGTTGAGTATTAGGATCGTTGACGAAGATGCAGCAACAAGCTGGGTAATAAGCTTCTTTATTTTTAAATTTAAAATCATCTAAGTACTACTTCCCATGGAAAACATGCACACCACCACCTATATATCTACATTATTACTAATAACAAACTAAACACGTACGCCTTGCTTTGTTACTTACGGTTTTTCGTCTGCAGATGCCAATGCCACGGAAGTGTTTCTTCTGTGATGATCAGTATGCGTGGACAGATCACCGGGCGATCTCCTTGGAATCACTTGAAGACGTGAGATTAATCGGTTTCGGAGGAGCGGATGAGGACATGGACCTTGTGAGATTGTTATTTTCAAGCTCCAAGAACTCAATCAAGAGCATGACTTTAGAAGAAATAACTAAGACTTCCGGTACGGTTTCTTTGAAACGGATGACGGCAGAAGATGATGATGGCACGGAGACGATTGATCAGAAACTAATGAATATCCCTGCGGTTGATCGCGGGCGTTGGCATTTTGGGGACGCCATATACACTTGGACGTGCTAGTGCTATGCAACAGAGAATACAACACCGCGGCCGGCCGGTTCATGGTGACGATTTACTTATTCAGCAAAAGATTAATTGTTACTTCACGAACTGTATTATTCGAATCAAAATAACTTTTTTGTAAGTGTGTGACCCCGTTCTTAGCGTTAATTAATTAGGCTGTTAATAAACCCAAGCTGAAAATTCAAAAAATAAAAGCTAAAAACCCCTTCACTATTTTTAATACCTTTTTTCCTTTTCTCACCTGAGCCATATTGTAGGATTATGTTCGTTGGCATCATCTAACTGGACGCAATCAAGTTGCCATCTACAAAAGCTTTGATTTGCGTTTTATGTCTAGATTAAGTTATAATTTCTTTTCTTGTCATATTGGCTACAAATTGAATTGAGTTATTTATATTGTCTTTGACATGGATACTCTATTTATTCTCAACTATTAGACCGCCGTAAAATCCAACATTGGTATTTTTTTCTCCTTTTCCCCCTTATTGATCTCGTTTCTAGGCCTTATATTTTACATGTATATTCTATTTATTCTTAGCCATTAGATTATCATAAAGTCTAATGACACATATTCTTTTTTCCTGATTAATCTCGTAATTGTTGGGTCTTTTATTGACACAAATACTCTTTTTGTTCTCAACTGTTAAATCATCATAAAATCCAACAATGCATTTTTCCTCCTGTTTTCTAATTAATCTCGTAATTTCTAGTCTTTGTATTTTACATGAATACTCTACTTATTGTTCGTCGTACGTCACCATAAAAATCCTACTGTACATAATTTTTTTTTCCCAATGGATCTCGTGATTTCTAGACGAGCATTTGATAAGGATACTCTATCTGTTCTCGGTTATTAGATCCTCTTAAAATCCAACTTTACATGGATACTCTATTTATCCTCAACCTTCATAAAACGGTCTATATTCTTTTCCTTTTTATCTACTTTATTTACTTATTCTCGGTCATTAATAAATCATTATAAAATCCAATGGTGTATTTTTCTTTTTCTGATATTCTATTTATTCTTGGCAATGATCGTCATTAAACAACGGCAGGTAATTTTTTTCTCAATTAATCTTTTACTTCTAAACCCTCTTAGAGCAACTTGCTTGACTATTCTTGTTATGAAGGCTATTTTAAAATTTACATAGCAAAAAGTAGGCTCTAATAGATGTGCTATTTGATTTTGTAAAATAGAAAGTTGGCTATTTTTTGATTTTTGGTGACCATATATAGCCAATCACTTACATTAGCTATCTAATTTTGTAAAATAGCAAGGTTGTAGTGGATCTCTTCATTTTTAAGAAGTTTTCTATTTTATAAAATGATTAAACAATAAAATTTGGCTACTAATTTTAGCAGAGCTCTTGGAGTTGCTCTTAACAAACATGGGGGTGGGGCTCCTTTTTATTTTGTTGTATTAATATAGTAAAGATATCTTCAATGACAATGCAACATATCAAAATCATGGTAATGAGATCTTTCAAAAATCATGGTAATAACTATTTTGACATGTATAAAATATACATAAATCTTTTACAGATCACGGTATGCAAGACGCTTTGATGTGAACAATTATTCTATTCCCTGTCTACACAAAGAAAATGTAATGTAGCATAAGACAAATAATGAACTAATAATAAATTGTTCGCCATATATTTGAGCTAAATACCAAAATAAACCCGTGTGCCAACAATTGTTCTCCGGTAAAAAAACGAACAAAGGAAAGGGTTTTCTTGGGTTCACTCCATAGAAAAAAAAGTAAAGATACTTCCTTAGAAAGCATTCGATTATCCTGGATTTGAGTCGAGAACTATTCTCACTTATCAAAACTATACAATTTAGTGAAGCAAGTTCAGATGGAATAGTTTCAAGGACTCAATCCACGTTAAACGAATGGCGAACCAAGTCTCTTAGGAGTAATCTTTATTTGAGCGGAAATGCTGATGGACGGACGTCCGATGAGTTTCGACGCACGTCACTGCATGAATGGACCACCGCTCGGTGCCTTGGATTTATTATCCACCCGCACGACTTCTCCTTTCTTCTTTTTGCTCGTTGCTCTTCCACCACTCGACCAAACCGCTCGCTGCTCCTCTTCTTCATCCTCTAGCTCCTCCACTTTCTGCTCGTGCCCACGCCTCTGCTCCCTCCCTCCCTTCCACCCTTCCTCCCTCCGTCCATGTACAGTGACCTCCATGCCATTGGAGTCGAAGTCAGGGCGATGCCGGGGGTTTCCGGCTCCAATGAGCCACGTGGCTCCCTTCTCCTTGCTCTCTCTCCCTCGCGGTGTTCCACGACTTCCATGGATGCCAGCGACACTCAATAAGGTAGGTGGGGTCCTCGTCTAGATCTCAGCCTTTTTCTTCTTCCTCCTCCTCCCTCTAGACCGAACTCTTGTCTACCTTCTCCTCGTCCTCGTCCTCCTCCTACACCTCCTCTGGTCTTGATCTGACGGATGCGGCAGTGGCTAGGATTCCGGTGAGCTCTCGGGGTTAGATCTCGTCATTGTTAGAATGATTCTGTTTTAATGTTGCAATAGATGATTTAGAATATTGCAATGATTTTTTTTGTTGTAACAGACATTTTCTGATGCTACAGTAGTAGTGTGTGAGATGTTGTAATAGCACTAAAGTATTATGTTGGAGAAGTACATGATCATTGCCAAGAATGGCCACGTCGTGGTGGAGAAGTACATCGCGGAGCAGTTCGGGAGCTGGGCGTCGTTCCGGCCGCAGTACATGATCGGCTCCAGCAACAACAAGGACTGCGAGGAGTGGTTCTTCGACAGTAATAATAACAATCAGCAACCCGTCACTCCATTCAATCCAGTTGTTTTCTCTTCTCTTCCGGCCGCAGTACATGATCGGCTCCAGCAACAACAAGGACTGCGAGGAGTGGTTCTTCGACAGTAGTAATAATAACAATCAGCAAACCGTCACTCCATTCAATCCTGCTATTTTCTCTTCTCTTCCCTGACGAGGCGACGACGATCTCCAATTCTCCGATTGCAGGGATCGTACGGAACCGGCCGGTGCCGATCCCGGGGAACGGGATGCGCAGCTGACGAACATCGCGCACGTCCGAGACCTGTCGCGCATGCTGTCTCTGTCCGTGGAGAAGCCCGGCGCGGCGTTGGGCAAGATCTTCAACTGCGTTTCCGACCGCGCCGTGACGCTGAGTGGCATGAATAAGCTGTGCGCGGCGGGCGCGGGCGTGGAGATCGTCCTCAACGACCCCGCCGCCGCCGGCGTCGACGACAAGAAGGCCTTCCCGTTCGGCCGTTCCGCAACATGTACTAGTAACTACTGAAATAAGCGATCAACTGGTTCCATCTCGCAATTATTAATGCTGCTGACTGAACTGAATTGCGCGCCGCGGCGGCGCAGCATTTCTACTCGGAGTCCCGGGCGGCGAAGGCGGCGATGGGGTGGAGGAGCAGCACCAACTTGCCGGAGGACCTCAAGGAGCGGTACGCCGAGTGCACCGTGATAACGGTAGCATGCAGCCCGAGTCTTCAGCATCACGAACGGCGCCCATCTGCAGACGCGCGTGGAGTATGCGGCCACGCCGTTGCATGCGCGCGGAGCGCGCACACGTTGTGCATGCGCACGACGTGCGGCTGAGCCTGCCTGGTCCTCCCTGTATGTAGGATCGTAGAGACCAAGTGCTGTGCTAGCCTGTTGTATAAGTATTCATGCCAATGATTCAATGAAAGTGTGGCTTGAGTCTAAACTTCTTTACACCGCTAGTGGCCGCGGGGAGAAGGCCATGACCTTCGACCTCGACGACAAGATCCTCGCCGCCGTCGGCGAGCGTCGCCGTATAAGCCCCCGGCACCAGCAGCTAGCAGCACACGCCCACACCATCATCGTCGTGCATAAAGAGAGCCCAAATTTTGTGGATATACGCTAACAGCTCTTCTTGGCATGCATGCATGCCGCAAACTCCCTACAAAATATGACAAACATTTTTCTTTGCTTTGATTTGTTACAAGGATGAATGAAGAGAGGAAATATGTTCGTTTGTCCATGACTGTTTTGACTGTATGTTCGTGGAATGTGGATGGGCAAATGGCTGTCGATAGATAGGATCTCCTGCGGGAACATTTACAAGAACGGGGTGGTGGCGCAGTTGGCTAGCGCGTAGGTCTCATAGCTGAAATGCGAGTGATCCTGAGGTCGAGAGAGTTCGAGTTTCTCTCACCCCAGAGCGATGACAGATTTCTGCGCCAAAGTGATTGGTTGGGTCCGTCACAGCCGTCTGATCCTACAGACGATATAAGATGCGCATCTGAGCTCACGTTTTTTATTTTTTTCCTTAATCTATATCGCATCTTTTTGTACATTCGTTTAGAGGAATTAAATTCCCTTAAACTGATTATTATGCGGCAAATTGTGCCATTTTAACAAACATTAGTGCGCTACAACAGTCCTAACAAAAGCAGCGACTGTTTTCCCTAGTCAAGAAGCCACCGAAACTACTTTAGTGCTTCACAAAACGCATGATGTCTATGCCTTTGCGTCGCCACAAACTGTATTATGTGATTGCTCAAAAAAAGTTGTATTATGTGGATCAAAATAATTTGTGGTAAATGCATGACTTCGTTCTCAATGTTATGTCGTTTAATACACCCGCCAAGAGCAGATCTAGAAAAATAAGTTTTTTTAGCATATCTAGGCTTTGTTTAGTTCATCCAAAACAACCAAAAACTTTTCATGATTCCCCGTCATATCGAATATTGCGGCATATGTATACAACATTAAATATAGATAAAAATAAAAATTAATTGCACAGTTTACCTGTAAATCACGAGACAATTTTTTTAAGTCTAGTTACTCCATAGTTACATAATATTTATCAAATAAAAATGAAAGTGCTATAATATCAAAATCCAAAAAAATTTTAGATCTAAACAAGGCCCTAGAAAAACAAGTTATGAGGAGCTTCTCCAATTGTCTTTCATCTTTGACCCCTCCTTTCAAGCTTCCGAAGATAAAGATACCCGTTTGTGTAGGGAGCATTTAGGAGGAGCTCCGTGCTTCGAGTAGTTGTTGCAAAGACTCGACCGCTATTTCCTTCCTAGCCGGTGAATTGGACGTTCTTCATGTTGGCCTTTTTGGCATCCTCTTTGGGCATGGTGACAGTGAGCACACCATTCTCCATGGACGCCTTGATCCGCTTTGTATAAATAGTCCTATACAGTCATCATTTTCTATGAAACTTTTATAGTTTTTTTTCTTGTTGTAACGCATAAGCATATTTACTAGTAAAGAAAAAAAGAGTAAATAGGAAAAACTTTTAAGTTTCCAAGATTTGACATAATTTATATGTTATAAGTTAATACATACAATTTAAATAATATTTTTTATAACGACATATATAAGTGGAGTTTAATTTTGTTTGTCTCGTCATATAGAATACACCAATATAAAGAAAATTGAAAATAGATACATCAATTTAAAGTAAATGTTTTGTTTTTTTTAGCCTACATCAGCCGTGACATGACATCAATGGGCGCGTGCAGCCGTGTACGCGGGAGAGGCGTGGATGCACGATACCAGTCGAAAAAAGTCAAACTTTCCAAAAAAAGAAAAGCTATTATTTCTTTTGCTAAAAAATGGAAAATTGCCTGACAAAGTTCTCTCGATTTGACAAGTGAACGCCCACGGGATTAGAACTGGGCAATTGCCACGATGAACTACGTATATTAGATATAACGTGGACCTTTTAGGCTTCACAAACCCCCTTTGGTTCTATGTCTATGTACGACACGTACACGCGAAACAGACACGTACGTCTCTTTCCGTGGCCATTTGCAATCGCCAGGACATGCTTAACAACACACGCCACGCGCGGTCCCGTCGCCGCAGGCCGCACCCAGCCCTTCCCAGCGAGGAGCCAGAGGACGACGTCTCGGTAGAGACGTGTGAGCTTCGGAAATCTCACTCTCACAGCTGCCGTTGCTCGCCAGCCTCGCGGTGCTTTGTTTATTTAACAATTTAGATTAGATGTGTTCTGGCGAGATATCCGGGCCGGCTCCAAGAAAACAGATTGGGAAGACGCGTGTATGCGCGGAAAGAACCCAGCTGGGCAACATGCATGCAATGCATATGCATGGGTGTCCATTAATTAGCTATTTGACTCCCAACGGTACAAACCTGTTCTTTTGTTAAGAAAAAGATGGTAGGAACCACGAATTTCTCTCTCTGCTGCCAAGAGCATACTATACTATAACAGTTCTTGGACGGTGTCATCGTCACCTCCATAAACTCCACACACGCACGGCACTCGCAATCGTACAAGCAAGGATATCGCGTCTGACTCCGACGTCTCACGGAGGCCATGTGGGCCGATTACCTAATAGAATAATAGATTCTGGGTTGGGGTGATCTCAAATCTGAGCGGACAAAGCAGAACCGGCGATCGATCCCGTGAAGGCGAAGAATACGTTGCCCTGCACCAGTGCACCTACCGGTCCAGCACGAACTGCTCGTTCACTCGATCATCAGTGTAGGGACCCGCGCCATCACTTCGAACGCCGTTTCTATACTCCGAAACTGCGCGTGCGTTGTACTTGTGCAAGTTTGTGTTTCGCGATCAATGCTTGGCGCTGCTGCCCACCACGTGTAGTTCGCGCGCCCTGTGCGGCAGCTGCCGGGTGGACGGCGCACCCTGCCGCCCCATGCTTCTCGGCGTCGTGGTCGTGGCCGACGGCTTTAAAGCAGAGAGAGCCGTCTCGGCACCTTTCTCCAGCTCCCCAAAGGTATCGCTGGCTCCGGCTCCCGACCCTTCCTGCGTCGTCTCCCTGCTTGTCGCTGCACTTCTCCAAAACCCCGGTTCCTTGCTGGTTTGGTCTGCGGAACTCGCGAGCTCCAAGCGCTAGCGAGCATGGCGTCGCCGTCGTCGTCGCTGGAGACGGAGGCACCCAGGGCTCCCGTGACGAGGGAGCGGAAGCTCAACACCGACCTGCAGGAGCAGCTTCCCAAGCCATGTAAGCATTGCCGCAACTCCAATCTTTCATCAACGTCGTCGCCGCCTAATCTGGCAGCTCGATCAGCTGTGTTCTGTTCTGCACTAACTGCACTGCACTAGTACATGGCAACGACCAACGAAACATGATGCATGCAGCTCAGGGAGGATCGAAGCGCAGGAGCTCAATATTTCCGTGTCTCTCTGTCCCTGCAGATCTCGCGAGGGCTATGGTGGCGGTGGACGCGGACCATCCGAACGGGACCGAGGGGCGCGACCCCCGCGGCATGAGCGTGCTTCAGCAGCACGTGGCCTTCTTCGACCGCAACGGCGACGGCATCGTCTACCCCTGGGAGACTTTCAAAGGTAGGTGACCACTGACCATCGGATCGAATCACCCAAATGACATAACATGCATGTTTTCATGCTGGTAAGTCTGTGGGCAGCATAGCAGAGCCGCGTGCAGAGCAAAATCGTCTTCTCTGCCACTGCCAGTGGTAGTAATAAATTAGTAATCGATCGACAGGTGAAGATTAGGTCTTGTTTAGTTTCCACTAAAATTTAAAAAGGTTTCACGTCACATCGTGAAGCACTAAATATAAACAAAAACAAAAACTAATTACACAGTTTGTTTATAAATCGTGAGACAAATCTTTTGATCCTAATTAGTCTATGATTGGACAATATTTACCACAGACAAGGCTTCATCGATTCCGCTGTTCTGATGATCATTTAATTTGCTTTGCCTCCATGATTTTCAGGCATGCGAGCAATAGGGTGTGGGTTCTTTACATCCCTCGTTGTCGGGTTCCTCATCAACCTCGTCATGAGTTATCCCACTCAGCCGGTAACATTGTGTGGACCACTCTCTACGGGCTTGTTTGACACAGCTCAACTTCACTAGTAAAGCTGTTTTTTCAGAAAATAGCTTCATGAGTGACTTTCTAGATAAAGCTGAGCTGTTTTGGAAAAAGTGTTTGGCAAAATAGCTTCACCAACTACTTCATACATAGATGAGAGAGAGAAATGAGAGAGAAGCCGCAATAAGCTACTTTTTTCCAGCTTCATCAAACTTATGTATTTGTGAGAGGAGGGGAAAAACAGCTTCACCCATGAAGCTGTTTTGGAAATAAGTGTTTGACAAAAAAAAACAGCTCACAACAGCTCATGAAGCTGTTGTGAGCTGTACCAAACAGGCCCTACATGTTTAGGCCTTGTTTATTTGACAATTATGAATCCTGCAAGTCGGTTCTATGTCGAGAAGATGAGACCAACATGTGAATCCAGTGTTTCGGTTCCATGCCATTAATGTGTCACGCAGACGGATTAATTCAAATTTTGGTGAATTTAATCTCAAGTGACACAATCATTAAGTTTAGCTATCTAGATATACATTTTGGGGAAGAAAATTGGGTGAGCGACAGGTTCATTCCGTCTTGCGTGCGTCCATCAGCGAGGGGGTCGCACCTGAGATAGAATAGACCCATCGCCCACTTAATTTTTTTCCCCATTTTAGGAGTTTGAACATGATGGTAATACGTTGAGCCAAGTTCAAGGATCAGTGGCACATTTTACTAAAACAGAAATTTTCTCTTTCGATGTAGGGATGGTTACCCTCCCTTTTGCTCTCCATCCATATAAGGAACATTCATAAGGCCAAGCACGGTAGTGATTCTGAAACGTATGACACTGAAGGGAGGTATGTCTTGCTTATTCTCTTCTGAAAGGCCACAAATTTAAAAGTCATTCTCGACATAAAATTTCTCTTTAAAAGTAACTAGTTTTTAACTTGGTCTTGTTCAGGTTTGACCCATCAAAATTCGATGCTATATTTAGCAAGTATGGCCGTACTCATCCAGATGCGTTGACAAAAGACGAGATAAACTTGATGCTTAAGGCAAACCGCAATATATATGATTTCCTTGGCTGGTAAGAACGACATGCTTGAGAAGTACTATTCTTAAATTAACCAATGTTCAGTTACTATTTATAATGGGCATTTTTCTAATAAAACGTTGATGTCTACACTCATTATTGGGAAAATTGTATACTCAAGTCTTGACAGCATCTAAGTAATATTTTCAGATTCTACCGTATAGTAGATATATTGATGCTATAATACTTCCTCCATTTTGAAACGTATGACACTGTCGACCTTTTTTCATTCATTCGTTTGATATTCGTCTTTTCTATAGAGATTTGTACAAATAAGCAAACTTACAATGCATACTTAAGTACTTTGCATGACAGATCTAGTAATAATATTCCACTCTACCTATTGAATAAATTTGAACATAAATTCAATTGTGCCATATATATTTTAAAAGGGCTGGAGTGTATATTTCAGAGTGCAATTCAAAACTTTAAGCTTTTTCCCTGATCTATTTTTTCTTTCATTATTGTCTAGTTACTATAGATATATTTCTAGTTGTGCTTAAAATTAAGTTTAGTTTCTAAAGTACCAGATTGAAAGATTACATCGTGTATCCACAGGATTGCTGCTATTGCCGAATGGCATTTACTCTACAGCGTGGCAAAGGACAAAGATGACCTGTTACAGCGAGAAATTGTCCGGGGCGTGTTCGATGCGAGTCTATTTGAGCGACTGCAAAACAGCAAAAAATCCTCTTGATGAATGGGCCAGGAGTTGTCCACCTCAAAGAAGATTGACAGAAGAAAAAATTAGCATGTTATACTTGTCCTGCGTGATTTCTTAAAAAGAGTAATTTGAGTCACCTTCAAATAAGAAATGGTTCTATATTATAGTACATACATTATTATAGTGCAACATGGTCATCCTTATGTATTTGTGTTATGTTATATGTGATTATTCAAGAGTCAAGATCTTCTCATGTTGACATCATGTCTAGTAAACTTCTCTGTAATCTTTTTTTTTTCTGAATCTTGTTCTAAATAGGCATGGAAAATGAAAAAAAGGACCATGAATAGGTGTGAGCAAGATAGTCATAAGAGCATTTCTAGTAAGAGTTCTCTACTTAGGCCTTATTTTTGGGTGTTAGTATACAAAGAACTCACTCAAGCATTGACTCTCTATTGAGGGTCCCAAAAGTAGAGGACCCTTTCTCATTCTCGCCCCTAATCTTTTTGTTTCCCACTGTTTTCCTCCTACTCTCATCCGAATCTCACTCACGCCCGATTGTTGGGTCTGCCCCTTCCTTTGTCCCCATCGACCAAACTCGCTCCTCAGCTTGTTGTTCAACCACCACACCTTTCCCTAGTCGACCACCTCTACCACTTGCATGCCCTTCCCTAGCCATTTGTCCTGCACATGTCCTTCCCAACAGTCTCTAGCACCTGCACGCACTTCCCTAGAGAAAGTAGGAGAAATTGGTATAATGCATAGAGAAAGTATGAAGAGAGAAAATGTGAAGTGTGTGCCTTTATTTGGGGTGCATGCTCAAGATGAGACTAGAAAATGATGCATCCAAAAGTAGAAAAAGCCCATAAAAAATCAAGACCCTGATTTGAGGCTTATTAGCTAGATAGAGATGCTCTAAGCCTCTAATGTTATAACAGCTGGGGCAAAACTGATGAACTAAAGTATAGATAAATGCCATGAATCCATGATGGGCCAAAAACGATCCTTATTAAAAAAATCAGCCAAAGGCTTAGACATTAAATTCAATAAACTCATCAGCCAATCGTTTGAGGTTCGTTTTGAATAATTTTTTGTGATCAATGTGTAACAAGAACTACATATGCTAATGTATATTAAAGAACGACTTTAAAGCCAACACCTTTTGTAAAATACACATTAGTCATAATAAGTTTTGTTCATTAATCATCAAAGTTGAATTAGTAACCATGGTGTTTTCAATTATTCAAGGACCCACTAATTTTCATCGATGAGTAAATAAAGTTTAACTCCAGTCACATCAAATGTTTGAGCACATGCATAGAGTACTAAATATAGAATATTTGCGAAACTAAAAACACAGTTAGAGAGTAATTTGCGAGGTGAATCTTTTGAGCCTAATTAGTCCATGATTGGACACTAATTGCCAAATAAAATGAAAGAGCTACACCTCCAACCAAACACTCAATGATTTGAGTGCAAGGAATTTGTGTCTATTTCCTAAGAGAAAACTGTGTAGAAGCAAGAAAAATTAGGTACCCAAATTTTTATGTGGGCCCTACTTTATTATTAGTGTGATCTAGGGTTGACTATTTAAGAAGAAAAAGGACTTCTTTACTATAATAAAATCAACAATCTGTTTGACATCTGAAAACAAGATTTTATTAGCTCAATATACTCCAATAAACTATCTCAATTAATCCAATAATCCAAATGAGACTCTTTTTTTTTGTTTCTCCATGTATATGTTGAGTTTTAAGTTCAAATGATGCGATGAAATAAGAGCATGATATCAGATATATGGACTAGCAAATATGCCATTGCCTTGCAATGAAATATATACCTTGTCGCGTAGTCACTTGAACAACCTTATTATGATGTCACTTGAATGACTTGTTGTGGCAGAACCTCCTGAATTAAGTGGCCCACATACACCCATCCTTGTCTCAAAGACTTCCGATCGGCGTGTACGAGTTCCAAGTAACTCAAGAAGTCTGTCGGGTGTCCTCGGAAAACCCGAATCATCCACATTACATGCTATTCAGGAATTCCCTCATCAAGCATCACAGTATTACAACATTTCATAGATAAGGGAAATCAGAGTAAAAGCGGAAAGGTTACATAACATAGATTGAAACTTAAGTTCACGGTTACAAACCATAAGTATTTAGTACACAAAAGGTTCGGAACTTATTATTACATAAACCATAGATCACACAACAAGTTTTTACTTGCCCAAGGTCACACATCAGATTCCTCATCATCACTCTCCTCCACAAGAGTAAAGTAACAACGACCATCAAAAGGATTATCAAAAGGTTCACCTGCAACAGGGGTTAATAAACCCTGAGTACAAAAGTACTCAACAAGACTTAACCGACTATAAAAGAGGTGAAGACTCAGGTATGCAGGCTATAGGGATTCAAGGTAAAACCTTAACAGGATCAAAGCATTTCTTTTGCATAAAAGCTTACTAAGAGTAAAACCTACTTTCAAGTTTTAACTCAAGATCATTATTTATGACTAACCAAAATTGTTATCAAACTTGCATAAGCATACCATATCTTTCTTATACCAAAGGTTCACTTATTACTACGATGATGGGGTGAGGATTGAGGCTCCATATCCGAGGAAACACGGCGATTCGAATCGATTAAACCCAGCTGGGGATTCAGTACCACACGACATATGTAGAACTTAATCTTGCATATGTCAACCTGTTTCTATAGATCCTCCCATACAAGAACGGGTCCAGCGTCACCCGAGAGTACAGTACACCACCATCCTACAGCCAATCTAGATGTTTCCCGGTCATCTCAGATCCGTAAGGTGGGTACACGCTACTCTCGCCATCTCTCCACTCCCAGTACGCGGTTAGCCGTTCTCAAGTATCGGAATAGCTATAGGTAAGGCTTACCAGCGCATGTGGGCTGTACTCAAAGGTCTCAATCACAACAGGCCAACAACGGAACGGTCCTTAATCGACACAGTTGGAGACACTACTTTAAGACTCCATTCTTAAAGCAAGTCCACCGACCGGTCTCAAGTTGAACAGTATTGACCTTAAAAGTATTCCACAACAACCCTTCAAACTTTCTCATTTGAAAACTTATCTAATAAGCAGGGCTAAGCATACTAAGTATTTTCATAAAACAAGTATCAAGGTTAATATGGAAATCATCAAGGTAGGTAATGCAGCAAATAGGATTCACTCAACTCCTACTCACCTAATGCATCATATTAACTCAAGTGATATAAATAACTTTATGAAAATACAAGGATAGGGTTTAATGTCCGGGGCTTGCCTTGACCGGAAGGGAAGTTTGGCAACTCAGCAAAACCCGAAGGATCCACAAACTCGGAAGCAACCCACTGAGGATCAGATTCTTCCGGAGCGTATTCTATACGTAAAAGTGCATATGCATGATTATGATACACTCATGGCATGATAAAGACAGGTTACATGTTCTTGGATGACAACAACAAACATGACTACCTCGAGTACAATTTACCTTCATGGTAAAGAAATAAACTAATCTAGCTATCAAAGCATGGGTTATTACTAAATCAATTTTATTATTTTTATTAAACAATGTTGTGAATCCATCATACCACAAAGATCATTTATATGAAAATAAACCATAACCAGGGAGTATATTATGTTAAGTAACCACTGGTTGTCAATCAATCCAAAATATCACCCAAATCCTAAAGGGATTAATTATTTCTATTTCTTTTATAAGCATTTTAAATAGCTTTATTATTAAACAGATCATACTTTATCAAAAAGAGCTGAAAATATTCCTAAAGCTAGATAACAGTAACACAAGTTCACATATTAAATTTCATGATTTTTGGATATACCCATAATTTATTAAAAATCATAGGAGGTTTATCTATTAATAAACAAAGGCAATTTATGTATACCTGAAAATTACCAGAAAATAAAACCTAACATTTTTCTTATGCTCTATCCATTTTATGGAAGCTATACAAAAATTTTCACAATTTTTGAACCAGCACATGATTTAATACATAAAATCAAACATAACTCAAAAACTGCAGAAAAAGAAAAAGAAAACGCTACTGTGCCACTGCGGCCCAGAAGCTCGGCCCAAGCTCGCGCGAAGACTTGGCCCAGCCGGCCTCCCCCCGCGCGCGCTGACGGTTTAGCAGAAAAGCCCTCGGCTTTCTTTGAAACCAACCCGCAGACCAGCCAACTATTCACATGAGTCTACGGCTTCGCAAACAAACCCCTCCCCTTTCTCATCTTTACAACCACGAGGTCCCCGATACCCCGGCTGACCAGAGCGCGGCAGAACGCGGTGGCGTGGGTTACGCCGGGCAACTCCGGCCACCCCGAACTAAACTGAGGCGAGCACGAGGACCAGCAAGCAACCCGCAACCGAACAAGCTAGCAAACCCGCACTCTACTGCTCTAGCGAGCTCTGGCCACGAGCGGCGGCGGACATGGCCGCGGCGGTGCTTACGCCGGTGGCTCTAGACCGGTAGAGATAGGAATAAGAGGTCAGGAAGCATCGGCGTCTCACCCTGGGTGTGCTGACGCAGAGAGAAGGAGCGGAGAAGAGCCGGGTGTTGCTCGTCCACGCGACCAGTGACTCCGGCGGCGAGCTCCGACGAAGAAGCCGATGTTCCGGTGACAGCTGTGAAGCAACGGAGAAAAGAACGAGCCGATGAGCATCACAAGGTCATGACGAAGCAAAGACGAGAGAAAGAGAGAGCAGAGAGTTGCCCAGACGGGCCAACCACGAGAAACTCGAACTCGGCGGCGATTTACTCCGGCGAGGATTGAAACGAGGAATTCCGGTGCTCTGGTGCGAAAGGGAACAGAAGGATGGGTTCTGGAGATGCGCAAGGATGTACCAAAGATATGCCCACGGTGAATTTGGATATGGATCAACCGTGGTGGTGAATTTTGGATTGGAGTGACATGCTGCCCGTCGGTGCTCCGTGGCAAAACGACGTCGGTGAGCGCAAGAGAGAAAGGCACGTCGCGCTCGAGGTTGCCAGCAGCTGCTCCACATCGCCACGGACGCGAGCACGTGCTTGGACGAGGGAAAACGGTGGCTCACACGCTGGCAACACCGATTCAAGCTCGGCGGTCCACCGCCATGAACAGAAGCCAAGGCTTATCCCCCTCTTCCCCATTTACCCCTTTCTGTCTTTTTGCGAAAATCGACCAAAAGTTGAACTGAAGTCAAATTTTCACCAAAAAGAAACTTGTGTAAAATTTTGTGAGCTACAAAACATCTTTTGGTGGCCAGAGCTAATTCTGAGTGGAAATTAGCTAAATTGGCCAAACAGTTTTGAAATTCAAACTCAATTCAAAGAAAATCAAATTTTTGAATTGGGGCAAATCAGAAATTCTAAAATTACTTTTGATTTTGCATAACAACTTGAAAAACTTCCAACATGAAATTCGTTCAACTTTTTGAGCCCTACAACTTTCATGTTGACCATTTTTCAAAATTCCAAATAGATTTTGAATTGGAGATACAAATTGGAAAAGGGGACATTTTCCGGAAATCTGTATTTTCAAAATTACTTTGGATTTTGTACTAAATCTTCAAAAACTCAAAACACCAAAGTTGTACATCTTGACAAGATCTACAACTTTGCTTTTAAACTCAACTTCAAATTGTGCTTGGTTTTTGAATTGCACAAAAAGGGGCAAATCTAGGGTTTTTAAAACTAGGGTTTCCCCCCTAAGCTTCTCGGAAAACTATCACCCAAGGTCTCCAAAACAAGCATCCATACATAAAGTAAACACACTTAAATTCTTAAGCACATCCAACCAAAATTTAAACTTATTTTAAGTTCGGGCATCAGTGTGTGCTTAACAAATTTACGATGCAATGCTCATGATGACATGTCAGGTTTTAGTTCGCTTAACACCAGAGTGTTACACTTGTGGCTTGGAGATTTAGGTAATGCCCGTGTCATATGCTCTAGTAAGCGGTCTTTATAATAGGAATCTTGCACCAAAAGTGGATGCCACATACTCAAGTGCCAGCTAGGATATAGTAGTTTTTAATTAGTTGTTACGTCAAGCTTATTATCCATATACTAACCTTATCTCATGGCCTCTACAATCTCTGAATTTTTTGATCAAATTACACAAAGGAACCGAACACACACAAGACCATGGCACATTTAACAAGTTAGTCTTGGTAGGCTGGATTTAGATTTTAGTTGGCCTTATCAATTTAAATATTTGGATTTCAATCGAACTTATCTATATATATTTGGATTTCAATCAGACTTGTCCCATTTATATTTGGATTGCAATCCATCGGCCACCACTAGACCACTACACCTTCTTACATGTGACTCATAGAGAAATTATATTCATTTGTTACTTGTGGTGGAATTTGTTCAATGGGTTTAAATTCAAGTCCTTGGCTTAACATAGACACTCACATTTCTAGGATTATCGTTTTGTTGACTCAATTGTAGGACCAGTCTATTCTCTTAGGAGTAAGGTGTGTGCACACATACGTTTACAGGGATGAACATACATGCATGTATATGTGTCTATGCCTAAAAAATCTATATTTTTTCTTTTGAGAAAAGCCACATCTTACGACTCATTTTTATTCTTGTTCCCTTTAAGAGAAGCCACATATCTTAAGGATCTATTTTTGCCACATCGACAACAATACTAAACTACTACGTATTTCTTAGTACGAATAAACATGTTTGAGGTTGTCTCTGTCCTAAAATATAAAATAATTTTAGTTATTTTAATTAAATCAAATCATATTAAGATTGGCTAAGTTTATATAGAAGAGTATTATTTTCTATCAATCAAAATAAGTAAATTATGGAAAGTTATCATATAATATATTTAATAAAGGTCGGTGTGTAAAAGTATACTCCCTCCATATAAAATTTAGAAGTCATTTTGGACAAGGTTTGAGTCAAACATTGAGAATATAAATCATCAATAACTTTTAAATTATCGAGTTTACAAATATGGAATTATATAAATAGATTTGTCTTGAAAATACTTCAATAAAAGTATACATATATCATTTTTCCTAAATAGTTTTTAAAAATAAGAGGTCAAAATTGTGTTTTGGAGATCGTGTCGCTATTCTAAACAATTTCTAAATCCTAGATGGTTGGAGTATATCTAATGAAGCTCATATGTTGTTGTTGTTTTTATTATTATTATTATTATTATTATTATTATTATTATTATTATTATTATTATTATTATTATTATTATTATTATTATTATTATTATTATTATTATTATTATTATTATTATTATTATTATTATTATTATTAGATCAAACTTATTATTAAGGGGGTGTTTAGTTTCTCATAAAATGCAATATGCAAAATGCTAACTAATTTGGAATGATGGAATACAAAATGCCAAAATTTTCAGGGCTATATTTTATTATATCAAAAATAAAGAACTTACTGTCCTCATGAGGGTCTTTTGAGGCTCTGATGGGCTTTTTTCTTTTTGTCTTTTTGAAGATCAAAATCTAATATGAAGAATAACCATATTTTTGCTAAAGTTTTTCGCATGGCGTTAGTTTTTTTATGCAAAATAATAAACTAAAATCTAACTTTTTTTAATAGAAGTGGAACTAAGCATCCTTTAAGATGGTTTAAGTAAGAATAATTTAATTAAATATATCTTAGGACCAGAAAAATGCCCACATTTTGGCGCGTGACATGGAAACGACGATAAAAAGTGGATCGAGGCAGCCAGCATCAGGAACTGACACGTCCATCCTCCCACTCGCCGCACGGTACGCCACCCTAGCTCAATCGTCGGACCCGTTCACATTTTTCTGAGGTTATAAAAGGTAGCAGTAGCACTACTAAATTTGTGGTGGTACGGTGGTGGTGGTGGGGTGAGAACGATTGCGGGGGTCGGGGGACAAGCAGGGCAACGTGCAAAGCGAAAGCGTGTAGGTCATTTACCATTCGACATTACTAGTTGCTACCGCGACACGAATGTGTACCCTTGGTCCCTTTTTTTTTCCCAAGTGCAAACAACCTAATAATAAAAATGAAAATGATTTGGGGACGGCAGCATCTCCATGCACGTCAGTGAATATCAAAGTCACAACACCCACAAGCAAGGAGATCGCGTCACTCAGACGCCGGCCGTGTGTGCCCACCACCAGTTTATCGAGTCGTTGTAGCCGTGATCAAGGATGGGAAAATCAGTCATCGCAATGCAGTGCGGCAGTGCTGCATTGGGCAAGCGGCGCCGAGTTCGATGACGCGAACTGCGTGTCGTGATGAGTTCCTAGCACACTGTTTCGGCGGAGGTTGTCCTGATGATGATGACACGTTACTACTTTCGGAGGGTTTCTTTTGGCAACAATCTGTGCTTGTCGTGGTGCCTCCCGCGGCCGTCCACGCGTTCTTCTTGGCCCTGTGCGCTGTTCTCCGTGTTTTCGATCGAGGCGGACGGTGCACCGCCTGGCGCCTGCGCCTGCGTGCGCGGTGCTTCAGTTGCCGCCCCGCGAAGCTTTTATAAAAAGCAAGCGGAGCGCACGTAGAGAGACGGATATACCAGCGCAGCAGCTAGTAGAGCGCATGAGTCTGTGTGTGCAACTCGTTTCGAGCCTGCCCGCCCGGAGCCCCCGTCTCGCCGCCGTTCTCCACCTCCGAAGGTACCTGATGCTACTTCCTGATCCTGCCCCGCGCATCGCATTCGCATCCGCGCTTTTTTTTTTTCTTTTTTTGCTTTCCTCAATACTCCCTCCGGGCGGCGTTCACCGTTTCATCCACTCGCCGAACCGATTTCTTTCGTTTGCTGTTCGATCCGCAGATCCTGCGAGTTCATCCCGCGAGTCAGCATGTCGTCGTACTCCCCGCCGCCGCCGCCGGACCAGTCCCTGGACACGGAGGCACCCAACGCGCCGGTCACCAGGGAGAGGAGGCTCAACCCCGATCTGCAGGAGCAGCTTCCCAAGCCATGTACACACCTCGATCTCTCTCTCTTTCCTCTACTTTTCTGTTGCCTGTGTATGATGATCGTTGTGGCTACACGGGCCTGTTCGATTCGTGATCACACCGTGAAATTTGGTTCACGATCATGATGATCGTTGTGGCTACGTACGGGCCTGTTTGTTTCGTGATCAAAACACCGTGAATTTCGGTTCATAATCGCTGTGGCAAGGCAAACTAGGCATGGAGATAGCGCTACCTATTTCTCCTGATTAGGAGAGCCGGCGTAATCCAGCTCTAGTGCATTGATTCCGTTTTCTTGTTATCCCTCTTTCACGATTCGCAGATCTCGCGAGAGCTCTGGAGGCGGTGGACCCGAGCCACCCGCAGGGGACCAAGGGGCGCGACCCCCGCGGCATGAGCGTGCTTCAGCAGCACGCCGCCTTCTTCGACCGCAACGGCGACGGCGTCATCTACCCATGGGAGACGTTTCAAGGTACGTGGCATGCATGGTTGGTTGATCAGTCATCACTGTCACTGGGATGGCAGTGCTAGCTGATGAGAGAAGAGAAGGCTGTGTGACTGATTCAGCAGTTGTAGTACCGATGATGATATTTGTGTTGTCAGTGTCTGTCTGACTCTTGCTCGATGGGCTTAGGATTTTTCTGTCTGTGTCTGTCTACAACTCCCTTTCAAAAGGATTTGAATTTCCAGACAGACACTGACAGAGAATTCAAATCCTAAACCCTACTGCTGCTGAAACCTGCTTAGGTCATCCGCAATAGTTATCAAATAGCTAGCTAGAAGAAATTCTATTGGTTCTCAATAGCACTTTACAAATAGCTAGCGAGATGACGTATAAAAATAATGAAAAAGTAGCACTCTCATTGGCTATCGAGAAGAGAGATTAAATAGCTAGCGACTCATAAATAGCTAATCGAGCACGATTTTCGAGAAATAACTCTCTCACAATACTCTCCACAATAGCTAGCGACTTCCTAGTAGCTAGCGACTTTCTAAGCTAGCTATTTGTAAATTGCCATTGAGAGCCAATAACATTCTTCCTAGAGATCAAATAGCTAACGATTTGAACATTGCGGACGCCCTTAGGATTTGAATTTTCTGTCTGTGTCTACTTTCAGGCCTGCGAGCAATAGGATGTGGATTCCCCCTATCATTCGTGGGCTCGATACTGATCAACCTCTTCCTGAGTTATCCCACTCAGCCGGTAAACGTTCTCGGCCTCTTTCATCTACCTGCATGTTTCCTTTAAATCTGTTGTACCTTTGCGTGACTGTGCAGCACCCCTCAGACATTCCGCTCTGGAAGAGTCTTGGGTGTCTTGACACTTCTTTTTTATTTGTATTATTATTTATCAAAGGACTGGCTTGGAATTTGTTTGTAAGAGAAAAAATATTGTTTCATGATTGAAAAATAGTACTGATAAGTTCACTGAAAAGAAAAAGAAAAGAAAAGCTCTCGTGATCTGACCACCCTCTTTCTGAATTTAGGGATGGTTACCTTCTCCTTTGCTGTCCATCCATATAAACAACATCCACAAGGGTAAGCACGGGAGTGATTCTGAAACATATGACACTGAAGGGAGGTATGTATAGTACACTAGTACGCCTAACACACTCCTTACTGTCTCAGGCTGCTATGACCAAAGGTTGAATGCCGATCCAGCCATATATAACTAGTTTATACTTGCTTTAATTGCACAGGTTTGATCCATCAAAGTTCGATGCTATATTTAGTAAGTATGGTCGAACTCATCCTAATGCTTTGACAAGAGACGAGTTGGGCTCAATGCTTCAAGGAAACCGCAATACGTATGATTTCCCTGGCTGGTAAGTTTAATTTTTATAAACCGTTCTCGGATTAGCCCAATTTCCTATTTTTGACAATAAATTGTTTGGACATGAAGTTCATTTCAAATGTCTTGTTCTTATTATGTTTTTATTATTTTCTGAATGTTCTATGATCTCGTCCCTGCAGGCTGGCCGCTGCCGGTGAATGGCTCTTACTCTACAGCTTGGCAAAAGACAAGGATGGCCTGTTGCAGCGTGAAACTGTCCGTGGTCTATTTGATGGGAGCCTATTTGAGCGACTGCAAGACAACAAAAAGAAATCGTCCTGAATGCATGCGCTGAGAGTTGTACAGCTCAGAAAGGGCTAGCAGTACAAAACTACCAGATTATACCATTGGTCGTGTTCAAATAACAAATGTTTCAGCTTTGTCCAGCTGTCATTAACTGTGTGTGTGTTGGGATTTGTTTATATGTGTGTTGTGCCACCAGTTTCTTCTCCTTTTGTCTCACACAGGTACTGATACGCCTGTGTTTTCTGGTGTTCGTGCGGAAACTGTATTATAAGCTGAAAAATGTGCGTTTGAAATTGATTGGCAAAACTGTCATGTTGGTCTTGAAATCTGAATATCCTTTTTACTGAAATTCACGCTCTCTAAACAAACTCAAGGAAAAAACATTATATTTATCCAAATAACAAGGCGTCAATAGTAGCCACTGTAGATAAAAGACATTGTTTGACAATATTTGCTATGTACCCCATGTATACAAGAAAAATGCTTAACGTACGTACTTAAAAAAAGGCATCTATATCTCTTGTGAAGCTAATTCCTACTACAGCTAATTTTCAGTATAAGTCTATCTTAATATACGAGTCATCTATATTATTTTTTACTAACTATATCCACATTATCTCTACTAATAAACATGCCGTTCCACTGACTTTCGATATTTTAATGCAAGATATCATATCATCTTCATTAATTTTGATTCTACGTAATTTTCGTAGCAACGCATCTTCTAGTTTGATCCGAAGTGATGAACCACCAACTCAAGGGACTCAAATTATTTGTTATCATGCCTGTAAAATATTGGGTTGTATATATTCTATCTAAAACGCTCGATTCTAATAAATAATAATGCATCAAAAAATGATTTATGATGAACTTACTTAAATCTGCATTTTTTGTAGAGTTTGAAACACTCAACACATTGTCTTTTCATTAGTTCGCCTGGCTCCGCCAAGAAACCATTTGGGAAAATTAGTCCCGTAGCTTTAAAAGATTATACTGCATCCATCTTAAATTGACGTTTTGGTATCTTTAAATTTATAACACTATGGAGTGATACACTGACCAAACAACTTAAATAAATGGAGTAGATGTCAGTGCAACGTTTCGACTAAATTGGCTTAGGATAATTCAATAGTATTTGTTATTTTTATATCTTATAAATAAATTCAAATTTGGACAAAATATTTTACAAGATTGTATATAATCATATCATCGTGAATTTAGACAAATTTTTTATCGTGGTTTGTACGGATTTTTACAAAGATTGTGGTTTCCAGTAGATATGTTCCCTTGATTAAAAAGGTAAGCTCACATGGTACTCTCCCGTCGTCAAAAATAAATACAAATCTAGTAGGATATAAAATTAAAGCATCTTAAGTTTAACTAATTATAAATGAAAAATATTAATATTTACAATAGTAAATAAGTACAATTAGATTTGTCATAAGATTGTTTTCATACTAATTATTTGGTGTTATGTTCATACTAATTTATTTAGTTTTTTCAAAAATATTAATAACTTTACCAATATATATTTTTTGAAGCAACTTTACCAACACATTTGATTCAACTTTAAACAAGTTAACCAAGATTACACCTACAATTACATTGTTTTGTGGGTAGAGAATTAGAGATAGTATTGTTCTATTTTCTTCGTCTAATAAAAATAGTGGGAAGTAATAAAAAAAATCATGTACTGTCCGTTGGCCAAAATGTTCCCCACACGGCCGGCGGCGCGTTGGCCAACGTCCCGCTCCATGTCGGCCACCGCGCTCTTCCTGCCCGCAAACCCAAACTCCACGCCTAGTCCCGCTGGCACTCTCCGTCTCCGGCAACCTGCGCCGGCTTCCACCTCCGGAAAGCTCCACTTCCCGCTCCGCCTCCCCCGCCATGCCCGCGCTAGGACCTATCGCCCCGCCGCGTTCGGGAGGGGATCGCCTGTGGCCGGGCGTAGAGAGAAGGATCACTACGCCACGCTGAACATCCGCCGCGACGCCACGCTCCAGGAGATCAAGGCTGCCTACCGGATTCTCGCCCGCAAGGTGCTGTTCGCTTCCCCTTCCCCTTCCTACCGCGTTGAGATTGGTGTTGCGTTGTATTAATTTCCCTACGGTTAGCATCTGCATAGTTTCTAGATCCTATCACTCATGCTGTGTTGGATCTATTTTTGACATGTCTATCGCTATAGTGCCAAAGCTACATACATTGAACATATTTCCCTGGTCTGCTTTCGGCTACAGTACCATCCTGATATGAATAAGAGTCCTGAAGCCGAAGAAAAGTTCAAGGAGATCAGTGCTGCATATGAGGTAATCTTCTGCTTGTGGCTTCAGCTGAAGTGCTGAAGGAGAACAACACTAGAAAATGCTTAGTATTTGATTAGTTTAGCAAGATATGGTTATTTCCTATTAGATTAGTTTAATTCTGACCTGATTGATGCAATTTATCTATGATTTTGGTATTACCGAAGTGATAGACATTAAACTACTCTATCAATGTAGACATGTCTTGTGTAAAATCTGATGGATCTCAGAACTAAACTGGAGCAGCAATTCCTTAAACCTTTTGCAAGACCTTTTGCTTCAAAAATGATCTCACCATGATTTTTGTGTACCTAATTTCCGGTTTATGCCCCTTTTTCTGATATAGTTTGAATTTCATCTTAAAGGAGGGCAGTGAAACTTTACAAACCTGGTTTATTAACAATATCCTTGAATCATAACGAAATTTACTTTGTATTTAACCAGTGTATTTAGAATGTTGGTTAGTTCACTACTTCACTTGGCTGCTTCTACAGAATATACATGAGCAGAATACTTACAATTGTGATACTCCCTGCAGTCATTATTACTTTACATTTTTTACAGCAAAATACACTAACTTCAGGACAACTTGGCTGTCTGAAGTTTCAATTGATATTGACCAGAGTTAGTATTTGATGATGCTATCAGATGACCATCCTTTTATGTGATCTGTATTATTATCTTCTTCAGGTTCTATCTGATCAAGATAAAAGATCTTTATATGACCGCTTTGGAGAAGAGGGGCTCAGTGGTGATTACAGAGATGGAGATATTGGCACACATGGGGTACACAATTTATTTAGCACTAAGTCATTTTCCTTTTTGACCAGTTTGATTCCTATATTGGCCAATTGGGATATAAATCTATTTTCCTTTAGATGCTCTTTTTTCTCTAGCCAACATCTTCTTTGAAGCTATTATGCTGGACATTGTTGGTGAAGTGCATTTATGCCCACCAGTTGATGTAATAGCAGTAAGAACTGTTCAATTTGATGTTCTTATGAGCTGACTTATAGACTGGCTTCTCACTGTACCTGCAGCGAACGTTTTGATCTCGGGAACTCATTGATTGAGAAAATGGAGAACTGCTAGTTAATAGAGGAGTCATAGTTTGACATTTTTTTTGGTTAACTTGACCTTTGACATTTTGTTTGATTTGCAGATTGATCCATATGAACTCTTCAATGCATTCTTTGGTGGTTCTGACAACCTTTTTGGGGATAGTATGGGCCCTGGGGGATTTCGTTATAGTGCAGAAGCAAAGGGCAGTAGGGCACTTAATATCAGGTAACACTTTCAACTTAGCACCAGATCAGAATGTTAGATCTTGAATACCTGTTTACAACTCATTTTCTACTTTACAGCTATAATCTGCTCCTTTCTTTTGAAGAATCCATCCTAGGAGGCAAACGTGAAATCAATGTTTTTCGCCATGAAACATGTGGCACCTGCCATGGAACTGGAGCTAAATGTAGCAATGACATTACAGAATGCACCCGATGCAGAGGTCAAGGCAGGTTGATGAAAACTCAAAGGACACCTTTTGGTATAGTTTCTCAGGTGAAGTAGTTATTTCTTTATGAAATATGGTTTGCCAGTTATTTTCTATATTCACCTCCAATGCTAATTGGACCAATATTCATCACTATCATGGATGCTAAATTTACTTATATTGCTGGTACAAACTGTCGTCTTAGAACAACTTTTATTACTTTAACCATGACTGTACTTTCTCCCATGAAAATGTTATTAATGGATCTATCATATGAATATTTTTTTTTGCTAAATCCAAACGAGAAGAACTAGCAACAAAATGTCTGATATTACTTGTGTGTAACCTATTTAACATTGTCACTAATTGTTTACTCCATTTTTCATAACAAACTACACAAACAATATCTTATGTTGTTGCATTCTGTAGATTTCTTCATGCTTAAATTGTGAAGGCAGCGGGAAGGTAATCACTGAACATTGCACAGAATGTTACGGTTCGGGCAGAGTCCAAGTTGAACGCATTATCAAAGTAGATATACCTGGGGGTATTGATGAGGGCTCCACCATTCGAATCAGTGGTGGAGGTAATGTTGATAAGCAAAGGCAAGCATTGGTCTGCTGTTATATAATCTCTTGGATTCATGCATTGTTTCTGTAGTTTGTTATATTTTGATACTTATTTAAAGCCACACTATTGAAATCTTTACAAGTTGGCAAGGTGGTGATTGGGTTTTATAATTGAGTAATACCGCCTGGATGAAATGCTAGCCCCATTTCAGTTGTTACTAAAATGGGTACATGACCACACTTATCTCATTTAAATAGACACCCACCAGAATTACATGCTAACGATTTAAGATCCACCTATGGTAATAGTTGCAACCATTACATGTCATGCATTTCTGTCTTATTGTGCAGGGGTGCAAGTGGTGACCTGTATATATTTGTTCGCATTAATGAAAAACAAGGCATCCACAGAGATGGTCTCAATTTGTACTCAGATGTTTCAGTTGATTATACTGATGTGATTTTAGGAACCACAGTGAAGGTTAGCTGTTAATGGTCAAATACCCCATTCATATTGATGCGTTGTGTACCTTTTTTTTCTCAAACACGCAGGAGAGCTGTGTATCACTATTTTAAGAAGAAATATGCCTTGTATACCAATATCATGTGTTGTCAGAATAAATACGAAATTGGCATGTGTTTCATAAACTCAAGTCTAACTTATGTTAATTCCATAGTTCTGGCAAATTCTCATTTAGTTCTAGCAAACCTTTCAGTTCAGCTTAACCTAGCAAGGAAATTTATATTTTCAGGTTGAAACAATAGAAGGACTCAAGGATCTTCACATTCCTCCTGGCACTCAACCTGGAGAGAACTTAAAATTTTCTCAACTGGGAGTTCCGGACATTAAGAAGCCTAATGTCAGAGGAGATCACTACTTCATGATAAAGGTGAAGATCCCGAAGAGTATCAGGTTTGAATTGCTCGCACTTTCTAACAGCTCAGGGAAGAATGCTGTATTTACAATCAACAACCTGACAAGTTTGATGTTTTCTCCAACTTCAACTATTTTTCATTTCTTGATGAAATTCCGTGTAGCTCTCCTGCCTTGTTAAAAAAAATCAATTATTTTGTTGTTTTAACCTCCAGAAGTACTAAAACCTAACCAATCCATCGTTGTAGAAGGGCCAACACACAGATATCCAACGTCAGATAGATATAACATAGTTGTTTTCCCATTACACCCTTTAATGGCATAGCTAAGTGCCCCCTCTAATCCTAAGTCCTGGCTTCACTCCTGGTCATTGGCCTACGTATAGTGGTTCCTCTGGTATGAGCTGATAATTGGAAATCTAGTCTGGCAGAAGAATTTCTTCTTGTGTTATGGTGTTACCATGTTAGCATGGGTTTGTGTGGTTCTTTTGTAAGGGATCTTACCCCATGTTTTGTTCTCTTCTTAATATAATGATGCGCAGCTCTCCTGCGTATTCGAGAAAAAAAAACTTGTTAGCATCCCAAATATGGTCTCGATTCATATTGTTTTGACTTTTGGTGTATAATTCTGACAGTTATTTTGACTTCTACAGTGGCCATGAACGTTTGCTAGTTGAAGAGCTTGCCGCACTAAAGAAAGCTCAGAATATCTCAGTTCAAGGTGAAGTTTAATTTTTTTTTCCTGAGTTATTGTAGTTTGTATCTATCTCAAACCTGTTTTGTGCCTTTTCTTTGGCTTATTCAGAAACTACAAAAATAGAAAATTTTCGGGAGAGAAACCATCATCCATCTGCAAAGAGAAGATCATTCTTGGGATCTATCTGGAATTTGTTCAGGTAGACATCATTTCTCATTTTTTTTTCTTGTCATGAAATGTAAGTAGGCCTATACTGATTATGCCAATATTATTTGCATTTTATTGATCTGTCAAGCTAGTTGTTAAGTAACTAGTGCATGACAAAAATGACAGACTTGATGCTCTTCGAATATCTGATTGCTCTTTATTTTTTGGGGAAAAATGCTATTTAAAGGCAAGGACATATGTATATCAGTATATGTGGTTCAGATGCCTAGCTTATCTACATTCTGTAAAACTTGAATACACTTTTGATAAAGCTATTTAATAATTCCATTCATACCATTCTAGGGATGATAATGGCCATCAGAGATTTGCTTCAATCAGTGTGCAACCTATTATCCCAGGATTGAATTCTGGCCGAGGAACTGATACTGCTTTTCCCTTGCTGTTAAAAGGACTCCTCATGACCGCAGCATTCTTATTTTTAGTCAGCAGAACCAGTAAACTCAGGTACATTCGGAAGCGCGTTGACCGTGCAACTCAAGCCAAAATACCTGCAGAGCCAGAGTGAATTTCTGTTGTCCTCATTTCTGAACGTTAACGACATCACAGTTTTGGTGATCATCATTTCATAGTTTTGCACTACTTTTGCCGCGCAAAGTTTTTGTTCTGGGAAAAGAACCCAGCCCGGCCGGCTTTACTTGCAGTGGACGATGTCCAGACGCAGCAGTAGAATGATATGAGCTGCTTCTCACTAGTCATTTCTTGATTCATTATTCCAATATGTAGAAGACACTTGCAACAACTGATGAGTTTTGACGAACGCCAGAGTAAAGACATGAAGAAACATGACCGTGTTCTAATGTACACTGTATGCATCTTGTCTGCACAAAGTTTTGTATCTTCCGGGCTTGATATTGTTTAACGATTTTGTTGCGAACATAGTTCATGAGCACTGAATTTATGCAAACAACAGTTCTGACGCCAGACTAACTTTCTGCAATGCGCCAATGGTTATATTGGAGTGTAGATACTACATACATAATCACAAACATTAACAATATCTCCATACAGTAAATAGCAATGGAAACTATTCATATACAATCTGATTTCAATCTCACCATTTTTCGCTTTGAGATGCAACAGTTGAAATGCGTTTTTCACCATTTTTCTCTGCCATGTTCGATCGGCTTCCAGTTCCAGACCGATACAGGCGCAGCAGCAGAAGGTTTGCGGCATCCGTCCGCCCCCAAGCCGGCAAGCCCCCAAAACGTTCACTCTAGCCAGCTGACGGGATTCACACTGCGCCATGTCTTTCCGGCCGCCGCCGCATCCGTACCACCGGAATCCACGGCGAGTCCGCTTCGCCTGCTATCTCCTCGTACTCACCTTCGCTCTCCTCGTCGTCTCCACCGCCGCCAAGTCCTCCCGCCGCCCCATCTCCGTACGTCTCCCCGCCTGACCCGACCCTGCCTTCTCTCCTCCGTCCGCCTCTTCTAGTCTCTATCCATCTCATCGCGCTTACCGCTTACCGAACTCCGTGGCGCAGGACAACGAGATCCGGCAGAAGAAGGAGGCCTGCTACACCGACGTCGAGAAGTACGTGATGATGCGTTCCTGCTGTCTTTCTGTTCAGTGGAACGCATCTGACGCGATGTTTCTGAGTTCTGACGGTTGTTTCTCTCGGCCGTGCCGCAGCGGGCTGTGGGGGTGGGTGTGCAGGTCCTCGCCGACGGAGAAGGAGAACTGCGTGCTGCGCTGCCTCTCGCCGGAGTGCTACGACCTCATATACGGCGGCGATCCAGTGAGTGGTGGCATCAGGATGTGGGGTTTCAGCAGCTGCGATGTATACTTGATTTACTGATTTTTTTTGCTTGGCTGCGTTGTGCAGCTTGAGGAAGGGGAGTTGGACTATGTTCGAGGCCAGGAGTACAAGTACTGTATGCACAAGTAAGAATTACCAGAACATCTCGAATGTGTTCGTTTGGGGTTTGGAATGTTGAATTGGGTCTGCCTTGTGTTGAAGATTGAAGGATCGCATTGTTGTTAAGGTTTCGTAGATTATAAATTGGGTTGGAGTCCATGTAAGATCCCAATCATACTTAAACATAAGAATCATAAAAATGTGATATTATTGTTGCCTGGAATAATAGAATCAGGCCCTTGATCAAGATTATAAAGGTGAAAATTTGTAAGACAGAAACATAGATATCGACAAACATTATTGTGGGCGCATTTGTAAATGAAGGGAAATGATAGCTTTGATACTATGCCTCCCATGGTTGACTAGCTCTCTAAACATACAAATAAAACCGCATGACTAGGAAGAGAATTGAAGTATTGAAATCAGGAATGATTCTCAGTCTTCATTTACTAATCTTATCATAACTATCTGTAAATCTTGGTAAGTGCTATGAGCAAATTAAAAAACAAGGTAGATTATACCTCATCTGACTCAATTTTGTTTGCCATATTCTATCTAGCAACTATGGTGTCTAAAGGGCTAAATAGTGTGGAGGTTCTGAGCATAGTAGCTTCACCCAATGTTATTCCATCAATCAAACATTGGGTTAATCTGTCGTATTAATTATTGTTTAAATTACACAACCTCCATAAACTGCAGACTGCAGTAGAACTGAGGTTTCAGTCCCTACTACTGTTCCTCACTGAACTAGAAGTATATAACTAGGACAGTTGGTCTCTGTAATCTAGAAACTAGGATAATAGTTATAGTTCTCTACGAGAAGATTCTTTGCTTGATATATTCACATTGGGATTCACATGTTGCAGTTTTTATTATTCATTCTGTTTTCTGTTTCTGAAAGTTTCGGGCATTCTTTTGGAAACTCTATTTTTTTCCTTTAAGATATCAAACTTGTAATAGTTATAATCGTCATATGGATTTTTTTTTCTGTTTAGCACTAAACTGTCTGGCCTTGAAGTTGGTTACCTGATCATGTCCCCACACACCCACATTTGTTCTTCTTTTCAGATCATCCCTTGGAGAAAGCTTGGATGGTGTGAAGGGATCCTTCAGCTACTCATGAAGGAATGAGAAGAAAAAGGTTCAGTCTACTGTAAATTTTATTTTTCAATCTTGAACAGACATGCATATTTTTTTTAGATAATGGAATTATAAATTCCAGACTTCGCTTTTTCCCAAAGCATCACCGGTGCACCACCTTATTATATTAATCTTGATGAGGGAATTTCAGTACCTATTAGGTCTTGGTAGTAAATAAACTAAGGGGTGTTTGGTTGCTAGCCACACTTTGGCACAGTTCACCTTAGGCAAATTTGACCAAGTTGGCAAGTGTTTGGTTGGTAACTAAATTTAGACAAGATCCCTTAGGCATGGCAAAGTGTGGCCCACCATCTTTGAACATGCCCGGACCAACGACCTGTATGCGTCACTGCAGTGGCCAACCAGCTGTTTGGTTGGTAATGATTGCACTGAATCTGCTGATGGCATTGGTTCGAGGCAGGTTTGATGCATTCACCTTTGGAAGGCAAGGGAGACATTGTTTATCTTGTCAAGTTGCAATGACAATTACGACATGCACACTTAAGTACAAAGGCAAATTAAACATTGGATTACATTGTTGATCACACCACTGTTTCCTTAAAATAGTATTTTAGCCAATGCTTGTGGCACCAATAGAGGTTCTTTTTTAATGGGACCAACTAAGGCCTTGTTTGGATGTAGTTGGATTTGCATCGATCTACATGTGTTAGGGTGGATTGGAGTGGAACTTGAACTAAATTTCATCCCAATACATGTGGATTAAAGTGAATCCGACAACATCCAAACAAGGCCTAAGGGATTTTTTTTTTCTTTTGGAAGGGACCAACCAAGGTAATTTGTAAATAGTCTTAGAACTAGGGGCCAAGGGTGCTGGCCGCTGGGAAACCTCATTTCACACTCTTTAACGGATAATAAGCCACTGAAAGGGCATACTTTTCCATTTCACTTCTGCAGAGGAGAGTGCTCTCCAGAATCTCAGCATCAGTAGCACTAGCATCCATGGTTATACCAACAGGAGAGCATTCAATCGAAGTCCCATCAGCTACTTGATCACCTTGCTTTCCCTGCATTTGCTCACACTCCCTTCTTATCGACTCAAGGCTCTCTGCCACTTGCTTCATGCTGGGCCTGTCATCCATTTGCTCAGTCAATTGCAACACGGCCAACCTTATGAAGAAGCTCAATATTCTGATCTGGGAATGCAATCTCTTCATCATACATCTCACGTACCTTTTCGTCTGTGAAGTTCATCTTGAGGCTGTTATTTCCAGCATATGATGGCTTTTCTCTAGTAATCAGCTCTAGAAGGACAATTCCACAACTGTAGACATCGCTCTTCTCATTCAGAAGACCTCTGGCATACACAGGGTCCAAGTATTCAGTGTCCGCTATTGCATTCACAGATTCAGCATACATTTTCTCTATGGAAAGTAGCCTTGATGTCCCAAAGTCGGAAACCTTTGGCATGAAGTTCTCATCAAGAAGTATGTTACCTGATTTCACATCTCCATGGAAGATTTTTGGAGCGACAGATAAATGCATGTATTCAAGAGCTGCTGCCGACTCAGCAGCAATATCCAACCTTGTTTGCAGTGGAAGTGGAAGTCTTTGGGTACCATGTAGGACGTTGCAGAGGCTTCCTTTAGGTGCAAACTCATAGACCAGCATTGGAATTTCCACCTCTAAACAGGAACCCAAGAGCCTAAGAACATTCTTGTGTTTAATTTCAGCCTGGATCTTGATTTCATTCGCAAACTACTTCATTCTTATTTCCCAGATTTTGTTAAATTCTGGATAAATGGAGGTATGGAGTACTGGAGTGGAAAGCTTTTTCACTGAAACAATCTGATTGTCATTGGCAATTCCCTTGTAGACCTCCCAAGCTACCTTTGCCAATAACAGTGCTGAAATTTCTTGTGATGTGATTTAACTCCTTCGTGTAAATTTTGATGTGAATGATACTTGCCAGTAAAGGACAACCATTTCTTTCAAAGAATGCAGAGTGGGCATCCTATCAAATGTAGGTAGCTGGTGGAGTGGTTGAAGCAGTAAACCCAATTTTTCAACCACAAATCAACCGCCAATCCGAAACAAGTCCATGATGTTCATCGCCGCGTTCTTTTTTCAAAAAGAAATCAACATATGGCTATTGTTCACTGACAACATCGTTCTCGTGTGTCGTTTATATATGCAACAAAGGGTTAATCGATCGACAATATTTAATTTATCTTCCTGTGGACCTTACTGCGTGTTTTTTCTTTTGCCCGTGATCTGAGCGCAGTGACTTAATGTCACCTTGCTTCATCACCAAAACCGTGTATTTTAGACCAAAGGCCTTGGCTCTGCTTATATTGAAAGCGAACGGTACTGCTGGGAATCGGGAAACAAGCTCAGGGTTCAACATTACAGTAACCTCTCGTCAAAAAAAAAAAAACATTACAGTAACCAAACACCTCTCATCCTCCCAGAAGAACTAACAGAATCAAGCAGCTAGAAAAAGGCACGAACAGCAAAGGATGGCTAAGCCACCTGGCCTCTATGCCCACCTCAAACTAATGTGAATCCAGACCCAGATCACCTGAGTGATATGACAATTAAGGAAAAGGTGATCTCTGGTTTCTAAAAGTCGACAGTACTTGCAGGACTCAGAATGTTCGCTTTTCGTAATCTTGAGCTGTTCTCCTGTTTGAACCCGGTCATGTACTCATGCCAGAGCATCCATAAAAAGACTTTGATTTTCAATGGAAGCTTCACCTCCCAACTATAAAACCGTGTATGGCACGAGATCAGCCCAAAATATATGTGAGCCGCCTATTGGGCCATCAAGTTGTGATAGCCGGCACCTGTACGCAGGCCTTGACGGATCACCATTGCCACATGGGCCTCTATGTGTACGATGGAGCCTCTTTGTTATCCAGTGAGGCCTGATTGGAACAACCGGCCTGTTGTCTGTTCTACAAAAGCTGTATAACATAATAATGACCCCATAACTTAGCATAGCACAGGCTTCAATGGCCGGAAATTCGACTAATATACAGTCTCATGGCAACTGGCGTTAGTGTTACTGGGAAAACAATGTACTGGAAGATCATTGATTTTAAAAACGTACGTTTTTTGAACTCACGGGTGTACGTTAGAGTAGAGACCGTTGAAGTTTACTTCTCCTAACGTGTTACTGTCAATTGCATTAGTAACCTTTTGTTAAAGGATTCCAACTCACGTACGGTCCAAAAATGGTACGTACTCGTGCGGTTCGAATTCGTCTCATGAAATGGATAGGATGCGACGCTGGAGCCCAGCATGGCAAATCACGTAGGGAATTTCTCACTGTCAAGCGCATTCTAGCAAATACTGTATAGACTGACAAATCAACAGGAGTAGCAGCATCTGAAGAATTTTGATTGTCTCAGTGGTCGCTCAACTTATTATCTACCCAACCATAACCCATGTTTATTCAAAACTGAAATCATGAGGAAATTTATAATTGCCCTTGCTCCTGTCCAGCCGGTCCCACACACAGCCTTAAAAACACAACTGTCCTGCCATGCTGCCCTTTTCCCCCTCATCAGAGCTTGGATGGAAAGGGGGAAATTCTCCAACTAGGCTTCAGTAAGAGCCACCTGCAGCGGCTATCATTAAAGCAATCAGGCCAGGCGTTAAGCCAATCAGCCCTCCCAATCCCACCCTTAATCAGCTCATCCAGCTCCCAAATCTTCCATTATAACCCAAGATTCCCCTGCTCACTCTATTTCTACTACTGCTAGTACTCTCCCCACAAGCAACCCCCCTCCATGATAGTGCTCCCTCTGAGCTAAGGCTCTCTCACCTACCCACCCGCGATGGCCGCAATGCCGGCGCCGGCAGCGGGCTTGGCCATCCTGGTGCTCTTCGCCGCCGCCCTGCCGGCTCTTTACGCCGATGACCTCAACAGCGACGCGCAGGCGCTGCAGGCGCTGCGCTCGGCGGTCGGCCGCTCGGCGCTGCCGTCGTGGAACAGTACCACGCCTACGTGCCAGTGGCAGGGCGTCACCTGTGAGAGCGGCCGCGTCGTGGAGCTCCGCCTCCCCGGCGCCGGGCTCATGGGCACCCTCCCCTCGGAGGTGCTGGGCAACCTGTCGGCGCTCCGCACGCTCTCCCTCCGGTACAACGCGCTCACGGGGCCCATCCCCGACGACGTCTCCCGCCTGTCCGAGCTCCGGGCGATCTACTTCCAGCACAACAGCTTCTCTGGCGACGTCCCGGCGTCTCTGTTCGAGCTCAAGAACCTCGTGAGGCTGGACATCGCGGGGAACAAGTTCACCGGCGAGATCTCGCCGGACTTCAACAAGCTGATCCGCCTCGGGACGCTGTACCTCGACGGGAACAGCTTCACCGGCGAGATCCCCAAGCTGCAGCTGCCTGCATTGGAGCAGTTCAACGTGTCGTACAACCAGCTCAACGGGTCCATCCCCAGCACGCTCCGGAAGATGCCGAAAGACTCCTTCCTGGGCAACACGGGCCTCTGCGGGGGTCCACTCGGCCTGTGCCCCGGCGAGACCGCGCCCACGCCGGCCGGATCGCCGGAGTCGCAGCCGGGAGCGGGCGGCGCCGCCGACGTCGGTGGCGGCAAGAAGAAGAAGCTCTCCGGCGGCGCCATCGCTGGCATTGCCATCGGCTCCGTGTTCGGCGTGCTGCTCTTGCTCGCCCTGCTTTTCTTCCTCTGCCGGAAGAGGTCCAGCGCGCCCCGGTCGGCGGCGACGGTGGAGAAGGGGCGGGAACTCGGCATGGAGCCGATGGATGTCGAGCCAAAGGGGCAGAACGGCTCAGCAGCTGGCGCAGGCGGCCACAACGGCGCTGCGGCGGCCGTGGCAGCTCCGACCGCCGCCGCCGCCGCTGCGGCTACTGCAGCGGCAGCGAAGACCGGCGGGTCGACCGGGTCGAAGAAGCTCATCTTCTTCGGGCCCATGGCCGCGGCCCCGCCGTTCGACCTGGAGGACCTGCTGCGCGCGTCGGCGGAGGTGCTGGGCAAGGGCGCGTTCGGGACGGCGTACAAGGCGGTGATGGAGAACGGGTCCGCCGTGGCGGTGAAGCGCCTCAAGGACGTGGACCTCCCGGAGCCGGAGTTCCGGGAGCGCATCGCGGCCATCGGCGCCGTGCAGCACGAGCTGGTGGTGCCCCTCCGCGCCTACTACTTCAGCAAGGACGAGAAGCTCCTCGTCTACGACTACATGTCCATGGGCAGCCTCTCCGCCCTGCTGCACGGTAAAAAAAAAAACTTCCTCCCTTCCGCCATTTTTACCGCCGATTCTTCCTTACGAGTTCGTTACCCCCGTACGTACTGTCGGTGGGCGGGTTGGGTGAGGACGATCGTTTCGCCGGACGGACACAGCCTGGCAATATTCTGTGACAGGTAAAGAAAAGAGAGGGGAAAAAAAATAAAAAGGCCCCACGAGCTCGTGGTGCTCGGCACGAGCCAGCACGGTTTCCGAAAGCCAAAGCCGACGGCAGCCGGAGTCGCCGAGCAAGCAGAGGCGCGCGCGAGATGGCTACGGATTTGCTAGGTGCCGCGTCCCTTTCGCCGGATCCATCCATCCCGTTTATAATTTGGCCCCGGCGTTTGGTTTGGTCCGCGCATTCGTGGCGGCCCTCAATCAATTCGCTGGAACCTACTGTCTGCTTGCCCCAACTCCCAAGCGGCGTAGCCCCATCCATCCCTGATCCGGTCCCCTTGCCCTCTGGCAACGGAGCCCGCCGCCCCGGGCCTTGGGGTGCTGCTTCTTTTCCGCCATGCCAGCCATGGCGCGGCGTAGTTGCTGCGTCGCTGCGAACGAACCAACTGCTTTGCGAGCAATTTGGTTAGAGCAAGTTTAATAATACAGCTCACTTGATGGCTGTAAGGTTCTTTGCAGCCTTCTCCCAGCCCACCCATACAATAGTTAGCTATTCACTATTAATACATGGCCCAATTATCTCTCTCACAAAGTTTCTTGGTTATTGTGTCTAAGCTGGCTGTAAGCTTACAGCCTGCTTCTCCTCTTTCTCCTCCCTTCTCTCCTCCACATCAGCATTCAGTCAGCTTACAGCCCACTATAATACTTGCTCTTATAGCGGCATTGGCAGCTAGTAGCCACAAACTGAGCTGGCTCAGAGCTTGCCTTGGATCTAGTCTAGTTTAAGGCCAGACGTGACAACCATGACTGGTCCCGGAGATCGATTCGAGCTCAAGCTTGGTCCTTTGAACATCTCTGTACCTGTACTGGGGTAGTAGTTGTTGTATACAGAGCTCTGAATCAGTAGTACTCCCTCCATCCCAAATTGTAAGTCATTCCAAGAATCTTGGAGAGTCAAACTTTTGTAAGTTTGATCAAATTTATATGATAAAATAATTATTATTATGATACTAACTAAGTATCATTAGATTCTTCCTTAATTATATTTTCATAGTATACTCACTTTACATTACAAATTTTAGTATTTTTCTCTATAATTTTTGTCAAATGTGAAAATGATTTGACTCTTTAAGATTCTTGGAATGAATTATAATTTGGGATGGAGGGAGTAGTAGATTCGTGGCGGCAGTAAGTTCCAGGCAAGTTGCGCATGCATGTGAGCCGGTGTCCCGAATTGCAGGCCGGGCCGGGTAGTGTAGTTTCGCTGATCCATGTGACATTAGTTGGCGCCACTGTTCCTCTTCCTCGGGATTCTTCCCTTCTCGCGCCAATTATTAGCCTCCCCTAGCGTACTGTACGGGTTTTAAAGAATCATTCAAAAAGTCCGGACCGCCGGCAACATGGCACCGGCCACCGGGGTCCGTCCGTCCGGGTGCGTGAGATGAGACGTGTAACCGAAGCAATCGTGCTGTATCATCTGTATACGTACGCGCCGCAGTAATTGGCATCGACCGTGAATCCAATCCACCACCAGCTGACATTCCTGTACTCCTCCTTCCTTGTGACGCGAATCATGTAAAATCTCGTGGTTTGTGTGTTCCTCCTCTGGTGGCGCAGGTAACCGTGCCTCCGGCCGGACGCCGCTGGACTGGGAGACGCGGTCGGCGATCGCGCTGGCGGCGGCGCGCGGCGTGGCGCACATCCACTCGACGGGGCCCACGGCGTCGCACGGCAACATCAAGTCCTCCAACGTCCTGCTCACCAAGAACTACGAGGCGCGCGTGTCGGACCACGGCCTCCCCACGCTCGTCGGCCCTTCCTTCTCGCCCACACGGGTGTCCGGCTACCGCGCACCGGAGGTCACCGACATCCGCCGCGTCTCGCAGAAGGCCGACGTCTACAGCTTCGGCGTCCTCCTGCTGGAGCTGCTCACGGGGAAGGCGCCCACCCACGCCGTCGTCAACGAGGAAGGCCTCGACCTGCCGCGCTGGGTGCAGTCCGTCGTGCGGGAGGAGTGGACCGCCGAGGTGTTCGACCAGGAGCTCCTCAGGTACCAGAACGTCGAGGAGGAGATGGTGCAGCTCCTCCAGCTCGCCATCGACTGCTCAGCGCAGCACCCCGACAGGAGGCCCGCCATGTCCGAGGTGGCCACGCGGATCGACGACATCCGCCGCTCCAGCCTCGGCGGCGGCGACCGGCAGGCCGCCGACAGCGCCGAAGGCGACGAGCCATCTCTATAACCGCCCATAGCAGCAGCTGCTCCGATCCTCCCCTGATTTTCCACCACACGTACTTGTCAGCCTCAGCCCCCTCAGTGAATGAAAATTGCTTAGTTCTTTTCTTTGCATGGATCGATATTGCTCTTGTGCATGTACGTTTTTCTCCTTTTCTTTTCTTCTTCTTCTTCTTTATCTTTTTTTTTGGGCCTCTCTCTCACGGGCTTTGATTCTATTCTATAGCACATGTCACTGTACTCTTTATTCTTGGAAAGCAACATTTGATGATGCCTTGCCTGTATCTGTATCTACAACCGACACCATTACCAGCTGCACTAGTGTGTATGTGTATTGTTTGCTATATTCAAAAATACTACGCGCGAAATGAAATTATTCATTCGTGGACCATGGTAGCTCGGCTTTCGTTGCCAAGCCTTGCTTCACATCAACAACCTCTCTTATCGTGGTTGTTAGAGGGAGGTAATGGTTGTTGGCTTGGCAAATTCTCTTGCGTGAATAACCTACGTGGGTAGCTCCTTTTCTGGTTGAGAAGATTGCTGCCTGCCGATGAAAGCTCTGCTAATAGCGTCGCGTTCTTAGCTTGTGAAATCTGGTTGGTCTTATTTAGTAGGTCGGAAAGAAGAAGGGAGCGTGCGTGATGTGCTTATCTACGAGTGTTGTTGAAGTAAAATGACAGAAAGAGACCTGTGATTGCGTGGAGTTGTGTTCATCTGCAGTTACCTGTGAAAATGACAGAATGTTGCGTATGCTTGGTGCGTGCCTTGTTCAGTGCATTGCTAACTGCAACGGCATGGGGATCACTCAAAAATATAGAAAGATTAGGATGCCATCACTAGTGTTATTTACAGATATATACTAGTATATCAGATTATCAGGTAGGTAGCAGTGATTTTTGTTCGCTACTGTGTGCCGTAGTCAGCAACATTCAGCAGATCCATTGTATAGAGTAACCTACTCTATTCTGAAATTTGAAAGTGCTACTGCATTATGGACAGTGCAAACTGACAATCTGAATCGTTTGATAAGTGTGCAACGAGATGATTGGCGTGGTATCATTCAATCATAAGATGAGCATCTCCCAACCAACAGAAAAAATGAAAGAGAAAAGAACACCATACATTCCCAGTTCTGATACCGATTAGCTTGGGGTTGCTGCTGAGAAGTTTTGATATTTTACTTCAGATTTTCTTTCCCCTGCATTTTCCCCCATCAGCGTCTTAGCCGACGCATCGAGTGAATGAACTGGACCAGTGTGCTGTCCTATGTCGAACCAGCTGGCGTACTCGATGCTGGCTTCAATTCGCTTTGCCTCTCGTCGACACTGGCAATCAATAAAAAAATGCTAATGGCAGTTAAGCAGCATTTAGTACTGCCAACACCTCCATATAATGGAAGTTGTACGGCCAAAGCAGTTGGCAAATGTTTCACTCGTCGCCTGAAAAAATTTACCCTTCAGACGCAAATTTTTCGTTGGTGTGATTTCCTGCTTGTAAAATAGCCCGAGCCCAGCAAGAAGAACTTGCTGGCTGGCTGGCTGGAGCTGGAGTGGACAGTGCGCGCTGCTCACTTGCTCAGGCAGGCTGCCCTGTCGGCTGGCCGGTGTCGCGGCATGACCCAGGCTTACAGCCTGAAAGCTCTGCCTTTTGGCCGTAGCCCACCACCAACTGGATGCTCATGCTCATGACTCGTCAGATCCCCCTGTCATGTAATTAGAGTAGTTAATTGGAATCTCAACTTGTGGTTGTCCCATCGCTGCTATTCGCTTCTCAACGTGTTAAGCTTAACCAAGTCTCCTCCATGATTATAGTGCTAATAAATTACATGCTGCATTTTGTGTGGAGGATCCACCTAGAGAGTACTCTTTCTGATTTTTTTCGCTCTAGTATTTGTATTGGTCCGAATTCCGAACCTTTTTCAGTTTTGACCACACATTTGCAAAGAGCTACTTGTATGTTTTGTATTTGAAGGAGGACCGTCTTCATTTCTGTGTCGTTTGCAAGAAGGTCATAACTGTCTGCTCTGAGATTGGAGTGCACATTGGACCTGTGTTGGCTGGCTGACCGGAATTGCTCACCTAATGTTGACCTTCACCTCTGATAATGGCATTGGGTGAGGGAAAAGGTCCCATTATTTGCTTTCCTTGCTGCTGTGTACCAACACACCGAATTCCTCTTGCTGCATTCATATTCCATGGCAGTTGGCTGCTTGGCTCCGTTACTTGCTGCTAGACTATCACTAGGCAGGAGTGACCTGGACATGATCTTTGTGCACCAGGTTCGAGTGAGCTGTGAAACTCTTGTTCGCTCCCAATGATGAGTATAGTAGTAGAGTATGCGATCGGTTAGCTAGGATTTCGATTAGATATATATTGCTACAGGTCAAGGAGTAGGGTGGAAGTGATCTGGCTAGCATAAGTATTTTATTGTTAGCTTAATAATGCTTGCAAATTGCAGCTAGTCGTTGGATTGGGTTCTATTTTTTTTTCTTTAGCGTGGATGTTTGGAACAGGAGGAGCGTGATTTCGGACGCATCATACTTTATGATGGGGAACTGGTATTATAGAAGAAAAACCTGGAAAATATGCATGTGAAGACGAGTTGACTGTTGACATCAGACCGTTGCATGCCTGCTTGCGGTGGGCTATCGGCTATCCTATCCAGCTTGTGGCGGAACATGGAGGTTCTTAATTCATCACTGTGAAGTGTAGTGTTGGGAACGCTACATTACATGACTCGTGAAAATTGACACTTGCTTGAGAGAGGTTCAGACTGCATTTCGGACGTAAAAAAAAAAGCTCTAGCGATGAAAAATGTCTTCTCCTTAATTAACAGGCTCCCAAGTCCCGAGTCCCAAACAGGCTCTTAAATGATGATAATGATAAAAACAGGGGTCTTAAAAAAAGGCGATAACGTCTGTAAATAAATAACAACTCCCATATAATCTATTACTCTAGCTCAATTGTCGGTCTTCTCCTTACACCAGTCTCAGTGGAGGTTTCATCAGGATGTCATGCACATTTATTAGAGCGTCATGTCAGCAAAACTACACTTTTTGCATAAAACGAAGAGGAGAGAGAAGGAAGTAGTTTCACCATGGTGAAACTCCGCGGGCGTTGTTTCACACGTGGTGAAATGAGATGAAATCCCCACTGAGGGTCAAATCGTTTCACCATCTTACATGTGATCCAATTATTTTGCAGTAATTAAATGTTTTGCTTAGCCTTAGAAACAACAAAGTGAAATGCTTCATTGCTGGGGTTATTTCATAGATGGTTAATTTCAATCTTGATGACGTGTTGGTATGTGAAACCGTGCAATGACACTGGCCATTGAGACTGGCCTTAACAAAAACTATGGCCTCAGGGAAAGAAATAATGTACCATCACTAATTCATGTGGCCAAATGTCGCAACACTTCATAGTTGACTATGATGGTGATGACTGTCACTGTCAGCCCAGTACTAGATCTTTGCACCACTAATGAAGTGTGCCTGTCAGACCGATAAGCGTCGTCAAGTACAGGCATCTGCCTGCATTACTTGATCGATCAGTGAAGGAAAGGAGGGCATCGCCTAATAACGAAAGCGAAGCATGTCCAAACTCCAAAACACTAGCTAGTGATCGTGTAGTAATTTGAACTCGAGGTTACCACTCACAACAACAACCAATTGGTCCCGTATCTTCTTCTTTTTTTTTCCCCTTCCATGATCAGTAGACACATTATTCCATGACTCAGCTCTGTCAGATACCACGTTCGCTATAATCCTGAGAGATAACATAACAATTAACAACGCAGTGGGCCGGGAGAAATAACTAATAATTGACACAGAATGGTGATTATTGTAATTATTTTAAAATCTGAAATCTGCGCGGTAGTTACTTTTAAGCTCGTGATAGACTACCTGTCAGACCCGTGTCTGTCTGTCACCCGTGTTGCATAGTGTCTGTCACTGCAACATCAGTGTGCCCGCGCGTGTGCCTGAGAGCTGAGAAGAAGACAGTGTAGTGAAGGCTTAGTGAAAACGCAAAGCAGTAGCAAGGTACAGTAATTAGGTCGTTATCGTCTTCTTCTCCAGCAGATCAACATCGTTCACACGGTTTACCTGCGCTTCGACAGAGGCCTACAGCTTTGTCTGCTTGTCCTTGGACGAGACCAAAAATCGACCGGAGGCTTGCAGACAACGCAAAGCGAGCTGGGTGCTGAGGTTCGTTTCGATGGGCACGGGTCGAGGTCGGGCAAAGCGAGCGGGCACTGCGTGTGTGTTTTTTCTTTGTGTGGAAAGAAGAGAAAGCTAGCTAGAGTGCTAGACGCAGGGGCATGACTATGAGTAGGCCAGAAAGAGACCGTTAGCTAAGACTTACTAATCATATGGTAATCAGGGTTTACTTCAGTCGAGAGCACACGCAAGACGCAATAGTAGGCAGGTGAAAATGGGAGTCCTTTACTTTCGTCAGATAGAAGAGCCCTGCTGTCAGTGTGCTAGCTAGTATGTGAGGGATTTGTGATTTGATTTCATAGGTCAGGCTGTGCGCTAGGCCAGATTCTGCTCGTCCTAGTTAAGAGTTGACATCTGTTATGAGCGGGGTCAGGCTACATGTTTTTTGCTTGAATCCAGGTTGAAGAACTGGCAGCCCACATGCTCCCTTGCTTTGAAGCAAGTTAGCGTATATTTATCTATGATTCTTCATTCACCTCCTCTAAGAGAAAAACCTAGCTAGTCATCAAGCAAAGCAAGATGATTGCTCCTGGTGTTTCTCTTCAGTTGATAATGACCATCGAGGTAGTTCAGTGGTCGGTCGGTCTGCCTGCATCTTCCTTGAGAGGTCCTATATCACTAGTGGACACATCCATTCGATCAGTGCAGCACAAGATGAACACAGAATGGGAGCTTCAGTGAAGCGGAGCGTCAAGTGCGCGGGTCTGTGCCAGCACAAGAACATGATCATGCTGGTGAGCCTATCCTCATGATGGTTGATGTGATGTCAGGACCTGACGACGCTGATGGTAATCATACAGTCAATTGCGGTTGCGGTTGCAGTTTCGATTGCGGCTGCGATGCGAGCACCAGGTCTGCAGGTCACAGGAGCAGACCCAACACGGCCATTGCAGGCCCAACATCCGGCCCACGTATTTGGGCTTGAAGTTATTTGGCTGCTCTTGTCCATTTAGTCTACAGTCCACACAAACATCGTTTCGCACGGCCCATCATCTCTCCCTTTTCTTTTCTTCCGTTTGATTAAGAAGTGACTGTGGAATCTGCGTCAAGGCGTGGATTTGGAAGAATCAAAACTGTAGACACATCGTTTCGCTTTGGACTGTAGTCCGAATACGTTTGCTCCTTTTTTCCGAGGCCTTGTTTAGTTCCAAAAGTGAAAAATTTTCAGTACTGTAGCACTTTCGTTTGTTTGTGACAAATATTATCCAATTATGGACTAACTAGGATCAAAAGATTCGTCTTGTGATTTACAGCTAAACTGTGTAATTAGTTTTTGTTTTCGTCTATATTTAATGTTTCATGCATATGCCACAAGATTCGATGTAACGGGGAATCTTGAAAACTTTTTGGTTTTCAGGGTCAACTAAACAAGGCCCGAGTTTCAGAAGCAAAAAGGTGCGAAAAAAGTAAAAACTGCAGAGCAGCCTGACGTCTGACGGAAGAAACAGTTGGCAACTTGGCAAACCATGAGTCCATGACTAGAAATCAATGGCCAAAGGAGCTGTGAATCTTGTGCTTTGCGACTTCGAGTTCGAGGGAAGGTTTTCAGAATCTTCATTTTGGATCCAGCGGCGTTCGGGTTCTGAAGGTGTATCATATGGTTTTCAGGTCATTTTGGTCATGTTCTAGATTGAATGGACTAGCTCCACAGTAAAAAACTATCAATATGGTCCGCGCAAGTAGCAATGGTACTTATGTTTGTTGTGGCCATTAATTGCTACCTTAAGCAGCCACGGGTCAGCTCCATCATGGTGCCACCATCCACCGGCACTACAAGCCTTCTAAGCAAAACTGTGAAACGATTGATGACAGATGCGGTGTCTAGTGACGTACTCCCTCTGTCCTATGATACATAGTATTTTAAAAATTTTAAGATAAATTAAGAGAAAACATAAAAGACGTATATATTCTTATTTTTTTTCTAATTAGATATTATCATTAATGTATTTAATGGTGATTAGTTGATACATAGAATGTATTTAATGTAAAATTGATTTTTATCCTGTAAAATGCATTATATTTGAGGATTGTTGGAGACTTGGCCACACCTTCACCCCCCAGCTGCGGTATAAAGAGAATTCGGCACCGCCACAGGACTCAGAACCTCCGCCCTAGCACCATACCTTCGGAAGGGAAGTGACGAAGGTCCCGAGCAGACTTGACACTAATAAAGTTCGTATAGCGAGTTGTGCATGCAGGGACCGGCTGGATGTGGAGGATCGCAGGAGAAGGAGGTTGTGTCCTTCGTCCTTTACACGACGAAGGATGTGTCGAGTGCCACCAGGGGCGAACCAAAGAGCCGAAAAGGAATGGCCAGATGATCTTCGGCGCTCGTGTGACGGAGGATCGGCGACCTCTGGCACAGAACCGCCGAAGGTTCGGGATTCGGCAAGATTTGGGCTCCGACTGAAGGGGCGTACGGAAAGTCGCGGTTCGAAATTACCCAAGTGACCCTGTGAACTGTGGACCGTTGTAATGGAATATGCCGGAATATTCTGTCACCGTCACGGGGCATTCTTGTAACGGGCCTATGTTCGGATCCGCGCCCTATATAAGGGGATGTAACTGTTCATGCAAAGAGTTAGTTGAGACCATTTATTATTGCACTGCTTGTCTAGGGCAACAAGCTCGAGAGTTGCTTCCATCACGCCGCACGCTGCCGCAAGTGGGCCGGCATCCTCCCACCGCTCTTTCCGGAGGTGCCCCAAGCGCATCCTAACAAGGATAAATTTTAAATGCTACAATGTAGTATTACAGGATGGAGTGAGTACTGATTTATGCATGCTACCTATATCGCTATGCTGCACAGCAGCAATGTTGTGACAACTGTCGACGAAAGCTGGTCGGCAGTCTACCTTGGGGTATACCCACGGTAGTAGTTTATCGGTAGACGGTGCGCAAACTACGAACTCGATGGTGACGCAAGACATGGACAAGCTTTTTATCCAGGTTCGGCCGCCGAGTTGGCGTAATAACTACGTCATGCGTCTGATTGTATTGATTTGTGTTGAGAGAATAATATGTCCTAGGGGGGTCCCTTGCCCCTCCTTATATAGTCCGGAGGGCAGGGTTACAGATCTGGAAACTAATCCTAGTCGGTTACAATTGCCATAGATAGTTCGATATCAATTCCTATTCTAACCGACTAGAATCCTGCTTGATCTCCACGTCTTGTTTCCTTGCGTAAAACTCCAAGCTGTCGGATCAAGCCTTGAACTTGTCTCGTATGGGCCAAGCCTCCTGGCCCAAGTCTAGCCGTAAGGGTATAGGGGTTTATACCCCCACAGCTAGTCCCCGAGCACCATGTATTGTGAAGTAACACGCCGTCTTGAGCTTCTTCGACCGATGAAACTTAACATCTTCAATTATTATGAAAATTGCCCAAATAGTTGCAACAATAGTTTGAACAAATCATCATCATCGAAGAAGCCAATTATTCGAAGAATGCATGGTGCTCTTGAGAAAAAATATTTCTTTTTTGGTGAAGTGTGATCACTTTACTTTTCTGAAAAGTATGGTCCTTCAAAAAGGCAAGCAAGTTCACCGCAAGGTGAAGTGTGCCCACTTAGTCCCCGAGCCTAGTAGCAGGTGACGTAGTCACGTGGTGCCAGGGTCCAAAGAAGATTCTTCAAAGCCACTTTAAATGTGAGATGCATCGCTAGATGAATCGAACCGATGTAGTCCCCGAGCTTGCTAGAAGGCGAAGTATGAACCTTGTAGCAAGGTCTAAAAAATTGAAATTATCCAGTCCCCGGGTGTACACTACTCGGAGTCTTCAAATCTCATGCTTATTTACCATAGAGTTTTCAATTTAACGAGCTGGTCAACCAGTCCCCGGGTGTACACTACTCGGAGATCGATACAGCCTGCTGAGTCCCGAACTAATGAACTAGGCGACCAGTCCCCGAGCATCAAGCGCTCGGTGGTCGGTGCAGTTCCAAAAAATTTGACGACCAGTCCCCGAGCACCAAGTGCTCGGTGGTCGCTGCGCTCCTTGAAGTTCCGAGTTGACAGACTGGGCGACCAGTCCCCGAGCATCAAATGTTCGGTGGTCGGTACAGTCCTTGAAGTTCCGAGTTGACAGACTGGGCGACCAGTCCTCGAGCATCCTGCAGTTCCCGGATTGTTGACTCTCTACCATTTTTGTCTGCTTGTTTGGAAAAAAAATTAGCACATAAAAGTTGACGTGACGAGACCTCCTGACGAGATGTCAGATGGCTGCATGAAAAGTTGTGCCTAGCAACTGTACAGCCGCCCTTTGCGTGGTTTGAGAAAAGGAAACCATCAATTTGTACGAAAACTCCGCCGCATTAATTGTTGATAATCATTGAAAAACCGAAGCGCCGCGCCCGCCGTATGGCCCGCCCACTTCCCGAGAATGCGGGAAGTGGGGAGGGTGGAGTTGTGGTTTATAAAATCCTGACATTAACCCCTCATTGCTTTACCCTGCCATTGCCTTCAAGCTTACCGCTCTCGCCTTCTTCAACCACCTGCGCCCTCGTAGTTCGAAGCCACTCCCGCATCTCCAATGGCGAAGAGCGACTCCAAGAAGAGAGCCGAGCTGATGGCAAAGGAATGGAAGAAATCCCGCAGCACCGCAAAGTCTCACGGTGACCTCGTCGATATGGGGCTACTGCACTGCCCGGAGCTCGGCGGCTGGAGGGCGCCGGAGGGGGAGAGCTACCCCGACCCCCGTGCCGGTGAGATCGTAGTGTTCGAGGACTTCGTTAAGAGGGGTTTTGGGGTTCCTGTTCATCCTTTCTTCAGGGTCTTCTTTTGTATTATGAGATCGGGATTTGCAATCTGCACCCGAACTCAATCCTTCTTATTTCCACTTTTATCCATCTGTGCGAGGCCTATGTTGGCATAGAACCGCACTTCGATCTCTTTCGCTATCTTTTTTGTTTAAGAAAGAAGGGAGCGGTTGGAGGCTCCAAGGTTGCAGGTGGAGTATACCTCAACCTTCGCGACGGGATGAAGAACCGTTATCTGCACTGTCCATGGAACACCTCCCTAACCGAATGGTACAGGAAGTGGTTCAACATCAGGGAAGAACCGAGCAGCTCCACGTTCTGCGACGTGGGGTACATCCCCGAGAAGAGGGTAAGCTGGACTGATCGCCCAGAGTTCGACAGTCAAGTGGCAAACCTGATGAAGCTGATCGACTGGTCGCGCTTGGACGGGCTAGGCGTGGTCGGTAACTTTGTGTGTCGTCGGGTGATGCCCTGCCAGAAGAGGGTGCACTCGGCGTACGAGTATGCCGGAAGCGTGGACTCGACGAGGATGCGTCCTGAGGTCTTGGAGAAAGCAGAGGTGCACCAGCTGTTGAACGAGCTGTTCAACTTTGTGGACGGGGGCTTCGTCCGTGGTAGTGATCGGGTGCAAACCTTCAAGTTGGGGCGACCAGCACCTAAGGTATCTTACTGTTTATTTCTCCTTAGCATTTGTTTTTTGTCAGCTGCTGACTTATCTTTGTTACTTTTGTAGATCGGAGACGTTGACCGGTGCATAGTGTATGTGTCACTGGCACCTGGGATGGAGAATCCTGCGGGGGAAGATCCGTCGGAGGAAGACGCTGCTCGGTGTACTCGTTACACCAGTAGTGAGGAGGACCAGGCCCGCCCCATCCCGACCACTGAGGAGAGAGTGGTGGGGAAAAGGCCGTTAGCAGCAGATCCTTCGCCTGCGCCGACGCTGCCAGCAGAGAGCAGCCAAGCGCCAAAGCGCCGTCAGCTCGTCTGGATCACCGACGACGACGACGAGGAGGAGGAGGCCGCACCGTCGCTGGTCCGAAGACCTCGTAGCCGTCCGGATAGTGCACCGGCCACTACTGATCGGGTGGCCAGCGACCCTCCTGCGCCGCGCGTTACGGAAACGGGGGCGCAGGTGCCGACCGGCAGGGCTAGGAGGAGGTTCACCGCGGCCCATCGTCGATCAGACCTGTAAGTGTTAGACTTACGTACTTGGGCGATTTTTTTTTGCTGAAAATGCTGCCTTGTTTTTTAGCGCGGCGTCGGACGTCAACCCCGACCACGCCGCCGGCCAGAGGGTGACCGAGCCTGCTTGTGCCGCTGAGGACGCGGCGCCGCAGACCGCGGAGCAGCCTGTGGCAGCAGCCGCGCCTGAGAGCGCCGAGGACCTTCCGGCCTCGACAAGGACTGCGGCGAGCAGTCCGACAAGGGTCGAGGAGGCTATGGGGACGCCTCCCCCGAGAAACGTTGCGGAAGGGGAGGGCAGAGCCCCGACCCCTCCTCCCGTCGAAAGGAGGGAGGTTCCAACGCCACCCCGGGCAGGAGTCTCTTCGGCCACAGGATCCCCAGGCTTGGTCTAGGGGCCGGTGATGCCTGCGACCACCGCCGGGGGTGATGCAGCGGGCGAGGAAACCGAGGCGGCCTCCAGCGACGAGGTGGAGGAGATTGAAGGTCGTCCTCGTGATGGCCGCCAACACGTATATGTGTGGCGCCAACGCGGGGACCACTTTATCGGGCATGAGGAGCTCGCGGAGACAGAAGAGGCCGCCAGAGTAGAGCGCGCGGCCAAGCGTCTCGTGGACGAAGTCAAGGTAAGTGATTTTTTGCGCTGCTCGACACTGTTATGTTATCTTGCTGGGTCAATATATGTTCGTCTTGCAGGGCGCAATGAAAACGGCGAAGTACCGAAAGAGGTGCTTCGACCAAATAGAAAGCATTGTAGCCGAGAACAAGACCCTGGCCGCAGAGGTGGACCGGCTTCGGTCAGAAGTTGGAGAGAAAGTATCCGAGATGAGCACTCAGGAAGAGCATCGTCTCGAGCTTACCCGACGCTTGGCCGACCAGTTTCGGCAGCGAGAAGATTAGTTTCGTACTCCGAGGCAGCTGTTTGTAGCCGCGTTGGTTGACTTCGCGACCAGGGGATTATTCATGCAGGTTTGAAGGAGGAGGTCGCGCGCCTTCGACAGGAGAAAGAGCAGCTCAGCCAAGAGCTTGCCGGTGCGCTGGAGGCCGGGCGCCGAGCAGTAGAGGAGCTAGGCCGGAGGGACCGGGAGTTGTCTGGTAATACGCGCCGCCCCCGTTATTTGCCGCTTATCGCTCTTTTCGATATGTTGAACTAACATATTGCTTTATTTGCAGTGCTCAAGGTGAACGCCAAGAAGCACCTGGACGAGCTGGTCAAGGATCGGGACTCCTGGAAGGCTAATTGTTGTAAGATATGGAAAGGAGTAGCCCCGGTCCTGGACTTGATCAGCCCCGAGCTTCCGGAGAGCCAGCCCCGCGCACCGAGATTGACGCCAGTTGAAAAGGCGCAACGGGCGTGGGACTGGCTCCAGCAGTTCGTGAAGGACGCCGGGGAGTTTGCTGGCGCGCATATCCTTAGCATGGTGCGCGCCCACTACCCCCTGGTCGACTTGACCAGGCTGGAAAAGGGGTATCCCAAGGAGGTCGGCCCGCAAGAGGCGGACGAGCTTCGGGGTGGTCTGCTGGATTTGTCGTCGACGGTGATCGGCGACATCAATCTATGCGGAACGGCCACTCCCCCCGACCAGCCGGGTTCAGACAGGTCGGCCAGGGAGCTGTCTGGCGCGTCTATTGCGGGAGATGGACGGTCGACGCCTGCGGTCTCGACCAGCCAGGCGCTGGTGGCCCCGACCCCTTCGTCCGGGCAGCAAGGCCAGGCGGGTGATCAGCCCGAGCAGTAGGCCAGTAGGGTAGTCTGTAGGAGTAGACTAGTGTCCGCCCGTCAGGGTATTATTGTAAACTTTGTATGTAAAGTTTGTAATAAATTTTGCTTTTGTCATGACTGCTATTTTGAGCGCTGTACAATTATCCATAGCGACGGCCACATTGGCGCCCGGCAGCTTCACCAATGTGATTTTCAACAGCTTCACCAATGTGACAATGTTTTTTTTTTGACAAGTAATGTTGTGACAATGTTTATTTCCAGTTGTATGATCAGCTTCTCACAAAGAAGAGAAGATAAAGATGTCCATTGCTTCTGCCCACGAGCTTACCACACCTGCGCATCAAGGAATCAATGGACTAACAGCATATGAGATATCAAAAGTTGATATGAATTTTGATGTTCTCATTATAGAGCCTGTTGATATGGTTTTGATGTTAGCCTGTTCGCTTGAGCTTATCTGCCGAATATGTCAGTCATTCAACGATATTTTTCTCTTATAATAAATCAGTGAACAGTATTTTCAGACGTAACTTTTCAGCCAAGCCCCATCTTTAGTCATATATTCCAACGATTCTTTTCAGCCATAAATCAACGAAATTTCGAAATACGTCTGTTGCTTACTTTTCAGCCAGCCAACCGATTTGAGAAAAAAATCGTTGAAAAGTCATTCAACCAAACCTATCAAAAATTCGAAATGGAAAAATACAAAGAACGATATGCGTTGCAAATATACAAAGATTGAGGGCCTGGATGGAGCAAACATACCAAAATTTTCAAAATGATATAATTCAAAGATCAAAATTATCCTTTATCCGAATCACAAATGTAAAACATATACTATAGACATGTTACAAGATGCATATGTACCCTTTGGAGGCAATACGTGGTTGTGTCTTGGCACGTCGGGTCGACCTCGGCATCGTACGTGCGACGATGATGCACGCCATCGTTGATGAGACAGACACCAGCAGCCAAACTGCGGATGTGTGCCTCTCGGTCCCCTCCTACTTCTATCCTGCTAGGTGGCTCTAGCACGACGTCGACCAAACGAGAGCCTATTTGGTTCAAAATCACAAATTAAAAGTAAGGTGCGGATCACAACAAAAATAGATCATACATCCTACGGATTGTGTGAGCAAAGCTATTGAATCATTCGAGACAACTACACGCGGAACTAGGAGGCCGTGCCCCCCACCCCCCAGAACATTGGATTTTTTAAATACTTTAAAAAAATCAATTATATAGCTAAAATTATTATTTCACTATTTTTATGATAAATATTATGTTTTCGTTATGAGTACTAAATATATATGTAAAAAAATTAGAAAGCCATTGAGACATATATTTGCTGTACATATTTATCATGTTACATTATGCCATCGCAGTGTTCGGTCCCTTGATCAAAAGTTATGGTTCCCCCACTAATAAACTATAGAATATAATACAATAAAAATATTAAACAAATATAAGAATCATAATAATCAATTTGATCGACTACGCCTGCCGCCGACGCCAGAAGCAAGTCCTCGGTACCTATAGAAACTAGAAAGAAGAAAATATGTAACCACAATGGGAGCCACAACAACAACAAAAAAGACAATTGAGCAGAGCGAGTAATACAAAGCTAGAGCCTATTTGAGAGAGCTCTATCACCTCTAGCTCCACTCGGTATGGAGCAACAGTATTTAGAATCCTACAAAGTGTTTGATATAGCTCCACCTCTTTCTATCCCACTTCCACCTACGCCTAATGCGTCAACTCTCCATCTCTTCCTTCTTACCATTCAGAGCTCACGACAGAGGAGGTGCTGAGTAGGGAGGAGGAGACACGTAGCAAGGTGGCAGTGCCAACGGGCGTGGCCCTCGCTAGAGCCCGTGGCCACAGTAGGCGGGCACAGCCTTGCTGGAGCTGAAGACCACACGCGCGGGCACAACCTCATCAGAGCAAGGGGCCTAGGCGGGCGGGAGCAACCAGAGTTGGAGTGGTCATAGCAGATCTGTTGTTAGGGCTCAACATATCCTTACTGTGAAACAAGAAAAAAATAGAACAAAGCGTTATTTTTTTTAAGCCATGGCAGTGGTGGATAATTTTCTCCAACTCTACCAAACCTGGTGGATCAGGGGGGTCATGATTTTGGTGGGGCGGATCTACGGTAAAACTGTCAAAGAAGTGTTTGGGTAAAAAATAAATCTAGATATATTTTTTCGTGGATCTGGAGCCGGTGGCACTCTCCCAAACAGACTCTTTTTCTATTCAAAGAAAATAAAAAAAAGTAAAGTCTATTTAAACAATGCAAATAAAAAATTGATCACACTACACTAGCACTAGAATTACACCAACTTCTACCATGTAAAGTGAAATAGATTTCGAATGTGAGGAGCCGCTAAACAACAGGTGTCAAAGGCCCAGAGTTCCGTTGCTCCGCTTCAGCCTCAGGCAAATCAGAGAGGAAATAGGAAAGTATCGAAACGTATGAAGAAATCAGTAATGGTGTCTTTCTCGAAATCAAAGTTAAAAGACGCTGAAAGTTATGGTCATACAACAAATAAACTAGTTTCGGAGGACACGGAGTCGTTTTAGAGGATCTATAAATTGTTTCTCAAAATTAAACATGCTGTACAACACAAACAAACTAAAGGTGAAACTTTAAGGCCTTGTTTGTTTGAAAGGGTTTCTCTTGAGGAGCCGGAGTGGTTTTGAAAAAGTAAAAAATAACTCGTGACTTGTTTTTTGCAATCTTTTGGTAGAGTTTCTCCGGAGAAAGTGAAGCTAGAGTCTGAGAGGAGCCTTATCCCTTATTAAACGGGTCTAAGAAATTATAAGTGCCTATACATATAGATTTGTTTGGATGAAGCCTTGACAAATACTCCCTCATTCTCAAATTATAAGTTATTTTAAGAATCTTGCAGAGTCAAACCATCTTAAGTTTTACTAAATTTATATGGTAAGATAATAATATTTATGATATCAATTTAGCATCGTTACATTGTTCATTAATTATATTTTCATATTATACCTATTTGATGTTATAAATCTTTGTAATTCTTTCTATAACTTTGGTCAAAGTTAAGATATTTTGACTCTTCAACATTCATGAAATGACTTATAGTTTGGGACGGTGAGAGTAAATCAAGTAGATGCATATACTCGAGACGTCCAAAATCAGACGTCTGGGATGATTGTCTGGCTCAGGCAGCTTTGCCCAAGCTCCCATCCAAACAGATCGATTGCCTAGATTTTTCATTCGGACTTCGGGAACCACACCCTCGCACCGTTGCTGTGTGGCCGCGGCGAGCCTCATTTGTTGGAAACGCGCCATACAATATACTCGTACCATTGGGCCTTCCCTTTTTTTCATGAACTGATTATTTTCTTTATTATAGCGAGAGCCACGATGCAGATTTAAAGATAAATATAGCTCAAACGTCCCATAATTAGTGTGATCAAAGGTGTCAAATCACCAAAGTAAACCATAGCTTTGCAGAATATATATGAAAATCAAACTTTTTTGTAACTTTCAATTTCAGAGTTTGCTAATTACTAATTACTGCCTCTGTCTAGAAAATATGCAATTCTACATATATGTTTATTTGATATCATAGATATTTATAATTTATATATATAGTTAACTGAACTCAAAATACTTTAAACTGTGCTAAAATTGTATTCTTTTGAGTATATATGGAAAATTTATGTAGATATTTTACTTTTCAGTATGTTTGGAGACCAAACGATTAATTTTTCATAGTTATTATTAAAAATTTGCTTTTGCTAATTATGTGTTCTACATGGAAGGTTTTATTTGAGTATTTCTCTTTTCGACTTGTATGGAAATCAAATTATTTCCCTTAATTTACTATATATTCCACATTTATTATTTATTATTACATTAAATATAGGCTCTTTGGTATAATCTAATCCATTAGATCATTATAGAATCAAATGATACTGTGTTTTTCTTGTTTTTTGATTAATGGGGTGGTATTTTGTAAGCCCTCTCGGCGAAAGTGATGTCTTATAGATTTTACAATTCAAGTTACTATACTGACCGTATGAGTAAGATTTTATTGTGGAATGTTTTCTACAGCCTAGATTCTACGATTTAATAACCTTGACTTCAGTGTCAGCTTCTTTCACATTTGACATGAAATAAGAGAAGGACGTATCTGCTTGTTTCTATCAGCTTCGCCGGTGGATGGCCGTGGAGCTGTACAATCTCTATCTTCTCTTAATGAAACAAGTGTGCTGCACGGAACAAAAAGAGTGATGTATCCGCTTATTTTCTTATAGTCCCTACACGTGTCACTCTCTGTGAAGGAATACAAATTCTTTCTATACAGAACGTACCTATATACTGCTGAAAAGTCCGCACAAAAGATGAGTACAAGAATAGGGGAGTTTGGACTTTGGACATCAAACCCCGAACAAATTCTGCGGATCTCAAAAAAATTGCCAGTACAAGAATTGCCATTGAACTTTAAGCAACTGAGAGGTGCTTTTCCGAAAGAAATAGAGAAATAGACGAATTTAGTGGATTTATTCACGTATAGGAAAAAGGTACACCATTTCTTTCCAAATGTTCAGCCTCCTGCAGAGTCTGCAGTTGTTTGTGACAGCAGTTCGTCAGTCCCGTCTCGGCTTCACGGTCACAGGGAGCCCGTCCGCCATCCGCAGCGTCAGCGACGCAACCGGTCGGGGCTGGTGCGCGCCGTCCACCGCGACGTCGAGCTCCTCCAGCACGCACGCCACGATGGACTTCATCTGGATGTACGCCATCTCCTTGCCCAGACACAGCCTCGGCCCCGCATGGAATGCCACGAACCGGAACGGGCTGTCCGGCCGGAACGTCCCGTCGCCGGTGTTCAGCCACCGCTCCGGCCGGTACTCCCGCGCGTCGTCGCCCCAGACCGACTTCATCCGCCCCATCGCATAGGAATTGTACGCCACGAACCACCCTGCCTGCACGGCTGTTCCGTCGGGCAGGACGTCGTCCGTCTCCGCCCGCAGCGAGTTAATCGGCACCGGCGGGTACAGCCGCATCGACTCCGTGATGGCCGCGTGCACGTAGTGCATCTCGCGGAGCTCGTCCAGGTCGAACCCGACGATGCTATCGACGTCGCCTTGTGCACGCCGCCGGGCGCGCACAGCAGCGACCTCGTCGCGGATGCGGCGCTGCAAGTCCGGCCGCGAGGACAGCAGCCAGAAGAACCAGGTGAGCGCCGACGACGTGGTCTCCCGCCCCGCGAGTAGGAAGCTGATCACCACGTCGCGGAGAGGCACCTCAGACTCGGAGTAGGTCTCGTCCTGGCTCGCCATGAACCGCGACAGGAGGTCGTGCTTGTCAAAACCGGCAGTCAGCATCTCCTCCCGGCGCGACTGGATTATGCGATCGGCGAAATCGTGCACCATCGCTATGGACTCCCGCAGCCGCTTCTCAGAACCCACGTTCAGGGCTTTCTTGATCTTCCAGAACCCGGGGAGCGCGTACCGGAACCGGCCCGCGCTGAGATTCTCGGCGTCACGGAACGCATCGGCGAAGCTGCTGTCCGCCCCGGCGTCGCCATCGTCCGGGAGCTGGCACGGGTCGTGGTCGAAGGCGACGCGGCAGATATTGTCGAACGCGAACCGCTCGAGCGCGTCCTGGAGGTCGAGCGGGGAGCCGGACGCCGCGGCGCGGCGCAGCAGCGGGAGGAGGCGGCCATGTAGCTCGGTGTGCACGCAGCGCGCCACGAAGGCGCGGAGCGAGCGCGTGTTGAACTCGTGGCTGGCGACCTTCCGCTGCGCGCGCCAGGCCTCTCCGTCGGCGTTGAAGATGCCCCGGCCGAGGAAGTCGTTCAGAAGCAACGAGAACCGGGGCCCCTTGGGGTAGCGGTCGAAGCTGGTGCGCAGGAAGTGCTCCACGTTCGCCGGGTTGGCGGTGATCGCGCCCCGCACGCCGCCCGGCCGGCGCAGCACGAAGGTGCACGTGGTCTGGCGCTCGAGGAACTCGGTCATCCAGTCGAGCACGCGGTGCCGGTTAGCCAAGAACTGTGGCAGGTGCCCGATCAGCGGGTACGGCTCCAGCCCCGGCGGGTACGTCGGCCCTGCCTGCCGCGCCTTGCTGATGATACTTCGAGCTCTCCATGTACGAAGAACAAGGACTGCACTAGCGACGAACAGCAGCAGCAACCAGAAAGCAGCCATGGGGAATCTCAGAGGTTGTGTTCTGTCTCTGCCTGGTTGTGGTTGGTGCCTACTGGGGAAAATATATGGGGATGTAGAGCGGTTTGCGCTGCCTGGAAAGCCCCTTGGCCACGCGCGAGGATTTTGTTTGCTGCCCGGCGCTGCGGCCCGTGTCGTTGTTCGACGTGGCCCTGGTCCCTGCCCACGGGAGGGGAAAATTTTTCAAAACCTTTTCCCGACGGAAGGTTAGTTATCGGACTGAACAGACCTAGATTATTTGCAGCTGAATGAATTTCTTCTATTTATTTTATCCACTGGTGGATTCAGGATTAAAATTCACATGTGGCGAACTTTATACTACTAATTTTTGTGATAAAGCGATCCAATAGAAAATAAAAGATAATAACTTATGTAAATAGTGTAGTAAAAATCATGTCAAACAAAAAGCAACGAGTCATAAAAGATGTTTATTGCAGAAAGACCTTATAAACACACTCTCTCTTCAAGTCTACAACTAACATTTAAAGAATGGTATAAATCAAAGCTTAAAACATCAGCTACTAGCCGGCTGCAAAACAAGGAGAATGAAATTTATAATTTGGATCCATTTCATTTTTTTTTCTCCTTCTGTGCTGCACATCAGATTGGTCAGATTGTGATTCTTTCTGAGCAGGAGGTAGTAGAGTCGAGCTGAGCCCTTTGTCTATGTAGACTTGCAGTCGCTCTTCGGCTTTGTAGACTTCTAGTCAGTGCATAACTGCATATAGATGGCCAAAAGGGCTCGGTAGGCCAGCGACATGAGTGCATCAAGATACCTCGGGTGTCCCAAGGCACCGAGACCTAGTAACTGTGGCCCACCTAAGCCACACAAGTTCCCGGTCAAACACCAAGCCAAGCGGTCCATGACGACCTCTCCCTTCTTCTTTCGCCGCGCGTTCCGTAGTCGTGCTCGACTTCTTCTCCGTCTTGACCTCTAGGAAAGGATATCGAGAGGGCGGACACCATCAGGCATGCCTGCCCTTACAGAGACAGGCACCCACCACTCACTCTGCTAGGACTGAGAGGACGATTATCTCTTGGGACATGAGATCTCAGGGCAAATAACGCCATTCCTATGCACCCCTACGCAGATAAGACAACACCGCGGACGGGTGAAGACTGGTACGACACTGCACTGTCCAAACTTAGCTCGATAAGACGGGCGTACGACCCCACCTGCTAGTGGATGTGTTGCATAATCCGCCCTTGGCTTCACAAGATCAACCAGACCACTAGGAGCCTCGATTTGGCAACCCAGAGTCGAGTCTACATAGCCACGAGCTAGAAGGGCCACCAACAACCCGAGAGTAGCCACCCGCTCATTCGTGTCATGACACTATCAGAAAAACAGGAGATGGTGATGAAGGCCACTATAAGACCACGTCGCGCTGGACAGTTGGTGAACCACTGCCATGCCCACAATGTCGTCACTACTAGCACCGTTGCACCACACCATGCTACGCCATGGCATAAGGAGCAAGATCATGACAACCAGGACGATGGCCATGCCTTGACGTGCGATGACACCAAGACAAGACCAGTTAAAAGGTCCTTGTTTGATTTTGGTAACTGAGTGATAACTTAGATGAACTAATAGTATTTACGTGAGATACATAGGAGATTACTCTACAAATGAATAAGTGGTGATGAAGAAGTTCATTGCATATGAGATATGACATAGAGTCATGTGACCAATATTGTGGAGAAGATCAAGATAGAGTTTGACTCGATGGACTGGTTGCATGTGTGAAGGACAAGTCGAAGGCTTTGAAGTAGAGAATCGTGTGTGATGGTGAAGCTTGAGCAAGACTTGGCGTCGATAGACCAAGGGTTTGTGCTTTTGAGATCAAGACAACGGCGGCAGGCAGGGCCGACGTACGCGCCGGGGCTGGAGCCGTACCCGCTGATCCGGCACCTGCCACAGTTCTTGGCTAACCGGCATCGCGTGCTCGACTGGATAACCGAGTTCCTCGAGCGCCAGACCACGTGCACATTCGAGCTGCGCCGGCCAGGCGGCGTGCGGGCTGTGATCACCGCGAACCCGGGCGAACGTGGAGCACTTCCTGCGCACAGCGCACCAGCTTCGAACGCTACCGCAAGGGGCCCCGGGTCTCGTCGCTGCTGCACGACTTCCTCGGCCGGGGTATCTTCAACGCCGACGGAGAGACCTGGCGCGCGCAGCGGAAGGTCGCCAGCCACGAGTTCAACACGCGCTCGCTCCGCGCCTTCGTGGCGCGCTGCGTGCACGCCGAGCTGCACGGTCGCCTCCTCCCGCTGCTGCGCCGCGCCGCGGCGTCCGGCGCCACCCTTGACCTCCAGGACGTGCTCGAGCGGTTCGCCTTCGACAATATCTGCCGCGTCGCCTTCGACCACGACCCGCTCCAGCTCCCGGACGAAGGCGACGCCGCGGTGGATAGCAGCTTCGCCGATGCGTTCCGTGACGCCGCGAACTTCAGCGCGGGCCGGTTCCGGTACGCGCTCCCCGAGTTCTGGAAGGCCAAGAAAGCGCTGAACGTGGGTTCTGAGAAGCGGCACCGGGAGTCCATCGCGATGGTGCACAACTGCGCCGATCGCATAATCCTGTCGCGCCGAGAGGAGATGCTGAGTGCCGGTTTTGAGAAGCACGACCTCCTGTCGCGGTTCATGGCGATTGGCGAGCCCGGACGAGACCTACTCTGACTCTGAGGTGCCTCTCCGCGACGTGGTGATCAGCTTGCTACTCGCGGGGCGGGGTACCACGTCGTCGGCGGCGCTCACCTAGTTCTTCTAGCTGCTGTCCTCGCGGCCGGACGTGCAGCGCCGCATCCGCGACGAGGTCGCTGCTGTGCGCGCCCGGCGGCGTGCACAGGGCGACGTCGATAGCGTCGCCGGGTTCGACCTGGACGTGCTCCGCGAGATGCACTACGTGCACACGGCCATCACGGAGTCGATGCGGCTGTACCCGCCGGTGCCGATTAACTCGCTGCGGGCGGAGACGGACGATGTCCTGCCCGACGGAACTGCCGTGCAGGCAGGGATGAAGTCGTGGCGTTCCAATTCCTATGCGATGGGGCGGATGAAGTCGGTCTGGGGCGACGACGCGAAGGAGTACCGGCCGGAGCGGTGGCTGAACACCGGCGACGGGACGTTCCGGCCGGACAACCCGTTCCGGTTCGTGGCGTTCCACTTCCACGCGGGGCCGAGGCTGTGCCTGGACAAGGAGATTGCGTACATCCAGATGAAGTCCATCGTGGCGTGCCTGCTGGAGGAGCTCGACGTCGCGGTGGACGGCGCGTACCGGCCCCGGCAGGTTGCGTCGCTAACGCTGCGGATGGCGGACGGGCTCCCCGTGACCGTGAAGCCGAGATGAGACTGACGAGCTCCTATTACAACTTCACAACTCCATCAGCTGATCAGCTGCTACACCACCAGGCAATGTTATGTTGACTGTTCGTTATTGTCCCGTGTTGCATTTTGGAATCTCCATCATGTAGGCCACGCTTCCATGAATCCAAGTAAAAGGTTTTTTTTTTCCTTTTTAAAGTGTTACCAGCTTATATTATTATTGCCTGCACACCTTTCTGTCTTGTTCTCATGTCTAAAGCTCATAACATCATATTTTTGTAGGATAAATTTCAAATCACAAAACATCATTTCTTTTAGACGGCGGGAGTAGTTGAGTCAGGGTATAGAGGTGACCCTTTGTAAGGCCTTGTTTAGTTCCAAAAAATTTTGTAAAATTTTTCAGATTTTCCGTCACATCGAATTTTTAGACGTATGCATGAAGTATTAAATATAGACGAAAATAAAAACTAATTGCACAATTTGGTCGGAATTGACGAGACGAATTTTTTGAGTCTAGTTAATCCATGATTGGACAATATTTGTCAAATACAAACGAAAGTGCTACAGTAGTTCTGATTTCCTAAAAATTTTTGGAACTGAACAAGGCCTAACTTGCTTTGTACACTCTCATGTTTGTGACGTCTTGGAGTCCAGTCTGTTCTTTGATTTGGTGTCTTTCAGTTAGACAGTTACTATGCATAAATACTTTTCTTAAGAGAACGTCCGTAGCCTTATTTTTTATTAGAATTTAATTATGCAATAGCTTTTCTGAACTTAATTAACCGCAACTGCTGATTTGCGATTACTAGCGATTTCAACTTCATGTTCCCAAGTTGGTCACGAGGAAAATGTGACGATGTACAAATGGATTAAGCTAGGTGTTTTTGTATTAGAATTTAAATATATATCATATTATATATTTACTGTGTAGATATGCTCATGTGGAGTCTAACAAAATTAGATTTTATATTTTATGATTTTTCTGTATGTTAATATGATTTTTCTAATATTTAGCCAAAATAAATAAAAAAGAAAAAGACAAAACCTTTATAGCAAAAACTTTGTACTAAAGCATACCATATTATATGTTCATGGTGTAGATCTACTTATGTGGAGTCCAACAAAATTGGATTTTCTATTTTATGTTTTTTTTGTGGTTTATTATAATTTTTCATAGATTTAGCCGAAATAATTTAAAAATAAAAAGACAAAACCGCCGTCACTATAGCAAAACCACTATTCACTGTAGCAAAATCGCCTTCGAAACAGCTCCAGGGAGGTAAAACGTATGGTTTAAAAAGTTAAGGAGGTAGTTTGCCCAATTTTAAAGTTAAAAAAAAAGCAGACTTTCGTAAACGTTGAAGAGGAAAAATAGGCTTTTTCTCTTTTACGGCAGCAGCTAATATAGCTATTAAATGGGCCTGATCCTTCAGAGGCATGCAAACCCATTCGGGACCCATCACGTGTGTTGGGTCGAGCTGGCGAAAGCTAGGACGAAGCCCAATACCAGGAGACCGAGACAAAGCTGCTGAATGGGTATACTGTCTGGTTGCTTCCAAGGAAAATAGCTGCTGTCTGGTTGCTGCTCGGTGCTGCACAATATATTGCTGCACGATCTGCTATTTCTTCGCCAGCGTCGCCCGGGATAAGACCTGGATTTGCTAGTCCCAGATGCGGAACCGGAAGACCCTCCGTTTCCTTTCAACCACTTTCATGTAGTAAAGGTAAAAGGCGCCACATTGGCAGCAGGTGTGCGTCTCATCGACAATTGGTAAGAAGAAGGGGCTGAAGATTAAAGAGCCACACGGCGTCGGCATCATATCATATTCCTTGGGTGACTCGGTGGTCACAACTCACAAGACAGAGACGGGATATCAGATTTAATTTGTTGGCCCCAGGATAAGTGTCGTGCTTCTACTTCAATCCCACAGTGTGACAGTGGTGCTGCGTCTGACAATGGAAAGGGTGGACAGCATGGAATTGGAATGGAACCACCGTACTTGTGATCGCGAACAAAACGACAATGATTCTTTTCATATAAAATCACGTAGTAATAGTATTACATTACATTATACATATCCAATAAACAGGAAAGAACAGCTAAAGGTAGCTAGGTACCCCTATGACGAAAGCAAAATCCATTTGCAGCCATTATTCAGACTTTCCAAGCAGTACACCGGAGACCGAAGTAAAAAATTTTAGGACACCCCACGACGGGGAACCGAAATCGCAAAACCAAACTGACATGACATCAGAGCGGATGCGTGCATTGCAGGCGTAGTAGCGTTGTGCAGAAGAGGAACAACCGTGGCTTTATCAGTTTCCGTTCCACAGGATGGTGGTCTCGGCGATCATGCCGGTGACGACGTAGGGGTCCATGTTGGATGCCGGCCTGCGGTCCTCGAAGTATCCCTTGCCCTCCCTCTCCGTGTCGCGGCCCACGCGGATGGACGCGCCGCGGTTCGCCACGCCCTGATGCAGAGACACCAGCATCAGAAACCATTCACATCGCATCTTAGGCCTTGTTTAGTCGGATTCACATCAATCCACATGTATTGAGGTGGATTGGATTGAAATTTGAACTAAATTCCACTTCAATCCACACCACAACACATACATTGAAGTGAATCCGACAACATCCGCACCAACATACATGGATTGAAGTGAATCCGACAACATCCAAACAAGGCCTTATTCGCATCAGAAACCATATATGTATGTATACCCACCCATTTGAAGGTGTTGATGTCGGCGGTCTCGTGTCGGCCCGTGAGGCGGCGCTCGTTGCCCTCGCCGTACGCGGCGATGTGCTCCGTGTGCCTCTTCCCCAGCTTCTCGATCGCCTTCTTGATCACCTCGTAGCCACCGGCCTCCCTCATCGACTTGGTGCTGTAGTTGGTGTGGGCACCGGCGCCGTTCCAGTCACCCTGCGTGCACACGAACAACAAGCAGCACCAATGCCATTCATTCAGTAATCGCTATGCATGCTCATGTGATGATCATGTCAGAATTAGAAGAAACTTCATCTACCTGGATTGGCTTCGGGTCCAAGGAGAGAACAATTCCGGCAATCTCAGTGATCCTCTGAAACCACTCAGTCAGCAAAAAAATCACTGTTAGCTGCAGCACTCTAGTAGTCTAGTTTGACACTGCACTATCGGAAGATACTGCGAAAAAAGGGACCTCGAGAATGTAGCGGGCAACCCATATTTCGTCACCGGCAGATATCCCAACGGACGGGCCAACTTGGAACTCCCACTGTTTGACACGGAATCCAGTTCAGAATTCAGCAGTTTTAGCACGCGTCGATTACTGTGCATGTGTAACTTGCGGGGTTGTAGTACTACCTGGCCAGGCATGACTTCGCCGTTGATGCCGCTGATGTTGATGCCGGCGTAGAGGCAGGCTTTGTAGTGGGCGTCGACCACATCGCGCCCAAAGGCCTTATCGGCACCGGCAGCGCAGTAGTATGGTCCCTGGAAAAAAGGAAGAAAATGCACCCAACAGTTGAGATACTTGCAAGGCATGCTTCTGCCCTCCTCTTTTGTATGAGATAATTGCTATTATAGGACTCCAAACATATGGCTTCGCTATTATAGGATTCCTAACATCACTTTTGCTAAAATAGGACTCCAAACATGAACAATTTGTTATACATGACATTATGTACTTTTAAAAGGATTTCTCATCTCGTCAAAAGCTCAAGATTGCCTCTTTTGTATACTAGTAAAGTTTCGCTGTGTCAACTGGTTCAAAGTGTTCTTTTTTTTGTAAAAAAAAAGGTAATGTTTTTTCCCCCAAAGCTTACAACACTTTTTTTTTGTTAACTTGCATGCAATAGATAAAAGTTGAAGGGTCATAGAAGTTTTCTTGCCTGGGGACCAGGGTATCCACCAACAGGCCAGCCAAGGGGCCAGTTCACATCCTTCTGAAGGAGAGTGTACTCCTGCTCAATACCGTACCTGTTTGAATTCAGACAGAGGTCCTGATGAGGAACCGGATAAGATACAAAGGTACTAGTAGATAAAAAGATGGAATTTTCCAAATATGGTGGTCCTTCAAAACTTTTATGTTGAACATTTTGTTCACATACTTTCTAAGTTCAATTATGTTGTATTTATATCAACCTTTTTTTTTTCTAAACTGCTGTGCTACAATAACAAACCATTTACTTCATTGGCTGTAATAACATCTTTTGTCTATTTTGGTTAGTACTGTAACATTTTCCTGTGTACCAGTACAACAAAATGCTGATATTTTCTAGGCTGAAAAAACACTGTCTGAAATTGAGCCAATATTCATACCATGGCACCTCAGCTGCAACGTCGGGGTGGCTGAAAACCTTGGCAGCATTGTACCTCTTGTTAGTAGGGATTGGCTCGCCTTGTGGCGTGTAGCAGTCACACATCACCTATACAGATAGAGTAGTCTGAATAAGAAGCATAACAAACCCACCAACATAGCTTGCTTGCCAAAAAAAAAAACTTCTACTCACATGGTTCAAATAATTTACTACTACCTTTACTCAAACAGTCTTTTTATTATCCTTCTTTTTTTAAAGAAATCCCAGAGTAAGTAGTAGAAAAACAAACATAGAAAAAAAAATCATATGATCCCAGAGCAAGGTTGGCCTTTTGGTCCCTCTTTTCCTTCCTCATCTTCTTTATTTTTTTTTAAAAAAAAAACTTTTTGACCGCTTTTATGAATTGTAAGAGAAATGTAAAACGAGAAGGTACGCAAAGGCTTACAAGGATGTTGTCGCCCTTCCTGAACGGGTCCTTGAAAATGGCTTGAGGGCTTCAGAGTGAAAAAAAAAGGCGCAACCACATAAGCTACAATGAACAAGGTGCCATGCAAGTTAAAAAGATGAACGAAGCAAGGAGATGAGGATCATACTAGAGGATGACTTCGCTGTCCTCTCCGGGAGCCTGCCCGGTGCTGGAGCCGTCGTAGTTCCATTTTGGCAGCTGGCTCGGATCGGTGATGGGGCCTTTCACCGTCTGCTCCAACAACAGCATGGTCAGAAATAAAGTATTTCATGCTAGGAAACGACATGGTTTAGAAAGAAACGACGTGAACAAGACTACACACCCTTGCTTTGCTCCTGAGGTCTATGCCGGATCCTCCAATCCTGCACAGAAGAGGCGACATCAGAAAGGGGCCAAACTTGCACAAAAGACTTTCGAGCTGGCATAGTAGAATTCAGAACATACTGCGCTGGTAACTACGAGTACACAGAAGAAAAACAAAAAGGTGCAGATGCTGCAAATTTCAGGTGACGACCGACGATCAGATGAAACTTGCAAGGATTGTGTTCTGAATGCAAAGGCGATTCTGAAATGAAAATCAGAGCAAGAGCAGAAGGATGCCACCAACCAGATGTACTCGGCAATGATCTTGTCGGTGCAATCACTCAGGTCGAGGTTAACGAGATCGGTGAGGCTGGCCATCAGTCACAGCACAGGCAGAAGGCAAGAACACAAGAGAGCTTAGTAGGCAAGAAGAAGTGTCTGTCTGAAGTATCACAATGGATGGTCAGAAGCCGGGAGGCGCAAGGGTTATTTATACAGCGAAGCTGGCTGCGATGGGGAAGACAGATGGACACGGAAGCAGGGCAGGGCGTGTATCATTTTCATTTAGAGATAAAATGTGATTTCTTTTCCAGTTCCCTTAATATAATCTATATATACCGGCAGTTTAAGAAGATAGTGTCCATCATTTATGTCTTGTGCAGTGCAGTTGTGCAAGGCATCGTCTCAACTTGGGAGATAGTTTCAGTTTTTTATTTCCTATCAGGGATCACAAATAGCACATCTGACCAGACCCACGTGACAATTTAGTTTGATCGAAACGGCTTCAGTGATTTTCAGAAATTTGGAATTCGCTCATTGAGAGCTGCGCCTGCCTCTACCTGTGTGGCCTGTGGACGGGGTAGCGTCTTTGCAGAAGGAATGTCCTCCTGCAACTGAAAGAATACAAAATCAAGGCGAAGTTTGCCAATGGCCAGCCAGCCAAGAACTTGTTCTGTGCTGGAATATATAAGAAGCTAAAACAGCAGGCACGTATGGCCACTTTTCGTCTTATCCTAAACCTGAATGGACGCCAATGGTGAAGGATGCCTTACTTCCTGCTTCGTCTGAACTGCTCCAATGAACGTGGAGTTGCTTTTCATTATTAACTTATCGGTTCTTATAAACCACTCAAACGAAAAGCGCACCCGGAAAAGGAACCATGCTTTTACTGCTGTTTCCTTGGCCAAAAGGATGGACTAGAGAAAACGGGTCTTTGTCACTGTTTTGTCTGGCTGTAGCAATTGAGGACGCGTATAATTTTTTTTTTTTTTAAGAAAAAGAGTAGTACTTAGTATTGCATCATAGGCAAGGCAAAAGCTAAAAAGAACGACGGTCTATTGTCGATTGATTATCTAGTTACTCAATGGATCATCACAGCTCTCGTTACTTGGCATTTGCATTGTCGATAAGCTTGCTTTGCTAAAAAGGACAAGAACCGTTGCATCCAAGAACAATGTGTGCGCTGTATTTTCACCGTTCCGCCGCATTCCTGAAACTCCAATGATGATTCGTGCCGACAAGTTAGAGAGGTCTTCGCTTCAAATCCTCAATCCAAAAACGAGTATACAATGCTGGTTTGTCGTTTGGTGACACAATGAAAGCTAGTTTTAGTGTAAACTAGTAGAGCTCCTGCTTAGAGATTCTTCAGCCCAGGACCAAAGCGTTATTGTGGGTTCGCCTCCACCGATGTTCTTTTGTTCCCCAACAGTCTGTCCAACTTATTCAGCCAAACGGACTCGCTGATTCAATATGATGGTAGTATCTGCTAACTGCCATGTTGAAACATTAAAAACAAGAAATCAAAGCCAATGACGGTATTGTTTGCACGTTGTAGCATCTTAAACGTCTTCCATTCACCGCATTGGTTGACTTTGCTTCTACATTATTTATTCCCTCCTAACGTCATATGATGTGTGACACATTTTGACAAATTAGTGTTTGCTCACATTTCAATCAGCCTTTGACATGCCTCCAATTATCGGATGCTGCGAATTGGTGGTATAGTTTTCGGATCTTCAGATCTAGGGGTTTTTTTAAAGAAAAAGGGTCTTGGTGTATATTCCTGTATCTTTTGAAAGGCCTATTTTATATTCTGAAGCAACATATTGTGCCAGCATCCTAAATGATTTCGAATTTTTTTTCAAAAATCTTCGACCAAGCCGCTTTTCTTTTTTGCTGTTCTGGATAACCCATTTGCTTTTTTTCGCGCCCGGGAGTTTGCCTGTATTTCATTAGAGGAAATGGATAACCCATTTGCAGACCACATAATCAGCATCAGCATCTTTAAATTTTAAGAATTGTAGGCTGCGACATCAGTATGCTCTGTCTGTATTTCTATCACTTGAAGTCCTATGTGATCTTTGGTGCATCAAGCAACAAGGCAACAATTTTGCCGTCTGTTCAGATGACCCAACCCTTGAGAGGCTGAAGAGAAGATCATCACCAGAAGATAATGTCCCTTTGGGCTCACAACAGTCATGAACACATGCCAAGGTGTGTGACACTGTTTCCCCAAGAGACCCAAGTCAGCTAGTTTATGTTTCTCTGTTTTGGCGTCTAAGAATTCAAGTTGCAGTTCGCCACCAATTTTCTTTGAGGAATCTTTGCATCTTCCTTGCATCGCTGGGTACAGCCGTCCATGGAATCTAAAGTCAACAATTCATTATGTCCGTTTACTGGGTGCAAAAGTTTTATTTTGAAGAAGAAAGGTCAAGCCAAAACTCTTTTCTGCCAATCAATTTCCATCAGTGCAATGTAAAATAAGCAACGTACAACTTTCAGTGTTTTCAACTGCTGTAAGGCCCTGTTTAGTTTCTCACCCAAAATTTTTTCATCCATCCCATCGAATCTTTGGACACATATATGGAACATTAAATGTACATAAAAAAATAAACTAATTATACAGTTTGGTTGAAAATCGCGAGACGAATCTTTTAAGCCTAGTTACTCCATGATTAGCCTTAAGTGCTACAGTAACCCACATGTGCTAATGACAGATTAATTATGCTTAATAGATTTGTCTTGCAGTTTCCTTACGAGCTATGTAATTTGTTTTTTTATTAGTTTCTAAAAACCCCTCCCGATATCCTTCCAACACATCCGATGTGACACCCAAAAAATTTTTACCAGCAATCTAAACAGGGCCTAATCCTAGATTATCTATCAATCGACTGCTGATGCAATCATCTCTCTCTCTCTCTCTAAAACTAAACAAATGTAGGAAATGTTTTGCCGTCTTCCATCCAACCTGGCCTACTATCTCGAGATGTAGAATATCACAAGTGGAATTGCTAATTTAGGGAAGGTTTGTTAATGATAAACCAAACTGATTACTACCATGTTCAAAATTACATTTTGCTACTTCTACTCAAAAACTGAGGTAGGGGTTGTATTATCTATGTATACATACAGTAAGCAGTAAGCTGGATCTAGTATATAGCAAGGGCCGCAAGCAAAACCAATGACGCCTGCTGCATCCTGTGGAACAATACCACTGCGATGGCAAACCATGATGAAGTCACGTGGACACACTGCCACCAGCCGGTCAGTCCCCTTGGTAATGGCAGCAAGCATCTTTGCATCTTCTAGCATACACAATCAGATTCGCTCGTCTGCAGAATTTTGAGGGGTGATTGTGGCGTCGAGATAGGAGTGGTGGTAGTGTGTGGGTACTGGGTAACCAAAGAAATGTCATCCTCGCTTTTACTTTCGTCGGACTTGGACGGCATCCAAGGAACCTGAGCAAGAATCATCAGATTTGGCAGTGCATGTTCGTTGGATACGATTGCGAGATAGAAATATGCCTTGTCGATGAATGAGCGTCGGTCATTGCAGATCATCTTGTTGAACTAATGGATAAATTGTCCTCAGAATATATACTCTGGATGCCTGGATCTATTCCATGAAAAGTGAGAACCGGCGGCACTAGTTGTCACCGCAGCAAGCTGCTCGGCCAGCCCAAGTTGCGGCTGGCAAGAAACAAATGTATGTTAGGTGAATTCCAGTGCTCACGTACCTGGCATGGCTCTTATTTGGCATAGGAAATGCCCAAAAGATGCATCCAACGACACAAGAGAAACATTTCAGTTAGCTTTATTTATTTTACTTCACGTGGATGACACTTTTTTTAATCAAGATCCAAACAGAAGTTCCAGTCGTTCTCAGCTTCCTGGCAACCCGAAATGTGAGATGGAGTGCTACGCTGGAATTAACCTAAAATAGATGCTCCTTTCTGTCTAAAAATCAAGTAAACCACGGTCATCTCAGTATCGAAATCATTCAGTTTACAGGGAAACAAGTGCATGCTACTTTCTGTCTAAAAAATGGAAACCGGAGCCAATGAATTAAATTTGACGCGACATGGCACACCAGACTACCATGATAGATGGTACGGTGGGATGGTACACCAGAGACCAGATTCGAAACGCAAATTTAAATGCACCAATTTCATCATGATAATATAAAAATGGGATAAAGATAAGGCATATATAGCATATAATAAATATATATCATAAGAGCCAACAACAGGAATTTACATTGCGACGCTAATTTATTGGAGATCGATAAGCAGAACAGTAGTAGCATATCTCCAAGTACTACTTTGCTCATTTGGCCTTCAATTGAAAAATTACAGAAACCAGATGAGCAGTGAAACGGCTAAGAAAAGAATGGCTAGAGGGCGGAAACGAGCTTTCTCCAACAAATAATTGCCATCTCTTGACAAAATCTAGGAACGAAACAAAAAAGATTACACTCTATGTACCCTATGCAACCTCCTTTGAAAAAATCAAGGAGACTAACCAAAGCCCCAACATATTTGTGATGATGCTTCCGGCAAATATATCATACATCGCAAGAACCAAATGCATCATAAAATGCCTTTGGATGTTCTTGAAGGGGGCCTGTTAATCTCTGATAGCGAAGAGGAATGTGCTTCTTCGTATCTTTGTATCTCCTGTATATTGAAAGATAGATATTAGTCTTCTGCTTAGGCGATAAGCATCTTTACATCAATGAAACATTGTTCAACAAAGCTCCTGTCATATTGTTGAAGAAAGCTAGCAGCGCTAGAACAAGAGGTCTGCTACCAAAGAATAAATGGACTTCTGGTGGTGACAGGTTACTTCTCTAGAGTTTTTCAGCCAGCAAATCTATTTTCCAGCTGAAAGCAGCTTTAGCCAAAACTTCCAACAGTAGATCAGAGCTTCAGAGGCGAAACCTTAAAAGAACACACTATTATGCAAAGCTACAGTATTCATAAAGGTGGCAAATTCAGGCAGACCCCACCTTAGAGCAGAAATGAAACTACATAAGATAGTCCAATTCATACTTGGGAGGTAAGATTAGGAAAACTAAATACTTTTGCACATATGTGGAACAGGAGCACACAACTGACAATTTCAACAACTGTTTCTTCTGTGGCAGCAACGACAACTCAAATCAGATATAATAGCATAATCAAATATGTGAGCAAAAGCAAAAAAACCTGAGATAATGTTAGAGCTGAAGCAGATTTGCGGGATTGCAGCTGATCCTTCAAATGGTTACGGTGCTGCAGCTGCATGTTCTCAAATTGCTGGAGAAGGAATGGGAAATTGATTGCACTATAGTTCTGTGTGTCTTGGTTTCTATTGCCATCTTCTGTCACTTGCAGAATCTGAGAGTATGGATTTGCTGAAGATGTGCGCTTAAGATTTTCACTGAATGGCACAGTCTTCAGTCGAGTCCTCAAGATCTTGAAGGCCGCACTTTGCTGCATAAACATATAAACCCCACGATGTGTAATCTCTCCCGACAGAATGTGGTTAGAAATTTGACCTCATAGGAGGAACACTGAGCTACAGTTCAACTCATTCTAACAAAAAAAGAAGATATATGAAAGACCACATTCCACATACAAATGGAATACAGCAGTAGAAAAGCACAAAAAGATGGAGATGAAGAAGCAAGTGCAATATGAGGACCATGGAGATAACTTTTTACTCCCTCTGGTCCATTTTATCTGGCGCACACGTATATCAAGATTCAAACTTTTAAAACTTTGACCATTAATTAGACTAATAATTATTAACTATTATAACACAAATTTTATATAATTAGATTTGTAAAGAATTATACTATCCAATGATTATAAGTTTATAAGCATAAATAATATAATATAAAGTAAATGAATGGTCAAAATGTAATCTAGAAGACCGTGTCATTCTAACCTGCGCCAGATAAAATGGACCGGAGGGAGTACATAGCAAAGCTACTGCAACAGTACAATTACAATAAGCCTCCTTATAGACCACCTTATAGAGGAGGCTCCTGACAATTATGGATATAAATAATCTAAGTAACAGCATGCCTAACTAATAGATAATAAAGTATCAAACAGCCCTTACAGCATCTCCAACAGTTTGCCATCTGGCTTTCCCATCCTTAATTTTTTGGCAAAATAAGAAAAAAAAACCTCTCCAATTGTTTGGCATCTTCCCTCCCCATCTTTCCCAACCTCGCAAAAATTCATCCCGAGCACACATATATGCACACGGCCTAGGAGCGCGTATCCGGAGTTTCCCGGCCCATCTAATAAGCAGGAAGAAAGACAGGGTTCCAAGTGAGAAAAACGCAAGAGAGAAAGATCTAGTGGAAGGGCTTAAACACGTACAGAAACAAATTCAAGGTTCCTGATACAAAACATGAGACCGAGTCGTAGGAAAAGGTGCCGAGGAAAAAACTTTTTAGCATAGAAATATAGAAAACTCTTGGAGATGACTTCTTTTTTTTCCTCCACATACTAATTTAGGAGTTGGCAAACACCATATTTTGGGGAACAAAATATGAAGATCTCTTGGAGATGCTCTTATACTAGAAAACCAACCATTTTTTTGGGAAACAGATATTCTTAGTGGAAGTAGGGATGAAACAGTGAAGACTAGTTGATTAATCCCAAGTTTCCAACCCAAAATGAAAATAATATCTTCGAAAGGCAAAATGAATTCATGAGATACATGTCTTAATTTAAGATTACAATATCTGATGCTTTGCTTATGAACTGGATGAAAACTATTCTAGAAACTGTGCAAGAAGCTAAATTGTTACAGGTGTGGAGCATGCAGCACGAGCTTTTTGTCTAGTGCATGTTACCCAAACATTCATTAGACGTTAACCAAAGAAAAGTGCAGAAACTGCAACAGATGAGACATTGAACATACCTGAGGCAACAGCATCAGGAGACCATAAAGAGTTTTCAGAAGCCACGTGTGTTTTCCAGGCTCGAGAAGCTGCAAGTTTTTAAGAGCATGTTATGGAATTCCCAAGCCAAAATGATTAGTAAGATGTAACAACTAAATCTCTGTACAAGTCATCACAGTTTTCATAACATGTTGCACCACATAAACCCCAACATGTTGGTTTTACAGCATCCAAATTGGATGTGGAATCATTAGGGAATAGCAAATAGTCTGAGAACATTGTATCAGAAGGACAGCGAGCATACAGTAAATGTACCCAAACTACATATGAACTGCTGAACAGCATGAAACAAAGATTGGTCCAGACTTATCATGCCACGGATCATGTGGAACTAGAAATCAAATTAAAATAGCCAATTAGAAATCCCCAAGATTCAGAATTCAAATGTGCCTGAGAAACAGAAAGGTAAATTTGCAGGAACAGATTATCAGAACAACTTACCTGTAAACGCAAGTAAGCAAATACTGGAGTCTCTAAGAGACGGATCAATTTATCTAACTGAACCAAAAATTTCACATTTATGTCTTCTTCTCCCAGTGACTGAATAACACAGCTTGCGTGACTGTATGCCTACACACATATAGAAAGAACATCCAAAGATCAGCCAATAGAATACTAGTAGGCAACACACATTCAAAATGAATCATCACCTGAGCAAGTAAACACAAACTTATCGTAGCCATCGGAGAGTGGCGCCACGAAGCATATAAAGACTGAAACAAATCCTTGCCACAGGAATCCACTAACGACTTCTTAAGAACAGAGCGGAGCTCACCAAGTTCAGTTGATGTGAGCAAAATCAAATTCAAAGCCTGCAGGTAGTTAAAAAATAATGCACAAATTTCACAATCACATTTTGGCAGTAGAAGAATGTTGTAGAGTTAGAGGACATACCTGAACCATGACAGATGCAAAATCAAGGTTAGCCTCACTCTCAAGAATAGTGGAGAACTCCCGATATACTTTTTCAGCACCCAAAAGAACACAGAGCCGGCGGACAATCAAAGCACCACGCCTGTAGAAGCACCTCAAACCATTATTTTCTAATATGTTCACCAAATACTGAATCATATATCCTAATAAAACCAAGAGATATATGATTAAAAAGCAGAGTCAACTTTAGATATCAAAATTTTACATACTTCTCCAGTAGAAAATGGTTGTTGTGGAAGGTGCGGATTAGGTAGGATACAAGATGATGGAAGTGGTGAGACTCTTCAGCTATACGTGCATGAACTTCCAATACTAATAGGACAACCTGCACAAGTAAAAATGCTGTGACAAACAACCGCCATGCTCACAGTTCATTAGCAAAATGTATCAATGGCGGCTAAACCTATACAGCTACTCGACAGCAGTAAGTAGTCTGCCGTGGTTGCGCCTACAGATACCACATTCAAGGTAAAAATAAATATCATCCAGTTTAGGTTTGCCAAAGAACTCCAGATTTTCAACCTTGGACAACATAGTGGATCTATCCTAGCCAACAGCACAACAATTGGAATAATATTCAAATCAGTGACTAAACAAATTTGGCTTGTGATATGGTTAAGATAACTGGCAGCTGCATACTCCTACTCCCCATTGAGGAGGATAAGTTGAGTGGAGACAAGCTACTCAGAGCCTGCCCTCCAAGACCGGTGGAGCCTGATGGTGGAAATGCCCTCCAGGCTCCAAGAAAACCTGGAGCTCTGTACAGCTGCCGAAGGGTTGTAGTATTTTTTTTCTTGACTGCCTCAACTCTAGTGCTCACAGCTTCCTTCATAGTCGTAGCCCATGGGCTGATGGGTCCCCTTCTAAAGAAATTAACAAATCACTAAACAGATAATGTCTCACCAGACCAAATCACATCTTAAGTTCTTAACTAACTTAAACACTTATATAGTATATCTAAGATTATTACTCCATGGGGTGTGGTGCTACATTGCCAGGCCCACACCATAGAAACTTGGGCCCTCCAAATAGATCCAAACCTTGCTTGAACTATGAAATGATGCTAAACTAGAACTCTATAACTCACCGCATACAAATAGCACAATATAATATCATCTAATCATAGCCCACAACATGATGTAGTTTCAAATTATAGAAACAAGCAGAGCAGTTTGGAAGGCTTTTCAAAAAAAACTCACCGCGTCCGAAGGATCAGAAAGTGCATTTAGGAGTGGATCAAAAATATCGTTCAGGTACGCCAAGAACTGTTCCAGAAAATATGTAAATAAACCAGGTCCAAAAGGACTTGTGTTGTCAAAATGAATTGCAACTGTCACATGTCCAACTCTAAGTTGACAAAATAAAAACATATAGCAATGTAAAAGATTAAAAACATGCAGGTACTTATTGAGGGTAGTTGTTGAGATTTATCAAAATGCAGTCCAAAAAACATTGGTCTTTTAGTACCTCAGAACGATATCGATCCAGCAAAGTGAAGAACCAATGCAATGCTTCAATTCGAGTGGCCTCATGTTCACTGTTCAATTCTCTGAAAAGAAAGGACAAAAGGTCAATGCCTTGTCACAAATGTCATGTTGATATAATTATCAAATTACCAGCACAGGCATTGATGCCTAACAGTTTGCAAATTACCAGCACAGGCAGAGCATAAACAACTCAAATTACCACACAGATAGATGCCTAACAGTTCTACATAATTTCATTTCCAAGGTACTTAGAGAACCTTTTTGCGATTGAAAGAATTGCTCCGATATCAAATCCCTCAGCTGGATCAGCTTTTATAGCACGGAGTTCCTCATTTGTTTCGCGTGCAACCTTGCAAACAAAGACGTCAGTAACTAAAGTAAATGCTAGTCCTCAACAGGCACACACCACACAGTTTACATTTGCAGTAATTATATGAATGAAAAGCATAAGACGGGAAAGTACCACTCGGATTTTCTCCTCCTCGTCAGATATGCACGGTAAGATAGCGCCCAATATATCTGCATAGTAAGGAACAAGTTGTTCCCCACCAAGCTTCACAAACTCGTTGATCTGCACTTTAAAGAATAAGCCATAAGCCAAGGCATTCTTACAAATACTAAAACAGCTTCTGCAGTCTAGATTCTAGGTTTTAAGATCACAGAAAAAACATGAAAGACAAATTACCCATGTGATAGACGTCAACCGAGTGAATTCATCAGTAGAGCCGGCTCTCCGAACGAGTATTTCAGCCATACGACCATAATCTACATTCTGTTCATTTAAGTTATGATAATCAGCATTGAAAGCATAAAAAACGAAGACAACCATTAAGAGTTTATACAAAAAAATAAAAGGATAACTGAAGGAATAGGCATCCCACAATGTCTTTTACGTCTAAGCTGTTAACAGACTGATAGCGATATAGAGCAGCCTTACTGGTGAGTTCTTTATCTCCTGCAGAAACTCAGAAAGTGCTGCATCAGCTTGCTGCCTTATCTCATGACTGGAATCACTCAGCATATTGAATAAACCTGCAGGGGTAGTGATAGAAAGGTTGTTGAGCAGTCAATAAAAGTATAAAAGTAATCCACTTGGAGACAAGGGAGGATTACCATCGAGAAAATCAGGAAGGAAACCAAGCATGTCAATATCAGGAACACTGTCTAACACTGTTATCCACCCCACCAGAAATTGTCTTACATAAGGATTCAACACATTCATGCGCTCTCTCAAGAGCGGTATGAATTCTTCTATGCTAAAGAGCAAAAGCAAGATATGGGGCCAATCAGAAATCATCACTGACATAAAAACAAGCAAGGCACTAATAAGGAAAAGGCCATACACAGCATACCTGAACTGATCACTCTCAGTTACGATATCCTGGTGGGTAAATAATTATCTTATCAGAGATAATTAAGAAGAGAAACAAGGGACAAGTTGTAGATATATGAGTACAGTCCAGGCGATTTTACCTTGACAAGCCTATCAAGAAGGTGAGCTGCACTTTGAACATTAGCATCGGAATCTGCAGAAAGCTTGCATAAAGCATCAAAAATTTTGTTGAAGTAGATGATGAAATCCCCTCTGACAACCTAAAGACAGAAATTCAATTAGTTTGAAGCAAACAGACAATAAATGTTCCATAACTGAACTAAATGCTTACCTTTGCTATGTTGTATAGTGCTTCACAAGCATAGTAACGCACTCTGCTATCTTGGTCCAGGAAGGAATTAAGCACAGGAGGCACAATTTGCTGGAAGCACAAGTGACAGAGTTTATTGTACAGTCGAATTGGCAAGACAGAGTAATAGCACAGAAAATATAATGTAGGCATTAAACATAATTCATGTTAACAGAGCTTCTCTGCTGAGTAGACATGTAAGTGGCACAAATAACAGTTTATTTGTATATATGTAACAGAAGCTTTGTATTAAACTAATGACTATAACTATATGATTTCAACATGAGACACAATGCCATCTAATAAATTTATCTCCATTCCCAAGATCTAACCATATCAATGAAAAATATTCTGTAGAACCCTGCAATCTCCCTCATTGATCTTTCTTCAATACAACTCCATAAAATCCTACGAGATTAATGTATGAATAACACCGTACAGAATCATTTTCCAATCATCAAATGCAATCTGTTAAAACTTAAAAGAGTGCCAGAAAAGAAGTGGCTGAAAGTGGGAGGCCATAACTACAACTCATAGAAGTTAATACCTCTGGTTCGCAAATAATTGACATTTTTGACAAAGTTTAAGTCAAACTTTTAAAGCTTTGACTACAAGAAACTTTTAATGCGTTTAGTTTTAGAAATTTGATGATCATATGCATAGATTTGTCTTGAAAAGCACTTTCATAAAAGAATGAATATGTTGGCTTTTCATTTATATTCTAATAAAAAACAATTGTCAAAGCTATGTTTTGGAGACCATGTCGTTCTCCAAAACTCCAAGTATTTGCAAACCGTGGGATAACTATTTCATGGTGAATCAGTAAGCATAATGTCCTTCAGCACTGAGGGAAAGGACTATACACAATTCATCAAATCATACTTGAGCTCTAACTCAATAAACACAAATGGAAATCTAAAGTACTTGAGACCAGAAGAAATGAAGTCATTTGAAATCATTGACTAATAGATAAGTTCAGCATGTAGTACACCAATAGAGCATTGCATGATCCAGTGGCGTGAAGCTCAATAAGGCAAGTTGCCGTTGGCAGATTCAGCCCCGTCATTGCCAACTTGCCATTTACAGATTATGCATGCAGGTTTTAAGGCAGATGGCCATATGATTTCCTTTAAGAGCCACAAGGATTCACCCCCATATGGGATGACACTGCATAAAGTTGAATATGAATACACCAAATAGAAGTTAAGAGCTAACGCTTGCACTAGCAAACCTCGAGATGCTGAGCTGCCTCACTGGTGAGTCCAACAGTAACTGCTGCAAGGCCAATCAACCCACCCTGCTAACATTAAAATGACACAAAACTCAACAAATCTGACCTCATAAGAACAGAGACATGAAATACGGGCAGTAAGCAAACCTTCCGATGGTTGGCTTGTGGCGAGTATGTGTAATCATGGGTGAGCAGCAAGATAACCGCTGATATCTTCTCATGCTCCCCAGCCGTTGCAAGCTGCTTCACAATTCCCTCAATCTGTACAAAGGCCACAGCAACCAAAAAAAAAATCCATCTCAAATCCCTGCCGATTGGTCTAAAACCAAAGCCCGCGAGGAATCGAATCCCTCACCTCGAGCGCGGCGTTCTTCCGCTTCTCGTAGAGCTTGTCGGATAGGTTCCGAAGCACGGCGCTCGGGATGACGGATAGTGCCTCTTGGGCCATCGCCGGAGAATCCACCCAGGAGATCCCCTGCCCCGCCGCCGCTACAGCCTCCCGATCGCCGGCGATCGCCGCATCGGCCGCACCCCCCGACCCACGACCCTCGCAGCCGCGACCCAACCCTAACCCGACAGGCCAAGGTCCAAGGCGATGGGCACCAGGAGCGGGGAGGCGAAACCCTAGAGACCTGAGCCCCAACCCGAGCTCGCTCGCAGCAAAAACTCGAGTCTAGGAATGGATTTGCAGGCGGAGGCGACGGTGGTGTGATCTGGAGGAAGGAGAGGGGATCCGGGCGCTGCTGCTATTTTTCTTTCTCCTCCGCAAGGGTAACGTTTACCGTTGTGGCGGCCATTAACGGCGCCTGTTTCCCGTGGGTGATGGACTGAATGGTCCAGGGCGGAGGCCAGCCTGGCAAGTGGGGCCGGGTTTCATGACCTGGACTGTGGCGTAGTAGCCCCGTAGGGGGGCTCGGCTCCGGTGCCGGGTGTGGACTGACTGTGTGTCAGCCGAGCAGCGCGGTGCGTGGACCAGGTGTATCCATGCGAGGGTCTCCGGTCGTGTCCGCTGTCCGTTGGTCCTCTCTCCGCGGAAAAAGGAGCTGCTCATGTCACGCGTGTTTGGCTCCAAGTGAAGACGGGACGCGACGATCCTGTTTTGCGTCGACCCTTTCTTTTCGCGAGGTGGAAGAACGGTACAAAGGCGTTGTGTACTTCACGAAAAAAGTCTTGTTTATTTCCTAAAACTTTTACAAAATTTTTCAAAATTTTTCGTCACATCAAATATTACGGCACATGCATGGAGTATTGAATATAAATAAAAAATTTAATTACACAGTTTGTATTTTGAGCCAAGTAGTATATGATTGGACAATATTTGTTAAATACGAACGAAAATGCTACAGTGTCCATTTGTAAAAAAAATTTGCAACTAAACAAGGCCAATTTTTTAGATGTAGTTAGTGTAATATTTTTATTTTATTTGATAATTAATGTCTAATTATAAACTAATTCATATCAAAAGTTATTTATTTTATCTAAATTTAATACTCAATATATACATTTAAAATTTTGATACGATGGGACGAAAAGAAAATCTTAGAACTAAACACCGCCAAAGTTGCCCATTCAATAGCAAGCACCGAGCTTACCAGAAAAAAGGGAAATCAAATGCACAAAGGAAGAAAAAAACATAAACAGCTAAGAAATGAGAGAAGCGGAATACAACAAGCTTAAAGGCGACCTCGACTCCCTAATCATACAAAAGCGTGCACAGTCTACACACAAGGCAATAGAACAGGTTCTACGACGATATGAAGAAGCAAGCTTGCGATAAATGAAGGCAACTTGCTCTTGGTGATGAAAAATTTTTGATGTCAGATCGGATATATCGAAAGGATGTTGGGAGAGGTTTTTAAAAACTAATAAAAAAATAAATTACATAGCTCGTCTGGAAAACTGCAAGATAAATCTATTAAGCATAATTAATCTGTCATTAGCACATACGAGTTACTGTAGCACTTAAGGCTAATCATGGGCTAACTAGGCTTAAAAGATTCGTCTCGAGATTTTCAACCAAACTGTGTAATTAGTTTATTTTTTTTATCTACATTTAATGTTCCATGCATGTGTCCAAAGATTCGATGGAATGGATGAAAATTTTTTAGATGGAAAACTAAACAGGGCCTAACTCCTGAACGTGCCTACGGTAGACCATCAACCTAAGATTGTGACAGTTACAAGGGCGCGAGAGGGGGCATGCGCGCGGAGACTAAAATTGTTATGGTTACCGCTAGGGTCTAGGGCAAGAACCCAAACAGTAAGATTATTGGGACTAACCACTAAGATAAACACAAGCAATCAAATAAGAGTTGTGCATGTTGCACATCTCCAGCATGGCTACAATGATATTGGGAAGCCAACTAGTCAGATCCTAAGTTAGCTTCACTTCTGAGTCTGGCTCGGTGGATATAAGACAATGCCTTGTTTAGTTCTTACAAATTTTCAAGATCTCCCATACATCAAATATTTGAATGTATATATGTAGCATTAAATATAGACAAAAATAACTAATTGTACATTTTATCTGTAATTTACGAGATGAATCTTTTGAGCCTCGTTAATTCATGGTTGAACAATAATTATTAAATACAAACAAAAGTGATATAATAACCGAACCATGTTACAAAAGTGCTACAATAATTAGGCCAACTATGTTCGGGAACATAAAAGATAAAAATAGCTCATTAATAATGCTCCATATAAACGATAACATTTCGATCATGGCTAGATGCGAGTTACTAAGGAAATTATGTTGTGCCTTATTTATGTTTCCATGCGTGCTTTGCTTGTGTAAGTAGATAACTATAAATAAATGTTAATTGCACATCTTGCTATTTTGTTATTTTTAGCCCATTTGATATATTTCAAGGTTGCTAAGCTCTCAGAACATTTGAAGTGAGTGTCTTTATCGACCACAAGTCCTAAATGGCACTTTTAGGGTCGTTCTTATGCATATTAGAGTTTGACCTTATTAGCTAGAAAAACATAAGTCTGAACCTTAAATTTATGATACGACATTAACAAATAAACAAACTTTGTTTTCTTTTCCCGTTGCAAGTAGAAAGAAGTGACTATAGCCAAAGGGTATCCTCAAGAGGATGAAGAATGCTTCGATGTCTTGTAGCCCTATCTAGGCCGTCGAGTATCAAGCATGAAGGTGGCAACGACAGTTGTCCCTATCATGCGCAACAAGGAGATGATGTCGAGGAGCTCTAGCGGTCTTGAAAGGTCCTAATATGGCTAGAGGGGGGTGAATAGCCTATTTAAAAATTCTACAAACTCACTAGAGCAAAAGGTTAGTAAATAACAAAGCGAAGCTTTTTGCTCTAGCTCTAAAGGGGTGTTTGCAAGCCACCTACCAAACAATTCTAGTTGCTAAGATCTCTATGCACACAAGAACTAAGTCTCTACAAGTTACACTAGAGAACTAAGCTACACAAGTCAAAGTAAGCAACTAAAGTAATTACACTAGTTTGCGGTAAGTAAAGATAAGATGAGATATTTATACCGCCGTGTAGGGGATGAACCAATCACCAATATAAACAATCAAGCACCGGGAGAATGCCAATCAAACACAATTGAGACACCGATTTTTCTCTCGAGGTTCACGTGCTTGCCGGCACGCTACGTCCCCGTTGTGTCGACCAACACTTGGTGGTTCGGTGGCTAAGAGGTGTAGCACGAACCTCGTCCTCACTAGGACACCACAAGAACCTACCCACAAGTGAGGTAGCTCAATGACACGAGCAATCCACTAGAGTTACCTTTCGGCTCTCCGCCGGGGAAGGTACAAGACCCCTCACAATCACCGGGAGATGGCCACGAACAATCACCAACTCGTGCCAAAGCTCCTCCGCTGCTCCAAGCCGTCTAGATGGCGGCAACCACCAAGAGTAACAAGAAAACCGCAGCTAGAACGATCCCCAAGTGCCACTAGATGCAATCACTCAAGCAAATGCACTTGGAATCACTCCCAATCTCACAAAGATGTTTAATCTATGAAGGAGATGAGTGGGAGGTGTTTGCTTAGGCTCACAAGGATGTTAAGTATGTTAGAATGCCAAGAGTGTGAGCCCTAAGCCGGCCAAACACGTATTTATAGCCCCTCAAGCAAATAGAGTCGTTGGCTCTTTCACTGGGCGAAATACGGGGTCACCGGACGCTCTTAAAGGGGCACCGGACGCTCAACACCAGCATCCGGTGCTCTAACATCAGCCGCGTGTCAGAGTCTAACGGTAACCTGCAGAGCACCGGACGCTGAGCAGGTTGGCACCGGACGCGTCCGGTGCACACCGGACTCATGCGCAGAGAGCTCCGCAAACTCGCAGGGTCACCGGACGCAAGCCACCGGACGCACCCTTAGCGTCCGGTGCACACCGGACCCATGCGCAGAGAGGGTCGCAAAACACCCGCACACCGGACACGCACCACCGGACGCTCAAGCCAGCGTCCGGTGCCTATCGTCCGGTGCCTTACCCTAGCTGGGCCAGGCAACCTGCACACCGGACGCTCGGACGCAGCGTCCGGTGCTCCAGAAGCCAGCGTCCGGTGAGTGTTTCTCGGCGAAAAACACTCCCGCGACTTCTCCAAATTTCCCACCGGCGCAATAGAAAATATGCACTTCATTTCCTCGAAAAGCGCCGAATCCCGCCGAGCTTGCTCGGCGGGAGGGAGAGAGGAACCCATCTTCTCTCTACCCTTCAAACTTCAACTCCCTTCTCAAAGTGTGCCAACACCACAACGTGTGAACCAACATGTGCACGTGTGTTAGCATTTTCACAATCATTTTCTTTGAAGGAGTTAAGTTAGCTCACTAGGTTCTAAATGCATGCACATGAACAATGACACCTAGTGGCACTTGATAACCGCTTAGCCAAAGAATTCCCCTCTTTATAGTACGGCTATCTATCCTAAATGTGATCACACCCTCTATGGTGTCTTGATCACCAAAACCAAAACCCTAAGCAATACATTTGCCTTGATCTCCAAAGGGTTTTGTTTTTCTCTTTCTTCTTTTCCAAGTTGAGCACTTGATCATCTTGTGGTCATCACCATCATCACCATGATTATCACTTGCTCCATCACTTGGCATGTACCAACCTCATCAAGTCTACACACACTTAGCATAGAGGTTAGTACTAGGGTTTCATCAATTATCCAAAACCAAACTAGGGCTTTCAGGCCTCTCTTGTGTAGGAGGCAAATGATAGGTAATGGACTAGCACATCTCCGACAATGACAACAAGAGATGGTAGTGGTGATTGGAAGGACATGTCTGGTCGCACAAATGTAGACAATAGTAGAAAATGAGATTATTTTATGTATGTGGATGCTGCTTTTGGGCTCACGACCCATGTTCATAAGAGTTAGGATATATTGTACATTTTTATGCACGCAACAATGACACGGAGTCCAACCTACAAGTTGTTTAAGTAATTGCACAACACGATGTACATTCTGCCACAATACACATACATGTGTGCTACTATATAAGAGGATAAGATCTTATGATATGTAGCCCCCGTACTTATGCAACTTTGTCGGTATTTGTGTTTGGTGGATCACGTGGTGCAAAATGCTAGTTAGGAAGGGAGCAAGGAATAGGAGAAGGGAAGAGAGGAGCCGACAAGCATGAGGACATTGCGTAATGTTGGTGGCACGATAGATCAAGATACCGAGGGAGATGAGGACAAGGAGGAGCTAATTGCAATTCACATGTACACCATGATGGATATTGATTGTACGTGTCATGTCAAATCTAAATGCCAAACAAATAGATATGAATATCAGGTGAACCACTTAAAGTTTAGGACCAAAATTTATACTTCCAAAGTTTATGACCAAAATCTACTCCCATAATCTATGAGTTAGGTGATATAGAGGTAGAAGTTAATTACAGCGCAGAACTCCTACTCCTCTGTTTCAAACTATAAAACATTTTGTCTTTTTCTAGATACAATATCTTTAGATGTACTCTCTCTATCTAGAAAATAATGCAATTGTCATTTTTCAACGAGTCAAACAATTTAAATTTTGACTGAAATTATATAAGAAATAAAACATTTTTATACAAACTAAAGTACAATCAGATCGTTATATAATATATTTTCATAATAGATTTATTTAAATATATAAATACTAATACTATTTACTATAAACTTGAACAAACTTAAGCTAATTTGACCGACATGAATCCCATAATTGTATTATTTTGAGAACTGAGGATACATAGTAAAAGTTATGTATTTAGAAAAAAAAGGAAAAGTCTACATCACACCTAAGGTTTTGAGAGGTGTCTACTTAATTCTCAAAGTATAAAACCAGGTATTGAACACATTAAACTTGGCAAAACCAATCAATTTACCTCTGAGGTATTTTTGCAAGGCGATTTTGCTTATGCGGCACTCCAGACTAGATGTGTTGGACATGCTGGGGCTTGGGCTTGCTCTTCAGGCACTGGGTGAAGCAGCGGCGACGACAGCTACGGCCCACTTACCTCCTGTGGCGGCACCGCCGGACAAGCTACCGTGTGCTACCACTGCATGTCGCTCTGCCCCGCTGTTGTCTGTACCGTCGCCATGTTGCACCCGTGTTGTGTCTAGCAGCCGCTGCTGCGCTACGTGCTACGCTACCCTGTTGTTGCATGTGTCCTGCTATGTTGTTGTCGTGCTGCGCCCTTGTTGTGTCTGCATCTCTCACTCACTCTCCATGCCTGCTCTATGTGTCCATCGCTTCTATGGAGAGCAACAGCTGTCGTTTGCCAAAATTTATAATTGCCACTGCACTATCCTCAAATTAGTCACAACCATAATTTCACCTTGACCTCTTTACATCTTAGGCCTAGCCTCAATGACTTTTGTCCAAGGTAAAGGTTATTGTGGGCCTTGTTGTATCACCATAACTATACACGAGCTAAAAATAGAGCTGTCTTTGCTTATCAAATTAGGCCACCTCAAAGCCTCCTAGTTCAATTCCTCGCACTAGTGGGTAGCTATGGAAGTTGCCTAGCTAACGAACCCTAAGTGAGAGCTAGCCGCGCCATGTCGTCAACGAGTTTTGAAAATTCGTCGCCCTCACTACTTCCACGGCCACCAGCATGCCATTATGTAAAGTTTTACCTTGAGTCATACAAATGTTTCTGCAATCTTGCTGTAACTTTTTAGTTGTGTCATGGTTAGTTTGCGAGGCCACTAGAGTTGATCTAGGGCTCGGCGGTCCTAGCAACCTAGCCACACCATCCTTGTGCACTCTCACCGGCGTCGTCCATGCGCCATACTCATGGCTCCTTGGCCACACCCTTCACCACCATGGGCTCATTGCCCGAGGGAGACTGAGTATAGGTGATGGTGCCAAAGCGTGAGGTAGAGCGCGAGTCGGATGACACCATTGCTCCACGCGTGGACAACTGCTTAAAACGACACACAAATGGCAGGTGCAACACATAGGGTTCACGAGCGGTGAGTGTGGCTAGGCAATGACGGACCTACGATATGGGGTAGCGTGCCGCCGCGTAAGGTAAGTGGACTGACACCACCCTGCTCCATCTGGTGCCTAACGAGTTGGCCCAAGCGCGAGCGTGTCCAACACATCCAGCCTTGACTACCACACAAGAAAAAATGTTTAGAAAACGACCCTAGGAGATAAGTTGACTGGTTTTGCAAACTTTAGTATGTTAAATGCATGGTTTATACTTTAGGGAGTTAAGTGGGCACTAAATCTCACAGGGTGATGTAGACTTTTAGAAGCAAAAATAAATATCTTACGGTCTATTTGGCATAGCTCAGCTTCATGAGTGAAGCTGTTTTTTGCAAAATAGCTTAATGAGCGGCTCTTTTGGTGAAGATAAGTTGTTTTAGAAAATTTGTATGGCAAAATAGCTTTACACAAATGGACTAAAACAACTTCACTAAGAACAATTACTATAATACCCTTAGCCTTTTCCCCTTATCTTCTTGTTCGCATTTTCTCACGATGCAACGTAGTCGCAAGTCCGCAACCTCGTGCCCGCGAGCCAATGCTCATCCCAGCGGCCCCTCTCCAGAGGTGGCACTATCCCACGGTGGCGCCCCCCACGACAGCGCCTCTCCCGATGGCGGTGGCCCCTCCCGACGCCCCTCGCCCCCACAGCGGTCCCATGCACTAGACGCTGGAGTCATAGCCCCATAAAGCTAACGACGACGGCAGAGCCCAACGATTTTGGCGAGCGCGCCCTAGCCCTGCTCCTGCTCCTCTGATGGCCCCGCTACCTGCGGGCCTGCGGTTGTGCCCGTGTCTTGCAGCGTGCGATATCAACGTCGCCTGTGCCTCCCCGATGACCATGACCCTGGGGGGCCGTGCCCCGGCTAACATGCCCTGACAATATGCGCCACATCGCTCCCCACGCGATGCTTCGAAGGGAGACATAGGGGCACACACAGTCGAGAGAGACAAAGGGGTACACACAGTGCTTTGGTCCACTGGGCTCACATGTGTGGGTGAAGGTGTCATAAGCTACCTTTTTTCATCTCTCCCATCCCATCTTGAGAAGAGGAGAAGAAAAACTACTTCACAGGTGAAACCGTTTTGAAAAAGGAGGCTTTTACATGTATACCATTGTAAAAGTCAGTAATTACTTAGAGGCCATTAAAAAAGTTAAGCTCTCATAGGTACCATTGCTCTAAACTCAGATTTGACTCTAACGGTATTAAACCGCGGTATGAAAAGTCAAAAATACCCTCATGTTTAAATATCCAATTATTTTTTGAGCATCTTAACGATCTCAAATGAAAAAATTCAAAACTAGAAAGTCATAGGTCTCGTCGAGATCTACAATATTGTAGTTTTGAGTTTTTTCATTTGAGGTCATTAAGATGTTCAAAAAAAATTAATAACATATTCAGTCTTAAGGGTATTTTTGACTTTTCACACTCATAGTTTGACACCGTTAGAGCCAAATCTGACGAAAATGACATAAAGGGCAAAAGAGTTTAGAGCAGTGGCATCTGTGAGAGCTTAACTTTTTAATGTCTTGTAGGTAATTATCAATTTTTATAATGTCATACATGTAAAAGTCTCTTAAAAAAAGTGTTTGGCAAAAAAAAGCTTTGCGTGGAAACAGACCCTTAATAGTAACCCAAATTGTAGGGCTTGTTTGGCACAGTTCAACTTCACTAGTAAAGCTGTTTTTTTTAAAAAAATAGCTTCATGAGTGACTTTCTAGATGAAGCTAAGCTGTTTTGGAAAAAGTGTTTGGCAAAATAGCTTCACCAACTACTTCATGCATAGTTGAGAGAGAGAAATGAGGGAGAAGGTACAATAAGCTACTTTTTTTCGGCTTCATCCAACTTATGTTTTCGTGAGAGGAGGGAAAAAACAGCTTCACCCATGAAGCTGTTTTGGAAATAAGTATTTGGAAAAAAAAACAGCTCACAACAGCACATGAAGCTGTTGTGAGCTGTACCAAACAGACCCGTAAATTCGGTGTAGGCCGGTTCAAATCCAAGGCCTTGTTTAGTTCCAAATTTTTTTGGAAAATTGACACTGTAACACTTTCATTTGTATTTGACAAATATTATCCAATCATGAACTAACTAGGCTTAAAAGATTCGTCTCGTCAATTTCGACCAAACTGTGCAATTAGTTTTTATTTTCGTCTATATTTAATACTTCATGCATACGTCTAAAGATTCGATGTGACGGGGAATGTGAAAAATTTTGCAAAATTTTGTGGGAACTAAGACTGTCTCCAATAGGAGACCTATTTGGGAACCCAAACCCAAAATGGGTCTCCAACACAATACCTATAGCCTCCAACAGAGTACCCATACACAAGACCCATTTTGGGTATCAGGAGAGGCATAACCCAAATTTGGGTATTCTCTCTCCTTGAGACCTATTTGCAGTGAGTGTTGTCTTTTAGGTCTTGTTATTGGAGAAGACTAAAAATAGGTATGTAACTTTTTACCTGTAGCGCTACCCAAAGGACATATGGGTATTGTATTTTGGCTAACGATTGTTGGAGATAGTATAAACAAGGCCCAACTCAGCCAAAAACGAATAAGATTTGAATCTTGTGATTTAACTCACATAAAAGGACTTCCTACTGGTCCAACCGTGCTTTACCCAAACGGAAAATTTCCCGGAATCCGCCCACGAAGAAAATCTGAATCAAAAATCAACCAAAGCTCCCAACCCCGCCGTCCCCCGCCTCCACTCGCACTCTAGGGTTTTTCCCCGCTCTCCCGTTCCCCACCACTCCCGCTTTGTGCCGCGACGCTCCGACCATGGCGTGGGGGGAGGACGAGGCCATTGGCCCCGACGTGGCCTCGGCGGGTCTTCACGTCTCGGAGCGGATCGGCCGCGACGCCGCCGCGCAGCCCGACCTGGAGGAGGCCCTTGAAGCCTCGCGCTACGCGTCCCACCCCTACTCCTCGCACCCCAAGGAGGTAAGCTCCCACGTGACCTGCCGTCTACTGCGTGTGTACTGCTAGCCGCGCACGCTTGAGTCGTTGATCTGTGCCAGCATCCCTTTTGGGCGAATGTTACCGTTGTATTTGAGGGTTACATCAACTGTCCTGGGGGATTCGTGTCATTGTTTTCCCAGTGGAATGGTGTGGTGAGGAATCGAAAAATGAAGATGGAGAGGAAAACATGGCGAGCAGAGGTTTTATCTGTTTATTTCAAGCCACAGAAATTCTGGTGAAGTTTTTTTTTTGGTTGCTGCAGACCTGCAGTAGAATTTTTGGCTCATGTATTGCGCCATAGTAACTAGTAGTTTTGGGGCAAATTTCGGGATTGAGACTACAGGACAGAAGTACTATGTGTAACACGGTAGCAATTTACAATCTTGTATTCTTGTGACATACACTGATACACATGATTGACTAGCAGGATGTGAATCCTGAATCTTACATTAGAAAATGGTGAAAGAGTTTTTGATCTTTTAGGTTATGGTGAAACTTGGAATTGGGGCAAACAGGTGGAAATTAGCATAAACCGAGCAATGCTAGTTTTGCAACAAAAAGCACTCAGGAAGGTTCGTAGTTTAAACTGCCAGGCTCAACCTTGGCTTGTATGAGATCAGCAATGATGATGTTGAGCTGAAGACATGGTTGAACTAAGTTGTCATTTTTCAACCTTATTGATTATTGAAGAGAAAGTACTGTAAAGTTAAACCAAAATAGCTTTGTGTTCAGCTTTTCGGATTGGTGATATCATTCATTCAAGGGACAGATTCTTATAGTATTGCTAATTGAATCGAGGAGGTAGGAACTGGATATTTTGTTTGCTTTGGTTGGTTGACCATGGGTTGTAGTGTTCAGTCTTCACACTTTTTAAAGTAGATAGTTGTTTTTGGTTTTGCTTTGCACTTTTTGTTTGTTGGATTTGTGAAATAGTTCGTGTTTTAAGTTTTAGTTCTTAGGCTTAGGATGAAACACTGCGAACACATTGGTACATGTTGGAACTCTTTCTTGAATGCTGGAATTTTTTCTTTAAAAAAGAAGTTTTAATGACATTGGACATGATGGTCATGTTGCATGGTCTCAGAAATGCATTGCTGGACCTACTCTTCTCTACCATATGTGTTTATTCTGAGTTATACTTGAAGTTAATAATAAAATTGTTCCACTAATATTTTGAAAATGCACTTTTATGTCATCTTAATACATATTTTGTCTTGCCAGTGGCCTTCTTTGGTGGAAGTTGCAGAAACTCGTCAACTTCCTCCTATGGTGATTGAAAGATATAACACAGTTGCCGGTGAAGGAACAGCTCTTTGCGGGATTTTTTCTGACATACATCGGGCCTGGGCAACAGTTGACAATTCATTTTTCGTCTGGCGTTTTGATAAATGGTAAACCACTAATATTTGTTTTCCTTTTCTTTTTTACATGTGTGATTGGCCTTAAACTGTTAAAAAGGAGTACCCTTTTCAACGAACTTGATTCTTACTTGGTACTCAGATCTATCTCGTTCTCAATTCGTTGTTTCTGTGGGCGTGTTAGTTAGTCACAGCGATGTTGTTTTGTAAAATTGTTTATACAAGCCCATTATTATATTCCCATCTATTGTCTATTTTCATATTTTGTTTTGAATCAAATGATTGTATGATGTATAATGTGTTACTTCTGAACTTTTGACCATGCTAAATTTTTTTGTCCAACTGTACAGTGTGAATATTTTGTGGTGCATGGAAGCAGGGGTTGCCTTAGCACCCAGTTATCTCTGTCAAGCTTATTATTATCATGAAGTGATTCCCCTTTTAACATGTAGCGCATTTGGTCGGCGTTACCGTCTAGTAGGTCCAAAGATAACATCTTATCTTAGATAAAAACAGCAGAGTTGGGTGTAATAGCAGTTTACAAGTGATTCCACTTTCTCGTGAGTGGTCTAATGATACCTTTTCCTCAATGGAGACATGCCATCCTTATTGCTTATATAATTGTTTTTTTTCCTATTTCCCAGGGATGGGCAGTGCCAAGAGCATAATGTTGATGATCAAGCAATTTGTGCTGTTGGCCTTGCTAGGGCAAAGCCTGGGATTTTCATTGAAGCCATTCAATACCTTTTAGTTTTAGCAACTCCTGTTGAGGTAAGGATGATTATGGTTTCCCTTGGAATTGCAACACACATGCATACATTGAATGACACTTGCTAATCCAATTGATATATGAAGACGAGCAAAGTCTACAGTAATATACATTGCCTGCAAAATTCAATTGTTAAGTTAAAACACACTAAGCATTTGACACATTTCGGATTACTCTTCACAACATCCATTTTCTGTTTCTTATACCTAGCACACCAGGACTAAAATTTACAGGATGCTGAATCAAATTGTATCCTGGAGCTATCTGTAGTTTTAGATTTTTGTAGTGATATGACTGGTCAAGTGTTCAACACTGCAAGGAAGAGTGGACCATCGGATCCTTTCAGGGCATGCTTAGTTTCCTTGCCTTGCTTGACCTGGCCTCAGTAGTGGCTGGGTAACGAGTCAAGATAATCAAATTCATTTCTTACCTGCTAATCTTGCTGGGTAAGGTCTTGGCTAATGCAAGCACCCACTTTGTCTACTATGACATTGAAGCTTTTCCTAATAGTTTTCCTTATGCTTCTCATGTAATGAGACCATCATTGAATTTTGAGAGCATCTCAATCAGGAGACCTCAACTCAGGGCCCCTACTTTTGATTTGAGGGCTCCCCTACTCTTGAGTTTTTCCCCCCAATAGGAGCCCTCAACTCCATTCCAGTAGACACTGGCATATGGGACCTACTCGTCATTCGGCCACACCCATTGTTGTTCCAATTGACTGAGCTGGTGGGGGTGGGGGAGGGGATTGACTGAGCTATGGGGGCAAAGAGGATGGGAGGAGCACCAGGGAGCTCCGAAGGCACCCTTGGGAGATGGGGCTGAGGAGAAGATTTGGGGGCCTCCATAAAATAGGGACTTGAGTAGGGACTCTGTTGTATTAATTTTCTTTGGCACCAAAAAGTAGAGTAGGGGCCCTGTTTAGGGTCCATGTTGGAGATGCTCTAAAATATTGGAAAAGTACAAGCACAGGATCTTTGTCAAATGCATGGGCCAGCCATCAGTTTCGTCTTATCCTGTTTAGGTTTTGTGTAGCATTTATGAAAAGTTAATTGTTAGGTTAACAGTATGAAATACAGAATATCTTATGTTCAATAGAAATATTTAGCAACGGTTATACTGATGTATTACAGCAGATGACCATGCTTTGATATTCTTTGGGACCAGCAGAATATTAGCTAGTTGGCTGCTACTTCGGCAAGGACAGTCAGTAAATGCTGGATGAACATAATGAAGTCATGTAGCAAGTTTATTTAGTGGAGTGTCATGGCTTCAGTGCTAAAATTGCTTGTATGTGTCTTAGAAAATCTTCATACTTGATTGAGACATACATACATCATAGGAACTTTATTCCTTATCATGAAGTCCTTTCCCAATTTGGCTCTTCAATTATGTGTACATTGACTTACATCTGTTGTGCCAGCTGATACTTGTTGGAGTTTGCTGTTCTGCAAGTGCTGATGGAACGGACCCATATGCTGAGCTTTCATTACAACCTTTACCCGAGTACATGATTGCCACTGATGGTGTCACAATGACATGCATCACATGTACAGACAAAGGCCAAATTTTTCTAGCTGGTCGCGATGGCCATATATATGAATTGCAGTATACAACTGGTTCAGGTTGGCGTAAACGCTGCCGTAAAGTTTGTCTTACTACTGGTATTGGCAGCCTTCTTTCTAGGTAACTACTGCTGTAAGACCAGAACTGTGATGCTTTGCTTATCTGTATATATGTGGCCATCTGCTTGTCCAACCATCATGATTTTCAGGTGGGTACTGCCAAATGCATTCAAATTCTCAACCGTTGATCCAATTGTTGATATGGTCATGGATGAGGAGAGGAACACTATCTATGCGCGTACCGAGGGCATGAAATTGCAATTATTTGATCTAGGAGCTAATGGTGATGGCCCTTTGACAAAAATTGCTGAAGAAAAGAACATTGTTGATCCACGGGATGCACCCTATGGTGGTCGGAGGCCTAATGCGCGAAGAGCTGCACAATCACCAAAACCATCAATTGTTTGCATCTCACCTCTATCTGCTATGGAATCAAAATGGCTCCATGCTGTTGCTGTTTTATCAGATGGGAAGAGATTATTCCTCACTACATCCGGTGGGAGTGGTTCTTCTGTTGGATTGAACAGTGGTCTGCAGAGGCCAACCTGTTTAAAAATTGTTGCTACTAGGCCGTCCCCACCTCTGGGGGTTGGTGGTGGGCTTACATTTGGTGCTGTTTCTGCGGCTGGCAGAGCTCATCCTGAGGATCTAGCTTTGAAAGTTGAGTCTGCTTTCTATTCTGCTGGTGCTCTTATAATGTCAGATTCATCTGCTACAGCCATGTCATCTCTTCTGGCTGTGCAGAAAGATTCAGCTGCGCAGCTATCCCTTCCCAGTACCTTCGGAACAGCTTCTAGAACCTCCCGAGCTCTACGAGAAACAGTCTCTGCTTTGCCTGTTGAGGGTCGAATGCTTTGTGCCTCTGATGTCTTACCACTTCCTGATGCTGCTTACACGATGCAGTCTTTGTATGCTGATGTGGAATGCTTCACAGGTTTCAGAAAACCCTCTGAGAAGGCATGTATAAAACTGTGGGCAAAAGGAGATCTTCCTACCCAGCACATCTTGCCTCGGAGGAGGGTTGTTGTATTCAATACTATGGGTTTGATGGAGGTAATTTTTAACAGGCCTGTTGATATTCTAAGGAAATTGTTTGATGGGAACACCCTGAGATCACAAATTGAAGAATTCTTTAATCGCTTTGGTGCTGGAGAGGCTGCAGCAATGTGCTTAATGCTAGCTGCGAAGCTACTTTATGCTGAAGATAGTCTGATAAGCAATGCTGTTTCTGAGAAAGCTGCTGAGGCATTTGAGGACCCTGGGCTTGTTGGGATGCCTCAAATTGATGGCACCACTGCTTTATCTAATACACGAACTCAAGCTGGAGGCTTTAGTATGGGCCAAGTTGTTCAAGAAGCAGAACCTTTGTTTTCTGGTGCATACGAAGGCCTTTGTTTGTGCTCGTCAAGACTACTTTATCCCATATGGGAGCTCCCTGTTATGGTGATTCGAGGACCGGCTGGTACTAATAAACGCGAGGATGGCGTAATTGTTTGCAGGCTTTCAGCTGGGGCCATGAAAATTCTTGAGAGTAAGATTCATTCTCTGGAAACATTTTTAAGATCTAGAAGGAACAAGAGAAGGGGCCTTTATGGTCATGTTGCTGGTCTTGGCGATTCTGGTTCCATACTCTACAAAACAGGGCCTATTATTGGTCCTGGAGGGCATATCAATGGCAGGAGCCCATACAACTCCCAAATTCGAGATATGAACCCTGCAGACAAATCTGCATCAAATAAAAAGCCAAGGCTACTTTATACATCAGCAGAACTAGCTGCTATGGAGGTAGGTGTTAGGAATTACTCAGCAGAATTAGAGCATATTTAATTCTTTTTTTTTTCACCTGAACACATTGGATTAACAGGTGAGGGCAATGGAGTGTCTTAGGCGGTTGCTTAGGAGATCTGGTGAAGCACTCTTTCTGCTTCAACTTATTTGCCAGCATAATGTTGCCCGTTTGGCTCAGACGCTGGGCAATGATTTACGCAAGAAATTAGTTCAGTTAACATTTCATCAATTGGTATGTTCGGAGGATGGTGATCAGCTTGCAATGCGTCTTATTTCTGCACTCATGGAGGTAATACAGTCACCCTCATGTTCCTTACTCTTCCAGTATGAAAGCAGGGAAATCACAAGTGCAACATACGCATTCAGAATTCTCAACTGTTCCATATTAGGTCAGTTATTTTATATGATTTTTGCAGTACTATATTGGCCCAGAGGGCAGAGGAACTGTTGAAGAAATCAGTACGAAGTTGAGGGAGGGTTGCCCTAGTTACTTCAACGAGTCAGACTACAAATATTACTTGGCAGTGGAGTGCCTTGAGAGAGCATCTATGACTAATAACCCCGATGAGAGAGATATTCTTGCTAGAGATGCTTTCAACCTCTTGACTAAAATTCCAGACTCTGCTGATTTGAGTGCCATATGCAAGAGATTCGAGAACCTAAGGTTAGTGACTTCCTCTGATAACAAATACTGTATCTGGTCAGTCAAACATGTTTAACTTTGATAATCAGTATCTGAACTTCTATATGGATTGAAAACAGGTAGACTTTACTAGATGGACTTATACTGTATCTGTTCATTATGAAGACTACTTTCAGAATCTATACCTCTTTTCACTCAAGAGAATATTTTTTTTACAGTAGAATAAATTACACTTAGGACAAAACTAGATGGACTTGTATTTGTGATAGGAGTGGAAGTACTGTATTGTTTTGCAACCTAAAATCTAACAATCTTGATAACTTTTTTATTTTACATCTGTCAGCTGATATATTTATATATTTTTTGTTTGGTGTGGGTTTAGATTTTACGAGGCTGTAGTCCGGTTGCCTCTGCAGAAAGCTCAAGCACTTGACTCCAATGCTGATGTTATCAATGGTCAAATTGATCCAAGGCATCATGATACCATAATGTTGCAGCGTCAACAATGCTATGAGATTGTTATGAATGCTCTGCGGACTCTCAAGGGTGTCGGGCATAGTCGAATGCAAAGTGCAGACAAGTCATCTGGTCTAGCAACTGCTGTTGATCCAGCTTCTCGAAGCAAGTACATCAAACAAATTATCCAACTTAGTGTCCAATGGCCAGACACAGTTTTCCATGAGCATCTATACAGAACACTAATTGAGCTCGGTCTAGAAAATGAGCTTTTGGAGTATGGTGGTTCTGATTTGGTTTCTTTTCTGCAGAGTGCTGGTCGTAAGCATCAGGAAGAGGTGTGCCATAATTCCTGTTTTCCCACCAAAGTTGGAACTATGGATACATGATTAGTACTTTCATAAAAAAGGAAACCTTATCTGGCCTGTCACTGTGTTGGTGATCTTATCCTATTTTGGTTTGCCCATTGACATACAATTAAATAATTTGGGCTGTTGGTTGATTTAATTCTGTTGTCCCAGACGAATCCTAAGCACCTGCCATTGATCATGGTGTGCGCTTGTTGAAAATTACCATCATTTCTTGTGTAGTTGGCCTGGATTTTATGTTTATACTCCTACTCCTTTATCATAACCTAGTAACCTTATATGCTTATTACCCGTACTAGATCCCATAGCCCATGCATCTTGACAATAGAGAAACAAAACTATTAGTATGCTTTCATGTGTTTTTTTTTCTTCACGTAAACAAAAGAGTTGCTGGATTTGATCAGGTTTTCCTATAGCATGCCTATCAAATACTCTGCTGATCTGAATTTTAATACCATGTACTGGTTGTAGCTGATAGGCGAGTTATTTTGCCACAAATATCTGAGAAGTGCTTCCTAGATACTGGCCATTTGATTACAGAAATACCTTTCATGTCACTAATCTTTCCAAGTCAGTATTGTTCATGCATCATCTTTAGTCTTTATCATGTTATCTGAGACTGAGATGTTATTCCTGACTATCTATTTTTACCTGTATAAGGTTCGGTCAATTTCTTCAGTTACATCTGGAGCTGCTAAGTTGCATGATTTAGGTGCACCTATCTCGACTAGTCAAACAAAGTATCTTGAGCTCCTAGCTAGGTACTATGTTCGCAAGGGGGAGCATATTGCTGCTGCCAGGATGTTGTTAATATTGGCAGAGCGACAGTGCTCCAATTCCGAAGAAGCTCCAACTCTTGACAAGAGGTCTCTGGATTTTGAACCCTTATTTTGTTTAATTTTATAAATTTCATAATTTATATTCATCATTTGTATGGACTAACAGTATAAATTTACTTTTGGAATCCAGGTATGAATATCTCAGAGATGCAGTGCTTCAGGCCAAAAGCGCAGGCATCTCTGCTGATTCGTCTAGAAATCCTATTGATAGTAGCACAGTGGATTTGCTTGAAGGCAAACTTGCCGTGCTACGCTTCCAAATGCAAATCAAACAAGAATTGGAGCTCATGGCTGCGCGGATTGAAAATATTCCAAGCAGTTCTGAATCACCTAGTGTTCCATTCCCTCGGGACAACATTCTTGCCGACGCAGAGACTGCTAAGGCTGCTAAGGATAAGGCAAATGAACTATCATTGAATCTCAAGAGTATCACTCAACTGTATAATGATTATGCTGTTCCATTTGGTCTCTGGGAGGTATGCTTTTTCTTTGTATCATAGAACTTACTTGGTCTTGCTTTTGTCAGTTTAATATGCTTTGCTGTGTCTCAATAATTTTTATATTCTCAAACTATGTATTAAGCTCTTCCATAAAACTCCTACTACTATGCATAATAGCAAAGCTTATGGACATGCAATATTTTAAAAATATTGTTGAAATAAGAGATATAATAGTCAGATGAAACTTGAAACAACAGGAATAATCAGCTGTGGCGATAACGCTACCTAGGAGGCAAGCAGGATACTGAGTTTGACAGAAAATCAATAGGGAGATTCTGTGAGTTGGGATTGGTGGTACTTGGGGACTGTTAGAAGTCAACTTCTCTCTCCGATAAACTTAATTTCGAAAGGATTTTTTTACCTGTGGGACCAATGCTTTTGAGGTGCGGCGCTCGACCCCCTTCACAATGCCGCGTTTGTGGCGGACGCCTAGGCGATGCCAAACACACATCGTATGGTGTTGTATGCTAGAATGTTATATACTAGTGCAGCACATACATATCTCGTTTGTGCAGGCACACCATGAGCAAAAGCAGAGCAGAGTGCAGAATAAATATTCAGAGCAAGGGAGGAGGCAGGGACAGGCATGCCGCATGCAGCATGAGCATACAATATTCAGATCAAAAGTAGAGCTGCAGAGAACGAGGCATACTATATTCAGAGCAAAAGCAGAGGAGGCAGGGGAGATACCAGGCGGAAGCGCAGAGACGAGAGTATGAGACATGTGAGCAGCTGTGGACGGGCGGATGGCCGATGGAGGTGGAGACTCGAGGTGGAAGAGCAGGTGCGAACTTCGAAGATTCGAGTCGGAGATGCAGGGCTGGCTCCGCGTCAGGGGCGGCTGGCCAGTGGACGAACAGAGGAGCAGCCAAGCGGACGCCTGCCGCTTGCCGCCTTCTCTCTTCCTGCCGCTTCTCTCCTCTCCCCTCACCTTCACTCGCGGCCGCGGTAAAGGCCTCGCGTGGTAAATTTCTCGCGCGCCGCGCGAAGGGCCTATCTACTTCCCGTGCCCCCCTCCCCCCCACAGTTCCCGCGCGGTCGATTTCCTGCAGACTCGTGGTCGATTTCCCGCAGGGCTGCAATCTTTTGGTGCCCTTACCCCGCGAACTAGCATGCGGCGTCCGTAGCAGGGCTGTAGGCGTCCGCCCGACGCCAATCTACTCCTAGGCGACACCTAACTCGATTAAGCGGATGCCATACCAGTGCATGTCGTGGCACCCCCGACACCCAGGCCCTCTACCATGCCTTGTCACCTAGCCAACGACTCAAACAATGTGTGGGACTTAGGCACCTAGTATGTATTCTTGTCCTTAATTATTATAGTATTCGGTGCATCAAACCCTGTTGTAACTATACACAGGTAGGACAGAAGGTTTCTAAATTAACTCTACACAATTAGAACCATAACTGGGGTCAGGATATGAATTCTCAACATAATCAATCTCCTGAATCTAAGTTTTAGACAGTATTGCCGTTGGTACTAGGAGTTCCCTGTATCTACCTAATCTTGCATCTATATTGGGTTATTAGCAAATGATTTCTCTTAAAAAGACTTGGAATTTTTTTTTGCTAGGTTTGCCTGGAAATGCTGAGCTTTGCTAATTACTCTGGAGACACTGATAGCAAAATTGTTCGAGAAATTTGGGCTAGACTCCTTGATCAGACACTTACAAAAGGTGGTGTTGCAGAAGCATGTTCTGTGGTGAAAAGAGTAGGCTCGAAACTTGATCCTGCAGATGGAGCTTGTTTACCTTTAGATATAATATGCCTTCATCTTGAGAAGGCTGCATTGGTAATGTGTATATTCTGTATTTTCCGTACGTGCATACTTGAGACTAACTGTGAGAGCATTCCACTGTGGTACTCATTATCCTGCTCTTATCTACAGGATAGATTAAGTTCAGGAGAAGAATTAGTTGGTGATGATGATGTTTCAAGAGCTCTTCTTGGTGCCTGTAAAGGTCTTCCTGAACCTGTACTTGCTGTATATGATCAACTGTTATCTAATGGTGCAATCATACCCTCACTAAATCTGAAGTTGCGCCTGCTGCGATCAGTTCTTGCAATCCTCCGTGAGTGGGGGATATCTGTCGTTGCACATAGGCTAGGCACCACAAGTGCTGGGGCTTCATTCTTTCTTGATGGAACATTCTCAATGAACCAAACAGGGACTGCAAATCAAGGTGCTCGAGATAAAATAATTAGTTTGGCGAACAGGTAAGTCTAAACGTTAATAACATTTACATTTATGATTCTCTTCTATCTGGACTACTACTGTTTCATACAAATGTGCTTTTATCAATTGTTTGAGTGAAGACAAAATAAAAATTGTTTGAACGCTGTTAAATCCTTAAAAAATTCATCGCATTGTTCCACTACTTGACTTACTTTTATTTTGCTATGTGAACCTTGCTACCACCTCACACATCTATTAGACCATTCTCTTACATTGTATTGCAATTTCAGGTACATGACTGAGGTGAGGCGATTAAACCTTCCACAGAACCAAACGGAGGATGTCTACCGCGGTTTCCGTGAACTTGAGGAGAAATTACTATCTCCTTATTAGGCAATTTTCAGTTGGTCCTCAAGATGGTAAAGGATGATCCTGCATCTGTTGTACCACAAACCAAGGAATAGAGTCGAGGGCTTCTGGATTCACCTTAGCATGATATCTATTGTTCCTTACACTTATCTGCAAGAACCCAAGGCTGCTTTAATCATTATTAATCAGAGGTTATCCATGACAGTGTGCAGCCTTCTTTTATTTGACTTCGAGCCAGTATGAATTACAGAGCTCCCGATGTGGAAAATTGTCTGTGTTCGTTACTTGCTAATCTAGTGGTAGATGCTGCTGATTCTGTTTTACCTGAATTCGGGAAACAACTAGAGAACTCAGGCCGGACTTTGAACCAGAACGAAATTTAGCTGTTGAATACAAGTTGGTTTTCATGTTGGAAATTGAAATTTATTATGTACCATGACATTGTACAGTTGGATAGTAGATTATCATAGTGTTGTAAGCTTTATAGCTTATGTGTTTGTTGTTATCAAGGTATCATTTCAGTAGCTGAAAAAGTAAACGTTAGATTGTCAGAAATGTGGAATTCTAGGTCCTTTTTGTTCCACCTGCTGGTTTTCGTTTTCCTCCTTTGCTTTTTCACGTTTTGCCGGCCCGTGCAGAAATGACAGGTTGATTATAGATTAATGCTCGTGGATAGGATATTATCGGTTGGGTTCTCTAAAAGTGTGATGCTGTCCAATATGGCATGGATGCAAATAACATCAAGGCTATTCCCGACATTGTTTTATAATGTGTTTCAAGCAGATGAAGTTGGCCGACAAGTATTTCCTCCGCACTACTTGAGTAGTTCCTCTGGTCTAAAGCTTGTTTTACTTGACTGCTACAAGAATCATCTCCCCGAGCTTACCGTCTCAACTACCAGTATAAGAATAATAATCTCCCCGAGCTTACCGTCGGTATTGAACACGTGACCAAGGAATTGAATCGGTGAACTATGCATGTTTATTGCAAGGAAAATTTAGCTGCGGAACGCTGCACTTTCGTTGTACAACACTAAATTCTTCGTTGGACACTGCACAGTGTACCTAGAGCAAATAACAATAGTACAGTGTCCTGCCACCAATTCCATGAATGTTGCAAAGGATACAGTATCCTGCCGCCAATCTATATCTCTTATATAGATAAATCCCACTAGCTAATTCTCTTGACATGCAAAGCATCCACATCATCATCCACTAGAGCATCCCACTAACTATTTTCCACTAGCTAATTCTCTTGACATGCAAAGCATCCACATCATCATCCACTAGAGCATCCCACTAACTATTTCTCTTGTCATGCAAAGCGTCCACATCAACATCCACTAAATCATCCCGCTAATACATTACCCCACCATGCAAAGTGTTCACATCATTATCCACTAATAAATCGAACTAACACATATCATTTATCCGGTATCTATGTTATTCACATTAGCAAACCACATCATTTTCTAACATATATTTAGTTGTCCATGCTAAAATACTAAAAATCATCCACTAACATATATTAGGATAATATAGTTTTATCGGTAATTCCCGCAGCAACGCGCGGGGCATTCTCCTAGTTGCGGATTGTGGTGACTGGTGAGCACTCTTTAGTCTTTACAAATGGTTCGTGAAATCTGCAAACTGATTTACGCAGAATCAGCCTACTGGCTCAGTTCAAAGGATCCTTTGCTCCCTTTACTGCAAAAGTCAATTTGAAAGGCACATGCAGAGCAGCAGAGGGAAAACATCGCTTCTTCACCAGGCCATTGATCCGGTCCATGATCCTAACGGCGGACATGTTGTCAGAAAGAAATTGGCTTTGCAATCCAGTTTGCCTTCAGTGCTCATTGTCCCTTTGTGCACGAAGTTCGGCTGCATGTGCGGAATTGGGCTGGGGAATGCTCGCTATGAAAAAAAAAAACAAATGACACCGTTCTAATGTGATACGCAAAATATTTACTTTGCTGATAAAACATGAGGAATGATGCTGGAAAAGTGTAAATGCAATTGAGCATACCTTAAAAGGCAGATTAAGAAAGGTCTTCCTGCAGAAAGTTGTTGCTGAAGCAGAAAAACATGTAGACAAAAATGAAGTACAATCTGCACATGTTGGAATCTCACAGATGACACAATGATTCTTTGGTCACTGTCATAATTGGGAGCACATCCAAGTGCCTGTTTGGATCAGCTAGGGCTAATTTCTCATTGGGGCTAAAAATTCGCCTAAATTGCTAACAGTTAGTTGTAGGCTTGGCTAACAAATTGGCCCACCTGTTAGCCCCCCTGTTTGGATATGCTAGGGCTAATTTTGGCTAATTCTTAGCAGCAGACAATTATGCCTTGGTATCCAAACAGGCCCTAAGGCAGATCTGATTTGCTTCCATCTTCGATGTGCATACCTTGACCCTTTGAAACTAACCATTTATCTACAAGTATCATGATATCTGAAGAGATTCTTCCATCTTTGGACAGCTCCTTAGTTGCTTTATTTATTAAGCCTACCATTTTGAAATGATTACTGTGCACCACGTCTTTTTGGAGAACGACTTTCAAAAGCTCACATCCTTTACTGGCCTGTCCCTGTGCTATCAGCGAATTTGTTAAATTTAATAGGGAAAAAATATCCAAGTCAAAACATTTTGTCTTCATCTCTTCATAGTAGTTCACTGCAGTCTCCGTTCGACCACACTTGCACAGTCCATTAATAAAAGCAGTATATGCTATCTCATTTGGCGAACAGCCTTTTTCGCTCATTTTGCACCACAGAATAATGGCTTCATCAGGTCTTCCAGCATTACAGAGTCCATCTAACAAACTTGTATATGTAACAACTGTTGGTGGCTTCTCTTCATCAATCATTTTATATACGCAACTGATTGCTTTGTCAATCTTTCCAGACTTGCACCAAATATCAATCATAAGATTGTAGGTAACTACAGAAGGAAACAGACCCTTACTCAACATTTCTTCCATGATTTCTTGCGCCTCATCAAACTTACCAGCTTTCCGGAATCCATTTATCAAGATATTATGTGCCACCACATCTGGAAGATAACATTTGGAAGAAATGTCACGGAAAAGCCCTAATGCATTTTCTGTCTCTCCAATTTTACACATGCCATTCATGGCAGCAGAGTACGTGACAATGTCAGGAAGAAAACCTAATTTTAACATTTCATCGAGAAATTGCAAGGCTTCTGTTATCCTGCCACTGAAACAAAGCTGTTGCACCATCTCTGTGCAGTTCTTAATCCATGGTTTGTGTGAGCTTGTCCGCATCTCCCTCAGCAGATCAGCGGCAGCACTGGTATCTTTTCTTCTACAAATACCATAAAACAATGAATTATATGTGAACTCGGAGGGTTTCAAATCAAGATCCTTCATTTGGTTGAATATCTCATATGCTTCATCTAGTCTATCTGAATTGCACAATTCAAGTATCAAATCATTAAACATCAAAAGCTTTCCCTTGCAACCAAGGCCAACCATGTCCTTTGTGAGAGCCAAAGCCAGATCCAGCTTCTTAACCTTACAAAGGCCGCACACGACAATGTTAAACGAATCAGAGTTTGGTTTAACATCTTCACTGATAACAACAATATGCACACCAACAGTATCATCGTCACTACCCCTCTGACCACCACGCACCATGGAGCTGAGCAACTGAGATGCTGCTTCTACCTCTCCATGGTTAGTAAGACCTTCAAGAATCACATTATATAATAGGACAGCACTCCCGGGTTTCAGATGCACTGCATTTTCATTGATGAATGGGCCAACAGTAGAGAAATCTCCTTGTCTACAGAATGCCTCAATCATCTTCTTGAGCAAGCGGACATCAGGTGTGACCCTGTCCCTCTTCATATCCTCGTACAATTTCACAGCCTTCCCCATCTCGTTTCCATCACACAGCCCCTCAATTAACACACTGTACATCGCCAAATCCACACTGAATCCATAACTGGCCATCTTATCAAACATATCCATGGCCACATCAACCCTCCCCTGCCTGGCAAACCCATGTACTAGAACGGTCAATGTCTTCTCGCTTGGTTGCATGCCAAGTGCCTCCATCCTCCCAATCAGCTCAACCGCATCCTCCACCTTTCCCCACTTGCTGAACGCCACAGCAAGCATCGTCAACACGTGCTCATCCACCCAGGCCCTCTCGCTCATTCTCTGTAACACGGCGCTCGCGTCTTCAGGACGCCCCGCGTTGCAATAGCAATTTAGGAGCGAGGTGAGCGTGTACCTGTCGACGCTCTCCTCACCGCAACTCGCCACCATCTCCTGCAACCGCGCCTCGGCGTCTTCCGCACGGCCGGCCTTGGCGAGCGCGTCGAGGAGGCAGTTGTACGTGTACGAGTTTGGGGCGCAGCTGAGCGTCGTCCTCGCTGCATCAAAGACGCGGGCAGCGGTGTCCGGGAGGCCAGCCGCGCCGAGGCGGCGGAGGAGGAACCCCAGCGCGCCGGGCGTCATGGCGCAGCGAGAGGCGAGAGCTTCGGTGGCGAGGCGGTCGAGGTGCGCGCGCTGGTGCGGTGGCAGGAGCGATGCCATGGCGTTGAGGGAATAGCAGGAGTGGCGGAAGCCCGGCTGCTCGGCGGCCCAGCGGAAGAAGTCGAGCGCGTGGCGCCAGGACGGCAGGCGGAGGATGACGGACTCTGCTGCAGGCGGCGTGAGGTACGCCGCGAGGCGGCGGAGGCGCGCCGCGTCACGGGTGGCGCGCGGGCGGGAGAATTCGTCGAGCAGGTGGTGCGCGAGGAAGCCTGGGGATGAGGGCGTGGGCGCGGCCGGCGGAGCGCCGGCGGTGGTGGTGGCGAAGGATTGGAGCAGGAATAGCGACGAGGGCGCGCGGCCGAGGCGGCCTAGAGACATGGGAATGGCCGGTGGCGAGCTTGGCGGGGCCTTGGGCGGAGTGGCGGCAGGAGAACTGTGGCTGTGGGACTGGGGCTGGTTTCGGATTTGTCTGTGGAACTGGGAAAAAAAAACTGGAATCCTAAACTAGCCTTAAACTAGCTTTGTTTAGATGCAAAAAGTTTTTAGATTTTGACACTATAGCATTTTCGTTTTTATTTGATAAATATTGTCTAATTATGGACTAACTAGACTTAAAAAATTCATCTTGTAATTTACAGGTAAACTGTGTAATTAGTTATTCTTTTTATCTATATTTAATACCTCATGCATGTGTCGCAAGATTCAATGTGACGAGAAATCTTTTAAAGTTTTGGGTTTTTGGGAAACAAAGCCTTTATGTTCCAGGTATCCCGGCATTTTCTTTTTGATTCATCAGTACATGGCTTTGACTTTGAGGTTTCTATAGAGAAGTGCCTTCCCCGCCGCCGCCATGTCCTCCGCCGCCGCCCGAGCCCTCACGTCGGTCTCCCGCGCAGCCTTCTCCTGGAAGCCGGTAAGTCAGCGACGCTCTAGTGTTTGAAAACATTTGTCTGAAACTCCGGCAACCTAAGCCCTCCTCGGCCAGACGGGGCGCCCGCAGCAAACGCTGGCGGCGGCAGTGAGCAGGTCGGGCGTGGGGCTCCACTCGGGAGCGCGCGTCACCGCCACGCTGTTCCCGACGCAAGCTGGCGAGGGTAGGTATTTCCTCGTGGAGGGTGAGGAGGAGGCGAAGGTGGCGGCAGAGGTGGGGAACGCCGAGCCACGGTCGCAGCTCTGCACGACGCTTCGGCGAGGCGAAGGCGCCCACACGCGGGTCCGGACGGTGGAGCACCTTCTCTCGGCGATGGAGGCGCTTGGCGTCGACAATTGCCGTATCGAGGTTAGCGGCGGTGACGAGGTGCGTGGATGTTTGCTCATTTCCCACCTTGTTTTAGTTCCCTACTTCCAATGTTAGTAATACCTTAGGTGGGAAGGTGTTGAGTTATCGTTGTCTTTTCGATTTATGTGAAAGTGCTTAAGCAATGCCAGATTCCTTTGCTTGATGGATCAGCGCAAGAGTGGGTAGAAGCAATACAAAGCGTTGGCTTGTGTGCGGCAGAGGATGCCAATGGGCTAAAGTTGGATAAACTGGCGCCTGAAATTCATGAGCCTGTTTACCTAGGGAAAGATGATTGCTTTATAGCTGCATTCCCTAGCTCGCAAATCCACATCACCTATGGCATTGATTTCCCAAAGGTATATTCATCTCTTCCTTTTGAAATCAGAAAAAGCTAGTTCACTATGGATATGAAACCGGATCATGTCTTATGGCCAAGTGATGCATTGTTTATAAAATTATCAACAACATTAGACTATTATATGGAATAGACAAAGAGGGTGAGTTCTTCAGTCAGACAGTCACTATAAATTTGAATGCAGATAAATGTCAACCCAAATTGAATTTTTTGGATCTGATTTTGTTCTATGTTCATGTTTGACATGATTTAGTTGGAGCCCATTGCATTCTTTTGATATCCATGTAGTGGCTGCCTTTTCAGTTTGCACGTGTTTTATGGCATAGGCCAAGGCAGGATTTGTCACATCACCAATATATATCATACTCTGTTGCTATTTTTTTACTCTCAAACATGCAAGAGAGCTGTGTATCATACTCTATTGCTCATACAAATAATGTGCACAGGAACATGAGAATTAAGGCTAAACATTTCTGTTTATAAGTTGTTTAGGCTTAGCTTTGTTCTTGTTAATGTTATGGCCATCAATTGTTCTTTATGGAAGAAGGAAGAAGTACTAGTATACTAGTATCTTTCTTTTTGTTAGTAAATTGTCCATGCATTGGTTCAGTCTGATACCTTGTGTTGTGCTTACTATATGACATCTAGTGTCATATTTTGTAACTTTAAACTGCTTTTGGACTACTATAATTTTGAAAAAGTTTCAGACTTGTATGTAACTTGAGCAAAGTGTGCATCTATTGCAGGTGCCAACGATTGGGTGTCAATGGGTTTCTACATTCCTGGATGAGAATATATACTCAAGCAAGATTGCACCTGCAAGAACTTTCTGTATATTTGAAGAGGTTTACTCGTACATCTAGCATATGTTTTTCATCACTTCTGTCTTCTTTCAGTAATATGCATTTGCATTCTCTCTCTCTCTCTCTCATAAGATTACATTACCTGCTACTATCCTGTATTTACAACTGTTTGGGTCCACATTTACATGTATATTTTACTTGAGAAAACCTCCTTATGTAGGAGTATCTCCAGGAGTTCGGTAAAACAACTCCCTATCTTAATCTTTTAACAAAAAGGGAAAAAAGTCTCCAACAGTTTGGTGAAAGAGCTCCATAAAATAAAAAAGTTGTCAAATATCGTTCTCAACTCATAGATTTTCAAAGTCGAGAGAACTCCCTATCTCTCCTCCATGGGAGCTTTTTACCTGTATGCCATTATAAAAGATTGACCAAACCACCATGCCATTAAAAAGTTGTTTCGCACCGCTGTGCCCAACTTCATCTTCGACTATACCCGTGTGCCATTCCGTCCCCATTCCGTTTGTTTTTTGACGTTTAAGATGTCTGGCACGTGGGTCCAGGGTAGGAAAATGTCATTTTTGCCCTTCTTCCCCTCTCGGGCTGGACGGCACCGAGCAGAGCGCGCTGAGCGACGACGTCGCGGCGCCGGCGGGGGTGCCGCTCCGCGACTGCTCCTGGCTCGCGATCGGCGTCATCTCCGTCCCGACGTCGCGCATCGACACGGACACGGCCACCGCCGGCACCTGCGAGTGGTCGAGCGACACCGGGCGGCGCTCGTCCAGCATCCAGTTGTACACGCGCACGGCGCCGCCGTGCGCAACGCAGCACCCGCCGTCGGGCGACGAGCGGATGGCCGTGCTGTCCCCGGGCGCGCGCCCGGGCACGGACGCGGCAAGGCGGAGGCGGTCGCTGTCGAACGCGCCCCACCGCGCGGTGCGCACGTGGACGAGCAGGCCATAGTAGAGCGCCTCGCGGTAGAGCAGCTTCTCCGGGAGGTGCGGGGGCACGTGGAGGCTGCACATGCGGAGCAGGTCCAGCGGCACCGCGAAGCAGGCCGGGTTGCGGTCGACGAAGTACTCGGCCACTCCGCCGCCCGGGGACGAGGAGGAGACGTTCCAGGAGGCGTCGAGTAGCGCGCCGAGCATGGAGTTCCGGCCGGCGTTGGCGAGCGTGGTGGTGGTCGTCTCGAACAGCTGCCCGCCCACGTTGAACTGCACGCGCCCGTGTTAGCATGGAGTCCCGGCCGGCGTTAGCGTGGTGGTTAATCATTGCATATGCAATTGGTTTTGAATTAGTTGACATCTGATCCTTCTAATCGGCATCATGCTAGCCTATACTACATCTGCTATGCCAATTAATATTTGTTGGAGTTTGATGTTTGATAACCCTTTTCCTCCGTTGCAACACAGGATTTAATAGAGCATTGTCATATTATTACCAATATTAATTTATTTATATAAAATAAATTATAAAATAGAAATCTATCAAAACATATATCTTTTCGTAGCTTATTTCTCCTGTGGCAATGCAGGGCATGTTTTGCTAGTATGAAACTTAAGAAGTATAATTTATTTCATGATGACTTTGGCATCCATAATTTAAGACAATGACGGCAATAATTTGATAATGTTTTGGTCAAAATAAAATAATTTGACAATGTGCCATTGGAGAGACTAGATTTGTCAGCATAAACATGAAAGAAGAGAATTCAATTCGACAAAGAGTAACCATTTGCCATGGAATAACAAGCTGCAAATGACAAGCTTTTCTAACAAGCTGCAAATATTCCAAAAGAAAATGCATGGCAGTGCCTACTACACCGGATCCTTTTCTATTTTTGGTAGTAAATCATTAAATTTTTGCCGGTATATGAAGGTGTCTTCTCGATGGGTCGGTCCAGGTCCATGGCAGTGCTGCCAGCAGCACCTTCCTCCTCATGTCGACCTGGATCATCCATGCGTTTTGGTCCCCGCGATGGCTCCTGCCGACCTTGAAGCAGACGACGTCAGGGTTGTCCAAGCTAACGACGGGGGACTGCAGGTGCACGTGTGGGAGACCCTCATATCCCGGCATCGCCCAGAGCTCCTCACAGTCAGAGGCAGCAGCAGCAAGGCACCTTCGTCAGTGGCATTGGGGACAAAAATTTGTTTGTTCTCAAGACCAAGTGGCCCAGGGGTATTGAAGTCTATTGCCAGGCCACTTAACTGCCGTTAGGCTTCAAAATGGACGGAATGGCACACGGGTATAGTCGAAGATGAAGTTGGGCACAGCGGTGCGAAACAACTTTTTAGTGGCTTGGTGGTTTGGTCAATCTTTCATAATGGCATACAGGTAAAAAGCTCCCTCCATGGACCTGTTTTCATGGTACTTCTTGTGCGAGAGTTCGTTTGTGCCATGAGATATATTGTTGGCTTGATCTATTTCGCCGGCGGCCATCGGTCCGACCGCCGCTGCCCTTCGGCTCCGAGGCCACTGGTACGTACCTGTCCTCCGCCCTTGCAGCCTTGTTTTCACAGTTGTGTGCCTGATGGTGGCATGGAGTAACAGTCAGATGCATGGCCAGGCGCCCAGGCCATTGCTGAGGCTGCTCTGTGGTTGCAACAGGTGCAGCTCTGCGGTTGCAACAGGTGATGGTCGCCGGTGCCCGGCAGAGGACTCACACGCGGAGGGACGAAAGCGCGGTGGTAGTGTGTATGGATTAGCTCCAAACCGATCCGAAAATAAATCAGACGTGGACCGTACTTTAGATTTTAGAAAGTTAAAATAGAAAACTGTTGGAGAAGGACAAAATATAAGGTTGCTATTTCTTTTATTAGCTTGCTAAATCGATTAGTTTAGCAACTAAATTATACCAAACTCCTGGAGATGCTCCAAGTTACTTACGTAGGCACGTAGCACATGGTTAATGCTAATTTACTTAGTCATGAACTGATGATTTCGGGATACATGGCTTTATATTCATTCTCATCTTCTAGGGTACTCTATAACAATTGCATTATTAGTCATGAATCATACATACATAGCGACTGACTTCTGCTTGCTGCATTTTTGAGTTCAACAGGTTGAAAAAATGCGTGCTGCTGGACTCATCAAAGGAGGGTCACTAGAAAATGCTATGGTTTGCAGGTGAAGAACAATATGCTGGAAAATGTTACTTGTTTATTTAATGTTGTGTAGAACTGCCTATTAGAGGTATCCTAGCTGGCCAATTTATTGAAGGTTTATATTCTTCTGGATCTGCTGTCATATTGTGGATACAAGGCAATCCACAGTTCAGACTTATTTCAATATCAGTAGTGCAACTACAGCATTAACCTTTAGTTGGTTTATTTCTTAAAGAGTATTATTTCTTAAATATCTTATAACCCAGATGAAATTTGTTATTAGAGTATAGTATTGATCTTTTGTATCGAATCATTAATAATTTATATGAACAGGTACTCTGAACTTTGGATAAGTTTATTTTAGTAGGAGCCTTTTTTCTGTACTTTCAAGAGAACTGTACGCGGTGAATGGCATCTTTTGCCTTGACTAGTTTAATATGAATACGTACTGCTGTTACATAAATCATCAAGTCAGCTAGTAGTTGACCATCCAGTGGAGTGCATTGTGCCACGTAGTTCAACCAGCAGGACCATTGGGACTGTTGCTTTCTCTATTCCTTCCTTTCAAAACTTTGTGCCTTGATGATGTTGCGGCTTATGGGCTGGAAATGAAACTGTTGCATTATTTGAATTCTGTATTTTCTCTCAACTATATCAGATAATTGTATACTGCTTGTTTGGTAATTTGGCAGCATATCTGGTGGTTGGCTGAATCCACCACTGCGGTTTGAGGATGAACCTTGCCGCCACAAGATTTTAGATCTTATTGGTGACTTCTCGCTGTTTGCACAGAATGGTAACCAGGGTTTTCCAATTGCTCATATAATTGCCTATAAGGTACCTTCTTTATTCAACTTACTACTGTCTTGTTATGTGTGTTATAAGTTAACAACTGCCTCATAAGTTCCTTTCCTTTACTTAAAAAATAAAATCATAGAATAGTCACCTCTTTAAATTCCAGGTTCATGCTCTTCTTCTCACTAGTTAGGGCAAGTACATAGCTACATGTTAGCGTCTCATACTCCGCCTCATGCAGTGCCACACATGATTTAATGATGTGTAGGAAAGAGAGAGGGGAGAGAGAAAGAGGTTGTTGTTTAGCAAAACAACCGCCTCATGAGCTAAAATTTAAGATTATGAGACAACTATTGTATTATTATTATATGAGTTGTTTTGATCATGCAACTCACAACTTTACATTTATTGTATGCATAAAAGAATTGCGAGTTACCACGAGACAGCTTAAAAGACAACCATTGTACATATTTATCTATTAAGTCATTTTAAAATTATGTGGCACTACATGAGACTGTCTACAAGAAAACACCAATGTACTTGCCTTTAGTCCTTGAAACTTCTGCATTTTTGTTTCATTATTTTTTTTATTTTCGATCCTACATGTTCACCGTTTTTGAAATTACTGATCAGTCAAACTGTTGGTTTTCGTTTACTGATACATATCTTCTTGATCATGCGATAACTAATAAAAAGCTTGATTTTCACCAGATCTTGGTAACATGTTGGTGGTCATTTTGTGTTGATTTCTCACACATAAAGTGATACATGTGACTCTGTTCATTTTATTTATTTTTTGTAAGTTGGTGTCTCATTTGAGGGGGTTTCATTTTGACCGTCTCGCCTTTTATAGTTTTGGCTGACTAGTTCCTTTATAAAGTTAATTTTCAATCCCATTTGCAGTGGTAGGTAAAAAGATCATGTAGTTCATGACAGTGAATACACCAGACACCGACTTCGTATACCGTTAATAGATTTTCAATCCCATTTGTAGTGGTAGGTAAAAAGATCATGTAGTTCATGACTGTGAAAACACCAGACAGTGACTTCATATACCGTTAATAGATCAGAGACATAGTAAAAGTTAGGCCATTATTATAGTTATCCAAAAGGGTACATCAATAACAAAGAGTACCGTTACTGTGATTTCAACTAAAGCCTTGGAAGTTACATTGACACTCATTATTCTGATGTGACCTTATGCTTATGCTGCAGCCCACCTGCTTTTTTGTTGTTGTTTTGTTTTGTTGGCGCATCACAAGTTAATGCTTTCAAGGAAGCAACATGTGGTTCTGAGATAATAGTGTTTGTCTGAGGCCATAGCATATTCTCTGCGCACCCTTTTTGTGCAAGAAGATCCTCTGTCTAAGAGAAACAGATTGTAAATTGATTTCCTTGTTTTTCCTTCTACTTTGCTGTCTTGTTTATGCTAATCGTTGGAGCTCTCTTGTGGCACCTGAACCTAACTTTTTTTTCCTTTTATGTGACAAAGGCTGGTCACGCGCTGCACACTGATTTTCTCAGCCATCTGTCTGGAAAGAACACTGTGGACCAAGAACAACTTGCTGGGCAATGTTCAAATATATGCGGCTCCTATTCATCGTATGTTCGGTAGTGGTTAGAAAGGCACATTTCAGGACAAGCACCCGGTGACCCTTTAGATTGGTAGGGTTCTATTGTGGACATTTCCCTTCAGATTCGTAGGCTGCACCAGCAAACTCTTTGCCTTTCAGAAAATTGATTTTGCCGACCCGTGTGGAGTTTGATAAAACTCTGTATGGAAGATCATTTTTTGTCCATCATACAGCACTTTTTAAGCTTGCAGATGCGGCCGGACCGTGTCTGTTCTTTTGGTAGCTGAACACAAGCTGGGGTTTGGACGCTCCGGCAAGCAGAATCTGCAGAGATCCCTGCTTCGGTCCGGTTGCAGAGCAGAAAAGCTGTCATGCCATATTGCCATCCAAGCAGTGGCTGTGGCTCGGGGGGTCGCCGGTCGCGACGTCGTGGTCGCCCCTTTTCCCCTGTGGATAACCACGAACAGCGTTGAGGTGGCACTGCGACGTGCGGGTGGACGACTGGACCCGGAAAAGCGACGTCCTCGCCTCGCGCGCGTGGGAAAAATTTGCCCATGCGTAACGTAAGGAAGGCCGGCCGCATGGCGGCTGATGGAGAAAAGGCGACCGAAAGTGCACGCGCCCGCGGCCCTCGGAAGCCGCCGCCCGTCCGCCGCGCGGCTTCCTCCTCCTCCTCCTCCTCCTCCTCCCGCCGGCCTGAGTGCTCCACTTGGCAGTTGGGCTACTACGGGCTCAGCTGCTTCGTCCCCATTGGGCGGGCGGATGACTCGACTAGATGTTGCTGGAGCCACGGGGGTCAGAGATGGTGGTCCTGAGCTGACAGCCTGACACCCATCGCCATCTGCGACTAGGCGTCGTGGGCTCGTGGTCCGGCCCTACGGCTCTGTTGCGATCTGCCAGTCGGAAGCCGCGGCCGGCTCGAGCTGACGGTTACTCCCGTCTTTTACGGGCACACACAGCATGAGTTAATCAGTTTCATCTCACGCGACAGCGACAGAAAACGAGCTGCGTTCTGTTCTGCGAGGGCCGAGTACACGCCACTCGCACTCAGCACACACGTGTCGACTGGCTGGCTTGATCACGCGCTAATATAATCCGCTTTTAGCGGGACCGCGACCGTGCGTACGCAGAACGGCGTCGCGAAGCAGGAGTATCGCATCAACGGAAGAATAGCAGGCGGCAGAAGGATTGGGCCAAAAAAAAACGCAACATCAACTCCAAACCGCCAAACGAGCGTTTCCAAACGACGGGACTGGAGTAGCACTCCGGTAATCCGGGCTCCCGGCTCATCATAATCAAGTACATACGGCAGCTAACTTGCGCGTCACCAGCGGAGCCACTTGTGCGGCCGTGAGTGGCACGCACAGAAAGATTCGGCGTCAGGTGGGTTTGCCACGGCCACTGGCACTACTCTTGCCCTGGGCCCCTGGCCATTGGAAGCAGCCACAGACAGCCGGAGGGAGAGCCGTCTATCCTTTCTCGGGGGGGCGCAAAAAGAATTCGCGAAAGCCGAGCCCCCAGATTCCCTAGCATCCCGTACGCGCATCGCCACAGCCTCCGCCCTCCCCATCCTGTGCCGTCCGGGCTTTCCTGCTGCTGGGTGCTGGCACTGCTACGCACTCTCAACTAGAGATGAAAACGGATCGGATACGGACGGATATCACTAATATCATATTTGTTTTCATATTTCTGGTCGAATTCGGATTCGAATATGGATAATATCAACCATGTCGGATAAGATATGATTGGATATCGACATCATAAATATACGATTTAAGTATTCGGATACGGATACGGTATCGGATGTTGAATATTTAGACTCGAATACGGACAGATCTAAACCCCTCTAAACGAATTCGGTCTCGAATACGGTCGGAAAATATCTGTACCGTTTTCATCCCTACTCTCAACAAAGAAATCATCGTGAATTTTGGCAACATAGTTATCAAAAGGAGAACAAAAATTATAGAAATCGAGTCTGAATTAGAAATTATGTCTACATGAGAACCAAGAAATGAAAAGATGTAGTTGGTGGAGAATGAAGAGAAAATATATATGATTAGATAAAAAAATATTCTAGAAACTATTTATTGGGACCATGCTTTTATATATATAGTGTTTATGGAAATTAATAAGTATAGAAATCATATGTACTTTTTAGTATTAGGAGTGCACAGTTTGTATATATTTTGTGAGACGAATTTTTAAAATCTAATTAGTTATACTAATTATTATAGTTATAAATATGCTATAGTATTTTTTTTACGAACTAAACAAGTCAGGCCTTGTTTAGTTTACCCCGAAATCCAAAAAGTTTTCAAGATTTCCCGTCACATCAAATCTTATGGCACATGCATGAAGCATTAAATATAGACGAAAATAAAAACTAATTATACAGTTTGGCTGTAAATCGCGAGACGAATCTTTTGATCTTAGTTAGTTCATGATTGGATAATATTTGTCAAATAAAAACAAAAGTGCTACAGTAGCGAAATCTAAATTTTTTTGGGAACTAAACAAGGCCTCAGTAGTGTGTAGTACTCCGTACTAGGATCCAGATCTTATCCTCGTATTCTTTTCACTGCTAGTGTACCGGTCACCTGGGCGGCTGGGCCTCGCTTCATCAAAAGATAATCCACCTGACCTGACCCTGTTTGTGTCTGGGCTTGGCTGTTTGTTGTTGTATATGCAGCGGCGGATTCATGCGTCGTGCATCTGTTTCGAACCGAACAAAACTTGATTGGACAAAAGAAATCGCGGTCCAGCACCTAATACAACCTCTCCTAGGAATCTTGCTGATCCGTGTACAGTAACTTTGCTCGCTACTTTTGCGCTAGTTCTTTTGCCGAGCAAAATATGGTGCTAGCTTTTTCCATTGACTGAGCGGCCATTTCGTGGCAAGCTGGCACACATATCGAGCTGTAGCTCAGCACGTTACCTCGATGGGAACATTAAACAAATAAAAGCAGTTAGACGAGTGATTTGTGTAGCATAATTGTTTGACATACCTCTAGTTCTTTGTAAAATCTCAAGGGCTTTGTTTTTTTGTTTCAGTCGAGGAAATCTCCTTTCTATCTAGAGCTAGGTCTAGGACTACCAAGGTGAGTCGATGATGGAGAGAACAAACGGTGGAGCGTGGAGGGGTGTGTGACGGTGATGGCAGTCAAAATCCGTCGGCGACTTCGATGCCCCGTCACGGTGGCTTCTCTTTTGCGTTGGCAGTAGCCAATTGGTCATACAAGAAGAAACTCAGAGCCAAGAGCAACTTCGAGAAAACAAATCACCTTTTTCTAAGGACTTGTTTAGGTCCTGTTTAGTGCACCCAAAAATCAAAAAATTTTCAAGATTTTCTGTCACATCGAATCTTGCAGCGTATGCATAGCGCATTAAATATAAATAAAAACAAAAATTAATTACACAGATTGCCTATAAATCGCGAGACGAATCTTTTAAGTCTAGTTACTTCACAATTAGACAATGTTTATCAAATAAAAACAAAAGTGCTACAGTATCAAAATTCAAAAACTTTTTGGATCTAAACAAGGCCTAGTTCGCGAGATTTTTTGGTTTTGGCTGTTGTAGCATTTTCGTTTGTATTTGACAATTATTGTCCAACCATAAACTAACTAGACTTAAAAGATTCATCTTGCAAATTATAGGCAATTATGTAATTAATTATTTAATACTTCATGTATACGTCCAAAGATTCGATGTGATAAAGAATCTTGAAAAAGTTGGAGACCAAACAAGGCCTACAAACTAACATCTAGTGAAGCCTTGTTCAGTTGGCAAAAATTTTGGATTTTGGATAGTGTAGCACTTTCATTTGTATTTGGTACTTATTATCCAATCATAAACTAACTAGGCTCAAAAGATTCATCTCGCAGATTATAGGTAAACTGTGTAATTAGTTTTATTTTTGTCTATATTTAATACTCTATGCATGTGCCGCAAGATTCATGCCTTGTTTAGTTCACACCAAAAACCAAAAACTTTTCGAGATTCCCCGTCATATCGAATCTTGCGGCACATGAAGCACTAAATATAGACGAAAATAAAAACTAATTATACAATTTACCTGTAAAATCACGAGATAAATCTTTTGAGTATAGTTAGTCCGTGATTGGCAATAATTACCAAATAAAAACAAAAGTACAACAGTACCCAAAACCAAAAAAAATCGGAACTAAACAACGCCTCAATGAGTTAATGTGATGGAAAATCTTAAAAAATTTTGAGAACTAAACAAGACCTGAGAATGAGATGGAGAAACATGCTAGGGTGTACTTTTTTTACTCTGATTTAGAGTTTCTGTGGCACGGCTCCGGCTTATGGATTCTTTAGCTCTTGCGTGGGTCATGCCAAAAAGATTGTCTACAAAACAAAACCTTACAAGGAGTCTGAACGAGTCGGAGCCGTTTTTGAACTGAGAAGCTAGATGCATAACAACGTGGCTTCTCCCAGCTCTTCACAAACCTGGTACAAATTACTATAAGGACACTCACAATGCAAGACTCTATCACAGAGTCCAAGTCTTATTTAGACTCCAAATCCACATTGTTTGAGGTAATAAATAACTTTAGACTCTATGATAGAGTCTGCATTGTGAGTGCCCTAAACTTATCACGAGCCTTTTTTTTAATATGTTTTCCAAAATGGTTTGAGCTGCAACAGAGAAGCTATTCGACAAGAGAAGACGTGTCCTTGTCAAACTAGTTCTTAACTGAAGGGTAAATCATCTACCAATTTCTTAAAATGAAAGACAGAAAAAATATATTGCACCAAATCCCCGTTCTTCTCCTCTATCCCTATTTTTCTCTCAACCCACAAAATGGAAGACTAATTTACTCCCCCCAGCCCCCTCCCCTCTCCCACACTCCATCTGCTGCTGGCCGCTTGCAGCTCCAACAGTCCGTTGTCGGTATGTCATCGAAGGTGGCACAGGGCATGGAGGGTGATGACTTAAGAGGTATGGATTTGGCGAGCCACACACACCTCGTCACGCCAAAGTTTTTTGACCATGAAATCCAAACATGGGTAAAGGATACCTTTTTTCCTCAAATCAATCTGCTAGATCAGGCTGGGCATTTTTTAACCGGGAACCGAAAATCGAACCGACCCGAAATCTTAGTTTTTTCAGTTTTCGGTTTCGGTTTTGGCATCTGAGAACTTCGGGTGTCGGCTTCGATTTCGGTTCTAAGCCCTAACCAAACCGAACAGGAAAAGAAACCGATCCTCCATCGAGCAGCAAGCACATCCGTAGGAAAAGCCACAAGCAGCTCAATAGCCCAATTACAAGATGGCACAAGTCGTTGGACCCTATCCTCCCTTAGCTCCATCCTACATTCTCACGAGACATGAGACACGAGGGGCGACCTTGCGGTAACCGACACAACAGTTTCTCCACGGACCGTGGTGGCGCCTTGGCCGGCGCCGGCAAGGTCGCAGCCTCGCAGGCGGATCTGCGGATGCAGCCATGCAGGGCGGCGCATCTCCTCCCCAGCAGTTTCTCTAGGACCGTGGCGGCGCATCTCCTTTGCGGCAAGGTCACTCCTAGAGACCTCACGCGGCGACCTTTGCGACCGGCGGCGGCTCATCGACCGTGGCGGCGAGGTGGCTGTGGTGGCATCTGCAAGCAATGTGTTGAGTTGAGTTTGTCCTTCTCTTGTCTCTTGTCTGTGCAGTTTTGGTGGAATCGAAAAACTGAGCCGATGAAACCAAAACCGATCTTGTCGGTTCCGATCGGTTTTGGATTTCTAAAAACCGAAGTTTAGGTAAACCGACGAAACCGAATCGAAATCTCGGTTAAAACCGAATGCCCACTCTGACTGCTAGAGCAATCATTGCCTAAAGTCATGCATTATATTTTCTCAACTCTCTAAAAAAACTACAAGAAAGGAACGTACTCTGGTGGAGTTGCTCCACATTGCATAAAATACTCCTTCGTTTGATCGATGTCTGGTTCATCAAATCCGATTGGGACTAGAATGGAGATTTCCATCTTGAGGACTGAATCAGGCACTTCACGGTAGCCGTGGGGTATGATGAATATATGAATCCCACGCCCATCAAATTGCATGCAACATTTGTTTAGGCCCTGTTTAGTTTCCCACTCAAAAAATTTTCATCAATCCTATCGAATATTTGGATATATGCATGGAACATTAAATATAGATAAAAAAGTAAACTAATTACACAGTTTGGTTGAAAATCGCGAGACGAATCTTTTAAGCCTAGTTAGTCCATGATTAGCCTTAAGTGCTACAGTAACCTACATGTGCTAATGACAGATTAATCATGCTTAATATATTTGTCTTGCAATTTTAGACGAGCTATGTAATTTGTTTTTTTATTAGTTTCTAAAAATCTCTCACAACATCCTTCCGACACATACGATGTGACACCCTAAAAAATTTTATCTTCAATCTAAATAGGGCCTTAATATACTACTACTGCGCATTATTCTTCTGTAACAAGTAGACCATGCTCGGTAATCAACCAGCCAAGTTGCTCGCCAAGTGCCAGGAGAACTCACATGATTCGCTCATCATGCTGTGCCGGGACTCTGGCTCTGGTGCCAGCGGATATCCCAGCCTAGGCCTTGTTTAGTTCCGAAAACTGAAAAGTTTTCAGAACTGTAACACTTTCGTTTGTTTGTGGTAAATATTGTTCAATCATATACTAACTAAGATCAAAAGATTTGTCTCGCGATTTACAGTCAAACTGTGTGATTCGTTTTTATTTTCGTCTATATTTAATGCTTTATGCATGTGCCGCAAGATTCGATGTGACAGGAAATCTTGAAAACTTTTTGGATTTTAGGGTGAATTAAACAAGGCCTTAGTAGTACTACTACACAAGTACACACATCTGGGCCTCTCGACTCGACTCTCGTTACCTTCAGAAATCAGAATTACCCCGCCCCCTGTCGACTCTCGTTACCTTCAGAAATCAGAATTACCCCGCCCCGGCCGTGTTGCATCCATTTTTTTTAATTTAGGTACTATAACATTTTTGTTTGTATTTGGTAAATTATCTAATTATAGACTAATTAGAATTAAAAGATTCGTCTCACGATTTATATGCAAACTGTGTAATTAGTTATTTTTTATCTATATTTAATACTTTATGTATGTGCAACAAAATTTGATATGATGAAAAATCTTGGGACACATTTGGTTTCGGTCATTGTATGCTACGCCACACTTTATAGCTGCCACAACTTCTGAGGGTGATGTTTGGTTGGTGATTTATCTTTGGCGGCTATAACTTTTCATAGATTGATTTTGCCACAGCTGTGGTGTTCGATAACACCGCCACAAAAAGTGTGGCGCCGCCACAACTGGTGTGGCTGAGTGTGGCTATAATCCAAACATCCCCATTGCACAGGCTGAGCAGTTCAGCCCATCACATGCAGCGCTTGTCAGTTTTCACGTACGCCATCATCTTAGGCCAAGTTCCCAAAAAAATTTACAAAAAAATTTAGATCTTCATTACATCGAATCTTGCGGCGCATGTATGAAACATTAAATATAAATATAAATATAAATAATAACTAATTGCACAATTTGCCTGTAATTTGCGAAACAAATCTTTTAAGCCTAGTTTGTTTATGATTGGACAATATTTGTTAAATATAAATGAAAGTGCTATGATGTTTATTTTACAAATTTTTTTAAAACTAAACGAGACCTCAAAGGATCCGCAAGTAAACCTTTACCAATCATAGACGTATATAAACGTGCAGTCATTGGGGCTTGGGCGATGGTCTGCTCCAGGTATAATAATGGGTTTATAGTCAAGCTAATGCTGATGTGGAGGAGAGAAGAGAAGAGAAAAATGATAGTTTGGCTCTTATATAAGCACCAAGTTGAGCACGGATGTATAGATAGTGGTAGAACTCAAATAACAAGTGTTGTGAGAAGAAATAGGAAAAAGAATATGTTTTAGAAACAAATATAAGACTACTTACTGTATAACTTGGCTTTAATCATTTGCCTTATAGTCAAATATTTGGCACTATTATTACTTACTCTAATCTCGTGGTGGGCATCGAGTGACCCACCTTGTAGGCCGCGCCTGGCGCCCAGCCCCCAGGTGCTGGAAGCTCTTTGTTTTCTTTTGAAGGCGACGAGCATGTTTTGCTCGGTTCCAGCAGTGACGAATCTCATAATCATATTTGATAATCTGCGAGGTCCAAACCACAATGCCCATCATTTTCCACACACACACATAATGATTTTTTTTTCATTGTAGCAACGCATTGGCTGGCGCGTGCGTGTGTGCTTTCGTCATCTTATAATATTCTGTATTAACCTGCGTGAAGTTGAGAGAGCTTGTGACAGCGACAAGTTAAGAGTTGGTAGGGAAGAATGCTAATTCTCATGTATCCGTGATGGAATTTTTGCTAGCTAAAAGAAAATACTAGTCATGATTCATGAACCATGAGACTTCTAGTTCTAGACATAGCTATTCACTTGAGATACATCATACATATATAGTTGTTGGCTATTTTCAAGATCAAGTATCCATGTTTTGCCCACATTGGGAAGTTCTTTCGCTTTTGGTCGATAATAAGGTCTTGTTTACTTCCACTTCAAAATCCAAAATTTTTCAAGATTTCTCATCACATCGAATTTTTAGATACATGCATGGAGTATTAAATATAGACGAAAATAAAAGGTAATTGCACAGTTTTGTCGAAATTTACGAGATGAGTCTTTTGAGTCTAGTTAGTCTATGATTGGACAATAATTACCACAAATAAACGAAAGTGCTACAGTATCGCGAAATTTTTTCCTTCACCAACTAAACACGGCCTAAGGAGAAACCAGCTAATAGTTTTTTTATTAGCAGGCTATTAATTAACAGCTAACTGTTAGAGGAAACCAGCTAATAGTTTTTTATTAGCAGGATATTAATTAACAACTAACTGTTAGAGGAAACCAGCTAATAGTTTTTTTATTAACGGCCTATTAACTAGTATTAGCTTAGCTCTGTTTGAGTCCTCTAGCTAATAGTTAGCAGTACTTAGCTAAATAGTACCAGTTAATAATATTCATTGGCTGCAAATAATTTATTTAGTACCAGCTAATAATCTTTATTAGCTAACTAATTCATTTTGAGCTATTAGTTAGACTATAAGTTAGCTAGGGTGTTTAGATCCATTAGCTTATGAGATTCAAACAAAACCTAATTCATACAATCGAGAGTATCATGCACATGTTTGTAAACTACTAGTAGACGTGGCAAGTGGACACCACTTGCAACCAGAAGAGATATAATGGTGTTAATAATTTTCACCCCCCAGTGACTAGAGATGATCTAGAGCAAATGATCGTTCAGGTTGCATATTATTTTATATTTCATAAGTGTTCTCAATCAATATAATAAGTTCGCCACTTGAACTGGTTGTATTGTCAAATATAATAATTGTTCTGAAATTTTAGCTTCACCCCGGGAAGTCATGACAAAGACTAGTACTTTGACTATTATGAAAGGAAAAAACAGGTATCCATCACTATTCTAAGAGCAACTTCAAAAGCTTAACTAAAATTAGTAGCCAAATTTTATTGTTTAGCTGTTTTATAAAATAGAAAAATTTTTAAAAAGAAGAGGTCCATAACAGTCTTGCTATTTTACAAAATCACATAGCTAGTGACAGTGATTGACTATATGTGCGAAAATTAAGGGATAACCAACTTTCTATTTTACAAAACCAGATAACATATTTGTTGGAGTCTATTTTTTGCTATGCAAATTCTAAAATAGGCTTCGCAATAAGAATAGTCGAGCTGTTGAAGTTGCTCTAAGGCAAGGGTCCTCAAGCTAGCAGCTTCACTTGTTTCTCTAATTGGAGTGGGATAGAATTGTTAGCGATAGTTAAGCCGCTTTCGTTGCGTCAATAAGACAGGGTGATCTTAAAATATGGAATAAATGTGGTCACTCAAATTTGGACTAAAATAGATGTATCTGGGCAAGAAACAAATGAAAAGAAACATAGCATCGTTGGACCAAAGTCCAAAAGCTCAATTGCAATCAAGTGTTGCTATGTGCACCTATTTGGTTCGATAATGGACTTTGCGAAATTTTAATAGAACATTATAAAATAAAAAGCGCGCCTATGTTTATATATCGTGCAAATTTATATAAGCACTCATATTTACATAAGTGAAATGATTTACATTACAATCAGACCAAACCATAGGACTCATTTATAAGACTAGCATTTCAAGAATTTTTAACTTTCCAATTTCGAGTTATAAAGCCGCCGCAACAGATTGGTCAAGAAACAATACTTTAGGCTCCTCCCTCGCGCCGCTCCTCCTAGGGCGGCTCATGTGGGCCTCCAAACCCTAGCGCCGCCGCTCCTCCACCTCTCTCACCCCACCTCGTCGTTGCCCAAGCGGGTCACCGGAGGTCCGAGCAAACACAAGGAAGACGGCGGCGAGGCTCTCTCGCGCGGTTAAGCTCCTAGTTTCCTCATGTGTCGTTGGTGATGACGCTGTCATCTCTGGTGGGCAGATCCGCCTCCTCCTAGGTGTAGCTTCGTAGGACCGCCAGATCCGGTGGGTCAGAACCCATCTTTGGGCATCCTGGCCAGCATTACTTCGAGGTGGAGCTCTTGGCTTGACCATGGGGTGGTAGTGGCTTGGAGGCCACGCGCAACGCCGTGGTGGTGTGTGTGGTGTGGCCGGCGACGCGGATGGACGGGCTGCGATGGCTCAGGTCGTCACACGTTTCGGTGTGATGGTGTGCTTGAGGTCCGAGTACCTTTGTTGTGGTCTGGCTCAGGTCCATGGAGGGTCGGGGAACGGGTGTGCAGACGATGATAGTTAGTTCTGTGCGGGGCCTGCTGGAGGCCCTATGCGGAGGGCTCAGCAGACGTTGGGATGCTGGTGAGTTGAATGAGTCGGCTTCTTCTGATCTCGACCCTTTTCTCCCCGCCATCTGCCTTCCTCGCTTGGGCTAACTTCCATGGCGGACCTGTCTAGATCTGCCTACTGTTGATCGGCTTTGCTGTTTCTAGTGGGGCAGACTCTCCGATAGGTTTCTCCCGGTGCTTTTTCTGGTCGGTGATCCTAGGCTGTTGCTAACCTCTCGCCGCATCCTACCTTCATGGTAGGGTTGGGTCTCCGACAACGGTGGTGTGGAGGTTCTCGTCTTGGAGGCATGCTTTTCTACCTCTCCTCCTACCATACTGGATTTTACAGGTAAATCTTTCCTCGTCAGGTTAGTTTGTTGACATTCTTAGCATTGTTTCCTTCTTAAAGGCCCTGCAAGGCTATCCAATTTCCGTCGTTGATCTATTGTCGTCTGCCATGGTGCTTCTGCTAGGGTGGTAGTGCTCGGTGCTCCAAGTCATTTTGCTAGTTTCTTAGTTGGAGTTTGATAGTCAAGTTGCTACGAGGGTCATTTTTCGACCAAGTTGGCTTAAGGTTGAGCATGTAGTCGAGTGATGCACTCTCCCAGTTGGTGGTTTTTGGGTCCGATTTTCACTTAAAAAATTGGACCGACCCTTGATTTTAATTTTCTTCATCTAATATAAATCACGACAAAGCTTTTGCCATCCCTTATAAGAAGATTTTAGTTACAAGGAAGTTGTGCGTATGGGTGAACTCACTTTGTACAGAGCTCATCCCTAACATAGAGTGTGTCAATATAGATACTAACACATAGTTTATTCTTCCTCATATTTTTCTTCCATGACTGCCCACCCCACCCGTCTAGTCTGTCCCACCCCGACCGTCTAGTCCATCAGTCCGGCCACCGGTGACCTCGCCACCCGCTGCCATCCAACAATTCCTTATTCGCCCTTCCCTAATTCCAATTGACTACATATCTACATCTTTGGCGACTCCTTGTCCCCACCACCAGTGGCCCCCATGCCTTGCTCGCCGCCCTTCAAATCATCCGTGCCACCTGGCCCTCCCTTGTAAGCTCAACGTCAATAGAGCCCCCTCCCCACCTAAGAAAATACAAAGTTGTAACCCTAAATCCTATCGCCTTTGCCTCGTCCGTCGTCCCTGCCTGCGGTGATCCCGTAGTAAGCCCATCTTCAATAGAGCTCCCTCCTTCCCCCCCTAAAAAGATCCAAAGCTGTAACCCCAAATCCTACCACCTTGCCTCGTCCATCGTCCCTGCCTGCGGTGATCCCGCCATAAGTCCATCTTCAATAGAGCCTCCTCCCCCCTAAAAAAAATCCAAAGCTGTAACCCCAAATTCTGCCGTCTTTGCCTCGTCCATCGTCCCCGCCTGCGGTGACCCCTTTGCCGGCCGCCCCTACCCCTTTCTAATTTGGACGACATTTTTCGGGCTGGGTACAAATTTCAAATTCCAGAACAGCCACCTTCATAAAATCAGCATCCTAAGAATGGGCAAGCACAAAAGGAAACTTCAAGCAATGGCCCAACGGCCCCAATCAAAAGAATGCTACCAGTATTCCTCACCAACTTCGGCTGGGGGCCGGGGCGATCCAGCAAGAGTCCTGATCGGTAGAAAGTTGCAAAAGATGGAAAGCTCAAGACCATGTATGGGGATCTTGAAAAATGGAAGGAAATCAAGACAAAATCAATGCGAGCCGTTTTTAAAAGGAAGCACCCGGTAGCGGCCAGCTAAGCGCGCACGCAGCCATCTCGAGAGAGAGAGAGAGAGAGAGAGAGAGAAAAGGGCGCCGCGCCGCGGCGCGGACCGGCCCGCCCCGCCGCAAGTGGAAAGCAAGTAGAGAGACAGGGAGGAGAGAGAAGTGGTGAACGCGCAGCTCAGCCGCAGCCAGCCGCAACCGCAGGCCGCAGGCCGCAGCAGCAGCCCCTCGCCAGCGGCGTCATTAGCAGTAACTCGTAATCGCTGCCTGACCCCCGGCCAATCGCGTGATTTACTGGCTTTACTAATCACGCTTAGCGATTTAGTCTCCTCCTCCTCGCCCCCACCTCTCCTCCTCCCTCCCTCCCTCCTTGCCTGCCTCGCTGTTCCCTTTCCCCGCCCGTGCCTGCGGCTTCTGTCTCTGAATCAGCGGCGGCTCCCGAGGCGCGGGCTGGCGAGCGGCTAGGCGCCGGATCTACGGCGGTGATGGAGGTGTGATTTGGACGGGAGGGAGCGAGGTGAGGTCTCGGTTTTCTCGGTATAGGAGATGGCGGCGGCAGAGGCGCGGGGAGGGGAGTTCCCCGTGGGGATGAAGGTGCTGGTCGTGGACGACGACCCGACGTGCCTCCTCGTGCTCAAGAGGATGCTCCTTGACTGCAGATACGACGGTGAGCAACTGCCCCGCTCCTCTCCTTCTCCCCTCGGTTCGGTTGCTTTGGCGTGCCTCGGCGTTTGCTGGGCGCGAGGCGATTGATTGCTTCGTGTTCCTTATCGGTCAAGAATGATATCTTTGCTTCTGTTTCATGCCTTGCTATGGTTTTATCTGTTTGTAGCCCGGGAAGGCACTGTTTTATGCGATTCACGCGCTCCTCCCGTAAATTCTGGGGAATTCTGAGATGTCCCGTTGTCAATCTAAGAAACCTCAGAATTCTATAACGGGTGTTTTAAGTAAATTTTAACGCGTCTGTATTTGGGCGTAGTTTGATCGATGGTATATATTTGCATAGAGAGATCTGAGTGGATGCGTTATATATGGGAAATCTGTGTACGTGCATAGCTACTGCTGCTGCTTGCTAGTCGGAGTGCTTATGCATTTACCAAAGTATCAAGATTAGATTTTGAGGATTTGCCGCAGCTAAATTCGGATTCCACCACTATTGTATATGTAGTGTAGTATCGGTGATGCACCTGTCACTACCTCGCACGCCCTGATGATCATATATTAGGCCTATGTTTAAATGAGAATACTCTTTGGCTGCAGACATGCCATGTTGCATTTAGTATGGGAATATCCATGTATATGAAACCCACAAATCCTTGAAATGTTTGTTTCTTGTGATTCTGTTGTGGGCGCTAGCACCACATGCGTGTACGGGAAATGAGTGGGCGGGAACCAGGTTTAACTTCGTTTTGCAGGGATTGGTGATATCTTATCTTTCTATTTTCATTTCCTGATGTGTTTGTCTTCTTCTGGACATATCCTTGTGCAGCTTGCCTTAGAAGCTAACTAAAACTATTGAACGCATTATTTCGATGCTACTGCTAGTTTGGTAGAAGATCTAAAAGGGAAAAAAATACTATGCATAGGGATAGGACCGTAAATGTTAGTCAAATGCAAAGCATGAGAAATTACTGAGCAAGCTTTTCTTAGCCATTGTTGCTCGTATTGATACCTGTCAGCTGGATATGCATGACTAAGCCACAACAAGCATCAGGATGCAATATGTTTTTTTTTCCATTAAGTTGCAGTTCAAATATAGAATCCAATACTTGTTGTAGCTATCGTGGTTTTGAATCTGTATTTTTTTATTCTCGTTGCTCCATAAAACTATATTACATGCTATGGTTTTATTTGTTTTCTTTTAGATCCACATTTCAGGAACTTTTTTCTATTTCACAGGGACAGAATCTATCTAGGTTAGCTTGTTCTTGAATAATACGGATGTGTCAGTCTCCAATTTTGCCTGATTTCTGTTGTTTAATTTTCCTTGTTATGTTCTTTAAAGTTTAAAGCTTGTTGACCTTTTCTTCTTTTGTTTTATAGTGACAACATGTCCTCAGGCTACAAGAGCACTAACTATGCTGCGAGAGAATAGGCGTGGTTTTGATGTTATAATAAGTGATGTCCACATGCCTGATATGGATGGATTCAGGCTACTTGAACTTGTAGGCCTTGAGATGGACCTTCCAGTTATCAGTGAGTATATATTTCTTCATGTTTTTCTGTTTAGTATGTTAACATGTGGTGTTGGAACACATCACTAATAATTGTTGATGAAACTTGCAGTGATGTCTGCTGATTCAAGAACGGATATTGTAATGAAGGGAATTAAACATGGAGCGTGTGACTATTTAATAAAACCTGTCAGAATGGAGGAGTTGAAAAACATCTGGCAACATGTTGTTAGGAAAAAATTTAATGAAAACAAGGATCATGAGCATTCTGGTAGCCTAGATGATACCGATCGTAACAGACCAACCAATAATGATAATGAATATGCTTCCTCTGCGAATGATGGAGGTGATGGCAGCTGGAAATCTCAGAAAAAGAAAAGAGAGAAAGAAGATGATGAAACTGACCTGGAAAATGGCGATCCTTCTTCTACATCAAAGAAACCAAGAGTTGTTTGGTCAGTTGAGCTTCATCAACAATTTGTGAATGCAGTCAATCACCTCGGGATAGACAGTAAGATTTTGCTACTTGTATTTGTAGTTCTTACTTTTATTGACATGAATTTGCTGTAAATTCATATTGCCAGTTATGTGCCTTCTTGATTGATTTTGAGTATTGCTGATTACTGTCAAAAACCTGAACATTAGAACGAAGTCATCTCTTCTTCATCATGCTTATATATGTTTTATATTTTCTGCAGAAGCTGTTCCAAAGAAAATTTTGGAATTGATGAATGTCCCTGGCTTAACCAGGGAAAATGTTGCCAGCCATTTGCAGGTTTGGTTTCCAGCTTTCTGATCACATTACCTGTTTAGTACCTTTATATCTTTTTATTGCACATGATGTTGCCGCTTATGGACCTGTACATTTTACACCTCATTATTCTACCTAAATTTAATCTGGATTTTTTTTTTGAAAATTTAATCTGGATTTGTTATCCTTTTATTGCACATGATGTTGCCGCTTATGGACCTGTACATTTTAGACCTCATTATTCTACCTAAATTTAATCTGGATATTTTTTTTGAAAATTTAATCTGGATTTGTTAGTGATATAAATAGATGGTTTCCTGCCAGAGTGAACTCAGATTTGAGCGCCTTGTGCTTTTATTGGTACAGCACTTATCTATTCTTTCATTGTAGAACACCAAACCATCATACTATTCATTGTTTGACTGAAAACATTGTGAAAACATGTTACCCCCAGTTCTCCATGGTACATATCACAAAAACAAACAGCTTTTGACGCTATTTTCAGAAATATTTAACTGTAGACATTGCTCAGAAACTGATTAGACGAGGTTTGTCTATCCTCATTTTATTAAGCACTTTGAATGTACCCCATCACCCTATGTAATACCATTAAGTTTACTAGTTTCTATTGGCTGTTGTTGAGCTCCAAGGCCAACCAATATTTAATAACCTCATAGCTTAAGACATCAAGGTGATAAGATGCATTTTTTCTATGTGCAGAAATTCAGACTATACCTGAAGAGAATTGCTCAGCATCATGCAGGAATACCTCATCCATTTGTTGCGCCTGCTTCTAGTGCTAAAGTTGCTCCTTTAGGAGGACTGGAATTCCAAGCTTTGGCTGCTTCTGGTCAGATCCCTCCTCAAGCTCTGGCTGCTTTGCAGGATGAACTCCTTGGTCGACCTACAAGCAGTTTGGCGTTGCCTGGAAGGGACCAGTCATCTTTGCGACTGGCTGCAATCAAAGGAAACAAGTCCCATGGAGAGAGAGAAATAGCATTTGGTCAACCCATATACAAGTGTCAGAATAACGCATATGGCGCATTCCCTCAAAGCAGCCCATCAGTTGGAGGATTGCCATCTTTTGCAGCTTGGCCCAATAACAAACTTGGTATGACTGATTCACCAAGCACATTGGGAAATGTGGGCAGTTCTCAAAATAATAATATGCTATTGCATGAATTGCAGCAACAGCCAGACACATTGCTGTCAGGAACCCTTCACAATATTGATGTCAAACCTTCTGGTGTAGTTATGCCATCTCAGTCGTTAAATGCATTCCCGGCTAGTGAGGGTATCTCACCTAATCAAAATCCCTTGATTCTACCATCTCAATCCTCAAGTTTTCTGGCATCAATTCCTCCATCCATGAAACATGAACCTCTTCTTGGATCACCTTCACCGTCAACTAGTCTGTTGGGTGGGCTTGATATGGTTAATCAAGCTTCAACAAGTCAGCCTCTGATTAGTAGCCATGGAGCAAATCTTCCTGGTCTCATAAACCGCAGCACAAATGCAATGCCTTCACCAGGAATTAATAATTTTCAAAGTGGGAACATACCTTATCTGGTTAATCAGAATGCTATGGGAGTTAGCTCAAGACCACCAGGTGTTCTAAAGACTGAGAGCACTGACTCGCTGAGTCGTAGTTATGGCTATATTGGTGGTAGTACCAGTGTGGACTCTGTCTTGCTGTCTTCTCAGTCCAAAAATGCACAGTATGGTTTACTGCAGAGTCAAAATGATGTTAGCGGCAGCTGGTCGCCTTCACAAGATTTTGATAGTTTTGGAAATTCTCTTGGGCAAGGCCACCCTGGTTCCACTTCATCTAACTTCCAGAGTTCTGCCCTTGGCAAGCTACCTGACCAAGGACGAGGGAGGAATCATGGGTTTGTCGGGAAAGGCACTTGCATTCCAAGCCGCTTTGCAGTGGATGAGGTTGAATCTCCAACTAACAACTTGAGCCACAGCATTGGAAACAGTGGAGACATAGTGAACCCCGACATATTCGGATTTAGTGGACAGATGTGAAACTTTCTTGAATTTGTAAGTAGGTGAGCACACTTTCCGAATCTTTTTACCAGATGTTACTGCTTCTATTAATATTCTTATTAATTCATTCTTTGTGCTTTAACTTCAGCAAATCCTTGTGACAGTATTTTCTAGTTCAAGCAGTATCAACATTGTCCAATTGTTAATGTTACTGTTTTTTTACTAGGATGAACTTGATTAAGTTATGCAGGCTTAAGTTATTTTTCTATATTTATGCTGTCTTTATTAAATGTTACCGTTGTTCTAACTTTGTGTTTGCAAAGATCCTATTTATCATTCTTGGTGATTTTTGAAAAGTTATTCATTTCCCCTTTTCTACCGTGAACCACCTGATATGAAATTCCACATTGACTTCTGCCCCCCTTTTCAACTTGATGCAATATTGCCAAACATGCTTATCCTTTTGAGTTCTGCCTCAACTTCTAACAAAATTATTTGGCTTGATGCAGGGTTGATCATTGAGCACTGGAAACAAATTTAGTGGTTTGATGAATGGTTGCTCATATTTTCCTTTCTTCCTTTTTTTCTTCTGTAATTGGTTTATAAAGGGAATAATCTTTGTGACAGCATGTGGAATCTTGCTTTATAGAAGTTTGTTCAGTTTAAAGGACGTAAAATTTAATCAGTCCCTTGTCATATGGCTCCTTTTCCTTTCTTCTATTTTCCTGTAATTGCCGATTATAGCCGATTTTTATGAGTGTCGTAATTCAGCCTAGACGATTTATCCACAACCATATTATCTCTACTGCATTAGGCAGGAAACGGTTCATGTTTCAGCTATGTCAGTTACTCCTGTTTGAAGGTTTTTTTTCCCCAGTTCACACCTGTTTGAAGGTTGAACAGATAGACACCGATCGCATTACGATGAAACATGAGCCGTAACTGAAATACCAAATTCTAGAAATATGTGCATGTATGATTGTATTTGCATTAAAGCAATTCAACAGCATGTTTTTACAGTACAATGCAATCTTTGGTATTTGGTATCGAATCTGTCCATTGGTTAGCCAGGCAAGTATGTATTCTTCAGAATTTGCTACTCCATTGTGGTTCCAGCAAGTAGCGCCTGGTTCAAGCCCTCGTCTCCTGCAGCATGGGCAACTAAACTAGCTTCGCAGTCGCAGTCCTGATCCCCCGCCGCTTGCAGAGCGGCCGTCTGCGCGTGCTGTCTGTCCGCCGGGTAAGTCCAGTACAGCCCGGTGTAGGTGAGGCAACAGACGGCAACCGGCACGGCGATCTCTGCGAAGACCGCCTTGCCGAGAGCGGCGGCGTTCTCCCTGTCAGCGTCCACGCTCGTGCCGGACGCGGCCGGTTGGTACCCGAAGACACGCTCCGCCAGGATGCCCACGAGCGGCGGCGCGAACGAGGCGAACACCGTCTCGAAGCACCTGTCCAACGCGTACACCGTCGTCCTCGCCTTCTCCGGCACGATCTCCGCGAAAATTGGGCTGCAAAAGGACTGCGGGGTGAGCGACTTGCCAGATGGAGCAAAAGCCCTTTTACCCGTGGGCAGGGCTGCCGGTTGTGCCGCTTTCTCACTTGTTTGTGCAGACGGGGCACCAGGGCATGACGAAGCCCAGGATGAAGAACGTGGCGGCGTACGCGGCCCCCGCGGAGGGGTTGTCGGGGAGCGCGAGCAGCAGGACGGCGGCGAACGGGACGCTCGACGCGGTGCACACCTGCGCAAGCGCGATCCTGCCCGTGTTGGGGTACCGCAGCGCCACTGGGTCCCCGACGAACCCCGCGAACAGCGCGCCGAGCGCGTTGGCGAGGTTGTTCAGGTTGGTGATCAGGGTGGTCTGCCAGTGCGTGAACCCGACGAGTTCCAGCCACATGGCGGCGAAGCTGAGCGCCGACCACGGCACCGACCCAGCCACGCCCTGCGCCACGATGATCTGGAACGTCGGCACCTTCACCACGTCCTTGGCTTCTCGGGCGAGCTGGGCCAGCGTGGCCGCAGCCGTGGCCTTCACGCTGACGGGGCGGGGGTCGGCGCCGAGCAGCCACGTTACGGCCGCGATCGAGGCGCTGACCAAGGCGAGGGCGTAGAACGCCAGCCGCCAGCCTGGGACGCCGAGGAAGCTCGTAGCCGCTAGCAGCACGCCGAGGGTGTTCCCCGCGACATGGCCCATGCTTTGCGCCATCACCACCCACCCGAACGCCGTGCCACGCGTGCCGTCGTCGCTGTAGTCCGCCACCAGGGAGTAGATCGCCGGCACAACGAGCGCCAGCCCGACGCCGTTGAAGCCCCTGGCCAACGCCATCTGCAAGAGAGCTCGTCAACATAGCGTTCAGGTAGCGCGCGCACGTAGTGCAGGAATCGCTAAAGCCAAAGGCAAAAACCATGTTTGGAATGCCAGTGACCAGTGGGTGGGGAAACGACGCAAAACAACTCGTGGCAGTCACTGACCTGGAGAAATGTGCCCGAGGCGCCGACGAGCAGCGTGGCCACGGCCCAGAGGAATGCGCCGGCGGCGACGACGCGCGCGCGGTCGTAGCGCGCCGCGGCGCACGTCGCGAGCGGGTAGCACACGGCCTGCACGAGCGCGCGGCACAGCGTTAGAGAGCCCAGCGCCGTGGGCGTCACCCGCAGCGCCTCGCCTACCTCCTTGTACACCGCGGGGAGCAGCGCCTCGTCCGCACGCTCCAGCAGCGCCGCCGCGGTCACCAGAGCCAGCGTCCATTGTCGCCTACGCCGCTGCGCCGCGCTGCTCCCCATTTCCTCCACAAACACTCGCGTGCGTGCCAACGTACGACCGGGTTTGAAAACGGAAGCCAATGGTTTGTTTATACATATAGTAGCTCCTAAATGGCACCGTTTTTCTTCATTGCTCCTACGTGCAAGCATTTTTTAGGAAAGTACGTAGAAGCATTGACCTAGCATTTCTTATACGTAAAACAATGCTTGCAAGGAAGTGATTGGGTTTTTTTTCGCAAGAAGGAAGTGATTGGTTGATGTATTTGCGTGATAGCTATGCCGGTGAGACGCGAGTTTCACGAGCGAAAGCTTGGATTTTGGCTGAAATAGTAGTATCTAGTGACCATGTCCTGATGTCCAAGATTGAACTTCTCTGGTTGATAGCCAATGCCCGGGGCTGCAGATTGCGAAGGTAAATCCACAGCTATCAGTCTATCACTCTCCTTTTGCGTTTTATTTATTTTGCCCCCAGAAGACAGGGATTGATTCATCAGGACATCTCCAACAACTAGCTATTTGACTAGTTATTCTGACGTGGAGGAGAGAGTAGTTACTAGCGACGAGCAAATAGTCTATCTATTCTATATAGTTCAAGAATCTAAGGGAGGAGCATGTGGATCGAATGATACATAAAAAAATAAATATATATAAAATAATCTTTAGCTACGTCCTTTTTTTCTTTACTGCTACGCGTCCAGCAGTTCACACGTTCAAAACTTTTTGTTTCACCGGCTGAAGTTCTAGTTTGATTGTTTCATGGCAGAAGCAATTACCAGAGCGATTTTTTTTTTTTGAAAAGTATTACCAGAGCGATTGAGCATCATGTGAAGTAAAATTGTGAGAAAACCGGCTTGGAATTTAGAAAACCCAGCTCATTCTTGATTCTTCAGAGAACAGACTAAATATCTGTAACAATTTTTTAAAACCATGGGCATCCGCTGGAGAAGTATGAGATTTCTGCTGTCGCAATTGGCACGATTTTCTCCTAAACGCCGGGATTGGATCTGTTAATCAATAATCAGGTAGGCAGGGACGCTGAGGTTCGTCTTTGTATAAGCTCCACACTGCTCAAAGACCTTCTCAAAGCCTGCAACTTGCAGCCTTTGTTCGGGCTAGATCCAAGTAAACTGATCATCACATAAAAATGAACTCCTTGAGGTCTTACAAACAAATCAGACAGATAGTTCTTTCCAAATATGTATACACACGCCTCCGAGAAAAGCTATGATCTTTAGATGAATGAAATTTCAGGTCTGCATCGTGCATAGCTCATACTGCTTTCCACTGATCAGGTAAATAACACCACAAACTAAACTACCAGATCATCACTAGAAACAAGTACTGTGATCAATGGTAGTAACTACTGCATCACTAGATTCAAGACAGCTCAGCAGCTCCTTAGACTAAATCACTGACAATACATTACCCTGATAAAGCATGCATACCTCATTTACACACCTAACTACTCAAATATTCGGCCTCGGCGTTTCGGTGATAGCTCCAACCGAGCCAACACAAACAAACATTTTACGCCCGGCTCATGCAAATCCCAGCCACCGCAGGAGCTAGCACGACGACGGGAATGCTACTACTCCCACACGTCCAGAGAAGAGTCGTCGTCTTCATCCCGGTGGTTCGCCAGGGCCAGCTCCTCGGAGACGTAGGAAAGCCCCTGCATCAGCCTCACCACCTCTGCCGCGTCGTCGAGGTAGTACTTGGCCTTGCTGGGCTTGCGGCCGACGGTACACGCGAACACCTCCGCCTTGGACCCTAGCGAGTCCCCGCAGGCAGCACTGGCAATCAGCTGGAACATGTCCTCGTCGGACTTGTCGTCACCGATGCACAGGACGAAGTCCGGGCACTGGCCGCGGTCCTTCATCGACACCAGCATGCGCCGAGCCACCAAGCCCTTGCTCACGCCCTGCAAAAGGAAAACAATATCGTCCCCAGTGAGTTCCTGATCCTGGTTTATTTTGCCCAATGCAAAGTAGATGGGAGATTGAGATGATAGAGGAGATTGAGGCGTCACCTGCGGTTTCACTTCAACAGAGTGAGGCGTGGTCTTCACTGATACAGGCTCATTTGCAAGCACGCTCTCAAGGTGGTCGACGAGCTCCTTGGCCTGGCATGAGCCGAAGTCAGGGTCCGCATCTTCGTAGTTCCAGACGAGCACCGTCTCCCTGTCCTCGATGGTTGAGCCATCCGTCGTCTCCCTGTACAGGCACATCACCGGCTCGGCGATCTGCTTCCAGCTGCAGTCGGTAGCAGTGACACAGGTCTTCCATTCTGCGTCCCTCTTACACCTTTATTCAGTAATACAACATTTCAAGAGTCAGAAATCCCCTGACCTAGACAGTTTCTATTTCTAGTGACGTGCATATCTCAGCTAACAAATTCAACTGGCAGCCATGTTAATGCTCTATCCAATGTTCCATTCCAATACCACTATGTGTTTCTGTTGAACCAATTGTACAAGTTTCAACAAATGAAACATTTCTTCACAACAGAACGGCACTTAGCATTGTAAGATGAATTAGCACATGATCCATCAAGTTTTTAGTTGGCCAGTGTTATGACATCGAATTAGTAAGTTCAGATGATGATATGGACAAACGAAAAGCTGATCTTCAGGAAGTAGGACATATAACCACATACCTCAGGAAGTAGCCATGCTCCGCAGCTATGCCAAGGTTCTCACAAGGGAACCACTCATGAAGAGTGCGCCGGTCATACCCGCTGCATAGGTACACCACATTTTTCTTGTCTCCGCACAAGCTATTGAGGATCCGAACAGATTCAGTGGAGGGGCTCTTGTTAATCGCCTGTGGCATCAGCGTGCCATCGTAGTCAAGCAGAATTGCCCGTGTCTTGGCTCTCCGGTATGCCATAAGAATGCTCTCCAAGGAAAGCTTCCTGAAGTGAAGGTCGAGCGAGACCACTCTGAACCGCAGCCCAAAGCCAATGCCCCAGCACCTTCTCTGAGAATGATCACTGCAGGTCCTCTTAAGGTCCTCGAGGAAGCTGTTAGCCCAATACCCGACATCGTGGGTGCTCACGTAGCGGAAGTGCTTATCGTGACGCAACCTCTTCTCATTCTCAGGCAACACAAGGGCAGTCTCCATGGCGTCAGCCACGGCCTCGATGTTCCACGGGTTCACCCGGATGGCGCCGCTCAGAGACGGCGAGCATCCGATGAACTCGGACACCACAAGCATACTCTTTTTCTCCTCTGGCTTCCCCTGCCGCAGCATCCCGTCCAGCTTCTCGTTGCCTTGCCGTGAGACGATGTATTCATAGGGAATCAGGTTCATGCCGTCCCTGACCGCGGTCACCAGGCACACCTCGGCGATGACATAGTAGGCCACGCGCTCGTAGAACTGCAAAGGCTCATCAATCAGGACCACCGGCTCGTACCCCGGCTCACCATACACCTCGTTGATGCGCCCCACCATGGCGTACGTCTCGGTCTGCACCTCGGCGACGTCCTTCCCCCTTCCTCGCGCCGGGTTGGCGACCTGCACCAGCACCAGCTTCCCCCGCCACTCAGGGTGCTGCCGCAGCAGCTCCTCCATGGCAAGCAGCTTAAGGCTGATCCCCTTGAAGATGTCCATGTCGTCGACGCCCAGCATGACCACTCTCCCCTTTCCCGAGTACATCTCCATCAGCTCAGCCACCTTGGCCTCGGTTTCCGGCAACCCGAGCACCGTCTTGAGCTGCTCCATATGCACCCCCACGGGCAGGATTTTGATGCTCACCGTACGGCCGTAGTACTCGAGGCAAATGTGCCCCCTCTTGGATTCGTACGAGAGCCCGAGCATGCGGCCGCAGCAGGAGAGGAAGTGGCGCGCGTAGTCGAAGGTGTGGAAGCCGATGAGGTCGGAGTTGAGCAGGGCGCGCAGGAGCTCCTCGCGCACGGGGAGCGTCTTGTAGATCTCCGACGAGGGGAACGGTGAGTGCAGGAAGAAGCCGAGCTTGATGCGGTTGAAGCGCTTGCGCAGGAAGGTGGGGAGCACCATGAGGTGGTAGTCGTGCACCCACACGAAGTCGTCGTCCGGGTTGATCACCTCCAGCACCTTGTCGGCGAAGATCTTGTTCGCGGAGACGTAGGCCTGCCAGAGCGCGCGGTCGAAGCGGCCGCCGAGGTCGGGGGACAGCGGCAGCATGTAGTGGAAGAGCGGCCACAGGTGCTGCTTGCAGAAGCCGTGGTAGTAGCGCTCGGCGATGTCCGTGGGCAGGAAGGCCGGCACACAGTTGTGGGTCTCGAGGAGCGCCTGCGCGACGGCGTCCTGGTCGGCCTGCGGGATGTCGTCGCGCAGGCAGCCGATGTAGATGAACTCCATCAGGGGGGAGGACGAGTGGTGGAGGTGGCGGAGGAGGGAGTCCTCGTCCCACTCGAAGGTCCAGGGCTCCTCCGGCGACGCCGGGCGGCGGGACCGAATGGGGAGCTGGTTGGCCACGATGATGGTGCGCGGCCGCGCCGGCGTGGACGGCGACGCCGGGGAGTCGTCGATGAACCCGGGGTTGGTGACCACGCGCGGGAGCCTCCGCCGGAGCGCGCTAATCGCGGCGGCCGCCGGCGCCTGGTCGGCTGCTCCGGTGGCCAGGTCGAGGAGGTTGGAGTAGGAGCGTGACGCCATGGCCGGCCGCCTGGTCCTCGCAGGGATCCGATTCCGAGCTGGCTTGGGATCAAATGTTTGGGCCTTTTGCTACAAGAAGCACAGCCCTTGCAGCAGAAATCCAAGATTGGTGTTTGGATCGACGCATAAACTAGCGAAGATTGGTGTTTCTTGCAGGATAGAAACAAGCTCGCCGCAGTGTTTGTGAGAGAAGTGGCACACACTGGACTCAACAGGCAGAGCCACCTGTATCGCTAGCTCACTCTACCTCCTCGGAGTGATGGAGTGAGGGGAAAGAGTCAGGGATAGAGAGATTTTTTGTGCTTTCAGTACAAAGGGAGAACCTTTTTCTTCTGCTGCCAACTGATGTTGTTGTTCTTGCCTGGTGGATGTGGGGAGTACGAGTACCACCAGCTGAGTGGTGAAAAAATTGGCGGCTCAGAGACTAGCAGTAAAAATCCCCTTTAAAACGAGCAATTGAGGCTTTTCAGCAAGCAAGCAACTCTGCAGGAGTAAGAAGCTGATAAATATCAGACCGAAAGTGCAGGAAAAAGATCAGCCAAAAGAGAAAACGCCCGAAGAATCTCCGGGCCGCAATCAACCGCCTATGCTATTAAGATCGAGCTGCTCATGTTGCATGAGGAAGAAGTGGGGGGACAGGAGAATAGCTTTATAGCAGCAACCAGCAAGCAGGTGCACAAGAACTTCCGAGCTCACCTGACTTCTCAGGCGTCCTCATGGACATCCATGGCCTTGGATTAACCAACAACCAGACGATGGGGACAAACGAGTCGCATAGGACACCACGACAGCGCGGTATGGGGTGACAGGGACGGCAACAATCTCCTGGTTCCTCCCCTCGCCTTATGGGAGACGGATCAAGGATAAACGAGAGGGAATAACACAAGAAACGGGAGGAAAAAGAATATGAAATTGCTCGGAGATTGGGAGGCGGCCTTGTTTGGTGGCCTTGCGCTTGGATCTTTCGGCGTGCTCCCAGGGGAAGAACGCAGGCAGCACAAAGTGCACTGCCGCTGGGAGTAACTGGGCAGATGAAATTTACCGGCGTCTGTGGTGTGTGGTGTGTCGGACGGACGGAGTTCGGTGGCCGTTCCCGGTCGTGTAATTATTGGTTTTATATTATATAAGGCGACAGCGAAAGAGCCTGGTGCTGGTGGTGATTGGTGAAGAGTTTTTTTTTTGACAAATTATTGGTGAAGAGTTGAAAGACCCTTGGACAGGAAATGAATAAGAAAGCCGTGCTGTGTTTGGGGATTAATTTCTTGCTTTTATTTGCTCTGGAATTTCTCTCCAGGGACCAGGGTACAGAACTGCCCCCTGGCTACCTACTTCAAACTCGGAGTTCATCAGGACTCTGACGCTTCAGCGACACGCTGTAAAGGAGCTTCGCCACTCATGACTGACCTCTGTTCAGTCCATGCAAAATAGTGTTTTGCATGGACTGAACAGAGGTCAGTCATGACTGGCGCAGCTCCATTACAGCATGTCGCTGAGGCGTCAGAGTTTCTGAATGATGGTTTCAGCAATCCCCTGTCTTTAGACGGCTGATTGATCAATTTAGAATGTAGGAGTTTAAATTTTCTGTTTTATGAATGATAAGTCTCTGTTGTGTCATTAGGGAAAAGACTGGACATATGCAACGAGACGCAGTGGATACAGTTTGCACGAATTTTTTTTTCTATCTTTAAACAGTTGATTGATCAATTTAGAATGAAGGAGTTTAAGGCCTTGTTTAGTTCTGAAAAGTGAAAAGTTTTCGGTATTGTAGCATTTTCGTTTGTTTGTGACAAATATTATCCAATCATGGACTAACTAGGATCAAAAGATTCGTCTCGTAATTTACAGTTAAACTGTGTAATTAGTTTTTGTTTTCGTCTATATTTAATGTTTCATGCATGTGCCACAAGATTCAATGTGATGGAGAATCTTAAAAACTTTTTGGTTTTCAGGGTGAACTAAACAAGGCCTAAATTTTCTGTTTTATGAATGACAGTCTCCGAGGTGTTTGAGTTTGCATGGCCAGCATGAACAGCATGTCACCGAGGTGTTGTAACTTACAACACGAGTATAAATCTTCATACTTTTGTTGAAAGAACCATCTGTACATGCTACCTAGATTCGGTCCTTCGTCTACGTACGTCTGCAAAGTCGCTAGTCCTACCAAGACCACACTTCTTAATCTTAGCTCTCTCACCAAAAAAGAAGCGAAGAAGATCTCGCATTAAAAAAAAAGATCGAAGAAGCACTGAATACTAATCCGGATCATTCTTTTGGCATCCTGATGAGCACTCAAAAAAAAAAAAATTCTCTCTTTGCGGTCAAAAAAAGAAGATGCCCCTCGCATTTGGTTGTAGACAAAAACCAGTGCGAACTTTGGCAAGTGCGCATTGACTTGTCTGCCCTTCAGTTTTGCACCGTTCTCCAAGGGCCGGAAGGCACGATCGCGCGTGAGGGAGCTCACGTGCCCATCGGGTTGGGCCCGACAGCGAACCCAGGCCGTGTCCGCCGGCGACGTGGCGCGGCGCGGCACGTTGGAACGGCAGCGGCAGTTGGCACCGGGCTAACGGGAGCTTGTCAAGTGGATGTCAGCAATTACACTGTTTTTTTCCTCGTCAAGTGGATGCTCCGGCCTGTTTAGTTCATACCGAAATCCAAAAAGTTTTTAAAATTTTCGGTCACATCAAATCTTGCGGCACATGCATGAAGCATTAAATATAGACGAAAACAAAAACTAATTACACAGTTTGTCTGTAAATCGCGAGATGAATCTTTTGATCCTAGTTAGGCCCTATTTAGATTGAGATTGAAAATTTTTTGGGTGTCACATCGGATGTGTCGGAAGGATGTCGTGAGAGGTTTTAAGAAACTAATAAAAACACAAATTACATAGCTCATCAGGAAACTACAAGACAAATCTATTAAGCATAGTTAATCTGTCATTAACACATGTGGGTTACTGTAGCACTTAAGGCTAATCATGGTGTAACTAGACTTAAAAGATTCGTCTCGCGATTTTCAACCAAACTGTGTAATTAGTTTATTTTTTTATCTACATTTAATGTTCCATGCATGTGTCTAAAGATTTGATGGGATGGATGAAAAATTTTTTGGTGGGGAACTAAACAGGGCCTTAGTTTATGATTGGACAATATTTGTTAAATAAAAACGAAAGTGCTACGGTAGCGAAATCCGAAATTTTGTGGGAACTAAACAAGGCCGGAGTCTGGAGTGGTGGTGGCATGAAATTCTTCCGTGCAGGCTGCGAGCGAATCTGATTGGGTTCACACTTTTCTGCCCTAGATGCTGGTTGCCGGATCTCGGCCATCGGCAGATGATCTGCTACTAAGGCTGTTTAGGCCTTGTTTATAGTTGTCAAAAAATTTTAGTTTAGAGTACTATAGCAATTTCGTTTTTATTTGACAAATATTGTCCAAATATGAACTAACTAAGCTCAAAATATCTATCTCGTGATTTACAACCAAACTGTATAATTAATTTTTATTTTTATCTACATTTAATGCTCCTGTGCCGCAAAATTCGATATGACGGGGAATCTTAAAAGGTTTTGGGTTTTTAGGGTAAACTAAACAAGACCTTAGTTGTCATCCAAAAGCTTTTAGCCTAGTTATATCGAATATTTTATTTAAATATAAACATAAAGTTCTAAAAATAACTAATTACACATTAATTACATAGTAGTTTATATATGTAAGAACACCAAAGGGATAAGGTTTCGGCCAGGGGTACGAATTATTTTGTTGCCGGCGCCTTTATCAAGCACACCGTACGGGGTACTGTTGCTCCATGTGGGGCTACAATACAAGCCTACACCAACTAGCGGCTGTGCTCTCGTGCCGTCGCGTAGCCACCGGCCCACCGCCCAAGCGCACGCACCGGCGCCCGCGCCACCAGCGATCACGAGCACGGCACTGTTCCGGTCTTCCGGACAGCCGATTGCCGCTGCGTTTCGTGCACCCTCACCACAGTACCACACGGCAGTCGGCAGCACAGCTCGCTCGGTTCATCGGTTCATGCACCGGCCGGCGACGTAAGCCTGCTGGCTGCGTGGCTCCAGTGTTGAATGTGCTCCGTTCATCATTGGCCTGGTGCTGCGGCGGCCTGCAGGTGGAGGATGAGGCGGAGGACCACCCAGCACGCAGCAGCTGAGCAGCCGTGTCCGTGGCCCAGTCCCCCAGTGCCAGAGTTCCCAGAGCCAGCAGCGGTCCGGTCCCAATCGTACGTCCTGGATCCAACGGCCAGGAAATCAATCAGCTGGTTGCCTGGTTACGGAGGGGACGCCTACGCTAGTTTGGCATTTCTCCTGCCGGACATCCAATTAAAGTTGATTTCAGCTACATACCGCATGATTTGGGGCATCGTTTTCGTTTCCGTTTCTAGATGTGAAAGATTTTTGCTTGTCCAGGCAGTCCGGGACGCAATTAAACCTGCCGCTACCGTTCCCCCGATCGCTGAAGCTCGGTGCACGCGTCAGCCATCGCCGTCGCAACGTCGCGTCGACTGCTGCGACGGCATTGTCTAGTTAAAAAGCACATCGAGAGGGAAACCGGGGCCAAGACATCGCCATCTATCGATCGTTCATTAGCGGCTCCGTTTCCACTGATCAAACAGTAACGAAGCGCACTCAAGTACTATGCTGTGCCTGGCCCCTCCCACACAAAAAAAAGTACTGTGCCTGGCCCTGGCTCGAGAAGGATTTTTTTTTTTTTGGCAGACACGGGGGGCGTGTGATGTGACAATGGGCCTGGCCACCTGGCCAGATCGGTTGGTACACCTGATCGGCTGATCTCAACGCCTCAATTTTACTACGACTACGAGTACCGTGGCTGGATGCGAATACGCGGTGAGCGACCTGGATGCTGTACTGTTTCAAGTGTGTGCGAGTGCAGTGGCTTATGGCATGCCTTCAGCTGGATCTCGATCTCACTTGATTTTGAGCCTGATCATCATGATTCATCTATGGAAATTGGGCTCGACCGGTCATTAGTCGTTGTCTCTGGGAGCATTTGATGACGATTAGGACTCTCGCCGATGCGTTCAGTTCAGATAAGATTCGCATCTCGTGCTGCTGTTTTTGAGTTTCTTGGTTCTGATCTTTCTTTTCCAACTGAGGCCTTGTTTAGTTCCTAAAAAATTTTAGATTCTTCGCCACATCGAATTTTGTAGCAAATGCATGAAACATTAAATATAAATATAACTAATCGCACAGTTTACCTGTAATTTGCGAGACGAATCTTTTGAGCCTAGTTAATTTATGATTGGACAATGTTTATCAAATATAAACTAAAAACTATTATTTTTATTTTGCAAAATTTTGAAGAAGTAAACAAGGGCTGAGGCATCCTTCGATGATGATGTGCTGATTGTTGCTTACAGTGTCAGCTTCATGGCAAGCAATCTGGCCCCTTGTCGATGGAGGATGGACGCGTGTCGAGCGCGACACCGTGGGCATGCGTCGGGCTGCATTTTTGCTACTGTTGGACTTGGACCTGACAAGCACATGGCTCACCGTACAATAATGTCTCCTGATTTAATCCACCGTATGATGCTTTTTTCCCAGGATATTTTGCAGTGGCATTTCCAGTGTCTTCATCATATCCTGAGGCGGGGGAGTATTTTGTTTCCCTACAAAAACTTGTCTCTACTTGCTTAGGCATTGGAGAAGGCGAGAAGCATTTCTCTCATCTACTAGGATCAACAGCAAGGCTTTTACTTTAAGCACCCGATAACATTTTACGATTAGAAAAAGGCTGAATCTTACGGTTAAGAGGGATAAGGAAGCATGGGTTCTTCGTTAGCATCAACATGGGCAAGGTTCAGTGAACCTGGGAACGGTGATAGCAATGCTTCACCAGGTGAAAAAAAAACAATCAATAAAAACTAGAAAAAGTCTCTTGGCCCAATCATCTTTGCTTGTATTAGCAAAACCTGGATAAGCAACAAGCCAACAACAGCAACTCAAAAAAAAAAACTCGACCGGGGCGGTTAAGACTGCCGCCGCAGTTTTCAAATTAAGAAGAAAGTGTCTTCTCACCCGGTGAGAAAACCCCCGAACCCCCACCCTCCATCCATACACGGTGACCTTTCCGTCGCCCAAGTGAGAATTGGACCGGGGCTCCCCCCAGTGCTTTGGAATGAGGACGGGCGAGGGGATTTTTTTAACCCAGCCTGAAATTCGCTCCCACTGGAATTTGAACTCAGGACCTGGGAGGTGCCGCCGGAGTGCCTAAACCAACTTATCTAGCATCCTTTGGCCAACAACAGCAACTCGGAGCTCCTCGATGTTGATTTGCTTTGTTTATTGCTGCTGCTGATAGTAGACAGGTAAACCACTGTTGTCATTATTGGGAATATGGTCATTGCTGTGCTACCTGGCCCCACCATAGCACTTTGCAAATCTACTAGTAGCACCCTTCGCTTTAGAATTTTTATTAACACTCACTTTTTGGCCCTGGCGATTCGATCATTCGCGATGTGAGCCTTATGAATTCTTGAACCAAATTGTCTTGTTTTTCTCTCTTATTTAAAAGTATAACATCACGGAAATAGCGAAGCTCAACTTTATGGATCCAACATGTTGGAGTGATCTCCAAGAGTATCCTGTTTCTTCTTCTCTAAAACATGTGGTTTTCCAACTCCCCAAAGAATATTAGGAGGAATAAATGAAACTATATCCAAGTGCTTCTAATAACTCACTCTCAAACATCAAAATTCTGGTTCCACACACACAATTTTGTTGCCGGTAAAAAAAATTTCCACCGCGCGAGATCGTAAACAGGCGTCGCTTCTCCGTCGCTGCCGTCTCGCGCTGCCGATCGTCAGCCTTTGCCCTGCCGAGCAGCAGCCGGCCAACAGTGCCATACAAACAGTCCCTTGCAAGCAGTAGAGCAGCCGGCCAAGAGCATTTCTTTAATACACATATACACGGGATCAAATCTAATTTAATTTGATAATGCATCTAATCTGCTCGGTCATGCGCCAGCAGGCGGCTGCCAAACCCCTGCGCCCGGCCCGCCGGCCGCCGGACGTGAAGGAGAAGAGGTGGTAGTTAATTCTGTTCTCCTTGGTGCACATATTATTGTCCCACCCGGCCGCGGACGAGTATCCGCACGGCAAGGTCGTCGTTGCTTCCGCTGCCAGGAGATCGTAGCCGGTGAGCAGCACGTATGTGCACAGTTCCCGGTGGTCGCTCTCGATTTAACTTAAATTAGTTAGAATTGTTTAACTAGTTAGCTGATAACTAGTTATATGCTTGGATAATACATCCATCCAGCTTAGCATTCTGTTTGCACGAGCTATGATTAATTTCAGCTGATTTTTTGTTGGCTAATAATTGGCCTTTATAGTATGAAACATGCCTTCACATTTTCAAGGAAAAAAAAGAAGAGTAAAGTCCACCAACTGTCCTCGAACTTGTTGGACTGTGTTATGTCGGTCTCTAAACTCGTAAATCGATCATTTAGATCCTTAAACTTTTTCATCTGTGTCATATGGATCCATAAACTCGTAAATCACTTATTCAAGGTCTCAATCTTGTTCGATTGTGTCATCGCGAATCCCTGAACATGCAAATCAGCTATTTTGGTCCTTATACCTAATCATTTGTGTCATCTCAGTCTATAAATGTTTTAAACTTGTAAATTCAATATATACTTATAGAACTGTCAAAAAACAAATCTAAACCCAACTTTGTTACGGAAGGAAGCGTTTGACAAAGTATTACTGTACTAGGTGAATTGTTTGTCCTGGTGCTGAAGGAAAACAGAGAGCTGGTTGGCCTGGGCGCCTTGGCCGGTGGCTGGAATGTGATGGCCTGACCATATGCAGACGCGGGCGGCGAGAACGTACGTTTACGTTCCCATTAAACTAGACAACAAGTCTTGACAGTGTCAATTGGCGCTGTACGGCATCTGGTTTAGCTAGATGCTATTTTTTGTGGCAAGTTTTGACGACACGTTTGTTTTCCAAGGTTGCACACACTCGTGCCAACTATTGGTTCCCTGCTTTATTTTATTTTGTTTTATCTTTTTTGCACAAACCAAATTGTGGACCAAATTAATATTTCGGTAGATTTTTTTGTTAGTCGTCCAGGCATGGAATGTATGTGATGCTAGATGACGAAGCAAAAGTGTCAGCTCATCAAAAGGATTACTATTCGATCATTTGGAATTAGAAGAACCAATGCAATACAGCACGAGAATCGCTGAAAGTGGCACAGGTTCCTTTCGGCTATTAGAATTAGAACCACTTCAGGAGTCGAGGGTTTCAAACACGGTGCCCACTGCCATTGGCACTGTGTGGGCACTGGCTACTGGTGCAGAACACTCGCTAACCAGCTTTCGGCAGTAGGTCGCTCGTGCGGTTCTCGTCGATGCGGCTTTTGGCATCGAACAAATCATTCCGAGCATATAGTGGGGTCTGAGTTGGGGGCCGCTGCCTCCTGTCGCCTTCTTCGGTTGCTGCGAGCCTGCGTGATTCGATAAACCGAGGTCGTCAACGTTGTTTATGACTCGATATCGCAAGAAAAGGCATCGGCTACGCCGCCGTGACACATCGCAGATCCGCGGCCGTCTCCGGGTGATCTCTGGTTCTGATCACAAGCCCTCAAGCCGACGACGTGCTGACTGCTGAGCACGAACCGCGGAGCCGAAGGCGTTCGCACGCGTCGGCTGGTCGGGGTCGGTGCTGCCGCTACCTGGGGCGCCTCTAGGGTCTTGTTTAATTCTGAAAAGTGAAAAGTTTTCGATACTGTAGCACTTTCGTTTGTTTGTGACAAATATTATCCAATCATGGACTAACTAGGTCAAAAGATTCGTCTCGTAATTTACAGCTAAACTGTGTAATTAGTTTTTGTTTTCGTCTATATTTAATGTTTCATGTGGATGTGACGGGGAATCTTGAAAACTTAGTTTTCAGGGTGAACTAAACAAGGCTAGATTTGGTTTGTTACGCGGTAAGCTCGACGAGCCACGACGGAATGAGGGGCGCATTTGTATCTTGTTTATTTGTTGAATCTATCACTATTTTAGTCATAGATTTTCTGTTAAGAAAAGGATACGCCAGGAACCGATGTTCAAAAGAATCATCATCCATGGCCGACAACCAACCAGGAGCCAATGTTCAAAAGCATCATCATCCATGGCCCACGTCAACGAGTGTCGCCACAAACTTCACCAGATTCCTCTCCTACGGATGAACACTGCTGCTGTTGTCTATCGGCTACTGATTCGGTTGTGAGAGCCCGTGTGATTTTTTCATCAGAAGCAAAAAAAAAAAAAGTTTCTGTATGTGATGTGAAGCGCAGCAGCAGAGCCGGCATCTCTCGTACGCACAGGTCGTCTCCGATAAGGATAAGCCCTAGGTCACGACTCACGACGCATACTTTATAGAGCCTAATTGCAACTTGCGAGATGCTCTTATCTGAACAGCACGTCGGGTGATGATTCCATGTGCTTTGCACGTTGCGCAAGGACGAAAGCAGCGATAGGAAAGTTGGCGTTCTGCATGTACAAGTACAGTACAACGGCTCTGCATTTGGTTGTCTAGCAGATAACGAATGGGCTGCGAGCTTCCTCTGCAGTTCGGCCCGTTCTGAACTCCAGTTGGGCGCCGATCCGCAGTTTGTATCGGCCCATTGGAGCGCACGCATCCGCCGCACGGGGCTCAGCTTTTGGCCCGGATGTATCCACGATTATTGCAGTGCAATATATATATTGCAAATTACACATAAACTGTGTAGTAGTTAGTTTTTTATTTTTATTTATATTTAATACTTTATATATATGACACAAGATTTAATGTAACGGAGAATTTTAAATTTTTTTATAAACTAAACAAAACCAAAATTTTTTTGGAAACTAAAGGCAACAATGGCACACCTTTTCCAATCTTGAGACAAGCTCACAGCGGTGACAACCAGTGTCAGACCGTCATCGACTCGTGCGGTAAAAAGACAGTCGAAGTTCAAATTGGGCAGCTCGCTCGTGACCCGTGAGAACGCGAGGAGGTTTGAACGGATTCGGTAGTCGGTTGGAGTACTCGGTAGTGACCGTCACCTTGGCGCCATGCTTCAGGACGAAGAGTCGAAGAAGACGAGAAAGCGCGTCGCTGATGGGCTCGCTCGGTCCAGTGGACTTCCGCTCTAACGATGACGTCGGCAGCGACGGTATGTGCCTTGTCCCGAGTTCAATGGGCCACTAGTCAGTGACCCAATGGCTGTGGCCCTTCTGCTCCCTACCATGCACCTTCCTGCACGACCGGTAGGCCCACGGCTTCTCAACTTGCCTCGTGGGACCCATATCGACTTTGCCCCAAGTGTCATCATCATGGACAATCAGCCAAGCAAAGGATCGTGCCGCAGCCGCGATACAGCAACTTCCCTGACTCTTCTGTCCCACACGAAGCCCCCAAATACGCAAAAACACGCGCATAATTACCTCAGGGCAGTGAGTATTCACAAAAAAAATTACGGCAGTGAGAAATCGGCGTACACAAGCACTATCACTGGTACCTCGGACCCACCAAATTTCGTCCCCAGTTGTCATCGTGTCGGCAAAGAAACACGTACTACTCGGGTATACAGTAGCTACAGTATTGCCCGGCCACGCGCCTTCCGTGATCTAACCAAAATAAAAATATCCTCTCCCACATTTTCCTTTCATATCATATTACAGAACCGTACAGATCATCGTCAAATCAAAGGAAATTGAACGAAGCAGCCCAACCAAAATCCCCTCGCCGCCTCGTCCCGTTCCCGTTCGCGTACCGTCCCTTCTCGACTTCTCCCGTACCGTCGCCGCCTCAATCTCGAAGCCTCTCCGGCGCAGCCGCCTCAATCTCGACTCGAAGCGCCTCTCCAACCAGAAATCCTCTCGGGTTTTCGCATCGTCCGTCGCGATGGGCTCCAAGAAGCGGTCGCCGCAGCATCCCGCCTCCCCAGCCGGCGGCGAGGTCGGCGCCCAGACGGCGGGGAAGGCCGTGCCGGTGACGGCGGCGCCGGAGTCGGCGCCCGTGTCGGTGGTGCCGAAGCCTCCGGACGTGGCGCCCTTCCTGACCAAGGTCTACGACATGGTCTCCGACCCGGCCACCGACGCGGTCATCTCCTGGAGCGCCGCCGGCGGCAGCTTCGTGATCTGGGACTCTCACGTTTTCGAGCGAGACCTGCTGCCGCGGCACTTCAAGCACAATCACTTCACCAGCTTCATACGCCAGCTCAATACCTACGTGAGAATTACCCTGATCCCTAACACTACTATATGCCAACATGTTAGTTCCCCGTGCGCGAAATCGATGTGTTTTTACGCTGATTAGACGCGATTTTTGTTGGTTTGCAGCAGATTCTGTAATACGGCTAGCTAGTACTTCGCTTTTGGAAATTGCAATACCTTCTGATTATGGAAAATGCTAATCTCCTTTTTTTTGGATAAGGAATGCTAGTCTCCTTTTCTTTTCTTTTTTTTTTTTTTGATAAGGAATGCCAGCAACTTCTCTTGATGTCATTTGAGATTTTATATAACCCAATAGCTGGTTCTGCCATTTTTTAGTTAGTTCCTGTCTGTACTTCCGAAAACAAAATTGAATGTTGAATTTGGTTGGAAGCTTTTGGTGATGGACTTGTATAGATTGTTCGCGAGATCTCTTTCAGTAAGTTGCTCAAAACTTTAATGCATAACACATACCATCGGGGATCCTTTATTGTTCTTGTACAACCAGTTTCAAATTTTGCGCGTCTTATCAAAAGCTCATTGTGTTCTATCACATAGTGAACTTTGTGACCACAGAAATTGCAATGACTTCTGATAAAACAGTCTCCTAGGTAGGATTTGTTGTTGCTTTAGCAACTTCCCATGATGTCATTTGATATATTCTGTCATTTTGCAGTTTGATGCTTCTTGTATAGTTGTATTGAGGTTATGTATCACTGAATAGCTGGATGCACCAATTTTTAGTTACTTCTGCTCTGTACTTCTGAAAGCAAAACTGAATAGTTGAATTCGGTTGCAAGCTTCTGGAGATCTCTTTTGGCCAATTGCTCCATACAGACATTAATGCATACAAGACCTGCCATCAGGGATCCTTTTTTTTCTTCTTCTGCAACCAGTTCGAATTTTTTCTGCACCTTATCAAAAGCTCGTTGAATTCTGTAACCTAGTGAACTTCACGACAATACAAAGGATTCTATTGCCTTACTAGTATTACTAGCATACTAGCCTGATGCTCTATTGGATGAAGCTACTGCTGATTGTTTGCATGAAACTTTATGCTTGTACTGAAATAGTGACCTATGGTATTAGTTCCATGTTTTTTTCCTCTTCAGGCATTTAAAACTCGTGCATGAAGCATGCAACTAGACTGTAATTGTGTATATAGAAATAGAACCATTGCTTAACTATTATATTATGTTGAAAATAATCTGCGTCAACCTAACTATTATTTTTTCCGCATGTTCTATGCTGTAACTTCATGTTGAAACTTCTGTTGTTTCACGTTTTTCACTAGTGTTCTTTTTCATTATCAGGGATTTCATAAAGTTGATCCAGATAGATGGGAATGGGCCAATGAAGGTTTTGTTAAGGGCCAAAAACATCTTCTGAAGACCATCAAGAGAAAGAAGAAATCCTCTCAGGATGTACCTAGTGATCTGCAGTCGGTGCCTGTCAAAACTGCACCTGGCACTGAGAATATTGAGATAGGAAAATATGGAGGCCTTGCAAAGGAGGTTGAGACACTTAAGAGGGATAAGGCCCTTCTAATGCAGCAGCTTGTAGATCTGAGGCAGTACCAGCAATCATCCAGCCTTGAAGTGCAGAATTTAATTCAACGCCTCCGTGTGATGGAACAGAACCAGCAGCAGATGATGGCACTTTTGGCAATAGTTGTCCAGAATCCAGATTTCCTCAACCAGCTCGTGCAGCAGCAGCGCAGGAGTAACTGGTGGAATGATGATGGTAACAGGAAAAGAAGGTTCCAAGCTCTGGAACATGGTCCTGTAGATGATCAGGAGACTTCTGGTGGAGGCGCGCAAATTATTCAATATCGTCCTCCTGTTCCTGAAACTTCCAATCAACCAATACCAGGAAATGAAGCTATCTATTCAACCCCTGCACAGCCAGTTTCAAGCCATGCACAACCAGTTTCAAGTCCTGCAGAAGAGATGCCCATGGATGTAGAAATGACTTCAAACAATGTTGATACCCTTGATTCAACTGGGAATGATTTTACTGACACCTCTGCTCTATGTGAATGGGATGACATGGATATATTTGGTGATGAACTAGAGTACATTCTTCAACAGCCAGAGCAGAACTTTCAAGTGGACCCTCCTCTAACAGTTGAAGATTATGGTTATGATCGTCCACGGCTAGAGCAGGACTGTCAGATGGAAGCACAACAGGATTGCAAAAATCCTCAATATGGTATGTAAATTGACGTTGCGTATGTAATCTTATTTTACTGTTGAATTTCTGTGCCTAGTTGCCTGTGTCTTAAGGTGAAGGGAAAACTATGCATCTGATGTCCATTAGTACTGATCAGGTTGAGGTCAGTCATATACTAGGAATTTGCAAAAACAGAAGACTTTCTGGGTTACATGTCCGTTACTGTTTGGTCACTTGCTAGGGTGCACGAGTTTTCATTCCATTTATGTTGGGAGAAAGTAGAAACAGCGCACAGAAGCAGATAAATAACTGCTAGTTCGCTATACCAAATCATTGAGCAGTCACAATTCCTTTCACAGCTAGGCTATAGTTCAGGATTAGTTTCATTCAGACTCAAAACAGTAGGAAAGGAGCATGCTCTGTTTTGGTTTACATTATATATTTTTATACTCCCTCCGTTTCAAAGTATTAAAGCATTGTTTGACTCAATGTTGTCTCCAAAGTTATATTTATCTATAATCTGTATAATTTCTCTTATGCGATAATGTTTCTGGCAACAAAATCGTAGATCATAAGACAGTGCTTGTGAATACGAATTAATAATATCACTTTTGTATAACAAACTCTCTTGTAAGGCTTATTGTTAGTTGAAAATTACGAGGTTTGAATCTGAATGCATTCATGCCTTACAAAAAGAAATGTGGGAGTACAACTCATTAGTTATTAGAGAAAAAGAAACAGGAAAACGAATTGTTAAGGATTCATGTTTTTACAAAAACAAATGTAGGAGGGCAAGTCATTAGTAGTTACAGAAAAAAAGGGAAAGGAATTGTACAAGGGTCAAATATAGGTCCACATGATATAGCAAGTTATGAGGTACAGGAAAATGTTTTATTCCCTCATTCAGGACAGACATATATACCCAAGAACTTCTAGTTCCAATTTCTTGGGAAACTATACTACCTCTATTCCAAATTGTACGCTGTTTTTGTTTTTCTAGATATATTGTTTTTTGCTATGCACCTATATATACGCAATGTGTAGATACACTATGCACATATATAGTACTACGTATCTAGAAAACCCAAAACAACATACAATTTGGAAAGGAGGGGGGGGGGGTTCTATTTTAAATAAAGAATTAAAGAATATATAGTTATGAAATTATTTCAATCGTGGATGTGGTGACATCAACCGTGTATCATAAACCCCTATTTACCATGCACGTGTGGCACAATGCTTAGATGTCTATATGTATATGGTAACAATGAAGAAACCAATAGGCGGCATAAACCTCAGAAAGAAATTGAACATCTTTACAGTGATTAGCTCAACAGCTGGAATAGGAGCATATAATTTTGAATGTATTTATGGATCAAGTCGAAGAAGTTCGTCTGGCCTGAATCCTACAACGACCTACATTTGAAATCAGAGGGATGATTTGTTTAACCTATGGATAACCATGGCAAATTCTGATTACAACCTATTGTCATATGCTTTATTTTTTGTGCACTGTTCTCCTCTATCCAGTAGTCCTAATTTATTTTAACTGTCTGTTGTTTCAGCTGATGTCACAACTGAAGCATGAGCGGTGGTCCCAGAGAATGTTGTCAGTAACATTAGTGGATAGAGGTGCTTTACAATTAAAAAGCTTTTTGCGTTGTGTTCTATTCATGAACTTTACTATTAGTCTATTACTTTTGCATGATCAAACACAAACCAGGGTCATACATTTATTTGACACTATTACAATAGCTGCCTTTCAGAATATAAGTCAGTACTGACTGCTCTTGATCTAGATCATAATTATGGCTTGACCTGTCCATGTCTCTTGCATAAGCAAGTCCTCTGGCATCAAAATACATTTTGATGTGGGTCTCTTTGATTTCTCTTTCGGTCTTTGTGGCACATAATCGAGTTACTTTGATATGACTGCCATTTAGTTTTGGATGGACCGCAGGAACGTATTCCTTTCTTTGACACTGAGTAAATAAGCTTACCTTATGTTGTATAAAAAAACTGAAAAAGGGATAAGTGGGATAAGTGATTGAGCCTTTCTTTTAAGTATGTAACTACATATAAAATATGAGGTCTGCCTTAAAAGTAGTGCATTTAGTTGAAACAATAAAGAAGTTACTTGCATTCATTTTATTCACATTTCTTTACCCCTCATGGCCTCTTTATCATCAGTTGCAACTTGCAACTAGCAATGTGGTTCGATTACTGATGTGGTTTCAGTTTCTGCAGATTTGTGATGAACAGAATCTTGAGACTGGCAGGTTAGCCACCATTGGGAACCTGAAGACCGTCGGGATTACTCAGAATACAGATACTAAACAAAATACAGCAACACATGTTGACTATAAAGGATTTCGTTTTCCTTGTTCACTCATTTAAGGCAGTAGGACAAGGTTTCTGTTTTTGTCCCAGGTCTCATTGTCCTAGCTACACCCATAACGCAAGGTGGTAAACATTGATCAGGTTGTATATACTGTTGTATTGGATGAACATGGAGCAGTTTTGAACTTCTTTGCGTACGATGACAAATTGGCCCCAGAAGAGTATTCGGGTACAATATATCTATACCTTACCTAATACTAACGTTACTCGGTCTTGGTTACAGCTCTGGAAAACCATGTTTGTTTTTCTCCGTGAACCACCATTATTTTCAACTTTCTTGTCCACGTCCTTTTCCTGTTTTTTTTTCTTTTCTCCTTTCAACGTTCAGTTGTGTACTCCGTCCTATAAAAAAAACACAATTCTAGCAATGAACCTGGACACCACACATGTACATGTTCATTGTTAGAAATGTACATGTTCATTGTTAGAATTGTGTTTATTTATGGAACAGTATTCAGGTTCATTATTAGAATTGTGTTTATTTGTGGGACTGAGGGAGTACTTCTTTTTCTCTCCCATATTTATTTTTAGGCCAGTCTCAATGCATAGTTTCATGACACAGTTACCAAGACTATAAACTAGGTAACCGAGCCACATGAGTTTTATGGGGATGAAATTCCTCTCATCTGATGAAACTCCTTCATTTAATGACACTGCCAAGTCAGCAATTTTGCTTATGTGGCACTCTATTTAATGTGCATGACACTCCCATGAAACATGCATTGAGACTGGCCTTATAAAAAACACTTAATATATTATGGGTGTTTAAACTTTTTATCCTTATCTAATGGGATAAAATAATTTGATGATGACTGAAACCTTGAATAGATTATCATCCATCTAATCTATATCTATATAACTATGGTTCAATGACTTTTTTGTATCTTGTTTTTTTTGTCTCTCATTTTTTTCTTATAAATTGAAAAAATAAATAAAATGACCACAAATATAAACGTCCAAACATACAAGGAGAGCCCATGATAATTGATCTCAATGGTGATGACGATGACAACGTCAATACAGTGGATCAAGAAGGATTGAGTCTAAGTATCATTTTCCTTTGTCTCTACCGAGGAAATAGAATAGAAGCAAAAATGGGTATGGAGAGGAATCGAACTAAAAGAAGTCGGTAAAGATTCAACAATTTCCAACTCGAATGAAGACAAATTTTATACCAAAGTTATAGTCCTCAGCACAATCTACAACTTTGTAGTTAAAAAGTTTTTTATTTGAAGTCGTTTAGTGTTATAAAATTTAATTTTAAATTTTAAATTTTAAAATCTATAAACTTATAAAAAATATTTTGGGAACCTAAACGATTTTAATTTAAAAACTTTTCAACTGCAAAGTTGTAGATCATGTTGCTGCCTACAATTTTGATATAAAGTTTATCTTCATTTGAGTTCATATGAAAAAGTTATGAATTATTTTTCAATATAGAGTTTTTAGATTCGTCCTGTTTTGACCCAGATAAGACTTAAAAATAAGTTTAGGGACCGGGATGACACAACTGAACAAGTTTGAGGACCTATATGGTAGATTTTTAAGTTTAGGGACCAGGATGACACAACCGAACAAGTTTAGGTATCTAAACGGTCCTTTTGCGAGTTTAAGAACCGGGATGACACATCCGAACAAATTTAAGGACCGCTGATGGACTTTTACCTTTTATATACCAGCGATTTAATAGGGTGAACTGAACAAACCGTGAATTAGAACTTTGCTGCTCTGATTCTAACGACTATACACTCTTTCGCATTTTGTGTGCCCGATCTCCAAAAAAAAACCCGCGCCTTACCTATCCTCTTGTCTGATCGACAATGGCAGCCATCAAGCTAGTGACCCTAGCCGTGGCAGGTGAGGGTCTCTTCAGGCTCCGGTGCACACATGTTGCATGATGAAATGTTGACCCGTCCTGGTGCTGTTTACCTCGGTCGCATTCGATGCGCCTTCGCCTTCACATAATAAAGTCAACTGAGTCGCCTACCCTACAAAAGCTCGAGGCCATCACCGTCGATTTTACAGTGGGAGGGGGGAAAGTTAGAAAAAAACAATAACGACTTTATTGTAACGCACGAGTATTTTTGTTAGGGACAATTGTAGAACTACCCTTATTTTGAAGCTCAATTCCTCGTTTGCCCCTACTTTTTAAACTTTGCTCGTTTGCCCCTGTTTTTTCAAAACGAAGCCAGCAGTTGCCCCCATCCATCCAGTTAAGTCCACTTAACGGTGTTAAGTTTGGACTGAAAAGGCCAAAATACCCTTGGCTGAAAATTGCTCATTTGCCCCTGTTTTGGAACACATGAACACTTGCACTACAGAGAAGCACACATGTGCACGTATATTGAACAATTGACAATATATATTTCTCAACACATGAAGAGGGATCCAAATAAGGTTTATAGCATACCAAAATATAAAACCAATAGTTGCATCATCAACAACGTAGCTAAGCATACCAAAATAAAGTCACTACATGCAAGTGTATGTGTTCATGTCATACATGGCCTAGCACATACGCATCCAAAATAAAGTCACCGCATCCACTAATTATTACATATCCCAAGTGGTCAGTTTTACACATTGAGCAATGCAACAATGAAATTTACTACTTCCAGAAAGGTACATGCACTTCTGTCAACAAATGTGGACAAGGTTTCACTGTGTCTATAACACTTTGGACCACAATCGGGCATACTCCAGTGTGCCCGAACCAAAACAACAAGTTTAATTTGGTTTTTATTTGACCTACAAACCATAGCAAGAAAACTCAATGCTCATCCTACAGCCTGATCGAGCAGCATGAACGCAGAAACGATGGAGGCCAAGAAATTTACCCAATCGGCTCCATGTCGCAGCGGCCCTGTTCCTGCGCGAGGATGAGACCCGGCCTCCTCCTGCAGCGCCCTGTTCCAGGCCGCGCCGTGCGCACGCTGCACACGCGAGGCCGCGCCGTGCGCCCGCGTGCGCCCGCGCCGGGTCGCCGCGCCGTGCGCCCGCGCGAGGCCGCGACGGCTCGCCGCGTTGGGTCGCCGCGCGAGCCTGCCTGCCTCCTGCGCCTCCTGCGGCTCGCCTCCTGCGCCTGCAAATCTCCAGGCCACAACCCTAGCAGCAGCAGCGAGTCAACGGGACTCGTTAGCGAGAGGAAGGGATGGGAACGAAAGGATAAGAGGCATTCTGGTCTTCTTTCCCTTTTTATTTTTTCTCAGTCTTTTTTTTTTGGTCTAAATGTTTCACCAACTAACAGATGGAGAAAAGAGGGGCAAACGGTGGCTTCGTTTTGAAAAAACAGGGGCAAACGAGCAAAGTTTAAAAAATAGGGGCAAACGAGGAATTGAGCTTCAAAATAAGGGCAGTTCCACAATTGTCCCTTTTTGTTAGTATGTTAATAATTAGAAAAGTAAGCTAACCCAATCTACCCATACGCATGAACCTATCGGTAAGTAAATCATTATAGTATATCAAATTAGACATATCCACGAGATTAAGGTGGCATTAAAAGTAAACAGGTACAAGGAGAACTCAAAGTTGCCTCTATTTAATTTACACTTGCTTTTCATCCTACCTGCAATTTCTCATAGAATCTTTCATTTTATATGCACTCGCAGCGAACACCCATCACAGGCAAACATGCGTTGCTACAGCCATAAAAGTGCAAGAAACGTCGAAGACGAAATTACCATTAAAAAGAACGGCGTCAAAATATTTCTACTGTAGAAAGAAAAAAATGCTTCGTTTATTTTTTAAATAAATAAAACAATTGAAGGATACCTTAGAGAAACGGTAAATTAGACCTAGGCATATTATTCTTGAATTTTAAAGTCTAATTAAAACTAGTTATATTTTAATTATAAACATTGCTACAGAAATTTCATCGACTAACATTTAATTTTTAAAACTAATCTATATGTGAACATCTAAACAAACCATACATGGTGCTTGTGTTTACACTATAAATATTACTAATATGCATGAAAATTTAGGCAACACTTGAAAAAAGATGAAGAGAGTACTCCATTTGTCTCAGAATAAATGTCAGCTTTGAGGTTTGTGCATATCAATTTCTTTAACTTTACTACTTTTATAGAAAATATTAACAATATTTATACCTCTAAAAGATATTATTATAAAAATATATTTCAATAATTAATCTAATAATATTTATTATGTAGCATAAATATTAAAATTATATATATATATATGTATATATATATATATATAGTCAAAATTTAAAAACGTTTGAGTGCTGAGAAAGTAAGAATGACACTTATTTTGTGATGAAAAGTGTACTGTGCTATCATCAATAATATAATTGATCATAACAATAATATTTTCATCCTGATATCTCGTAGTAACGCAAGAGTTATTTTTTATTTATATTTAATGTTTTATACAGTGCCGTAATATGAGAAATTTTTTTTAAAAAAATATATTTTTAAAAACTAAACAAGGCCTTTATTACCGTGGCCACGCTAGGCGTCGACAAAGCCGTACGGCTCTCTTTGACTGCATGTAGATAAGATGAAAGAAAGACAGCTCCGACTACAGAGCGAGAAAATATCGTGACATCGTCTGTCCGCCACCGGGTACCTCTTTCTCCGAGTACCACACCAGAGGGACGGCGAGGAGCAGACGGCAACGGGGATGGGAAGCGCAGGTGCGCTGCTTTTGCACCCGCCGCCGCAGCTGCAACCCGGTGGCGTCCTCTTCCGCAAGAGCCGGCCCCTCCTGCGCCAGCGCAACCTGCCTCTATTATCGCTAGCTGCCGCGGCGCTCGAGCCCGAGCGCCGCCGGCGGCAGAGCCTCCGCTGCGCTGCCGTCGACGGGGACGGCGGGCCATGGGAGGCTGGGCCACTGCCACAGAAAGAGTCTCCGACCAGCCGCATCGGCGCCGCACTCGAGGACCCACCTCCTGGTACGCCTGACATTACGCCCGCCCTATCACTGCTCTGGCGCTGCGGCGGAGCTCCTAGATAATTCAGTCATATGCTGAACATGAGCTCACATTGTTTGTCGTATCACGGTTGTAGTCTCATGAAAATTCCTAATCTACAGAAGCAATCGATTGGAAAATATCAGAATTCTGACTTCAATTTTAAAATGTAATGGCCCGTTTGGATCCTTGGAACTGAATTCATTCTAATAATTACAATAGGCATAGATTAATTAAGCTAATATAGTTGTATATGGAATATATTTATATATTTATTGTTAGGCATACAAGAGACACACTTATATGTTGCATTTCTATTGTAGGAGAAGTAAGTTTTAAAGTGTGCTAAAAGTTGGAGAATAGAATTATAACATAATGATCTATAGAATCCATTTTCATCTCCCACCCTATGAATTTGAGATAGGCTTATTTGTGAGCTTGGGAAAGTTATGGAATGTCAAATTCCAAGCTAAATGGCCTTATCCATTATGTAGATTCCAATTCCTCCAAAATGAAGGGATTCAAACGGCCCCTAATAGAAGATAAGGTTTAATGTCCACTGTACCTAAAGCGTTGTGTTATGTTGTCAGCTAGTGTTGGGATGCATATGTGTTAGATCCTTGCTTAGATGGTTGTCGGTGTGGATGTATGCCCACACCACCCAAGTTCAAGTCCTCGTCGAGCTGAATTTGAGTGCCTATTCTTCTTCCTAGTTCCTCCTAGGGTGGCTGAATTTTTTTATTTGCACGGATGCATATGTGTCAGATACCGAAGGACCAACCACCGAAGAGGTATTGGTAGCAAAGCTAGCAAAAAACTCAAATATCCAACAAATTTTCTGGATATGAGAGATGGAGTCGTATAGTTCCATTTTCAGGATATGAGAGATAGAGATGGAGTCAGATAGTTGCATTTTCATGTAGGGTGATACAAGGGCTATAATTTTATCATAAAGATACTGAATGTGGGAATACCTTGAATATCCCATATTTCTGCGACATCCAGGAAGTCAGTGTAGAAAGGTTGAAAGAGATAGGAAAGTACAGCTAGGATAAATTGTGGCCAGGGTTAGTGCAAATTCCCATTACTAACTTATACATTCTGATAGTATAATACTATGCGTAACAATAATTGACAAAATAGCAAACAACATCATAGTAAGTAGTGACCTCCTATAGTTTCCCTCTACGGCTATGATCCTCCATCCTGTGAAATCAAACTATCACGATATGTCAATATCAATTGGAATTGTGGCTAGAAACCCTTGTTCTACAAAGCATATGATAAAGTCATTCATAAATTCATCGCCAATACGATTTCACAGTAGTGTATTCACATTGCTCAAAAACAGCTCTCTAACAATGCCATGGTCATAGGAAGAACTAGCGCTAGCTTGAGAAGCCGATAGATGAAAGAAAAAGCTAGATGCTTTTGTATAGACCATCAGCCTAGCAAGCTTGAAATAGTGTTCAACTTGGCAAATCTTTCATCAGCTCACACATTATCAATGTAAATATTAAGCTCACGACTAAGGTCCTTTATTGTGTTGAATTGAAATCATCAGGTATGGCTTAGCCAACTCCATCAAATTCTAAAATTTGGAAGCCTCATCAAACACTTATCTACCTTTACACTATACTCTAGCCAATCATGTTTAGTGAACCATTCAGACTGACGCTAGACTGGACTAAAAGGACCTCTAATCACTACTTTTCTTACTTGACATCTTGCTGGAACGAGGAAGAGGAAAGGTCGCATGCAACGAACTGTGCTGTTTGCTATTTGCTTTTGATTTTATGATGGAAAAAAGATATAAAAAAAAACTAAGACCTCACTACTCGGATTTGATAAATCCACAGGAGTGTATATTGGAATGTTGTAGAATTGGGATTTGCAGTATCTTGTCGGCTCAGTGCCTTGACCTAGAGTGCCTTGTACCATATCCGGAGATACCACAATATACTCTACATCCTCCGCAGTCACAGTGGCAGTGGAAGCCTCGGCTCAGGATCAAAACCCTAAACTCGTTATAGCGTATAATGTGTGGGATGTATTGCATTGAGCTCTTAGGCAGTATTAATAGAGTACAAGACTTGGGGTGCAAGACACCTACTGGATACATATGGCAAATGGGATTTCAATATCCCTAACTACCAAATATACTTTTACTAATGCTTCTTCCGTTCAAAATATATGGTGTGGGCAGTGGGCTCATTGTACTCTCTAACATTATACTTTGGCCATTATTTTCTCCTATAAGATGTTCATAATGTACTCTTCTTATAATGAATGAATGGATTTCCCTTTTCCCCAAAAAAAACACTAAATCCTGATCGCAGAAAGTTAAATTCATATATGAATGCAATGGCACCATCCATGTATAATTATTGTGAAGAGAATCCCCAGTAAAGAATCATGAAGTTCAAATCTTGAAACGTGTGTGCATGCCTTATAAAAGAAACAGAGGGAGCACATATAATAACCTAGACATTAAAAGAAGTATATCTTGTTCAACATTAAGCTGCTGTTCTGGCTCATTGGTGTACTACAGCTTGAGTTAAATAAAAGAAATAAAAAATTTAAAGGTGAGCTGGCTAGGCAATTACTATAATAAATTGTATCTCATACTGCACCATTTTTAGTTGTACTGGCCTGAGCTATGTTTTTTTTTCATGTTACATGATGAATTATCTTTTGTTTATTTGATTATACCTTCTAGAGTTCTATTTCTGGAGTATGTGACATAGCTGCACCCAGAATATTGTTTGACTAAGTACAACTCAAACTTACCTTTTGCAGTGGAAAATGGTTCCTTAGGCCCCTCAGAGGAAGAACAGAGTGCTCTGTATAATTTTCTTTATCCAAGCAAAGACTTACTTCCAGATGATAAGGAGATGAGTATATTTGATCATCTAGAGGAGCTTCGTGAGAGGATTTTCATCTCAGTTTTGGCTGTTGGGGCTGCGATACTAGGCTGTTTTGCTTTTTCAAAAGATTTGGTGCTTTTTCTAGAGGCCCCAGTGACTGTTCAGGGTGTTCGGTTTTTGCAGCTCTCACCTGGGGAATTTTTCTTTACAACATTAAAGGTGAGACTCCAGAAATCTGAGTGAACATTCTAGCATTTAAAATTTGTCCTTATTGTTTCTACCACTCTCCGTCCTGTTCTCTTTTGAATTCAGAATAATGCATGTCAATCTTATATCCAAGTAGCATTTTTTCCTATGTAATGTTTGATTGCATTGTTGTGTCTTGTCTTGAGGAAATCCTCCACAGAATTCATTTCTACATTCTGACTGTTATAGCAACGTGCAATGCACTGGAACAGGCTATTCCTTATTTCATGATTCTAGCAATGTGTGATCCAATCTGGAGTTGATTGTGGTCCCACATGGTGCGCAGGGGGTGCATGTATCTGAGTCAGGTTGTGTGACTTTTTTATCATATTTGTGCAAACCACATCCGCTGGTACTCCCAAAGACCATACAGATGAAAATCTTTTCACACATGGTCGGAAAGCTTAACTGCAAAGTCCATATACCTAGGTGCCTTTTTTTCACCTTACTAAATTAGAATTTAAAATTGCAAGTACCTGATGAACATGTCTGCATACACAAAATTTGAAGACCGTTGCACATATTGGCTTAGCTATTGCAGGGAAATCTCTCACTATTTAGTGAGGTGAAGCAAGGTTAGTGTGGAGGGGAAAGGGATGTTAGATTAAATTCATGGAAGGATGGGCTCATTGGTGGAATATAATTTTTACAACCAGTTAGTCATGTTGTATTTGCTTCAGCTGTTAGTAGATTCGTTCTTTGCAAATAGAATCCAATCTAATTACATCATTTTGCTAATATTTCTCTTAAACGATCTCCTTGTGGAAACCAGTTGGCTTCATCATCCAAAATAGCTACTGCCTACCTGGCCACCAGGGCTTTGCTGACCAGACATTCATACTTGAGTAACTAGTGTTTAAAGTTATGTTACATAGTACCTCTTTGATAACAGGTTTGTAGTATAGCTGTTCATTGTTCTATGATTTAATGATTTCATTCATGATAAGGTGGATAACTATCAACAACTGCTCCATACACTGGCCCATGAACAGCTCTCAATACCGCTAAATTCCATCAGTGTTGCTAGTCTACAGGATGCAAATTCAAAATGAATGTTGTTGCCCTGTTTGGCACAGCTTTAGCTCCGAAATTCACCTGAGATCTTGACTTTGTATGCTAAAATCATGAATCCTGGGGCTGTTACTTTTGTCTAGAATAGAAAGAAAACAGTTCAACCATACAACTCAGGTGTACCCTATCTCCAGCTCCACAAAGTTTCTAGGGTTAGAAATACCTAGCTCCAGGAAATCCACATATTTATTGAAGGTGGAGCTCTGCACAACAAGCATATATTACCATTCTCATGCAATTTCCATACTCTACGTCAGCTTTATTTTGTAGTGATCATTACAAGATTCTGTTATCTCATTATCTTCAATCCCATGCAGGTTTCAGGTTATTGTGGCCTTTTACTTGGAAGTCCTATCATTTTGTATGAGATCATTGCATTTGTTATCCCAGGTTTAACAAGGGACGAGCGGAAATTTCTCGGGCCTATTGTGTTGGGTTCTTCTGTTCTATTCTACCTAGGCATTTTCTTCTCCTACACGGTTCTCAGCCCTGCTGCGTTGAACTTCTTTGTGAATTATGCAGATGGGGCAGTGGAATCGTTGTGGTCAATAGACCAGTACTTTGAATTCATACTTGTGCTGATGTTTAGCACAGGTTTGTCGTTTCAGGTAAACAAGTCTCCCTGCATATGTTGTACTAATGTGTTTTTTGAACGCTTGTTGTAGTAATGTGTTTTCTTTTTGTTTATGACATAACTGGATCATTAACTCATACTTCTCCGGAAACCAACTTTATTGTTTAGCGTTAAGATTTTAAGATCATCTGCATTTATTTTGATACAATAAGGTTTCTTGTACCACATTTAGGTTGGAATATGTTTTCAAGTGAAGAAAGAGTTGACTATTTGTATTGGTGAATTTCTCATTGAAAAATAGGCTGTTGAGATTTTTGCCACACATTGCCAAAACTTTCACACCAAAGTGTGTCTGTAGCACCCAAATTGGTCAGTACAACTAATGTGCGCTTTAATAAGAGTATGTGTGTACGACATGTTTATTGGAGTATTAGGGAAAGTGAAAATGTGGTACCACACAATTATGGCTGCAAGCCGAACAGTTAGCTCAAAAGCTAACATCACAAACTTGAGCATGAAAGCTTTCAAAATTGGTTGTGAACTGGTTAAGTTTTGCAGTTTCATTCCATTGTTCTATTTTTCTTTTAGCCTCATTATGGTAATCTCCACCCATAGCACTAAATATGCAGTTAAGTTGGTCAAACCCGAAGGATCCTATCATGCATGACTCACACTGAAGCTAGTTTGTCATGAGTATCAGAACTCAAAATTTGTGTGTTTTAGTATATATCATTTGTGTAATATCGATTGCTATTCCATTTTGTGTTATCCAATAACAAATGACATTTATGGATATGCATACTGCTTTTGATGCTAGTGGGCACCTATTTATTAGAAGGACCACAGTCATTTTTTATACGAATATAGAGATAAAGTGAACTGTGCTAACTGAAGAATCTCACAGAGAACCATATGTTGACTTCTATACATTTTTCATGATATTCTGTTCCAGGTCCCTGTTATCCAGCTTTTGCTGGGACAACTTGGATTGGTTTCTAGTGACCAAATGCTTTCAATCTGGAGATATGTTGTTGTTGGTGCTGTTGTTGCTGCTGCCGTGCTTACACCTTCGACGGATCCGTTGACACAAATGCTCTTGGCTGGTCCTTTGCTTGGTTTATACTTGGGTGGTGCATGGATGGTCAAGCTAATTGGGCGATAACTGATTCATGCAAGGTGATGGTGCTCCAGAAAGCAAGAGTCCCCCTGTAACTAGTCTTGTAAAAATGAATTCACTCTGTTTGCTCATCAAATGATATTGTTACCGTTTCACTTCCTAAAGTTCGTGAACAGTAGAAAATAGAGCAAACAGTTAATCAGTTTCATCTACCGGTGTTGAAGTAACAAATGAATGCATTCAGTGGCGCACTGGCGCCCTATCGCAAAAGGCAGAAGGCCTCTTAACTCTAAGGCGCTCCCATGAGACCAGCATAACATAACCACTCACCGTCTTTTTTTTTTTTTTTTTGCCTCTTTTCCGAAAGATTCTCACAATTATAGTTTGGTTTTGGAATCTTGACCCAGGTTTGGCGTCATTGTAGTATTTGCCTGGGACAGTAAAGCCTGTGGAATGTCACTGTGACAGGCCGGTATGTAAAAGGGCTCATGAAATTAGAATGACTAAAAAAAATATGTTATGCCTTTAAATATATAAGCGCATCTGGTGTAGTGGTATCATAGTACCCTCCCACGGTACTGACCGGGGTTCGATTCCCCGGATGCGCAAATTTTTTGCATTTATATTCTGCGGCTTTGCATCTGGGCGTAATTGGTTTGCTCCACAGATTGCTTATTTTTAAATATTATATTTATTGCTTTTTTGGTAACGTATACACATTCTACTGCTTTGCATCTATTACGATTTTGGTAATGTGCACGTTCTGCAACTTTATATCTAGGCGTAATTGGTTTGCTCCACAAATTCTGTATTTTTTTATATTTTATTATGATTTTTTTGAAACATATTTTATTATGATTTTGGTAGTGTGCACTCTCGAGCACATACCGTCTTGGTGAAATTAGGTGGTTGGGTCCCTCGGTGGAACTTGCTTGTATGGGTTTAACTCTCCGACTTGATAGGTGTTTGTATTTTTCTAGATTTATTTTAAGATTTAATAGTGCTATGTTTCCAATGATAGGCGACGTGTCCGTCGACAGCGAGACATTTATGGTGACTTCGTCAATTTCAAGATTTACCGAACTAACTCGGTTCTTCAGAGGTGTTCGTAGGGATAGGGTATACGTACACGCGTTTATAGTGGTGAGTGCTCGTATATATGAGCGTGTGCATCTGTAACTGGGTCTAAAAAAAAGAGCACATACCGTTTTGACCTGACCTAGAGCGACCATCATTTGCCTTTAAAAAAAGCGGACATCATTTTCCTGCCCCACGCCCCCGCCTTCTAGGCGTGACTGGAGGAGGTGGCTTGGTGGGTTGGGCCGTGAGCCTATGAAGCGCATGAAAAGAGTAGTCGTGGCCTTGTAGAGACTTAGTGTAGATTGCATAAATGGGTAGTTTGGTAACGAGAAATATATTATCTAAACTCCACAAAGTAAATTTGGGTTTCTACGGTTACTATACAGAATTGTGATCAGTTACTTCATGTTTGGGTACTTTGAGTATGGATTCGAGTAGTTTGAGTTAGAGGATTAGTTATCGGGTAATTTTCCACCCCTAACCTGACTAACCAGCTATCGCATCCGTTGACCGTCTATCATCCCTCGGGTAGGGTTAGCTAGTGTCGCCACCATCATCTTCTTGATGAGGTGAGGGCGAGCATTGTCCAAACATGTTCATTCACTAAAGTCTTATTTTGATTTGATGTAATCATAGTAATCATAGTCTATGTTTTCTTTTTTACTATAAAACAAAAAAGTTATAAACCTAATTTAGAAGTGGTTTTGAGTTAGTTTTATCATTTTTTAGGAAAAATCTAGTAAACATGCGATAAGGTTTTGAAACCACAAAAGAGTGTTTAACATTTTAAAAAATCCAAAAAATGATTCTAGAGATATAATAGAACATGATAAATCTAAAATAAATATTTAGGTCTTATGCATATTTCTCTAGGCGCTTCTAAAATTAGATTTATCTCTAGAGAAATAGAAAAGTGTCTAAAAAAATAAAGAAAAACATATTAACCAACATTTAAACATGTTTTAAAATGTTTTGATACATTGGTTAGATTTTTTGATTTTTATTAGCTTTCTATAGATATATTTCTCATTTTTCGTATAGGTATATTTGATCTCTATAGGCTTATAGATATATTTTCACAAGATCTAAATAATTTGTTTGGCTTTCTCATGTCCCAAATTATCTTCTGGATTTCCATCAAAAATTTAGAAGCTTACTAAATGTATTGTATATAGGCTTATAGATATAGTCTATCTTGTTTTATTTTCGAGTTTATAAGAAGGAAACCTAGACTGTCACAATAATTAGCGAGGCAAAATGATCTTTCGGTCGGTCTCCTTCGCGGCGATGGGAAGGCCAGGCCTTTTGGCCCAGCACGGTGGTCTACCGGTTGGTAGGCTCGCCGAGCAAGGTCGAGACTCGAGAGCCCAGTAGCCCACTCAGAGCCTTTGAGACTGAGAGGCGGCCCAACAGCCAGCACCATGAGTGCTACAGCCTACTACAGGCGGAGCGTGAGCTGAGCAGTGACATCATCCTACCTATCGTCAGTGCCACTGGCCAACGTCCCTCTCCAGTGGCCCCAGCACAGCAGGGCCAGCAGCGTCACACTCGTGCCGTCGTGCCAATCCCGGAGCATTGCCGCATTCGGATTTTCTGATCCACTGCAGGCTGCAGCCAGCCATTTGTGCTCGATTCGAATCCAACCCAAACAGACAACGGACGCAGCACGGCGAAACGGTTGCAGGGAAAACGATGTAGGTAGGCCTTGTTTAGTTCCAAAAAATTTTTGCAAAATCGATACGGTAGCATTTTCGTTTGTATTTGATAAATATTGTCCAATCATAGACTAATTAGACTCAAAAGATTCGTCTCGTCAATTTCGACCAAACTATGTAATTAGTTTTTATTTTCGTCTATATTTAATACTCCATGCATGCGTCTAAAGATTCGATTTGACGGAAAATCTGAAAAATTTTGTAAAATTTTTTAGAAACTAAACAAGGCCATAGCATTATTGGGCTGCGAGCGTGCTTCTCCACCTCGCTCCACGCTTGCGATGAGTCCGTCCCCGTCCAAGGTATTGTACCAACCAACCGGCCGGCGCTACGGCAGGCAGAGGAAGCGTGCAAGCGCAGCCCGTACGACACCGCAGTAATCCCGCTTCCGGGAAACGCCCGCCCGCCCGCCCGCCCGCCTCCGTCCGTCGCGGCCTGCGCTGCGGGGGCGGGCAGATCCTCCCTTCGCGGAACGATACGAGCACGCAGGTACGTATATCTGTGTAGCTGTAACTGCTGCTGCTGAAGCCGTCAGGTTGTTTCCTTTTTCTAGTTCTACCCCTACGGCCGGCCCTACCGAACCGAACCGAACCATCTCAGATGATTCCACCGGCAGTTTTTGGACGTTCGCCGCGGGCCGCAGCGGCTTATCTTATCTGGACCACGTTGCTCCGGCCAAAAAATATCCACCGTGACAAAAACGACGACCCCACGATCTGCTTCTTCGTTCAGTCTGCAGTGACGTCTTCGCGGCTGTTGTTCTCTTGTGGCCGTGTCATATCACGACAAGGACAACGCAGAGCGTGACCGGGCCGGTGATAACCGGAGGTGGGAGAAGCTTTGAGCCGGCGGCCCGGGTTGTACCTTGTACGTGTTGCTCTTGCTCCAAAGGAAAATGTTGGGGACGACCATTGTTTTTTTTCCTTCTTCTTCTAACTCATCTGTAAACGGTGCCAAACTTTGCGCATTTTCGTTGCGCACGTTCTAGAGTAATCTTTGAGATTGATGATGCATCGTTTGCAATGCACGCTTCTACCAAATGGAATAAGGACAGACAATGCGTCCGTGCCGGCTGCCGCCACCATATCAAAATCTAAATGGCAACCTACTACTGCTGCTGCTGTCCTTGATCGGCCGTTCGAACTAAGTTGTCAGCATAACCGGTTGGTTATTATACTTTTTGGCTTGTATGCTTGCTTGTCTTGCTTCTTTTGAAATCACTGTCCCGTCTGCTGTTTTCACGTTTTGTTTAGTGCGATTGGCCATTGCTCACAGATTTGTTGTGGCCGGTGGCCCAGCCATCTCAATAGTAGATTTTGTACACCCTGCAGATGGAGCCGGGATGCAACCACCCCTAAAATGAGACAAACTCATTCCTCCACTCACACGCATGCTGCTTGTTGTTAATCATTAAAGATAATAATCAAGTACACCATTGCAGGCGAGAACACACACACACAGCTAATCTTTTCTTTCAACAAAGTTTGCTGGTAGCGCAGCGCCCTCAAGTTTCGATTGGTGAAACGATTTGAGAGCAAACAGTTTTATTTGTTCATGCTTGTACAAAAATTCAAAGCATGGATCACGTCAAATGAAATGCCAACAGCAACATAGACAGCCAGCAGCGTCGTTGAGGGGATCTTGAATTTTAACCTCTTGGGATTTGATTGATAAACTCGACGAACGAATGAACAAAACATAAAACGGTGAAAAACAAAAGAAAACGCTCCGCACGTGGCGTAATTTATGTACACCTCAGCTCGTCCTATACTTTTGTTGATCTCCTAGGAGTAGAGGGCAGCGCGGCAGCCTGTCTATTATTGGTCGCGCTGCTCCGCCTCTGCGACGAGCGCAGCGAGCGCGTGCTGTGCGCCGGCGGCGTCCCGCTCGGCGACGAACGGGTGCTCCAGCAGCTCGGCCACCGACGCGCGCCGTCCGGCCTTCTTCTCGAGGCACCGCGCCACGAAGTCCCGGAACTCCTCCGACGCCGCGGCGGGCGGCTCCGGCGCCTCGCCGAAGCATATGGCGCACATGAGCGCGGCCCAGTCCGGGCGCTGGCCCTCGGGCAGGAGCGGGAAGTGTCCCCGGTACAGCTCCAGGATGGCCACCCCGAGGCTCCACACGTCGGCGGCGTAGGGGTCGTAGTCGCCCGAGTACGCCTCCGGGTCGAACCGCTCGGGGGACATGTACGCCGCCGTGCCGACGTAGGACGCGCAGGGGTCCAGCCGCCGCCGCAGCACCTTGCCCGCGCCGAAGTCGGCGATCTTCACCTCACCGCCGGCGCCGACGAGCAGGTTCGACGGCTTCAGATCGCGGTGCACGACGCGGAGCGCGTGGAGCGCGGCGAGACCGAGGAGCGCCTGCCGCGCCACGGCGGCGATGGGCCGCTCCCCCATCGGGCGGCCCAGCCGGCGGAGCAGGCCCGAGAGGGAGCCCCCCGGCATGAGCTCCAGCGCCAGCGCCGCGGGCGCCTCCCCGGCCCCGGCGCCGGCGGCCGACGACGGGATCACCGCGTGGAGGCGCACGACGTGGGGCGCGTCCGCGGCGAGCATGAGTATCTCGGCCTCGCGCGCCGCGGAGGTGTCCCCGTCCGCGAAGAGCTTGAGCGCGACCGGCTGCGCGGACCGCCGGTGCCGCGCCTTGTACACGGTGCCGCCGTTGCCGTGGCCGAGAACGGAGAGCCTCTCGTAGTCCGAGAGGCGGGCGTCGGAGGTGGAGGTGGAGGTGGACGGCGCGGCGGTGGGCTGAGGCTGCGGCGGCAGGCGCAGGGCGAAGTGGTCGAGCGGGAGGGTGAGGTGCGGCAGCTGGCGGCGCTGGCGGACGAGAGCCATTGGCTTGTTCGACTCGGAGACAGCTGTGGGGTGAGGAGGAGTTGCCGAGAGAGTTGGGTGGAGGTGAAGAGGGGACGCAAGCACTGACACGAGAAGGAGCTTCTATATAATGGGGAAGGAGTGAGAGACGGGTGGCCGGGTGGGTGAGAGTGGAGCTCGGTGGCGGCACCGGCGGGTGAGTCAGTTGCATCTCCACCCCTGGCTTATCATCTGCGGTGCGCTTTGTCGCTTGTGCGCTAATTATGCTAGTGCTATGCATGTAAACAGTTTTTTGTCATGCTAGATTAGCTCATTCTTGGTAGTACTGGCCTTCTGAGTAAAACTGGCTATTTGGTATCCGCAGTTTTTTGTCTGCTCTCTTTGTTTTCGGTAAAGTATAACCAAATAACTAATTTAGACTATTGGGTACCACATAATACATGTGTAGGGAGCTCCTAAATAAATAAATAGAGAATGTACCACAAACGCTCTTGATGACCGACAACATTTCCCATGTGCGCATATATACTCACAAAAAAAAATGCACACTTCCCACCCGACCCAAAGCCACGCCCTAACGGAGCAATTTAGGTGCCTTTTGCATTGCATTGTCCATTTTAGCACGGACCAAGAACAAGAAATCTCCTTTCGTAATCTGTCGTGCCAACCAAAATTAGGCCGGCTGTGCGGTCCGCCGGTGCCTTCCGCTTCTTCCCCTACGGTACGGTCCATTCCAGGCGGCAGTCACGAGCGGATCTAGAGCGCCAGTGCAGCCGACTCATCAGGCAGGCGGTGAGCGGACCAACAAAAAGGAGACGGCGAGATCGGGGCAGGGAGAAAACGTGCGGAGGCGGGCGAGGTGAGGCGAAGGCGTACGGTGAAAACTGGCCACGGTGGCGGAAGACGGGGAGAACTTTCCAAACGCCACGCCTCGATTCGGAATTTGGGGATGGGGATCTGGGCTCGGGGCGGGAGGGACCCGCGCGGGAGCCGCCGAGTGGCTCAGGCTCCGCGACAGCGACGGCGCGGGCCGGGCGGGGGTGACTTGCTCGATCGGGCTCGTCTGGATCTGGCGAGCGGCGCAGGCGGAAGTTCGTTTCCTCCCATTGGTCGCGTGGCGCTGTGTCCGTAACTCCGCACCACAGGGAGTGCCGAGTGCTTTGTTTCTTTTTCTTTTTCTTTTTCTTTTCTGTTTTTTTTTGGCTTCGTTCGGTTCCTAGGAATTCTAGGTCCGGGAACCCATCCAAGTACGAATGCTTGTGTAATTTGTATAATCAGCTCCAGGAAAATCCCTAACGGAACGAGCCTTTAGGAATTTACCTATTTTAGCTCTCCTCTCTCAAACCGGCAATTCACCAAGTTGGTTGTCACAAATGGATGTGTCGATGAATTTTTGTTCGTTTGGAATTCAATTGAATTGGTGCATACACAAATGAAGGTAAAAATATTTAAGAGTTTTTCTAATATTATTATCTCGGTTTTTAGCAAGGTAAAAACCCAACCCTTAACATATTTGCACCCTGACTCCCTCTATTTTAAATTATAAGACGTTTGGGTTTTCTAGATGCATTATCTTTTCTATGTATCTAAACATACATTATATTTAAGTGTATAGGAAAAAACTACTATCTAGAAAAGCCAAAAAAAATTTATAATTATATCTAAGTGCGTTGATGCATAAAACTCATAATTGAGGTCGTGGGTTGTTTTCTTATAATATTCTTGCTTGTTTAATTGCCTAATAATTGAGTTAATAGGAGGCTTGCACTTTTAGTGAAATAGAAATATGCAAAATAGTTGCTATTAGGATTTAATATTTTGTCTACCCACTTTTGCTCTAGTGTTGTGCGATCAGTAGAGAGGGAACTGACCGGATGCGTAGGGGGGTGGATGGAGGATGATGGACGTCGGTTTGGAGATAGTGGATCACGATGCATGAAGAAAAAACCGAAGGGACAAGAAAATTATGCGGTGACCATGTTTTTTTAAAAAAAATAAGAGTAAATCGTTAGAATTAGTTGAAGAAAGACAACAAATTAGCTCCATGTTTCTTTTTGATGACCTAGACTAATCAAAGATTTGATAATTGATTCTTAGAGATGCTCTAAATTAAAATAATACCGTTAATGGGAGTTAGAGTGATCTAGATTACTAAAAACTTGTCAGAAAGCTGCCAGGACCATACTATTGTTTAGTTCACAAAAAATTTGGTTTTTGGCTACTGTAGCATTTTCTTTTTTTTTTACAAACATTGTCCAATCACGAAGTAACTAGGCTCAAAAGATTCATCTCACAAATTACAGGTAAACTGTGCAATTAGTTTTTGTTTTCTTCTATATTTAATGCTCCATATGCATGCGACCAAAGATTCGACGTGACGGAGAATCTTAAAATTTTTTGTGAACTAAGAAGAAAAATTATAATCCTAGAAAAAAGTTTGTCAATTCTTTCAAGAAAATTATCTGATTTAGGCTCATTAGTCATGAAGGTAGTGACATATGCAAATTAAATAAGACACCCGGATATTATCAAATTGCAAAATGTGATTTGGCTCATTTGCCAAAGAACGAAAGTGACATTTGATCGATTCTAAATTTTCCTCTCCTTTACGAAACGATTTGGAGGATGATGTCTTCTACTGTTATTGGACTTAAAAGACCTGATGAGCCTTTCCCGAGATCTTCCACCGGAAATTCTCCAGATATAGTATAGAAAAACACAAAAAAGTATAATTTATTTGCTCCTCGATCGATACTAAAATATTATCAAAGCCCACGCTGCAAAGCAATCGCTGCACACTCATCTCTTATCAGTAAGGCCTTTCTAATTCACTGTCCTTGTCGTCTCTCATTTTCCATTGCCAGCGGTTGCCATAAACAAAACCCCATGACGCACGACCTGCTCGTGATAAGATACGCGTCCCTGTCCGTCCCGGTTTTATTTTATAGACACCCTTTCACCTGTCGCCGTTCTCGCTCGGCCTTTTGCGGAGGAATATAAAACTGATACCTTGGCAAGCAACCGAGCAGAGCAGCCTGTGAAACCTGAGCCAGATGTGAGATGTGAGGTAAACACTAACACGTGATGGAACGGAATACGGCCACACGCCCGCCCGCACGGGACAACGCAAGGCGGCGGGAGCGCGGATCCTTCCCGGCCCCCTCCGCTACTCCATTTTCCGCAACCTGGCAGTTCCTGCCGCCTTCGGGCTTCGGCTTGCCGGCCTCGTATGGTATTGCAAGTTGCAACTGCAACCTTCCTCGTGCGCGCGCGGCGGCGCGCCCAATTGCGTTATCTGGGCCTCTCTCGGCAATCCTGTGCGCTGGCCTGTCGTTTGCGTCACTGCTCACTGCAGACTGGAGTCACTGCGGGGCTGCTCACTTCAGTGTGCCTGTGGGCGGTGGCCACTACTGTGTTGGTTGGTGGGACCGTGGGAGTAACGTCAGACGGCATTAGCCAACAACAACAAAAAAAAAGAAGAAAATGTTTGCATCGTGCTTGTGATTTAGATCATGTTTAGCATGGCAGCTCAGACTCCTTGCTAGACCTACAATGCGTGGTGGAGTTAGAGCCAGTATTTTTTTTTTTAAAAAAAATCATAGTTCATTTTTAAATGTGAGAGAGCAATAGATCCTTGCTAGAGTGGAGTATGAAGGAACAGAACTAGAGTTGCTTAAAGCTTTACCAAATTTCTGATAATATTAATTAATTATACTCAGAACAGTCCACCGGTACCGAAATGTCTCATGCCACTGAGCAAACCGAAATGTTTTCCAAAACGGTGTAGTGCTACTATTATTTAGTATACAAGCACAGTATTTTGTAATCACGCCGCTGGTATTAATTTTCAGGGCTATAGACCCATCAGGGATCAGGCCATCACCCATGGTGTTAGTTAAGCAAACGTCACTAGCATTTGTGGCATTAGATTTGGGTCCACTAATAATTTTGGAGGTTACTTTACTTGAATTCTCAGCAGCCGCCTGCAAAGGAGATCTAGGTGCAACCATACAAAATTGTGCGCTCATTTTGTGGAAGGGATGAACAGATTAGGTACATGTACAATATGATTACCAAATCCACATCGTCCAGAAAATGATTAACAAACCGCAGAACTAAACGACGTAGGAAAAGGAGTCTGCATTTGTCAGGTTGCGGAGTTCCTACTCCAGGAATCGCTGGGCTTTGCACGTCTGCCGCCTTTATCGTTTCATTCTGAATGAACTAAAACACAACCATAACCGTTTTGAAGTGCCCATCCTTTTTTCTTAAAAAATATTATACATACAATTATTCATCCGTGCTCCGTTTCTCTTTTTAACCGCTCCAAGCAATCTGATTATTCTTGCAAGTGGTTTTTGATTTGACCAAAGTTGCAGTAGAAACATCAACATTTCAGTACACCAAATTACTTTTTCACAATGCACTTATTTGATACCATAGATGTGAACCATTTCTCTAGAAATTTGGTCACATTTAGAATAATTTGACTTCAAATAAATCCAAATAAAAGTCGGTTTATTTTGCTACCGCATGAGAACTAAGGTGGCATGTACTAGTACTGACAATGATTTAAAGGTGACATGTCACTAGTATTTATGGAACAACTTGGTGTTATAGGTGTTATGAGAATTGACATGATCATCACGTCACTAATTTTTATGAAACAACTTGGTGTTATAGGTGTCATGAGAATTGACATGATCATCATGACAAGAGAGCGATTTTTGTCTTTTTAGTTAATATAAAGACGTGGCCATCGAGTGATCATATATCAAATAATTCTCCGATGTTGTTTTTTTATCGGTTACAATTTGGACGCACACACTCCACACTCACATCACACGTATACCTACACATGCACGTCTATACACAGTGATAGAGCCAGCGGTGGGGCTGCTAGGGCTCCAGTCCCCCTACAGCCGCCGAATTTATGAAGCTCCCCTTAGTCTCTCTTATAATTTTTTGTCATTGATGCACTTTAAAAAGGAGCTAGAGCTGTCTCAAGATAGAAAAAAATCCTCATAAATATTTTCCTAGATTCGTCTCTGTCCGTACACACGCAAAGAATCGCCTCCGGTGTGCGGTAAAACACACAATCATCATGGGTAGCGTCCCACTGGACAGACCTACAATTGGACCACATGCCCATTCACAATTCGCAGACATTGTTATCTCTATGGAAGATGCTGTCACAATGGCGGGTGGTTAGATTCATTCGTACTCGTAGCATGGTTTGTCTTGTTGCAATTAAAAAATAATAGGATGCCGACTACACTGTTGCGTTTTTTTTTTAATGTGAACCATCGGATTGTCAAGTATACTAAATTGAATTCCCAATGCGTCGTTACTGATTATATATCGGCTTTCACACGTAACTCAACCTGAGCGATGTCCTTGCCTCGTGGCATCCGACCGAGCTCCGCACCACACCGGTAACACGCCATGCCGCCCATTGTAGAATACAAAGTATCCTGTAGTGTGTGCACACGCATTGAAATTGTTAGTGGTTTGTGGCAGCGCCACTCATTCAGCATCACCTCTCGTCATTTTCCCCCCGACGCGACAACAGCCAACCCTATCCAATCTATAGTGCGCTCCGTAGCATCCATTCCTCAGCACAGAGAGGCAGACGGATTCCCGAAATCGCAAGACGCAAGTGGGGTGAAAGGGGAGATGCACGCTTCTGTAGGCGCCTCCAACCATTCGGGTAACATGCATGAACGCACAAGCTGATGCACGGGACGGAATGATGGTTGAAAATGGCATGCCTGCCTTTCGTTTTCCTCCTCATTTAAGGCGTGCAAGATGGAGCTCCCACGGCCCCTATCCTATCCTAACCTAATAAAAAGGTAGCCGCAGCCACGGGTCCCCTCCCCAGTTCCCAGTCCACCACACCTGAAAGTGAAATCGATCGCCTCCTTCCAGCCAAGTCATCCGACTCCGGGTAGAGAAATCCCCCGGATAGAGACCAAGTCTGCTTGCAGGAGGTGGTGGTGGCACCACTTGGCCAAAAGAACAAAGATGATCAGAGCCGGAAGACTGAACAGGCAACAGTCCTGGTGGATCCCAGTAACGATGTTCGATCCCCTTTAGGCCCTGGGATTTCTCCATGAATCATTCCAGATGAGAAAAGCTTATATAAATTAGAGAAACAATCCGGCTAGGAGTTGTTCTAGGGAGCAAATCCATGGTAACCGAACGAACCCTTACTGATCTGCAGTTAACTGAAACGAAACTTTAGCAAGCAACCTGACAGGCCTGAGGATAGTATTCTGCTCACTGAAACCTGATACGTGAGCATCTTCCAGGATCACAAGATCATGCCTCATGTCACACCAGAACAACAGATTTCAGTGGTATATCATCCATCAGCAATACATTGGTTAAACAAATAGACCAACGAGTACAACAACGCCCAGCCTAAAAAGAGCGAATACACGATGTAAAGATAGACATCCCCCAATACAGCAGTTCAGTAGTCCGTAAAGGCCGACAGCTCACGACCAAAATCTCGCCCTTGTCGTGCTCCTAATCAGAAAGCTGCATAATCAAAACCCACAACCTACGTTTCGTGCTGCCTTGGCTATTATCTTATCTAAACTACAGGGCAGACTAATGCCATGTACAGAGCAATTTGTCAGTTCATGTCCCCATTTACAGAAAAAATGTGAAACACTGCTATCACCTGGGAGCTCTGGGTATCACGGGACGTAGTTGAGCAGCCACTCGAGGCACTGCATGAAACAGATTGCATAGGATAACGAATGTAAGGTTAGCAGCCCTGCAAACTGTAGCATGCATGAATCATGATTCATGGTACCCAGTGTCTTTCCAAAAACAAAAGAGGTAAAGAAGAAGAGGAGAAGCGTACCATTAGGCATTCTGGCAGGTCATCGTCCTGCGTCCTCATGTGAGTCTGCATATATGTAAAGAGCTACTCATTAGGCATTTCCAGTCTAACTAGAATCTGAGCACGTAAATTTGGAGTTTGGTATCTGTTTTCAAGCTAACTGGCTTGAGCTTCTGGTAGTTACAGTTCATACTTTGATTTATATATGCCTAGCATGTTCTAAACAATAGTAACAGATGTAACGAAATTTATAGCTACAAATGGAGGACTTGGGTGTTCACCTCCATCACCAAATGACACGAGGACCCCTTGCCTGTGGCAAGGCAAGCAAGGGTTACCACTGCGGCTGCCACAGTCGAGGGCCAGAAGGAGAGCTTCTTATGGTCCCGAAGTGAGACGAAGGCCAGGTAGTTTGCCAGGTCTGCTACCCTGTCATCAGCATTTGCAGCCTTCAGATAGAACCTGCAACATTGGAACAGAATGGTGTTAGTCTCCCATTACTTTTTTTCAACTGAACAGACAAGAAAGCAGGAAATTCGTGTTACCATAGGAAATGTTGAGTTGTTGTGACAAAGCACTTGAAGTTGAGGACCTCCTGAACCAGCCACTCCATGGCAACAACCTCACTCTGGCTGTAGGTATTGATCCCAACTTTAAAAGTCTTTTGAAGGACGCTGAAAGGGACCAAGCAGTGAAATTAATGTTGTGCATTGAGCTTAACAGAAACAAGGAAAAGGAATAGGAAAAGAAAAATGATCTGGAGAACAAAGGACATGCTCAAGTGCAATTTCAGCTAAATATACTTCTTTCACATGTCTTCCAAATCCGAATTGTAGTAATACATATCAAATCAAATATATAGAAATATCAAGTCAACTAAAAAAAATGCTAACTAGTATGCTCAATGCCTTTATCATAGATAACAGCACAATCAGGAAACCCAAATTTATGTCCTGGAAAAAAGAAACTTCTGAAATATTCACCTTACAAACACTTGTAAACGCAAGCTGCACAGATACCAAGTATCAGAAGGAACAAATGGCAGATGGTTTCACTTAAAACAAAAACAAAAACAAATGACAGATGGAAATGCATGGAAACCATTTCCACATGCATATACGGTTCAAATTCATAATATGATTCAATGGTAAAATAGTTCTACTAAATCAAACCATCTCATCTGCCCTGCTAAAGCCTGTCAAAGACCCAAGGCACATTTCAGCGGTAGTCATGCAAATGGATAAAAACATAGCTTATGATCAGCATATATCCTATGAGGCAATGTTAGAACTAACTCAAATTAAAGGAGGAGTTCACTCACTCAGAGTGCTACTGATTACACATCAGTTGGTGCTAAACATTAATTCTGTGGATATCTAATTAGGCAATCTGACACCATGGAATCACAAACTAACATCAGTAGTTTCACTGAAATTGAGCATAGAAGAGAACTAGAAGGTCTAGCTATAACTCACCAAATGTGAAGAAACAGAATCTCTAAAAAATAGACATAAAAGTTGAAACATGTAATACAAGGGAGAACATTACCAATTGTATGGCTGGTTCTCTTCAATGCGGGTAGCCAGGGTGATGCAGGCAATGCCCAGCAACTGAAGTTTGCTCAAACCCTTCATATACCCTTGTGTCAAGAAGCGGTCCATCAATCCAATCCCCATAAACATTGTAACTGGCTGGAGTTTCATCAGACGTGAATGCTGCATTTCATAATAAAGAGTCATTCCTTGCAAAAAATGAATCAACATAAATTTGCATCGCATAATTTTGAGCAGTGAGATTATTCTAGCAGAGTACAAGGGAAATATAACTGTAATGCTTCATCGCAATTCAAACCTTCAGATGTAAAAATAGTGTGACAGTATTTTCAGGGGTTCTCTGGAATCTCATAAAATACCAAGCACGTCAGAAAGCTTAAATTTGGGATCGATATGAAATAAAGGGTATATAAAGAGTTACAGATAGAAAGTTGCATATTTAGATACTGAAGATTCAAGCATCCTGATTGGTACAGGATATGATTCCAGACATGCAAGCAGTGTGCTGATGAGATAGGGGTTCAGATGCGAAACGAGAAATTCGGAGAAACATTGTTGAGTAACTGAACCAGCTGCTTCTCCCTTGCTTATCAAACAGACCATGTAAACCTACTATTCAAACATACCTCTGTTGGTTGCCAGAACCAGTGATCAAAGTATAGAATGAGAACTAGCATGACTACTGTGTACTGACAGACAAAAAGGTACACTCATCCATCTGCATAACATAGCTATTGTGAAATCTACTCATCAACTAGTGTTAACAACGTGTTCAGTAGTAGATAACTACCCCGGTGCAAAATAAGAAAGAGAACTAACTAATCTGCTGACTCAGCACGAAGGCCTTCACATGAGACAACAGATCTTGCTGCAATCATACAGCTATGGTGCTAGAGACGTACGCTCCGGTGCAACGCCGGCACAATGCAAGTCTGAACTCACGCGCATAAGCCTGTACAGCCCTTAACACCGTATAAATTCGGTCATATCAGATGCATAACCTGAGGTAAATTGTTGATCTGAATGACGTACCGTACGGGCAGAATACAGAGTTTAGTATGAACTGACCTCAATGATCCAGTTCACCATGACGACACGTTGCTCCACGACGAGACGGCCGTAGCTGCCGGGTATGGAGCTGTACACCTCAGTGTAGTCGCGCGCAACAGCCTCGCGCCGCTCGCGCCGCCGGAACCGCTCGTAGCTCTCCTCGTCGTCCAAGTCCTCAAATCGCCTCCCCTGACACAAGCATTCCCACCAAAACATTATCAATTTACCAGATCAAACACCGCACTGATCAATGCAATCGAACCCCTCCCAACAAATTGAAGAACAAAATCGCTTAGAAACCGCTCACCGTCAGGAGATCGAGAGCGGTACTGGTGACGGCGCGCGCTTTGGGGTGAACGCAGGGGACGAACTGCTCGGCGAAGTCGAGGAAGAGGGAGAAGGTCGCGGAGGGCGCGCCGTCGTTGTCATCCTCGGTCAATGGGGAGCTGGTCAGGGGGCTGAGGGAGTACAGAGCGGAGCGGCTGGGACCGCTAAGCACCTCCTCCTCATCGGGCTCCGACGGGGTCAGCTCATCGCACGCGGAGGAGTAGTCGGTCCTCTCAGCGTCGTCGGCGAGCTGCTCCGGGCAGGCGAGGTCGGACTCGAGCACGGCGCCAAGGCACGACGACTCGGAGGCCTCGACCTCGGCGAGGCGCACCCTCGCGCCGCCGATCACCTCCGAGCACTCGGAGCCAGCCGGCCGCGCCTCGCCCGCGTCCGCGTCCGCGTCCTGGCGCCGCTGCCTCTTCTCCGGGTGCTGATACGCGGCGAGGGATGTGGAGGAGTTGGAGATCACCTCGCTGTAGAAGCAGGAGGAGGCCGAGGTGGACGACTCAGCGGGCCGCTTCGCCGCAGCCGCCGCAGTCTGATCGTGGAGCAGCGGAGCAGCCCCTCTACGCCGGCGGAAGGGGTTGGAGCGCGGCCTGGTGGGCACCGGCGCGAGCATGGTGGGAGGCATTGCGTGATCCGTGCGGCAGCGGCGAGTGCGCGTGTTGCTACAATGCTACGGCTAGGTGTGTGTGCGTGTTTGGCTGTTTGCCTTTGATTATATAGCTCCTGCCTGCTGCGGTGCTGGCAGCTGGCCGCTACGACTTGGGGAAGGGGAAGGGAGGGGTGATCATCAGAACGATGGAGGCCTAGCCCGAGAAGCTCTTCGAATTTAAATCCTGAACCAACCGGAACCGTGATGGAGACGCTACGGGTGCGCTTCTCTGGTAGTCTGGTCCCACCTGCAGCAAGAGTAGATTCACTGTCAGGTGTCAGCCTCCGTAGAGAATGTCAGCAGCAGCTGCGGAAATAAGGAAAGCCATTGTCATGGCCCATTGTGTTCCCGTCAGCAAAATCACAGCAACAAGTCATACTCCAGTTGCAAGTCAGAATGGTCCTGAAACTGAATATTGCTAGCATCTGCAGCCTGCACTACGGTTATGTGAAAGCAATCACACTGCCGGTGCTGGTCACACAAGATTGATACACCGCCCATCAGCCCATGTTCAGGGCCTGCCTCAAGCGCCCCGCGCCGCAGCCACCTGCAAATGCAACAAGCGGCTGCGCCTACTCAATCAGCGCCATCCTTGCTTCCACCGGCATCAGCTGGCCCGCCTCGATACTTCTTTCACACCAAAAATTGCAGAACGTCAGATTTTATGGAATCGAGAAATTAATCTCTGTTCTATTCCTTTGCAAAAGGGGACGACAAAACCTGAGGATAACTAGAAAACGTCATGCATACCACTATACCAGGCTAGGTGCTTATGGGAATGTAGTAAATGACTTTTTATAGACAGTGTACAAAGCTGCCTAGGATTACAAGTACATGAAACAGGTCTAAGATGTTCGACAAACAGTCACATCACTTCTCCAAGCATTTTGACTGCACTAAGGCCTTGTTCAGTTTGGGAAAAAATTTGGTTTTTGCTACTGTAGCACTTTCGTTTGTTTGTGACAAATATTGTCTAATCATAGACTAACTAGACTCAAAAGATTCATTTCGCGAATTACAGATAAACTGTGTAATTAGTATTTGTTTTTGTCTACATTTAATATTTCATGCATGTGTTACAAGATTCGATGTGACGGGGAATCTTGAAACTTTTTGGAAACTAAACAAGGCCTAAGCCATTTTGCTAAATCAGTTCACGAGCAAATTCCGAACAAGGTGGTGAAACACTATTCTTGGCACATCCCATGACTAATCAAGATGTTCTTCATCCACAAGGATGGAGCAGAATCGCAAATTGCTTAAAATGACAACCCTTCAGAGCGCCTTCTCAATCTCAATATATGTGATGCAAGCTCCTCATCACCATATTGCTTCAGCAACTTCACTAAACGGTCAGCACAAGATACTTCTATGAGGATCCCCCTATCGACAACCTTCCTTCCCAATGTTGATGCCTCATGAATGTGGCCGTCCTCACACAGCCCAAGCAACAAGCTACCATACACATCAGAGTCACACAACACCCCGTTCTCCTCCATCAATCCCAGCCAGTAGCAAGCATCCAACGACCTCTTCCTTCCACACAGCTCCCTCACCATAGAACTGCCAGCGAGTGGGGTCAGCTGCACCCCTTTCTTCATCATCCTCTGTGCCAGTCCTTCAGCTTCTTCTTCCATGCCAACTTTCCACAAGGAAACGAGTAGAACATTGTAGCACTGTGTACTTGAAACACTCCCATCACCAATTACACGCTCCACCACATCATATGCCTCGACAACCCTCTGCTCAGTGCAAAATCCTTCGACCAGCGTCCGCATAAAAACACGGTTTGGCATCACCCCTCTCTCTGCCATCCTATCCAGCACAGCAAGAGCCTCGGCCACCCTCCCCTTCCCACAGAGGCATTTCACCAAACACGTATAGGTCACCACGGTGGGTGCACAGTTTGCACCAAACTCGCTGCCCTCCATCGCCTCCATCAGCCTCAACGCCGCATCCACGTTCCCAAAACTGCACATCCCGTCGAGCACTGCCGTGTAAACCACCGCATTGGGCACACACCCGAACTCCGGCATTTTGTCGATCAGCCTGTAGGCGACTTCGAAGTCCCCAACCGACGCCAGTTTATGCACCGCGGCCACGATCACGGGCACGGTAGGACAGGCGCCGGACCCAGACATGATCTCAAGCACCGCTGAGACATCGCCGGCGGAGCCCGCGGCGCGAAGGGCGTGGTGGAAGCAGGCGGCGCCGGGCACGAGGCCGAAGGACCGCATATGGCGCAGGACGGCGAGGGAGGCAGGGAAGAGACCGGCGTGAGCGGATATGTTGAGCAGGAGGGCATAGTGCGGGAGCGGGAGGGGACGTGGGGAGGACGAGAGGAGTAGCGGCACGGAGGATGAGAGGTCGGGGAGCGAGGCGGCGAGTGAGGAGAGAGCGTGCTGGGAGGGTCGCGGGGAGGACGAGGTCAGGTGCCATAGGAGAAAGCGGAGGGAGAGAAGCGGGGAGGGGAGCAGCGGGAGGAGGTGAGGCAGCCTGTGGAGAGGGAAGGCGTCGGAGGGCGACGGGAAGGCGCGGGAGAGCGCGTGTGAGAGCGACGTGGAGGACGACGGCGCCGAGTTGAGGACCCCTAGCAGCGCCGCGACTTTGGGGTGATCGCGGTGAGGCGGGCGGGTGGAGAGACGGCGGAGGAAGAGGAGCGATGCGCGCGGTGGCATTTGATCGCGATTCGGACGGAGATGGCGGAGAAGCGAAGCGCGTGCGGATTGCGGAGCATCCGCGTCTGGGCCGGCTGCTGGGAGGACCTGCCTGGGATGCCGGGCACGTCCGGCGGCCTCGGCCTTGGCCTCCGCATACGAGGGCGCTGTGCCGGGCAGGGCCTCCAGGAGATGGATCTGCCCAGCGATACAGGTAATTCCAATTTTTAATGGAATTTTAAGGGATCTTGTGCAACCTGTCAAAATAAGTCCTAATCATCTACATCTCATTCCCTAGCTGCTTTAATTAGTACTCCACAATCATATCGGTGGAGACCTGTACTGCACCTAAGGGCATGTACAACAGGGAGACAGCTGCTGTCTATAAATTCTTGAAATTTACAATACAGACGGCTAAACAGACAACTCGTACAACCCACAGACAGCTGATGTTTGTTTAGCTGTCTACAAATCGTTTAATGCTTGTATGTAGCCATAATCAATCATGAATAATATTTCTATATATCATTGTGTTGCTGATTGATACAAAACAAATCATTCAAAGTAAATCATACATTATATATAATGTAATATAATATATTTCTAAATCAAATATAACATATGATCTTCTACCCCATAAATCAAATATGGTTGAAACATTTATGTCTAATTTTCATAGTGTTGCCATATGTGCTCAATAAGATCATTCCTTGGATGTCGGTTTTATAGAGATCCTATGTAGACTGAATATAGGAAAGCCACCTTTTTATAGCTGCAACTTATGACTGAATTCAAATTCACATAGAAGACATGCAGACCGAATGCAAATTCACAAGATATGCAGACGTGTGCCACTATTGGACAGTTTCACATAAGAAACATGCAGTCATGCGCAAACAGTGGACAAGAATGCGCAGATAGTTTCACATCTTGGCATGTTTAATTAGTTCACAACCAAAAGGTAATTGACCATAATCAAAATCAAGTGAACATGGAGATATAACTGACAGAATGTGTGCATTCAGTTATCAGTTTTCACAAGCTGATAGAAACATTCAGTTTCCATGGATGCCGCCAGCAAAGCGCACCTCCGTTGTGTTGGCCCTGGATGTGCTTGCCTCGTCGGGATGCGCCCTACTAGGACTGCCCCGCCGTGCGGCCTAGCTTGCCGACGCAGGCCAGCTCTTCCTCGCCGGTGCGGGTGTGGTCCGCCATGCCCTCGTCCTCGCTATGCGGCTCTGCTCCACCTCGCCCCGCCCCGGTGCTATGGTGCCTTGCTCGCCCCGCCGTGCCCCAGTGCCGGCGCTGCTTGCTCGCTGCTCGCCCTCGCGCGTGCAAGCCGGTGAGGACAAAGGGACGGAGAAGACGGCCTTCGATTTTTTGCATGATTTTTCACCTCACGCGCGCGCGCGCAGTTGGATCCGCATGGTGTCGACTCGAGGCGACGACTCCGTACTACGCGAAGCCAGCCGTCGAGTCCGCCTGGGAGCACGAGCCCTCGCTGTCGTCTCACGACGCGACGGCTTCACTCTCTCTCCTGCGAAAGAAGGACGATTTTGCAAAACTACGTCGCGGAGAAGACGGCCAGCACGGCCGTTGTACGTGCCCTAAGTGGATTTCAGGTTTGCCCCCAATCTCCTTGCAATTGTTCTACATTATTTCAATTCCTTGCGCATGCTTGTTTTGGCATTCTTACGCTGCCTGCTCTCTGGTGCCTCCCGTGGGCATGCTGAAACTTTGCTAGAATTTTAAATGTTATCTACTGGATATTGTGCTGAGCAGTATAGTTGTTTTAAATATTTGTGGATGGTGATATTACCGAATTATCAATCATTGTCACATTAGCCCTCTGTATATGTGTTTCCCTGTGGATATGGGGCACCGGATTCAAGCTGTCCTGAAACAGATGCGATTGTCCAGTTTATGCATCATACCATTTTTTCAGTGGGATATTCTTAGCACACAGGGAAAACTAGTTCGACATCAAAGTTGTTTCTTACTATAACTGAAATAAAGCTCATTTGACTAGGATAATTCATTTTGAGAATTGCAATATACCTTTGCTTACTTCATACAGATTGGCCTAGTGTTTTAGAAAAAAAAATGTCCATCTGGTGAAATCATAACTGGACCACAGCTGATTTTGTGTTTTTGTGTTCTAGAAAATTGCAAAACAGGCAAGGTACTAATTCTATAGAGATGATAGGGTGAATGGCTAACATTCTGCAATCTGAAAGAAACTGTGGTAGTAATCATGAATGCTTGAGTCCTGCTCCTCTTCTCCTTGCACTGTACAAATGCCACAATTAGTTGAAACTGTTAATACCAATTTTTCGTTCAAACTTGGAGCTTGCAGTGTCTATAATCTGGACAATGAAATCAACTGAAAATAAATAGGGAATGGAGTCTGATTAGCTGTTTAAATTGGGGGGTGACTACAAGTAAAACTATGTCTGCAGCATTCAACTGCTTGAAACCATTGATCAGTAGCTGATTTCTGAAGGTCTAAGCATGATAAGATAGGATATAATCTCATAAGCATTTGTTGGTTAATTTGATTAGATTACAGAAACCTGCCCTTATCAGAGGGGTGTTGCTGCGAGGCTTGCTTAGTAGCCAACCATAACTTTATCCTAAGGGGCCGTTTGGGTCCTCTCATTTTGGAGGAATTGGAATCTGTTTAATGGATTAGGCTATTTGGCTTTGAATTTGGCATTCCACAACTTCCCAAGTTCACATATAATCCTATCTCAAATTCATACAGTTGGAGATGGAAATGACAGATGCTTTGATGGAAGTGTGTCTACAGTTCATGTGTTCAGGCTGGGTATGTGCTTGCATACTTGTCTGCATGTCCTGTATATATTCAACCTTCAACTATATACACTCTGTGTTAATAATTTATCCTTTATAAATCCTCCCAGAACTTGTTGCCAATCTATCAACTCAAGTAATGTATGGGAGATATGTTTTCACATGACTGGTTTCCTTTTCTTTTTCTCCATTTGCATCCACAGTTTCAATTCTCTATTTGGCTGTCATTACTTTCACAACACATGTATGTTCTGATATACTCTTCTCATAACGTTGCCTTTACTGCTTCAACAACTCCATTTTCCCCTTGTGCTTTAGTCATTTGGTAACCCCCCCCACCCACCCTACACACACACACTGACACACACACAAATACCTCTCTCTTTTTTTGCAGAAAAGGAAGCACCTGAGAAGATAGCAAGCAGCAGTGACAGATGTAAGCCTGTCTACAACTGCAATCCTTATTGTGTTCACTCTATTGTACTTATCCAGATTTTCACTCTATTGTGGGTATTACATTTGCCTGAACCTACGCTGGATTAATCTTTCTCTATGTTTTTTTGACATAGTGTTATTCACCTTTGTCCCAAGAGATCTTGGACTTACTCAGTTACTTGTAACATGTAATGATGTAAAGGCTTGTCTTTCTTTTTTGTCTAAAGATCCCTGTTCCCCCTGCCCCCTGGTTCAAGTGTATCCGTGTATGAGTATGTTTTAGCTGAACTAGAACATGCAGACTGGGAAGGATCTTTATATATATTTGTGTACTTTACTGTCTCTATTATTAAAAAAAATCATCAGTTCAAATATCTTCTTCGTGTTTCACTGAAACACTAGCTTTGTGTATATCAGGATCTTTCTTGACCACTCTGAACTAGAACATGCAGACTGGGAAAGATTTATATATATATATTTGTGTACTTTACTGTCTCTATTATTAAAAAAATCATCAGTTCAAATATTTTTTTTTTCATGTTTCACTAGCTTTGTGTATATCAGGAGCTTTCTTGACCAGCAGCATATAAAGAACAATGAAAGATTCAAAAAGTAGATCAGGAAGATACAATGCTGCAATTATCAAGTATTATGTTCTAAAATGGCATCGGGAAGGTGAATACCTCTTTATAATACAATAAATATTGTGCATTAAGAAAAACCATAGAGTAGTTACCTCATGTTGTCATGGGCGGCCAACACGCTGCTAGGATCGACGGGACGATAGTTCGGCCCAGTTATCTTTATAAGTTTAATTATCTTTGTATTTGCAATTTATGTTAGTCTTAGATAGGTTATTTAGCAAAAGAGGTGAAGTAGAAGGGACATAAATATTTGTAGACTCTACTGATATAATCAAGCAATGAATTATGAAGAAACAATTCTAGTCTCCCTCAATCTCTTAAACTCTTAGCAAAGCATAAAGTCTAGTTATCCTAAAATACCCTTTACTATTACATTTGTACTGTTAGAAATCTTCTCATGTACTGTTAGAGATCTAGGCCATTGCTTCTTGTGCAGATACTTTGTAGTATAAGTTGTATCTAAAGTTTGTAAATGATTTGATTGTAGAAATGGATGAAATGTGTAATGTGTGAGGAGCCTGTGCATCCCGACACGTAGAAGGACGGTTTGTGCACGTGTCCCTTCTTATGCCTTACTTTTTGTTTTTTTTAAAAAAAAAAAAACTTTCAAATGGCGTGTTAAAAAGACACTCTGTGCATGTACTAATATAAAAGTCTTAGATTACTCGTCAAAATTTTATTACTTGGAATCTTTATATACATATCAAAATTGTACTGCCATATGCCATGCATGTCGATCATGTCATGCGTGCAGGAACGCGTGGACGTTCGGGACCTGAACGTGTTTGACAACGCGTTGCGGCAGGGGGCGGACACCCGGCGTTGTGGCTCATCGGCAGGGCGTAGGGGATCGGCGTGCACGCGTCGCTGGACGAGTCCCTGTAAGCACAGCGATGTATGCTAGATGAAATTAGGCAGATAGCAAGCAATTGAGAAAGAACACACAGAAATCTTGTTAGAACAAAGAGTAATTAGGAGTAAAGATTACAATACTGTTCTTTCATGAACCCTCTCCTTCTCTCATGTTTCTTCCGGCCAGTAGCCTAGTTGGCCTATTCCCACTCTGGATCTTGAACACACGTACTGGGCCAACGTTGGTGCAAACTTCTTTTCGGTCCATCAGCATTTGTCTTCAAGTGATGCGGAAGGTGTGTTGCTGACAGTCCCCGAGTGCTACTACGGCAAGTATAGCGGCGCTGGCGGCGATGGGACACTTCGCCCGTTCGCCGTGCCAGCCCGTCGGAGCGCAGCATCGTCGGCGGCACAGGCAAAGCTCGGGTTCGCGCGCGGGTACCTCACCAGCAAGCTCCTCAGCTCCACGGACACCTCTAGCGCCGTCGTTTTCGAAATGTACTTCACCCTGGACCACTAGTCGTCCTCCAGTGCAGGGGCGTTTTTGTTGTGAAAATTCGCCCACCTAATTTTACTGAGCTATCTAAAGTCACAAATGACGATGTGATAACTCGTAAGCGATCGATATTAGGGATTTGGATCTTCACTCTGTTTGATACAAAGTATTTTAAAATACTACACAAATACTATGATTCTATAAAATGCTTCGATACTCGAAAGTTGCTAGGCGTTGGATGAACATGTTTTCTGGTCCTTAACCAGTCTTTTTTGAAGAAGTTTTGGATACTCTGACTCTGCACGTCTTTAATTTTTAAAACAATAGTTTCTTGATACAATATTATTCTAAAACCACATCCAAACATGTTTTTAATGCCCTATGCTAATGAATTTTAGAGAAACTCAAATAAATATCTTATCTCTAAAATCTTGCAATATAGGATATATAGCTACTCAAGTGATCTCCTTTCTTTATACGATTATTCTTTTTTTAAAGAATTCTCTTTAATTAAAAATCACCCTCTTCTCTAGGACTACTAAAGATAGGCAGGGCCGGCTCTAGGAGGGGGCAGCCAGTGCGACGGCCGGGGCCCATGGAGATGGGGGCCCAGCATAATATAGTTAATTAGTAGATATAATATTCTATTTTAGCAATTAGCAAATAACATTAGCATGGCCCATCTAAACCAGCCTGGCAGTGGCAGCCCATGTACATGTACGTAACCTTCTGGTCTTCTCGCTTCGACGCTTGCGCTTCACCTTCAGTTCCTGGCCGGCCGCCGCCTGCTGCACACCAGTCACCAGATGTTCAGACTCCATCTCCATCGGCCATCAGCCAAAGTCCAAACGCCAAGTCGCCGATCGCGGATCGTCGTGTCGCCGACGTGCAGCAAGTCAGCAGCAACTCAGCAACCGTCCGTCCGTCCGTAAGTAGCCCAACAGTCAACAGTCCGATTAGATTTTTTCTCAATTCTTTTCTTATTTTAGGGTTATGAATTTCTAATTTAAAGTATTTATTTGAATATGATAGATGTTGTCTAAGAAGCATTTGTCGGGTGCTCAGAAAAGAAAAAAAAAGAAAACAAGAAGATCAATTCATAGAATCGCAGAGGGGTGCTTTACATAGATTTTTTCCAGTTTCAAGTAATGCTCAAGACAGTCAAGATCAGGGGCAGGAACATGTTGTGGAAGGTGTCGTCAATGAAGATCAGGGCCAGGGGCATGTGTCGGGTGCTCAAGACAGTTTAGATGCTGAAGCTGATGCCAATAATCGTACTCAGGCTTCTGAAGATGATATTCAAATTCCAGATATTGATGAGCAGGAAGATTCAGTTTTGGCTATCTTTGATCCTAGAACATGGGGTAATCTTGATAATAGTAAAAGGGATATTTTAATTGAGAAAGGACCTGTGAGAGAAATGAATCTACAGTTCCCTTGTGATCCTAGTGGCAGACACTTTTCTTATGCTTATTATTCCAGGAAATTATCTAATGATGAGTTTGTTGACCGAAAGTGGTTAGTTTATTCTAAACATGTGGACAAGGTTTATTGTTTTTCCTGCAAGTTGTTCAAATCAAATCAGAACAAGTCATTGTTAGCATCTGAAGGAGTAAGGGATTGGAAGCATCTTAGTGAGAAACTCAAGACACATGAAAACAGTGCGGAGCATTTGACAAGCATGAGTACATGGAATGAGCTTCGGCTTAGATTAAGCAAAAATCAAACAATTGATGATGAAATGCAGCGGGAAATTGCAAAGGAAAAGGAGCGCTGGAGACGGGTGTTGGTAAGAATAATTTCTGTTGTCAAGTTTCTTGCTAAACAAAATCTAGCCTTTCGAGGAGCAAATGAGAAAATTTATCAACGCAACAATGGTAATTTTCTAGCCACAGTTGAAATGATTGCTTGGTCTGTCATCTCAACCATCTAATGTGGATACAATAATCTGTCCTGTGCCCGTACAAATTAGAGCAGCGTATCCAACGCCGGTACCATACGACTATACGAGTAAGAGAGTATCTTGTCCAAGCATGGTATAGATCACGAAGTTGACCTGGGATCTCAGAAGAAATATAATGTTGCTTCTACAAGCACTATTTTGGGACAAATAAGATCCCTAGGCTGTCTCCAATAGGAGACCCATTTGGGAACCCAAACCCAAAATGGGTCTCCAAAACAATACCTATAGCCTCCAACAGAGTACCCAAACAGAAGATCCATTTTGGGTATCAGGAGAGACATAGCCCAAATTTGGGTATCCTCTCTCTTCGAGACCCATTTGCAGAGAGTGTTGTCTTTTAGATCTTATTAAATAGGTATGGAACCTTTTACCTGTAGCACTACCCAAAGGACAAATGGGTCTTGTATTTTGGGTGACGATTGTTGGAGATAGTCTTAGCAGCCTTTTTTTTTTACAACAACCTTAGCAGCCTTACATCAACAGTGCAATTGACAATAGAAAATTTTTCCCCGTAGCACATGCTCCCAGAAACTTTGGTCGGTAGATAGTCACTGCCGTACTGCTGTTGACTTCACACAAGCCAAAAAAGTTTAACAGCATCATCTACTAGTACAGTATATACCAAAAAAGTTTGCGAACTGATATATGTTACTGTTCTTTTCAAAAAAAAAATGTTGCTGTTCCCTTTTTTTAAAAAAATCTATTGCTCTTTTATAACCTCTCTTTTTAATAACCTCATCTTTTTTTAAAAATATGTTGCTTTCTCTTTAACAGATTTTTTTGGGTAAATAAATATACGAGATCCATTGCGGTTGCTGTTGGGTAAATAAATCTATTGTTGTTGTTCTTCCCTTTAAAAAATCTACTCTGAAATCCAAAACTTTGTAGTTAAAACTTTACACTCATATATCTATAAAAAAAAACTTTGAACTATCACACTATAACTTTATATTGCTAGGTTCAAAATTATACACTCAGAACTTATAAACTTTGAGCTATTGCATTACAAACTTTGTACTGCTAGGTTCAAAATTTTGAATTATCGTGTTATAAACTTTATATTGATAGATTCAAAACTTTAAACTATCACATTATAAACTTTGTACTGCTATGTTCAAAATTTTGGAATTCAAAAAAATTTTTCATGGCAAAAGAAGAGTTAGGCAAGGTGACCCTTTGTCACCCTTTTTATTGTGAATGCTGCTAATTTGCTCCAAATATCATCAATGCTACATGTTCAAGAGGGCTTGTCAGTCATCCTTCGGGAACTTTCTTTCGTGGGGATTTTGCCATAGTAAAATATGTGCTGATGACGTTGATATTTTTTTTAGAGCTGATTCTAGGGAGTTGCTCTTGCTAAAAGGCCTCCTCAGGTCATTTGCTGATTCAACAGGGCAGCAGATCAACTTCAATAAAGTCCTCCCCAACTTAACTGAAAACAAAGCACAACATTTAGCCAACACTTTTGGTTGCTCCCCTTCACCTACTTAGGCTTACCACTTGGCACTACTCGACCTTTTGTTGCTGAATTCCTTCCTCAGGTCTGCAGAATTGAAAGAAGAATGGCAGGCATTACCAGCCTTCTGCCCTATCATGGCAGACTGGTGTTAGTAAACTCTCTCATTTCTTCTTTGCCCATGTATTGGCTCAGCACTCTTAAGTTCCCAAAAACAGTCATTAAGCAAATTGACAATTTTAGAAAGAATTGCCTTTGGGATGGCAAAGATTTACACTGGTAAGGGAAATGTCTTGTGGCTTGGACAGCTGCTTGTCAGTCAAAGGATGAAGGTGGCCTTAGAATCCTAAATCTCAAAGCACACAACAAGGCTCTTCTTCTTAAATTTGCAGATAAATTCTACAACTTTTGTGATATACCATGGGTACGTCTTGCACCTCATTTCAGAAGAATTGTTGGTTCCTTTTGGTGGAGAGATGTCATGAGATTATCACTGGATTTCCTAGGAATGGCTTCTTGTGTGGTGGGTTTTGGTGCCTCTGTTAGTCTTCGGGAGGATATGTTGAATTTTGGTTTACTCAAATTGGAGTTCCCTCAATTTTATTATTTTGCCAGGGACCAAAAGCTCTTAGTTGTTGTTTTTCTCACTAGAAGTATTGAAGAAAAATTTTCACTTTCCCCTTTCTGTAGAAGCTTCGAAGCAACAATATGATCAGTAGTCATATATTTGGGGTAGTCCTAAATATACCAACAAGCTTACATGGTCTTGATGGGCAGCTTTCAGTGCTTGAAGCAGTACTCATGGCTATGGAAGAGCAGCTGCAGAGGCAAGCACAAATTCTTTTGGCTATGGAAGCCCTTGAACGTAGCAGCGATGGCGCACACACGAGCAGCGGCGACACCAGCATCGCCACGAGCAACGACAACATCGTCTTCACTACCGCGGGCTGATGTGTCTAGGGGCACATTTTTCAGCGGGATTTGGTGCATATTTTTCTGACACGTGGTAAGTATGGATCTGCGATGTATCATTGAACAAGTTTATGTATCTAGAAATGCATTTTCAAAGTTTAGGGGCCTAAGTGACACTCCATGACAAGTTCAAGGACCTCTCATGCAGTTAACTCTTCTAAAAACTATATAAAGAGCCTTCATCTTTTACCCAGTAGGTACCTGCAAGTAGAAATAGAGCGCACTCTCCGCTAATCAGCTGTGCGCATAAACCCAGAGCTCTCATGACTGCTTTCTGGCTGCTGCTGCTGTTCGTCGCCAGCACAGTCCAGGTTCTTCGTACATGGAGAGCTCGAAGCATAGTCAACAAGGCCGGCCCAACGTACCCTCCGGGGCTGCAGCCATACCCGTTGATCGGGCACTTGCCACAGTTCTTGGCTAACCGGCACCGCCTGCTCGACTGGATGACCGAGGCGCTCGAGCGCCAGACCACGTGCACATTCGTGCTGCGCTGGCCGGGCGGCGTGCGGGGCGCGATCACCGCGAACCCTGCGAACGTGGAGCACGTCCTGCGCACCAGCTTCGACAACTACCCCAAGGGCCCCCGGTTCACGTCGGTGCTACACGACTTTCTCGGTAGGGGCATCTTCAATGCCGACGGAGAGGCCTGGCGCGCGCAGCGGAAGGTTGCCAGCCACGAGTTCAGCACGCGCTCGCTCCGCGCCTTCGTGGCTCGCTGCGTGCACGCCGAGCTACACGGCCGCCTCCTCCCGCTGCTGCGGCGTGCCGCCACGGCGTCCAGCGCCCCCCTCGATCTCCAGGACGCGCTCGAGCGGTTCGCGTTCGACAATATCTGTCGCGTCGCCTTCGACCACGACCCGCGCCAGCTCGCGGACGATGGCGACGACACGGCGGACTGCACCTTCGCCGATGCGTTCCGTGACGCTGCGAATCTCAGCGTAGGCCGTGTCCTCTACGCGGTCACGGGGTTTTGGAAGATCAAGAAAGCACTAAACGTTGGTTCTGAGAAGCGGCTGCGGGAGTCCATCGCGACGGTGCACGACTTCGCCGATCGCATAATCCAGTCCCGCCGGGAGGAGATGCTGATCAGAGCCGGTCTTGACAAGCACGACCTCCTGTCGCGGTTCGTGGCGAGCCAGGATGAGACCTACTCCGAGTCCGAGGTGCCCCTCCGCGACGTGGTGGTCAGCTTCCTACTCGCGGGGCGGGAGACCACGTCGTCGGCGCTCACCTGGTTCTTCTGGCTGCTGTCCTCGCGGACGGACGTGCAGCGCCGTATCCGCGACGAGGTCGCTGCTGTGCGCGCGCGGCGGCGTGCACAGGGCGACGTCGATAGCGTCGTCGGGTTCGACCTGGACGAGCTCCGCGAGATGCACTACGTGCACGCGGCCATCACGGAGTCGATGCGGCTGTACCCGCCGGTGCCAGTGAACTCGCTGCGGGCGGAGGCGGACGACGTGCTGCCCGACGGCACAACCGTGCGGGCAGGGTGGTTCGTGGCGTACAACTCGTACGGGATGGGGCGGATGGAGTCAGTCTGGGGCGACGACGCGCGGGAGTACCGGCCGGAGCGGTGGCTCAACCCTGTTGACGGGACGTTCCGGCCGGCCAGCCCGTTCCGGTTCGTGTCGTTCCACGCGGGGCCGAGGCTGTGCCTAGGCAAGGAGATGGCGTACATCCAGATGAAGTCCATTGTGGCGTGCGTGCTGAAGGAGTTCGACGTCGCGGTGGACGGCGCGTACCGACCCCGGCAGGTTGCGTCGCTAACGCTGCGGATGGCGGACGGGCTCCCCGTGACCGTGAAGCCGAGACGAGACTGACGAGCTGCTGTTGCGAACTTGACAACTCCATCACCTCCTGCACCAGGCAATGTTATGTTGACTGTTCGCTATAGTCCCGTGTTGAATTCTGGAATCTCCATCATGCAGGCCGCGCTTCCAAAAATCCAAGTAAAAGGCTTTTTTATATATAGTTGTTTTAGCTCCTCCTGAAAAAAAAAACATTTAGTTGTTTTAGCTCCTCCTGTCAACTGATTTTTTTTCATGCGCTTACACTTTTTTATAGCTATATTTACATCATCTTATTACTATATTTGTAATGATTCCTTCAATATAATTTATTGGACAGATGATGTAACTTGAGGATAATTGTAGATCTCAAATAAATATATACCAATTTTTTAGTTTTTTCTATAAATTTCATATACCAGATAAATATATATCAAATTATCTGTAAATATCATCAAATTGTTCGCAAAATTACAAATTCCCAACCCCAGTTGGCCTTAAAATACGGACCATCAGTGTCTCAATGTTCGAAGCACGGAACTGGCTAGTGGACTCCACGAGGCACATGCAGGTCCACACCAATCCCAAGTCAACATTCGAGCATGCATGCAGGAGGGAGACGAGCCCAGGCGCCCAGCCCGCTTTGCCAGTGGAGGTACAGGCGTACAAGGCTAGCACAACCACACCTGCCGATCCAGCCCTGGCTAGCTCTTGCTCCCGTTCAGTATGCGCAGGATCCAGCATGCAGCACACAGCCAAAGGCGATGGGGGAGAGGGTGGCGGTGGCTGTGAAGGCTGGTCGAGCGGAGGAGAGGTCCGCACGAGTCAGATGGACGCTAAAAAAATCAGTTGAGGAAGACAGATAAAATAACCGGTTGAGAAATAGCGTTTCTATTTTTTTTGAAAGTGTTACCAGCTTATATATTGTTAGTGTGTGCACACCTTCCTATCTTGTTCTCATATAGTTAAGTACTTGAGTCGGGTTTTAGAGGTGTTTGTACTTTCTCTGTCCTAAAATATAAGTTATTTTCGCTTTTTGATAAATCAGCTTTTTAAAACTTTAATCAATTATATATAAAAGGATATTAATACTTATAATATATAAGTAATATCATTAAATAGATTGTTGAATATGTTATCATAATAAGTTTATTTGGAGATATAAATGTTATGTATTTTTTTTATAAATTTAGTTAAAGTTGAGAGAGTTTAGCATGTATCTCATAACGTTATTTATTTTGGGACGGAGGGAGTACACTCTCATGTTTTTTACGCCAATGGAGTCCAGTTTGTTCAGTGATTTGGTGTTTCTCAGTTGCTATGCATAAATCCTTTTCTTACCTCTCTCAGAACGGCCATGGCACTGAGTAGGAGGAAAAATGCGATGATGTCCTATCTAAACTTATCAATTGAAAGCCAACCATCGTTGGTCTATAGGAAACTAAACTCATCTCTTCGGCTCTCTCACTCGATTACAAGCTTCACTCCTTCCCTTCACCATCTCTTTGACCACATCGTGCTTCACGTCTCTGGTGCTACAAAGGTGAGAGGTCTAATCATAGCTTGGGATCTATCCACGTTCAGCTTATGCTCCTCAACTCAAAGTTGTTACTCTGTCCCCGCTACCGTCTCACTCGTGGACAAGAGCATCTTCACTTGCATGAACGTCTATGCTCCCTATATTCACTATGATAAGTCAATTTTCTGTCCGAGCTGACTTAGGGCTTGCTTAGTTCCCTCGCCACACACTATGACACCTCATTGAGCAAGGATAGCAACCTGTGATGTATGTTTGGTTTCCTTACCTGAGTACCTCAAAGTTTTGTGGGCAAAATTCTTCTTGTTGGCATGAGAAGGCCAAGTTGGCTCGCTTGTCTGGGCGAGCATCTCATGGAGCATGCCAACGCAACAGGCAAGGCGAGGTGAAGCTCTGAGAGGAACCAAGCAGACCCTCATTTAGCACTATCTGACGATCGCCCAATGATCGTCTTTGGGGTTTTCTTGTTTCGACCTAATAATACATGTGATATTGCGTAGAGTTTGTTTGGATCATCGGACAAAGATTTAGTCTATCATTGGATAATAGGCTAACCGACTAAAAAAGATAATAGGCTAAACATAGACTATTTTTTTCTAATGAGTTTTTGTTAGACCATGATTCCTTTTATGTTCAGGCCTTCTATTTAGCATCCAAACACACAGACTAAAGTTTAGTTTAGTCCATCCAAACACAACTATAGCTCTATAATATTATGTTTAGGTTATCATAGAGTAGATAGTTCAACTCCTTCTTTCGCCACAAAATAAATAGCTTTTTAAGGTTCAAAAATTTATCCCAAAATAAATAACATTATAGGAAAAATAGAGCATTGTCTTTTAATATAGAAATTAATAATGGGCGCATGTAAGCAATAGTAATGGCTAAATTCAAGAGATATCCTCTGGGAAAGAAAAGTAGATGAGAGTACATGCGTCTTTTGTCAACATCCTTATTTGCCAACATCTACTTATGCTTACATGTTTGTCAACAACATTTGTTTCTTGCAAACATTATCTTAAAAGGCCACCTCATCATTATGAAACTCTAAATTTGCAAGTTTTGATTCACTTAAACCAAATCTTATGGCTCCTTTGGAACGTAGAAAATTTACATAAATTATAAAAGAAATTTTACAAGATTTAGTCCATTTAAAAAAAACACACAAGAACAGGAACGGGAAAAATCCCGTGCTCCAAAGGGGTCTTACCGTCTTAGTATTTCTAGAAAGATTGGAAGGGCCTTTTTTTTTTTAAAAAAAAAGACACATATCCTATCATCACCCTTTCCCCCACACTAATATTCATGCTAAATTATTGCAACCTTGTACTGCTGCCATTTTAACACCTTGTTTCTTTCCTTGGTGTAGTCTTGCTAATCTTATAATCCGTTGGATACTAGATCTTCATTTTTGCAATGGCTTTGCTAATCTTAATTATTGCTTTCAATTGAACTCTCTGGAAGGGATACAACCTTCTCAATGAAAAAAATGCATGAAATTCAATGAAACATTCTAGCGGGGATTCAATCGTCAATATGACAATATATTTGCAGATTTCATGCAAAATATTATTTTATCTGTTTTAAATTATAAAACGTTTTGACTGTTGTAGATATATTATTTTTACTATATACCTAAATATAGTGTATATCTAATTGCGTAATAAAAATTACGTATATAAAAAAACTACAACGCCTTGTTTTTTAGAATGGAGCAGTAATTCTCATAAAAAAGGGTCAGGTTTGCTCATGCGATTATTGCCTTCACAAATTCAAACCGATGTCCCGTGTCCCTCCTAGGCAGGGGGCAAAGCGCAAGAAAGAGAAAAAGAAACAAGCCAAACTCTAGTAAAACCCTAGCCCACCGGCCACCGGAGAGGGCGCCGAGAGCCAGAAGCCGGCTGGTCGGAGAAGGCGAGGTCCTAGCAGCCTAGCCACAGCGCCGCCGAAGATGTTCTCTCCGGCAATCAGGAGGCCACACCTCCTCAACCGCAGGGACAGGGAGGAGGGATCCCCTTCGCCGCCTCCTGCTGCTCCCGCCCATTCCCCGTCGCCTCACGGGTTCGCCGTGCCCGACCGCCCCGCCACCGGCACCCCGGTCCCATGGAACTCCTCCTCCCTCCTCGCTAGGTATCCCTTTCTTCTCAGCTGATTTGCTTTCGTCTTATGGCCGTATCTAATTGAGGGCCCCGGAAGCTAGTGCTGCGCGGGCACATCTGCTTTCTTCATTTTGGAGCAGCAGGAGGGCGTAGGAGCTCTGATCGTTCTATTTGATGCGAATTTCCAGGATTTCGACGTCTAAGCGAACTGACAGGACTGGTGATTCGGACCAGATCCAACCAGTGCGCGTAGCGGAGTTTCCCCAAGTTGTTCGGAATGCCCAAGCCAGCCTGCTACAGAAGAATTTCTCTGGTAACTGTTTCCACTCACTGCGTGTGCGTGTGCACTATTTACGTGCTAATAGTTTGCTTGTACTGAGCCATAAATACCTGTTGTGCAACTCTTGTAGGCAAGAACATGCTTGCTGGTGGCATTGATAAAGAAACATCCCTTGCGTGGATGATATGCGGAAATGAGCTTTTTATATGGAGTTACTTGGCTTCTGTTGCAAAAGACTGTATTGCACTTGACATTCCATCTTCTCTTATCGGATACAATGACGTGAAACCCCTCCTCGGTATTCAGTGGACAGTTTGTATAATGAGATGGCATAGTGGTGGTGCATCAACAAGGAATAGTGGAGAGATGTTGCATAGAAAAAGTTCAACTGGTGTGATCCTCTGCAACAAAAGAACACAAGCTGTTGCTTATTGGCCCGATATCTATGCTGAATTTAATAGGAGCCTAGTTCTTAGTTCGTCAGGTGATGGTGAGGTGTCTGCATGTGATGCTGCATCTGATTGTTTGAGGTTTAATTCGCTTATTGCGGCTGCAGTTCCAGGATGTATTCATGAGTGCATTGCAATAGCTTCTGATCCTGCAGGTGCTTTGTGGCTGTTCCAGTGTTCACCGGAAGGAATTCATCAAAGAAAAGTTCATGCAGATACATTAGGAGATGGTGGTGCCGATCATTCCCAGAAAAGTAATGGTGGAAGGTCCTTGATTTGGTTACCAAATAATGTCTCATCTGAGGGTTCTGACCGGAAGTTCTTTTTATTGACAAACAATGAGGTGCAATGTTGGAGTATCTCATTCTTGAATGACATCAATGTCAAAAAATTAGGGTCTCACGGAATTGTTGGTACTGACGGAGATGTGGGCATTAAGAAAGATATAGCTGGGCAGAAAAATATATGGCTTTTGGACATGCAGATAGATGAGCGTGGGAAGGAATTTAGCATTCTTGTTGCTACATTATGCAAAGATAGGGTTAGCGGGTCAAACTACACTCAATATTCTCTTTTGACAATGCTGTACAAGCCTAACCAGAAGCTTTCGTCTGAAGATAATGTAGCTAAAGTTGAAAGGTTTTTGGAGAAAAAAGCTCCTTCTCAGGTGATAATTCCTAAGGCTAGGGTAGAGGATGATGAATTCTTGTTCTCCATGAGGCTAAAAACTGGTGGTAAGCCTTCTGGTTCTGTTATCATCCTGTCAGGTGATGGAACAGCAACAGTGGCCATGTATTGGAGAGGTTCCACCCGACTTTATCAGTTTGATCTGCCTTGGGATGCTGGAAAGGTCCTAGATGCTTCCGTTATCCCATCAGCTGAGGACAGAGATGAAGGTGCTTGGGTGGTTCTAACAGAAAAGGCAGGGGTCTGGGCAATTCCTGAAAAAGCTGTATTAGTTGGTGGGGTGGAACCTCCAGAACGCAGCTTGTCACGAAAGGGTAGTTGTAATGAAACAATTGCTGAGGAGAAAAGAAGAAGTCAGGGCTTCAGTGCTAGTGTTGTTCCCAGGAGAGTTAGCTCTGAGGCTTGGAGTGCTGGAGAGAGGCAAAGGCCTGCATTAACTGGCATAGCTCAGCAGTCTGTGGTTGATGAAGAGTCTGAAATGCTACTGAACCGATTATTTCATGATTTTATAATCTCCAGTGCAGTTAGCGAGGCACTTCAAAAGCTTAGAGCAGCAGGAGCATTTGAGAAAGAGGGTGAGATGAACATATTTGTTCGGACGAGCAAATCCATTGTAAACACATTAGCTAAACATTGGACAACAACCAGAGAAGCTGAATTTCTTGCCTCAACAATTGTTTCGTCCCTTGTTGAGAAGCAGCAAAAACATGAGAAATTCCTTCAGTTTCTTGTCTTGTCAAAGTGCCACGAAGAACTCGCTTCAAAGCAAAGTATGGATTCACTCTTACCATCATTTTGGTTTATTATCTTCATTAAACAGTGTTATTTGTTTGTAGGTTTAAGTATAGAAGCAAGATTTCTAATGTAAATAACATAATTCAAATTGAGTACATTTGAGAGCTGTTTTTCTTCCCCATGCCATCCTTGTGAAACATTATTGTCAACAACCGATGGATTTTATCATGTAGTCTACCTAATTGGAGTGTTCTATCTAGCCTTTTGCAGTCCTACTATTGTGCTGTGTTACATGGTCTTCATATCTGATTATTAATCTTTTTTCATAAGATACCACAGTTTTGCTTTCCTGGACATAGTGATGAAATGATAATAGTATGTACTCCCTCCGTTCCAAATAGATGTCTTCACTTTCCTAGATACATTGTTTTTGTTATGTATCTAGACATAGTGTATATCTAAGTGCATAACAAAAACTACGTATCTAGAAAAGCCAGAAGGTCTTATGATTTGGAGTGGAGGGAGTAGGACTACAGTGACAATACAGCCATGCACACAGAAGCTTGATTCTGTTCTATGAGTTTGATCGTTACTGGATTCTTTTAATATAGTTCTACTTGACAAACGAAGCAATTTGATCATTCTGTAGGAGCAGCAATGCTAACTGTCATGGAGCATGGTGAAAAGCTCTCTGGAATGGCACACCTTAGGGAATTACAAAATGCCCTTATCCAGCAACGCTCAAGCACTCATTTATCACCTCAGTCGAAAACCCAAGGTACTGGCGCTCTTTGGAACCTTATTCAGTTGGTTGGTGAGAAAGCTCGAAGAAACACAGTTCTCTTAATGGATCGTGATAATGCTGAAGTGTTCTACAGTAGGGTTTCTGATATAGATGATCTATTTTATTGTTTATCTCATGAGCTTCAATACATCATTAGTAGAGAAGAACACCCATCTGTTCAGATGCAACGTGCACTTGAGTTAGCAAATGCTTGTATCGCCTTAGTTCAGGCAGCATCACACTACAGGAAGGATCACAAGGAATGGTATCCATCTCCTGAAGGACTGATAACATGGAACATCCAACCTGTTGTACGGTCTGGAATCTGGAGTTTAGCATCCTTGATTATGGAGCTTTTGGGAGATTCAGGAGCTGCAGACATGTCAATGAAATCTAGTCTATGGTCTCAGCTGGAAGGACTCACAGATATTCTACTGGAGGCATATATAGGCCTTTTAACTGCCCAATTTGAACGTGGGCAGGAACATGGTGTGCTAGTCCAAGAATATTGTGAACGAAGAGATGAACTTCTCAGATCCCTCTACAACCTTGCTAAACAAATAGTGGAGGTCAAATACCAGGTTTGGTTTAGCTGAACATCGTTATTTTCCTAAGAACCATCATTACTGCATTAAGATGTTCGTTTGCAATTGATGTTATCCATTTATTTGCTTCTTCGGTTATCTTATGTCTTTTTTTTTTTGGTTCTGATTAGTACTTGTCTGTTGTTCACTTGGATAATATTAATATTGTACTTATTTAATATGAGCATAGCTTATCTAAGTGATAATGCATTGTTGTACTGGAATATCCTTCAAAGTTCTAACTTGATCGACATATCTGTAATAGTAAATCAGGTACCATTTTGGTATTCAGGTAGCCATATTTCATATTGGATCCATGGTATTGCATTTTGATGATTTAGGCTCAACTAGTTCTCTGATTGTCGTTAGATTTCTACAGTAGTCATTCAATCTATTATTCAGTAACGGTTTTTTAGTCATAGAATTTCTGATGATAACACATACGAGTATGGTACAGTGATTTGCCATGAATGTAAGGTTCTTAGCCTTTACTCCCTCCAGTTTGCAAATACTTGATGTTTTGTACAAAGCGATGGTTTGGAACATAGCTTTGGCCACTATTTTCCATTAGGAAATAAATGAACATCCTAATAAATTTATGCTTTTAAGTACATTCGAAGACAATGACCTTAAGTTCTAAACTAAATACCTTAAAAGTTATTATTTGTAATAGTTTTAAAAGTTTGACTCAAATCTTATACAAAACCTCAAGTATTGCGAGGAATAACATGATATTTAGTTGTAAAAAAGAAAATGGTTTCTACTGGAATGATAAAGAAGTGTGGCAAAGGTGTATTTGGATGATCTCCAATTTCGCTTACATGTTTGTGTGCTGGGTAGGTGTGGTGTCTATCTCTTTGGCAGCTGTAGAATTTATTGAGCTTCATACGTAACAACTAATATCTTTTCCTAATATATCAGGAGTCAAAAGATGGTACGGACAATCTGGATCTGAAAGAATCTATATTTAGAAAGGTTATTTCTCCTATTTTAGCAACAGCCAAACGACATGAAGGGTACCAGACACTGTGGCAGATTTGCTATGATCTAGATGATTCAGATCTCCTCCGCAGCCTAATGGTATAAATCACGAGCATATCTGAAATTTGTACCAATCCCCTATTCTACTGTAGGGGATAACATGTTCAATTTGGTTTAATAGTTTAGCATCCGATGTATTAGTCATTCACGTTCTACCTTCTACTGGGACATGGTTCTAACTTAAAATGTTCATCTTGTTGCAGCATGATAGTGTTGGGCCTCATGGCGGATTCAGTTTCTTTGTCTTTAAAGAGTTAGTCAACAGAGGAGACTACTCTAAGCTGTTAAGGCTAGGTGAAGAATTCCAGGAAGAGCTTGCAAGCTTTCTGAAAGAGCGGAGTGATCTGCTGTGGCTTCATGAGATATGCTTAAACCAGTTCTCATCTGCTTCTGAGACCCTTCATACCTATGCTCTGCGTGGTAGTCCTGATGGAGATGCTAGCTTCACAACCAGCAGAAAGCCACTATCCTTTGTTGAAAGAAGCCGTCTTCTTTATCTCTCTAAAATTGCTGCAACAGCAGGTAGGTGTTTCTGCCTACTTTCATGTTATACTCTGCACTGAAACAATTCATCAGGAACTTCTCATATTCTGCATACATTTATGGCATTACACAAAATAGAATTCCCTTAGATAATGAATAATGCTATTTTATCAGTTGCAAAACTTGTGTAAGGAGTTTCGTGCAATTGTCTTGGTTATTAGTTATTTCTCATGCTTAGCAATGAGAATTTGGATTACGCCTATGCAAACCCTTTTAGTCTCATGTGGCCTCTTACTCGGAATCTTATTGTGTTTTCAAGAAAACCTGCCTTCTACTGAAGTTTCTGCAGAATAAGAAATGTTTAGTTACTGAATGCTTAGACGAAAACTTTAGAGTTTAGAGAAGTGATATGAACATAGATTTTCTCCCTCTTGATAACACATTCCTGAAATATTTTCCATTGACAAATAGGTAAGGATATTGGTTATGAGGTGAAGGTTGCACGGATAGAAGCAGACATGCGGATTCTAAAACTGCAGGTGAATTGTCATATGCAAACTTGTTTTGTTACAGCTCTATTCTTTAGTCAAGTAGCCATGTTATCTGTTTCTAAATTTCATAGTAAAATGATATTGCCTTACATCCTGGGAGCCTAGAATAGAGCAATAGATCAACATCTGTTTCGTCTCACGTCATAGATGCATGTTACCATGAGTGTATGTTAATTAATTGCTTTCATAATTCAAACTACATAAATTATGTGGTTTGAATGCAAGCTCTACATAAATTGGGTATTCAAATCCAAGCAGGATGTAACTCTAGGCCATTTAGGTGTGTACATCAGTTTTTCAGATCTTGACCCAAAAAAAAGAAAAAAAACTGTAATCCCACTGGGTACCATCACAGCATTGTAGGCTTGTAGTTTCCTGTGAGATTGTTACTTCAAACTATTTTTTTGTTGTTTTGGAGTCCTGAGGCAATTATATTGATTGAAAGTTGTTGGATGTTTGAAAGAGAAATGAAGAGAGTATGAAAAGTGAATGTGATGGAGCTTGGGTTACTGTGTAGGTGGTAGGAATGGGAAGTAGAGGGACGAGGCTTGAATGCCTGGCAGCATGGTTGCGGTGCCGTGCTAGGCGCTGAGTTGATGGCTAGGGGTGGTGAACAAGCGGGAGCAAGAGACAGCGACTAGAACATCGGGGAGTGAGAGAGATTAATCTCAATCTCTGGCTAATCTTCCATTAAGCAAAGTGTTCCATACTTATACAAGAATCCTAACAACCAATATGCTAACTTTAAGGACTAACAAACCAAGATAGTTATCTTTCCTAAACACTCGGATGAAGTAACTAGACAGCAACCCCTGGGCAACGCGGCTTCGGCGCGCTTCGGGTGGTGACAGCGCTCTGGTGTGCGCCGACGCGGCCCACTTTTTAGCCACTAGCCTTGCCGCAGCGCTGATACACGTTGCCGACCATAACACAATGGGATTAGACTGGGAATAGCATGTAACTGTCTTGTATCAGCCCGGGGTTATTAATTCCTGAGGTTAACGTGGTGTGGGTGGGCTATTCCTCAAAACTTGCTTTTGAAATCATGGTATCATTGTCTTTTTCTGAGTGTGGATGGTCAGCAGACCAGGTTAATAGTAGCCCTTTCTTTTCTGTACAGGAAGAAATAGTTCAGCATGATCCAGAATACGCACAAGTAAAATATACAAACGCATTGCTTGGTCCATCAGAACTGATTGAGATGTGCTTGAGGAGAGACCGAGAGCTCTCCTTTAAAGCTTTTGAAGTATTTGCTTTGACAAGCTCATCATTCCGAAGCTCCAACAGAGGTCTTCTAGAGGCATGCTGGATGAATGCAACTGACCAGGATGATTGGGTAAAGCTTTCAGAGGCATCCACGTTAGAAGGTTGGAGTGACGAACTCATCGAAGAATCTCTTCAAGCAACTGTCCTCTTCAAAGCTTCCAGGTTGTGTTACAGCCCGGATGCTGTGGTGTATGATGGCACCTTTGAGGATGTGCTGCCTGTGAAGAAAGAGGATGTCCATCTGAGAGGTTTGGAGAGCAAATGCTTGTCAGTTGAAGAAGTGCTGATGCAGCACAAAGATTTTCCAGATGCTGGTAAATTGATGATGACTGCAGTGATTTTGGGCAAGGAACTAACTTTTACAGCCACAGAACCTGTGGAGATGGACTCATAAATAATAGTTTTAGATTTCTATGATAGACTGTCAAAACATCGCAGTCATTTCATTGTAATTGCCGTCGGGTAGTTTCATCATCGTAAAAATCTTGTCTTGGCAACACGGGATATGTAGTTTTGGTTGTTTCTGCTCTGCGCAGTCACAGAAACATGATTCCGTAGCCCAAGATTATCAGTTCACGCCAGTTTTTAGCATGAGCTGAGACTTCTAAACAGGGTGCTTTTTGTTTTCTGGTTCTGGAGAGGAATACCTTCTGTGTTGATCAAATTATGTATGTCAGCATGAAAAGTTGTTCTGGAGAGAATATTTTCTATATTTACTTAAATTTGACTAGCTAAAATGTTGGACATTGTGGACGTGTGGTTTAGGTAGCATGCTGACAGTGAATCTAATCTCAATCTAAAAAGGATAAAGACAATGTCTGATGAGAGTGGACGGCCTACGCGTTGAGTGGATGGTAGACGGTGAAGCGGAAGGCAGTAACTGCTTTGATAATTCAAAATTGGGCGAAGGTTGATCACTGAAGGAATCAGCTTATCATGGGCCCTAAAAATTTAGCCCAACTATGCAGCCAACAGCCCAACATCGGCACACGGGCTGCACTGCAGAAGCTTTGCCTTCCCCGCGTCCGGCTGCTACTGCCGAGGCGTCGTCGACCCATCTTCACTCCTCCGTCCTCTCAGTCTCAGATCCCGAACTACCAAACCCTGGCGGAGGAAGGCGGGGGCGGAGAAAAGAGATCACGATCGCTAATCCGTGACCGCAGCGGGCGGGATGGCGGCGGCGCTAGCTCCGGGGGTGTCCCGGAAGTTGAAGAAGGTGCTGGAGACGCGGACGGACAACCCGGATCTGCTGGCCTCGCTGGGCGCGCTCTCCACCTTCTACGTCCAGAACACCCCGCAGGCGCGCCGCAACCTCAAGTCTTCCATTGAGCAGCGCGCACTCGCCATCAACCGCCACTTCCTCGACGCCTCGCTCCCCGCCCACAAGGTGCGGTGTTGTCACCTGCCCCTCCTTACACAGCCGCTGTGCCCTGTTTGGTGATTGCTTTGCTTTGCTCTGCTGTTTCTGCTTGCAGGCGCTGGATCGCGTCGAGGGGGAGGTGCACGCGCTGAACGACTCCTGGAAGAAGTGAGTTGGCTGTGTTTATTGCCCTAGTACTGTTCTCTGTTGTCTGCTCTGCTTACCCGGAAATGCCTCATGGAATATTAAGAACCAGTAACTAATAATCAGTATCTTATAGTGATAGTTAACTAAAGCACTAAAGAGATACTAGGGCTGTGCTATAGTTGCAATGGACTAGCGAGAAATGTTACACTTGCTCAAATGCTACCTAGAAATTTTGTTTCTCCAACAACATTTTTTTCTTGCTGTCTACATTTTTTTATCTATAGGTAGCAAAATATAGGGTTAAACTTTCATGATATGGTTTCTTGTACTACCCAAGTTTGGTTTCTTGTACTACCCAATTTTGGTCCCTTTTAAGTCCGTTTAGTCTCAAGGTGTGCTTCCATCTTCTGCTACTCGTTTATATTCTTTTTACTTTTGTTAGGATCGAGGAAGCATTGAGCAGTTGCAGTGCAAGTACTGGGGACATAATTAGTACAACAGAGAGGTTGCAACAGGAACTTGAGGTTATAACTCAGCGTCAAGAAATTGTGTCATGCTTCCTGCGGGATTACCAACTTTCAAATGAAGAGGTCCATTTTCTGTCCAAGCAAAACTAATTGCATTAAATGATATTTGTTTGCTATGTTGATGCCGCGTCGTCTTAAGGCGGACATCATGATTGTATTTGTTCATGATTTTTATGTGTTGCTCTTTTGTTAATGATTAAAGATAAATGCACTTCGGGAAGAAGAGATAGATGATAAATTCTTCAAAGCATTGCTGCATGTTCAAGAAATACACTCAAACTGCAAGGTGCTGCTGCGAACACACCACCAGGTACCATTGCTTTGTCCTTGAAGTTTGGTGGCCTTGAGCCTTTGATGCCTCAGAACGGTGGATTATTAACTGCCGATAATAAGGTAGTCATGTTCATGAAACCTAAAGAGAAAAACAAGTACTGTGCATTTTATTAAGGGAAAAAACACAACAGGATATCATAATGGTGAACTTCAAACTTGGAATTTTTTTTTCTACCAAAATGCTAGACAAGTATGGATTATACTAAACAATGATATGACATTGTGATCTTTCCAAATTTCCAATAGTTAGTTTCCCTATCAAACGGCATTAGATGTTTATATAAAATGTCCATTTTTTTTATATTTGTAGCGTGCTGGTTTGGAGCTTATGGATATGATGTCTGTGTACCAAGAAGGGGCTTATGAAAGATTATGCAGGTATTTCCTTATATAGTCACTTGATTTCATTAGTAGAAGAACATTGTGAATCACCGATTACCATGAAATCAGAGAAATATTGTGAAATAAACAAGTAAATTGGTTTTTCTTCTTCCATTTTTGCTAGTGACCAGTGCTCCAATTTGACATTTTTCATCAGGATATATAAGTACTGCCAAACTAGCATTCTACTTTATATTTTGTATCTAGACATAGCTTATGTCAGGTGCACAACAAAAACTATGTACCTAGAAAAGCCAAAACGACTTATGATTTGTAACGATGGGAGTACTACTTACTATATCATCAGATGGGGTATTAACATGCAAGCATACAACTCATCTATTTCATTGTTTTATCAGGTGGGTTCAAGCTGAATGTAAAAAATTAGGTGATACTGACAATCCTGAAGTAAGTGAGCTTTTGAAAATGGCTGTTCGCTGCCTGAAGGAAAGACCTGTACTGTTCAAGTATTGTGCAGAGGAGGTAATCTATGCGTTTTATATAGCAAAGTTACCACTACCTCAAATGATATCTCATGGTGGCTATCTTCATTCACAGGTTGCCAACATGAGGCACCATGCCTTATTCAGGCGGTTTATAAGTGCTCTTACTAGAGGTGGACCTGGAGGGCTCCCAAGACCAATAGAAGTGCATGCTCATGATCCTCTTCGCTATGCAGGCGAAATGCTCGGTTGGCTACATCAGGTTTCCCTCTTACTCTACCCTTATACTAGTAGACATAGGCCAACATGTAATAATTCTTTTCAAATCATGCACCTGAATGTTCATTCTTTAACTTGTGAAGGCACTGGCATCAGAAAGAGAGCTTATAGTAGTCTTGCTTGATCCTGATGCAATGACTGACAGCGGTCCAACTTCTCGACGTCAGTCTGGTAGAGATGGTGATTCCTCCAGAGGAGAACCTGATGTAACTTTTGTGCTTGATAGAATATTTGAAGGAGCATGTCGTCCATTTAAAGTTCGAGTTGAGCAAGTTTTGCAGTCACAACCAAGCCTGATAGTTTCTTTCAAACTTAGCAATACCTTGGAATTCTATGGTTACACGGTGAGTCTTGAATAGTACCTTTTGGAGCTAAGTAAATAAAAAGGTGTTTCTGTTTACATATAATTTCCTTCTCATTTAGATATCAGAACTGCTGGGTGAAGACACTGCACTGTGCAATACAATATGGTCACTTAGAGATGCAGCTCAGCAGACATTCTTCAATATCCTGAAGAGTCGGGGAGAGAAGTTATTGCGATATCCTCCACTAGTTGCAGTTGATCTCTCTCCCCCACCAGCTGTAAGAGAAGGAATTTCTTTGCTGCTTGAGCTCATAGATACCTACAATAGCATGATGGTTCCTGCCTCTGGAAAAAGACCAAACTTTGACCCTGTTATTTCTGCATTACTGGATCCTATAATTCAGGTGAGCTTTCTGTGCAGCTGTCAGGTTAGCCTTATAAATATAATGTCATGCAAATATCTGATGGGTGTTGTTATCATATATAGCATTGATATTCCATTACTAATTGTACCCATGGTATGATTTTACAGATTTACAGAGTTATTGTGAACAGTAGCACTAATAGCAACATATTTTCACTCTTCAGTTGTTTAATGCCATCATTTTTTTGTGTGTGGCTTACCCTCATGCATCAGTTTGATACTGATACTGATATCCTCTAGAAATAAAAAGAAGCTTAATGTAATGATTTCGAACAGCATACTTAGTCAAAGAAAGGAGTCGAGTAGAGAAGACTAGGACTTGAAGAGGGTGCGTCTAATACTGGACAGATTTGAATGTGTTAAGATACAATTGGGTCAGATGATGAGCAAATTCGACAGCTAGGCCTGACAGGCCTAGCAGTGGAAGTCATTATTGTGCATAATTTGATACTGTTTTTTTTTATTTTAAAATGTAATAGCATTATATGAAGTAGTTCTAGCATATGATGTAATAGTGTGTATTTTCTCACATAGCACCAAGCCCACTTGTAGCAGTTAGATGGATTACTTCACAACAACGATACACTTACTGCACTTTTAGGTTATTGTAGTCATACATACCAAGTAGCCAAATGCTATGGTATGTGCTAATGCTACAAAATGTTATACTCTATACTGAGTGATTTCCCAGCAATTTCTATTGTAAAATCCTTCATTTTATTAGCATTTGTTGTTACAGCAGAATAACTCTTTGTTATCTGCAGCATAACTTATTTGGTACTTATACTGATATTCCTAACTTTGCAGATGTGTGAGCAAGCTGCAGAGGCACAGAAGTCAAAAGGTTCACTTGGGCGGCGTGGTAGAACAAGCTCTGATCCTAGTGGAAATAGCAGGGATTCTATATCAGTTGATGCTATTCTGTCTAAGAATTTATCTACATCGGTTCTGGTTAGTAGCAGCGCTTTTAATATTTACCATGTACTCCCTCCATTCCAAATTATAACTTATAAGACATTATGTCTTTTCATTTAAAAAAAAGACGTTATGGCTTTTCTAGATACATTGTGTTTGCTATGTATATCTAAGTGTATAACAAAAAGTATGTATCTAGAAAAGCCAAAACGTCTTATAATTTGGAATGGAGGGAGTATATAGGATGACTAGATCTATTAGGAAAGATGTAGCCACTGAACTGAGGGCGTATAGCTTGTCTATACCAGGATTCACTTAGATTAACAGAACATGGACATTGTGTGCCAACACTTGAGTTTCTTCTGACTGCAATACTGAACGTAGCATCCTTTTTCTCATAGTTCTTTCTCATTCTATTGCAACTGGCTATCACATGGTCTAATGAAATATGGATGATGTGCAAGCTATGTCTTAAAAGTTCCTTACAGTTGCAATACCAAAATTCTGACATTTTTCTAGTTTATTTCTTATTCTATTTCAAATGTTATTATATTAGGAAAACAGTCATGATTGTTCAACTGCTAAATTGTAAACATGTCATTCTTCCATTCCTTTAATAGTCCCTTGAGGAAACTGCACATGTTCTGAATTTCATGATTGGTTTTATGTTGCACTTAAAAATATCATTGCCAGATGGAAATTGTGTGCTCTTGGTTTCATCATGATCAAATCGGACATTTGTTTTTCACCCAAGAAAGTTAATCTTGTTTTATACTTAACCACTTGGGCATTTCCACTTTGTTTATTCATTCGATGTAACATGCAGAGTGCCGAATCTTCATCCAAAGTCTACCTCATCAACTGCTTGTCAGCTATTCAGGAGCCATTGATGGGCCAGGAGGTTGCTACAAGCTATGTAAACAACCTGCGCTCTATGATTGAAGCACATATTTGTGCCCTTGTCGATAAAGAAGTTGACAGCATTCTTAGGAAATGTGGACTGTCAAATAAGATGCCATACATAAAGGAGTATGGTAGCAAGGCTGATGCAAAGCCTCTGGCAGATATTATCGAGACGTCGCCACAAATGCTTCTGGAATGCTTGAAGGCGTTCTATGGCATTGTGACTGGAACAGAAGGTTCCTTGCCTGAATTTGAGCAGCTGCAGGTTCCAAGGTTACGTTCAGATGCCTGCTATGGTTTGGCAAGAGCTCTAGCAGAATCTTATGAGCTCATTTACAGCGCAGTGATGGATCCAAATAATAGTTATCCTGACCCAAGGTCGTTGGTTAAGCACTCTCCTGAACAGATAAGAACTATACTGGAAATCTGAAGTCTTTGCACCATGCCTTCTAATACTATGTTAAGTAGAGGTGTTTCATGCACGAAACATTGCTATGTAAATTTCCAACTACAAGCTGTGGGTTCAATTGATTACAGAAATATTGAAGTGGTGACTCTTTCTGAACTCTTGTATCAGTATCTAGTATTCTAGTGTCTCCTCTATTCCTTTTTACTTTTTATATAGTTATTGTTTACTCAAGTGCTGTAATTTTGATGTACAGCTTGACCGATTAATATGATACAGGTGGTATACTAAAGCTACTATGCAAGCATGTTAAAATAGCTTCAATTGATTACAGAAATATTTAAGTGGTGACTCTTTCTGAACTCATGTATCGGTATCTAGTTTCTCAGTGTCTCCTCTATTCCTTTTTACTTTATATATAGTTATTGTTTACTCAAGTGCTGTAATTTTGAGGTACAGCTTGACCGATTAATATGATACAGGTGGTATACTATAGCTACTATGCAAGCATGTTAAATTAGCTTTGATATAAAATGTCATTTTTTTCAGTAAGCAATGCATCAAAGCTCAATCATAATTCTCGATTTTTTTCAATACCGTGCAGCTCTCCTTATATTGATTCTGTGTTTGCTTATTATTGCACTTTGATTCTGCTGATTAACCAGCTGCAATGGTTGACTACACCTGAGGAGTGCACGCTGAAGTTTGGCAGGTGTGGAAACTGGAAACAGATGTTGGCAGTCAAGAATTCAAGATCCAAGGTTGTCTAGATTGAAGAAAAATAATAATCTGTCAGACATGCTACTGGGTTTGAAATATATAAGTGTCGTCTGATCAGTATCCTTAAGTTCCGTAGTGCATATGGGCATGCACTGCCATCTTTACAGAGGCTCTGGCCATTTTGAGGTAAAATCGTCTGCTGGAATCCTAAATCCTTTATCTATATCTAATATTAAAATTCTTTGATTCGTCATCCTTACAAGGGAGACAAGAAGATGACTCGATGGTAGCGAAATGAAAAATGATTTCTCAGCTGGCTAATATACACTTAAGGGCTCGTTCGGATGGCAGGGAATCATCCCCTGGATTTATTCCTACCAGGATTGCTTAGCTAATTTGTATACCCTTTGAACTCTTTGGAACAATTCCTGGTGGATTCCACCTCAACCGAACGCGCCCTAATTGAGCGCAAGAAACATTGGTCGTTCTGTGACAGGTTTGGCTCACATGCTTATGCACCTCGATGTCCTCTGAACGTTGTGCGGCAAGAAGAGCTTCAAGCATCGGTATTATGAATCTTTTCACATAAGAAAAATTATGATAAATCATGAGAAATATACATGTAGACGCATAATGAAAGCAATATATTTAGAAAAGACTGAATGACTGATTAATTTATAATGGAGGAAGCATTATTAACTTATTTTAGGTGATCAAACGTGAACTACGTTAGCCCACTGCTCACGGTCTGCTTACTTACCTAACTCACCTGTCACCTCGTAATCTAAGCAGCCGCATGGACTTTTGGACCGGCCTGCGCACACTACTACTGGTTTCCTTGTAAAAGATTGCCCAATTGCTGCCGGTTTATCTCGTCCATTTGGTCTGATCGTGGGCTGTCTGCCCGTGCCCTGGCTGTGGATCAGGTCGGGCTCCCTTCCGTGTGTTGGCGGGCGGAATGACAAGTGGGGAGGGAAGTGGGGCAGCGTGTGGAGATGGTGGAACGGAACTGGAACGGGCAGTGTCGAGGTCGCCGGTCCACGCAGGCGGGGATGATGTGTGACGGCCGTGAGCGCGACGGGAGAGCGATCTTTACGGGCACGGGACCGTGTGGGAACGGGCGCCCGGCACATCACGACAGCACCCCGCGTTCCTCTGAAGTGACCCGATACACGACCCCAGCAAGGAGCAAGGCCCGTTCCAAGACGAACGCGATCGCTTGGCGGATCCCCCGTGGTCGATGTACGAATGCAGCAGACGTGTACATGCGGCCGGGGCCAGCGACGTGCTGCGTGTGCAGTACATTATGGGGCATGAGAGTAGCAAACAGTAGGACTCTAGGAGTAGGTTGGTCGTTGGTCCGAATGGCTCCGGATTTAATGCGGAATTCTGCTCCATGGAACGCCAAAAACAACGACACCAGCCGCGGCGGCAAGCGCACGCCCACCTGTCCAACCGCGCCTCAGCCAAACCAAACCCAACGCCGCCCGCCCGCCCGCCTTCTCCTCGCAACGCCGCGGCGGCGGCAGCCTGCCTGTCTTTGACTAAGGAGAGGAGGGATGAGGTGCGTCGTCGCTCGGTGGCCAGCGAAGTGAGTTTCCGAGGGAGGGCTAGAGAGATCGATGCGGGGCTCGGCGGCGGCACTGCTGCTCCTGCCGTGGATGCTGCTGCATGCGGCAGCCGCGAGCAACGGGAGCTGCGCGCGGAGCTGCGGGAACTTGACGGTGCAGTACCCGTTCGGCTTCTCCCCCGGCTGCGAGATACCGCTCGGGTGCGACGACCAGGCGAACGGCACCGCGTGGGTCGGCGGCGCGCGCGAGCTGGGCCTGCTGGTGCACAACGTCACGGCGCGCGCCGTCGTGCTCGCCTTGCCCCAGGACTGCTCCCGCGGACTCAACGCCTCCATCCAGGCGCTCTTCTCGAGGAGCTACGCGCCTGGCTCGCAGAACGCGCTCGTTGTGAGCAAGTGTAGCCCGGCTTCGCCGTCGCATACCACCAACTGCAGCGACGGCGACAGGTACCTGGACAGGTCGTCCCAGTGCAACACCACCGCCGAGCCCATCCGCTGCGTCCTGCCACCAGGACCACCAGCGATCAGCGGCGGTAGCGACCAACGTTTCTTGGACAGAACCGAGATGCGGGAGCTCGTCTCGGAATGCGCCAGGCTGGTGTCGGCGGCGAGCTACTGGGACGCGCCGGCGCCGGCGCCGGCGCCGGCGCTGCTTCTGGGCGTGATGGAACTGGAGTGGTGGGTGGTGGGCGAGACGTGCCGCTGCTCGCGCCACGCTAACTGCAACCGGGTCACCACGCCGATCGCTGGGCAACAGGCGTTCCGGTGCGAGTGCCCCGAGGGGTACGACGGCGACGGCTTCGCCGACGGCACCGGTTGCCGGAGAGGTCAGTGACGTCATTTAGTTAATTAATGCTTATTATTTCTCGGCTCCGAGTATCGTTGGTTGAATTGGTCAGTCAAATTGTGCGAGCTAGCGAATTTGTTAGAATGGTTGAGTAGTTGACTCCGCTCATGCATTGCATCCAGCTCGCGCCATCAGAAATGGCTTGTACCATGGGCTCGGCTATGCGCTATCAACTGGCCGTAATCATATCGTCGTCTGAGCAAACCACGTACCAGTATACTCCCTCCATGCATACCCATAAACAAATCGTTTTGGACAATGGCATGGTCTCCAAAGTCTAACTTTGTCTTCTTGTTTTTATAAAAATATTTATCAAAAAGTGGTTGAAAGTATTTTTCAAACTCAACAACTTAAAAGTTATTCATGATTTATATTCCTAATGTTTGACCCAAACATTATCCAAAACAACTTGTTTTATGGGTACAGATGGAGTACATTCATAATGTATCAGCCTCTTTAGATCACTTGGCTAACAAGTTGCTAAAAGTAGTCCTAATCTATTCAAATGTGTAGATCAGTAGGTGGACAGAATTTTAGTCTAGTGACGAACTAACAACTAGTCCATAGGTTGGCAAATAATCCACCTAATAAGACTAATAGGTGCACATATAACATTTAATTAGTTTGGGGATCTAAACAGCATTCAACTAAACTTTAGGTGATTGATTCCTAGTTTGAACTTAGAAGCCATGTTAGCAACATAAGGAATGTGGAACGATAGAAGTTTTTTACATCATGACAACGTTAAAATGGTGTTGCCAGAAGAAAGAACATGACCATGTTTGAACTAACACTAGTCATATAAGCAATCTAAAGTTCCAAACAGGCCTCCTTTCTTGGTACATTCTTGGTACATAATATCAAACCCCAACCACAGACATGGTTAATAAAACCACGAAAGGCTCTCCCTACCAACTTCTCTATGAAATTCTGCTGATAAATCTCTGCCTCCTTTCTTGGTACATACCTGTGAAAGGGGATTCTTGTTGGTGGGTTAGTACATTTTGTGATTGGTTAGTCGTTTAGAGAAGAAACAAATTCGCGTATAAAATATGTACACCTACAAATTAGTTGGAGTCTAAGAATTAAACGACCAGAGAGAAGTTATACCAAGTAAATTGTGACCCTTAATTTCTCTTATAATATTTCGTGAATTGTTAAAAAAATAATCTTAGAGCCACTTTCAATAAAAATCTATCGATGCAATTTTTTATGCCATAATTTTTCTAAAAGTTTGCAGGAGCACTGCATATCATTTAGGCCTTGTTCGGTTAGTCCCCTACCCAAGGGGATTGAGGGAGATTTTGACTTATAGGGGGTTTAGTCCTTTTCAACCCCCTCGAATCCCCACCAAATCGAACGAAGCCTTAAGAAGAGAATGCAAATTCAATACATGGTTTTAGCACATAAAGAACCCAAGATCATTAACGATGTAGCCAAGTTTCCAATTAGCTTATGTCATGGATGCAAGACTTCCCACAAGCAACTCTTTTTTTAGAGTTGAAGAGCAGAGCCCCGGTCTTTATATTCCAAAGACCACCAGCTACGCATTCATACAATGTGCGTCAGCAAAAATATACAGCCTTAACAGAAGACGAAAACAATTGTAAAACAGAACTGGAAGTCTGGAACTAGCAACACCATTACATTCCCCAGGCCCACAAGCAACTCTCATGAGGGCGATTTCTTCTATCACCGGTTTTGCACTGACGAATTTAGTTTGCCATCAAAGAGTCTTGTGTTTCTCACCTTCCAGATGTTTCTAAGTCGTATGCATCAAAGCAGCACAATTGTTCTCCTTTGTCTTGCATGCTGCGCATGTTCTCGTTCTCCTTTGTCTTGCCTTGTGGCTCTGCAGGAAGCGAGCCACCAATCTTCTAATGTTTGATCCTCGGGCTGAGGCACTGAATTATGCCGTAAACTTTCATATAACTAACTATTTGTAAAAAAATATAAAATTTGAGTTTCTATGTTTAAAATATGCTGATCATTCATGGACGTGGGGAGTAATCCAATGCTGGTGGTGGTTGTGCACTGCCATATAAACTTTTTTGTGTCTAACTGATGCTGCCCGGAATTGTGCATGATAGGCTGCTTTTGAAACACAAGAATTCTTCAGAGTTCAGACTGCATATTAAGCTATTCCACATGTGGAATTTGCTTTGATAATCTGACGTCGTCATTTCTCCTGTATTTTCTTTGATCTGACACTTTGGTTCAATGGTTTCAGCTCCAAAATGCAATCCTTCAAAATACTTATCTGGAGATTGTGGCAAGACGATCCAAATCACCCTTCTCGTGGCAGGTAATATGCTCATAATATCTATTACCTGATAATATTCAGAATAATGTCTTTGATACACCTAATCTTTTTTAAGAAGTGGTTGAACTGATTTTTAGCATTGCATTGATAGTTGCACAAACATCACGGCCACATATCAGTATATCATTGCATCTTTCTTTTCTTTTTCTTTGTCTTAGAGAACATGTCTTTTTTCCCAGCTCAGCAGAGATCCTGTAAGTTATTCTAGTGGAGATAGTGAATGTATAGCACATTTTTGGATGTGCCCTGAGCACCTGGGCAAATACACTGGTGACCGTTCCTGAGCTGAAGTCAACGTACAACACTAATGGTAGATTGGTAGCAAATTCTCTGAAAAGAATCTTGACTGAAAGCTCGTAGTATGAAGGTGGGGGCATCAGTCCATAAAGCACATCCAACATTGAGAAATTTAGCTTTTCTTTCAGATACATTGAAATTCTTTTGAACGAATACACCGAGAAATTTATAGAAAAAAACAGTGTCAGGTTCATGATATATTCAATCAGACGGCTTGATGAGTACTTCAATATTGTCATGGGCCTCAGATTCATAATTCACTATGATGCCCTACCCTCCCTTCCCTGTTGAAGGAGGGAATACTCCTAGGAAAGTAAGGTCAAATCAGGCCTATTATCTTTCCGCAGAAGGCCAAATAATTAGGCCTACATGATCCATGTTTGCAGACTGGGCTAGATTATCGGGGGCATTCCAGGCTGGGCTGGGCTTCATTTTCCGAGCTCGTGTTTTGAGCCGTGTCATCATAACCTAAAAGAAAAAAAAAGGGGGCATCATGCGTTCACACTCACACCACGGTTGATGAGCATGGATTTTGTTGTACGTACGCAGGGATCATGTTTGGCGCCATGGTGATGGGCCTGACCTGCCTGGCGTACCAATTTCTGAAGCGCCGGTCCGCGTACATCCGTACGAAGCGCAGCACGAAGCGGTTCCTGTCCGAGGCCTCCTGCGCGGTGCCCCTGTACTCGTACCGCGAGATCGAGCGCGCCACCGGCGGCTTCTCCGAGGAGAAGCGGCTGGGCACGGGCGCCTACGGCACCGTGTACGCGGGGCGGCTGAGCGACGACCGCCAGGTGGCCGTGAAGCGGATCCGGCCGCGCGACAACGGCGGCGGGGTGGACTGCGTGGTGAACGAGGTGAAGCTGCTGTCGTGCGTGTGCCACGGCAACCTGGTCCGCCTCCTGGGCTGCTGCATCGAGCAGGGGCAGCAGATCCTGGTGTACGAGTTCATGCCCAACGGCACCCTGGCGCAGCACCTGCAGCGGGAGCGAGGCGCCGCCGCGATGCCCTGGACGGTCCGCCTCCGCATCGCCGCCGAGACGGCCAAGGCCATCGCGTACCTGCACTCGGAGGTGCACCCGCCCATCTACCACCGCGACGTCAAGTCCAGCAACATCCTGCTGGACTACGAGTACAACTCCAAGGTCGCCGACTTCGGGCTGTCGCGGATGGGCAACATGGGCATGGGGGACTCGTCGCACATCTCCACGGCGCCGCAGGGCACGCCGGGGTACGTGGACCCGCAGTACCACCAGAACTTCCACCTCTCCGACAGGAGCGACGTCTACAGCTTCGGCGTCGTGCTCGTGGAGATCATCACCGCCATGAAGGCCGTCGACTTCGCCAGGGCGCCCAGCGAGGTGAACCTGGCGCAGCTCGCCGTGGACAGGATCGGCAGGGGCTGCGTCGACGACATCGTCGACCCGTACCTGGACCCGCACAGGGACGCCTGGACGCTCTCGTCCATCCACAAGGTGGCCGAGCTGGCGTTCCGGTGCCTGGCGTTCCACAGCGAGATGAGGCCGTCCATGACCGAGGTCGCCGACGAGCTGGAGCAGATACAGCTCAGCGGGTGGGCGCCGTCGGCTGACGACGCCGCGTTCATGTCGACGTCGTCGTCGATCTCCTCGTCCGTAGCGTCGACGCGCGGCACGGACAGGTCGTCGTGGGGTGCCGGCAGAAGCCGGACGGAGAGGGCCGCGGTGAAGGCGTCGTTGGTCGTGCAAGAGACGGCGGCGAAGGGTGCAGTGGAGTCCCCTGTGTCCGTGCAGGACAGGTGGTTCAGCGAGAGGAGCTCCCCTTCCTCCAACAGCTTGCTGGGCAATAATTGTTCCCTGCACTGAACTGAAACATCCGACTGCTCATCTTCTATGCTCCAAGTTTAAGCTAGCTAGCTTAGGGGCCTCTTTGGGTTGGGGTGACTAACTTTAGTCACTTTTAGTCCATAAAATGTCAAAAGGATGACTAAAAGGTAACTAAACTTTAGTTCAGGAACCAAACAGGGTATACATTTAAGAACGATGCATCTGTTGATCTGTTCTTGCGCATCGTACGTTCCCTCTTCCCTCCCGTTAATCTGGGAGTATCTGTACATGAAATTCAGTCTTGGGCGGTTGGGCCTGGCTAAGAACAGAGCCAAGGCAGCAATTGGTTGAGGGTGTAGATATACATACAGGCCACCTAAGTTCAAAGTCTTCTGCATCGATTCGAATTTTGATATTTAGGCCTTGTTCAGTTGCTGAAACGAAAAGTTTTCGGTCACTGTAGCACTTTCATTTATTTGTGGCAAATATTATCTAATTATAGACTAAGTTCAAAAGATTCATCTCATGATTTACAGGCAAACTGCATATTAGTTTTTGTTTTTAACTATATTTTGTGCTCCATGCATATGCCGTAAGATTCGATGTGACGAAGAATCTTGAAAAGTTTTTGGTTTTTGGTGTAAACTAAACAAGGCCTTATTTCTTCTTCATATAAAACCAGGAAGGAAGGTACTCGAGTAAATTAGGCCTTATTTAGGGGGCGTTTGGGACTGCTCCACGAACTCTGCTCGATAAACTCCGCCGTAGAGCAGCTCCACAAAAAACTGGAGTTCGTGAAGTACCTCTTTAGGTGCTCTCACAACTCTACCTTTTTTCTCGAACTGAGTGCGTGGAGTTGAAACCGTTTAGCTAAAAAACGTGGAGCGGAGCTGAAAAACGTGGAGCAGAGCAGTCCCAAACACCCCCTTAGATGCGAAAACTTTTTGAATTTCGCTACTGTAGCACTTTTATTTGTTTGTGACAAATATTATCCAATTATGGATTAAATAGGATCAAAAGATTCGTTTGACGATTTACAGCTAAACTGTGTAATTAGTTTTTGTTTTCGTCTATATTTACTGCTTCATGCATGTGCCACAAGATTTGATGTGACGGAGAATTTTGAAAACTTTTTGGTTTTAGTGTGAACTAAACAAGGCCTTAATGGCTGACCAGATTTGGCTTCAGCGAGACAGCGAAGTTCTACCATTATGCAAGTGCTGGCTCCATTGGCATGTGGGTGAGGAAACAACCAAGAATGCATGGGACCTGGTTACTAGTGGTCCATTTGTCCAACAGGCTATCCCAACGATCATTTTCTGTGTTACTGACTTACGCCCTGTTCAGCAAAAGAAAATAGTATTTTTTTCAATCATAACAAATCACTATGAGCATAAACTAAATTTTAGCAAAATGCACAGGAGTTTTGGAGGAATATTACAAATTTCCTTTGTCATCGAACTTCAGTGTTTTGTCCACACGCTCCATCAAAATGTTCACTATCGCAGTTTGTATATATTTTCAGTTCGTATGTATTTTTCAATCCAATACGATTCCAAATATTAGCGCCTTCTATTCCATTTGTATGGTTCTGTTATTTCTATCTTTCTAGAATCAAAGAGGGCCTAAGTTCCATCGGGGGAATGAATGTGAATGTGCGTGTGCGTGATGACAAATCTTTGAAGAGTTCTTCTAGTGATGATGTCGTTATCGAGACATCAACATATAACTCCAGGACAATACATTTCCGTTTAGCTTATTGGATAACACTTACATCCTCTTCGCAAAAAAAAAAAAAGGATAACACTTACATCCATTATGTCACGTTGTCTCCGTACTAGTTTTCCATTCCTGTTTCACAATCGAGAAGGGGGCCCAGTATTTTGCTGAAGAAATAAAGCTCGCGTTGCAGGTTGATCCTAATCCTACACGTTTCCACGTAGGCACACATTACTACGCGCGTGCGTTTGTCTCTCGAATTTCACTATGGGCTTGTTTAGTTCCATAAAATGCAAAATGCAAAATGAATGATGAAATGTAAAATATTATTTTTTTTATATTTATGTATAGTGCCATCTAAAATACAGAATTTATTCTCCTCATTATGCCCATGGAGGCTCTTTTGTGTTTTTTGGTGGCCAAAATACAAAATAAAGAATGACAACCATTTTATTAAAAAAATTTACATGGTGTTTAGTTTCATTATGCAAAATAATAAACCAAAATTCAGAACTTTTAGGGATGAAAGGGGAACTAAGGCCCTGTTTATTTTCCCATAGAAAGCAAAATGTAAAATGCCAACTTTTTTAGAATGATAAAATATAAAATACCAAATTTTTCATGATTATGTTTAGTCTCATTCAAAATACCAAAAATTTCAGGGTTACGTGAGGGTAGAGAAGGCTTCTTATTTTTTGTATTTTAAGGCCAAAATCAAGAATGCAAAATGGCAACCATTTTGTCAAAAAATTTGAATGGTATTTAGTTCCATTGTATAAAATGATGGGTCAAAACTCAAATTTTTTTTGCTCAAATGGGGAACTCAAAAGGCCCTATTCAGATATTCACATCGCAGACACGTTCTAACTCACACATAGACACGGATTCGACGCGTCACTCATATCGTGTCTGTGATGACTGTAAATTTGCAGCATTAAGTTTTACCTTTCTTTAGTGGTGTGTTGGCCTGTGGGCAAAACTTTGTAATAATTGGTCTGATTCTATCTGTCGATAGATGAAGCCGGATTTAACTATCCTTTATCTAAAAAAACGGAGTACACTATGTGTTCCAGATGGAGGTCTGCAATCAGTTAAACTTCTTTAACCTATGAATATAGAAACCTATCGAGATTGACAACAGATGGTTGATGTTATATTTGATTTATGATAAAAAATGCTTTTATAAAACATTTCTATTTAAAGCACTAGACCTTTTTTATATAAAAAATTGTAAGTCAAGTGTTATGTTCAAATACGTGTCGTTGTCTTAAACAAATTCATCTGGAACGAGAAGGACTAGTAGTATCTGTACAGATTTCCCCTTCCTGCAGCACGCAGCGGATTCCACAAGAACCCAAACAACATTTTTCGACGGTCAAAAAAAAAATACAAGTATTCTTGCGCACAAGTAATTACAACTGGAAATTAAGGTCCTACAAGTGAACAAGTTTACTGAGCTGCCAAACAGGCCAGTATTGGCCAACAAAGAACAACAATGCACGTGGTCCTAGCTGGGTAGGCAACCGAGCACCATTTCATCATGGCCATGTCGCTGCGTGCAAGCTCGCGAGTAGCAATAATCCATTTTAGCTGGTGTGAACAGAACAAACGAAGTGAAGCACCTCCCTCTCTGTCAGTCTTTGGCTTCGCGCGTCCAGCGTCCGTGAACTGAACGGCACGCCCACATGGCGCGGCGCGCGGTGATGCTGCCGCCGGTAGGTGCGGCCGTGGTGTGCTTCACGCGCGGAAATCGGTCGCCGTCGTCGGGCTTGAGCTAGGCCCCATCGAAGCATTGGCTCCTTGCACATTGTGAATCACGTACGTGTAGGCGCATGCATTCAAACACAAACGATAATATACAATATGCATAAAAAAAAATCGGAGGCTCAACGGGAGAATGAGACGGGTGGTGCTCTCCGTTCAATTCATGCGGACCACCGGAGACAAACTAAAAGTATATAATACTTGTATTAGAATTGATGGCACACGAGCCATGTAATTTGTGCTTACATCTTTAAATATATCATATACTCTAGATTATTAAACTATAAATGTGGCTGGTGACGTATGCACCGATAGTAGTAAGGTGTCGTGACTTTGCCAATCTTAGAATATGCCGATTCAAAGTCTATTTGTTTATCTAAAAAGTTATGGCTAAAAGTATTGTTCGTTAATTTTTTTATAAGAAAAAATATACTAAATAATTGATAGATTTAACAGATAAACTCAAACGAACATGCTCTTTTGATGACCATTCTTTCTAACCCAAATACCAATTGGGGAAAGGACTAATTTCTAACAAAGTGTGTTCATAATAGTGAGTACAAGTGAATGGACAAGCATTTTTCTGTACTATACTATTATTCAACAAAACATTTTTATCATATAGTTTTTTCATGTGTACCTGCATGGTCTCTCTTTCCTGGAACACGAGGACCGGTATCGCTATCATATTCCTCGCTCCGCGGGACGCGCATGCATCTTGAAGGCCCACATAACAACACGTGCCAATAGCGCACATCTGTGGACACACCCGCTCAGTTCGCTCGTTGCATTGCGTAAGCTAAAACGTGCCGTCGTACGATTACGAACGTGTCCCCTCCGAACTCAACGGTAGTAGTGCTAGTGCAGAACAGAGCAAGCTAGCTAGCTGCATCTCGGTCACAGCAAGCAGTAGCCGCAGCGGCACATCGCAGCGAGCATGGCGAGCGCGTTGGGTTTCCATCGCCGCGCGGCCCGCGCCAGGCACAGGCATACGGGCTCCGGTGTTCGGCGCCCTGCGCGACCGCCTCGACTGCTCACGGCCACGACAAGTACTTCGAGTCCCCTGTCGACCCGGTCCACCGTCGTACGCATCCCGCCGGGCCCCTTCGTGGCGCGCGAGCGCGACCCACGCGCAGCAAGCTGATGCACACTGTACTGATCCCACGGGCTGGAGACCGCGGACCCCCAGCATCGGCAACAAGCAGTGCCGAACCTGGTGGTCCTCGTCGGCGGGCTCTTCCTGGTGGAGCTGTTCCTCCGCTACGACACGTCGACACCTTCAACGCCGAGGTCGGCGAACATCCGCTCGGTGACAAAGGTGGTCTTGACCGGCATCACCAAAGCTGCTTCCGGTCCTAGCACTCAGTAAACCTGCACAGGACCGGCCGTCGTTACTTAGCACGCGTGGAAGTGAACGACGACTTGGGTGCATATTTTTGTGGCATTACTTAGCACCGGCGGTTACTTAGGACTCGTCAATCACGCAACTCATTCCTGTCAATATCAGGCATACAGTATAGTGGATATCGATCCACTGTACCTCACATGCATCTCTCACCGGCCCAGATTGACTTTCACTCCACATGATTGCCATCCATTCAAAATAAATTAACTTCTACAGTTATTTTAAGTTTGATCAAATTTATAGAAATAAACATTTACGACATCAGATTAGTATAATTAGATGAATCTACTTTTGTGGTGTCTTAAATGTTATTATTATTCTTTTGTTATAAAGCTGGTCAAACTCAAAATAATGTAACTTAAGTTGATTCTGAGCGTTGATTTTTTTTTTGAGATGGATGATGTATATCTCACTAGATCTATGATTGTGACATGTAACATAAATATATAGTCCCCGTAAATCATACAACCACCATATGGACCAATATGAAGCATCGAATTTTTTGTGTATGCTAAGGCCATAGTGCACTAGATGCACACTAGGCTTAGAGTCTTGCCAATTCAAACATTAGTCAAGGCAAAATGTTCATGTAGTTTATCACCGGTCCCTATATTTGTTTGGGTGTGTCATTTTGCAATGCATCGTACAATTGCGTTGAACTCTATGAATTCTATTCGAGCTAGCTTTGTGAGTGAAAATTGTATACTAAGGCCATGTACCATTGGCACTTTGGCAGATAGATGCACCCAACAGGCATACATAAGCATTACTGGGGAAAAGTTATATTTTCAACGTTTATAGAAAAAGTTATATTTTCGGTGTTTGATTAGATTTATAAAGAACTAGTATTAGCCTTTATATCTTTAAATAGTTTTATTATAATTTTGTTTACAATTTGATCAAAATTAAGATAGATTGATTCCTGAAAAAATGAGGATGTAAAGTTGATTTTTTTTGTTTGCTTCCGATGGATGATAAAAACAAAATATATCCCCTAGGTGACACGTCGCGCGTCTCATCAGAAATTCAGCATCACGGTAGGTTGATCGAGAGCTAAATTCCATGCGCGCGGACAAGTTATCACGTACAGCCTCCTCACCAATGAAGTCACGTGTCGCAACGGCCAACACGCATAAAGCCGGGCAGCCGACAGGTAGTACACCTCTGCACCACCTCCGCCCAGCTTCCGGCCTTGTTTAGGCTACGTTAGATTGGAGATGAAAATTTTTTGATGTCACATCGGATATGTCGGAAGAATGTCGGGAGGGATTTTTAGAAACTAATAAAAAAACAAATTACATAGCTCGTCAGAAAACTGCAAGACAAATCTATTAAGTATAATTAATCAGTCATTAGCACATGTGGGTTACTGTAGCACTTAAGGCTAATTATGGAGTAACTAGGCTTAGAAGATTCGTCTCGCGATTTTCAACCAAACTGTGTAATTAGTTTATTTTTTTACATATATTTAATATTCCATACATGTGTCCAAAGATTCGATGGGATGGATGAAAAAATTTTGGGTGAGAAACTAAACAGGCCCTTACATACAACCAAAAACCCAAAACTTTACAAGATTTCTCATCACATCTAATCTTGCGGCACATGCATGGAACATTAAATATAGATAAAAAAGATAACTAATTGTACAGTTTTTCTGTAAATCACCAGATGAATCTTTTAAGCCTAGTTGCTCCATGATTAGATAATTTTTGTCAAATAAAAACGAAAGTGCTACAGTATCAAAATCCAAAAAAAATTTAGATCTAAGGCCCCGTTTAGTCTCCCACCTTAAAATTTTTCATCCATCATATCGAATCTTTGGACACATGCATAGAACACTAAATATAGATAAAAAAATAAACTAATTACACAGTTTAGTTGAGAATCGCGAGACGAATCTTTTAAGCCTAGTTACTCCATGATTAGCCTTAAGTGCTACAGTAATCCACATATGCTAATGACAGGTTAATTATGCTTAATAAATTTGTCTTGCAGTTTCCTGACGAGCTATGTAATTTATTTTTTTTATTAGTTTCTAAAAACTCCTCCCGACATCTTTCTGACACATCCGATGTGACACCCAAAAATTTTCATCCTCAATCTAAACAGACCCTAAACAAGGCCGGAACAGCGAGCCAAAAAATCCGTCTCAGCGAGCCCCGTCCGACCATCCGCATGAAGCACGGCAGCCAAACAGCCTCCACTTACAGTTGACATCGTACCTGTATTTCGTGAAATTTGTATGCTTGATGTGAATGACAAGCGCTGCAAGAAACGATGGTCCCCCGCGGCCCCGCCCCCTTGCAAGAAACCGGAGCAAAACCATTACGCTACTGCAAGGAATTTTGTCTTCGTTGAATAGTAGCAGTCGGAAACATCGTATATACAGGTGAAAATGCAAGGATGGCACGTGATCCTTTTACTTAATTATCTGCATAGGCGAGGCTGAAATAGTTAAAATGTCAAACGCCGCGCACAAGATTTCTCAAAAAGTTTAGGAATTCCAACAACTCTCTAAAACAACTTGGTATTCTTATAAATTTGATAAAAACACAAAAAAAACTCTCTCCAACCACTCCCTAAATCAACTCTATATTTTTCCCAACTGCCTATCCAACCCCCTCGTGCACGGATATTTCCGCACTGCGTATCACACGCGTATCGCTCGCGCCCCACTCGCAGCTCGCCGCGCCGCCGCACGGGGACAAGCTGGAGCACAGGCTCCGCTCGCAGAAGCTCGCCGCTGCGCCCAGAGAGCCACGCCGCCGCCGTAGAGCCCGCCGTAGATTTTCTGTTCTAGCAAGCGTGGAACCTCCGTGTTTTCCCGGAGGTTCGGGATCTGTATGATCCGACCGTTGACGGGGAAGAACCAGGGTCGCGATGACAGGCGGATCTCATCTGTCATCATCTGTTTTTTCCAAGCAGGAATAATAACTTGTTGGAGAGAGGTTTTCTTTTTACTTGCCAAATAGAATAGCAACTTGCTAAAACTCAAGATTTAGTAAGTGATTTTTAACAAGTTGTTGGAGATGCTAATGCTGTTACTATCTATTAGTAGGATCTAACATCAGGTGAACCATAAGAAATCACGTCAACTTGTGCATAATTTTAGCCCCGCTCAAAAAAAAAACTTGTGCATAATTTTCCTCGCTTTGCTTGGATCCCAAACTCTGGAATACGTACTTTATAACTTTATATATATCGCCGCTCGACGACGACCTTTCGTTGGGCGTTGAGTTTATCTCATGATCGGACTTGCACTTGCACTTGCACCCTAAGTTATTTCTGGTTGAAAATTGAAATTCACATCAGTACATCACCCGTCCGGCCACCCCCGGCCCGGTCATCGCACGAACAACGCCAAGCGAGGACATCGACGACGTACCGGAACTCCGAAAGCACGCGTCCCAAGGCGCTAGCGTTCTGACCCATGCCAATGCCACCACCACCAGTCGACGATGTCGATCTGCCGCTAACCCGTCGAGATCTTCACCGTCACCGCTGACCCATGCTACCAGTATTTACTGTGGCTGGATCGGGCCACAACATTTCAGGGCCAAGGCGCACGCGGAACACACGTACCATTACCAACGTGGTCCAAGTTGCCACGGCCTTCTCTCCGCGCCGCGCCGGGCGATCTATTTGTACCCCCGTCCTCGCACTACCCAAGACGCACTCAACGTCTCCTCCCTCCAGTCCTTCGAAAACCTTCAAACGCCCTTGCACTTGCAGTGAAGGGGACGACCGAATTTGAGCAGAGCCTGCCCTGCCCAGCGATCGATTAGAGAGAAGCAATCATCCAAGCAGCTATCTGTACGTAGCTAGTTGCGACTTGCGAGAGAGCTTGTGTACGTTAATTTCCTTCGTAGGGGATCGGATCGGAAGCAAGCATCCAACAACAAGGCTCAAATGGCGAGCTCCGACGATGGTGGTTCCAGCGCCCCCAGGGACGTGCCGGGCAGCTACGGGCTGCCGCTGGTGGGCGCCGTGCGCGACCGCCTCGACTTCTACTACTTCCAGGGGCAGGACAAGTACTTCGAGTCCCGCGTGGAGCGCTACGGCTCCACCGTGGTGCGCATCAACGTGCCGCCGGGGCCCTTCATGGCGCGCGACCCGCGGGTGGTGGCGGTCCTGGACGCCAAGAGCTTCCCGGTCCTCTTCGACATGGACAAGGTGGAGAAGAAGGACCTGTTCACGGGCACCTACATGCCCTCCACCTCCCTCACCGGCGGCTACCGCGTCTGCTCCTACCTCGACCCCTCCGAGCCCACCCACACCAAGGTGAAGCAGATGCTCTTCTCCCTCCTCCTCTCCCGCAAAGACGACGTCATCCCCACCTTCCGCTCCAACTTCTCCGCGCTCCTCGCCACCGTCGAGTCGCAGCTCGCCAAGAGCGGCGGCAAGGCCGACTTCAACAAGCTCAACGACGTCACCTCCTTCGACTTCATCGGCGAGGCCTACTTCGGCGTGCGCCCCTCCGCGACGGACCTCGGCAGCGGCGGGCCGACCAAGGCGGCCAAGTGGCTCATCTGGCAGCTCCACCCGCTCGTCACGCTCGGCCTCCCCATGGTGCTCGAGGAGCCGCTGCTGCACACCTTCCACCTCCCGCCGTTCCTCGTCAAGGGCGACTACAGGGCGCTGTACAAGTACTTCTCCACGGCGGCGAAGCAGGCGCTGGACACCGCCGAGGGCCTGGGCCTGTCGCGCGAGGAGGCCTGCCACAACCTCCTCTTCGCCACCACCTTCAACAGCTACGGCGGGCTCAAGGTGCTGTTCCCGGGCCTCCTGGCCAACGTCGCCAACGCCGGCGAGAAGCTCCACGAGAAGCTGGTGGCCGAGATCCGCGGCGCCGTGGCCGAGGCCGGCGGCAAGGTCACGCTCGCCGCGGTGGAGAAGATGGAGCTGGCCAAGTCCGTGGTGTGGGAGTCGCTGCGCCTGGACCCGCCCGTCAAGTTCCAGTACGGCCACGCCAAGAAGGACCTGCTGATCGAGAGCCACGACGCCGTGTTCCAGGTGAAGAAGGGCGAGATGCTGTTCGGCTACCAGCCGTGCGCCACCAAGGACCCGCGCGTGTTCGGCGACACGGCCAAGGAGTTCGTGCCCGACCGGTTCGTCGGCGAGGAAGGCAGCAAGCTGCTGCAGTACGTGTACTGGTCCAACGGACGCGAGACCGAGAACCCCAGCGTCGACAACAAGCAGTGCCCCGGCAAGAACTTTGTGGTGCTCGTCGGCAGGCTCTTCCTCGTCGAGCTCTTCCTCCGTTACGACACCTTCACCGCCGAGGTCGCCACGGAGCTGCTCGGCGCCAGTGTCGTCTTCACCGCCGTCACCAAAGCTACCTCAGGTGCGGGCAGCGAGTAGATCACCGGCCGGCGCGTCGTCATTGGTTGGATATTTGGAGGGTCCCATTTCCTATATATATATTTCGTCTCTTTTTTTCCCCTAGCCTTGTAATAAGATTTCTCTCTCTCTCTCTCTCTCTCCTCTTCACGTGTGGTTTTGTAATGCATGTTGGCATGTTGCATAAATTGCTCCAGACGAAATCTTATCTTTTCACAAAGAAATCTACGCCACAAGCAGCCACATTATTCTAGCATATCAAGACGTAAGTACATACGCTGCACGATCGACGACCTAATCTCTTAGCAGCCCTGCCTTGCATACTATTCAAGCCAGCTGACGAAACATTATGAGTAGCTTTACCGTTCGCATACTGCTGCACGTGGGCTCCAGGGAAATGACGACGCTCTTTACCACGAACCGTGCATGCACGAGTTTTCGTGGAAATTGGATCCGCCAGCAGGGCGCACTCTGCAAATGCAAACACCAAGTGGTGCATCTTAACAGACGACTAAGATTAAGATCTACCCTTACATGCATGTACATGTACGTACTTTACCGCTGATAACATGTGTGAGACTCGAACTGACAATTTTTTAAAATAAAAATTCAATAGCTGGTTGAAGCGTCCATATGGTCTATCGTAAAGCTTACTTACCTCGTCTTTGGCTAATAAGTCATGACAGAAAGTACTATTGGCTGATTTGTTGTAAGAGAAAAATATTGCTGAATAACTGGTAGATTTGGTTGATAGCATTGGAACCCTCTATTGATTTTGTTTAATTTAAATTTCATACAAATGCAAACATTGACAAACACACATGCACGCATGCATGTAAATGCTACTCTTGCTAGCGCATCTCTAAAAATTGAACCAATATTTTATCAATATTGACGAAATCCACATGTGTGTTCATGTCAAATAATAGTGTCATTAATTTTTGAAATAATTCTGATTACATATACGCTTGTATTGAGAAATGTGGTTTAAGCAGTTAATAGGTACTTGCCTTTCGACGTGTTGGGCCATTCTTAATGGAGAATTTCATGACGTTATTTTTAATACTATCACATTTACGTAAAATGAAATGAAATATTCATTCTTAATGTATAGTTTCATTTTAGTGTTTCATGTATAGGACATTTAATTTTACATGTTTCCTAACCTACAAGTGACTAAAAGTAAAGATAAACTAGCAGCAAGGGAGAAGGTGCTCCGTACTAAGGATGATGATGAGTATTGATCATTGGATTTAGATTAGATGGATGATGTTCGTTGCCTGAATAGAAAGCAAAATTCAGACACCTGTAATTTAGCAAGTCATTTAATTTTATGATACATATAGTTGGTAATTGAGTCAAGAGAGATAAAACTCACTTTTTCATATTAAAAATAATAATATTGTCATATTATTAAAAAATATAGCAGCTAAATATAGATGAAATTCAAGTTGTGCGATGAAGTAAGGTGATCTTTATAAAAGTGATGCCACGAAGGCAAAGTACTTGAAGAATTAAAATGACAGAGGAGCAGGCTAAAACCCGAGTAGATGACCGACAACACAGAAGCTTGAAGTTGAATGTGTGCAGCTTAACAGCGATGGCAGAAGGTACCATTAGAATACGCATACGTCTCTGGTGTTGCGACTAAAATTTGCCGCCTTTAACTCCACCGCAATCCACAAGCTACTCCATATACCTTTTTCCATCTTTTGTCTCTAAACTCTCAAGCGTTCGTACTGCGTGGTCAAACTTTCTGATATACTGCCTCCATCCAAAAAGAAATACAACCCTAAATTCATAATGCTTTTTATGAAACAATAGCATCAACATTTGTACTTACAAATATATTTATTGGCTTACAATACAACTAATCAACAATATTTACCTCTCTGTTTTTTAATAAGTTAAATCTTAGAATTATCATAAGTCAAATTACTTTTAAGTTCAATTAATCTTATCTTATACTCTTATAAAGCTAAATCCGCTACCTATTTCTCTCAACATGCAAGTTGTCCAATTAAGCAACCCACGATCACATAAATTAAAAATCCACTAGCTCATGCAATTGTAGTGTCTACTTCAGCAAGTCACTATATTTTTCTCAACATGCAACCTGTCCAACTAAGTAATGCATTATCACACAACTAAAATCCACTAGCGATACAATTGTAATATCCACGTCAACAAGACACTTTAGTATTTTATTTGTCCACACAATTCACTAATCTGCATTCCCGCAACAACGTGCGAGGTATTCTCCTAGCTTTATACAAAAGAGATTGACCTTATGGAACTAATACTCCATATATATATATATATATATATATATATATATATATATAATATAAGGTAATCCATAAAACTTAAAAAGGACAAGGATTTCACGTAGTAGGATCCTTTGACATCTCGGTACAAACAACTAACAAATGAATAAAAAACAACACTTTTAAGAGGATAGAGGGAGTAGATAAGGATAAAGTTAAAAGGTAGAAAGTGCAAAACTACTCACGCAAGCAGAATATAGCAAGATACCATGCATACCTATACCTAGTGTACGCCGAACTTTTCCCCTGTCAACTTCACGCGTGTACCTCGCGGGACTTAACTTTTTAGCTATAGTAATATGTACAACACGTCACGCTCATGCTCATCGCCGAAAATCCGGTGCCAGTACCATAGAATTGTGGTGCCCTATAAATAAGTCGCCTAGAGCGGTACTAGATCTCTAGGAAAATTACAATAATAATCGAAGATTTGTTGGTGAGCTGCAGGCCCAGTGCACGGTGTGGCGAATGATAGATGCATGCATCACATGGCCGATAGGCCGGCTTTTTGTGGTCTCCGTTTATTTCGGTGGCGATGGCTACCTTGTCACCGCGGGTCCTTTGCGATTAGCCAGCCCGTGCCCGTGCCTCATGCCCTGCATGTGGCGAATGCGCGGCAGCGGACTGATGGATGCATGCTGTGCTCGAACGGCTGCATCCGCATGAGTGTTGCCATTGCGACGCGCGCGGCCAGCCTCAGCTAGCGTGACAGTATTATTACTGCTAACCAAATATAGTACGTACTATATAATATACTAATATAAGCCAGGATAATGATGGGTTTACCTATAGCGTCGTCCAGTCGATCTTGTGGCCGAGCTACTCCTACGCCTAACGCCTACCAAACAGAATTCCTAGCACGCCACCACTGTAGCAGTGCCATAGCCCATATGCCTGTAGCATCAGACGCAGCGATGATGCAGAGAGTAGAGTCACGTCCACCTGCTCTGCCCAGTCCAGTCACGCATTAGAGAGACACGAACACAGATCTATCCGATCGCTTTTCGTAGCCCACGACTGCACTGCAACAGTGCGGCATTGTCGCGTTCGTAGCAGAGGCTAGCAGCCAAGATCTTCCGATCGAGCCCGTATAGCGCACTGATTGGGGGTGTGATTTCAATCTGCGGCTGCGCCAACACCACGTTGATCGTCGCGTGGGCTAGAATATTTTATTTCAAATCACTGACGATTTGCACTGGGGCAAGAGGTACGTGTCAATCTGGTGTACTATATCATTTGCTAGCTTTTGCCTTTCATCAACGTACTTATGTGCTTTGTGCTCCTTAGCTTTGGAGTGTTTCTGCTCGTGTCCGTCCATTTTGTTATACAGCAATTTTTAAAAACATCGTGTACTACACAGTGGTATTCTCACGGTTGGGCTGACAGGCTGTTGATCGGGTCTCTATGGAGCCGCCGCCCGTCCCTGCGATTTCCCTCTCCTGCGCACGCATTCGGCGATGGGACGGCGAACCGGCCCCAACAGTTACGGCAGCTGAGAAGGATCGGGCGCACGCTAATTTTGTTCCTTTCAATGGCAAACGGAAGGACTAGGTTTATAGGCAACAAAGAGATACACATACATGATAAAAAATAATGATATGGTATAGAAATTGCGAGAACATAGATGGATATGAGTTTCATGCAGATGAAACTGTACCTGTATTGTTTTTCCAACAAATTGAAAAGTAAGTGAAACTTCACCGGAAGTGTTTTGTTTCGTCCCCTCGTGCTGAAAACTGAATAAAACTCCACAGAAAACATTTCATTTCGTAACATCCATGCCACCTCAAAATACATACTATATATTATATATGGAGCACGTTCCATTTCATCATCCACACCTCACTCTTGGAAAAAAAATGCAAAGAGACTTAGCAAAGAATGGCTTCGGTAGACAAGAAATCATTTTCTCCCTCGGATAACCCTTTTGCCACATCATCAAATTGTAGAACCTAATTAATGCAATAATAAGCTATTAAGCCAACACTGTTGGGCTGCCCTTAGTGTTCCTCCATTTTGTAACGAAAAAAAAAGTTCCATCAACAATTAAGACAGTCTATTTTCTCTTATCGAACTTTAAATCCAGAGATTTTTAACAAGCCTTCAAAACTGGACATCCTACGCTCAACTACCAAACCTTTAAATTAACCCCCTAACCCATTTTAAAGTGGTTCTCAAATTGGCCTAATCTTTTTTTAGTTAAATTACAACCCGACAAATACTAGATAAGGTTTATAAATCACGAAAAATGACTCTAAGCTTCTAAAGTTTCAAAGAAGAGTACTTGAAATAGGGTGATACACAACGAACCTAAATACAATACTTTGAGCTCGCAAAAAGATCTTTTAGAAGCTTTAAAGATTATATTTAGCTATAAGAAACTAGAAAAATGTACAAAATTTTATATAAAAACTTATAAAACATTGTAACTAATCTATAAACTATTTTTGAAAAATTTCCACAACAAAAATACAAGATGAGACCAACATGAGGACAACGCTGAACTATGCATTTATATTGGTTGCATGCCATCTATTTATTTTTAAAATTTTCAAAAATGTGTTTAGACAACTATTAGAATGTTCTGGGGATTTTTATAATTTTCTATTTTTCTCATTTTCCTAGAGGTAAATATAATTTTTGAAGCTTTTAGAGATATTTTCATGAGATCTAAATTTTTATTTGCTTTTATTTTGTCCCAATATATATTTAGTTTATTTGGAACTTCTAGAAGCTTATAGGCATTTTTTATGTGTTTGAAAATTTTATCTAGTGTTTACTAGATTTTTAATTAATGAACAAGGATAAAACCAACTCGAAAACGACTTCAAACCGAGGCATGGTAATTTAAATTGTTTTATAAGAATCAAGGATGTAGAGTGCCCAGTTACGAAATTTGAAGGGAATTGCAGTGCAATAATAGTTTGGGGAGGTAAAATCTCTTTTGCACCAGATGGCAGCATATGGCCTATTTTCTCGGTTGGGCTGTCTATGGGTCTCCCTATGGACACGTGCTTTCAAGGATGGTCGGCCCAAACATAGCCCACTCGGTTCACCCGATTATTTGTTTTTAGCCCTTTTTTGAAAAGATATTCACAAATTGTATTCTTTCAAAATATAGACCCTAAGTTCGACGTCATAGCAATTAGTGGAGGTCAAACTTGAGATGCTTTGACTATCCAAGATTTTTGAAATGACTTATGATTTGAAATGGAGGGAACGGCCCGCTAGAGGCCTAAGGCTTGATGGCAACCTTTTTCAATGGCAGAGGTTGCCTTGTCAAGTTTACGTCCTCAATCTCGTTGCACCAGCACATCACTGGCTTGCTTTGTCATTGCGTGCTCTCACTAGCGATGGACACCCGAACGCAAGAACCTTGCCACGCTCTTGAGCACTCTTGAGCGGAGGTAGAAAGTTGAATTTTTTCATGTTTGTTTGGTTGGCTGATAAGCCATGATAGAAAGTATAGTTGGTTAATTTATTGTGAGTGAAAAACATTGCTAAGTGGTTGACAGATTCAGCCGATAAGTTTAAGCGAACAAGATGTTGATTTTTGAAACTGTTTTGAATTTAAAAAAATCTAGTAGAAAATTCACATTCATAGGGGGGCCTAAGCCCCTACCCACCCCCTTGTCTTCGCCCCTACTCTTGAGCAAGCTCTCAAGAATGTAGCTCAATATAGCTCCGCCAACGGTCCCCAAGAATGTAGCTCAGTATAGCTCCTCGGTCAATGCCATGATACCAATTCCTCAAGATAGTCACTCTTTGGATCGGTCACAACGTCTTTTATCTCCACATATCAAGAAGAGCAGACTGTTCTTGTGGTCGGTGTAAGGTGTGAGACAATAGGAGAACTTTGGTATCGCTAGGTGCAACACCATCGATAGAATTATTGGACCCTACTAGGATGCCGAGGAGATTGTTGTCGGTGAGAGCGCCGTAGCAAAGCCTAAGCTCAGGGGGAGTTGTTGGTCCTTACCAGTGAAAGTGAATGCTTAATAGACAAGGACGCTGACCGCCTCTACACTAACGTTCTAGTACATCTTGAACTTTAGAGGGGTAGTAGTATTAAATTTTCAAATTTTATTTGAAATTTTTAAAATGAAAATTTCATATTTATAGGGGGCATATGCCCTTGCTCGCTCCCCTTGTCTTCACCCTTGCTAGTGGTGCAGCAACGTCGCCTCGTTGCGACGACGCTTGGATCATGGTGACCACAATGAGCAATTTAGAGTGTGTTTGGTTTTCTGACCAACTTTTAACCTAGCTACAAATCTAACTCAATTTTTAGCCTGCTCCCACCAAACCAACCCATGGATGTTTAATTGTTTGTACTATAGTAGCCTGACCAGCTATAGAATGTATTTGGTTATCTGGTTTATTTTGATACACTTCTCCTAATACGTAAGGTTAGCCTTTGAGGCATTTCGTCAAAAGCATCCTCGTCATGCACCGCACGGCCGCTGCCCCCATCGTTAGCAGCAGCTTCCCTCTACTTCTTTCTCAGCGGGACAATCTATTGTAGATTTTCTGGTTATAGTCATTCAGTACTTTGCTGGCAACTCATATGCGCAAATGTAGAATTCTGAAGGTCTTTGCTGACACCCAATTACTCAGTGAGGCACATTTCAACTCCTATAAATTCCAATGCATAATGATTTTTGGAAACACATGCTACTAAAAATAGATGAAGTAAATAAGCAATGAAGAATGACGGTGCTTCTGATAGAAAAAGAAAAAAAGCAAATGATTACGACTTTGGGAAACTTACCTGAATTTATTGAACTTCAGTTTTAGTTTGCAAATACCCAAACTTTGGAGCTCTCTACCTCCCACTCTGATCCGAGTTAGACTCTCAACCTTTAAGCAATGTTGTAGCATTCATGTAGCTCTACAACATACTACAATTGGTTTAGATTTTTGCTAATTGGATCAGAAGATAGAGATGTAGAAGATGGTTGTTTTAGTCAAGCTAACTGAATCAAGAACTTGAAACGAGCTAGCCGACGAAACTGAATCAACTTTGGTCATATTCTCGTTGTGCATGATGACCGTGGCAGTAGAAGTAGCAGAGCATCCTCCTCGTGCCAACAGTATGCTAGCAGCATGGAGGCTCGGACTTGCAGCAGCCTGGTGGTGGAGGAGCAATAGGAGGGAGTGGCAGTGACGCCGGAGTTTGTCCCGCTCGGCGGTCGCGAATGACATGAGCACCGCGAGCCGCACGGCCTTGGACTCCATGTGCCGAAGCTCTGTCTGTTGCGTGGTGAGCGACGTGTGGAGCTCGCCCGTGCGGCTAGCGCCCACTGGAGCCATCAAGTCCAGTTTCTGGTGTTGAATATAAATGGGCTCCATATTATATTTGATGATTAATTCAAGAGCCCATAATAAATGTTATATTGAAAACGGTTTAATACCGTATTGACTATTGATCATATGTTAACTCAACTTAAATATGTGACCTTTGATAACTCCTATAGAGAAGTTGATGAAGAGAAAAAAGGTGCCACACGCGCTGCCGCCGAGTTGTGCTGTGTGAGCTTGCTTGGGTCGAGACGAGATGTGACGTGGCACAAGCGTGGTGAATAAGGAAGGTGAATAAGGAAAGAGAGGAAATACGCCTTGCATCGAGACACCTGCTACGCTCACCGGCGAGATCGTCTTCTTCCACTCCGGCGGATCGAGATCATAGTATGTCTGTTGTAGTTGTAGTAGTTCTTGCAATGTTTATCTCTAATCTGAGTAGTGATAAAATTGCACACGTACACATATATGCCACCACTATATTATGCGTAATTTTCTGGATTAAGTCAAACATTAAAATATGTATTTTTCTAACATCTGGTGCATGTAGAGCCACCGTGGCTCGAGTCTCTGAATCCCGTCACGCTACCGATGCCCGGTGCCGCGTTCATGGCCATGCCCCGCTGGTGGTGTGGGCACCGCGGAGGGGGGCGCACACAGCCGACCCTACAACAAAGAAGGAGGTGCTCCGCCGGGGCCTCCACGGCGGCCATGACCCTGAGTTTCCCCTTGGTCGCCATGGCTAGATCTGCAGCGGCGATTGGCAGGCATGAGCAAGGGACCACCACCGGCAGGGAGGACGAGCAGGGGAACACCACCAGCGTAGAGGAGCAACAGAGCAGGCGAAGGAGGACGGTTGATTTGGTTATTCAATCCTAGCCGGGCCACAATAGTACGCAAGAGTATGATGGCCAGCCTAAGCGAGGCTCGAGTCTATTTTCAGATTTAGTCCTAGGGAGCTATGACTGGGGCTGGCCACCCAACTAAAGACACATATAATGATAACAAACTGCGCCATATAAACTGATGTTGGCAATTGTTTGTGCTACTGCTTATGGCATACTTAGTGGCTACGACATACGAGTGAATGGATGCACAGCAGTGTCGTTTATTTTATTGCTCACTCAGCGCACAATGAAGGGAGCAGCCATGAGTACAGCACACCTTTAATTTCTGTCTTTTTTTCCCTTTCTGTCTCAATATCAATTAATTAATATTGGCACGCAATCTTTTATTATTTTATTGTTCTTTTCATAAATTAATTTATGAATTTTAATAGCTTGATGTAAAATAATGAAAACTAATAAAACAGTTGGAATAATTTTAGCGAACCATTTATTTTATTAATAAAATATAGTCTTTTTAAATTGAATATAACAAAATGGAGAATGCTACATCTTTATTTATTACTAATCACATTCAAGAAAAGACAGTATACAAGCTCTCACAAAAATAATAACAGACGCTTCTCCAGAGAGAAACTGGTAAAGTGCAAGATCACACGAGTTAATCGGCAAATCAAGCGACGGTACATTTGAGACGGTGCTGCGTCATGGGTCAATTTGAAGCTAAAAAGTGGTCGCACTAGGCATCAGGTTTCATCTCTTGCTTGATGGCCGCCACCAGCTGGTTGTAAGCCTCGCTCCAGGCTTTCTTCATCTCGAGGCTCCACATGTCAGCGGGGAGCGCCTCCTTGATCGTCTCAAGCAGCGCGAACCCCGTCACCTGCATTCGTGTTCGTGATCAGCACGCGCGACGTTACTTACGATTATATTATTATTTCAAGCGTGCTCAATTTCAATGCTGTGACACCACCATCGCTCAATCTAGAAGACAAGAATAATAACGCTTTCGTGCAGTCTTTTCCAAGTCAGGAATAAAGGTGAACTGACAATTGGGGCCCTAGGCCCGGTTGCACGTTGACTTGCCTCAAAGTGGCCATCTGCGACGCCGTACTTCAAGTGCGTGGCGCCCAGCCTCTTGAGCGTGGTCTCCCTCACTGTGACCTTCCCGGCCTTGCGAAGCTGCGCCGCCGCCTCGCAAGTCTGCAGCATTGATCGATCGCGACACACACACACACACACATTTTCCTGTCAGTACTCCTTGTCCGATTTCGATCGCGTGAAATTCCACAGGCAAGAGGCAGGCAGGCATCATCACATCTTGATCGATTCTAGCGTGAGAAGGTACGTACCATGACAAAGACGGACATGGCATGCGTCTTGAGCTTAGGGTTCTTCTCTAGCGGCACGTCGGAGTCGCGCAGGAACGAGAACATCTGCTTCGCCGACGGCGCGATCTCGAAGACCCTGCAGTCAGTCAGCAGGAGCGGACGGCGCGCGGCGTCCATGGATCAAGGAGGCAACAGGCGAGGAGCAAAGACGATGACCAACAGCTGGTGCAACCAAAATGCCGGCAGTAGCACAGGGAAGGAAGGAAACGTACTTGAGGAAGAAGCGGAGGCCCAGGTTGGCGGAGTCCTTCTTCATGACGGCCCACGACTTGAGCACCAGCGCCTCCTGCTCCTCGCTGAAGACGACCGCGCCGTTGTTCCCCTCCGCGAGCGCCATGCCGCCTGTTGTTGTTGTTGTTCTGTTGATTGGGCTTGTTGTGCTAGCTTGGCTGGAGAGCTGTGTCGATTACCTGATGTGAGCACTGGACACTGGTGGGATTGCACGTTCCGGTTTTTGAGTGGGAAATTGTGGGTGTGATACGAGCCGAAAGAGGAGCACAAGTTTATATATAGGTGGATCGGCCCAGGCGAGGGCGGCCCTTGGGGCACCTGACGAGCCAAGACGCTTGGACCGGGCTACTACTAGTGGGCAGTGGCCATGTTGCGTTGCTCCTTTCCTTTGTAGCGGTACGCGATTACGCATACAGCACGGAGTCGGGGGTGCAAGGCCAAAACCGTGTGCCGCAGCGACAAAAGCGAGGGTGGGTTGGCTGGGGACTGGGGGGCCTGGGGCGCAGGCGCAGGCGCAACCGTAGCGGCAGCAGGCCAGCAGCAGCGCTCCAGCGTCAGTCAATAACGTGGGCGGCTAGGCGCGCGTAGAGCAAAACAAGCAAAGGAAATCCAAGTCAAAGTCTTGTTCGTTGTCCCCGTTCTTTCTTCTCCACCAAGAAGCAGGAGTCGTGCTCGTTTCCAAGCATCGACGGGACGACGTCCCGAGAACGCCGGGCAAAGTTACGTGTCCGGTCCGGTGGTTCCTGAGCCGAGTTGGTCTCAGGTCTGGACGGGCCTAACTTTGCACACAGCGCACTAGCACTACGTCAAGCATGTCAGGCTCACTGCAACCAAGCCCCGACCCGACCTTTTATTGGAACGTGGAAACGTTTCCGATTTCTCCGCGAAACGAGTTGGTTTGTGTGAAACTGACTCGTGTAAAGTTTCTTTCGAATTTTCTTGCGTTCCATTCCAAACGGGCCAGGTAAGCGGGGGAATTCAGGTGCCACTATTCACTATTGACAATTTGACAGCCGAGAGCATACTAGAAATCAGAAGAGGTCCATCTCTCTCTGTACATACGCACCCAGCAGTGTGCCGCCCCCGCCCTCGCCGCGCATCTCAGAACTCGTTACAGGTTACACCTCGGGCTCGGCTCGGCGCGGCCACGGACCCACGGCGATCTGATGGATCACGATCACCACCAGTTCACAGATCAGCACGCAGCGGCGGCGCACTGACGGGGCCGCCTTTCTCCAGCTGCCGGCTGCACGCGGGGGACCCGCCGCCGACCAGCTCCTTGGCCAGCAGGTACCGGAACGCCAGGTTGTGGGGCTTCCACTCCACGCCGGGGCCGGCGCCGCCCCTGCCGCGCGCCCGCCCGGCCTGCTGCTGCTGCTGCTGCTGCTGGCTCCGGCGCACGGCGTCCCGGAGGCCCTCGGGGAGGTGGCACTCGACCGCGGCCACCACCTCCTGCGCGCCCAGCCCGGCGTCCCTCGCGTACAGCTCCAGGGCCTTGGGGAGGATGATCTTGTTGTGCTGCCCCCGCCCGCGGACGCCCACGTTGGCGCGGATGTACTCCTCCTTCGCCGCCTCCAGCTGCTGGAACACGCTCTTCGGGCTGTACAGCCGCACCTGCAAAATTACAGTTAACAGTTGGATTCGAGGAGATGAATGCTTCGGAGCTGTCGTCGTACGTGATGTGCGTGTGTCCCGTTGGCAGTTGGGCTACTCTGGGTGTGCATTTGATGCAGCGCTACGTACCACTGGGTCCGAGTAGCTGCCGGAGGACAGTGCGAAGTGCACCAGCGGCTCGGGGCGGTCCACGGCGAAGCCTTGCAACTCGTCCTTGTCCCTGCTGGACTTCCACTTCGGGTAGAGCAGCAGCCGAAGCCACTGCAGAATTCATTCAGAAAAAACCACCATGAATCGACTACTCTATCAGCCACTGCAGGATTCATTCATAAGGCAGAACTAACCTGTCCAGAAGAGTGTGCTCGGCAGCACAGGATCTGGTACTCTATCAGCTCCGCGTTTACTCTTTGGCCACTGATGATGTAGGAAACCTGTGGCGCAAAACATGCTGTCAGACTCATGTTCAAATCAGGTTGAGATTTATAATTCGAGAGGTCTTTCCACCTTGGTAAGCAATATTCTTTTGCTGTTACTCTGTGGAATCCCGTACTCGATATGGGCCTGAAAAGAACAAGGAGAAATGTTTAGACTGAAACCCATCAGTTCAAGAAGTTGAATAAGATATCAAGGTTCAGCGCAAGAAAATAGTTACATGCATCATCATCGCGTTATGCACATTGATCCAGAAAGCAAGCTTCTCTTCATTTTTCATTCCACTGAGATCAACACTTTCTAGAAGCTGTACAAGTGACCTACAGAGTGGAACCTGCAACTAGTCAGCAACTACTTGTAGTTTGATCCCTACGAACTGGAAGAGGGGAAAAAATTGACATGTCAAATACTCACATATATTTGCGCAACATATCCTTAACGTCAGCAGACCTCTGATCACCCTTGCAAAGAGCAGACACCTCTATCACAGAATCATATTGCAGCCCCAGCTCCCTTGATTCACCATTGCCTAGTTCGTTGTCCTGCCATGCCTCAATGAAGCTCTCTTTCCTGCACCTGGGGCTCCATATATCTGCAGTATATTTGGAAGATAGTCCACTTGCTGAAGAAAAGGATGAGCACGGTGAAGGGAAGAAGGCATGCTGCACGGCAGGGACATCTCTCAGCCTTATGTATATGGCCGCAACGCATTTGATCATGTCCTCGGATATCTTGTTGGGCGTTTGAGGAACATGGTCTGCAACCCTGGTTCCCAAGATGTCTGCCAAACTCACAATGCCAGGATCCATGCACTTTCCTTCCTGGTCATCGGTTGAGATTATGTTAGGATTTCAGCACATCAAATTTGCTACCATACAACATGTACTACCTTCGTCCTAAAATATGAGGGATTCTGGCTATGCACTTGACAGATGCATAGCTAGAATCCCTTATAGTTCAAGACGGAAGTACCACTAACTAAGCCCTGCAGCAAACCTATTAAAGTACTTTGGAACAAAAGAGATTTCAGACATCATTTTGTACCTCAACAAAAGATAGAGGTGAAGTATGGCATGGTTTCAGAGCTCTAGCAAGGTTGTTTGCTGATGGAGATACCCTAACGGAACGGTGCAGGAGCGAGGAATGGCTGCGTCCAATATTGACCTTTTCATTACTACTCTCGCTTGTAGAAGCTGTAGGTGTGGACTTGCGTGCCATGACCATTCGACTGGACTGGATTAGTTGGTGTTTCCTTGGGGTCGAGAAGTTGAGCTCTGAAGCTTCAGATAGTATGCCTGAAAAAGACCTTGCTGGCTGCTTGTTACTTTCCACATCACATGCAGAATTCACAGGGGAATATTGTTGTTCAAAGGCCTTTCGGTATAGTGTTAGGAGATGTTGCTCCAAGCATATGACCTCTAGCTCGAGCACTGCAATCTCCTTTATTAGCTCCTCAGTCGGCTGAGATGGCATGGAAGAAAGAAAGAGGCTATGTTGTAAGTGAAAATTCTTGTCTTCAGAAAATATATATATATATATATCATGGTGCTGAAGTAAAACATTGGAATAATATGGTAAATCTTTCCACGCTTTTTTTTAGCTCGTCCAGATGTTGAACTGTATAAGAGAAGGACTTTCACCTTTGGAATGCAGTTCTCACTTGATGCATGAATAGCACAAGGCTTGTAACCTAGTGCTTTCTCAAGAGCACGGCGCATGACGAATTGATCATTTAGTCGCTTTTCAAGGACTTGGACCTGCATAATTAGCATCGTAAGTATGAATAACCAGGTAGAAATATCATCACACATATATTACAAGAATGAATTGTGCTACTCATGGTTTTTTTTTCTTTTCCTTTTTACAGATCATGGACTTGCCATCTGATTGCATTGCATTGGAGGGCAATAACAAATGCTACTCAACAACATTTACAGTAGCATGAGGGGTTGAGAGGGTTACAGCAGCGAGTTTACAGGGGCGTTACATATTTGGAGGAAACACAGCTAAACACTAGGCATTCACCACCAAGGAGTTTTCTGCAGGCAAGCGCCAGAGTTGCCGCCTCCTTTGCAGGCTTGCAGCAGTGAGTAAGCGATATTTGGTGCCTAGGTGTGAGCTCTTTTACCATCCTTGAGAGCACCGAGAGATATCACAAGTTATATTAACATTCTTATACTGACAGTAAAGAAAACATGACAAAATAAATACTCCCCCAATTCCAATAACCTCTGAAACAACTAACTGAGACAGTCTGGAATGAACAATAACCTATGGCTAGGGGGGAGAAGATCTGATATCTGATTTTACCTCACGCTTCAAGGAGCATGGAAGCTCAGTAGCACTGGACAGCATCTTGGTGGTGCTATTCTGGTCCTTGAGTTCTCCGGCATCCTTCTATTCAACAGACATTGTACAAGTACAACAGCCAAGCAGAACAGAAATCAGATAACATCTAGTCAGGATATATGCCAGATATTTTCAAGACACTGAAGAAGCAAGTGGTAGTCTCCCATTTTTCAACAACCGCAGACGCAGAGTTACCTGTTGATGCTGAGCGTGGCACCTCGGCGAAGCCGAATCCGCGCTATCCGTTCTGAGCACTCTGATAGAATCGCTGCCAATGCAAAATCCCCAAGGGCATTAGCCTAGAACCGCTTCTAAAACACAAGAACCGTCTTTCTTGGCAACAGCAGTTCTCCAAACAGGGTATTGCAACCAGCAAAGTTAAATACGCAGGTTCGTCAGACTGAATAAGGCAAACAGGGAGCTCTCACCTCTTGGAGCGGCTGTGAGACATTGCCAGTTAGCAGGGGGGCTACAGGTCAACAGCTTCTCCGCCCAGAGCTGACACAGAGCTCAACCAGGCCTTCGCCATTGCAATCTTGCGAAAGCGCGGCTAGGTAAGCAAACCGCTGAAATCTGCCATCGCATTGGTGGTTAAAGAACCGAAGGGGAGCAGATGAGGTACAGGTAGAGGCTAGAAAGGGAGACGGCAGCGTCTACCTGCCTCACATCACAGGTGAATCATCCGCAGCAAGTGGAGGCCGGAGTTGTTGCCGAGGAGTCGATCACCTACTAAAGCCTTGACTTGCTGATGCTTTTGCCTTTTGTTTCTGGTCTCGGCTGAAAGTTCCTCCTCCTTCCCAGGCCCCTTCTTCCCTGGAGCTGAGGTGAGAGGACAACTGAGTGAGGAGTGCGAGGGCTGGGGGGGCCTGAGATGAGGGCGATGAACTTGAGGCACTTCACCCCCACTCCGCACGGTCACACGGACCACACCACTCCACTGCCGGGACAGGTACAGTGGAGCTGGTACTGTTTCAGAGGCTATATCAGAACAGCACTCCAGATCGGTCCTGTGTCCGGTTATTCCGATGCTTTATTTATTGTGACAAATCCCTTGTATATTTATGTCTGTGACTCCTAAGACTGAGCACCAACTTCTTTTCTATTTTATGCAAGGTCGAGAGGCCTCACTCTCTATTTCCTATCCAGATTCTGCTGCCCGGTTTACTTTGTTTATGCACGCAGCACGCGGGGTAATTTTAATTTTACTCCGTCCAAGGCTGCTGACCTTTTCACCTCTGTCACATCATAATCAGGCTATCAGAAAATCGGATTACTAATGGTAACAGAATCTTCTGCCCCATTGAGCATCTGCTCTTTATCAAGGAAAGGAATGGTTCTTTTTCACCATTCACCAAGCGGTTCAGAAAACTGATATTTTGTGTCCATTTCCAAATGGTTGTGCTGTCGGTAGAAATGTGTGATCGATCCAACTTCATCGTTGCATGCTGGTTTTTGCTGGGCAATGATGAGATGAGCAGGTGCAGGTCACATGCGGATAAAAAGGACTGTAAGCAACGCAGCAGGACAGTGGCATGCATGGGCGTTGTTTCATTGTTTGACCTGTGACCGACTCTGCTCCGGTAATTGATGGATCTCGTCCTATATGTCATGCATACATGATAACATGACCACACACACACCGCGCCGCGGCACAGACAGAGGAACAGACGTGACCAAGTTCGTGCCGGGGCTGCGAGCGAGTTGCAGGGTTAAAGCCAAGGACACTGGACACGGCCAAGAAACTGGCAGGCAGGCTCGCAGTCGCCGGCCACAACTGCTGCTGCCCCGGCGGCCGGACAAGCCGGTGAGCTTGTCATCTCGACTCGCCAGTCGCCACCTAGAAAGAGGCGCGGCTTTGCCTTGATGCACACTGTTAAGCCTGCTACTTCTGCCCTCTGTTGCACCTCCAAAAGAAAGTTTTTGGCAGGTCATGTGACGCGGTCACTATTGGTGTCGCCACAGCCCACATCGCACCGGTACATGTACTCACAATGGCAATGCAAGGCCGCGCACAGACGCTGTCCTGATGCTGCTACACCATATCCAGATCCTCATGTCTGGACTGAGACTGGACCAACCCCAGCTAACATTTTCCTGTTCCTTGGTCACTCACTCAAATGGCTCGACAAATCTTTGACTGTCCAGTGAGACTGAGGCGCAGTATCAAACCCCGCACAAAGAAATCCTACGCCGAGATCCACTGACCACACACATGGCTCGACGTCGACGGTGTCACGTCGTCTTTTTGGGCAACTAGCACGGTAGTAGGATACTGGAGTACATGACAAGCGCTACGTCGAAGTGTGGTGTATTATCGGTTGGATTGGTAGGTGCTCAATAGTCAATACCATCTGCAGTGTGCCCCCAACCCAACCCAACCCAACCATCCCGTCCGTCCGGGCCCAGGCGTCATGTAGCCTCTTGTCACGGAATCTCACCGCTTTGGGGGTGCCCTGCCCGGCTGCCCCTAATCCCAGTGCAATTAGCCGTGGGTTTTTTTGGCGCCACTAGGCCTGCCCCGTGTGCCCCCCAACTGTTCCAGAAGCAGGACGCAGGGCGCAGCGTCTCTCGTCTCACATGCGCGCGTGGTACAGCGCACGCGTAGTACGCACAGCACCATCTGATCCTCTTTTGGTCTGCACAACAAGCACTGGACCTGCCGCATCTTTTTTGTGAAATCATGCCGCAAATAATAGTTGCTCAAAATCCTCGCGAAAAAATATGGTTGCTCAAAAAGAAAAAGGAAATATGGTCGTGAATTTTGGGTCATCTTTTTTTTGTGCGTGTAGTGAGCTGGTTCTGTAAACTAGCCACCTGTTGCTGCATCTCCGGTTCTCTGAAAGGAGGCAGGAGAAGAGCGCACGCACGTTGCTGCTTCCTATCCCCAGCGATGATTTTCGCAATGACCAGAGACTAGCACTAAGATCCAAATGATGCTGCCAATGACGGCCACGGAAGCCGTGCCAGACGTTTATAACGACAAGAGGAACCTTGGTAACCCTACTAATCCGCATAATAAAATCTCAGTGGGGGATTAAACAAATGGCCCCCAGCGACAGACATGCTCGAGGTTTCATGTGCTCTTGGACCCCTCTTGTGCCGATGCGTACAGCTACTGGCTGTAAACAACAATCGCTGGAACGTGTAGGCGAAGCGAGAAATTGGGGCAGTAAGTAAGAAACCGCAGAAGTGGTGGCGATGCACATTGGAAACCAGCTCTACGAGCATTTGATTATGGATGGAATCGACCCAAGGGCCGAGATCCAGAAAGATTCTTCTCATCGGTTCTCTAAGCTGTCAGAGGCTAAACTTACCAGCTGCAGTAGAGAACGGGTACTCTGATGCTCTCTACCATGGCAAATTGGGGCGTCGAGTCGTCTTATTAGCGAAGTCAGAGGGCTACAAAGCTCGAGCAATTTCCTTCCAATAGTACTGCGCAGGGCAAGCCTAGAAACTTCACAAATCGGAGGACAAATGTTTCCTACTTATAAGAGGACAACATAGAGTGTTCTTTCATGCACAAGATTCCCAAGTGTGTTACATCGCGGCTAGATCCAAAATGTTTTTGGACTTAGACATTATAATATTTTTGGACTTATCCAATCATAGATTAATTAGACTCAAAAGATTTGTCTCGTAAATTACAGATAAACTGTATAATTAATTTTTTTCTAATTTTTTTCTATATTTAATGTTCTATGTATGTGTCACAAGATTTGATGTGACAAGAAATCTTAATTTTTTAAAAAATTTTAGGTATACATGGTCCAAAAATTGACTTGTCAAATATGCACTCCCTTCATTTCCCAAATTACAAGTCCTTCTGTCTTCTCTATGTACATTATTTTTGTTGTAGACCTAAACATAGGCTATGTTTAGATACATAGGCCTTGTTCAGTTCGTAATTTTTTTTTGTTTTTGCTATTGTAGCACTTTCGTTTGCATATGATAAATATTATTTAATTACAGAGTAACTAGGTTTAAAAAATTCGTCTCGCAAATTACAGACAAATGTGCAATTAGTTTTTATTTTTATATATAATTAATGCTCCATACATGTGTACAAAGATTCGATGTGATAAGGAATCTTTAAAAAAATTTAGGAACTAAACAAGGCCATAATAAAAGTCATGCGTCTAGAAAAATCAGAATGCCTTCCAATTTCATCCAATTCAAATATAGGCTACGTCTAGATACATAATAAAAGTCATGCATCTGGAAAAAAAACAATACGACTTCCAATTTGGATCCAATTTGGAATTTTAAGCACGATAGCGGATGGCCTTTTGGAATCTGAAGAAACGAAGGAAAGTTACACACTATCAAGTATCAACAGGTACCTGATTGACATCTTGCAGCTCAGCTCCTCTCACTGCTACAATTAAATACAGTTATCCATAAGAATCTGGCATGCATGCCCAGAAATCCGAGATTTTCAAAGGTCGAATACTAAGCTGGCCTAGAAACCTGCCCGTCTTTGGAGCAAGATCTTTGGCAGTTGCAACATACAAAGTGCACATTTAGTATGACGAATCAGTCGCAGTTTTATAACATTGTCTACATAGTCACTATAACCGCCCATTCCCCAGGAAATAAGCACCCCCATCTTTGTCAACAAATAATTCCCTTCACCATGCTGCATACATTTATATCTGGAATTTGCAACACAGGCATGGTCAGGTTCTATTCCAAAATATCCTCATCTTGCTTGAGGGGTAGAACTAGCTTTATCAGAACTATGAACATTGGCTTCAAATCATGTCATGAAATGCAACATATAACTTAAAAGCTACTCTATATCTTGGGATCCTAGCACCAGGGTAAAAATTTGACATGGAGGTACTCTATGGTGGCAAGGCAGCAAAAAAGAACAGTATTTCTCCTTTATGTTGGTGAGGAAGCTTAAGTCAGCTGTACAGTTCAAAGGAATGTGCCATCACCCATCAGATAATGAAGTTTCAGATCTTATCCACCACTTCAGCTGGCACATTGAGATCAAAAAGTGCACTACCACCACCATTAGCATCTACCCTCTCTCGCTTGTTAGATTGGTGCCCCCTATTATCAGAACTCGAGCCTCGTTTCCCCAGAACAGTCGATGCTGCACAGCAAATGGAAATATGCATCGGTAACTATAAATAAATAAAAGGTAAACTATAAATAAATAAAAGGTAATCCTTCTCGTGTGATAGTAAGCTGGATAAAGGAAATGTGATATAAAATTACCATATCCATTATAATGCATACCTTCATTCTGACTTCGTTTTGTTGACTGTGAACTTTGTTCAGCAGAATCCCAACTAATATTAAGCTCCGAGGCCCTGTCAAGGCCCTTAGATTTGTATGGAGCAATGTTGTGAGGTGTGCGTAGAGGATATAACAAATCATTCTCGATGCACTGATACCTGCAAAAGAGTATACTTAGTATAATAATTTGTACATGAAATTACAAAATGCAAAACAAACTTTGTTAAGAAGAGTTCTTACATTTGTTTGCAGAGCTTATCAACCACATTGGAAAGATTGATGACATGCTTCATCGTATCCATGACCTCGTCATCAGTAAAAAGTTGAAAATCTTTCTCAAGGAAACCAGAAAGTCTTTCAACATTAAATTCTAGTTGTTGTTGCTGATCCTCAAATAAATTCTGCTTCACTTCTCTTTCGTGAGGAGTCATCTCATCCTTGAAAATCTCATCACCAAACATATAAAATGCAAACGGATATGAATAGGAAAGAACACGCCTTGATCTGAATAGCCTGTTTAACCCATTCATGACCCAAGAATAATCTTTTATCTTTGACTCCTTATTTTCTGAAATGGATATCTTCCCCTGGATCTCATTCTTTAGCTTTGCTTCCTGCTTAAGAGAGTCAGTGTGAGCCTTGTATCTGTTGTGGTAGTGCATATATCTGTACAGGTCTCGCCTTGCTTGTTCCGTCTTCTTAGTCTGATCATCAGTGAACCGGCCACAACTGTGGCCACTAATACTTGACCATGTGTGATCTCTACCTGTAGCCCCCCCACATAACCAACTACATTCAAAAGTATCACGTAACAAAATATAAGTAACATAACACTGATAACATAATCATGAAAGAAAAAGAGGATGAAATCTATAACAGAAAAAATAATGTAGGGCAACAATCAGTAGAGCATCTCTTAATACGAATCCTGCACCAAACCACGGGCGCCCGCTAGGGCCACGTCGCCCGTTAGCCCTCTGACCGTTGGATCTATCCAGAACGCAAGCTTGACTGTTCGATCTGGGTCATAACGGGTCCGTCCCCGTTAAGCCGCAAACCCAATCGGTCAGGAAACATAGCGAACCCACTCGTCCTCTTGCCCTCCTCGCTGCTGCTCCACTGCCGCACCTCTTCTGCCTGGTGCCCGCCGCCGTCTACTATCCCTTCCTCCGGGCGCTGGACTGCCCACGACGACACAGTTTCCCGGCTCCCCTCGCGGACACCTACTCAGCCGCAGCGCATAGGCCATGTCAAGCGGCAGCCCATCGCACTCCTCACAGGCCCGGATCGAGATCGCTGCTCCCCACTCCTCGCAGCCGCGGTGGTGTCGCAGTCACGCGAATCGTCGACAAGGAAGCGCCGATGGCCTCTGCCCTGTGCCTGCTCGAGCTACGAGCTCGTCGCCTTCCCCTTGCGAGTCCATCGAGAAGGTGTCGTCCGCTGCTTGCAACCACAGTCCGGGGAGACGACTGGTCCGGTTACCCCGGTAATTCCTGGACGCAGATGACATGCATGAGGACGTCACTGAAGCTTTTGATTCACGGCGGTGCCTCTGGTTATATCGCCAACCATGCTCATAGCTGCGTCTTCACAGCCGGTGGAGCCGCGCCGCAGTGCTACCGTGCCAGCAGTGCTGCCTGCAAGGTGTTTGACAAGAGGTACAACCCCACCTGACACGGTATGCTCCACAGTCCTTTTCCATCCCATCTACATGGACCTCAGGTAACTCACCTTCTCCATTTGATTGGTTTCATTATTTGATAATGAATGCCAATGTAAGGAGGCATCCTATAGATTGATGAAGAATTGATTTGCAGAGGAAGGAATACCCTTCCTTGTCTAATTGTCTCCAATGGTCCTCTTGCATACAAAGCATGCAGGCCAACTACGTGAGACCAAGATAGTTTAGGGCAACTCAGTAAACCACTCTATCAGACTAACTAGCAAGCTCATGGAATATGCAACATGCAACTTTAGGGAGTGTTTATATAGAAACATATGGCTAGGGGTAAAGATCACCTTAGTATTATGTATGCTTTTAAAATCTTAAGTCTAATGAGATGATGGAAAATGCACACTCATTAGTTATCTAAGTATTGAAGTGCTAAGACAGAAAACTTTCTTGCTCAATTTCTTTGAACTATCCTTAGTCAAATTTTCCTCTCAATAAGCAGATAGTTTTTGCATCTCTAAGTTAGTACGATTCTAAAATTCTAAAAATACGCACAAATTGAACTTCAAGTAGGATCAAATTTGCATAGATTTGACTACAAGTGTTTTTGAATTGTTATTACTGAGTTCTCTGGACTGGTCATTTTTAATACTGCAAGCTACTCCTCAGTATAATATAACTATACCCAGTTTATGAGAGGGCTGCCGGCTACAATATCCATCGAATCCACTCCCATCCAATCCATTCATGACGTGAGCAACCAAGTTTGAAGATGTTAGTTCAATCAAGAATAACTTGTTGCCAATTTCATCTATAGCATATACCTATCATCTAAGTAACACTTGCTGTTCCTTGGTCTGTAAATCCCCTTGCATACACTGCAGTGACGAGTTCAATTAAAGTATACAACCTATCATTTGCCTCTGACATTTCTAATTCAATATTCATTGGAGCTCTAGCGCCTCTGACATTTCTGATTCAGTATTCTTTAGAGCTTTATAGCATTCAGAATTTATGTAACAATCACTAGAAAACCATAGATGGGTCCCTCGCTCCAAAAATTACTCTAACCTTGTATCCGGGCTCAAAAAAGATATTAGTGGACATTTTGTACACCTATAGACATCCACGGGCTTGTTTTCAATTAGTTAAATCTATTATACTAAATGGTCTCATACTGGCCTACGCAGCAACACCGCGTGCCTTTTCTAGTACAACTTCAAGGACAACACAATAGGACACTAATTTTGACACTTAATGTAACTTTTCTGACTATCTGCCACATAGGTGAGGGGATAATTAGTTCATTTCCCCCACAATCCCCTTGGGGGAAAGGCCTAAGTAATTTGATGCCATGTTATATGCTCATCCTATAATCATTAATCAGGAGAAAAGAGTATTTAGCATACACCATTAAGATCAGCCATGCATATGTTTCTGTCAAGTTGTGTATTATACTACAAGCAAAATACTGGAATCATTCATGTTCATTTCCCCCTCAATCCCCTTGGGGGAAAGGCCTAAGTAATTTGATGCCATGTTATATGCTCATCCTATAATCATTAATCAGGAGAAAAGAGTATTCAGCATACACCATTAAGATCAGCCATGCATATGTTTCTGTCAAGTTGTGTATTATACTACAAGCAAAATACTGGAATCATTCATGCCACTAGCAACTAATTTTATGTGGCAAATTTAAATGATTGTCTCTAACCAAAAGAAATTAGATTTACAAATTACAAATATATTATTCTTGCAAAAAAAAGAGCATGGAAAAGAGCAATCAATACAAATACTAAGGTACTAAAATATATTATATATACATACCAATATTGACACAACAATCATCTCACAGGCAATTCACCAATCAGTCCTAAGTTACATGCTTGTGGTTTAGATATAAAGACTGAAATCATAACAAGTGCTCTTGGCAATAGTTAACATGTCTGTCTGAATATTTCATAAACAACAACCTAATAACCCGTGCATGAATTGCCTCCCAGATTTCGATTCTTTAATGAAACATCCTCTAACTAGATATATGAAATTGTGACCGTGCCATGTAGAAGTATAGAACAGCTAATCTAAATTGTAATGATGATATAAAGGAGAAAAACTAGGAAATCAAGAAAATAGTGTTGTATGGCCAAGACCAAAAGAACAATCAAGTAGAGAACTTCATCATACAAAGAATGATAATATTGGGTCTAATCAACTATATGAATTGGGAATGGAAGAAGTAAAGATGAAGGAGCATAGATCTAACCAGAATGCTTGTCCACATATACATGCAACCAGGTTGCAGCCACCATTCTTCTCCACAGGTTTGTGACACTTGGGACAGGGCTTAGTATTTACTGTTATCCAATTCACTGTTTCTGATTCATCACGGCATTTCTTGATCCAGAGCTCCCACATCATGCAGGAACATGGTGAGTGTGCTTGTAAGGAGCAATTAAAACAAAACTGGCATCCACATGTGCATTCCACCTCACAATAAATATCGCCTTTGACGCGTATAGCATTTCCACAATGTGGTGTGCTTGGGCACCACTTGACTGTATCATTATCCTCAATATATGATTCCAGTAAAAATCTTTCAAAGCGTTCTGCGATATCTGGGTGTCTCGCAATGACTAGTTTTCGAATTATTGCTTCATCACAAATAGCATTGCACTTTGGAGCCATGCATCTGACACGCCGGCTCTGACCCTCATTTATTTTCACAATGAAATATTCAGTCCAACCTAGGTGAAGAACAGGAACGTTAGTAGCTATCCAGGAAGAAACTAGGTGCAGCAAAAGCTCATTCATAGAAAGGCTATTCCCTGTTTTGTCCTCTATGTTTGTGGTGGTGGACTGGTGGCATGGGTAGGTAGAAAAAAGTAATATAATTCATGTAAACATAAAAAAATATAATCTAGAATTAAAAAGCCCACTCTAGATTGATGTTTCAAATAAAGTATATGATGAGTGTGTATGAATCAACACATATGAAATGATTTGAAGCAAAAATATGTTAGAACTATACATGCAACAGTTATCAATAGCTCCTAATTCACGAGGCCAGTTTCATGCATGACATACAGATACAAATGCTCCAAAGGCCCAAAATGATACAATACAGTTATAGAGAGCTAAAGGAAAAAAAACAATACTGAACTATTCTATTGATACTATATGAGGATTGAAAGCTGTTAGCAAACAAAGCAGCTTCTAAATACCAAAAAGATATTGCAAGTCCTATTAGACAAGAGCCAAACTGTTAGATAGAATAGTGGTTAAGAGGTGTCATTCTTCCATATTTCTTTGTTACGAACAATGCATTACACCATTTTCTCTACCAGAATATATTAACTGGAACATGCAAAAGATGCAAATGCAGAAGCATCTTTGCCAACCTAAACAGACATTACTCACAATCATTGCAGTAACTGTGGCCGCAGTCCATCTCGGAGGCAGTCGAGGGTGGCACATCATCATAACAAACATTGCAGGTCACCTCCGCCGAGGAGGTTGTCCCGGCATTATTGGTGTACTGGAGAGGAATACCAGCCTCCGAGAAGAGCCTATCCCTGCCCTTCTGATCGAGAAGCTCGAAAATCCTCTCCACATCCCAGCGGTAGTGGATGAGGAGCGTCCGGGCATGGTGCTCCCTCAACCCTAGCAGCTCCATCACCTTCCTAAGATCCTCCCTCTACAATCCCACAAACGCCCAAACAACAGGATAAAAGTAAGCATCAGTATCAGAAACAGCGTGTAGTGTGGAAACCGAATGGGGGAGAACCCCGCAGTCACCTGCGCCGCCAGGAGGGATTCCTTGGTGATGACCTGCAACAAGCACAAACAAAGAAAAAATGCGTCAGCAGACGATGGTGGTCTCACGACGGAGACAGATGCGGAGGACAAAAATCAGGACAGGAACACGCACGCATGAGGCGGACCAATGGCAGTCCTCGTGGTGCTCGTCCTCGAGGACCTGGAGGACGGACTCTTCTAGGGCATCGTCCTCCTGATCGCTCAGGTAGCAGTCGTCGTCGTCTTCTTCCTGCTCCAATTCCGACGAGGACACCGGCGGCGAGGTCTCCTCGGCGTCGCGACCCATCTGCCTACGCTGATCCGATCAGCCCCGGATCGAAACGGCCGGCGGCGGCTATAGTTCCCCCTCGCACGGAAGAGGGGAACAGATTGGCGGATTGGGTCAGGTGCAACAGACGGCGCGGGCGGGGAAGGTTGAAGAATCGCGGCGCGGAAGCGGGCGCGTCGCGAAGGGAGGGGGAGACGGCGGCTGTGAAGCTTGCACGGGAAGAGAAGAGAAGGGGAGGCGGCGGCGCAGGCGTAGCGGGTGTGGGTGTGGCCGGAATTGGGGAAGGCTGTGCTGATGTAATGCGGCGTACTGTGATACATGTGAGAAAATGAAGGGAGGTGGATGTAAAACCTTCACCTACGGGATACCATATATAGTATATATTTATTTGGGCAGCTTTGTTTCGAGTTTTGTGACTTAGTTTCCAACACATTTTTATATTTTTAAAAAAGTTTGTGCAGAAAAGTTTTATTTTTATAAAATTTTGTCTACTCTTATAAAACTTTTATTATCTCATTATTCACTAATACAGTACCACATTGACATATTTAATATATATAAAACTCTATTAAGACTAGCCTTATAATCAATTCATCGACTATTACAACATGGTGCTAAATTAAATCATTTAAGTTTGACCAAACTTATATACTATATAATGAATATTTAGAGTATGTTAGATTCTAGTATGATCTATAAAAATTAAGGGACTAAAGTTAAGGTCTAACCTTTAAACCGGTTTACCTTATTTTACCTCTAATGAACTAATATCCTTTTGTGAGATTGACTAATCTTAGACACAAATTTACTGCTTGTTTGGAGACTCGTCAAGAGCTAAAGTGATAATAATGTTTAGTGCTACTGAACATACTCTTATTATTATACTAAATAAATACCACTAAATTTTCATATATTTTAGTATATATGTTTTAAGTCATATAAATGCTGATGTTATTTTTTTGAACACTTAATTAAACATAATAGATTGACTTAAATTAAATCTATAGATATATTTTTCTAATACAGAAGTGGTATTGTATAGTGGATTCATATTTACTTAACTAATGTGATAGACGTTTGGTCAACAGTCTTATTCCAACTCAAAATTAGACTACTTGTCAAAAAAAATCAAAATTAGACATCTAGTTCGCAATCTTAGAGCCGACTTACAAAGCTGAGAAATAACTGTTTTCAAAATAATATGTGGTTGTCAATAAAATTTTTATATAACCATAAGCAACTTCTTGAAATTACTGAATGTCCTTTATAGGTATACCAAATTATAGAATCAAAGTCTTGTTGGGTTTCTCTCCACACAAGTTTAGATCCTAGATTTGATGTCGGTGCTCATATTTTTCTAGATTCACCAATGTTGTTCTTTTAGTAGTAGGTGATGTGTCCGTCAACAGCGAGACACTTATGATGACTTCATCAACCTCAAGATCTAACAGCTTAATTTCAACCTTTATGAGTTACTCGTATGAATAGGATGTATATGTGTGCGTTTATATAGTGTTTGGTTTGTTGGGCTGGTGGAGCTTGGCTAGAAAACCAAGCCTGGGCAGTGGGCACTGCTGGTCTGGTTACACCCGGCCAACAGGCCCTTGTTTGGTAGGGTGGACTAGTTAGTTTAGCTTGGTATATAGATCCTGTTTGGTTGACTCCTCTAGTGGCTAGCTTGCATTGTGGAAGCCTAAAAGCCAGTGTTTGGTCGGTTGGACATTGGTAGGTGTGAGCAACATTTCCTCTGTTCGGTATGGTTAGCATCATTCCACCAACCACAGCACAAGCCAGCAACTTTGATCCACAGCACAAGCCAGCAACTTTGATTCACAGTCAACATGAATCCCTCCTCTCAACTCTTGGGTTTTCGATTGAATCCCCTAATACCCTTCTTGGCGGCTGAGATCCTTTGGATTGATTAGTAGATGCAAAATGGATGACTAATCTGTTCTTTTTTGGTTGGTATTAGGTTAGTTTAGAGCAATTTGTTGCACATTTGCTTGATATTAGGGTAGATTTGATCGATTTATTCTTTTTGTTTTCACAATAGGCCAGCAATGATAGTGCAGTTCCTGATGTTGTGTTTGGTTATGACTGGACCTGTATGAGCGTTGTGAGACTTTAGGAAGTGTGCTCATGGTCATCATGCTATACTCAAGAAGGCCTGGGTGAACACAAGCAGGCTTTCCTAGGTTGCCCCTTTAGGTACTCTTGTTTTATGTTATGAACCATGCATTCAACACTTATCATTTTAGACACCTCATGTTAATAAACTATTGGTTGAAATAGGTTGAGAGTGAACAATGCCAGTTCATCAAATGGCTCGATGAACCTTGTCATGATAGGATGTAGGATAGCTTAAAGGAAGTGTGGAAGGACCTCTGACTAGCTAAGCATACAGAAGCAAGGGCAACTGAAGCACTCCATCATTCCATTAAGATCAATGACACATCTACTGATGCGAGGGTTGCCTTGTAGTAGGAAGTCAACACAATCAAGAGAGTTGCATGACATGTTTGTGCAACCTACCATAGGCAAGCCACCATTGCTGCACTAGACAAGAGCAAGCTCATGTTCCTCATCTACTGCCTTCTGAGGGTAATCATCTTTTTACTACTTGCAATGTTCTTCAAGTTGAATTGAGGTGTTTGTTGTATATCTAGCTATGGTTAAGAGTCGGTTGGTACTTTGGATGAATGGTCTAGTGTTAGCTAGTAGATATGGACCTATTTTGTTAGCTTTTGACTAAGTGACATGTTAGTAGTTGTCCTAATATATCATTGCTACAAGTTGGCATCATTTGATTGTGCCCAATTCAAAATAGGTGCACCCTTCTGTAATCTCTGCAACAATGCTACCTTAGTATGGTTTAGGTGTTAGTAGTAGTCGACTTAATGTTAGTGATGTAATCAGAATAATGTTTGTGGGAGTGGCTACCAATGGATGTTATCACATGAATAGTTCATGTCACCGATAATACCTAGTTTGGAAACTTGAATGATAAATCAAATGTTACTACATCTCAGTTACTTGATTTGCAAACTTGGTGACTACAACTAGATGAGTACCTATGTACAAATGATTACAAACTGGATGACTACAACTAAAACCAATAAACCAATGATGTAGTAAGAACATGAGTACCATCAATGGCACCCACACAATCCTAAAACAAGGACCATGAAACTATTAGGAAGGTAACACCGTAGGAAAGATAGAAGGATTGAAGTAGGCCAAAAATGCCAGCCTTGAAAAAAGATTCCACTTCATATTGTTTTGGATTCTTGGATGCACATATGTAGTAGTTGATTGTCCTCGGTTCTCCAACTGCCTAGAAGTACCTACTAATGGTTTTTATTAACCTCCTAAAGGTACACTTGATAACCCTGAACCTTTGGTTATGCCCTACAACATGCAGGAACATTGCTACTTGCTCCTCAATGTTGTTGTTGTTGCTATCTTTCAAAAGAGACCTTTGCCTAAATAGGTCACAAAGCTAGAAAAAGGAGCCCTTTCATCCTAAGAATGTCAACACAATGAACATCATCACTATGATAGATGAACCTAAGATTATTCAACCATTCCTGATCCCTAGTGATCATAGAACCATAATAGATCCCTCTATTATATGACGACATTTCTCTAAACCTATCAAATAGCCAAGCACTGATGATAGCAACCAGAGATGCTCCTCTAATCACAAGCTGATGACGCCTAATTGCCGGATCCATATCGCTAAACAAGACATGGAGGGACAAATTAGTATGCTAGCTGGTGCATAAGTAAGAATGAACCCTAATTTGGAAAAAACATGTATCAGCTGCGACATATAGGATGTGCCACCCAGATCTAAGAACATTATTGACCATTCCCAGTAACTTAGCAAAACTGGAAGTACAAGCATAGTAAAAGAACGAGCAACCAATACTGTTCAAGGAAAAAATGAATACTTAACATATCCAACAATAATAAGGACTACAAAGGGTACAAAGCATGTGGATGTGAATAAAAAAACCTAGATCTAGTCATAAACAGATCCGAGAGGATGAGATAGAGAGGGATAAAGGAGGAGTACTCTAGTAGGAACCGACATGTCTGACCTGTGAGCACCTAAAGACACCCGACAACGTTCTCCTATGCCCCTAGAGCACTCCATTCTATAGCACTAGCATGGTATTAGACATAGTAAAACAATATTCCTAAGTCATTCTAACTATATGTTAAAGAATACTATGATTAGTGCAATTACACTTAGTAATCATTGTTAATATCATCATTATATCCATACATAAGGACCATTGATAAAAAGGAGAGCCAGGACTCAGCAAGACTTTTTCTCTACAACCACGTTCTACTAGTTCTACATACGGGAGGTGGACTCCACAGAACTCAATGGGACTGTCACCCCCGCGATCTACCACATGGGCCGACATATAGAGTGCATTCGTAGGTAAATATCATCTAAGGATCATTCTTACATGACATCTACCATCCATCCATTGTACCAAAAGGTAAATGCTATACAAACTTATGCATAGACATGATAACAACCCAGTTATACTAAGTATATAGTTAAAGTAGACGATGAACAATATAATTGTGAACATAAATATTAAATAGAACAAAGTTATATCTATAGTATCTAGCAAATATATAAATAGAAGGATACAAATAGAGAGATTACAAGGATTTACCGAGCAACGCTCTCGATAAGATCCAGAATCCAAGCGAAGTTTTGCCTCCTTCTACTTCTAACCTATGTAGCTACGCTCTAGAGTTGGTGGAACTCTAAGGAAACTAGAGTTTCAAGCTTTGATGACTTGATGAAATAACTTGATGCCCTTCTCCCATGGGGTAGGGGTCTCCTTATATAGGCCGATGGGATGAACCAGAGCCCTCGGATCAAACCAACCTTGAACAACGGTGTAGATGCAAACCCTAAGACAGTGGAAACCCAACATGAGAAAGAGCACTGATAGGTGGGACCACCTTGGGTCGACCGACCTAGGAGTGGGGTTGGCCGACCCAGGTCACTTCTAGGTGGGCCCCACCTCCAGAAGTATGTCTTCTTGAGTCTTGTAGATCCTTCCTACATTGGTGTCATGATGGAATATGCTTTCTAGCTCGACGTCCTTCATATATCCTCTTTTCCTGATAAACCTCTGCAAAAATAATGATCCACCAAAACTGTGGAATTCTGTTAGTATAACCCCTATTCTATGTAGATATTTCCTTTTATGCTCTTTTCCATGTTTGGTTGACGGTTTATATTTGTAGTTCATGATCGTCAATAGGGGTAAGGCAACAAACCAAACAGGATGGTGTGTACATATAAGAGTACATGCCTATGTAATCTGATTCAAAAAAAATATAATCTCATCTGTGGTTGTTACTCAGTAAAATCATATTTGTATGCTAAATATTTCTCACAATTAGATCTTTTTGCTTTATCTAATGGGCTTACTGTCTTGTTTTCCTTGTGGGTATTATATTTCTATTGGGATTTTCTTTTCCTATAGGCCATTTTCCAATGCAAAGTGTTGCCTTCACTACTTACATTTTTTTTATGTTTGTTTTGTTTCATCTGTAGTATGTTTTCGACATGTTGTGCTATATGTTTGCTTCTCATTTCAGCCCATTACACATGTTATCTTAAATCTCGACTCAATTAGATAACTGTGTCAGGAATAATTTCTCAATTTATCTGCACCTTGCACCGACTTTTGCAATATGAATGGGGGCAGATGTTGAATGCTTGTGACTGCCTTGTTTAGTTCGCGAAAAGAATTTTTTATAGATACTGTACCACATTTATAACTATAGCAATTCATGTCTAATTATAGACTAATTGGGTTTAAAAGATTCATCTCGTAAAATACATGCTAACTATGTAATTAGTTATTTTTTAATCTATATTTAATGTTCCATGCATGTGTCCAAACATTTGATGTGATGGGACAAAAAGTTTTTAGGTGGGAACTAAACAAGGTCTAAGGAAAAAAATGGGAGATAAACATCTAACTTTTTACCATCTTTTTTTTCCTTTTGCAGGATTCACTCTACTCAAATATGGTTGAAAAAAGGAATCCACCAGTTTTAGGATGAGGCAAAAGTGCAAAACAGAGATGATGGCAGGCCATATTTCTATTGGATGTTTTTCTTCGGTCTACTTCTATTGGATGTTCCCGGCAAAAAAAATCTATTGGATGACAAGAAATTTGAGACAAAACAAAACAAAAAATCACTCAACTGTTGACTGAATACATAAGACTGCAAAGAACTTTTCACGAATGGCTAGAGGAACAAAATCACTGGCCATCATGGGCTGCACGCTCCTTGTTAGTGGGCCTCCATGGGCTGTTCATTTTTCTCAGATGTTCTGAGCCAATTTGGCCTTTTCTTAAATACTTCTAATAGTATAAAAAAAATCTTACAGTGCATATAGTTTCTGACAAAAGACACCACCGATGAAAACCTTAGGTGCGATGCACATTAGGATTTTGTAGATACTATTGGGTATAAATGGGTGAGAATTTGGCCCATGCTACCATATGAGTACTATAATACTCTCACGACTCAGGAATGGCACATTGAGTAATTGACTCATGAAAGTAAGGTCAGGCCTTGTTTAGTTAAATTACAAAATATTTTAGATTCTCTGTCACATCAAATCTTACGGCACATACATAAAGCATTAAATATAGATAAAAAAATTAATTATACAGTTTATCTGTAATTTACGAAACAAATATTTTGAGCCTAATTAATCCATAATTAGACAATATTTGTCAAATACAAATGAAATTGCTCAAGTGTCCATTTTATAAAAAAATGGAACTAAACAAGGCCTCAGCGGACCACATGTCTACTCTAGCCTCTCAAAACTGAAATAACCCTAACGAAGCTGAAATCCATTGAATCAATAGGTAAGATGAATCAGCAAAATCGTAGCAGGCTGCAGTGCTGTTGCTATTGTCGAGATGAGAATAAGATTTATCATTGATGAAGCAATTCAGGCAAGTAGTACATTATCTGAGTGAAAGGTTGTTCGCACGAGTAGAAAGGGTAATTGTGTTGCTCTTGAGCTCGCACAAGTGGCTATGAGAACAAAACACTCGGTCGTTTGGCGGTTCTCTGTCCACTTGTATATTGAGCATATTATTGCTTGGGACTATAATCACACTGATGAGAAATAAAATACCTTTATTTCTCGCAAAAAACATATTTCCTCTATTTCCCCAGTCTTTTTATTTTATTTTTTCAAAGAAGTACGGTTGGTGATAACTCATAAGCATGTCCATGCTTGGAACTAACTCGAGAAATATCGTATTTGGAAGTGAACGTAGATAAAGCTAGAATCATATGGTTCTCTTGATTTTTTTTCTTAATCCCAATATATTATAATGATATTTTTCAGTCTTGTACATTTTTTTTAAAAGTGTTGGTGATATTCGTGGGCCAGAGCAGCAGAAAGGCCGATCCATGCTATCCACGACCAATGAGAACATAGCCTTTCAGTTTAAACTGAACAGATCGAAGCCACTGCTATGAATATCAAAATTTTCAAGCGGAGTCATACAGTAGTGAGTTGGTGAGCAGGATCTAATTATTATACCAGTGCAACAAAACTCACCATATGTCAGGGAGAAGGATCGTGACATGTGGTGAGTCTTGTTGCACTGGTATAATAATTAGATCCTGCTCACCAACTCACTACTGTATGACTCCGCTTGAAAATTTTGATATTCCGTTCTCTCTAAGGCTTTGTTTAGTTCCCACCAAATACTTTTTAAGATTTTCTGTCACATTGAATTTTACGACATATGTATGGAGCATTAAATATAGATGAAAACAAAAACTAATTGCACAGTTTGCCTCTAAATCAGGAGACAAATCTTTTAAGCCTAGTTACTCCATGATTAGACAATATTTTTTAAAATAAAAATGAAAGTGCTACAGTAACAAAATTCAAAAAATTTTCACAAGGCCTTGTTTAGTTCGTAAAAGTTTTTGTTTTTGGCTACTGTAGCATTTCGTTTTTATTTGACAAATATTGTCCAATCATGAAGTAACTAGGCTCAAAAGATTCATCTCACAAATTACAGGTAAACTGTGCAGTTAGTTTTTATTTTTGTTTATATTTAATGCTCCATGCATGTGACCAAAGATTCGATGTGACGAAAAATCTTGAAAATTTTTGCGAACTAAACAAGGTCTAAACAAGACCTAAGATCCTGTTTACCCTAGCTTTCTCTAGCTCCAGCCTTTAGCGCCGTGTAGTGCAGAGCCGGAGAAGCCGGGCAACGACAACTCAGGTCTTGTTTAGGTCTTGTTTAGATGCGAAAAGATTTTAGATTTTGCTATTGTAGTATTTTCATTTGTTTGCGGTAAATATTGTCCAATCATAGAGTAACTAGGATCAAAAGATTCGTCTTACAATTTATAGATAAATTGTGCAATTAGTTTTTATTTTCGTCTATATTTAATGCTTCATACATGTGCCGAAAAATTCGATGTGACGGAAATCTTGAAAACTTTTTGATTTTTGGGTGAACTAAACAAGGCCTTAGTTGGCTCCAGAGACAAGGAAGCCATCTATTGCTACAGAAACATACAGTGATGTACAGTTGATAAGTCGGAGCTGCCTTGACAAGAGCTCCCATATACTCTCTCCATCTTTCCAAGAATTTTGGAGAGTTAAAACACCTCAAGTTTGATCAATATTATAAAAAAAAATTACAAAGATTTATGGCATCAAACAAATATACTATAAAATATAATTAATAAAGAACCTAATAATACATCAAATAAATATTATTCTCTTACTATATAAATTTGGTCAAACTTGAAATGCTTTGACTCTCCAAATTTTTAAAAATGACTTATAATTTAGGATGGAGGGGTCCTAGTTAGTATCATCAATGTTTTTGTTCCAAGCCTTGCCAATGCCCGTCCCTGACCAGTATTTGACTCAAAGCACTTGTAAATTACAGGTATGGCAATTTTTTCAAGCCAAAATTAGCTATTTGAATGGGCTACGGCTAGTGATCACTAATTTTACATTCGGATCAGGTCAAGACCAGTGTAAGACCTTTGTGTTGGCATGGCTTGCTGGTGCTCCGGCTCCTCAAACACTATAGCAATACTATTTAGCACTATAGCTAGGAGTTGTTTTGGTTTTCAAGACAAAAAAAGGGTCTTGTTTAGTTCGCGAAAAAGAAAAATTTTAGATGTCATATCAGATATATCGGTATATATTTGAAATATTAGACGCAGACTAATCAAAAAAACAAATTACATAGCTCGTCTATAAACAACAAGATAAATTTATTAAGCCTAATTAATCAATCATTAGCACATGATGGTTACTATAACAATTATGGACTAATTATGCTTAAAAGATTTGTCACGTGATTTACAATCAAATTGTGTAATTAGTTTTTGAGTAAATTACACTCACCATACGATAAGTATCTAAGTGGGTGCATGTTAGTCCAACATCTTGTAATTTGTCCAATTTAATACAACAACAATATAGGTGGGTGCATATTGATCCACAATCTTCTCATAAGTTTAATTTGATACAAGAACTTGCTTATTCGTGCATATACGGTCCAAGTATGTAACAATGCATCTCTGTACACTATGAATCACTGTCATTGCAAGCTATAAACCCTAGCATGCTCATCTCATCCATCAATTAGCTTGAATTGTTTACTATACGATATCATTTATGAATTTGGCCAAATATAAAAGCTGTCATTGATTTCATAAATATAAAAAATTCCAAACCGATTATTTTTTTCTATACCATAATATTATTTTAATCCCAACCTATTGTCATTCATGGCTGACTTGAACTGATACGTGGGTTGTCCATCTCATAAGAAACAAGGACCAAGAGTTTTTTTCAAAAACAAGAATCAACAAAATTTGGTTTTGGTTTTTTTGTTTGGTTCTACCTATAACCGAACTAACCAAGTTCTTATATTGGTTTACCAAGCTAACAAAAAGAAAATAAAAAGCAGTTGCCACCGTTTAAAGGATGTAGTAGACAGAAAAAGATAAGATGATGTAGTAGACACAAAAAAGAAGACGATGCACTGTCCAAAGGATAGGAAAGGCCTAGAGAGGGGGAGGTTAATTGGCTTTTAAAAACTTAAAACTCGATTCAACGGATTAGCATAATGCGGAGGTTTTACAAATTCTCGCGGAAGTTTTAGAAGGATAGGTAGTGAACATTTGATTCCTCATAAGCTTACCACTTTATGTCTGTCTTAATGGTATGACTTTTCCTATACTCAAATTTAAAATAGAAATTGAATGTAAGCTTTTATTTGGCCAAAGTCAGAGAAATGATATCATAATATAGTAAATAATTCAAGTTGAGTGATGGACAAGATGAGCGTGCTAGGGTGTGTAGCTTCTGATGGCAGGGATTCAGACTTCAGAGTGTACAAAGACACTGCTTGGAACATACACGCATCAACATACACGCATCAATGAACTAAGTTCTTACTTCAAATTAAACCGATTAGAAGATGTTGGACCAATAAGCACCCACCTAGATAGTTGTCATATTAAATTGAACAAATTAGAAGATGTTGGACTAACATGCACCCACTTAATTAGTTGTTGTATGGTGAGTGCAATTTACTCTTAGTTTTTTCGTTTACATTTAATGTTTCATGCATGTGTCGAAAGATTTGATAAGATAGGTGAATAGTTTTTGGGTGGGGAATTGAACAAGGCCTAAACCGAGAAGAGGAACCAACGAAGCCATGATTTGTAGCTCCACCTGCTCTGTTCTACCGTGTCACTACAGTTACCAACAGTGCCGGAGCAGATAGGCGTGGCTGCTGGCCTGCTGCTAGTTTTCCTCAACACTGGGCTGGGGGTGGGCCGATCCAAGCCAACCTTTCCAGGTCTCTTGGACCAGTTCCCTGAAACCATCCACTTTTAACAAGTGGTTTTCGAGTTAGAAAATGCAGTCTTCCTTGTGTTGGTCTCTTGCCGATTGAGAATGATCGGGCAATGGTCTAATGCTCCAGTCAAGACTCAAGAGGCGTTCTGTTAGAGGATGTCATGTTATCACCTTAGAGCACCTCCAGTGTGTAGAAAAAGCGAACCGTGGGCGAACCATCGACACTCCAGTGTGCGAACCATAATTGTCAGTCTTCAAATCGGTTGCTACAGACCGTTTGGATCAAAGGGAATAAAATAAGCGGCTGCGCATACATGCAAGCTATGGACGCATGCTAGAGATGAGAAGAGAACTACTTTTAGGTTTGTTTATTAGACTCATCTATTTAGCACTAGAGCGGTCGAACTTCTATCCACCGAATCCAAGTGTGTCAGTTCGGTTCGATCTCCACACTGGAGGTGCCCTTATTATCCAGATAGCAGATACCTAAGCATCTCCATCTGCGTATGAACATCTTGTCAGTTGCCACACAGATACCTGAACATCTCCATCTGCGTATGAACATAGGCATTGGGTGCATCATCAACACCTCGTTGCTTAGCAATATCTTATGTGTTATGATGTTGGTTATTGGCGCCATAGTATAATCCCCTTCCTCTTTCTCTCTTGACAACGAACGCCGTAGCATCATGACAGCAGCTCTTTGCTCCAATCAGACAGCTGTGCAGACCCGTTCCGTTGTTCCGTCTGCAAGCAACCCCTATGAGAGCGACCTTCAAAAGATGATTGTTGCATTCTTCGTCCCGGCTGCACCCTATTAAACATGCGGCTACATTTGTACTAATCCATATGAAATCATGCCTGCTAGTATAAAGTAATACGGCCTACTGCAGGCTGGGATCAACGAATGGCATCTGCATCGCGGAGCGAGACTTCGAGGACCGAATCAAAGCACCCGAGCCGCGACAAATGGCCACCGCGCTATTGACTTGAACGATCTCGTCCTTTGGATTGCCGGACTACATGTTAGCTACGCTATGCAGTTTAATCAAGCTGTCATCGCCTCACTACTTCACAGCCTCAATTAGCCAAGGAGCTCACAGAAAAGCAGCCCGTGACACCGACACCGAGAGCGAAATGGAACCTCGCCATTTCTGCTGCGCTTTGCTGCTTCTCCTCGGCCTCCGGCAAGCCGGTGCCCAGGACAACACAAACTACACCGTCCCCGCGCAGTTCGCCTGTAACGTGTCGTCGTCGCCGCCGCCGTGCGACACGTACGTGGTGTACCGGACGCAGTCCCCGGGGTACCAGGACCTCGGCAGTATCTCGGACCTCTTCGGCACGAGCCAGGCCCGGATCGCCAGCGCCAACGGTCTCAGCTCCGAGGACGGCGTGCTGCAGCCAGGCCAGCCGCTGCTCGTGCCCGTCAGCAAGTGCGGCTGCACGGGCGGCTGGTCCTTCGCCAACGTCACGTACCCGATCCGGCAAGGCGACACCTTCTTCAACCTCGCCAGAGTCTCCTACGAGAACCTCACCCTGTACCAACTCATCCAAAATCTGAACCCGAGGTCGGTACCCACCAGTCTACAGGTCGGGCAGGAGGTCACGGTGCCGCTCTTCTGCCGGTGCCCGGCTCCCGCTGAGCGGAGCAGCTTCATCACCTACGTGTGGCAAGCAGGGGACACCATGTCCCAGGTGAGCAAGCTGATGAACACCACCGAGGACGAGATCGCCGAGGCCAACAACGTCACTAGCAGCTCTGCCTCCGCGTCCCTCGTGGGGCAGCCGATGCTGATCCCAGTTCAACAGCGGCCGCGGCTTCCGCCGCTGCACTACGCTGCTAGTGCAGGCGACGGCAAGTCCCGGTGGCGACGTCGGGCTGTCATCATAGGCGCCAGCGTCTCGGGGTCTGTCGTCGCGCTCGCCGCCTTGTTCGTGGCGATCCTGGCGCTCCGAAGGTACCGAAAGAAGCCGTCGATGCGCCTGGGTTCACGGTTCGCCGTGAACACCAAGCTCACTTGGTCCAGGAACCAATTCGGCCATGACAGCAGTAATTCCTTCGCTCACATGATGAAACTGAAAGGAGGCAAGCTGCTAACCGGCGTGTCGGAGTTCATCGACAAGCCCATCATCTTCTTGGAAGAGGAGATCATGGAGGCCACGATGAACCTTGACGAGCGGTGCAAGATCGGCAGCACGTACTACCGGGCGAAGCTCGACGGGGAGGTGTTTGCGGTGAAGCCAGCGAAAGGCGACGTGTCGGCGGAGTTGAAGATGATGCAGATGGTCAACCACGCCAACTTGATCAAGCTGGCCGGCATATCCATCGGCACTGACGGGGACTACGCGTTCCTGGTGTACGAGTTCGCCGAGAAGGGCTCGCTCGACAAGTGGCTGTACCAGAAGCCACCGTCGGCGCTGCCGTCGTCGTCGTGCTGCACCGTGGCAACTCTCTCGTGGGGCCAGAGGCTGAGCATCGCGCTGGACGTCGCCAACGGCCTACTCTACATGCACGAGCACACGCAGCCGAGCATGGTGCACGGCGACATCCGCGCGCGGAACATCCTCCTGACGGCGGAATTCAGGACCAAGATATCAGGCTTCTCCCTGGCCAAGCCAGCCACGGCCGACGCCGCCGCGACGAGCTCCGACGTGTTCGCCTTCGGGCTGCTCCTCCTGGAGCTCCTGTCCGGCAGGAGGGCGATGGAGGCGCGCGTCGGCTCGGAGATCGGCATGCTGTGGAGGGAGATCCGTGGCGTGCTTGACGCCGGCGACAAGAGGGAGGCGAAGCTGGGCAAGTGGATGGACCCCGCTCTGGGAAGCGAGTACCACATGGACGCGGCTCTTAGCCTGGCCGGCATGGCGAGGGCCTGCACTGAGGACGACGCGGCGAGGCGGCCGAACATGACCGAGGTTGTGTTCAGCCTCTCCGTGCTGGTGCAGCCATTGACAGTGGCCGACGGATTCGAGAAGATGTGGCAACCCAGTTCGGACGACAACATTCGGATGGCCAGCTCGGTGTCAGCTCGATAAAATGAAAACAAAACTTTTTGTGCAAATTTGAAATCCAGGGTCTACTATTTGTCGTCTTCAGTTTGGGAAACTCACAAGGAACAAAGGAGGAAAGTACATTTGTCATGATTCTTCAATAAAAGGAGTGATAACGCGTTTTAAGCACCAGTGATGCGGTGAAGGATTTAGGAGTTGGTAGTGCCCTCCGTAAAATTATAAATTTAACTTTTTTAAAAAAAAAAGTTATTAAACAATTATAAGTTTAACTTTTAAAAAAAGGTTTTAAATTTAAGTAAATATGTAAAAAATATAGTAACTTTATGATTTCAGAATAAGGATTATTATATTAACCATGGAATATATTTTCATAGTATACCTAGAGTGATAAATCATAAGTATTGATAATATTTTTTTGTAAACTCAATTAAACTAAGGGGTTGCTTGGTTCTTGGCGGTGCATCACCTCAGCTTTCCTACTACGTCAGTCGGTCAGTGCGATCAATGAGAAGCGCTGGCTCAGGCGGAGGAGCAGATTTGGCAGATTTGGCTTCCCCATGAAAGCCAGCCAAATCTTGCTCATACAACCATTGAAATGGTTAGGCGAGAGAACCAAATATACCATCGCTTTCTGTCCTCACTCGACGAGGCATAATATAGTGCTTAGCGAAGGAAACAAGCAGCTTTAAAGAAAGTTTGACTCAATCTAAAGTTAAATTTGATTTTTTTAGGATGGAGGTAGTAGAGTTCAAGTATAGCATCTTCCAGCTAATGACTAAAACCTCTAATAAAAAAGTACCTATTCGTTCTAACTTATACGTCCTTCTATTTTTTCTAGGTATTGTTTTTTCTTATGTATTCCGTAAACATGATGTGTACTTAGTTTTTTAAAAGAGATTTATATGTACTAGGGGCTGTTTGGGACTACTCTGCTCCACGTTTTTCAGCTCCGCTCCACGTTTTTTAGCCAAACGGTTTCAGCTCCACGCACTCAGTTCGAGAAAAAAGGGTGGAGTTGTGAGAGCACCTAAAGAGGTACTCTACGAACTCCAGTTTTTTTGGAGCTGCTCCACAGCGGAGTTTATAGAGCAGAGTTCGTGGAGCAGTCCCAAACACCCTCTAAAGACCGATAAAAAATTCAGCCCATACCTGAAAGGCAGAATGACGGCAGTCAGCCTGGTGCGGCCAGGAGCTATAGGGTCTGTTTGGTTGGGTGATCTATTTCTAGCCTGCCTAGAATCCTGGCCTGGGTAACTTTAGCCTGTCCTCAGTAAGCTAGTAGCTAGTTGTTTGGTTGTCTGTATTATCTAAGCCTGGCTAGCATATGACGTGTTTGGTTGTCAAGTTTGTTTCACTAGGATCACCTCTTTTTGTGCTGGTAAGTTTACCCCTCATTGGGGAATTTGATCGAACATGTGGTGCGCACGGTAATAGGATGAACACGAGCTGGAGGCGTTACCGGTCACCACAGCAAACCCATCCCCAGCAGCTGGAGGCGTTGACGGCGCCGCCATAGTCTAGGTCGACGAGGACCCAACAGTGCTTGAACTCGGCGTAGACGAAGATGCACAGACGAAAGACCATGGAGCTCCGCCATCACCGCCGCACGGCCTCGTCCACCACCATGCTCTCCAGGTTCTCGCGCTAGCCCTCCTGCTGTTGGCCGTGACGGCGTCGGCTGCCGGTGGGAGCCACCTGGATCCTGGAGTTGGGCTTCCTCTCCTCCGCGGGTCGGAGGGAGTGCCTCGGCGGCACGGTGAGCGAGTGCCACCGCCGCGCGCTCTACATCGGCCCCAGCGCGCAGGTCAACCCCTACAACCGCGGCTGCTCCCGCATCACCCGGTGTCGCGGGTGACGCTGACGCGCCGGATCCGCCGCCTAACTGCCCCACCGCCGCTATTGCTCACTGCTGCCGGCTGTCGTGCCGTTTACAAGTACTAGAGAGACCGCGAGCAGGGGACCTCCAGTGGGCGGGTGGTGGCCAGGTGCTCCGGCGGGGAGGACGAGCAGGGGGCCGGGAGGACGAGCAGGGGACCTCCGGCGGGCGGTGAACAAGGGCTCGCGTGACTTCTCTGTTCGACCGGGGAGGTGAGCAGATGAGAGTCGAGGCCCTAGCCAAGCCTGGCTATCTAAAGTCTGGTTGGAGGATACCCACCCAACCGACCCATAGGAGCCGGCCAGTGTCTCACCGGGGCGCAGCGCAACAGCTACGGATAAACGGCGCAACTCGAACTAACCTGGACGATTGGGCCAACCGCGAGCAGGCCGCTGTTCCCGCCCATCTCGTGCTCGCGGAAGTTCGAAGGCTTACTGAGCTTTGTTTGGCCCAATAGGATGGTCAGAAGCCCATTATTCGCAGGCTCTATTCGGCTCCCTTTCTTTTCCGCCCCCACTTTTCTTCAACGTTTTGTGCGTGTGTGTCAACATGGCTACCAAAGCAGAGGCGGGCGCAGACCGCAGAGCTTGCTTCCAGTCTGCTGCGGATACTCCGGCTAAACAATAGCGCCACGACCCACACCACGCCTCAAAACTGCGCACCGATTTATCTCAGCCACTACACCTACATCAACGCGTCCATGAGGTGCCCATGCCCACTGCCCACGACGACCACGGCGCTTGCGCGCTGGCCGTGCCTTCCTCCGGATTCTCAACGAACTCCGACGTCTCCTCCGGGGTTCCCACCTAATCGCCATCTCCCTCGCGTCGCGTCCCGTTACATACCCAGATCAACAGAACTACACGCCTATATATAATAACAAATCAGAGAATTGGAGAGTCCTTGAAAATTTACTGCTTGCACATTCCTCTCCCATCTGCAGCTAGTTCCATCGTACATTGTCCACGACTGTCATTGCTGATTCTTCTCGTCGAGTCCTAGCTCCAATCAATCCGTTTCCATATGGGAGTCATACGGATTGCAAGCCTTCTACTCCTTGCTGGTACATTCGCAAAAATCATGTGCTGTATTCATACTGCGAAATGCCGTAGGTAGCGCTCGTGCTGATGATGTCTGCATATATGCGATGCAGGGGCAATTTGGTGGTTAGAGGCGAAATCTGGTGCCGAGGCCGCCGGCACGACGGTGTTCACGCTGCACAACAACTGCACCCAGACGATCTGGCCGGCCACATTGTCCGGAAACAGCGCGGCGGCCGTCGGGGGCGGGGGCTTCGAGCTGTCGCCCAACGCCACCGTCTCGTTCCCGGCCCCGGCAGGCTGGTCGGGCCGCCTCTGGGCGCGCACAGGCTGCGTCGCGTCGCCGTCGCCGTCGCCGTCCCCGTCCCCGTCCTCCCCCTCCGGGCTCTCGTGCGCCACGGGCGACTGCAGCGGCGCCGCGAGCTGCTCCCTCGGCGGGGCGCCGCCCGTCACGCTGGCGGAGTTCACCCTGGGCGGCGCCGACGGCAAGGACTTCTACGACGTGAGCCTGGTGGACGGGTACAACGTCGGCGTCGGCGTGGCGGCGACGGGCGCCAGGGTGAACTACGCCACGTGCGGGTACGCCGGCTGCGTCGGGGACGTGAACGCGCTGTGCCCGCCCGAGCTGCAGATGTCCGCCGGGGCGAATAAGGCCGCGGAGGAAGGGCCGACGGTGGCGTGCCGGAGCGCGTGCGAGGCGTTCGGGACGGCCGAGTACTGCTGCACGGGCGCGCACGGCGGGCCGAGCACCTGCGGGCCGACCAAGTACTCGAGGCTGTTCAAGGCGGCGTGCCCCGCGGCCTACAGCTACGCGTACGACGACCCCACCAGCACCTTCACCTGCGGCACCGGCGCGCAGTACCTCGTCACCTTCTGCCCGGGCCACCAGTAGTAGTGGCCGGAGTTGTGGCCGTGCGGACCGTGTGCGAGCGGCACAAACTGCAACTGCCGGTGCCCGTTGATCATTTTGTTTATCTTATCTTATCTTATCTAATCTAAAAAAAATGCTTGTAATTTTGCATTTGCCACTAGGACTTGCTAGAGCATAGAAAGTTTGGTGTGACGAACTCAATGTTTCCATGCCATCCGTGCACACGCGCGTACACGGTATACCTGATGTGACGGATCCAACTTCCCAACAATGACAGGCCATTAGGATCGTAATCATAATTTGCTCAAATAGTTAACCTCGAGTGCTTGGTACGTATCTTCTTCAATCAACACTCGTGTGAGTGTGAGGTTGTGGATCAGGGTGTGTGTCACACGTTAGTTAATCACTTTCCGTTCTGATGAGCGATAAGCCTTTTTTCTCCTACAATAGCTTGTCCTCCTGAATCGATACGGAGAGAGTTGTTGCTTCACGATTAGACAGTGAGTCGACCATGCATGCCACGCACGTTTATCCCGTGTGGCCGTACACGTGTGCCCCCTGGCACAACGCACGAGCCAAAGCGACCTCGTCCGGTCCCGGGGGCCGACGTGTTGCTAGCTATTGTACATCGCTGACGTGCCCACACGCGTCAGGGTCGCCGAGAGGAAGGAGCCCCTGCCGTTTCCGCAGGGCGTTGTAGCGGTGCACGTCGAAGCCGCGCGCCCGCATGAGGCGGCGCTGCTTGGACGCGAAGCGGCTCCGGAAGAAGCCCTCGAAGGACGGCTCCGTGGCGGTGCGCATGAAGAAGGCGTAGCCGGACATGAAGTAGAGCGACGTGACGTAGAAGCATATCGGCTCCATCACGTCCCACGACAGCTCCCAGAAGGTGAGCCGCATGAACCCCAGCGTCTGCGTCGCCAGCAGGCCCAGCCCGCACCACAGCTCGCGCCGCACCGCCACGGCCGCGTCCGCGTCGATCGCCGCCTTCTGCGCCTCCATGGCCTCCAGCTCGCGCCTGCGCGCCTCGCTCCCGTCGCCGGCGCGCGGCGGCGCTTGCTGCAGCTGCTGTTTCCCGGGGAGGATGCTCCCGATGGCCTTCGCGACCTGAACGACGACACATGGAGGGAACACATCAGAGACGCGTAAAAGCGTAAGGCGGCTGCTCTGCTCTCTGGCTACTCGATCTGTCTCCTCGCGTCACGTGTCTTGGGTGTTGCTAGCACGTACCATGTCGGGGCGGAGGAAGACGGCGTCGCCGAGGACGATGACGCCGCCGGACTCGTCGAGCGCACGGCCCAGCCTGCGGCCGCCCTCGACGCCGCCGGCAATGTCGACGCAGAGCGCGGCGAATTCCGAACCGGACACGACGCTCTGGGCGTTGGACCTCAGCCTCGCCCTGGCCACCTCCATCTCGGCAGCCCTAGCCACCTTCCTCGCCTGCTCCACCGTCACGCCCGCGTGCTCCGGCGGCGGCGGCGGCGGCGCTGTCGTGCTCACGGGAGGGATAAGCCCGTCGAGCTGGAGGCGGTGGAAGAGGTGGTCGCCGACGGGGAGGGCGGGGAAGCAGTGCGCCGGGAGCGGGACGGTCGCGGTGGCGTAGCCGACCGCGGTCGGCTTGGGCCGCAGGAATGCGAGCGTCGGGCAGTCGTCCACGGCCGGCACAGACCGCCGTGCCGGGGGATGGGGAGCGGGAGGCTTGGGAATGGCTGCGCCCGCGTTCTTGCCTGCCCATAGGCACCGGGTCATTGTTCTGTGGAACGCCATTTTGTGCTTGCCTCTCTGACACGAGCTCTAATGCTCTATCTGTAGTTTGGTTTAGAAGGATGGTTTCGTGTTACGTGACAGAAGTGGCGCGACGTGTCTGGCCGATGGAGCGAGGTGGGATGGACAGGGGGTGCTATTTATACTTGGGGCGGTGAACGCTGGGCAAAGTCTCGTGTTGTGCTGTACTCGCAACGGTTTCAAAAATAAACTAAGGCACGACGGCCAAAATAACAAAAACTGAACCTTGGGAGAACGTGGTAGGCATCCATTCATCGTTCAAGGGGACACTCAAGGCGCAGCATCTGTTGTCAAGGAAAAAAAAAGCGGAGCATCCTGGGTTTTTCACCGGGGTCCGTTTACATATTTTAATTTGCATGTGTTCCTTGCGGGATATATATATCTCAAAGCAAATCTAAATATTTTTAAGGATATTTTTGATCTTTCTAGCTTTTATAAGCCATTTTTTCTCGTAGTATAACGTGACGCAAACACTTGTACAAGTTACAACACATGCACACCAATAGCTAGGCAGAGCGGACTAATAGCTAGGTTTTCATAAGTTGGATGTTATAAAGTTGGAGTATGTACATTAGCTAGAGTAATTTTTGGTACCTTTCAATTAGTTCTATGTGGTCCAAGCATAAATCAGTCGTGCCTCCGAGCTAATGCGACAAGCAATGGGGATAGCTCAAACACCACGCACCTAGGAGTGCAAAGGGGTAACTTTAGGTGCACCTTCAAACCTCTTTAGTTCAAATATTTGTACTACTTCTTAATGTTTTTGGAGAAGTAGTATAAATATTTGAACTAAAGAGGTTTAGAGGTGCACCTAATCATCACTCATTTGCACCCCTACACGCACCTAGCTCCTTAAAAAAGAAAAATAAAAATGAACGACACAATTTTATTTTCAATTATTAGTCCCTACATTAAATGGACGCTTTTTGCTAGAAACGTAGATATAATTTTTATACAGGACCACACACACAAAAGCTAAAGAAATCTCTTCAATTTACATATAAATTACCCACCTTTAACATTATTAAAATAGCATAAAGTAACCCAAAACATGCATCTAAATTACTTACCTTTTATATTATAAAATATATAATATTCCTAAACTATGCACTTCTACCTTGGTTTGGGTTTTGTTGTGGTACTTTGAAATAACTATAGATCGTTGGTCAAGGTGGTTATTATTACATATTACTTCTTCCCTTCCAAATTATAATTGGTTTGATTTTTTTTGGTTCATTCATTTTACTATGCATCTAGACATATTATTATATTTAGTTGCATAGTAAAATGGATGTAAAAAAAAATCAAAACGACTTATAATTTGAAATGGAGGGATGAGTACACTTCCTAAGAGATTATATTAGGAGAAATATATATTTATATATTATTTACTATGAGGAATGGAAAAAAAGAAAATATCTATCAATTAGACATACACACATGCATACTATATATGGATATGTACGGATGTTTATTTAAAGTGACATATAAATCCTTTTTTACCTGATGGATCTTTATTGTGTTGTAATTTATCCCAATATTAGTGTTATGTCAACATGAATTTGTATTTTTTTTTCTAGAATGTAACATATGTAGAGGTGTAGGTCTCATGTGAGTTGTAAGATCTTTTTTGAATGTAACATATGTAGAGGCGTAGGACTCATGTGAATTGGTATCATGCATCCATAATTATTGTAACTTTTTTTACCGTGTTATATCGCACACAATAACTAACATGCATACAACATGTTTACTACATGAATCTTTCTCTTTTTTTAACATGATATGTTGACGCCTCTGTGCTAACGTGTGTGTTATTGTTTAAAGTTTTTTTAACATGAGCCAAGGTAAATGTGTAAATTTTTATGTAATATTTTTCTCTAATGTGAACAAAAGATAAATGAGTGCATGAACAAAAGATAAATGAGTGGTGCACGAGATGCCTTAATGAAATGCGTGATCAAGAAAAAAACTATAATTCTAAGATTTGTGCAAAATTTTAGTTTCATATAAGGCTAATTTCTAAGGTAAAGAATGTAGAATAATATGTTGTGCTATTGTTGATCATGAGATACCCAGCCTAATGAATGGACGATATTGTTGTAACATGTTATAGTTATGCTCTAATACCAATTTTAATTTATTTTCTATCTCATTTTAAAAGTATATTCATGTTTCTTTAGGGACAATTTGGCAGACTTTCACTCCCACTTTCTTCAAAACGGATTGTGCGGATCCCTACCAAACATTTAAAATGCAAATGGATTCTTATTGGGAGCTGATAAAAATCGTTTCTCCATTTATCTTATGAGTCGAGAGCTAAAAACCCGCTCTCCACCGTTTCTCACCTACTTCTCGTTTAAGTACCATAACTAGAAGAACTTTAGAATCGATTCTCACCCGAACAAAAACGTGAAGTTCAAGAATTACGAAGAGAGCTCTGACAAACTGTCCCTAACAAGTTAACAGAAGATAATGAAGTATGCCTCTCACAGATAAGGAAGCAGGGGTTGAACGAGATTTCCTATCGATATTATTACTTTTCTAAATATTTATTTAATTATTTATTATTACATAAATTTTGAGGCGTGTTCCGCAAATCGAGGGGTGAGATTTATCTGAGAGCATCTCCAAGAGACTAGCTAAAATAATATTCTAAATTATAAGATTTAGCTATTGTGTAAAATAAAAAACTCACTCAAAACATAGAGTTCCACAACAACCTTTGTATAGGATAGCCAGTGAGGACGACATGCTATATATGACAAGCGAAAGTTTAGGAATAGCAAACTTGCTATTTTAGCAAACCAGATAGCACATCTGTTGGAGTTTAACTTTTGCTTTAAAAATGTAAAAATAGCATAGACAACATGGATAGCATATCTGTTGGAGTTGCTCTGAGATCTTAACTTTTTATGGGATAACTAGAGTATCATAGCAATGCCTTTTTTTTTCGCATAAGCCCCTTTTTTGTTTTTTAACTAACCAAAGGTACCCAAAAAAAGGGGCTATATGCGACCTGTGAGACTATGCGAACCAGTACATGCAAGAATCGATGAGTACTGGTGGAGCATGTGTGGGAGATCATTTCTAGACGCGGAATTCTTTTTTATCCGGAGTAGCACCGTAGTTCTAATTTGACTTTTTTTAAAAAAAATATATATATCGTTTGCTATTTTTAGCAAGCCGTAACGGCGAGAAAGGTGCACAGTCTATTTGATTTACATCATAGAAGCAATCCGTGATCGAGGCTGCTGTTTGGTTCATGTCATGAAATCATCATGCATGTGCTTCGGTATGGAGTAGCTCTGCTTATCAACTTATGCAGGTCATGATGGACGGACTCATTCCACCAAGGACTCCTCAATGCCAGAACCGATCCATTCAAAGTGAGATGAATCTCAACCAAAGTCAAATCTTAGGTCGGTTTGTTTGGGTGTTGGACAGAACCGTTGGTCACGGAGAACCCGTGAAACATGTAGCAGTGTATGTGCCGATCGAAGACCAGGCCTCGTGCTCACCAAACTGGGATAAGCACGGACGGCGCGTCGCCGCGTCGCATGGTTATCATGATTTGGATCACGCACGTCCAGAGTCAGGTGCTCTGGTGGATCGATCGTCTCGTCGAGTCATCGTCTAGCAAAAAATGTTTCATATATGATTCACAAGTCAAACAAGCAGCTCGATTGGAACGGGAGTGGCACAAAAACGGGACAGGCGTGCCGATATTGCTTTTACGCTGTTTTTCTTGTCCATATTATTTATCTTATCATTGTAGTGAGTGAGTGCGTAAGCAATGGAAAAAAAAAAACAAACAAACCTGCCAACCGACCCAACTGTATCATTTCAGATCAGATGAGACGATCACGGTCTCACGGAGGACCGCGCGTGTTTGGATGGCCAAATGAGCTACTCTGTCCCCAGATAACATGACTCTATATATATTTAAACTATTCGGACGGACACACGGAAATTGGGCAGCCTCAATAACCAATGACCTTAACTATTGGATCTATTATGTTTTTATTATATAAGGGAGCGTATGCTATGCAAACCGGTTAGTTATGCAAACTACGCAAACTCTAATCAAGTCCACAGGATTCTAATCTGATGGCTTTAGATGAAGGTGGGTCAATTTAGCACTTAAATCCTCCCACCAATCCCATCCTAATCATTTTTTCGCAAAATAATCCAGCAGCTGCTGTCTCATTCATGTCCGTCACGAGTCTCCCGACGCTTCCGTTTCGTGATACGTTGTGCCGCCTCCTACTCGCGCCGCCCCTCCCGATCGGTGCGATCCTTGCGATCTCCCTAGGCTTGCATGGGGGGCCAGGGATCCTTGCGAGGGCCAATGAAACGTGGAGCAGTGATTCTTGCGAGGGCCGGTGAAACATGGAGCAACAGAGATTGATCTGACACACCTGCTGAGACGTCGCTGGGTCTGGCATCACTGGAGTCCAGAGTCGTCGCAAAGTCCAGCATGGAGACCCCCGCGTGCTATTGCTAATTCATTTTGCAAGCTCTGTGTCCAATTATTGATCACCATGCCCTAGCAGTTTGGTTGGACGTATATGCAAGCTCCTGTGTGCAATTGTTGGACGTGCATGGCCCTGTAGTTTGGTTGGGCATAAATGCATGGTTCTGTTCATGGCCTGGGACATACGGACGAACTGCAGCCTGCCCCGAACTACGGCCTGGGATCTGCGGATGAACCGGGACCTGCGGACGAATCATCACAGCGACAGCGGCAATCATCACAGTCAGCGGGCGATCATCTGCTGGGCAGGTGGGCAATCGTGTGCTGGACGCGCGACGGTCCATCTGGACTCTAGAGGGGGCGGGCGGCGGCGGTCCATCAGTCGGGGCCGGGTGGCGATCGGGAGTAATCGGAGGCGGCGCGACGTATCACGAAACGGGAGCGACGGGAAATTCGCGACAGATCTAACGGAGATGGCGGCTTCTGGGGTTGTTTTGCGAAAAAATGATTAGAATAGGATTAGTGGGAGGATTTAAGTGCTAAATTGACCCACCTTCATCTAAAGCCATCAGATTAGAATCCTGTGGACTTGATTAGAGTTTGCGTAGTTTGCATAGCTAGTCGGTTTGCATAGCATACGCTCCCTTTATATAATTATTATCTATTTATGCTATTATGTATAAACAACATAAAGTAGAACCTTTGACTCTATATTTCAACTACCCACCTATTAAGAAATATAATCTACGTCAATAAAAAAAAGAAATATAATCTACGATAGACATAAATTTTTTATCTCCCGTATCTCCTTATTATGATAGATAATTAGAAAAGCTAAATATCCTCTCAAATCTAATTCTAAAATTTACCAACATCTTCTATTACAATTTTTTTTAGTAATGATAGAACATATATCTATTTCTAAATTACCCACTTCTATTAATATCAATATATTAAGATTTGATTAAAGTAGCATACACGTTGTGCTAGCATGCATGAGATATAATTTATTTCGGTTATTATTTTAGATATACTTGTATTTTTAACTAAATTTTTAACATGTGTCTATGTTGATAGTATAATCATAACTGCACATATAATTTCAATCAGAAACTTCAGTCATCTTAAGAAGTGTGGGAGACCAATGGTGACTATAATTTTCCGGCCCTTTAAGATCATTTTAGAGTAAAATTAAAGTAAATCATTTTAAATCTTAAGTATTAAAATTCTCCTAACTGTTTTCCTCATCCGAGATCTCACTTTGTACTCTAGCACTTATCTTATGTGATATGATGCATGTTTCAAATGATTGCTTATGCTATTGTATTATTTAAGAACATACTCTATGACCTAATTAAAGTCCTAATCCTAACTTAAAAAAAATGCAAAAATGATAATTAATAAAAGACTCAATAAGCACAAGAGTTTCAACTTGAGGACAAATAATATGTAGCACTCAAAAAGAATAAAAATTAAAAATTCTAGACTCGTGACTTCTCATAAAATAAATAAAGAAGAGAAAAACATAATATTTATATAAATAATTATTTATTAGTGATATGTATCAAAAGTAACTAATATTTGTATTTTTTGAAAAAATCTATCCGGGGTGAGCTGGTTGATGGACTAGTACAGCCAAATTGACAATCTGGTACATATCTAGGATTTGAGGGTCTTACACATATACACAGCGGGGCGAACACTGTTTTGCGATACCATCTTGAATTTTACTCTAGCAACTAGAAAGCCCCCTCAAATTGCAACTGAAAACGATTGAAAATGATGGATAGCGTTTTAGCACTCTCACCAACACCTCAGCTAGGACTCCACTCCTCAATACATGATTAAGTAACCCATCATGACCGATAATATGAACTAATATAACAGTTCATGCTAAAAGCATGTTTAGCAAACGTATTTGCTACATGATCTTCTGCTAAAAAACAGTCAACTGTTCGAATCAAATCATCATCAAGTCATGATCCTTTGGGTTGGATGCATGCTAAACGATACAGCCATAAGCGACGCAAAAAGTGATAACCCGAGGATTTGGAAACTATATATACAGCCATGAGCGACGCAACACGAGTGTCACATGGACGCTCCAATGATTGGTGAGATATTTGTTAAGGGCCCAGAAGGGTTTATTGCCTGCAGATATATTATGATTTGGCGAAGCAAACAAACTGTAATATGCTTCTCCGTTAGTATCTCTGTATCCATCCAGTAGAAACTTGACAAACATAAAGCTGAATCTGTGGTAAATCGTCATCAAACTGATGTTATTATGCGTTTTTTCCCCGGTGGAAAGCACTAGCAGCCAGCACTGCGTCTGATGCATGCAAAGCTGATGAGTGATGAACTAGGGATTCTTTCTCTATCCGGAGGTGACTTCGCTTCCACAACCCTCGGAAGTTGGAACCTGTCCCCCACCTCTGATACTGATATCACCGCACCCATTTCCCACTGGGGTACTGACGGCATTCACGCAATGTCATGAACTCAATTGTTCTCTCATTATTCTGGCAGCGACACCGGCCACATCGTCACCGGCGTTTGTTCCGTCACAACTTGTGCGATCGAGTTGGCAGTAGACTACGACTACTACGATCCCGATCCGATGATGCATGCATATTCTCTCAAAGCAGCCTCTCACTGTCCTCAAAGATTAGAAGTTCGGATCGTCTGCACAACACAAGCGAGCACGCCGATCCCCTGGAATCCACGTCCACCCCCGAACTTATCGGCGATCTCGCCGCCTAGCTAGCCGGCAGGACGCAGGAGCACCAAGTTCTCGGGGGAATCGCTCACCGGGACGACGAGCCGCCGTGTCACGCTGCAATGCACAACTGCGCCGAAAGATTCTTCCGGCCGGCTGCATGCATTTCCTCGGACGCAACGACCGCGATGGTGGATGCCACGGGGAAGGATGGAGAGGTGGGCCGGAGTGGAGTGGAGAGACACGGGTAGTGGGATCTCCGATTCCGGCCACTACATGCTGCGGACATATGCGACGGGGCACTTGCTCCGTGCTTTTGGAATTTGGATCCTTTCCTCCTGTGTTGCCCCCTTGAGCATCGACGAGGACGGCACCAGCGGAGGATACGGCCGGCGGGAGGCGGGACCGGTGCTGGTGCTCAATGCTGATGTGATCCGCGCGTGTTCTGATACTTGAAGTCACACTGGTTCGATCGGCGTTGCTTTCGGATGCTCAAGTAGTAGTCGAGTCACCGGATGGAACCAGCCCAAGTTGTGGGAGGTGGGAGCTGTGGGAACATGGAGGAAATTAGTAGTTCGTCCCTGTTCAGGCATTCAGCTGGGTTTGTTCAGGGTTGGTCCAGAAAATGGCACGTCGATAGATAGACAGTTTCTCAAGTGCGGAATCGGATGGTCTCTGACCAAGTTCCATTCACTAGCTTGATTGGACGCCTGTTTTGTACGATCTTGCCGCCTTTCAGTACAACCCCTTTGCCCGGCCCGTTCGGTAAGGCTCCCGATTCTCGTAGAAACAAAAGTGATTCTGGTGACTCTCATCGGAAACTGAAACATTTCTTCTATCCAAACCGGCCAAGTCTCTACTCCGCATGGGCGGCTTGCTCCATTGATTCCTTCAAGGCAACAAATGGCATGAGAATAAGAGGTCTATTTCAAGGTCCTGTTATAGCTCTCAATTAATGTAGCGCTAGATATCCTCTTCTCTGCAAATAGAAATTACTAACACACACTTAATTGGTGCCACACAATGTTACATTAGATTAGACACCCTTTCGATAAACTGGTCAAGATCGCCATGCATATGCATGATTGATTGATTGAGAGCCTGTTTGGAACTGTGGATGGAAGAATGAAAACTTTGCCTAGCTGTGCCAATGCTCGGAGGCATCTGATTTTGAGTGCTTGGGGCCACGATCTATTAGTAGCCCGGCATTACATAGGAGGCTTCTATCCAAATACGCTTTTAACTGTGTGCCTTGTATATATAGAGGACTAATAAAGTTTCTTTGTCTAAATAAACATATATAGTTTTATACTAGATTTATATATAGTACCTAGCTAGATATATAATCCAGCTTATTGGTGCTAAATTATATTAATTGTTGAGGGAAATGAGTTGTTTGACAATCTACGCTTTGTTTGGATCATAACCGCGTCATCATAATCTAGATCATGCATAAGGTTATTATAATATAGACAATAAATTATAATAATTGAAGTGTTTGGATTCTTAGATTATTGTGGTAAATTATAATAATAATAGTTGTTGTTCCCCTAATGGCTCTGTCAAGTGTTCAGTAGTCTTGTGGGGTTCTTGTATAGAGTTGGGCTTAGGATCGTTGTCCTAAGATTGTAACACCTTTTTTTCCTCGTCTAATAAAAATCTGGCAAAAGCTTTTTGCTGCCGTTCAAAAAAAAGTAACAATACTAGGTTCTATAACGACAGATTCGAGTAATCTCAAATTCGCAATAGGAAGGTGAGTAATTTCAAAATAGGTTTGATTCAATGTCTCTCGTTCGTTTGCTCATTTGCTGCTTGTGTGTGTGTGTTGATAAGATAAAGCGTTTTCTCCTATTCTTCTAGCACAACTAAATACTCGATTAGAAATATATAGTAATAAGGTGTAGAGGTTAGAAATTTTTATCCTATCTCCATCCTAAAAAAGTACTCAGGCTGTGTCTGGACCGGTTAGTACGAAATATGAAACAAGTTTTGTTCAGAAAAAGTTATGGAACAATTGCTTGAAGTCTGGCTCATTTGAGGTCCTTAAGCCAAGGCCACCTAGCAGATCAAACGTAATGATTCGAAGATATGAGAAACATGACATGCATGCTGCGTTGGCTAGCTGAATCAACAACCACTAACTCCCGCGACTCTGAAGGCTGAGGCTTCATTTCTGAGAGTCAAGCCGATTACTTTACTACTTTTCAATTCTCAGTGAAAAGCTGAATGAGAATTGAAGTTTAGCTTACTGACATAATGGAATTTATGCTTTACTTCCCATGATTTTTCTTTCCATCGTGCTATATCAGTCAGACTGAAAGATACAGGACTCTCACAATAAGTGTTTATTGTCAGCAAGGAACCACACCAATATATGGCGGTTTGTCAACTTCAAATGACTCTTCATTGGTTCTAGGGCTAAGTAATCTCACATTACAACGAGAGGGTGAGTTAAATCAGAATATCGATCCGAGTAAACAACACGACTGGAGTTAACTAGCCCAGCTACATCCATGCAGGTATCATATGTTTGTTGGATTATTATATGGCCCTAGCAGCACTCACTCTACGCAGAAAGCCCACTCTGTAATCAAAACGGATTTCAACTAGGACAAAATAATGGAATTCAACTAGGACATATATAACGAAAGCATCTTCAGAAGAGAATAATTTTAGTTTACATAAAGCAATTTGGCTGTATGCAAGGCTATGGGACTTGCCACGTAAGTCAGAATTCAGCATGCATTGTGGTGTTCTCATCGTTGCACTGTCTGTGTGGATAATCACGGAAGAAAGCTGAATGAATCCAAGATGAGCTAGCGATGATGTTCTTGGGACGATTTGGGAGAATGAGAATCTCAGGTGAATGCGCGATGCATCAACTCACACTGGAATCCACTAGATTCCACGCCTCGAGAAGACTCGTATAAATGGCGAGATAGAGAGTTACAATGATTCATCAGCTGTAGTTGCCTAGTTGGTTACAAATATGCCACATACGTAGCACAGGTTTAATTTGTCCAGGCAGTGTGGAAAAGGAACATAATACTATGCGTCAGGTACACCATATCTTGGATCTTTCAGTATTTGTGGATATGGGGAACTAACGCGATTATACGAGTGTGGTTCGTTGTGGATGCTTCATTCCGCCGCCTGATTCCAGATTCCAGATACTTGTGGGGGAAAAAAAGGGGCACCACATGCATGAAGCACAAGCCGAAAGCGGCAAAAGCTGTTGGTGCAACATCCACCACATCGACAAGAATACTATTGTTGTTGCTCCTTCCCGTGTCATGCAGCACTACCTGCTGATGTCAACCTTTTTACTTATTTCGTTTGTTTATTATGATTATGATGATGATCGATCCTGCTGCAACTGGCTATCAAACAGTGAAACAGGAGACATATCTAGACAGATCTTTGGGCCGTTGGGCCGAAAATCTAGATATAGGCGCTAAATCCAATCTATCTCGGAGCAATCATATTTGACATTAAACGCACAAGCGAGCCTGTAGTACCTTCACGGCTTCACCAGTTCACCACCATCACTTCTTCCTAATCCAGCTTCACTTTGGGCCAATAAACTTTAGCCCAACAATGGCCCAGATCTACTTTCTCGTGAACAAATAGTACTGTATCTCTGTGCTAACATGTCCTCTGGTCTGGAATGCCGCCACAGCCTCGGTTCCTATTACTACGGTGATAATAAACAATAAATTTTCTGTACGCGTACCGTCAAAATCGTCTTGTTGGGGAATCAAAAAAAAAATCGTCTTGTTGGTTTGGTACGGTCGAAGGAGGAAGCAAGTCATGACACGCGACCATCATCACGTCTTTTGCGTGCGACGGCTTGGGATCCCCCGCACGCCTCCGTCTTTTTCCCAAAAGACAACACGCGAGCTCGGCACGTCAGATCCGTTGGGGCGAGCAGCCCACCTGGCATGCCGAGCGCACGCGTGGGAGACACCGCCCGAGCCAGACGGCAGCGGGACGGCGCGCAGGAAAACCACCACGCCAGCACGCCCACCGGCACCACCACCGATCGAAACGAAACGAAACGAAACCAGGCCAGGCCCAGGCGCCCAGCAGCCGAGCCGCCAAAAGCGATCGCGCTCGCGCGGCCTGGCCTCTCCTTCCTCCTAAATCCGGGTGAGAGAGAGAACGGGTCGGAGGCGCGGCGGCCCCCTCGGCGAGACCCACGGGCCGACGCAAACCAACGAAGCGAGCGAGCGGCACGGACCACCGGCGCTCGCGTCCTCGGCTCCTCGCGTGCGTGCGTGCGTGCGCACCCCGGCGAATATTCGACCGAGCAGGAGGCCGCAGACCCGGCTCGCTCGCCTCGTCCCCGCTCTCGACGATCGATGGCCGCGACGGCGGCGGAGAGGATGGTGGGGGCGGAGTGGGAGGAGGAGGAGGAGGGGAAGCAGGGGATGAGGAGGAGGAAGCGGTACGGGCTGGTGGAGTACCGGGCGCTGCCGGCCTACCTGCGGGACAACGAGTACATCCACCGCCATTACCGCTGCGAGTGGCCGCTCCCGCAGGTGCTGCTCTCCGCCTTCTCCATCCACAACGAGACCCTTAACGTCTGGACGTACGTAAACCCTCCCTCTCTCTCTGCCCTCAATTGTCGTTTGGTCCAATTGATTGATGTTAGCTGCCTCGGGAGGAACTTGTTACAGATTGGAATGCTTCCAATTGTTTGGCATACATGAGATTTCTGGGCGTTTGTTTCCTGCTTGCGCTTAATGCTTGCTTATAGGTTTCGGAGTTTACATTAGATTCATTATGGATTGGCGAAATATCTAGAACTTTGTAGTTTTATTCATTTAGCTGCTTTTGTCCCCTTCATGTTTGTGATGGCTCAACAAAGCTTAAAATCTCACGGAAAAGGACTGGACCGCCAACTAATTAAAGAAGCCATCTTTCGGTGGGGTATGCATTTTTTTGAAACTAGTTGGCGCATTGCTGAACGACCGGGACGGCAGCCCCTGTCCTTTACTGTAGGTCTAATTTGGAAGAAAGGGGAGGCAAACCCAGGGATGGAAAACTCCCTATGAAGAATTAGATGGCTAATTTAAATGGCATACACATGGATTGCTTGCTCCCGGGAAAAGTCTCAGATCTCGAGGGGATTGGAGTTTGTTCCTAGCATGGGCTTGTGACACAGTATCTGTTTAACAATGATGGGAAAGCGCAGTACTAAAATCAGAGGAGTATGATTTCTGAAAATTATGTATGACAACTTGTGATATGTTATTTTGTCTAATAGTTGCATGATGCACTAGTTTGTTTCACAAATCTCCCATGGTTGGACTTGTATGTCATCAATAAACTGTTTAGGTTGGCATTAAGTCTGCCATAGTTCCTCTAAAACCTATCTTTTTTTTTGGTTACTTACTAAAGGCTTAGTCTATGTACATTGCAGGCATCTTATTGGATTTTTCATCTTTCTCGCTCTGACCATATACACAGCAACACAAGTTCCAAATGTAGTAGATATTCAGAGCTTGCAACATTTGCCGGATGTGCTGAGAAAGGCTGATATTCATAAGATTCAGGCGGAGCTTGTGTCATGTCTTCCGTCGTTACCTCATCTTTCGGATCTACAAAAGCTGAAGGATGAGCTGAAGAGCTCTTGGAATTCTATGGAGGTTCTTCCATCTCTGTCCCGTTGGCATCTCTTGGAGTTACTCGCAAGTTGTTTGCCACACAGATTTACCCATCCAAATGAAACAAGTTTGTCTGTTCTTGTAAGTAGTCTACAACTTGCTGAATTACTTGATTACATTCTTTTACTTTTGCTATAAGAGCACTACTGCCTTGCATTAAGGTCAGGGTGGTTAACTTACCTGAAGCTGACCAAGATTTCACTTCTAGAGGTTTATATCTGTAACAATCTGCAAACCAGAGATTACTGGAAATGCAGTAGCATTCAGGCTGTTGCCAATTTATGAGATTAAGACATTAGTGTCCCAGTGCTATACTACTGTATTTTTTCTGCGATATATCAATAGAAACTTGCACTGACTTGTGCTGTTCAATAAAAGAAAAGAACATTAGTTTACGCATTGTTACTCACCCAAGTTAGTGAAAGTGTAACTACTAGCATTGTAGGTTTGTTGTGATGAATTTATTTAAGATAATATTGATAAAAATATATTTACCTTTCAGTGGAATTCTCTAGATAAGGCTGGTAATTTGGTCATCTGTTCTGGTCAGATTATAAGATGTATTGCTTTTGAAAGTGGCTCATACCTTGTGTGTTCAGAACTGGAGACAACAACCTTTCTTGTTTTCATTTTGCGCAGCAAAGCATGAAGGAGGATCTAGCAAACCTGATTGCGCCGCAACTGATCAGACCAATTGCGCGGTGGCCATTCTATGCCTTCTTGGGAGGAGCCATGTTCTGCCTTCTCGCCAGCAGTACTTGCCACCTTCTCTCGTGCCATTCTCGCCGCCTAGCGTACATTATGCTTCGGCTTGATTACGCAGGCATTGCAGCTCTAATCGCCACATCCTTCTACCCTCCAGTATACTATTCTTTCATGTGCTACCCCTTCTTTTGCAACATGTACCTCAGTTTCATAACCATCCTAGGAGTGGCAACTATCGCGTTCTCTCTACTTCCGGTCTTCCAGAGCCCTGAGTTCAGAACCATCAGAGCATGCCTCTTTTTTGGCATGGGCGCATCCGGTGTGATACCCGTTCTTCATAAGCTGGTCCTCTTCTGGCATCAACCGGAGGCATTGCACACGACCGGATATGAAGTTCTGATGGGGCTCTTCTACGGGCTGGGAGCACTGGTATATGCGACCCGGGTACCTGAGCGCTGGATGCCTGGGAAGTTTGACATCGCCGGGCACAGCCACCAGCTGTTCCACGTCTTGGTTGTTGCCGGAGCCTACACACACTACCACGCAGGGCTGGTGTACCTCAAGTGGAGAGACGTGCAAGGCTGCTGAAAGGTGTTGCATCGTTGAGGATGTGGATAGATTGTAGATTCCGTGAATTCAGGCTGACGATCGTGGTCTTTGTAAATTGTAACAGTAAACATGAACAATTGCTACAAGTCTACAAGGTAGTGGGGCTTTAATGAATAATAATAATAATAATCAATTGAAGACCAGTATTTATGCTATCATTACTAAATATTCGAGGTGACTGATGGGATGGTCTCCATCCTGCTAATTCATGTACAGTTACTGGCCGGGGGCTCCTTGTAGCTGTATGTGGTTCATCTTTACATCAGTGTTTTTGGTTAATTTGTCAGGTTGGAGAGAACAGGCAACATGTACAATTTATATATGTGTTTTGTGTATTGCTATGAACCAAGTGGAGTGGGCCAGTGGCTAACAGCGGGGCTCTAAATCGTACAAAGAAAGGATCATTTAGTTGGTTCCTGATGTCATCAGCAAAAAATGTTTTATAGTTGCGAAAAAATTGTCTTCAGTACTGATACATGTGACCAGATATCTATATCATCTCGGAATTTGGACATGTCAAAGTCTGGATATGGATTATTAGACGATAAAATCAATAATTTATTTATGGTGTGACTAATAATATAATAACATGTCACCTATACATAGCAATTAAAAACACATGCGTGCCATATATAGCTATGGACCTATATGACATTTTTGTCAAGTTAAAGACTGGTCATAAATTTTACTCTTCCTAGTACGGGCATGCCTTGCATGAAAAATATAAGCATTAAACAAATTCATGTTAGCCTGTTCAGGTCCTGTCCGATTCCGACTTGCGCAATGAGTCAGGATTAGACAATTGTAGCTGACTAGGAAACTCTGTTTTTTTTTTTAAAAAAAAAAAGGCAAACTCTGTTTATATGTTTTCGAAACAGGAAGCATGTACTGCAAGGTGGTAGGACCGTAGGAGTAGAGGACTCCGAATTGGATCCACTTCGTCGAATATATAAAGTACCGCAGGGCTAGGGCGCGAGAGAGCCTGCCCATCGTATCGAACGCAACGCAACCAGCGGCATGGAGCTTGTGGAGCTTCTGGAGGAGCTCGTGGAAGAGATCCTTCTCCGCATACCGCCGGACGAGCCGGCGTATCTTATCCGCGCCACCCTCGTGTGCAAGTCATGGCTCCGCATCCTCTCAGACCGCGACTTCCTTGGCAGGTACCGCGCGTTCCACCGAACGCCGCCCTTGCTCGGCTACTTCCACAACCTCTACTCCCGTCCTGGCCAGATCCCTCGGTTTGTCCGGACGACATCCGCGGCCTCCCTCTTCCCCGAGCAGGTGCTTGGTAGCAGCTGCTGGTGGGCCCTTGACTGCCGCCATGGCCGCGTGCTGACCCGCACCTACGAGCCAGCTGACAGGCTAGTCGTTTTTGACCCCGTGACTGGTGATCAGCACCACCTGAGCGTGCCTACTTATCCGGATAACCACCTCTACACTGGGGCAGTCCTCTGTGCCGCCATGGATGCTAGCTGCGACCACCTCAACTGCCATGGTGGTCCGTTCATCGTTGTCTTCGTGGGAGTTAGTATTGACGACGACATAAGAGCGAGCGTGTACTCATCAGAGACCCAGACGTGGGGCGCGTCGACCTCTCTTCATCCCAATCGTCATCACTCCATTGTCGACAGCAGGCAAAGTCTTCTTGTTGGAGGAATGCTCTACTTCACCCTCTCGCACGGCAAGAGCATCCTCAGATACGAGTTTGGTGCGCACCGCCTCTCCGTGATTGACGTCGACACATGCCTCTCCGTGATTGACGTCGACACATGCCTCTCCGTGATCGACACACCGGGAGTACTGTTAGATAACATGGTCATAGCAAAGGCAGACGACGGAGGGCTGGGCCTCATTACCGTGTGGAATAACCGCGTCTACTTCTGGATGCAGCAGCAAGCTGGCACTAATGACTCTGACGACTCTCCTCGCAGATGGGTGCGACACAGGGTTACTGAGCAGATCAATACACTTCCTCCCCAACATTATCGATCCTACTACCCATGTTCACGTGAAGTAATTGGCTTCGCGGAGGACAATGATATCATTTTCATCAATAGGGATGAAAGAGTCTTCATGCTAGACATCAAGTCAATGCATGTAAGGAAGATAGGTGAAAGACAGCCATACCGTACCATACTACCTTACGTGAGCTTTTACACTGCAGGTACTTTTAGTCTTTGCCTCCTTTTTCTTTAACATGACCACCCTTAGCTTGTACATGCACATTTCCAATTTTTTGATTTGAAAACAAGTTTCCTAAAATATGATACAAGATCAGCTAGTCAAGCTTAGAACAAAAATAAAATAAAATAAAAGCATATATAGGAAAACTCGGCCGATATTTGTGATCAGATTAGCCTTATATGTTCAGCTTTTTGTTTCCTTTATGCCATGGTTGTAAATCCTTGCACTATTCTATTCCAGATCTTGCTAAGGGCAGACTGGCGACGCCAAGAAGATGCAACGGTCCATCATCAACAATTCAACATGATCCTCTTAACTATTGTTGTCTTCTTGATGATTATATAGTGCTTCTGTCTCAGATTGAGAGTTAACAAGGAGTAGGTGGCCAGTTACTATTTTTAACTTATAAGTTGCCGTGCTGTTGGGTCTATTGCTACGTTCTTGTTGGCGCGGTGGCGGCATGCAAGCATCTCGGCGGCTTCTGGCCTGCGTGGGTGCCATGGTTTGCTTTGGATTGCCATGTTGCTAGATGAATGGAGAATCTGGGTGAAAAACCTATCTGGTTTTTTGCTCGGTCCAACTATAGTGGCACAACTTGTGTCATCTACCGTTTTGGAGGCATCGTCAATACTTCCTTTGTGTTCTGCTAGTTGTCGCAGGTCTTAGCTAGAGCAAAAGCTCTTAAGACTTGCATGTTGCATCGTGCAATGGCATTGGCGTCCATGGATGTCACTCTACTTCTTGAAGGCATCGTTGAAGCACTCTATCACCTACGCCTTCACTCGATCTTGTGGCTCTCTCGCCGGATCTGCTCCTTGTTGTACTTGTGTGCTTCATACACATTGTATCTTCGTAGTGGTTTGTTGTAGTGTTTGTCTTTGTCACAATTGCTTGGTTTACGTGGCAGATGCTTTGCCGCTACCGCTCCTCTCCTGTCAGATGCTTGGCCACTGTTGGACTCTATATGGTTGGATGCTTTGCCATTGTCGTCAGTTTGGTCTCTTCTTTGACAAATGCTTTTATACCATGAACATGTTCGACCCCTCCTTAACGGATGCTTTGCCGCTCGAGTTTGTCTAGGTCTACGCTGATGTATGCTTTGCCACCATTACCATTCGATGATCGTCTATCTTCCCTGGGTGGATGTTTTGCAACCATGGCATTATCGCCTCTGTAGGCAACTCTTCTATTGATATCACTTGTCTCATGGGCTCAATTTGGTAGGCTTTTTGTGTTTAGGGCCGTCATTGCCTCTTTTTCGTCTTGTTGATTTGCTTTGCTTTGTTTCAGATTGTTTACCACTAACTTGGTAGTTTGTCATTTGTATTTTGAGGGCTTTCTCGTAGGTATGTCGTGTAATTCTCTTCTTCTTATTAATGAAACCTGTGCTCAGCCATGTTGGCAAAAACAAATTATAACATCTTGTGTCTCACAGACCATGGTAAAAAAGTCCAAAGATTTCTCAAAAAAAATATGGTGTTAGTGCAAGTTTTACTCTCTTTGTTAGCCAAAAAGTTCCAAAGATTTATCAATGAAAAGTGGTGCTGATGAAAGCTTGCTCTCTTTTGTTAGGTTGCTCATGGGAATCTAATAATGATGCAACACACACACTTATGTTGTCCTGGGTTTGTAACCACGGTAGTGACTAGAGGTCAATGTGTGGGACCTTAGTGGTTAACACTTAGGATATGATAAGGTTTAACCTTGAGCTTCTAATAGAGTTTTTCGTGTTAGATGCTTAAGAGAGTTACAATCGAGAGTAGGAGAGCAAGAGGCCCTATTGATCTAGGGTTTGACCATTCGACATGTTGTTCGAGTTTTCGACTGCGCCAGATCAAGGTTTACCGAAGGTGTGCTAGATCTGAATTTTTGTCAAGATTGTGCACTCAAAACTCAATAACCAATGGTTCAGGTGTTCAGTATTGAGGACAGCAATGAGCTACCTACCATGGCCCATGGGGTATCTATTTGTAGCCTTCCATGCTTGAACTGAATAGATGAAATTGTAAAGACGTTTCAGAGAAACGAGTTAGCCAAGCCCGTTTTGGCTTCCATAGGTGAAATTATTATAACGGGTATTAGAATTGTTCCTCTCTGCTGACGCCTAAAGCTGGAGTTGGACGGACAAGATGAAGAAAATGGTTCCCGCTGCCATTATGTGCCAGTGTGACCCCCAAGCAATTGCGCATAGATGGATCAGCTGCCGCCACCGTGTAACTTGATTACTTCGAAGAAAGAGAAAGTGAGATGTGCTTGTGTCTTTACTGTAACTGTGTAAGGCTATCGCGCGTGCACACAAAACCGTCACGAAACAATCCAAAGTGCCAAACGAAGCATACTCTTGTCCTATCCTGCCGACCATGATGTGTGCGCTCCAAATTCCATCCATACTATTACTAGAAAATCGTCCAAATTCCAAGCGTTACAGGAACCTAATAGCAAACGCTTATGATCTGGCAACTTGGGTTGGTCCATCATCCATTCCGCTGTGACGCTGTCTTAGGCTGTCACATTTCACATTAGCAACTACTCCTAGCAGCTAGCAAGTGACACAGGTACAGGACGTGCATCAGAGAGTCCACTCTGACGTCCTCCCTGTTGTCATCGTGTTGCCGGATGACGGAGTCCTGCCTGTATAATCTCAGCGTTCACACCGTCTATCTCATGAGGAAAGAGCACTGGAGCAGACAAGATCTAACAGGACAGATGCTGCATTGCTTCGGTGAGCTGCGAGGCACAGTTGTTTAACAGAAACCCTCCCCTGAGGCAGTAGTATCGGTGGATTTAATTTGCCTGGTCAGTGTTATTGAAGCTTCCGTCGTCGACGTCGATCCATCCACGGTGAAAGCAGCTACGAGTATGTAGATCAAGAGGGACGGAGCTCTATAATTGGGTTGTCGGCCGTGGCCCACGCGAGACTCGAGAGACGTAAAAATATCTCAGAAGAAAATGCTACCACCAAGGGTCGTCAGACCAATGGTTCTCGCTGCTGCGCTCCTCGTCGTGGCGGCGCTCCTGGCGCAGCCGCTCGGGAGCCACTCCGGCGCCGGGGACCTGCACCCGGTCGTGCTCGTGCCGGGCTACGGTTCCAGCCAGCTGGAGGCGATGCTGACGGCGGCGTACCAGCCCCCGGCGCCTGCCTGTGCCGGCGTCGCGGACCAGGGCTGGTTCCCGCTCTGGCCAAACCACACGGCGATGCGCGATGCTAGCCAGGTCCCCTGCTTCGCCGACCAGATGAGCCTCGTCTACGACGCCGGCGCCGACGACTACCGCGACGCCGTCGGCGTCGCTACCCGGACCCCGTTCTTCGGCTCCGTGCGCGCCCTCATCGGGTGAGCCCGGAGCCCTATGTTCCACCTACCGCACACCTGTCATCACGCGTCACTTTCCGTCCAGCATACACTGTCACGTTTTCACCGGCAGCCTGGTGCCGCCGTGCTAGTCCCACTTGATGCGTGTGACAGGACTGACACGTCTGCACGGTCGATTTGAATCCCTCTGCCAGGTGGGACAAGCTCGTGCAGCAGCTGGAAGGCATGGGCTACCGCGACGGCGAGACCCTCTACGCCGCGCCGTACGACTTCCGCTACGCCGTGGCGCCTCCCGACCACCCATCCGCGGTGGGGGACCGCTACTTCCGCGACCTCGGGCGCCTCATCCAGGCGGGCCGTCTCAACCATGGCCGCCCGGCCATCGTGGTCGCGCACAGCTTCGGGTGCGCGCTCACCTACCAGCTCCTCCTCTCCCGCCCGCTCGCCTGGCGCCGCCGCTACGTGAAGCACGTCGTCCTCCTGGGCCCCGCGCTCGGCGGGTTCGCCGCGGGGATGTACGCCCTCAGCGCCGGCATGGACTACGGCCTCCCGAACGTCACGCGGCCGACGATGCTCCGGCTGGCGCGGAGCCAGCAGAGCGCGCTGTGGCGCCTGCCGACGCCGCTGGTGTTCGGGGACCGGCCGCTGGCGGTGACCAGGACCGCCACCTACTCGGCGCGCAACATGTCGGAGTTCCTCGAGGCCATCGGCTTCGCGGAAGGAGTGCGGCCGTACTTGACGCGGGTGCTGCCGATGTGGGAGGCGCTGCCGGCGCCGATGGTGCCGGTGACCAGCGTCATCGGGTTCGGTGTCAGGACGCCCGAGACGTACGTGTTCGGGGCCGATGGGCTCGAGGGGGAGGCCGAGGTGCTGTACGGCGACGGCGACGGGGACATCAACATGGTAAGCCTGGCGGCTGTCGAGAAATGGTCGGAGGTGGAAGGCCAGGTCTTGAAGGTCGTTAGGTTGCCCGGCGTCCATCACGGTGGTTTCTTCAGTATTGATTTCGCAATGAAGAGCGTACTTGCTGAGATATCGGAGGCAGGAGAGAGTATAGAACAGATCGGCGTTGTGTCGTGTGAGCAAAAATGCAGTGATTACTGAAAATTGGTGGTCGGATCCTAAAACCCCTGTTGTGCCTGAGGATAGGAGTACTAGTGTGATGTCAGGGTTAACAAGCGGCGGCTGGCAACAAGGAGCGCTTCTACTGCTGGACGTCCGACAATACCTGTTACGGCGACGACGTCAACTGATACCATGGGATAGCAGCGTCTCAGGCGGTTGCCTAACGTCTGTAACGGCGTGTCCTGGCTGGCGTATATAATGCTCTGTAATCGGTGGAGTCGGCATCGGACCTTACTGAATACGTAGCTCTGAATCGTTTCCCACTGTTGTTCTTGCTTTTCCCCTTTCTGAACTCCTGAACTCCAGCTATTTCCCGAACTCGATTCTATCTCCAGTGAATCCTTTGTGGATTCGTGACATGTGAATTATATTTGTCACCTGTGAACTGCATGTACTTGCGCTTGTCTATATAGAGAGCGAGTTGTGTAGAGTGTAGAGAGGGACTGAAAAAAAGAGATGTCCTAGCCAGGCCCTTAGTTTGGTCCACATGAAAAATTTCCTGTCACCAGTAAAGCTAAAACATTTCCACACACGTTTCAGCTTCAGGAAAGGTCTTGTTTGTTGGGTATTCAGGCGGCAAAAGTCTTCCCACTCACTTCATTTATTGTGTGGTGTAATTTTCTTTTATACTCCAAAATCGAATATCTAAAAAAAACTCTAACGCGAGGGATAATGACGGCCACCGGGCATTTTTTTAAGAAGAAGGACGATCTTCCCACATGAATGGAGAAAACTCCTGAACCCCGCTCCCGTTTTGATGCAGCGGAATATGTTGCCTATAAGAACTAGGTATGGCAGTTATGCGCTTTTGGCTTATGGGGACGGGCGAGGGGATTTTTTACCTCCAACTTCAAATTCGCTCGGAGTTAAACTCAGGACCTGAGGGGTGCCGTCGGAATCACTAACCATTTTGGGCTAGTCCTTTGGCCAAAATTGAATACCTTAAACCCCCCCCCCCCCACCCCAACCACACACACTCCCAAAAAACATTTAAACTGCCTCCTTCCTAAGGTCATATGCGATTTTTTAGTTAAGAAAAATAGGTAAATACATGATAAGATTTTCAAAATTATGAAATATGTCTCTAAGCTTTTAAAAATAAGAAAAATCCTAGAGATATAGTAGGTCACTAAAACATAAAAAAATATTTAGAGCTCATGAAAAAAAATATTTAGATGCTACAAAAAATCAGATTTAGCTCATGCAAAGTAGGAAGAAGTCCAAACTGTCCACTAAGTGATTTTGTGGGTACTAGGTGTGTGTGATTCCCGCATTTGTATGGGGTTTTGTAAAGGTGTTTCTAAGGTCTCAAGAAATACATCTACCACGGCACATTGAATTAAACTAGCCTAAGTCAGGAGTGAACTATTGGGGAGCATTCTGTGCCATGAACTAGCTAGTTTGGTCTCAGAATCTATAGAAAGTAAGCTCGGAGTTCTACTTACCGAGAGACGAAGAACTAGGGAGATGGTCTTGGGACTGGAATGGCACCCTCGATCTCATCCTTGGCCACCTACTTGTTGTTCCTCCGTGAATGCCCCTATCGCAAGGCGTTGGTAGTGGGCTGTCCTTGAGGATCTCTTGACCATCATTGTTACTTCTCTCTACTTCTCCCTTAGTTGTGGATGTAGTATAGAGAGTGGTGAGGTGAGAGGAATAATTTCATCAAAAAAGGTGAGAGGAAGAATGAGAGAGAGAGAGAGATGGCTGATCTGGTGGATTTGAGACGTGGGAAGTGTTGCTTATATGTGGAGCCAAGAAAAAAAAATTAGAGTTGGACAACTCCGATCCATGCATGTTTAGGTGTTGACAGACTGTCTGCTATGTGTTTGACAGACTGCATGTTGATGGACTAGTGGACTATTTGTCCACCAAATGACATAGCCTACATTGTGCATTTTTTTTGTTAAGCGGGATTCCAAATCATGAGCTTGCACGAGTACAAGAACTTTAATGGAGACGGTTGTTTTTGGTTAATGGAAGCGTGCATAGCTAACCGTCTCCAATAAAAGACCCCGATTAATTGAAGGATAACCGACACAGGCATGTGGGTGGCTAAGTGGGGCTGACCAGCCCAGAAACAATGGAGGCGGGTAAAAATTATGCCGCCTGCAATCCACGCCTAAAAAAACAATCCTATAATAGTGGCAAAAAAAATACATATGATACGTATGCTAAACTGTGAAGAGTCGGATCCTGACTGAAACTGCCCACAAATTACTTGTGACATTGGCAAAAAGGTAATTTAAACTATTTTTAAAGTTAGGGGAGGTAGATGTCCAAATTTTTTAAAGTAAAAAGTAGAAAAATCATTCCACGGTGATAGTTTATAGGAAGGTAAAAGATTTTTTTTTTTCTCTTTGGGCTGAGCTCCGTTCGGCTCATGGCAGCTGCAGCAAGGCCCGTAGTGTTCCGCACAACATACGCGACATGGGCATTCAAATGGGCTTTAGAAGTTTGTTTGGGGCCGGAAAGATCACGGCCGTTCTTTTTTTTTATTTTTAAACAAGATCACGGCCGTTCTGAATGCACTCGAAAGAAGCTCTATCTGTTATTCGAACTACTTTTTAGAACGAAAAACTGATAACTATTTTTTCTCATGCTTGCACTCCTTTTGCTTTTATTTTCTGAAGAGGATTGGCGCAGCCGAGGGAGTTCACAACGACAAGCCTAGAGCAGGGCAGGGGCAGCAAAGCGACGCGCCATCATTCTCGTTCGGTCGGTCACCATGTGGGGCCCATTCGGATTGGCATATTCCGGGCCCATTGTGCTGTCTCAGTACACATTGAAGTTGATGGCACTACACTAGGCCGTCAGGTCCAACCGATGAGCGACAAAATGGGCCCTGCGACATGTGTGGCTCCAAGTATTTGGGTTTGGTTTGCCTCCACTCCACTCCCAGCACTTGTAGTCAACCGGATTTTTCTGCAGCTCGTCTCTACTATTTTTTAGACAAAGGAATTGGAATTCTCATAAAAAAAATAAAGTTCTGATTTCTGTAAGAAAACGCCACACACGGTGTATTCAAAATCAGTTGATTGGTTGTTTAGGGTTATTACAGCTAATTTCTATCCCCATAATTTTGTTGTATAAATTGATTCCCAAAATTCGAATGTTTTGTCCCAGACTATTCATAGCCCATCTAGTTGGAAGCCATGATTACGCACCGTCTCATCATACTCGTTTCGGAGGCGGTTGGCTTGGGTATTTAATCACGCCGGAGCAGCATGGTGTTTTCTTTCGCTAAATACACCAATCAGTCTTCGGTCCGATGCCGATGCCGATGCCGATGCTGATGCTGATGCGCGCGACCGTGCGGTATAGACGTGTCTGTAGTCGTCTTTTTCCGTGGTCCACACCACACCCGAGCCGAGCCGGGGATTTCGTGTAGCGTCGCCACAAGACCGTGGCCCGTGGGATCCATGCCCAGCCCCCGAGTCTCCTACCGGCACGGCAAAGGCACCAATCAGGCTGCCGATCCCCTTCATCCCTTCTTCACCCACCTCTCGTGGCGTCACTATTAGGCCCTGTTTAGTTCCCATTCAAAATTTTTTCATCCATCACATCGAATCTTTGGACACATGTATGGAACATTAAATGTAGATAAAAAAATAAACTAATTATACAGTTTAGTTGAGAATCGAGAGACGAATCTTTCAAGCCTAGTTACTCCATGATTAGCCTTAAGTGCTACAGTAATCCACATATGCTAATGACAGATTAATTATGCTTAATAAATTTGTCTTGCAGTTTCCTGACGAGCTATGTAATTTGTTTTTTTATTAGTTTCTAAAAACCCCTTCCGACATCCTTCCAACACATCCGATGTGACACCTAAAAAATTTTCATCCTCCATCTAAACAGGGCCTATATCTCGCCCCAGACGGACGGAATCCTCCGTCTCATCTCATGATTCACCTCACGCCATTGAAGAAAAAGAAAAAGGAGGGGAAGAGACGGACGTGGATAGATATTACAACAGTTGCAGGCGGCAACGCCAGAGGCAAGGCAGACCGAGGAACCGGACAGGGCGTCCCAGAAAGCGAAGCGACCGAGTGCCGGCCCGCCCGCGCTGGTGAGGTCACGGTCAAAGCGAGCCGCCCCGCGCAAGCGGCAGGCTGCAAAGGTGGTTGGCAGCATCAAGAAATGCCCTCCTCCCCTCGCTCCTCGATCCCTGCCTGCCTCTGGCTACTGGCTCGGCCGGTTGGCCCCCCCCAGCGCCCGCGCCCGCGCCCAGCCCACCGTGGATGGGGACGGATGGCGTTGGCATCGGCACATTGGCATGGCGCTGGCGCTGGGCCACCCCCCCTGGACCACATTGACCGGTCAGACCCCGGGCCACGCGGGCAAGCACGCTGCCCCCCGTGCATGCGATGCGGATGCGGTCCGGTGCCGGTGCCGGTGCCGGTGCGCGCCTCCTCCTCTTCCTTCTCTCCGCGCCGCTCCCAGTCCCCGGTCTGGGTCTCGTGAGCCCCGCACCGCCGCTCCTGTCGCCGATCCGGATTTAGGACGCGTTCTTTAATCACGCCGCATCTGACTGATTTAATATTAATTAAGTACTGCTAGTAGTATAAGCTGATAGCTGACTGATCAATAAAGCGCCGTCCGTCTCGAGCCGGGATTGGGAGCTTTGGATTAGCATCTGCCCGGAGCGGCATCGTGATGATCATCCGCGCGCTTAACTTATTGCTGCTCGCGCGGACGCCGGTGCCACCGCTTTGTTTATGCCTGCTGGCCCTGTCATTTGAGCCCTAGTTTTTGAGGACCTTGCTTTCTGCCTCTGGGGAGCAGACCGGTTTAGCAGCGCGGTCGCAGGCTTTGCTGTTTTTTTTATTTTTATTTTTATTTTTTTAATCGAAATCACGGCAGGGCCTCCCGCAAGGACCGTGTAGCTCCAGTCGTACTAGTAGACACATGCACGCGAGTTGTGGATGCCGAAAACCCTGAAAAGAATCTCCAAACAATTGCAGATTGGACTGCTGGCCGGGGTCGGCTTTCCCCGGTTCAAAATTGGGCTTTCCAACGTTGTGTTTTACGGTTAGGTCTTGTGCGTCCATCGGTTCATGCCTCCGCAGCCAGTAAAAAGCAAGCACTAGGCAAGTGCCGCAGGCGAACTCTCCAGCAAGCGTTGTCCAGCCTCACCAGAAACGTGACTAAACTAATCTCAACTCTCACCAGTCGCTGGGCGGCACCGGCACGGCAGCATTGGCCTTGCCATGCTCGGCTGCCCCTACGACGACACACCCAAAGCAGGAACTGATGCGGTGCTTTTTGCTGCCGTGCTGACTGCCTGATCCCGATTCGTGTCTCGCCCGGCAGGACCGCAGGAACGTGGCGCCCATGACCGCGCGCGAAAGGCGACCCGACCGTCACCCTGAGCGAGAGCTCCGCTTCAGCTCCGCCTCCATCGGGAGCACGGACGCACCACTGCTCCTACGTACGTCGCGCTCCTGTGCTCGCACAGTCGCACGTTGTTGTTGGGTAGGCCGGCCACGCGGAGCCGCGCACTGTGTGTCCCGCCGCGCCACCGCTGTCGCGTGCCGCCCTGCCCTCCTCCCCGCCAGCGCCGGCAGCGGTGCGCACTGTGCCGGCCGGACGGACGTTGCCGGGCCTGACTAGCGTACCCGGGGCCTCGGTGTCGGGCGGAAACGGAGCCGAGTCGTGGCGAGCCGGGCGGAGCACGCAAGCAACAACAGCGGCCGGTACAGTACACTACACAATCAGTACTGAAGTGGGCGCGAGCACGCGTCGCGCTGGATCCGACGGATTTGACCAGTGCGGGAAGCCGACGCGTCTCCTCCGTCTTCCGTCTGCGCTCGTCGTGGCGTGGCGTCCACCACTCGCAAGCGGCAAAAGCCCGCGCGCGTTTTAATGCGGCGCGTCCGTTCGATCAAATCGATCGTCACGTACCGTGGCCTTTGACTTGCGGCATCCGCACGCTTGCAAGCGTAACGGTACGTACGTATACGTCACGTACCCTCTACGGTTGGGTGGCGTTGAGATCACCGGCCAGGTTTAAATTCCTGTGCGTACCGGTAGGGGTGCCAAAACCGGCACGGGAAACTGCCTCGTCTGTGAATGCTCGGATGGAGCGGAGCTTTGGGCATGCACGTTCAGCTTGGCTTTGCCGCCCTGTAGCGTCCCCCCTACTTTTGCCTTTATGTTTTGGGGCGCCTTTTTCTTTATTTTTCTCGTCTGATAAACGATACTACTAAAATATTTGCTTCGGTCACGGTCTCGCCTCGGTCATGGTCGTACCGGATCCACTTGATTAAAAAAGAGAGGCTCCTCCAACCTGGCGCCGCTGCACGTGTGGTGTCTGGCCATCTTTTTCTCTCCTCGGCGTTTCAAGAGTTGGGGGGAAGGCTCTTCTTGGGCTACCGTCCGTCGTCCCGGCTCCGTCAGGCTAAACGCTGACTGTCAGAACAAGCGCGGTAGAAACCATTGAAAGCGAGATACGGAAAATCCACAGCAGCCAGGCCTGTCAAATTCTGCTTGACGCTCTTGCAGGGGTGAGTTTGTTGTTAGGGTCTTGTTTAGTTCCAAAAAATTTTGCAAAATTGATACTGTAGCACTTTCGTTTGTATTTGACAAAATTTGTCCAATCATAGACTAACTAGGCTTAAAAGATTCGTCTCGTCAATTTCGACCAAATTGTGCAATTAATTTTTATTTTCATCTATATTTAATACTCCATGCATGCGTTTAAAGATTCGATGTGACGGGAAATCTAAAAAATTTTGCAAAATTTTTTAGGAACTAAACAAGGCCAGGTTTGAAATCGCTCAGCATTTGGCAGTTGACACCCGTAGTAACAAGTCTGAGTACTGGTACGTCTTCAAGGGCAAAATGGGCAACAGACTGCACGCGCCGTCCGATGTAAGCGTAGCGTACCAAACGTGCTGGTCGCGGGCCACGAGGGGGGTTCAGCCGTACCTCTGCCAATGCGGTCACGGTGACCGGTGATATCAGCCAGAGCACGCACGTGCTGCCCGCGTGCCGAGAGAGGACTACGCTGCGCGCGCCACGCCGTCGTACACAGTACGCACGCTCTTCTGATCGTCTCGTCTGGTCTTGCTGCTCCTTTGCTCTTGGCCGCTTCACCTTCACGTTCACCCGCCATTAGAGAGGAAAAAAAAGGAATTGGCTGGTTTAGTTTTTATTTTTTTAAAAGATTTTACATTACATTTAGACACATGTATAAAGTATTAAATATTAGATAAAAATAACTAATTTACAAGACAAATTTTTTATACCTAATTAGTACGTAATTAAATAATAATTAATAAATACAAATAGAAGTGCTATACTAACGGATCTAATTTTTTGGCAAACTAAAAGAGGAATTGAAAAACGCAGACCCGTTTCTTCGGAATAGAACCAGAAGGTCACATCAGGTTAAAGTTAAAGGGCCACCACGCAAATATACATGCCGCCATTTTCTGCAAGATTCTACAACTACTGCATGTGGTACGCCTACAGTACATCTTGTGCTCCATAGCTTTTTCTTTGGTCTTTGCTTCGGGCATAGACGAATTTCCCGTTTCTGTCAGTAGAATGAGAAAAAATGAAGGACAATTTTGAATTCGAGAAAAAACGATTTGAAAGAAAAAAACAAAGGGAGGACAGGGTGTGTGCAGGGAGGCCCACCCCACACGAAGTGTCAGTGAGTGTGCAAAGGAAGGCGCTGGTCCCCACATTTCCATCCAATCCCCCTCACTCCTCACCTCTGCCCTCAAACACACAAAGGCTAGTTCTATTTTTTTGCAAAATGAATATTAATATTTTTATTTTTCATAAATATTATCTAATTATAGAATAATTAAAATTTAAAAATCCGTCTGTAAATTATATGCAAACTATATAATTAATTATTTTTTACTTAGTGTTATATATATATATATATATATGCTGTAAGATTTGATGTGACGAGAAATCTTAAAAATTTTATAATTTTTTTAAGAACTAAACACGGTCAAAATTAAAACAACTCCCATCTGGATATTCTTGCTGTCTCTCTCTTCGCCCCTCTCTCTCTCTTCTTCTCCAGTCCACCCAGGCCTTATTTAGTTACAAAATATTTTGCAAAATCGACACTGTAGCTTTTTTGTTTGTATTTGACAAATATTGTCCAATCATGGACTACCTAGGCTCAAAAGCTTCGTCTCGTCAATTTCGACCAAACGGTGCAATTAGTTGTTTTTTGGTTTATATTTAATACTTCATATATGTGTCTAAAGATTCGATGTGACGGAGAATTAAAAAATTTTGCAAAATATTTCGGGAACTAAACAAGGCCCCACTATAGCTCGGGGAGTGGACTAGATCTCAAATTCTCCCACAGTTTCCCACTCCCCGTCTCCCCCATCCCCCCCGCCCCCGCCGTCTTCCCCTACTTCTCCCCCATCAGATCTTCCCCATATCTCTGTGCTGCATCACTCGCCGCAATCCACTCCCAATCCAAAACCCGAAAGCTCTCCGCTCCGCCTCCCTGTTCGCTCGTCCGCCTTTTGACTCTATCTCCTAGCTAGCTGCTGTTGCGGAGCAACCCACAATTCCAAGAAAAGCAAACTGGTCAAGAAAGAGTGGAAGAAAGGAGGATGGTGATGATGATGGCGATAAGTCACCCCATGATTCGCCCCATCATTCCGTCGCCTCCGAGGCCTGCGCGCTGCTAAAAGGGCCTCGCCGTCTGTCGTCGTCGTCGTCGTCGTCGTCGTGTGCGTGGGCGGGGACTCAGTCGCTGCGCCGCCACAATGCCGCAGTACCAGGAGCTGCCCTGCGGCGGGCAGGTGCTCGACATCGACACGGCGCTCAAGGATGGCATCCTCGGGGGCGCGCTGGAGCCCGTGGATGCGGCGGCGGGCGACGCCGGGAAGCAGCCTCTGGAGCTGCGCAAGATGATGGACGAGCTGGACGCGGCCGGGGACGGCGGCGGCGACGAGGCGGTGCCGGCGGTCTTCATCTGCCCGATCTCGCTCGAGCCCATGGTGGATCCGGTGACGCTCTGCACGGGGCAGACCTACGAGCGGGCCAACATCTCGCGGTGGCTCGCCCTGGGCCACCGGACCTGCCCAACCACGATGCAGGAACTCTGGGACGACGCGCTCACCCCCAACGCCACTCTCCGACAGCTCATCGCCGCCTGGTTCTCCCGCCGGTACACGCGGTTCAAGAAGCGCTCCGCGGACTTCCACGGCCGCGCCGCTGACCTCGTCCACAGCCTCCGGGGCACGGCGGTGCCCAGGCGGCAGCCCCTCAAGGGCCAGGCCCGCGTCGCGGCGCTGCGGGAGCTGCGCACCCTCGCCACCACCCACCAATCCGTCACCAAGGCCATCGCCGAGGCCGGCGGCGTGGCCCTGTTGACATCGTTGCTCGGCCCCTTCACGTCCCACGCCGTGGGGACCGAGGCGGTCGCCATTCTTGTCAGCGGGGTGCCGCTTGACGTTGACGCCAAGGCCGCGCTCATGCAGCCGGCGAAGGTGTCGCTCGTGGTCGACATGCTCAACGAGGGCGCGGCGGAAACCAAGATCAACTGTGTCCGCCTCATCCGCATCCTCATGGATGAGAGGGGTTTCCGGCCGGAGACGGTGGCGAGCCTGAGCCTCTTGGTTGGTGTCATGCGCCTCATCCGGGACAAGCGGCATCCTGATGGTGTGGTGGCTGGGCTCGAGCTGCTGAATTCGATCTGTGCGGTGCACAGGCCAGCGAGAAGCATGATTGTTAGCATTGGTGCGGTGCCGCAGCTGGTGGAATTGTTGCCGGAGCTAGCAACGGAGTGTGTCGAGCCAGCCTTGGACATCTTAGATGCCCTGTCTGCGGTTCCAGAGGGGAGGGTGGCGCTTAAGGATTGTCCACGGACGATACCCAATGCTGTCCGCTTGCTGATGAGAGTTTCGGAGGCATGCACGCGACGGGCGCTGTCGATGCTGTGGACGGTGTGTCGGATGGCTCCTGAAGAGTGTGCTCCTGCTGCCGTGGAGGCGGGGTTGGCCGCGAAGCTGCTTCTTGTCATCCAAAGTGGTTGTGCACCGGAGCTGAAGCAGAAAGCATCTGAGCTGCTCAAGCTGTGCCGCCTCAACTACACTGACACCCTCTTCATCTCCAAGTGCAAACTCACAAGGACAATTCAGTGAGGAGATGCAAATGATGCTGCTCTGATGTCATTTGATTCGATGATGCGTGGTTTGTCGATTGACCTTGCTGAGTTCAGAGTTCCAAGGAAATGGAATTGCCAAATTGACGAATGGTAATGAGCATGTATAGATAAACTTGCAGATTTCGCTCTTTCATCTCATCTGAAGAGATTAGGATGGTTGAGCAGATGGTGAGGCTGGTGATTACCATAACAATTTGTGGGAAGACAAGAAGCAATGCAGCATAGTTACTGGCAAGTTAGATGGCAAGCAGGCGGGTGTACATGCAAATTGATGTGAATTTGATCAGCTCAATAAACACCTGAGGCTGGGTGGTAAGTACAGCCAGTTTTGCCATTAGGAGTAGCTAGCATTAAGCAAAACCAGCAAATCTAGATTTTTGGCAATGTGGGTATGTCAGGGCTGTAGATGTTGTTCCCGTCCTTGTAATTACACAGTACTGTTGCTTCTACACTGGAATATACATTGCCATTGCTTGGGGAATTTTTTTTGAATTGTCCATCTTGATCGACTACTGCCTGGTCAAATTGGGGAAATGTGCTCTTTCCCTGTAGCGCATGCTAAAGAGCTCGATGCTGCGTTACTACTGCTAAAGTTGAGACTCTGTACTGCTTGAGCCAGAGTTCTCATTTCTCAATGTTGTCACCTCCTGGAGTTTCAGCATCTGATTTAATTTAGCAATTATCTGATTGTGTGGGACTTCTGTTTTAGTAGTTAATACTGCCGTTCCTGCATGCCGAGCACTCTTGTAAGATAGCATCAGAGTCCTAGGGTTTAAATTCTGGATGCCAACTGATGAACTGAAGTTTGGGTCATTCATAGGAAATTCGTCTGTTACATCTCATGTTTTCTTGACCTGTGGATGCAGGATCCATTCCCTTGTACTACTCGCATTCTACCTGCATCCTGGGAAAGCTGGTCTTATATATCACATCAGTCATCAGGCGATCCACCATCAAGATGTCTGTATTTTCCCTGATGCTTTTCCACTCCCTAGTCAGCGAGATAAAGCCACGGGGGCAGTAGAGCCTACTAGGGCCGTCCATGATTAATCGGAACGTCAGGCTTTTGCTTTACACGGCCAAAACTTTGCAAAGCAACTGGGGATCAGACTTCACACCATCAGAGTGGCGCTGCTGTCTCGCCGCTGGCGCAGCTGTAGGCGGGGGTGCGGGGCTAGCTAGCTTAGCTGGTGGTGATTGCTAGTAGTAGCAGTAGCCGCCACCGGCGTACAGTAGCGAATGAAACGAACGAAGCAGCCGTCGCCGTCGTCGTCGCGTCCTGCTTTCTGAAATCCACGACGCGACGTCTCCGTGTCCGACACGAGCGCACACGCCACACGGCCACACCCCCCGCGCGCACGTACAAGCTGTCCCTTTTCTCGCGCACACGCCGCCAGCTTAGGACGACGTGCGCGGGTGAGTGAAAGAGGCCGGCCGGCCTCGCCGCCTCGGGCGCGCGGGGCGTGGCCATGGCCGTGGGCGGGCAGCCAACCATGTGGCGGGGGCAGCTTTGGGGGGTTGGGAGGTGAGTGATACACACACTGTCGATGGAGGTTGGCAGCGCTGGAGCTGGAGCAGGACCACGAGCGTGCGCCGATCGGGCTATTGATTGGCACGTTTGTGGGGTGCCGGACTCGATGTGCCGAGGCAGGCGCGCGAGGCGAGTACAATCTGGACGGGCACGGACCGACGGGTCTCGGGTGTAGTTGGAGCCCTTACACTTGCAAAGCATGCACTAGCCCAGTGGTTCTGATGAGGAAACAACAAAAGTGTTTGGTCAATCGCGTCTCGGTGGAGTTTGGATGGAGGGCTGGAATGCATCGATCCATCCAAGTACATGCAACATTATCTGCGCGAGCCACTACAACTGAAAACGTGCTATTGGTTGCGTGGTCTTTCTCGCCTTCTCGTCCCCATGCCGTGCTAGTGTGGCGCTAGTGCAGTAGTGCTACGGCTACTGCCGAGCCCCGACCTGGTGAATGGAATGCGTTCTGCGTTGGCCAGGGTGTGTGCCTGTGCCTGTGACGACGCGAGGAGGAGAGGGACCCCATCGGCCCCCCTGCACCGGTTCCTGCTGCTGCATCACTAACGGCGGATGCTCCATGTGCAATCAATACTGGAGTGTTCAGAGCAAAATCTCTGGATACTGGCTGGCTCTGGAGAAAAGATGGTGTTTTGAAAAATTTTGATCCTCTACCCGGCACTGGCGCCTCTCCCATGAGCCCATGCCTTTATAGCTTTGTTACCGCAAAAGGGAAGAAAAGAGCTCACGGGGAAGCTGGCTGAAACCCAGCCGCCCCGCGCATCGTCGAGCTGTTACCACGCACAGGATCAGGTGATCGCTGAACGTCGCGTGGACGGCGAAAACACCCAACCGCGCGCATTCTCTTGACGCCCTTGACGACCTCAAGTAAAGCGACACATACAAAACAAGCCAGGAATACGCACGCTTGCTTGAAGTAGAACGTACGTATCATGGCATATACGGTATACGTCAGGGGGAAGATGCCGGCCGGACGGGCCGGTCGGTGGATAAAGCGTGGACGCCTCGTGTCGTGTATCTTTTGCGTAGGGCTTGAGCCTCGTGCTTCCACGGGCTGAGGGGCCAGCTCAGCCGCATGCAGCCGGCCGGCGCGCGCCAGAGCACAGGTACAGCGCCAGCCGGCGGCCCGCAGGCCGATCGATCGGTCGACGGCTCGACGCAGCGAGGGTGCCTGCACTGCATGTAGCGGCGTTGCAGAGGATGATGAGAGGCGCAATGATCATGCACTCCTGTGCCTGCCCGTGGACTTTCGTGTCCAGCAGAGCCGAATCATTTCCTGGGCTCGAGCGTATGCGCGCCTGGCCGACTGTCAACCTCGTTTCGTCGTTGGTTGATGCGAGTTGTCACTCATGGGTCACGGCTGCCGGGCCTGAGCTCATCTGAATTCTCTGAGAACTGATGGCTCTGGCGCACGGTCCGCTTTGCCTAGTCCAATCGATGTGGATGTACTAGTCTTGGCGTTAATTTAGGCCCTGTTTAGTTCCCCACCCAAAATTTTTGGGTCCATTCCGTCGAATCTTTGGATACATGCATGAAATATTAAATGTACATAAAAAAATAAATTAATTACACAGTTTGATTGGAAAATGTGAGACGAATCTTTTAAGCCTAGTTACTCCATAATTAGCCTTAAGTGCTACAGTAACTCGCATGTGCTAATGATAGATTAATTATGCTTAATAGATTTGTCTTGTAGTTTTCTGACGAGCTATGTAATTTGTTTTTTTATTAGTTTCTAAAAACCTCTCCCGACATCCTTACGACACATCCGATGTGACACCCAAAAAATTTTCATGTCTAATCTAAACAGGGCCTTACGAAAAACACTTGTCACAGTCTCAATACAGTACTAACGAATTGGCGGGTTTTCTTTAACCACACCCGCACATTTGTCAATACTCCGTATGTAACACCTTCGTCGGGTTGTGCTTTGACCTCATGGCCGGCCGATTGCCAGGTGTGCTTTGAGCCTTCTGATCGCTCTGGCGCACAGCCGTGTTTGTATAGCGATATATACGCCGCTGGAGGCCAGTACAATATCCCTCAAAGCCTCAAACAACCACCACCTGCACAAACAAGATCCCAGATTTCCCTCACAAATACGCTGGAGGAGGCGATGCCATGCGGTAAATGCCACTGCCGGCCGTGTTCCTCCGCGACGCCATTAACTTCGCAGCGTGAGGGGCTGCGCTGCACGCGACAATTTACTGTACTTGCCAACACCGGCGATCGTGTATTGTATTGGTCAGTACCTGGTACGGATACGCGGTGGCGCTGGCACTGGCGCCGCCGTCGTCGTCTAGCACTAGCGGTAGCAGGCACCATCAGGCAGGCAGCAGGAGGGCAGAGAGTACTGGGACCGTCTCCCTCCGGACCAGTCCCTGCGTCCGGGTGGAACATGATCAATTGATCATAGACTAGTCTTCCTTCTAGGAGCGTCATTTCAAGGACAGTTGCGTTTTCACAATTGCAAAAACTTTCTAAAAACCGCTATGGCTGCACATTTTCCTATCGTTCTGGGAATATGACTGCTAGCAGCCCTGGGCGGCTGGGCCCGTGCCCGCGCTGCAGGACAGGAGATGAGACCGACCCCCAACGGGGACGAGGGTGGGGCACGCCGCCCGTCAGCGCACCTGCGGCTGCCCCCACGGCCAGCGGCAGCGGGACATGGCCGGTGTTTATTGACCCGCGCTCTGAAACAAAGCTCGCCAGTTTGGCGTCCAGATCGCGCGCAGACCTGGGCCGCCCCCACCCGTCCGTCGGACGGTCGGAGCCGGCTTGGCTGCACGCAGCGTTCGACGCGGCACTGGCCACTGCGAGCGGCAGCGCGGCACGCCGGCCACGGCGAAAGGGAGCCACGGTTCTGTCTGTACGTCCATGCGGTTGCTCGCTTTCTGGTTTCGCTGTCCGCCCTCGCCGTGGGACCGAACTAACGGTGTTCACGTCGCCGGTAGGAGTGAGAGGTGATCAGTTCCTCGCCCCGTGTGTACCCCGACATGCGTACATCACCACCCGGTGCCGCGGAATCAAACGAGCTACCAAATCACTGAGAGGCGATCTTTGCCACGGAGTAGCAGTGGCACCCAAAGGCAGCATCCTATCTGGCAATAAAAATGTGTTTGCACAAGGGTTTCAGCTTTCATGACTTCTTCGTCTCATTGAATGTGTACATGTACAGTACATTGAATTCTCTCGAGTACCTTCACCTCCATAAATGTGTAATTCCAGATCCGACATTTAAGGTGTAGTACAAGCAGGAACCATAAGGGCTTCACTTTAAACACAGGATGATGGATGGAACAGAAACTACAAGCAGCTGCATTTCCACTATACATCAAGAGGCCAACAAAAAAAAGTTGGAAGCAAAACTGAACAAGAAGCCCCATGAGAAGCCAGATCTATAGGTGAAAGTTTAAGCCATGTGATTCTCTCTTCAAATATAAGTACTGCTACTGTTGCTAGTGGCCGTTGGTCTATGTAGCTCTACCTAGACTGCTTCATTATCCCAGTAGTTCCTCAGCTGTGACATATGGAGGAGTAGCCCGTCGCGGCCTAATCCGGTAACACTGCTTGTCATGATCCATGGTGGTGGATCTGGATAAAGCCCACTGATAGTTTCCTGGAACTGCTTGATGTTCTCATCAGGCCGCCCTCCTTTACCCTTCTTTACTTTGTCGCACTTGGTGAACACAAATGTCAATCCAATCTGAAACAACAACACAGATTTTTTTTAACAGAAGCAACATAGATATAGTGAGAATGCAGTTAGAGAGATGCACAATAGACATATGTAGCATCAACACACACAAAATAAGTTAGTTCAAAAAAGTACACCAATATCAGATGCAATAATATTATCAGTTCAACTGCATACTGCCTTACATTGTTACGGCCGAGCCAGTTAGCACAGTCTAGATCAATTTTCTGAGGTGGGATACTGGCATCAATAAGGAGAAGTACGCCAACCAAGGTATCTCTGTTCAAGAAGTAACCCTTGGTAAATGAAGACCAGTCCATTCGAGCTGATTGGGATGCAGCTGCAAACCTACATGTAGGAAGATTGTCATGTTCGCTACATAGGTCAGATGAGAACCAGCAGTATCTTGAAAGTTATATAAAATAAATAGTATGTTGAAATAGTTTATACTACACCATTAGAACAAACAAACAATCTTAAAAACAGGGTGTGGAAAAAGGAAACAGAGGTCGCTTAGTGTCTGTAAAACATTGAGGTCGCTTAGTGTCTGTAAAACATTCTTGTTTCATGCTGGAGGCAGAGGCATTTGTTACAACATTATCAAGAGTCAAGACACCAGCAAATGAAATCAGGAATTCTATCTAAAGGGAAAATACAAGTGATGCAAGTGGAGCTTGTGCCCTATGCCCCTATCCAGTGGCATGAAAAAAAAAAGACATAGAAATGGCCTTCCAGAACTGTTTATGTCACTTTGTTTTCATACCAGAAGTTAGAACCTGGTTGGATTGCATCCACTGTTCTATTGCCATGTTAATTTATCATAGTAAAACAAGCACAGGGAATGCTACTTGCATGAACAGCAGCTGTATACAAAGGTTCTAGACTGCCACAAATGAATACTACCTCCATCGTAAAAAGAATGTTATTCTGGCTATGGAACTGGATGAGTGTGACAAAGGTAACACATCAGCAGGATTAAATTCCTAATCAACATACGTAAAAGAGAGAAAACAACAAAAGATGTTCCCATTCTGGAACATAGCATTTCAAGCACTAGTGAACAAGTTGGCTTTCTAATTTGGGACCAACAAGAATACCTTAGCGTGATAAAAAATAGTAAACATACCCATAACCAGGCAAATCCACAAGGTACCAACTCTTATTAACCAAAAAGTGATTGATTGTCTGTGTCTTCCCTGCAGAACATATGATGATGTTAGTACCCATGACCATACATAAGAAATGTGCATTTTAAAATAAAGAAATATGGCATGCCAAGTTTGCCTGCCAGAGTAAATTTATTAAGTTTGATATACAAAGGAGGTTTTCATATTACAGAAACAGTTAGGCCTATGCATGGGTGGGTTGGATAAAATTGGATCGGGTGGGTTAATTAGTTCTACGGGTACTTGCAAACAACGCTGTATTAGAAGAAACTGGAGTACTGGATGACGTTGTGCATGCTCCATGCCGATTTGGGCATGCTGCTAGGCTTCATCACCACCAGTCGCAGCACGCGCTGGACACTAGTCGCGCTCCTGCAAGTCACGCCGCGCCGCTGCTGTAGGACGGCACCATGTGCACACAAGCTTCCAGATCGTGCAGCACGCCACCGGCAGCAGCTGCTGCGAGCTCCTCCAACGCAAGACGAGGACAAAATCCTACAGCATCTGCAGGCTGAAGCTAAGAGTCCACAACAAAGCACCAAATGTTGGTCCATAGTCTATACAACGGCGGCATTGTCTGAACTCTGAAGAAGTTAATCCATCGGTCTAATGGGTAGTATCCATATCCACCCAACCCAGATGTTAATCTCTCTCATGGTTTAGGGTTGCTTTTGGGGTGGGTGGATTGGGTGGATTACATAACCCATGCACAGGGCTACAAACAGTAGATTCGAAGTTGGTGAACACAAAATAAAGTCTAAATTTGAAGAGAAACTCTATAGCAAACAAATAAAATATGCTAGTTGTAAATCAAATCACTGTTACCGAAGGATGCACGAGATCAATATTTAGGATGGAAGAAATATCAAAGGAGCACTTATAAAGTCAGCAAAAGAAATAAACTGAGGTTTGATGTCCAACACAATAATAAAATCTTGGACCATGGCCAGTACAAGTTATTGGCTGGTAAAATTTAATTCAACAGTTACATAACTGGTACCACTAATACCCAGAATGATTTGTGGAAATGAAGTGTTATCCGCTATACTTTGAATTTGATCAGGTTCTAAATCCTTACTAGAGTAGCCTGCCTGTCCAATACAATTGCCACGCTGGGTACTATTAATTCATTTAAATTCCAAATTCTACTTTTGAATTTATATATTTCCTAGCTGGGGTTTATTCTCCCAGTGTCCACTGGGAAACCTGACTGGCGCTGGGATCTGTAAAGACTGTAACTCTAACCAGAATATCTCCTCAAGCCCCAGAACCAAGGGGGAGTGGGGTTACTTAATGCGATCTAGAGCGCCATAACGACATTGCAGTAGCATAAAACTCCCTGATAAGCTAATTCAGGGCCAATCAGGGAATCGATAAACTAAGGGCACTTTCAAGAAAGCAGAAGAACAAAGCTTAAAATTTCTTCTTCTGTATCACCAGGCTTTTTGGAGGTGAGCGCGGCTTCCTTGCGGCGGGTGAGGGCGTTGATGAGCGAGGATTTGCCAACGTTGGAACGGCCGAGGACGGCGAACTCGGGTCGGTCGTCCTTGGGGCAGTCCCGCGCACGCGCACTGCTCTTGACGAACTCAGCCTCCTTCACCCTCGCGTCCCCAGCGTAGGGCCCGACCACAATGTTCGACCCCGGTATGACCATGTCCGCGGCCACCGTCGCGTCCCGCTCCACCCCGGGCGGAAGAAACAGCGCCGTCTTCACGATCCCCATAGGCGGCGGCACGGCCTTCCTGGCGTTCTTGCGCGTGACCGCCGGAACCGGCGCTGGCGCTGGCGCTGCATCCTTGGGGGAGGCTGTTCCCGCCTCTGCAGAAGCTGAGAACGTGCGACGGGAGGGGACACGGGCGCTGGTGAGCGGCGGCGGCGCGACGGCTCGGAAGAGGGAGGGGCGCGGGCGGAGGAGCATAGCAAGCTGGAGGCTGGAGCGTGCGCAGGGGCGTTGTTCGACGGAGTGGCGGATGAGGACTCGCGGGTGGCTGCAGCTGCAGCCGGCCAGCAGCGTGCCGTCTACCGTGGGCTCTGCTGTTCCATTAGGTATTCGGGGAATTGGGCCCAACGGTAGGACAAATAGTTGGGCCGTAGGAGAAATCTACTTGAACTTCCTCTACAGTCGAAAAATCGGTTTTCCAAAGGAACCAATCCACTTTAGGTCCCTCAACTTTCGCAAAAGTCTGTTTTTCATCCCTAAACTTTAAAACTGAATAAAATACATCCCTCAATTTTTGAAACCATGCATATTACATCCCTAACATGGTTATGAGCGGTTTTGAAGGCAGTTTTGTCTTTTTTCATTTTTATTTATTTTGGCTGAATATTTGTAAAATTATAGTAAATCACATAAAATTCATAAAATAGTAAATCTGGTTTTGTTGGACTCCAGATAAGTAGATCTACATAGTGAACATGTAATATAGTATTCTTTCGTACAAATTTTTTATTGTAGCTTTAGATCTGTGTTTTTCTATAATTAATTAGAATAATTCATAGCTACAGTTTTGTATGGTCCGATTGTGGTGAATTTTTTATGTTAGACTAATTATTATATGTTTAAACTATGGTAAAAGTTTCATACTCATTAGATCATGTATAACTTAGTTATAGATTATTATAATTTAACAAGCATAAACCTAAATAAATCTATAACTCAGTAATACATGATTCAGTGAGTATAAAATTTTTACTATAACTCAAACATAGAATAATTAGCTCACCATATAAATTTCATCACAATTAGACCATAGAAAATGTAGCTATAATTAGTCTAATTAATTACAGAGAAACATAGATCTAAAGATGCATAAAAAAATTGTACTAGAACATACTATATTATATAGTCAATGCGTAGATCTACTGATCTGAATTCCAACAAAATTGAGTTTTCTATTTTATGATTTTTTATGTGATTTACTGTGATTTTTCAAAAAAAAATCAGCCAAAATAAATAAAAAGAAAAAGGTAAAACCGCTTTCAAAACCAAGTCAAGGATGTAATGTGCACGGTTTTAAAAGTTGAGGGATGTATTTTGTCCGGTTTTAGAGTTCAGGGATGAAAATCAGACTTTCGCGAAAGTCAAGGACCTAGTGTAGACTTTTTCCTTTTCCAAAAGCTGTCCAAGTTTTGCTCTCATGATGATTTCAAAATCGGTTTCTGGCCGATGTAGTGCCATGTCGGTCATGAGAGAAGTAAGTTGACTACGTTGAAAATTCAAAGGGACCAATTATATTTTTTTTTCAAAAAATAAAAATTAATTGTAGAAAATATGCAGTTAATTCCTAAAACACGATCTAATCTAAGAAAATTCATAGAAAATTTACTTTAGCTAGAAAATATAACACCAGTTTACGGGGTGGGCCGTCCGGGGCGGGCGGTTTCTTCTGCCGGCGACAACTATATCCTTGTTCCCTAATTTGAATCTCCATATGAATTTATCTGGATGTAATTAGATGTGGTTTTTGGTTGGAAAAAGAGTGAATCATTTTCTCGATTCGGCTTAAATATATGGCCCAACTCGAGTCCGAGTCGATCAGAATTAAGCCCAACATGATTTTTGACCAATTTTAAGCCGAAAACCAAGTTAATTGTTGAGCTGAACGAAAATCAAAGTGGCAAAAAATTGCCTTTTTTATTATTAGGATAGGAATATATTTATTATAGTAGACCTAAGGTGTGGCTGAATGTTTGTAACTTCTTCTCATCGTTCTTATATGTAATATAAAGGATATAAAACAACAGGTACCTATATATCTTAAAGTTTTTTTCTTGAACCATTGTTGTTTGAGTCACTATAAACAATAAAACTTAGATATTGAATAGTTGACGGAGCCCCAACAAATGCCTAAGACGGTCTCCAACAGCCACCCCAAAATGCAAAATACATCGCGAACAGTGTTTTGCCTCACCAAATCCATGCTCCAACGGAAGACCCAAATGAACTACCCATTATACGTAGCAGCCGAGAGGAAACGCAAATATGCGTCTTCCGGAGAGGCGACGCAAACTCTGCGCAGATGAGGATGACACCGGTGGTCGTGGCCATCGCGGAGGCGCTGCTCGATGGCGAGGACGAGAGTGGCTCGGTTCGTCGATGAAGGAGCTCTGCATCACGGACTTGGTCGCGCCGCGACCATGGTGAGGACAAAGGATATGGTGCCATTGCGTACCGAGGGGCGCCCTCCCCTTCTTCCTCCTCACTTGTCGAGCGCGGACGCCAAGGTGGGGCGCCCTCCCCTTCTTCCTCCTTGCAGGCCGGGCACGGACGCCAAGGTGGGGCGCCCTCCCCTTCTTCCTCCTCGCATGCCAGGCACGAACGCCAAGGTGGGGCGCCCTCCCCTTCTTCCTCCTTACTGGCTGGGCGCGGACGCCAAGGTGGGGCGCCCTCTGAAAGCCCTAGTTTGGTTTTGGATAATTGATGAAACCCTAGTACTAACCTCTATGCTAAGTGTGTAGACATAATGAGGTTGGTACATGCCAAGTGTTGGAGCAAGAGATGATCATGGTGATGACCACAAGGTGATCAAGTGCTCAACTTGGAAAAGAAGAAAGAGAAAAACAAAACCCTATGGAGATCAAGGCAAAGGTATTGCTTAGGGTTTTGGTTTTGGTGACCAAGACACCATAGAGGGTGTGATCACATTTAGGATAGATGGTCGTACTATAAAGAGGGGAATTCTTTGGCTAAGCGGTTATCAAGTGCCACTAGGTGTCATTGTTTAGGTGCATGCATTTAGAACCTAGTGAGCTAAGAAAATGTTTGTGAAAAATGCTAACACACGTGCACTTGTTGGTTTACACGTTGTGGTGTTGGCACACTTTGAGAAGGAGGTGGAGTTTGAAGGGTAGAGAGAGGATGGGTTCTATTGCGCCGGTGCCATGGAGTTTGATTCGGCGCTTTTCGAGAAAATGAAGTGCATATTTTCTATTGCGCCGGTGGGAAATTTGGAGAAGTCGCGGGAGTGTTTCTCGCTGAGAAAACACTCACCGGACGCTGGTTTCTGGAGCACCGAACGCTGCGTCTAAGCGTTCGGTGCAGAAGTGCCTGGCACAGCTAGGGTAAGGCATCGGACGACAGGCACCGGACGCAGGCCTGTGCGTCCGGTGGTTAGCGTTCGGTGTGCGGGCGTTTTGCGACCCTCTCTGCGCATGGGTCTGGTGAGCACCGGACGCTACCGGTGCTTAGCGTCCGGTGACCCGCAGGTTTGCGGAACTCTCTGCGCATGAGTCCGGTGTGCTTGTGCACCGGAAACTTGCTCAGCGTCCGGGGCACTGCAGGTGACCGTTAGACTCTGACACGAGCGTTTCAAAGGTGACACGTGGCTGACTTTGGAGCACCAGACGCAGAGGTTGAGCGTCCGGTGCCAACTTGAGAGCGTCAGGTGACCCCGTATTTCGCCCAGTGAAAGAGCCAACGGCTCTATTTGTTTGAGGGGCTATATATACGTGTTTGGCTGGCTTGGGGCTCACTCTCTTGGCATTCTAACATACTTGACATCCTTGAGAGCCTAAGCAAACTCCTCCCACTCATCTCCTTCATAGATTAAACATCTTTGTGAGATTGGGAGTGATTCCAAGTGCATTTGCTTGAGTGATTGCATCTAGTGGCACTTGGGGATCGTTTTAGCTACGGTTTTCTTGTTACTCTTGGTGGTTGCCGCCACCTAGACAGCTTGGAGCAGCGGAGGAGGATTGGCACGAGTTGGTGATTGTTCGTGGCCATCTCCCGGTGATTGTGAGAGGTTTGTGCCTACCTCGGCGGAGTGCCAAAGGCAACATTAGTGGATTGCTCGTGTCATTGAGCTACCTCACTTGTGGGTAGGTTCTTGTGGTGTCCTAGTGAGGACGAGGTTCGTGCTACACCTCTTAGCCACCGAACCACCAAGTGTTGGTCGACACAACGGGGACGTAGCGTGCCGGCAAGCACGTGAAGCTCGGGAGAAAAATCGTTTGTCTCCATTGTGTTTGTTCATTGGATTTCTCCCGGTGATTGGACTTCATATTATTGTTTGGTTCATCCCCTCTACGCGGCGGTATAAAGTTCAAACCTTCTCTCTTACATTCCCGCAAACTAGAGTAGCTTACTTACTTGTATAAACTTTAAGTAGCTTTCTAGTGTAAGTAGTGACATAGCTCTTGTGTGCCTAGTGATTATATCAACTAGAATTGTTGGATAGGTGGCTTGCAAACACCCCTTTAGAGCTAGAGCAAAAAGCTTTGCTTTGTTATTTACTAACCTCTTGCTCTAGTGAGTTTGTAGATTTTTTAAATAGGCTATTCACCCCCCCTCTAGCCATATTAGGACCTTTCACCCTGCCCTTCTTCCTCATCGCAGGCGGCGGCGCGCTGCTCCTGGTGCCGCCGGGAGGGCAAGGCTGCGGTGGATCCGCGACGAGGAGCAGGGAGCAGAGTGAGGCGGAGTCTGAGGCAGTGGCGTGCGGCCAGCAAGGCGTGGCGGATCCGCGGCGGGCACAAATCGCGGACTTCGGCATAGCCTGTTGGAGAAGCCAAGTTTTGGGGAGGTGACCCTTTTTTGCGAATAAGGTGACCCTTTTATTGTGCATGACCCATATTATTGAATGGTTCTCTGATTTGGGTCTCTATTGTTGGAGATAGCCTAAAAACGATGGGCTCTGCTAGTGGACCCAGAAGCTGCAAACAAAGCAGGTTCTCACATTGCGCCCTATTGCCCTGTCACGTGGGCCGTGGCCTCCCTACTGCTCAATGGGCTTTGCAGCAATGGTAGGGTGGTCCAGCTGGGCTGCAAAAGTTGACGGCCTAAATAGGTTGTGCAGCAAGTGCGAAACCTGCCGTGTCTCACACTCTCACCACACTGGCCAATCGGCTAGCCGCAAACCCCAAGCCGCTGTCGGAATGAGATCCTCTGCAGTCAGTTAAATCAACTTCTCTCTATAGTCGAGCATCTGTGCCGTTCATTGCTGATCTAACCGTGAGCCCACGAAATGCTAAAATCTTGCAGGCCAATAGTCGGCCCATCTCAGACTCGTTCGTATGGTCATACCTGGACTCAGCATCAGCATCCCCTCCACGCCCGGCCGCACCGCAACGCTCGGAGTTCACCACCGCGAGATGACGGCTGGCCCGGCGCCCGACGTGGATGAGTTCGCCTTGCTGAGTCCGAGCTGGCGGAGCGAAGCGCGAGTGTCGTCGACAGAGGACCTGGCATCCAACGAGGGACCATAGCTGAAGATGATGGCCGCGCCCGGCGTCAATGGTGCGGACTCTGGCAGGGGCAACTTGGACGGTGACATGATAGAGTTGGTCGGCGACGAGGACATGATGCTCGTGCTGCTACAGAAGCACATGAAACCTTGTTGAACTCGTACATGACGAAATCATCATAGTCGTAGCCGGGCGTCGACGGTCGCGGCCATGGTAGCCTCCTCGTCATTGATCTCTAAAACGCCGCCAACACTGCTCACAGGAGGTCGTGGGACCATGGCACAACGCTGCTGTGCCTTCATCTTCTCTCTGGTGAACAGACTGTGTTCTTGTTGGGCCGAGCCCAGCTCGTGGAGGAGTCTGAATCTTGTTGCCGTCAGATTTCACTGGACGGCTCAGATGCTTGACTGCAGAGTAAAGTCGATTTAACCGACTGCAGAGGATCTCATTCCCCGCCGTCGCGTTGCCCCCTCCCATTGCCATGGCCTCCCCCGCGCGCCGCCTCTCCAGCATCTTCTCCTCGACCAAGCCACGCGCCCGACTACCCAAACCAGCACCCGAGCCCACGCAGCCTGCAAAAGCGCCAGTCGCCCAGGTGGGTGCTGTAACACCCCGACTTTTTCCCAATCTTAATGAACAAAATCATAAGTCTAAAAAAAAGAGAGAACCTAAAAACATGCAGTTTTAAATTTCTCTTTATCTCATGGCACTGACCAATCACCATATTAGTATAAAGATTAGGAATCACATGCTTGGTTATTTTGACAACAAAAAAAAATGTATATTACAGTATTATACAAGCTCATAGGAAGTAAGACAATGGCCAACCATATAAGGCTAAGCATAACTTAGTTTTTGTTTTGCCGTCAGACCCAATAATAGTATCACTTCACATAGCTCACTGAGATACCAAGACTAGCCAGAGCCAATCAGCACCTGTAGCTTATGGGCTTCATCATCTGGCTAATTACCCACATCACATATGAATTAACCTTTGCATAGCCTCCCTTGCAATAACACATTTCTACCTTTTCAATGACCACATAAGGGCCACAAAGATCCACAACGTAGCCTTGCAAGTCAGCATGGGCAACCACACCCAATTCACTTGGAGTACCAGCTGGAGTCTCCATCCCTATCATACGTACTGGTCAATCTACTGGAGCCATAACAGGTGGGGAGATATTTGTAATCGACGACCACCAAGGGTAAGGCGGAGTAGTACTACAGTAGGAATAGGGAGGGGAACAAATAAGAGGAGCCTGGGGAAAGCCAAGAACCAGACCAGTAGCCTAAGACTTCCTGAAGAGGAGAACAAAGTGAGAACCAGTCAAAAATCCAAAGGCACAAAACCATCCACGGTTTCTCCTACTAGTCATCACCAACAAGTCTCTTGTGACCACCAAATCATATACTAGTAGCCATAACCCAAGGAGTAGAGGAGTTGGAGGGGAGGACGGTCTAGCAGAGATCAGGAGAAGCAGTCGGTGGGCTAACCAAGCGCAAAACATGGTGTTGCACAAGTACAAGGATGCCACATCCATGTTCGTGTGCTTGCTGCCTCGGTCGAGCTCGTCCCCAAAACAAAGGTGAATTTCCAACACTAGTCGATTCCTCCTAAGCACACATCAGTAAAGAATGTGTACAACACAAACATACATCACTAATTCCTAGTGTCATCTCTCAGCCCACCATCTCAGAGAGGGGTCACAAATCACAGTAGCACAAGTAGAACTAGAGTATGATATTAACTTTAGAAGTAATACACTTAAGGAGGCAAGAGACATAGAAGGGGAGGGTGTACAGGAGCAGCTTAGGGTGTGTTTGGTTCATTTCTCCACCAAGCCTGGCTAGCAAAAATAGCCCAGGCTAGCTGTAGCCAGCATTAGTTATGCAACCAGCACTTGTTTGGTTGTTGTGTCTAAGCAAGCCTGGCCTAGCTAGATCTTGTTTGGTTATCAGACTAGTTCTAGTGCAGTCACCTCTTCTTTGCCATGGTGAGTTTACCTTCATCTTCTCCATCCGTCCAAGCACGAGCAAAGCTTGCTGCTGCCCAAAATACTCTATCCCCGAGTCACCAAATCCAAATCGCCACCACGAAACCACCCTCACTTGCCTAGATCCACCCTCGACCTGTTCTCATCCATCCCCAAGCTCCGACGGTCGTGCTGCTTCCTTCCCCCTGCGGAGGCTGGAGGGCGGCGGTCCGACGGCGGCATGGAGGGTTGCCCTGCCCTCTCCGGCCAGCCCCCTCCTCTCCGGTGGCCCCTTCTCTCTCTGCTACGACGGGTGGCTTCAGCTGCTGGCGCGGTCAACGGGCAGCAAGACAAGCTGCACCTCCATCTCCTGTGGTGGTCAAATCGAGCTCCCCTCCGGTGGCCCCTTCTCTCTGCTTCTTGCTCCTCTCCGACGCCCAAGAAGCTGCGTCCTCCATCTCGGTGTTGCGGCCGCGCGTGGACGCGTAACCCCAGATCGACGCGCAGTCCATGAGGTAGACGCTCCTCTTGCCGCAATCGGCCTCGGCGCTGGCGGCAGCGAGATCTAGCTTCTCGACCCCATGAAGAACGGCCGCTGGTCCCCTGCTCAACCGCGGCGCCGGAGATCCACCGCGAGAGTCAGCCACCAGGCACGCACCTGAGACGCGAGGAAGCAGTTCCACGAAGCCACCCAATTACCCCCGATCTGGCTTGCGGTAGCCTGGCTAGCAGGCCGAGCAGGCATCCAAACAAGCCCAACTTGTATTACATAAGCCTGGCTAGGCCCTAATACAGGGAACCAAACACACTCTTAGGAACTCAACTTGCTCACTGAACGGAGTCTCGGCACTGACCCGGAGCCACCAAACGGCCAAGCTGTAGACCTGGGCGCTGCCCACGGCCGGCGCCGGCGGCGCACAACCCTTTGTGCCTCAGCTAGCGCACGGGCAACCATGAGCCATGGTCACTACACCTGTCTAGCAGCAGAGAGAATCCCAAAATAGAGGACACTGGGATGCCAAATCGAAGGGGAAAAATAGCTAGATAACAACTGAACTCTTATGGGCTTTGATTTCTGGTAGTAGTCACTGCAGGGGATCCATCCATGGAGGTGGATTTGGTGCATCCACCTTGGGCGCCATGGCTGCTGGAGGGGAAATAGAAGCAGAGAGGGAGAGACGGGAGGTAGACCAGAGAGGCAGAGAGTGCGTGTACTGTGTGTGAGGACAGAGTGCGTGTATTGTTGGCCTTTGACCTGCTAGTGTTCAGTACTAGTACTAGTATAGGATACTATCTTGTTCAAGACTTCAAGTGTTACTCACGTGTAGACAAACAAGGTTATTAATAATATTAATTAACCAAGTGACCAACAAATTTTCAATCCACAATATATTTCGTCTAAATCATATTTGACAGTAGGTAAGACACATGGCTACGTATACTTGTACATGTTATGCTTTCCAAAATACCAATATGTTATATTATTATAATTACAGGGGACAATAAAACGTCGATGGACTTATGAAGTATACGAGTGGATCTGAGTGACATGCTAAAGGACAGGCAAGTCATGTAGATGACACATCAATTTTTTATAAAAAGAACTTAATTTCAAAATACTTGCATAAAAATATATTTTCTAAATTAAATTGGACATGATGATTACGATGGATAGTGACTACTGGATGATAAATAAGTATTCGATATAGAGGGAGCTCATGGAATGTGATGATGAATTAGGGTCGGTCAAGCTATCTCTATATCGACTATGAATATACAAGGACTCACCCTTCTCACTCATTATGTGGGCCGTATGAAATCGTATCGGCAAGTGAACTCGTTTGTGACGGGCCGAGTCCGGTACCCATGAATGTTGTTATATACTCCCTATGGTAAGTGAGGAGAGGGTTGGGTGATGAAATCCCCAATCAGGTGTCGATGAAGTACACCCAGGCGCATATATTAGCGCACGTGGATAGATGTGGATGTATATAATATACGGAAGTGGGGAAAGTCACGGTATCTTGACTATGAGTCATACCTAAGGAAGTGTGATGGAAAATTGGTCAAGATAATCATGGGTAAAGCGATACAAACCTGCGCAGGGTTAAAACCGTGAATTCACGTCATGTCTCTTGGTACGGAGGCTACGGGAGTCTATAGGAGGCTCTATCTCACTTATGGGTGATAATAGATTTCTTAACTTATTTTCTAAAATATGCAACTTTTTGATAAATGGTCTATGATGAAGAATGATATGATAAATGGCTAGGAATGCATTTCATTTGATTTATTATATGCTTGCTGAGTACTTTGTACTCACTCTTGCTATTAACCCCCCTCTTCAGATAAAAGAGATGAGATATGCCAAGCACATGACCTAAAGAAAGTCACGGAAGAAATACATGATACAGAAAAATCCCTATTATTATGTGAAGAGTTGTAATTATTCTTGTTTTAGGTAATATTTACTAATTGCCCTACTCCCTTAAATATAACACTTTTGTAAGGTCCTGACTTTTTTTTGTTGCAATGCTTTGATTAAGGTTATTACTTGAGGAGGCATCGCTTTGTGGAGTAATAATCTTTAAGCCGGCATTTTTACCTTGGTAGTGAAAATGCGGGGCGTTACAGGTGCGAAACCCGATGAGCGCCGTGAGTCCCGGAATCTCAACAAAATCCTGAAGCCATCTTCCGGGAGCGCAATCCGGACAAGCTGGTGTCCCGGTTCATCGCCAAATCGACCGCGTCTGAAAGCTTCCGCAACGAGCACCGCGTGTACGAGGTGGCCGTGGCCCGCCTCGCCTCCTTCGGCCGCCACGACGCCATTGCGGCCATCATCGACTCACAGAAGCCGTTCATCAAGGCGTCCAGCGTGGGCTTCGCTGCACGCCTCATTCGCCTTTGTGGCCGCGCCTCCATGCCGTCCCACGCCGCCGCGATCTTCCATGACCTTCCACCGAAGCACAAGTCTATCATGACCTTCAATGCCCTCCTCGCCACCTACGTCGACGCCAGCGATTTCGATGCACTCGCCATCGCGTTCCAGCAGATCTTGGCCTCACACCCCACCATTGTACCCACTGTATACTCTTACAGTATACTCATCAGTGCGCTGTGCCAGAAGCGGGAGCTCTCGGCCGCCCTCGATGTCATCACACTCATGGAGAAGCGCGGTGTTTCCCCTGATAACATCTTTTTCAACATTGTGCTCAATGGGTTTTACAGGAATGATAGCTTTGATGATGCCGAGAAAGTTTGGGAGATAATGAAGGAGAGGAATATTGAGCCGGATGCGAAGTGTTATAATGCAAAGCTGCGGGGTTTGATTTCCCAAGGAAGGGTTGAGGATGCAGTTGCATTGATTGAGAGGATGCAAAAGGAGGGACCAAAACCTGATTCAGTGTCCTACAACGAACTGATTCGAGGGTATTGCAAGGAAGGGAGGTTGAATCAAGCCAAGAAGGTATATGATGATCTGATAAAGAATGAATGTGCACCAAATAGGGGCACATTTCATACCCTTGTGCCACATTTTGTGGAGGCTAGAGAGCTTGATTGTGCTCTAAGTTGCTGCCATGAGATCTTTCGTAGGAAGTGCAGAGTACAGTGCTCATTGCTGCAGGGAGTAGTGACTGCATTGATTGCTGCATCAAGGATGGAGGAAGCTAGGAGGATCGTTCAACTTGGAAGGACTAGCTACTATCCTCGAAAAGGCTTGAGGATACCACACAAGGGTTTGAAGATGCCACAACCTACTAGAGAAGACAATGATGTAGAAGCTGAAACTGATTCAGAAGATTCTGTATCATATGAAGATGGGTACGACGAAGAAGAAGAAGAGTCAAAAAATGCTCAGTGAGGATATACCTTTGTAATTTAAGCATTGATGTGTCATGCGGTGATGCCAACTGAATTTGCTCTACTTCTTTGCTGGCCTGATACTGCAGAATTGCTTGTACAATTGAAATTCTCAAGCACTTTAGTAAGATAATAGTTTATTTTGCTTCTCTACTGTAGGTTGATTAGTAAAAACACCTCTGCTCCTTATACATAATATTAGAAGCAAGGCAACGGATCTAGTGCAAACTCATCTCCCATGCAAACTGTGCAAACTCTAATCTGGACCGCAGGATGTTGATCCAAAGGCGCGGAGAGATTGGGTCATTTTGCACTTAACCGCCCGCTCTTAATCACACTTTTACAAATCCCTCCTTCCACCTCTCTCATGCGCCCTCTTGGATCAACATCCAGCGGTCCAGATTAGAGTTTGCACAGTTTGCACGGGAGATGAGTTTGCACTAGATCCGTTGCCACTAGAAGCAAACCCCTATTCTTCCCTAGAATGGCATCATGGCGATGCAAACTTGCTCTACTTCTTTGCTGGCCTGATACGGTAGAATTACTCCCTCCGTCCCTGAAAGAATCAATTCCTAGGATCCGTGCTAGTCAAACTTTTTAAAGTTTGACTAACTTTATAGAAAAGAGTAACAACATCTATAATATAAAATACACATTATATGAAAATATATTCTATGATGAATCTAATAATACTAATTTGATACTATAAATCTTAGCATTTTTTTCTAGAAATTTGGTCAAAGTTTAAAAAGTTTGACTTAGGACAACTCTAGAAATTGACTCTTTCGTGGACGGAGGGAGTACCTGTACAATTGCAATTCTCTAGTAAAATTCTAACATGTACAGAGACATGGGTCAATAGACTATTGATGACTTAATAGTGTTCAGCCTATAGATGATAGATCCCTTGCTGGGTGCCAAAATTACTAATGCTATGAAGTTGCATAACTCAAATATATTCACTAATTGTTTTCATGGTTCGTGTTGGAGCAAGTTATCCCAACTCTGATCATTGATCTCCCAGTCCGGCCTTGCTGAAATTGAAGCAATACTAGCCGTCAACATTAAAAGAGACACAAAGAAGACAACATAAAACTCGCAAAGTTGGCAATATAAGATCCTATTTCAGATTCTCGTCTTACTCTAGAGAGTCTTCAAGACAACATTTTAATCTCAAAGTTGTTTGAGACTACTCCACGAACTCTACTACACAAACTACACTATGGAGCAGCTCTAAAAAAAAAGAAGAAGAATTTGTGAAGCTCCTGTTTAGTTACTCTCACAACTTCTCCTTTTTCTTTAGGCAGAGAAGTCCCCTACTTTTCTTTCTTTTTTAAACCTAACCTAGAAATTTGTTCCGAGGGGATTCAAACGGTATCATATTTTTTAATCATATATGATAATAAGAATGGTTATATGTTTGAAGCGTGATCATGGAAACAAAATTTATGGCCATCTATGTCTATATTTGCCATATTATAAGTATATGAACATATATACTGAATCTATAAATTTGGTTCAAAATATTACTCCCTTTGTTCCAAAACTCCAACGGTTTTGCAATTGAGTTAGGCATTCTTGTTTTTTTGCAAAAAAAAAAAGCTCAAAACTCTCCAACGGTTTGGCAATTGACTTTGACAAATTTGGCAACTTGACAAATAGAGGGTCAAATTGTGCATATATGCAAAAGTCCGTGAGGCTTGGTATTGGTGTTTTTGCGCGATGGAGAGACTCCTCTCGCGCGGGTATCCTTCTCCGGCACACCTACTCCTTCTCCCATGTGCCGCCGTCGGAGTTTTCACACGATTGCTCTGTGGTGCCGCCATCTTTATTGCTCCGTGGTGTCGCCATCTTCCGTCGGAGTTCCAGTTGTTGGCTTGGTGGAGTCTCCAGCAACCCGGAATCCATCGGTGTCGTGCCTGCTAGCTAGCCTAGACGTGCCTCCCTAGAAAGACTTGTTGGGCGGCTAAATGTAATTGTGGGTGACTAGACGAACTGGCGAAGGAAAATAAAAACCGCGTGAACTAACGGAGGCGCGCGAGGAAAAAACATGGGCAACAAGTGGGTCCATAGTTCTATTTTTTGCAAAAGAATTATGGAAAACGGTTGGAGATGGAATCTTTTTAGCTTTACTATTTTTATTTGTGAGTTGGCAAACTCCATGTTTTGCTAAACAAAAAATGCAAAATTGTTGGAGTTTACTTTGACTTTTTGGTATATCAATTTTGCTATACATCTATACATAATAATAATATGTCTAGATACATAGCAAAATAAATGAACAAAACAATCTAAGTGACATATACTTTAGAACAGAGAGAGTATCATACACTCTCTTTTGAAGACAATTAGGCCGTACTATTTTTCTAAGTTTATTTGAATGAAGTAAGTATTGTTTATTGTGTTGTCTTGGCAACGAACACAGTGAATGAAAAGAAGAAAAAAAAACCTGCGGCAGGGGCATCCACGTGTTGATGCCCTACTGGTCGCCGCACATCCTTCCGGATAACGGAACTACCCGTATTGGTATTGCGACGCACCCAATCCAGCGAGAGCTCAAGAACCACCACGAGCCAAAAACTGGAGCCCAGGGAAAGCAACAGCCAAACCAAACATGGTGGCGATGCTCGCGCGCGCCGGCGTCACAGCCACCGCCGGGAAAGGCCTCTCGCGCCCCACGGGCCGCCGCCAGCGCAATGGCATCGTCGTCGCGGCGGTCACTAGAACGGGGACTGGTGTGCCACAGGAGGGGGCGCTGGAGCGGCCGGCGTGGTCCGGGGAGACCCCTCTGTCGCGGCTGGTCGGCGCTCTCATCGCGTTCAAGCCGCTCTACTCGCTATTGAAGCTCGCCTCCCGCGAGGTCATCATCAGGTAGTACAAAACAGAAACCTGCGCGCCGTTAGTTCTTTCTAGACATTACTGTTCTTCACTTGTTCTCTTGGGGAATGGCGGCGATGTCGGTAAATGCTTCTGTGTAGGACGGCGGAGAAGTCGAACATCCCGTGGAGGGAGATGACGAAGGAGGTGCTGGAGTCGGACGTGTACGAGGTGTTCGAGAGAATCCAAGACCCAAACCTCGTGTACCCTGACTGTGAGCTTACTTTCCCTTTCCTTTCCTTTCTTTCAGTTTCATTGATTAATTTCACCATTATATTCGACCCAAAGATAGTCTATACGAAGTACAGTGAACTGGAGTGATATATAATTAACTCCTTGTTTCTCTTGATCAGATTATCTCAACCCGTTTCATGCCTACGACGAAGGGAATCTATCATGGCTGGTAATTCACTTTTTTTGTTCTCATTGTTTTTTATATACTCTGATAACCAGCAGCTCAATTTTTCGTAATATTCCTAGGTTGCCGCTCAAAAAATCGTAAAAAATGTGACACCGTTCTATTAAATCCTGAAAATATGATACCCAAAATCTCTTGGTTATTTAACTGACGTGGAAATAACAGCTGAAGGATATCATATTTTTGTGTACGCTCATACTGTTAATTTGATGTTGAATAAGGTAGGCTGCAGCAGAGGCTGAACCGGCAACAATGTCAATCGCAAAGAGGGCCATACCTGATGCTACATCGATCGAAGAGGCGAACCAAATCGTCCGCGGGAACTGGCTGAATGTAATTGAGGAGCATCATGTCAAGTACTCGGGGAACTGTCAAGTAAATGACATCTTGGACATTGGCTGCTCTGTTGGAGTAAGCACCAGATACCTCGCCGAGAAGTTCCCTTCAGCTCAAGCTGTTGTAAGCTCTCAAATCTCTTCTTAAGCTCCTTTTGTGTATTGTTCCGTACGGAGCAATAATAAGCTCCAGTATCTTTATATTACAAATTAATTATCAATAGTATGATGCCATTATCGGTACAATTTTATCTGAATCTATCCCATTGTTGGACCATTCACAAGCAACCCATGTTCACCAAAAGAATAATCGAGTAGTAGATAGTAAGTAGCTTGTATACATTGCAGTCTTCTCTGCGTATTCATGGCACAGTAGTTGTGCACAACCATGCATTCAATTCAGAAATGTTTGTGAATAATGCAGGGGCTCGACCTATCACCATACTTTCTTGCTGTGGCAGCACAAAAGGAAGAAAAATTGTTACGGCCAAACCCTATTCGTTGGGTTCATGCGAATGGTGAAGCGACTGGGCTGCCCTCTGATTCATTTGACCTTGTCTCCCTTGCTTATGTGGTAATTTTCTGTCATATTTAAAATCTTCTTTACATGGATTTAAAATCTGTAATAGTGGTTACCATAAATTTATCACTAAACATCTCTGCAATCAAAAGCACAGAATATCAGTCACCACCAATGCAGTAACGTCTCTTCTAAAAAACCTGCAGTGCCATGAGTGCCCAGCACGAGCAATAACCGGATTGGTGAAGGAAGCATTCAGGGTCCTTCGCCCAGGAGGAACAATCGCCTTAACAGACAATTCGGTAGGGATTTCTTTTGTCTTGCTTTTCCTAAGAGTACAAATATGCAATCTTGTTAAAACAACTGACTACCATAACTCCTTTTTTCATTCTAAAATCCTTTGCAGCCAAAATCCAAAGTACTTCAGGTAAGCTTCGACAGTCAGCACCATATTTCAACAACACCTCAATCAAATGACTCACATTGGACGATAATATTTTTTTCCATGTATTCCAGGAACTATCCCCAGTTTTGTTCACTCTGATGAAGAGTACCGAGCCTTTCCTTGACGAGTACTACATGTTGGATTTGGAGGAGACAATGAGAAAAGTCGGCTTTGTTAACGTTTGCTCCATCCTGACAGACCCCAGGCACAGAACAGTCACTGCAACCGTGCCTTACTAATTGGGTCAGACCTTCAAATCCCAAACCCGGCCGGTACACAACAATTGACTATTTAAAATTTTGTATGCTTACTGAGATGGTTGCATTTGTATAAAGTTGAATATATTCTGCATGTCTGTTCACGCAGTGAACAACCAACCAAAGTACACCAACTTATGAAGTCCAACACTGCGACTGATATGATCAGATAATCGGTGCATTTGTTCATATCCTCATATGGGACAGTTTGGTTTTGTTTTTTTTTGTGTGACAAAATAGAGTTTCTTTTTCGGTGTAGCAAGCATCACTACCACACAAAATTTTTGTGCAGCGTTTCCAAAATGCAGTCCGGGGCGATTGGGCCAGTTGTCCACATCGGTTATTCAAGGCAGGGCAGCCAACCCAGCAGCAACCTCGGTTAATGCTTAACTGAGGTGGGCCATGTAACGTAAATACCTTGGTTAATGCTTATTAACCGAGGTGGTTGCCCTAATACAACCAACAATAACCAAGATGGTTGGGTTAGGATAACTGCCTTAGTTAAGAGACTATAACTGAGGCAATTTTCTTATATATAGTACCCGCCTCGATTAAGCCTGGGCTACACGAGTTTGTGGAGCATCTCTACTCTCATAACTTTATCTTTTTCTTTAAAGTATAGACAGAGTTGTGTGGAGCTAAATCTATTTGGCTAAAAAATATGAAACAGAGCTAAAAACATGGAGTGCCAAACACTCCCTTACGTCCTGAACAATAGTTGAATCGGGGGATTTTTCATCGGAAAAAGTCTACATAACCCCCCAAACTATCTAAGGTGGAATACTTCATCCCCCAAAGTATAAAACCGGATATTCTACCCCCTGAACTTTCAAAACCGGTCAAATAACCCCCTCGAGTGGTTTTAGAGGGTGGTTTTGTCTTTTTCTTTTTTATTTATTTCCGCTGAATCTTTAAAAAATCATAATAAATCATAGAAAAATCATAAAATGAAAAATTCAATTTTGTTGGACTTCTGATGAGTAGATCTACACAATGAATATATAATATGGTATACTTTAGTACAAAGTTTTGGTTGTAGATTTAAATCTATGTTTTTCTATAATTAAAAAGAATAATTCATATATGTAGTTCCAATGGTTCAATTGTGGTAATTTTTTATGGTGGACTCATTATTGTATGCTTGAACTATGGTAAAAGTTTCGTATCCATTGGATCAAGTAAAATTTAGTTATAGATTTATTTAGCTTTATTCTTGTTAAATCTATGCTTTATCTATAAATAAGTTATATATGATCCAAAGAGTATGAAATTTTTACCGTAGTTCAAGAATACAATAATGAGCCTACCATAAAAATTTTACCACAATTGGACCAAAGGAACTACATATATGAATTATTCTAATTAATTACAGAAAAACATAGATTTAAAGCTACAGAAAAAACTTTGTACTAAAGTATATCATATTATATATTCACTATGTAGATCTACTCATCAGAAGTCCAACAAAATTGAATTTTTTATTTTATGATTTTTCTGTGATTTATTATGATTTTTTCAAAGATTCAGCGAAAATAAATAAAAAAGAAAAAACAAAAAGACCCTCTAAAACCACTCGAGGGGGTTATTTGACCGGTTTTAAAAGTTCCGGGGGTAGAATATTCGGTTTTATAGTTTGGAGGGTGAAGTATTCCACCTTAGATATTTTGGGGGGTTAAGTAGACTTTTTCTATTTTTCATGTAATGCATCGTGTTTATAATGAAATCCTACCACATTTTTAGGCCCTGTTTAGTTCCCCTCCTAAAAATTTTTCATCCATCCCATCGAATCTTTGGACACATGCATGGAACATTAAATGTAGATAAAAAAAAATAAACTAATTACACAGTTTAGTTGAAAATCGCGAGACGAATCTTTTAAGCCTAGTTACTCCATGATTAGCCTTAAGTGCTACAGTAACCCACATATGCTAATGACAGATTAATTATGCTTAATAAATTTGTCTTGCAGTTTCCTGACGAGCTATGTAATTTGTTTTTTTATTAGTTTCTAAAAACCCCTTCCGACATCCTTCCGACACATTCGATGTGACACCCAAAAAATTTTCATCCCAATCTAAACAGGCCCTTAAAAAACTGTCGGTCAACTACACCCTGCAAAGTGATAAAAGACCGGACCACATGCAAGTACGGTCGACAGAGTTGACCAACCAGGCACTAGCGACAGTCTGACTGGTACTCACAAGATTCAACTGCCATGGCAGGTCCATTATCGATTGGTCGCGCCGAAAAGTAGTGGACCAAAGGCGTATGAAAAGTCGACGGGTTATAATACTCGGTTGTTGAGCCGGCCTGACGAATCTGGCTTCGATCGCCTTGTTAGCTCAGAATGGTTGGACGTGTCAATGCAGCAGGCAGCTTGATTTGTGGGGGTTGGCTAATGACCAACGATTAGCCTAAACGCCGTCCTTCATGCCAGGCTTTTAATCAACGGGAATGTCATATACGGGTTCAGCATAAATATATTCGGCGGATATAGACGTGTAATCTTTCTGTCAAGAATTAACCATCTATTTGAAGTGACTACAACTCGTCGTTGTTCGGTTATTTGCAGCGTAAATGCGCACTCGGTTTCGAAGCTCCAATAGATGCTTATATTTTCTAGACATATATATAGGTGTTGTTGTGCATACAGTATTATATATATATAGCTAATAAAAATAATATATCTAGAAAAGTTAAAAACATCTTATAATTTAAACTTTGTGACATGATTGCTGAGAGAGCAAAGCTTTTGCTGTGACTTTTGTCAAACTTAAAATCTGCCACCTCCGGCCCTCCGCCGTCTAACTCAAGTACAAGGGCAAAGAATAAGTGAATGCGTATTTCATCTATTTGCGCTAAAAATAATTTTTTTTCGAAAGCGTGCATTGGCACGTGTTGCTTTAAGGGAAAAGTGGAGTCTGAGTACAAGCACGTAAAGAACCATGACGAGATGCCAAGGGAAGACGGCGAAAGACACTAACACAAAGCACCGGCTTTAACGGTGGAGCTAAACCGATAAACTAAGGAGAGAACTAATCCGCACAAAGAGAGAGAGGGGGGGGGGTACACTCTAGGAGACTAGGTGAACAAGCGGCGAGAGGAGCCGGTATCCCGCTGCCACCCACGACTCCATCTCCTCCTGGATGCGCTTTAGAAGCAAGGAGTTGGAACGGTGGGCGCCGTCGAACGTCCTCCTGTTGCGCTCCTTCCAAATTTCCCAGGTGACCAAAAGAACAATGGAGTCAAAGGACTTGCGCACATCGGTATGAATGATACTACTAGTCTCTAGCCACCAATCCGCGAGAGTGTCGTCCGTGCCCGGGGCGTGTTGCTGAAGGTTCGCGATGCTCAGGAGGCGGAACCAAACCTCCCTACTGTAGACGCAGGCAAGGAGAAGGTGGTCGGAAGTCTCGTCCTGCTGACCACAAAGCGAACATACCGCCGTCTGCTGGAGACCATGGCGCGCCCTTCTAGCTGCTGTCCAGAGCCGTCCATGGAGAGCCAGCCAGAAGAAGAACTTGACTTTGGGCGGTGCCTTGGTCTGCCACAGCTCACTCGCACCCAGAAGTGAGGACGAGCCCACAAAGAATGCGCGGTATGCAGAAGAGCTGGAGTACTGCCCATCAGAGGTCCATTTCCAAGTGAACTTGTCGGAAACGCCCGGCGTGACGGTCACCGCATGCAGCCTATCGGCCACCTGTACAATCTCCAGCATGATTTGCTGAGTCCTGGCACCAGAGATGTCCCGCACCCATCGCTCACCATCCATCGCTGCGCGCACGGTGCGCCTCCGGTTGCGCACGCTGACCCTATCGAAAAGTCGTGGCACCAATCTCGCTAGCGGTCCGTCCGGGAGCCAAGAGTCTGTCCAAAATAAGGCCCGCTCGCCGCCACCGACCTGCACAGTGACTGAGGCATTGAACATAGCCTCAACGCACTTCTCTGTACGACACAGGAGGAGGGCCCAAGGTGCATGGACGTCTGAGCGTCGGAGCCACTCCCACCTTAGCCTCAACGCAAATCCCAGGATCCTGAGATCAGGGAGTCCAAGGCCACCAACCTCGCGCGGGGAACATACCACTGGCCAAGCAACACGGCAACGACCACCGGACACCTTGTCCGACCCCGCCCATACGAACGCACGACGCCATCTGTCGATTTCCGAAATAGCCCATGGAGAGAGAGCGCAAGTGATGGAGACGTGTACGGGAATCGCTGACAGGGTGGTTTGGGCGAGGACGGTCCGGCCGGCCAAGGTGAGCAGGTCGCCCTTCCATCCTGGGATCCTGGCAGCCACGGAGTCGATCAGAGCTTGCTCGCTGTCTCTTGACAACCGCGAGATCGAAAGCGGCGCTCCCAAGTATTTCAATGGGAAGCTCTGAAGGCGGCAGGGGAACACTTGAAGCACTTCCTGAACTTGCTCGCCCGAGCAGCGGATGGGCGTGATGGAGCACTTGTCAAAGTTGGTGGAGAGTCCAGACGCCCCCGCGAATAGCTGAAGAATCTGCCGGACGTAGGAGAAATCCAGCTGGTGCGGGGCGATGAAGATGACAAGGTCGTCCGCGTAAATTGACGTCCGGAACTTGATCACATTACCGGGCAGAGGGTGAAGCTGACCTCGCCTGTCCGCCTCAATGAGAAGGGCGTTGAGGACTTCCATGACGATGATGAACAGGTATGGAGACAGCGGGTCCCCCTGTCGAAGCCCCCTCGCGTGGTAGATACGATGTCCCGGCCGACCATTGATGAGAACCTTGGTCGAGGCCGTGGAGAGCATGTAAGAGATCCAGTCGCGCCCCCCTGTGTTCCAAGACCTCCAGCAAGAAAGGCCAGCAGACCGTATCGAACGCTTTTGCTAGGTCCACTTTCAGCAAAATCATGGGAATCTTGCGGCCGTGCAGCCACCGGCAAGCAAGCTGCACCGTCCTGAAATTTTCGTGGATGCGTCTACCCCTAATGAAGGCTGTTTGGTTGATGCTGATGAGCTCAGACATAAAAGGCTGAAGGCGCATGGCGAGGGTCTTAGCGAAGAGCTTGCCAATTGTGTGGATTAGACTGATCGGCCGGTAATTGCGGAGCGTCTCCGGGTTCTAGGTTTTATGCAGCAGGACCATGAGAGCTTCATTTAGACAATTGAAATTGCGGAAGTCCATGTCCCAGAATGCCGAGAAAGCACGCATGACATCCGCGGCCATCGCAGCCCACACCGCCTTGACGAAGCCCACGCCGAACCCATCCGGGCCGGGGGCTCTGTCAGACGGGGACTCCATGACCGCGCACGCCACCTCGTCCAGCGTGAACGGCACAGCTAGCACGGAAAGGTCCAGCTGCGACAAGGGGAGCTGAGCGAGGTTGATCCTGTGAGTGCGCGTAAATGGCGTGCCGAGGATGCTGTTATAGTAGCTGTACACGGCGCCCGCCTTGGCCTCATCCTCAGTGAACGTGTGGCCCTCGTGCTGTATCGCTAGCATATAGTTCTTCCGTCGGCGGTGACACGCTTGCAAATGAAAGTATCTGGTGCATGCGTCGCCGTCGCGGAGGTGCCGGGTGCGTGCTCGCGCCGAGCCATGGTCCTTGCCAGAGAGGCGAGGCCAAGAACGCGCGCCTTGAGCTCCCGGTGGAGCTCCAGCTCCCCGGCAGACAACTGCCTAGATTCCTAGGCGACGTCGAACGCGTGGATGATGACCCGTGCGTAGGCGAGCTGGGTTGTGACGTTGCCGACCCTGGATGCGGACCAGCTGCGGAGGGTGCGGGCAAGACCACGCAGCTTGATGTCGAGATTTTTGCAGGCGTCAATGTTTGGGTTTGGCTGCCCCCAAGCCGATTGCACCGTGTCGAGGAATCCAGGAACGCGCGTCCAGAACTGCTCAAAGCGGAACCGTGGAACCGCCCAGGGGTGGGAGTTCAACACGAGTAACAGCGGAGAGTGGTCCGAACAGTCCGAAGCGAGACTCCGCAGGTGGTGAAATGGGTATAGCTGCAGCCACTCGACGGAAGCGAAGGCTCGGTCGATGCGCTTAAGGGTGGGGCTGTCTCTCCCATTTGACCACGTGTACAGGCGACCGGAAAGGTGGAGTTCCTGGAGCTGCAACACATCGATCGTGTCCCTAAAAGCACGCATGTGCCCGCGGTGTAGTCGGCCGTGATTCTTGTCCGCCGCCTGGTAAATTAGGTTGGAGTCTCCACACACGAGCCACGGCCCAGCACAAGCCGCACGAATGTCCCTGAGCTCCTGCCGGAAGGCTGTCTTTTCGGGAGTCGAATTTGAGCTTGGACCATAAACATTAGACAGCCACCACAGCTGTTGGGACGCAAGCGATCGAATCTCAATGGTGATAGAAAAGCGGCGTCGGACTGATGCCGAGACATCCCATTGGTCCACTCGCCAGGAGATGGACGCACCACCTGCCACACCAGATGCCGGTAGGAAGCCGAAGTCATAGCAAGACCTAGTGAGTTCCGTGTTAATGGATGCTGAGATGTTTGACAGTTTTGTTTCCTGGACGCACACTATAGACGCCCGCTGAAGTTCTACAATATTACGAAGCACATTCCGCCGCGCCCGACTATTGAGTCCACGCGCATTCCATAGCAGTAAGTGATTGTCGCTCATTTGTGACGAGGCCACAGGGCATGCTCACGCGGGCTCAGACGCGACCCGGGGTCGACGGAGCCACCCCGCCAGCAAGCATGGGGAAGAGGCGCCTCATGTCCTCCCGGCGTTCCGAGGATATGGCATCATGGAAGGTTTCCTGGAAGCGAAGAGCGATGGAAGGATCGGGCGTTGCAGGGTCCAAACGCCCTTCCCATTTTCCCAGGAGTACCCGCTGCGCTTGCTTCTCTGGATGTGGGTCGCGGAACGCGGACTTGGCGGCGAGACGCTCGCTCCGGCGCGATTGCCATTCGTCCTGCAGCACCCTGGACCGTCGAAGGCGTGGCCGCTCCTGCAGCACAGCTTCCTAAAGAGGCAGAAGCATGTTGCCAATGAAGTCTGCGACGGACTCCGCTGTTGGCCCACCTTTAACAGGAAGTGCCTCCGGCCCTGGCACGGGCAAATCAGAGCATGGCGTAGCGGATGGCTTGCTGGCCGCATTGACACACTCCTGGCACCCTGGAGCGGGCAAATCAGAGCATGGCGGAGCGGAAGGCTTGCTGGCATGCACGCCTGCGCTGCCGTCCGAAGCGCCCGACTGGAGCAGCTTCGCCCCTGCAAGCTCCGACCACCAGTCAGAGCAGGACTGTGGTGGAGCGAGTGGCTGAGCTTCCAGAACATGAGAGGTCTGCTCCGCCTGGACGCAGATGCTAGGCCACCAGTCGACGAAAGGCGCCGGAGGGATCCCGACACTTCGGCCGTCCTGGAGAAGGCACGGGGCTATGTTGATGAAGCGGCCAACGAATCCTGCTGCGATGGTGCTGCTCTCCCTGAGCAGAACCTGTGTCGGGGTGACGTCGAAGAGCAGTGCCCGGCGGCAGGATAGCGAACTCGCTGGCGCCGTAGCGATTGGCCGTGAGCTGGACGGCGTCTTCAGAGAGATGCTTCTCAAGCTCGCTGGGGGGGGGGGGGGGGCTACCCGACAGAGAGAACGCGCGTTCGCGCACCGGACAGAGAAGCTCCCCCACCAGGACTGCCCGCTGCTTGGGGCCAGAATCCCCCTGCCTGAACACACAGGTGGGGTGCGAGTTCCTGTGGCGGGGGTCAGAGTCAACCGAGTCGTCGTCGGAGTCGCGCCGCGGGCATGGGTCGTAGTCATAGTCGAAGTCATGACCGTCATGGCCCGCGTCTCCTCCAAAGCCATCACCTTCGTCTGCGTCATCATCGTCATCGTTATCGGGGGGTCCAGGGGGAGGGCGCAGGCCCTGCAGCTCCACAATGCGAGCGAAGACCTGGTACCGCAGCCAAGAACAGCAACGAGAAATAGTGAACATTTTCGTTATGAAGAGAGGCAAAGTGCAGTGCTGCTAGCTCTGAGGTGAGGCGTCCATGATTGACTTATACCCTTGTGTCGATACGGTTGGCTTACGGTCTAAATTTCCATTTATTCGATGTTTTAGACAAAATATTAAATTGTAGTGTACCTTCGTTTTTCACTACTAAAATGGTAGAGTTCTCCTACTATTTTTAGGTAGTATAAAAAACATACCATTAATCATACCATATGAAAATCCTCGCTAGGAGATATTTGGTAAAAAAAATTATACTAATTATTAAATACTAAAACACTAGGAGAATTTCACATCATTAGGACAAATTGGGAATTTCTGGTTGTGCTTGTTCATATTTTTTTAGTTGCTCACGTATATGTTAGTGTATTTCTCATGTAGTGGAGACAGCAAAAAAAAGTCCGTATTCACTTCTTCATATGTTGCTCTCGAGATATATATAAGTGTATCGGTTTTCATCCATGTTTGCTTGAGCAGAAACAATGAAAAATATGACTTTCTTACTACTTCCATTTTAAATTATAAGTCGTTGTGACTTTTCTAGATGCACAACTTTTATCATGCAAATTATGTAGTTAGAATGACGACTTAAAATTTAAAACTTATGGAATATAACGAAAGCATAAGAGTACACATAGATGTAATATTTACAGCGGGTAGACTTTAGCTAGTAATCTAGAATTTCCATTTAGCTTCTCAAGCCAAGAGTATATGGTCTATGGATAGTATATCGTACATAAGCTCGAGAAGCGGACGGAAAATCACACTGGTAATTAACGAAGTATACATGAAAATAATCCACAGCTCACAGAACTGCAGAAAGGGAAAAAAAAAGACTAGGTATTGAACAATATATAATCCACAGTTGACGGCACTGTAGAACTTCAGGTTGGCTAGCTCGTTAACCCTGCGAGCTTTTTTGTCCCCCGAACTTCTTTCACAAGTGATTAGTTGTGCTTCCCCTGGGTGTAGATGTAGTCGGTGTGAGCGACCAACGTCCTCCTCATCAGGCACTCCTCCCGTTCGTCTCCGCCCTCACATTCGCTCATCATCTCCTCCGGCTCATCTCGATGCATTATTTCCACCCCGGCCGCTGAGCCACTCTTCTCATGGCCAGCAGCACCACCGGCGGCGGAGACAGCAGCGTGCTGCAACTGCAAGTAGCACAAGGGAAGATTAATGACCAGTAATATATGCATGGTGGCAAAATCTCGTCGCGCGCGCAGCTGAAATTAAGAACAGAACATAATTAAACTGCCGAATGGATCGATATATACCTGCTGTGGCATGTGGTCCTTGGACGATCCTGCTGGTTCCGGCCTTGCTGCTTGCCCCCTAGTAGTGCAGGTGCAGATGAGGAGGAGCAGAGCTGCTACGACGAGGAGACTAGCCTTGAGCTGCCTGGAGCCGGAGGCCATCTCTCTGTAGGTCTCTCTTTCTGTCTACCTGTACCTGACGAGTGATGATGTTCAGTAGAGCTGTTGTGTTATTAGGTGAGGATGAGCTGCAACATGGGAGCTAGATAGTATCCTATTTATAAAGAGCGGCTAGCTATGGGCTCACCACCGTACGTCCACGCCGGAAACGGGCCACAGGATGAGACAAGGACCGCTGTAATGCAGCTCGATCAACAGCGAAGCGATGCCGATGCTGCCGTAGCCGGAAGGCATTTTTCTCTGCCTCTCTGTGTTCGCCGGGACCCTTCGGTCATGACGCGTTAGCAGACGACGCTTGTGCGCGCCGGAATCTTCCTGTCGTCTTCAACCACAGCAACCTGTGGATGTGGAAGAGGTGGTGCATGCGTACACACAAGTTTCAGTATGAACACATGTGTTTTGTACGTGTTATTTATTTATTTACATTGTTTGGAAACTGCAATCGCTAGTGTTCAGTGTTCACACTTGGTACTTACGGAGTAGCTGCACATCGATCTGGATTCAGGACTCACGAGTACTACTGTTGAATCTACTCTATCTGCTGGAGTACTTGAGCTGTAGCAGAACTGAGACGCTCACGAGAGCGAGAGAGAGGTGGACTGACGTGCTCGGCATGCTGACTGCACGTGTCGACCATGCGCTCTTCCAGATATATGGTACGTCTTGGTCGACGGGGCCACACTGACGATCGGCGACGTACCGCGCCGGCCACCTTTTCAGTACCGCATCACCTGATATATGGTCGCCATCGACCCGTCGTTGGGTTGGGGCCTGTAGTCGTCGGTACCGTCTCACGCATGGAACACGCGACGATGGATAGATCTCACACCGCCCTGCTGGCGTACGAGACATCGATCGGCAGCCAATGCGACCAACCCCTACCGGCGCGCAACACACACAGCTCCCTCGCGCCGAGGCAACACCACCAAGGCGTTTGCCGGTGCGCGCGGGCAGGTCACGTAACGTACGTACGACATCTCGGCGACGGCGACGAGCACGTGGGCACGCCCGCTACTTGGATTTTAAGTCCCTGGTCCTGGTCCTGGATAGCGTCGACGGCGGCCAACAGTAGTAGGCGGTGGCGGCTGGCTCCCTGGCCTCTCCTCTCCTCTCCGCGGCGCGGCGCGGGTGGTTGTACGCGCTTCGGCCGGCGGCAAGTTGGCGCTTGCATGCATGGCCAGATCGTCCCGCGCCGGCGCGGCGCGCTAGTGAGCCGCTTATTGGCTAGTGGCTAGCGTGCTCGGCGCGGCGGCAAGTGGGTGGAGTTGGCTAGCTCGCTGGCGGCCCGCGATTCTCGCGTCATCAAGAGATGTGGGGGCGCGCTCGCTCTGGACGCGACGCCCCGGGACCGGCCGAGCGCGCTCCGCCGTGCGGACGCTGGCACGCATGGAGTGGCTCGGAGCGTCATGGCAGAGTTCGGTTCGGTCGGCCCCCACGTGCACAGTAGTAGTACCCTAGCTACTTGCCAGTAGTAGTACTGTAGTAGGCAATCTGTGTGCGGCTAGCTATTTGTGCCGTCGCGTGCTGGGAAGAGCAGCTCCTGGTGGCCAATCTGCTGGATCTCGATCGGGTCTCCTGTACTGTGGATGCCGGCCGGCGCGCGAGTGCACTCAACAAGTATCGACGGACGATCGTCTCTATTCGCCGTCGTGCAAGTGCAACACTGACTACTGCGGGCTAGGAGGAGCTTCAAGTGGCCGCCCGCGATGCATGGGATGGGACGATGGTAGATCGACCGACCGAGAACGCTACTGTACGACGTGAATCTCATCTAGTACTCCTACAGTCCTACTCCTATTGAAGTGTGAACACAGGCAAGCCAGAGCCTTTATGCCAGCATTGATGCGTGTGCAAACAGTTGATGCCCAGGAAGAATGTCCGGGCAAGTTGCGGTCTGCCAACCTGGCCTTTTTTTTTTTTTGACAAGGTTGCTAGCTTGTGTGACTCTCTGAGCTGTGACTGTGAAGTCGTGACGCTGACTTGGGGTTTGGTGTGGATCGTCGCTATCCGCGTACGCGGGCAGTGGGCCGTATTATTTTGGCCCAGTGCATATTGGAAGCTGGCTTGGATCCACCAAGAGCCCAGTTTGCTCAAAAAAAAAAAAAAACCCAGAGGCCTAGTTCGGGTAGTTCTCCGTTGGTCCGCCGGCATCCCAATGCCTCCCTCCGTCCGGTCGTCCCTGGCCGCCGGGTTTCTTCTCCGTCGCCGGCTATGCGCGTGAGGAGGGAGGAGGAGCCGCAGCGCGTGGATCCAGGGGCAGCAGCGTCCATCCCGCGTGAGAAGGGAGAAGGAGCCGGTAAGATCTACTTTTTTCAGCTCCTCCATCTCTCGCAGCTCGGCGGGCAGCGGGAGCCAGCAGCCGCTGCTCCACCATGGCGGTCGCGCCCGCCGCTTTGGGAGCGCTTCTGCCCCAAAGCGAAGCGTTACCTGTCCGCTTAGCGCTTCAGCGCGCTGAAGCGTGCGCTTAGTGAACCCTGCTTTTAGATGAACTATCCGGTACCACTAATTTCTGTAAGAATGCAACTTTACTGCTACGTTTTCTGTCTGCAGTCTTAGAGCAAGCCTCTCAACATGTCGTGGGCCGCAGTCGAGAATGATCCTGGTAAATTTACTCTCTGTTGCCAAAAAATTATGCATCTGTTTTTAATACACTGCGAGTTTTTTCTTTTTTTAAACAAACATTCCAAGTATGGCACGATGATACGGGTTCATCATTGGGTCTGATTGAGCGATTGGCCTTTTTTTAACCAATTGCTCTTAAAAGAAATTTCGACTCTAAGCCTACGTGCATTTTGTATACAGGACCGACCCATACCAGTCATGTTGACTGATGATTGCCTAATGTCATTTTATTTTCATTGGGCTTTGATACTATTGTTTGGACCAACCTGCATTAGCGGTGTACAAAGATAAGCTTTTCATAACAGTACATGCGAGTTGCAACCCGCTTTAGTAAGGTTGGAAAATTGAGATGTATATGCCTGCTTGCATTCACCTGTTGCACCTTAGAAGAGCGCCCATGTCTTTTAGGACACTCCCTCAAAGTAATACAATGGTAATTCTCAAATTCGAAGTCACAGAATTTCTGCCTTTTTTATTTTGTGTCGTCTCAGAGTAACACAATAGTCATTCTCAATTTACAATTCCATGCATTGCTGCCTTTCCATATTGAGCTGTGACAAGAAACTCCTGGCTTTTGCATTTGCAATGCAGTGAGAGGAAAACAAAATTCTAGAACCTAGACCTCTCTTCCTCCATATTTTTGGACTGGCCCACACTGTGAATTTCTTTCTCACCTTGTAACTGTTTGATATTTTTGTTCTGGCAAAGGAAGAAATAGCTCATGAGCTTTCATATCTTGTATATTCAGGTGTTTTTACAGAAATGTTGCAGCAGATGCAACTGAAGGGTCTTCAAGTAAGTAATCAACTACCCTCACTCTATGAGTCTATGTGCCTTGATAAAGGTAGATGGCTAGCAAACAGTCACCCCCACCTTTTAAGTTATATATACAGTAAGATTGGCAGTACGTTGAATTTGATACATGTTTACACCTTACCGAAGTGAGCATACAATGCATATTTTCTTGTTAGTGGAATGAATTGTATGCAATTATCCACACAGGTATTATAACCAAGAATATCTGGCAACGTTTTGCTTGTTTAATACTTTCATCACTTTGTGACTGACGTTGCCTGATATAATTTGTGATGATTGTATGATAAAACAGCCATTGTGAGTTGTTAAGGTCCTCTTAAACATATAAATGGCCATCAGATTAGTTTATACTAGCTCTTTAGGCTGTCTGAACCATGTAAGTGGCTTTTTACAAGACCAAAACAGTCTTTATTTAAAACATGTTGTAATCTAAGTATACTTAAATAGTAAAATAGTGACAGGTGTTTCCTCTTCATCTATTGATGCCTGTAGCTTGTTCTTGTACTTTTCAAGCTTTTAGTTATTTCTAATAATAAAACTACATATAGTATGCAGCAACATAGAACAGAAAATTACATTTTACAAAACAAGAGTGAGGCTCTCCTATTTGGCTATTTCTTCTTTTTCTGTGAAACTTGACATTTCTTTTACATATTGAAAATCGGGCAGATATGTTATGTTATCTTTTTCATTACCAGGTTGATGAACTCTACTCACTTGACCTGGATGCTCTCAATGATCTTCAGTATGTTATCCTACATCTAGCATTAATGTGAATGCTATTATTTTTCTGAGTTAACTGAACCTAATTTAGTTGGCATTTGCCAGGCCAATATATGGGCTAATAGTACTATACAAATGGCGACCTTCAGAAAAGGATGAGCGTCCTGTCATCAAGGATGCAATCCAAAACCTTTTCTTTGCCAACCAGGTCAGAAGCATTTGAGTTGGCAAGCAACTCCTCCCACCTTTATTCATTTGCATATCTTAAAATCAAGGATGTTCTTCATTTGCAGATAATTAACAATGCATGTGCAACCCAAGCTATCCTTTCGGTTCTCTTGAACTCTCCTGGCATCACCCTTAGTGATGAACTTAAAAAGCTGAAGGAATTTGCAAAGGATTTGCCACCTGAGCTCAAAGGATTGGCTATAGTCAATTGTGCAAGCATTCGCATGCTAAACAACTCGTTTGCAAGGTCAGAGGTTTCTGAGGAGCAGAAACCACCTAGCAAGGATGATGATGTCTACCATTTCATAAGCTATGTTCCAGTGGATGGCGTCCTGTATGAGCTTGATGGGTTAAAGGAAGGACCAATAAGCCTGGGAAAATGCCCAGGTGGTGTTGGTGATACAGGGTGGCTTGAGCTAGCGCAGCCTGTGATTAAAGAGCACATTGACCTGTTCTCTCAGAATGAGATAAGATTCAGTGTGATGGCAATCTTAAAGAACCGGAAGGAGATGTACACGGTGGAGCTCAAAGACCTCCAGAGGAAGAGGGAGAGTCTCTTGCAACAGATGGGCGATCCTTCTGCGATTAGGCATGTGCCATCTGTTGAGCTGTCACTGGCAGAGGTAGCAGCTCAGATTGAGTCTGTGACGGAGAAGATCATAATGGAGGAAGAGAAGATGAAGAAGTGGAAGATGGAGAACTTGAGGAGAAAGCATAACTACGCACCGTTCCTGTTCAATTTCCTCAAGATTCTTGAGGAGAAGCAGCAGTTGAAGCCCCTGATAGAGAAGGCAAAGGCGAAGCAGAAGTCTCACGGCCCCAGTCCTAGGTGAAAGCTGCAATACACCTACTGTCTCTTTTAGTTGGGGATTCCTTGTAGAGATTGGCCCTGTGTCCCTTGTTTTCTTGGCCAGTGTTTGAAACTTATGCTTACCCTTAGTTTTAGGTAGCGCACAAATGTCTGCTGTTACATATTCAGGTGAATGAACCTTGACATGGCGAGGTCCCCGTGGACTGTATGCAGTCATACTGTATGAAACCCATGCATGGTTCACCCAGTTATTTTCCTGGCAAACTAAATGGTGTCGTTTGCTGACACATGTCAAGCCTTGTTTGTTTCTGAAACGTAGAGGATGACACAATCACGAACATGTCTACTCTTCCAATTTGCCCTACTCTTCGACAGGGACAGGATCTTTACAAGCTCTGTATGGCAGGATTTGTTCAAGCTTTCAGATACCCAGTTATCGATGAGTTCCTCGTACCATACAGATGGACAAAATGAGAAATTGAACCAATGCTTAGAAACTTTTCTTTGCTGTGCAGTCAGTTCCTGTCCAAGGCAGTGGCACAAGATACTGTACTACAGAAAGTTGGCAATGTGGCTTATAAATTGGAGTTGCCTGCTGATTGTAAAGATTCATCCGGTTGTGCATGTATCAATACTGAAAAAGCATGTGCCTCCATCAACTTTCAGTGTTGCTGCTGGAATCTGAATTGGAACCTCTGAAGATTGTGGATGATCGGCTATTGAAGAAAGGCTCATCGAAAAGTTTAACTCCCGTCACATCGAATGTTTGGACACATGCATAGAGTATTAAATATAGACTATTTACGAAACTAAAAAAACACAGCTAGAGAGTAATTTGCGAGACGAATCTTTTGAGCCTAATTAGTCCATAATTGAACACTAATTGCCAAATAACAAGAAAATGCTACGGTAACACCCCAACCAAACACCCCCCAGGTACAGTGGAACCCATCTTCCAGCAGATTATATGCCACATCGGAGGAAGTCAATTTGATCTCCGGAGGTTACCCAGATGGCCCAGGTTGCCCCCAAGCTGTATTATAAGGTGTGGGTATTGTTAAGAGACGTGGGAGGTTAAGGAGACTCTTTTTTTTTTTTTTTTTTTTTGAGGCGGTAAGGAGGATGATGGGCCGACTTGCGAGCTGGGCTGCGGTATCCGTTTTGGGTCTGTGTGCCGGCTGAGGGGTATAAATTTCCCCTTTGTTTTTGTAACTGAATCGGTTAACGAACCTAGCGATATCTGAACTCGTCTCAGTCCTCCTGCTCCCGCTACCCTGTTCCGTTCTTGCTTCTCCCATTCCTGTATACCTCTGATTCTGGATTCTAACACTGAAATTGGTACCGTGATTGGGCAAATCTTGCTGGTTCGTAACACACCGCACCGAACGTGATGGAGGAGTACGGGGGCTATACGATAGGAATACGAATCATAAGGTAGCTTCTTCTGAAGCTTTTATACCATTTCCTTCCTGTCACCATGCCGTAGAGCGTACACAACAAATGTCTGTATGTCAGGTTGCACCGCACCATCTGATAAAAAAAACAGCAGTCGTCAGAAAGAGCGCAGAGTCAATGCGGGTTGCGAATGTTGTACTAAAAGGAAACAAATTTAACAATAGTTTTTGGATTTACTAGAGCCTTGTTTAGTTCCAAGAAAATTTTTGGCCTTGTTTAGTTTGCAAAAATTTTTATTTTTGGCTACTGTAGCATTTCGTTTTTATTTGACAAACATTGTCCAATCACGGAGTAATTAGACTCAAAAGATTCATCTCACAAATTACAGATAAACTGTGCAGTTAGTTTTTATTTTTGTCTATATTTAATGTTCCATGCATGCGACCAAAGATTCGATGTGACGGGGAATCTTGAAAATTTTTGCGAACTAAACAAGGCCTAAATTTTTCGTATTCCTCGTCACATCAAATCTTTAAACGTATGCATGGAGTATTAAATATAGATGAAAATAAAAACTAATTGCACAGTTTGGTCGAAATTGACGAGACGAATCTTTTGAACCTAGTTAGTCCATGATTAGACAATATTTATCAAATACAAACAAAAGTGCTACAATGACGATTTCTCAAAAATTTTTTGGAACTAAACAAGGCCTAGGACAAAACACAAATCCGCGTACTTGCTGCGTGCCTGCGTGACAGCATGAGATCCTGCATCGTTTTTTTTTCCAGAAGAAAGGTACGTACTGCTTTGAGAACTCTCGATGCACGCATACCATAGGGTCACAAAATTGGCAGCCACACGCGCCACAGCCGGCGTCAGCATATCCGCACAGTTCCCGTGAGCCTGAGGCCTGAGACCCCTTGGGCCTTGGCCGCGCAGTGTCCTGTGTCCACCATGGACACTGGCAGCCGACGCAGAACGGCGCACCGCGACAGAGTGCATAGCGCGGAGCTGCGACCGCACACCACATGCACGCTACCAGGAGTCCTGGACGAGATCATGGACCGTGACCAAGGCAAAAGCACGAGCGTCTCCTGTACGTACGATCGACGACGCACGCATGGTTCTTGAGCCCTTTCACTTTCTGCATGCATACGCACCTGCGGACGCAGCGTACGAGCAGGCGGTGCGCGGCCGCGGCGGCCCGGGCGTAGTCACGGGGCGACGGGGCGCGCGTGGTGCCGTGCCGGCGTGACCGCGCCGCGCCCGCCCGGAACCGAGGCCCGAGCCAGTTGGTTTCGGCGTCGTCTAACAGCAACGTACGTGCTGGGTGGGCACCGAATCCGCCGTCGCTGTCAGCCGGTGCGTGCGACGCTGTGGGGGCGTGTGCGATGCGAGGTGTTTGTGCATGGTGGGCAAGAGAAGCCGTTGGAGACTTGCAGTTGCGTTGCAGGTGATGATGACTCGAGCGTTGCTGGCTCATCACTCATGCAATGCAGGTACTGAAAATCGATCCCGGGAGATGTACGGCCGCCAGGTTGACTGCTAGTGTTAGGCCTTGTTTAGTTCCCTAAAAATTTTGTAAAATCTTTCAGATTCCTCGTCACATCGAATCTTTAGACGTATGTATGGAGTAATAAATATAGATAAAAATAAAAACTAATTTCACAGTTTTGTCGAAATTGACAAGACGAATCTTTTGACCCTAGTTAGTCTATAATTAGACAATATTTATCAAATACAAACGAAAGTGCTACTATTTATATTTTGCAAAAATTTTTGGAATTAAACAAAGCCTTATTTTCACCTCTCAAGAGTGTACTCTTAGCAACATTTTGATGTGTTCATTTATCATCACGCGTTGCCAGTCTACTCAAACGGAAAGTGCCAGTTAGGCCTTGGCCTTGTTTAGTTACAAATTCTTTTTGCAAAATAAACACTATAACATTTTCGTTTGTATTTGATAAATATTGTCTAATTATGAACTAACTAAACTCAAAAGATTCGTCTCGCTGATTACAGATAAAATGTGTAACTAGTTATTTTTTAATTTATATTTAATGCCGCAAGATTTGATATGACAGAAAATCTTAAAAATTTTATAATTTTTTTGGGGAAGTAAACAAGGCTTTATTATTTCAATTTGTGGGATTACACGATACGGTTTCGTCATCGAGTCAGGATAGAGGTTGTGCAGGCACAGGTTCGTGGCTGGGTGGGTCTCCCTATGCAGCAGGATGCAGCAGGCACAGGTTTAGTGGCGCGGGTCTCGTATATCCACACTCATCATCTCGAAAACGCCCGCCGCCTGAACTCGTCTCGCCCGCGGCCGATCTCCTCCATCCGCTCGCCGGAGAGGAGACTGCGCTCGGTCGAGCAGCACCTGGGGCCCAGCGTCCTCGCGACCAGCTCTGGCGCGGCGTCCGCCCTCTGCAGCCCCGGTGTCCGCGCGACCGTCGCTGCTGTCCTACTTCGCCACTCGCCACCTTGGCCGGAGACGAGCAAGAGCAACACCAGGTTTTCCTTCCCCTTGGTCCTCCCTTCCTGCTGCGCGAAGCCGTGCGCCCAAACCCTAGCATACTATTCGTAATCGGGATCTGAATCTTATTACAGGTGTATATGCTTGTATTATGACTACCAACTTCGATTGTTTTGCAAAAATTATTGGGTGTACATGTGTACACCCATGTCCTTTACTGGGTCCGCCCATTCTGAGAGCCTACAAAGGACGAATGCAGTTTATTTTCCATGATTTTTTAGGGTTCAGTTGAATCCCTGTGCCCCCTATTTCAGTTTCATTTCATCCCCCTGGTGTCTTTTGATGACTCGTCAGTCGGAACTTACTGTGAAAATAAGAATCATTCAGCCTTGTGCTGACGTCTTATGTGTGACAATTGCCCAGTTTCTTCAGTTTGTCAAGTGATAGGCTGAAGTTTGTATATCAGTGTTTTCTGCTTGGATTTCTCTGATATGCGCTATCATTTGCTCCTTCGTTTTTATGCAACTCACTGTATACTCTGAGATGTATAAATGATTTAACACCATCCTAAGGTTGATGCACACAACTTTCTGGAAAGATGCTTCATGTATGCTAATTCCCCTTGTGCCTCACGACTATATTTTTCATAGATCATTAATGCCTTACTGGTTCTGGTTTCATGATCTTAACAGTCCACTCTGTCAGTCTGTCTATTGAGACGATTAGTTTCCAACTGACTAATTTGGTGATTCTGTGATACTTGATAGGGAATGGAAGAGCTACAGAAGGACGGTGGGCAACAATCAAATGGCTCTGATTCTGAACCAGAAGCTATGGTGTTGGATGACAATGGAGCGGGAAAATCCCATAGCATGGATGGAAACAGGGATTCTCCTGTAGATGTCGATGAAGGCCAGTCATCTATGGATGTGGATACTAAGGGAAAACCATCCCTCAATGATGATGTTAATGGAAAGTCTTCTGAGCCATATTCCAATGCTCCAATTGACCTGAGTGTGGAAAGCCTAGAGAAGTTTTGCAAAGAAGCATCAAGGTCCTTCTTTGATGAAGTTGGTCTGATTAGCCATCAGATAAATTCCTACAATGACTTTGTCTCGCATGGGCTTCAGGAGCTTTTTGATTCGCTGGGGGAAGTGATTGTTGAACCTGGCTATGATCCTTCAAAGAAAGGATCAGGTGGCTGGAAGCATGCCATCATCAAGTTTGGGAGAGTGAAGCTTGAAAAGCCTGTGTTTTGGACTGGCAAGGATGAAGGTTCTGTTGATTTTAAGCCTTGGCATGCTCGTCTCCAGAATATGACATATGCTTCAAGACTTATAGTAGAAGTGAATATTCAGGTCCTGACTATTTTCATTCTTTTACATGCCCATTACTTGTTCTTTATATATGCCATGGTTTTCCTAAGAAAACATGCCACCTGGGTGAACTATAAAATCAGTGACGAGGAAAAAAGGTTTACAAGAATGCTTGAATATGAATGGCATGACCCCATGTTATTTATTGTAGACAACACAAAATTCAGTCCTTTTGTTATAAGCTAAACCCATAAACCAATGCCTTGGCCACCGAGCAATATTTGTTGGCACCTGCACACAAGCACCAGGTGAGCAGGCCCTGCTCACCTTCCCTCTCCCTCACCCCTGCTCCAAGGAAGAGGAAGAGCCCTGAGCTCCCTCACTCACTCACGCAGCACACACACACTCAGCTTTCAGACTTGAACTGAAAACTGGAGAACTGAATGAGTGGCAATGAACTGAGTTTTTCCATTGCAATAGGTAGGGTATATATACACAAGCTATGTACCTGCTGGTACACTACTTGGATGGTGACTACACCACTCCAACAACTACACTACATGGCTTATCTCAGCCAATTCCTACTCTTGTACCAGCCTAAACCAGCCCACTACTCTAGCTGGTGTACTTCTACCAACTATGGAAGACTAAATGGCCTATCGCCATACTTCTACAGTGGCAGCCAAGAGCTGACCACTTGAACCTGCCGAATGCAGGACAAAAGTACAAGAGGGACAGCAGATTATATCTTACAATCTTCCCCTAATCCTGCTGTGTACTCTTGACCTCCACCATGCCAATCTTGCTCCTTAGCTCCAAGAACCGAAGTCGCCCAACTGGCTTAGTGAAGATGTCAGCGAGTTGTCGACCAGTCTCAACAAACTCGATGACAATCTGCTTCTCCTCGACGCAATCTCGTAGGAAGTGGAACTTCACATCGATGTGTTTGCTTCGGTCGTGGAGAACAGGATTCTTTGCCAGCGCTATTGCTGGCTGATTGTCCACTTTGAGCACAGGCGGCCGGGGCTCAATGCCTGTGAGCTCCCCCAGCAGCCGGCGCATCCACACCAACTGGCATGCCGCGGTGGCTGCAGCGACATATTCTGCCTCGCAAGTCGACAGAGCCACCGTCTTCTGCTTCAGCGATTGCCAGGCGACAGGTGCCGCGCCGAGGAGGATCAACACGCCTGAGGTGCTGCGCCGTCCATCGACATCTCCTGCCATGTCCGCGTCGCTGTAAGCCGCGAGCTCCAGCCCGCCTCCACCAGACCCCCCGCCTTTCGGGAAGACGAGAGCCTGGTCCATCGTCCCCTGGATGTAGCGCAGCACCCGCTTGACTGCCATCCAGTGATCCTCCCGCGGGTCCTCCATGAACCGGCTTACATACCCGACCGCGAACGCGATGTCCGGCCGAGTATGGGTGAGCCAGCGCAGCCCGCCGACGATGCTCCGGTAGCGCGTTGCGTCCACCTTCTCCGCCGTGCTCTGCTTCGACAGCTTGATCCGCTCCTCCATCGGAGTCGCCGCAGGCCTGCAATTCTCCATGCCCGCCCGCTCCAGCACCTTGCGCGCGTAGGCACGCTGCCCCAGCGTGACTGCCTTGCCTCCCTGCTTCACCTCGATGCCGAGGTAGTAGCTCAGCGCACCGAGATCGGTCATCTGGAACTTTGCCGCCATCTCGGTTTTGAACGATGAGATGTCCCTCTCCCGCGCACCGGTGACGATTAAGTCATCCACGTACACCCCGACGACGAGTTCTTCCTTCCCCCGTCGGCGGGTGTACAGGGCATGCTCTGTTGCACACCGCGTGAACCCGAGCTCTGCCATGGTGGCGTCGAGCTTGGAGTTCCACGCTCGCGGCGCCTGCCGCAAGCCGTAGAGCGCCTTCCTGAGGCGGAGCACCTTGTGCTCAGCCCCCTGTGCGATGAAACCTGGGGCCTGCTTGACGAAGACCTCCTCCGTCAAGTCGCCGTTGAGAAAGGCGGATTTGACGTCGAGGTGGTGAACAGCCCAGTCCTTGGCCGCCGCCATGGCCAGGACGAGTCGCACCGACTCCATGCGCGCCACTGGCGCGAACACCTCCTCGAAATCGATCCCTTCTCGCTGCACGAACCCCCGAGCGACGAGCCGCGCCTTGTGCTTCACCACCGCGCCGTGCTCGTCCTTCTTCACCTTGTAGACCCATTTGAGTCCAATCGGCCGGCATCCAGCCGGTGGATCGACCAACTCCCAGGTCCGATTTGCCTCGATCTGCCGCATCTCCTCCAGCATAGCGCGCCGCCACTCCGGCTCGCGCTCTGCTGCAGCGAAGGTGGCCGGCTCTTCTGTGCTCAGCATCATGAGCTCCTCCTCTTCGCCCAGCAGCCGTGCTGCCAGTCCCGGAGTTGCTGCATCACCGATAACATTGTCCACACGACGAAATCGTACCTCCTCGCCGTCGTGGAAGGCGTCCACGAATTCGGTGACGTCTGGTGGTGGAGTGGCATACTCCACTTGAGCCGTGGTCGGAGTCCTCTGTTGAGGCGGGGTGCCGCCCGTCGTGGTGGGGCTGGGCGGCTCAGCTTCCCCTGCTGCTGGCGCCTCGCCCCCTGCTTCCCCTGCTCCAGGGGCTGCTGCTTCCTCCACGACTCCGGTTGGTGCGTGGACTTGACTGGTGATAACCAGTTGCTCGACGGTGAAGGTCCCACCGATCCCGAGCGCGCCCTCTTCTCCCGCCAAGTCTTCCTCCTCCCACCTCCACTTCCCCGCTTCATCAAACACGACGTCGCGGGACACTGTCACCCTCCCGGTGACTGGATCGTAGAGCATGTAGGCTTTTGATCCTTCCTCGTAGCCGAGGAACACCATCTTCGTGCTCCGGTCTTCAAGCTTGGTGAGGCCGGGCTTGGTGTTCTTCACATGCCCAATGCACCCAAACGTGCGCATGAATGCCACGCTCGGCTTGCGGCCATGCCAAGCTTCGAACGGTGTCTTCCCGCTCAGCGCCTTCGTCGGTGCTCTGTTGAGAATGAACACCGCCGTGCTCACTGCCTCTCCCCAGAACGCCCCCGGCATTCCCTTGGCCTTCAGCATGCACCTCGCCATCCCGACGATGGATTGATTCCGGCGTTCCACCACGCCGTTTTGCTGAGGTGAGTAGGGCGCCGTGAGATGGCGCTCCACTCCCTCCTCCGCGCAGTAGGTGGCGAACTCCACCGCCGTGAACTCCCCTCCACGGTACGTTCGCAACACCCGCAGTCTCCTCCCAGACTCTGCCTCAACCTTCGCCTTGAGTTGCTTGATGGCTTCTGCTGCTTCGCTCTTACTGGTCAGGAGCCGCAACCACATGTAGCGACCGTAGTCATCCACCAGCAGGAGGAAATACCTCCGCCCTCCATGCGTGGCCGGGGTGATAGGCCCGCATAGGTCACCATGAACCAGCTCAAGCTTCTCCTTGGCGCGGTACTTCGCCTCCTTGGGGAACGGCAGTCTCCTCTGCTTCCCCACCAGGCAGCTGTCACAAAGCTCGCTGGCGTGTTGGATCTTGGGCATCCCCCTCACCATTGCCGCCAGTCTGCTCAGTGCGTCGAAGTTCAAATGCCCGAGCCGGCCATGCCATAGCCACGACTCCTCCGTGCACTGTGCCGCCAGGCACACTGGCTGCTCGACCTTAAGATCCAGCAGAAACAGCCGGTTCTTCGACCTTGTGACCTTGGCCAGCAACCGCCGGTCTTGGTCACGGATCCGCAGCACTCCGCCCTTGATCACCACCTCTGCGCCTCGCTCGTCCAACTGCCCGAGGCTGATGATGCTTGTCTTCGGATCCAGTAGACATCTGTCAGCGCCCGATGTTCTCCGTTCCGACACCGGAACAGGACAGTGCCTCGGCCGCGGATTGCCACCCGGGAGCCATCGCCGAACTTGACGCTCCCGGTGGTTTCTTCATCAAGTTCGGAGAAAACAGCGCGGCTTCCTGTCATATGGTTGCTCGCGCCTGAGTCGAGGTACCACCTCTGCTCCAGCTCTTCGCCGTCCGCTCCCAGGAGGACACGCGCGCGAGACTCGTCAAGTTCGACGGCCTGCGGCGCAGTCCCCTGCTTCGCCTCCGCCTCCCCTGCTTCGCCTTCCTGCAGCGCGCAACACTCCCCCATCAACAGAGCGCACTCGTCGTCGCTGTCGTCCCGAGCCAAGTGGGCCTCCTCCTTCTTCTCCGGCTTCTTCTCCGGGCATTCTCGTGCCCAGTGCCCCACCTTCCCGCAGCGCCTGCAGGCGTTGGGGTCGGCGTTCCTTTTCTTCTTCTTCTTGTCCGCCGGCGGCTTCCCGCGCCCCTTGGCGCCATCTCCGCCGCGGCTGGTGGAGCCTTCCCCGGTCCGGCGCTTGTCCTTCATGCGCGCGGTCCACTCCTCTTCCGTCAGGAGTAGCTTGGGCTTCTCCTTCTCTGGTGCCGGCGTGATGCGGCTCTCCGCTACTCGCAGCTGCCCAGCCACGTCCTCCAGAGACAATGTGGAGATGTCCAACATCGTCTCTATGGACATGGCGAGCTGCGAATACTTTGCCGGCACGGTGCGCAGCAGCTTGGTGACGAGGTCCTCGTCGTCCACCTTCTTCCCGTAGGTGGCCAGTTGCGTGGCCAGGGATTGAAGACGAAGAGTGAACTCCTCCACCGATTCTCCGGGCTTGAACTTAATGTCGTTGAGCTCCCTGCGGAGCTGCTGGATTCTTGCCCGCTTGGCTCGGTCCGAGCCGACACGCAGCGACTCCAGCATCTCCCAGGCCTGCTTCGCGGTCTCCTTGGCGCCCAGCGCCTCGTGGTATTCCGCCGGCGTCGAGGCCATGAGCGCCTCCATGACTCCCACCTGGGCGTCCTCAGTGCGGTCATCCTCCTCAATCGCCCGCCACCACTTCCGCGCGCGCAGCTTCCACTTCATCTGCATCGCCCACTCACCGTAGTTGGTGCGGGTGAGCATGGGCCAAGAGCCGCTGCCACCGAACTCCTTCACCACGCGCACCTCCACCTGCGGTGGCGCCGGCTGGAGCTGACGCTCTGCGCCCTCCCCGCCACCATTCCGGCCCGCATCCTCCGCCATTGCTGGTCGATGGACCTAGCACACGGCTTGTACTGCTCCGATACCAATTGTTGGCACCTGCACACAAGCACCAGGTGAGCAGGCCCTGCTCACCTTCCCTCTCCCTCACCCCTGCTCCAAGGAAGAGGAAGAGCCCTGAGCTCCCTCACTCACTCACGCAGCACACACACACTCAGCTTTCAGACTTGAACTGAAAACTGGAGAACTGAATGAGTGGCAATGAACTGAGTTTTTCCATTGCAATAGGTAGGGTATATATACACAAGCTATGTACCTGCTGGTACACTACTTGGATGGTGACTACACCACTCCAACAACTACACTACATGGCTTATCTCAGCCAATTCCTACTCTTGTACCAGCCTAAACCAGCCCACTACTCTAGCTGGTGTACTTCTACCAACTATGGAAGACTAAATGGCCTATTGCCATACTTCTACAGTGGCAGCCAAGAGCTGACCACTTGAACCTGCCGAATGCAGGACAAAAGTACAAGAGGGACAGCAGATTATATCTTACAATATTGACGTGCCTGCATTTCATTTGCTTGAATTTCCCTTGCACCCTAATCAGTAATCAGTATAGCATAGTTCTAAATGATTGAATGTTAAATAAAGCAGCCTAGGACTGGATGGGTGATTGGTGTTTTGAGGACATCCATCAGTCATCAGCACTATAGTTATTCTTGTTTTCTCCATTTGCTGGATTCCATTTGAAGAGTCTATTACATTTACTTATTCCTTATGTATGATGAAGCTGGAGACATGTAGTCACCTTGGTACTTGTTTTGGTGTCATAATGTTACTCCCATTTGCTTAGGTTTTATGGTCACCTGATTATCTGTTATTTTTCATTGTACCAGGTTTATTCTTTGGAGAAAAGTGACAAATCTAAAACAGGAAATGATGGTTTTGTTCAAAAAAGGGACTTCATGAATGAAACTCATTGGATATTTATTGGCCTCCTTCCGGTTATGGTGAAATCAAACTTATGTTTGTTGCATAGTCTCAAGGAAAGCGAGTGCTTGTTCGATGCAGGTGGATACTTTTTGGTCAAGGGAATGGAGAAGGTAATAACTCTATGATATCTGTTGTTAATGTATTATGTAGGATGATTTAATTATTAGCTTTCAAGTGTCCTTTTGTTGCTGGGACTATTTGGGCTGTGAGCTTTCTTAGAACCCAGTCAGCAAATTTGTGTAATGTGCATTACTGGTAGCTCATAAGAGGGAGAAAAATGTCTAAATATGATTGTAGCTATATAAACACGACAATCTATCGTATCGAAGAAAACTTTGGCACAACAGTCATTTGAGGTGGTCTCCTCCTGGTGCCATATGCTAGCTTCTTGTGTTTAAGCTATATATATAAGTCTAAACCTATGCAGCAAGAGGCAGATACGGATGTGCGGATACTGCATTTGTCTAAAAAAAATCCGATACACGGATACATTTTATGATTTTTAATTAAATAAATAATAAAACATTAAATTATAAAAGCAATAGCGCCAAAAGAAAGTTCGAGTGTTCGACATTACCCTGCAATATTGGTGTTTTCCTCTTTTCCAATTTTTGAATCAACCAAAAGTCCAGATAAGCGTCTGCATTCACTAATTTCCAAATAAAGAAGTTCATAAATCACTGTAGTAAAACATAGAAGTTCAATGTATGAGCTCTGGCCTTGGTCATTGGCGTCATTGGCATAGAAGTATAGAACAAAGCACTAGCACCAGTACTACTCGAATTTGTTGGTGATGGGTGATGCCATTTGCCATCTTGTTGCGGCTGGGAAAAATTGTGGAGAAAACACAACAGAGTGCGCTAGATCAGGAAGGTGAACAAGGAAAATCAACAGAGGTCAAGAACCGAAGAACATGACTAAATCGAGAATAGAAAGCCAACAAGAGGGTTGTCGTTGGCTTGTCACTGAATTGCTGCTAGGGGCCTGTGCATGCTGCCGAGGTGGGGGGGGGGGGGATGGTGGAGGTTCGTGATCGGTGGGCTGGGGTCGTCGTCTGTGCTGCCCTTGTGTGTGCTGCAACTGCAATGCGGGCATGGCGGAGCTTATCGGTGGCAGCGGAGGTGTGTCGCTAGTGTGGCGGAGGCTCGTTGCTGGCAGCCAGCGGGTAGGAGTGCTTGTCCGTGCTATGTTGATTCACCGGTGCACGGGTGTGCGGGCAGCGGCACGATGCAGCGAATGAGACAGAACAGTGCGGGAGTGGATAGGATGGAGTGTCGGAGGTTACGTATTGCTGGTGCGTATCAACATTTGTTGAATTTATTTTATTTCCAATATGCTGCCGATACGTATTGGAGCCATATCCTTCGCATATCCGTATCATAGTCACAAAGTTTCTAGGTCGATGGGGTCGAGGTACATGGTACGATACTTGCGAGTTGCGAGAGATTTTTACACTTTGGGTCGAAAATGAACCCGTGAACCCAGGCCAGGGTCGACGAACGCGGGTCAAGGGTCAAAGGTGATGAACCCGTTTTATGTGACTATGATCCGTATCAGATACGTATCTGATAAGGGATACACTGCCCATCACACATATCCACGCAACACAGGTCTAAACTATGCAGCACGGATACGATATGTGTATCGGTATCAGAAGGATATGGATACGGCAATTTCCTGAAAAAAATCCAATACGTGGATACGTTTTACTATTTAAAAATAAAAAAGATAATAACGCATTAAAATTGATAAAACAATAAAACATTGCAATCTACTTAAATACTTAAGTTCTATTATTACAGAATAGCAGGTCTCAAGTCTCAACTCTCAAATTCTCAAATATAGTAGTCTGAAATATAGGAGAGTAATAAAAGGCATCCAGGCTTGCAATTCAGGCTCGCATCAAGTTCCTGTTTCCTCATTTGTTTCATTCTCATCCACAATATCATGCCACAGATCACCCAAACCAAAAGGCACAGCTTGCAATTCAGGCTCATCAAGGGGGAGAGGTCAGCCACTTCGAGAATGCCAATACCATCAAGGCACCAAGTGAATCAAAAGAATCTCCTCCCACATCCCACTGTCTTGTATGCATCAATTCTTCTTGACAGATGCCTCAGTGGGGAGCAAAGAAATCAAGCAACAATAGAGTAGATTGAGAAGTGAGAACAGGGAAGGGGATGAACTCACGGCCGTCATGGGAGAAGGAGGGTTGATGGATCGATGTCGCGGAGGCGGAGACTCGTCGCCGGCGGCCGGCGAGCGGGACGAGGCATGCGTCACCGCCTGAGTTTCTGGGAGGCGGCGCGAGGTTGCGGGCGTTCCAGCGTCGGGGGCATTTGGAGATAGCATTGCTTGTTGTTGGGCTGGTTCATATCCAACATGCATACGTATCGGGCCACGTACTCAATAATCACGAAAATAATAAAAAATTGGATACTCTGCAGATATCGGTCGCGTGCGTATCCGATACATGTTACGAACCCTCAGTCACGTATCCATGCAACACAGGGTCTAAATGAGCTGTAGTGTGTTATTTAGTCATATCTTGGAGATTCTAATAGACTTCAAAGTTCCCGTGATAATTATTTACAGGAATGCTGACGATCTGCTGATGACATACTCAGATACCATTTCATGATTTCACTATTTCAGATACCCGATTATTTGCTAAGTTCATTTGGAGTTTCCTTTTGGGTGTGACTATCTGCGTTGTAGCCTTTTTACTGCAAAGAGAATGCCCTTTGAATCACATATAGTATTTTTCTTTCATTATGTTTCTATTGTTGTCATACCTGCAGGTATTCATTGCTCAAGAGCTAAGATGTCTAAAGAGGCTCTGGATTATTGACCGTCCTTGCTGGATGATCTCTTTTATGTCTGAAATGAAGCGTAGACGTATATATATTAAACTAGTTGAATCTACAAGGAGTGAAGATTTCAGTGGGAGCAAAATCATTTCCATTTCCTTTTTGTATGCGACAATGCCAGTTTGGTTGTTGTTCTTTGCACTTGGAATATCATCAGATAAGGAAGCCTTTGATGTGATAGATATGCAAGATTGCGATGCTTCTGTTATCAACACAATATCTGCAACTATCAAAGAATCTGATGAATTGTGTGAAGGGTTTCGTAAATCAGATAAAGCTCGTCAATATGTTGATGAGTTGGTAAAAAGTTCGAGATTTCCTCCAGCGGAGTCCTTTGATGACTATATTGCTAGGTTTCTCTTTCCTGATATTAGTGGAAATAGAAACAAAGCACTTTTCTTAGGGTACATGGTGAAATGTCTGCTAATGGCTTTTACTGGGAAGCGTAAATGTGATAATAAGGATGATTTCAGGAACAAGAGGCTGGACCTACCTGGTGAATTGCTTGGAAGGGAACTTAGGGCACATCTTAGGCTGGCAGAGAAGCGCATGGTTAAGGCCATTCAAAGAGATTTGAATAGTGACCGTGAGTTACAAGATCTTGAACGCTATATAGATGCATCGATTGTTACTAATGGTCTAAGTCGTGCCTTTTCCACTGGTTCTTGGTGCCATCCCTACAAAAGAGCTGAACGGTGCTCAGGAATTGTTGCGACTCTAAGGAGAACTAATCCTCTTCAAATGATGTCTGACTTGAGGAAAACCCGGCAGCGGGTTGCTTATGCTGGGAAAGCTGGTGATGCAAGATATCCGTAAGTAATTTATTTTTCATCAACCAAGTATTGCATGTCCATCTTGTGCTTTTGTATCTCCTAACATTGAGTGACTTCAAACTAAATCCCTACATACAGGAATCCATCGTATTGGGGAAAGCTGTGTTTTATGTCCACTCCGGATGGTGAAAACTGTGGACTTGTGAAAAATCTAGCTGTTACTGCTATTGTTAGCTCAAGGGTGGTGCAGCCCTTGATTGAGAGCTTCATTTCTTGTGGAATGAGTAAGCTGAATGACATTCCTACTGAGCACATTCAAAGAATGGATAAGATCTTTTTGAATGGCAATTGGGTGGGATCTTGTAAAGATTCAGCTTCATTTGTATTTCGATTGAGGTGCATGAGACGCAGCAGTCTGATTGATCCTCAGGTTCCCTATCTTTCCCATGGCTGGTCACTTTCTGCTTTAACTTATTTACAACCTTTACTAAGATGCTTGGTGTGCAGGTTTACATATATGTGTAGTGTTTTATTTTTTTAGAAGAGTCACAATGTCCTGTCATTGATTTTAGAAAAGTAAAATTTCATCTTTACGCCTGCTTGAATAATAATGGTTTTCCTTGGCTCCTTTTCAATCTTGATGCTCTGTCTTATATCTATTACCTATTTTTGAGGATAAATGTTTTTTGCAATTTGGTTAATGAGTGAGTATAAATAGGTTAAAATCATTTCCTTTGAAGTGACCTATATTAGTTTGTTTATTATCAATTTCCCAAATTGTGTTGTCTTTCTTTTCTGTTTCTGTTAACTACTGAGCATTTCCTGCCTATCTCGACTGCTGTGTTTGTGTCATGTAATTTTAGGTATCCTTTTCTCAATGCATAAATGTGAGGATGTTGGTTGCTTTTAGTTGTTGACACCTTTGTCAGTACTGCATACTAATATTCCACATCAAGATGTTCTTTATAATGTTTCTTATGTTTCTCGTTTCATCTTATTAGGTTGAAATTAAAAGGGACAAGCACCACAAGGAGGTTCGTGTGTTTTCTGATGCTGGACGAATCCTCAGACCCCTTCTTGTGGTTGAGAATCTTAAAAAAATCAGAAAACCAAAGGGGCGCTCATTCTCTTTCCAGGAATTAATGCAACAGGAAATAATTGAGTTCATTGGTGTTGAAGAGGAGGAAGATATACAATGTGCGTGGGGAATCAGGCATTTGTTTGAGAGTGAAGGAGCGATATCTAGTTATACTCACTGTGAACTGGATCCTTCCTTTCTTCTGGGATTAAGCTGCGGTATCATTCCTTTTGCAAACCATAATTTTGCTCGGAGGGTATTATACCAATCTGAAAAACACTCACAACAAGCTATTGGTTACTCAACGACAAATCCACACATCAGAGTTGATACTCTTTCTCATCAACTATATTATCCTCAGAGGCCTCTTTTCAAAACAGTTATAGCCGACTGTCTTGGCAGATCAGATTATACTACTTTTGGAAGAAAAGATGACTTCATGAGACCAGAATACTTCAATGGACAAAATGCAATTGTAGCAGTCAATGTTCATCAGGGGTTTAACCAAGAGGATTCCCTGGTTATGAATAGGGCTTCTCTTGAACGAGGTATGTTTAGGACTGAACACCTCAGGAGCTATAAGGCAGATGTAGAAAACAAGGATGGAACCAAACGACTGAAATTGAAGGAAAAGATAGACTTTGGAAAAACAGAAAGCAAAAGAGGACGTGTTGACAATCTTGATGATGATGGCTTACCTTACATTGGTGCAAGTCTTCAGACCAATGACATCGTTATTGGAAAAGTCTCAGAATCTGGAGAAGACCACAGTATTAAGCTGAAGCATACAGAAAAGGGAATGGTTCAGAAAGTATTGCTTTCAGCAAATGATGAAGGGAAGAATTTTGCTGTGGTTACTCTAAGACAGGTAAGGCCTTTTTTGGCTGCACCTCATTCCACATGTGTTGGGAACTTGGGATGAATTGATGTGGAAAATTAGTTAATTTTTCACCCCAATCTATCTCAACACATGTGGAATGAGGTGGATACGAGTGCATCCAAACAAGACCTAAATGACATTTGTCTTAGCAGAGAAGTATTAACAATTAACCAATTAGTACATTCCTTGAATTCTGGCTTCACTTGCAAGCGTACGGACCTTATTTGATAATAGAATGCTGCATTCTTCTCTTGACTGTTCCACCGATTGACAGAAACCATCTGTAGCTGCATTTACTGTCAGTTAAGCCTGTTACCTGTTTTGTGTGCCTGGCATTGTTATTTAACCCAATAGTTACCTTGCTCTCAAGCAATTATTGTTGGCCTTCTTGATATTCCTTTTTTAACCCAATAAGATTAATGAATTATCTATGCCTATATTCTTGCCATGCAATTAAGAGGAGATCATGGTCTCTCATGGATGATAAGAAAGACAAGCGTAGTGTGCGCTCATGGGTTACTTCATCCTTTATGGTTAAAATAAAACTTGTTTTGACTTTATTACCCCTCTTTTCTTTTACAACACTTGGCACTATTAACTTTTAGGATGTAACTTCGACACATGCAAATATTTCTAAGTACATATATTCTTTGGGTACCATTGTTGGCAACTCTAAAAATGGTAATTTCACACTATTGAACCATATATCTAAAAAAAGTATAGATAATTAGAAAATCAAAGCTAGCAAGTGTTATGAAACAGGGGTAGTACCTTTTTATGGGGTTCAGCACTTTACATGATTCCATTGATCCACCCCACGTCCCCATACCCCAAAAAAGTAACAATAATAATTTGGCTTCTCCTTGTTCTTGTCTTTTACGAAACGGATGAGCCCAGATAGGCTGCAGCTCAACTCACCCTTTTCCATTTCTTTAGATTAGATTTCTTCAAACACTTAATGTGACTATTCTAATTTTAGGTTCGGACACCTTGCCTTGGAGATAAGTTTTCCAGCATGCATGGCCAAAAAGGTGTTGTTGGATTTCTAGAATCTCAAGAGAACTTCCCATTTACTCACAAAGGTATAGTCCCGGATATTGTGATAAATCCGCATGCCTTCCCGACACGTCAAACTCCTGGACAGCTGCTTGAAGCTGCTCTGGGGAAGGGAATAGCCTGCAAAGGTACAATGAGATATGCGACACCATTCACCACAGCATCAGTTGATGTTATTGCAGAACAGTTGCACAGGTAAGTGTTTCTTCTTCCAACGGATGAATAGCTGCTTGCCTTAATTCAGTAACCCGCCCCTTGCACACGAAGCAAATATGAGACCCTTTCAAAGGGTTAGCCTCTTTTAGTTGAACTTTATAATTGTTAAGCTTATTAGTACATCTTATAAGAACCTTGTACGTCCTTAATGCACCCTATGCTCTCAAGTCTTAACTCTGTTGGTACTTTACTGCTTATTACACATACAGAAGAAGAAAAAGAAAGGTAGGGAAATAAAGTACACACAGAATGGCTGGTGGCTAACCTCATATTTTGTATATTTGTCATTTGAGTAAACATGTACTGCATTGTTCCTAGTATCTCTTAGTTTACAGTAATTTCACATGTATGTATCTTTTTGTAATCTTTTGCTCCAAAATGGTGGAAACACACAACTTTCCTTCCCCTTCCCCTTTTATCTTGTATTACTATCAGTTGATGCTTATCTTTTTCTTAACCGAGACATCCATAGTGGCACCACTAGATATAAAGCTGTGTGCGCTCACACACTAATAACATGTTATCAGTGAGGATCTTACTCCAGATAATCAAGTATCTTTGCATGTAATGTATCTGAGAATGAGAATATTTTAGTTATTTTCTTGTGTTTTAGACTTGTTTTCTTCTGTGATTTGTTTAGTTGATCTCCAAAATTTTATGTATCTTGTTGCATTGCAGGGCTGGTTATTCACGATGGGGAACCGAGAATGTACTAAATGGCCGAACTGGTGAAAGAATGCAATCCTTGATTTTCATGGGCCCCACCTTTTATCAGAGGCTGATTCATATGTCTGAAGATAAGGTGAAATTCCGTAATACTGGGCCAGTGCACCCCCTCACGAGGCAGCCTGTTGCCGACAGGAAAAGGTTTGGTGGAGTTAAGTTTGGAGAAATGGAGCGTGATTGCCTCCTCGCCCATGGGTCAGCTGCCAACCTGCATGAACGCCTCTTCATGCTTAGTGACTTCTCCCAGATGCACATCTGCCAGACATGCGAGCGTGTGGCTAATGTTGTCATGAGGTCTGTCTCCGGAGGCAAAAAGATCCGTGGCCCCTACTGCGGTTTCTGCAAGTCTTCGGAGAACATAGTGAGGATCAATGTGCCCTATGGCGCAAAGCTGCTCTACCAGGAACTCTTCAGCATGGGGATCTGCCTCAAGTTTGATACCGAAGTCTGCTAGAAGCTGCTCTACGCCTCTACCAGGAACTCTTCAGCATGGGGATCTGCCTCAAGTTTGATACCGAAGTCTGCTAGAACTTGTAGACCTGATTGTATCCAGACATCCAGTTATGTACATAACGTTACCCTATGAGGATAGAGGATATCGTACTGGCAGCTATGTGAAAATTCCTGCCGATGTGTGCTGCTGGCATAGCAAGGATGGGCGAGTGTGATGTAGTGAAACGGCACTGGCAGGTGGGTATCTCCAAGCAGGTGTGGGGATCTACCTCTGCTTTGAGAATAAACTCTGTTGAAACTAGAAAACCTGTAGCGTTTATGCTGTTTCTCCCTGCTGCTCATGTGATAAGCTATGCTCAAGTGAATGAACACTCGTTTCCTGTTTGCTGCTTGAATTGCGCTGTTGCATGCTTTTTTGTTTTAAGATTGTGATTTTGTGGAGCACCTGTATTGCCCCGTATGGATCAGGGAATGTTGCTATTGGATCACACCCCTTGCCACCGGTGATGATCGATGATGTGAGCTAGACAAATTGGATCATTGATACGATGACAAGGGAGGAGCAAGATACCCTTTCATCACACGATAATATTTCACAGGCTAGGCTTTAACATGCCGCAGCTGAGAGCTGACACTGACCACATGGCTCCACGCACACAAACACACAGCTTCGGTCCGTCCCACTCCTGCTTGACCAGCTGTCGTGAGTTGTGGCACCCGTATTGCTCGGTAGGGCTAGGGAATGTTGCAATTGGAGTAGACTGCTGATCAGTGCGATCTTTCCTAGGCCATCATGAATCGATACTCTGATTATTGAGGGCCCATAGGAATTTCGCAGGATCCGTACAGTAATTCATATGAATCAGTTCAATTTTATAGAAAAAAACGTAGAATTCAGGGCGAAAAAAGTTCTGCAATCCAAAGGAGGCCTGAAACATTAGAAGCATTGTGCTACTTCCCCAATGTCATGTTTCAAGTTTGATAAGTTCATACAAAAGAACAATGTTTGTGATACCAAATAATAATTATAGATTTATCATAAAATATATTTTTTGTATATATCTATTTGGGGCTATACGTTGATGTGGTGTGTTTGGTTCCGCCATTTTTGCCCGTTATCAATTCACAGCGACATCGGATTCCATTTGTTTTCTGTTTGTTTTCACTTGCCCGCAACGGATTACAGCGCTATCGGTTACTGGGCCATATAAATATAATTTCATTACCGCTTCTCTCCTTGCAGCCGTCTTCTCTCCTCGCAACCGTCTTCTCTCCTCACAGCTACGTGGCTTCCAACCAAACAAAGGCGTTTTTCATTTCCCTGTAATAGGTACCAGTGGGAGTTGATTACGTTGCCGTTCCCACACACGGTGTTCAACCAAACAAAACCTTATTTCCTATAAATTTTGTTAAAATTAAATTGGTACGAATTAGTCCAAATATAAAACATCAGATAATTTTGAGAGCGGGGAGTAGTTTATAGATTGTATTAGGAACCGTGCCTTTATAATGCTTTGGATCTTTGATCAAGGGAGCCATTTTGTTTACCATAACCTTAGTAATTACTAGAGCTTAAATTACAAAAATTTTACAGCATGCGTAGTAAATTTTTGATCTAATGTGCGTTCTAAAATAATTCGGTCAAAACCTACTGGTCACCACCATCATCTTGTTCTCATTTGAAAATTTGAGTTTTCCTATATGCTTCTTATTTGCCACTAACCGAAAATATTTCATATTCGCATCTCTTTCTAATAAGTTTTTTACGTTTGCCCTTTAGTACCATTTTAGTTCCTCCTCTCTCAAGAGTTCTATAAGTCTCGCATTCAACACAATTCATTGGCTATCATTAGCGACAATGATTAGTCTACCAAATTTTGGATTCAGATGTTTTTCTGTCATTGGAGAATTTATAGAATTTGTCCTTGTTGAACTTGGCTTGTGAGAATCAACCTATACTGAGTAACAGTAACAGTAACAGTAACAGTCTCATCTCTAGTTGGCTGCAAATCGCATCACATTAAAAACATCCTGACTAAATTTTGGCAAAGATGCGATCGATAGCCCAAGTGGCAGCAATATTGTCATACGAGGCGTGGTAGTACATCTGTGAATATAAAGGCATACGGTGAGGGCACATCTTTGAATGGCCCATCCTGATTAATATTGACATGACCAAACGTCCAAACCTCATTGCACCTTGCACTTGCACGACGAGACATTCACAGAATTTCCACTCGCTTTCATTTTTTTTTTTGAGGGAACCACTCGCTTTCATTTACCACCGTGTACAAAAGGCTTGAATGCACATACATACACCCAACTCAATCACTGCAATTTCTGGCTGTTTTTAACGTGATCCAGAAAAGAGGTGTCGGGCATGGGGAAACCTAGATAAAGGTAGAAAAGGGGGAACATCTGGTAGGGTCTCCTACTCCTCCCATGGGGCCAATGCATGTTAGGAACCCAAAGAAGCAAGCTAGCTAGCCAGGGACAAGCGATGATTTGTTAGTACCATACCAAACGAACACCATCATCGCCGAAAGGACGCGTTAGATTATTCCATCTCGTGCATGCTTAAACTAGATTACCTGCTGCAACTTGTAGTGGCTTAATTAGTTCCCAGACCTACAAGCTAGGCACAATCCTCTTTTTTTGCAAGAGATGATCTTTTTCCATGGAGGAGGGCCCCTCCTCCTCGACGACGTTGCATGCATGCCCAGCCTCATCAAGGGACTATCTCGATCCCGCGCGCGAGCAACTTTTGCTGCGATCAGAAAGAATGAGAGGCGTAGGACCAGCGCAAACCAAACGCAATTGATTTGGCATGCATGCATGGACCCTCTCGCTCTCAGTTCATCAGTTGTACGTTGTACGCAGGGCATGCATGATCTAATACGAATCAAATCCTCTTGTGGTTAGGATCGGCATGCATGCAGAAGTGGGCCTCGGTTTGCAAGGTACTGATAGCTTTATGGCTACAGGAGCACGATGATCTGATACAGTAACTCACTTGCCAAACATGCTAAATATGCACACCTGTAAAGGGCAAGTGAGGTTTAATGCCATGGACTTTTCAACATATACGAGTACCTGCGGCTTGTGCATATGCATGAGATGTAAAATCAATGGGTAGTTATGAACTCATAATCAACTGTTCTTCCAATGAGGAACTGTTGTACAGGTACCACTTCTTATGGCAAAACAGGAGTATTCATTATTTCTGAATGAAGCGCGCGCACTGAATCGCAAAAGGTACAGCGTCTTGTACATGTGGACCTAAACTACTTTAAGTGGCTCTAACTCCCATCTTTAGATGGAATACATGGCATTCTCTTTGATTTTCCTTTATTGTTTGTATATTCATTATTTCATCATTTGCACTTTAGTGCCTTTTTGCTAGATATGATTATGTGTCATTCTCTCTGTTTTGCAGTGCAGCTATAATGTTTGTACATTGAGGACATCAAGTAGTTATTGTTTATGTTTCCACTTCTTTTCTCTTAGGGCCCTTTGGAATATAGGAATTGTACTCTGCTAAAAAATTATAGGAATTTTACGGGAATTTTGTAGAAACTAGTTCATTCTCATACGAAAAACACAAACAACATGAAAAATTCACACATTACAAAGAAAGCCTAGTGGGTATATGTGTGGTCATTTGACATTGTCTTAACTAGTATGATAAAAAAATAACAAAGTATGTTTTAGTTCTAAACCTAGAAGTGCATTCATTTTGGGGACAAAGGTGATATATGTATCGGTATGTTGCTAGATTAATTGTGTAAATGATGTGATAATAAATATAGAAACAGAGGTTGAGTCTTAGTCGTGCTCTAAGAAACATCAAGATATGTAATACTCTTATTTACATTGGAGGGGTTGTCTCCAGAGATCATTTAATGATGTTTCTATGATGACTAGCTTCCTCCATTCTAAATTAGAAGATGTTTTAACTTTTCTAGATATACTATTTTATTTATTTATTATGTCTAGTTAAATATAATATATATATATATAACAAGAAAAAGAAGCAGACAAATGCTCTTTCCTCTCTCTGGCAATTGCGTGCTCTGATCTCCCTCCTAAAATCCAAGCAGGCTGCATGGAATCAGAATTGCTGGGAGGTCTTCAAAAGCCACCCTGGTTGGCTTTTATCACGCCCACAGGGGTTTTTGTTTGCTGGGGGTCCCTTGGCTCATCATTCCGGGAACATATATCAGGGCAGCGGCAGCAGGACATCAACACACACAGCACACAGCACACAGCACACGGCACAGACCTTCTCTGTCTGCAGGCGCTGCCTTGCCCTCGCCTGTGTTCGTTTGACCGACGCCCGGCCGGCCAGAAAAACAAACAGAGGAGCTCGTTTCTTGCATGCCATGGCTATATGCATGCAAGTGTTCCTTTTTTTTTAATTAACTTTTGGAGCAGCGAATCCTCGACGCATCGGTATCAGCTGCAGTGCGCGGTCGTCGTTTTCCAGCCCTTTTCTGAGCTCGGTCCTATGCGAGCTAAGCGCTTGTTTTTGGCGTAGCATCACTTGGCTTTGGTACGACTAGGGATTTCTATGGGTTGGTTCGTTCGCATTTGCGACACTGCAGTGCGGCTCAGAGACGGTACTGTTTGCGAAGTGACTGCCGCTTGCGTGCAGGTGCAGCAGCTGTCCTGCGCTTTGAACAAATGTTTGATACGGCCCCACTAGTCTCTCTCTCTGGTGTCCGTCGATGAAAGTCTGGCACAAGCAGCAGCCTTGAGCCGTGTTTCGACCAACAAGGAGCAGCATCCAGCTACACCTACATCTAGACATGTACAGTAATCTACTACCGCTTTCGGTCTTTCTTATTCGAAGGGTATTTGATTGGAGGTGTTAAAATTTAGCAAGTATTATATTATTTTTGTTTTATTTAATAATTAGTGTCTAATTAGATTTAAAAGATTTATCTCGCAAATTATTTTCTAGCTATATCTTTAGCTATATTTATCGTCTATATCTAGTATTCTATACATGCGTTCAAACATTCGATGTGATGTGTGTTAAAAAAAATACTGGCCTAAATTCTAGGTTAGAGGGCTCTACAATATGACTAAATATATAGACAAAAGTATTAGTATTTTTTACATTAAGTAAATATACGGTGATAATATATCTGATAATAAATTTAATAACACTTTTATTTGATATCATAGCTATTTATATCTTTTTCTATGTACAACTGGTTAAACTTTGATATTTTAATTAATTTGATATTATGCTAAAATTGAGTTCTTTTCCTGACAGAGAAATAAGTACTCTCTTGCTCTAAAATAACTATTCGCTGCGTCCCAAAATATTTTACCTTTTAGGTTTGAACACAGGAACTAAAGAGAAGTGAAAAAGAGAGACAGATATGTATTTAACAAAACGAATGTCACATATTTTGAAATATAAACTTTAAGTTTACATCAATTCATTTAACATATATGAATTGAAATGGATACATCTGTATTCCAACAAGTTCATCCTTGGCAAGGGTTGCACATGCCGTTAGGACTGCGGAGCAGGATGCATTATGCATGACAGACGGAAAGAGATGAGAATAGGAGGGCAAAAGCTGGCACGGCCACCCCACGTCCCATCCAACAGCAACTTCACAATTCTTGCATCTTTGTGTGAGTGAGTTTTGGATGGCATGGGGCTAAGGGACTCGTTGATACGACGAGTACAAATTTTGGTCATCTAAAATTTAATATCAGGTCATTCAAAAAGGTGGATTTATAGATTTTTATTTATTTATTTTTGTAGTCACTAGCAAACATGCTCATTGCATGGAATGTATAGTAATACAATTTAAAATTAGACTTCGTACCATGCTAAACACACGGTGTATGAAATATAAGCTCGTGTTGGATTTGGATTGGGCTGGTTTAGATTGAAAGCGAGATCTGATATTATATTTGGATTAAAAAAACATGTACACAGAGTGAGTGTGAAGAGAAAGAATAAGATACTTTGGAATAGCTTGAGGTGTCTTTTAGTCCTTGCAGATAGATTCGTGGGTTAAAAAGGAGTGTACAATTTGTGTTATCTATTTCAATACATTTTGAAACCAAACTATATATAATATGATTGGACGCATGCTATTTTTCGTTCTGTTCGTTTAAGCTTATCAGCCGAATCTGATGGTCATTCAATAGTTTTTTTCTCTCATAATAAATAAACAAATAATATTTTTAGCTATATCTTTTTAAACAAACGAATATGCTTTTTAACCCCTACAAGTACGAAACAAATTATGACTCTTATATGTCTCCTGTCTATCACGTACAGCTAGTACCCTTGTAATAGAACCGGACATAGGGGGGGGGGGAGATACTGGGGAGAGCGAATAGATGCAAAATTGGAGGAGAGATATTTCGCTCTTTAATATTCTATTTCTTTTAAAATATAAGCTATTTCTTTTAGATACGTAGCTTTGTTATCTGATTGTGTCCCAAAAAGAATGCAACTCTACAACGGTATTGTGTCAAAGTATGTAAAGTTTGACTAAACTTGCACACAATTTTACTAATATTTAATTATTATACTAAAAATAATACTATTAGATTTATCTTAAATATATTTTTATTGTATATTTATGTGTCGTCATAAGCATTCACATTTGTATCTATATATTTGATCAAACTTTAGACATTTTAACCGAGAATATATAGAATTGCATTATTTTTCAACGGAGGTAGTTTAATGTCTTAGGTAAGTAGTAATAAAATCTATGAATATAGAAAAACCAAATCACTTAAATTTGGAATGGAATGAGTACCAGATATATATTAGGCCAGTCCTAATAAATTTTATAAGAGTTTTATTGTCATTAAATAAGCTGATATGACATAGTTTAAATGATGAGAGGGATGCTAAAAGTTTCATGAATAAAATGAGTTTAATGGGATAAAACTTTTTTTGCATTGTTTTTAAAATCTGTGTGTTGAAAACAAGGACATGAAACCTTCAGACATATTAAAGGACGCATAGTGTGGTACAAATTATCCACAATTTGCTACGCCCCTCTCTTTCCTCTTGCTCGGTTTCACTGCCCGGCCGGGGCCTTCTCGTCGGTTCACTTGTTAGCTCTCACGTTTGTAGCAGCAGAATTGGACAGGCTAGTAGTGTTTAATTTGTGCTAGCGCTAGCGCACACGAAGGAGAGCGAGCTCGAGAGCAACAAGGGCTTGCGTGTGCATGGTTGGTGGGGGGAATGGCTAGTGGCAGCAACTGGCTAGGCTTCTCCCTCTCCCCGCAAACGGCCGTGGAGGTGCCCTCCGCTTCTGAACCCGCTCCTGCCCATCACGCTCCACCTGATCCTTCCAGTACTATGATCTCCTCTTCCAGTACCAACAACGCCACCACTTCCAACTTCCTCTTCTCACCGATGGCCGCTCCCTATCCTGGTTACTACTGTGTGGGCGGCGCGTATGGCGATGGCACCAGTGCTGCCGGCGTCTACTACTCCCACTTGCCTGCTATGCCCATCAAGTCCGACGGCACCCTCTGCAACATCGAAGGTCGGTCGGTGGCTCGCTGATGCCCTCTCCCATTCTCTCTCAATCGTATTCTCTCGATCTCTAACGTTATGGTCTTCTTGTCTTGACATGGAGTAGGCATGATGCCGTCGTCCCCGCCGAAGCTAGAGGACTTCTTGGGCGGTGGCAATGGCGGTGGTCAAGAAACGGCCACCTACTACAGCCACGGCCAGGAAGAGGGGGCGAGCAGGGATTACCGCCAGTACCAGCACCACCAGCTCGTCCCCTACAACTTCCAGCATCTGACGGAAGCAGAGATGCTCCAAGAAGACGCGGCGCCAATGGAGGAGGCGATGGCGGCGGCCAAGAACTTCCTCCTGACGAGCTACGGCGCTTGCTACAGCAACGGGGAGATGCACCCTCTGAGCCTGTCGATGATGAGCCCCGGGTCCCAGTCGAGCAGCTGCGTCGGTGCGGCTCCGCAGCAGCAGCTGGCCGCTGTAGCCACTGCTTCCGCGGCGGCCGCAGCCCAGGGGCGCAGTAATGGCGATGGTGAGCAGTGCGTCGGGAGGAAGAGAGGCACCGGGAAGGGAGGCCACAAGCAGCAGCCGGTGCACCGCAAGTCCATCGACACGTTTGGGCAGAGAACCTCCCGTTACAGGGGCGTCACCAGGTAATCTGCTTACGAAGATTTTTCGCTTTTTCCTTGTGTCGTATCTATTGGTGCGTCGTTTGTTTCATCATCAGTAGGATTCGTACGGGCCTTGCTTAGTGCCTCTTTAGTTCTGAGCCATACACACTATGTATGCTTTGCAACTCCTCAGAAGTTGTCTCCTTCTCAGCGGCATTGATCATCTGGTATGGTATTTGCACATTTCTGAGCTTGTGAAAGCCAATTTATTACTTCTGAATCCTAATTTGGTGGTTTTGACTTATGTTCTACTAGTAGCCTTGTTAGATTAGTTTCCAGCATTGATGTGGCTGCGATGTAGAGAAAGTAAATGCTCTTCTGTTCTTGTTGTTCAGTTGGCCAGCAACTCATGCTTGACGCCAAATCTTTTTAATGCCTGATCTTAGTAGTAGAATACTCCAGTTCGATTAAAGCTGGGTGTTCTGATCCTTCATGGCCCCCCCTGCAGTTCCACCTATTAATGTGGCAGCTATTCTCTTGTTATGGAGCAAACAATTTACTCTGGCTTTTGGGCCAAACAGTTTTCTTTGTTTGAACCTCACTGTTTTATATTGAATGATGAAAGTTTTGTTCGTGTTTGATTCACTGGAGCAGGCACAGGTGGACTGGGAGATATGAAGCCCACCTCTGGGACAACAGCTGCAGAAAGGATGGGCAGACTAGGAAAGGCAGACAAGGTTGATATAAAATCCAAAATAAACGATGTAGCGAGTCTTATCCATCGCCTTACAACTCCTTTCTGACATTTTGGTTCCTTTTTTCTATTTTTGAAATGGTGATTCTGGGGTTTGCCATGACTGAATGTGATTGGCCGCGCCTCGCAGTATATCTAGGTAAGAAGAATCGTTTCTTATCCAATCATGCTTTCTATTGTTCAGTTAGCTGTTTCGAGCTGCGTCTAGTAGATCCATAATACAAAATGCTATTTCTTTTATCTGATTATTAGGTGGTTATGACACCGAAGACAAGGCCGCGAGGGCTTATGATCTGGCTGCTCTGAAATATTGGGGTCCAGCTACTCACATCAATTTCCCCGTAAGTGTCATGGAGATGGAGGAATTTCATTCAAGAAAATTGGAGCTTGTATGTTCATTTATGTAATGGGCTAGCACACTTTGTTTGGCAGGTAGAGAACTATCGAGATGAACTTGAGGTGATGAAAGGCATGACAAGGCAAGAATATGTTGCGCATTTGAGAAGGTTAGTGCGTTCATTATAACAGCCTTATTTCATTGATGTCTTCCTGCATTTCCTAAGTTGCTACTGATCACAGGAGAAGCAGTGGATTTTCTCGAGGCGCTTCCATCTACCGAGGAGTGACAAGGTTTGTTTGGGCGGATTAGGCCACTACATTTGCTTCCTTAGTGCGGACAACCAAATAAAGTACATGAAGAAATCATGTCAATGTGCATGCTAACTGCATTACAGGCATCACCAGCAAGGAAGATGGCAGTCTCGGATTGGAAGGGTTGCTGGAAACAAGGATCTATACCTCGGCACTTTCAGTAAGAAAGATCTGTATATTTGACTGCAGATTTGTAGGGTCAAAATTCTTCTATCTATAAAGTAATGTGTGTTAACTAAAAGAAACTTTTAGCACTAATCCTTTGGTGGTGTCTGTTGTACTATGTTAATTGTCTTGTCAAAGTACACTTGCTGTAGAAGAAGATAGGCATGGAATATAAGCTTTTACTGCTAGTATCAAGTTTTGTGCATGGCTTTTGCGTTCACTTTAATCCGTGGGGGTACACATTCGATGATCATTCTGTGCTTTTTCAGATTTTTCAGATAGTTATACTTTCCCTAAGGCTGTGACCCCTGACCAAAGCAACCTGTTGACTGTTTTGAATTCTCCGTTGAACACTTGAACTAAAAGATGGCATTAGCACGACATGAAAGTAATCTGGTCGAAAATTGTACTACTTTGCATTAGGATCTTATCTTGGTTTCCCAATGTACTAACTAGATTAGTTGGTATGGTACATGACATTTTTTTTCATAGGCTGAGTTTGTTCTCAATCTTACATCACTTACTGAATATGCTGCAGCCACTCAAGAAGAAGCAGCTGAGGCTTACGACATAGCTGCCATCAAGTTCCGTGGCTTGAACGCGGTGACGAACTTCGACATAACAAGATACGACGTCGACAAGATCATGGAGAGCAACACGCTGCTGCCCGCGGAGGAAGCACGCAAGGTCAAGGCGATCGAGGCGGCTAACAATGCTCCTATGATGCAGCACAACGGTGGCAGGGAGCTCAACCCAGCCGAGGAAACAAGCGCAGCCTGGAGGATGGTGCTCCATGGTTCTCCCCAGGAAGCTGTGCATTGCCCAGAAGCAGTTGATCTCCAGAGGGCAATCATGAGCAACGACTCTCAGCATCCCTCCCTGCATGGCATCGTTGGACTTGATCATCACCTCGGCGTTCCTGGCAAGACGTCTGGGAGCATCAATTTCTCCAACTCGTCCTCGCAGGTGACAAGCCTGGGAAACTCCAGGGAGGGGAGCCCCGAGAGGCTGGGCCTGGCCATGCTCTACGGCAAGCAGCCGAGCGCCGTAAGCCTGGCCACCATGAGCCCCTGGATGCCGATGGCGGCACAGACAGTGGCCCAAGTGCTGAAGCAGCCGAACGTCGTCTCTCATCTGCCTGTCTTTGCCGCTTGGGCAGATGCCTAGTTGAGGGAATTGGAGCTTAATTAGCAGCTGCTCAACCTTGCTCGCCACTGCTGTTTTTTGTAGACTGAAGCAAAGGTTTAGCAGCACCAAGTTAGGTAAACTAGCTGGAATAGCGAGGTTCGTTAGTTAACCACGATGGATGTTGTAATGGTATGCAGTAGAAGATAGGCCTTAATTAGTTTACAGCTTATGCACAATCTTAGTAGTAGTGGACTGGTGGCGGTGGTAGCGTTCTTTTGAGCCTTTTTTGGGTGACAAATTGGTTAGAATATGTACTACTAGTATGGCTTCCTTTGAACGTTACATGAAACAAGGCTGTTGCGAGAAAAAGGGAAAAGGTTCACGAAATGAGATGGCTCGTCTTTGTTTGTACGATCATTCAGGTTTTTCTTCTGTGGTGTGAGTGGGGTCGTTTTCATGCCGCTATGCACACAGATGAAGATCTTTTGACCGCTGCTGCTTCAGAGTCAGGTCCAATTGCCTCACGTTCTTTTTTTTGCTTTCTCTGCATGGCATGGCATCTGTCTTCATGATGGCAATGGGTATCATAAACATTTCCGTTCCCATACGAGGGGAGCTTTGCCGCAAGCCTACCTACATTCCGACTCCAATCATTCCAAAAGAGGCCGATAGAGATTCCATTGCCATTCTTCCATGTCCCAACCAACTTGCGGCTTTATGATGGTGTGTCCTGTGATGAACATCAAGCTCCTGAATCCTGATATGAACAGATGCCGCCATAGATGCGGTCAGCCAATCAGTCATTGTCACGCTTACAAGGGCACCAAACTATATTATGGCCTTGTTTAGTTCACCCCGAAATCCAAAAAGTTTTTAAGATTTCCTGTCACATCGAATGTTGCGGCACATGCATGAAGCATTAAATATAGACGAAAATAAAAATTAATCACACAGTTTGACTGTAAATCGCGAGACGGATCTTTTAACCTTAATTAGTTTATGATTGGACAATATTTAACACAAACAAACAAAAGTGCTACAGTTTCCAAAACTTTTCAGTTTTCGGAATTAAACAAGGCCTATGTCATATTTTAATAAACAAGAGAGAAAAATTATCTCATCGAGAGCTTGTATACATATACAAAGTTATTTTGCAATAGTTTAAACAGATTTTTAGTGGTGGTTCAGTTTAAGCAGAACCGATCTTATAAATAGATTTTCAGAGACGATTTGTTTAAGCCAACAGCCCCTAAAATATATGGTTTCAGTTGTGATTGTCTTGCCACAACTATCCATAGAAATTATTTTGCCGAGTGGCACTAGGCAAAGAGGCGTGCTTTGCCGAGTGCTGTCAAAGAATTTTTTTTTTTTTTTGAATTTTTATGGTGTGAGAGGATTCAGCCGTCAAGCGACATTTTTTTGTGAGTGTTGCACTCGGCAAAGAGATCTTTTGCCGAGTGCCGCTTTTTACCAAGTGTCAGACACTCGGTGGCACTCGGCAAAGCCACTCTTTGCCGAGTGGAAATCTTTGCCAAGATTCCGATTTTTGGCACTCGACAAAGCGTGCGACACTCGGCAAAATCTACTTCCCCCGTAGTGAAAACTTGTTTCAAGGATGATTTCATTAAACCTACAACATCTAAGGGCGGTTGTCCTAGTCTAACCGTCCCTAGAAAACGTAACTCTAGGGATAGATTGGTTAACTAAAATCGTCCTAGACATGATTTATATGGACGGTTAAATGCCCAATGCTTAGAATCGTTGGCACTGTGGCGATTTTCAAAAGAGAACCCGCTGTGAGTTTTTGACCATGAGCAAAAAAGATTTTTGATAGTAGGTTCGTATAGAGCTATCTATATCTATATCTCTTATATAAAAAAAACCTCACTAGCTAATTCTCTTGATATGCAAAGCATCCACATCATCATCCACTAGAGCATCCCACCAACTAATTTTTTTTGTCATGCAAAGCGTCCACATCAACATCTACTAAATCATCCCACTAATACATTACCCCGCCATGCAAAGTGTTCACATCATTATCCACTAATAAATCAAACTAACACATATCATTTATCCTGCATCTATATTATTCACATTAGCAAACCATATTATTTTCTAACATATATTTAGTTGTCCATGCTAGAATAATAAAAATCATCCATTAACATATATTATGATATTTTACTGGTAATTCCCGCAGCAACGCGCGGGGCATTCTCCTAGTTCATATTATGGGTTGTAACCTTCATCATCCTATTTGTTTGAGCTTATGTGCGAAATCTATCCACCATTCAATAATTAGTTTCTCTCATAACAAATCGGTGAATAGTACTTTTCGTCAAACGAATAAGACCCACATCAATTTATAAGGCATTTTCGTAGATTAAGAGTCAAACTTTATAACCTTTGAACAATAATTTAGGTAGCAATTTTAATTATTGTAGTACAAGCTTGATAGTGTTAGATTTGTAATCAAAATAATATCCAATAAACATAACTTTTTAATCATAAAAAATAATATAAAATAATAGAATGAATGGTCAAAGTGCATGTGTTAAAAATGCCTTATAAGATAGATAGGTGCAAGCATGTGATAAAAGGTTAATATTATTAATTGGAGAAGATGTTATGGAGCTAGTAATTATTTCATGCCTTTGAGAGTGCCCTAAGTAGCTTTTGTTTTGCCGTGCATCCGGGGTGGGGAGAGCGGGTGCGGCAATGCCGTGCACGGCCCTGCTAGGAAGCAAGGGAGGACGCCGGAGGCGGCACGTGCAGAGAAAAAGACCGAGGCGATGCGTGCGGAGGAGAAGAAAGGAGAAATAGAACGAACCGATAAGTCATGTACTCCACAAAATATGAATTTCATGTATCTAGGAGCAGTTTTATGTTTTGGTAGATCTACAGTAGATGGGAGTGGGGAGTGTTTGGCTAAAAAAATTAGGAGAGGTTTCATATCTAGAGCTGCTGGGAGTTTTTTTTAGAAAAAAAAAAAAAGAACTGCTCGGAGCTGTTCCGGGGAGCTAGCAGTTGCGGCTGCCGTGCTGGAAACCAGAAGTGACGGTTTGACCCCTCCACATTGGCAGCGTAGGCCAAAGGGGGCTATGCACGCACAGTACGTCCACAGTGGAAGCGTTGTTTGCCTGCAGGCTGCTAGGCTACCACTACCACCGCGAGCGAGCGAGCCCCAAGCTTTTGCCTCTCCAGATTCGACGTCCAGCACGACCAGCTGCCAGCTAGAGCTAGTGACCGTAGCTCCCCGTAGACTCGCTGCTCGGTGCCTGGCTCAGTTCCATGTGCCCGCCGGAAGCCCGGAGCTGGAGCTGGCTCGCAGGAGGCAGAGCCCGTCAGGCGGGCGGCGGGCGGCTGGCGCGGGTGGGGCGGACCACCCCCGCGGCCCTGCCCCTGCGGCAAGCCGTCGGCCGAGGTGGCGCAGCGCACGCGGCAGGACCGCAGGGGTCTCCTCGTTCCGCGTCACCGTGTGGCACTGGCATCTGCATCTCGGCGAGTAGTGGGGACGGACCGGACGTGCATGTGTGCACGGTGATCGAGCCGCCTGCCGCGTGCGTGCGCCAGTGCACCGGCCGCGCCGGCGCCCGGCGACCCGGCCGTTGCCGTCTGAGGACTGCGGACTGCGTGGAGCCTGTGACGCGCCGCGCGGAGCGTGCTGCGCTGCGCTCGTAGTCGTGTCTGCCGTCCGCGCGCTCGGCGACGCGCGGGAAGCGACAGAGGGGGGGGGGGGGGGGGGGGGCCTGGGCTGGCTGCTGCGGAACGGGGTGGCAGGAGGGAAGCTTGCTCCGCCATCGGCAGACCGCAGCAGACAGGGCAGCGCGTGCTGTGTCGTCTTGCGCCTTCCGGCTGCGTTTACGCCGGCCGAGGCGAGCCGCTGCGTGAGCGTGTCATGTTTTCTTCTAGACAAGAGAAAGAAAAACCGTCCGCTGCGTCATGTTGAGGGGTGTACCCATGCATGCATAATCCATTCTACGTTACAGTACAGTTCACGTGCATCATCAGTTCATCACTCCTACTTTGCTGCGGCGGACTGCCGACGCAACCGACAGATCGATGCCTGCTAACAGTAGAACGTGGCGAGGATGGATAGATACAGAAGAGATGAATGAAAGTGTAGAGGAGCGGACGGAGAGCGAGTGGAGGCAGCTGACGGAGGGAGGCGATACGATGCCGAGGGAAAGTGAAGTGAGACTGTGAGAGTGGAACGAGGACCTTCAAAAATTCAAAAATTTATAAGATTTCTCATTAAATATCAAATCTTACGACACATGTATAAATTATTAAATATAAATAAAAAATAACTAATTACATAATTTACATATAAATCGCGAGACGAATCTTTTAAGCCTAGTTATTTCATGATTGGACAATATTTGTTACATAAAAACGAAAGTGTTATAGTGTCAAAATCAAAAAAAAATTGGATCCACACAAAGCTGAGTGAAGAAGTCGGAGCGGAAAAGGATAAGACGAGCGAGTGGAGGAGCGCGAGCCACGTCAGTCCCAAGGTGAAGCCACGCGTCGGACGCCCGACTTATACTCCGCACTACTAGGACGTGCGCACATGTTTCGTACAAAGAACTCCAGTTCATATTTAGGTCTTCTTTAGAGCATCTCCAAGAGTTTAATAAAATAGCTTCTTATCTCAATTTTTTTTGCAAAAAGAGAAAAAAGTCTCCTCCAATAGTTTGATAAAAGAGATACTTAAAAATAAAAAGTTATCAAATATCCTCTTTAACTCATAAGTTTGCAAAGTGGAGAGAACTCTCTATCCTTCTAGTAAAAGATATGATAGCCGATAATCAACAAACATTTGTGGACCCTACTATAAAGTTTTAAATTCTAAAAAGCTATTATAGGTTACTGTTGGAGAAGAACAAAATTTAAAGTTGTTGTTTCTTTTATTAACTAGCTAGATATATTAGTTTAGCCAGTAAATTATATAAAACTCTTGGAAATGCTCTTAGTTTCGAAAAGCTTTTGGATTTAGCTACCGTAACATTTTTGTTTTATTTGATAATTACTATTCAATTAGAGATTAATTAAATTTAAAAAATTCATCTTGCGATTTATAAACAAACTATACAATTAATTTTTATTTTTATCTATATTTAATGCTCCAAGATTCATCCAAAAACTTTGCACCTGTGTGTCCAAATTTTTTTTTGAAGCTGGATGATTTCTCATTGATAACTGGCTAACAAATCGTTAGCAACTATTACATCCACGGATCGAGGAAGATGGATGGAGACCACCTCTTCCCCCTCATTACACAGAGAGCCCCGAACAGCCAACTCGTGGACAGCCCTATTACATTCTCTAGCAACAAACACACACTCAAACTGAATAAAATTCAGAGCTAACAAAGCTTTGGCTTCATGGAATAAGTGTCCCAAAGTCGAATCCTGATCGCCTTCACAACTTCCAATCGAAACTTAGGAGCGGAGAACTAATCGAAACTTAGGCCTCTGTGGATCCATCCAAGCCACTTGAACTCTTTGAGCTCAACTTCCAATCTGCACTGGGCCAAAATAATACGGCCCACTGCCCGCGACGATCCACAATCCACACCAAACCCAACCCAAGGCCTCTTACGTGATCCAGTCCATACTCGTTCATTCCAGCCCGCCATAACGAGGTCGCCCTCGCCCCCATCTCTCTGTGGCCCAATATCAGTTCTCAACCGCTCCCCATTCCCACCGCGACGCTGCTCATCCTCGTTCATCCACCCTTGCCACGAAAAATCCCCCGCACCATGAAGCTCCGCTTGCGATCCATGGAGGCGCGCGGCGGTGCCGCCGCCGAGACCCACCGCGTGGACCTGCCGCCCACGGCCACGCTGGCTGACGTGAGGACGCTCCTCGCGTCTAAGCTCTCCGCGGCGCAGCCCGTCCCCGCCGAGTCCGTCCGCCTCTCCCTCAACCGCAGCGAGGAGCTCGTCTCGCCGGACCCCGCCGCCACGCTCCCGTCCCTCGGCCTCGCGTCCGGTGATCTCGTCTTCTTCACCCTATCCCCTCTCACGGCCCTAGCGCCGCCGGTTCAGGCCCTGCCCCGGAACCCTAGCCCGGGCTCTGGCACTGCAGCGTCGATCGCTGAGGCTGTCGATCGCGGGAAAGGCTCGAAGCAGCCTGTTACTGGAGGTTCCTCTTCGTCGTCACAGGTGCAGGCTGTGGTGGCGAACCCTAGCTTTCCGGTTGCTTCCAGTGGTCGGCCGGATGTGGTGATGGAGGAGGCCTTCGATGCGACGAAGGGCTGGTCGAGTTTTGTGCTTAGGGATCTCAAGAGGGAGATGGGCAACGTCGGCGGCGCGGAGGGGACCGCGGCAGGTCGCCTGGTTGCGGCCTTACATGCAGCTCTGCTTGATGTCGGCTTTCTCACCACCACTCTGATGGGTTCTCATCTCTCACTGCCTCAGGGCTGGCCGTCGGGTGCTTTGAAGCCACTGACCATCAGGTATACCGTACCAGAGCTTTCATCAATGTTATCTGTGACTGAGGAGGGGAAGGTGGTGGTGCTGAACTACTCTTTGATGGGCAATTTTGTTATGGTATACGGGTATGTTCATGGGGCACAGTCAGAGGTGTGCCGGTTGTGCTTGGAGTTGCCAGGGCTTGAGTCTTTACTTTATCTGGATAGCGATCAGCTGAGCGGAGTGCATGAGAAGGGAGTTCATGATCTGTGGAGAGTGCTGAAGGATGAGATTTGCCTGCCATTAATGATATCATTGTGCCAACTGAATGGTCTACGCTTGCCTCCATGCTTCATGGCTTTGCCTGCTGATCTGAAGACTAAGGTACTGGAGTTTCTACCTGGGGTTGATCTTGCAAAGGTTGAGTGCACGTGCAAGGAAATGAGGAATCTTGCATCAGATGATAGTATTTGGAAGAAGTTTGTAAGTTATGGTGAGAGCTCTAGGGGGGCTGGCAAGAGTGCGAAGGCCATATTTGGAGAGGTTTGGCAGGCTAATAAGAGAAGGCAGAAGAGGCCTAATCCAACCTTTTGGAACTATGGCTGGGGAAACAGTTCTTATAGCCGCCCACTTAGGCTGCCATTGATTGGTGGGGACTCGGACAGATTTCCTTTTATTGGGAATCCTGGTTCTGTGGGGCGTCACTTTGGAAATCAACGAAGGAACATGTCGCCGAACTGCATACTTGATGGTCACCGCCATAACTTCCTTTGAAGCCATGTCAACGAGTTTTACTCGTATGTTAAGAATATTTTGTAAGAAGGGTGCGTAGACGGTTAGACCGTCTTGTTCATATCATCAAGTTGCACACTTATGCATGTGCACAGCACTCTTATCCTCATATATCCCCTTAGCATCATAGATCCTTTCTTTTTTCTCTTTTTTTTGCGCCAATGTAATCCAATGCCCAAGTAATAAAGATACCCTTGTTCTATCCTCAGATGAATCATCGAGATGTGGTTATCGGTTGAATGTATAGATAGATGTATTTTTTAGCTAAGATAATAATAGCTTTAAACTTCAAGGTACTGCTTAAATTTATTTGCATTAAGGTCCTGTTTGGATCCGAGGAGATAGTAGTTAGCTGCTAATAATTAGTTCCTTGGATCCAAACATGTCTAGCTAATAGTTTACTAATTGTTAGCTGAATAGTCAAATAACAACTATTTCACTAGTTGAACCAAAGTAGCTAATAGCAGCTAATAATAGTTGTGACCTATTAGCTAGCTAACTATTAGCAGCTAATGGATCCAAACAAGCCCTAAATGTGCAATCTATAGCATTGATACCTTAATTTTACACCTCACCCACATATCATGATGTCAACATGATATGCGTTTCCTTATAGGTATTTTCCTTTGACATACAGGTTACTTTCATTAGCACAGTGATAATAGAATAATCAGGTTCTTCCATTATAGTATTATGTTACAGTCCTGTATGAAATAATGGAAGCATACTGTTATTATGGTGCTCTTTTGTTTTATTTAAAACAGTGAAATATCTCTGATGTCGAGAACTGCCTTCTTGTAATAATAAAGACATTAGACCTAAAAACATCAAACAACCTGATACACTTTAAGTTTTCTTTTATTGGCAATATGCATGTGTTTTTTGTAAACATTTCTATTCCAGGAAGAATCATTGTGGTAATAACAACTACAGTCTTAAATAAATGACATGTGGATCATTTGGGATGTACTCGCCCTGTTCCTATTTCCAGGTCGTTTTGGCTTTTTGAGATACACAATTTTTATTATGTATCTGGATATATCATATATGTAGGTGTGTAGCAAAAGCTATGTACCTAGAAAAGCCAAAACGACCTATAGTTTGGAACAGAGGGTGGTATGTAGCATACTAGGACTATGTTTATGTAACTAGTTGAGTGTACCTGGGTGATGTTGTATGAGTTATGATTAAACACGATGATTTATTTGGTGTGTTGTTGTGTGGTGGATGCAAATTGCTCAATGGGAGAAGGTACAAGCCTCATCTATCCATAATGGCAGTAGTGGGTTGAGGGAACATAGTGATAGAGAGATTGTAAACTTTTTTGTTCCCTTTATTCCCGAATGCTGCCTCTCTTTATATAGTTATGGTTGGACTAAACATACTCCTAAAAGCCAAAATTTATTACTTACATACTTATCACCTAACTTAATGGGAAAACAAATTGTGCTCACTTATGTAATTGGCTTATGAGGTTCTGGACCTTTTTTGTTGCCCTGCGCCCGCACCTCCACCCACCCAACCCCCCCCCCCCCCCCCCCCCCACACACACAACACCTACAGTGCAAGTTTATGATACAATTCCAGTGAGTTGTAAAATTATTTCGTTTTGTTACAGTTTGTATGATACACATCTCACTGGGGAACAATTTTGCTGCTGTCATATATGATTCTTGCAAGCACCGGATGGTTATCTCTTTTTCTTTCTAGAAATTATGAGCTGCTGTGTTACCTTCATTTCTGTTGTCATAGTTCCGAGTATGGTTTCTTATCTTTGTATACTTATTTGATTGTCTATTTTCTGGGTTGTAGATGCATGTTTATGACATACGCATATGAGACTGGCCTCTTATTTCCTTTATGTATCCATGTCTTTGTTCTCCTCATGGTTCTCACTTGCATGATTCAGAAAGTTGATAATATATTTATTTATTGTTTGAACTGGTTGAGGAAAAAATTGAAGATACATTGTCTTGACTGGGGAAGTTATGTTCTTGTATATTCATTTGAGCAGAATCTTTACTTTGATGCTACAGGTTTATTTTTGTGTTATCCGAGTTCCTAGATCATGTAAATTTAATCTGAACTTTCAGGTGCCTATGAGTTGTGGCTTGACCATTACATTATGCAATTCAGTCATATCAGATTGGGATAGCGTGGGGTGATCATAATTTGCTGAACTTGTGAAGCATTTCTGCTTGATGCTTTTGTACCATGTTACATAGATCATCCTCCACCATTGGGGGACCAAAGATTGCAGAATTCTTTAAGGTGAACTTTACATTGACCACAGGAAGAAAGGACACTTTTTTTGCTGTACGCGTGCATCTACTCCGCATTGTTTGCACATGTCATATTGACTATTGGCCTCATTTACCCTTCTCTATTATGTTACTAAACCGTGAAATGGATGCCATGAGATTTAGCTATATGATCACTTATCTTAACTGGGACTGAGCCACCGTTGCCAGTACTAAAAAATCAGAGATGTACGGGGCGTCTCGGAGCCCAAGAAAGGCTTCAGTTTTCTGTGAGATGGACTCTTTGCTTTTGGTATGGTGCACTGAAAAGATTGTGGGGAAGGGCATGGGAGGAAACAATTTATAAATCTGGATTGGGCAAGTGTTTTACTGCCATGAGATCTCATTGCTATGATTGTTGATCTGGTTTATGATTCTCATTTGTAGTTGGTGTATAATATGCTTTATGCAGCAGCAGTTGCTTGCAGACAAAATTGCACTAGGTGTGGTACCTATACCAAAGTATCTCTTTGTCCATGAATAAATCAATTGTTATAGTTGTCTTAAGTCAATTTTTTTATAAGTCTGACTTAATATATAGAAAAGAGTATATATATTTATGACACCAAATGAGCATATCATAAAATTTATTTTATGGTGTATTTAATGGTACTAGTTTGGTGTCATAACTCTTTTATAGATTTGGTTAAACTTAAAAGTTTGACTTATGATAACTTGAGGAATTGATTTATTAAGGGAGGGAGGGATGTTGGTGTTAGATCATTGTCGCATTTAGTCTCAACAACCATTTAGCATGAATAATGACTAAGGGGGTGTTTGGGACTGCTCTGCTCCACGTTTTTCAGTTTCGCTCAACAATTTTTAGCTAAACTGTTTCAGCTCCACACACTCAATTCGAGAAAAAGGGTGGAGTTGTGAGAGCACCTAAAGAGTTACTCTACAAACTTCAGTTTTTTGTAGAACTGCTTCATAGTAGAGTTTGTGGAGCAAACACCCTCTAGATGTTAGGTGATTGCTGGATCGCGACGTCTAGCAAACCACGAATAAGCTGCTTTATGGATATAAGCGTTCTTTGTTTCAGTGACAAATCTGAACCATTTGGATATGTACTGTGTGATTCTCCACTTCTATTATCTTGTGTAAAATACCAATACTTGTGGACATCTTATACTTGACAATAAAATACAAACACATTCCTGATGCGTTTTTATTTATGCAGCATATCTTGAAACGTAGGAAGATGATTGCAGCCAGGCAGAATCTTTATTCCCTTCAGTCGAACCTACTCCGTATTCATTTGGATTAATTTTGGAACAAGTACGATGGATGCTGCGCGGTGCTGCACCTGCAGTCATGCACAAAGCACCAACAAACCCTACGGGTTCCCGGACAGTGCGAACCAGAATCCAATACGGTGACGATAGGCCTCTTCCGGCTACCTCTGTCAAGCAGGATGCCCCTGCGGCCCTGCTACGTGCAGGTCTTCGCTTTGACTGTTGTATTATTCGGCGTCCAGCCCCCTACCAGCTCCCCCATCTCTGGAATACAATTGCTCGGGCCTTGTTTAGTTCATCCCGAAATCTAAAAAGTTTTCAAAATTTCCTGTCACATCGAATTTTACGGCACATGCATGAAGCATTAAATATAGACGAAAACAAAAACTAATTACACAGTTTGTCTGTAAATCGCGAGACGAATCTTTTGATCATAGTCAGTTCATGATTGGACAATATTTATCAAATAAAAACAAAAATGCTACGGTAGCGAAATCCGAAATTTTTTCGGAACTAAACAAGGCCTCGGTAATAATCCTGTCAGCGATGGCACCACCCATATTCTGAGGGGCCTTTGAGTGAAACAGGACACTGATGAACTGCTTGCTGTTGCTGCTATGTGTTACTGGGTGTTTTTAAAAAAAAAAGACGGTGAAAACCTGGCGGAGAACTGGGGACGGGTGTGGTGAATGTGTGTTGGGGTGGGGGGTCCCCAACTCCAGCCATTCATTGTTTTCAGTTGTGGCCACATCCACACGTACGCACGCCCATTCATGGTGAACACTATTCATTCTAGCAAGAGTTGCTGAGTAACAGTGAAACATCTGATCGAAGAGGAATAGGGGGATTCGGGGAAGCTGCAGTTTTCACCTCTGGTAACAAGCAATTTTTCCTTTAAATTCGTAGTGCTTTATATGTACTGTGGCGTGCTCTTTGGGAATAGTTTTGCATTAGGACAAAGTACAGGTGCATAGTACCTTATTTCATCTTTTTTTTTTCTTTCTTTGCTACTTCCACTGCAGTATGATGTTCTCTTTGAAGATAGCAAATTGCTTTCAACTCTTCACGAGTACTCTGTCTTTTTTGAACCGTCCAAGCATTTCTCTCTGTCTCACCCATTCTTTTGAAGGAACGATGTCAAGAGAACTATTAACTTCATTAAGTGACATTGGCCTTCTACCAAATGACTACTGCTCTGCATCCGAGTCTTTTGGCCTCATATCTTGCTTGCTCTTTGCTTCAGAGAAAAGGGACAAGCACCAGCATTTCTTGACCCTTTCATCTTGGCCGAACTTGCTTCTGAATCACCTGGGTGATTCTTACATCGTCATGCTACAGAATAGGATATGAACTAGTGAGTTATGACTTTAACCTTTGTAAACCCATCATTTATGATTCCAGCATTAAACTCTGATGGTTGTGATTGGAGGGACAGTACGCGCTGTTGAGTTTTGAGGAATCCCCTACCTTGGCGGCTTGGCCCCAGGAGTACAACCAGCTAACTTTTTCGTTTTCTGATGACTGGATCTTAGTCCCTAAGGTGCTTCAGTGGTTCCCCTTGTGATTTGAAGGTCACACTTTCTTAGCTGTTGTCCTCTTTCTTGTTCTGTGAATCTGATTCTACGGTCTCTGAATTCTCACATTTTCGTTCTGTAGGGGTATGTGTGCAAGTCAGCAATTACCTAGCTTTGTTTTTTTGAAGTGAACAATTACCTAGCTTTGTTTATAGGCAATGTACATTTGTACCTGCAAATATGAGGAATTGGAGGTACAAATGGGCACAACTCTTATTGGTGTCCAACCACTAGTCCATGCAATTATGCCGAATTGTGGAATCCATTTCACCTTCTTATACTAGAACTAGTCCCATGCTTCAAGTAAATTCTTGAAGAGTTCTTTATAGGATTTCTTTATATCCTTCAGCAAGTAAATTGAGTACTCTCTCAACTTTACGCTCATGAGTTGGGTTGGTAAAAAAATCTGGAGGACAGAACTTTAATAGAGGCAATGTTTCAGAGGGTTTAAACTTAAATGGGCCCGGTTGATTGTCTAATAATTAACCTTATTCTGGGATGGCCCATACATACACTGGATGGCATTAGCATCTGATCCTTGGGTTGGTTGCTAGGTCTTCAGTTTTGCAGCACCTACTGCAATCGATCTTCACCCAGAAGGCCAGAACACTCTTTATTCTGACCTCTGGATGAGTGGATGTGATCCAGCTGGTGCATGGTTGTTAGTAGTACTGTAGTACTAGTACCAGCAAGTCTATTCCAGGACTCGGTTTCCACTTTTACCCTTGCGTTTGTCTATTGCACCAGGCTTAGTTAGCCTTTTCACTTTGGACAATCTTTATGTAAGGCTGCACGGGTTAGTTGTGCCTTGTTGAGCCTTGCAAGGAATTGACTGTGTCCAGCTCCCGATCTACTCCACCCTTTAAGTAAAGCTCCTTCAGTTGGCAGACCTGGCAAGTTAGAAGATCACTAGTCATTTCCAAAAATGATTGCAACATCGCACTGAGTTCAAGTATCAGAGCAGGATGGTGAGTACATACGTTCATGGCAAGATCTATATGTGTCCGTTCAGTTTGCAACATGAATAGAGCTACCTCTTCGGTTTGCAATGTGACAAGATCAATCATTGATTCTTCGCAGATGTATTCCCCGCCATGCACCGATCCTGACAGAGAGGAAGAGCAGTGCTTCGCAATCGGAACTAATCTGCTTGCTTCACTAGACCATACCATGAATTTTGATGAGCCTATCGTGTTTCCAATGAACAATGTAGGCATGCAAGAAGAGAGGACTCAGCTCTACAATTCTACTGGAGGTATAGTTATTCTCAATTCATTTTCTTAGGAACAATAGCTGTTGATCTGTGAAGCTTCTGACTAATAACATTCCAACTCTTCCCAGATGCTCAACTAAGTAGAAATATGAACACAGGGAAGTGTTTAAAGGATGGCAAAAGGAAGGGTTCTGGAGAGGACAGTTCATCACTACATTCTCTAGTAAGGAAGCTAGAAGCCGGTTGATGGCTATCTCATTCCCTCTGTTATTTCATTCTACTGTACATGTAAATGTATGACTGCAGGATGAAGCCAGTGCATTGTTGCAGCGAGAAGTTAGCATGGAGTGTGCTGATGAGAAGCCGGGTGATGCTGGAGCCAAGAGAGAGGACTACGTGCATGTCCGGGCAAAGCGCGGCCAAGCCACCAACAGCCACAGCCTTGCGGAAAGAGTAATTTTTATCTCTTGAGCAACATAGTTAATGCTCCTGCAATGCCTAAGTCTCTCGCTTACAGACTTACAGTAGCATGCCCATCCGAACTGCAGTTTCGAAGGGAAAAGATAAATGAAAGGATGAAGCTTCTTCAAGACCTTGTCCCGGGTTGCAACAAGGTATGAATGACATCAAGCAGATGCTTATGCTCATACTGTTGTGGTTATAGTGGGTTCTAACCAATAGGGACATGTTTCTTATGACAAGGCAGATTACAGGCAAGGCCATGATGCTTGATGAGATCATAAACTATGTGCAATCTCTGCAGCGGCAGGTTGAGGTTAGTGTATTGAAAACCTATGATTTGGAGGTTTACTCAATGATTTCACTAGGCCAATGGCTGAATCTTCATTTTCATGTTTGTGTTGGATTTTTCAGTTCCTTTCGATGAAGCTCTCAGCGATCAGCCCAGAACTCAACTGTGACCTCGACCTGCAAGATGTAAGATTGCAAAGCTCAACTCGGGTTGACAAAGAAAATGCCTTTAGACTGATCTTTCATCAATCCTTGTCACTACAGATCCTTTGCACACAAGATGCCAGCTCTGCTTTTCCAGGATACAACGTGCAAGCGAACAATGTGCATCTTAATCTGTACAGAGCATCTGAAGAAGATTTCTCACACAGGATCATCCCTAATCCAGCAAATGTTCATGTGACAAGAAACGCCCAGTTATCTGCATTTCCTCAGGTTTGCATTCGACGCCCTTGAACAGCTTCAAGTGCTTTTTTATGTCGATTAATAGTAGTTTCTACTTTTCTACCATGACAGAGAGGAGTTATCTGGAACGAGGAACTTCGCAGCATTGCTCCAAATTCTTTCGCTTCAGATACCATTGCTGGTACTGTAGAATTTTCCGTGCCTTTTCAGCTTCTCGTTCATTGCTATGTTTTGCATTTCTCCTGCGGTTGTGCTCAATTTTGTGAGGTTTCTCAAGATCCATTTTGACATTGCAGATTCAATGAAAGTGGAGTGACAAGTCGGCAGTTTAATGGTGAACAGCTCTGAAAATCTTGACAAGTTGGTCTGTTGGGTTGCTACTGGTGTGCCTTTTCAAGTAGCAATGGTGGCACGGCTTCTCTTGGGATGAGCTAGTTAACTTTAGTCTTCGGAGAGGAATCTGGCGTCAACCCATCATGTACAGTTATAATAACTAACCAAAGGAGAACGGTGATATTTTTGCGATCTGGTGGAGAAAATAATGTACAATGATCGTCTGGAATTTCTGACACAACTGAGTTAGTGTTTTGGTGGCGTGTGGTTCCATCTAATTATTTGGTTGTAATAGCTGAGTCCGGACTCAGGAGAGAACTATGTTCGTTTTAGTGTGAAGGTTGTTTTTTTTCTCTTAAGGACAAATGTCCTTACTCTCCCACTCATTGGATTCACTTCACTTTGAGAAGTATGTAAACACATATCTCAAAGCGAATCTCATTGGTGGGAGAGTGAGGGCACATGCTCTCAAGGGCAAAATAAACTTTACCGTTTTAGTGGTTGCAGCGTAGCACTCCTGGTCCTGAGTTTAATTTGTGGTGACAATGATTTTAAATTGGTTAAATAAAAACCATTTGGCCAACAAAGTTCAGTTGTGTAGAATCCTTAAACTTCAAAAAATATCCTTTGCAACCAATAATTCATAACTAAGGCCAAGAAAATCATTGTGGCAGATATTGTGACTAAATAAAGTAATGCGCCTAACAGTAACTTGTGTTCATTAATCACTCAAAAAGAAAACAGGTCATTTTAACTTTGTCTCAACTTAATTGACGGGAATGGGATTCTCAATCCTCTGTCAGGTGAAGGTAACTATTGATTTGATAGAAAACTTGACATATATAATCTGGCTTTGGATCACAAAGACCTAAACCTTGCATTTGTAACATCATGTCCCTCTAGTTATTAACCATACACTGCCTGATTGACCTTGCCATAAAGGCTATTCCTTGACTCCAAATCGAATACCACAAGCAAGAACGATAAAAGAACACAATTTGAAAAATTGCTAATATAGATTGAGCTCACAGGTTGTGGTTCCACAAATCGATGAATGACAAAACTGTTCAATGAAAGATAATTCTAAGCAAAACCTCAAACCCTAACTTGAATGATAACTACCAATGAATATATAGTGTTTGGGGCGATCATAGACCCTAGATGTGTCTAGACTCCTACACAATAAACAACCAAATAGACCAACGCAACATCTTAACATATTTTGTGTGCCCACTTATTTCAATGATTCATGGTTCTATGTGGTACCTAAGTGATACTAAGTGGTTCTGTGAGACATCAAGTGATGGTGAGTCACACCAAGTGATGCTAAGGAACACCCGTGTGACCGTGTCGATCAAGTTGACCTAGATAATATGTATATATATATGATATAGAAACCATATAGAATATATAATATATAGACTTTTATGGGAACAGAGGAAGCATTAAGATGGAACATTAGAGATCGGTAACCTTTGTACTAAATTTTTTGTCAACATACAGTGGTGGAGCCATTGCCTAGACGGCCTCCTAGGCTCATCGCTAAAGTTTAAAAGAATATGTTTATCAACCCAAAGCGTTATGACCTAAATATTCTTTTTATAACAAGGATCACCACTCGTAGAGTCTGTTCATTTATCTGAAAAGCCATGGTTGATAGTACTATCCGCTGATATATTATGAGATAAAACATTGCTGAATGACTTACCAATTTAGTAGATAAGCTCAAACGAACAAATAGACTCGTAGTTCTAAAAACTTTTGGCTCTGACTCTGCTACTCTATAGATAAGGATATTCTAGACAAATATACATATTAAAATGATGTCCATCTTGTTTGCTTGAGCTTAAGCTCAAACGAACGAACATACTCGTACTTCTAAAAATTTTTAGCTCTAGCTCTGCTGCTCTATAGATATAGATAGAGATATTTTAGACAAATATACATATTGAAATGATGTTCATCCTATTTGCTTAAGCTTAGTAGCATACCTTTATGATTATGGAATAATGTTTTTCTAGACAACAAATCAGCGTCAGTCAGCCAAATAGGACTGTCATTTTTTTCGCGAATAAACAGGACCATCAATTGTGTGTGATATTTCTTATTGCGACTATTTCTCCTCTTCTGTTTGAATTCCATTAATTAAAACTAATATATCTGGAACGTGTTCTCTATTTTATTACTAGAACCATTTTCCAATCTCTCTCAAAGTCTCAATACCTAGAAACACAGAAAATCAAAACAAATGTAAAACCCTTGTAAAAAAAAGGGGTTTTTTGATTCATACCATTACAATTTTCGAACTTTGGAGAAACACCATTACTATTCGTCTATTTTGAAGCATGCCATTAGAATTCTTCGTTTCCTACGAAAATGCCATAGAATACCTATAGAGACGACTTGAGCCCAGCTGCAGGCGTATATGAATACGTAAACTACATTGCAGCCCCTCTCCCCTCTCACCGACACGCGGGCTCCACATGTCATCTTCTTCTTCCTCCTCTCTCGTTGGTGAGCAGCATCAGTCGCTGTCCATGGCGAGCAGACACGTGGCCGAGCAGCCGCAGCAGCAGCACGCCGGCTGAGAGCGCGTGGGCTGCGAGCTCCGCTCACCACCCAAGTCGCAAGCTCTTCGGCCGCGTGCTCCATGCGCCGTATGGGTCGCGCCGTCCATGGCGAGCTCCACATGGCGCCGCCAGCCACATGCGCCCCACCACCGGCCGCTCGGCGCTTGCTACTTCTGCTCGTCCGCGTGCAGCGTGCTAGCTGCTGCTTGAGGGAAGCAAGGGAGCTCGCAGCGTGCTGCTGCTGCTCGCGGCCCAGACGGCATGTGGAGCTTGCGACATAAGCGGCACGGAGCTCGCAACCTAGGCACTCCTAGCTGGTGTGGAGCTGGTGGCCCCATCAATGGCGAGCTACTGTTGTTCCAGCGTGCTGCAGTTGTTGCTCGTGGCTCGCAGCTGGCATGCTGCTGCTGTTGCTCGCCCGTGTGCTGCTGCTACTGCTCGGCCATGTGCTAGCCGCTGCTGCTCGCCATGGACGGTGACTGATACGCGATGCTGCTCACCAAGAAGAGATGACAAGAGGAGGAAGAAGAAGATGACATGTGGGACCCACACACCAGTGACAGGGAGAGGGGCTGCAATGCAGTATACGTATTCATATACGTTCTGTAGCTGGGCCTAAGTCGTCTCTATACGTATTCTGTGGTATTTTCATAAAAAATGAAGAATTATAATAGTATGTTTGAAAATAGACGAATAGTAACGGTGTTTTTCCAAAGTTCGAAAATTGTAATGGTATGAATAAAAAACCTAATAAAAAAATGTAAAACGGATAAGAGAAGGTCGGTCAGCCACGCAGTCGCGGGGACGAAGCACACCAAGCAGCTTGCAGATCCCCCATGGCAAGCTCCACCTCCCTCCTTCCCCTTCTCGTCCCCGCCCCTGCCTCTCGCCACCGCTTCTACACGTCCACGTCCGCTTCCCCCCGCCACCTGCGCTCCTACCCTGCCCCTCGCCTCCTCCGCGCTGCCCGGCGCCGACACTCCGACGCCGTCGTTGTCGTCCCAGATGCCCGCCCCTGGGTCGGCGATCTCTCGGGCGCCGCCGCGTCTTACCGGGATGGAACCGAGGAGGACGAAGACGACGCAGATGAAGAGGAGGACGAAGACGAGGACCGCAGCCTGGACCTACTGGCCCGCTTCCTGCACTCCGTGTTCAGGAAGGCCTCCCGCCGCGCGCGCCGCGCTGCCAGGTCCGTGCTGCCGCCTTCCGTCCCCGCCGAGCTGGTCCGTTCCCCTCTTCGTTTATCTCTTCTATTTTAGTTTTCTGTTGGAAATTGGCTGTGCGGAGGAATGATGCTGGGATCTCTCGGTATTGGGCTTGATCTGGTGGTGCCCATGCGTGTGTAGGTGAAGTTTTCGGTCAATGGCGTGCTGGTCCTGACGTCCTTATGGATTCTGAAGGGTCTTCTCGAGGTGAGCGATTCATTCATATGCTGAACTAGAACATGGATAACAGTGTCATTTGTTCTTCTGAAGAGTATCTTGGTTCAGGGATCAAGTATCTAGCTCATGTTGATGAGGCATCCTTTGCATTCTGCTTAGAGAACTATTTTTCAAATTTGGCTGTTGGATGCTTTGATTCTTAAAACTGTGGATTGATGCCAGGATTATTAGTTGTGCTGTCATGTGGTTAGAGTTGTATACATAATGCTCAATTAGTTGGATATGTATTTCACAATAAATCAGGGGATTACCTTAGCTCTTCAGCAAAATGAAAAATAGTTTCAGACAGGAAGAGTATAATGAAGCATAAGGCTTACTGGATGATAAAGGTCTTGAGCTTTTGAGATAGCTCAAGCTTTAGCACAGATAATGTATAGGCACAAGATAATCGAGTAGAAGTAGCCAAAATATAAGGATGCATCACTCAAAGTCAGATGTTGCCTCTTGCAGTTCATCAGGTAAGGTACCAGAGGGTCGTCTTCTACTGGTCTACAGTAGTAAGCTTGAGCTCGGCTCATGCACCATGCAGCATCTCCTCCTTGCCGTGCCTGGCTGAGACCTTCACAGTATGATAGTGTATTAGTCATCCTCTAGATGAACATGCTTGGATGACTACGGAGCATGTATGCATAGCATGTAGGCACGGGCTGTCCATTTAGGGCGCATTTGGTTCCCTGCATGAGGCTCATCCAGGCCCACTAGATGCAATTTTCATGTGTTTGGTTTCATGCTCCCGTGCAAAAGCTGCCCCTCGGCCTGGCTCGCTCCGTGCGGAAAAAATCTGCGTATCTGGCGATGCAGGCTCACTTCATGCAGGCAAGCGTGCGGGGCCAGGTGCACACTGAGAGAAAACGAGTAGGCTACTGGCTGCACGGGCAACCAAACAGGCTCCGCATCTGACTAGGTTGTCTGAGTGTGGGCAACCAAACAACTGCTACTTGCATGTGATTTGCATGCTTACCTTGGTCCTGTATGGTTGAGCAGACCAGGCTGGAAGGGGAAGGGAACCAAACGCGCCTGAAGCTGTAGGAAGGATGTGTATACTGTATATATAAATCAGAAACATGAACTTTAATTATCTAAGGCGTAAAATATGGTGAAAAACTGTTGCCGGATGTGATTTTTTTTTTGTTATGGTATATGAGCTGAATAAACTCATAGAGTTCATAATATTATGTGAATGAGGGGTTTCTTATTTCAGTTTGGTACATGTTTATATTGTTTGATTAGCCCATATAACATTCTGCATCTAGTATTTTTAAGGTTTGAACTATTTTTACTTTCTGGCTACTTTATTCTTGTTGGCACCTGCATTCAGACAATAGCAACTTAAATTTCCATCCGCCGTCTACTTTAGTTGGGTTTATTGCTAAAAACTGATTGCATGAGTGCAGATTACAGGTCTTGTGTGAGCCCTTTTATCTAAGCTTATCATTTATCGCTCCAGTAGCCATTCTCAGTTGAGAATCAAAATAGAAAAATGTTTTGTCAGCCCACCTTCCAATCAAATGTTCACTCAATCACTTTTAGGCTGATGTTAATTAAATCCCATCTGCAATTTGAGTATTTGAGCTTGTGCAATCAAAGACGCCTACAACCTTGTAATTGTCTAATTAGGCCCTTATTGAGTCTGATTGACGCAGAAGTAGGAACAATAGCACAAGAGATACTATTGTTTTCACAAAGTAAAGAACCATGAGCAGACTCACAAGTACCATCAATATCTACTGGAGGGGCAGCAATGAAGGTGATAATAAGTACGGGAGTTGTGGTCAATAAGATATAGATCATCAAAATGCTGAACCGATCAGTGTAAAGATGGTTTTAGTGCTACTATCCAGTTGCAGAAACAACCCCCACAGGCTTGTGCTTTTACGTCTCTCTAAAATTGCAGTGATGGTAAAATCTTGGTTTATTCAAATTGAAGGACTCCCAAGCACACGCATTAACTAGAAAGAAAATAGATAATAGAATGCTTGCCATTTGACATTCTGTCATATAGGGCTGTAACTCTGCCTATAGAAACAGCAAGACGAGTAATATGACAGTGTTAACGCTAGATCTGAGATTTTTGGTGCTGGGCTAGGAAAGGCCCCCATTTCATTCTGGCCTAAATTTTACTGCACACTGAGGCCTGATACTGTGAGGCCATCGGACCTATTACTGTCTAAAACTAATGAAACTGACTTTCATTCTAGCTTCAGTTTGTTTTGAGCTTGGTAACTACTGACTTGGCACAGAATACCTATCAAGCTTGTTGGGCTGGAGCCAATTGGACCTGGGTTTGGGCTTTAGCCAGGCCTAATTTGCTCATTTCTTGTGAATTGGTGCAGCAGGTGAATGACCCAATCTATTTGACTGTAAGCTTGGATTGACTTGTGGTTGTAGGAGTGCTAGCTGACAAAGAAAGTGGCAACAATCAGGAAAATATAATGTCATGTAGGATCAAGGCAAGCTTTAGAACTGTAGTTTAGATTTTAGTAGTTAGCTGGTTCAGTCCATATTGAAGTCAACACATGTTGTTCATATTATATTCCTGGTGACCACTTACCAGTACTGACCCTAATCTATTTTTCTCATTAACCCAATTTACTTAGTCTTCTCCAACTGATATCGGGTAGTGACGCAGATCCAATGAATGCGTTTCCATGTTGTGTTCAGGGTTAGCAGTACTGACCCAAAACTTTTGTTCACATTAACCCAATTTACTATTGGTCTTCCCCAGCTGAAATGAAGTAGTGGTTGACCTGTGCAACAGAGACAGCAATTACTTAATTAGGGTATGGGTTACAACTGCCTGGCATGAGGTCATGCGAATGTCCAGCATTTGCATCCACCAGCATGTGGTCAGATTTGTGTGTGGGACATTAATTAGGTCCGCATTGGTCAGATTATTGGAAATTCCTCCTGGCTGCATTTAAATGGGCAGCCCATACAATGGTTCTTATCATATACCTTTCAATGCTTTAAATATAATTCTAAAAGAAATGTTTTAAATAGTACAATGTCAGCTTCAGTTTGTTACTTGTACCTCTAAGTTTGATTGTAGGCACTAGGCAAGATGGCGAGTCCATGAATATGATTTTCAGCTTAGAGAACATCTTCAAAATTTTCAATGGCTGCATCATTAAAATATGATTTTTGTATGGAGCACTTAACTAAAGGCCTTGCATTCTATTGCATGGATGCTTGCAGCAGATTTCATTCCTTCATCTATTTCAGTAAAGCAGGTTGATATTTTGTGTGCGCAGGTGGTCTGCACATTTGGAAGCATGGTGTTTGCAAGCATCCTTCTTGTTCGTGGTATATGGTCTGGGGTGGCATACATCAGAGAAAACCGTTACAGCTATATTCACCGGATCGACAACGATGAGAACCGATGGAGCAGAGTGCAGACTGCTGGTTGATATTTTGCTTTCCTTCTCTGTGAAGTGTGAACAGACACCACACCCTGCATTTGCAGGCTCTATAGAGTACAAAAGGAAAATATATGGTCAGCAATGAATAAAATGCTCCCCTGTCCGGTGCCAAATGATTGTTACTATTGCTAGACCCCGCGGCTGAACGAGGATGAAACGAATCCACATGTACCTGCACAGAAAAGTGGTTTCCGTTCGAGTTGGGCGCCTTGAGGATCGATGGTTGAGTTGATCATAGCTCATGCGTTCAGTACAGTGCATGGAAGAATGCAAATTGTGCTGAAGGATCGGGGATGCTTTTGGAAGGTGCCGGCTGGGCTGGCGTCGGCCGTGTGTATGACTACAACCAGTCGACACCAATGCTCATGGTTGTATTGTAGATGCAAACTCTCGCTGGTTTAGAGTCAGAAACTCTTGGGATTTTTATTTGGGCACGCACAGAAAGTCAGAATACTCGTCGTATGATGTATCTGATGTTTCATCACATGACCGTTCTGACACGCAATGGACTTGATCACGGAAGTTTCATCACTTCTATAGGTTGTCTTCAGGATCGTGCCTAGGAGATCCGAGTCTGGCCAACCGTCCTCTTCTGATCCGCAACATAACATGATGTTGCCGCTTTGGCACTATTGTCGTGACTTTGCAGTTGCTTTCTGTCCTTAAAAACTTATCAGAGAAAACTCGCTGTGGCGACGTGCCGTTGGCATACGGGCAGTTAGCTGGCGAACGCTGGCAAACTAATCACCGTGATCTTGTGTGGTTGGCTGCCTGAATTTTTGAGCTGGAGAAAAATTTAAACCGTCTCCACGTACCATGTAATCTGTTGGTGCCAAATAGCCTGTTGGTTTGGTTGATAAGTCATAACTGAAAGTACTGTTATTGTGAGAGAAAAATACTACTGAATGACTTTTAGATTGCGAACAAGCTAAGCCCTAGTGTGTGTGAGAGAGAGAGAGTCGCAACGACTTGGAGTTTAATCCATCCACTCGTATCAGCATACGTGACACGCAACAGCTGACCTACGGCTGCTTGTTGAATCTTGATACACGGAAGCAGAGCAAAGCCGCCTGTTACGCCTACCGAATTTTGCCCGTTCGCTCGCAGACAAGATGTGGTGGGAACCACGACTCTGCGGTGCGTATGCCAGTCAGGTTTTTTCGTTCACCCAGAAATCTGCCAGCCTTTGCTTTTTGGCGTGTTTAGTTCACGAAGCAAAAAATTTCACGACATGTCGACATTGTAGCACTTTTGTTTGTTTATACACCAACTAGGCTCAAAAGATTCGTTTGTTTATACACCAACTAGGCTCAAAAAATTTCACGACATGTCGACATTGTAGTTACACCAACTAGGCTCAAAAGATTCGTCTCGTAAATTCTGACCAAACTGTACAATTAGTTTTTATTTTCATCTATATTTAATATTCTATACATATGTCTAAAGATTCGATGTGACAGGGAATCTTGAAAAATTTTAGATTTTTGGTGGAAGTAAATAAGACCTTTTTCCACGGAGCACTGGCGGCCGGTGGAGGTCTTTTTTAGATGCACTTAAAATTTTAAAAGTTTATAAAACTTTCTATTATATTGAATCTTTGATACATATATGGAGTATTAAATATAAATAAATTAAATATAAATAAAAAATTATATAGTTTGTCTGTAATTTACAAGATGAATCTTTTAAACCTAGTTATTATATAATTTAACAATAATTATCAAATACACTGCCGTATGAAATTTCAACAACTTTTGGCATCTAAACGAGACCAGCGGCGTGTTGCACGAGCAGCTTGTCCGTTGGCTGTTGCCATCAGCATTCACTCGTCCTCCGCAACCTGTCAACCACCCGATGTCGTCGGCTACGGTATCGCCCGCGCACGGGGAGGGTATTTGGGCAACAAAAAGTCACGTGGCCGGCTCAGGACGAAACGCATGCGGGGCGCACGACCGCCGCCGACGTGGCGGAACCAGGGTCTCAGGACCAGGCGGAGGCTTACGCTGGATTGACGCGCATTCAAAGTTCGCGGCATCGTGATTGGATTCGAGTCTGATCGCCGTGCGGGCGGCACTGGTACAGCAGTGGCAGCGGACGGACATTTACGTCGTGCTTGACCAATAAAGGCACGGCCTTGTGCCGTGCCACCGAAGCAAAGGCTTGTTGAGTTTTAAAAAAATTTAAGATTCAAATCTTTGGACGCATATAACGGGCGGATCCAAGGGTATTTCCTAGTATTTTTAGGAATATCAACTTTTCTAGATACTTATATGTATATACTTATATATAAATGTCTATGTTGCAATATTTTGTGCTATTTTTGTTGATTGCAGCCCAAAAATCAAATAAATGTCCTTTTTACTTGCTTTCCAAACTTCTACATTCTCAAACCAGCCTACTTTATGAAATATCTATGGATTCGATTTTTTACATGGAAGTGGAAATACCCAAATTTGAAATTCTGCTTGGCATACATAGAGCATTGAATATAGAAAAAAAATAACAAATTCACAGTTTGTCTGTAATTTGTGAGATGATTTTTTTGAGCCTAGTTAGTCAATGATTAGACAATAATTACCAAATACAATCAAAAGTGTTACAGAAGTCAAACCCAAAAAAATTCGTGAACTAAACAAGGCCTTAGTCAATAAGGGCAGTCTCAATACATATGTATCTAGACATATGTTAGATCTAGATACATAGCAAACTAGATGTATAAAAAGGGTCAAAACCATTTATAATTTAGGACGAATAGAATATTATTTATTATCTGTAAACTTGAAAGGGTTGCTAGAGTAAGAATGTTTAGAGCTTATCGATTTGTATGTGTTTGGTTTGGAGATAACTTTATTTATAATTAGGAGGATTCCTCGCACATTACCGCGGGTATGAAGAAAAAATAAAATAGGATAAAATGTTAATCTCTAAGAATCAGAAGATGTATATGTAAGGTGTTGGTAGTACAATAATATATATTAATAAATGATGTCGTTTGCTAATGTGAATAACTTGAACGAAGACATAATGGAATGTGTTAGTGGATAGTGATGTGGACACTTTGCATGGCGAGATAGTTAAATGTCCTAGTGGGATGTTCTAGTGAATGCTGATGTGGACACTTTGCATAGCAACAGAAATAGCTACTAGAGTTTATCTTTATAAGAGATATAGATATAATATAATAAAGGAAAGGAAAGAAGTATAATCTTGTGTTTTGAGCATATCTCTTTGAATGTGTTTCATTTGGAGATTATGAGCGATAGGAGGGTTCTGCCCTAATGTTTGGAACGAGATCAACCCTACTGTGTGTTTGGTCGCAAGGGAGAAAAACATTCATCTTCTATGTCTAGTTCCAGGACATCAAAATATGGACTCGGACTAAGGCTAGTGTCAATGCATGTTTTATGAGAGTGTCATGCAGGGTGCCACATAAGCAAAATTACTGACTTGGCAGGATCATTAAATGAAGGAGTTTCATCAGATGAGAGATGAGTTTCATCCCTATGAAACTCTCATGCACATTAAATAGGGTGCCACATAAGCAAAATTGCTGACTTGGCAGGGTCATTAAATGAAAGAGTTTCATCATATGAGAGAGGAGTTTCATCGCCATGAAACTCATATGGCTCGGTTACCTAGTTTATAGTCTTGGTAACTGTGCCATGAAACTATGCATTGAGACTGGCCTTATGGCTCGGTTACTTAGTTTATAGTCTTGGTAACTGTGTCATGAAACTATGCATTAAGACTGCCCTAAGGAGGAATAGCATGTGTCCCCCAAGTATTCGTATAAAGGCAGAGGACTCTTCGTTGAGTCCAAGAAAACCTCCGAACCTCATACCCCATCCGCATAAAGCGCTCTATTATCCTATGAGTAGGCCCTATGTGCTGGTTGGTGCCACAAACTAGTGCTTTTGGATAACACATGGCAGATAAGAGAGTTTTTTTTACTTCCAGCGCTTCAATTCGCCTCGTGGGAGATCGAACCTAGGATGCGAGGGTGTCACCCGAAGTGCTTGACCAATCGGTGTAGCATCCGTTAGCACATAAAAAATATGGCATGATCATCCACCTTTTACATGCACACTTAACACTTGCTTTTTCGCATTCACGCCTGCCAGCATTACCATTGTAGCTCGCCCCAGTTAAGGATAGAAATAGTGCTTCAAATGAATACTCGCGATTCTTCTCTAGTCTAATTTAATAAACTAAATAAAAAATCATTTAGTTTATTAAGTTAAACTAAAAAAACCACGGGTAGTAACTATTTGAAGAACCATCCTCATCCTTACCCCTAGTCCCCACATGCACTCCTCCGCTGCCCGCACACACGTCGCCACTTGCCTCACTCCGTGTGCTCGACCGTCATGCACGGTATAGGAAGAAAGGGAACAAGCTTGTCCTATTTGTATTCAGTTTTGCTAAAAAAATCAATATTATCTAAGAGACACTATCGAATGAACACAAATATACCAAAGGGAAAGGAACGTGCTTGTCCTCTTGTATTCAATTTTGTTAAAAAACAATATTTCTCGAAAAAAAGTCAGCAAGATTAGTGCACGGTTTGCGCATAATGCACCATAGGCTTAGAAACCATTGTTGAAGCATCCGATGATACTCCTAGGTGAAGAGACTCAAGTGGAAGCTCGGTTCGGTGTGTTTGGAGATAGTGCTAATCTTGACCCTATAGGTGCACGGTTTGCACGGAACGTACCATATGCTCGAAAATCAATTTGCACGGAACGTACCATATGCTTGAAAATCAATTTGGACGTACCATATGCTCGACTTTTTATCAGCCGTACTTTTTATGTCAGTCAGCAATGTTTTTCTCTCACAATAAATCAGCCAACAGTAATTTCAGTCATAACTTTTCAGACCAGCGAACAGATAAGGGTGAAAAGGTCAATATCATCTAAGAGAGCCGGACACTATATGAACACAAATACACTGATGCAAGTTTTATGTCCTAAATATAGATGTAATTTGGTTAATCGGTGATCAAATTCTATAATAATGCTTGCCTTTTACTCTTGTCAAATACGATAATCGTTTTTGGGCGGAGGGAGTAGGAGTACGGTACGTACTTCGTTGCGTCGATCATGCGCCCGGACGCGTAAATGTCGGGCACGTGATGGCACGGCCCTACCAGTACCATCTGTTGCAACTTGTCCTTGTCATCATATATGCACGCACATGTGGCTGTGGATCCATCACGTTCACGTCCATATAATTCTGAAAAGCGCCCACGGCCCACGCCCACGAAGCTTTGCCAAATGCAATCCTTGCATCGTGTTGTACTAACTAGTAACTACCCATAACTCCAATCGAAACAGCCCATGTTTATACTTGTCCATCAGTCCAATATACATGTAGTTGCCGCTTCTTTCCACTCGTACATGACGAAAATGTCGACTCATAGTTGGAGGTGGGGGCCGGATAGGGGATATAGTAATGACTATATATAATAATAGTAGACGAAAACGGGATATTATTATTAATATATAGACGAAACGTACACATGGTTGGTGGTACTACTGTCACGTACACAACTGGGGCAGGCGAGTTTTTAATTTCCAAAGCTCGTTTGATTCCAAATCTCTGGACCCATCCAACATTGTATATAGAAATGTGGCAATCCATCAGTATTATTCTTATATACAGTACTTGCATCACAGCAAGGGATCACGGGTTGCTAGCGGTCCGCGACACGTACGACACGGGCAATCTCGCACTCCTGCCACATGGCATCTCACCAAATCCGCCATAAAATTATCTCCAAGGACCTTGTTTAGTTCATCCTAAAAACTAAAAAAATTTCAAAATTTCCCGTCACATCGAATCTTATGGCACATGCATAAAACATTAAATATAGACGAAAACAAAAACTAATTACACAGTTTAGCTGTAAATTACGAGACGAATCTTTTGATTCTAGTTAGTCCATGATTGAATAATATTTGTCACAAACAAACGAAAGTACTGTAGTATCGAAAACTTTTCATTTTTCGAAACTAAACAACGCCGAAGTAACAAACCCACCACCACCATAAAATAGCCCCCAACCTTGCGTCCGTGCATGCTCACAAACCAGGCTGCCGGACATGGGTTTGCATGCGCAGGATTCGTCGCATGGGCGGCGCGCGCGACGGGCGGTCCCGGCCGCACCGCAGCCGCAGCCCGCAGGGCGGCGCAGGCTGTAGGACCTAGCGCCATGCATGGCTGGCCACAGGCGCCGCGGCACGGCACGCTCTCAACTGGACGCGTGCTGCTGCTGCTCGTACACGTGAGTTGGCTCGGCCGGACGCCAGGCGCACGGCGCAGCCGTCGCGACGTGCATCGTGGACCAGCGCACCAGCTGCATGCGTGACGTCGTAATGTTTCTCTCCAGATTCGTTCCACCCATGGTTTCATCAATTTGGCTCTTTCGATCCTACCTGTCCTGGTCCTTGGCGAGCTCCGTTGGTCCCGGCGATCGACTACTCTGATGTGTGGATACCACGGCCACTACGACTCGTTTGTCTCGTCTCATGCAGGGGCGGAGCCAGGGAATTATTTTTTTAAAAAAAAATATTAGGAAGATCAACGGTATTAATTTTTTCAAAATTTATTTGAATTTTCAAATTCGCCCTGCTCGCCCCCTATCTCTGCCCATGATCAAATGTAGTCCCAATATATATAGCGTACATGTTTTCTTGTTTGAAGTTTCTGATTCCAATATACAGGATGGCCTTGTTTAGTTCTCAAAAAAATTTGCAAATTTTTTCAAATTCTCCGTCACATTAAATCTTTAGACATATGCATGGAATATTAAATATAGACGAAAATAAAAACTAATTGCACAGTTTGGTCGAAATTGACAAGACGAATCTTTTGAGTCTAGTAAGTCTATTATTAGACAATATTTGTCAAATACAAACGAAAGTGCTACAGTGTCGATTTTCTAAATTTTTTTTGAACTAAACAAGCCCGTAGTTGTTTTTTAGGTGAGGTGACACAAACAACATTCTCTAACCACATTGTCGCCAGTCTCCTCCTCTCCTCTCATCTTCTTCCTCTCTGTCGTTGCCCAAGCTCACCAACGGGTGCATATGTAGCAAGGCAGGACCCTAAACCCTCTCCTCCTCTAGTGTTGTTTCTTCTCGCTCGTCCTTGGCCACCGGTTGCCATGGCGGGTAGTGGCATGGTTGCGCAATCAAGGAGCCAACCCATGTAAGGGATGGTCAGATCTATGCCCACCATCACGAATCTATGCACTTTTCGTCCTCCGCAATTCTTTGGTGCGGACATGGCCCGACACAAGATCGCAATGTTGGCGGCGTCACCGAAAGCTTGTGTAGGTGCAAAGGCAGCATCGCCGAAGCTCTCTTCCCTAGCCTAAACGCCCTCTCCCATCCTTCCTCTTCACGTCCACTCTTGGTGGCAACCATGGTGGGGCTAGGCCAGCGACGAAGCCAGCAGTGGGGCTAGAGGGGCTCTAGCCCCCCCTACCGATGCTGGCCCAGTGGAATTCCTAGTGCCCTCCTTCTAATTTTAGACACAAATTTATAAGGTAGGGTGGGCTGAGAACTTTATTTTTTAGATATATTTTGTGAACTTCATCATTAATGTATTTTTAAGAGGGATAATAGTAGAGCTAAGTTGATGTAGAACTTTTGTTCAGCCCTTCCTAAATTTTTTTCTGGCTTCATCCCTGGGCTAGGCGGATCAGGGATCAGCTGATCCACTATCCCATAGGTGGCTAGATGGGTCCGGCCTCCCCATGTACAAATCTAGCCAAAGGCGATCTATGGTGGCATAGTAAATGTTAGTTTAGGGAAGCATCTTAGTCATGCGTTGACTACGTGTTTGGTTGATGACATGAGTGGCCTCTAACACAAAATGGCAGCAGTACCGTGGCCTTGGTTGTGCGTCTGGGCAACATTGGCAGCAACAACTTGCCAGCGGAAAGGGGAGGCATAGTTTGGTGCTCGCATCGTAGTGTTGGGTAAGTTGCACTTGGGTGTGGCGTCATGTTTTGACATCCTCTTGGCATACCACACTTTTGACACATGTGTGGATGGCTCTAGGCTTAAGTTTTGGTTGGTGTGACCGAAGCTAATGATTGTGATGCTCATGGACGTCGCACTCTCTATCAAGGACCGCAAAAGTCTAGACCACATCAAACTCTATACGAAAAGTGTAATTTTCTGATACTCCTAAACTCTATATAAATTTAATCAAATTTAAAATAGTTTGACTTAGGATAAACCTAAAACATCACTTATTTTGAGATGGAGGAAGTATAAAAGAAAGAAGAGATCGCGTGACATATGGGCGTCACAATAATGTCGGGCAAAACCATCCAGTGAGCCACTTTAAGATAGTCAAGTGGGGTATTCTATTTGATTTGAAAAGTTAAGGATATGATGTCCAATATTTAAGCTCAAGAGTGTCTTTTAAATTTAGTGACAAATTAATAGGAGTAAATTAGACATTAGTATAAAAAACAATAAAACATGACATCAATTATAATGTCTACCCTGTCCTAAAATAGTTGTCGTTCTCGCTTTCCAAGAAATATTTTTGATTAAATAGCTTCTCAAGAAGATCTTTAAATCTAGTTTTTAACAAAATTATTTAGAAATACAAATATTATATGTATCTTTTTACAAATCGAATCAAATTTATGACATGGAAATTGAAAACGACAGTGTCACTTTCATCCTTTGTTATCATAAACTACACCTTCACTACGAGCCTACTGCTTTCGCGCCTCCACCTCCACCCACACCCCAAAAAAAGTTGTAGGACCAAGCACATATACCAAAGATAGATGAATGAAATCACAATAATATCCCTATAAAGTTCAATGCCAACCATCTCCTACTCCCTTCATAAAAAAAAGAACCATGTTTTTATTTTTAGACATCATGTTTGACCGTTCATTTTATTTAAAAATTAACCACAAATTATAAAATAAATAAAAAGTTATTAAAGTGTATTTAATGATAAAATAAGTCATAACAAAATAAATAATATTTAAATAAAAAAATGAATAAGATAGATTATCAAATAAGATGTCTACAAGTAAAAAATGATACTTTTTTTAGACGGAGGAAGTATGTCAGGAGTGTTATAAAAAGATGGAAACGCAGAGTATGAGTCTGTTTGGTTCGGTTTCACAACTTCACTAGTGAAACTGCTTTTTTAGAAAATAATTTTATGAGCAACTTTTCTAGATAAAGTTGAGCCGTTTAAAAAAAACATTTCGTAAAATAGCTTCACCAATTATTTTGTATATATATGAAAGAGACAAATATAATGATACAGTAACTTTTTTCAGTTTTATATAAACTTATGTATGTTCGAAAGAAAAAAAGAAAACAATTTTACTCATAAAACTGTTTTAGAATTAAATATTTGGCGAAAAGAAATAGCTCTGCACCAAACAAATCTACCGGCCTTGTTTAGATAAAAAGTTTTTGGATTTTGACATTGTAGCACGTTCGTTTTTATTTGACAAACATTGTTTAATCATGAAATAACTAGGCTTAAAAGATTCATTCCACAATTTATAGACAAAAACTGTGTAATTAATTTTTATTTGTATCTATATTTAATGCTCATACATGTGCCGCAAGATTCGATATGATGGAGAATCTTGAAAAGTTTTTGGTTTTGGATGGCCAAGTTCTTTTTGTATGGTGCGGCATATTTTTTTCGTCATCACGAAAAAAAAGTGGAAGATGCCTTACGCTGGTTTTTCTGCAGATGGGTCTCACGATCTGACATGGTGCTTTTGTGTACTATACGCGTGTATTTATTTTAGAATAAAATTTAAACGTAGAATTATCGGTTTTTTGACAGGAAGTATATTATAAGAAAACTGAATTAGATTACGAACTGCTTAGAAAATAAGACCAAATAACACAAACCTGTATCCACCAAATTTGAAGAAATCCAGAAAATCCAGCTAAGCCAAGCCCACCGCTCCTCAACCTCCTCCTCTCCCATAAAACGCGGAAGAATCTCGAAGAGCCGCCTCGTCCCATCGCTCCTCTCCCTCTCTCTCCGCCCCGCCCCGCCTTCGCCCGCCCCAGAGTCCCAGACGCATCAAACCACTCTCCTCTTCCCCTCCCTCCCCCCCCTCTCGCAAGCCGCATACGCAAGGCCGCAAACGCGCCGCGCACCGGAAGGTCCCAGGGAGCGGCACGAGGAGGCCCCATTGCGGCATGGCTGCTGCTGCTGCGGCGGCCTCCGGCGTCGGGTTCCAGCTCATTGGCGCCGCCGCGGCCACGCTCCTAGCGGCGGTCCTTGTTGCGGCCGTTCTGGGGCGCCGCCGCCGCCGGGCCCGGCCCCAGGCGCCTCTGGTGGAAGCCAAACCCGCGCCGGAGGGAGGCTGCGCGGTCGGCGACGGCCGGACGGACGTCATCATCGTCGGCGCCGGAGTAGCTGGATCTGCGCTGGCATACACGCTGGGAAAGGTGGGTTTCCTTTGTCTCATCATACTTGTTGTTTCCTTCGTTGGCATGGTTCCACTAGGTGGCTAAAAGCTGGAGAGTTTTAGATTGAAAAATAAAATAAAATAAAATAAAATCGGCAGTGTCGTATTTTAATTGCGCACTGCCTGTTTGGCGATTGGCGTGAAGAACAAGGGCTGATATTCTATTGTGAACGGGAACGCGATGCTGAATTCTTGGTTTGGCGTGAACTACTAGCACGGATCGTAACTTTCTTTCATTCATGACGTACAGAACCAAGAACAACTTCGGTCCTGTTTTTGCATGCTTTTAGTTAGTCATATATTAGTTTATTACAAGACACCCGTTTTTTCTTTCTGACGAGATTAGCTGTCAGTTACCTTGCTGTACTAAGGTTCTGGCTACGGTTGTTAACAAGTCTCAAGAGATAGATTCAAAAACAGAAAATAGCTTTGATTTTGTTGCAACTAGAGGTTGGTGAATTTTGCATGTTTACCATGCCAGTGGAAAGTGAGGTTTCTGGCGGTGTCATTGTTTCTTGTGTGAACATGGAATTTGTGTGGCTTATGGCAGTTATAGGTGCTTGCAAATTCCGTTTTGGATGGAGAATTTTCCCTTCTCCAACTAAAGCATATTCTTGCAATACTTGAACACCCTGTAATGAAGTAGTCAATCTTGGCCACATCTGTTTGGATGGAGAATGAAAGAGAGAGGGGGGCGACGGGGGAAACAACAGCCAAGAGAAGATTATATGTTTAAGCCTCAAGCATCAGTTCTCTTGACCGCAGACACCAAAAGCAAATTCTGTCCAGTAAAGTGACTAGGCATGCTTAATGTTTTCCATAGTGCTATGTTGAAGGTGTAAATTTACCTTGAAGAAAATGTTGCTGGAGGACCTTACTATTTTTTCATGAACATACATGGGCCCCTGTTGATTCAACACTGTACTGATGTGCTCTTTCTCAACATTAATGAATTGCCAAACTAATTTAGGTCAAAGAAAAGAGAATTGTCCAATCAATTTTATGACCTACTTAACTTCACATAACTCCAAACTACTCTGAGAGTGATCTATCATCAAAACGAAAATGTGGACACGTCCTGTTACTTGAATTGACTACCTTCCATTGCTTGCAGATAATATAATATTCACATCGGAATTGACTACTTTCCATATGGATGAGACCATGTTAAACTACCTTTTATCTTGTATACCAGCTATCTATGGGGCAGTATACTAGTACTATCCAAGCTTTAATAGTAATCCAATTTGGCTTGATGGCAGCTGAATGATTTATTTTTTCCAATGCGTATTTGCAGTTATTGGAGTGAGAACCTAGTTTCATCTGGATGTGGATATAGTTCTCTCTGTTGTATTATATTGTTTCATCTCTCCTCTGTATTTATTTTAATCTACTTTGTTTGTTGGGAATGTAGGATGGCCGTCGGGTGCATGTCATCGAGAGGGATCTGACAGAACCTGACAGAATTGTGGGTGAACTGTTGCAACCTGGGGGTTACTTGAAATTAATTGAGTTGGGCCTCGAAGGTAAAGCCCATCTTTTGTTATCTTATTCTATTCCCGTGCCATTTCTAAAGTTATTATAACCATACCAGTTTTTGTTCTGTTCAGATTGTGTGGAAGAAATTGATGCCCAGCGTGTCCTTGGTTACGCATTATTCAAAGATGGGAGGAACACAAAGCTTGCTTATCCCTTGGAGAAGTTCCATTCTGATGTTGCTGGTAGGAGCTTTCACAATGGGAGGTTTATACAGAGGATGCGTCAAAAAGCTGCGTCTTTGCCCAAGTAATAACAATAATTATTATGGGTATTTTCTTACAATAATTATTATGGGTTTTTTCTTACTTTGCTATTTGCTATATATTGTTGCTTATTTGTTGTCCTGTAAACTTCTGTTTGACTGTTTCATTCTTTTGCTAAGGTTAACTTGGTAAGAATGGTATTGTATGTGACTTATCTTTAATTTGTTATAAAAGTTCTTGATTAGTGCTCTTTGTTTGGTGTGTTCTAGTTCTCATGTTATTCACCCCTTTTCTATTCTCAATTTGACATGTCTTAACTTTGCACGTATCGAATTATTTATGAAACTGCATCTGCATGTGACATGTGTTAATATTTGACATGTTGTTGTGTTCATCCAGTGTCCAATTAGAGCAAGGAACTGTTACATCACTTCTTGAAGAAAATGGTACTGTTAAAGGTGTTCAATACAAAACCAAGTCAGGTGAAGAACTAAAAGCTTATGCTCCCCTGACGATTGTATGTGATGGTTGCTTTTCAAATCTACGACGCGCCCTTTGCTCTCCAAAGGTACACCCTTTATTTATATTATAATTACACCATACTTATTGCTAAATTTTGTGCCTTGTGGATGTTAATGGAGATATGTGCTTAGGTTGATGTTCCATCATGTTTTGTTGGGCTGGTATTGGAGAATTGCCAACTTCCACATCCAAACCATGGCCATGTTATCTTGGCCAATCCTTCTCCAATCCTATTTTACCCAATTAGCAGCACAGAGGTGCGCTGTTTGGTTGATGTCCCTGGTCAGAAGGTGCCTTCCATAGCTAGCGGTGAAATGGCAAATTATCTCAAAACTGTTGTTGCACCCCAGGTAGTTCTTCCTTTTTAAAATATCAGTGATCTTTTTCTTATTGCAGTTCCTGCTGACTACTTTATGCAACATCATGGCATAATGGATGATTTTATTTTGTCAGATTCCTCCAGAAATCTACGACTCTTTCATAGCGGCCATTGATAAGGGAAGCATAAGAACAATGCCAAATAGGAGCATGCCAGCGGCTCCACATCCGACCCCTGGGGCACTTTTGATGGGGGATGCATTCAATATGAGACACCCTTTAACTGGTGGAGGAATGACTGTTGCATTATCCGACATTGTTGTCCTACGTAATCTTCTCAAGCCTCTCCACAATCTTCATGACGCATCTTCCCTGTGCAAGTACCTTGAATCGTTCTATACACTGCGGAAGGTCAGTCTTTGTATAACCATCAATTACTGGCTTACCTACAATGTGATCTGTTTCTTAAACAGTGTCATATTTTCAGCCGGTTGCTTCCACAATAAACACATTGGCCGGCGCTCTGTACAAGGTCTTCAGTGCCTCGCCTGATCAAGCTAGGAATGAGATGCGCCAAGCTTGTTTTGATTACTTGAGCCTTGGAGGCGTCTTCTCAAATGGGCCTATTGCTTTACTCTCCGGTCTTAATCCTCGGCCACTGAGTTTAGTTGCACACTTCTTTGCTGTTGCTATCTACGGTGTTGGCCGCTTGATGCTCCCTCTTCCTTCACCTAAGCGAATGTGGATTGGAGCCAGACTGATTTCTGTAAGTCCCTGAATCTTCTGTTTCTTCGTCATCTCCACACGGTTCTTTATTATGCCAGAGCGACCGGCAGTGGCAACCATAATTTTTAGCTTTATACAGAGGCACTTTAATATTAATGTTCAGGAAATGACTAAGAGATAACTAACTGCAGAACACTCTGTAACTGGCAGTGGTTTCATGCGTGTATAATTTGGACAACACTTTTAGATATGCTGCATATACCCTTTTTCTAGCTAGCTTGGTTTAACCTTCAAATATCTTGTTTTTTAGTATTCAATGCACATTCAGAAGACGTCCAAACCTAGTGCAAAAGAGTGTATAATTTGGCCAGCTCTTAGATATGCTGCATACTCCTATACCCTTTTTTACAGTAGCTACCATGCTGTCTCCTTCAAATAGTACCTTCTTTAGTATTTATAATGCACATTTAGAATACGTCCAACCATAGTGCAAAGTGTATCCACTAGCCGTCTCGTGGTCTCGGCCATATAGAGAGCTACTCTTTTTTATCTCATCTGACTGAAGATTTCTCACTGCAGGGTGCATGTGGCATCATCCTCCCTATCATTAAAGCTGAAGGCGTGAGACAGATGTTCTTCCCTGCTACTGTACCTGCATATTACCGGGCCGCACCTATGGGAGAATAAGCATGAACAGAGCACCGATTCCGTGCTGCTGATCCGACCATGATATATGATGGCAACTGATGTTTCACGGATGGCATTTTTCCTGTATTAGTTGGTTGGTTGTTCGTTGTGTTAGCTGGTTGTATGTCCCGTCATTGGAATGAGGAACCTGTATAGTGTGTGCCCTGGCTACTGGTAAGTTAGAAAATGTGTTGGGTTTGTTCTGTATGCATGCCGATTATTGCCAAGCTGTACATGACTCTGTTGAACTAGTAAAACGTCCCCTTCTTCCATGCTGATCAAACTTGGTTGCTCCCTGCTTGGGTACGGCATGATGCAGTTTTTTTTCCCCCCGAGTAGGCGTACTACGGCCGGCAGGACTGACGGCCGGCGAGTTCTTTGGTGCTTGCAAAGCGGAGGATTCTATTGGCAAAGATAGCGCGCGAGGGTATAACTAGGTACCAGGGCCTTTGAGCCGGGCCGATCGGCACCAGAGTATTCGGGCCGGGCCGATCCTGCAACTTTAAGGCCCATAGTGCTTTGTTGCTGTCGCGTATAGCAAGCGAACACGCATAATTTTTCCTTTTTTCTTTCTGACAGGAGAGAGCATCCTGTTGCGTTGATACATGTGGTGATATTTTTTTAAAAAAAAAAAATTGTGTGTGTGGCTGATTGTGTGACCCATCGGAGTCGCATCTCTCAATGAAGCCCATCCATTATGTGTGACCCGTCAGAGTTGCGTCTATAAACGAAGTTATTCACTTAGGTCTCATTAGGATGTAGTCGAATTTACATTAATTTATATGTGTTTGGAGTGAATATTAAACTAAATTTCACCCAAATCCACCCTAACACGCGTAGATTCAAGATGAATTCGATGACATTCAAACAAGACGCGGATCATAAGTTGCTCAAAAAAAGACTTAGACCCTATTTGGGAACATTGTACATTTTTGCACTTGCAAATGCATTCAGATGTATTTTCTTATGCACTTGGAGTTTTTTTTTTTTTTGGAAAAGGTGAAATGCAGCCACATAAATTGGCGCGTAGGGCGGCATCGGGCTGCGGTGGGGTGATGGCGGACGGTGCCTGACGCCGCCGCGGCAGCGTGTTGGGAGCCATCAGTGCGTGCTCCACGGGAGCTGTTGAATCAACACTCGGATCCGCTGGTTGCTGCCAAGGCGTACGAACGAGCAGAGCCATGGAGAAGACGAACCCGATAGTTATCGTATTTTTTTCTGCCCTCAAACAACAGTTTTTTCCCTCTGGTTTTGGCTCAATCCAACGGTATAATAAATAGGCTCTCGACTCTTACAAACAGCATTTTCTCAATACGATCTAAAAAAATTGGTGCTTGTAATTTATACCAGGTTTGGCTCTAAAACCGATCTTCCAAACATAGCCTCAGGTGGATCCTATAGAATATAGATATTAGCTATCTACTACTAATTAATTACCTCCTCTGGTCTAAACACGTGCAGATAATAAAATAGTTAATTGTTAGGCCAAACCTCTACATAACTACTTAGACCAAATTAGATAATAGCAGCTAATAGTTATCTTATTAGCATTTTTTATTAGCTGTGCATCTAAGCACTCTTCAGCTAATAGTTAGCCAACTAATAGTAGATATGATCTATTAGCTATAGCAAGCTACTCTTTTTATCTTTTTAAATTGTTACATTTAATTTATCCTAAGTCAAATATTGCAATCTTGACCAACCATTTTTAAAAATCCATATAGTTTGACAATATATAAACTATACACTATAATAGCATTTCTCGTAGTAAATCTAAAAATATAAACCTTATGACATGAAACTATAATTTTTTCAAAAAATCAATGGTCAAAGATACACATGTTTAACTCGGGACAAACTAAATGGCACATACCATGCGGCCTGTCTCCTCGTGTGATCGAGCTGCTGGAACCGGATGGAAGACCGTATAACCGAGTTCTTGCAGCGGATTACGGTAGGATCCACTAAGCATCTACACGCATCAAAGCACACGTTTCTTTTCTTGACTTGATTCGGATTGGCACGCCGACGTGGACTCGGAGGGGAAAAAAAAAGGCTCCTGCTGTCCTTGCTTCAACTTGGATTGGTTTGGTGCACGTTCTTTTCGCCACGTGAAAACGTGCAGATCGACCCGATCGCTCTGTGCTTGCGATGCTACTGCAAGACTGATCGTATCGTAGCATGTGACGTTACACGATACACTGAAATGGAGCTGTCGATACAGAGACGCCAAGGAAGATCAGTGCACAGTAAGTGAATTGGAGATCAAATCAATGACTGCTCAATGGCCTCACTGATTGCCAACAACACACGGTTTATTTATTTTTTTCAATAACTCCAACACTACATGTGTTGATCAATTAATTGCGTATAAATACAGTATATTCTACCGGGTGACAATACCGATGGCTGTTCGCAGCGTAGGATCGAACGAATGTTGTGGCGATGGCAATCCCCAAATGCTGTCACCAAGTAATCTACTCTACTGCTACTGTCCATCCCTTGTTGTCCTCGGCCAGGCCCATCTGAATGGATGTCAGAGTCGTGTACAGCTCCTGTGACACCGTGTCCGGGCCCGTTCTGAATTCGTACCTGAAACAAATGAACACCCAAGAAACAGACGAGAAAAATCAGTGTCTCTGTATATGTTTATTGGAAAGTGGGTTGCATATGATATGTTGCCATGTCGTCCCAATGACACAAAAGATAATATGCCCGGGCACGCGAAGAAAAGAACGAACGAGTAGAATTCTTACTTGTTGCCTCGGTACGTAACTGTGGACACCGGAGCAACCACCACCGCGGTCCCCGTGCAGAACACCTCGTCTGCACTCATCAGATCGTCAATGGAAACGAGGCGTTCTTCAACCTGCTCGGACAGGCCAGACAGTTCGTTAAATCGGTAGCTGAAGATCCCCTATTCTTCAGTACTATTTCAGCAGAGCGAAGTGAAACATAAGCAGCAACATAAAGTTGTTGATGGAAGGACACCATTAAGTTAGTCTGTGGTGACCTTGTATCCGCGGTCCCTGGCGAGCTCGATGACGCTCTTGCGCGTGATGCCCGGCAGGATGGTGCCCTGGGTGGCCGGCGTGGCGACGACGCCGCCCTTGACGACGAACACGTTGCACGACGACACCTCCTCCAGGTAGCGCTTGTGGACCGAGTCCAGGTACAGCACGTCCGTGAACCCCTTGCTCTTGGCGTCCGTCTGTGCCCTCAGCACCTGCACATCGTCACAATGCAGCCGACCAGTCAGTGCACCGGCGCCACAACGCGTCGTCAGGCAATAGCTAGTATGTACAGATGTGTCCGAACGGACGGACGGACGGACGCACCGGCGCGTAGTTGGCGATGGTCTTGACGCCGCCGGTCCCGCCGGGCATCGCGCGGTGGAACTCGTCATGCACCACCAGGTTGATGGGCGCCAGGCCCTCCTGAAAACAAGAGAACACAATCAAGGTCAAGAATCGGGCCTGTCATGTCGTTTCCGGCGGCCGGCCGGACTCTGTTCAACCGGCCGGTGTGGCAGTGGCAGTGTGGCACTGACCTTGAAGTAGTTTCCGACGGGTGCAGCGTAGACGAGGAAAGTGTACTCGGGGGCCGGAGCCAGCCCAAGGATCGGGCCGCTGCCCATGAGCAGAGGTCGGAGGTACAGGGCTCCCTTCCCCTGCGGCGGCACCCAGCGCCGGTTGGCGAGGACGGTCTGCTTGACGGCGTGGACGAACTGCTCCACCGACGGTGCCGGCATGCACATGCGCTCGGCGCCGTGCTGCATCCGCCGCGCGTTCTCCTCCGGACGGAACAGCGTGTACCCAGACCGGTCCGGCCGCCGGTACGCCTTCATCCCCTCGAACAGCCCCTGCAGGAGGCGGGCGGCACTCGTTGGTTGCAGTTGCAGTTGCAGTTGCAGGCAGGCATGCGATGGAATTTGTTACTCCTACTTAAGATATTTAATTAACGTCGGTGTCTAGTAGCCTAATAGGGAGCAGGGATGCATCGCCGTCGTCGTCAATCCAGTAGTTTATACTAAAGTGGAGAGAAATCGATCGTGTGCTCCACATGACATGCATGTCCTGGACGAATTGAACCGAACCTGGGCGTAGTTGAGAACGCCGGAGGAGGGGCTGAGCTCGATGTTGCCGTATCGGCAGAGCTCGCCGCGGGGGAAGTCGCCGCGGTCCTCCGGCGAGCACCGCGTCACGTACATGTAGTCGGTCGGGGTGAGGCCGAAGCCGAGCTTGTCCCAGTCGATCTCGCCGCTCTCCTCGTCGGACCTGCGCGCACGTACGTTCAGCCGTTCACACACATGCATGTTGCGGCCCGGCCCGCAGATGGCGAAAGCGAAACAATGGAGGATGGTGGGATCGGCGATCTGCGCGCGGGCCGGGCGCGTGGCTATCAGACAGATCACTCACCTGTCGACATGGTCCAGCTGCGGCAGCGACGACTGCCACCGGCGTGGGAGAAGCGAGCCGCCGCCGCCTCCTCCTCCTCCTCCTCCGGCCTGCAAATCGTGAGCAGCGAAAGGGGCGAGGTTACTCCGAGCTCTGAGTATGGATCTCATCGCGGCAGGGAGAGCCATGGTGGACGACGCGGCCATGGCCGAGAAAAAGAAACGGTCGGTTACGGAAACAGTACGTTCTGCCTCCACGCGCGCGCGCGAGATTTATGCATGGATTTGAGCGGTGCACAGTTACAGACACGACGAGAATCGCGCACGCACCGTAGCCAACGCCAAGGCCCTGCCCAGGACACTCGAGAGGCCGCCATGGCCGCCGCTGCTGCTGCGAGCCCAGGGAAGAAGAGCGCCCTTGGCAGAGGTCCACGCAGCCATGCACACGGTCCGCCCCTAGACCCGGCCGGCTGCGATGTCAGCGAAGCTCTTGTCTTGTGGGATGGAGGAGTTGGTTGCAAACCTAGCTAGCTTCGTTCACGGGCTACCAATGGCTGCTCTCGCTCGTTGGGAGTTAGGTGGAAGGAAGGGAGGAGGCAAATTAAACGAGCACACAGTTCGATCGTCGAAGCACCACCCGTCTGTGTCTCTATACGGAGTGGGCTGTACTTATGCAAGCGAAGCGTGATGGATGGCCTGGCAGCGTCGCGGCGAACGCTCGTTTTTTGTTTTTCCGGCGCTAGCTGTGTATTCCACTGCTGGTACCCCATAGTCTGTGGTCATGCAGAAAGTGATGGAACTTGTAGCGTTTGCAGCGTTTGGCAGGGAGCGTGCAAATTGCAGCAGCGTTCGATTGCGTCAGGGGGGTCGTGTATAACGAAGATAAGAGAGGACTAGCGAGTAGCACCAACGTACCCTTTCCCGGAGAGTGGAGAAGGACAAGTTAATCGGAGACTTGCCAGATTGGAAGGGGGGGGGGGGGGGGGGGGGGGGGGGGGGGCCGCACCTGCCGGTCTGCACACTGCACGCGTGGTGATCTCATCGGGCTTGCCTGCCGGGAAACTAGGAAGGCGTCGCACGGCTCCGGCACGTACCCATCGATGGCAACCTATTAAGCCTCATCGTAAGTTCACCGAATCTGTCAACTATTTAAAGGTGTTTTTTCTCACGATAAAATGAGTGAATAATACTTTTGTACCAATGAACAAATTCAAATCCTCGGAGTCGCGCCCGTGCTGCCTGTTTCCCTTCGCGTCTCTCTCCCGGGGAAACGGGGAGGAGTTCATGCAGAGTTGTGCGTTGAGATCGACCGATGATCATTGCCATTGCTGCTTTCGCTTTCGGTATCTAAATCTAGTCTTTGCAGCGGCCGCGACGAGCGTGCAGGTGTCCAAATTTACTTGTGCTTCGTCGTCCGTTTTTCCTGGCGCTGCTTCTTCACATGAGGTAGCTATAGTAGCTTTAGCTTGGTTGCCTCACCAACTCGCATTCTTTTGAGCTGGCCACCGGTCGACATGCAAGCAGCAGTCCTAGCTAGCTTGCTTATCGTTTTGGGGTTTTCTTCGCGCTGGCAAGTCGCCCCTTATCTAGTTATTATCTGCATGCATGCATTGCATTGGATTGCATGGGGGCCATGAGCCCATGACTTGCTGTCTTTATATGTGGGGCTTTTTTAGATATATTTATTTTATTTTAGGCAGGTGTAGTTGCAAAAGGGACGTCACTCACTCGATCTGCGCCTGTACACCTCATGATGTGTGTCCAAAAATCCTGATCTGCAGAGTGCAGGCGATAGGCGCGCTCATTATTGAGGATTTATTATATTCAAAATTCAAAAAAACTTTAAAGTTCTCCGTTACATCGAAAATTAACATATACATAAAACATTAAATATAAATAAAAACTAATTAATTACACAGTTTATCTATGATATACGAAATAAATCTTTTGAGTATATTATGATTGAATAATAATTACTAAATACAAACGAAAATAATATAGTGTCAAAATGTAAAAAAATGGGTCTCGACCGGCCGTACCGGCTGACCATGCCGTCGGTGAGGTGACCCAGAACCATTGATGATATGTATCGACGTGGATATGCGTCGGATGCTGCCTGCTATCCATCCACTTAGAGGTTGGCATAATTCTATTTCAGGATTTCAGGATAGAACAGTTTTGTGTGTATGTTTGGTTGGATGAATGATGACAAATAATTCCTGCTCCTTCCGTCATAAAATAGATAACATTATGTGATATATGCAGATCATTTTTTAAAAAATAAATTAACTAGATTCATAGAAAATATGTGCTACATTTATATCTCTAAGTATATTTAACAATCTATCTAATTATTATCATTATTATTATTATATATAGATATTAATATCTTTTATATATAATTAGTCAAAGTTTAAAAAAGCTGGCTTCTCGAAAAGTGAGACAGAGAGAGGGTCTCTAAATATATATCGTTTTCGCTTTCGAGGAACAATTTTGGTTAAATATACATTAAAAATTATTAATATTTATGATACACATAATTAGTATCCTCATAAATATTTTTTAATTAAATTATTTAGTGATATAAATGTTGCATATATTTTTTACCAATCAAGTTAAACTTACGGCACGCATACTAATAATGAAAATTATCTAGAGATAGAGGACGTAGGATGACAAATTTATCGGCCACTGTCCATATGACACTTAAGCCTTAATTCTCAAATATTTTCAAAATTCTCTATCATATCAGATCTTACAGCACATGCATAAAATATTAAATATAGATAGAAAATAACTAATTATATATTTTACTTATAATTTATAAGACGAATCTTTTAAACATAGTTAGTTTATATTTAAATAATAATTACTAATTTTTTTTTAAAAAAAATACTAAAATAATTAAATTCAAAAATTTTCACAAACTAAGGCCGTGTTTAGTTCCTCAACAGAAAAATTTCGTGACACTATAGCACTTTCGTTTGTTTGTGGTAATTATTATCCAACCATAGACTAAATGCTCAAAAGATTCATCTCGTAAATTTCGACCAAACTGTGCAATTAGTTTTTATTTTTGTCTATATTTAATACTCCATGCATATGTCTAAAGATTCGATGTGACACGGAATCTTGAATTTTTTTGCGTTTTGGGATAGAAGTAAACAAGGCCTAAACAAGACCTCATATATCCTACCTTATTTTTTCCTTGTTTAGTTCTGAAAAGATTTTGGATTTTGGTACTGTAACATTTTTTTTATTTGACAAATATTATCCAATCATAGACTAAGTAGGCTTAAAAGATTAATCTCGTGATTTACAGACAAACTGTATAATTAGTTTTTATTTTCGTTTATATCTAATGCTTTATACATGTGACTTAAGATTTGATGTGACAGGGAATGTTGAAAAGCTGAAGATAAAAATTTTTTGGGTGTCACATCGGATGTGTCGGAAGGATGTCGGGAGGGGTTTTTAGAAACTAATAAAAAAACAAATTACATAGCTTGTCAGGAAACTGCAAGACAAATCTATTAAACATAATTAATCTATCATTAGCACATGTGGGTTACTGTAGCACTTAAGGCTAATCATGGAGTAACTAGACTTAAAAGATTCGTCTCGTGATTTCAACCAAACTGTGTAATTAGTTTATTTTTTATGTACATTTAATGCTTCATACATACATGTGTCCAAAGATTCGATGAGATGGATAAAAAAATTTTGGATGGGGAACTTTTAGTTCACCCTGAAATCCAAAAAGTTTTCAAGATTTCCCGTCACATCGAATCTTGCGGCACATGCATGAAGCATTAAATATAGACGAAAACAAAAATTAATTATACAGTTTGTCTGTAAATCACGAGACGAATCTTTTGATCCTAGTTAATTCATAATTGGACAATATTTGTCAAATAAAAACGAAAATACTACAGTAGCGAAATCCGAAATTTTTTCCGAACTAAACAAGGCCTAACCAGGGCTACAAGGCCTAACTGCATCTCAGCCCGCCCTTCCATTCAATGCCGATCCTACGCCCCACCTATACATTGCCTATCCTGACACCTGCATCTGCCTTCTGCCGATCTTCCCCACGCTGACACACCACTGGCTGATACGCCGGTCTCCCATTCTTCTGCTTGTCGTCTCCTGGCCAGCATTTACCATGGCTACTTGTCAGTTACTCCTAGCTCTAAACATTTTTATATTTTAATAAAAAAAGAAATAAAAAGTATTTCTTGATTTATTGCTGGGCATGATATATATTCAAAATTTTATGATAATGTCTTGTGAGTCTAATCATACTATAAGGCTTTGTTTAGTTATACTTAAAATCTAAAAACTTTTTAAAATTCTCTAGCGAATCTTGCGATACAAACATAAAATATTAAATATAGATAAAAAATAACTTGCAAAACGAATCTTTTAAGTCTAGTTAGTTCATAGTTAGATGATAATTATCAAATACAAACGAAAGTGATATAGTGTCAAATCCAAAAAAAAATAGATCTAAATATGGCGTAATTCTAGGATAGAGTGGTCCTATCCTATCTCATCCCACCAACAAAACACCCTTGGATTATTGACGATCTGTGTCAACACACCGGGGGCTGAAGCGATTCTAGCGTTTGGGACATCCGTCTTATACTCTGTACTAGATTTGTAATGCAGTTTTATGTCCTGTGGCTATCGGCATCAGTTCCCTAGAATGTGAGAGTAAAATTTGTAATAGAATTAGAGTAAATTAGAGGATGATGCACTTAATAATATCTTAATTAAAAAAACTCTGACTCGCAGAGAATAAGATAGCCCACGAGCATTGTGTTTAAGAAGAAGATTTCTAAATCATTGCTTTCGCATATTTTTGGAGGTGTATTTGCATCCTCTTGCTACTAACTTTTTTTTTTAAAAAAAGAGGAGAAACCTCTGCTTTTAAGAAAGCAAGCTCTAGCTACTAACTTCACTCTGGGTTTATGCTCCCTCTGTCTATCAAAGAATATAACCCTCAATTATCGAAAAGTCAAATAATTCTAAGTTCCACCAAATCTGTATGAAAAATTATACATCAAATAAATACTATTAGACAAATTATAAATTATACTTTTATAATAAACTTATTCAGACTTATAAGTATTAATGCAATCTTTTTAAATTTAATCAAACTTAATAAGTTGACTCAACAAAAATCTATTATTGTATTTATTTTTGGGGTGGTGGTGGGGGGCGGCGGAGTGGGTATATGCACACACTCTCTGGTGTCCCGGTGTCTGATGGCGACTATGCTCTGTTGCGTTGGCATGGCCTGACCAACCAATCTAGGCCTTGTTTAATTTCAATTTTTTTTGCAAAATAAATATCGTAGTATTTTCGTTTATATTTGATAAATATTGTTTAACTATGAACTAACTAGGCTCAAAAGATTTATCTGGCAAATTATATATAAACTATGTAATTAGTTATTTTTTATTTATATTTAATACTTCATGTAGTTACCGTAAGATTCGATGTGATGGAGAATCTAAAAAATTTTGAAATTTTTTTAGGAACTAAACAAGGCCCTAGCATGTCATAGACTAGCTATAGCAAGGTCAAGGACCAAGGGGGCCGCACGCGCTCTTGTTAGGTTTGGCTTGCGACATGCCCTACATATATACATAGGCCTTGTTTACTTAAAAAAAATTTGCAAATAGATATTTTCATTTGTATTTGATGAAATATTGGCCAATTATGAACTAAATAGACTCAAAAAATTCGTCTCGCAAATTATAAATAAACTATGCAAATAATTATTTTTTAATCTATATTTAATACTTTATGTATATGCCATAAGATTCGATATGACATAAAATCTAAAAAAATTTATAATTTTTTTTAGGAACTAAACAAGGCCATAGTCTTCATCAATCAAAGAAAAAAGCCAAGACGTGCAGTACGTACTCTCTAGAGGCACGGCTATGTGTCCGTCATGCCTTTTGCACCAACTGGTAGCAGTAGAGACGTACGCATCTGTTGCTGTACAACCTTCGTGAAAAAAGAAGCATTTGATTTGCATTCCGCGCGATTCAATCGTACCTACTGTCCACCATTACAATTGCACGGCTCAAACAATCGAGAATTCCTGACCCTGTAGTGATTTTGGATCGGCCCGTGAAAACTCAAGTGTACGGATGATGATTAATTGGTGAACAAGGAATCTCCCAGCTACCAAGCTGGGGACAAATGAAGTTTCTACAGTACCAGTACCTGTGTAATAATTGGCGGAGAAAGCAATGGTCTCCAAACTCCAAAGGCTTTGGAAAAGCTACGGGCAACCTCAGCGAGACCGTTCATGGCTGCTTCCGCATCGCTCTCTCCATGTGGCCACTGCTGTGGCAGGCACCAGACAGGTAGACATAAAGTTCACCGTAAGATTTTGACATATACATCTTTCGACGACAGGGAACACACACGGCTAAAGTATCATCGTGGAGACATCAGCAGGGGCAAGCGAACGATGCAAAACCATACACTCCAAATGTTGTGTGGTTACCGTAGCGCTAGCGCCATTGAGATGGGGTGATGTTGAGATGCCTGATCGACACGAAATTACGTGTTTGGATCCACAGATGGACCAGTGCAAAATCGTGCGTACCTAGCTCTGAACCTAAACGATTTGCTTGGTTTGCATCGTGGATTGAATCGGTCGTCGTCAATCGAGCCGTGCCTCATGGCCTTCTCCGCGAGAACACTTTGCACGACGTGTTGTTGGTTCCTCGAAAAATCTTGGGACTCTAACTGTCCTCCATAGCATGGATCCATGGCAGATCAACTATCATACAATAATAATCCAAACAAGCTGCAAAGGGTTCTGATGGACGGGCGTGTAGCTGATAGGCTCCTGAGTCCTGAGACATTGGACTGGAATCCAAGAACATCGGCGACTACTAGTCTCGAGAGAGTTAACTGCTTTTGCTTTCATCTTTTTTTTTTGAGGGAGAAAAACTGCTTGTATTTTTCCTTTTTCTTGAGAGGTTCTTGTGTTTTTCCTATGCGAGGGTCTACACTGATTAGACGTATTTTGTTGTGGGGCGGCCCATTTTGTTATTTAGCCCAGATCGTTAGGAAACTCAGTCCTGATGGTGCTTGAAGCCCATTCTCACTATCAGCCCGCCACCACCGCTCGTGATGACGCCTAGTAATTAATTTCCCTGCCGTGCGGGAGCGGGGCCAAGGCGCCAACGAGCGGTACGTTGTACAGGTCACGGGAAGTCGGAAACAACGTAACACATTTCCATTTCATACCGAACGCATGACATGAACGTTACCGAACTGTATTTGCTCTTCACTCTACGAACTACGAAGTGCGCAGGGAATTCACTCGGCTCACGAGATCGGCGCCGGCCGGAGATACGCAAACGGGAGGCCCTCCGCCTGGATGAAACCCCCCGTGAAGCTGCTGGGCCAAAGCGGCTCCGGCGCGTGGGCGGAGTCCATCACTCGAAGCTTTCACGGCACGCGTACGAGCATTTAAGCACGGCCCATCGAGCCGCCTCCTGCAGTAACCCAGGCCACTGCGCTAGTTGGCCATGTTTTGTGTTGAACTACTGTACGTAACGGTCCATCATATTCTGAACTTTTTTGCTACTCCCTCCAATACTACCTGATTAAAAAAGAAGACTACAGGCCCATTCGTTTAATCTGCATTGGATGCCCTGAAATTATTCCAAATGGATTGGGATGCCCTGGAATTGTTCCAACTGGATTACTATAGATTAGCTGGAACAGCTTCCAGGCTCAAACCCTGTCAAACGAACAAGGCCTACATGGGTTCATAGTATTTGTGGATATTTGTGGTGGGCGCGTCCCGGATATGCTTTAACGAAATGTTTGAACATTGTACACATTGTTTTAGTAATAAAAGCGGGGTTACCCTCTTCTCTAAATTATCTCCTTGTCTTTGGTTAGAAGTGGACAAGCTTACAACAGAAACAGAAAAAACAGAGGGAACCGAAAAGAAAAGGAAGTCAAGATACAAAGAAGATTAAAAAGAAAACGAGCTTCAGCCTAGAGAGAGGGAGTCAACCAGTGATTGAGTCCATTGATCACAGAGGTTTCTGCGTTTCATAAACTGACTCTCTGATTCATAAGTTGCGCAGTTCCCTGAAAAAAGTTGCCCGACAGACTGGTAAATTTTGTTGTAAACACATGAAAATGAAATCGTTGCACGAACCCCCAGGTTGCCCAACAGAGCAAGATGATGGCTGCCATAAAGAATTGGGTGTGATTTTGTGAAGGGCATCTTTGAGACATGTCATTGCATCAGGGGAGGTCAGCAGCAAGAGGTATGTGTACACTGGTTAGTTCCCAACACTGCTTTGCAAACTGACACCGAAGGAAGAGATGGTGCGAGGTCTCCTCAACATCGAGATCACAAAGAACACAGCCATGCATTTGTCTTCTTCGTCTGATGATGTTTCATGTGCTGAGTCTGTCCTTGAACTTGGGTTCATCATTTCTAACTCTGGTTTGTTGTCTCTGCAAATTAAATGCTGTTGTTTGGGCCCGGTGAAACTTGCAACACATCCACAGGTCAACTTTGAACCTCTTGCGCTGCAGTGTACAACGGAAACCTTTGGAGGTCTTTGTCGCCATTGTCGGGTGCTAGTGTTCGTCCTACTTCCAATGAAACTTCATGGAGACATTCCCACGCTTTTTGTGGAATGTTATTTTGCGGTCTCAGGTCGCCCCCCCCCCCAGTATCCTGGGTGCAAAGCTCACGCAATTGGGAATTTCTTTCCCTAATCTCTGTTCTTGGCAAACCGTGCCACTGTGGGTCTGTGGCACTGTCTCCTGATCTCCTGAGTCCTGACTCGTGAGTGTTCGTTCGTGTGAAAGCAGGTGGACTCACCCCGTCAGCAAATTGTTACAACATACGCCTTCCGTCACCCGGATTCTGATTCGGATTCGGCGTGCATATATTCGGAAATCTCGGCCCGATCCGATGAGCAGGCAGAAAGCAGCCCCAGAGGATAACGCACGCTCGCTGCACCCAAATCCCCCAGATAGATAATAGTACCACACACCTGCACTACTGCACTGCATCGCATCATTCCTCCCTCCGTTGGCTGTTGGCCGCTGCACGCCGCCCGTTCTGCGCCTCTCAAGTCAGCTGGTTATCCTGAAAGGACACGGCGCGGCGAGCAGTTCGATCAATCCGAGAAAAAAAAAACACACACACATCCAATTCCTGGATCAATCGTCGATGGAGCGAGCGAGAAGCTAGGGTCGGTAACACTTCACCTCACGTCAAGCTCGGCCGGTACGCAGGATAGGATATGATGTGATGATTGGGCGTCTGAATAAATCCATTCATCGTCCATCCATGATCCATGGCTGCGAGCAGCTGCATATATACGGGGACGTGATTTGGCTGGACGTCGTGACGAGGCTTTTTTGGCATCGGTGGTCCACGTCGCGTGGCTGGGCTGGCCTCCAATGATCGGCAGCAGGCATATCCACAGGGAAATCCAGGCGAATGATGAGCTGAGACAGCCCAGCACCCCTGGACGAGCGGGCATAGATGCAGATAGGCTTGATCAGATGAGAATATATATGAGGCTTTGTTTGGATGCAGTCGGATTCACATCAATCCACATGTGTTGGAGTGGTTTGGAGTGGAACCTGAATTAAATTCCACCTCAATCCACTCCAACACATGTGAATTGAGGTGAATCCGACAACATCCAAACAAGGCCTGACATGGTCCGTCGTGGTCCCTCGCCCTCGGGCCTCTGCTGGCTGGCTGGCTGGCTGGCTGGGCTCAATGATCATGCTACTGATTGACTTGAAGAACCATGAGCGATCTCGACGACGGATAGATCTGTGCGCACGTTAGCCGTACGTGCCCTGTTCCCTGCCCTGCACGGCTGCACGGCCATGGGATCGTCTGTCTGCCGGCTGCCGTGCCGCCGTTGGGAGAGAAGCCGAGAACGGGGTCCGCCTCGTTGCGATCGCGACTGGTGTTAGATGGGTCGACAGCGCCAGCAAATCGGGCAGGCAGGCAGGTGCGTCTCTGCCTGCGCTGCGCAGTGCGCACTGTCTCCATGCCATTGGCCGCGGGCCAACCTGACCCGACGCGCATTCTGTCAAACAAGGCGGCGGCGGCGGCCTGGCAGCTTCTGTTCCGCCGGCTCGCGCGGTACCTTGACGCCGGAGCAACCTCCGATCGGGCCCGGCACATGGACGGCTCGGATCTGCCGGCCGCCGCTTCGCACGCTCATCGCAGAACAAGCGGTTATAGGCAGGCGATTCAAGCACAGTTGGGAGATACTGTAGGACTGACTGATGCAGTTGCGAGGTTGTGACGTGCCCGTTGGCGGTTGACGCGCGCACGCCGTGCGGGGACCGGCCGGTGGCAACGGGCGCCACACGGCGAGCGGGGAGGGTCGGCGGGAGGCACGCCACACGTCCGGGCGCGGGGGAGCCACATTTAACTCTTTGGAACGGTCGCGAGGCCGCGGCAGGCGGAGGCAGGCAGGCAGGCAGGCAGGGATCTGAGGGGAGGACGCCGCGCGGAGTGCATGCGCGCCGTGTGACCGGCGTTATGTCGTCGGACAGTGTTTCCGTTTGATCGCCTTCACGGGAAACCGGCCGGGGGGCTAGTACCTCCACCCTTCTTCGCTGCCTCCGTGTGTCCGCGCCAGGCGCGAGCGCATGACTTGATGCTCGATCGTCAACTTCTACTCTAATAAGGTAGGCGACACAGTACGCGGTACGACACCCCATCCCGTGCATGTGTGCATGATTAAAGCTATAGATATACACACGTAGACAGCATCCTAAGGACGAAATGCTTGATCCAGCGGGCAAACTTCCTATAGTAACGAGAGATACCGTACTGTTTGTGCTCTAACTGTATTTTGGTTAGGTTCACAGCATCGACTAGGACTAGTTGTTAGATGAAATTAAAAATTAACTAGCTAGCTAGCTAACTAACTAACTAGTACTATTAGCTATTGCATGTTTCAATCGACGGTTAATCTATAGTTTTTTTTTTGAAATAATGAACTAGTTGTAAGCCCATTTGTTAGCTAGTTATACTTGACAAATGAGCTTACAACTAGTCAATGCCTTGGCTGATTTTTAGCTTACCTATTAACCGTTTGTTTGGATCACCTGGATTGTTTTTTAGCAGCTACTAAAGAATGATTGGATCACAGATGGGTTATTATAATATAACTATTATAATGTAGTTTTTTTTGAATATGTGAAATTGGATTCTTGGATTATTATGGTGGATTATGAACTATAATAATTGGAGTGTTTGGATTCTTGGATTATTGTAGTGGATTATTCTTAGTTCAAGTGAAAAGTACATGTATAATTTTTAAAAAGGCAGTTCCAAGGTGGATTATATGAATATTATAATCAGAGATTTTGATTAATTTATAATAATCTACCTCATAATCTAACACGTTTGGATCACAAATTAAATAATTTTAGTTGATCCAAACATGTCCTAATAATTGGGACATACTAGTATCAAACAGTTTCTGGTAGCACAAGTATCTAATAATTATAATATATAAGTGTAGCTAGCATACGAGACGCGAGAATATCAGTACGGCGAAGCTTCAAACGATATATTTTTTTTAAAAAAAAAACCAGCTTCAAACGAGTTGGATGGCGCGGTATTGTTTGTCCTTTGTCCCAGTGGGCTGGGCTTGATATTCTCCACCGCCCCGCCATGAAGCAATCGATCGGTTATTCCTGATTCTTTCCTTGCATCATGGAGACACGTATATTACGCGGATAGATGACGACGACCCTCGGCCCGCACGACCGCCAGTTGCTGTATAGGCAACAACGGCAACAGGCCATGCACGCACGCACGGCGACGCCACGCCACGCCGACACGCCGAGCGCGGTACGTGCCCGCCCGTTTCTAGCATGCTCCCATTCCATCTCGATCGATCAATCACCGACCGAGGACCAAACGGAAAGCAAGAAGGATCGTCTCCTTCCGTCCCGCGCGCCGCGGCCGGCTCATGCTCGGCATCTGCATGCATGCTGCCGAAAACCAGCAGCGCGGCGCGCGCACCGGCCGGCCCCGCCGTCGCCCCGACGCCCCGACACCGCCTCCCTTTACGCGTCATGATATGCCGCGTGATGGCTCTCGTTCACGCGCGCGCCCTCACACCATCGGTACGCATATGCATGTTTCCTCCACCGATATGATCTAGAATTAACGAGCGCGACCGGTGGGTGGATCGGATCCCGGCACGCCTAATAATGAGGGCGTACATACGTACGTTCGTTCCAGAGACCAGAATGACAGCTGATAGATGACGCGGAAACTAATTAACCCCGCACGCGTCATTATCCCGTGATAATTAACGCGGGGCCATCTGGATCACTAGACGACTCCTGTAGGAAACTGAAAGTTCGTCCTGGGTCCTGGACTCCTGGCCGTACGTGGCCGCTGGCCGGGCAGCCATGCAGTGGAACAGATGGCTGTGCGGGAGCGCGAGCGAGGGTATGCGGCGCAAGAGCGGCTGCCGCGCTCGCTCGCTGTGCCAATAATTAAACGAGCAAAAGCGACAGCAATTGGGAGTTGAGAGTCCCGGCCCGGCACGCACAATCATTGAGCCGTATATATTGCATATAAAATGGGGTGCCTGTACACACACGTACACCTGCAGACAGGTCCAAGCCACACAGGGTCTCTCATATCAGCATCCAACACTGTAGTCTGACGTACATACGCTCATCAGTATGCATGTATGTGTAGCAGAAGACTAGAAGCATCTCAATCTAATCTAATATACAGGGATCAATCCTCTGACGATGATTATATTTAACCTGTTTGAAACAAAAACAAAAGACAAAGAAGCTAGCTACGTACTCCTATCGAAAAGGGAGCAAAGTAGACCGAGAGAGGGACAGAATTACAGCATGCATGCACAAAAATATACATGGATGGATGGATCCAGTGCTAGGGATCAAACTACGGCTATTTGGACTACCCTATCAATAAGCCTATGATTGATTGATTAGCTGATGGGAACACGAACAACTAACTTAACCCTCCGGATCCAGAAAATAGCTAGAGGATCGGAGGATCATCATGCATGTGTTACTGGCGACGTACGCGAGCTGAGGTGGATGGAGTGTACGTGGTATTATCTGCAGTGGTGGGCGGTGCTCGATCGGTTCGCTGCTGCTGCTGCTTATCATCATCATGCACGCGCCGCAAATCATCATCGATCAGCAGGCGGCGGAGTGGGTGAAGGGGTTGAAGAAGTGGTGGGTGGCTGCCTTGGGCCTGTCGGGCTCGGCCTTGGCCGCCGCGGCGGGCCCGGCCAGGCGCTCGCAGGACGGGCAGAGGCTCAGCGTGGCCGCCGGCAGCTGCATCTGCATGTAGAACGGCTGCGGCGGCGCCGGCACGCCCGCCGCCTGCGCCGCGGACGACGGCGGCGCCTGTGCCGCCTGTGGGTGTAGTGGGGCGAACTTGAGCGCGCGGAGCTCCTGCAGCTCCCGCTGCAGGCGGCGGTTCTCCTCGGTCAGCGACTCGCAGCAGCGCTTCAGGAGCTCGCAGTCCACCTCCGTCTGCTTCAGCTTCGTCCTGCGCGCGCGGCTAAACCACGTTAATTCATCAACCATACGTCAGAAGAGAGCTTAGTCCTAAACCCAAGCATATGTATACTCTATATAATATTATTTGTATATTTATTTATTTATTTATCTTCTGTGGGCTCGCTGGTTTGCGTGCATGCATGGCATGGGCGCAACCGAAACCGTCTTCGGGACGGGACATTTTTTTGTTCAATCAAAAACGAAAAATCTTTGTGATGGGCGTGCGTATCGCGTAATACGGGCAGTACTAACCTTGCTCGTCTGTTTTGGAACCACACCTCCACCTGGCGTGGCCTCAGGTTGAGTTGCTTCGCCAACGCGACTTTCTGCTTCTGCTCAAAGGCAAAAGGACACCCCAACAGAAAGCAAAAGGAGCATGTTCAGAAAATAATAAACTCATCTCGAATTCTCGATATATATAGTACTATATAGGGGAAAAGAAATTAATGAAGAAGAATATCTGTATACTTCTTTGGTGACACCCTATTAAAATACATATATGTGCAAAAAGAGATAACTAGTATATGCAGTATATATGTGGTGTTGTAATGATCGGCCATGTACGCAGCAGTCGAGTAATCGATCGATGTAGTCAAGTGCAGCTATATTTGTGGTGTGGTGTACATGTAGCAGTAGCAGCAAAGCAACCAGCAGTCAGTCGATGATCGGGAGTCACCGAACCGAACGTGTCGCGCACGCAGGGGTAGACCGTAGACGGGAAGTAGAGTAGCACGTACCGGGTTGAGGGTGCTGTGCTCCTTGAAGCGGTCCTCCAGGAGCGCGGACTGCTCCTTGGTCAGCCTCAGCTTCTTCCGCGTGCTCCCGTCGTCGTCGTCCTCGGCGCCGGCGCTGACGGCCCGCGCAGCCGCGGCCGCCGTCGTCGACGACGCCCGTTCGCCCTCGGCGTCGTCCACGCGCTCCCTCTTCACGCCCGCCACTGACAGCGACGACACGCTGTGCGCGGCCCCGCCGCCGCCGCCGCCGGACCCGGTCGCGGTGGCGGTCGCTTCGTCCGGCATGCTCAGCGTCAGCGACGGCTCCAGCTGCGGCCGCGGCGACGGCAGCCGCGCCACCGCCTCCATGCTCAGCCGGCTGCTGCTGGTACCGTGGCGCACCGCATCGGAGGCGCCGCCTCCGCCGAGGGACAGGCCCAGCGCCAGGCCGGCATCGTCCAGGTGGTGGACGTCCTCCTGAGCCATGGCGTGCGGTCAGGACCAGAAGACGAGCTAGCTAGCAGTATGTAGCTAGCCGCCACTTCAGTTAGAGCTGGGTTTCCCTCTGACGGCCGGCAGGGCAACCAAACAAAGCTGCTGGGTTTCCCCTCTGACGGCCGTGCTCGTGGGCAGCGTTTGGGCGTGTGCGTGTGCGTGCGGGGGGGAGAGGAAGCCAAGAAGGTGAGGGGAAGGAGGCAAGGAATGTGAAATGGTTGAGGAATGAGAGGAGGGCGGTCGAGGGCGAGAATATTTGAGGAGGAGCGGGGAGCCGGCAAGGGACAAGCGGATGCACGCGCACATCACGCGACGCGAGCCCGCCCACGCTTTGACACTTGCTGCAGAGGAGGAGAACCTTTGACAAGGCCATGGGGCCATGCATAGCGGGTTGTTCACCTCAGCTGGGGGTCCAACTCCAACTCCAACCGAAACATCCCCGGCCGCTGTTGGCTTGGCTGGCTGTGCCGTGCTAGCTGCGGAGTAGCACATCAACAGTGCCGCCAAAAAGGCCTGGGTGGGATTTTCTATCGGGGGAGGGGGATGATTGGGGATGAGGCGCCAGGCGGCCACGTGGACGCGCCTGTGCACAGGGGCAGGCAGCAGAATACCAAAACGCACACATCGTTCTCAGTAGCTCAAAATGCATGCCCAGGAGCAGGAGGAGGAGGAGGAATACTATTTTGCACCATTTCTTCCGATATCATGTGTAGTGCAAAAGGCGAACCGTACGTATTATGCAAATCGATCGACCAAAGGAAAAAAGAAAAGGATGCATGACGTGCACATATGCGAAGAGAACGAACGTTCTGGAGCAGTTAGGTACGACGTACGTACGTGTATGCAACTATATATATATATATATATGTTTATACAGACATAAGCGATCTATCCGTTAATTATATAGCATGTTGTTCTTTTCTCTGTTTACTTTGAATTTAGAAGGAACTGATGAGGTACCACAAAAATGATGAAGAGATATTGCTTGGCATCTACTAGCTAGGATTGCTCCTATTCCAAACTACTGGGGATGAAGAGGATGAGGCACCACATCAAGTGCTTGTCTGTGAGATTGTGGCAACATTACTCATCACCCACTCAGCCAACCATGCATGTCGTCTGTGATGCTCATTTACTGGCCTCGTAGCTGGGTGCCTTCCTCCCAATGTCCGGGTTACTTTCCTTCTCCATCCAGCATCCCCAGCAGAGCTTTTGCACCCTTTTTCTGACCCTAACCTTTGGTAGCAATCGCGTCAGTTTTTTTCTTCAACATAAAACATACTCCCTCCATTCCAAATTGTAAGTCATTCTAAAAATCTTGGAGAGTCAAAGCATTTTCACGTTTGACCAAAATTATAGAGAGAAATACTAAGATTTGTAACGTAAAATGAGTACACTATGAAAATATAATTAAGGAAGAATCTAATGATACTTAGTTGGTATCATATATAATAATTATTATTTTATTATATAAATTTGGTTAAACTTAGAAAAATTTGACTCTCTAATATTTTTGGAATGACTTACAATTTGGGATGGAGGAAGTACAATAGACATATAGCTACTTACTCCCATGCCTCACACTATTGGCTGGCATTATGGTCCGTCACTAAGCCATGTTTGGGATGCCAGATTTTTTTTCCCGTTCCTATGTTTTTGTGAAATTAAACTGACACTTGTCAAATTCATGTGTGATTATTGTGAAATTCCTAAGTTCTAAACGGACTCACTTGCTATTTAGCCTTTATTCAGACTAAATGACCACTTAAACGAGTAAAACATACATTTAAACCAGATAAATGGTCGATTAAACAAAAACAATGTACTGTGACGTAGCATTTAGACAAACAATGAAAAGAATATAATATAATTAACAAAAAATGAACACTCATATTAATTTAGAGATTTAAGGCCTATTTGAGAGGATTTCTCGACCCTTTGCTAGGTTACCCGGAGGAGTTAGAGTCAGCGAAGCCATTTTTTCTAGTTTTGCTAGCTTTAATTCATTTTAAAGAAAAAAAAGATAAAGATGGTTTCATGCTATATTATACAAAATTTCTTAGGAGCTACAGCTATTTTAGAGTAGCTTCTATTATGAGGCCTTGTTTAGTTCGTGTAAAAAAAAAATTTAGGTACTGTAGCATATTTATAATTATATCAATTAGTATCAATTATGGATTAATTGGACTTAAAAAATTTATCTTATAAAATATTTGTAAACTACATAATTAGTTATTTTTTAATTTATATTTAGTGTTTTATGTATGTGTCTAAATATTTAGATGTGATTGAGTGAAAAGTTTTTTTTTATATATGTAGGGCCTAAATGACACAACCATCTCAGCTGTCGTCAATTCGCGTAGCTGCCGCCTGCCGCACCTTTCGTCACAAAAATTCTAGCGGGTTGGACTTGGCCTGTTGCCCTCTTTCCACACCACCTCACAGTAACTGCTTTCCACATCGGACACCGAACATGGCTCTGGAAAACGAGAGGGAAAAAAAAAGAACATAGGAAAAGGGCTTCAGGAGGACTGTGGGGCAGGCAGAGGGCCTGTTGCTCCATCCTGTGACAGACACCTTTCCAATGATAGGTCTGGAGTTCACATTACACGCATCCTTGACTGGCTGATTAATCTTCGGTTACGTGCTGATTAGGGGCGTGGGTGGATTAACTACCGGGGAGATTTGTGTCCTTGTTTGGTTGGTCGATCTGCAGCCACAGGGATCCTTTTGCGTTGCGTGTCGCCCTGTTCACCACATGGCCTGCCTGCCAGGGATGATGAACAGGCGGTGGCAGAGTAACGGAACGGAATAGAACCATCGACTGCCGGTGTTTGTCATCCAACCGCGTGTGCATCATGTGGATTCTGTATGATGATGATGATGATGATGGGGTCATGCAGCTTGTAATTTGTACTTACTGCCAACACCGTACGGTTTGGATGCCTGTTAAACACGACGTTTAGAATGTTTATTAATAATAACAAATGACATAGTTTATTTAGGCTTTGTTTAGTTCCTAAAATTTTAGATTTTCGGACACGGTAACATTTTTGTTTTTATTTGACAATTATTATCCAATCATAGACTAACTAGACTTAAAAGATTCATCTCGCGATTTATAGACAAACTGTGCAATTAATTTTTGTTCTCGTCTATATTTAATACTCCATGTATGTGCCGCAAGATTTGATGTGACGAAGAATCTAAAGTTTTTGGAAAAACTTTTTGGAAACTGAACGAGGCCTTACATTTTCAGCCGTACATCTGTGCCAATACTCTATATATGTACGTCTAAATTGATTTGTGACAAAAATAAATTGAGGATGTCAAAACAATAACTTCCTCCGCGTTAATGCTGATGAAACGTACTAGAAAAAAAATCCTATAAGGGTTTGTGTTGATTAATCTTTCTTAAATTGATTATATTTATAAAAAATACTGGCAATAATTATATCTTCATATAAGCTTAATAATACTAATTAGGTTTCCATAAATATTAATATTCTCTTGTATATATTTGCTTACAAAGTTAAAAATATTTTAACTTATCGAGAAGTGAGAATAATACTCTTTGTGAGATGAAGGGAATAAGAAAAAATATCCATATTTACTATTTTATATAAAAATAGTCTAAGTAACCCTGAATTTTTATTTAAATTATCATCGTCGCCATTATAAAAAACAAACTAAAATAAATCCCTAATATTTATCTAAATTATCGACCTATGTAATCTAAAGTAACTCTATAAATTAGCAGCCGAATTATCCACTTCTCCCATTATTAATAATATAGTAAAAGAACTAACCTATATATATACACACACACACACACACACACACACACACACACACACGTGTATACAACATGTGTCAAACATATGGAGGTGTGACGAAAAGGAGACAATTATAAGTGGCAACAAAAAGTATATAAAATAATTGGTAAATAAAATACAATAGTGGGATAAAAATAAGAAAATATTTATATAAGTACTCCCTCTGTCTCTGAAAGCTTAACTCCTAGAATCTGTGTCAGACAAACTTTTTTAAGTTTGACCAATTTTATAGAAAAGAACGTCAATATCTATGACATAAAATGAGTATCTTATGAAAATATATTGTATGATAAATCTAATGGTATTAATTTAGTACTATAAATTTTAGTGTTTCTTTCAAAAAATTTGATCAAAGTTTTAAAAATTTAACGTAGGACAACTCTAGAAGTTGAAGCTTTTAGGGACAAAGGGAGTATTGTATTAGAATATGAACAAATAGGGGATAATTATTACTAAAAGCATGTAAAAATGCATGAGATGCAATGCAAAGGAGAAACATTATGAATTGGGATAAAATTTACACTTATTTCGCTTAAAACTACCGGCCCGTGCAATAGCATTGGTCTGATGTAGTAGTAGTTTTAACTACTAAGTTTGTTCGCTTGTTTAAAAAGTCATGACTGAAAGTATTATTCATTGATTTATTGTTAAAGAAAAATATTGTTGGCTGACAGAAAAAATATGGCTTAAAAGCATACTCTGTGGATTGCTGTCGAAACATGAATAAATTTTAGTGGATTATGTGACATGCTAACATGGATAAATAAATTCCTATTAGTGGATGACTTGGCTTGCTAATGTGGATAGCTTGTATGAATAAATATGCATCATAATTAGAAGCACTAGTGGACTACTGACGCGAAAGGCTTGCATATTAAGATTGGCTTTTAATGGGGTTTAGGATTATAAGAGATAAGAGATTTCCATGCCAATCCAAATCTCTGCCGTACCAAACATTATTTGCCTTCGCATGTTGTTTCCCTCCTACATTCTAGCATCCTGCATTGGCAGACTTACTAATTCTCAACCACAATACAAGACGTAGCAGCACGGCCATTTTAGTGCAGTAGGAACGCCTTATAAGCTATACCCTACAAATTAAGTATAATGCCATACAGCCAAACACACCTGTTTTTTTAGCGGTGATATATTGCCATAATGTACATCTCGCTGCCTTACACGTATCCAAGATGATTGCACCAGGATCAGATGAATGTGGCGCACCACCAAATCGATCGGTCATCAGATGCTGATTCTTTTCACATGATTATTGGAGCTCCAAAGGACAACAGTACTACGTGCTTGCATTGTGTGTGTACTGTGTAGCAGTCTGGGGGCCAGCATCCTTCAACAACAACACATGAGATGCCGGCCTTTTTATAGTTCTTCATGCATGCACAGGGCAAGATAGATGCTGCCATTATATAACTGTTATTACTTGCGCAGAGTATATAGGTGGTGCCCAGAGTGCCCTTTGGCACAGGGGATCACGTATAGCCAGCCAGAGCCTGCAGCACTGGCCCTCCCCATATTACCTGACTGGCCTCTGCATCGATCGTTTGACACCAAGGTCTTGTTTACTTGCAAATTTTTTTGTACAATGTGAACAGTAACATTTTCGCTTCGTTTCGTAAATTACATACAAACTTTGTAATTAGTTATATTTTTTTATCTATATTTAATATTTCATGCATATGTACCGTAAGATTCGATGTGACGAGAAATCTAAAACATTTTGTAAAATATTTGGGGAAGTAAACAAGGCCGAAGCATGGCATAGATGGCGAGATGGACACACCAACTAATGGCGGCAAAGGGGTTGTGCTTCATTGCACCGTGGCCCCGCAGTGTCTTGCTCACAAGGGGAAAAGGAAGATGACGCGGGGCCGAGCACCACAGCACATTGGTGCGGCCTCACAAGCAAGAAGCAACCATCAGTTGGGTTTTCTGGGTGTAGGTTGCTTGGGGCACTTGCCACTTGGGTTGTTCCCCTCACTTTTGACAATAACGTTGATGTGGCCAGCGACTACTCCCCATTAATTTCTCTCTTGAGATTTCTTGACAATATACTATTAGATGATGACTTAATAATGATGATGAGATGGGAAACTAATATTTCTGCATTGTGATTAAATTTGTACTGTACCATGATAATGGTCATGATCAGGAGCCTGATGGGCTCAATGATCAGCTTGCGATCTATCTACCAACCGCCCCCATTTAACTGAACTGTACTGTTGTAGCTAGTTGTCCAATAATCATCCTAAAACCGGCCGTGCAAATGGATGATGTTCACTGCCAACCACAATATCATAGGGTATGTGTCATCCAAATGCATGGACTTCAGCTCAAAATTAGCTCGCATCACGTTTAAGAAACACACTCCCAACGAACGATAGATATTTTTCACGCGGAAATCAGTTTATTAAACCGAGGCATTTGTCCTGTACGTCGGATCGTGCTAAAAACGTGAGATGAATCATGAGCTTGACTCGAGTAGTAGCTAGTAGGTTCAATTATTTGACTAGACTACCATACGTTTCTTTATGCAGTGATCTATATAGTTGGAAGTTGGAATAGACGTATTCCGTGTGTTCATTTTGCGTGCTCTAATGTTATTGTCACAGTTATGTTATTGATGCCGTAGTTGAGTACTCTCTCCATCTCAAATTACAAGTCATTCCAACTTTTTTGGAGAGTCAAAATATCTTAAATTTTACTAAATTTATATAATAAAATAATAATATTTATGGAGTCAAATAAGCATCATATTAAGTTATTCATCAACTATATTTTTTGTAATATATCTATTCTATATCATAAATTTTTATAATTATCTCTATAATTTTAGTTAAAATTAAGATATTTTGACCCTACAAGAAAGTTGGATTGACTTATATTTTGGAATGGAAGGAGTATGAAGCAAACCACCTGCAGATGGAGATAGCGTTCTGAACCAAGAGTCTGATTTATAATTTTGTTACAAGTTAAATCGGGGTTATGTAAGAAACTATAGCGCTGTAAAAAACATGTGACTTACTAGTAGGCAAATGCGCTAATAGTTCTACATGTGTAGCCAACACAATAATATATACTTCTCTCCGTTTTAAATTATAAAACGTTTTGTTTTTTCAAATACATTATTTTTATCTAGCTATAGTGTGTGTGTCTATATATATAAGTGCATAATAAAAATATATATATTAAAAAAACTAAAATGCTGAGTTCTGTCATCCATGCATGGTGCAATATTTTACTAAAATTAATCTTAGTGTGGTCTCTGGACTGCACCATCATGTACTTATGAGAGAGAGAAAGAGAGAGCTAGATCAAATATAATTCTTAGCAGGTGAAAAGCATATGAAAAGGTATTAGTTTTATGTAATGGAAGACGTGAGTACTGAAACTAGGCATATTTTTTAGTTATTTATTGTGGCAAAAGTGGATAGTTTACAAGTAGGCGTGGAGGGTGCTCTTTGGATAATTTTCTATACACCTCTCCTATATTTCAAGTGCTTGAATTTTAAGATGATTTCAAGCAACACTCTTGTACTACCAATTAGTACAAGTAAATTGTCATTTTTTAGCTTCACCCGACTTCCTCTGACACGTATGGGCCCCAAGCATGGTCATGGGTACATTTGCCCTCAGGCCGGCGTAGTAAAAATGATGAAAGAAAGGGTGTTATGATCATTTCACTGTTTTAACAACTATGAGAAGCAAATTTACTAAATAGTTTTTTAAAATAGCTTTAGCTCCACCAATGAAGCCAAAAACAATAATCAGATCACTAATAAAGTAGAGCTATACAAACACACCCTAAAAGCTTAGCCAAATGAGACCCAGTGTGTTTGTACGTACACTCAACTTGTATAAAAAAGTATTTTGATTCGACAAGTACCAAATCATGGACGACTTTGAATTTTGGCGTGGAAATTAGTTACGGCCCCGTTTCGCAGTTTTCTTACTTTTTCACCTTTTTAGATTCTTTGCCACGGTTAAAAGAGATCTTATCAAATCTTCTGGAGATTCGTCACTGTCCTTATTGAAGTAGGCGTGCAACAACGACAATTACAGCTGAAGATGATTTCTGTGACAAGTGCCCTCTCGTCTTGCAGTGACGAACATATAAAAGTCTAATAAGAAAAAAAATATAGAAACATATATATATATATATATATATATATATATATATATATATATATATATATATATATATATATATATATATATATATATATATATATATATATAAAAGATAAAAATGGACATATATGTGCGGTGTACTTCACTTTTTATCTTATAAAAATATTTTTATCTTAGTAATAAAAATGTTTTCTTCGTAGTCCGATCCATGTATAGGACAAAGATTAGGCAAGAAGTACGACACCATGCAAAGAGCCCACTCTGGAAATTAAAAGTGCCGCCGATAAATAAAATTTTCCTTCGATATCTTAAAAAAAGGAGTCACTTTTACTAAACATATATAACTTGGCAAAACGAAATTGATAAGGAAGTGTCAAGTGTTGTCTATGTAGTTCCGTTGAAACTATCAACATTTGTTCTTTGACTGTCACTTTGCGAGCTTTGTTTATAAAATACTATACATATAACTTTTAGAATTCAACCACCTACTAGCTTATCTAATTTATTTAGTTCATGACTAAATGGCTTAAATCTTAAGCTCAGAAACCAAATATTGCTACGAGCAGCTGCACTTTGTTGGCGTTATGGTTGAATAGAAATCATATGGTATTTAATAAAGCTAAGTCTAATACTTGTATATAGGTAATTTTCAGAGCGACTTACTGCATTCAAACAATGGTACCTGCTGTATAAGGAGGAGAAGCGACCTTTGTTCAAGGAATGGTTGCAGAACTTTGATTGTGGCGGTCTTTAAGTTTGGTTGAAACTTCAAGAATCAAATCGAAGTTTAGTTCTTTTCCATTTTTTAGCCGTGCTCCCTGGTTGGCTAAACCTTGCTGCTTTGTTACTTTTTTTTATCTCTCATGGACGTGAGAGTGTGAGCCTTATGTTTTTTTTTTGTATTTTGACTATCAGTTATTTATCATCTTCGAATAATAGAGATTGGAACTTTATTCCGTTATTTAAAAAATAGGTATGGAATTTCAGCGTCCCTGTCAGACCACGTACATGAGTGATCGGTCGATGTTGAATTGTATACCAGGGCTCAGTCACAGATGTTTCCTGAGATTTTTGATGAGCTAATAATAAGGTCAAATATGGATTAATATATGAAAACACCCACACTATAAGGAAGTCATGCATGTGTTCTGGAAATAAGCTCAAGTACATATTGTGTATGAGTGTCTCTCTCTATATAGTAGTATAAACAAGTGGTTATACTGTGGACGACTAAATCAGCGACGGTGTACTTATTTTAACCGCCGCAAAACGTTTTTCTGTGACGGATCGTACCAGCCGTCTCTGAAGCACCCGTCATCTTTGTACAGATATGTAGTAGTGACCCATGATCCATCCTCTCGTTAACTAATTGATTACTCGAGCCGGCCTCCATTCACTATCTAGCTCTCTCTAATCATCAATCATCATGGCGTTTGGATCGTCTAATCTAAACCCCGTGGAGATATGCATTGACTTTGGAAGCCACCACCCGACGAAAGGAAAATCTAATGACATGATTAGCGGACAACGAAACAACCAACCGCCGGTGAGAAACAAAAGCGGTTAAAAAGCGCGTGCGCGCACGCCTCAACTGGAAGGCGTGCGTGCGGGTGTGGCGGCCGATGGTTTGCTCCACGTCGGCGTCGCCCAGGTCAGCTGGCTGGTCTGTGGTCTCCGAGCTGAGCCCTGTACACACCCCTCATACAGCCGCTGAACGTGCAGCCGGCCCTGGCCTAGATGAATTGTTTTATCTGGTGCAAAATCCAGGCATAAAGTAGGCTATATGGAATGGCATTTTTTCTTTCATTTTTATAAGGTTTGAGTGCTGCTACTTATTAAGTACGACCACGCACGGGTTCTTTTAGAACTAGTAGATAATCAACTTATTTTTTAGGTCTAAGCAAGTTGCATCGCTAGAAATTTCAGAGAAATGACCATGAGAATACAGAGCCGCCTTTCTTGAGATCAACTTCAAGCACCGAAAATGGATATAATTAACAAGCTAGTGAGTAGCATATATTCGAGATGCAGATTATGTCCGTCAGATTTTTCACATAAATAAATCAGCTCATCAGTCTGCGACAATTAATTGGAAAAGAAGACGTCCCCTAGATATGCTACCCACCAGTTGTTTGTGTACATATATAGCAGGCTCGCCAGCTCATCAGTATATATACAACAATCGGTTGATGAGCTTTTCCAGTTGTTGTAGACTGATGAGCAGTACAGGGCGCCTATATGTGTTGCTACGGTACTTTGTATGTAGAGTAGTGTATCATGGAGATGTTGAATTGAGCACCATGCTACTAGCCACCGCTCATCTCATCAGTGCATGCCTGCTTCCTAGGTAAACACATTAGAATTCCTAGCTACTCGATCCATTCTAAATTACAAGTCATTTATAACTTTATTGAAGAGTTAAAACATCTTAAATATAATTAAAATTATAAAAAATACAGGATTTTATAACAATCTAACAATACTATTTAGTATCAAAAATTATATTGTTTTATTATATAAGTTTAGTTAAATTTAAGATGTTTTAACTTTTAAATAAAATTAAAATAACTTATAATTTAGAACAGAGGTAATAATTGATTATTCCAAACGAATAAAAGAAAACATCATCATCATCCAAATGATACACGTCCATGCAAATTAACGAATGGAAAGAAAGATAGATAGGTGAACAAATAAAACATAAACTGCTGGATGAAGCAAGCGATGGCGCCAGCGACTGACTTGTCGGGATACCGGCAGGAGACCAGATGCAGATAGGGTGGCGCCCACAATGATCTCATATCCTGAAGTGGGGGCGGCGCATCCATCCATTCCTTTGAAAGGATGAAGATGATTATCACCCTCGTGCAAATGCATGTTTGGATTGTCTGTGGTTCAAAAATCTAAGGCCAACTTTTCATTCCCAAATTTATTTTAAGAGTACATGCATGTGTGATGACAAATTATCTGATGTCTGGTCAGAAGAGGTATATGACGCAAAAAGAAAAAATAGTGCACATGGTACATCATCATAGATTGTATATACACGATGATTGAATATTTGCTTGGGCAGCTAGATTTTTTATTTGTAACATTTGGATTTTTTATTGAAATTGATTTCTTACAAATAACTTTTTTTTCTTTGTTTGATTGTATTGGTTCCCTCTCTATCGCATCCATGCATTGCCACAAATTCCATGTAGCTATCGTCCATTTATTTTCTTGGCTTCTTCTTACAGTTTCAAAGTAGCCTACAGTTTCAATTTTTTTGGAAACGAATGGTGGGAGCTCTGTCTCTCAATTAAGGAAGGTGTAAAAGAGTTTTATGTACAGGTCAGGGAACAACAGAAAGGGAGAACAGAGGAGGGAAAATGTAGTGGGAAGGAGGAACACGGTTACAGCACTAACTTCATATTGTTAGCCTTCCCTTTCTAAAGTATTTTTCTTTGTGGCAATGACTTCCTTGATTCTTAAAGCAACCTGTAAAACCAATTCCTTACTCTCCTATTTATCTCCTTCCAAAAATTCTAGCATGTGTACATTACCAAACCGTTGAAGCGCTTTCCGTCTTGTTTTGTGACCTTGCACACAGTCTCCTCCCACCAGGTTCCGAAGCCAGCGGGGTTTCAATTGGTGAGCTCTATTTCTAAATAAAATCACTTTTCAGAATTGTAAATCACTTTTCAGAATTTAAATTTCGAATAATCATCTTATACACTCTATTGCTGATTTGTTTTTTTGCTCTAAAACATCACGAGATTCATCACATTGCTATGTTGGAGCCACTACTGCCTCCAGTGGTCACAGATCGGCCCCTTTTTTTTGACAGAACTGATCAGCCCAGTTATTGCGTCGGCGCCTAAAGTTGTGAAACAAATTTTGCTCTTTTCCTTATGTTGTCCTCTGGCTTGTGAAATATGTTTGCACAACAAATGATGTCTAATGTTTTGTTTGAAATATGTTGACCATATTTGTTTGAATCTTGCATGAACTGTGACAATCGGTTCCAAATAGGACCGACTTCATTCACACATGGAGGGGTCCCCTGGCTCTCCATGCTTAATTAGCACCATGAGCTCTGCAATTTTGCTTGAATCCTGTATGAACTGTGACAAGCAGTTCCAAACGGGGCTGTCATAAACTCTTTGGTTTAATCTAACCTGCTAACGGTGTAGGTTTTTTTCTATTTCTATTTTCTGGTTAATCTCAATTTCTAGACCCTCTCGGTAAACAAGAAGTATTTTTTAAGCTATTAAAATAAGATAATAGATTACCTTAGTATCGTAAATTTTATCGTTCAAATATCAGATGTTTCCAATACCACTCTAGAAGCTCAAAATACACAGTGTATATGCATACCTACAATGTTAGCGAAACAATACTTTGAAAATTGAAACACACAGCGTTCTGCAGATTCAGACCAACACAACAAGCAAGCAATCATCATCCAAGTTTTGTTAGAAAAAAAAAAACCCTTGGACGAAAACATGTGGAGCACTGAGAATAACAAGTCCATCTAGATTAGATATGGTAGCAGCATGTGTGTTTCCTATAGCCTAGTGTTGCTCCAAACTGCCGCCCCATTGCATGTTGCCTCATCTCAGCCCCTCCAGCGACTCAAGCAGAACCTCAGCCAACCGTGCTGTTTCCAAAAGGCTTCCTCTTTGTGCTCTCCAAATCACCAGCACTACGTGACACCACATAGTCTCTATCCAAAATTCCAAGCAGGGGAGACACACCACCTCACTAGCTAGCTAGCTAGCTATTCCTCTATATATGACCATCAATGGTGAGATCACATTATATAGTTGCTAGGCACCAGCTAGCCCCTACTCGAACAGCTTGGGTCGTGTTTTGCTGTGTACTAAATGGTGCCCCTTTTCGTGTTTGGTTTATTTTAGAGGGTTTGGATAGAGATGCACTTTGGAGAGAGAGGTTAAGGAGGTGTTAGATGTGCTTTTTGTGCGTCATGAGTTCACTGACCTTTTTGGTTCAAAAAGTACTGGGACCAATTATTCGGTCGGTCCACTTAAAAGATAGTACTACTTCATCCATCCCAAATTGTAAGTCATTTCAAAAATATTGGAGAGTCAAACTTTTCTAAATTTGACCAAATTTATATTATAAAATAATTATTATTATGGTACTAACTAAGTATCATTAAACTCTTTCTTAATTATATTTTCAAAGTATACCCATTTACGTTACAAATTTTAGTATTTTTTTCTATAATTTTGGTCAAACATGAAAATGTTTTGACTCTTCAAAATTCTTGGAATGACTTACAATTTGGAATGGAGGGAGTAGTAAATTTTGATGTGCAAAGTGTTATTGTTTTCTCAACTTAAATGTACACGGTGCTATTTATTATATATTAAGATATGTGTATAAAGTAACTAAAAATTTTCCCTTTTAAAATAATATTCGAACACTATATGCATGTGATTAGTCTATTTTTAGTTTCTTGTTAACTCTTTTCTAAGTTTATTTATTAGCCCCCACTTTTGAAACAAATTTTGCTATTGCATTCCGAATGCCAAAACATGCAAACATCGCATCTCGTAGAGTATTTGTTTCGGTGGGGTGGGGGGGGGGGGGATTAAGGTTCTGAACAAAAAATGAACATAGCTTCTTGGTAATAAGTTCACACTATTTTGAGTGTGGTCTGATTCTTCTATTTTGACCTTTTGAGGATGAAGCTCAATTTTTTCTGTTAAATATAAGAAAATAAGCTCACACTATCCACTTATTTTGGAAGCTACTATTGCCTTTTTCTTCTTTTTCCGTTGTCATCAGTTTGTGTTACAAAGAATTTGTGCTACAGCTACATATATTTTGTTTTTCAGCCATACGCAATATAGTCGGTAGTGTTATCACATGAGAATCATAGGAACATGCCTCTCAGGTTCTTCTCTAATTAATTAAATTGGTTTTATTCAGGTCATCTCCTGTTATAAGTGGAAGTGGGTCAATAGCACATTTGCTTTGCTTTCATCCCCTCATCACTTACCTCAGAATAGTTGACATTCGTTGGGGAGGGAAGAACATGGAATTGCTTCCGACTCACTTCATGAGATTTTCCATTGATTTGTTAAAAGTTGTATACTTTTGCTCTCCTTTTTCTTACACTCATAAAAAGGGAAATGATAAAGATGCACTCAGTTACTTTGGTGAATTTCACCCTATCATGCAGTATCATTTGGTGAGCCCAGATAATGATCATTAGACATTATTTCCTTTCCTTCAGCATGCTCGTCCACTTATAAGCAACCATGTGTCAAGACTAGAGATGCTAATATTTGTAATAGCAAATATGTCAAATATATTAAAAAAACAAAGAAATAATCCCCGTTTCTTTCTGATGGGTCAGATATATGAGTATAAAAAAGACAATTTGTTTAATTTAATCACTACCCTTGCCGGGTCAGTATATATCATGATTACTCGATGAAAGCGCAGTAGGTAGGGGTATGTAACAGTAGCTATTTTTTGTAGGCAAGAACCCAAAGCCATGGAGTCCACGTCATGATTAGCGCGTCATCTTTGTGTTTGTACCATTCCTTGGACCAATCATTGTTATCTTTGTGATGGTTATCAGCACGTCCCATATCATTGTGTGGTATTGTTTTTCTGAAAAAGGTCTATTTCACTTTAAAAATTCAGATAGCACTTTTTAAATATAGTACAAAATATATGTCTATATACACGTGCAGACACTCACCTTCTCACACCTATAAATACATGTAGGTCTAAACTAATTTTAATTTCCATTGATTTTAGTTTGAGTTATCTAAAAGAGTATTGCTATGAGAACTTTGTCCATCTTGTTCTTATTAACATAATTTGTCAGTTTTCAAACCAATTGATACGATGCCGATAGGAATACTAAGTAATATGTCGACCAAATCTTTATACAACGTGCATGCACCAATCACAAGTGGCATGCACCACGTGTCAACATAGGTTGGGCCAGTTGCATCTTCTTCTTCCTCTCGACTATTGGGTTAGGGGTTTGGAGGGTTCCAGTGGGGATCTCCATATATGCCCGACAACCGTAGAAGGGGGAGGGGCCGGTGGCGGTGGCTAGCTTAGCAGTGGTAGCGGTTCATCAGGCAGCGAGCAAGGCGGCAAGAGCACCGCCGAGCAAGCAAGGCAAGACAACTAGGTAGGAAGAGTTGACAGTTGGGATGATGGGCGTCGTCGATTTTCCTTTGATTGGGAGCAAGAAAGGGTGGGGTGGAGCAGTGATGGAGGATGTAGCGGCGCGGACGGCGCCATGGCGCCACTAGCCAGGGCAGTGGGTGAGGCTAGCAATGACGGGGCAGTGAAGCAAATTTTATATCGATTAGGAGAGGTGGGGTGGAGGGAAAGGGTGGATGGTGGGCGGTGGGTAAGGAGGCGGGGTGAGAGAGGGAGGTAAAAGATGAGCGAGACTAATTGTTGCAACGAGCAATTATTGAAGAAGTGTCCCATATGGCCATATGTCGACACATATCATAAGTGAGCATAGATGAGCGACTAATGAATTAACGCAATTGCTTTAAGGCAACATCTTGCGTTATGGAGTATAATGGAGGTGGACATCTTCTATTAACCTTTAACGTAGGTGGGCGCTTGACCGCGGACCCTGCCACTGATTAACAGAGGCAGTTGCTTTAAGGCGACCTCCTGCGTTAATCGAGCATTAATAGAGGTGGACGTCTTTTGTTAACCTTTAACTCAGATGGGTGCATGACCGTGAGTCCTGTCACCGATTAACGGAGGTGGACATCTTGTATTAACCTTTAATATAGGTGGGCGCTTGACCGCAGACCCTGCCACTGAGGCAGTTGCTTTAAGGCGACCTCCTGCGTTAATGGAGCATTAACAAAGGTGGACGTCTTCTGTTGACCTTTAACACAGACGATTGCTCGACCGCGGGCCCTATCACCGATTAACGGAGGTGGCAACCAAGTGTGCCTGCCTACGTTAATAAAATGGTTGTGTCTCACGAAATCATTTGTATAATAGTAATATAGTAATTGGCTCACCTATGATCTACCATTTCTTCGACAAAAAGTTTATTGGTTCCATGATTTAGCTAGCTGTAAAAAACTCACCCCACCTCTCTTCTCCTTCTCATCTCTCTCCTTCACATCAGCGTATATCCTACTACCGTCTCTTATTCTAGTTGCTCTAAAGTAAGACTGCTTTGTCCAAATAATCTTGCATGGACCCTGCTCTATTCCTCCATCACCCCCTGTTCTTCCCATCCATGCTATCCCCTCCCTTCGTGCCATGTTGCCATCTTCTGTGGTCAACATGCATCTAATCTAAACCCCAATCATTGTTAGTTCAAAAAAAAACCAGCCATCCATGATGCATATCTCCATGGGTGCAGCATGACCAAACCGCAAGGCAACCAACCAGTATACCATCCAATGATGGAGCTGCCTCGTATAAGGATTCATGTGGTGTCCCACTGAAATTTTTCCAGATCTTCGGCAATCAGGGATATGGGGCCATCGGCAAATCGTGAATTAGGGGCTAAACGTGTGACTCGGGACAGCTCCCTAGCTAAGCTGGACAAGTGAGGTACATATATTATATGCTATAACTCAGCAATGTTGTTTATCTCTCCAAAACCAAGTTGATCATGGTATGTTTCATATTTTTTAGTCCCAAAATTGTGATGGATAGTAGTTTATCAATCAGTTCAATGATTAGGTGACCATTATTCAAGAGGAAATGAATGATTAGTTGGCAATGAAAACATCGTGATAAAGATTACCAACTTAATCCAATTCAAATTATTATTTGTATGAAGAACAAAGAATATCGGATCTAAGTTCTAGTCATGTTGGCCACTGATCGATCAAGTAGAATAAACTGCCAAAAACTGAGCAGATGCAGCCTACAATATGTGGCTTCGTTCAGAGATCGATGACAGATGTTGCTAAGGCTATGGCTATCCAGTGTTGTGGGGGATATTGGACTAGTAGTTCAGCAAATTATTGAAGGTGCGGGAATGAACTCTGACCTCACCATTATATTCTCTTCTAGATCAAGTAGAAAATGGAATACTTTTTGGGTGTGTCTTCCATGACTCTTTCACCATTTGCAATGCGCACCAATAATTCTGTGTGTAAGGTCTTTTCTTTTTTTTTATTATGTGTGCACGAGTACTGATTGTCTGCTCATATGCTTTTTCAAGCAGTATTGTCCCTTTTGTTTGTCTATTCTCGTGATTGGACTAGGATGATCTAGCAGCTCAACTAATCCGGCACTTGTTAATTCAGTTCATGATTGCTATGAGCGACCTCATGTATCCAACCCAACCCTTAGACAGTAGTAGTTTTATAAATATTAGCACCACCCATAACGTGTATATCTTGCTTGCATACATTATATATGTAGCCCAACTTTCCCTCATTTCTTGATTTAGAAGGCTGATCTAACTAGCCCCGGCCCTAACTAATCTTTTTTGTCGATATCGCTTAACGTATCGACAACTTTGTCTCCATCTGTGTTTCTCTACAAGCTTCTGATCGAACATGGAATGAACCACGCGTTTCTTTTCATAGTGGTTCTTATCTAGTTCAATCTTAGCCCGCAAGTTGTTGCCGACTATTCGGTTTCGCACTAAACAAAAGCACTACTACGCAACTAATGATATAATCTCCAGCGACAGAAATGTGTCGTTGACACTTGGCACAAAGGAAAATTATCTGCTGCTACTGTCTCAAGCACTGTGGAAATCTGCTCATGTGTGGGAACGAAATCGGCACATTCTTGCCAACTGAAGAAGGATTCTATGTGATAAGGCATCATCAGGATTGATTTTTCCATGTGCTCAAAGTCTCTAGATTGGTCGCAGGGCTGCCGAAGAGGCGAAGACACAGCCACAAGGGGCCCTGACCCTGAGGAATCCTATGCCAATGAATAATCTTCAGACATCATGATGAGCAGTGAGAAAGAAACTATGATTAAACCTCTGTGTCATAGGAAAAAGATAACAACAATTTATTAGTATCTCTCTGAGAAAAATAAAACTGAAAATGCATCTGCGTCCTCTGCAAAAGGCTAAGTTTTCAGTTCATCTTGCGACACTTGTGACTCCCGGCCCTTTATGAATTTCTTTACGGTCCAAAACATGCCGCCAATAATCGAGGTGTGAATAAACCTACCTATTAGCTAGCGGCTTGTTTTATTGTTCACAGATTCTTGGTGTCTTGCGGGAAGTAAGCACGCAAATGATTGATAATAGCAACCTGCAGAGATCACGTCGAGATCTTTTGTTTGCTTTCTGTCCAGTTGAATTGGCCTGCAGCTGCTGTTCGTGGTTGCTGAGAAAGATAAACCACTCCTCCTCCATGAGTGCAGTTGCAATAACAAAACGTACGGGCCAATCATTTGGTCATGCAAAGCGCCGATAACATATAATTGTGGCATATGGCAGCCCCTTTGGAAAGGGACTACGGACGGATAAGAACCTTCTTCTGTTTGTTTGGGCTTAATTTGTTAGGTCAGAAGCAATGGCTACTGGTAAAGAATTCGTGGCAAATTAAAGCAACGACGACGACGCATGAGCCGAGCCGGGAACAAGATCCCGTAATATATTGAGGCATTATCGATCCACAAGTCAAATGGGATGTGCATATCGCAATGAGCAGAGCTCTAGCTAGTTGCCCTTTTAGAAAGGCTGTGCGTTTGACTAGCTAGTTATGATGAGGTGGACATCATTAGGCGTAGCTAGCTAGGGACAAGCTTCCTTCTTGTCCGGTGATTGGCATCATCAGCATGCGTAATGTGTGAATATATAGAGAATCAAAGGGATGCGAGAGATGTACATATAGAATAAGTAATCTAGATGGGATGAGCAGGAGTATATATGCTGCATGCATGGGATAATTATATTAATTATCTGGGGACATTCTGGTTCAACACATGCGTCGTAATGTTTTGGGTGTTTCTGAAACAACTGGTCTGATGAGCGCGTGACAGCATATCTGACCGGCCGGGTGATCACTAAGTTGCTACTAGGGAGGAGGATTTGGCTCCTCAATCGTCGGAGGAGAAGGACTGACATACGAAGCGAAGGACGACAAAGACATGGCGGCCAAGAACGACACAACTCGAGATCAGGTCATCACGATTACATTAACACACCTGCTTCCACATTGCGCGCGGTGGGTTGCCTGATATTCTGAAAATTTCCAAGTCCACTACATGTGTGTTGCCTTCCGGAGCATGTCAACCGAAGCGACCTGGAATTCCGTGGCATTTCTGTCAGCCTTTGAATCCCTCTCTAGCTAGTCTGGTCGTACAAGGTACGTACAGCGGACCGAAATATCCTTGAACGATAATGATTACAGGACTGCAGGATTATTAGTCAGGGTACGTACGGTCCACCAATCAATCATCATCATATCCATCCATGGTGCAATCAAATCGCTTGTTATTATTAGGAAGTGTAATAAGTAATCCTACTACTAGATGTCGCGTGCGTGACAACCCAACCAAATCTAATTAACCCTCATACTGAAATTAAACCACGAGGCTCTGACTATGGCACGAGTCGTCGTCGTCACTGATGAAAGTTGCCGTGCCGCAGCAGTTTGCGCTTGCAGCCTTCAGGGGGTTGCAGCAGGTCTGGTGCAGAGCAGATCGACACAAGTGGATCGCAACGGCAGGCTGGCGCGTTCACGCGACGTCACACGGACGGCCATGCACATGCATGATCGAGCTGGATCGGTCGGGCTGAAAAGGGCGGGACGAAGGCGTGGTGGTCAGCGACGACACATCACCTTGGTGTGGCACGGCGACACCCGCAGCGCAGCAGCAGCCCCTGAGAAGTGACGGGGCCTGGCCAAAAGAAGACGGGTTCCCCGCGGAGCCAAGCAACGGAAGCAGCAGACCCACGGATGATGGAGGATGGGTCGCCGTCGTCGAGCGGCGATTCGGCCGGGACATGATTGAAAATTCCGACCAAGCCGGGGCACGTCGTGTCGTTATACTCCTATCCTATCGACCACTGCTGTCTGCTGTCATTGGATCGTGGATGGTGATGATGATGATGATGAGCAATCGATCGGTGTTCGATTAGTTGGGTTATTATCCGGCGGCAGGTGGTGACGCTGTCGTCTTGGTCGGGTCGGGATGTGTCGGCTCGTCGAGAGGGCAGAGCAGGGAGTGGGCGAGGCAAAGGGATATGGAAAACAATTAGCTAGCTAGTAGCAGTGTTCCTTTGGTTTGGGGGTTGGGAGGGATGATGACACGAGACGAGAGATGATGCATGAGCACAGGGAGAGGACGTCTGCGCCTACCAAAACACTATTTGTAAAATTAAAATGGGCGGGCGAGCGTGACCGAATCCATCCATCGATATCATCGCCTCGTCCTCGTGCGCGTCGCCGCCTGATTGCCTGCAGCCCGGCCGGCCGGTCGGTCGTTGTTGCGCTTTCACCTTTTGTTGCGTTCTTTGTCTGTGTTCGGGTGCAGTGAAGAGTTAGGTCCGCACCACAGCTTTGTACTACTTTTTCCCCCCCGGTATATAGGTAGGTTTCGAGAGGTCATTTGAACCAAAACCAACGAGGACCTAGCATGGTAGAGTCTAGAGCGAGAGAATACAGCCGGGCCTACTACGTACTACAAACGAGTCGTGATCGTGACCGCAGCGTCAGGGCCAAGCGGGAACCTCCGCATGCCGGCCCAGGCGCGCAGGGCCGAAGATGCGCATGCGCTTGGGCGCGGTCACGCCACAACGGCCCACACGTACCGCCGCCGCAACAGAGCCCATGTCGAGAGATTGAAAATGATCGAGGGACATTTTAACTCATTACTCCTTTTCAATCCCTATCAAATCAAACACAGCTTTGTGGTCGTCCAATTTCCCCCCTCAATTCTCTACTCTAAATTGAAATTTTATTCTCCATTAACTTATAAAATCGTTTTTTTGGCATCCTCGATGGTTTAGATAGTGGTTTTATTAATTGATGATATGGCGTCAGGTCGGTCGCCAGGAGATGAATTAGACTATGTTGAAAGGCTAAATCAGACTATATAATTTTTTAAAAATAAAACATTATCCATACTTTTTCTAGAAAAATGTGCAATTAAAAAATCTTAAAATCTTTTATTTTTTTAAAAAAAAAATCATAGAAATTTTGTTCTACGTCAAAAGAAATTATGAAACCAGGTCATACCACTACAACACGTACTTTAATTAAAGGCATTTTGTTAAAGGCATCTTTCTTAAATTGCCTTAATTTCTTTTTATCTAAAGGCATTTTTATGAAATGGCCTTTAAAACTATTTTTTTAAAGGCTAATATAAAAAACGCCTTTAATTATCTGAGCATTAGAGGCATATTTCAAAAATGCCTTTAATTATATGAGCATTGGAGGCGTTTTTCAAAATGCCTTATATAGTCTTTGGTACAACCATACAAGCATGTAGAACGACTTCCATTTAGGCCAGCTACTCGGTCACGGGCTTATCCTGTACACACCACCGATTGGACCTTGCACGAGAGACAGAGGAGGCTCCCTACCTGCGCGTGCCTGCCCAATCGTTCCCCAAAATCAGCGACGACCGCATGTCCGCCTCCGCTCCGCCTCCGCCTCCCGGCTCCGCTCGCGCAGGTGGAACTTGAGGCCTCCGCTCGCCGCCTCCCGGCTCCAGGCAGCCCTCCCCACGAGGGCTCGGGCTCGCCCCTCCGCCCCCTCACCCTCCCGCGATCCCCTTCTCCCGCCGCTCGTCGTCCGGCGGCGCCTCTCTCCTTCCCGCTCCCGACAGGTTCGTCTCCCGTCACCCTCCACCCCTGCCCCCTCTTTCCCTCCCTCGCGCGCTCACGGCTCCCGCAGGACGGCGACGCGTTGACGCCGTGCGTCGTCGGGACCGCTGATTTGAAATTTTGCGCCGCTCCGCTGATTTGATTTGATTTGATTTGATTTCACATGGTAGATTTGAAATCCGATTTGGAACCGGAGCAACGGGCACGACTACGTTGAGCACTTGCGCGTCGGCCAGAGCCAGCCCGCCGATCTGAGCCAAGCTGGGCCACCCCTCGCGGAGCAGCCCGCCGCGCTGCTGTGGAAGGAGTTCGAGGTGCTCGGCATCCACGTCTGCCGCGCCGAGCCCGTGTTCCCGCCACGCCCAGGGTACGGCGCCGCGTTGACGCCGTGCGTCGTCGGGACCTGAAGTCCCTGCACCAGTACAACGTAAGTGCCCACTCTCTCTCGTTCACTCTTCGCTCGCTGTTGGCTTTGATCTGATCTGACTTAGCGCCATTGCCATGGTCCATGGGTTCCCGTGTTTGTGGTGGTTCGTTTCCTTGTAGGTGACCATTTAAAATGTGTTCTCAATTTTTTCTATTTGATTTGATCTGTGTTAAATAAATGGTGCTAGAATTTCACTGTGCTTAACTTTATTACTATTTATGATCTAGTTGGTCCTCCTGTAAATGCAAATTTTATTCCTGCAATGGACACTAGGGCATGGGTTCGATTACTGTTGCTTAGATCTGAATAGATGGTCTTGCTCACTCACTGATAGGCAGACACATATGCTTGTTTGCTTTTGTAGAGACTGTTGCACATTTGCACTATTATTATTTGCCTTGATGTCAATGTGATGATGATAAAATCTAGCAGACAACCTCTATAGTATGCACTAGAATTTTAGAAACGGAAGAAAATATTGTGCATGCTTTCTGCACTACTATTATCTAGCAGCCTTTGTAGTCTATGGAATTTATTACTGGGTAATTTATTTGATAACATGATGTTCTTGTTATATTATCTAATTTCTTTACTCAACAATGTATTTATTTAGCTTAAATCTGAGAAGAACAAGGCCACTAGAGCACTGCAACTGAATGGAAGGCACACCACTGGATCGAGAAGCAATGCAGTTGTTTTAGATCAAATGGTATTTCTTGATTGCAGAGTCATTATTGCTGTTGACCTTTAATCATCGTTTGCCTTTGTGTGGTACCACCTAATGTTCTTAATATAGGAACTAAAGGAAGGAAGACAAATAGGCCGTGCTGAGCTCTATATAGCAACACATACCAGAAAAAATGGACAACCAATTGATGATTACAGCTTTGAAAAAATTGTATGTTGCTTTCTTCCTCCTACTGCGTTATTATTTTACTTATGGTTGAAAAATTTATTTGTTCATAACTTTTTTAAAGGATGAAATCTGAAGAAGATTTCAAGAAGACCCTTCTTTGACTGCTGAGGATACTCATGACAATGATTTATTCTCAACATTGTTCCCAAAAGAGAGGAGTGGAAGGAGGACTGGCCTTGGCCTGTTAGCAGGTGGTGTGGGCTCTGCTCGCATATCTGAAGCTTTATTTGAAATGCAGGAAGTGAAGGAAGAAAATAAAAAGCTTTGGGATGTGGTCAAAACACTAATGTCAAATCAATCTAAGTTACAGCAGCAATACAGTGAACTGAAAACTCAAGTTTCAGGCTCCCAAAAGTGCTCTCTGTTGAAACTAGTTCAAGGGTTGGTACAGTAGATGGGCAACATTTTGCATGAGAAGAAAGATGATAATCAAGAATCAATTTCACATTCAAATAAGAGACATGGAGTAGAACTTGAGGTAAATTATCTCTATTTGAGTTGATTTACTGATTAGATGCAGTTTGTAATTAGTTTTGTCTTCGATCCTTAGGAAATTGAAAATGTTAGGATGCAAAGTCTGCAAAAAATAAAGAAAGAGACATCACAACACACATTTCTGGGAAATACCAAGGACAAGACACCTCCACAAAGTCTTCCAGAGCTATCGAAGAAACCAAGAAAGTTTCAGGCACCACTTACTAAGGTGACTGTTATCTTTAATCATGTTAGCCTTTTCTAATCAAATAGTAGAATATGATAGAGTTAATAGTAATCTTTTTAGGATGATATGAAAGATATAAAGTGTGGTATGGAGATTGGTCTCATATCTCCAAATAGTAAAAAGTTGGTGGCACTAGGGACTGTTCAGAAAACTGATAGGAAAGCTAAAGCTAATGATGGTCAACCATTGGCGGATTATATTGAGGTACTAGTCAGTATTGTTTATAAACAAACAACCATATTGCCTCGTTCACATGGGAAGATACAGAATCTGGGAAGTGCTACTGCTCGCTGCATGCCATGGCCTCGGCAAAATGTATGATTCCTATAGACTTAAAATTGGTTCCTTTGTTTATTTCTAATGATGAAACTTGGCCCTCAAAGCTTCTCATGCACATTGATATAATCACATTGCAGATCATTTGTAGAGATGGCACTCCATTGCACTCTAAACAGGTAGCACACTATCTTCAACACTGACACTGAAAGGTCCTAATATGGCTAGAGGGGGGTGAATAGCCTATTTAAAAATTCTATAAAAACACCAGAGCAAGAGGTTAGTAAATAACAAAGCGAAGCTTTTTGCTCTAGCTCTAAAGAACAATTCTAGTTGATATAATCACTATGCACACAAGAGCTATGTCACTACTTACACTAGAAAGCTACCTAAAGTTTCTATACAAGTGAGAAAGCTACTCTAGTTTGCGGGAATGTAAAAGAGATGGTTTGAACTTTATACCGCCGCGTAGAGGGGATGAACCAATCAATAATATAAAGTCCAATCACCGGGAGAAATCCAATGAACAATCACAAAGGAGACACACAATTTTTCTCCCAAGGTTCACGTGCTTGCCGGCACGCTACGTCCCCGTTGTGTCGACCAACACTTGGTGGTTCGGTGGCTAAGAGGTGTAGCACGAACCTCGTCCTCACTAGGACACCACAAGAACCTACCCACAAGTGAGGTAGCTCAATGACACGAGCAATCCACTAATGTTGCCTTTGGCACTCCGCCGAGGTAGGCACAAACCTCTCACAATCACCGGGAGATGGCCACGAACAATCACCAACTCGTGCCAAAGCTCCTCCGCTGCTCCAAGCCGTCTAGGTGGCAGCAACCACCAAGAGTAACAAGAAAACCGTAGCTAGAACGATCCCCAAGTGCCACTAGATGCAATCACTCAAGCAAATGCACTTGGAATCACTCCCAATCTCACAAAGATGTTTAATCTATGAAGGAGATGAGTGGGAGGTGTTTGATTAGGCTCACAAGGATGTCAAGTATGCTAGAATGCCAAGAGAGTGAGCCCCAAGCCGGCCAAGCACGTATTTATAGCCCCTCAAACAAATAGAGCCGTTGGCTCTTTCACTGGGCGAAATACGGGGTCACCGGACGCTCTTAAAGGGGCACCGGACGCTCGACACCAGCGTCCGGTGCTCCAACGTCAGCCGCGTGTCAGAGTCTAACGGTAACCTGCAGAGCACCGGACGCTGAGCAAGTTAGCACCGGACGCGTCTGGTGCACACCGGTCCCGTGCGCAGAGAGCTCCGCAAACTTGCAGGGTCACCGGACGCAAGCCACCGGACGCACCCTTAGCGTCCGGTGCTCACCGGACTCATGCGCAGAGAGGTTTGCAAAACCTCCTCACACCGGACGCACACCACCGGACGCTCCAAGCTGCGTCCGGTGCCTATCGTCCGGTGCCTAACCCTAACCGAGTCAGGCTGCCTGCTCACCGGACGCTCAGGAACAGCGTCCGGTGCTTCTGAGTCAGCGTCCGGTGAGTGTTCCTCAGTGAGAAACACTCCCGCGACTTCTCCAAATTTCTCACCGGCGCAAAAGAAAATATGCACTTCATTTTCTCAAAAAGCGTCGAATCCCGCCTCGCAAGCTCGGCAGGAGGGAGAGAGGAACCCATCCTCTCTCTACCCTTCAAACTCCACCTCCTTCTCAAAGTGTGCCAACACCACAACGTGTAAACCACCAAGTGCACGTGTGTTAGCATTTTCACAAACATTTTCTTCGAAGGAGTTAAGTTAGCTCACTAGGTTCTAAATGCATGCACATGAACAATGACACCTAGTGGCACTTGATAACCGCTTAGCCAAAGAATTCCCCTCTTTATAGTACGGCTATCTATCCTAAATGTGATCACACTCTCTATGGTGTCTTGATCACCAAAACTAAAACCCTAAGCAATACCTTTGCCTTGATCTCCATAGGGTTTTGTTTTTCTCTTTCTTCTTTTCCAAGTTGAGCACTTGATCATCTTGTGGTCATCACCATCATCACCATGATCATCACTTGCTCCATCACTTGGCATGTACCAACCTCATTATGTCTACACACACTTAGCATAGAGGTTAGTACTAGGGTTTCATCAATTATCCAAAACCAAACTAGGGCTTTCAGACACTTACTAAATTTGGCTTCAAATTTGAAATTTTCTGTTGTAGGTTTGTAGCCCCATTAGCAAAATCACCCCAAACACAAGATGAACTGTAGGACCAAAAAGGTCAACATCAAAAGCTGATGCTACAAGGTTGGACAAAGGCCAAGTTGCTTCACAAGGTTTGCTAGAAAAGAAGCAAGCAAAGAGGAATGTGAGTAAAGAAGAAACAGAGCAACTTACATCATCCAAGTATGTAGAGGGCCACAAAAGCAACATACATATAACAACGTCTCGATGTTAGTACAATTAAAAGTAAGCATTTCTTGCTTCTAGTTTTCTATTTTTCTTTGTCATTTCTAAAAATTCATGGTACTATGACAATTTAGTTTTGGCATCTCTAGGCAACATGTCATTTTTCTACCCTAGATGAATATATGAAACACATAGGCTTGTAGTATGACCTGTGGATGTTGTTACATAATAGGTTTCTACTTCATATGCCATTCTACTTGTTGGTAAATGTCTGTTAAAAACTAGTCAGCTAGCAGTGATAATATAAATAGAACTAGAGGATCAAAGTTTTCCTTTTAAACCTCTTCATCAGGTCTCTGTTTTCCTCACTAGTAGGGCAATAATAGGTGGTGGGGAAGTGCCAAACTTGATGTTCTTAAGAAACATGAAACATATGTAGACTGGTTTAGGTGCTTGGAACTAAGTTTGTTTATTTTTGTTTCTTGGATACTAGTAGTTGGCTTTGTTACTATAGTATGGTCAGGCTGTCAGTGTAACTTTGTTTATGTAGATATGCGTTGACAAGAATTTATGTTGAGCAACTAATTCTAGAATTAATATGGCCATGCCGCTTGTCACTAGAATTTCTGTTTGAAGCAACATTCCTGTTTACCTTTTTTTCCTAATCAGAAACATAAACCTATGTCTAGTAATTCTTGTCCAAATCTTGTGTATATACCTTCACTCATTGGGACATGTTTGGTTTCAAGCAGGAGCAATTGACAAGTGAGGACAACAGACATGTATATAGCTGGATGTGGGCATGCCATTTTCAAGCAAGAGTAACATAATTTGGTTCCTAAACATTGATGTCCAGTACTGTGGCAACATAGTATATTTAGATGGATTTATACTTACATATGTATATATATAGCTGTGATGTGGACACTCTTATAAAAGGAGAAAGAAACTTGCATCAGGAATGGGGACCTAGACATCAGGACTTGGAACATCATTTGAATTGACTATTTTTCAACCTTATTGATTGTGTTTGGTTACAAATATAACTGTGTATAGCCTGAAAGGTTAAATGTTTGGATCATGTTGTTAACGTGTATTTTCATTGGTTAATTTCTCAATGGATGTTGCTGTTTTGATTACTAGCAAATTTCTACATATAATTTGGTTTTGGAGGCATTTTTAATAATGCCTCTATCAGTGTTTGAAGGCTTATACAGAATGCCTTTAAAAATTATTATAGGCAGCTACAAAATGCCTTTATATGTTGATATTGGAAGGCGTTTTGAAAAAATGCCTCAAAAGACTTTTTAAGTCCAGTTTATAGCAGGCATTTTTAAGTATGCTTAAAAAGATTTTTGAAGGCATTTTGATGCCTTTTAAAGGCATTTTTAAACGCCTTCTATAAACAGCCATGTTGTAGTGTACTCTATCATATTGTGCCTAGTCTAGGACTGTTCCCTTGAATCTTCTATGGACTCTTTTTGTGTTTAATTGCTATGATTAGTCGATATTCCTTCCTCAAAAAAATTAGTCGATATTCACCGCTCAGACTAGGTAGAGCGATAGAAGGACAACTGACTTATAGGTGCTTTTGTCATCGACAATGAAATATGGGACGTAGCACAGTAACAAGGTCTAGATTGTAGCATCCCAAAGATAATGTTTATATATGTTTGGACACATAACTCCATGCATCCTCTTCTGCATCGTGTGCAATAGTGGGGATGTGATCAGAGGTTCCTTACCTATTGTTATATAGTTCGGCAGTAGGGTTACAAGGTCAATGTCATCCCTAATTTTGTTACATATTGGTTTCTATATATTCTATTACAATCGGATCGCATTTTTTGGATAACTTTCTACGTATCTTTTTTTTTAAAAAATAGCTTTCCATATATCTTGTGCTACAAGCTAAAGGACGATGATCCGCCTTATTCGTTTGGCTGATAAACTATGACAGAAAGTATTGTTGGCTGATCTGCTGAATGACTGGCAGATTCGGCTAATAAGCTTACACGAACAAGGTGTAGACTCAAAATTGTTCCCCTAATCTGGCCTACCTATGTCCACGGGTTTGGATACGTCATCCACGATGTTATTTGTGGATCACACACTTTCCCATACTTCCTACATAGTAGAATCAAGTGACATTTGTATCTATACTATATATTAAATGTGTCCGTATAAAAATATGAGAAATATGATGTTATTGTCAAATCTAAAATAAAGTTTCATCCAAATCAAACACCGATCGAGCATGAACTAGTACAATCAAAACATGAATAGAATAAATCACGTGTTACATATTCTTCAAGAAAATTGTAAAGGGTACAAAACATTATTGGGGGGATCGGAGTGGCCCTTGAAAAGCATCCGACAATCCGACATAAAAGTTGAACAGCCTAATTAGCTTAACCATGTGAAAAAAAAAACTTGAACTGACATACGAAGCGAAGGACGACGAGTCGACGACAAAGGTGTACCGGAGATCAGGTCACGATTACATTACACCTGCTTCCACATTGCAGTGGGTTGCCTGATGATCTTCTGAAAGTTTCTAGCCGCAGGTCCACTGAACGTAGTAGTAAGTAGGCATGTCGTGTTGCCTTCCGGCGCATGTGTCAGGCCTTTAGTTCCCTAAAAATTTTGTAAAATTTTTCAGATTTTCCGTTACATCGAATCTTTAAACATATACATGGAGTATTAAATATAGACAAAAAATAAAAACTAATTGCACATAGTTTGGTCGAAATTGACGAGAGGAATCTTTTGAGCCTAGTTAGTCTATGATTGGACAATATTTGTCAAATACAAACGAAAGTGCTACAGTGTCGATTTCCTAAAATTTTTGGAACTAAACAAGGCCTCAACCGAAGCGATCTGGAAAGGCCGGAATGAGCAAAATCCACCGCCGGTCCTTGAACTTGGCTGGCGGTGTCATTTAGGTCTCTAAACTTCTAAAGTAATATCTATGAGTCCATAAACTTGACAGACGGTGTCATCTAGATCCCTGAACTTTCAAGGTAATCACCACATGTCCTTAAACTTGGCCGGTGGTGTCATTCCAGTACTTAAACTTTCAAGGTGATGAGTGCAGGTCCCTAAACTTGGCAAGCGGTATCATCCTTGTCCAAATATGGTCTAACCTACTCTATAAGTTGTTATGTGTAAATTAATCAAGCATTATTTATCTAATATTTATCATGAAAATATAAATTATATAAAATAATTTATATCAACAAAAAATAAATTAAAGTGTTAAAATAATTTACACCAACAAATATATTAGGTTTAAATTGAAGTATAAAAATAGTAAAATTAATTAAATATTTATATATCATTGATAGTATTACAAAATAATATTAAAATTCATATATATAGTATTAAAAGTTTTCTCTATTAAAAGTTACTTCTAATTTTAGTATTATTTTTAAAATTTTAATAGTGTTATTATAAAAGTAACTTTTCTCTGTTATTAATATTATCACATTATTATTAAATATTTTAATACCATAATACTACTATTAAAAGTTTTAATACTATAATACTACTATTAAAGGTTATCTTTTCTCTGTTATTAATACTATCACAATATTATTAAATATTTTAATACCATAATACTACTATTAAAGTTTTAATACTATAATACTACTATTAAATGTTACTTCTATAATAACATTATTAAAAGTTTTAAAATAATACTTATTTTAGAAGTAACTTTTAATAGAGAAAACTTTTAATACTATAGGAATTTTAATATTATTTTGTAATACTATCAATGATACACAAATATTTAATTAATTTTACTATTTTTATACTTTAGTTTAAAGCTAATATATTTGTTATTGTAAATTAGTTTAATACTTTAATTTGTTTTTTATTGATGTAAATTATTTTATATAATTTATACTGATAAATATGAGATAAATAATGATTGATTAATTGACACATGTTGGATTCACGTTAGCTTATATAGAGTAGGTTAGACTATGTTTGGATAGGGATGATACCGCTTGCTAAGTTCAGAGACTTGTGGTGATCACTTTGAAAGTTCAAGGACTAGAATGACATCACCGGCCAAGTTTAGGAACATGTGGTGATTACCTTGAAAGTTTAGGGATCTAAATGACACAGTCTGCCAAATTTACAGACTCACAAATATCACTTTAGAAGTTTAGAGACCTAGATGACACCACCGGCCAAGTTTAAGGACCGGCGGTGGATTTTACTCGGCCGGAATATATGGAATTTCATGGCATTCAGCCTTTGAAATCCGGCCTCTCTCTGTACGTACAAGGACAGCGGACCCGAAATATTATCCTGGAACGATAATGATTACAGGCAGGACAGGATTAGTCTGTTAGTCACAGTCCATCAGGTGCAAATCGCTTTGTTATTATACTATAAGCTAGGAAGTAGATGTTGCGTGCGTGACGACCCAATCTAACCCGGCCCTGATTGAAACCACAACTCCACAAGCCTCTGACTCTCGCCGCTCCGAGTCGTCATCACTGATGAAAGTTAATTGCCGTGCCGCCGCAACAGTTGTTTGCGCTTTGAGAGCGCGGGCGAGTGCATGCGGCCGGCCCACGAACGGCCATGCACGCGGTGGTGGATCAACGACGACATCGATCGCTCTCGCTCAGGCACTCATCAGGCGGAAAAGGGAGAGACGACGGCGCGCGGCGTGGTCAGCGACAGCACCATGGCCACGGCCACCGGGGTTGGGTGGGGTGGGGTGGGGAGGGCGCTTGGGCGCTGGCGCTGTCACGGCGGAAATTAAGTTGGTGAGCCTAGTACGTAGCAATCATGGCAGATTGGCATGGCGCGCCGGAAGCAGGAAGCTAGAGGAGGGCAGCAGGCGGGCACGGCACCACCCGCAGCACTACCGACCCCAGTTATACGCAACGGCAAAAGTGACGTACGGGGCCTGGGCTGGGCAAAACAAGATCCCCGCGGAGCCAAGCAAAGCAAGCAATGCAAGCGGATGGGTCGTCGTCGTCGAGCGGCGATATTCGGCCGGGACATGATTGAAAATTCCGACCACTGCACGAACGGGCGCGTCATATCAGACTCCGATCCTATCATCAACTACACTGCTAGCTAGCTATCATGTACGTATCAATGTATCACGATCATGATTCATGGATGACGACGATGATGAGCATTGAGCAATGGGTGTTCGATTGGTTGGGTTAACTCACAAGTGCATACATGCGTACGTGCTGCCGATCGAGATAGAGATAGCCCTCAATCTCAATGTGCTGGGGCGAAATAGCTGCTGCATGCCGCCGGGGCCGGGCCGAACTTAAAACACCAGCTGCTGGGCTGTACTCCTGTCTCCTGGACGCTGGCCGCTTTCTCGCCTTTGTGCTTCTTCGAGGGAGTTGCCAATGAATTGCTGTTGGACTTGGGCCACCGATGTACGTACCATGCATGGCCTTGAGGTAGGGCCGTCGATGAGAAGGTAGCAGTGGAAACCGCTGGACATTGTGAGAAGCCTAGACAAGGGCCGAATGCAAGCGTCAAGCCCAATAGGTAATAGCCCACTTTCATGCATGTGTGTAGCACCAGCACAGCAGGCCCTTTGTACTAATCGACGATTCCTCGGGGGCCGTTTAGTCAGTGAAATTTTTTAGAAAGAGCTACTATAGTGTTTTTATTTGTATTTGATAATTTTTATCTAATCATATACTAACTATACTTAAAAGATTTATCTTACAAATTACATGCGAATCATATAGTTAGTTATTTTCTATCTATATTTAATGCTCTATGCAATGCCACAAGATTCAATACGTGATAAAGAATTTTGAAAACTTTGCAACATATTTCATGAACTAAACAGGCTCTCAACCTGACTCTATCTCCAACGGTCCAAGTCGATTCCATTTCTTACCTCTACTAAAACTACACAAATGTATGATGCAAGCTAAGCTGCAATGAAGTGCAAATAAAATCAGGTGGGGATTTCCCTGTTGAACCTTAAAAAAAGTCCATTACATATAATTGTTCTAGGTTTCTCACATCGTGTCATCAGTCGGAGCACCGCCCATCACCTCATCCTGGCAGCTAGCAGTGACTATGACACTGAGGAGGCTCTCCTCTCTAATTTTTGCAACTGCAGTTCATGAATAAGGATGTTTTTAGAGTTCATCAATCACAGATTTGTTGCTTGTGTTCCAAAGCTCCCAAAATTTTCCATAGGTCAAGTCTGTACCTAGTTTTTCCCCTCCGCACCTCCACTCTTATCAGCGTGCCACACTAACAAGTTTTCCCTTCCTTGTGCACTGACATACTCCATCTGTCCTAAAATACAATACATTCTAAAAAAATTAAGATAACTTAAGGAAACACTCAAACGATACATGTACCCATAGATTATACCCAACTAAATAGTTTTCCTTAAATTATGGTTTTCTTTGTAATATTTTTTACCAAATCAAGGCATAATCATTACATAGAATGTATTATATTTCAGTACAAATTTTAGAAGACATAAAACACTATATTTTAAAACGGATGGAGTAGTCATTATGACTTGCATCTTCTTTCCAGAAAGCAACTTTCACTAGCTCCACATCCCAATTGTCTGTTATTGGACTGCAAGTCATCAACTTTAGTTAAGATGTTAGCTCCTTCCTAGATACATAGCGAACTCCGAGACACAATGCCCGAGATAATGAGATTATTACACCCATAGCACTTTTGTTCCAAGGAGGTTGATTTCAAATAATATATAACTTACTCCTTACTCAGCCATGTAAACAATCAGAGTGAATGGGGGACATGATAGAGGACTTCAAACTTGAGAGGGGACTTAGATAGGATGACCCATTTTACCACCCTATATGTTTCTTCTTTGCACTGAAGGCTTCTCAGCATTAGTACATAGAGCGGAGAAGGAGGGGCTGATCGCTGGAATGAAAATTTGTCTGGCTGCATTGAGTATATCACACTTGTTTTTCGTCGATGACTCACTATTTCTAATTTGTGTGAATGAGGGGATGCTCAACAACATCAAGATTTATCCTTGACTTGTGTGAGAGATGTTTGGGGCAAATGGTTAATAAGGCGAAACCAACAACCCTTTTTAGCCGAAATACAAAGGTGCAACGAAAAAGAAGGTGTGCGATCTTCAAGTCACATGGGAAAACCATGAATGATAAACATTGGGGCTCTTGTGCATGTGGATAGATAGAAAATTGGGACGTTATATAAAAGAATATTTGGAAAAGAATGTAAAGGTGTAAGAAATTCTTGTCATGGTTGATCTGATGAAGTCCTTTTGTGACCAAAATAGTAGCATGGTGTATCGTTTTGTTGCAACGAAGAGGAAGGCAAGCACAAAATTCATTGGGCTTAGCATGGACATGCTTTCAACCTCACGAGAACATATGTCGAGGGAATTCTAATCCATTATAATATTATTGTTAAAATCTCCAATCCATTAAATGAAATTAAACTAAAGAAAGGGACATAGGAGTATTTGTGCCAAGAAAAAAAAAAGGGGAAATAGGAGTAGCACACGAAACCGGGTCCCGATCCTAGGGTTTGGTCTTCCCCTCTGCCGCGAGCACGTGTCCGCCACACTCCCAAAGGGATACACCCCTCGCCTCCCCACCGCCGCCGTTGTACGCTTTTGGCTCCATCGCCCCCTCCACTTCGGAGCCTCTCTTTCGGCGGCGGCGCAAGAAGAGATGGCGGAGCGGCTGACCCGTATCGCCATCGTCAGCGAGGACAAGTGCAAGCCCAAGAAGTGCCGCCAGGAGTGCAAGAAGAGCTGCCCCGTCGTCAAGACTGGTAAAATCCCTTTGCCCCGTAGCTTCGGCGATTCGGACTTTAGGTTTAGATCTCGCCCCCTACCACCGCCTCTATGAGGACGAGGGCCTCCTCTTCTCCGCCTGCTCCTCGGAGTCGCGATCGGTGACCGCCCGCCCGCGTTGTGCATCTTGTTCGGGTTGGGGGCGGCGGCGGGGGCGGCGGCGGCGTGACAGGACAGGGGTGGAGTTGCGGCGACGGCGACGGCGTGACAGGATAGGGTGGGCGGCGGCGACGGGACAGGGGCGGGGCGGGGGTAGGGCAGGGGGCCCGTGGCTGTCCAGCAGACGCCTTTACCATCGGGGAACCTGCTCGTGCGTGGTGAATTCGATGTTAGAAAGTGGCTTTGTTGATTCGTTGGTCCGTCCGCTTGCAAGATCAGAGGAATCGGAACCGCTAGCATCTGGAGCTTCGATTTTTCAGCTGTAGAAATTTGGCTAATATCTCTTGTTTAGTGAATTATTAAATTGAACTCTTGCACATGCTACTGGTTGTATAGTTCGCACTGTAACATGTGAAGGCCCGGTGTCCAAATACAATACCATCCATTTTGCTGAAACAGATACAGTATATTGTTCTCTTCCAAATGTTGATCTGCACGTCGTCTATTTTCTGGCTTAGCATGGATTGCTTTTATGACAATATTCTGTTTTACTGTTTAGGGAAGCTATGCATTGAAGTGACTTCGGCGTCGAAACTCGCTTTCATTTCTGAGGAGCTGTGCATCGGTTGTGGTATCTGTGTAAAGGTAGGCTTCTAACTTCGCCAGCTAACCGTGTATGATGTGCCTATGTGATGTAATGTTCTTCTCACTTCTGTAATCTCTGTTGCAGAAATGCCCATTTGATGCCATTGAAATCATCAACCTTCCAAAGGACTTGGAAAAGGATACCACTCACCGATATGGGCCTAATACCTTCAAGCTGCACAGGTACATACACTCGTCTCATTTTAGTGCTGGGTATGTTTGTATAATTTTTTGCACTGTTGGTCATCTGTATGTTTTCTACTAATCTGGCTCGAAGCTTGCCCCTTTGGGAGCGTTACTGATTTAGCCACCTGCAGGTTGCCTGTCCCGAGGCCTGGTCAGGTTTTGGGCCTTGTTGGAACAAACGGAATTGGAAAGTCGACAGCTCTTAAAGTGTTGGCTGGCAAGCTGAAACCTAACTTGGGGCGCTTCAAAGTATATTTCGATATCTGCTCCATACATAATTTCATTTTCCTGTTCGTTGATTTTATATTAGTGTTTTTTTTTCTTTGAGGAAGTTTCTTCTCTTTCCTATCATATATATAGACCTCAAAAAAAAAAAGATGACATTTTACCTGTGCTATGCAGAACCCGCCCGATTGGCAGGAAATTCTCACATATTTCCGTGGGTCTGAACTTCAGAACTACTTCACACGCATATTGGAAGATAACCTGAAGGTCCTATTTTGCCACTTTAGTTCCTCTGTTTGTACTTCATGCACAGTGTGTTAGTTTGTAGTCTGTAACTGTTAGAACTTGATTTCTTGTTTACTATTGCTATGTGCTGGCTATTTTCATATGCTCTATTTGGAGCCTGTTTTCTATCCCTACAACATGTGCACATTTTAGCAATGTCTGTATTACATCTAAAGTTGCAAGCAATGGATGATTACAGCACTATAAAAATAACAATGGTTATTGCTCAACTTTTGTTGTTAGCTTCATAAATTTAAACAGTCATACATATTCCTTAATTGTTGCTATACCTCTGTAACATACCAAGAACCTGATAGCAGGACATAGGGAAGTTTCATGTGAGTTTTTGTTTTTTAAATGTTTAATTGTTCTGATCCCTTTGGATTCTCTCTTTATTCCCTCAGGCAATCATCAAACCTCAGTATGTTGACCACATCCCAAAAGCTGTCCAAGGGAATGTAGGACAAGTACTTGAACAGAAGGATGAGAGGGATATGAAAGCTGAACTGTGTGTTGACCTTGAATTAAACCAAGTTATTGACCGAAATGTAGGAGATCTTTCTGGTGGTGAGCTACAGAGATTTGCAATAGCAGTTGTTGCTGTGCAAAATGCGGAAATCTACATGTTCGATGAGCCATCAAGTTACCTTGATGTGAAGCAGAGGCTGAAAGCTGCACAAGTCATTAGGTCCTTGCTTAGGCCCAACAGGTAAGACATTTGCTATCATGATTTTCAATAGTTTTTTTTTCATTGAAAATCGTTATTAACATCGGCCCTGTTATGTTTCAGCTATGTCATCGTTGTGGAACATGACTTGAGTGTCTTGGATTACTTGTCCGACTTCATTTGCTGTTTATATGGCAAGCCAGGTGCTTATGGTGTGGTTACCTTGCCATTCTCAGTCCGAGAGGGTATCAATATTTTCTTGGCTGGATTTGTTCCAACAGAAAATCTTCGGTTCCGAGACGAATCTCTTACATTTAAGGTAACCTATCCACATGCTACTTGAAATCCTTATTCTGTGATGGAACTTGAGTTCCTTATCCTATCTTGGAACTTTGACTTACATTAGTGTTGTACTTTAAGATTGCAGAGACTCAAGAAAGTGCTGAGGAGATTGAGACGTATCAGCGGTACAAGTACCCTACTATGAGCAAAACACAGGGAAATTTCAAGCTTACTGTTGTTGAGGGTGAATTTACTGATTCCCAGATTGTTGTTATGCTTGGTGAAAACGGGACAGGGAAAACTACATTCATTAGAATGCTGGTAATGCCATCCCTCCTGGCCGCCCACTTCATATAAGTTTTTTTTAAACTCAAAAGTCATTCTGAGCCCCCCTTCCCTCTGGTATGGTTAGGATTTTAAGTCCTGGGAACGTCTTGTGTTGCCTTATCTACAGTATCAGAAAGTTGTTAAAGCCTCCTATACTAGTTCAGAAGATCAATCTTGTTATTTGGCAGGCATATATCACTGACTTTGTACTGTTTAGTTGCTTTATAGTAGTGAGATGTGGTTACAGCTGTGCTTGACTGCTTGCTGCCACATGAACATGTCATTGTTCTTTTTGCTATTTGTGAATTTGTTGGTGCTGCAAAATCTTGTGTGACTGCATTTTGGTCTGTTGTGTTATTTTTGTGTTGGCCTTAGTTTAATATTTCTTGCTATACAAGAGTGCAAAAATCTTAATTCAGATTGATCATGTTGAAGGGCTAAATACTTTATTTTCTCTGATTGTATTGTGCTATTCAAGGCTTTACTCCTGCATTCCTTTGATTACCAGAAAAAAGTGCACAAGGTCTGTGCTACTTTTTGTCATCTTACGTTCCTTATTTGTTATGTCTGGACAGGCTGGGTTGTTGAAGCCAGACACAGTCGAAGGCACTGATATTGAAATTCCTGAATTCAATGTGTCTTACAAGCCCCAAAAGATTAGCCCAAAATTCCAGAATACCGTGAGGCATTTGCTGCATCAGAAAATTCGGGATTCCTATATGCACCCTCAGTTTGTGTCTGATGTAATGAAACCACTGCAAATTGAACAACTCATGGACCAGGAGGTTGTTAATTTATCAGGTGGAGAGCTCCAAAGAGTTGCTATATGCCTGTGCCTTGGAAAGGTAATATTGTTGTTCTGTTTAATACATTGCTTTGTCTGCTTGATGCTTTCCTTGATTGGCCCAATATAATGTTGCAGGAATAAAATAGATGTGTTCTAGTAGATTCACAACTTTGCATCTTGGATATATTCCTTGCATTTCAACTACACAAATGTTATCCTACTCTCCTTTTTTTATTATTTGTACCTGATTGAAAGTTGAAGTCGTTTAGGACATTGATTACCTACAAGATATCAATTTTAGATGAATTGATTATATATTATGAAATGAGAGTATTTTCTTAATGATTCTAGTAACATTGATCTTATGTTTTTAAACTACATATTTTGTTACATCTTTATCATCAAAGCTCAAGATGTTACTGATACAAATCCTAAATGTCTTGTAATTCTGATCCGAGGGAGTCAATTATGGATTTTCCTGATACAGAAGTATGTGGGTCACACGTGACACTGCTACTTGCCTGAGTGTCATTTACAACATAGCGGGGCTGGAATCAGCCATCTATCTTCTTTTTTTCATCCATGTCTTTGTTTCTACAAAACCAATCATATATTGTTTTATGAGTGGTCCAATTCAATAGACGGTGCATTTTTTTAACCTTCTATAATTGTATAGATGTACTCATTTCATGTATCAATGCATTTTGACTCGAGCATGCATATTGGCCCCTGCCCATGATGACAAATAGAGTGCTGAGTATGCAAGTTGTGATGATGCAAAGCTTGGTTGGCTGACAGCATAGTCCATATATATCAAGCATGATACCTTTTCATTTTCTGCTACTTTTCATTTTTGCGCCTCTTGAATACTATGATACAGTCCAGTTAATGATGATGCGTGAAGACATATATACCTAATGTTTTAATGGAGCTGAGCCTCTGGATACCACTAGTCCAATATCATTTGGATTGATTGTCAGCTTCTGCACACTTACACCATGTGTATGTTCAGCCTGCAGATATCTATCTGATTGATGAACCAAGTGCTTATCTTGATTCGGAGCAGCGTATTGTTGCCTCAAAGGTTATCAAGAGATTCATTCTTCATGCGAAGAAAACTGCATTTATTGTTGAGCATGATTTCATCATGGCAACATACTTGGCTGACAAGGTCATTGTTTATGAGGGGCGACCTTCTATTGACTGTACTGCCAATGCACCACAGTCTTTAGTATCTGGGATGAATAAATTCTTATCGGTAAGTGCAGGATAACGAAATATAGTATTAACCTAGAATTCATGCTCTGTTCTCTTTTCTTTTCAGCCATGCTTTTTCTGCCAGCCAGCAGTGTTTTTCTCTCACAATAAATCAGCCAACAGTAATTTCAGCCATGACTGTTACCAAAAACATAGTATGCTCAATTGTTGGTCCAGTTATAGGCAGTTCTCATAGATTAGTCTTCAGTAATTTTGAATAATACTATATTTGCACTTCAACTTTTATTGACCTGGAGTCTAGATAATACCCCTTACATTGGTTCCTATAGTATTAACCTAGAATTCATGCTAAAAAACTCTGTTGCTGTATCTGTGCCTTTGTTTTGATTTATTCATTATTGGCTTATCTATTTCCCTGCACTAACTTCATTTGCCATGCATTTGGTAGCATCTTGACATTACTTTTAGAAGAGACCCGACCAACTATAGGCCACGTATAAACAAGTTGGACTCTACCAAGGACAGGGAACAGAAGTCAGCTGGGTCTTACTACTACCTCGATGACTAATGAGGAAGTACAGGTTGTCATATATCTGTGTAGTTTTCGTGCACAGAACTACCTATATGTTTACTGACCCTTTTTCCTTTTCCAGAATCTTTTTGGAGAGCTATACGACGCATAATCTTTCCAGGGCGTGGAAGTGAGAAGCTACTTCGAAGCTACAAACTACATCATGGCATGAGACTTGTTTAATAATTGGTTGCAGGAGTAGAGTGCACCGGTTACAACTTATAAAGCAGAGCATGCTGTGTTGATACTGAGTTTTTGTTTGGCTTGACCTATATGAAGAGAAGGATCGGTGTTAAAATGGGCTTTGGGAAGGGAGAACCAGTTTCTGTTTTTAAGCAATACTGTACTGTCAATTTGCCCTCGAGTATATTTGATCCTCAATTTTATAGATCACATTAAAGTTTCGAGCAACAATGTGAAATCTTATGATAAATTGCTGTGCGTATTGGTTATCTGATTGTAATACATTCTTTGGAAACTGTTTGAATGACCGAGCAAACGGATAGCCGACAGTTTGTTCATTATCTCATTTTTTTCGGACGGCATTTTCTCTATCTATAGGCTAAAACCAAAACGTGGTGGCCTCGGTTGCAATTGAAAAAAAAAAAGAGGGAGCTCTCAAAAGTCTGCTCGTTTCTGCATTGAGGCACCAGGAGTAAGAGACGATCACATTTCTGTCGCAGAATCTAGCCCCCCACCCCCACCCCCACCCCTCCCCCCCCAAAAAAAATTGCTTTAAAAAAAAAGAAAATTAGTGCAACAGAACATGGTCCCCGTAGGCGCCATTCGTGGGTCGTGGCCACGCACTGGCAGTGGAAAGTAGCAACCAGACGTAGCCGAAGACTGCCATTTTTCAATTTACAGAGCTGCAGCTCCGATGGCAGTGTCACTTGAGAATGATCCAATCACCAACAGCTATTTGGTGGTCTCCTGACTTCCATAGACCTCAAACTCTGCCAAACTAACCCAACAAAACCCCCCAATGGCCACCAAGCTGCAGAATTATTTCTCTGGCTCAAGAAAACGGTTGACGAATTATGATGGAAGGAGTCCATCACGAAGAAGTCATTCATTCAGTTAAACATTTTACAACATGCGCACAGGGCATCCAAGCATTTCCTTGGTTATTTCCTACTCCAGTCCAGCATGTGCCACCACTTTTGAACACATACACTGCGACTTGCCGACTTCCTCAAGCCTCCGGCTTATGCTATGCTTATGTCTCCAGCAAATGTACATTGGTGGGGACTAGGGAAGCATGGCTGCCACCGTTATATGCCATTTTGTCAGTAATACAGTCTTCGCAAACTTCCTTGCACCTCAGGTCCCGCTTAAGTACCTTTTGTACTTGCTTTGTGCAAGACTTAGTAAGAAGTCTGTGAACATGCGCTCATATCCTGGCATTTTACCGTAGCCTGCACAGTTAAATTGCGTCAAGAAGACACTGTTAGGAGATGCTATTGTAAGGAAATCGTCATAAACTGCACAGTTAAATTGGTCAAAGAAGAAGATACTGTTAGGAGAATAGTGTATCTGATACAATATTCTTCTTTTAGACAATGAAGCACAGTTCTGCATTATAGCTTAAAGTGCAAATTGTGTCCATAGTATTTTCAGTAATGGCGAAAGGAAGCACAAATGGTATTCAAGACATCAGATAAGTGGTCACAATCATGTGCTTAACTATGTAGAAAGATTAATTCCCACAACGTAAAAAACTTCCCTTTATGGCAAAGAATAACTGGCTCTCGGGATGAACTAAGCATAAGTAGCTAGGCTATTTTGCCCCAACACAATCGATATTTGGTCATGGAGATCCTACTGGATTCTTGAACACTCAGAGATGGCCTAGAAGGCCAGAGATTTGTAGTTAGCATACTCCTCACACTTGGCTGGCACAAAAGTTTGGCCCAACAAGTTCTGCATGGACAAAGATAGAGACAGAAACGAAGAGGACAAACCCGAGGTATGAATGACAAGATAACAAAATGACCTCACACCTGGGAAGTAGTTGATATCAATTATGTAGTACCGATCTTTGGTTCCAAGTTCTCTAATCATATCTATATTGAACAATCTCAAACCCTGCAGGATTGAACTTTGCCATGTCAGCCAAGGTAACATGAAACAGATATGTGCAGTTCAGAACTAGAATTACACATACCAGCCGGCCACGAAGCTCCCTGCCCAGTTTCTCTAGAAGTGGCCTTGGAGGAAGCTCTATAATGTATGAGAAATCTATGTTAAGTGATGTAACAAAAGATCACTTGGTGCACTTGGCAATGTATAACGAGCAAATCACATCATGATTTATTAGCCATCTATTTTTCTCATTGAACAAATTTTGCCCTAAACTTCATAATCATCATGACTAATGGAGATATGACACTTCAGACTCATTTGCATTGACAGTTCTCAGAGCAAATTGCATGTTTAATTAAGGGATCACTTGGATTACTGGAAAAGGTACACAAATTTTTAACAAATGGTGAGATTGACAGCAACACTGCACAGTTCTCACCTGCAATAAGAGGGTCAAGATCTGCATCCTCCGCACTAGCTGCAGCACATGAAACTCTTGGCAATCGATAGACGCCAACATTGTTTAGTAAGTCATATGTGTTAACATCAGGAAGAGAGAACCTGCGGACAACCTGTATTGTTTCGCCAATGATATACACCTTAAAGAGGATCCCGCCTGTAGAGGTAATAAATCAGATCCCACATTTCTACTGTTTCAGGGCAAAGTGTCAGGAGATAGAAAAAACAAACAATATAGATGAAAGAACAGAAAATCCGAACATACCATGGTTTATGAATTCCTGTAGAACCAGAGGCGGATCAAGCATTGACAAGGATGCCTCATCATATGCAAGGTATAGTTCGTGACCTTTAGATGTTCCATCAACAACCAATGGCTTGGCAACTGCAAGAGGATAAGCACTTCCAGTCAAGCAATCTCCATTTACTAGCTCCCCACATAGCAAAATAAAAAAGTGACATGTGTGAATTATTTGAGTATAGAAACAGCTTAAGTGCAAAGCTCCAGCGGCAGAATAAGTTGAAACCTACCGCTGACAAATAGGCACCAAATATTCATTAACTAGAACAAATGCGATTACTTAGAATGGTAATGGGTGAACCCAACAGCTTTTAAAGCTCATGAAGGAAGAGTAGAAGGGCTGATACCTAGGTTGTGGTGTCCAAAACTGAAGTGCCAAATTTCAAAAGATGGTTTCAAAACCACAATAACAACAAAGCTTTTCAGTCCCAAACAAGCTGGAGTAGGCTAGAGATGAAACCCGATATGAGCCACAGCAGAAGGGAAAAAACTTGCATAAAATTTTAAGAACCACTAATGATAGTAATATAACTTGAGGAACTAAAGCCTAGTCCATGGTTCAGACACGTGGATTGCTGGATAAGTAGTCGCAAAGCCAAAATTTTAAATGAAAAAAATGCCGCGAGAAACAGGAATCAAATCAATCCGCTCAACTGTTTCCAATTTCTGGAATTGTGCCTCGTCCAGCGATGAAAACAAAGGTGCATTTCAATAGGACTGTAAAACAAAGCTCAGATGTTTTTTATTATATATTTTTTGGGTGTGTGTGACTTAGCTCAAAAGCTAGTTAAGCAAGCACACAAACAACAGTGATGGAGCTTGGTGGGAAATAATTCTGTGGCCTTAGCAAGGAGAGAACCAATCTACCAACAGAAGGATAGAAAAGATATATATAATTCAAATAATCTAATCAAGTAAACATAAACAAATAAGTCCCAAGAAGATAGACTAGACTGAGTGGACCTGATGATTTCAAACGAATTGCTCACAAGCACTTTCCAATGTTCTTTATCCAAATAATTGGTAGCTTGAAGATTGGAATCAATTACCCAAGGGCAAAGTTAGTCCAGCCATAGCTACAGCAGTTGGTATAGAGGATGGATCTTCCGTAATGACCAGTTGTCGTGGGGTACAAACTTCTCCTGCAATATTTCAATGCACATACAATCACATGTTTAATGCAAACATAGTACATCCTTCACAAATTTAAGTTAAAGGTGCACTTTGAGCAGTATTCCTTTTACTAATAGCAATATACTACTTTTGCTATCAATCAAGAAAATTTATCTGTCAATTTGAACAGCAACTGTCCTTGAAATCTGCCAACAGTAAAACAAGTCTCCAACAAATTCAAGCAAGACCTTCTGTTTTTCGATATCTATTAGTTTATATGGTATCATCACAATTCATATTGTCAAAGAAAGAACTGACATAGCAACCCTTAATTGGAAAATTCTGTGGTTCACAGTGAATGGAGTAAAACAGAAATTCTATATATGGCAAACATTTGTGTGCTTGTTACTTTGTTAGTATGGGCAAAAGTCGCAAAACTATTTTCCTTCCTACGACTGTAGTTGTACCATAATTTGGTGGGAACATGATACTTCAATGTGTCAGCATTTTAAGAGAAATGGAACGTAACTTAAACGATGTAAACATTAAAAAATATAAACGAACAGCATCATTACCATAGAAATTTGACAGGTTCAAATCAGCTACTTCTTCAAGCATTGATTGTCGATTGTTCAGATGCTTGATAGCATTTGGTGGGTCAAGGACAGTAACTTCTGGATGTTCTTCATGATAGTCCTTCAGAAAATGGAAGAAACTAAGGAAGCAACGCAATGGAAAGTGGTAACATTGACTTGGAAGCTACAGAAAAGCATTACGACTACGATAAGATTGTAATCGATTGATTTGAGCATACTATTTGTCACCATTGAAAAAAAATACTGGCAGCAACTTTCCAAAAGTGTGGCAGTGAACAGTTTGAAGGAAAAATAGAAAAAAACATGAGAAGTGAGTATATGGCACAATCTTACCTCCAGAACCTGCTGCCACTCCTTCCTAGTAATCTGCATAAGGAAGCAAGAACTCTTTCAGTACAATGGATAGCAGAGGCTGCATAAAACTATGATGACCTTTTCTTGGAACATTAAGCAGAATTCACCTCACTCCAGGATCAGAAAGTTCACAAGTGAGTGATTCTCCCGCAAAACTTGATCTAGGTCCTATGCTGGCGCATTCTTAATATTGCAGGTTAAAATAGGATGTGACTGACCTTGTGTAAAATAACATCAAAAGGGCCTTGTTCTGAGAGGGGAAGAGACTCATCAATCGAGACAAAACTGATTCCATTCTTCCTGACAATGCACATGACAAGAAACTCATCAAGAAGCACAATGGAAAAAAAACAAAAGCTTGGCAATAGCCACAATATTCAATTTGACATGCAGAGCTAGTGATAGCAATATCCATATACTATCTAAGTACACAAAGTAATCCCTCAGTTTATATTCAGCAATATGCTTGAGCAACGAGATAATACTCAAATTAGAAACATAAACGGGATGGTACTTGGGTATATGTCCAGGGGTAAGGAAAGAAATGTTATACTACAATGAACTGCATGGTATCAGGACATTTATTGTTTGAGCTGCAGAGAGGACTACAAGGGGAGAAACTCAAGTACTCAACCGGTTCCAGGGTACAAAAGTTGTCAGGAAAACTGCTCAATTTGCCAAAAATATTTGCCTTGTCAAAATTTGTTTAATTTTACTTTTCCCACAGCCTTTCTTATGTCCATATACCCTGTAACACATTTTACAAGGGTAATCACATCATATGAGAATTCGAGGCATTTACTTTTTAAGTTACTTACAGTCTTGAAAAGCAGAAACACAAACAATAATAAAACAATATAAATAGTTTAAGCAAAAACACTTTGTTGTTCCTTATTAGTTACCATGTGTTGCCTATCCAAATGAGGTAACAAGTAAACAACAGATTCAGCTTGGCTCTTAATCCAGACAACTAACAAGAAGAGATTGTTTGCTGGCAACCCATGTTGCCATCAAATCTAGCGATTGAGTAAGTAAAGTACAAATGAACACAGCAGAGACACTGCCATCAATAAGTTGTCATTTTCCATGTGATGTGTTTATCCAAAGGAATATTCCAAACTAGAATCCCAGATACCATCAACAAGGATTTGCAGCCTAGGCCCATTCCGCCAACTTGGCACCATAGTATAAAGCTATTGACTATTGAGACCCCCTCATGCAGTGGAACTGTCAACATAGGATACACATATAGGGCATATCTACCGATGCCACTGGAATTCCAAATAAACACTTGACAGGCACCTCCGAGTACTAAATCATTAATCCAGCATGCTTCACTCAGAAGCCATTCTCGCTAGCCGCTCCCGCCAACTTTGCACTCCAGTGGAGCCCCGATTCGATCACTATTTGACTAGTGCCGCAAGGAATAGAATAGCATTCCCCTCCACCCCATACCGTGGAAATTATAATCCTTCCAACACAAGAATACTATCCACGGTATCACATTAGCCTGTTCATGCAAAATTCTTCTGACCACCAGGAGCTGGGCAGCATCTAATCAAAACACAAAAGAAATCGCGACTCCAACCATGAACGCTCCTCGTCCCTCGAATTATACACCATTTTCCTCTAAGGCCAACATCTTCCAAACTCTTTGGGCTATTGATAAAAGGAGAGAGAGAAAAAAAAGAGCAATCGTGGAATTGCTCGCCACCCGGCCAACAAATACAAATACTAACGAAAATCTCCCCACCATTCCCCTCAAAATCCATCACCACTCGGCATCTGGCAAACACATCAAATCATTCCCTCATTCTGAGCAGCGATGATCCAGGCTTTTACCTCGCCAGCAGGAGCAGCTTGGGCTGGAGGAAGCTCTTGACCTTCTTCTTCGTGAGGGCGTAGCCCACCACTAGCCGGGGAGCCGGCGCCGCCGCGCCGATGATTGGCGACAACGCCGCCGAAGACATCACAGCCCCCTCCTCGCTCTCTTCCATCTCATCCCGCACCTCAGCATGCAGACGCATCCTTGCCGCTAAATCTCGTCGCAAATGGCAAGGAGCCGAAGGACAATCGGGAACCTCAAGATTAAGTCTGCACAGAGGGTGGGTGGAGCAGAGTTGATGCTTTGCGCGGGCGCGCGATAGGCGGAGAACTAACTGAGGTGGGGGCGAACAAGGGTGGGACGAATACGCGAGGATTTTGGGGGGCAAAATTTTGCCTCCGGGGAGCTCTTAATAATGGCGAATGGCGAGGCGAGTGGAAGGGGGAGGAAGAAGAGGCGGGCGGGTATTTGTAGACGACGGAGAGTGGGTCATTCTTTGTGTCTACAATTCACCTGCCGCATCTCTACCATTACTCTCGTCGGCATAGACCATCGAGCATCCTTGTTACGATTCCAATTTATGTAAAAAAAATATATTCTACCCAAATTAGACGAAAAATCAGTAGATAGAATAGAACTGATCATACACCATACATAATATTTTATATCTGACCGTGATCTAGTCATGAAGAGTTAAGCAAATTATTAATGCCATCGTCTAATGAAGAGTGGATAATCCAAATACACACAATGTTGATTAAGAATATGTTTGGATACACTATAATTATAATAGTTGGCTAAATTATTCTAATTATAATCCGAACAGAATAAGATTATGAGGTCAATTATTCTAATCGGAACAACATATTACGACATCACCAATTCTATAATTCACCTCGGGTCTCTTTTTTGTGATTATGAGTATTTTCACTTGAAATAAAAACAATTTACCATAATAATCTAGGAATCCAAGCACTTCAATGAGTATAGTTTATAATCTAGATTATAATAATTTTATCTATAATCTAGATTATAATAATTTTATCTATAATCTAGATTATAATAATTCAGTTGTATTCCAAACAGACCCTACCAAGTTAGGACTAATTTGAAATGTAGTAATTTTGCATGAATCATGCAATAGTTTTACAAAATCAATTCAATTTTTAAAAACAAACACATAAATAAGTCGTCGTATTGTTTTTTTCTCAAAGGTAACAAAAATAATGGGTAGCAGAGATGAAAACAAAGTGAGGTACTAGCAATAGAAGATATAAAGAGGTGGAATTTAGATAGAGTACTCATTTGAAACAAAGAGATATTGATGAGACAGTCTCACCCTAAAAATTATAAGATCTCTATGTCAAATTAATGTTTGGCAAAGGAATTCGAAAAGTGAGTTCTCAGTCAATCTTTTGAGCATGCGAGAGATTTACTAGGTCCAGGTTGTTTAGGGTAAAACCCTATATCTCAGGTGAGACGAGATTTGGATGTCCTTGTTCTTAGCTCAAAAAACATATAGGGGATAAAAACACCCTACAAAGACATTGGGTCTGGTCTCCTACATCCAAAACCTTTCCCTTACCTAAGTACGCATACACACCACGTATTATCATACAGTGCTGCCAAATCATTCATATCTATAGAACAACGGTACATAGTCTACTGCATCACATCCTAAACACAATTGTAAGGATGCACGGTAAGATAATGGGCGGCGACAAAGTGGGAGCATGCGATCATATATAACACAGTTGCCTCTTCGGTCCTCTCACATTAAATAATGTTTGTTGTGTGTTCGCTACATGAGGCGGACAAACACATAGTGGCAAGGGCCACTATGCACACAGTGTGTACGGCAACAACGACTACTTGATAGCCTCACATAGTGCACCTAGGTGAGCAGCCCTTGTAGGTCAATGAAGTCGGAATCCTCTAGTGTTCATGTTGTGGTTGGTCATCAAAGGCACCCGAAGAAGGTGCCCACCGAGCCGTCCGCTACTTGATCAAATATTGGTCAACGTCCTAATTGATCTTGTGGATATAGGCTAGGCCTATACCTAGCCTGCTTTGGAAGATTAAGTGGAGCATAAGGACCATGTTCCTTTGACACCGACAACAGCTCTGCCTGATGCACTACTAGGCTGAGCAACCCCTTGTACGCAATGTGTCCAACTCCTTCTCTAGGGTCCATTCTTGACAAGCAGGTCCACTCGCGCTCAAGGTGCCTGGTTGGCACACTCGTTTGGGAAGAGGGGCATTCAACCCTAGTCCTCTACTCATCCAGATCTTGATCATCATATTCATTGGACTTGTAGACATAGACTGCATAGGGAACTCATGCCACGTGGCGCTAACACTATAAACCAGTTGTTGTCATCACGCCATATATAATAATATGTATTAACATTTGCTATAAATAACAAAAGCTATTGTATCTCCACTCTTACACAAAAAAAATATAAAAATTATTGATCCACAACAAATCAGTGAATAATACGTGGTATACAAAGAAAACCTAAGTTGTAGAGATCCTATAGGAACATTAGCATACATAGAGAAGCACATTTCATGTACCTCGCTTGTTGTAGAAATATAGCAGTTTTACACAAGCATGAAAGAACAATCAACGAGAATAGTGTACAGTTAATATAAACAAGGTGATTTGGGTATAGCTTTGCCAACTCAAATTTCTAAAATGTGGCTAATAACGTAGAAATAATTAACTAGGCGGTTTTTTTATATTATCAAGGAATATACTTGGAGTCGAGCATGACGTACATACTCAAACCTGAATGGTCCAGCGCTGATAAAAACTGTACCTTCCATGTCTTCCATCTAATCATTTAAGCTAAGTTTATTTTCTGTTTGCCAAATGAAACTTTGTCATTACATTACGTCTGGTTAACTAATGCACTATAGTCTTTTTGATTGTTGAAGAAAGGAACGCTAGTAATCATCGCTACGTCACCCCCTCAATTATGCTGGTGGACTACTTAACTCCTTTAACTTTAAAATCTGGCGTTTTATCCCTTGAACTTTCTAAAAACATTTAAATAACCTCTTCAAACGATTTAGTTTGCTAAAGTAACTATGGTTTTGCTACAACGACATCGGTTTTGTATTTTCCCTTTTTATTTATTTCAACTGAATTTTAAAAAATCATAGTAAATCATAGAAAAATTATAAAATACAAAATCTAATTTTTGTTGGACTCCACATGAGTAGATCTACACAGTGAATATATAATATGACATACTTTAGTATAATGTTTTTGCTGTAAATTTTATAGAAAATAATACGACAATTTTGCTCTATTATTTTCTGTAAAATCTATAGAAAAAACTTTGTACTAAAGTATGCTATATTATATATTCATTGTGTAGATCTACTCATGTAGACTCCAACAAAATTAGTTTTTTTATTATATGGTTTTTATGATTTACTACGATTTTTCAAAATTTCAGCTAAAATAAATAAAAATAAAACGTCTTGAAAAGTTTTGAACTGTAGCAAAACCACCATCAAAAATTGTTTGAGAGGGTCATTTGAATGGGTTTGAAAAATTCACAGGTAAAACGTCTAGTTTCAAAGTTGAAGGAGTTATGTAGTCTATCTCCCATAGTTAAGGGGGTGAAGTAGACTTTTTTGAAATTGGTAAGGCCTTGTTTAGTTGGAGTATGAAAAAATTTTGGGTGTCACATCGAATATTTCGTAGGATGTCGGAAGGAGTATTTGGATACTAATAAAAGAACTAATTACATAACCCGCTTGGAAACTGGGAGACAAATTTATTAAACCTAATTAATTGATCATTAACACATAAGACTAATCATAGACTAACTAGGCTTAAAAGATTTGTCTTGAAATTTCCAACCAAACTGTGAAATTAGTTTATTTTTTTATCTATATTTAATACTCTATACATGTGTTTAAAGATTCAATGTGATAGATGAAAACTTTTTGGAGTTGGAACTAAACAAGGCCTAATTCTACCGCTTGATAGAGTACATCAATTGAAGAAAATGAAAAACATCCTGACCTTGTTTAGTTTCTAAAAAAATTATAAATTTTTCTGATTCCGCGTCATATCGAATCTTATGATGCATATATGGAGCATTAAATATAGATAAAAAATAATTAATTACATAGTTTATCTGTAATTTGCAAGACGAATGTTTTAAACCTAATTAGTTTATGATTGGACAATATTTATTAAATATAAATGAAATTGCTACGATATTCATTTTGTAAAAAAATTTGAAACTAAACAAACCCCACTGTGCTGGTGCTAGCAAAACCGTCCAACTCCACCGCATGTGCAGTCCATGGAGGCATGGACCGCAGACAGTAGTCGTGACTCGTGAGTCCGTAACTATTCCACGTTTCATTGCACTGTTTTCACGTCAACAGGACGGCCTCAGAGATTCCTTGGCCGTTCCAAAAAAATTTTGCAAAATTTTTCAGATTCCCCGTCATATCAAATCTTTAGATGCATGTATGAAGTATTAAATATAGACGAAAATAAAAACTAATTACCCAGTTTGGTCGAAATTGACGAGACGAATTTTTTGAGTCTAGTTAGTACATGATTGGATAATATTTGTCAAATACAAACGAAAGTGGTACTATTCCTATTTTGCAAAAAAAATTTCAAACTAAACAAAGCCCTTGTCGTATTTTGCCCTCGTGCCTCAGCCGTCCATAGACCCGCGTCGTCCGTTTGCTAGGCCACGAGGCGGGGACACGTGTGGCGGTGGAAGCGCGCACGCTTTACGAGCTGTACCGACCTGCGCCATCTGTTCGGTCCTGCACCTCGCGATCAACGAGCTGGATCGAAGGCAGAACAGGACTGGTAAAGTGGTAGAGTACACGCGTGTGGCTAGCATTCACGGGTACTCGTCGATCTGTTGGATTGTGATCTTGCCTAATACCGAGATAATGACAAGATTAATTAACCACGTAATTAATTAAAAGTTAAGTAAGAGATCTACCCGTTATGTATATCTAACGCGATTAGTGATCGGCGGCAACCTTTAGATTTCGTCAAGGAATTAGCCTCCTATCCCACAGCGCACTATATAAGCAGAGGTACTCCTAGTGCCTCCCCATCTCATTATTTCTCACCAAACCGATTAAATCAGGCGCTGAAGGGTTTAGGAAGGTTCCAATCCTGTTCAGGTCAGTGTCGGTTCAGACCAGTGTCGGTGGTATCCCGAAGGTCGTCGGTACCTACCACACACAAATCTGCACATGCAGAAGGTTCCCCAACTCTCGTGATTCACATCCATCACACCACCACTGTTTACTGCATCACCATCGGAAGCTTCAATAACGTCTACAGACGTTGGTCTAGCACTAATCTATTTAGTATTTCTGTATTAATTAATTAGTGGTCATGTAATAGTCTAAGATTAAGATCATGTGTATGAATTATTCATGATTTAAGACATGTTTTGATCTAATACGACCACCTCCAGCTTCATAACTTGCTTAAGGCTTTATTTAGTTGCACTTAAATTGTTTTTAAAAAAATTAAAATTCCTCATCACATCGAGGCCTTGTTTAGTTCACTCAAAAAATCAAAAACTTTTCAAAATTATCTGTCACATCAAATCTTGAGGCACATACATGAAGCATTAAATATAGATAAAAATAAAAACTAATTGCCCAGTTTGTCTGTAAATCGCGAGACAAATCTTTTAAGCTTAGTTACTCTATAATTGGACAATGTTTATCAAATAAAAATGAGAGTGCTATGATGTTAAAATCCAAAAACTTTTTGGATCTAAACAAGGCCCGAATCTTATGGCACATACATAAAACATTAAATATAGATTAAAAATAACTAATTAATTTGTAAGATGAATCTTTTGAGTCTAGTTAGTTTATAATTAGACAATAATTACCAAATACAAACGAAAGTGCTACAGTAGTAAAATGAAGAAAAATAGATCTAAACAAGGCCTAAGCCCTTTTACTTAAATTTTGATTTTTGTAAGATTTCGTACGACTTAAGAGTTCTCGCCTTGTTTGGTAATCATTTAGCGTGAACTTAAGATACAACTTTCTTCCTCCTCGCGCACCAACACCCGCCTTTCCTCGCTCCCCACCCCCGCCCCGCGGTTTCTTTGCCACCGCCCTGCCGCTCACCTGCCGTTGACCTCCGTGTTGCTCGTGTATAGGTTTGGACGCTCACTGCTGACTGTCCCGCCCCCCAAGTACCACCCACGGCAACCTCATCCATCCTCTTCCCCCTCCCGCGACCACCATGGCTATAGGCATCCCCCGCACTGACCTGCCCCGGCTGGCTCCTACACCGCCTACTCTGGTGGTGTCACTGTAGCCTCAGCCTCGTTGTCGTCTCTCTCGTCCCTACTGCATGGCCAGCCAGCCTCCCCTGTTTCCCTCCTAAGCCCATCGGGAGTTAAGGAAGAAGAGAAGGAAAGTCAAGACTGAGAGGGTGCTGAGCGAGCGAATGGTCAAAGCGAAAACAGATCAAGAAACTTTTCAATGATATAGATGGCAGGTAAGGAGTAGCTCTTTTCTTTAATAAGGCAATTTTACCATAATCCAAAACCTATAGCCGATCCATCCATCCAATCCGCCCTAGCCGCCGCCACCGTCGAAACCCTAGTTGTCACCATTTTCTTCTTTGTCTCAGATAGGAGTGGGGTCGCGGTCGCATGGGCGCGGGGTCGGCGACCTTCCCCCCCCCCCTCTGTGCCCACACCAACCTTGCTCACTCCCTGCTCGCCGTGCCACCCACCTCCCCGTCGCCCGCATATAGGTTTGCACGCCTATCGCCCACCGCCCCCTCCCCCATGGCGCTGCCGCCATGCCCATGGGTGCCCCCGTCCCAACCTGGTCCAACCGCCTCCTACGTCACCCGCTCCGATGGCGTCACTGCCCCCTCCGCCTCGTCTCAAACCCCTTCTAAATCTGCCTGAATTGGGAAAGAAGAGAGGGAGAGTTTGAGACAGAGAGAGAGAGCGCGCCGTACCCTAGCCACCACGGTCGGAACCCTTCGCGTACACATCCCACCTACACAAAATACTGTATCCGCTATCGAGTTTCTAACCTGAAGCTTATCCAGTATCAAATAGATGTGTCAATAAACTCTATCAACGTACAGAAGTCGAAGAGAAGTTAAACGGAGAGAATGTTCTTCTCCCTGACAAGCTCCAGAACTCTGAACGGCAAATCTTCGGAACATCTGGCCGGCTCAACAATGGTTCTATTTATGCATAAATCTTTTCAGTCTGTACAGATTATGACAGGTTGCAGGACACTAAAAGAAGAATTTAATCGTCTCAGGAACAGAAACTGCATCTATCCTTTGTGTTGGTTAATGGAAGAACATCGCTGCAAACCCTCTATACGCCCTTGACAGAAACTTAAATCAACAGAAACAAAAGTAAACCTCCCCATCTCTATTTGGTACTACTACAGACAGCTAGCACGTACACTGCTCGAGTCGCTGGAGTCAGAGCCACCGCGTATACCACCACCAAGACGGCAAAATCAAGGAGATAATAATGTTGCGCCGCGCACTAGAAATTTAGCATCCTCGGAGTTTCTTGGCCACGGTAGTCAGCACTTTGTCGCCGACGTAACTGCGGAGGAACCGGATGAACTGGTCTTTCTTAATCTGTCCCATCTGCAGGGGAAAAAGATTGTGTTAGTGGAAGTTTCAGGTTGCTGATGTGCTGTTGCTCAGTACAAGTAGAGCATGATTATGATCAAGTCTTGCAAGCAATAAACTTATGCTATTCTTTTCAGAATTGTAAAGTTGTTTGCAATTGCTCGTCAGGTAGCAATGCAAATTCTGCATATTTTCCTAATAATCTGACTATACAGTCACATAACAGCTAAATTTGCGCATGCAATGGAAGTTGTCAGCAGACAAATCGGTAGATCGAATATAATTGTAAGGGAAGTAGGCAAATTTGTCAACCAAATACTACGGTCCTTCCAACTTGTACATATACTAACTAGTAGAGTGGAAATTACTATCACCAATGTACCTTGAAGCTGCTGTATGTCTCCTGCAGCAGATCGCACTTGTCTGGCACGATCTTCTGGATCTCTGCAAGAAGCCTAGGGAACATGTCGCGAACCACTGGTGACCGCTTCTTCAGCTTTGAGGTCGCTTCTGATGATTCTGAAACCGAAAGTTCATCGAATTATGAAACACCATCCAGTGGCAACCACAGTAGTAACATCTTCGTAAAATTCAGAGAACAAGCTAACCTTGCATCTGCTGCAGCTTGGAGCACTTGAAGCTGACCACGTACTCGGGGAGGATCCTGGTGTTCATATCCTTGTTCCACACAACGTACCACTGTGGATTCTCCAGCCTGTCCACGGCGCTGTCGTAGTTGTGGCTGCTGGGGCAGGACTGTGAAGACCCTGCCGGGACAGCCTCCGGCCGGCCCATCAGCACGCGGCACAGCACGATGTGCGCCTCGCCGCTCCCGTCTGCCTTGGCCAGCATGGCACTGAAACAAAAACGATTTCACATATTGTTGAGATGAAGTTAACTGGAACGATCAGAGATCACTTTGTGGTAGTAACTGGTAAGATGCTGCTAGCAAGCGACGCCAGCTGTTGTTTCCCAGTTCTATCTGGGAGTTACTCCTACTTCACAGTTATACATACTTCCATATATATTTTGTTTATTTTGATATACAAATGCAGACATGCTCGAATTAGCAACAAATTCATTTTAATACGAAGCAACAGGTGTCTTCGTGATTAAGGAATCAAAAAGGACAAGAAATGTAAACAGACTGTAAATTATATTCTTGGAAAGGGCGAACAAACAAGGAATTGGTTAAGGCTTTGGCAAGATATGCTGGCTGCTACTAAGAGCATCCCCAACCGTTTTGCATAATTGATTTGGCAAATGAGGGAGTTTGCCAAGTCTCAAAAAAATATGGCAAAGGTGAAAAGAGGCAATCTCCAATGGTTTGGCATTAATCACTTCGCGCCAATTTTCCAATGCCAAGTGTGAACAAGTTTGGCATATATGCCAATCCTTCCTCTCTTTTTGCCAAGTTAACAAAATTGCAAAGTCTAAATGCCAAACCGTTAGATAAGTGTTTTTAAGACTTTTTTGCAAATACATGAATGCAAAGCTTATTTGCAAAACGGTTGGGGATGCTGCAACTGGAATATATGGCAAAAGGAACATGAACTTTGCTCTAGACCTATAGTTTGATATGGTAAAGCATTAACTGCATAAATAAGCATTTCTGTTCTATGATCTCTATACCAATCGGCAGGCTAGATAGAAAGAGGAACTATGTTCAAAATTCTTAAAAATTCATCCGGAAAAATCAATGCAACTTCATATGCAAGCAAAAGAAATGAGAATCTTTGCAACTGGGCAAATTATTATGACACAACTACATGCCTGGAATCGATCAAAATCGCGAAGTAGAAATTTATCTCAAGAAGAATTGCGATGTGAAAACAGCACGGAACTCACCTCGTGTAGGGGCACTGCGGCGGGGAAAGGTGCATGCCGTCGCCGTGCTTGCGCGCGCCGAGCCTTGTCGCGTTGTTCGTCACGAAACCTTGGTCCACCACGGCGGCCACGTCGTCCGCGGACGCGCCGTACCATGCGAACTTGGCGGTTCCGGCGGCGGCGCCGCGCGCGTTGGCGAGGAGCTGCGCCTGCTCCTGGAACGCCGCGGTCCTCGCGCCGTTCGCGATCTTGCGCACCGCCGTGATCGCCGCACCGCGTTGCGCCATCCCGTAGCTGAGGAACAGCTTGCTGACGACGTGGTAGTACTTGTCGTTCTCCTCGAGCCTCGCCGCAGCGTTCCCCGCCCATGCCTTCCTCCTCTTGGCGTCCACCCCGACCCCGGGCCCGGGGTAGCTCTCCCCCGAGCGCTCGTCCACGCCCGAGGACGACTCGGCCTCGTCCGCCGCCGCCGGCGCGCCGTCGTCCCTCTTGCGCTTGTTCCTCTCTCCTCCGCCGCAGTCGGCGGCGGGCGCCGGGAAGAAGCAGCCCCCGCGGTGGTCGATCCACGCCAGCCCGGTCTCGTCGCCGGTGGCCTCGTCGATCCTGACCATCCGCAGGAAGTCGAACAGGTACGCCTTTCCCCCGCACGAGGCGTCGGCCATCGCCCTCCTCTCCTGGAACGCCCGCCGCAGCCGTGGCACCGCCTCCCCGGTGACGTCGACCCACTTGCCGTCCTCGAAACAGAGGAACCTCGCCGGCGCGCCGCTCCGCCGGAACTCCTGCCACCCCCGCAGCAGCGTCGACGTGCCGGATTCGGCGGCGGCGGCAGCAGCAGCAGCCGCGGGCCGCATGATCGCCGCCTTCACGTCGCCGGATGAGAAGTCCATCGCGCTTGCCTTACCGCCGAGCCCCCGGCCGATCTGCTGCGGCTCAAGCAAGCAGGGCTATATCTGCTCCGCTCCGGGCCTGCTGCCGTGTATCAGGACTCGGGGAATGGGGTCAGGCGGCTAGGCGGTGGTGGGGCGGGAACTATATAGGTTGAGGATTTTGGGACGAGAGCGCGGGCGCGGTGGCGGCCGGTCGGGTCGGTCTCGTGAGGGGCACGTTCGAGGCGACGTCGGCGAGGACGTCGGTTCGGAAGCGTGCTCAAATATTTTCGATCTGTTGTCTCCGCCCACGCACGCTCCTGGCGGCGCCAGGGGCTGTTTTGGGGAGATGACTTGGTGGAGAAGTCTAGAAATGTCCGGTTTAGCCTCGCAACTGTTTCGTACCTAGTCTTGAATCGGGGAGATGATGTGGAGTAGTTTGTGTGCAAGTGTGAACACGGATGTTGTATGAGGGCACCGGCACATGATATCCAATGGAACAGTGCAAATACTCTGGATTCAGGCCCTGTTTAGTTCCCCACCTAAAATTTTTTCATCCATCCCATCGAATCTTGGACACATGTATGGAACATTAAATATAGATAAAAAAATAAACTAATTACACAGTTTAGTTAAGAATCGCGAGACGAATCTTTTAAGCCTAGTTACTCCATGATTAGCCTTAAGTGCTACAGTAACCCACATATGCTAATAACAGATTAATTATGCTTAATAAATTTGTCTTGCAGTTTCCTGACGAGCTATGTAATTTGTTTTTTTATTAGTTTCTAAAAACCCCTCCCGACATACTTCCGACACATCCGATGTGACACCCCAAAAATTTTCGTTCTCAATCTAAACAGGCCCTCAGTCCACTCTGAACACGTAACAAGTCGTCAAGTCTCGTGTTCCACCGTATACCATTCGTCAAGAAAAAGAAGTCTTCCGGCGGAGAAGCTTTTGGCGGCTCTTGAATCGTGATTGTCAGAAGCCATCACCCACAAGCTAGCTAGCCCACAATTTTTGTCGCATGAAACATCCCGGGCGGCCGTGGTACTACTGGTACTCCGACCACCTGTCCTGATTTGGCACTACCGAATTTGCCCTTGCTTCACGGCCGGCCGTGTGTTGCTTGCATGGCAGGTTTGGGCTTTCGTCGCACGAAACGGCGCGCTCCTTTCACTCCGGCAGGCGCCACGCCACCCACGCCCTGGGCATATTTTCCTTGCCGCGTAAGGCTTTCCCTCTGGGCTGGCTCTCCGCGCGACCCCGCGATTGCTTCTTGAGACGCAAGCACATCATCATCCATGTCATGAGGCTTCCGTGGGGTGGGTCCCGCAGCCAGCGCCTGGTAAAGCCGCCGCCGACCTTGTGCCCTCGCGTTGACCATCTCTCTCTCTCTCTCTCTCGTACTTCACGTGGTGGAAGTACTACCACTTTTGAATTCGAGAACGAGATGGCCGACTCCCAGTTGACGAGCCAATATATAAAATACGAATTCGCTAGCTGTGCAGTGCTCCGTGGTGGTCAAGTTATTTCATCGGCGAGCCGGTGGTGTGCGTACTAGAGTTGTACTAATACCTCATTATCGTGGCACTGGCACAGCACATGTGAGAGCTGATGATCAACTTGCTGCCAGCTGCCTGCCAAGGAACAAAGATGATCAACTTTCCCCACCCACAAGGCTCCTACAGTCGCGCACTCCTGCTCCAAAGTGCACCGTAGCCGGCCAATTCTGGAACTTGGAACTGGAACCCTCTGATCCCATCCCAACGCATCAGACTGGGCGACCTGGCAGCACCCCTGCAGCTAGCGTGCAATGCTCCAGCCTGTGCAGCTTTTACGCATTCGTGTTTACACACGGTACTGTAGCCACAACTCTTCCACGTGCACGAAAAAATCGGTGGTGTTCCTATATCTGGCTTTACCAGTTCCCATCGAGAAGGACATTTCACCACTACCGTAATAGTAATATTTATTCACTAAAATAGTATTGACACATAAAACAAGCGAGGCGTGTTTTGTGCCGGTACGCTGCCATTTCAGCACCGGTACAGCAGCAGGCCGGCGGCAAGCCGGCAAGCATATATCAAGCTGCAGCCTTGTTTATTGGATTTTGACACGGTAGCACTTTCGTTTTTATTTGACAAACATTGTTCAATCATAGAGTAACTAGGTTTAAAAGATTCGTCTCGTGATTTACAGATAAACTGTACAATTAATTATTTTTTATTTATATTTAATGTTATATGTATGTGCCCCAAGATTTGATATGATGAAGAATCTTGTAAAGTTTTGGGTTTTTGGGTGAATCTAACCTCGTGACGCAAGCCAATACTTCTGCTACTCTCTACATTCTATCCCTCCTTAATACCAAAAAATTTTACAAAATTTGTTAGATTTCCCGTCACATCAAATCTTTAAACACATGCATGAAGTATTAAATATAGATGAAAATAAAAACTAATTATACAGTTTGGTCGGAATTGACGAGACAAATCTTTTGAGTCTAGTTAGTACATGATTGGATAATATTTGTCAAATACAAGCGAAAGTGGTACTATTTCTATTTTGTAAAAAAAAAATTGAAACTAAACAAGAAAACGAAACAAAACTTGGCACATCAACGCGCGTGGTACACGCAAGGTCGGTCCACGGCGGAAACTGGATGAAATCCCAGGTCGGCCGTCGGCGACCTAGCGCTAGTGTAGTAAAACCCCGGAACGGCTATTCGGCTAAACAAATTGACTACTAGTTAATACGGATTCAATCCTGAACACGATTAGATTAGGTTATAACACACAAGCCCAGTACGTCCGTGGCTGACCACAACCCTAACAAAGTCTCGATCGATCGTCCGGTCCATGTACGCACGTCGCACACGCCGGGCGGCCTCCGTGGACTGGCTTGGGTCCGTGCATTCGGACCAGGCTCAATGTACGTTTCATGAGAGTATCATGCACATTAAATAGGTTGCCACATAAACAAAATTGTTGACTTGGCAGAGTCATTAAATAAAGAAGTTTCATCAGATGAGAGAGGAGTTTTATCCTCATAAAACTCTTGTGGCTCGGTTACCTAGTTTATAGTCTTGGTAACTGTGTCATGAAACTATGCATTAAAACTAGCCTTAGCTCGGAGCCTCCGACGGACGTGGCACAAACTTAGGGCCTAAGCTAACCCTACATCCATTAATACGACTGAGTCGATATATTTTAAGATTGTTTTTTTTCTGCGAATTGTTTTAAGATTAGTATTAATGAAGCATTGACACCTTACTGTCTATATCGTGAGGCGTCCCTAAATGTGAAAAATTAATTAGCTATAAATCAGGGTCTTATATTAATATACTAGGTACCTTAATTACTTGATTCGCCGGCCACATGAAATGAAAAATAAATAAATAAAAATATCTACAGTTTTATGGTGACGTAGAGAAGGATATATATATATTTGTTTAACGGCTACGGTGCAGGATGCCAGGATCCATGCTCGAATTCCGGCTTTAATTTTGCTCGGATCAGGTTCGGTTCTGGTTCCTTGGTGACCTTTTTTTTCCCCTCCCCCTCGACTTTGCTTTGCCTCAAAGCAAAGAACAACGGCCCGTCCTGTGCTGCAAGGGGGAACAAAACAATTAAGGCTTTGTTTAGATGCGAAAAGATTTTGGATTTCGTTACTGTAGCACTTTTGTTTGTTTATGGTAAATATTGTCCAATTATAGACAAACTAGGATCAAAAGATTCGTCTCGCGATTTTACAGTTAAACTATGCAATTAGTTTTTATTTTTGTCTATATTTAATGCTTTATGCATGTGCTGAAAGATTCGATGTGACAGAGAATCTTGAAAACTTTTTGGTTTTTGGTGTGAACTAAACAAAGCCTAAGGCAAGTTCTACCAAATGCGTCCTCCACTTCTCCAGAATTTGCACATGCACCGTACGTTTTTTTTGATAAAACCATGCACCGTACGTTGGTGACGCCCTCTTCTTTTCTCAAAACGATAGCTCGGAGAGCGACCGTTTTGCACCGATGAAACATAAAAAGAGGAAAGGGAGAAATGAGCATCCATTTTTGTCGACCATTTGCAATTTATCTGAAATAACATATCACATTGCATTTCTACAAAAGGAAAAACCTTAGCCCCCAAGTTAATATAAGCTCACAAACAAGCCTGACATGGTCTTCTATGCCGAGGTAACTAGGTAAAGGATTATTGCTTCACTTTGCAGCAAGTAATAAGTCAAGAATTATAGTTCTGTGTAGGGATAAAATCGGACATGGTCGGTAAAGATAAAGCCTCTTTCGTTTTCACTTTTACATTTTATTACAGAAAACAAAATTGAAATTGAGAACGCTAGGAATGCAGATCATCCGAATCGAAAACAGATCATTTCGAGTGGAAATGTGTTGACAACGATTGGAACAAGGAAACACAAAACAGAAACATCGACACATAAAACCAAGAAAACATGACTTCACATATTGATCTAATTAACCTGGCATGGCAAACTACCAACATATAAGTATTCTAGTTCATATAGTAGTCTTCATAATATGACCAGAGTATAAGAGAGTGGTTTACCCAAAAAAAGTTACGATGACCATCAACATGAATTCGAATGGGCTACATGTAGAAGTCGAAACGGACCGAACATGATTTATTCTAACCGTTTTCACCCTTATATCTAAGTATGTGAATTTTATTCCCAAAGAATGTGAATTTTATTTACAATAAATAGCCATAAGGTATGGGTCAACTTCGCACACAATATCACAAGAATGTGAGGTGACTGGTGCAAAAAAGAGATCAGGAAAGGCGGATTGCAAGGAGCATGACTAAAGACGGCCAAGAAACGCTAGATGCACTTCTTTTGGTATTTATGTGATGGAAGGGGTGTTGGCATGGTCAGAATTCCACCTAGTTGACCCTTTTTGACGCAACCCTTGTGTGTTTTTCTTTGCGATCATCAGACCACGCGCCGCTGCGTCACTAAGCAAAGCACACACATCACTATGCGGACAACAAGGTTTTGCATGTGCATGGGAGTCACTAACCTAAGCAAAAAAAAAAGTGCACTTCACTACGAGAACGATTATTACCAAAGCCTAACTAGCAGTCCTTTACTCCTTTTTGATTTGTGCATGTAGAGGGCACCGCGCAACTGTTACTTCGTATGCTAGCCTAATCGGCTGCTCCATCTTTGACACAATACTACTCTGCAGAACTAATGTTTTGGATTTTTTACAACTGCACCGAGTAGAGCACAACCCATTCCAACACACATGGAGTTCCATAACAACCTACTCTAACACACCTGGATTAAGTTGGATACATGAATATTGACCCTATTTGACTAAGGCAAGGTGTTATTAGAGGTTTGTATCATATATATGGAATTCATTACGGAGATCCAAATTGTAAAGAATTGAAGTACAAAAATTTAATATGATCTTATATTGTTTTCTAGCATGCCTTTTTGATGGTCATATATATCTTTGTTGGGAAAAATCCCTTTGTTCTCTCTCTTTTTATGCAAAAATAGCAAAAGGAATATACATGCAGAGGTGATATATTTACCTTCTGAGAAATTTGGATGCCTAGCTATCGTATCCAAAATATATAAAAAAGATACCGAGATTGTTTATGCGTTAAGGAACGCATTTTGGTCCACTTAGTTTATACACATATTAATAAGACTAGTCACTTGTTGCTCTATATGCATGAAAAAGTTTCTCAAAAGCATGAGCTTATGTAGCAAAGGATCCTATTCCGTGCACCTTTCCACTTGGGGGCTTAGTGCTCAACCATGCATAGCTCATGATTTGATATCAGTTAACATTCTTTTAGAGAAAGATTTGCTACTGCAACGTCTATCTATCTGTTGAATACACCTGGCCCATCCTTTTTCTTCTTTGTCTATTTAGTTTCTAGAAAGGTGGAAGAAAGAACTAGAATCTTTATCTTCATGAAGCATTAGCCCCAAAAGGAAGGAATCAAGGAACCATCGAATAAGGGCCCACAAAAGTATAAAAGGCAGGAACAAATGTAGCTGTGAAAATTGTCAAATGTATATGCTACTTGGGCAACTTTCTTTGTAGATAACAATTCTTGAGTATATCCCTTTCTTTGCTTGAGTTACGGCCAAAATATAAAAAAAAGAAAATGAGTATTCTTAAGTAAAGGTACCACTACTAGTGAAAGGATGAACAATGCTTAGATGTGGGTTGAATAGGTGCATCTAAAAAAAATTCTTACACAACTTAAGGCCTGGTTTAGTTTCAAAAAATTTTCAAGATTTTCGGTCACCTCGAATCTTTAGACGTATGTATGGAGTATTAAATATAGCCGCAAACAAAAACTAATTGCACAGTTTGCCTGTAATTTGCCAGATGAATCTTTTGAGCCTAGTTAGTTTATGATTAGATAATAATTATCAAATACAAACGAAAGTGCTACAGTAGCCAAAGTCAAAAAATTTCGTGAACTAAACAAGACCTAAATCAGCGGATAAGTAAACTTTCGAAAGTTCCAAAGATTTGTTCAAAACTGAAGAAGTGGGAGCATAGAAAATAAAGAGAAGAATTGCTGAAAACACATACAGTTAAAAATACCACACTTCCTTGAGGTATGTGGAGGTTTCTAATAAGACACTTTATTTGACAAGAAGCTTCACAAAGAGGGACAATGTTGACTTTCAAACGACGACATAGGGACTTGAGGGCTAACTGATCATCCCAATTAGCAAAGGATTTGAGGGCTACACCCATCGGGTGCACTCACGTAATGCCCGCACCAAAAAAGAGTCAACATCGCCCACGCCTAGGGGTTAATGAGCTCACCAGACTAAAGCAACTCCTGGGCTTGTCCCGTTGAGATCGCAAGCTGTTGAGGACTGCTGGGCTTGGGAGCCGAAAAAGCATGACATGTATTCAGTGAAGACAACCTATCAGAAGCTTGAGCAGGATCAACAGCAGGTTGCCTTGCCAGTGCAAGGCTGTTCAGGTGAACAGTTCTGGAAGAAAATATGGAAGCTACATGTCCCACCAAAGGTGAGTTTTTTGGTGGAGAGTTCTCCATGAGTTTTTGCCGGCAAAATCAGTGCTGCATCGCCGACACATTGAACCAACAACCTTCTGCGAAGTTTGTGGAAATGATAGCGAACCAATTCGGCACATCCTGATTGAATGCACCATTGCAAAGAGCTTTTGGCGAGAGGTCAAGATCCTCATTGGAGTCAAGTTGCCGAGGTTGCACTCACATACTTGGGCATCAGACATCTTGCTGCCTGAATGTTGTACACATAAGGAGAGGAGCATTTTCATCATTGGCATGTATTCATTGTGGATGCAGCGGAATAAGCGACGACATGGTGGACCTACTGCAGGTCGTCAAACCGAAGGAGAAGACGAAATTGTGCCTTGCAAATTTTACGTTGAAGCCTTCTCCGATAGGCTGGATCAAATGTAACACTGATGGTGCTTACTGACCGGAGGCTGGGCATGGTGCATCTGGGGCGATCCTTAGAGATTCCTCTGGCCTCTTTTCTGGGCAGTCGGTCATGCTGGTACCCTCACGTTTTGGATGCCTTGATGATGGAGGCACTAGCCTGCCGTGATGGCATGTTGCTAGCTGAGAGGGAGGTAATGAAGCTGATACTGGAAACGGATAACCAGGAGCTGGTTAGCTTGTGGGCTCGAGGCGACAATCAAAGATCATGCTTAGCGCCAATCCTCAGGGAGATTCGGGAAATTAGCTCGTGCTTTATTGGTTTTAATTTATTGCATGCTAGTCGTGTGTGTAATTGCATAGCTCATAAGGTAGCTCAGCAGGCTACATATGATCACAGAGTTGTGGAGTGGCATGTTGTCCCAACCTGTATTATAAATCTGTTGGCCGAAGAATGTAATCCTCATATCCCCTAATGAATGAAGGAAATTCTGAATCGTAAAAAAAAAAGAAGACTAAAGCGACTCCCAACCTAGGGAACGACAGTCGAGCAAGCATCGCTCTACACGCTCCAACATTGGCTCGGGCAGAGCTCCAATCCTGGTTGACATAGAGGATATTTTCTGGTATCTGCCAGGCACCTCAAGCGTGACAAATGGTACTGTGGTAGAACCACATGGTGTTAGTACCTCTACTGTTTTTTCCTCTTCACCGTAAGGCCGTGTCGACCACTCCAAAAATAGGGCCCCACCTGCAGCATGACACATCACGATGAAGACTCTTACACGACCACCACTTTGATAACCTCGGATCCGTATGGTAGGCTCCCTGGGCATCGGTGTGGGTTCCTAGCATGCGAAGGAAGACGTGAGATGGCCCATGGTTCAGTGGCCCAGAGGGAGAACAAAGAGCTCCACCTCCTATGGCCCGAATAGGCCGTAGACGGGGAGGGATTGACACTGGGAACGTGGATCGCCTGGAGTCGCTGTCTGTCATGTAGTTGTAGATGGAAAAAAAGACGGTTCCTCTCCTTGCCTAGCTTTTTTTTTTTGTTTTTTGTTTAGCCCTAATTACCGTCGCGTGTAAAGTGGACCAAAACAGGGAAGGGGTGAGGCCCGCGTCCGTGTCTTTAGCTTGGGAGCCCAATAACATGTCAACGGACGGGAGACAAGAAAGAACAAATACAGCCCACAAACTAAGTCTAGAAGCCCAGCCCAGAAGCAGCATTTGCTAGCTCGCCTTCGCCTCTGCCAGGGCCCAGGGGTCTGCCGAGGTCTCGCTCTCGCCACAAGCCAATCCTACGGTCCACGGCACCAGTGGCAGTCAGTCCCCTCTCCTTCCGGCTTCCGCAGTCCGCTGCTCTTCTTTCCTGGCATCTTGGAGACGGCGGCGAGACGAGGGGGAGGACTGGACCATGACCATGGCTGCCTCTTCGGCTCTCAGGGTACGCGCGCGGGCACGCATGCGCAGCAAAATCTCACCGTTTTGCTCTGTTGTCAGTATTTTCCTCTCTAACCTGTGCTTACACTGGCGCTGGAATGATGCAGCTAATCCTGGGCTCCTCGTCGGCGTCGCGCCGCCAGATTCTGTCCGAGATGGGATACAAGTTCACTCTTCTTGTTGGTTTTTTGTGCTCTATTGTTTGAGTTGTTTACTTCAGTAATTCTCTTCTCCAGCACCTTTCAGTTCATTAATTTTCTTTTTCCCCCCCGGGGGCTTTAGAGCGCGGATATCGACGAGAAAGCGATCAGAAAGGAGAAACCAGAGGAACTGGTGGTCGCCTTGGCTCATGCGAAAGTAATCCTTTCTCTTCTTTGTTCAAGAACTGGATTATGCTGCCCCCCTTTTTTTGGTGGTTGCTTTATGATTAAAGATAAAGTGATATTTGGAGGTTTAGGAGATGGGACTGTGGGAGTGGAGCTGGCGCAGCAGGCCAGCAATTATATGTTTGGGGTTTAATAGTGTTTTGTATTTACGGTTGGTCAATATTTAGGCACCTAGACCTAGCACATGGACAAATGACAAATCCCATTGTCAAAAGTAACAAAAGGGCCTTTACTGTTACAAATCTGTTATTTAGTTGTCGTTAGTTCTTACTAACATTTGCCCGTTATTAGTTATGTCAGAGTGTATATAATGGTTGATTTAAGTCAGTTGCAATTGGATTAACTGGTTTACTCAGTCTACTTTGTCAATGTTGTAGGCAGATGCTATACTGGAGAAGATGCAGAACAATGGGATGATGAAAGAGATTGTTGATTCTCAAGAGACTACTCTGATGATAACTGCTGACCAAGTATGCAGCTTTCATTTCTTCTGGCATGCTTTGCTTGATAATCTTTCATGAGCTGTGTACTTATATACAATCAAAATGACTGGATCCGTCATGTGTCCCAAAACCATCATTCTTGCTTCATGAGCGACATTGAATCATGAACATGATACCATAGTATTTACAGAGGTAGCGCCTGAGCAATTTTTTAGGTTCAGCTGCTTCTGGAAGTATTCTTGTTTGCTCTACTCTTGAATCGATATTTACTTGGCCACTTTTGTAGTTTAGTTAGGATGCCTGTGAAGCTAAAAGGATAGTAACATTAACCATCAAATATGTTTAGGCAAAATTTGCTTCTAGACATGCAAAACACTGACAAGTGGCTGGTGGGCATCATGAAAACAAATGTCTGCTGGGAGACACTCTGGCTCAGTGGATATTTTTTGGTGGCACTACCTCAAATAAAATATGGTTTCCAGAGAGCGAAGATTATTTTTTTTCTAAATAAGATCACTGCTTCCTCTTTTTGGTGGGTCGACGAACATAGAGCAGCGCAGCGCCTGATGCTAGTGGTTGATCGCACATTTAGGTTGGAATTGGGCTGCACACATGAGTCCAAACGGCACAGCGACACTTATATTATCTTGGGGGTAAAGTTATTTTTGCCCTTGAGGGTATATGCTCCCACTCCCTCCACTGGATTCTGTTAGATTACTCTAGTATCCAGTACTAGTATCTCTTTGGTTACTGTGTTAGTCCTTTACTGCTATTTACTTAGCTGTGCGCCACCCTATGTGGCTGCATGTGTTCTGGCCCCTTGGGCCTCTATATATTGTAATCTTCTATGTAAACACTCAATCAATTAATCAAATCCAGTTGGCATTCTGCCTTCATGGTATCACACGCCTAGTTCGGGTCCTGAGCCGACCCTTTCTCCTCCCGCCCACCCTCCTCTGCTTCCGCACCCCCTCCTCCACTCCCGATGATGGCCGCCTCTGCTGGCGACTCCAGCCTCAGTGCCTCGGCTGCAGCCGCCGCCGCCACCGCCGTTCACGCGGCCCAGCTTCGCGATGACGCCACTGCGGCCGCCCAGAGACTCGAGGAAGAAGTCTCCGCGGCTCGCACCTCCAACGCCGAGCGAGCGGCTCAACTCCAGAAGGAGGCGGATCTCCTGAAGTCCGCCGCCGCCGCCCAGGAGCGCGTCCGGGCCGCTGCTGACGCCCTGTCCAAGGAGCGCGCGCAGGCCGATGCCCTGGAAGCGCAGGTGGCTGCCATTTGCGAGCGCATCCGCCTGGAGGCCCTCCACGACGAAGATGCCCACGACGATGACGAGCACTCCATCTCCAACGAGGCAGCAGCCATCGTGCACCTGCACAGCCAGGCCTGCGCCGTCCAGAACATCAAGTATCTGGTCCCCATCGTCCTCGAGCTCAAGTCCACCCAGTACTCCAAGTGGCGCGGCTACCTTCTGCTCGCTCTTGGCCGGTTCTCTCTGAAGGACCATGTCCTTAGCGATGCCTGCCGCCCTGCCGATCCGGCCTGGTACCGGATGGATTGCGTGGTTGTCTCCTGGATCTTCAACAGCATCTCCCCCGACCTCCTCGACATCATCCACGCTCATGATGGCATCACTGCTCGCGTGGCTTGGCTCGGGGTCGAGCAGCAATTCCTGGGGAATAGCGAGTCTCGAGCCCTGATCCTGGATGCGGAGTTCCGAAATTTGTCACAAGGCGACCTCTCTATTGATGACTACTGCCGCAAGATGAAGGGCATGGCCGACGCCCTCGCCGACCTTGGCGAACCAATCAACGATCGTACACTGGTCCTGAACGTCCTGCGTGGCCTAAATGAGCGCTTCCAGTTCATGGCTCAGCTCATCACTCGGCAGAAACCGTTTCCTTCATTCAGAGATGTTCGCGCTGACCTTCGCCTCGCTGAGCTCAACATGGCACAGTCCTCAGCCGCACCTTCTGCCCTCCTCGCCACCCCGACCAGCAGGCTGCCCCCCACCACGCCGGCACCCAACTCTGCCACTCCTCGCCATCCTCATCCGCAGGGCGTGACCCCGGGTCCTTCTGGCAGCAATCGTGGCCGACGTCGCCGTGGCGGACGCAACCAAGGCACCCAAGGCGGCCCTCAATGGCCATCTGTCTACAACCCGTGGACCGGGTCCATTCATATGTGGCCCGGCCCCACACCCGGCGCCCCTCGTCCTCCACCAGCACGCCCTGGTGTTCCCACTCAGCAGCAGCAACACGCCATGATGGTTGGCACGCCACTTTCCGGCGTTCTGGCTCCTCCTGGACCAGCCCCCTACTCATCGCCGGCGCTGCTCCCTCAGTCTCCGGCGCCACCTCCAGCGTGGTCTCCCTGGACTCCTCAGTCTCTCGCCCAGGCATTTAGCACAATATCGCTCACTCCACCGGGCAGCACCGACTAGGTTTTCGACTCCGGCGCCTCCTCCCACATCGCTGCAAACCCTGGTATTGTCACCCCTACATCTTCCCCTTCTTTTCCCTCCTCCATCATTGTTGGTAACGGTGCCACTCTTCCTGTTGTTGGCACCGGATACTCAATTATTCCCGGTCCATTTAGGCTGAACAATGTTCTTCTTGCTCCTGGCATTATTAAGAACCTTCTATCCGTTCGCCAATTCACCACAGATAACCATGTTTCTGTTGAATTTGACCCCTCTGGCATTTCTGTGAAGGATCTTCGCACCAGGAACACTCTTCTCCGATGTGACAGCTCCGGGCCCCTCTACACCTTGCAGCTGCCGTCAACATCTTCCGCTCCCTGCGTTCTTATCGCCACACCTTCATCCTCCACTTGGCACCGCCGGCTTGGTCACCCCGGCAAGGAAGCTCTTCAGCGCCTCGCTCACTCCTCCTCGATCGTCTGCAGCCAGCCCGCGGATGATCTCTTATGCCATGCCTGTCAACTAGGACGACATGTGCGTCTTCCTTTTACCAGTTCATCATCAAGGGCCTGCAAACCCTTTGATCTAATACATTGTGATCTCTGGACCTCGCCTGTCCTCAGTGTATCTGGATTTAAATATTATTTAGTTATCCTTGATGATTTTTCTCACTTTTTGTGGACCTTTCCACTCCGTCTTAAATCTGACACTTTCACCACGCTTTCTAATTTCTTTGCGTATGTCCACACTCAATTTGGGTGCCGCATCAAATCTGTCCAATGTGATAACGGCCGCGAATTTGACAATTCGGCTTCCCGCACCTTGTTTCTTACTCACGGTGTCACTCTCCGCATGTCATGTCCCTACACCTCGCAGCAAAATGGCAAAGCTGAGCGCACTCTCCGCACCACCAATAATATCATTCGCACACTTCTCTTTCAGGCGTCCATGCCGCCCTCCTACTGGGCTGACGCCCTCTCCACTGCTACCTATGTCCTTAACCGACTCCCCACCAAAACTCTCAACATGTCTACTCCCTTCTTTGCTCTCCATGGTAAACTACCCTCTTACCATGACCTCCGAGTGTTTGGGTGCACATGCTATCCCAACCTCACTGCCACTACACCTCACAAACTTGCTCCGGTTCCGCTCTGGCCCCCCATTCTAGCCGGGTCAGCGCCCCGGCGCCCTCCACCAGATTTCCACGCACCTACAGCAACACCTTCAGCACCGGTGCTGCCCCAGGCTGCAGCCCCGGCACCCACAGCCTCCTCCATGCTGCCACTGGCTGCTGACCCAGCACCCACTGCTCCTCCTGCGCTACCCATGACAGCAGCTTCCCAGAAGCCGCCAGTCACTCAAGTGTACACTCGGCGTCCTCCTCCTGCTGCAGCTCCTATGGCAACAACTTTTCAGAAGCCACCAATCACCCAAGTGTACACTCGGCGTCCTCCACCAGCTGCAGCCCCTCCACCACCATCATCACCGCCCGCTGCTCCTCCTCGCCGCTCCAGCATCATCCCTTCACCCCCACGGTTTGTCAAAGATGCTCCTCCGGTTAGTGCTATACCCATTACACCGGTTGACAACAGCCATGGCATGATGACTCGTGGGAAGTCTGGATACATTCAGCCAAGAATTCTGCATACTGAGGCTCTGTCTTCAATTCCCCGGTCCTGCCGCGACGCCCTTGCTGATCCTCACTGGCGTCGCGCCATGGAAGATGAATATGCTGCTCTCATGGACAATAAGACTTGGGATCTCGTTCCTCGCCCCGCCAAGGCCAACGTGGTCACTGGAAAATGGATTTTCAAACATAAATTTCATGCTGATGGCTCTCTGGACCGTTACAAGGCTCGTTGGGTCCTTCGTGGCTTCACTCAACGCCCGGGTATCGACTACGATGAAACTTTCAGTCCCGTTGTCAAGCCGGCCACTGTTCGCACAGTCCTCACCATAGCTCATTCCCGGAATTGGCCGATTCATCAACTTGATGTCAAGAACGCTTTTCTTCATGGGACTCTCTCAGAAACTGTGTACTGCTCCCAGCCAACAGGATTCGCCAACTCTGCTCTCCCTCAGCATGTTTGCAGACTCAACAAATCACTTTATGGCTTGAAGCAAGCCCCGCGTGCATGGTACAGCCGCTTTGCAACATTTCTGCTCTCCTGGGTTTCACTGAAGCCAGATCAGACACTTCTCTCTTCGTCTACCACCGTGGTCCAGAGACTGTTTTTTTGCTGCTCTACGTGGACGACATTGTTCTCACTGCTTCTTCCCAGCAGCTTCTTCGCCGAATTATTGATGCTCTCATGAAGGAATTCGCCATGAAGGATCTTGGCCCCCTTCACCATTTTCTTGGCATGGCAGTACAGCGACAAGGTGATTCTCTGTTCCTCACCCAACGTCAGTATGCGCTGGACATTTTGGCCCGACATGGCATGAGTGATTGCAAACCATGCTCCACTCCCGTTGATACCTGCGCCAAAGTATCTGCCGATGATGGTCCCTCTATTGCTGATCCCACAGACTACCGCAGCCTCGTGGGTGCTCTTCAGTACTTAACTTTCACCAGGCCCGACATTGCATATGCTGTCCAACAGGTCTGCCTTCACATGCACGATCCTCGGGAAGTTCACCTCGTTGCTGCCAAAAGAATCTTGCGCTATCTCCAGGGGACCCTTAATCTTGGCCTCATCATCCCTCGGACCTCTCCAACACAGCTCGTCGTCTACACGGATGCTGATTGGGCCGGCTGCCCGGACACTCGCCGCTCCACCTCCGGTTATGCCGTCTTCCTCGGCGGCAGTCTTGTCTCTTGGTCTTCCAAGCGGCAGCCCACCGTCTCTCGCTCTAGCGCTGAGGCCGAGTACCGGGCTGTTGCCAACGGTGTCGCTGAGGCTTCTTGGCTGCGGCAACTCCTCCAGGAACTTCATCACCCCCTTGACAATGCCTGCCTCGTCTACTGCGACAATGTCAGCGCCGTCTACCTCTCCACCAACCCTGTTCAACATCAGCGCACCAAACATGTGGAGATCGACCTCCATTTCGTCCGGGAACGTGTTGCCATCGGTGCTGTCCGCGTTCTTCATGTACCGACTACTTCTCAGTTCGCTGATGTCTTCACCAAGGGGCTGCCTACTTCAGTATTTCAAGACTTTCGCTCCAATCTGAATGTCCGCTGCTGCGACGTTCCGACTGCGGGGGGGTGTTAGATTACTCTAGTATCCAGTACTAGTATCTCTTTGGTTACTGTGTTAGTCCTTTACTGCTATTTACTTAGCTGTGCGCCACCCTATGTGGCTGCATGTGTTCTGGCCCCTTGGGCCTCTATATATTGTAATCTTCTATGTAAACACTCAATCAATTAATCAAATCCAGTTGGCATTCTGCCTTCAGATTCACATTGAGAAGTGTGCAAACACACATCTCAATACGAATCTGCATTGAGATGATATGTGTGTTTGCACACTTTCCAATGCGAATCTAGTGGTGGAGGGAGTAGGAGCACATGCCCTTAAGGGCAAAAAAACTGTGTTCCGTGACCTGCGTGTGGGAAGCCAAGAAGCATGGGCGGAGCCAAGGCCCGGCCACCCTGGGCCAGTGGCCGGGCTCCCCTGCCAATCTGCCACTAATATGTGAGGGCGCAAGTCTTTGACAGATGATGATAACATTTGATATACTACGCTTGCGCACGGGTGCCCTGAATCTCTGCCCCTACCTCAAGTTATCACATCCCATTTTCTACAGCAGCGGACATGTGAGCAGCATGTGGCAGGTCACAAGAGCAATGTTGACCACAGTGCCAAGAATACTAGCCTGATTTGATTATTGTATATATCTATGTTTGAATGTTTGATTTTAGCTCATCTTGATATTACGCAATCAACATGTTCAGAAAAAAATCTTTTCCATGGAACACCTCGTGCTCTTCTTTTATCTTTATGTATTTGTGTCCGTATATTGACAGTTTCAATTAATTTTGTTGTTATGTTTGATCATCAACAGTGTTTCATGTAGATCTATAGTGCTAGAAATCATTTTTTTCTTGGTTACTTGTTAAAGATCAGTTTTTATTTGCTCCAAGTTACCTAAATTAACACATACTCTACCTTCACTCTAAAAAAGTTTAGGACCCAATATTTTATCCAACTTTGCATGCGAAAAAATTGTAGCTTGATTTAATATGTTATAATTTGTGTGTGGCTTACAAAAAAAAATGACGTATTGTCCCGCCCAGGCTGTCTAAAACTCCTGGCTCCGCCACTGCCAAGAAGTGATGGTGGTCCATGCGAGATGGGCAAATCCTGCTCCGGGCATGTTCAAGTCTGCCTGAGGCGGCAGAGTGGTTCATTGGTGTGGCAACTGGCAACACTCGCCCTGGTATCGAGGAAGGTGGAGGTATGGCTGCATGGTGAGAAACAAGAAAGCAGCGCTGATTTCCTGTCACGAGCCTTCCACGGCCATGGAGCTCTGTAATTGAGCAAAGGAGAGGCATCGAGGACTGCTAGGGGGTACTTAAGGAAGGAGGAATTGTGCCAAAGCTCACTTGTGGAGGAGGTCGACTCCAATGGAGCAGCAAAAGCGATAGGTGACAGTGGACGATGCTTTGTAAGGAAGGCGTAGGGTGCATCTGCAGCACAAGAATGGATGACACCACATTGTTACTGGCTCTCTATTCAACTAATCAAGGAGCTACCTGGACCATGTTCATATCCCAATATGTTAACTTTGATATTTATTTAAGACATCACATTATAACCAAGAACAATAACTTTCGTGTTGGCGCTTTCCCTACATTCGTATGGGTCATGGCTAGCATTTGTTAACTTATGGAAACCAAAGTTTTGCTCAGACTGTACTGGACAAACTATGAAACTAGTGGTTCTTAGGCCCAATACAACTATAGAAATTAGTGAATTTGATTGCTAACAAATTCCAAGCTGAGAATATCTATAGTTTTGCCACATGCTTTGTCATGTACGGTAATACGTACAGCAGACGTCGTCGGGCTCGGGACGTTAGGCGCGCGGCTGAGCGCGTTCAGCGCGTCGAGGGCGCGGCCCAGGAGTCCCAGGAGCTGTCCAGGGGCTAACACAGGCCCAGTTATCTTAAATTATCTTTGTACTAGCAATTTATATTAGTCCCAAATAGGATATTTAGCAAAAAGGAGTAAGGTAGAAGGGACATAAATATCTGTAGACTCTATTGATATAAGCAAGCAATAACAATTATTTCCTGTCTCCTGTCTCCTTTCTAAAACCTAAGCCTACGGTAGAGGGGTATAACCTCACCGGAGAAGACGGCCGACGGCTACGAGCTTCGTAGCCGCGGTCCTGCCAGTCAAGGGCTTGACGCTCTTGACAACTTGGTATCAGCTATCCGGCGATCCTCTACCTCCACCTCCGCTCCACCTCCCGCCGCCGCCGCCGCCGCCGCCCACCTCGCCCAGCAGCCATCTTCCCCGACCCCCTCCACAGCGTCCACTGCCCAGTCCCCAGCCATGGCTGAACCCACCCTGGCCGATGTTCTCGCGCAGCTCAAGACTATGTCCGACGAGATGACGACCTTGAAGGCCGACATGGCCTCGATGAAGGAGAAGTCCGAGTCATCGTCGTTCGGTGGCGCCGACGGCAGACGCCTGGAGGGTCTGCACGATCAGGACTTCCACCCGAAGCACAAGAAGTGGGACTTCCCCCGCTTCGACGGCACGACCGATCCCATGCTGTTCCTCAACAAATGCGAGGCCTATTTTCGCCAACACCGAACCATGGCAGAAGAGCGCGTGCGCATGGCGTCGTATCATCTGGACGACACCGCACAGCTGTGGTTCCAACAGCTGCAGGAAGATGATGGCACGCCGCTATGGGGAAATTTCAAGGATCTGCTGAATTTGAGGTTCGGCCCTCCCCTCCGTTCCGCCCCGTTGTTTGAGCTCGCCGAGTGCCGCCGGACAGGGACCGTGGAGGAGTATGCCAATCGGTTCCAGGCATTGTTGCCTCGCGCCGGTCGCCTGGATGAGGCACAACGGGTCCAACTTTTCACAGGAGGGCTCCTACCGCCACTCAGCGACGCCGTCCGCATCCACAGCCCGGACTCCCTATCCGCCGCCATGAGCCTGGCCCGCCAGATCGAGTTGATGGAGCAGGAGCGACCGACGCCACCTCCACCGCGGGCACATCAGCGCGGACCACTGGCTCCCATGGTGCGGGCTGTCGCGCCGGCTCCACCGCCTCTCTTGGCGCTCCCGGCACCACCTGCGGCTGCTCAGCAGGGCCGAGCCGAAGGAAACCAACGCCGCCTCACCCCGGAAGAGATGGCCGAGCGCCGCCGCCAAGGTCTGTGCTTCAATTGTAACGAAAAGTTCACGTGGCCATAACAGGTTCTGCCGCCGCATCTTCTTCATGGATGGTGTGGAGATTGATGACGTCGATGGAGGTGCTGCTGATCAGGAGGACGACGCGGCTGCAGAGACTCCCGTTTTCTCCCTCCATGCTGTGGCCGGCGTGGCAGTGGGCGCGCCCATCCTGCTTCGGGTCACCTTGGGCGCCGCCACGCTCGTCGCCCTGGTCGACACGGGGTCCACGCACAACTTCATCGGCGAGGCGGCAGCGCACCGCACCGGGCTCGCCATCCTACCCCGGCCGCGGCTCACTGCCACAGTCGCCAATGGCGAGAAGGTGGCATGCCCAGGCGTCCTTCGGCACGCACTTATCTCCATCGAGGGCATGACGTTCGACGTCGACCTTTACGTCATGCCCCTCGCTGGATATGACATGGTGCTGGGTACCCAGTGGATGGCGACCCTAGGGCGCATCGCTTGGGACGTCGCTACCCACACCCTGTCCTTCCATCACGGCGGCCGGCCTATCTGTTGGTCGGGAGTAGCGTGCAAGACGGCGCCCACGGTACACGCAGCAACCACCCGCGAGCAAGCAGCATCCACGGGCGAGCCACTGTTGGAGGGTCTGCTGGAATCTTTTGGGGACGTTTTCGCTGCCCCGGTGGGTCTTCCCCCCCCACGCGGCCGTGACCATCCGATCCTACTCAAGCCCGGCGCGTCACCGGTGGCGGTGCGCCCGTACAGGTATCCGGCAGCCCACAAAGATGAGCTGGAACGCCAGTGTGCAGCCATGATCGAGCAAGGGATCGTCCGCCGCAGCACATCGGCGTTCTCCTCGCCGGTACTCCTCGTGAAGAAACCGGACGGATCCTGGCGGTTCTGCGTAGACTACCGCGCGTTGAACGCACTCACCGTCAAGGATGCCTTCCCAATCCCCGTGGTGGAGGAGCTTCTGGACGAGCTTCACGCTCGCTTCTTCACCAAGCTCGATTTGCGTTCGGGCTACCATCAAGTGCGCATGAAGCCAGAGGACGTCCACAATACCGCGTTCCGCACGCACGACGGTCTCTATGAGTTCTTGGTGATGCCATTCGGCCTGTGCAACGCGCCTGCAACATTCCAGTCCTTGATGAACGACGTCCTACGACCATTCCTTCGTCGGTTTGTCCTCGTTTTCTTTGATGACATCCTCATTTACAGTGCGTCGTGGGCAGATCATCTTCGACATCTTCGGGTGGTTTTGACCGAACTCCGCCGCCAGCACCTCTTTGTCAAGAGGTCCAAGTGTGCCTTCGGCGTCACGTCGGTCTCCTACCTTGGCCACATCATCACAGCGACGGGCGTGGCCATGGACCCGGCCAAGGTACAGGCCATCCACGACTGGCCGGTGCCCAAGTCGGCACGCGCGGTTCGTGGTTTCCTCGGCTTGGCAGGTTACTACCGGCGTTTCGTCCTCAACTACGGCGCCATTGCAGCTCCTCTGACGGCACTATTGAAAAAAGACGGTTTCTCATGGTCGGGGGAGGCGGTTGCGGCGTTTGAGGCATTGAAGGCGGCCGTAACCACAGCACCGGTACTCGGTCTTCCAGATTTCAGCAAGCCATTCATGGTCGAATGTGATGCTTCGACGCATGGCTTCGGCGCAGTGCTCCTGCAAGAGAAACACCCGATCGCGTTCTTCAGTCGGCCGATCGCGCCACGTCACCGCTCCCTCGCTGCGTATGAGCGGGAGCTGATCGGCCTCGTTCACGCCGTCCGTCATTGGCGTCCGTACCTCTGGGGCCGCCACTTTACCGTGCGCACAGATCACTACAGTTTAAAGTTCCTGCTGGACCAGAGGCTCGCTACGATCCCTCAACATCATTGGGTCGGGAAGCTTTTGGGATTCGACTTTGAGGTGGAGTACAAGCCGGGCACTCAGAACGTGGTCGCCGATGCTCTCTCTCGCCGCGACACGGAAGACAGCACGGGAGTGGTGCTTGCCTTGTCAGCGCCGCGCTTCGACTTCATCGACAAGCTACGTCAAGCACACGCCGAGGAACCGGCCCTGGTGGCTCTCCGAGACGAGATTTTGGCAGGTACCCGCATCTCACCGTGGGCTGTCCGCGATGGTCTGGTCACTTATGCAGGCCGCCTCTGCATCGCGCCTTCGTCCCCGCTGCTCCTGGAGATCATGACTGCTATCCACGATGACGGCCATGAGGGAGTCCAGCGCACCCTACATCGACTCCGGCGTGACTTTCATTTCCCCAGGATGCGCCACCACGTGCAAGATTTCATCCGCACCTGCGGAGTCTGTCAGCGGCTCAAGTCGGAGCAACTTCACCCGGCGGGGCTCCTCTTGCCGCTTCCAGTGCCGTCGTCGGTATGGTCCGACATTGGACTGGACTTCGTCGAAGCTCTCCCGAAAGTTCGCGGGAAGTCCGTCATTCTCACCGTGGTGGACAGGTTTAGCAAGTATTGTCATTTTATTCCTCTTGCTCACCCGTACACAGCAGAATCAGTTGCCACTGCGTTCTTCGCCGACATCGTTCGTCTTCACGGGATGCCGCAGTCTATGGTGTCTGATCGCGATCCCATCTTTACTTCAACATTTTGGCATGAACTCATGCGGCTTATGGGAACAAAGTTGCACATGACTTCGGCATTTCACCCGCAAGCAGATGGCCAGACTGAGGCAGCGAACAAGGTGATCACCATGTACCTACGTTGTTTCACCGGCGACCGTCCCCGTCAATGGCTCCGATGGCTTCCTTGGGCTGAGTTCATCTACAACTCCGCATATCAGTCGTCCCTCCGCGACACTCCGTTCCGCATTGTTTATGGCCGGGATCCGCCGACCATACGCTCCTATGAAGCAGGGGAGACACGTGTGGCGGCCGTTGCCAAGACCATGGCCGAGCGGGAAGAATTTCTGCAAGACATCCGCTTCCGTTTGGAACAAGCCCAGGCCGTTCAGAAACGTCACTATGACAAGACTCATCGGGAGGTGTCTTATGCTGTGGGCGACTGGGTTCTGCTGCGTCTTCGCCACCGCCCCATCGCCTCGCTGGAACCATCGTCCGGCAAGTTGAAGCCCCGTTTCTTCGGGCCCTACCAGGTCACGGAGGTGATCAACGCGGTGGCCGTCCGGGTGGCTCTTCCGGCCCGAGCTCGACTCCATGATGTTTTCCACGTCGGGCTCTTGAAAAAGTGGCAGGGTGATCCTCCAACCAGTCCCCCGCCTCTCCCCGTCATCCACAACGGCGCCACAGTTCCAGAGCCGGAGCGACTGGAACGTTCGCGACTGGCAAGAGGAGTGCGACAGGTCTTGGTGCGTTGGAAGGGCGAGCCACTATCGTCATCATCTTGGGAAGACTGGGATACGTTCCGCGAACGTTTTCCGACGTTCCAGCTCGAGGACGAGCTGGTACAGGAGGAGGGGAGAGATGTCATGTACGGTAATACGTACAGCAGACGTCGTCGGGCTCGGGACGTTAGGCGCGCGGCTGAGCGCGTTCAGCGCGTCGAGGGCGCGGCCCAGGAGTCCCAGGAGCTGTCCAGGGGCTAACACAGGCCCAGTTATCTTAAATTATCTTTGTACTAGCAATTTATATTAGTCCCAAATAGGATATTTAGCAAAAAGGAGTAAGGTAGAAGGGACATAAATATCTGTAGACTCTATTGATATAAGCAAGCAATAACAATTATTTCCTGTCTCCTTTCTAAAACCTAAGCCTACGGTAGAGGGGTATAACCTCACCGGAGAAGACGGCCGACGGCTACGAGCTTCGTAGCCGCGGTCCTGCCAGTCAAGGGCTTGACGCTCTTGACATGCTTGCACATGTTATTACTGTTTATTTGATTTTGTTAACTCCATACCCGTAAAGAAAGTAGTGCTTATTTGATTTTGTTAACTCTTCTTCACATTATGCTTTATGGAGGTTGTGATTCATGATGGAGTGATTAGAGAAAAACCTAGCACTCCAGAAGAGGCACGGAAATTCATCAAAGGTCTGTGTTATTTTGTAGAAGAACTCAGAGTTATTTAAAAAGGTCTGTGTTATCTTGCCCTGTGGTGCTTGACAAACGCATTTTGCTTTCACCTTTCAGGGTACTCTGAAAGCCATGCTGCGACGATTGGATCTGTGCTTGTTACAAATGTGAAGACTGGAGCTAGAAGGGAAGGATGGGATAAAGCAGAAGTACTATCTAAGTTTCCCTGGTATTTTTATTTTAGGAATCAGTACCATATTATACTTATGCTAGGTATTATATTTATTGAAAACCTCAACTTTTCCTGCCAAACTTGGCGTAGGTTTTAGTTGCTTGTTTAATATAATTTTGTCATTTTGTGCAGTGTCTTGTCAGCTTTCTGCCTAAATCAAACCCATCCTCAGCTTTTGTTTCAAATAAAATTTTAAATTTGTAAAGTAGTACTCCCTCCATACCCGAAATTCTTGACGTTTAGGACATGATTGTGGTAACCAAGAATTAATTAATTAGGGGGTATTTTTTCTGCTTTGCCCTTATTAAATAGATCTGCGGGTGCAATAGTTTCAAGAAAGCTTTGTAGTTCAGATGGCTAGTGTGTTGGGGTGTGAGCCAATGGTCTCCAGTTCGAAGCCTCTTTGGCCACTCTTTTTGTTATCCGGCGCTTCGATTTCTGCAGCGGAAGGGAGGCCTCATGGGTGGCGTGCGTGCGGCGCTTGGATTTCTGCAGGCCTGATGGGCAGCGCAGAGGGGTAAACATGTCTAAATTATCCTCTGCTACAGTAAACGTCAGGCTTTGTAAAAATGGAGTAGGAGTCCAGAACGTCTATTTTTTTAGGTATGGAGGGAGTATAAAAGGTTACTTTAATACTTCTTACAAGTTGATGGGCTAACCTAATTTGAGCCTTGATATTTTCTTTGTAACGTAAGAGCCTTGAGCTTGTAGGCCCCTTTGCTCTGTAATAAGGTTGAGGGCTGAACATGAATTCTGTGAGAACGTTTAAATGCTGTTTGCTCTTTTACAAATTGAGGGATAAAAAGACCAAAATCAAAGTTTTAAAACTAGATGTCTAACCTTGTATTTAGAAACACAATTTGCTGTATTTGGTTTTGTTCATACTACCTCTGTTCCCAAAAGAATGTCATTCTAGCTTTGTCCTAAGTCAAACATCATAAGCTTGACCAAATTTATAAAACTAGGACCAGTACCTATGATATCAAATTAGCACCATTGGATTTGGGATTGTGAATTATATTTGTACAGTAATACATGTTTGGTGTCATAGATGTTGATAGTTTTCTCTATAATAAAGTATAAACTTAGTCAAACATAGGATAGTTTGACTTTTGACAAAACTAGAATGACATTCATTTTGAGACGGAGGCAGTTTAGTCCTCTAGATCCTCACGAGATAAAAGGTTTGGCATTTTATTATATTAGCCTTGGTTCTGAGCTATAGCTCATATTTGGTACAATAGAACCATAGTTTTTCAGTTCTGTACTGTGATGCACAGTTCTTTTTCCTGCTAACATTTCTGCTGTAAATGTTGGTGATCAGGTTTATTTCCATAAAATTCCTGATGAAGTTGTGGAGAGTTTGGTAAGTCTGCACTCTGCAACAGTTAACCCACTATTCTTTCTGTGCTCTGCAACAGTTAATATGCTTTGCCATTGTTAAATATACCTCTTCCTTTGAGTGAGTCACAATCTGATGGAATTGGAATCTCACTGGCACACAGATTATGCTGTAAAGCATTTTGGTATTTTTTTTCCTATTCTCTCTGGCATGAGTCTCATCAAATAAACTTTTCACTTCTGTACGTTTTAGATTGAGGAGGGTAACGTTTTCTATGTCGCTGGTGGTCTCCTTGTGGAGCATCCCCTAACTTCCCCTCTTGTGGAAGCCATTGTGAGTTACACATGTTCTTATTCTTGTTGGGATACTGATTTTCTACATGGGGAGTTCAGGGGGCATTGCATCGCATTGTCTGAAGACCGGAACTCTGTGCAGGTTGGTACAATTGATAGTGTAATGGGGCTACCTAAAGCGCTCACGGAGAAGCTCATCAAGGAATCCCTTTCGGAGCCATAGCTACAATCCTATGGACTGAACTGACCTGTGATACAGAAATCATATTGGTGGCGGATTGGCGGTAGCTAAATCAGTTTGGTAGCAATGCAGTGTGAGAATCATGTAATCAATCTTATTTTCCAAACAAAAAAGGCCTTCTGTGATCAGCCCACCATGAATGGAATTCATGCTTAGCTTCCATGACCTTAGGTCTGCTGAATCATTCGTTGTGTTTTCTGTTACGTGTTCGGCCGCAAGGACTTTTAATGACTGGCAGATTGCTTGATTTGGTCCATGAATTCGTGCTAAGTCAAGCTCTGTGGGCACCTCATATCTGTCTGCCTTGTTTTGTTATATCGTCAAATTTTACAAGTGTAACATGCGTTCATTTGGTTGATCAATTTTGTTTCTGATGTAATCGTTGATGTCACAACTACCACACATGTGGCCTGCGGGAAGCGGGCAGGGGCCAAAATACAAATATATCTTGACCTTACGTTTCGTCCGAAGAGGCTGAAATTGTAACATTGGTTAGTATGTACAATGGTGTTTTTTTTAAGATATATTATATATTTTTTCGGTTTTAATTATAGATCATTTTGGATTTTCATGTATATAGAGATAGTGTATATATAAGTGCATAATTATCTATATAAAAAAAATCTAAAAACGATCTATAATTTGGACGGAGAGAGTTCAATTTGGACGTTTGCTAGATACTGTATCAGAAATTTCATCATCGGCCAAATCCCGAATCTCCCGATGGTCACGTTTTAATTGATCTCCAATAGGAATATAGGATGACATTAGTGATCACCATTATTGCTTTTTTAAAATATTAGGAAATAATACTTTATCAGATCACCAATATTCTTCACTAATACTATAGGATCCACATCTCTACAACTAAAAAAGACGTCATCGTCAGCCACACGCGCTAATCGCCCCCCTCGCGCTAATGCTCGCGCTAATCGCCCCCCCTCTCGCGACCCGTCGCCCTTCCCCCACACGCAACCGTCGTGGCCTCCAGCTATCGTCTCTCCCGTGGTCAACCTCCCACGCCGCATCCCCTCTCCCACGCCGCATCCCCTCTCGCTGACCATCCGCGCGAAGCTGCGCTCCATCGCCGCGGTCCAGGAGACGTCGGCGGCGGCGACAGCGAGCTCCTCATCGCCGCGGTCCAGGAGACGTCGGCGGCGGCGACAGCGAGCTCCTCGGCGAGCAGCTCGTGCATCCGTCCCGGCACGCCTCGGCGACGTGCGAGCAGCCGTGGCCGTCGAACACCCCGTAGAAGTCGCGCCTCCCGCCGTGGGAGCCCTCCGCGAGCGCGAACGCCTCGCGCACGGACACGGCGTCCTCCATCTCCCTCCTGCGGCCGGCCACCGACGCGGCGCCGTGCTTGCGCGCCACGAGCAGCTCCCCGGCCTCGAGGCTCCGCTTGGAGCCGACGAATCCGGCCGCCTTCCCCGCGCCCCGTCCCCGCCGCCGGTCGCCGATGTAAGCATTCGCGCTCCCTCCCCCCGTCCCTGCGCAGCCGATGCGATGTCTGCAGCGTCGTCGTCCTGTTCCTTCCGCATCTATTTTCTTTTTTTTTTTGAAATTTTTTGGGGTCGCCGGGTGGTGCTCGGCGGCGCGGTTCCCCCGCGATCGGCCGGCCATTCGCGGGAAACGTCGATCCGATGAGGCCCCTGCATCGGCCAGCGGAGACGCACGCGGCCCCCTGCTAACTGGTGCGCCGCCCTGACCTCCCCATCCTCGGAGACGCACGCGGCCCCCTCCTGACTGGTGCGCCGCCCGCTCCTCCCCACGCGCTGAGACTGCGTCCCACCGCTGCACGATGCGTCGACCATCTGTTCTGCCTCCTGCGCCGCCCGTACTTGCTCCACGGTTAAGGCATGCGGTCGGCCAGGCTCACGCGTTATGGGCAGGTAGGCGGAGCAGAGGCTTGGGGCAGCGGCGGCGCTCGCTTACCCTTCCCAAACCGCACGAGAAGAAGAGGCCACACTTTGCTCCTGGTGGATCTCCACTCGACCAGCTAGGCCACTGCCGGCGGCCAGCAGACCATACGGAAGGGGCGTCTCCAGGTCTGCACTAAAGGCCTTGGGTCTCAGCCTTGCTCCTGAACAAGTTCAAATCTTCGAAGCACAAAGGTAGCTGGCAAAAAGGAATAAAGATGTAATTTTATTCCCCCCCTATCCTTTTGATCTTCTCATCCTGTTTGGTTTAAGTAGAGGTTTCTTTTAATCTTCTAATCTTTTTTGGTTTCAGTAGATGACTCCATTAAGCTGGAGTTGGTAACGAAGGTTCATAAACCAACATTCAGGAGGTCTACAAATCAACATTCAGGCCATCAAGGTATAATCTGTAAACCTGCCCTACCATTTCCATTTTCTATGCTGCCAAAAACACCAAAGCCTTAAGTAGTCCTTGGAGATTTTAATTTTAAAACCTTAAGGCCTTTGCTGCAGTAACTCTTTGCTTCTACAAACTGATTTTAATAGCATGGATACAAATGTGAGACATCAAGATATAATCAGTAAACCAGCCCTGGCATCTCCATTTTCTATGTAGGCAAAAAACATCAAGCCTTAAGTAGTCCGTAAAGATTTCAAAACCTTAGGTAATGCCTGAATGTGAGACACAATACAATAGCATGAATACAAGTATTCTACAATATTGTCTTGCTTTTTCTCAAGAAGCATCCAGACGAAATTAGATTTATTTCCACCAATTCTTTCGAATTTGAGTTAGCAGGTAGTTAGTGGATGATGGGCCATCTGTTGGCTAGAATTGGTAGTGCCGAGGGAGGTTTGGATGGATTCCCTGAAACCATGTTAAATTGTTTTTTTGAAACACCAGTGTTGATATGTTCTCTGTTTTTCCATTTGATCAAAGTTGTTAACTGTGGTTTGAGGGCTGATTTGGAGGGGAAACATGAAACATAGGAGCAGGATCAACTGCGGCGCTTGAGAGAAAAAAATACTTGTGCTTGAAATCCTCTTGCATAGATTGCAACAGTCAATGAGATATCACCATTTCCACTCTCTCTTATCTGAGAAATATGACTAGCTTTTTCCTCTTACTGAGAATATATATGCTTGCCATTATATATTATTTTCAATCATCAGGTATGGAGTCATAGATGAAGTCGGATCGAGTCATACTGTAATTGATGGGTATGCAATTTGTTTGAAGAAAGTATTCCGGGAATCTTTAACTGAATTCTTTTTGCTGTCACAGTTATGTACCTTTGCTGGATTTGCTTGAAATACTAAAAAAATCCAAAATTTTAGGATCCTTAATTTTATTTTAGAAACTTTGTATGCATTTTTTATAAAACTGCTAGAGATAAGAAGTGTAATCTAGGGTTTCCTGAGATTCTCTTTGTGAGAATTTCATTGTGGTGGATGGTCTGATGCAAAAGATAGATATTTTAGCAATTAAAATGTTCCGTATGTAGCAGAGGTTTTGGCATTAGCTCATGGATAAGCTTGAAAAGAGAGAGTGATGTTCATTTTGCTCTGAGGTGAGGTACAGTTTGAGTGTAAATTCCCAAACCATGATCACTCAGGTGCCAAATTTTGAAATTTTCCTATACTCTGAGGTTGAAGATAAATTTTTGTGCTACACATTTCTATGCTATTTACTTGTAGTGTGACGTCTTGGGAATTGCTCTTACAGCATCAACCTTGACGGCGGTACTGCGCTGCACATTGCCGCCTGTGAGGGCCACTGTGACATTGTCAGAGTGGCTGCTCAACTGGAAGACCAACATCGATGTGAATGACCGCTGGGGAAGCATGGTGAGCCCCCATCAGACTTTTCTTCCTATGAATTTTGCGTTGTCAAGTTATCTCATTCGCTTCTCTGATCATAGGGGATAGCTGATCTATTTAAAATTCGTGGTGCAAAATATATTGCAGATGCAGTTTTAGCATATATAAAATTAGAAAACTGATGAAGACAGCCAAAAGTTTGGTAGTATTATAGGACTGGGCCAGCTCATCCACCTGGTGCTTACTAGAAAGGTATCTCTTCTTGTTCAGTTGCATTTAATTAACACTTTCTCTTTGTCACTGAATGCCAGAGCTTCTGGCTTTCCCTTTTAACCTTCTTCGGTGTGCTACAGAGTCTTGCCGCTATGTTCAAACTTCAACCCTTGCTGTTGGGTTGAAATTACGTGCAGTGTCAAGGCAAGGATCCTAGAACTCTAGAAAAGAATATGACTACATATGCATTTGCATTATTTAGGGCCATCGGGTTCACAAGATCTTGGTAATTTTTTCAATACAGATATAAAAATGATAAAAATGCAACTATTAGCTAAACAATCATGACTTTGTCATTTTCAAAATTAATAGTTAATGGGATAAAAAACTCTTGGTTTCTTAAATAATTATGTATTTGAAGCTGGTTTCTCACATAGTTGAACATTGTCATTTTCTTTTACACCCAACAACACATGTTCTGTAGTCCTACTATGGCAGCAGTGGCGAAACAGTCCCATGAATCATGATTGATCTTGCTATATCCAAGTAATTACTCCTCATAGAGGAGAAGAACCACATTCATCTTCTGACAATTTACACTTGCAGCTAACGTGTGTTATTTCATTGGAGAAGTTGTGCTGAAAAAACCAATCTAGCTGGAGAATTACTTGCTGAAAGATGTTGTTGTTTAGATCTTGGGAGGTAAGTGATTGGTCCATAGTTATTTTTGTCAGCAAGCCCATGGGAGGGTATCTCAATATATGAATTTATACAGTGAGAATTATTATCTTCCCAAGTTGTGCCATAAATTTTGATGGAAGTAACTTCTCTTGGATCTTGCATGTAGTTCAGATTCTAAAAAATGTTAAATGTCTGAAACACAATGGTGGATTGTTGGTTTGTTGATCACTCAACCTGTAGAACTATGAGTTAGTGACTTCCTGCATGTCATAATTTGTGTAGTTGATGCATCTACTTTTCTTCTTTAATGGATATGTGGATTTTAATATTTTTTGTCCATGGTTTTATGGAGGTATCGGCAGTACACTGAGGAGGCAGAATGGATCATATATATGACAGATGTTGGTCAGCAACATCACTTTGACATGTTTTTCAGTGTAAGTGCTGAGGGCACCAAGATCTTTTCCTTTACTGTGTTTTTGTTGAATCTTTTCTTGCCTTTCTACAGGCTGCAAGGATGGCCAGTTGGCTCCCAAATCCAACTGAAAGGATAGATCAAAGCCTCTTTAACCTGTTGTAGTTTACCTTCTCTATTTCAGTTTAGTTAGTTTTCTTTCTACTTTCCTGACTTCTTTTTTCTTTTCTTTCATGTGTTTACCAACTTATGTTCAGAGGGCATCTCTGTCGTAGCAAGCTGCAAGGGTAGCTCACCTATGCATGGATTGATAGTGGATTTTAACAACCATGAAAACATTGTCTACTTATGAGTACAATACTAATGGATTGATCATTACAGTATGAAAAATGATTCATTTTAGCAAATGTGTGACCAGATTGTCAATGATGCTTTGTTTATGTTTAATTAGCTCTGACAGATGAAATATAATATGAAATCTTTTATTGTTTTTATCTGACAATTAGTACGTTGACATAAGGTTGTTGATGAAGGCTCATATAATCTTTTTTTATAAAAAAGTTGAATGTATATCAGAATATATCTTTGCTTTTTTAATATTGTTGAGGCATGTGTACATCATTTAGATGTTTTGTGTGACATGATAACATGAATATGGTATGAAAAGTCTGATATTTGCATGATTTTATTAGTTTTTAAGTCACTCATGTAGAAAAGTTTGAATGTAAGTTTATTATTCCTACATATGGGCACTCCTCTCTGGAGTCATCTCCCTCCCTCCTCTGCCCCTTAGCCACCATGACATGCAAAGGTACCATCTTGACGTTGGATTCAGCTCCTATGCCCCTTGCTCCTCAAAGGAATCGTCTTTGCTCTGATATGTGGTTTTGTTTGGTCACGAGTTACTTGTGATCTCCACTGGGGTGGTTTCTTGGCCGGTTATTGACTTACTATTGCGAGGTCGGATTTGGGTCGTTGGATATGGTTCTTGCTGCAGTGGAGAACCAAATCTAAAGCCTATAGGAGAGTGGAGGCCTCCGTGCCTCGCCGACCAATGGAACAATGTTTCAAAGCGTCAAAGGCAAACTAAACTGGATCATAATTCAATACTAGGGGCATATATGGTTGAAGATATATTATTATCTAAAATATGAAGCAGAGTGGCGTTGGTATACCAGTCCTGCATGAAGCAAACTGATAATTCAACAAGATGGTTAGTTCTAAAAGGTTGAGGAGTAGTAGTCTTGTTATGGTGACATGAACTTTTATATGCGTATGTACGAACAATTCTATAAATGCATACCTTGATTATTGCAAACCATCCATGAGAATTTTAGCCATACACAAAATTCAATTTGTAATATTATATACCAAACATCATGCTCGCATTATCTTTTTTATAACAATAAAATGCTCAATTATCAGTGCATTATTTGTTTCCATTGCAACGCGGGGAAAGATTTGTAAAGTAGAATTGGTTAGCCTACGACGTCACGCTCTCCATGACTATGTTAATTTCATATACTTTGTTTTATGGATTAAATGTCACTTTAATATTAATATTTTATTTTACAGTATTATTATCTTATCTTGCGATTTGTGGTTTTTTAATATAAAAATTTAGTTATCCCGTAGCAACGCACGGTATGCTACCTAGTGTTATATTATAATTTTGTATTTCTTTCCTTCTTTTCTTCCTTTTTCTCCAGCCACCCCGTCGAAAGCCCGCGCGGCCTTCCATCCTCGTCGCACCCGGCGTGAGCCGTGCGCGCACCTCCCTCCCTGGACCACGCGCTCGGGCTTTCACCGCCCTCGCGCTGCTCTCGACCGCCCTCCTCCTCCTCCTCCACTTCGCCGCGTCCCGGGGATCCCCGCTCTCCTCCGCCCGTTCCCGAGGATCCCCGCTCTCCGACTCCGATTCTGCCAAGAACAAAACCGAATCCCGCGAAGGTATCTGCGAGCACCTGCAAAGCACAGCACCACACAACGCGACCGGTAACGAGGCTTTGATTACAGAAGGTACCTCCATTTGTTTGTGGTGTCCATTAGTTAGTGTGCTATACATGGATTAGCGTCAGAAATTTTGAGGATCTCTACTGTGGCGGTAGCATCAGACAATACGCGTGCTATTTATGATACTATTATGTAATGCATAGCTGGTTTTGAATTTGCAACCTGATTGATCTGTAGACCTAGTTATAGTACTGACAGTGGCATGGGGGTGCTATTGATGGATCTGTGGGTGCAGTGCAGCGCTTTAAAATTGAACGTGGACTAGTGACAGCGCAGTTGTGTGTGAAGTATTGCCAGTAGCTAATATAGTTGTGTTACATGCATCTGTAATCTGTACAGCATGCTAAAAATTGTATCCCAGCAACCCGTGCTTGTGTCCCTGTGGTACCTGTTTTTCCCCCTGCTAACCATCATCCTTAATGGAACTAAACAAGAAAATTTGGCGTATGGGTCTTCATGTTCGTGGACCATATATGGATATAAATTGTGTGAATTATGAATGGACCAGTAGGAAGATTAGTGACTTCTAGCCCTGCTAAATTAAATGTACACTGTTTCCTGCTCTGCATTATCCCCATTCCTCAATATTGCAAACTAGAGCTGAACACAGACAGTGGATGGTAACTCACTTTCCTTTTGCTTTAATGATCTGTGTATCTCCATATGTTGTACCTGTGTGGTCTGAGTCTGAACACTCAGCTGCCAGTTCCTTCATAATATGGTACCAGATGACCATAGTGAGACAAGGTCAGATCACCCTCTGATCTTTGGGCTTCTCCTGTCGAGAAGAGGCTATAATGATACCAATTTTATAGGTGAAACCCTTTAGTTGATTGATCCCTATGTGGAACCCCTCATTATGCCATCATAGTTTTTTTTGGCTCTTTCTAACTACACATCGCAGACTAGCAAATCCATTATAACTCTTATACTTCTTTCCCTTATTATTTATTAAAAAAAGCTCTTATACTTTAGATACTAATAATTCTTGGGCTTCCAAAAAAACCAATATAATTGAATACGACTTGTACATATCTAATATGGACGGGATGATGCATGCGTGGTTTACATAACGATTCTGATGTTCCTATTCTGGCTTCATGATAGATCAGGTTCTAGTATTTTTTTAGTCTTTAAAACTGGACTTGCACAAGATACAGTACTGTAATGAGATGAAGTATCCATCCCAGTGACATCCTGTTGGATTCTGAAAGGCAATGTTCCTTTCCAAACAAGAAAGCAGACATATATAGGAAATGTTAGGTTTCTTATTTCTTCATTTCGTTTTCATCAACCATCATTTTTGTCTTCTTTTTCATCAATTTGGTAGTTGGCTAAGTGCACATCTTGGTTTTAAAATTATGGCCATTATTAATCAAAACGCTTCTTCATAGGGATTTAGGAGCCTAGAAGGTTTTGATATGAAACTAGCTACATAGGCCAGTACTTCAAAGGAAATGGTACCACTGTTGAAGTCTTCACTGGTAGACTGACATTGTTAAGGGCGTAAGGCTCACTACTGATCAAGATTCAGAGAAAAGCAACCAATGAGATGATTGTTCCATGCTTAGATTGCACCCCAACAATATCTCACAGCTATTGGTTACTTCAATGCCTTGTGGTTATATCAATTGAAAGGTTAGCTGAGTATTATAAGAAAAGTTAAATTCTCCTCATGTGTAGAACTCATGTTTTCTATTTTTCCTATCTGGGCTTGCAACCTGCTTCTAGCCATTGTTCAGTTATTTCTAGTTGAGCAGCTATCCGATGTGAATTCCCTTTAACCTGCCCTCTCTTCGAAGCCGATATATATTATGGTGCTGTTTGGTTCCATCAGTGGGAGTGGCAACGTAAATGCAATCAGGTTACGTTGGTGTGCGTTATATGGGAAAGCAAAGCGGGATTTGTTTGGTTCAATATTGTGAGCAGGCGAGCAGCGATCTGGATGTGGTAAACCCCGTCAAGCAAGACGCTAGTTTTCCAACACTGGTTATGGGCTACTAAGTATAGAAATAATTGGCATTTCTTAGGAGCCCGTGATTTTGAAATCAAGTTGCATGGTTCAAAAGTCAAAACTAACAGATCCAATATAGTGGCACCCAGGAAGAATATATTCTAGGCTTTTTGATAATCTATGATCAACCTCTTTTTATAGTACTCCCTACCCACAGGGGAAGTCGAATTCCTGCTGCCTCCTTGAAAGAGAGATGTTCTGAACCACTAAACGATTGGGGGCGTCACCCGATGATAGCACCATATACAACCACTCGTCATTATACTATAATGATAGTATGAGCAGTTTTTTGGAAATATCAATATACTCTTCGAACTAGATCAAAGAAAAGAGTCTTTACTACTTTTCTGGTATGCTTTCATAGGATTTTTTTTAATTGATGGTTAGGTTAATTCACGGATCATCCCCTACTTTTTGCTTTCTGTTGGGATCTACTTTATTAATGATTGAGCTATCTGCTGCATTCTTGACTAATTACAGTCAACCTTGAACTACTTTCGAATCAAATTCAAAGTACCTATTCCTTGACCTGGTGGATTTCTTTTATGTGTTTTAAAAAATAGATGCTTGCAAAATAATTTGACTTTTATCCTATTGCAACTGATATCAGTTCTCATATTTGGAATATATGAATACCAGAGGATCTATTCATGTTTTTCTATTATTGTTGATTAACTACTTACTCCCTCCATTCCAAATGATAGGTCATTTTAGCTGTGTTGAGTCGAATTTCTCTAACTTTGACCAAATTTATGATAGAATGAACCAATATCTACAACATCAAATTTGCATTAAATTCTCCATGAAATATGTCTTGATATAGCATTTATTTGAACTTGTAGATGCCAGTACATTTTTCTATAGACTTGGTCAAAGTTAGAGAACTTTGACTTAGGAAAGCTAAAGTGAACTATAATTTGGAACATAGTAGTAGATTGTTAGTCTGATCCATGGAGAAATGGCCAGGTGTTCTGCCTCTGTGAGGTGTACTGTGATCAATTATATGAATCTAGTGATTTTGCCAGCCTTTTCTGCAGCAGCAGATTTGCAGCTTTTTCATTGTGCTTGGTGGCAATTATCAGGGTCACCAACTCCTACATTGCTAGGATGGGGTCAAAGTGCTGAAAGATCATATTAATGTCGCTGCTACTGCACACCATTTGCATGCTGCTGTTGCGGTGCTGGTATTCAGTGTAAATAATTTAAATGTTTAGTCAATTGGTAACGCACTTCGGTTCATCTCTGCTACATGGCCTTTGCATGCCTAGTTAGCTACATACTTTTGCTGTGTTGTTTGTCGTACTTGGCATAAAGAGTTCCCCGTAATTACCTTTTATGTTTGTCATGAAAAGGGAACTGATAATTGATGCTTTGTTCTTGCTGAGTTGTTTGTGGGGCCTTCCATGTAATTTGTTCAAACGTTGTTATTGATCATTTTTTTCAACTTGCATATAGTTCCAATCTTTGGATGCATTTGCTTCAGCCCATTATTGATGTCTGAAACACCCCCTCAGATGACATTAAAAGGAGATGGAAGTATAAAGAGAGGATGTTTGTTGAAGGTACATTTCTCATAAGGCCTTAACTTGCGCTTCAGCATAAACTTGTAGACATCTGGACTTGTTAATGTTGAATTGCACTTTGTATACTTCAAGGTCATACTTGGGTTTCATCATATATGGCATAATAGCAATCACAGTTTCAAATGTATTATTCAGGATTCAGTTTGGTGTGGTGTGCTGATGATTGTCCCTGCTGTTGATGTTTGGATGAATTGCTCAAGTGGCTGACAGCCGAGGTGTGGATATGGCAAATGCTGATCATCATGGCCGATAGAGACAGGTACCTCTTCTCTTTCGTGGACTTTAATTTTTGGCATTTTCCTTTTAAATGCACGCCCATCATTATCTGGAATAAATTCCTGCATTAGGAGCCAGCATAAGGTTCTGAACACACCTGATTGCTTTCAATGCCATGTCACAGTGAATTAAATGTTCTCAAAATTTTATCAAGCAAATACCATTGTGCTGTTTCTACTTACTATGTTCATCTTTTAGGCATAATCATGTTTGATACAATACTGGTACTGTACAAGCTCATCACAATCTAAATTGATAAAACAAACTGCTGAAAGTATCTCTGCATAAAAGAAGTTTTTGACTGGCACATCATCTCTTTGCTGTTGATACAAGATATTGACAGGAAAACTTTAGAAATTTTATTTTAGGTATAAAGAGGATCTAGGAAGGAAGCAACCTGATGGCTTCTGAGCCAACTGTAGTTGATTGCATTTTCTTTACATATCATTGATAAAAACATGTAGCCTTGACTGATAGAAGGGAAAGGAGGTGAGCCCCTGTGTGCCCATCATCACAAGATGCCAGCTATATGATCAAATAGGTGAACGGTGGTCACACATAGCCAGATTTTAGGAGCACCAGGTCCAGCTGGTAGTGGGGTGCAACAGTGAGGAGCATGACAGGTGACACACATATGTGCACACCAAGCAAACTTGCCACATTAGTCCAGGCAGATGCATCACCATTGGAACATATTCTGTTGACACGTTGCCTTTTTTAAGGAGTTCTTTTATTCTGCAATATATTTGCAAAGTGATTTTAGTTCTCAGGTGTACCCACATTAACCTGTTTCTGATTTTTGGTTTTCACATTGTTCAAGCTGGTCAGAAATCCTGCCAGCAGTTTGGAAAAGAATGTGCAAGTGGAGAGGTCCAACAAGGCAAAAGGGACTAAGGGAGGAATTCTTCTCTTGGAGTGGGGGTTAAAGTGGCTTATCTTAACATGCATCCGATCCTCCCTCTCGGGCCTGTGATAACGAGATTCAGAGGATGATGCCTCGTCAATATGGTTCCTGTTTCGTCACCTTATTATATGAAAAAGCAATGCCTCCTATCAACCACCCAAGAACCTAACCCTTGAAAGAAAAAATCAACATGGAAGGGTCTCTTGTGGGGTTGATAAATAATTTGGTTTGGTGTTCTTGTCTGTTTTCGGCTCGACACATTAATGTCATAATCGAAATGCCACATGAAGTCTGGCAGCAGCTTGATCTGAATCAAAGTCCATTGTTCAGTTTGTGGCCCTGGAAGAGCTAGAATGAAAACTTGACTGTGCATGTACATATGGTAGGTAAAACTTTCCTTTGTCGTGACTTGTGAGTTTCGCCATATATCTTGCAAACAGTAAAATGATTGTGCATATGCTGGACCATGATTTATGTATATATGGCAAGAGGATGAAAAATCATTTGCTTGCAGAAATGGACCAGCATACGGTTTGAGGGTGGGCCGTGCTTTTTTCGTTTGGCTGTGTAAACATGGTCCTGAATTTGTTTTGGTTTTAAATCTCTTTGCGATGGCCTATATGCTCTCGCCAAAGGTAATTTGCAACCTAACAAACATGAAACATGTAGGATGATTCGCACAGTTACATGCATATGTTGAGGCTCCTCTTCCAGAAAAAAGTTATGTGTAGATCCCCTGCACCGTGCCTCCATATGTCCCAAAAATCCTATCACACGGCCAAGGGTGGTTGGCTTATGCTTAAACTTAGGTGGATGTGCTGACAACTAAAAACCATATCACCCTTGGCCGTGTGATGGCCCTTTTTAGGACGTGATTTTTATCTAAGGTGGATGTTCTGTACGGAGGCGCGGTGCAAGGGATTTGTACCATTTTTTTTTTCTCCCTCTCTTCCTGCCCTTCTGATACAAGGCATAGATGATGGTTTGCCACGATATGGGCGCACAGGGCTTGGACTGTAAAACTTGTCAGTCATCGACAACTAATCTTAGGTAGTAGTAATATCTTGGCCATCTGAGGCGAGACAACCACTAAAACCGGATTTCTCCACTTTTCTAATCATGTTAATTTCCTGCATGGGAGAAAAAAAAAAAAGAGTGATCACGTTGCGTGATGCCGTACACGTGTACGTGGTCATCGAAGCTCCTTTCGCTTCGGATATATTCCCACCTCGCATGCATGAGATTTATACATGTTACAAGTACTAGTCCAGTAGTGTAGTAACTTCTGTTTCTCGAGAAATTAAAGTACCATGACCACTCCCCATCAGACGACAGTGGTCTGGCCGTTCTCGGCATGCAGCTAACGTGTCGTCTAACAAAACCCGATGGAAAAGAGTCCTTCTCGTGTCGGTATGGAACCAACAAGCCTGGGCGGGGTCCCGTCCCATCCCATCCTTCTCGCTCTCTGTAACATGCATGTAGCAGAAGATGGTAACAGGAATGTGCTAGCTGCTACTAGTGTGTGTAGCAACATGTCGCACGTAGTAGTACAGGTGCATGTGATGGATCGCTGCACGCTGCTGCTTGCCTGGCTGACGACAGACACGGACGCCTCCGCGCACCCGTCATGCATGCCCGGCTGCATGCACCGACGACTCTGACCAGCAGATCATCGAGCTAGTAGTGGACACAGACTACACCGATCGATGGATCGGTCCGTCCGTCCGTCCCCGGAGGACCGGAGGCCGGAGCCAATCAGCGGGCGAAACGACGCCGGCGTCCGCGCGCGCGCCCACGAGGCCAACCAACCAGCCGCGTCCGTCGACGCGGACGTGACACGGGCGCGCGCGGGGCGTCCTGCCTGCCCCGCGAGAGACGTACAGCGCGATAATGCCGCGGTACCACGGGGCCGGGGGTAGCAAAGGGAGGGACGTGCGCCGTGCATGGATACCCCCTGGCCGGTACTCTACGTGCGTGACCGCCCACACACACCTACGGGGCGCCAGCCGCCAGCTACACGATCGATCGAGCTGCTACTCCTACTCCTGCGTCCTAGCTACGTAGAGCACGTACCAGACAGATCTCATGCGTCCATCCATAGCCATAGGGGACTAGCAGAGACTGTGCCCATGCATGCCGCCACGTGCGGCGCCCAGCCGGGGCCCACCCGGAAGCGAGTGAGAGCTGAGCCAAAGATCTCGTGCACGCATGCGGCATGTCAAGCGTGTAGATCAGGGACGTACTGCGAACAACTACAACTACTCCGTACGTGCTAAGCTTGTTGCGCACTGTACGTACGAGTGCAGCAGCCTTTACTTTACATACTACGAGCAAGTACATACACGTACGTCGGTCGCGCCTCCTACTGTACTCCTCGATTGACCGATCGATCGACCGATGAATGGCTCAGTCCATCGTCAGTAATAAAAAGTCCGGACTGACTGTGGCCGGTGCATGCATGGTCATGGTCGCATGCATGGATCCATCCATCTTCCATCCGGTCCATCAGTACGTGCACGTACTCCTACACCACATGGGCGGGTATGTACGCATGCATGCATGCATGCTCAGAGCACGTACCCCCGGCCCCCGGCCCGTGGATATAATATGCATGCATGCATGCATGTGCAAGAGGAGTAGAGAGGACCGTACCCGTGGAGCGGTCGAGGCCGACGTGTCGGATGCCAAAGCGTGGATCGTACAGGGGGGGCGTTGTTGCATGCTCAGCCGGATCGGAAGTACTACTAGCTAGCAACGCCCGGGCGCACGCCTGTCCCCCGATGCCCTGCAAGGCCCGGCACCCGGGTTAGTAATTGTGGCGTAATGGCTCGCCGTGCCGTGCCGTGCCATATGCCATTGCCATGCCCTGCACCCTGCAACGCTGCAATGGTGCTTGGCTTAATCTTATGTAGTAGCCGCGCGGAGGTGAGAGTTGAGACTTGAGAGGTAAGGTGTATGTGTTCCCCAAGAGGGCAACTGCTCCCTCCATGCTGGCAATTTACCCCCCTGTCGATTCTCTGTTCGCATGCATCATATCGCTCTCGTTATATTCATTCATGCATTCATCTCTCTGCTGCATGCTGTCTCAACTGTACATGGTGGTGGTATATATATATATATATATATATAGTAGTCCATGCATGCATGATCAATCACCATGCATGACAATGTGGTACCGCGAATGGGCAGACAGTTAAATGGCAAAGTGCGTGCTCGATCGGTCCCGCGCTCCATCGAGTCATTGCACATGCACTTTGTGTCCACTCGATTCAAGTCTTCTTGTCTCATCCCTCCTCGATCCCTCGTGACCTCGAGATGGGCGCCATCAACATAGGCATCCACACTACCTTCTAGTCTATTAGATTCGCCTATACCTCCTGTACCATGGGATACTGATGCTGGCCTGGTATCTACTACCTTGCATCCATAGGTGGTATGTATATGGCCGCGCGCCTACCGCCTAGTTATTACGACCCCCCTCTCTGCTTCACCATATTTGTTCAAGATCACCAACAACCAATGCAACCATATCGACCAAGTCCGAGATGAATCGATAGGAAATCACTATAGGTAAGTATAATATGCCACAATCACCGTACTTACCTCATTCATGATTAAACTTTAGTTTCTAGCTATGTTACGCCTTGACTTATAGGAAAACAACCAATGTCAAAGTTGTTTTGCTAGTTTCTTGACGATGAATTCAAAAGATGTACATTACAAGCACATAGGAGCAGCTACCCACCTTATGTGTGGTCTTACCAGCCGCCAAATGCAGCATTGGAGAGCTGAGATTGAGCCATTTCATTGTCATCTCTCAAATGACTTGGCTCAATCTCAGCCCTTCAATTCCATCTGGTGGTTGGCAATGAGCCATGTCATTAGATGGACAATTGCTCATAAAAAATCTACTGTGACCATGAACTACCCAATGCAAGGTATTTGGGCTAGTCAAGGATGAATCCTACTATATATATCATCGATTGTTGCATTTGGGTTCATCATATGCGAGTGGCAATAGAAAAAAATAAGATAATATGATAATAGGCCAAAAAAAAGGAAATGTAACATGCATTTTGTTAGAAATGAACATGAAAGATGAATGGTCACTACTATTGGCAAAACAAATGTTACCCATATATTATTCGTGTGTTCACAATTATAGAAATCACTTTTTTTTTACAAATGGTTAGATTGTGGAGGTGGTTGGGAAAACCTTCTCTATTCAAGGGCCTCTGGAAATCAAGTCTATTTTAGAGGCATCAGTAACATAGCTTGTATCCAAAGATTATTATCTAGAAATAAAAAAAATCAATAATAAAAAGTAGAGATATTTTTTTTAAAATCCCAAACATAAGGCCTCTTGCCTCGTGCGAAGCTTCCATACCGCTACACACAAAGTCACTTGTGACTAGTGACTAAGTGTAGGATGTTATCCTTTTTATTAGTTTAATGAAAATTGTATCGAATATTGCATCCCCTAAATGATGTCGAATGAGAAAAGTTTAAACTATAGAGTTTTAGATTTTGTCGAGCACTACAAGTTTGTCGTAGGGCATATCTCCATCCGAAGTAGTTTGAAAATTCAAGATTTGGAATTTCAGAATCAGAGAGAGCTTAAACCATTTTTTGGACCCTACACAAATTCAAATAAAAAATGTCAATTACAAAGTTATAGACTGCTTTAATCTAGAACTTTAATATAGAGTTTTCCTTCACCCAACTTTATTTTAAAAAAATATGTTTTTTATGCACTTGTTTTAAAGGTAGGTCAAATTACCAACTACTCCTGAAAACAGAGAGCATTTTTACAAGCGTCTAGAAAAACTAACCACCTCTAGAAATTGATTTCTATAGGTGGTTCTATCTTTATAATCATTTACAATTTTGGAGTAAAAATGAAATACTTCAAAAATTGTTTATATAGTAGTGATTATTTGCATTTTTATTGCTTCATTCTTTCATCTCCTAGTGGAGGTAGGTAGGTTTCCCCCTTCATTTTTGCTATTTAATATTCTTTTGTGTTCGAAAAAATAGTGATTATATCCCTTTCAAATAAATCTCCCTATTTACTCTAAGAACGCATATTAGTTTGGGTTTCGACTAGGTTCCTTGGCAGACTTGTCCTTGTGACTTTGCGTTGCGTTGGGTTGCACCTGAGCCATATTAGTTTGGAATGGATACATTGCAATGAAATATGATTTCCATGCATGCATGCATTTGTGGTGTATGGACTAAATGTGGCGTGGGTCACAAGCCATGTGATCATATTCTAACTAGGTGACCTTGTTATTATTCGTTAGAGTGTATCTCAAGAGCTAATAAGAAAAATACTTGTCAAACTATAAGCTATTCCAAGTAGCCAAACTGAGTCTGAGCATTTTTTCTTTTTTTCTTGGGCGTGCTGGACTCGGGGCTAGGTTGGACAGGCTAAGCCCAACCGTGACCCAGCCAACAAATCAGTAGAAAATAATTATTTTTTTCATCAGCTGCTTTAAGATTCGTGCCATTTTTAGAAGAGGGAGTACTGGAGCAGTTCTCTTTTCTTTTCTAGCTGTACAATTGCCAATATTTGGTTCTATAAAAAAATCCGAGTTCATAACACGATTTTACCTGCTCCTCCTCAACCTGATTCATACGTTGCCCCATCAACCTCTCATTCACACATAGAGTAGATATAGCGTTAGAGACAACCCGGCCTTATCTTGCTTCTCAGTGCGACAACAAATATGTCTCATCAAGCAGCAACATGTCCCATTATATTATTGTCTGCATGAACAATGGAGCAATAATCAGGGTACTGGATGAGAGAGAGAGAGAGAGAGAGAGAGAGAGAGAGAGAGAGGAGTGGGGAATGGATAAGAAAACTACTTAGTTCACATTATGGCCCTAATAAACACATCTGAACTATTATTTGTGAGAGACTAGGATTATTTTTTTTGATGAAACACAGAATAGGAAGCTGGCCCATAGGGAAAACTGAAGGCTACCTCCACATAAGTCGCGCAACTATGTGATATAGCTGACAGGAGTGACGATCAAAAAAGGCAGAGAGGGGAGAGATAGGACAATAATTTTACAGTAGAAACAGGTAGAGAGAGGATAATTACAACCAAACAAATAAACAAAAATTGGCTATATTTTTAAAATATGAATAACCAAAAACTATAATTATAAAAAAATCTAGGTGCCCAACACTATTTGCATGGGCCACCTTGCTAGTTTCTATAGTAAATAAGGCACTAGTATTAGAAGTATATAGTATGGTCACACAAGTGCTCAACGAATCTCTTAGTGATACGTACATTAAGCATTATTGTGGCCAATCATAATGATAATCTTGCATATATAATTATCTATACGTAAGTACACATACTTTTCTTTTAAAAAAATACTGAAATAATAGAAGTATCCCAACAACATCCTCATCAATACTAGTCCTTGACAATTTGGAACTTGTATTGTAGCATACTCTAAAACGACAGCTAGCTTAGCTGCTAGTTAGCTAGAGGCCGGCAGCGCAGCAGAGATAAAGATCTTAGCTGCTAAAGCCATACTGCTACAGCTGCTACCGTGCTACGACGTACATGTACAATAAGCCAGCCGGCCGATGCGCATCTGAAGTGGTACGCACTGAAACGCTGCACACATTACAGGCATCAAAAATCTGAGTGTACGTTGGATGATTGTTCTTGACGCCACCACAAAGGCGGCCACCTGGCTGAAAGGGATCGGAATTAACGGACGGAGAGTCCTGGAGCGGTCCAGCCAGGAACAAATTCATCAGCGTGTTTATATCCGGCAATCCTGGTTACACACAGAAGCAATAGTAATGGGCAGACGAAGCAAAAGTTTCTGCTTTTGCTGGAATGGCAAAAAAAAAAGGGGGCACGGCAAATTAAAAGCTTGTAAAAAGATGGAGCAGCAAAGCAAGGGGGGGAAAAGGTTGGTGTTTGTACTTGTGAGGACTGAAAGTTCAATCAAACCCACCTCAGACGGCACTGGCGTCTTCAGGATTCAGATTAAAACGGCAGGGATTTCTCTGATGGAATTAACCCTGCTGCAGTGCAGGGGGGCCGGGGCACGCCAGGACAGACAGGGCAAAGAGTAAATAAGAGTACACACACATGCCTGCGCTGCCTGGCTGCATTCCGCTAGCTTAAATTCGCGCAAATCGGGTAGCTAGATTGCAAAACCCTGTGCCTGCAACTGCAAGCTGCCCCAGAACTAGGGATCAATGCCAGCAGCTAGCTCTTCTGAGAAGTGAGCGAGAAGCGGGCATTTCATTTGATTCAGAGCGCAGCACAGGGACGCGGACCACCCGTCGCATGGCGTGGCGTGGCGTGGCGTGGCCTGCGTCGCTGCTGTGCACGAGTAGCAGTGAGCAACGGAGACGACGACAAGGTGGTGGTGCGCAGCGCATGCACGCCATGCATGAGCAGCAGCTACCGCATCGGATTCAATTGTGTGGGAGCGGCGCGATGCGCGCGCCAATTAAGCGCGCACAGCCACGGATACCACAGCACAGGGCGCAGCGCATGCAGAGGCCTGCGGCGTGCCCTGCCCTGCCCTGGGTGCGCGGTGCGCGCATCGCAACGCATGCTAATCCTAGCTAGCCGGCGGCCGAGCCTCGCATTCGCATGCGGATCTACAGGCGCAGAGTGAGCTAGTTGCTAGAGAGAGGGTCCGTCAGCTCATCCTGTCACTCTGGACGTGAACTCAATGCTGTGCACTTCACAGTGCAGCCATCACTTCTGGCTGGGACTCTGGTCTCTGGGTGTGCCCTGCCCGGGGCCGCGCCCGGCCCTTGCCCTGTTGCGCGCAATGCCCTCCCCTCCCTCATCGATCGACATGCATGCATCGTTCCAACGTCGACAATGCTCTGCCGCCCGTGCCCGCCGGCCGGCAGCTAATTGCGGCGACCGATCGATGGCCACCACACCAGTATTGACCGCAGCGGGCGGCCTGGGCAGAGAGGGCCAGTGCAAATCAACCCTACTCTACAGTCACGGCAGTGTAGTACGTAGGGTGCAGTTCGGCCGCGAACCACTCGGGCGGCGGTCGAGTTAATCTGCATCGACCACTGAGCTGTCGCGGCGGGGCGGCGGGCGGCGGGCCAGTGTAGTGGCCGTGGGTGCGCAGTGCGCACGCACGCGAGACTGGAGGGATGGATGGATGGAACCCATTTGTTCCGACAGATCGGACGTGCCAATATGCCATTCCAACGCCCAAAGGGATCGCGGAATTTTTTCAGACAACTCAAAGCAAGCGCGCATATTTAGATGCCGATGCCTAGACGCGAGACGCGATCAGGCCATCACAGGTCCGGTGCCCGGTGCCCGGTGCCGGCGCACGCAACGCAACGCAACGCAAGCAAACGGCCGGCCCGCGGGCGCGCCGGCCTCGAATTCGATCCCCCGGCCCGCAACGGCGGACACGTACGCCCGTGCACAGCCGCCCAGCCTTCCCTTGTTTGCCTGGTGCGTGGGCGGGCGGGGCGGCGCGCGGCATTCTCCCGCTCCTGGCGTCCGTCCCCCACCCCCCGAAACCCCCCCGGCGCGCGCGTATATATATGGGCAGGCCACAGCCCCCCCAAGGCGACCCAAACACAAACCAACCAGCACGACTCCTGAATCCTGATCGCACTCCACTGACCGCCTCACCTCCTCTGGAGGAGACCAAAAGGCCGCCGAGCACACCAGCACCACCACCAAACCCAGCAGCAGAGACCACACAGAGAGGGAGAGAGATTACTAAAAGGCTTGCTAGCAAGTTAGTCAAAACGTACTTGTACCTCGCACCGGCCGGCACCAATCACCGGAGGACAGCGCCTCCTTCTCCCTGCGTGCTTATATCTTCTTCAACAGTGGCAGTGGCAGTGGCAGTGGGAGAGAGAGACACGCACACGCGCGCGCGGGCACTTTCCAGGCCCCGAGATCGACCGATCGATCGATCGCGCTCTGCTGCCGTCGATCATGTGCAACGCCGCCGCCGGGACAGACTCTTCCTTGCCGGCGCCGGCGGCGCCGTTCGGCTCTTTCAAGGCCGCTGCGCACCAGCTCCTCCACCCCGTCGACGGCGATGAAGGCAGCGGAGGCCATGCACTGCAGCTCTCCAAGGTAGTATATACATATACCTGCGCCGCCGCCGTACACGTGTGGCCTGGCCGTGCACATTCTTCATTCCCTGCGGCACGGCTAAGCCTAAGCCTAAGCTGCTGCTGCTGCAACTGCGAATGAAGATAGCTAGGCCGGGCGGTTAGTGAGTGGCACGCACAGGCGCCGCTACAGTGCGCCAGTGGTCAGCACCTAGCTATAGCTAGCCGCTGCTTGTGTTGTTTAATGTCTACTGCTTGTGTAGTGTAGTTTACTAGCTTAGCTGGTACTGCCATCCATGTTGCGGTAATAGTAACGGGAAAGAAAAAGGAAAGCGCGAGCTGTTGGAAAATGGCAGCTCGTCCCGTACCTGTGCTACCTAGCTGAGCTCTCTCTTACATGTGTTGTGCTGGATGATGTCACCTGCTGCAGGTGGCCGGCGAGGCTCGGGCGATCGGCAGGGTGTCGGTGCCGATGGCGGTCACAGGCCTGGTCATGTACTCCCGGGCTCTCATCTCCATGCTCTTCCTGGGCCGCCTAGGCGAGCTGGCGCTGGCCGGCGGCTCCCTGGCGCTTGGCTTCGCCAACATCACCGGCTACTCCGTTCTCTCCGGTCTGGCGCTCGGCATGGAGCCCATCTGCGGCCAGGCCTTCGGCGCGCGCCGGGGCAAGCTGCTGGCGCTGGCGCTGCACCGCACCGTGCTGCTGCTCCTCGCCGTGGCGCTGCCTATCTCCGCGCTGTGGGTCACCTCCACGGGTTACGTGCTCAAGCTGCTGGGCCAGGACGAGGGCGTGGCGGACGCGGCGCAGACGTTCGCCGCGTACGCGTCGGCCGACCTCGCGGTGCTGGCCGTGCTGCACCCGCTGCGCGTCTACCTCCGGTCGCAGAACCTGACGCTGCCCATCACGGCGTGCTCCCTCTTCTCCGTGCTGCTGCACGGGCCCATCAACTACCTCCTCGTGGTGCGCCTCCAAATGGGCGTCGCCGGGGTGGCGCTGGCCGTGGCGCTCACCGACCTCAACCTGCTCCTCGCGCTCCTCTGCTTCCTCGCCATCTCGGGCGCGCACAGGGACTCGTGGGTGGGGCCCACCCTGGACTGCCTCCGGGGCTGGCCGGAGATGCTCCGCCTGGCGGTGCCCACCGCCACGGCGGTGTGCCTGGAGTGGTGGTGGTACGAGCTCATGATCGTGCTGTCGGGCCTCCTGGCCAACCCGCGCGCCACCGTGGCGTCCATGGGCATCCTCATCCAGGCCACGTCGCTCGTCTACGTGTTCCCGTCGTCGCTGGGCCAGGGCGCGTCCACGCGCGTCAGCCACCAGCTGGGCGCGGGCCGCCCCGCGGGGGCGCGGCGCGCCGCGGGCGCCGCCCTCTCCATCGGCGTGGGCGTGGGCCTGGCGGCCGCCGCCTTCATGGTGTCCGTGCGCTCCCACTGGGGCCGCATGTTCACGTCGGACGCGGACATCCTCCGCCTCACGGCCGTGGCGCTCCCCATCGCGGGGCTCTGCGAGCTCGGCAACTGCCCGCAGACGGCCGGCTGCGGCGTGCTCCGCGGCAGCGCCCGCCCGGCCAGCGGCGCGCGCATCAACCTCGCCTCCTTCTACCTGGTGGGCATGCCGGTGGGTGTGGCGCTGGCATTCGGCGCCCGCCTCGGCTTCGCCGGCCTGTGGCTCGGCCTCCTGGCGGCGCAGGCCGCGTGCGCCGTCTGGATGGCGCGCGCGGTGGCTGCCACCGACTGGGACGTCGAGGTCGGACGCGCCAAGGAGCTGACCAAAGCCAGCAGCAGCAGCAGCAGCAACAGCCACAGCGAGTGCAACACCACCTCCTCGGCATCGGCTAGTGATGTAACCACTGTGATCGCCACTAGCAACAGCGCTGCCGGGTGCAAGAAGAACAACGGCGGCTACGTGCCAATCAGCGAGAGCTGCAGCAACGACAGCGAGCTGGAGAAACTGGAGGAGGGCCTGATGACCAGCGACGACATCCCGAGTGCCAGCGTCAGCGGGAGCGCGTGTGGTGGTGACACCGATGCCGTGGTTAGGGAGCAGAACCGCGGCAGCGGCAACAGCTGCAATGACAGTGGCGCTGCCGGTACGGCGGCGACGGAGGGAAAGGAGCAGAGGAAGGGCGGGTCGGAGGAGCGGGGCCCGCTCATCAGTGTGTCGGACGGGGAGCACGATGGCGACAGCCGTGGAGGTGGCGGCCAGGTCTAAGCGCGTGTCATGCGTCGATCCATCGACGATTAATCCATTTATTAGTATCTTGCTAGTATTGACTTTGATCGTCATATGCGCCTCCATTTAATCTCTTCTTGTTTCTTGAATTAACTGGGGCGAGGTTTTGTGACAAATTATATTAGTACTAGAAGATCGGTGGAAGAAGATAATATTTTGCCATCTACATATATATAATTTCTTTTCTTTTCTATCTTTAATCACTCCAGTACTATAAATATATTATAATGTGAATGAATGCAGCATGCATATGCATGTAACTCTTTGAGAGCCGCTTGTGTAAAGTGTACTACAGCTCCACATGTCATAGAACGCGATGTGGAGCTAGGTCAAGGTCGTCTCTTATGATCAGTTGAGATATCGATGATGATAGTTTTGACGAGTAGTGCACACGTGAACACATATGCATGTGTGGTGGCGTAGATGTATGGCACTGTTGCCCTGCCTCCGGCCAGTCCACAGTTGATGATTCCCCAGTGCCAGTGCCAGTGCCAGTGGGCAGTGGCGCAGCGCGCGCAGTAGTTTGCCCTTTGCCGTGCCTGCTGTCGCGCTGTTCCCCCAGTGGTTACATACGTGAGGGGCCAATGGCTGCCACCACCACCGGCACTGTTTCCATATTCAACTCATTTGTCCTCCCCCTGTTGTACATGTGCTTTTACGACAAAGTCGCACGGCAAATGAATGGCCTGATGATATCTACAGGCACTTGGGGGTAGCTTGGTGTCTTGCGATTTCGTAAAGGACCATACATGCTAATGCTACTAGCTTTTTTTTTTCTTTTTCGTTCGAGTTGCAAAAAGGGAGGCCATGCATGGTGCGCGGCTGCACTGCGATAGAGTCTTGCAAAAAGGGAGGCCACACACTGTGATAGAGTCTTGCATTGTGAGTGTCCTCACACAAGAGTCAAAGTGTGTAAAAAGGAATCATACTAGCCACTGGCATCATGAACTGGTAACTAATTTATATATAAGTAGGAACAAAGGATCTATGGTAGTGCGTCTCTTCTGGTGGCAAGTCATATTTTGCACAAGTTATAGATGCGGGTTTATTTGGAACTTAGAAATTTTTATATGAGTGAATACTTTTTTCTAAAAAAAATATTTGGCTCCAAATAGTTTCCAATTCAGACATACTCTCTCCGTCCAAGAAAAAGTGACGTTTTTTACTTTCAGACATCGTGTTTGACCGTTCGTCTTATTCAAAAATTTTGTGTAAATTATAAAATAAATAAATCATTAGTAAAGTATATCTAATAATAAAATAAGTATTTACAAAATATATAATATTTATGTAAATTTTTTGAATAAGACAGATGATCAAACAAGATATCTGAAATTATAAAACGATATTTTTTTTGGGACGAAGAGAGTATATATGTAGTATATAGTTTAAGGTGTGCTTATAAAGTGAGATGAGAACTATATAATGTCTGTGCCCCTCTCTTAATACTAATTAAATAAAGGGTGTAAAGGCACCCTCCTCATCACCAACCTTCCTTTCCAAATGGTACTATTTCCCTTTTCTTAAAAACAGCAAAGGTAGCGAGCCACCACCAATCCACCACCATGCATCTCTCGATCGCTCGCACAAAGCTTTCCCCCCAAAGGAAATACATAGAAATGATCACTGCAGTGCTTCTACTCAAGTGCGCACCGGATTTTCGGTACCGGCCGCCAGGGGATCAACGACGTCCCAGCTACTAGCAGGCCGGCTATAGCTCGGCACGTCGATCATCTGAATTTCCCATCTGTGCCGACCACGGCCGGCAATGCATGGTGAATCGGTGATCGAGTCACAGCTCACAAGCTCATGCATGCAACTACCGGCCCGTGCATGGCGTGCCGCCGAAGCCGACGACGACCTCATCGTCAATCCGGCCGGCCGTGATGTCACGGCACATATCGTCCTCTGCTGTCCTGTCAGGATCGATCTGGCCGGTGAATCGATCGTGTCCTGCTGCAGCTGCAGGCCACAAAGAAACTCATCGCCCAATTAATTATATATAGGGTCGATCATGGGCTTGCCCATTGTATCGCGATTGCTGTCCCAACAAGCTACATCATCAGTCGTGGCCGATCGAGCAAGCACAGCAGCAGGGCTAGCTTTTCTTTGCCGGTTTGAAAACGAGGAAACAAAACTTAGTACAGGATCAGAAAGCACAGCTCCACTTGCATTGCCATGCGTTCTTTTGGGCTACGTATCTTAGCCAGCCATTATCAAATCGAGCGCACTAGCGAGAGCATTGCCACAACAAGAGTCTGGAAGTTGTGCATCCATCGCTTGCATGCGATTCCCCCGGATGGTCCAAGGATCACGCACTCACGCTTACTGCCGCGCGCAGGACGACGAGTCCTACCTACGTCCTAACATAACATATATTATATATATATATGATATGAAAGGCCCGGAAAAGAGATAGCACGCGTCGGCTCCCACTACTGCCACACCAATCACTTTTCGAATAGTTGTAAGTTGACTACATACCAGTGTTCGTGTTCCTTGTGACAACAAATTAATATATGTGTAGTCGGGCTCCTTGGTCTAACTAGCGTTCGGTTCTCCAATTTAACAAATGGCCTATCAACGTCAAGTGCTCGGAGTAAAGTTTTAAAAAACAAATTGTGGAAAGTGATAGTACATGTCAACGCATAAATGCCACTTATACATTCAAAGCAGCGGTGAACAACAATATTATGAAAATAATGTCTTTTGGAAAGTGGCCGGGGTGTGGGGCGGTGGACCTTTGTTTCCATGAACTGAGTCAATTATGATTTGGAAAAAAAATCATTAAATAGCATTATATGGCTGACTGAAAAAAGGTTGTTGCTGATGCTATATGCTGATTTGTTGTGAGAAAAAAATATTGTTCCCACTGAGAAGTAATGCTAATAAGTTCAAGCAAATGCGCTTGGGACTAGGTTTAATCGGATAGTTCTGCCACAAATGCAATCAAACTTACATGCATGAATCTTCTCTATTGTTAATCTAAAAGGGAAAAATATTTGCTTGGCCTCTTATGTGGTTTCTTATATGTGATTCCTCTTCGGTAGCATGTCGCGTTAGAAATGCTTTGAAGCTCTAGTCTGTCCAATAATGTGTTGTCTTTAGCTGCAACAATTTAAGACTCGAGAAAATATGGGAAATGAGGATACTTGGGAACTTTGCATCTTCATCAAAGCTTTCAATCTAGCTATCTCCTTCTCAGTATACTCCTCCCACATGGTATCTCGCTCCATCTCCTGTACTTTATCTGTCATTTGGGCAAACCGCTTAGAGCCGAGGATACAATCAGCGTCAATGATAGGGCGATGCATATACCTCAATCAGTCGGTAAAAAGAAGAGAAATAAAAAACGATCTAAATAGGTACAAGGAAAAACAATTATAGGCCTATCAATAGACAGCGGTTTATCGATCGGAGCAACAACGGTGGTTGTCTGTTCGGGTCCGGCCGGCCAATCGACGAGCAACTGCTAATTGGGATGGATAAGAGATGCGCACACGCACTCACCGACTTGGATCACCGTGATCGTGAACTTATCATAGATAGGTTGGTTAGGTTGTTTGTAGTGGAACCTGTCCACCAGAATTTAAGTCCTCAACTTAACATAGATACTCGTTTTTTTAATTTAATTTAAAATTTAATAATATTATACTTTTAATGGTGGACGACGTCCCTGTCGACAGCGAGATGTCTATAATAACTCTATAAATTTTGAAGATCTACCAGCTCAGTCTTTCGGAGATATTTAAAGGGGTAGACTTTGTGCACTTATGTTCATGGGGTGTGAGCTAGTGTGCTGCGCGCGATCGGCTCATCGGCGGCCCAATGATCCCTGCGATTCTCTATCAGTGGCGTACGTAGTGCAGCATGCCCTGCCGCTTGCGGGCCATGCGGCATGCCATCGGCGCCTCTTGGATCCCCGGCTGGCGCGCGACCAGCAGCGTCGACCTCTCCCCGTCCCCCGGCCGGGCCCCGGACCGGCCGAACGGAAGCAAAGCGAGTCGCGCACACGTTACACGTACGTACGTGGATGATGCCAACGTATCACACAGGCACGCCATGACGTACGGGGCCTGCAAGCTTCTGCCTTCTCACAATTCTACCAGCATACGTACTATATTATCCGCGATCCCCGGCCCGTGACACGCCGTCGTCCGTCCATCGCTAGCTCTAGATCGATCGACGACTAGCTAGGTAGCCAAACGTCGTCGAGCTGAATCGACAGGTCGGTGCACGGCAGTGCGTCGCATGCAAATCTTACGTGTTTGCTTTGGCGAGGCAAACGCATGATTGGTTCTCTCCTCTCTTCAACTTGCATTGGTCGTCGCTGCGATCAGAGATCAGATGCCGATACCACGTTGAGGAAAACGATGTGGTACGGACAGGACGTTTGCAGGACGTTTGCCGACTCGTTGATCAATGAGTTTGAGTTTCTCGGGCCTTCCAGAGATCGATTTTCAAGATTCACTGTGACGTCAAATCTTAAAATATATATATATATAGAGCATTAAATATAAATAAAATTAAAATTATTTGTATAGTTTATCTATAATTTATGAGACAAATATATTTGAGCTTAGTTAATATATGATTGAAAAATAATTATCAAATAAAACAAAAGTGCTATATATAATATCTAAAATTAAAAATTTTCGTAAACTAAACAAGGCCTGCATGTTTACGTGAGCAATCCATATGCACAGGGCAAATACATAATAACCATTTCCCCCTCTTCCATATTCAAACCTCATTGTCGAATATATAATAACTTTAAAACAATATTCTATTTTCATGTGCTTTAAAAGAAACAATTTCTTTTTGAGTTACAACACAGATATAGATGTTCACATAGATGGCCACATACTATGAAAGCACGTACACACTACTACCTCTATGCTGAGCACCTCCAAATAACTAAGTCGTTACATTTTAGGCAAATTTTGCTGTAGGGCACTAGAAAAAGCTGTAATTGGCCACTACACACGACAAACGGCGAAATATGCTAGGTACCATTATAAATTTGTGTTTCTTTGTCGAGACACACTATGCCGATTATTTTATTAATTGCTTAGATTTCAGGAGAGAGATGGTTGGTGAAATGTCTTCTTTGCCCTCGTCTTCAACAGTTCAACCTCCAACCTTTTGCTGATATTGCCATAACACATTGTCGCTGCCGATTCATCCCTTTCCTCCTTCAACCACCCGCTCGCCTAGACCATTGGTTCTTCAGGTGGTTCTTGCCAGTGGAAAAAATAGCTATGATGGCTTGCTACATGCACAACGACCTCAGAGCAAACAAGGGAGAGAGAAAGTGGTGTGACGCTTCTTAAAGTGATTCTCACCTCCATGCGAACCCGAATGTTCATCACCTTCGTGTTGGCCGTGGGTTTCTCGCACTTCGAGCCAGCCAATCTCATGGTATTCTCTCACAGGAAAGGGCTGCATCGGTGGTAGTGTGCTATGACAAATATCGGCAAAGGGCTAGAGGTTGAAGACGAGGGCAAAGAAGACATTTCACCAACCTTCTCTCTCCTGAAATCTAAGAAATTAATAAAATAATCGGTGTGGTGTGTCTTAGCAAAGAACCACATATTTATAATGGTACCTAGCATATTTTGCCGTTTGCGGTGTGCAGTGGCCAATTACAGTTTTTTCTAGTGGCCTACAACAAAATTGGCCTACATTTTAAGATTGATAAAGTCAGTGTAGATGTCTTACTATTGAGGGACACGTTGCCTACTATTGAAAAAACTAAAAAAAAGTAAAATCAGGGTAAACATAGGCAAAGCTGATTTATGTGTTGTCGTGTCCCAAGCATGGTCTTAATTTTGATTATGATGACTAGATTTTTTTTTTAAAGGTAATAGTTGAGACACTAAACATAACCCTTCCTTTTTTTGAAAATGTAGCCGGAGCACTACTATATTATATCATTTGACTAGGAGAAGAATGTTATCCAAATTTTATTGTAGTATTACATTGTAGTTGAACCTTTCATTTTTCTTATTAGGCAAAGACCTGAAGCTTTCATCGTCGAGGAAAAGGATAGGTACTTGGGTTATTGAAGGAGCATGATATCCAACTAGTGTGGACTAGATTAATCCTAGGTGAACTAGTAAGACCCAGAAACTCAAGAAGATTAAGCGGGTGTTTAGTTCCCCATAGAATCCAAAATACAAAATGTCAACTACTTTGAAGTGATAAAATACAAAATACCAAAATTTTCAGGGTTATGTTTAGTTTCAACCAAAATACAGAATTTATTATCCTCATAAGAGCCTCTTAAGACTCTTTTTGGGGTTTTTTTGTCTCTTGATGCCAAAATTCAAAATGAAGAATAACCACTTTTTGCAAAAAAAAAAAATACATAGTATTTATTCTATTTTACAAAATGATGGATCAAAACCTAAATTTTTTTAGGAAAAAAGAGAAACTAAACACCCCATAATTTATACTTCTATTAGCGGTTAAACTCCGACCATTCGTACAGACATAGTGGAAACGTAAGGGTACATGCAAGTTGGGTACGTATTGATCTATCTCATCACAAACCAGACCGCACATGCATGGTTACTATAAACCCCTTCACGTTCTTATCTCCTTGATTACGTGTTAGGCAAATAACCACGATAGCTTGTAAAAACACTTACGGAACATGAAATAAGGTTAATTTGAACCCTAGACTTTAGTATCAGATGCAAAGTACGTCTGGAAGAGCCATCAAATGAAACCTCAATAGATGCTCATCTGGCCAGCAGCTATCCTTTTTATTCCTTTTCCATTTCCTTTCATGGCGTCCTGTGCAGAGAATTCGGCCGCGAAAAGAAAATAGGGAATTTTATCTTGACTCCCACCACGCAAATTTGCAAAAGCTTTCTGTCTGAGAAGTGGAGGCAAAGGAAAAGCATCTATATATATACGTATATCAGTATATGATATCTTTTTCGTCAGACCACTTTCTTCTCAAGTTGACACAAGGCGCACCAAATGGGACAACAAAATATTATATTCTCCTCTCCCATATATTTCCTCCTGCTAACTTAATTATATATGTTGTTTATATATACGTGGAATTATATATATGCTAACGCAAAGAGATTCTCCATCACAAAACCAATTTAAAAATAATAAACATAGAGCATCCTTCAGAATGCAGGTATTGGTCTTTTTTCTTGCAGGCAGATCATACCACTCTAGCTTCCTTCAGAATGCAGGTACCAGACTTTATAAAAGGGCAATGTTGACCTGGCGAATTGCAAGATAGAGAGCTATGCGTCGACATGTCTCCTCGCCGTCACGTCGATTCATAGCTCGTTCGTTCCTTCTATCCAAGCGCCACAAAGAATAGCATATATCTGAATTCTCTGACCCATCAGCAAGTGGCATTAGGAATATTGTTTGGTATAAGTATATGGCAAGTTGGGATTAGTGAACAGAGCAAAATGCTGCATGCTCTGCATCGCTCAACACATAACAGTAAGGGCGCTTTAATTTGCATGGATTGTTGTCAAAAAAAAAACATGGATCGGATTCCTACCGCAATCCATCGTCATGACGTAAAACGAACTAATTCTAAAAAAAAGGAAAAAGAACTGAAGTGACCATGTTACGTTGCTCTGCGATTGGGTAAGTCAGTGACGTTTGTTTCAAACTGCGTAGCAGCGAGAACCCTGCTGAAGGTTCTTTGGATTGAAGGAGAAATGCTCGAAAAGGATTCGGCTACTGTTCACTCCTTTGGATTGCAGAAAAACGATCGTAGGTAAAATGGAGGAAATCTTTTTATGCCAGCCATTTTAGAGAAAAATGGAGGAAAACCGACATCCAAGCCAGGCCAACCTCTTTTTTCCATTCCTTTTTGCTGGATCAAGAATACTCTCGAGCGAGTTCATCACTTCAAAACGAAGAATAAAAAGCTGCAAAAAGAGCTCCACGTGCCGACCCAGTCGCTTGAATTGCTTCGGATTATTCATAGTGTGTTTAGTTGGTTTTATAAATATTGAAGTCTTTTCTATAAATTTGGTCAAAATTTAGTTCGTTATTTAACTTATCAGTACTACTTTTCAGTTATAGAATATTGTTTTTCTCTCACAACAAATCAATATCACCAACAGCTTTTTTTCAGCCAGCCGAACAGTTGTAGATATTAAACATTAACATGTACTGATGCTTGTGTTTCCAAAGATTCTAACCCAGTGCGGGAGTTGACGGACTAGTTTGTTCTAATTAAGGTGGCTCTGGGCCTCATCAGCATTTAACATATACTGTGGTGGTACAAGCTGTTAGATATTTAAACAATTTCTATATCATTTTAATTCCATAAATCAACATTATGTTGATGACATATATAATATAATTAATCATAGAAATCATGATATTAAACATGTTCATAGGAATATAGAACATGTGATCTATGAATATGTAGAACATGTGATTATTTAAAATATAAAAGCATAATATATGAAATATAATAACAAGGCAAGACATATATCTTAAAATAGCAATAAACAAGAGACTGCATGTTAAACGACGAAATATAACTACTGAAACATATGAGAAACAGTATATCAAACGATGTGACTGAACCACTAGTGAAACATAGAGACAGCAACATATGAAACGTTTTAACTTAACCAGCGAAACAAGCAGACATGGCATAGATCTTATACCAGAAACATATATAAGATAAAAACAGAAAAGACATGGTAGAACATATGAAACATAACCAGGATAGTATGCGCAACAAAGTAAACACACTACTGCAACATGTACGAACAAGAAGACGAAACACAGCAGTAAGATGAACGGATCATACCCTCCCATGCGCTCCGATGATCCCGATCCTTGACCAATTTCCATGATGTAGAGGATGAAGATGATCTTTCCACCAGGAAGAAGAAATCTGCTCGAACCGGCTCGAGGAAGACGAACAACGGCGGTGGATTAGGCAGTCGCATAGTCGCTCCCTAAAAACCTAATTGTCGATCCCTCGTGCAAGGTCTCGAACGGCAAGGGCTTCGGAGGCACCTGCCCTCTTGCTCCTCCGTGCGCGCGGAGTTACGAGATGAGGATTCCTTCTTCGCAACAGGATTGTGTTCTGAGTTGCGTGATATGTGTTGTAACACCCTAAAATTTATTCCTTTTGAAATATAGATAAAATTATTTAATTTTGTATTTTTGTGCTCATAAAAATATAGGAAAAATAATATTTTTATTAAATTAAAATTTATCATAAGGCTTAGCAATATTATTATGCATACATGCTGGTGCATATGTTTTGATGTGATGCTTGTTGCTCCTTTATGTGTTGATAGTAAGAAAAATATTTAAAATACGTTTAGTAGATCGATCTTCCTTATTCGGCACGTATTTATTTTTTATCTACAACCAAATTCCTTACTTTTAAGCTCAAATTTTTATTAGGACCTTCCTAAAATATTTTCTTTGTCACTCAAAGCACTTCTTTTAGTTCCTCGTCCATCAAGCACTCTCTACAAATTTTTCGGGAATTTTTCTGGCCTTTTCCGTGGAGCATAATCTAAATTTTAGATGCTCCAAATTATCTTATCATGAGCTCCAAATACTTTATTTGGGTTCTTCATGTTTCATAATGTCTCCGGGAATTTTCTCCGAATTTTTAGAGCTTTCGAAGTATTTTCGCGGCATAAATAGTAATTCTGGACTTTTGTAGGATTATTTTATCGACAAAAATAACTAATTCCGAAAATAATAAATCCTTCAGTTTATCTCAAACGCTCAGCCCATGATCTCAAAGGCCAATATATTTATTTGCTAGTGGGCTTAAATAATTAATCAGGCCTATTAGTAAAGTTGAAGGATGCAACATTGATTAGTACCATATCGCCCGTTAATATGAAGCTGGAAAGTTTTTCTCCCTATATATAGGTACCAACCCCTTGGATAAAGCACACAAAAACTACCGTACGAGGAGCCCCTAGTTTGGGAAATTTCTCATGTAGTGAAATATTTTCTCTTCTTATCGCTGCCGACGCACATCTACTACCGACCAACCGATGTGGAGATCGATCGCCTGGATATGCAGCAAGGCTAATGAGCTGTGCAGGTTGCCGATGCGCGAGCTGCTGTCCAAATCACGTGGGATTAGTGGAATCCAAGCGTTGCCAGCAGGTGTTTCTCTTCTCCTTTTCTTATGATGCAAGTTCTGATCCTATGTTCTTGTTAATTAGCACCCTCGTAAACCACCCTTTGTTAGGCCTAATTATTTTTCTCCCATCATGGTTAACTAGATACACCTAGGATCTCCTCGCAGTTCAGTCCTAGCATCTTTAATCTTGTATTGTTTAATCTTTTTAGCCATGTCTCATGTCCTTTTTGCGTTAGATTTGCGGCAACGTAATTTCCGTTGTTAGTATCAATGTCCGTCGTGTTACTTGTGGACATTATAAATTGAACGAATATTATTTTGGTTAATAAGCATCAACTACTTCTCTAATTTTAAAGCATGTGATTTTATACCTCATCGTTGATATATATACAAATATTGATATGATTAATTGCTAATATTAATATTCTTCTAAGATATAAATTTGCATAGTCTAAATACGCATATTAAGTTCAAATATATGCTTTCACATATTTTTTTTTTAAAAGTAAATAACAAACGTGTTTGTAAATAAAATATGACCAGTAGTTTTAACTCTACTTTTTAACTAAAATATAAATTAACTAAATTAATATCTGTCACATGGTTTTATAAATAAAATAAACCGAGCTTATAGCCTTTACTCTTAAATTGAGGTAAATCTCCGTTAGTTGTTTATTTTTTTTAATGTAACTCCGATTAGCGTGTTTTTCATGTATGTGTATTCGTAGCAATACGTAGATTAATTTTCAAACCTTTTCATTGATTGGTGTACTGTTCTAATTATAGCTTTGTTTGCTTCGTGTTTGTTGTCTCCGATTGTTTGTGTTGATGATCGATTTAGACGGTAAACAATTCGTGGTGAACAAGAGTACTTCAGTGATCAAGATCTGAGCCTTGGACAACTAGTGAGACCAGCAGGATAAGCAAGAGCAATTGGATTAAGGCAAGTATAGCATTTGGATTTTATTTCTGTGACCATGATCGTGTGACTAGATTAATGTTAAGTAATAAATGATAAAAATGACTTTTTAGCAACTTGATGATTTGTCTGTACGTGATCACCCGGGACAACAGTGCAACCATGAGGGCTATAATGGCTCTGGCTTTAGCTCAGTATGAAGACCTTTTCTAGCTTGTTAGAGGTTACCCGAAAGGGCGGAGGGGCTGAACCGTTTTGGGTATAGTGTGGCCTCTGTCTGTATGTGTATAGGCTGCGAGTCATTGTGCCATCGGAAGGGGGGCTCTATATCTGCGCGCAAAGGAAACCTTGCGGCCCTAACATGTTAGACGAACTTTTGAAAGGCTTCATAGTGATCCCTGCCGACCTTCCTTGGTAGTGGGTTAAGAGGCTGATCACCTCGGGCGAAAGGGTAAATCATGACTCATGGGTAAAGATGTACAACCTCTGCAGAGTGTTAAAACTAGTATACTAGCCGAGCTCACGGTCAGGAGCGGCCTTGGGGACATCAACATTAAGGGTGATGATTCCTGTGTGTTAAAATACTCATTATTTATTGTTTAATGCTTTACATTATTTATGTCACATTGATCATGAGATTGTGGGATATATACAATCTAGTTGCTATACTTGTGGAGTTCGACATGGACTCACTCTTGCTATTTCCCCCACACCTCAGGAGAAGTTTTGGGCTTGTGATCAACCAGTCAGTTGGATCCTGTAGAGGGAAGTTAATACCCGAAGTTTGGAGTTGTCTGTCCGCTATTTGATATCAAAGGTTATATCTTTTATACTAAGTACGTTATATATTTATGCATTGTCTTTTGATATTACCCCTTATTTGTAGCTATATGTGAGATTTGACTTCTAAGACTCACATATGGTGTATATCTGGTTTTATTCTTAAAATCGGGTATTACATGTGTATACAAGACCAAAGGCTCATGTCCTCTTTATAGCCTTGCGGCAGGAGAGGGAGGAGAGGAAGGGATGGCAGCCGAAGAGACAACAATTTGTGAGTTAAACACAGAGTTGAAACTCCTGTAATTAGTGAGTGCTTAACACACCACATCACTACAGCAAATGGCACTACAAGAAATTCTCTTATACGTGTCGGTTTGATTGTGACCTTCTAACAAATCATCACAGAATGTAGTCATCCATGACGGTCCAAATCCCAGGTGATGATGCATGACAATGGGTTGAATTAATGTCATAAATGGAACATCACGGATCATTTTACGGATCAATTTAGTCATCTAAGAGCATCTCCAACAGTTTGGCAAAAACTGTTTGACAAATCTTGACTTTTGGCAAGTTGATAAAAAGAATGGCAAGTCAAACTCTCTTGTGCGCTAATAGAAAGTTTCTTGTATACCGGCGGAAAGAAAAGTTTCCATGGCCGTCTGGACCGTTCCCAACTGCACAGAGCTAACCATTTGGTCATCAATTGTAATATGCATAATGTTGACTTGTTTTATCTTTTGTTCCCATCTAAGGCCCAGCCCAGCCCAGTGACACAACCCTAACCTAACTCCCCCCACCCGGCCACCCAACTCCGCGGTCCGCACTCAGCCTGGCGGCGCCCGCGCCCCTATCCCTTCTGCGACGCCAGCAACTCCTCCCCAGTCCCCACCCGGCCTCCTGCACGCCGCCGCACGCGGCATGACTCGCGGCTCGCGCGCCCTCGCCTGTCTCCACTCCGGCCTCCCTCCCACGCTGCCTCGACCGCGCCCAGACGCGCTCGGCGCTCGCCCCTCGTGGCCAGGGGCGGGGGGCGCTGCCGGCACCGGCACTCCGGCAGGGCAGCGCTCGGTCACTCGCCGCTCGGACATCAGACTCGGCGGATGGCGAAGCTGCGTAGGGCCGCAGGCCAAACCAGGGGCACAACCGCAGCAGCGCCTGCGCCCTACGGCCAGACCGCCAGAGGCCAGAGCCCCTCACGCGCCCGCCCCTGTCGAGGACAGAGGCCAAACCAAGAGCACCCTGCCGAATTGAAGCCAAGGTATGTATTCAGTATTCTTTCAATTTTAGTTCGTAGTTCTGTAGTTCAGTTCTAATTTTTTTATTTCAATTACTAATTGTGCAATTTTGATTCCAATTAGATGAAGAGGACAAGGACTATTGCATCATATTTTTCTCAACTATTGAAAATGATGCAATAGTCCTTGTCCTCTTCATCTAATTTTTGTTGTGTCTGTTTACTTCTAATTTTTGTTGTAGTTCACTTCTACTGATCCATTTTTATTGTGTCTGTTTAGGATCCCTTGACTAAGAAAATCCATGAAAGACATAAGTTGTATGAATTATATTACTTCGACATCAATTGGTTGGTATAATTGAATGACTGATGTTTTCTCAGTTCTTCTACGAATTGGACTCTTGATTTAGCTTAACCATCTTAGTTTCACTTTATCCTTTTATTCGCTAATCAAAACGTCCTTCTTTGATGCAGCAATAATGGCAACAGAGTACTTCTATCCTTGCCTAGCCACCGGCTCGGTCGCTCGGGTATGCATATGATCTCTAGCTTCAGTTTATTTATTATTATTGCTGCCCTTAAATAGATATGTCATGTGTGCTTTGCTGAAGTATTACTTGTGCTTCGCTATTGAAGTTTAATGAGAATTCAAGAGTAAGCAGGAAGCTTATTTGCAGATGAGTGCAGCACAAGTAATTGTTTTGTTGCTGCTACTCTCGACAGCACCACTCTCAGCAGCACGGTTTTGTTGCTGCTAGTAACTGGGTGCTTAGGATTTTCTAATTATGATTTCTGCAATTTTGTGATTTGCTCCTACCTTGTACACAGGATACTCGCATCAAATTTGACAGCGATTTTGGTGAAGATATCAAATCCCTTGTGAGCCTTTTCTCCCTGTTGACTTATTTAACTTCTCTGGATTTGGGTAGCAATATGTGGTACTGATCTAATTTGAGGCGTGAGTGATACTGCCAAGGTGTTTGTTTAGTTAGGATTGACAAACAAGGTGGTAGTTGAGCTGATAGAAAGAAAATATTAATTTTGCTCTAATGGTTTCCTGATAATTGACTATTGTGTTCTATTTATATGTTATCTCTCCTTTTAGACTCCTAAAAATATCTTGAGGAAGCTGTCATATTTTGTTCTGTCCTTTCCATTTCCAAATATCTTACCATTTTTCCAATATGAACCCACTGATCCATTAACTATTTTTCAGCAATAAAGACCTACATCCACCATGTTGTATAAGTGGAAATTTCAAAGATCTTTGGTCGAAGTGCTACCTGAATGCTTTCAAAGACCCTTGGTCGAAATGCTACCTGAAGGCTTGTTGAGAACACCATCTTGCTGAAGGACGAAAGATTGACAAATAAACAAAGGTATATGCATGTTACATAGATTTAGAATTAGATTGTGCATACAAAGATTTGTACCACTGTTCAATTTGCATTTTGTACACTGCTAATCTTATTGGTTGTTGCTGCCATTTTGCTTGTGGTTTCAGAATTCTATGCTTATTCTGTATGTCGGAATTATTTCAAGCACAATAGACCTAGGATAGACTTAGTATAGAGCTGGTCTATTGCAAGTTTAGCTATGTTTTCTGATGCAAGTCTATGCTCCTATCTTCTTCATATTAAGTTGACAATCTTCAAATAAATAGCTGTGATATAGAAGTTTTAACTTGGCCAAAAGACCCTTGCATTTTTCAAAGATAGTACCTTTACACATGTGAGTTTTATTACTGATCAAGTATTCATTGCAGATGTTTGATGACGCTATATGTGAATTGCGGAAAGAGGATCAAGGTGCTCATGGTGGCTATTTTCATTAGTCATGAAAGATTTTGTTGTGCGAGCAAATCATACGAGTTATGTGTTGTACAAGTCAACATCTTAGTTTTGTAGATACTTGAGTGTAGCTTGGTTATTGACTTAGTATTTCGTGTGAAATATTGTACAAGTACAAATGTTGATAGTTTCAATAAAAATGATGGGCAATATTTGTCAATTATGAGCTTTGTTCCTGTTTATGTGTGTTGACATGACAGTAAAACCATGAACCGTTTATGTGTGATGACATGGCAGTAAAACCATGACGGTTTAGTTCATCACCATAGTCTCTTTCTATAGTTGCCCTATGGATCGTCCATGACGATCAAAAAACCAACCTGTGACGTTCTATTTTCGTCCAAAAAATGTATGACGAGGAATAGATGACGTTCCTATGGACCGTCATAGATAGTTAACTATGACGGGTTTTTGCTTATCTATGACAGAATCAAACCGTCATGTAAAGCCTTATTTCTTATAGTGTGGTGAGTTAAACACGAAGTTGAAACTCCTGTAATTAGTGAGTGCTTAACACACCACATCACTACACCGCATGCCTGCTTGGCTCCCCTCGCCTTGCCATGTCTGGTACAACTCGTATTATTCACAATTAGTTTATTTGATTTATTAAATCTAATTGAGTCTAGCCCAAAATAAATCCAACACAAGCAAGGTTACTAGCACTGCTAATTGTTTGCATTTTTATCACTTGCATATAACTTAGTTTTATTTGTTGTGAAAGGACAGTAGCTTGTTTATGAAACAGGCTAAAGATCGGGAAGCATGTGGCAAAAAAGATAGACAAGACACAACCGATAATGGAGTGATAAAAAGTATCATCTCCTCCATCACCATCTATCATAGGACATACATACAGGCTACGTATAAAACTTACACCCTAATCATTTCTCCTACACGCAAACTTTTAGTTGGAGATAATGCTATGGTTGGTAGTAATAGTGCCACGTGTCACACTGCACCAACCGTCAAAAGCGTCCTTTTGGCCTTTGGGAATAAATAAAATATATTCAGATCGATGCAACCGTGCATGCAAGGGCTGCCATTGGTGCAATTGAAGAATGGTGGAGTGCTCTGTGTTGGGGTAGATGGATCAGATGTGCAAAAGAAAAGAAATTGAATTGATCAACAAATGTGTGGACCTGGTAACCCAATCTAGCACCATGATAACCAAAAAGTAGCAGAAAGAGGCTCTAAACCGAACAAGTATTTGTCCATAGAGCACTAGCTATCATTAAAACAAATGAGCTTGTTCGCTTGAGCTTATTTGTTGAATCTGTCGGCCATTCAACGTGTTTTCTCTCATAATAAATCAGCAAATAGTACTTTTAGCCAAGCCAAATGAATAAGAGTGTCATAGAGAATGTTTGGATCGAAGATTCTAATTGTTAGCCGTCAAAATTAGTTTTAGTGGATCTAAATGCCCATCTAATAGTACAACTAATAGGTTAAAGTGTACTGCTTTTATTATTACTAAATAGAGGTCCAAAGGAGCCTCCACGTTGAGCTTCACTAGAAAGATAAATCTTAAAATTTTTTACAATAATAAAAAATATAACCTTTAATTTGGTAGACTTTAAACATCATCGCCAATAATAACCATATGACATTTCATTTTAATGAATAAAATATATTTCTCATCCCGCTCTTGACATACAAATAATATATTTCGTTTGTATCATTTCATGATCCATTCAAATATCAGATGAGAATTACATTGTGTTGTAGATGTGCTGACATATCAATTTTGTGCCATGCCACCCAATGTGAGATCCTAGGCATGGCATGCCCCTCGTGCTCATATCGTGCATCGTGCCAGTAAGAAAAAATTTTCGTGCCATGCCAATAAAGCCTAAAACTTTTTGTGCCGTGCGCAAAAATCGTGCCACAAGCTGACCTCAAATGATACAACACAAGTTGCAGTTCTACCCAAACTAAATATGATTAAAAAAAATAGCTAGTTTCCTCCCGTTAGCAGCTAACAATTAGTCGTCAGGATCTAAATCAATGACGGACCTAGAAAAAAAATTTAGCTGGAGCGAAATCCAAAGAAAATGAACCAAGAAGACATCAACGCACCGCACTCACATATTATCACATTGAACTCGAACCAATACTCAAAGTTGGAAAATAACTCTTCAAGTCTGCATAAAATTACTTGTCAAAATAGAATTTATAAGTTGCTAATAATTTGAGATGCTAAATTAATTTTTGAGAGAAGAGATGCTAAATTAATAACGAAGTAATGATTTAATACCATTTTTCTTGCCAATGCCACTCCTGGGGACGCCCCTTGAAGGCTTGAACCTCGGCCTCGGTGGAATCCAGATGTTGGTGGAGCTGCAGGAGCGCTTGCTCCTCCGCCGGCGCTAACCTGTTCGCTACCGCGACCATGGCCAGCCCCAGACCCCTCAATACCAGGCACCAGCTCCTCCTCCCCTCTTCCGTTGCCTCCTTGGCCTCCTCCCTCCATCTCCACGAGCACGAGCTTGCTGGCTGCTGCCTTGCTCGGCGCCTAGTCGGGCAGCGGGCGCACCCGACGACCTCGTGGCTAGGCTGGGCGGTGGTCGAGGAAGCGAGCGAGGCGGAGCCACAGAGGAGCGATGCGGCGCCGCGCCTGGCGAAGTCGTGAGGAAGCCGGTGCCGGGTGGGATAGCGGCGGTAGAGTCACACGGGAGCTGGGAGTGGGCTGAACAAAATAATAAAGCCCATCAAGAATTAGCTAATACTGCATTGTCCTCGCGTTGTTCATGCCGCTCGCTCACCTTGCGTCGTCGTGGTTCATCGCCGCTCGCCGGAGATAGAGAAGAACGGCGAAGATGAGGTCTTGGGGTCTGCTTCTACGGCGCCGATAGCTGGGGCGGCCACCCCACCCCGCCCATAGGGAAGGTCCGTCAGTGATCTAAATAGACCCTGGTACTACTAATACCTCTGGCTCTTAAACAAGTGTCATATCATTGTGCCGTAGGTAGGCTACTGATTGCTCCTTATCTTCACCCACGCCATGAAAGGTCAAAAGAACTAATTAGAAAGAGAGAGCAACGAAGAGTATCCCAATCTGTTTTCTATAATAGAAAAATATATGGTCAATGCTGCACCGGTCCAGGAGTATAAAAGAACTTTGGTTCCGTGGTCGCCCGTGGAGGGATGATGCAGGTAGGGTTTAGGGTTTATTGAAGCACCATTGCCTTACATGTGTTCATGAGCAGTGGTGGAGCTCTCGGTATGGCAAGGTGGGGCCATTGCCATACCTTGAGTCATCCATGCATACTGTATCATACTGTTTTATATTTGCTAAAATGCTATAAACTATAGTTTATGACCCTGCTAATCCGTGTATGCCATACCTAAATTCTCACCCGTCCTCCGCCGCTGTTCATGAGCTTGCCGACAAAGCCACAGTGGCGAGAAGGCGGCATTCGCAATGCGAAATGTTCTTTACACTTGTGTTTTTCTGCTCTCATCCTGCCCAGGCGACGTCTCTTTTTCCCACGAGGCTAGGAAACCTAGGGCTTACAAGTTCAAGCTTTGCACGTCCACCAGCAGACCCAACCAGTTATTTTGAAGAATTCAAAGCTTTGCACTGTGGCCGGCCAATGGGCTCCGCCGAGCTGTTTTTTTATCTCCTTTCACAATTATAAAACGTTTTGATTTTTTTCTAGATACATTATCTTTACTATATATCTAATATAGCGCATGTATATTTAAATACATAGCAAAAGCTATATATCTAGAAAAGCTAAAACATCTATAATTTGAAAGAGAGGAAGTGCCACACCAGAACACGCAATCACCGCCAGTTATGCTAGAGCCGGCAATGATAAATTTATCACTTGGAGTTCGTGGCTTCAACCGGCAATGATAGATGGACTATCATTATTGATCATAGCTACGGAATAGAAGTGATAGCCTGCTTTGCACACAAAAAAATCATAATTTTCTTATATGACATCTAATTAAGATAAACTTTATATCAAACTTGTAGAGTTGAAAGAGACTCCAAACCTTTGGAGTTGATAACTTTTTAATTTGAGATGGTTTACAAGTATAAATTTGAGATTATTAGCAATGTTAAGTAGAGATGAAATCAACAATAGGTTGTTGTACTCGACGAGTTCTACAACTTGGCAGTTAACAACTTTTTCATTTGAGATAGTTTAGAGTGTTAAATATACAATATAAGATTCAAGCCTGTGTAGTTAAAAGAATAGTGTCAGTTTTTCAAGCCTCTGAGATGGTCACTGTTATTCATGCATAATTCATTCATGCTTGCGTGGGCGTGGCTCTACTCTAACATAGAGGAGGACACTTTACATAAAAGTTCTCCAAGACATTAGCCTTAATGATTATCTTATAGTATTAGTCCATGCATGTGTCAACTCAAGGAAAAAGCCCAGGCTAAGTAGCATGTCTGTCTCCTAGATGCTTGGGCACCCGGCCCGTGCGACACATTTGACACGTTGATAAGTTGGCCCACGCACACAGGAGAGAACACTGCATTAAAACAACTAAAGCTACACAACTGAGCCTGGATATGCATGGGTGGTCGACATAGATTCTCACCAGCATTGCCTCACCGTGTACGTTAGTTTTGATTCCCATATGGACCATGGTCTACACTAAGAAGAAATAAACTGCCGGCCGGTTGGTCAATCGTCTCCACCTAATGACACATAAGCACATCCAACAACCCACTATACATACAGGCTTCGTCAGTGCGTGGATCATTTAAGCAGCAAGGTTTTGATTAAAAGGAAAAATAAAGTTTCACGCATGGATGGATGGATAGATAGATAGATAGATAGATAGATAGATAGATAGATATATAGATAGATAGATGGACAAAGCTTGTGCACGCATTGACAAAACTGGCCGGGACACCTGCACCGAAAACGCACGCATTGTTCGAAGAAAAACATGTCCGATCCGTTTCATCGTGCTTGAGCACATATATATATATAGCTGCACACATAGCAGGGAGAAAAGTGAGAATAAAGGGGGCATGAAAGAGCAAGCAAATTAAAGGACGGCAGAGCTTTGCATCATCATGCTCCTTTTGATCTCATCTCTTATCACTTTGGAATTAGGAAGTCCGGCCTAGCTAGCTAGAAAAAGGATGACGGGCTCCAAGAAGACCGACCAGCGCGCAGTAACATGACTGGGATTATTTAGTAGTCTCTTTGTGCATGCCGGCCGTCGAGACGCGCCACCACCTGCCCCGGACTTGACTTTGTTTACCGTTTTTGGTAATGTGTGCACTGTAGGGCAATGCAAATATGCAATGTGTCAGTACAGTACTTATGTAAGTAGCTGCTAGCTAGCTAGGGGGTGTAGGGGCTAAGCTAAGCCTAGCTTAAACTTGGCCTGTCCGTGCGTGCTGTGCAATCGGCCTGCTTTCGGTCGGTTTGTCCTAAACGGGAAGTTCACTGCTCCGGCCGAAAACGAAATAGATGCATCATGGGAGTTGTACATGCACGTTGAGGAACAAACAACAAAGAAAAAGCTAGCGACGCCTCCTTTGTTTATGCATTGGTTACAAGTGGATCAGATGCTATTGTTAGTGATGTGTTACAACACAACCAACAAATAATTAAACTAGCGTTGCTTCGACATGTCTCCACCGCATCCATATGCATAGCATTTGTGCATTCACCGCGACAGAACTGGCCTTCATTCCGGTTGCTCACTGTCAGTTCCAAATTCTGACAGCGACAATCCCAGTTTCCAAAATCAAAATGGCAGTATTGGAAGCATGTTGTGTACTAGCGTCGTTTGCTTTTCAAAATGATCTAATGCTCCACCGATCGAGTGTGATGTTGACTTGTTCAATGTAACACTTGCAAATTTGCAACATATATTTACGTGGTCCCTTTTCGATGAACACAGATATTGTTAACTTATGAACCCAAAGTGTACAGTTCATTTTTTCCCTCAAATTTATTTAGTTGTGCCTTTTTAATTGTCTTTATTATTTGTAGAATAAATAAGGTAAAAGGCATGTTATCCTGTACTAATCCATCGATCATTGCTCCCTTAACAATATGATATCTCTAGTCGTGTGGGCGATCGAGAGGGAAATAAGACTAGCGACAACATGAACATCAGTCGTCGGTCACCATGATACAAGCAAGTCATGATCCAAAGTTAGGTTGCGAGTTCCGAAATCAATCAGTAGCCAAAAAGGCTAGGAGCAACTTAATTGGAGTTTTCTTAATCTCGCCTGCCTTCATGTTGCAATCGATGCGACTGTCTTTCTACTTCCTGTGCCAATGCAAGAATCTTTAATTCGTATACAAATCAAACTGTGTTCATCATTCCAATATCTGCATGGACCAGAGTTGAGTCTGAGTCGGATCCACCAGTGATCCATGATCTGTCAGCCGTACCTTGATGAGTAGGAAGGAGTGTATATTTTGTTTGAAGGCACCGCACGATTTAGAGTTGGATCGGTGTTGTCGCAACGTGGTTTTCTGCAGAAAGAATTCGTCAGGGCTGCAACACTTTTAGCTACCACCTACACCAGGCATGACGGCATGACATGTTAAAGAAACAACTTTATCAATCGCAGTAGTGTATATTTAGTATATTTTGGGACGCCCTCTTGCATTGCTGCTGCCATTCATTCTAGTTCTAGAAGAAGAATATTCATATTCACAAGAAACAAAGACGACCGGTCACTGCAATCTTATTGAGTGCCTCATCAGTCATCATATATATATATATACAGATATGCTAACAGCACAAAAAAGCAGGGCATCAGCAGCAGCAGCATCCAGCAACTAGTAGTATTTGACCACCCAGAGAAAATTCGCCAGATAATGACCAGCTTAAGAGCTCGCGCATGCACATTCCGTCACGCTCTCGATCTCCAGTCCCCACAGCGTGCGCGCAATGCGATGCAATTGATCGCAAAGCTCCGGTGTTCATTTCCGGCAAGAAGTTGGTCAAAAACAAACACAAAAAAGGCGAGCGATCGATTCGATCGAGAGATGGAGCTTGCAGGCGCACGAATACGATGGCTTGGCTGGCATGCATGCATTCACCATCAGTTTTCACTGGTCTCCCAAGTGACCGAGTCCCACAAGCCAGGCCATGCATCCAATCCACATGCATCCACCGATGGAATGGAACGGAACGGAACGGAAGATAGAATGGAACCCCAGGCGGAGGAGAAAAGGATCTGCTCTCTCCTTGCAGTGGCGTGCAACTGATCTGATGCGGCCGCAGATGATAAAGCAATAGCTGCATGCAGTGGCCATTTCAAACTCGGCCGCGGACCAGCCCACTAACGCGCGAGCTGAGATAGAGACGACCGATGCTGGAAAGCGACGGCGGCGGTGGCGGCTGCGGCAGCGGCATTGCACCGACGAGCCCAACTGAGAGGATGGATCAGCAACCACGTCGTGGCTGACCAGGATCGGACGGGGCGCCCTGCCCCTGCGGGGGTCCTTGGCCTTGGGTGGGCGCGCGTCGGCATCGGGCAACCGACAGTAGTGGCGCAATTCGGGCCGGACAGGAACGACGATGGCGCCTCTGCTCTGCCTGGGTCAAGGGCCCAGAATCCAGATAGAGATAACCCCCTCCTTGGACTTGGACTTGGACCGTCCGACCCAAGCAAACAAGACATGCATGCCCCGAAAGCAACTGATGGATGCGCGGAACAAACAAACAGTGGCCACTACTACCTATAAGTGTGGCGATCGACTAACAGATTTTTACTGCTTGCTGAGTGAAAAAGAAACAAGCAAGCACCGGTGTGAAACGCATCCAAAGGAACGAGTCTGGCACTCTGATTTTTCTTTGATCGTCATGCTTGCTTGTAACCATCACCATCAGATTTTCCGTGTTTCATTCATCTGTGCTTTGGCCTTTGGCCTTGGCCTAGCCTGCAGGGAAAAGAACCAGCACGTTGTGCGTGACTGAAAAAAGGATACTTGCACCTGAACGAAACTAGCAACACCAACAACAGATTACGTTCTGCGGACGAATCTCCGACCAGATCCACCGCGACACCGACGTAGTACGATCGGCCATCCTCGATCCCAAGGAACGGATCGCACGCAAGCACGCACGCACGCGCGTGCGTGCGTGCGACACCGGCATGCACCCGCAGCCGGGCAGGCAAAAGCGACCAAATAAAACGAGCCTGCTGGACCGGTCCACTCGTTCCCCCCGTGTGCTCGTCCACGTTTCGGCAGAGCCCGGGGCCGGGGCGCAGAATAGTTTCAGAAAAATTAGCACCACTTCCCTGTTTGCAAAGTCGCGTAGCTGACCGCCGACCCACATCCCGGCCCACTGGCCGAGGGACGCGCGCGCGCGCGTTCCAGTTCCAGGCGTGCGCGACGTCGCTCGCGTCGCGTGCGGCCCAGAACACGCCGTGCCGTGCCGTGACGGGGCCATGGCCAACGGCCAACGCGCGCGCGCGTGCCTGGGAGCCTGCCAGATGCACCGAGGGAGCGGCGGGACACGTCGCGGGTCCGCGGGGCCGCCGACACGAGTCGGCCACCAGGTCCTCCTCTGTTTCCATCGTGCTTGGACTGGGCGCCACACGACGACGCGTGTGTGTGAACTTAACGAGCCCGCGGCCCCGAGAACAACAGATTCCCCGTACGTGACGACGTCACATCGTGTCGGTCGTGTCACGACCCGGAAGCAGGCGCGCGCCGTTCAGATTGTGCACGCCACGGCGCCACCACGGTGTTGCGTTTACTGACCCACTCGATCGGTGCCGCAACTGCTTTGCTCTGAATGCTGGGGGTGGAGGGAGCATAAACGTAATGCACGCACGGGGCTTTTTTTGGATTGGAATTCCTGGACTTGCAAATGTGAACGCCTCGGCGCGCTGGTCGTCTAGTCCGGTCGATCCGCCGTGTCCTCCTTTTGCAGCATCAGCAGCCGACTGCGTTGCGTTACACAACGCAACATGAACATGACTCGCATTCCCTTGACATCATCCATGACCTGCTGGTGCCGGGGGAGTCGTCCGTGCGTTCGATTCATTTCGCTTAGCAGCCACGGCACGCCGCCGAGAGTGCACGAAGGAGCACGAGGCCCGCTGGCGCTGAGGCTTCTTCGCCTGTTGCTTCTCTAACGTGTAACGGCCCATCTGCACAACTTGACCACTTGTCACTTCTGAAGCAAAGAGTAGCAAGGGCCAGCTCGTGCATCTTTGGGCCGGATTGGATGTGACCTTAGGTTGATCGGGCTCGGCTCATGTGTTAGCTCCAAAAAAAGTCATACCTTTTCTCCCTCAAATTTCACAAAAGTCTGTTTTCCTCCCTCAACTCTAAAATTAGATAAATCACCTCCTCAACTTTTTAAACCGTACATTTTACCTCTCTGAAGTGGTTTCGAAGGCAGTTTTGCTACAGTAACAGTGGTTTTGTCTTTTTCTTTTCAAATTATTTCGGTTCAATATTTGAAAAATCATAATAAATCACAAAAAATCATAAAATAGAAAATCCAATTTTGTTGGACTTCACATAAGTAGATCTACACAGTGAACATATAGTATAATATGCTTTAGTACAAAGTTTTTGCTATAAAGGTTTTGTCTTTTTCTTTTTCATTTATTTTGGCTACATATTTGAAAAATCATAGTAAATTACCAAAAAGTCATAAAATATATAATATAATTTTTTTAGACTCCACATGAACATATCTACATATTAAATATATAATATGTTGTGCTTTAGTATAATTATTTTGTTGTAACTTTAGATCTATGCTTTTCTGTAATTAATTGAAATAATTCATAGCTGCAACTTCTATAATTATTTTGTCAGACTAAAACATACATGTATTATATGTTCATTATGTATATATACTCATGTGGAGTCTAAGAAAAATATATTCTCTATTTTATGATTTTTCTATGTTTTATTATGATTTTTCAAACATTCAGCCAAAAAATAAATAAAATAAAAGGACAAAACCTTTATAGCAAAAAACTTTGTACTAAAGCATACCATATTATATGTTTACTATGTAGATATACTTATGTGAAGTCAAAAAAATTAGATTTTCTATTTTATGATTTTTCTAGGATTTAATATGTTTTTTAAAGATTCAGCTAAAATAATTAAGAAAAGAAAAAGACAAAACCACTGTTATAGTAGTAAAACCCCTATTCACTGTAGCAAAATCGCCTTTAAAACCGCTCCAGGAAGGTTAAATGCACGGTTTAAAAAGTTAAGGGAGGTGATTTGTCCGATTTTAGAATTGAGGGAGGAAAAGCGGACTTTTGTGAAAGTTGGCGAGGAAAAGTAAACTTTTTCCCCTCTACTCGTACACTATATGTGAGAACAATAGCCCTCTTGAAATTCTATCTTGACTTTTTTTTAAAAAACAAACATGAGAAAAAGTGTACACACCGTAGACTAACTGACTAAGGCCTTATTTAGATCAGAAAATTTTTTGGATTTCGACAATATAGCATTTTCGTTTTTATTTGATAAATATTGTCCAATCATAAAGTAACTAGACTTAAAAGATTCATCTCGCGATTTACAGACAAACTGTGCAATTAGTTTTTGTTTCTCATCTATATTTAATGCTCCATGCACGTGCCGCAAGATTCGATGTGACGCGAATCTTGAAAAGTTTTTGGTTTTTGGGGTGAACTAAACAAGGTCTAAGGCCTGCCTTGACTTCATAATTCCAAAAGTTTACAGGATTTCATATCATATCAAATATTTAGACATATACATAAAGCATTAAATATAGATAAAAATAACTAATTACACAATTTATCTATAATTTAGTTAGTTTATGATTGGACAATAATTGTCAAATACAGATGGAAATGCTAACTCCGACATAGTGTAGGGGCATCCGCTGATTTCGTGCTGACGCCACTTTTAAAAAACAAAACATTTATTTAAATTTGCTATAACTTTTAAACGGTTTATCCATTTTCAATTATGTCTGCATCGGTGTTTTCTACGTGACGAGACAAACAAAACTAGATCACCACTTATATATATTTTGAAAAACTTTGTTTTAGTATAATTTATCTGTACTAAGTACTTATAACATATAAGTTATAACTATAACTTAGTTGCACAAGTTATACGAAAAAATTATGTACATAAATTGTGTTTTATAACTTTTGTGTTTCTAAATTGTAGTATAAGTTATAAGTTAACTCTTTCCCTTGTGCGTTAATAACTTTTTATGTTTGCACTGGCATGAGCTATAAGTTTAATTTATTCTTTTGTGTTTAATAACTTGTGTACATAGGTAGTTCTATATAACTTGTCTTATTTCTTATAACTTTTGTACTCAACTTAATGTGTTATAAGTTAGTACACATAAATTGCTACTAAAATATTTTTTTTGAAAATAAATGCAATTAGGGTCTATTTTTGTTTGTCTCGTCGCGTAGAACACGACGGGATCGTTCCTTTATGTTTTATAAGTTGTGTTTTGATAACTTTTGAGTTTATGTTTTTCACATAAGTTATATATTATAAGTTAGTACGCATAAATTATTACTAGAAAAAATCTTCGAAATACATACAAGTGGGATCTAGTTTTATTCATCTTATCGCGTAGAACACACTGGTGCAGACGGAATTAAAAATAAATTTACCATTCAAAGGTTATAATAATTTAAAATAAATATTTTCTTTTTCTCTGCATGCGTCAGCGCTGACATCAGCCTACAGGGGATGAGGGTGTGTGGAATGGAGAACCCAAAAGATAATGAAGCACACTCGCGCCGTTCAAAATAGATAAAAGTGGAATTAGTTTTTTTTCTAAAAACAGAAATAAAAGTATGTCAGAAATAATTTAATCGCCAGGATCTATTTCAATGAACGTTCGCTATTTAGTCTGGTCGCTCCAACTATAAGGAACCGAGTTCCAAAAAAAAACTATCAGGAACCAGTTTTTCCTTTCCTGGCATTCTACATGGATTAGGGTTGCCGCCAATGGCAGCAATACTTTCCTAATCGAATGTGGACCTGACTGGTGGACCAAACTTGCATCCCAAATTGATCATGGGATTAGGCCGAGATCACCTCCCAGAGCCAGGACTGCGTGTCTTATTAGACGTCTGAAAATAGGTATTCAGCACGGGAACAGGTTCATATAGATGTGCGGATTATTTCGAGCTTTACTTTATTGAATCTTCTTTGTGGGTGTGAAAGCGCTGCTGCTATGCATGCATTTTAACTGCTGCTGCTGCTGCCCGCTGATTTTCTTCTTTGCGAAAAATTGGACTTGTTTGTTCTTTGAACTGAGAAAGTTTGACGCTGGGAGAGGTCATGAGCTAGTAGTTATGCAGATTAGGTGCCATGGAGGCTTGGATAGTCAGAAACCAATACAGTACAAAGCTTTTACCTGTCCTGTCCAATTAATCAATTAATGTGTTCATTGCAGATGGAGAAAAACTTTTGGTTAGTACAAATTGCATCAGGAACCTTTTAAGATTTTCAGCTTGCATTGCATGATGGCTGATGAACAATGTCAGTACTATCTAGTTGTTGCTACAGTACATAGTACCTACTTGAAGCGATAAACCAATGGAATGAGTCAGAGACCATCTTACGGAGTAGTTTACTTGTCATGTTGATGGACAAAAAGGCTCCACTAGAACAAGTTGGAGGACTCAAAGGTTTGCAAGTAGAGACCTCCTGATTCCTGTATTAATGAGAGTGATGCTATTTGCATAGTTGTATAACCTAAGTCTTATATTAATTATATACTTGTGGGATGACAACAAACACACAGCCTTTCAGGATTCGATCACACAACATCCTGACAACTCCAAAGATTATCCTTTTCTGATTTCAATAATTTCCACTAGAGTCTTTGGTTTAGTTGTACCTCTACATTTTCTCCAGATATAGGAGGATCCTGCATGATGTGCCCCATCATGTACAACAGATGGTCCGGACCTGCTAGCTAGTTGCAGCTAGCTAGTGTATCAAGCAAGTTGATGCAAGCATGACTCTGCAACATGATCCCTGGCCTTCTCCAATCAAAGTATAATATACAGTATATAATAGCTTATCGCGTCTGAGCTGAAGCAAGCAGAGCTGTCTAGTAATAATTAGAAGATTAATTGGCATGTGAGTGTAGTTAGGGCAATTCATCGATCCAACTTGAGTAACTTGTCGATGCTGGCAAAGTAGTACTGTGCTGTGTGCTGGCATTGCACTGCCAGCAATGTATATAGTTTTTTTATGGCACTAAACATGATTACAAAAGGGCTAGCTAGGAATAGGAAAATGAAACAGAAACACAAGTTCTTGCATGCCTTCGTTTTCCTGGCCTAAAACCTGATCACAAACGACAATAGAAATACGAAGTCCCAAGTTTCAGTTTTAAATGGTCAAGTTGGCCATGTTCGCCGGCCTACACTATTTGTCAACTGGCTAATTACTGATTAGGCCATGTGATGTTGGGAGATGAGCAGTTTAATTTACCAGTACAGGAAGCCAATCTAAGCAAAATTTGCATATATTCATTTTATATTCAGCATTTGGAATCGCTGTTGGTGACAATTTTTAACCAATCCTGTTCGGAACCGGTGCCAGCAAGTCTGAATTTTCAGTTTTTAAAAGATAGCCAAACTAAGAGCTCCATTATGCTGTTCCTAGAAGCTAACTATCACGTGGCTATTTATTTTTATTTTTTTGAAAAAAAGAAGGAAAGAGCGCTGCCCATTCGTTGAGGTATAGAAAACTCACGGGACAAATACAACCCTAACAGAGGGATTATTGCAAGGGCTTTAAATAAAAGGAGTAAAAACAGAGAGGCGCTTAAAAGAAACAACAGAAGACAAGCATAAAGAGCAGGATACAAATTTATCAGAGGTCTGTCTCGTAGGCAAATTTGTAGGTCCTCAAGTCGACCATAATTTGTTGGCAACCTGAGATTCCGTATATGATCCCTGGATCTCAATTTTCTTGCATCTCCTCTCTCTCTCTCTCTCTCTCTCTCTCTCTCTCTCTCTCTCTCTCTCTCTCTCTCTCTCTCTCTCTCTCTCTCTCTCTCTCTCTCTCTCACACACACACACACACACCAGAGCGGAGCATGCCACGTGGCTTCTGCATTATATTACGGTGGCTTCAACATGAGAATGATGTTACAGAGTTACAGGTGTCAAAATCAAAGTATATATAACTGAATCAAGAGATCATATATCTTTTACTAGTTTGAAAGTATAGCATATCATGACATGACGTGACGACAATTAAAGCGAAGTAATTGCATGATTAGTTAAAGCTGTCCTAAATAGTTTATTATTTGTTTGCTCCACCTGAGAAAGTGGCAGCGCTTGGATCACAGATTTGTTGGCTTTGCATGTGCACACACAGCCATATAATTTTGTATTGTTGTATAGCACTTGCACCTAGCTAGTACAATGCAAAAACATGGTATTTAAACAATTAGCATTGAGCATTGTATGGACCTGATTGGCAGGACTAAGACAAACAATGGACTCTTTTGATTTTCCTTTATGCTTTTCTTCAGATTTTCTTCGGATTAGACTCAGGAGGCAGTTGGCATGGAAGGTTTATCTCCTATTTGTACTCTTGATTTGAATTCCCTTTCTTGGGATTTGCTTCGATCTGTGTGTTGTCTAAAGCTTGCAGGTTCAGCATAAAAAACCGTACGCCATTATCACATGGATCTCCTAACTAAACAAATGGCGAGTGGCGACAGTGCAATATATTGGACGCAACTAATAAAGTTCAGAAATTCCACTCCGCCTCCAACAACAGATGTGTACACACATCTGTACAAAACTGTCACCATCGGAGGGAACCTACTGTAGCTCATAATTTGGTTCAACGAAGCTACATGTTACGTTCATGAACGAATTTCTTACAACTACGCTGTAAGTATCAATCTTAATTTGGAGCTGAGGGAGATAGAGATAGACTACTTCAAAGTTCAAACAAACGGTATTACGTTGGGACAGTTCTAGCTAAAAACGAGTAGTGTCGCTGTCGTCGCCAACCTACTGAATCTTTTTTTGATGAAAGTAGGGGCAAGCCCCTACTGAATCTTATGACAGGCTCTGTTGAGCTATATATATGCCGAAGACTTGTTTATACAGACTTGGTGCAGCATATACATCACATATTTTCTTAGCAAAAAGAAGATAATACGAGATCTTCGCGGATCAGCGCCGTGATGTCAAGAAAAGTAGACAGAGGAATAAATCGCGTTGGCCAAAAAAAATAGGAACGCGTGTGCAGATCCAACCATGCAATCGTGCAAAGAATTGCTAGCGCAAGTGGTTGCCTTTTGTGAGAAACGCAAGGAGCACGTGAACGCCTTCTTCAGAACAGAAGGGGTCCGTAATTCACACCACCGGAGCCTGTATAAAAGCATCACCGAGAGAGAAGTCTTCAAGCAGTGGGAACTGGGAACTGGGAGGGAGAGGGAATCAGAATTAACAGAAGGAAAAAAAAACAAGGTGTGTGTTCAGTTGTTCTGATCTCCGAAAAGGAGTTCTTTCAATATTTTTGGTTAGAAACCTCGCTGTTTATTTCTTCTGATTCGTAGTTTTGCTCTTCTATCTTCTTGTGCCCTCTTAGTGATTTGGAATTAAGATATATAAGATATATATATCTGGGCGATGGATGAACTCAACAAATGGCATTCACATCCGGTAAGACTGCTAAGAACTAGCACAAGGCCCACCTGAAAACTTGAATGCTTCGACTAATTCTTGGTTCTTGTCCCTTTCAGGACTACTCTGAGGAGGAGCTAGCATACATGTACAGGCAGCAGCAAGAAGAAGAGCACGCCGGGATGCAACAGCAACACCATTTTGCTGAGCAGCAGCAGTACTACACACCACCAGCAGCAATGGCGCCGCCTAGGTCCCCTAGCCCCTTCCTTGAGTTCCTTCCTCATCATCATCACCACAGCTCCAGCTTCCCGGGGTTTGGGGTCCCGGCATTACCACCCCGGCTGCCGTTCGGGCCGGTCAAGAATGAGCCAGGGCAGCCGTCATCGTCGTCGAGCAATCGCATCCTCTCCTTCGGCGGACAGCCTCCAAGCACGCTCAACTTCTCCTCAGGAGGAGATTGGCTGGAAGCCGGTGTTGAAGCGGTGCAGCAGATGCCGCCGGAGAGGCGGAGCCGGACGCACTGGAACACCCAGGAACATGTCATTGCCGAGCGCAAGCGGCGCGAGAAGATGCAGCAGCAGTTCGTGGCGCTGGCCACCATCGTCCCGGACCTCACCAAGGTACTGTGTATGCATATCTTGTTCTTGTCTGGTCGTTCTCTAATCCAAATAGGCTGTGGAGAGTGGATCTGTGAGTGGATTCTCCTGCTGTGCTTTCATGCTATACTACCTTGAATAGATATAGATTACGAAAGGATAATTTGATATAAATCGAAACTGAAGTCTCACACATGAGATGGAGATATATGCGGCTATACACCCATCGAATAATTTCTCTATGGATAGACCTAAAAGTCACCGGAACCTGGACGGTGCTGCATCCAACTCCAACGTCCATTGCTGCCCGCCCGCAGCCTGGATTTCGCCGCACTTTGTTTTGCGGGAGGTGCACGTGAACCGGACGGCCGGCGGCGGGCAGATACGCTGCACTGCCGTCAGTCACTCACACGCGAGGACGGGGCCTGTGTGTGTCTGGCTTGGCGCCCGGCCTTTGGCGGCGCAGAGTGCAGGGAGCCGGGAGCCCAGAGCCGGTGAGGTCACGGCAGTTCTGGATCCCATCCAATTAGGTTGAGTGTGGCGGACTGGCGGTCGTCTGCGAGACGAACAGGCCACTGGGTGTGCGGTGTGTGCCGGGCGCCGGCTCCCGGGGCTCGGCCCCCGATTGAGTTCATCCAGTCCAAAGCGTGATAGCTAACCTTTTGTTTTCGAGGGGTGTGAAGAAATTTTATTTTTATATACTGGAGTACACTCCAGTACGCTGTACGCCTCAATAAATCACGCAGTATATCAGTCCAAGAGCCTAGCTAGCCACATCTATTATTGAGAAAAATGCGCACTGCACTCCCCAGCAACACGTTGCACAATGTTCCATCTCACGCGCTGCAGTGAGAGATTTAGCGAACACGAACAGCGAGCTCGACAGTAGGTGGTAACAGTAAATGTTCTCTTTTCATTTCCTTTATATAGCTAGGGCTAAGAAACCGACCTAAGACTATTCCAAAAATGCCCTGTGACGGTGGGGGAATATCCTGACATATTCCTATATTACAGTCTACTGACCACAAGTCACTTAGATAAATTCACACTACGAGTTCATCACGCGCTCCTTGCCAGGGGCTCCAATTCGTTAAATGCTTGAATCCTTCGTTCGGCCGCGGAACCTTCGGCGTAGAGGTGACGAATATTCCTCGGCTTGGTCATGCCGAAGGTTCTTCGGCCCGGGTGCACCGAAGGCTCGTCGGCCCTGCTGCGTCCTCAGTCTTGCTTTCGCCCGTCCTTCATCGTGGGGAGATCCGAAGGTTCCTTTCTTCTCTTCTCGCGACCTCCGCCGTTGACTTAGTCCCTGCATTCACTCGGTATCACAAGAGATGCATTAACATTAGTCTTGTCCAGATCCTCCGCACTGCTGTGCTCGAAGGTTCCCCGGGCGAAGGTTCTGGCCGAAGGTGATCCTCTGGAGCAACCAGGCCGGGGAAGGCGACATTCAGCCCCCAACATCTCTCACCCAACCAGTTAGCTAGACTCACTTCCTTAATCAAAATATAGAACAATTAAATGTGTTTGGATCCATCGAGATTTTAAGAATACCGATAGAAAAAATAATCCCAAAATCCTAAAATCTCATTCAAACATTCTAGGAATCTAACCCACATGCACAAAATTTAAAAAACATCAGAGATCGTTTTTTATGCAGAATCCGGATTTTAGAATTACATCCAAAAACATGTCCTTAGTAGAGTTTCAAGCACATGTTGTTTTTTTTTAAAAAAAATTGTGGAGCTCTTGCTTTGCTTTCTCAAAACTACAAAACGGACTTTGTGTATCCAAACAATATGCCTTAAAGTTTGGCTACGCTACACGGCACTCATAATCCAATATTTAATACTACAGCAGATTTCGATTATGCTATTATATCTTTTTATCAACCAATATTTAATACAGTGTTGATAACGGCTTTTCTTTGAAGATCACATTTTTTATGGATTCATTTATGTGCTTACTTATATATATGATTTAATTTGGGGGATACATAATTTATATATATATGCATCTATAGCTCTTTGAGGGAAACGGACCTCTCAGGATAAAAAAGGTTTTCGTAAAGTACCAATTAATTGCACATGTGGCAAGTGACAATGAAGAAAATAGCTAGATAAACTAAAATATATGGTATTGGATTAATTAATCTTTTGAGGGAGATGATGTACCAAGTTAATATACTCCTCATAGAGAAGTTATCAGATTTTACTATGAATAAAAAACACTCATGTTGATACCAACAGTTTGACACAATACTTGAATAAAAAAGGAATAATGCGTCCAATAATATGCTCAGCGATGAGAAAATCAGGATTCAATGATTATGATAGCCTGTTCAAGTTGCGCCGCGCCCTCTGGGTTGTTTGTTCCTGTTGTGAATAACGGCAGATAAACGACGAAAAACATAAAATCAAATCACAGCGGAGACACAAGATTTAACGTGGAAAATCCCTCCAATGCAAAGGGAAAAAACCACGGGCGTCAGCCAGTAAACACTCCTCACTATTATCAAGAGTTAGGTTACAACGCCGTACGGCGGCTTACAAGATCGTAATATTTAGTGGAACCCTAATTTGGGTATATGTACCGTACTCCAAGGCTCTGGCGACGGGCCTCCGCTTCGCTCCATCAGAAGTCAAGCTTTATAATGTGTAACTGAATTTGGAACATATTCAACAGTTCTCAGTTAAGAAAAAAAAATAACTTCAATGCAAATAGCATAAATCATATATGTCATTATTTTTTTACTAAGTATTTAGCAATTTTATGAATTAGCACTGGATTGTAGGTGGCTTCACACTAGTCTATTTGCACGTGTTCAAGGTAAAGGAAAATTGACAACTGAGCCCTGGCTCAAAAAAATACGTGCACACCAATGTGAAATATGTGTTTTTTTGTCTGAAATTCGATAATACACCTACACCAAACTAATAAAATGCAGGTTCAGTATCCGTGCTCTAACAAGAATGAGACTGCCATAAAAAGCCTAAACTAAACAAACATTGTGTGAAAGTAGAGTAACTAATTAAATGTAAACCTTTGCCTATAGGACTAAGCTAGCTAGGAGTATACTGACCTCTTTATAGATTACTTAACTAAAACACTGAATTGTACATCTATCCATGGCCATCCAGAAATTGTCTCTAGACCTAAAAGGGTCGTGTTGCTTCAGTGAAGCAATGCCGAACTGCCGTTTCAGTGAGAAATGCCAGCAATTGAGGATCTGATCGAGGCTCAAGTGAATCATGATATTCATTAATTAAGCACTAACAAAGGATCTGAATTTATCAATGATCAGAAGGGCAGCGTGGTAGTTTGTTTGTTTTTCAGGGTATGTAGTAGTAATTTGTTGATAATGTGCATAAATATGAGAGGGTTTGATTTGGTATATAATATAGAGAAAAGCTTTGATAAGAGAGAACAAGCTGCTCTCCTTGTTTGAGATCAGAGAGTACTAATTTACTACAAGTTTGTTTGCTTTCAAATAGATCCCTTAATCAAGTAGTTCTGGTACTCCTAGATCTTATAGAACTACTCGGTAGGAATAACATCTCATGTTTGAACAACACGTAGCCCCCCGAAGTAGTGGTCCTATATAAATATGTGTTCTGATCATTCATCATTCTATGCGGTAGCAGTTTGAATTACATTGTTTGTTTGATCTGTTGCATATGTAGACACACATGCCAGACCACTAATTATTGCATACTAGTTCACCAACATGTTCTATATATATATACAGAGTCGAATCTTATAACATGGTATTTTTTTAGCTCAAACCATGAAAAAAGATATCATGCTACGATAGATAATATTAGTAACATCTTAAGTATGTATCTAAATATAAATTTAGGGGGGTTTAATTGGATCATGTTTTAGCATGATATAGGTGGGTAATTTTGATGCAAATCTATAAGTTAATTTATGTACATTGTTTTTGCAATAACAAAGTTGGGTAAATTTTTATAGAACAAAATACTCATATATCCAAATATTATTATTATCCATGGTGATAGAGTCAATTGCGTTGAGGAAGATCTTTCTGATTTTTATAAAAATGTTTAGGATTTATATTTTATAGCATGTCTAGTGTTAATATAGACTGTTAAATATTTCTGGTTAGTGACGTCTATGGTAGTTTCTTTATTTTCCTTGCTTCTAGTAGGTCCCATTCTTCCCACCTTTGTATCATCCAAGTATGTCTTCCGTTTGTTGGTTTTTGCGTTTCCCATGCTATTTTTATGGTTGTTGTGTTGCCTTTCTGGCCTCTTATATATTGCCACCATGCTTGTCATGCAATTACAAATAATATGCTCTTTCTCACTATTGGATCCTGATTGTTCCTTAAATGTAACACAAACTTGTTGCACCATAAGATTTACAAATCTTTCCTAGAGTTTGTTTTGCTTATTAATTGGAAGTTGGATATTGGATTGAAAAGGTGATTTTTTGCTAAAGCAAAATAAGCCACACACTTTGAGAATAGCAAATATTCAATCACTAGTAAAACTTATCTTGTATGAAATGGACGATGTTACGATGCCCATGAAGTTTTGAAACATGGACCATGGGCGGGGACTTGATGACTTGGTTCAAATTGTAACAAAACTTACTTAGGTATAATCAGTATGAGCAAACTATATATTTAAATTTAAAATATGATATTCACTGACAAGTATTAAATGACGTGAACTTTTCAGACAGATAAAATCTCTCTACTAGGGAGTACCATCGAGTACGTGAAACAGCTCGAGGAGAAGGTGAAGACCCTAGAGGGGCGAAGGGAAAGGAGAACATCCGATCCCACCATCCTCGAGACCAAGTGCCGCATATCAACTGATAGTGACGCCTCATGCTCCAACGACAGTGCCTTTGCTGCGGGTGGGTTCAGCCCGACGGTTGAGGCGAGCATACATGGCGACACCGTCTTGCTGAAAATATGCTGCTTGGAGAGAAGAGGAGTGCTGGTGATGATCATCTCCGAGCTTGAAAATCAGGGCCTCTCCATCATAAACACTAGTGTTTTACCATTCACAGACTCGTGCCTCAACATTACCATCACTGCAAAGGCAAGGCACTTTTGTCCCTCTCATGTTTAATTACCGTATGTGAGGTGCTTTTTTTTCTTTTGTGAATAATCACTCTGAGGTGTTGTTTAATTAGCTAGGAGTAGTTAGTATATGGTTATTCTTCAACCTTTTGGATGGTAAGCACTTAAAGTATCATAAGAGGTTGCTCGTAATTTTTTATGGCGTTCAAAAGTTTGACAATTAGTTTTGATTTTATGCAGATTGGAGTAGGATTTTCATCAACAGTTGAGCTCATAACGAACTTGACCGCAGCACTCAGAGGTTCTAGTACTTGAGAGTTGATACGAACGGTAGTAAAAATTGGAGTAGCGAGAGTGGAATGTAAATCACGTCTTCTTCTTCTTCTTCTTCTTATTTTGGCAAGGAAAATTGCGTCTTCTATTTGCGTTGCTCTGCTGAAAGTTATGGTTTTAATAGGTTTTCCCTTCTTTATAGGGTTTGAGGGTTAGGGGTAGAGGTGAGGGGATTATATACTGATGAAGCACGTTTGAAATGAAACACTTGTACAATCGATCCTCTCTCTATTTCTTTTTAGCATGCTTTGTGTACATTCTTTGATTTCTTTTAGTCCTTTCATCTCTCAAAAATATGAACAACAGAACAAGGTTGACATGATTCCTGGAGTACGTTCTTCAAAATCATGATACCTTACATGATCCAAAAACAACATATGCTGAAACTTTTTAGATAAAAAAATAACATTCCGGCCTCCAATAATTCACAAGTAAATGAGTATAGCCGTTTAGATATAGTTATACAAAGTAACAACACTCAAGTTCCTATCCTAATCTAATTTTGCCATCCAAATTTGTTGTAGAATTCTAACATCATGGCCTCCCATAAGCGACTGTCTTCCTCTAACAGCACACAATATATCTTGCACAAATTTGAAACTCGGCCTCCAAGAAGTTGGGGTTCCAAACCCACCTTGAAGATGGACCTCTAAGGCGACACCTGCAAGGAGGAAAACCAACGTCTCGAGTCACCAACGTCGCCCGCCTTAAAATCCAATGCAAGATTTTCAACTAGAGATAAGTGGACTGGAGAGCCGTACATGGAGTACTACCGGCTTAACAACCTTGTTTGTATTGCCATAAAAAAACAATCTTTACAGTTCAAAAAAAACAATCTTGATTATGTTCTGATCAGGGATACATAAACAAGTAAACAACCCATTAAAGGGTATGCTTCAGACTACACCGAGCTGTAAAATAGGGTCAGCATTCTCGATTCTATGGAGCCAGACCTATGAACACCCTTCGTCTCTAGTGAGTCAGGCCCGATTATTCTTCCCTTTTTTTTTGAGATTCAGGCCCAACTATTCATGGGGCCCAAGGGAAGCGTGGGCGGGGAAAAGGCCCACCAGCCTCCCGCAGGCCTACTACACCAGGGCCACTTACCGTTACCGGTCGGCGGCCCAATCACAGCATCCAGCTCCTCTCCGCCGCCTCCCGCTACTAAAGAGACTCTGGAAATATCAGCATTTCTTTGGTCGAAGCGAAGCACAGCTCAATCACGCGCAACCAACGAGGTCCAATCTCCCATCCCAATCCCGTGGCAGGCAGGGTTGAGAACTTGAGAGAATTCATCAGCTAGCCATCAGACAACGCGCGCGATGATCTTGGGACGTGGTCCACCTGGACCAAGGAATTAACTCCTGCCTCAAACCAAAGATTGCCAGACTGCCCGATGGTGGAAAATGACAAGAACACGAGACGGAGACGCTGACCTGAATTAACTACGTGATCGTGCGTGCACATACATAGATGGGACGAGCTTTGACCCACGACCCGGTGTTCTTCTCTGGATTAGCGACCGGAATTCTTAATGGATCCGTCGATGATCCCCTGGTAGGCATTGGTACCTGGGGGTCTGGGGTTTGGCCAGGCGACTGCGTACCAGCAGAAGCGTCCAAGTGAAGCTCACCGGGAGACAGGGAGGAAGACGCTCGAGACGACGGTGGTGGACTGCTGGTGGTGCAGCTGGATCGGAGCCTGGAGCCCTGCAGTTGTGGTTGTGGAGCCCTGCTCCTGAGTATCAAAGTATTCAAGTCGCGTTGACATCGACGAACGATTTCGATTCAACGCAAGGGATCGAGGAGCAGAGCAGGCCATTAATTGTGTGGTACAATGTAATTAATACGACATGATCATTCATTAGGTTTATTGCTCTACAGATAACAACGTCGTAAAATTAACGAGAGAGCAGGCGTCGACTACGTACCCCGAGTTGTCAAGATGTTGGTTTGCATACTACTATAGTACATTAGTACTACGTACAAGACAAATCAGCTACTACTCGATTGCTCAATCAGCAAAACGGACACTACTGCAGCTAGCACAGTGCCGGCAGAGGACCGTAGCATAATACGGCCAGGATCTTGCACTATGATACGGGCCGTATGTCGGCCCGGCCCCTACGCTACGACAACTACAAGGCTGGAAATGTGGCAAGATGAGCCTACTACTTTACTATAATCGCCAGGACCACGCATCGAACATCTAGAATCTAGACGTGCACGAGGCACCTCACAGGTCACAACAAACAAAGCACTGCTGCTGCTGCTAATCCGCGCATTTTACTCTAATCTACGGAGTGGACCGCTTGCCTCTGGCACTGCACGGAGTGGACCGTGTGCGGGGTAGAGTGGGCCGTCTGCGTTCAGAAATCAAGAATACGTACTCACACAGCTCGTCAGGCCACAGCACAGCAGCAGTCCCATGGCACTAGTCCAAAGCCACCAGCTTGAATAGCGTTTCTATATATGCACTCGCTGAAACGTTGGCGAGTGGTGACGGGAAACTAAAACAACAGAAGAAGGGGGCCCGCACCGCAAAGTGTTTATTAATCGCGGGCTAATGGTGGGCTACCGCCGCTTTGTTTAATGGAAAAAATATACTTTAGGTCCTTCAACTTTCGCGAAAGTCTGATTTTCATCCCTGAACTCTAAAACCGGACAAAATACATCCCTCAACTTTTAAACCGTGCACATTACATCCTTGACCTGGTTTTGAAAGCGGTTTTATCTTTATCTTTTTATTTAATTTAGCTGATTTTTTTTGAAAAAGCACAGTAAATCACATAAAAATTATAAAATAGAAAACTCAATTTTGTTGGACTTCAGATCAGTAGTTCCACACATTGAATATATAATATAGTATGTTCTAGTACAAATTTTTTTGATGCATCTTTAGATCTATGTTTTTCTGTAATTAATTAGACTAATTATAGCTACATTTTCTATGGTCTAATTGTGATGAAATTTATGCGGCGAGCTAATTATTCTATGTTTGAGTTATAGTAAAAATTTTATACTCATTGAATCATGTATTACTTAGTTATAGATTTATTTAGGTTTATGCTTGTTAAATTATAATAAATCTATAACTAAGTTATACATGATCTAATGAGTAAGAACTTTTTTACCATAGTTTAAACATATAATAATTAGTCTAAAATAAAAAATTCACCACAATTGGACCATACAAACTATAGCTATTATTCTAATTAATTATAAAAAAATAGTTCTAAAGCTACAATAAAAATTTTGTACTAAAGCATACTATATTATATGTTCACTATGTAGATCTACTTATCTGGAGTCCAACAAAATCAGATTGACTATTTTATGAATTTTATGTGATTTACTATAATTTTACAAATATTCAGCCAAAATAAATAAAAATGAAAAAGACAAAACTGCCTTCAAAACCACTCATAACCATGTCAGGGACGTAATATGCATGGTTTCAAAAAATGAGGGATGTATTTTACCCGGTTTTGAAGTTTAAGGATGAAAAATAGACTTTTGCGAAAGTTGAGGGACGTAAAGTGGACTTCTTCCTTGTTTAATCCGCTGGGAGCAGCAGCAGGCGCCCAAAGCGGCCGCCGCGTTGGGCCGCTCGATCGGGCCCGACCCAGCCCCACGCCGGGCACCGTGCGACACTGCAAGTCTGCCACGCATCATCATTTCCTTCTCCCCGGCCGCCACCCCGCGCGGGCTCCCTTCCATTCCATTCCATTCCTCCTCCCCCTGGCCTCCTCGTTCGCCCGCCGAGACGGGGTCGGCGGCCGTGTTCGCAGGCAGACAGGGACTCGCGGTCGCGGGGTTCGGGACCGCATCATGGCCGGCGCATCATGCCGGCGCCGGGCCGGGGGCCGATCGGTCCTTCCGCGCGTGTTTCCGCTGCCCCGGGTGGAAATGATTCAGGTGCCCGCTGCCACGCTGCGTTTGCGAGGAATCGTGGCTCCTCGTGGGTCCTCCTCCCCTCATGCGGAGTTTGCCGAATGCTTTGCTTGCTTGCTCGCGCGGTTTACGGACGCTTGCGCGGCACTTTAGCTTTGTTTTGTTCCTTGATTGATGTTTGCTGATATGACGGGCATTCTTGGATATGTTTGTGACTCACGTCGTCGTCTGAGAGGTAAATAAATAAAAATAAAGACGCCCTACCTGTCGTTAGAAGATGCGGTCACGGTAATTTCCATGTTTGTAGGTAATTCGGCGTACCAATTACTTACTGTACGTAGTATACAAGTGAGTAGTACTACTCTCCATGTGCACCCAGGCTCACGCTCTCCACGCTTACCGCACTGTTTACTTCCCCGAACTGGTACGAGTACAGCGGGCTCCGTTTCTTGCTCCCGATACGGTAAATGCAGTCCTGCCACTGCCACAAGTTTTGGTTGGGTCACTTTTCCATGAATGCGTGAGCTCATGCTCATCGTACATAGGCCCCATATGTCACTGATGGAGGCGGACTTGCCGTGGGCGAAGTGCATGGACCATAATTACTCCTCACGACATTAGTCTGTACTTCCATCAGCATAACAATCATCAAAAACTTTAGACATTCAACACCAAATGTAAAGCTCTGGGTACCGAAATTCACTTGTTCGGATCCGCAGGGCATCACATAAAAAGATTGTCAGTACTCCACTGTTTCTATCACATTAAAACCCTCGAACTATCTCAAAATGGAAGATGAGAACTTAGCTTTAAAACTTATTCGCTTATCTAAAAAGAAGTCAGAGCTGAATGTACTTGTCCTTGATTTGTTGTGAGAGAAAATTATTGTTAAGTAGCTGATAGATTCGGCAGATAACCTCAAATGAATAAGACCTTAAGCCTCATTCGAGAGGAACGGTGTCAGTTTCTACAGTATTAGTACTAGGGAGTCTTATTATACACTCTAGTAAAAAGTATCTTTTTCTAAAAAACAATTTGTAAGCTGATAAAATCAGAAAAACTAGCTTCATCGGTTCTAGGTAAAAAACCAGAGGTAAGAAAAATCCTTCTAAACAGACCCTAATCAGCAATCCCAGAGAAACTACTACTCAAAGCCTGTAGGTGGAGAACTCGAGAGCGTCTATGGCCTTGTTTAGATAAAAAAAATTAAATTTTGACACTGTAGCATTTTAGTTTTTATTTGTCAAATATTGTCCAATCATGACTTTGCATACTAGTCCATCCACGAAGGTGTTTTTTTTAATTAAGAAGTTAGCGCCTGTTTAGATGCACTCAAAAATCTAAAAGCTTATAAGGTTTTTCATCACATCGAATCTTACGGCAAATGCATAGAGCATTAAATATAAATAAAAAATAACTAATTATATAGTTTACCTGTAAAATCGCGAGACAAATCTTTTAAGCATAGCTAGTCCATGATTAAACAATATTTGTCAAATACAAACGAAAGTGCTACAGTGTCAAAATCCAAAAAAAAATTACATCTAAACAAGGCCTAAACAAGGAAGTGTAGATGTCACATGTACAAGTTTTGTCATACTAGCTACCACCCCACCATTACAACATGACTAGAGTATAATTTCAAATGTACCATACATACACTCCTTGTTATTCAAGCATAAGATGTTTAACACAATGATACGGTCTCAATACATCACTTTGACTTATTTTTTTTATAAGAACATACTACTTAGTTAAATTAACTAAGTTTAATAAATTCATCTCGTAGTTTTACTGACAAATTCTGTAATTTTTTTATTAGTATCCTAACACCTCACGAAACACCCTATATCAGGCGATACCTGATGTAACACCCTTAAACTTTGCGCCTGTTGAGGATTCTAAAATTGACCAAATTGTAAGTAAAAGAAATTTGACCAGTAAATTACATGAGGGGGTACTCCCAAATCTATGTTTGCGGTGCCCTTTTCTCTCTTTTATTCACATTAGAGCCCCTTTGAAATGCAGGAATGTTACCGAATAAGAGACGGCTGATGTAACGATGACACACTGCAAGTCTGCAAAAAACCTTGAGGCCATGGAAAAGGAGGCAAAGGAGCACAGTGCAAATCTATAAAAAAAAATCCCACGCTGTCAAACAAAACAACAACGGAAAGAAAACGAACGGAAAACAACACACTCTCTATAACCCACTACCCACGCTGTCCGCCTGCCTCGGACACCCACTCCACTCACCTCACCATCCATGGCGATGGCGCCCTCCACGGCCGCCGCCACCACCCTTCTCCTCCCCGTCTTCCTCCTCATCGCCACCGCAACTCACTGCACCGCAGCCGACTCATCCTCCTCCCCGGACGCGGCCGCCCTCCTCAACCTCTCTGCGGCGTTAGCGGACCCCTCGGGCTACCTCTCCACGCACTGGACTCCGGACACCGCGCTCTGCTCGTGGCCGCGCGTGTCCTGCGACGCCACCGACACGCGAGTCATCTCCCTCGACCTCTCCGGCCTCAACCTATCCGGCCCCATCCCGGCCGCCGCGCTCTCTTCCCTCCCGCACCTCCAGTCGCTCAACCTCTCCAACAACATCCTCAACTCCACCGCCTTCCCCGACGAGATCATCGCGTCGCTCAAGAGCCTTCGCGTTCTCGACCTCTACAATAACAACCTCACCGGTCCGCTGCCGGCAGCGCTCCCCAACCTCACCGACCTCGTCCACGTCCACCTCGGCGGCAATTTCTTCTCCGGCAGCATCCCAAGGTCCTACGGCCAGTGGAGCCGTATCCGGTACCTAGCCCTCTCCGGGAATGAGCTCACCGGCGAGATACCGGAGGAGCTCGGCAACCTGACAACATTGAGGGAGCTGTACCTCGGCTACTACAACAACTTCACCGGCGGGATACCACCCGAGCTCGGGAGGCTGCGGGCGCTCGTCCGCCTCGACATGGCGAACTGCGGCATCTCCAGGGAGATCCCGCCGGAGGTGGCCAACTTGACGTCGCTCGACACTCTGTTTCTTCAGATCAACGCTCTGTCTGGGAGGCTCCCAACGGAGATAGGCGCAATGGGGGCGCTCAAATCGCTCGACCTGTCGAACAACTTGTTCGTCGGGGAGATCCCAGCGAGCTTCGCGTCGCTCAAGAACTTGACCCTTCTGAACCTCTTCCGGAATCGCCTCGCCGGTGAGATTCCCGAGTTCATCGGTGACTTGCCGAACCTCGAGGTTCTGCAGCTGTGGGAGAACAACTTCACAGGCGGGATACCCACGAACCTCGGCGTGGCGGCGACCAGTCTGAAGATCGTCGACGTGAGCACGAACAAGCTCACAGGCGTTCTGCCATCCAAGCTGTGCGCCGGCGAGCGCCTGGAGACGTTCATCGCTTTGGGCAATTCGCTATTCGGCGACATTCCAGACGGGCTCGCCGGGTGCCCGTCGCTGACGAGGATTCGGCTGGGAGAGAATTTTCTCAACGGGACAATACCTGAAAAGCTGTTCACGTTGCCGAACCTGACGCAGGTAGAGCTGCACGACAATTTGCTCTCCGGTGAGCTCCGGCTGGACGGAGAGAAGGTGTCTCCGTCGATAGGAGAGCTGAGTCTGTTTAACAACCGACTGACCGGTCAGGTGCCTACCGGGATCGGTGGACTCTTGGGATTACAGAAGCTGCTGCTCGCCGGGAACAGGTTGTCCGGCGAGCTCCCGACGGAGGTCCGGAAGCTACAGCAGCTCTCGAAAGCGGACCTTTCTGGTAACCTGATCTCCGGAGCGGTGCCCGCGGCGATCGGCAGATGCCGTCTGCTCACCTTCCTCGATATCTCGAGCAACAAGCTGTCCGGTAGCATCCCGCCGGAGCTCGCCAGCCTCCGCATCCTCAACTACCTCAACGTTTCCCACAACGCGCTGGAAGGGGAGATTCCGCCTGCCATCGCCGGAATGCAGAGCCTGACAGCCGTGGACTTCTCATACAACAACCTCTCCGGCGAGGTCCCGTCCACCGGTCAGTTTGCCTACTTCAACGGCACATCCTTCGCCGGCAACGCTGGGCTCTGCGGGGCGTTCCTCTCCCCGTGCCGCTCCCACGGCGTCGCGACTTCGGGCTTTGGCTCCCTCTCTTCGACGTCCAAGCTCCTGCTCGTGCTCGGCCTCCTCGCGCTGTCCATCATCTTCGCGGCCGCGGCCGTGCTGAAGGCGCGGTCGCTGAAGCGGTCCGCCGAGGCGCGCGCGTGGCGGCTGACGGCGTTCCAGCGTCTGGACTTCGCCGTAGACGACGTGCTGGACTGCCTCAAGGAGGAGAACGTGATCGGCAAGGGCGGGTCCGGGATCGTGTACAAGGGCGCGATGCCTGGCGGCGCCGTGGTGGCCGTGAAGCGGCTGCCGGCCATCGGGCGCTCGGGCGCGGCGCACGACGACTACGGCTTCTCGGCGGAGATACAGACGCTGGGGCGCATCAGGCACCGCCACATCGTGCGGCTGCTGGGTTTCGCGGCCAACCGGGAGACGAACCTGCTGGTGTACGAGTACATGCCGAACGGCAGCCTCGGCGAGGTGCTCCACGGCAAGAAGGGCGGCCACCTGCAGTGGGCGACGCGGTTCAAGATCGCCGTGGAGGCGGCCAAGGGCCTCTGCTACCTGCACCACGACTGCTCGCCGCCGATCCTGCACCGCGACGTCAAGTCCAACAACATCCTCCTCGACGCCGACTTCGAGGCCCACGTCGCGGACTTCGGCCTCGCCAAGTTCCTCCGCGGCAACGCCGGTGGTTCGGAGTGCATGTCCGCTATCGCCGGCTCGTACGGCTACATTGCTCCTGGTACATTTTCTTCACAAATCACTATCCAGTTATTTTTCTGCTCCACTGTTTGTATACTCCTACTCAGCTCACTGTACAGACTTTTCCATGTCACTGTCCTGTGAAATCACTGCTGAAATCTTCCACACCATCTGAAAGTTTTTTACAATGTCCTGTTTTTGATACTTGTGTGAATTCACACACAGTGCCACCGTATCATGCACTTGTGTGACACTGTTTATATACTATACGGAGTAGTACGAACATGCTTAGACTGGTTCTGTTTGTCGTGTGGAAATTTTGAACAGAATGGGTTCCCGTATCATGCACTTATTGGTTTTTACTGTGTCCCACACACCAGACGCATCGTACATCCCCTGAAACATCTGATTGCTGCGTTTCGTCGCTTTGTCGTTTTAATGGATCATCATTGGGAATTGTTGGCTGTGATCTTATGTGGTCTCGCTTTCTATGTCCCCCCACAGAGTATGCCTACACGCTCAAGGTGGATGAGAAGAGCGACGTCTATAGCTTCGGCGTCGTGCTGCTAGAGCTCATTGCCGGTCGCAAGCCAGTCGGAGAGTTTGGGGACGGCGTGGACATCGTGCAGTGGGTGCGGATGGTGACCGGGTCGAGCAAGGAAGGCGTGATGAAGATTGCCGACCCCCGACTCTCGACGGTGCCTCTGTATGAACTAACCCATGTCTTCTATGTCGCCATGCTATGCGTCGCGGAGCAGAGCGTCGAGCGCCCCACGATGCGAGAGGTCGTGCAGATACTAGCCGACGTGCCCGGCTCGACATCCACGTCCATTGACGTGCCCCTTGTCATCGAGCCGAAGGAGAATGGGAGCCCGGGGGAGAAGAAGCAGGAGCAGCAGGAAGGGTCACACGACTCGCCGCCACAGCAGGATCTTCTTAGTATCTAGAAGTGCAGTTGCAAGAATTGATCGTACTGATAGTAGTACTTTGTAGCATCCTTGTTCGTTTCAGTGAAGCGTTGGAACGTGGCGGTATCTGTGTGTGTGTGTGTGGAAGAGGTGATTTGTGCATGTTCCCGTTAGCTAGATTGCCACTATTACGTTAAGTATGGTGAGTTGGTTGGGCCTTGTAATCTCTGTCCCATGTACAAATCAAATCAAGCTGTTTGAGCTTCCATTTGAGTTCTTAAATCTCTCAAGTTGCAGAAATGGTTTGGAATTGCTAGTTTTTTTTTTTTTTTTTGAAGAATCGTTCCTTTTGAAAACCCTACCGGAAATGGCTTCGAAATTGCTAGTTTTTTCGAAGAATCGTTCCCTTTGAAAACCCTACCAGAAATGGCTCCGTCCACTGGTCCTCCACAAAATGCTGCGCTATGCAGGGGTGACACCAACGGGCCAACAACGTCTCAGGTCAGAGCCCAGAGGATTACGAACTGGCATTGCTGAGCTCCTCCCGCTGTTGCTGCTGTCCCCTACAGGCTACAGGCCACAGGTTGAGCCCTGCCGCTGCTGGCTCTGTTCGGGGCTTCCGGCAACCGGCATGGAGACGGCAGGTCACAGGTGCACGTGAACGGTCAATTCCGCTCCGCTGTGCCCTTTTCTCATGTGGAGATCAATCCAGGTGGGTGTGGGTTCGCGCCATGCTGGCCGCTTCCAGTTTGAAACATGTCACTACTGCACTGTTGGGCAGGTTTGTTTAGTTCCAAAAAAATTTATAAAATAAATACTATAACAATTTCGTTTGTAATTAACAAATATTGTCTAATTATAAACTAACTAGACTCAAAAAATTTGTCCCCGTCGGGGTTCACGAGGCCGGGATGAAATGCATGCCCCCGTTCCCGCTCTCCACAGGACCTGACTCCGAAAGCCTATATACTTGCAAGGTCCAATAATTATGATATATAAGTAAAGTTGAAACTCTAATCTTTTACTTTGTCTCAAATGTAAATCTTTGTAAAATAGATTTGTTTGTATACTATTAATATAAATTCGTGAATATGTGAATAATTAACATCACATAAACACGTCCTACGGGGATTATTTCCCGCACAGGAACGGTGATAGAGAGAAAATCTCTCCCGTGACATTTGACCGGAACGTGGATAAGAGAAGTTTCTTCCCCGTAAAAACGAGAATGAGGAAGCACTCTTCAACGCGGAATTCGCTGTTAACATCTCCAGTCTCGTGGCTTCATGGTGTGAGTGATGACTGAAACACGTTGTTTAGGCGTTGTTTAGTTTCCACAAAATTTTGTAAAATTTTTCGCATTCCCCATCATATCAAATCTTTAGACGCATGCATGAAGTATTATATATAAACGAAAATAAAAACTAATTGTACAGTTTGGTCGGAATTGACGAGACGAATCTTTTGAGTCTAGTTAGTCTATAATTGGACAATATTTGTCAAATACAAACAAAAGTGCTACAGTGTCGATTTCTCAAAATTTTTCAAAACTAAACAAGGCTAATACCCCAAAACAAAAAAACTTTTCAAGATTTTCCGTCACATCAAATCTTGCGGCACCTGCATGAGACACTAAATATAGATGAAAATAAAAACTAATTACACAGTTTAACTGTAAATCACGAGATGAATCTTTTAAGCCTAGTTACTTCATGATTGAACAATAATTGTTACAAACAAACGAAAATGCTACCTTTCAAAAAAAAACCAAAAAAATTTGTCGGAGCTGCAGCTGCAACGCAGGCAGGTCGAGCAGGACTGCAGGCGCGACGACGTGAGTGCGCTGCCACTGTTTCTATCCTGCACGTGGTGGTGGTGAGAAGGACGCGGCGAGATTCGTGCGTGCAACCAGGTACCAGGCCAGCCGGCCAGGGTGTGTTCCCTCTTCCCTGTGGGTTGCTACTACTACTGGTCAGGTCATTTGTCACACAGGTCACACTCACACCATGGCTGTTTGCTGCAGCCTGCCGCGGCGAAGAATCTTCTGACCCGCCATGGTGATCTGAGCGGTTCTCGCGGCTCCGAAGACCGATCACAAGTTCATAATTGTCCTTTCATGCTGTAGAGAGTCTCTTTTGTGGTTCATTTCTTCGACAGCTTAATTTTCCACAAAATAATGTAATTATGAAAATCATATCGATCAAACTAGCTCAAATTTAACTTAGTTTATAGTAAATAATATTACCATTTATATCTTTAAATAATTTTATTATAAAAATATATATTATAATCAATCTAATAATATTTTTTTGTCTCACGAGTGTCGGTATTTTCTTTATATAATTTTAATTAAAATTTAAACTATTTGATTATTCCTTTTATAAATGGAGGTAGTAGTACATATGAATAGTCAGGTATTCGAGAGTAATGATCTCCCTTACGCCAAAATGTAAGTTAGTGGGACCCTTTGCAATCCCTTCCACCAATAATAATGTATTCTTTCGATTTGGACAGTTCCATTTACGGTTGCCATTGAGTGGTTGAGCAAGTGAGCAACCGGATATATGTATGGTCCCGTCCACGAGACCACAACAGCTCTTGCTCAGAGAGAGAGAGAGAGAGAGAGAGAGAGACCACAACAGCTCAACAATTCGATGACACCAACGCCTGAGACAACAATAACAACGACACTTCTGGTTGTACCAAATACTGCCTTTGCTCAGGCCACTATCAGATCAACTTCAGTTGCGAAGAGAATGGCCCTGGAATTTGGGAGTACATACAGATATTTGTCGAGCATCTGCACTCATCTTGGTACTAGCATCTTTTTTATACGCCTCCTATGCTTCATTCAACCGCTTGAAAACTGATAACGGTTTCAATCGGCACATATCAAGTTTCACTTTGTCTTGGTCGACCAAAAAAAGTGTCTAAAATTAAACTAAAATAGCATCGTCACATCCCGTTTTAATTTAGGTTGAGAAATAAACTAAGATGGCAGCAACTGTTGACACCATTTTTGGGCACGTGTCCAGGATGGCAGGACAGGGTGGCAGTACGATGCGGGTTGCTGGTAAGGATGGTTGCCGATGAGGGAAAGGTTGAATGTGACTAAGTCCTCAGACAGTAATATGGTGCCGATGACCAAGTAAAAGGGTCTGCCGATGACTATGGCAAGGGGATTGCCGATGACGCGAAGGAGGAGTCCGGAAGCTGCCAGTTGTCATGTGGAGGAGTTTCGGTTTGTCACGAAGGATGGTTTTATTATTTCCTTATGTTATTCGTATCGTTTTGTATACGGGTTCCGTGTGATTTGGAATTCGAATTCTAATCGTGTCTGGTCGTAGCTCTTTGAGCAGGGTATAAATATAAGCCCTAAGACCTTGTAATCAGAATATCTATCAATCAATCAAACATACGTTTTTTACTCATATTCCAGCATTTACTTTTCGACGACTTCGTCATACGTTTTCTTTTTGTTACGAGTTCTTAGGAATTCGTCGACTCAAGCTCGGCGTATCCTCAAGTTCCGCGTGAGTACCTCTTAGCCGTGACATCCGGGCGTATCGCTGTTGTCAGGACTAAAGTATTCGAGTTATTACCTTTGCCGATAGTAAGGTCAAATCGGCTGGCACGCCTTAACGTTTGGATCGGGTATTAGCCCTTTGTGTTTGCAGACTAGTTTTTGCATCAACACATCTTCTGGCACGCCCAGTGGGACCGATTCAAGATCAAGATCAACATGTCGATCTCTGACCTCGATCAAGACAACGTCATCCCCGTGACGGAAGCTAACCTCAAGGATGAGCAGAAGCAAGCTATTGCCCAAGCCATGGAAGAGTTCAAGCAGCAGTGCCTGAAGTCTTTCAGCATAAACAGGAGCGGCGAAGTGGTCCAGAAAGATGCACTGCCGGCACCACGGCAGGTCACCTTTGACGCTAATCCTGGCAAGCTTCAAGACATGGTTGACAATGCCATCAATCGAGCGCTGATCAACCAAGCTGGTGTACTGTCTAATACGGTTTTCAACGCCGTGGCAAGAACCTTCAAGGAAGGACAAATCCCGCCGGATTATGTGGGCCCTTCCCATCATCAACCCACGGCACCAGAGGTCACGGCTCCATCGGCTGCCTTGACGAGTGCAAGTGCACAGTCTGCCGTCCCTCCAAGTACATTGGGGACTACTGGTGCACTATCTATGCCGATGGTAACCAACCCACAAATTTCAGTTGGGCAGCATAAACTGACAACAGATATGTTGGCATCGGCAATGTCGGGGTTAACTCTTCCTCCTAACTGGTGGGGTTATGGTATGCCTCCAGAGTTGACGCCGGGAACATCGCACATAACTGACATGAGGGGCAAAACTCCTATGACATCGGTACCTTCCAATGTGCCGGTGAACCAGAGTCCTCGGTATACCACAACTACTACTGCAAGGCCTCACACCGGAAATCCTCAAGATCCAATGTTCCAGATGCCTAACGCATCGGCAGAATCAATGCTGGTGCAACAGAGGCCTATGGCCCAGTCAGGGTATGTCAATTCAACGACGGTACCCAATTACCAATCATCGGCAGCACCTATGCCGATGAACACTAATAATGGATGGCTTGGACAGCAAGCCTTTCCACAGTCGCCCCAGCAGGGTTATCAGACTACAGGGTTCCAGCAAGGGCAGGTTTATCCCGGGTTCCAAGGTCAGGGAATTCCCAACCAGCCAATAAATTTTGGACAGCAACTCGGAGGACAGCCAATCGGTGGACAGCAGTTTGGTAGTCCGCAGATTGGAGGACAGGTGACCAATACGATGTTCCATACAGGTCACGTCCCGAACAGACACGTGGAGGTTCGCCACCAAATGCCAGATCCGCAGCCGCCTCATCGGCAAGATGCTGATGCGTATTGGGCCGATAAGATTGCCGAAGTAATGAGGGAACAATTTGGGATAAAACCCAAAGTCAACACTTATTCTTATCGGACACCGTATCCTCCAGCGTATGATTTGATCCCGCTTCCACATCGGTACAAAGTACCGGATTTTACAAAGTTTTCCGGACAGGACGACACGTCAACCATGGAGCATGTCAACAGGTTCATTATTCAATGTGGAGAGGCTGGTAACAGGGACGAATTGAGGGTTCGCCTATTTTCATCATCATTGTCTGGATCGGCCTTTACTTGGTTCATATCATTGCCTCCCAATTCAGTAATTACTTGGGCCGATCTAGAGAAGCAATTCCACAGATACTTCTTCTCGGGGGTTCATGAGAAGAAGATCACCGACTTGGTCAAGTTGAGGCAACGTAATGATGAGTCGGTTGAGGGATTTGTGCAGAGGATACGAGAGGTCAAAAATAAATGCTATAGCCTGGTTCTGGATGATCGGCAGCTAGCCGATTTGGCTTTCCAGGGTTTGTTGCCACACATCAGGGATAAATATGCTTCTCAGGAGTTTGAAAGTTTAAGTCACTTGGTGCAGAGGATATCTGATCAAGACATCAAGCCTTTCGAGCCTAAGAGGGCATGGAATAAGAAAGTCTCATTTGTTGATGAAGCAACAAGCTCAGATTCCGATGAAGAACCAGTAATCGGTTTGGCAGAATGGGTAAAAAACAAGAAGCCGATGTCTTGTCCTTTTGGGCAGAAGGAACCAGAGAAGTTTGCATTTGACACCGCCAAGGCCGATAGGATATTTGACTTTCTACTTCAGGAAGGTCAAATCAAATTGTCACCTAACCACGTGATCCCGTCGGCAGAAGAGTTGAAGAGGATGAGGTATTGCAAGTGGCATAATGCAACTTCACATGATACCAATGAGTGCAAAGTATTCAGACAACAGCTGCAATCGGCCATAGAGTCAGGGAGAATCAAGTTTGATAGTTCCAAAGCCCAGAAGCCGATGAAGATAGACCAACATCCTTTCCTGACGAACATGTTGGATGCTAAGGGGAAGGCTAAGGTCTTAACGTCGGAGACAGCTGAGAAGAGTGCATCGGTAGATCCTCAGCATCAAGTTACTACCGCCGATGCAAGAAGTAAGGGCTTGGTCCAGGAAGGAGCTAGCTCAGGAAGAATTCCTCGATCTGGTATTGTCATAACTCATAGAAGGCCTCGAGAGAGATGGCAACAACGGGAAGATCGGTACCGGCGCCAGCAGGAAGATTATCAACGGGAAGAAGAGAGACGCCGACAGGAGTGGAATCGGCACAGGGATCATTGGAATTGCCCATTCTTCATCCATTGTTGGGAGGAAAATATCAAGCTTCCTACTGTCAGAGACTGCCCTGAATGCAACGGTTATGATCGGTATGACAGGAACGATCGGCGTTATCATGATGATGAACGACGATTTAATGGGCCGATCAGAGGAAGGGCGTCAGTTCATGATCGGCTGGGGGGCAGGCTTAGCGTTCACGATCGGCTCGGTGACCGTGTCCAGTATTTTCCCAGGAACCAAGAGGAGCTTGAAAGAATGGCTGATGCGCGGGTTCCCGATGAATTCATATTTTGCAGGGATACTAACACGCATCGCATGGAGTCAAGAGAAAACCAACGCCCGACGGCAAGACAAAGGCCACTTCCTCCATGGTGCCCTCAAGGATTAACCAAGACACAGAAAAGGAGATTGCAACGTGAAAGGCAGGAAGAGCTAAATAAAGGAGAGAACTCTGGGAGTCGGCAGCCGTCAGACGCTAAGAAAGAAGGTCCATCGGCAGGCGTCAACATGGTATTCATGTTGCCGATGGAGTTTCTTGCACCGGCCAGTGACGATGAGTTGGGATTTTCTGATCAGATAGCTCAGTTGGCTCTGGATCCAATGACGGCTATCTTTGAGAAACCTGCCGATAACGAGAGGCAGCATCTTAAAGCTTTGTTCCTCAAAGGAAGGGTTGATGGGCAGCCAATGACTAAGATCCTAGTTGATGGTGGGGCTGCTATTAATATTATGCCATATGCAGTATATCGGAAGCTTGGGAAAGGGGATCAAGATTTGACCAAGACCGATATGATGCTCAAAGACTTCGAGGGAAACGTGTCTCCGGTCAAGGGGGCGATATGTGCGGAGTTGACCATCGGCAGCAAAACCTTGCCGACGACCTTTTTCGTGATCAGCGGAAAAGGTGCCTACAATTTATTATTGGGGAGAGATTGGATTCATGCCAATTGTTGTGTCCCATCTACAATGCATCAGTGCTTGGTTCAGTGGGTAGGTGACAAGATTGAGATCGTCCCAGGGGATTCTTCTTATGTTATCGCATAGGCAGAAGCGGATACTTATGAAAAAACTAGGTGCATTTCAGGAGAAGTTTGGGAGAAAGATTTTCTCAAAGTTGCCGATTATGAGATTCCACCGATCCAAGCAGTCGGTTCTGACGATGGTTTTTAATGGATAGATTCGCCGATGATGGAAAATTAGGCCAGGGATTCACATCGGCCGATGATTTGGTAGAAGTAGATATAGGTAGTGGTGATAGGCCTAGGCCTACTTTTATTAGCGCTAAACTAGATCCTGAGTGTAAACGGCAATTAACTAGTTTGTTAAAGGAATATAAAGATTGCTTTGCTTGGGATTATACAGAGATGCCTGGTTTAGACCGATCAATTGTTGAACATCGGTTACCCATTAAGTCTGGATTTCGGCCACATCAGCAACCAGCCCGCCGATGTAATCCTAACATTCTACCTGATATTAAGGCCGAAATCACTAAACTTATTGAAGCTAAGTTTATTCGGCAGTGTCGGTATGCTGAATGGATTTCCAATGTCGTCCCGGTTTACAAGAAGAACGGGAAGCTTCGGGTGTGCATTGATTTCAGGAATCTCAATAAAGCTACGCCGATGGATGGATATCCAATGCCTGTCGCCGATCTACTGGTTGATGCTGCGGCTGGCCATCGGGTCATCAGCTTCATGGATGGTAATGCGGGTTACAATCAAATATTCATGGCAGAAGAGGATATTCCAAAAACCGCATTCAGGTGTCCTGGTCATGTTGGACTATTTGAATGGATAGTCATGACTTTTGGGTTAAGGAATGCCGGTGCTACTTATCAAAGGGCTATGAATTTTATATTTCATGAGTTCATCGGCAAGATCGTAGAAATTTATATTGATGATGTGGTGGTCAAGTCTGGAGATTTCTCAAAGCATCTTGCCGATTTACGAAGAGTGTTGGAGTGCACAAGGAAGCATGGATTGAAGATGAATCCCAACAAGTGTGCATTTGGTGTATCGGCAGGGCAGTTTCTTGGTTTCATAGTACATCAGAGGGGTATTGAAATTAGTCGAAGATCTATCGATGCTATCAATAAAATAGTGGCCCCTACCAATAAAACCGAGCTCCAATCTTTGATCGGCAAAGTGAATTTTATCAGAAGATTTATATCAAATTTATCTGGGAGAATTCGTGCTTTCAGTCCTCTTCTTAAATTGAAAGCCGATCAGGAGTTTGTTTGGGGAAAAGAACAGCAGTTGGCTCTAGATGAAATCAAAAGGTATCTAGTAAACCCTCCAGTTTTAGTTCCACCTCAACAAGGGAAACCCTTCAAATTATATTTATCTACCGATGGATCGGTTATCGGTTCAGCTTTGGTTCAAGAATTTGAAGGGAAAGAGAGGGTAATTTATTATTTGAGTAGGAGGTTAATTGATGCTGAAACGAGGTATTCGGCCATTGAGAAGCTGTGCTTATGCTTATATTTTTCATGTATCAAGCTAAGACATTACCTGTTGTCGGCCGAATGTGCTGTTGTTTGCAAAGATGACGTGGTCCGATACATGCTATCTATGCCGATTATGAGTGGTAGGATCGGTAAATGGATTTTGGCGCTGTCGGAGTTCGATTTGCGTTACGAGTCGGCTAAGGCAGTCAAAGGGCAGGTTATGGCCGATTTTGTGACTCAGCATTGCGGTCTAGTGGAAACCTTGGAAATTGCACCCTGGACGCTCTTCTTTGATGGATCTACCTGTGACCGGGGAGCAGGAATCGGCATTGTATTAGTTTCTCCTAAGGGGAGGAAGTATGAATTTTCCTTGCCGATTGTTGCTACATCAACAAATAATCAGGCTGAGTATCAAGCTCTGATCAGGGGATTGGAGTTGTTAAGAGAAGTTCGTGCTGATGCTGTTGAAGTATTCGGAGATTCCATGTTGGTTATAAATCAATTGGCCGGAAGCTATGAATGCCGGAGTGAAGTTCTCATAACCTATTTCGAGAGAAGTATACAACTGTTAAAGGAATTCAAGAACTTCCGATTGGAGCATATTCCCCGATTGCATAATGAAGACGCTAATCGGTTAGCCCAGCATGCCTCGGGATATCAGCCAATGATTAATGCGACATCGGTAGTCAGTGCCGGTGATTGGAGGGGAGAAATTATTGATTATCTAAAAGATCCATCCAAAAAAGTTGAAAGACGGGTTCGATTTCAAGCAACCAAGTATGTGATCCTTGAAAATGAATTGTATTATCGAACTATCGACGGAATTCTTCTCCGATGCTTGGGTGATGATGAAGCCAGAAGTTTGATGGGAGAAATCCATGAAGGAGTGTGTGGAGCGCATCAGTCAGCTTTTAAGATGAAGTGGATGATTCGAAGGAATGGATATTTTTGGCCAACCATACTTGAAGATTGTTTTAAATATTTCAAGGGATGTCAAGGTTGTCAAAAGTTCGGTAATATCCAGAGAGCACCCGCATCGGCTATGAATCCTATAATAAAACCTTGGCCGTTCCGGGGGTGGGCCATCGATCTGATCGGCCAGATTTATCCACCATCTAGCAAAGGGCATAAATTCATTCTAGTTGCCACTGACTATTTCACCAAGTGGGTCGAAGCTATTCCTTTGAAGAAAGTCACATCGGCCAATATGATTGATTTTGTGAAGGAGCATATTATTTACCGATTTGGGATTCCCCAAACGATTACTACCGATCAGGGCACCATGTTCACGTCGGGGGAGTTCGATGAATTCGCAATCGGTATGGGAATTAAAGTGTTGAATTCTTCTCCTTACTATGCTCAAGCCAATGGGCAGGCCGAAGCGTCTAACAAGGGAATTATCAAGCTTATTAAACGAAAGATTGAAGAAAATCCTAGGCGGTGGCATACATTGTTGAATGAAGCACTGTGGTCTTATCGGATGGCTTGTCATGGATCAACCAAGGTGTCACCTTATCAATTGGTGTATGGACATGATGCAGTTTTGCCTTGGGAGATTAAGGCTGGATCTAGGCGATTATCTTTTCAAGATCAATTGGCTGCCGATGATTATGCCACTTTAATGACCGATGAGTTAGATGATTTAGCAGGGCATCGGTTAAAGGCTTTAATGAGTATAGAAGAAAATAAGAAGAGAGTTGCCAGATGGTATGATAAAAAAGTGAAGGCCAAGGAGTTTGCCGATGGGGATTTGGTATGGAAGTTGATTTTGCCAGTCGGGACTAAAAGTTCAAAGTTTGGGAAGTGGTCTCCTAATTGGGAAGGTCCTTATCGGATAAAACGCTCAGCTCCTGGTAATGCCTATATTCTAGAAACTCTCGAAGGAGTTGAATTTCCCAGAGCGTTAAATGGTAAATATTTGAAGAAGTACTACCCCAGCATATGGATCGATGCATAAAAGGTTAAGTGCCGATAACACTCCTATCGGCTGAATTTAAATGTTCAAGGGCAGACTTAATGTTTCAAAAGATGCCGATAACAGTCTTATCGGCTAGACTAAAAGCTAAAAGCGGGGAAACAAAGGTGTGTCGCCGATGAAAGCTTCAGATGTTCAGCAGCGCTTGGATTGCGGATATGGCGCGCAGCCGAATCTGGTTGGCTGCCTCTATCTCTTTGATATCGTCATCGGCAGAACCTTCAATCGGCTTCAGCTTCCTCTTCAGTTGCAGCGCTTTACGACCATGGACGTTTCGTTCCTGTTCAAGATGCTTGATGGTCTCCAGCAGTTGACTATCTTCTTGCTGGGCTTGGGACAGGGCGTCTTCTACTTGCTTGAGTTCAGCCAGCAGAGCTTCTCTTTTTGCCGATAGATCAGACATTTTCTGCTTCAGTGCATCACCTGAGGACTTTAAGATGCCGATGTTCTTATGTTTCTCATCGGCTAAGAGTTTTTCTTTCATCATCTCCTCAGAGAGCTGGATTTGAGCAGCTCTGTCGGCAAGGCGTCGAGTAGCTCTCTGGTACTGTAGCTGGCGGCTTTCTAGATGTGCAGCGTGGAAGAGTGCTTCTTCGGCATCGGCAGGAATTTGGCCTCTAAGAGTCTTGAACAGGGCCTTGGCTGGGTCAGAATCGTCGACCAGTTGAGTTGTGTCTTGATGAAGTATGGCCGATAGCTCCTCCAGCCTAGCTCTGGTTTCTGCCGATACAATTCCAACTGCCCGAGAGGAGCTTGCTTCCCCGCCCTCTTCTTCGAAGATATCAATAGCGAAGGAGAACAAGCTGTCGGGAGAATCTTGTTCCTGAAAATGAAAATGAAATAGGTCAATTTTATGGTCAAAACTTCGGCAGATGATACCGATGGAAAAGTGGATGACTTACTTGCTTCAAGGCGATTTCCTGCCGTTGACTCAGAGAGGCCGATGGAGCTGCAGGTTGATCGGCAAATGTTGCCGATAGAACGATATCGCCTGAAAGAAGACAGGAAGGATTATAAGAATAAATGAAAATAAGTTTATCGGTAGGAGTATTGTTGGGATATGTTACCCGGAAGAGGAACAACAGTTGTTTGAATTGAGGAAACCGCCGATGATATAACTGGACCTGCCGGGCCAGTTGTTTGTTCACCTACGTCAGCTGACGTACCTGTCGTTTGAGGTTCTTCTTGCTGAGGTTCTTCCATCTGTGGTGCTTCCTGTATTGATTGAGGAGATGGTGCTTGCTGTGCCTGGACTTCTGGAGGAGAAGGGGAAGATTCCACCGGGATTGGAGACACCGGAGGAGGAGGAGGAGTTGCCACTTTCTGACGCTTTGTTCCAGTCTTAGCACCTTGGACGCCTTTCAAGGCAACCTTGGCGTTTGGCTTTTGCCGATGCACCAGTTTGCTGCAACAACGATAAAGAGTTTATGAGCACAGATAACCGATATAAAGATAGTCAGCATAAATAAAAAAGGGTTTTAACAGATTGCCTTGAAAGCTTGCGCCAGAGTGGAAGCAGTTACCGTTGGTGATGTCTGAGTTTTCCTGGTGGTAACTTTCTTGAGACGCGCACCCCGGTGCACGATGGAAGCCAGAGTGGGAGCATTGTGGCCGATTGAGGAGATCGGGCCTGATGGGAATAAGTCGATCGGCTTGCCACTCCTGCTAACCGATGGGGGGGTGTTGTCAATCTGCAAAAAGAATACAGGGGTAAGTTACCGATGGGAATAGTATTGGAAAATGAGACATTGGTTTAAAATACTTACAGTGTCGTCAGGGACTTCGTATTCGGGGTCGATCATGCCGCGGTATGAGAGGGCCGATCTGCAGAGTAGATTCTCCTTCCATTCTGCCCACCATAGCTTGTATGCTTGAGTGATAAAGGCAGCTGGAACCCATTCTGACAGATCTACATCTGTATCGGCATTTGGTGGTAGCTGGGCTACTCGAGTCCACTCGAGGAGGTTAGCGATGGGTTCTCTGGGCTTTATTACATCGGCATAAGGAAGTGCGATCGGCAATTGGCCGAAAGCTAGCTGGCGAGCTAATGCCGATGGATTATAAAATTCATAGGTTTGGGGAGAGGTTTTCGTGCTGCCGAAGAAGTTCACTGGTATGGCTCTGGGAGTCACGATTGCCATCATCACCTCATTGTCCCTATCAAGAGCTTCGTCGAACGGATTGAAGGTCAGAGGGAGCATGCTATCTGGGTCGTCATAAGCCAGCCATGGTCGTTCATCTCTGGCCAGACCCTCATACAGCGTTTCGAAGAATCGGCCGATCTGATCCGGAATGTTCCCTGAACCGGGTAAAACTATAACAGCTTCGCCAAAGTTCAGGGGGGCACGTGTTGCCGATTCCTCTTCACCCAACACATGGTTCTCGGCTATATCTCTTGGGAAGTGCTGAGAGAACAAGTTGAGATCGAGGCGCTTGTGCAGGTGCAGATTGAGCCACATATTAATAAACCACCAAGGACCTCCCAAGTTGCCGATAGGTTGGCCGAGCAGGAGTTTCTGGACTACCTGATGAAGAAGGTGATAAACAGCGCCAAGCAAATAACGGCCGAGAGGAAATTGACCACCGCTAGCCAGTCTTTCTGCTGCCGATAGATAGACAGAAGTCGGTCCTGCCGATCGACCACAGAATACAAACTTGTCTAGCCACATGTTCAGAAAAGTGGTTTGTTCCTTTATGGTGACAGGCCCTCTCCCGCGGTACTTCTGGATGTACCCTGACCAGCCGCCGATAGCGCGAGTCTCCACTTTGGCACTAGGGGCGGTATCAAAAAAGTGGGTGCTATCGGCAGAAGATATGTCTAACCCAGTAAGCATGGCTACATCGGCAAGGGTAGGAGAAGCAGGGCCGTGGCCAAAAACAAAAGCGTTGAGAGTGTCTGACCAAAAGTAAGATGCGGCTATCAGCAATGACTCGTTCCTGTGCATATCGGCAATGGACAGCCTAATGCATTGAGCTAATTTCCTCTCACCCCATTGAACTTCATAAGAGTTGCTGACCCTCAAGAACCAGTCTTTCCACCCTACAGTAGGGCTAGGCCAAGAGCGAAAGGTGTCCTTCCATAGATCTAGAGCAAAGTTTTCAGCTCTAAAGGGAATCCTATTGGTTTCTGCGTTGATAAGGTCGGTTGGATCTGGATCCCCTAGAGGGCCGAGGCATTGAAGATGTGGTTGATCGGTAGGAATGACAATTTTGTTGGATAACTCCTGGTGTTTTGGGGAATAAAGATACAAAGAAAAAGGAGAAGGAAAATATTCGGTAAGGTAAATCGCAGATGAACAGGAATGCAGGAAAAAGGTACAGCAGATGAGATGGAAGTCTGACCTCAGGGACGACGAAGCCAACGGCCATCTTGTCGTGAAGGGGACGCTGGAAGACGCCGGAGTTGATGAAGAAGAATGCTTGTCGGAGATCTTGAGGATTGAGAATGGCGCCGCCGCTGGAAAAGTGAAGTTGGATGGCAGAATGATGTAATGGGGGAGGAGTACCCAAGAAGGAACTATTTATAGGGCAAGATGGACAAGGGCAAATCTGACTTATTTCTTTGCCGCATCCGAGAAACCCGAGGGTACTCAAGTGGATATGGTAACTGTTCGCACGATAATCCAGAGATTGTGCAGGTGATTTGACAGGAAGCGGTCATTATCTAAAGATATTTTACTGTGCGCGATCTCCTGGTCGGTCCATCGGTGATATTCTATAACGGTCGTCCTGCCGATGGGCGGATAGAGGGGAAGTAACCGTTTTTACGAATATCCTGGGCAGAGCATCGGCAGATCTTTGTAACGGTATTGTTGCCGATGTACGACTAAGAGAGATGCCCGTTTGGGAAGTTGTGGATTTCGAGGGATCTGCGGAGGATTAGGATCAGAGTTGCCCAGATTGAGGTTGTCGGTTACCAGATTAGGAGCATTAATTGCGAAGAAGACATCATTACTGCAGAGAATTTCGGAGCATTAATAGTTTTATACTCCGAAACTGGGGGGCATGTGTTGACACCATTTTTGGGCACGTGTCCAGGATGGCAGGACAGGGTGGCAGTACGATGCGGGTTGCTGGTAAGGATGGTTGCCGATGAGGGAAAGGTTGAATGTGACTAAGTCCTCAGACAGTAATATGGTGCTGATGACCAAGTAAAAGGGTCTGCCGATGACTATGGCAAGGGGATTGCCGATGACGCGAAGGAGGAGTCCGGAAGCTGCCAGTTGTCATGTGGAGGAGTTTCGGTTTGTCACGAAGGATGGTTTTATTATTTTCTTATGTTATTTGTATCGTTTTGTATACGGGTTCCGTGTGATTTGGAATTCGAATTCTAATCGTGTCTGGTCGTAGCTCTTTGAGCAGGGTATAAATATAAGCCCTAAGACCTTGTAATCAGAATATCTATCAATCAATCAAACATACGTTTTTTACTCATATTCCAGCATTTACTTTTCGACGACTTCGTCATACGTTTTCTTTTTGTTACGAGTTCTTAGGAATTCGTCGACTCAAGCTCGGCGTATCCTCAAGTTCCGCGTGAGTACCTCTTAGCCGTGACATCCGGGCGTATCGCTGTTGTCAGGACTAAAGTATTCGAGTTATTACCTTTGCCGATAGTAAGGTCAAATCGGCTGGCACGCCTTAACGTTTGGATCGGGTATTAGCCCTTTGTGTTTGCAGACTAGTTTTTGCATCAACAGCAACTGTAATTATTAGTTGTCACATGAAAGGCCCTAAAAAGAAATCTCTAGTTTGTTCGCTTGACTAAAAAACATTGCTGAGTAGACAAGTTGAAGTCAACAGGCTCAATGACTCAAACAACGGAAATCATACAATAAATCCTGTACTCCGTATGTATGTACGTATATGCACATATATACGTACCTTACATACGCGCCTGTGCGCCCTGCGCTCAATTATTGAACCGTACGTCCATCGGCTGCACCATGCACACTGCACAGAAACGGATACACCCACTACAGCAGCACTAGTAGATCGACGAGCGGTGACAGACCTAGAGCTGAGGCCACCACCATGCATGGTCCATGGCATGGCGCACCTACTACTGACGAACTGATGAGCGTCCGTGGAAGAAGGGCATGACGCTGACGATGCTAATGACGGCCACTTCCGTGACCTAGGCGGAGAGCCACATCAAGTCTACTTCTCTGTTTGGCCAAGACACGGCGAACTTTTCCTTTTGTCACGGCACGGCTCCGGCCTGCCGGTCCCGCCACTCCCGCTGTGGGATGTTGGGAACCACCCGTCTTGGCGTTGATCGATCGATCGGGGCAGAGAGCGCGGCGAGCGGCGTGCGAAAGCAGCATTGGAGCTAGCTGGACGCGCGTATACATGCATGGGCGCGCCGCGCCGCGCCGGCCGCGATCGCGAAGCAGGATGTGACACGGATCGCGTAGGCGCAGCGGGATATAGGCCTGGCTGTCTGGCCCTGCATGCACGAGCGGTCGCGTCTCGCGTGGCACGGGATCGAGGAGATGCACACTGCAATATGCAGCGAGCAAAGGCATCGGCGTCGTCGTTGGACCGTGGTCGATCGGTGGAGACAAGCGATGGATCGGATGCATGCATGCATGCCGTGGCGTCCTGTGACGTGGTAGAGAAACGAGGAGAAGGACGGACGGATGGGTCCACACGGGTGATTCGTGCTTGGACAAACAACTCGGACCGGACGACGGGGCGACCTGTACGTACGTATCGTCTTGCAATGCTAGATTGACGTGACGCGCTGCTGGCTCTGTGCGCGCGAGGCGTGGGCGTGCCGTGCCGTGCCGTGCCATCGTCTCGTAATTTCCCTGCCTGCCTTTGCTTTACAAGTCCTAGAAAGCCAATGAGGCTGCGCCTAGGTTACCATGTGGATTCTTTACAGGCACTGTATCTTGTCCTACATGGGCAACGAGCCAACAGGCGCCATCCTCATCGTCTATATACGTATCGTCACGTACACGTAAGACTGGGACCCCGTGTAGTACATCGTAGACTTGTTTTTCTCTAAAAGGCAAAAACTTTTACAACATATACATATAACATTAAATATAAATAAAAATAATTAATTATATAAATTACTTGTAATTTACTAGGCGAATCTTTTGAGTTTAGTTAATCCATAATTGAACAATAATTATCACATATACAAACAAAAATGCTACAATAACCGAAAAAGTTTTCCTAAAGGAACTAAACAAGGCTCGGTCCATGAATCTTCTACCTTGTTTAGTTCAAGAAAAGAGTTTGAATGTCACATCGAATATCCAGCACATATTTAAAGTATTAAACATAGATTAATAAAAAAATAATTAGAAAAATTTATCTCTAGAAACTGTGAGATAAATTTATTAAGCCAAATTTATTCATCAATTGTCATAGACTAATTAGAAAAATTTATCTCATGATTTACAATCAACCTATGTAATTAGTTTTTTTCGTCTTTAATGCTACCGTTTTTGTTGCGTGACAGAACAAGGCAGCGAGCCGGAGCCATGCGTGGTCAAATCGTGTCCTACACTATCCGTACAGTGACTGCCAGTTTATCTCACGGCAGGGCAGACCAAGGGAATCGGGAAGAAAGAAGGTAGTCCCTCAAGGCCTTGTTTATGTTTTTTAAAAAAAGTTATCAAAAATTTTAGATTCTTCGTTACATCAAACTTTACGACGCATACATAAAGTATTAGATATAGATAAAAATAAAAATTAATTATACAGTTTATCTGTAATTTATATGACGTATCTTTTGAGCTTAGTTAATCCATGATTAGACAATATTTGTAAAATACAAATGAACTACAATACTCGAAGTCTAAAAATTTTGCTAACTAAGGCCTTGTTTAAATGTGAAAACTTTTTGGATTTCGCTACTGTAGCACTTTCGTTTATTTGTCCAATTATTATCCAATTATAGACTAACTAGGGTCAAAATATTTGTCTCGCGATTTACAGGCAAACTGTGTAATTAGTTTTTATTTTTGTCTATATTTAATGATTTATGCATATGCCGCAAGATTCGATGTGACGGAGAATCTTAAAAAAACTTTTTGATTTTTGGGGCGAACTAAACAAGGCCTAAATAAGGCCAGGCTCGAGAATTTTAAAAGTATATTTTTAAACTTTGTATTTTAGGTTCATATTTATTTATAGAACTATCAAAGTGTATTTTTCTCTTTACAATTTTATTTTCAACTCAACTTTGTCTTTGTTCTACGCGCAACATTGCACTATTGCACTTAGTTAGCTCCAACACCACCCGCGATTGGAGATAGAAAAATAATATTCATCTAAAAACTCTTTCGCCATTAATAATTTCAAGTTGTAGTTACCTTATAATGGTTGCAGTTGCACCGAACACTATTTATTTCTCTAAGAGTACATGGATATATTGAAACAATAGCAGATCTATAACTTTAATAATTCATGGATGAAACTGTGAGTAAAATATAAAATTTTCTTTTTGAATAGATAAAATTGAGTTGAAAATAAAAGTTAGATCCAGTTTGATAGTTTATAGATGAAACTGAGCCCAAAATACTAAGTTTTGAGTGCCAAAATACAATCATCTTCTTTGTTGTAGGATGAAACTGAGCCTAAAACTACAGTTTCAAGACCTAAATGGTTGTTTCAAAAGTTTAGGGATAAAATTAAGTCTCGAATTGAGGGACCAAAATGGTTATTCTGCCAAGAGAAGAATGGAAAGTGGAAATGAACAATCTGCTCCAGAACACCTCTTGTTTCTCCTTCCCAACGGCATGTGTTTGCAGAATAACCATTTTGTTTCCAGAACACCTCTAGTTTGCATGTGTTTCCAGAACGCTCCAGCAGTCCAGCATGGTTTCAGGCCGTGAGAAACAATTAATGATGGCGCGTGCGCGGTAATCCTGAATTCCTGATCCCCTTGCTCTGTTTCGTACAAGCTGGTGCGCTTTTGCCTGTGCAATTTGGAGCGTCGTCTCCCGTTGACACCTCCGTAACGACAAGTCGACAACCGCTCCATGACATGATTATGGGCTGGCATAGGAAACGATCGACTCTCAAAGTCTGGTTGCAATAGCTTGTTGTCCATGTCCTCCTCAGTTTACGATAGAACAATCGATTTCTCTTCTTCGAGAAAATCATCATCACCAGAGAAACGGTCGTGTTTGCACATCAATGCGCTTGCAGAATAACCCGTTCTCCTATATATTAAAACAAGTCTTATGCGTCACAAATATTGGACGTTTAAAGATATATTTAGCACCTACACCTAATAGAAACTGCTTATCTTTACGTGCTCTCTTTATTCATATATTTGTAGTTTCTCTCTTTCATTGCATATCCGTAACTTAAAACTGAATCAACTTTTGTTATAGCTTATGTGAAGTAAAATCATGAATCAAGATTTTAGATTTCAATTTTTGGTCTTATTAGATTAGATTATACCACGTTTGCATCTATATTTGAAGTTAAAGCTCTAAAGTTAGTGTACCTCTTATTCAAAACTCTGATTTCTTTTTATTCCAATAAGGCTTTTTTTTAAGTCTTAGATTACATTCTTAGTTGCTAGAATGGCAGCATCTTTTTTCACTGCTCTAAGTGTTGGATTTTATATTCCAAAATATAATTATCAAAACATATATTCATCACTCAAGCATGCACACATGTGTAGCTGGCGGCATACACTATGTATATTTACTTTGAACTTTTTTTTTCATACATTAATAGTGATTGTCGTAGGTATTTAGAAACAATGCAAGCGTACCTTGTGGTTATTTTTTTATAATCGTTGATAGTTCTAATTTGGAAGTAAATATGAGAGATAGAAACACATGGGTTTATTGATTATCTTTCATAATGGCAGAATTGGAGAATTTAGATACAAATTTATAAGTGTACTTTAGGTTATCTTTTATAATGACATAGTGGTAAATTTAGATGTAGGTTTGGGGTACATTTTATTAGGTAACTGCTCTGGGCAATTTACATGCAAATTTAGGGGGCATTTTATGTTATCTTCTATGATGAAATTTACCAATGATTATTAGATTGTAACAAATCATTGAATTGGTGTTTATGATTTTTATAATAATTTTATGATATGCCTTTTTCTATAGCACACGTCTAATAAGAATTAACACCTTAATAGTAAAAGATGACAAATCATGAGGAAACGGAATGAATTTTGAAATCCATGCAAGTTATGTAATTTTGTTCAAAGTCTTAATTACATTGGATCTCTCATAGCAACAACTGGGGTTTTGAGATTCTTCATTCATTTTCTCTGGAAAAAAAAATCGTGTCTAAAAAAGAGCAAGTAACAACAGCATGTGTACTATAACTACAATATCGCATCGCCATACATCGTCGTCTGACAGGCGCTCCATGAATGACCATTCCACTAGGATCGATGTCATGCTGTACAAGTACAAGCTCCACTAACATCGATGATGGCGTTGGTGCTGCTGGCCATTGCGGGGCAGCAAGCCATCGATCGTACTAGTACGTCAGATGGCGCTCAAGCCCACTAGTGCCCGTCCGTACCGTACGTGTCCATCGGCCGGCCGGCCGGTCTCGCGCACGATGCATAACACTGTTACATCGATCGTACTAGTACGTCAGATGACACAAGTACACATGTCTCCATGCATGCACGCACCGCGCCCGGCCTGCTGCCCACACTCGCCACTCGCCACCAGGCACCAGCGCCACACGCGCCGAGCGCAGTCGGGCGCCTGTGCCGATTGCACAGAGACACACGGAGCGAGAGCGCTGGACCGTGGTACGTGCGCACGCAGCGTGCGCGCCGCCCGATGTTTGCTGCCATTCTCCCCGTCATCGCCGGCCGCGAAACCATGGCCGTGGCGCTGGATGAAGCGGACGCGCTGTTCGTGCAGCTAGCGCGGGCATCGATCGATCAGGGCCGCGAAACCATGGCCGTGGCGCTGGAAGAGTCTTGTGCTTGGCGCCCGTCCCCTGGGGCGGACCACGGGGTCGTCGGAGGTGGAACACTGTGTGTGTTGGACGTCTCGCGCTCTCACTCTTTTTTGGCCGCTACAGATGGTCACAGACTCACAAGGGGTACGAACACACTTGCGCTTGCTGACTGCTGAGAGATCGACCCCACCGAAATCCTCACCCATTGCCGATCAGTATATATGAGTGGTTCATATATAGACTGACTGGTGCTGCCAGCATGCACATTATTCACATGCGTCGTCTGTGTCTCTTGGCGATTTGGCGTCGCCACGACGGCACTGCCCGCCCCCGCGCGCCCGGACACGGGACGTGTCGTAGTCGTACTCACTCCGCTGCTGACTCGCGGCCGTCGTCGGCGGAAGCACCAAGCCACGGGCTACCGCTGGCTCCGCTAGCTAGCCTGCTGCATTTCGTCTCGTGCGCGACGCGCGCAGATCTGCGCGGCGGGGCAGCGGCGTGGTCCGCGCCGAGCGCAAGGCCCGGAGTGCGATCGATCCATCGATGATGCCTACAGCTACAAGCTACAAGAGCGGCCGGCCACACTCGTCTCGTGTCCGGCCCTGCTCATCCGTCCCATTCCCAGGCGGGCAGCGGCAAAGCACGTTTGTCTGGGAGCCCCGGCCCGGCTACTCTGAATTCCTGATGGAGCCCCAGAACGTGACGTGTCCAGGGGAACGGCCAAACCCATCCGCTTCCGGCTCTCGTACCCACACTACTGCATGCCGCTGTCGGTTTCCTTTCATGCTGGATTGCTGTTCGGAGTACCGAGAGTACTACGCGCTCCTTTCAAAATGTTTGGTGCGTTGCATGATGATGCCTATATATATATATGCTAGTCATTAGTGAGTGAGTGGCTAGGAGTATCAGGTTAGGGTTTCGTACGTATCTTCTGTGTTGTCAAACAGTGGAGTGCAGAGCACCGACGGGCACTGTACAACGCACTGAACCAAAGGTTTCACCTTCAGCTTCATCCTACGATTTGGCATCTTGATAGCCCTTTTGCCCCCCCTTTATTTCCTCTATACAGTAATACAGAGACCAAAGAGTATCAAATGTGAGGTGCGCCCGTCAGCAAAACGCGCCATATATAGCCGGTAGATTTGCCGTGGAAGCTTGCTGATTGGAACCGTCTGGCGGCCCTGGCCTAGTGCAACTTTCGGTGGCTACACACTCCAGCTACCTCAGCCAGACCTCCGGCGGGCATGTGCAAGCAATGCATGCACTCCCCGGCCAAATGCATCGTTTCAGTGCAGGTTCTGAATTCACTGCATCTTCTCTGAACATATACTAGTACCTGTATGTACTAGTAGTATATCTCAATTAACTAGTGATCTCCCACATTCCAACCAAGAATAATGCTCGCTTTAACCTCGCCCTTATCCCATCCCGCTGTCAGTGATTGGCAGTTCGGCACAAAGCCCACACGCACACACGTGCCCGCACGCATCTCTCGTATCAGCAAAGCCCGCACTGCAACTCTTGTATCTGCAAACGCCAAGAAATTCCAAAACGAGGGGGCAGCGGCCACACCGGCCCCCGAAAGCGGCCGTGTGGTAGCCTCCAAGATCGGAGCATCGCACGGTATATCGGCATGGCAATGGCATGGCATGAACAATAAAAATGGGGAGCACAAACGAGTGACGCTGCAGTGCAGGGTACAGGGCATACGTGCCTGAAAATGAGAGATACAGCTTGCCTTTGAAGTCTGAACATTGGCATGGCTTTAGCCTGTAGCAGACTCTTGCTCTCTCCCGGTGACTTTACAAATTTTCTTACGGTGAGACCGTGAGAGTGTGAGGAACTGGAAGCCTGCGAGCTGATGCTTCCATGTGCGTGCCTCAATCATGCACGCACGCAGACGCAGACGCAGATGCAGACGCAGGCAGGCAACCGGAATTCCATGGGAGCCACCAGACGTACCATCCGACGTGTCATGTCCGAGTGGCACTGGATTATACAGTATAGTGGTATTATTATATTATATATTTTATATCTCTGCTGGCTTGCTTCGCTTTCTGCCTGTTACCTGCAGCCAGCGGCGCCATTTGTCTGCTATAAATTATTAAACTAATCGGCAGTGCACTTGCTTGAGTGCCAGGCAAGGAGTGGCCGGGGGCACTTTTTTAGCTGGTGATGTGAGGTTTGCTGGTGGATTGTTGCCCTGGAGGATGGAGGCTGGAGGCGACAAGGACACCAGACATTCCATGGCTTCAGATCTTCCCAAACGCCCAAACAAATGCACCAATCGCGCCGCGGCTTTGTGCTAAGCAACCCGGGCAACTTTTTGTCAGGTCATGTGTCGTGCTTGTTTCGTGAGGATAAACTAATGGCGATGTCGACATTGCTTGCTTTGCTTTGCTTTCTCCAGGAACTTTGACCGGAGGATGGGTCGTCCATTGGGGCCCCAAGTCTCCGTGGGACACACATGGCATTGGGACACACAAAGACACAGGGATTGCCTTGAAATTAGGACGTAGAACTGCTTAGGTTCTCCTATAGTCTAGTATATATGACTCTGAAGTCTATTCACATGAGCATTTTGAGAAGAGAGGGCATTTTAATTGTTCAGAAAAGTGAACTGCATGCTGCATCAGGGGGCAGTGGATGGAGAATAGAACCGCTTGTACCTTGTACTGCACGCACTATTTTTACATCCATCAAACTGTTGGTTGCGTTCATTCAAAAGGAAAAGTTGCCACGCGCGCTGTTTCCAGATTCCGGATCAAATAATTCCAATAGGGACAGCATGAGTCCATGTATATAGCCGCCGCGAGCTGAAGAATAATCAGCGTACCAGTGGCGTACTAAATTCATGTTTATTCATTCATTCATTCTCCGAGGGGCCTACATGTTGTACGCGTGTGTAGTACGTGCTCACACATGCTTGCACGATGCCACATTTCCTGCAGCTAGCTAAGCTGCAGATGACATCATCACATCGCCTTGGAGCTGTGATGTTTAAAATGCCTGTAAACATGTAATCCTGACGCTGAAGGCATTGACGATCAGTCAGCAATAGTGAATTCAGTGCCGTCACTCTGAAGCACGCATAAAGAAGTCTAAGTGGCGCCGCTTACAAGTTAAAACAAAGGAACCAGACAAGTACTCCAACACCCTCATGGATTAGAATTCAGAGCTCCATTTCCTGGTGGAGGTGCAAGACAGCAAGAGAGAACACAGTAGATTGCCCAGTCTATCGTGTATACGTGCAAACGCAAAACCGGGTGCCAATCGACAAAACATACACATTCTTACTATGTACGCATGCAGCTCCGGCATCCGGAATTCTGAATGCTTGGATCCGACAAGACGAGATGGTTATTTGACGACCCTTCTCAGAGACGATCGATCGATATCCTGATCGGGCATTTCTTTGGTCCAAGAGATGTATTTGATTGAGCTTGACCGATCGATCACGCACCGGCTATATTTCATTCCAAGGCCCCATCATTTCAGATCCAGATCGATCACGCAGAGGTGCAGTCGTCCTTCCTGATGCAGGTCAGGTCAGGTCAGGTCATGAGCCTTCGTTCCTTGCATGCAGCAAGCAATTCGTGTCCGTGTTGCTTGGAAGGATACGCAACGAGATATAATTTGCAGCTTGACGAGCACCCAAAAAGTTTATAATGTTCCTGTGGCTGACAGTAAGAAAGAAAATTGGCAGCAACCTTAGAACATTGCATCTCCAGATGCTGTACAATGTACAATTGTATCCGCAGAATGATAGTATGAAACCGGTTACAAACTTGTGCATGTACACTGTTGTTATACAGACACAACAGTCAACAGGTGAATCCCATGCCATGTTTTAAATAGCGAGCTAAGGCCAAGGTATTTAGCGTTTTATAAACCGTAATTAGCGGCAAAATTGTGCATAAATGCAAATAGCGGCATAACTTTTTTCAAGCTATTTCGGGCTATAGCGGCAAAAATAGCGGGCTATTTTTTTCTATGATCCCATGTCGTTCATCTTCACTCATTCGGAAGGAACTGTGATACACTTGAATACTTGATATATATATATATATATATATATATATATATATATATATATATATATATATATATATATATATATATATATATATAATACTAATATATTGTATCTCTGTCCTGTATAGTATTAGTGCCCTAGTACTATATACTAAACGACATCATTGCTCGATCGACGTGAAAGAAAACGAAAGGTGGCTTCAGTTCATATTTCCAATCACGTCGAGCAACACATTAGCTGCTGTCGCATGGAAGAAAATTAAACGTTCCGCTAGAAAGCTAAAAAGAAGAGTAGTATAGAAAAAAAAGCTTGGACAAGGGAGAGTGGCGGTCACTCACTCACTTTGATAGGAAGAATGTTACTACTGCAGCAACTGACGTCTAGTACAGGCAATGCTGACGGGAACAGGAGGAATAATACTATCAGGCAGGCACTGGAGACTGGCGAAACGGTCAGTTCGTAGTGATGCACATGCAGCAAAAGAAGAGAGCGTAGTACTAGCGTCTACTACTACCAGTAGAGTGCCGGCCGGCGTAGCGTCTCCTGATTCCGAGCTGTGCTCGAGAGCTCACGCCCTGCCAATGGCCACCTTCCAATCGGCTCGCCAAAGTCTATGGGGGAATCGGCTACGGCGCGAGGCACGTCACGCATAGCAGGCCGTGTCTCCCTCCTCGACGAGTCCGCGACTCCTCGTACGTTGCTGGTAGGACTTACACCGCTGCTTGTCGTCGTCGTAGCAGGCAGCGGCGTGGGCGGTGGGCGGTGGCGGTAGGGCTCCTCTAGGATCAATGATGCGTTCGAGTTTGGCTTCAGCGACTGCGACGACTACGATGATTCATGTTGGAGCGCCTGCCCTGGTTTAATGAAGAGCTTAGCTCCGGCGAAAGCGTTTTCCAGTTTTTTTTTTTTTTTGACAGATCCAGATTTTGAGCCGCTGGCCCCATGCCTCGTGTGGCCGGGTGATGGAGAGGCGAATGCTACTATCCCTTGTTTCGTGGACAAGGGTTGATTGATCCCTTCTGTGATGCTCAAACTGAGTTAACATCGGATGGTCTTCTTTCTTAAAACCCAAAAAATTAACCACCACCTAACAAGCATTTGCTAGCCTCAAATGCTTAATGGCAATCAGAACAAAACGTAGGTGTTAGACTTGCTGAATTTGCCGACCACATCACCATAGTCCAATCTTCTTAAGGGAACCATACGGTTCATTAAGGGACCGTATGGATCCCTTTATTTTTGGAGGATTTGAAATCTACGTAATGGATTATAGGCTATTTAGCTTAGAATATGATATTCCACAACTTTCCCAAGCTCACAAATAAGTCTATCTTCTTATACTCTAAAAAAGTCTATCTTAAATTCATAGGGTGGGAGATGAAAATGGATTCTATAGACCACTATGCTATAATTCCAGTAGGACACAAATGATACGCAGCTTCATTCCTGTATTTTCATGTTCCTGTCTTTTAAGAATCATGTGTTCAAAAGAGCCCCAATCTTTTTTTGTTACGAGAAATTCACAAGAACATATACTCTTCCTTCGGCGATGCCCAAAATAGCCCATGGGCTTCAAAGCTACCTCGCCATATACATGGGCTTCCCGCCTTGCGCCTTGCAACATTTACAGGGAGCAAGCAACTATAGCAACTCTCCACTAAAAAAAAAGGCAACTCAGGAGGCAAGCAAAGAAGACAGAAACAGATAGTTAGAAACTACGCACACAACCAACTCGTTGTCAGGCCCAAACATATTTGCCACCATCACGGCATCACAGTAAAAGATATCCTGCGGCTGCATAGATTTAGCGACCATTACAGGGGTTTCAACTGTGGTACCTCTCAAGTCGGAGATATGAGCTAAAGCATTCCTCTTCCTGACAACAGAAAATTTAAAAAATTCTCTTCTTGTATATTGCTGATAAAGAAACTGCTGCATTGCCACTGAAGTTTGTGAAGTGCCAATGCACATTTTCGAAAAAAAAGAATTGCATTAACCAAATCCAGGGGGCACTTCAGGATCCTCCTCCTCATCCCCTGGGTTGCTGACAGCAGCTGGCTCACCTCCATTTGGCTTCGCTTCATTGCGATTTTCCAAATTCATCGGTGGCTTTGTTGCTCCAATATTATTACGCTGAGAATTGCCGAAACCAAACCCCGGTGGTTCCTCTGGATCATCATCTTCTGCCTCGACTGCAACTGTCGTTGCTGTTTTTGTTGCCAAAACTTGTTCATCTTTGCCTTCCCTCAGCTTCTTAGAAGAAGGCTCAGGGATTTTTTCAGGGTTCAGTATCCTATTGTAGACAGCTTTCACAGTTCCCTGTATATCAGTTTCGTTTGACTGGATGACCTTCCACACCTCATCTGAGATTTCACCCATTATTTTGCTCCTGATAATGAAGAAGAGCAGTTTTGCAACAACTTGAGTTAGTAATCAACATCTATTATGAGAATTTAAGAAGTGGTACATTTGAAGGCTTTTACAAAAGAAGTGGATCAAATTACCCAATATCTTGAAAAATTGCATCAGATAAGTCTTTTAGTTTCATCCTCTCGGATCCCTCTTCTTGTAGAACCACTGACTGCTTTACCTCGGAGATGATTTTGTTGCGTAGTACCTCCTGCAAGAAAGATAGCATGCCATAAACTTATAGAAGTATGCACCACACCACTAATGCCATATCCACCACTAATGCCATATCCAATGAACAAAGGAAAGGTTACTATGCACTATATGCAATATACATCTACTGAGCAGAATGCTGGCCATGTAAGCAGAGTATACACCACCTAGCATGGTGAAATAGACACTATAACACAAATTTCAAATTGCCCAAGAGACAAGTGATGCAACTGAAGAACTGTAATTAATCTGTGATCAGAGGAAATCAATTAAATGTGCGAGAAACATGGATGAATGGACTAGATAACCCAGATAACAAACCCTTCATGTCTAATCAAAAAAGGAAAAAAGATAGACAGACATCACATGCTTCTTATACAAAGGAAACTTCTTTTGCCACAGCTTACATAAATAAAGTCACTATGAAGAAGAGGCCATTTTCATCATACAACTGGAACAATGTGAAATGAAGTTGAGCAACTGGCAATCAGCATGGCTCATAATGATAAATAAATAAAAAATCTCGACTACGTCAAGAGAGATGTCTCCTACTCTCCCTGGCTGGCTGACTTTGTTCTAAGGTACAGGAGTACAATACCCTGGCTGGCCAGGAAATGCAAATTATTTATACAAAGGCAAATGTCATGCTGAAAACATTTGTATACGACAAAAGGATACAGATTAGTCTCACATTTTTCAACAGATGACTGGATAATAATAATAATTATGCAACATCACCAGAGGTAATACCAAATATTCCCCAAATGACAATAGCCCTGACAAATGACTCAAACAATTGGTGCTCTACAACTGGTGTTGCAGTTTCAGATAATATCATAATAATTGTTGGGTTACTTATTTGAGCTTTTATCTCTAGTCACCTATGACGCAGCAGCTCAACAAGGTCAAACTAGAATGGCAAGGCCCAGAGCTCATTGTGAAAAGCTCATGAAATTATTTATCGCTTACTCATCACGAGCACTAATCCATTGTAACCATGTTTGCGTGTCAATGAATATCCATTCTAATGGTGGATGATTCAACTCTCCACTCCATTTATAATCCAAATAAATGCTGCGTCGCAAACTTATTGCACGTGCTGGAAGTGGCAGGCTGAGCGGTTACACAATCCTAATACGACAAAAAGGAAAACATTGGTCCTATAGCGGAGTGGCACAAAGCACATTTATCATCCTTGCGCGCCAAATCTCCACATCCCTGAGGTATCGAAACACAACTAGGGGGGAAAAGAACATGAATATGCATGTGAGGACCCTTCTCACAATTGACACTTCCATTTTCCCATGGAAACTACATCAAGATGTATACCTTCTATCATAGAAATTTTGGTGAATCTCTACACGTGTCGGATAGAGGGAAACTTTTGGAGAACCTTTACACATGTCAGATACAGGAAAACTCTTGAAAGTTGAAAACTTCCTCCCAAATGCAGCATATAGAATAACATAAATACAAAAGGGTACAGACAATCTCTTATGTTCCAAGTTCTCTTCCACCATCCTGCAGATTATAATTTCGAAACATTTTCTAACAAGCATTGAATCAGACCATTTTAGAACCTTAGGATTTCATAACTAAACAAACACCAGAACCTAGAACTCATATTGCAGTTCACCCAAGACACAACACAGATGATTTAAGATTTATGTCTAACTCAAGCCAGTATTTTCAATGCCAACAAAGTTCTGCAGTTGTCCACTAGAGAGCTACAAGCCTGCCAATGAAAGTATCAATTCATGCACGCCTCGACCAGGGTTCGATCTAAGGTGCTCCCGATATAGCATCATATAATAATCTTAAGGACTATAGCAGACCAAACGGACGAAATTCCGGCGAAACCCTACACTCCGCATCATCATTCCATTCCAATCTCTTGCAAACAATCAAGCCCAGCATCGAATTAAGTAACGGCGATGAGCGATCCACCGGAGAATGAAAAGGAGTGGCATGCGCATCAAAGTTCCACTGCTCAGGATTAGGGACTAAAGAGCGACGAAATCGCAACCCTTGGGGTAAAGGATGTGGGGAATTGACGTTTAGGGGGAAGCTTACGTTGTCCTTGACCTTCCGAACGATGGCGCGGCGGAGAGCATCGAAGTCGCCATCGTCCTTGAGCCGCCCCACCACCTCCGCTGCCGTTGGCGGCCGCCGCACGGCGCAGCCGCCAGGATCGCTCATGGGAATGGGAACGGGAAGTGCGGGCTGGAAGCCTCAGTACCAAGTTTTGCTGTATAAATGGTGAGCAACCTGACTTAAATTCAAAGACCTAATTACTACATTTAGATCTCAATATTGATCGACGGGCATGAACAAAATATCAGCCATCGGATGCAACACACCAGATGGCTAGAAAAATTTTCACTTGCACTTACTCCGCAATCAGGTTGAAATTAAAAACGATCACATAAATATCTCACTTCAAAAATTGTATCATGCTTATACAATTACAGCGGTGAATTGGACCTCCTTTTTTTTATATAAGATGAATCGGCTAATGAATTGACAGAGTGTGCGAGCTGGCACACGCTGACTGTTTGACAATGATTAAAAAAAATGAAGCACAAGGGAAATCTTGATCCATGAATGGGCAACGTCGGTTGAAAAAAAAAATAACAGTGATCTAAGTTATCATGATACATGAGGCGAGAGACCAGCGATCCCTCTATAATATTGCTAGTTTGTTACTGATGCATGTCTGAACCTCAGCAAGCACTGTCAGACGATCAAGCATATAAAGCAGGAAGTATTATTAGACTGCAGATGCCGCATTCATATCCATGTTACAGGCTTACAGAGTACAGCTCGGGGGCATACAATGAAACATGACAAAACCCGTCAGGTGAACTAAAATGAGACTGGAATGGTATGTCTTCTCAGTTCTGTTCACACCTAAATGCTCGGTGTCCTGGAAACGAGTGGAAGCTTAACGGGTAAAACGCTCTGTAATTGACTTGGGTATGAAACTGGTTGTGCTCGATTGTTTCTCCAGTCTGTGTCAAGTAATGGACAGTCATATTAGCACGAGACGTACAAGAGTGTAGTGTAAACAATATATGGAGCAGTGAAGGCAGCGAGGAGAACCTTTCAATCTCTTCCACGGATTTCATTATTTGTTCTGAACTCGTTTCGATCACCTGTCCGCCCAATATCATCTCATCCAAAATCGTGTGCAGCTGCATCAGATATTGACAGTTAAATTAAAAGAACGTGAAGAAACACAAGAACACCAGAGTGAATTATTGGGGCATTTTGTCTTAAGACTGAGCACTTCTATTTCTATGCATAAACGTCAAAGTACATCTCATTGTGAACACTTGAGAATGCAGTGAACAAGGGAAAACCAGCACCATATGCATCTGCAGGTTCAGTACTAAGGAGCCAAAGTTTGGCGTAGCCCTCCTTAGCTACCAGTATCTGCATACTAACAAAATTATATTGCCAAGGCATGAAAATATGCTCTAGCCTGGTCCTTCATTGCTTTTCAAGTTCTACACCACTGGGAGGTGGCAAGCTAAGGTGGGCGGCAGCAATAATGGGTAGGAAGCAGGAAGGATGGTGCAGATTTCCTAGTTTTGAAGTTACTGTGTAATATATACATGATTCTATATTTTCTATCTTTAATGTAAGGTTGTTTCTGTCTATTGTCCGCTTAGATTTCTGAAGAGTGAGGACCCTCCTCTAAACAAGGATGTAAGCAATGCAGAGACAAAGCAGGCAATGGAATTGAAGTACAATGTATCTCAAGTTTTCAACTCTCTGCTTAGCCAAGGCCTCTCCCCTAGGGGTGCCCAATGCGGCAGTGCAGTGCCCTCCATCATTTAAGGCAGGTGTCATCCAAACTCCACCTGGGGTGATACTATGTCATAAGAAAATCATCCATTTGAAGCCTATCTATATTGCTTTAAAGTCAGAGAATGGGTGTACTTGTCTATTACAACCACAAATTAATTAGATGGATAGATAATGGTATAGCTATTCTGCATAACAGGGATTCAATCTAGCTATTCTGCTTAAAACGTGCAACTGAAGAATCATAAATGAAAATTTCAGCAGGATACCGCATCCTTGATAGGCACACAATCTAGTATAAAAAGATAAAAAGGGTAGAATCATATGGTACCTTGTTGAAGTTAAACACAATGTCAAGCTCGCATACATTCTTGAAGCATTTGTCCAATGTTTCAACAAAAACTGTGCATGAGACAAAGTTTGAGTAATCAATCTCCTAGAATCAGAACTGATAAGAGTGTTGTTCGACAAAAGGTGGACAAATTAAGTCTTCAGTGACAGTGAAGTGCAAGGTGAAAATTTCAGTAGCTAGACAGAATTGGACAGAGAAGAAAGTTGAGAACGTGCTAGTGTAGTTACGTCAAAATTCACAGGTACTTTGTAACAGAAAAATAATGCATTAAATACAGAATAAAAAAGTTAAATACAATGGTGATTGAATGCTGAAAGAAGCACAATAAATAGCTAATGATTGTATAGTAAGACAGGCCAAACAGATGAATGACATGATAACACACTGAATATAATTTGTTTCTTAGAAAAAAAAGAGAATGCTATAATTTGTTTCTTAGAAAAAAAAGAGAATGCTTTCCTCTTTCATCAATAAGCCATAAGGGTACCTTGAATCAGATCGAGCATGGCAAGCTCATTCTCAGAGCTATCAAATACAAAAACAAAGTATAGTGTGGCCAAATGCTTGTAGACCATTTTTGTTCCCTGCAAAGCGCAAAGAAGAAAACCAAACCTTATCAAGTCTCTGTCAATATATGAGCAAATTAACCTAGACAGAGCAAGTTAACCACTGGGCAGTTAGCACAGCTTAGATTACATACAGATGCCTAAGATACCAATCTGCATGTCTGAAGCCAAGGAGACAAATGGCATCTGACCAATTAACTTGTTTCATCCATTGCTAGCATTTGCATACCAGTTATCCCTTTAGCAAAGATTTACTACTTTATCAACCATTACCGGGCCAAATATGGAGTCCACCTTGACAAAATTGCTCACGCTGTCAGGCCTTGCAGAGAGTACTGCAACAATAAACTACACAGCTCAGCGTGCATACAAAATTAATGAAGAAATTAGGAACCGAACCGCGCATACATTGGAAGACACTGCGGACGAGGTCCTGATGCTTCTCGGGTGGCTGCAACCATAAAACGGAGAAGTAAATGAATTAAGGGCAATAATATTTGCTTTGCTGACGTAATTCCTCGAGCAATAGATCAAGCTGTGGTTGATCTGGATGGGAAAATTGATCGACCACTTGATGGGTGGTGAAGAGAGAGAGGGGACTAGATGACGAGTGTAGAAAAGAGAGAATGTAGACAAGAGGGCAAGGCTTTGGAACCTGGAAATTATAAAACTTGAGGAGGCGGGGCTTGGCCTGGGTGCTGATCACCATCACCGCCTGGATCATGGTGGGCTACGAGTAGGAGGCTGCGCTGGCTGGGACTCTGGCAGGGCGACGATCAGATCGCGAGCGCTAGTCAGCGGAGGAAGCCGTTTGGTAGCGCTCCTGGAGCCTGGAGGAGCCCCAGCAGCAGCTTCGCCTCCACGCCAACTAAACGGGACAGCGGGCGTCCGCTTCGCCCTCCCAGAAAACGTCCCTCCGTGCGCGCAAAGCGCCGCGCCGGGGCGCGGGGCCGCTGGACCGTGGGCACCGGAGCGGAGCCGCGGAGTCACCTGACCGGGGGCGTGGGCCGTGGGGAGCGGAGCCGCCGGAGCGAAGCTACTGATTCGCCAGGGCGCGGCCGCGTGGGACTGCTGGAGCGCCGGGGTGGGTCGGAACTCGGAAGCCTGAGGAAGACGAACGGAAGCAGGCGTCACGGCCTCACGGGGGTTAGGCCTTGTTGATTTGCCACAGAAATCCAAAAAGTTTTCAAGATTTCCCGTCAAATCGAATTTTTCGGCACATACATGAAGCAATAAATATAGACAAAAATAAAAACTAATTACACAGTTTGTCTGTAAATCGTGAGACGAATCTTTTGACCCTAGTTAGTTTATAATTGGACAATATTTGTCACAAACAAACGAAAGTGCTACAGTAGCGAAATCCAAAAAGATTTCACATCTAAACAAGACCTTACAGTATTTAGTATAAAAAAACTATATTTCACCGGCTCACCGTCACTGAAATTCCTGCGGAACTGAAATATGCTCATCCAGATCTACGAGAGGTACCGTATACGCGTATGATCTATTTTGCTTCTATCGGTTCAATCATATTAGGTCTGGTTTAGATAAAAAATGGATTTTAACATTATAGCATTTTTATTTATATTTAACAATTACTGTAGCCTCTAGTTTTTTATTTTGACACAATTTCAGTAGAGGCCAAGGTCCCTTTTGTTTCATAAAAAACAGCAAAGTGACCTAGCAACCACTAAACTATTATGAGCAACTAACCTAACTAGACAACATGCTAAATAAGAAGCTACTAACTTCGTACATTCACTTCTTCCACATAATAGCAGCCACAACAACCATTACCAAGTCAGCTAACACGTCTACAATCATAGCGGTCGTAACTCTATCCACAATAAAAGGTTTGTTCCCCTTCCCAATCTCTTCCTTGATCTATTCTTTGGTATTATTGATTCTAATAATTGCATCACTAATGTTGACCTTCAACTCACTGAGTTGGTGCAGCATCTGACACAATTGTGCGTTCAAGTCGCCTTTCACCTCTGCTCCATCTTCTATCTAGACTAAATCCACAGCTCCTGGGTTCAACAACAAAAGGATGATTGGCGCGTAGATACTCCTCATAGGCAACCTCAAACCATTAGTACCCACAAGTAATGTCATTCTATTGAACAAAGAATCCCAAAAAAATATTGGCCAACCATATAGAACACAAGATATCAATGAAACGACCTAAAACCAACATATTACGGGAAGTTGTTTGGACACTTGTAAAACACCTCATCTTCGTTACTCTTGCACCTTATCACCTGGTCCTGCATTTACGACAATTGATCCGAGGCAAGCCGGTGATTTGGTTCGAGTCAGCTGATGCACTTGAATCGTGCACTTATAAACAACTATGTGGCGGGAACGGCGCTAGCAAGGCCACACAAGGGGCAATAGGGAGGGGGAGGGAGGACGTCGGAGCAATGAAGAGCATGGTGGGGCTCGTGCAAGTTCTAGAACGAGAGAACAAGATGGTAGACAGAGGTGGATCCAAAGGGAGTGTTGTCGTGGCTACAACCCTCCTAGTGAGCCTAATTTCTTCATTAGACTATGGTTACTTAGTCTCAAATCATCATTAATCTCTACCTCTAGTCTTAAATCTTCATCATTTAGTCCGCCGTATCCTACATCCACCACTGATGGTAGACGGGGGAAGAGGAGAGACCAAGAGGCGTGGGCGAGGCAAAATGCATACGCATATATGGTACCTTTCCATATTCTAGAAGGTGGGGCCCAAGTCATCTCAAGACGTAGAAAAGTTTTAGCATGAATTCCTATGATAGTGTCATAGTTTCTTGAATAGTAATAGCACACTTATGTGTAAACACATACATATATACCCTGCCAATCAAGTTGAGTGCATTATGCACTCTCATTCGGTCGATCTAGCAAAGTGAATTTAAACTCCCACTTGTGTAACCAAGTAGAGTAAATTCATGCTCTCGGTCAACAAGTCGAGTGCCATATGCTAGGCCAATTTCACTACAATAGTTTGGTTCGTGGTCTTTTATTTCTTAGAAGATACTAAAATTGATTCTGATCTTGAGAAAAATAAATAGGGTTTCCCTATTGCGATCCTAAACATTTTCCACCTGTTCCTAGTCCTAGCAGATTCTAATCAAGTTTGATTTCGACTTGTTGAACCTTGTAGCCCATAGGTGCTGGAAAATCATTTGAGAGCATAACTTTTGTCACTAATTCCTTGTGGTGGGAGATGTTTGATGTGGACTAGTGGTGCTACCATTACCTAGTTTGAGATCTTGATCACCAGGACCAGACGGCAGTGGATACTTTTGCTTCTAAACCACCTAAATTCAGCTCCCAGCTTCACTTTTCCTTTTTCTTTTTTTCCTACACATACGTGGATGACTATTGACGGCACTCTTCTAAGTCTAAGACATCTAAAATGTGGGTACAAAATTCCATACTCTGCTACTACTAATAAATTCGCCCCGACAATATAAATGATATCTTTTTTTTTCGGAAAAAGAAATACATAGGATATCTTTATTTTCCCATTAACACACCTGCAATATAGTATAACATTAGTGCGAATTAATCCACATTAAAATGTGGCATGTCAGTTTCGGTAGGTAATTTACTCGCTGCTTTATTATGAGGCGGGGAAACGGGACTGCGGAAGCGCTCTGTCCTCACGGGCATTTATGCAAAAATATATAAGTATATTTTTCCCTACTAGGTTTCTAGAGGGGCTCATGTTGTCATGCATGGAGCGGTGGTTTTGGACTCTGGTGTGCATTGTGTGAGGTGTCAGTTGAGGGATTTACGGGGCCTCACCAGCTCACCTCCACCAAAGAAAGATCCCTAGTACTAGTAGTCTATATATATATAGGATATATAGGAGAAATTCTTTGTCAGGACTGAAGAACTGAACGAGAAGAGGGACCGAAGAGGACACAGGAGAGGGATCCGCTCAACATTGGAGCTCAATCTGGTAAGCTATTCAAGTATTCATGATTCGTCCCCTCTCTCTTGTCTCTTGCGTACTTCGCGTTCTCTTATCGTGTTCTTGCCAAATATGAAGGTCTCTTCCATCATTAGTTGCGGCTACGGTCGCGGTTGTAGTTTAGTCGCGCAATCGAAAATTCGTTTCTCCTGTAGAAGCTGTTCGTCCATGCAAATATGCGATTGAAATTACAGTCTAAGATTCTATGATTCTACCAGTTTCTGAATTCTGACCGTAGTCATCAGGATTGGGACATCGATACTAGAATTGAGGCCTTGAGGGCAAGGCTGAATTCATATTCCTCACCTTTCATGTTCTTGGAGGGTTGAAGAAGAAAGCTTATTATCAATTCAGATAGCCCAGCTAGAGTTTCATCTATCCTGTGTGAACTTCATGATACTTCGCATGTGAATTAGCAGATGCTATCTGTTATCCGTTTATGTTGTAACTGAATTGTTACTGCATGAGATGCGTCAGTAGCTTATACAGTTCTAGCAGCTCTTGCCTCTTGGCTGATCAGTGATCACTCACTGCCTGTAATATGCCCTGCCAATCTAACCACTCACTGTTTTCTTTTTTCTTGTACAGATGTACAGATGGAGTACTCTGTGATGCCCCAATCTCTGAATGTTCAGAGTTGAAACAGATGGTTGATTCTCTTTCTCTCATGTGAGTGAACAACTTCTTAGCCCCAAAAAAATCAATTCTCTGAAACATGGGTGACATTCCCGAGCCAGAAGCTGCCATGGCCGTGCCGGAGCCGTCGTCCAGCCTCGCACTTCGAGTCTTCTACCTGAGGGTGAGCAGGTGCGAGGTCGACGAGTCCATGCTGGGCACTCTCACGCTCACCCACACCCCGCTCACTCCTGACACCATCCTGGACTTGAGCGGCGCCGACCGCCACCCAGGCATCATCAGCAACGGCAACGGCAAGGGCAGCAGCGTATCCTTCTCCCTCCGCCGAGATCGCGTGGACAAGAGATCGGAGGAAGCCACCTTCGTGTGCACGGCGACCGTCAGGGTGTCCGGCAGCGTGCGGTTCGAGGTCCAGAGCAAGGACGAGAGGATCCTCGTCGGGATTCTGGAGGCGTGCGACTGCGACGTGGACGACAGCAAGGGCGCCGGCACCACCAAGAGCTGGGTGATGAAGTGCCAGGTGCCGACGCAGCGCGGCTCGGGGTTCCTGAGGTGCGGCTGCGGCGGGGAGAGGGACACGAACACGAAGCCGCCCGTGGTGGAGGTGTACGTCGCGGGCGTGTTCCGGGACACGCCGGTCGTGTTCACCAAGGCCATGCAGCTGCGGTTCAGGCGGCGGCGCCAGGTGAAGGCGTTCATGGACCCGATTCCAGAGTGCGGCGAGCAGATGGAGGACATGAAAGAAACGCCTCCCAACCATCACCCAGAGGTACAATCTGATTTCTTGGACAATCTGATTTGTTATCACAGTGCGCTGAATTCTTTTCCTCCTCCGTTGAATTCAGAGAAATTTCTTTCAGTGTTTCACTCTGGAGTCTGAACTGAAACGACTGAACCGCTGCTGCGTGTCGCGTGCAGGAATCGGATTATTACAGGTGCTACAAGCCCGACCCGGACGAGGACAGCCTCTACACGAGGTCGGACGGGGTTGACGACGGCGAGGAGTACAGCGAGCTGTCATGGTTCACCGCCGGCGTGAGGGTCGGCGTCGGCATCAGTCTGGGTATCTGCCTCGGCGTCGGCGTCGGCGCCGGCCTCCTGGTCCGTTCGTACCAGTCCACCTCCAGGACCCTGAAGCGGCGGCTCATCTCAAACCTGCTCTGAAACGACCACATTGTGAGCACTTATCCGGAGGCTGCAAGACTTCTCCTACTGATGATGATGATGAAAAACACGATAGTATGTAGATGCTGAAACATTGTGCGGTGTGCCGAATGCACCTAATTTAGTACTCGACTGCTCGTAGTATTGTACTACCCTTGTGCAGTTGGTATGGTGTATTGTTGGCGGCATGTGTGACAGTGCCATGGTGATGCTGCCGTGCTGCCTCTTCCGACGACAACGAGGCGGCGCACACTGGCAGCAAGCGCCTGCGTTTTCAGGAGAATTACATCACGTGTGGCGTGTGTGTTCTGTTCTGACTTCCGACGGAGCTGCCTTGAGACGTTGGCCTCGGCCAACCGTCGGAGCCCACAAGCAGAGAGGAATATAGGCTCTTCGTCCCAAAGGTTTAGAAATCATCTAAAAAAAGTAACTTTCTACAAAATCATGTGCATGCAAGCATTTGGATCACTGAACTAAAAATTAGTCCGTCGTCACTTGACTAATCATGGAATTTTAACCATCAATCAGCCTATCAATTAACAGGGGAGTGCTAAGGTCTGCGAGGCTGTGACGAACTGAAGGAGCGTTGTCCGAGCCGCAGCCACGGACGGAGGTTGAAGAAGATGCCGATCTCTATTCGTTTTTTTTTTGCAACATCTCTAATTATTTTTTGGTGGCTGCCTCATTTGTGAACTGTCCATTGTCTAAACTTGGGCCTGGCCGGTTTGCTCTGTTGGGTACTGGCCCAAGTCGAGGAAGCGCTAACAGGCCATGCGGCGGCCGACACAGCAGAACAGATTCCCATTCTGTATCCTGTACTCTCTCTCTCTCTCTCTCTCATTATTTAGTCACTATAATATATCTTTTGTCTTTCTAATGCCTTTCCTAATCCTAATTGGCCGGGTTATTCTTTTTACAACCCCCCCCCAATTACTACCATAGTTATCGGTATTTTTTTTAACCCTACACCAACATCTGGTCCTTTGTCATTTGAACGACTTAATATATAGTAGTTTTCAAAATTATATGAATATATGTTCCTTCGTTTTGCACCAGGACAGCCTGAATATTAGGTTTATAAAAAAAATGTACAAATAGTTTACATTTGGCATGTGAAACAATAATTTTCATTAACAAATGAAACATCTGGAACAAATAATCTGTAAGAGCATCTCCAAAAGACTCTTTATATCTTTTCTAATTTTTAGGAATAGAGAATTTAGTGAAAAAATATCCTCCAACAGCCTTTTTTAATGGAATATCTAAATATACCTCCTCTATGCCGGATTTCTCTCCAGCTAAAGATGAAAATAATAACGACTCTCAAGACTTCTTAAGATATAGAGAAGTTGTTGAAGTGTACAGAAATATAGAAAACAATTTTTTACTCAATGACTCACCAAATAATGACCTAAAAATAGATTTTAGGAAAGCTTCTGGAGATGCTCTAATATAATCCTGGAACAATATAATCATGAATTTAGAACAACTTTTGTTAATGAGTATATCACTTTATTTTTTTGGACTTTGTACTCAGATCCCTGATTTGATTGGCATTCCTGGGAGCTGAGCACAATAACAACTCCAGCGAGACCATCTCCCTGTTCAGCTGCTCTTCTGTTGCGGGTAGCAAACTAGCCATCATATATAATAGTAGAAATGGAATGGAGCATCAATCAATCGAATAAAAAAAAGAAATGAATTTAGCCTGTACCGTCTTGACATTCTCTGGCCCTTCCGAGTCCATTGAAATACTACTCCTAACGTAGCACCAGCAAAGACAGGGACAAAGCAGAAATTAAGGAAGAAATGGCAGGTTCTGTGCCTTGTCATTTAATCAGAAACAGACGTCAAGAATTCAGAAACGTCAGGTATCTAGAGACCTCCAGGATCTAGCAACGACTGCTGTTACTACTACTAGACTAGACGCCGAGGCGAGTACGAAGTCAAGGCTTAAGCCAAGCCACCTAACGGCGAAAGCGTGGTTTCCCTAATACCGTTGCCGGAATGCAATCGTGGTCTCCCCGACGCGCTTTGATGCTCGCAATCAAAACACAGGGCTTGGAGCCAGCCAGGCATCTGCATCTGCGAGGCTGACCTCCCAACAGCAACAACATCGCCTGGCCTGGATCCCAGGCTTTTCTGCAACCGCCGATCGATCTAGTACTACTACTAGTAGTATATGTGATATGTGATTGGCGAGAGATAACGACGACGGTGCCCTCACGTAGCTTTCGGTCCGGTGATTAAGGAAGCAGCAGGATTAGATGCGTGGGCGTTTAAATTCCTCGATAGTTTTCTGCCTTTATTATGATTGCAAGCACTGTATGGAGTCTGTACATTTGGTTGCGTTCTTGGTTTTGCATTTGGTTACGTTCTTGGTTTTGCATTGGGTTGTTTGCTGCAGAAATCTCAATACACCATGCGTAGTATATGGTCTCATTCTAGTGATTTTTGCGTTGCGTCTGAGGTTTCCATCTCTCTCTCTCTCTCTCTCTCTCTCTCTCTCTCTCTCTCTCTCTCTCTCTCTCTCTCTCTCTCTCTCTCTCTCTCTCTCTCTCTCTCTCCCTCGCTCGCTCGCTGGGAGCAGATCGACAAAGACAAGGGCCTCTCTCTGATCACCAAGCAAAGCATGCAGTGGCTCAACTCTGCTCTTGGTGGATGCACAATCAGGAGACAAGTGCAGGGATTCATCAGGTACTGTACTTCCTGGGACAGGGATGGTTGAAGAACTGACAAAGATGCCAAGAATCTCTGTACCGCGTACGCTTTACTTGAAGCTTCAGTAGTAGTAAACATGCATTACCAAAGCAACTGTCCCGTGTCCGAAGCAGTGAAGTGTCTGAGCTCTTGGTGTTGCTCTGCAGTGTTTGGTGCGCACCTGCATGCGCCTACTCCGACTACGCAAGACGAGAACTGTTAATCTAATTGTCCAACAGGCTAGCGCATTAGCTTCGGTATCATCATGATCGCCCCAAACGGACGGCGCGACTAATTGCGAGGCCGCGGAAAGAGAAACCCGAAAGGCCCAGTGAACAGTCACGGCTGAGCAAAAGGCGTTTAGCAACAGTGCAACACCACTGCCGGATCGAGCTACCTCCAAGCCCGGCCATTAATCCCCAGCCCCCAGCCGCCGCATGCATCGGGCGGGGCCGACCGATCGACACCTGTAGGCATCGTGCGCATGACGCCGGCGTAGGTGTCCCTCCGGCCACCGGCGGCCGCCATTGTTGCTACTGTACATCTTTGGTTAGGTTGACATAATAATGAACGTACGACGTCTCGTTTTTCTTTCTCACCCCTTTTGTCAAGCTCACGAACCACGTACACAGCTAAATACCTTTGACGCTATTAGTGGTGGCGCCAAGTTTGGCGCTATGATGAATGACGTCAAGCAATGTTAGCTGGCGTCAAGTCTTAGGTCTAAATTCTAAAATCAAACTTTCAGAGACATAATTGTGAGAATGTTTCAAAAAAATTTCTAAGGCCTTGTTTAGTTCCGAAAAACAATTTTTTGGTTTTTGGTACTGTAGCACTTTTGTTTTTATTTGACAAATATTGTCTAATCATAAACTAACTAGATTTAAAATATCCATCTCGCGATTTACAGGTAAATTTCATTTATATTTAGATTCGATGTGACGGGAAACTTAAAAGTTTTTGGTCTGTGTGAACTAAACAAGCCCTAAGAAAACGATTGCTGCACGCAGTTCGTTGTCACCTGTTCAGGCTGCTCTAGGACTAGCCGATATATGCTCACTGATCGTGAGCACTGTGTCTGTTGCGTATTCCCAGCCTTGTTTAGGCCTTGTTTAGTTCCTAAATGAAAAGTTTTCGGTCACTGTAGCACTTTCGTTTGTTTGTGGTAAATATTATCTAATTATGGACTAACTAGAATCAAAAGATTCGTCTCGTGATTTACAGGCAAACTGTGTAATTAGTTTTTGTTTTCATCTATATTTAATGCTTCATACATGTGTCACAAGATTCGATGTGACGGAGAATCTTGAAAACTTTTTAGTTTTTGGGGTGATCTAACCAAGGCCTTAGTTTGCAAAATTTTTGGTTTTTGGCTACTGTAGTATTTTTGTTTTTATTTGATAAACATTGTCTAATTATGGAGTAACTAGGTTCAAAAGATTTATCTCACAAATTACAGTGTGCAATTAGTTTTTATTTTCATTTATATTTAATGCTCTATGTATGCGATCAAAGATTTTGAAAACTAAACAAGGCCTCAGGTAATCACAAAGAGATGGTTGTTGATACGTGCACGGACGGTCAATAATCTATAGGGGGTGGGGATCGATATATCGTCCATGGAGTCGTACGTACTCCTATATATGTACGCATCCATGTAATAACCAATCAGATGATGGCGGCGTCGGTGACCGTTCATTCGTGGGCGCGGCCCTGATGAATGATGATGTGAGTCTCGTGATCCTTTTTAATTGCGTGTTCACATCCCCGTTTCTCCGCCTTGCATGCATCTATCGGCACACAGATTCCACCACGAGCGTCTATTTTTCGTGCCAAACGACACGTACTCCCATTTCCAAACGGAGTACCGTGTTTTGAACAGTGAGCGATGCCACGTTTCCCATTTCGCTCGATATGATGATGATGATTAAAAGCCGTAGTCATCGCACAAGTACTCTAGTGATCATTCATATTGGCAGTGGATCGAGCCAGCTGGCAGGGCAACCCGGCCGGAGACATGCGCGCACAAACAACGTTGTGACTGTTATGACATGATCGCCCATTTCCTTTTAGGAAAAATGATCTGATTACGAGCAACAGTAATTAATGGTACTAATTCGATTTGATTATATACTAGTACTAGTATATAGTATAGACTAAAAGTCTGAACGGGAGGATGAGGAACTGGGAAGCATGGGCGCACGCCCCTCCCGAACTCTTTTGCACGCTTGGTTTCCAAGCCAATCAACCGGCGCGGCGGGCAGGACACAGCAGACGGGCAGAGGCACGGGCCGGGCGTGTATTTTACAATACCAGAGCTGCTGCGTGGCCTCGTCGCTTTCCCGGCAACCTTAACCTGCCTCACAGAACCTGAACGTTGCAGCCTCTTGTTAATCCAAAAGGACAATCCAAGGTTGCCTTTACTCGTCTGTCGCTGTCTAGCTAGGCCTCGTGGTGTTTCTGTGAGCGTTGCCGGTGCAGGATCTCCGATCGATGTGGGTTTAGGTTAAAACATAGAGGAGTACAGTACTCTTATTCATCTCTGTTAATTAGGGGACCCATGAAAAAGGAGACCGTGATACAGGAGGGAGATTAAATGAGCGAATTTGACCTGGCAATGGAGGAATCGATCGCGTAATTTGTGCGAGGACCAGGAATGTCCTCGGACGATGAAGATGATCCAGCCACAGTCGGTAACATAAACTGAGCCGTTTGTTCCTGCCGTATAGTCATATAAAGGTAGGCGTATCTATATAGACTATATACGGCAGGCTGAAGCGAAACTGCTGGCTGAAACGTATACTGCGCTTCTCTGTACATCATCATTTGGAGTACATCCTACCAGCGGTCGTGTGTATATATATATATATATATATATATATATATATATATATATATATATATATATATATATATATATATATATATATATATATACTGTTATAAGTACACACGTGACGGGCATCATCGTATCAGTACACATTCTTCGTAAGCAGCCTGTGTTGTGGTGCTACGACGTAGAAGCAGCAAGGACACGCAACGTAACGGACTCCCGGCGATCGATCGAGCGCACCAGAAGCCAACGGGGCGCTACAGAGCCTTCACGGGCCCTCTCCATACCTCGCCGGCCGCTCACGGGACAGCTTCCGGCCAACGACCGCTAGCTCCACGTATAGGCAGCCGCAGGCACCGGAACAAAAACTACACGCCTCCCGTGGAACGGCAATACGCCCGCGCGGCCGCGCGCCACCCGTACGCCTGGCCTACCGCCGGTCCATACCGCCATCATTTGCCGTCACAGATCAAACCCGTCCGGCCGTGCCTTTTCTGTTTAGGTGTCAATTAGTACGCGTATATCGCATGCATGCGTTACACCGTCGTACAGTCCTGTTTTATAGGAGTAGTTGCGCTGCTGTTTAAACGTCGCTTATAGCTAATTAGTACTGTAGCATACTAGGCCCTGCATGAATGACAGAGTGCTAAACTATTGTTGAACTGTGACTCGTATATGCGAAACTGTCCTGTTCATTCGTCCCAATTAGGATATCCGAATGATTATAAGCTTATAAATACTCTCATTTTTTTAGGCCGAAATAGCTGAAAAAATGGTGAGGAAAAATGAAAGAGGAGTTCAGATGGGCATGCTTGATGCTACAGCTAAATTTTCGTTGCCTAAATTTAGCTGCTAGGCATCCTACAACTTAGCTAAAATTTAGCTGGATTTAGCTATTTCAACTTCCAGTTAAAATTTAGTTAAATCTATTAGCTAGAACATCTAAATACTTTAGCTAAAGTTTCACCGAGAAATTATTAGCTATCTAAAATTTTACTTTAAAATTTTAACTAGTTATATAAACTTTTAGTTGGGTGCATCCAAATATGGCCTTGTTTAGTTCACCCAAAAAAGCAAAAAGTTTTTAAGATTCCCCGTCACATTGAATCTTGTGGCACATGCATGAAGCATTAAATATAGACGAAAGTAAAAACTAATTACACAGTTTAGCTGGAAATCGCGAGACGAATCTTTTGATTCTAGTTAGTCCATAATTAAATAATATTTGTCACAAACAAACGAAAATGCTACAGTACCGAAATCCGAAATCTTTTCGGAAGTAAACAAGGCCTATGCCTAAAATTGATGCGCCGGGCCCACGCAACAACGAGTCCACCAAGTTTTTTTTTGTTTTTTGATTGAGGAGTCCACCAACGTTCACAACGACGAAAATCGCCCAGCGCCATAAAACAGAGCGGCTGCCGCCCGCGACACGCTCCGCCTCCGCCTCCCTCCACTCCCTCGCCACGCCACCACCACCCCTGCTCCTGCTCTGCTGCGCCTAACGGGTCGGAGGCGGGGACGGCCCCACCGCCCCCGAGCTCCCAACCGCCAATGGACGCCGCCGGGCCGCCATCGGCCGCCGGCGCAGCCCCGGCCGACGGCGGCTCCAACTCCAAGACCACCCTCTTCGGCATGCCGGTTCTCGTCGCGGTGGGCGCCGCCGCCGCACTCGTCGCCCTGCTCGTCCTCTCCGCGGTGGCCGCTGCCGTCTTCTTCGCGCGCAGGCGGGGCGCCAGGCCGCCCTCGCTGTCGCGCGTCGAGCACGCGCCGTCCTCCGCCTCCGCCTCCGGCTCCTCCCGCGCGGCGTCGTCCGCGCGCAAGGAGAAGGTCGTCGGCGCGGACCAGGGCGCCGGCGGGGCGGGTGCCACCGCCACCGCCACCTCCTCTGGCGTGGCCAGCTCCTCCGCGGCCGCGAGCTCGCTCGAGTCGCCGGTGAAGAGGAAGGCGGAGGCGGTCAGGGCCGTCGTCGGCGGCGGCGGGGCACCCGCGGCGGGGGTGGAGATGGAGATGGGGTGGGGGAGGTGGTACGACCTCACGGAGCTGGAGGTCGCCACGGGCGGGTTCTGCCCGGAGAACGTGGTCGGGGAGGGAGGCTATGGCACGGTGTACCGCGGCATCCTTGCCGGCGGCGAGGTCGTCGCGGTCAAGGACTTGTTGGATCACAAGTGAGTGTCCTGATCTTCGCTGTTCCTTTTCCTTTGTACTGCTGGTATCTTTCTTTTCTATCCCAGAAGCAGATCATGGTAAAAGCATCGAACTCAGGCGTCCACTTTCAGATTAAAAAATCCCTCATTACTTGAGTATCTAACTAATTACTAAATCGACGTGTGTAAATTAAATTAACCTTCCTAGTACATGGTACAATTATGTTCCCTCGTTCTTGTCTTTCTGGTGTAAATGCCTTAATGGGTACAGTAGAGGATCGTAGTGCTACTCCTTGGGCCTAAGATTTTGACAAGAGGTAGTACAGATATGTTTGATGCTTTCCTAATGCATTTCTTGGTCATTGGTCACATTACCCCAGTGGTGGTTGTAGCTTTGCTGTTGATGTGGCTTGACGATAGTCTTTTACTATCATGGTCATATAAAAAAGCTTGTAAAACATGTTTTTATTAGCTTAAAAGCAATACTTCTGACTTTTGTTACCAATGTGAGTTTTCAGTTCTAGACAGGTGAATTGCATTACATCAATTGACTGCTCAACAACTAACCATTCGTGGTAGCAGCATTTTTTTTCCCGGATTCGAAAAGCACTCTTTAAATTTTGTGCATGCTTAGTTTTTCAAAACCAAGGAGAAAAGGTTTAATAACTGGAGAATTCTTTTCTTCTTTGCCACCCTAAAAAAACAAAAACAAAAAGGTTTGATCTTTGATGTCTTTATTAATACTTTAAAGTTAGTAGTGGGGTTCACAACTATCTTCACAAATCACTGAAGGACACAATTTAGCTGGAGAGAAAATCATAGCCGTAGCGGGCGTGTCCACACCTTTGATCCTCACTGTGCTGTATGGCACGATTGTCACATAATTGATCTCGATGATCCTGTGAATCCATGGATATAATGTAGTATATGTTGTATGCATACCCACAATGTCCATATACTAAAGTCAATGATTTACAAAAAAAAACATATATGTTTTGTTTTTCCAAGGCTACGTATGATTATGATATGAGTAGGTGGGTCTTTTTGTGCTTTTGTGTGATGGCCCGTATGTGTCCATCTACTTGTTGGTTGAACTTCGTCGGTAGTCATATGGGCCACCGATTAAATCCTTTCTTTCAAGAAAGGATAAAGCAGGGGAAAGGCAAAGCGACGACCAAACTTTTCCTTTTCATTCAGCTTCGTAGGCATATATATCCAACTAAAAATATGCAGTGCAATGAGCTTTGAAGCAGTGTTAGCTTTCAAGGGAATCAAATGCATGCACGTGGTTTCCTGATAGATTGCCATAGAAGCAACAGTTATTGCTGTTTCTTACCTCAACCATACCATGCTACGACATTTAGGGTAAATCTCGAGAGATAAAATGGACAGCAGATAGAAGTTTATGTTCTGATGACGATAGCGTTACTAGTCGGCATGCTTGTTGATTGAGATGATGATTTGTTTTTAGGGGTCAGGCCGAGAAGGAATTCAAGGTGGAGGTTGAAGCCATCGGCAAAGTGAGGCACAAGCACCTTGTCGGTCTCATCGGGTACTGCGCGGAAGGCCCTAAACGGTGAGCACCCACACTTGTGAATTTCACCTGAATAACTGTCGGCCACTGAACTAACAAATGCTTGCTGATAGTCTGATTGATCGATACTCACTGCCAATGCTATAAATTTGCTTTTCACAGGATGCTCCTTTACGAGTTCGTCGAAAACGGCAACTTAGAGCAGTGGCTGCACGGCGACGTCGGGCCTGTCAGCCCCTTGACGTGGGAGATACGGATGAAGATCGCCGTCGGAACGGCCAAAGGGTATGTTCATGTTCTTCTGCTGACAGGGTACTTCATAATCTTCGATTGTTATTAATCTTTAGTGTCAATAGGGAAATAAATCCACTGGTAATTTTGCTCATGTGTGGCAGCGTAGCGTACTTGCACGAAGGCCTGGAACCGAAGGTGGTGCACCGGGACATCAAGTCGAGCAACATCCTGCTGGACAAGAAATGGAACCCCAAGGTGTCGGACTTCGGCATGGCCAAGGTGCTGGGGTCCGGGTCCAGCTACGTGACGACCCGGGTGATGGGCACATTCGGGTACGTGGCCCCCGAGTACGCGTCGACTGGGATGCTGAACGAGAGCAGCGACATCTACAGCTTCGGCGTGCTGCTGATGGAGCTCATCTCCGGGCGCAGCCCCGTGGACTACAACCGCCCCGCCGGCGAGGTGAACCTGGTGGAGTGGTTCAGGGGCATGGTGGGCAGCCGCCGCGTCGAGGACCTTGTGGACCCGCGCATCGCCGCGCCGCCGCCGCCACGGGTGCTCAACCGGGTGCTCCTCGTCTGCCTCCGCTGCATCGACGCCGACGCGCACAAGCGGCCCAAGATGGGGCAGATCGTGCACATGCTCGAGGGCGACGAGTTCCCCTTCCGCATGGTATTGCTTTCCTCTGTTCTGTTCGCTCGCCGGTGTCGCTGGCTACCAGTAGTGAGCTTGCGCATGGCATTGGTGGTGGTATTGACTGTCTGACACACGCCCGCCCGTTCTTGGATTTGCTTTTTGCTCGATGCAGGAGCACCGCTCGCCGCGGGCCTCTCACCGGACGTCGACGGGCTCGAGGCCGTCGCTTCTGTCGGAGAACGTCAGTGCCGCCGACGACTCGGACAAGTCGATGTGGAGATGAAGGATCCGAGCTGCAACTGCAAGCAAACCCTGCACGAACGCACCGGGCGCGGCGTGCGAGGAGCTGGAGCTGGTGGTGGTGGACTGACTTTTTGTAAATTTTTGTTGTCGATTCACGGCGGGATGAGCGTTCTAATTTGCTATGCTGCTCGTTTGGTTTGATGGTGTTTACCGTAATGTATGACTTGGCACAGCCGCAGAGACCTTTTTTTTTGTTGTTCATTATTACCAAGCTTCCGGATTTGGGCACCCCGCGAAGCTTTCTTCGCCCGGCCCGCTTCCTTCGCCACTTGCTCGGATTTGCTTTCGGGACGACGGCAGATCCCGGTGAAGACACCAATGGTGGAACGACAGTGATTTAGGGGCGAAAGGAAAGACGGGAGGTGTATTGTTTGGTTCAGAGGTCTCGTTCAGTAGCGACAGCTATGACATTATACACTAAGGCCTTGTTTTAGTTCACCCGAAAACCAAAAAGTTTTCAAGATTCTTCATCACATTGAATCTTTCGACACATGCATGAAGCATTAAATATAGATAAAAATAAAATTTAATGACACAGTTCTAAATCACGAGACGAATCTTTTGATCTTAGTTAGTCCATAATTGGACAATATTTGCCACAAACAAACGAAAGTGCTACAGTAGCGAAGTTCAAAATCTTTTCGCATCTAAACAAGGTCTGATATACACTATATCTACACTATGCACTAAGATATACACTATATCTAGAGAGATACATTATATCAAAATAAATAGTAAAATAATATATTTATAAAAGCTAAAATATCTTTTAATTTGGAACAGAGGGATTAGCTCCTTACTGTCTAGCGAAATACACATGCAGATAGAATAGTGGATGAGGTACAAAAGGACTGCAAAGTCTAAGATGGAGGTTGAATTAGACAGCTTAAAAACATTTATCAAAATCTACACAAGTGTCTATCTAAATACGTTCTATGCTTTTGCTATGTATTACTATCGCTAACACAAAAGAGTTATGTACCCAATAAAAAGTTTCTAGAGACTTGTCCAAGCTTTGACAATCAACATTGGTGTGTCAATTCTTTGGCAAACCAACTCACGACTAAAAATTTTAGCTTACCTCAATTTTGGTTGGGCAAGAATTGAAAGCCAACCAAGTAAGCCCGTAAATTAGTAAGATAACAGAAACTCTCATGTCCAATTTTTCTCGAGGTATCGAGAAGCTTGCAAGAGTTAAGGCATGATCAAGTACCCCCTGTTTGTCCATGGACCTTCCATACAAGTAACCGGATCTCCATGCGGTTTTCTACTGGTCTACTACACGTCATGTTCACTATAGAGTTTCCTGCTAAAATGTTGTGAGCCTCGTTGTCTATTAGTATAATTTAGACGCATACTTCACATCTTGCTCTCCATAAGTACAACATAGACTCCTACTTCACATCTCGCTCTCAAAATATAAAAGATAATTTTACATCAGAAATCATAGACTATTCTAAAATCGCTCTAACTACTTTTATCTCTGGTATATTTACATTAAAAATCTTGTCTAACTACTTATGCTTCTTTGTGTCCTTCCACCCTTAGATTGAAAGGACCTCTCCATTGATGAATATGCATGTGAAAACAAACACCTCCATGTCCTCCATGTCTTTTCACCTTCGTGGGGTTTGGATCGAGGGGCTAAAGTTTAATCCATGTCACATCAAATATCATGTACTATTTAGTAAAACTAGATACGAGTTAATTATAAAACTTATTATAGTTGTGGCTAATTCAAAAAACAAATATATTAAGCCTAATTAATCTATCATTAACACATGTTTAATATAGCACCACATTATCAAATTATGTCCTAATTAGATTTAATGGATTTGTCTCGCAAATTAGTCGCAATCAATGTAATTAGTTTTGTAACGTCTATATCAAATACTCTAAATTAGTGTCAAATATCTGAGGATTAAACTTTAGCAGTCAAAACCAAACAGGAAAGGACCTCTCCACATTGATTGATAGATACACGCGGGTAAAAAAACCTCCAGATTGGCTGATGCATACACACTTGTATATTTCCATGTATTGCAAAGAAGAAGAAGAAGAAGAAGAAGAAGAAGAAGAAGAAGAAGAAGAAGAAGAAGAAGAGATGGAAGTTGCTAAAAAAATCAAGATTGAAGGTGAGTTTTGGAAATTTGAGAGCTCTATGTTATTAATCAGGAAGAGACACTAGGTCCTACCTTGGAGTGCATAAATTACCCTTTAGGTCCTGTTAAACAAAGTATTTTTAGAGTTTTATAAAAATATCAAGATTTTATAAAATACTTTAATTTTAGAGTATCATGGAGTGTTTGCTGTAACAAACTTTATAATTTTAAATACCACGATATTGCTAAAACGAGTCTTTTAGAGTTTTAAAAACTTCACTCTAGACCTTATTTTTTCTAAACCACACTAAAACTACAATTTCTTTATCATCCAAACAAGACCTTAATCATATTTTTATATGTACGCTGTCCATTCTAAATTGTAAGTTATTTTAATAATTTTGAAGAGTCAAAGTATCTCAAATTTAACTAAAATTATAAAAAAATTACAAAATTTTATAGCATTAAATAGATATACTATAAAAATATAATTAGTAAAGAACCTAATGTTACTCAGTTGATATTATAAATATTATTATTTTATGGTCAAACTTAAGATGTTTTGACCCTCCAAGATTCTTGTCGAGTCTGTTCAAACTTAAGATGTTTTTTAACTTTCCAAAATTCTTGTCGAGCCTGTTTGCTAATCTGAAAAACTATAGCTAAAAATAATGTTTGCTATTCTATCGTGAGAGAAAAATATTATTGACTACGTCTTATAAGATAAGCAAACATCTTGAATGAAGGAAGTACTAAAAACGTAATGAACACTAACAAACAAATTTTGTTTCAGGAACCATTGGCTTCAAAATTTTAAAGCAGATAGCAGAACTTCCAACATCTACTGAACTCCATAAATAATAGCATCACAAAATTTTAAAAGCAGCAGGATATAATTGTGTATAACCTGCAGCAAAAAGATAGCAATTTTGAACTTATACATACATAACTTGAACCAAGTTAGATTTAGATAATAAAAAATAAGAATATACACTTAGAATCACAATAATATCAATATTTATTACAATTATCTTAAAATCAATCCAAGTTCCAGATGAATCAAAATATATACCCTAAGTCTCCCGGAAAGAAGGATTTTGAAAAAAAAAATACAACTATTTACAGCAGCTATTTCAAATTAGTTTTATGGAACTTACATCTTTATAATTTAAACCTGTTGTATCACAAAAATACGGACTACAGGATCTTGGTGGAATCGAACCACCTTCCGTCCGGAACTGTAATGAACAGTCCACAGAGGACCTCACCGTGTTGAGATAAGATCCACAGTTAGGAGACACACTTAACACTGATCAAAATCTAAAACCATTTTCATTTTTTGATTTTTAAGACAATTATGCTATGTCAGATACAAAATTAAATGACACTACTTTCTACGCGCCTTGATGGTATTAATATGCTTGCAATCAGTAGTATTCGGAGTGTTTAGTAAGAATTGAGTAACATCATATATACCTTCGTACAGCAACCAAAGTTTCTGTTCAATGTGGTGATGGCTCCAGAAAATTTGCAAACCATGGCTTCAACCTCAGAATTAATTAACAATGCGAAAAGAACAATACATAAACAGTACAACCTATCGGAGAACCATCACAGAGCCGAAGCCAGATTCATCAGTAGCCGCTCGCCACAGCCAAACTCCAGATCGGAGGAACCAGAGCCAAACTACAGATCGAAAGGTAACCGTCGGATTCATTAGGTCACCACTCACCAGAGCTCTAGATCAGAGGTACCAGAGCCAAACTCCAGGTCGGAAGGTAACTACCAGTATCAGTATAGTCAAATCTCAACATTCAGAACACATATTAATTTGAAAAATGGAGAGTATAAGTCTAATCTGAAGAATATTCTCACCTATATACATGAAAGATTGGCAAAAAAAAAGAACCTTCGGGTCAAATAGTTGAATTGAGCAAACAACCAATAAAACAAGATGCAATTTTCAAATATTAAAACGAGATGCTATTTTCGAATATTAAGTCCAGAAGCTCAAACTAGAGCAAAGCATCATATCCTGGAAAATAGAGAAAACAACAGATCCATTTGCAGCGTATTTAGCAGAATAATTTCTTATTCCAAGTCTCATCCCTTCTGCCTCTGCACAGCTGCGCTACTACACCAGCCGCTGCTAGGTCTCTTCAGGGTATGAAGAGGTAGGAGTGGTTGCTGCTGCAGCAGCAGCAATCGATTCCGAGCAAGCTATATCAAAGATTCATGTCACACATGCAAAAATGGAGAGAATCCATTCTGTCATAAGGGATCCATTTGGTACCGCTACTTGGGGCTATTCTACCTTCTGACCAATCAAATTGGCTCACTTGCACGAAACCTAGCTTCATTTCATCAAATGGCTTTCACCAATACTTGAAACCTAGCTTCAGCTCAGAAGATCTATAATAGGCATACTGAAATGAACATTATCATGCAAGTTCAGTAAACTCTTAATCAGAGTTGATCTAAGTGTGCTTGAGCAGATCAGTTCTCAATGTCCAGTGACCAAGAAAGAAAGCTTGGAAGACCATAGCAATTTCATACCGACAATGTATACCGAGCAGTAGATCTTCACACAGCATATAAATACTCCACCACCTCCATGGAGACACTGCAGTTGATCTTCATAGACATCATATACAAACTCTCCATCGTTACCATGTAGGCACAGCAGTTGATCTTCATAGACGTCATATACAAACACCATCACCCTCAAGATGGGCTGGGGATCTTCATATGGTACAGCACATCTTCATGAAGCTTTTATCGGACGACAATAAATCATAGTACAAGCTAATTACAAATAAAATGACTGCAACCAGGCATCTCGAGTACATTAAACAGGTACACAGCTAATCTTTTCTATCTATAGGTACAATATATAACTCGACATTACCAAGAAACAAAGAACAATCTTTCATGATGCCTTGAGACCCGTTCTTAAATGACAATGAAAGAATAATAGTAGCAGACAAGTCCACATGGACAGCCACATTACATTAGACAATTTAACTAGCGAATAATTTTGCCGTAGGACAATAGACAATTCAACTAGCGAATAGTTCAGCCGTAGGACAATAGACTAATCAATTAGCAAATAGTTATCTGTTTGGATCACGATTTTATAATATTGTGTGAAACTGGAATTGCCCAAATTTTCAGACATCAGAGTTAAATAAACTAACCAGATAATGAATACTTCATCACTAATTTCATTTATACTTGATCTCTACATTTCAGATGCTATCCCCAAAATTATGCAGTTAAATGTCTATCGTCGTCGAAATGGTCAAATGGTCCATAGGCTGACACCTCCCGCATTTGTTAGTGCTGTGTTAGTGCTTTATGGCGTCATGGGAGACAAGCGTTGGATGAGTGAAAAGTATGGACGGAGCAGTGTAGGTGTGTAAAGTTAGACGATTGGTGACGCTTTCTGTAACTTTGGGCAGGTGTACATACATGGATTTAAATAAATTTGTGCGTTCTAAATTGCAACGTAAATTGAAAATTTAGAATTTAGATCCAGTTGTACCTTGTGTGTTGCGCTGTAGCTCCGTTCAATTTGCAGCACGCCGTGATGATGATGCGTAAGACGAGAAGCCAACAACATGAAGCAGGGCACAGGGACACAAAGGTTGGGAGAACCCAGGGATGAAAAACAACTCCCTGTGCGATCTCCCACCCAGCACACGAAACCACATCTTTATTATGGTGGCCTGCCATGCGAGCGCACCCATCATGGCAAAGGCCTTCAGATGTCACATCTCACTTTTTTTCACATTTTTTTCTCTCCTCTGCATCTTTTCCCCCCTCTCGACACACGCAACTCTGTAGTTACATGTGTTTACCTTACCTTGCCTTCAGTTAGGCACTGATAGCTCCGACCAACATCTCTCAGATCTAATAATTATCGAAATTTCATCGAATAATTATCAATACAAAGAGATCATCGACAGGCTCGGTGCAGAAGATAGATCCAGCAAACGGGCCACGCTTCGACGCCTTCCAGTCGTCCATCGGGATCCAGATCTCGCCGGAAACGGGAACGTCCCAGCTCTGGAGGTCGGCAGATAGCAATTCGACGGATCAGGCATCAACAGCAACAAATTGAAGCACCAGTTTCCTCGGTGAAAGACTAACCAACATCAGATCCAACGCGCCAATCACGCAGATCAGGATCCTCCGAGCACGCAAACCGTGCGGCCTCGTCTCGCTTCAAGCCGATTCGCCATCTCATCATTCGAACCAACTAGCTCGTAACCTGCACATCATCATCAAAAAAAAAAAACGTTTCCAACAAACAAATAACAGAGCCAGATTCACCGTTGCTCGATCGAAACAAGCATGCAATCCAGAAACCACAAGGCTAGGCATGGAGAAAGGAATAATAAGTAAGTTCAGGCTCAGATCTAGACGAGAAGGGGATTTCATCAGGCAAAGGGGGAACGCGGCGACTTTTCTTCTAGACCAGGGCAAGGGAGAACGAGGGGAGGGTAGGCAAACAAGGCTAGGGTTAGCGGGTGCAGGAGGGTTAGCAGAGGAATCCAATGTATTTATTGTCCGGTTAGCGGAATCCGACGGTGGCGATGAGACGGTTCGAGTCGGACGGTCAGGATGCCGAGCGCGTGTCGGAAGACGATTGGTGGTGCCGCGTCAATTGCGTGGGCTGGCCGCAAGTTGTGGGGAATTAGCGTCACTGCGCGCGTCATTGTTTTTGCAGGATCTCTTGCGGATGAGAACAGTGGTGATATGCTTGTGGCCACTGTGGTCGACGATCTTCATTGGTTGGTTCGTAGTGATTGACCTTTTTCTAGCGGGCTTGCTTGTTCAGGGCCTTGTTTAATTTCTAAAAAAATTGCAAAAAAATCAGATTTCAGGTCACATCGAATCTTGCATGCAAAGAACACTAAATATAGAGAAAAATAATAAATAATTACACAATTTACCTATAATTTATAAAATTAATCTTTTGTGCCTAATTAGAGCAACTCCAACAGTTTGCTAAAAGTAATTGGCATCCTAGGATTTTTGCCAGAACCACAAAAAATATCCTCCAACAAGTTGGCAAAACTATTTGGCAATTTTGTGAGCTTGGCAAAATTTTCCCTTCACTTGGCAAATATGTCAAGTCCTCCATCGCTTGGCATCATGTGTATCCCAATTCGCTAACTAGTTTTGCCAACTTGTTGGAGGCTCAATTTTGTGATTTTGACAAAAATCCTAGGATGTCAAGTTCTTTTGCCAAGCCCAAATATCAAACTATTGGAGAAGACCTTTTTTCACTTGACATTTGGTTTTGAAACTTGACAAAACTATAGATTTGCTAAGTTAGTTTTAGTAAACTGTTGGAGTTGCTCTTAGTTTATGACTGAATAATATTTGTCAAATACAAACGAAAATACTACCGTGTTTATTTTGTAAATTTTTTAAACCAAACAAGGCCTAGGTAACCTCTCAGTCATTGGGTGCAGTACTCCACCCTAAACTATAAAATCAGATTTATTTTTATTTTTTTTACTTCTTAAAACCGATCAAATAATCTCCGGAAATGGTTTTAGATGGTGGTTTTGCTACAATAACGATGATTTTATCTTTGTCTTTTTTCGCAAAAAATTTAAAAAATTATAGCACTAAAAAATCTAATTTTATTATACTTCATATTGTAGAATTACATCAGCAATAATATGGTATGCTTTAGTACAAAATTTTTGATATAGCTTTAGATCTATGTTTTTTAATTAATTAGAATAATTCATAGATCCAAAGCTGTAACAAACGAAAATATATTAAAACATATCATATTATATATTCACTACATAGATCTACTCATATGAAGTTTAACAAAATTAGATTTTATATTTTATGATTTTCCTATAATTTATTATGGTTTTCAAACAATCAGCAGAAATAAATAAAAATAGAAAATACAAAACCAGCATCATCGTAGCAAAACTACTATCCAAAACCGGGTTTTGAAAGTTCAAGGGACAGAAAATCTTGTTTCATAGTTTAGGATAAAAATACTCCACCTTAAGTAGTTGAATGAGTTATATAGACTTTTCTCCATTTTAAATTTAAAAGAGGTTATTAGGCTTGTTGCCGGTGCAACCTCACACTGCGCCATTTGGTCTTGGAAAAAGTCTATTTTTCTCCTTTTTGTGAAATTCTATTTTTTCTCTAAACTTCAAAACCGAGCAAACCAGCTCTCTTAACTGTTGAAATTGTGTGTTTTACTTCCCAGGCGTGTTTGTCCTTTTTATTATTATTTTGGCTAAATCTTTTAAAAAATATAATAAATCATAAAAAATCATAAAATAGAAAATTCATTTTTATTGGACCTCACAAGATCTAGACAATAAACATATAATATGTATGCTTTAGTATATTTTTTTAGATTTTGATCTATTATTTTCTATAATTAATTAGAATAATTCATAAGTACAGTTTCTAGAGTCCAATTGTGGTAATTTTTTATTGCGGTCTAATTTTTTTGTGCTCATTTGATCATGTATAACTTTGTTATATAATTATTTAGGGTTTATGCATGTTAAAATTTAATAAATAATAATTAAGTTATACATTATCCAATGAGTATAAAACTTTTACTACAGTTCTAACAATAACTAGGCCACCATAAAAGTTTTCCACAAATAGACCATAGAAGATACAAGTTATGAATTATTCTAATTAATTATAGAAAAGAATGAATCAAAATCTATAATAAAAATTTATACTGAAGTATACTATATTATATGTTCATTATGTAGATCTACTCATGTGGAGTCCAACAAAATTAGATTTTTCTATTTTATTATTTTTTGGTGATTTGTTATGATTTTCAAAGATTCTTCCGAAATAAATAAAAAGAAAAAGACAAATCCATCTTTAAACCGTTTATAACCGGGCTAGAGATGTAAAGCGCATTTTTTCAAAAATCTAGAAAATAGTTTGCCTGATTTTAGAGTTTATAAAGTGAAAAAACGAACTTTCGTAAAAATTTAAGAGAAAATGTGGATTTTTTTTTCTTTTGGCTTCCAATAACGGGCCATTGCTCCATTAAGAGCCCATCGCTTTGCCCGTGGGCTATGGCCGTGGCCCGTGGTCGAGCTGTCCAGTGTGATTTAATGTTTGCGGCCCTCCGTGGGTTTGTAGAAGTGTAGAACGCCCCGTTACTGTTAAGGGCGTATGTTCTCATGTATTTTTTTTAATATAAACTAGAAGAATTTTCCATGTGTTGTCACGAATATGAAGAAAGAATATAAATAAGTTAGAGTATTAATCATTAAGAATCGAGGATGTATATGTATGATGTCGGTAATATAGTAATATATGTTAATAAATGATGTGGTTTGCTAATGTGAATAGCTTGAATAAAAACATAATGACATATATTAGTTCGATGTGTTAATGGATGCTAATATAGATACTTTGTATGACAAAAAAAAGTTAGTGAGGTTTATATAAGAGATATAGATAGATTATGCACAAAAGCATGTGCTTAGCAGCTTATTAGGAACAGGAACATAACTCACATTTTAGGAACAGAAACATAACTTATGTTTATATGCCTATATTCTATGTTTTAGGAATGTTTATGTTCCAGAAATATGAATGCTTTTGTTGTCACATTATAAAATGATAACCTAAGTTTTCGTTCACGTTCCGGAAACGAGGACGGAAGATGGCTGCTATGAGCATATATCCGTAATGCGACCATTGGAATGTGCGTCTAATGTTATGAGAGCAATTATCCTTAAGACAAAAAAAAGGAACATATGTTCAAAAAAAAAAAAGAACATGTTGGACATCCACTAGTCTATATCTCTATTATTACTTGCCATGGGCCATGGGCCGGCCTTATTACAACCCTACTGAGTACACATTTTACCTACCCAAACACTTTTTGGACCAGCATCCTCTTTGCTCTCTGTCTATACATCCTTCTATCTTGTTTCATCAGTATATTATATATCACAATCTACATTACACCAGCCACCCCCAAAATGCAACGAAAATTTGTACTGCCTCCGTACCCGTACACCGCTACATTGTGCTCTCGGTCAAAACGCTGCGATGCCCTTGGTCGTCGGCGATCCGCTGGACCCTGATCGGCAGGCCCTTGGGGAAGTCGACGAAGGGGTAGACGAAGGCCTGGTCCGCCTCCGCCAGCTCCCACCGGAAGTTGAGCACCAGGTGGTGCAGGAAGATGGCGATCTCCAGCTTGGCCAGCTCCGACCCGGCGCACAGCCGCGGCCCGCCGCCGTACGGCATGAAACTGCTCGGCGCGTTGCTCTGCAACAACAGCGCAGCAACAGCAAGATTAAACACACACGCGAGGACAGTCCATGATGAGGAGAGAAATCGAAAAAGAGCTCCTTGGAGATCATCGTCATCGGTGGAATTAAAGGAGATGGATCGTTGCTGCCACGACCACGATCGCCACTGACATTTTCCCACAGCGACGCCGGCCGATCGTCGTCTGAATCTACTAGGGGCCTACGTGCGCGTCGCGTCCGAGAATTGACGCGGGATTATATTTCCCTTCCCATCAACGGTTTGCGACGGATATGATAAGAAAAAGACGCGTTGGCGACGGGTGGAATCGATGGATCCCGAGCAGAGCACTCGCACTCGCATTCGTACTGCCTGGATTCCAAGCACCCAAACCCAACGTGGCGTTCGTTTTCAGTTTGGACCATGCTCTTGGAATCCGTCCCTCATTCGGCATGAAACCCAGCCGCGCCCCCCGGCCTCCCGTCGAAGGAAGGCCGGCCGCAGCTGGCAAATGGGGACGTCTCTTTCGATCTGACCACGCGAGATCGATCGAGCACACGTGTGCGCGCCGAACATTCCCTTTCACGTCAGCTCCATGCCATGCCGCCCCTCTCGCCAATAATCGAGGGCTAAGCGGCATAGCTGTCGTGCTTTGCTTTGGCCAGATACTCTTCACTCTTGAGAGTAGGCATGGCACATGCATCTCATGCCGCTCCTTTCTCAGATTCTAGCGAGCAAGACGTGACTGTTAGAGTCGGATTCGCTCGACTACATGGAGATGTATGGAGCCCGAGACTGCACTCTGAAGCTCAGATATTTTCTTCTCCATCGATGATCAACGTTCATCGACATCGACTGTCAGTACTATTCAAACTATGTTCATGCTGAATGTACTCTGCAGAATTGACACTGACCTTCCATCTCCAAGGGTTGAACCGGTTGGGGTCCTCGTACAACGACGAATCCAGATGCACTGCCGCTAAAACCGGCAGGATTTTCCACCCCCGTGGTATGTCGTACCCTTCATTTTGACCACAAACATGCAAGCAGAGAAATGTTCAGTATCATGTCATTTCTGCATGTGGGTGATCGAATTCAGAATTGCGAGCTTAGTTTTTTTTTTTAGATTAAAGGTACCATTGTAGTGCACATCTCGGATGACCTTCCGGTGCAGGAACCTGACCACGTTGCCAAGCCGCAATGTCTCGTTTATAACCTGCACAATACAAAAAGAAACTGTTAATTAAAGGTGAAGAAAGAAGAAGAGTGTCCATTTTTCTAAGGTATTCGAGTGCTTCTAGCAGCTGTTCTGACGAGGCATTTGACATCTAATGGTTTGTTTTAAGGCTCGGGACGAGCTTTCAGCATCTTATTTGGAGTTGTGTTTTGTTTAGACCTGAGACCTGACCAAGTGACAATGCTTGACACGGGTTCATGCATGTTTGTCCCGTTTCAACAGCGAGATACGGCACAGATACCTTCCTGTCGTATTACTACACCAGAACAACGCGTACTTCTCAGCGTGTCTGGATTGTTGCGAGATGATAGATGGGGCTGCCAGCACCACTCTAAAATCTTCCAAAACTTAAAAACAAAAATACTTTCTGCTGCTGGGAGATCAGATCAGCTGAGAGAGCAAGCCGACGCCATGCGCTCCAAAAAGCAGCCAGCCAGCCCAATTATTCTGCACACCTTGTTGGGTCTCCGTTGGTTCCAACATGACATTTCGAGAGGAGAAGTTGCTATCCTGTACCACGCAACCAGACGAGAGACGGTTTTGTGCTGGTACGACTTGGACGGGAGCAGCTAGGCCAAGTAGTAGCAAACAGCTAGCGGAGCGTACAGCGATCTCGCACTAGCACTGCTATGGAAGGAACGAACAGAACAAGGGGGGCTTACACATTGCGTGAAAACCATTTCCTTGTAGTCTTCCCAGCTCAATTTGGACGCCCCTCTTTGCCTTTGTCTCCTAGCAATCTCCAGATGCTCTTCCTGCAAGCCATATACATGCCAGTGTAACTTTATATATATGTATAATAACTCCATGATATAGTTTTTGTTTTTGACCAACATGTAGCTTACTGTACAAAGTTTGAAAACGACTAGTGAAAGTAGGTGCGTTGGTTAGAATTTGTACCCGGAGTTCTTGAACAGCCTTAGGGCATCCTTCAAGGAAGAAGATGGCGAGGGCCAGCGCCATTGACGAGGTCTCGTGCCCAGCGAAGAGCAGGCTCAGCAAGAGGTCCAGGATCTGTTCCTTTGACAGATTGGACTGCTTCAGGGCCCATCCAAGAAGATCATCTTCCTCCACACTCGAGTTCTCCTTGCTCATTTTCTCAAGCCTGTCCTCCATCTTCTTCTCTATTACTCCAAGTATGGACGCGCGTGACTATACAAAAAAAGAAAAGAAAAGGGCAATTGTATGATGTGATTTTGAGATCAACGAAGCAAAACCTTTTTAGTGCAAAGTCCTCTAATGTCATGTGTAAGGAAAATATCAGAGACCAGTACTATCTTTGGTGTGTTGCCTAACTGCCTATTGGTCTAGGGCCATGTTTCTCGCTCGTAGCTGTGTCTGTTTTTGAGAAAATTGTGCCCTTTCATTCAGAAGCAAAATGACATGTAACTACCGCCAAATATGGATAGAGGGGGTTCAGTACCATTTTCTCTTCTCTCTTGTTCATCCATCAAATCTAATAATTAATATAAAACAGAATCGAGAGAAAGTTGTATTTGGTTTTTCAGGTATGGATCGGAGGATGCATGGGAAGGAATGATTGGCTTCAGCTAACAAAAAACAGCCTTTGCTATTTCATTGGCTGCTAATTAATATAAGTGCATGCAAATTATGAAGTTGCTAATTAATCACCAGCTTATTAACAATGTCAAGTAGTGTTGGTCAGCAGTTGAATCATGATAAATGATGGGGTTCTCCCAACACATAATCATGTTAAGTTATGGAGACTTGATCATTGGTTCTCTCATCAATAGTCTACAAACTCCCTAAAAAAAGAAGTTAAAACTCCCCACATGGAATTGTATGATGCAAAGATCCTGTGAATAAAGCAGAGCATGCATGCCGCGGCTGGGAGCAATCACTAAAGTTCATTTGAGGGTGACCTCACAGGGACTGAAAAGTGGGCAACATTTTTATGGGGCCATGAGTGATGTGGGGAGAAAGTATACATGGTATATATAGCTAGGGAAAATAAAGAAAACATGATGCAAATTAAGCAGGCCTTTGATCTACTAATTAAACCTAGCTGTCAACTATTAGTTAGGTGGTTGCATGCATAACCTTCGAAAGAACTTCACCCAGGCAGCATGTGGCTATGTGCAAATGCGTGTAGAAATTGAAAAGCTAAACCTGTACTGTGTTTTTTCCCCGTTTTGTGGATGCATAAATCCACTGTACACGAAGAAAAACACATGCTGAGGCGTATGTATATATCCCAGTGCCTGTAGCAGGAAAGAGATGATGTCTGATTGGACCTGACGCAGTAGGACGTGTGCATAACAACACAGCGATCCTTGGACCATCCACAAATCTGAAACAGCTTCTGCTCCTGCCGTGCCATGTAGCATACCAAAGTGACCCGGTCCTCCTGTTCTATATATTGATGCATGGACCATGCCCCTAGCTAAGCTAGGCCCCCTCCTACACACACAAACTACCAAACAAAACTTTAACAACCTATCCCTCTCCTTGCACTAGCTTTCGTATTTTTGTTTTGTGATGAGAGAGTACCAAACAAAACGTTGACAGGCTAGTAGGCCAGGAGCGAGACACACACTATATCTCCCTACTAGTTGCTGTAGCTCTCCGCTCGTGTGCATCATCATATATTCAGATAGATAGATGGGCCGTAGCTAGCGGTTGTTGCGTGTAGCTAGCATCGTCTGATGAAACGTTAGTTGCCGCCTATTTTTGGAATAAGCAAACAAAAATCCGTGTGCCGCTCGCAGACGACTGCTGACTGCAGAGTAGTACGTGCAGAGAGTCCAAGCAAGCAAGTCGATCCATACACGCGCGCACGACGGGGGGGGGGGGGGGGGGGGTCGTGGTCGACTAGAGAGAGAGAGAGAGAGAGACGAAGGAAGGAAGGAAGACGACGACGACGAGACCTACCTTGAGCGCCTTCCAGTAGGCCGTGCCCGGGAAGTTGAGCGGCGCTGACACGACGCCCTTCATGAAGGTGATGTACTCCAGCCGCAGCCGCTCCGTCTCCTCCTCGCCGGGGTCCATGCTCATTATGTTCTTCGCCATCAGGTTAAACGTGAACTGCACTCGATCGATCGATCGTCATCCCCGGCCAGCCGCGCCGGCCGGGGGGGCACCGGTTGTTAGCGCGCGGCGATCCTTTGCAATTGCAATATACTGATGTGGCACGCGCGTACATACCCGTAATTAATTAAGAAAAGCTACTAGCGTACCTTCTTGGCTTGGTGCTGCGCGGAGAAGGTGCCGTCGGAGGGCGGCCAGGAGCGGAGCACCAGCAGGGTGTGGCGCTCCACCTCCGGCAGCAGCACGGCGCGGAGGCGGACGGAGCTGAGGAAGTTGAGCGAGATGGCGCGCATCTCCCGGTGCGCGTCGCCCACCAGCACCAGCATGGACCACTTGCCCAGGATGCCGCCGATGCTGCGCGGGTAGCTGCACTCGAACAGCCGCCCCTCGTTCTGCAGGATGTAGCGGTTCAGCCCCGCGTCCGCCGACACCACCGTCCGCTCCCCGAACAGGCTCGACCGGTATATCTTGCCGTACCTGCATGCAACACGCGTGGCCCATCGCCGCGGCGGCGTTAGCAAGATGCGTGATGCGTGGTGGCTGCATCGTGCATGTCGTGTGTGTGTGCACCGATATATATGCTGATGGAGCTAGCTAGAGACGGCGGCGGCGAATTGAACTGAACGGACCGTGCGACGTGCTGCTCCATGAAGCGGCCGACGGAGGTGGCCGGGTGGGCGCGGAGGTAGCCGAAGGTCTCGCCGACGAAAGGCCATCCGAGGGCGCCCGGGGGCAGGTTCGGCCGCTTCTTCTTCGGCCGGCGCCACTGGTGGTGGGTGGCGTGGCATTTGGCGACGGTGGTGGTGTACAGGGCGAGGAGGGCCAGCAGGATGAAGGGGAGGAAGAAGAGGAGCTCCCTGGTTATGGAGGCCATCATGGCGCCCATGACCTCCCCCCTCACACCCCTCCTACTGATCAGAGCACAGGTCTAGCTTTCTTCAAATTTATTTCCTGCCTAGCCTGCCTCTCTGCCTGATGATCACTCTAGAGACGCCCGCTTCGTTGGTTTTTATGTGTGTGTGGAGAGAGAAAGAGAGAGCGAGAGAGGATGGGTTGGAGAGAGAAAGCAAGAGAGGGAGCGCCTTTAGCTCTGGATTTCTCTCTCCCTCTCTCAGCAAGTGCAAGCTTTGCGCAAAGAAAAAAAAAACTGGTAGGAAGCTAATAAGCGCCCACTTCGCTCCCCTCTGAGCTCTGTGGTGCTCTTATATAAGTTTTTGAGAGGTGGCTGTGGGGCTCTTTAGCCAGAGATTTATTCTTGGTGCGATCATCCGATGTTTAAGTTTCTCAGGAAGGAATATATATGCTTCCCGACTGAAATCAGGGATTTATAGGTTGTGAATGTGTACGTATGATGAACACACGATTTGACTCGTCGACGACAGCCAGCGTCCAACCCCGGTGGTTGCTGCGGGTTGAGAGAATCATGAGTAGCTCGAGCCCATCTAATATATATATTTGTTGGTCAGGTCCAATCGGATTAATCGGGTAACAGCCCATAATCAAGTCTAACGAAAAATACAAGAAAGCTCAACTCATAGCATTTTGAAAGCAGCCTGTTTACTTGGCAAAGCTAAAAGCACTATTTGCTAGTTTGTTATGAGATAAGAATACTTTTGAATGACTGACAGATTCGATAGATAAGTTTTTTTTTATTGAATTGGAGGGGTTTACACCCCTGCAGGAAAGCTTTATTGAAAAATAACTGTTTAAAAGTTACAAGTAACCGGTTGCTCCGCGTAAATTCGATAGATAAGTTCAAACGAACAAGTTTGATAGGGCTATTTCTCAAGGGTTCCTTTCTTTTTCACTAAAAACGGCTTCAAATGGTTTGTTCTACTAAACTGTTTAGTAGGGCTCCTCCGCAGAAGCCCGAGCTAGAGCTGAAGAGAAACCATACTAAATAGAGCCTAAGTTTGTTTGCCCATATTGCTAGAGATGTTTTCATAATCCTATACATATACAGTGTAACTAAACTCCTACACAGGCCAAAAAAAAATTTTCATTTTAGAGTGAGAACGCGGGACACCTTCTTCCACCTGCCGTAACTCTATCAACTTCTATAGAGCATCCTCAGCAGCTTCTTCCGATGCTCTCCTTGTTTTTTTTTGTCTCATCTCCCCTAAAATAAAGGGAGAGTTGGATCACCCTTAAATAAACACTAGAATATTTTCTGAGATGAACAAAACAGATTTTTAAAGGTGGGCAATGTGTCCGCCTCCATCGAAAAGTCTGTGTTAACGCATACTAACAGAGGCGTATAGCTACGCGTAACGCTGAAGAATTCCTATGCAAACTATTATTCAATTTGGGAACCAAGGTCGATATGATTCCGTACTACTTCAATTCAGGTATATACAGAAGAACACACTGTACTGATTAATGAATGACCTATATTATTATATTTATCATTGCATAACCACTTGTACTGTTGCATGGATGGCTGCAAAAGGAATGATACAGAAGGTCAGAACAGTACCTCCAGATCAATCTAATTCCTGCTATATGATAGTGTTCAGTATTCAGGAAAAAGCCAAAGCCCCAAAGGTGGTTGGGCGATACATTTATCGAGGAACGTTTAATATCACAATCTCCTGGCAGAGCTATGGATTTATCAATCTAAATATTATAGATTGTCCGCATCATCTGACATGTAAATAGTTTACGCGGAACTAGATTTTATCAGACCATGTCAGATTAGCCAGATACCATGCATGAACCGGGCCGTAAGAAAAACTGTCTCCAGTCTACACGGTAAAAAAGGAAAAAAAATCTCCATATTTTATTTTTACTGATTTATTTGTACGTAGGAATATAAACTGAATATCGAATTCTTTTTAAATGTCAAGAACCAATTTAATTTTTCCAACTCAAAATACCTTTTTTTATAGACTTGGTACTTGGTATTAGTAGCAAAAGGGCAAGCTAGTTTCCTACGTTGTCGCTGTCCTTATCCCGATTATCTACCTTTAGGACTTGTTTGGATGTAGAAGGATTATCATCAATCCACATGTGTTGAGGTGGATTGGAGTGGAATTTGAACTAAATTCCACCCCAATCCACACCAACACACATGGATTGAAGTGAATCCGACAACATTCAAACAAAGGTCTTATGTAATATTCAAACATGTACTTTTTTTTGCTAGTAGGTCTGTAATTCTGTAGATCTCCTAGGGAGCTTGTCAGAAGCGAGCTGTGTATTAAGCTTTCTACCTTAATATAAAAATATGCAAATATTTGACGTATTTAAGAGAAATACTCTTTTTTTATAGAATACAGTCAAGGTTTCGAATTGAAATGTCGCACTAGAAGAAGAGAATTGAAGTAGTAAACAACACTAAGCTGTGCTCACTAAAAGAGATTCCCGCATCAATGAGATGCTAGCATATAACAGTATAAATGTATTGTGGAACATGAATATGAGCTAAGCTGCTGCTCTGTCAAGGGCTTGAGCAGTTGAGCTTTTGGAATATGTTCAATCCTAATAGTATTAGAATTAAATATCACCATCTTTCTACTGATTCCAGCTCAATAACGAAATCGAGTGGCTCCGGAGTTGATTGATTGGTCATGTTCATGCAGCATTGATAGTCTTTTCGGTGTATGAATGGCGGAGATGGCCCCTGGCGTGAGGGAGCATGGAACTGAAATCATCAAAAGGAGGGGTCTGGTCTGGATCCAGATTTCCAGATAGGCCAGCATCATTGTTAATTCGGTGCCACGGGTAGATGATTAAGGTGACGTTTACTGATAGTTTTTTTAAATGTCATGCATAATTCAGTGGCTGTTGCATGCTGTGGACCCATCTAATAATGGTGTGGTGGTGTGTACCTTTGAGGATTGACAGAGTTGCAAAATAGCATATGTTGCATAGGCTCAAACTAGCAAAAGGCATGGGACGAAAATAAATTCGTAAAAAGTATCCTCGATACCATTAGCTCAGTTTCCAGAGAAGGACTTGCCAAGGTATACCGGTCGATATACAGTTTTTTTTATAGAACATCTTTAATAGGCCTATTTTGACCCCATGATCTAAAACTTATTAGTTGGCTAATATTAAGGGATAAATTATGGACCACTTTAGTTCGCTTGCGAGTTTTAATAAACTAATGGTTTTTTGGTAAAAAAATAAACTAATGGTTTTTATAAGATTGGCTAAACTTTATATGTTCAGTTTGGAGTTTCAAGAGCTAAATGTTGATTAATGCCCAAAGGCAATCATGATCCATTATGCTAATGACCCATTTTAGGGTAAAAGTCCATTAGCAGGGTCTATATATACGAAGGAGCAAGGGACTAGAGCTGGTTGACACTCCTCACGATCTAGTCATCATGCCGCCTTTCTCTCTAGGTTGCAGGCGCCCAAACCGCCGCCACCGCTCTTTCTCTCGTTGCGCGCACAGTGCTAGCACACCGACATGTCGCGGCATTTCATCCCGCACATGTGGATAACGTGGCGACGTTGCTGGGGTGTTGATCGGCAACAAACATGAGGTACACAAGCAAATGTGTCATTGCTACCGGTACGCGAGGACGTACAACTACATTCACTACATCGATGCATATGACGTTGGGCTGCCCCAATTCTTGTTTCGTTATGCATCTAGTAGTAATGATTCATAATCCTCTACTCGTATGTTATCTTGGGTGACCGTGGAAGATGTGCTGGTGTAGTGTACCTGTTTCCCTACACTAAAGTGGTATGAAGTTAGTGGATAAACTTTAGGCCACGAATCTGAACAAGGTTTTAGTCTTTCCTACAACATTCTTGGTAGCTATGACAGCTGAGGGTTATATATATATATATATATATATATATATATATATATATATTAATATTGTATTGAATAGTTTGGCCGCTGAGTAATTTTAATAAAAAAGTTTCAACTATAAAATTTAGATCTTGTTATAGGACATCTCCCCACCTAGAATTTTTGAATAGTTTGGCCGCTAAACAATTTTGGTATAGTGTGTGTCTCTATCCTAGAATTTTTAAATCTCAAAATGTGAGAACTTAAAACAAATGTTACCATGTTAACATCTAAGGTTGTTTGGAAATTATAATTATAAAAATTATATTTTAATATTTGGCAACTCAAAAACATATATTGGGACTCTAAGTAAATTTGAATGAAAAACTTGTCAACTATAAATTTATAGACCGCAGTGAGAACTACCACTTTGGTCTAGACCGTGTCAACATCCGAGATCAATCAAAATTCTAAATTTTGAGTTCTAAAATCTGTGAACTTAACTAAATTGTCACACTCTAGATATTTTCGAATAAGAACTTGTTAAATATAGAGACCTAGATCCGGTTGAGTTTTATAATTTTGACATAAAGTCCATCTTCATCCAACTTTATATGCAAAAGCTATGATTTTTTATAATTACTTATGGAGGCAAGTATCTTATTAAGGCGCACGATTCAATTAATCGATTTACAAAGACATCACACTTATGAGACAGTAACTTTGTTTGTAACTGTTTTCAGATGTTGTCACAATTAAGATGGTTGTTTTTGGATTGGCTGTGTAAAATGGATCAATCGCGTCTACAAATCATTAGATATATTAGGAACAGTGACACTATTTTACCGCCTCTGTTAGTAAAAGAACCATGTCTCCTAAAATCTTTTTTTACCAGATTGGCCATTTGGTTTGTCACGTTGTCACACGTTGCCTTTTTACGGCTTGGTGCCTGAATATAGCATTTTAGAGTTCCCCACGAATATAGAGCATTCTTAGCTATTATTATTTCCCATATCCTCTTAAAATTGGATGGTACAGTTGGATCTTTAGTATCACTGACCTTGGATGCCTTGGAATAATTAGTGTCTCATTTGGAAGGGCTCTTCTTGGCTCTTGCTCGGATTCCTCTGGAGAAACCCTACCAAACAGTTTAATAGGAGGAGCAGTTTAGCCATTTTTTCTCTAGCAAACAGTTTAATGGGAGGTGTTGTTTTCTCTAACAAACGGTTTAATAGGAGCCATTTTTCAACAGAAAAATGAGGAGCTGGAGCTTTTGGTTCCGAGGAACCCTTAGGGAGGAGCCCTCCCTAACACACCATTTGTTTCCTTAATTTTGATGCTCTTACATCCAAGATCTCTCAAAAATATCCATCTCTAACAAAATAATAAATATTTGTAAGCTAGAGCTTTGACAAATAAAATCCTATAGAAACTTCAAAAGACTTTTTATCTTACTTTATTGATAGAAATAGAGATTTGATGAAAAATGCCTTCTAACTCTAAATATCGTCATCCTCTATTTCGGATTTCTCATTATAATAAAGATAGAGAGATTGGCTATGTAAAATACTCACAAGATACAAAAAAGTCATTAAAGTGTGAAAAGATATACATAGGAAATTTTATTTAAATGATTCCCTAAATGTTGACTTACAAGATGAGTTTTAAAAAGATTTTTAGACGTGTTCTTTGTTTCCTCCATTTCATATATCGTGTAATTCTTAGAAAAAATACAAGATATTTTGGCTTCATATACATAATTTTTATTATACAGTTAGATATACACTATGTCTAACATAGGATTCGTGTGAAGCGATTACTGTCCATGGTCCATCCTGATTATCAGTATTGACCATCCTACTAGATTTGCGACCCCATTTTGTTTCTTACACTTGTTTGCGAAAACGATACCCAAATCATTATCGGGCTTCATCACCGTTTCCGTCCGGCGCGCTAGAAACAAAGCAGGAGCGAAACGGCGTTGGTGTGCACCTGCACCTCCGGCGAGTGACGTCCCCTCCGGCCAAGGGGATACTCCACGACCAAAGCACCCGTCCGTGGCGCCCCTGCCCACTGGTAGCTCGACACGTGCAGAGCTAATGATACGACGGTCCGGGCCCCACGGAACGACCACACGTGTGGCGATGTCAGCAGGTCGTGCCTTGCCATCAAAGAGGATGGATTTCCCGCACTACTAGACTGGAGGAGTTAACTTTTTCTCCGTGTTTTCCTTTTTTTTAGCATGCTCTTGTTTTGCTTCACACTAGTCTCTGGTCGTATCCATGGAGCCCACCTCGCTGGGACTTTGGTACTGGGTAATTTTCTCCACAGCATACAGCAGGGCTATTGATTAAGACAACTTTGATCGGTCAAGCTACTGTATCATGGCACTTGTTTATAAAGTTATCGTACTCTCATCATATCATATATAAATATAAGGATAGTGCACGAGCTAAGTGTACTAATTAGTTAGATTTGTAAAGGTACAGAAGTAGAACATGTCCACCGATGAGTTTTGATCGTTTGTATTTTTTTTTTTAAAAAAAATCTGGTAACTCTATGACGTTATTATTTTTTATATGGTAGATAACGTGTCACTCAACGACGATGTATCTATGGCCTTGTTTAGTTACGAAATTTTTTAAAATTTCGCTACTGTAACATTTTCGTTTTTATTTGTCAAACATTGTCTAATTATGGAATAACTAGGCTTAAAAGATTCGTCTCGCGATTTACAGGTAAACTATGCAATTAGTTTTTATTTTCATCTATATTTAATGTTCTATGCATGTGCCGTAAGAATCGATGTAACAGAGAATTTTGAAAAGTTTTTGTTTTTTTTTGGAACTAAACAAGGCCTATGATGATTCTATCACTCAACATCTTCTAGCTTAAGGCCCATTTGGTGCAGCTCTCACACAGAGTTTACATTGGCTCTGTGCACTAGAGCCATTTTCGCATACATATGCGGAGCCGCACAAGCTAGCTTCACCCGAAGAGCTTTGGCTCCGGCTGCAGAGCACGTGAGGGGATGCACGGAATGAGTCTTTAGTCTTTTGGAGGTGCTTGAACAAAGAACAAGGATGTATGTGTCTGCAAGTCGTTCTAGGGTGTTTATAGTACTTTTGTGTTATCTCTTAAGAACTTGGAGCTAATGAATTGTCGCATACCTTGTATCTATGATAATTGATAATGACCCAAAGTTTCTGCATGGCTTCATGGCCATAAATATCAAACACAAATTGTATGTCAGTATGTCTGTAAAGATAAAACTTCCTTGTCCCTTTCTTCAGTCATATGCCAGAAAAGATACGTGGCACCACTTTAAAGAAATGTGAATGACATAGATGCAGTGCCCTGGAAACATCATAAGCAACAACGAAAACGAAGTGGCAGTTGTTTTTTCCTTTATTACATTTGTTTTAGCAAGTAAAGGACGTCCAAGCAAATCTGAAGTGGAGTATATACTCTGTTTTCTCGCCATCACACTGCATAACGGATTTGAAGTGTTTTCTGGTGATGCCACCAGACTCTCTTATATAATATGCTCATCTCCTCTAGTCAAAATAAACGAAGTAGTATAAACAAGGGTACTTGTTTTTTTTTAAAAAAGAAAAAAGAAAAAAAAGGGGTACTTGGGCGATCACATGCCGGGGCATCCATCCATCCGTGGAAACGAATCTCCTTTTCTGGGGCGCCGTCAGGTCGCGATCCTGGGCAGTGTAAGAACAAAACCGCGAGGCCCCGTCGCAGGCACGCGGTCGTACCAATCAGTTGGTGCGTGACTCGACTCGCGAGGCCGACTGATCTCAACCCGCATCAAATCAGAACTCATCGATTGCTCTCGCCGCTACGTGCAATCATGCCGTGTGCCTGCGCGCCCCGGACCCATGATTCCAGCGGCAGCAGCAGCTGGCCTGATGCTCTGACAAGATCGACGACGAAACTTTGATCGGAAGCATGCGATCCAATCCGAGCGGCACGGGCACGGCGCAGCGTGACGGAAGAGCAAACGACGCGCCTCTGGTTGAGCCTGGAAACGACGCTGGTTCCACCGCCAAAAGCCTCATCATCTCTTCCGGCGATCCGGCTACTACTAGGTATCTTCCACAGGTCATGCCAGCTACACAGCTTGCTATAATAACCTAGATTAGTTATATCAGTAACTAGATGTATTCAGACCATAGCAACAATAGTCTAAGGTACTCACTCTGTCCTCTTTTAATTATCGCTAGGGAGATGGCACAAGAATTAAGATGGAGATAATAACCTAAACACCCTTAGTAACAAGATGTTCTGCAGTTTTGGAATGTACTGCCATTAATGTTTGTGTGGGTGAGATCTGAGTGGAGGGAAGGGATAAGGCTGCGAGTGGACTGCACTGTGTTGTATGAGACTGGGCTATGGCCTAAGGTGTTGCGAGCCAAGGACGAATATTTGAGGACATGACACTGTCACTCCAACGATGATTAAAAGGGGACAGATGGAATATGATAAAAATTCTATATGATGGAATGAGTTTTAAGGATAAAACTTGTTTATATTGTAGCTGGAAGTCTCAAAAACAGTGATATGAAAGTCCCATTAAAATTGGCCTTGTTTGCATGTCTCGCATAGAGAGAATCCGGCTAAAGGTAAAGCCCTTTTTCAGATTCAGTAGGATTTCACAGTTCGTATGTGCGAAGAATCGGTGTGACTAAATGCTCGGGTGAGATAGGAGTCGAAAGGATCCGCAAAGGGAATTACCATCTTTGTTGTTGCGGACCTTGTGCCAAGGAAGGAAGTTTTCCAATCTTCAAATAATGGAGGAGTCGGAGGACTCTTGTAATCGGGGTGAATCAGATGGCGGACCTTATATATCGTGGAATAGGAGCCAGTACCAGTATATTCCCGCTGCGAAGAGTCGAAAGATCTGTCGACACTCTCAAACGAAGCGCATGAAGAAGATCAAACCAATTCTTCTAGAAGTTTAGGGTCCTAAATTAAAATTCTCTACTTCACTCAAATTTACAAAAATGTAACAATATCTACGGAATGAACTACTTATGACACATTGTATGAAAATTTAATGGGATAGATTTTATACTATATAGATAGATGTCGATATACTATTCTACAAATTTTTCTCAATGCTAAAAGAAATTGATAACTTTTGATTGACGACGACGATAGCTAAAGTGATTTGGAGCAAAGAGAGACAGAGAGAGTGCTATCGCTACGATAGCCAAACAAAACGCACATACACCTAGGAAATCTGTTAGCATCGAGCAAAACGGAGTATATATATATATATATGATTACATAAAATTGAGAAATAATGGACGATCATCCACAGCTCCAGCCTCCAGGCAGGCAGATTCTGAAATATCTAGTGGTGCGTCTTCGTCCATTTTCCTTATCGAACACATGCGTGCTTATCTTGTACAGGAACAAATTGAAGCGGTAGCGGCTGCGTAGAGACTCACTGGAGGACGACGCCACGGAGGCGTTCTATGGCCTCTTACGTTTCCCGGTTGGCCACTGCTCCGTAGTCGCACTGACTAGTGGTAGATATATACAAACAAAACAGGAAGGAGGCTTATTAGAGCCACCATCTCCTGGCGCCAGACAACAACACCCAGACTGAAAGAGACGCCGGCCGTGTGCAACACATAAAAAAGTATATCATACATATCTAGCGACGACTAGCAGCTAGCTACGTCGTCGACGCCTGGCCTCGGATCGGACAGTCGTCAGTCTGATCTTTCACACATGGTGGAGATCGATATGTCTCTCGCTGTTCTTGTTTCCTTGTCGATCCATGGACCACCATGGCCAGCGACGGCGAGCAGCACCGGCCGGCCGGCGGCCGGGAATGTATACCTGCTGGCTCAACCACGGCTTCACGTTCCATATGCAGATACGGGGCCGGCCGCGTCTCGCTCGGGTCCGCAGATAAGGGTGGTGCAGGTGCAGCTGCTCAGTTGGAAAAGCTTGGGGGCGTCCATTCGTTTACGTGGGCAGGTGCAACACGACGAGCTCGAAATCTATCGGTTCCGGCCATGTTGTGTCGGAAAGCGCTGGCGTTGCTAAGCCGTGTGCGTGCCTACAGTTGAAAACGGCCTCAACAGTCCCTCTCTCTCAGCGTTGGGCCTAACTTTATTGTCCTGGGATGGTGCTAGCTTTTGTCATTAAAAAAAAAAACTCCTATATATGCAAGTGAAACATATATAGCAAGGTTACGTGGGGATAATAGAGCCGAGGGCGTGCGTGGATGCATGTTTCAAATTCAACAGATGATGCCACATCCGTTGTTGTTCTTTGCCTAGTGCTACGCAGAGGTTTAATTTTTCCATTCGGAGTAGCTTAACTTTCGGTGTCTATTCATTTAGTGACATAACCACATGCATAGTCCCTCCTTGTATTACTGAATCTCTTGCCGTATCTTTTGAGAAAAAAAAAACTCTAGAATACAGAAGGGGTGAAATAATGATATTTGACGGCATCATTGTGCCAACCTCTTCTTTTCGAATATCCCCAAAAAGGGCCATTTTGAGGTAGGGTGGAGACTCCAAATTTGAAGAGGTTCCATTAAAAGACGTTCTTGTGTTGTGGTCCTTCCCTGCAATTCTTCTTGCTAGGAGGAGGAAGCAGGTCCACTCGCAGTCGCAGGACGGCAAAGCAGATGTGCACTGACATGAATCCAGAGCAGCTATTGGCGAATCTTGCAGAGCAGGATGCATGGATGATGCACGCATCCCTGATCCCTGGTCAACAATATACAACTTGTACGACGAACTACTCGTACTGTGTGGGTCGTGGGCCGTGATGGGCATTCCATCAGTATTTCACGCACGCAACTTTTACCCTTTTTCCATGGCGATCGCTAGCTGCTCCTCCGCACGCGGCAGCCGCATGCAGGTGTAGAGGAGGCAGGCGTTGCACTGGAACGTGGTGCTTGGTACAGTTGTTCTGGTTGGCTTTGGCTCGGTCTGACGTACTGTCTGAGCACGGAAACGCTCTCAATGATCAGGTGTGGAAGTCAACAGCACACCGGAGAGTTCCATGCTTGGAAGAGTAGAGAGTAGGAGTAGTTCCGTCCTGTGGCTTAATTCCTCGTTCACTCGCCCCCATGATGCGTGCATCGTCCTCTGGTCTACTCCCCTCCGTCCCAACCATTACTGCTCGTGCGACGTGACGGATTGATCCCGAGCTGATGAGGGACCCGATCGAGAGAGCTAAGCTGACGGACAGTCGGACAGGCCCGGATGGAACCTAACGAGGACCGACCGATGGATGGCGGAGAGGCAGCTGACACAGGCAGGCTGCGGTGCGGGTGCGGCCAACGCGCGCGCGCGAGGTATAGGCCGGCCGGGGGAGATGGAGCAGCACAGCAGTTGATGTTGCCGCTATGCGTCGGTCGCATGGGCCTCCCCGTATGGCCATATCCACGTCGCTCTCCGGCCGCGCGCGTCGCCGTCACGCGCGCACGCACTCGGTGACGCACGTGAGGTGAGGATCGATCGGACACGCCGGCGCGCCTGCCCTGCGCCTCGCCAATTTCCTTTCTTTTTCCCTCGCTGTCCCTGCCCAACCGTGCGCGCGCGCGCGCGGAGCCAGCCAAAATCTTCCGCGCCGCGCGGATCCTCCCGGGAGGATCCATCAGTGGATCGGCGGGGAGCGGCCGGGCGGGGGTCCAGGCGTCGTCCAGCCCAGCAGGACGTGCCAGCGAATGAACAGGCGCGGCGACCCCGACGTGCGCCGGGGGAAAGCGACGCGCCAGCAGCCAAGCAGCCTCGTTTCCGCGGAGGGGGTCGTCAGGGACTCAGGGCGCTTGACCACGCCACGTCGTACGGCGCGCGCGGGATCGCAACGTCCCTGTCTCCGGGCCAGATCGGGCTGCAGATCTTGCGGAGGCATGGCAGGGGCGGGCCTTTAGCGCATAAAATGCAGCTGGCTGGCCGTACCCGTACCATATGCACACGCGGGCCACCACGCTCGCTATTCATGGAGCCGAGAGCTACCGGTCCTGCGTATCATTGGGCCTGGGGCCCTCTCGTGACGTGTACTGTGTCCTAGCTCCGGCGGACGGATCGGATTGGATGCGGATGGTGCATGCGCACGCGTACAGTGGACGCGTTGCGTAGCGGACTGCGTCTGCTAGCAGACTGATACAGATCGTACGTACAGCACGGCAACGGACTCACCACTGCAGTCTGCAGGCGGATCGCCTGATCCCGTACGTGATTGAGCGATCGCGCCCGTTCTGCTGCCGCGCGCGCTGGGGACAGATTTGTTCCTTGACACTGTCCACTGTTGTTCCATCGGAGGGCGATCGTGAACCTCACAACTAATCATGATAGTTTTTCTCTTGTTCACACACGTTCAAAACTTTGCGGACAAAATGCCATATTAAAGCTCCAACCGCCAAATTCTGTACCCTTCTTCAAGTTTAATTTAAGTTTAGCTTAGCTAAGATCCATGTATATATGCTAATTGAGGTAGCATGCATGTACTTGCTTGATTCCTTAAATTATAGACCACAAGGTCCATGTTAATTGCACTAGTTCTCTGTCCAAGGCTCCAAACAGATGCTGGCTGGTGGAACTTTGTTGTCGCTCTTTTTGTCCTTGCTTTGGTCATCTAGCTAGTCTACATATATGATACAAGTACTGTTCCACTGGATTAGAAGGGCGATCATTTCTTCTACAAATGTGCTAGCTAATAATTCATTGTCGGACCATTTTTAAATGCTTCAAGACGAAAGGAGATATTGCTGCATGCACTGTTTAGGAGTACTGCGTTGGATGATCCTTACCTGTACCAGCAAGCCATTGGGTGAGGCCGAGAGTTTTATGTATAGAACACACAACTGTATAAGGCTTTCTCGGATGAAAAAGGTAAGCACCGGCACTGGCTCTTAGCGTCGTCTTGTGGCCATCACCTTATGATCCTGTCGACGGTTTTTACTCGCCTGCACTGTTGGCCTTTTCTTCTCCACATCTCTTCCTCCCTGAATACATGCTATACAGCCAGATGACCGTGCAGCAGGATATGATTACACAGCAGTGCTTGTACTATCTCTGTACTAAAAATGTGCATGGACATGGACAAAAGCTCGCACAGTGCCATGCGTAGGGATGGCCAACGAACGAAAGCCCTTTGACTGGAAAAAGGAGGCATGCCATTGCATGGATATGGATTACACATCTTTTGCATCATTTCTTATGACCGGCCGGACCCCATGAGTGCTGTGCGTGTCGTCCTTGGGCCTTACAACAATGCTTATCTATACTATGCTCGTTGATCATAGTATGCTGCAAAAATTCAGAGAGAGAAAAAGCGACGACTAATTTATGAGGTCTGATCTGAGAGTAGGATCAGCAAAAGATAAGGGTTCCAGGCTTCCAGCGCAAATACTGAACTGTGTGTTTTGTTTTCCTTATCCCCTTGAAAGCCCAGTTGCTTGTTGAGGCTGTTCAGGCTGACCTGCTTTCTGCAAGCAATCGAACAGTACCTGATTATGTTTGATTTCACGTTGATCTGATCTGATTTTACTAGACGACATGTCGGCAAACCTTTGGCTGGCAACTACTATATACAAACAGGCTAAAAAAAGTCGGGGAGTAATTAAGGAAATAGAACAGCACAGCAGAGCCCGGGAAAGATGTCTTGATGTCTCTGGCCGGGCATCATGAATGTGCATCAACACAAAAGATGTTGCCGGGCGACGACGAAGGAAAAGGAGGGCTCCAACTCCAACTTTGCTACTGGCTAGCTAGGCTACTAGCTAGTAGCCCCCTTTTGATTTCCTTACCTAAAAATGCAACTACGTACGCGAGTGCACGAAGATGTGTCGACTGCTCGACAGACAACATGGCGACTAGGATCAACGAGCAACTCGATGAGCTTCGCATTAGGGCTGATTAGTTTATTGCGTCGTCGTCCGCGCAGGATGTGACCAGCAGAGGTTAGGGGGTGTTTAGTTTCCTCCGGTAAACTTTACCGTTCGTCATATTGAATAATGTTTGGATACATGCATAGAGTATTAGATATAGAGCTATAGAGAGTAATTTGTGAGATGAATCTTTTAAACCTAATTAGTCTATAATTGGATAATAATTTTAAAATAAGACGAAAATGCTAACACCATTTAGAGTATGTAGACGACGAAAAGGTTGCGCGGTCGGACGAAGACGCTGCTCTGGTCTCCCGATCGAGTGCGGAATTGCCGCCATCATTCGCTGCGCGGGCACCTGTCAAGGCCTCATTTGGTGGCGAGCACCCATCGATCGGGCACTCGTGCGGCACGATCGACTAGATGGCCTATACTTTTCGCTAACCCGCCGGGCCGCCGCAAGATACCATGCCCTTGGTGCCGGCAGCAGCAGGAGCTTTCGGACGAGAACACGCGAACGCAGGGGCTCTTACGACAGCGACGGACACTGCACGTTGGCGCTGTGGATGTGGCGTGGGCAACAATTCTATGGTGAAAAGGTTGCCACTGCATGCTAGTAGTGCTTGATCGGAAGTCATAGTGCATCGGGTAATCTTCTAGTAATAAGTAATAATAACGTAAGTATAATAAGTACTCCTAAGTAAGTAGTATATATATACAGGCTCGTGCCGTCGTGCGCTCGTGCAACGTTGATTGAAGAAACGGACGTGGCCTTTGCTATAGGGGCCAGGCCTTTTTTTTTCCTGCGAGAAAAGAAGCGGGCAGGCAGGCTCATCTGCGGCCCACCTTGCATTGGGCAGAGAGCGAGTAGTGGACGCGTTGCCGGGAGAGGTCCAAAGCGCAGCAGCCTAGCTAGTAGTGGCAGAAAAGCGTGGCGAATGGGGCGTGCGTTGCAAGTGCAGGGGCAGCAAAGCTACTAGCTGCTGCTTAAACTATAGAGCCCGGTGGTGCGTACACAATGAGTACGCTCTCACTCTCATGCTTGCATGCCTGGGTAGGTTGCGCCGGATCAGGGCCAGGGCAGTGCGGACGTGCGGTAGTGCACACGAGACTGCCTGCAGGTCAAATACGCAACCACGGAACGTATGCATGCACGTGCGGGAACTAAACAGAGACCAGATATTTCGCGCTTGTTTGTCTCCGGCGAGTCTGAAATCTGAAACTCTGACTGTATACCTCCGCAAGGTCAAGGAGGATGGCATGACAAAGATGCTATGCCTATGCTGGCATGCCTCCCTCAGTCCCTGGGTGGATGACAAAACCACCCACTTGTGGTAAGAAATGTCACTGCCTCACTTGGGAAGGGTTTTGGAGGCCCGGCCGGGCCTCTCTCTGCACCGCAGTCTACAGCGTCTTGTGGTCAAAAGGCTGCTGCGCACGAGCAGGGGCGTCCACCGGGCCACACCCGCAATAGATTTTCGTGGTGATGAATGATGATGGCCATGAGACCCCCCCCCCCCCCCCCCCCCCCCCCCCCATCTTGGTGGGCGCAAGCACAGGCGTGCGGTGCGGTGCAGCAGCGGCAGCGGCCCTGGCTCTGGCTGATCGACTGGTCGGTCGCGAGCAAACGAATTCGTGTGTGCGCTCAGGCTCAGCCCGGGGGGTTTGTGGGGCGTGGGCTGCCGTTCCGCGGCCAATGCAAACCCTGGACCGTGGGTGGGATGGATGGAGTGGAATCCTTCCCCGAGACCCCGACTCGCCCCGCGCGCGCGGCCCACACACTTCGGCCGTTTCGCTCGTGACCTGTGCCGGCGGCAGCTCGCGAGAGTGCCAGACGAACGAACTGTCGGTCGATGAGCCAGCGGGAACAGCGTGCCGGGAAATGAATAGGCTCGTCCGGCAATGACCACGGAGACGCCGGGGATCGTCAGTCAGTCAGTCAGTCTCGCTGTTGCAAGACAGTTTATTACAAGACAGCGTCACTTCATCAGTGGTGCTGTGCCGAACCAGTGAAAAAGATCTCTTAGCAGGCACGGTCGGTCAGCTAGCTAGTAGCTTAATCTATCGGAGGTCGGAGCAGCAACAGTGCGTCTCAACTGAACTGTTTTTGGCTCAACCGATAGGTAATGTTGTAAAAGTTATCCTCGTCCTGGGGTTGCTTGCCTTTACCAGCTGGTCCTCCGGTCTCGAGACACTCAACAGAAAGCTAAGCGACCGGCAAACAAGATAGACTGCGGAAACGATGTCGGCAAACGATTGAGGTTGCAGTACCGCTCTACAGTGGATGTTAGGCCGACATCGCAAAAACTGATACTGAAAGAACGCATCGCCATTTCGCACGAATTTCACCTATCAAGAGCACTAGCGATGATTTTCCAACCATGTTGTGTCGAAAGTTTTGGGACTATGTATGCATGCGTGCTGTAGTCTTGCAAAACATAACCCTACAATGATCTAAATTAGCACGAGTTCGTAGCATTTGGCATCGCATTCACATATTGTAAGGCTAGAACTGGCAAAGCGACTCACCAAGTACACTGAACAAGGAGTAATTCCAACTGACGCCACAGCATGCATTTTCTTTCGACATGATTGCGGCCACCAAAAAATGCACTGGACAAACAAGCTACTAAGTACGAGATTTGTCCAAGATTTGCCGTCAGAAACTCCAACATGATGCATCGTCTTTCAACGGACGAAGTTTGATGAACACAAAAGGGGCAAAAAAACTCGAGTGTCGGCACACACATGTGCGCAATAGCACAACAGGTGATGCATACAACATTTTGGAAAGTGTAAGCTGGGGCTGTAAATTGAGTTAATCTGCCGACAATTTCCTATCTGTAGTTGGCCAACTTTTACTAGAATGTTACAAGATATCAAAAATATATTCACATGGACAGTGGTAACAACAATCTCCTCTCTCTTTTCCTCTTCAGCCTTCTATGCCTAGAGATTTTGAGGCTTACTGGAAGAAGGATTCCGAAAATTACAAACATGGCTGAAAGTCTGAACCATTTCAAGTAAAGGCCAACGTAGCAGGACACCATGAGAAAACAAAACAAGACCGCATAGATGAGAGCAACCTTGAGATCTCTCCTGTGAAAAAGAAAAAGAAGAAAGAATTTAAGTAACACTGATTAAAAGCTGACTAAATGCAAGAGCAATTACACTTAGCTCCACAGCTCAGGCACAAACAGGATTAAAACAACCAACATAAATTGCTTTTACACTAACCAAAACATTTACATTAGGTCATTTGCAAAGATTAAATCAAGGATTTTATAGGAAATACTAAATCTAATTGATGTTAAGTATACTCTATCATTAACCATCATCTTTCTATTACATTTGTACATTTAGGGACAGTTGATCCAAATAGATATTTAAAAGATGCCACATTTATAAAATGCAATGGAGAAAATTAAACATATTCTTTCTTGTGATATCACTTGGCAAAACATTTTTTTCCTCGAACACATAGTCTTGACGCTACATCAGGAAGCAGATATATTATTTTACAACGAAAAAGAGCTAAGTTCAGACATTTGTTTCGGAAGCTACCAAATGCAATATGCTTCAGGACAGGGAAGCTGAATAGCTGATGATACAATGTATTCCTTTGTTATAATAAAAAACAAAGAAATTCATCATCAATAAAATAAGCTAACTCTGCTGGTTACAAGGATCAATGCAGTAGTGACTTATGACTTGTGGCCATCAATGCAGTAGTGACCAGACTCTTCTATGAAGAATGCTAGCGTGCTGCAAAAGTTGTAGAAAGGGATACTTAAGACGATTGCTTAGCATATATCGTAGCAGGTAAGGAAATTTTGTTGTGGGACATCGAACATGATATTGGCCAGTTCACATCGCTAACGCCAAACTACCATGAACGTAAGACATCACAATAATTATTTTATTAATTTCTCAGATCCAAGGAGTGAAAAGATATAGAAAATGTCCTTTTTGCCCTTGTCTTCGTCATATTTGTCATGCTCTTCTGACACCATCGTGGATGGTGCTGGCAGCCTTTGCTCCATCTCACCCGCCGCCTTGAGAAACTGCACCGCACCCTACCCATCGAACTCCCTTGGGTTGGGGTTGGGGATGAGCTGCTGATGTAGACATGTAGTTCACGTTGGCCAAGGCACAGTTCACGGCAGCCTACACGAAACACCCTGGCCGGTGTAGTGGCTCCTTGGGGCTCACATTCATGATGCAGCGGATCACTAGGTAGTACAGCATCAGCACCCTCGCGAAGCCATTGCGCATTGAGGCCACTATGGCGCCCTGGTCTCCGCTGGCTACAGCGGACATGGAGAACACCTAAATGAAGTTGACTGAGACCTGCACCGCCGTAGGCTCATTTGAAAAATGAAAGCATGTGGGTTGGTAACTTTGCAGGAGATTAGTGGAGCTCAATCACCAGCTGTTTTCCAAATTCCAGATAATGTTGCAACTTGCAGTTGCAGCTCATAAATGTGATGCTCTACTCAAGCTATTTGCTAATGTTTGGACCTGGGGTAAGATCAACTCAGCTTGATGCTTGTCTCATCACAAGTATTTTTTATAGTTCACAGGTTAGTCACACAAGCAGTGGCTCGCACGCAAGCTAAGTGGTGGAGGGACTACAGCATGATAAGAGTGACAGAAAGGAGATGAAGACAAGGCAAACAGGACATCTTCCCTAACTTTTCTCTCCTTAGATCTGAGGGAAAAAATTCGTTGCGGTGTCCTACGACAAATGACCGTGATTTCATAATGCCACCTAGCAAAATTTTGGCAATATCAGTGTGAACTGACCAATTCAATATCATGTTTGTTCAATGTCCCACATCAAAATTTCCCTAGCATGTAACTGAAGACTCATCTGTGACGAATGTAACAACACTGCATAGAGAGAAATTAACGATGCTTCACTCACTAAGTACATATGTTCCCAGACATAGACAAATAAGTTTCACATCAGACATTGCAGTGTTGAAAAAGCACCGTTTTAACATTGTTCACTGGCTTCCCTATTGCCCACATGTAGTGAGCAGATATTTGGTATATCACTGTCACAATGAGCATAATAAACGTAGAGTATACAGACTGATACGCAGTCAAACAACATATTCTACATTGAAAAACCACACAATGACACCATGAAAAAAGCGAGGAGCAGGAGGGGATAATTGTTTATGTCAATGACATTTTCCACTATCCAGATTAATGTGCAAACAATGCAGAAGTTATTTATGATACTAAATTACTAAATAAAAATAGTTTACTTTCGGTGAGTGATTAATTGGATGGTTTAGTAGTCTAGCACCGAGGACATCAAGACATGCAAATCCACACAAATGCAAGAAAATGTGTTAAATGCAGATCATTTGGTGTTACTCAGGTTGACGTGAATGGGCTTTTACTACTAGGGCTCTTGTGTTCTTACCCCTGTTTTAAAGTCTAATTGTGGATTTGCCCTCATTTATTTAACTATGTATTTTCGCCTCTGCTTTTTAAAAACAAAGACAGAGTTTACCACTGTTCCGTTTAGAGGAGTTGTGTCAGTTTAGGGGAAAAAAAGAGACTAGTTGTCCCATGTGAATTTGCCGCTAAGTTTTTGTACTAATCTTTGATTTGACCTCTATTTTGGCATCAAATATCTGGACAGCATTTTGAAAGAATTTTTACAGCAAAATTTGCAAATATTTCAAATCTAAGAAAACCTTAACAAGTTGCACACGCTTAATCAACCATCGGCGGAAACCGGGAGGGTTAGGATAAGGTCAGGGGTTAGTGTCGTCTTTTAACCTTTTTATTATTTATTTTTCTTCAATTCATTCATGCAGCCTTTAGCTAACAGAGCCTAAACAGGGGTGAATGGTGGCTTCAGATTAAAAAACGAGGGTAAAATAACAAAGTTGAAAAAAAACAAGGGAACATTCATAATTGGCCTTCAAAAAAAGACATGCAGGAATGAGAAGTAGGTTTTGCTGGCCTCGTTACCCTGTATGCTCAGAGTTCAGAAATGAAGGGCAGAATTCTGTGTATAATCAAGAACATACAAGACACGTTGAAAAAAAAACCCTACATTTTGGAACAGATGGAGTACATATTTACTGAGAGAACTCAAGTAGAAGGGGAGAAAAACGTTGCCCTAGCTTTGCTCATAAAGGGAATTTTATTACTAGCAGGACATTTTGCTTAGTCTTTCGTCACATGTTCATATGTCTGACACTGAGTTCCATTACATTTCTGTCAACATGAAAAATGACGCTCCTTTAGTTCTGTTCTTTTTCCCATTATTTGACAGTTGAAACAGCATTAGAAAACCTTATTCATTTGACTAAATGTGGAGAAGTGAGGAACCCTCCTGTTTTCCATTTCACCTTAAAGGGTGCTCCCTAGGAGTTGTGTGAGCATGACATTGGTGTTTTTCCATTCAACCTAGGTGGCCTCATGTGGCATCATGGTTGCTTATCTAGCAAGATCATAGACTTAGCGTAGCTTACCATAACTTCTTATCCATGCATGCCAATATCCACAGATTTGCATGCATGGAAAAGGTGAGGCACAACAGCAAGGTGTCGACCTGACAAATGCTGTCACATTGCAGGAACAGAGAAGTTTTACCCCTACCAACAATGGGTACAGCAATGCCCTTGAAATGTTGATTCAAGTTTCCAACATGACATCCTGTGTCATCTTAGAAAATCCTCTGTTACATTTATTTACTTAAAATGGATGCAGATTATTAGTGCTAACCTATACAGGAATACCAACATACAATATATTCTGGGTCTATGGATCTAAGTGAAGTGGTCCAAGTCAGACCTGGAGAAATTGAGCACCCAACCTGTGATCAACAGGCTTGGTGCAGCTTAAACCAGGAGCTTTGGGCAGACAGGCCAGTTGGCTGGCCTAACTAACCTTAGCGCCCTACCTGTCTACTTGAATCAATGTAAGCTGGCTCAATTGGAGTTTGACAAAGAGCAAGCCTACACAGAGTTCTTTCCAAACGGTGGTGGCGGTGTCTATTTTGTTCCTATTTCTTTTTAGGTTCAAGAATTCCATTTCTTCAGCAACTGAAGAAGCCATCAAACAACGCGCATGGTTTAACAGTATTTAAGTTAGTGAGAGTTGCACTCAAGAAACAATTCATATGTCGACTCAAATGTCAACAAGCACAGCAGCTATTGTATTGTCTGAATAAGCAGTAACCCTGTCCTTTATCTTATACCCATAGCAAGCTCCCAGCTAGCAATCTAACATGACATAGAGATTGATAGTAGTACTTAGAGAGAGAAATTCATGCCAACGTTTCTCAACAATTCAGACCTTCAAAGTAACCCAAATATAGGTTTTATAGTAGTAACATTTTTTTGCACGAGATTATGCCTGCGTGGTCATCTTCTGTCTGTCCAATTAAGCCCTGAATTGACAAGTGTTCTATGTTTCTTACGTATAATTCTAACTAATCATATACATCCCGTGAACCGGAACTAATAACAAAGCAGAAAAGATGCAATCAAGGCCCATGCGGACCTGCCTAGATCCACAGGACGATATGAGCACAATCTTTACAGCGCGAATCCAAATCGATTCCTACTCCCTACGCATCAAGCTAACAGTGAAGCGCACCAAATTGGAAATCAGATGACAGCAGGTTGATGGAAGCCTGACCTGGAGGAGATGTGGGGGTTTGGCGAGAAGACGGCGAGCGCGGCGGAGTAGGACTGGGCCGACCGGATCTGGTGCTCCCGCAGCTGCTCCACCAGCTTCGCTCGCGTGATCATCTCCTCCTCCTCCTCCTCAGGCAACCACTCCTCCCGGTTCACCTGACGGCTGATTTCTAGGCACCCCCCGGCGAAAACTATCCTCGAATCGCCGGAGAAGAGGAACGGAGGACGAGAGAGCTAGGAGGTGAAGAAAGAGGGATTCGAGGAAGACGAACTCGTATCCTCCCTCCTGCTGTTGGGCGCGTAGCACCGCTGGATAGGAAATCAACGGTGCTGATCTCGTATGATATATTCTAATGTTTACTCCTACAGTCCTACTGTGCACGTGGAACTTGTAAAATCCCTGAAGAAATCAACACTGTTTTGCTGTAAAATTCTACCATGCATTCCTTTGTGTTGTGATCACTATCTTTACATTCACATAGCAAAAACAAAATTAGCTTCTCGCTGGTGATTTTTTTCTCCTAAATAAACTAGGAAACGAACGAAAGCGCTGGTCATCTGATCTGTTCGCAAATTGTTAGGGACTGTGAAATGAAATGAAACCACCGAATCTCGTTGAGGAACGGTTAAACGGAATACTTCCGTGTTTCTCGTGGTCGTTTGATTCGAGCGTTGCTAGCTGCTGGGTTTGGTTGTTTCCGTGTGGTGTGCCTGCATGTGACGGCACCAGCCTTTCCATGCTGTCTGTCCGAACTCTCAACACCACCCTGTCAAAAAAATGCAGATCCTATCATTGAGCTCACGCAGACGAGACGATTGGCGAAGGAAGTTTCCACTACGCTGCTACTGCTACGAACAGCAGCCCTTGAAATCTTGAAGGTGATGAGCTTTTTTTTTTTCCTTTGCTTAAATGGCATGGAGGTGATGAAATGATAATGGAATCATAGCTTTTCAGACCCAGCGAACATACTTGGACTCGCTAACTCTTGGACTCGCGAACAAGTCTCTTTGGTGGTCCCTCGATAACTCTTGGACTCGCTTGTCCTGCCACCTACTACTTCAATCGTAGCGAAGTTACCACACTTGTGTCGTTGTGTGTGTAGTATGGCATGCCGGCGTGTAGTAGTTCGTTTGAATGCTTTGCGTGCACTAGCCGGCCAGATAAAGGCAACAAGAGTGGATAGGAAAGTGCAAGCATGGTCGTGTTAGTGTCCAAGGTAGCATCTGATCTCCAAGCCGTGTGATGGCCTTGGTAATTTGGTTCAAATCTCAAACTTTTCCTCTCAAACACAACTCAAATCTCACGAGTGTCAATCTTCTAGAGTGGTAGAGAGAAGTAGATGCTTGGCCTCTTTTTTCAAAGTGGCTGAAGAGAGCTCCGAGGGAGGTGGTAAGGGGTACAACTATCCTGTCCTCAGGCCAAAAGTGCACAGGATAGCTTCTACAGAATCAGACCTCCACTCCAAGGCCTTGTTTAGTTCACCCAAAAACCAAAAACTTTTCAAGTCCATCACATCAAATCTTGGGGCACATGTATGAAGCATTAGACATAGACGAAAACAAAAACTAATTGCATAGTTTGTCTGTAAATTACGAAATGATTCTTTTGAACCTAGTTAGTCCATGATTAGATAATATTTGTCAAATAAAAACAAAAATACTATAATACCGAAATCCGAAATCTTTTCGAAATAAACAAGGCCCAAACCGAATGACCTGATAGGAACTTTCCATCGAATATCCGATCTAACATGCTCACCAAAATGATTTTTTATGATTCTTGTATGAGAAAAAATCAGCTTTAAAAAGCCATGACGAATTAGTGTCTCATAATGATTTTTTTTCATTAGTGATCCTGTGAGCATGGACACACCTGCATATTCTCGAGTCCCCATTTCTTGAATTGTAGTACGGCATTCCGTAAACTCATTTTAAATAGAAATGATTTAAGTCCTTTGATTGTTCTTCCCATACCACTTCATATAATTGGGAGTGGCCAATCATCAAAGGACTTATTTCATAATCTTATAACCTTCTCAAACACTTTCCAAACTGAGCTTAAATTACTGTTCATCGTTGGTAAAGACCACTGGTGTGTAGTAGTCTAGTAGAGAATTAGAAACGATCCGATCATCCGATAACCATGCAATCCAGCGCTGCCGAAGGCAAAACGTCCGGGCCGGCTCGCGAGCTCCACCTCCATGGTCTACGATGATCCACAGGGTTCTCGTGCATATCCATCAGTGCTCATCATGGCTGCAGCCCTGCAGCAACACCACCCCGGCCGCGCTGTGCACTCGAGCTCATCACACAAAACCATAGGTGTATGCTCCACGGACCAATTGGAGTTACCAGCGGGCGAGACGCGCTTTTCAGTTGCCATCTGACGACCATGCCTGGCGCATCGAATCCTCCTTTTCACCTGACCTCGTCGTGATCGCGCGGTATGATCATTGATGCCCTCCTGTCATTGCCTCGATTAATTAGCGCCGATAACTACACGTGTGGCTGCTCCGACGCCACACCGTAATCGCGCATAACGTCCACTCAAAACCCTGCTTATGACACCGCTGCCTATGGTTGTATCGCACGCACATAATTGCCAAACTTTGACGAGCGCCTTGTTTTCAAAAACTTTTTAAGATTTTTCGTCACATCAAATCTTGCGGTATATATATAGAGTATTAGATATAAATAAAAACAAAAACTAATTATACACTGTAAATCGCGATACGAACATATTGGATAATGTTTATCAAATAAAAACAAAAATATTACAGTATCCGAAAACTTTTTATATCTAAACGAGGCCGAGGTTAATTGCTGAGAGCAAAATAACGACCGCCCCATCAAATCATCACGACGTCCTCGCGTCTCGACTGTTCCCACCGAGACAGGCGCGCGGCCACATCCTCCCTCCGGGCCTGGCCGGGCAAATAATTCGCGGAAACCCCCATAGATTCTGCAAAGACGAAAGCGCGACGCGCACTGCATGCCGCCATGATTTCCGATGCAAGCGATCCCTGCCCTTGGCTTTTTGGCCGGTCGAGCGGAGCCAATCTCGGGGAGCATTACATCTGAAGCAACCTTTTACGGCGACCACCACCTATAAGAGAATCCACCACGCGTGGCTGCACGAAACACACAGCTCGTGCAGGCAGATTCCAGATATACACACAAGGCAAAAGACTAGAGGCAGACCGCAGACGACGGTGACCAGGGGTCGTCTACTGCGCGTACAACGCTTGGCGTCCTTGCCACGCGCACGGTGTCGCTACGCGCGCTTTTTCCTCTTTCACGCAGTAGCAGTAGGAGAAAAGACTCTGCCTGCACCTTGCAGCCAGCGACGGCGCGAGTCCTTGCGTGCGTCTCCCGTTCCCGGCCCGCGCTCCCTCGCCTTGCTTTCCTCGGCGCCTTCGTCGTCTCTTCCTCTCGCCACTAGTAGCCAGCCATTGGAGGCGCGTAGGGCTGGGCGGTTGCAGTGAGCAGCGGTAGCATGGGGATCAGGAGGCAGCACGGTGCTGCTACGATCGTCTTGGGGATCATCCTGGAGCTCGTCCTCTTCCGCTTGGCGAGTAAGTTCATACGGTGCCATTTCTTTCCCTTCTAATTTGAAGACTTCACACTCCAGAGTTCAGAGTTCAGAGTTCTTCGTCACTCAGCAACTGAATGTCGAATATGCATGTTATTGTCTGCTATATACTTCTATATGGTTAGCTGAATTTGATTGTTTAGGGCTTTAGGCTCCGAGATTTGTCTCTTAAAAGGGTGAAAATCGGCATGTACACAGCCTAACACTGAATCCTATCATATCATGTAGCTTTTCCCCCCTTCAGAGCAAAGATCGTTCTCAGAAACCTCTAGTGGTCTAGTTGCCTATACTCGATTTAGTTCTCTTTGAGAGTGGCTTCACTTTTGGCGTACATCTTGGTTTCTCCATTGAGCGTTATGTATACATTACTTTTACCATTTCTGCAGACACAAAGTTCCGCATACGTTAGAGTTCGACGTTACACAAACGACACATACGTAGCTCACTCATTCGTGGGGGTAGTTACCCAACTTTGCTGCTAGTTTTTTTCTCAAGTGGAGTGTAAAGCCGATGGTGATTGATGGTACAATTTTCGCTATTCTCTAAAGGTAGGACGGATTTGCTGAGATCTCTGCTTTTGCTAACCATGAAAATGAAATTTCTCCAGCAAAATCCTGCTTGCTGCAGAGAACTGGAGCTTCCCTTTCCAGTACGTCACAATCGTATTCTTAACGCCTGGATAAAGAAAGGAATTATGACAGAAATTGCCCTTAAATGTCAAAGCAGGCGACGCTGAGCTGAACCATACAAAACCATGCCATGTCAATTGGGGCACAAGTTCATGTCGAGGATTCTACTGATTGGTGTGGACACGCACTGCAGTAGAATAGAGTAGACGTTACATGTTCTGTTGTGAGACCATCAACTGTGCGTCAGTACTGCATTAAGGAGGAGGAGCATATGATGAGTAGTTCCTAAGCAACTTTAGAGTTCAAACGGAGTGTTCATGCCTCCAGCATTGGTCTTGCTCAAATTGGATTGGTTCACTGGTAGGCGATCGAGACATCGAGTAGGAGTAGGTGACTTTGACCCATGGATCATACTCTGAGCCCACCAAACCGGTCGGTCAGGGAATCTAGTAGGGGAACGCAATTGCCCAATCATTAATGGATAGAAATCGACGACTCCTGTCCCCTCTCCTGGACAAAACTCTGGAGTACCAGTTGGTAGTTGCAGCCTGCAACTACTCCAGACTTGCAGCAGCCAGCAGCCACCGCAATGCTCCGCGAAACAAAAGCTTATGGTAGTCCGTCATTTCTGTAGGGTACCTGGACGCACGCGTGACAGATGATGGTGCCAAAACAGGGGCCATGGCTGCCTAACTGTGCGTATCGTTGCCATCTAACCACTGCTCGTTCCCACGTACATACATTTGCATGTGGCCAAACACGTTATGCGCCGCCCCCCACAAATCATGCTCTCTTCCATTTGGCCACATCCCAAAAACTGTTTGTTTTTGTTTTGAAATTTTAAAATATGATTCGATCGTATCACTGTCATTTGTGTTAGTGTTTTAACTGGAAAAACTGAACACGCACGAAATCACTTCGTGGATCATGTGCACTGTAATCTTTGATTCTCAGAATATGCAACTTCACTATTTACAGCGTCGCAGTCGTTCATCGGGGTCAACTACGGGACGATCGCGGACAACCTGCCGCCGCCGGCGTCGACGGCCAGCCTGCTCATGTCCACGTCCATCGGCAAGCTCCGCCTGTACGAGCCACAGCCGGACCTGGTCGCCGCGCTCGCGGGCTCCAACATCTCCATCCTGCTGGGCATCCCCAACGGCGCCGTCCCGAACCTCGCGTCCTCCCCGGCCGCCGCCGCGTCCTGGGCCGCCGCCAACATCCCCACCACCGTTCCCGTCTCCGCCATCTCCGTCGGCAACGAGCTGCTCAACTCCGGCGACCCCACGCTCGCGCCCCAGCTCCTCCCCGCCATGCAGAACCTGCTCGCCGCGCTCCCGGCGGGCTCGACCACCAAGGCACGTATATAAATATATCCTCTCGTCACACATGTGTGATCACTGTAGAGACAGAGACGCATGGTTGGCCGGACGGTTCTTGAGCAAGTCGTCAAGTTGGCAATTCCTGTACGTGCAGATCTCCACCGTGCACTCCATGGCCGTGCTGTCGGCGTCGGACCCGCCGTCCTCCGGCGCGTTCCACCCGGACCTCGCCGGCAGCCTGGACCCGGTGCTGGACTTCCTGCACCAGAACGGGGCGCCCTTCATGATCAACCCGTACCCCTACTTCGCGTACGCCTCCGACACGCGGCCGGAGACGCTGGCGTTCTGCCTGTTCCAGCCCAACGCGGGGCGCGTCGACGCCGTGTCGGGGCTCACCTACACCAACATGTTCGACGCGCAGCTGGACGCCATCCGCGCCGCGCTGGACGCCAAGGGGTACAGCGACGTGGAGATCGTCATCGCCGAGACCGGGTGGCCGTACAAGGGCGACGCCGACGAGGCCGGCGCCACGGTGGACAACGCCAAGGCCTACAACACCAACCTCGTGGCGCACCTCAAGTCCCAGGTCGGCACGCCGCGGACGCCGGGCAAGTCGGTGGACACGTACATCTTCGCGCTCTACGACGAGGACCTCAAGGGGGGCCCGGAGTCGGAGCGGTCCTTCGGGCTGTACAAGACAGACCTGACGGCGAACTACGACGTCGGGCTCGCGAAGAGCAGCAGCACGGCGGCACCGACCAGTTTGACTCCGGTTCCGGCACAGGTGCTTCTCAGTTCTAGATCGGTGCTCGCCACGATCCGCTGGCCTTGGTTGATGGAACGGGGCGTTACTGATGCCATCTGAATTTGCAGGGCACGCCGCAGCCGAGCAAAGGGACGATGCCGACGGGGTTCTGCGAGACCACGGCCGCCGTGCCAGGCAGCAAGCAGGGCCAGCAGTTGCCACAGAGCAGCTCGTGCTACATCCCGGGCGGAGCCGTGTCGCAGCGAGCTGACGCCGGCACATGGCAGCTTGTTTTGTTTGGTGTTTTGCTGTGCTTGGTCACGGTAGCCGTCAACTAGTTACAGCAGTATCTGTGTGCGACGGAACAAGTACAAGTTTTTGCAACACACTGTGTGTCACAGTTGTGCGTATAGATTCGCCACCGTATTAGACTTCAGGAAAGCTGCTAGGCATAGTCGAATGGTCGAATGTTGAGCTACACGGTTAACTTGCTTTGGCCTCCACAGCTCCACCTGTGCAATCCCTTTTGTAATTGGTAGTACAGAAATATAAAAATCAGATGGATTCCGCGAGCTTTCTCAAAAAAGGCGGAACAATGTTGTGCATTTTTTATCTACAGAACTAAGTTGCGTGATATAAACACACAGCTTCTTTGCCTAAGCAGCGGCACCTTCGATTTATGCATTTCTGCACACCTATGGCAGCAACAATTTGATTTTGCAATTTGGGTATGGCTGACTGCCGAATCCACAGAAGTCAATGGCATCAGTATTGACCACTACGTCACCAGGCTTTGAATCCAAACTCTTAGCCTTGGTAAAATTCCTTTTTAGTCAATGCTGAAAGCATCAGCGTCATCATCATTTTAGTTTGTTCCAAAGATAGGTTGCTCTTCTGATGATTGGGTCTGCTGAGGAGCCTTCTGCATATGCTTCCAATGCTCGTAAGAGTTTTATGAATTTGACTCCATCATCCTGAAGCAGTATGTGACAGGAATTTAAGTGTATGCAGGAAGGAACATAAAACGAGAACACTTTTATCCCTACAAACTAAAATGGTATGGTACTTAAATTTTAATTTCAAGTCACCTGTGGCTTCTTATATGCAAGGTCGGCTGTCTTGAAAGGAACCATATAAGAAGGAAGATCAGAACGCAACGTGGCCTACAATGTGGTTTGTATGAAAAGAATTTGTTGAGATGTTCTCTTGAAAATTAGAAACGAAGCAAGAACAATATATCCACAGAAATATCAATAAAGAATACCAGGCTTTTGCAAAGGATTGCCTGTTCCGAGTGAGAAATCAAAGCCTGTAAAAAACCCATATTAATTCAGCTATTAACAGTACCGTTTTAAATTAAATAAAATAAATTATATTTGACGAGAACAATGATGAGAATAATTTCAAGTGTAAGAGCTAAAATTATATTTAACTTTTCAGGACCATGCATTAACTAAATCCATTGCAACAAAGGCATCATATAACAAAATGAAGTGAAATCATGCCAGCATTGCTAGAGTTTCTGTGCAGATGCAAGTGGATGCCGATACATGGAAACAAAGGAAACAGACGAGAGGAGTTATCATGTACACATTGCCTGTTTAATCCGATCATCCTCAACTTCATCCACGGATTTCAGTAGATTCTCCAAGGAACCTATTTAGAATTTTCAAAAGAAAAAAAAAAGATCATTGCTGTGTCCCTGAAACCTCCTAAGATAATCAGGGTAACAGATATGCTTTGCTGATGTTCCCTAAGAAAAAGGTTGATAGACAAGGCTAAACATGTGATTTATAAAAGACAGGTGGATTCAAACCTTCCCACTTTGGAGTGTATGCATATTCTAAAATATATCCAATTTTTATAGTATGTGTAAGATCAATGAGTTTGAACCAACAAGCTAAACATAACAAAATAAACTCTGCTACAGCAATACAAATGTTAAACTAATTAACCCAGATCAAATTAGTCTTTTAAGTGCAAAGATTTCTAAAGAAGCATACCGAACTTGGTTATCAGCTTTACTGCATTAATATCTCCAATCCCCTCAACTCCTGAAAATAAAAGTGTTTTCAATCACATCATAAGCATATCTCAGTCAACAGGTTCCAGCAAAGATAAATTTAGATCAGAGAGATGCACTGTGGCAACAAATGATGGATGATCACTAGTAAAAGTTATAAGCAGATTGGCACAGAACAAATTGCATTTGTGCTAAAAAGGTAAATAGACTTGGTATGGTTCATAGCTAATTTGATAGGCCACCAAAGGTATTCAACAGAGATTACAGTTTCAATCATAAAATACAGTACAGAACAAAAGAACCAATAGCTAAACAAGTAGAACAAGCACGAAAGAATATCTGTAGAAGATCATCAAATTATCTGTTCTTCGATAAAGAACAGCTACAGCAAAGAGCACATGATGCTAGATGTCTTTATTTTACTCCAAAGTTCCTACCACCTTCACACTGACTTCTTCCGGAAAGTTATCTTATCTTCACTTTGTGGGACTCCTGCTTATGACGACAGTAGAACTAGGCCCTGTTTGGAACCGACTCCGCGAGAATCGTGCCAAACGCAGCACAGCGTCAGCGATTCTTACGACCACACAAGAGAGAGGGGCCGCGATAATGAACTGCTCGACCGATTAACGGTACTGCGTGGCCACAGATCGTGGTCCAAAACAGGGCCTAGAAAAATAAATGCAATCCAGCACAAGAAAGCACTATTTCTATATGACGATAGCCATGCATCCTTGTCTGTCATCAATAGTAATCAGAAAATACATTCATATAAAGGAAAGAAACAGACCAACCAACCCATAGTGTGTTGCTAGGCGCTCGCCTAGGCGCGACTAGTCGGTAGGCGAGCCCCATCGCCTGGCCTAGGGGGTTAGTCGCCGATCTGGGCGTTGGGCGGCGCTAGGCGGCGCGGAGGCGACGCGGAGGGGCGCGAGGCGGACGAGCGCGCGATTCCGTGAAAAAATGGACCCTGCGCGCGAGTCCGCAAAGGATTCCCGCCCGCGCGGCGCGATTTCGGGCGCGAAGGATAAGAGGGAGAGGACGGGTTCCCGCCAGCCATTTGCTCGTCTCCGCCAGTGCTCCTCCTCGACGCTGGACGAGCTCCTCCCCGCCGGCGAGCTCCACCCGCGGCCCGCCAGTGTTGCTCCTCCCCTCCTTGTCCCCTGCTCATCCCCCACCCGCCGGTCTTCCTCCTCCCCTGCTCGTCGCTTGGAAGCTGCTCGTCGCCTGGAAGCTGCTCGTCCCCGGAAGCTGCTCGTCTCCGACGGCGTACCCCTCCCCGCCAGCCACCTGAAGCCTCCAAGGTGAGTTCCCTTCCCTCCCTGCTCTTCTCCCTTCCTCCGTCGGCTCTCTCCCCTGCTCTCAAATCTTCTCCCTCCCTGCTCTTCTCCCTGATCTCTCCCCTGCTCTCTCCCCTGTTCCTCTCTTTGCATGTATGATGAATGTGCCCTGCTGTGATGAATGTGCCCTGCAGCCTGCTGAATCTGAATCTGAATGTCTGATTGCATTGCCTGTTTGTTTGAATCTGAAATTCTGAATGTGCATGTATGATGATGTATGCCTCTGTATTTTCTATTTTGTGATTGCATGAATGTAGGATGTCATCAACTGAGAATGGAACAGAGGGATCAAATGTCCTGAAAAGGAATTCGGATGATGTTGGATGGGAATATGGTGTTCTTGTTGATGCTAACAATAAGGACAAGGTGAAGTGCAAGCTTTGTAATAAGGAGATGAGGGGAGGGATTCATAGGTTGAAGCAACATTTGGCTCATGAGGGAAAGAATGTGAAGAAATGCACAGCCAGAACACCACAGGCTACGGAGGCTAAAGAGAAGTGCAAAAAGGCACTAGCTGATGCAAAAAGGAAGAGGGAGGAGAAGACTGTTCGTGAGCTAGAAATTAGAGAGGAAGTTCATGTATCTAGGGTTGGAGCAAATTCAGATGAAGTCACCTGTGTTGGAAGTTCAGAGCCCCACAAGTTAGGACCCATTGACAAATGGACACATGCTATTGATCCTAAAGCTACCATGTCTGATTCTTTGAAGCAACAACAGTTGAACAAGGAACTTTGGAAAGAAAGAACCAATGAGGTGCATAAGTACATTGCAAAATGGGCCTATACACATGGTAATTTGCTAGTATACTATTCTGTAATCTGTATTTACATTTCAAAGTTCATTAGATGGTGTTTTCCTGTACAGAACACTAATTTTCATGTTCTGTTGGCAGCTATTGCTTTCAATGCACTTGATAATGATGAGTTCAAGCAAATGTGTGAAGCAATTGGACAGTTTGGTCCAGGTATGGTGTGCTCATGGATGGGAGGCTGCTGAAATGGAGGTATGGTGTGCTCATGGATGGGAGGCTGCTGAAATCATCCAGATAAGTCACAATTTAGTGTCCTATCTAGCTGTCTATTTGAGTATTGAGTTATTGACTAATACTAGCTGTAAAAAGTGTTGCAGTTGCAGCCATGCAGGAGCTAGGAATAGGCAGAAGTAGGACTCAGGTATGTCTACTGGCACAAATACTGTGAGTCTGTGACTCATATATACTTAATCCATTCCAAATTGTAAGTCGTTTGACTTTTTTAATATCAAGTTTGACCACTCGTCTTATTCAAAGTTTTGTACAAAATATCACTATTTTTATTGTGTATTGGTTTATTAATAAAAGTTCTTCAAGAATGACTTAAAATTTGACTATATTTGCACAATTTTTTTGAATAAGGCGAGTGGTCAAACTTGGGGTGAAAAAAGTCAAACGACTTACAATTTGGGATGGAGGGAGTAGTAGTTATATACATATATATATATAGTCAATAGTCATATATATAATATATATATAATTTATGGCTATATTGCCAAAACGCCTAGGAAAACGCCTAGGAGCGCCTAGGACCGAGTACACCCGACTAGGCGCTAGGCAATGGGTCAGCGCCCCGATTACGCCTAGCGCCTAGCTGAACCTTGTTCACATACATAATTCTTTTTTACTAGAGTAAAAAAAGAAGGAAAAAGGACATCACTTGTTAGAAGAGGCATGGATCATAGGACAAAACAGTAACAAAAGGCTACCAGGTATATTGTCAGCTTTGTCTCCTGAAAGTGCAACAACATCAACAAACTGTGAGGGTTTCAGTGCTCCATATCGCTTGACGAAGTCTTCAACTCCAAATGAAACCATCCTGCATGTCCAAATCATAAAACTTAACTATTTCAAATGTTCAGTTAAGTACTTGAAATGTAACAAAACATTTTAACTTACCCTGATCCACGTGGAGCAATCCTGAGCAGACGCAAAGAAGGTGACAAAATTTGGAAGAAGTCTTTATCAGGAGAGACAATCCGTACCTTCAGAAGGGGCATTTTAAGACCAAAAGGCACTCATCATAAACAAGAACCAAAATATGTGAATATATTATGTGCCTGTGGTGTTGTGGGTGGGTGTGGTGCTGCATTTAGGAATGGATGATCCAGTTAGTTGTAAATTTTCTCGTCAGATCTTTTCAAGACCTAAAGTTCGAATAGAACATTCTAGGTATTATCAATGATGAACAGTTGATGGATAGAATAACTGAAAGTGAGCAATGGCTCCAGTGTTTACCTTGTAACCAGCTGAAACACTGTTTACGGCCAGGGTGCCAATAACATCATCAGCTTCAACGCCTGGAACCTGAATCAATTATTTGGCAATGCCAAATATCAACAGCTATCTCATTTAACAGAGATGCAGCTTCGTGGCACATGGCGTGTTCCCCAAACAATACTAAATAGTAAATAGCTACCCAGATTGTAAGAAAATCCATAACTGATATATTTTTACCTCAATTACTTTTATTGACATCGCCTTAATGGATGCCTTCAAGTATTGCATGCCCTGGACAACTGTGTCGGGTGTTGGAGTGCGGTTGCTCTTGTAAGCAGGGTACAACATATGACGAAAGGTCATTCCTAAAGGGGGAGAAAAGAATGGTATCGTTTCTTTATAGAATTCAAAAGATGAGAGTAACATGATACAACAGCTGAAAACACTCAATTGGCACCCAACCCTCCATAGCAAAGGTATCTTCTAAAAAGTGGCTAATGAAAACATCAATGTTTAAGTGTTGGCATGCTCTCTTTCCAATGCGTAAGCAAAATATCCCTCCCAACTTGAAGCATCAAAGATGCCCTTGACGCCTCATATGTTTGTTGCTTCCAATATACTATGTGTTTTTTTAGTAAAGAGTAACTGGAAAGATAATAGGGATGCCAAGATAATAAGAATCAAGAAAGTAAGTGTCATAAAATTCTTAGAAAATAAAAGTTGGCAGTGCTACGAGGACAATATGCAATATTCCAAAACTGGTTTACCCAACACTCCTATACCGTTCCTACTTCTCTCTACCCAACACTTTCTTGACCAAGGAATGGAGCTCAACAAAACATTGCTTATGACCTTATGTGCAAGCCAGGGCCCAGGCCATCAAACACAATTCATGGATTGAGGCTCAGTCCAAGATCTCTGATGCATCCCCAAGATGCTTATTGACAGTCACAGACTACCTTCCACCATGATCCCATCAACTTGAGATATCTTACACTCTTACCTTTTGCCATGTGACATTCTTTGGATGGCATGGCAGTATAATGACCATATGGAACTCCTGAAAAGAAAAGGTTGGTGACTTCATTGCTTTAAGAACTTGAGGAAATGCATCACTTTAAATTTGCGTGGATACTAGGTCCATCTCACAATCTCATCCACCAGGAATGTTCAGCTCCAAGAAGAAATTCAAGGAGAAAAATAAAAACTAGAACCAACACCCCACCCCACCCGAACAATAAAGACCCTAAATAAATTGATCTCAAATTTAACCAAACATCTCTAATGAAAATATATTGAATAAAACAATTCGTGAACGGTAACAAGAAATCACATAGCAAGGTAAAGCTTGCAGCGGATCAATACGCTGGTCTAGTGCAATTATTAAGCTCAATAAGTTCAACAGTACCATCGTTATATTAAGGCAAAGATCCAATGCTTATTGATGAAAAAATGTGACAAGTGTGTGTTGCAGAGATTGATCAATAAGAGTTACTGCATGAATATTAAAACATGAAACAGAATGTGTATACTCAATATATGAATTATCCTGGGCACAGAGCTCACCATCGTGATCAAACACAACCTACATATCGGTTAAGAAAACCATAAGTGACGGAAAGCTATGAGGAAACAACAGATATTGATCATTGATGCCAGTAGAAACCATGCTAGAACTGAGCATACCGCAGCATGAGATGGAATGAACTCCAGCATGTCAAGAAGCTGCAAAAGAAAATCAGAACAATCACAATGATGTATAACACACAGAGCTCAATATAAAGTTGTAATAACATGTTAATATGTAGTTTGTCACCTCACTACTCCATTCATTCCAAAATGTAGGTCATTTTAGTTTTGTTCTAAGTCAAACTTCTCTAAAGTCAACCAAGTTCAAAGAAAAATGCACCAACATCAAATTAGTTCGTTAAATTTCCCATGAAATATGTCTTGATAGTGCTTTTATTTGGTATTGTAGATGTTAATATATTTTTCTATCAACTTGGTCAGATTTATATCAGTTTCACTTAGGACAAAACTAAAAATGACCTCCATTTTGGAACAGAGGAGTACTAAAAAAAATGTGAACCCACAACAGAAAGTATAAAAGTAAAATTTATATTAACATTAACTGATACTGAACTCTTTTAAGATGCAAACAGGTTAATCCTGAAACAGTCAGGCAGTCAGCTATGCATAGCAAATCCTTTGTCTTACCAGCAAATCCAAAATTGTAATGAAAATGGTCAAATGGCCAACTACATCCATGCTAGTAGACTTTGTAAACTAGTATCTATCTATTCCACAATTCCAAAACATCATGAGAGTTTTGCTACAGAAAGAGAGGACATGAATGATGCTCATAGTCCATTTACTCTATGTGTGACAAATGAATTAGGAAATTAAGCTGTAAAAATGCATACCCCCTCCGATCAAAATATAAGTCCATTTAGACTTGAGCACAATTTAAGGTGAGAGGTGCATTGACTATATTGCCTATCAATCATTACTACAATAAAGAGTGGGGTGGCAAGTGTATTGCATTGATTAGTGTGTTGTATTGTGTATTCACTTAAGTAGGGATAGATATGGAAGAATGAAGCAAAAAAGTGCATTGAACTTATATTTGGTCCATTTCATCAGAAAAAAAAGGCTAGATGAACTTGTATTTGGGATCAGATGGAATTAGGGATGAAAACGGATTGGATACGGACGGATATCATCGATATCATATTTGTTTTCATATTTCTGGTCGAATTCGGATTCAAATACGGATAATGTCAATCATGTCGGATAAGATACGATTGGATGTCGACATCATAAATATATGATTTAAGTATTCGGATACGGATACGGTATCGGATGTTGAATATTCGGACTCGGATACGGACAGATCTGAACCCCTCTAAACGAATTCGGTCTCGAATACGGTCAGAAAATATTCGTACCGTTTTCATCCCTAGATGGAATAGAAACCTAAGGGTAGAGTTTGAATTTCTTAGAATCAAGGACTCCATTTGACTATGGAACAATACTACTTACCAGGGATAGAGCTTTGAATATAGTTAAAACCCAATCCCCATTTCCATCAGCATGCTCCAACTGGCCGTGCTGCAGCTGTGCTACAAATGTTAAAGAAAAAAGAGATGACTTGCAGATTTCAGTAATTAAAAAATGCAGAGAAAATGACGAAGAGGGGGAAAAATAGAAAACAATGTCAAGCAGCTGCTTGCAGTTCAGGTAAAGGAGCTTTTGTCAGACATAACTTTGACATGATTACACTAACATAACTAAAGAAGAACAAGATGCTAGTCAAACAAGCTTTAAACATCATAGGACAAATTAAAGCAAGAAGGACAATTTTCAAGATACCAGATATGCCTAGCTTAGTCTAGGCAATCCAGCAGCTAAACCGTCAGTCTACAAATACAGTGCACATCTTATGGGTAAATGATATGGCAAGAATGGATCTATATTACGAAAATATTCAATTAAACATGATTTGAAAATATTTTTTCCCATTATATGACTCTTGATTATTCTAGAGCTTTAAAATAATGCAAAAACTAAGGCCAACAATTCAGTAGTTCAGTTCCAGTATACCATTTGCCGATGGAAGTATATAGTTCATTGTAGACATAATTTTGTTTCCTTTCTAAATGTTTACTAATATAAGAAACAGGAAGCAAAAGGCAAACAACACATATCGACAAAGCGGTGCAGTGAAGAAGAAGATCAGGAAGAAATTAACCTAATATCTTGTAGTAGGATCTGTACATAACCGACGTTCCGTCAACTAGCATTATTCTGCTCTTTGAAGGATCAGCATGAGGGACAACCTCAGTCGGATTCGACAATGTGTCTAATATGCTTGAGGATATGCTGTCATCATACAGTGGAATCCGTGGAGTATTCTGCACTGATGGTCCTTGAAAACACTCAGACGAGTCTGTGACTGGCAGAACTGACTGCTCCGAAAAACCCTGATATTAAAGAGAAAATAAGAGCAGTTAATTGATGCTAGCATCATTGAAGTTATCATGATGAACTTTGAACAGCAATCATTTCGAGGGCTAAAAAGAATGCTTGACCAATCCAGCGTGCTATGCAACTATGAGCAAAAATAAATTCAGTGGCAGTCCAAAACTGCATATAATGTGGTTACCACCTTAACACAGTAATCGAACTACACAATTCCGATTTTGCACATCGAATATGAGTATAAAAGCATAAATCATGGCAATGCAATCCAAGTACCAGTAGATTGCTCGTGAACTTCCTGCTGCTACTAGGGCTAATGGGCGTCCCACAAACACACTTCGCTCGCAAGTCGTCACGCCAAAAGAGGAGAACGGATTTAGTGTAACATTTACCTTCCTGAATACGGTGAGTGGCGACGGGAGCTGCCGCGAAGCGGCGGCGCGGTAGAGGAGGAGGCGGGGCGCCGCAGCGACGCGGAGGAAGCAGCAGGCCATCGGCGGAGGCTACCTCTTCCGCATGGCCCGCTTGGGATTGTGGATGGATGGTGGTGGCGGGAAGAAGGGCTAGGGTTTAGGAGTTCTGGATTGGGAAGGCGGGGATGAGGATGTAGAGGACGAGGTGTTCGACAGAATGCGCGGGCGGAGTGTGGAGAAAAGGACTGCAGCCTAGCGGACAGCACCCAGCAGCGGCAGGGAGCCAGGTAGAAGACTGCAGGCTGAGAACGGGCGGCTTTGGTGTTGGTGGGCTTTGGACTGAGCTTTATCTACATTTTCGTTTTACAGGTTCTCTCAAGCACAGATCCATTGTCGTCTAGTCCGGTTAGGATACCTGGCTTTCACCCAGGCGACCCGGGTTCAAATCCCGGCAATGGAACATTTTTAAATTTGAGGTTTTTTTATTTCCTTCCAGTTTTCTTTTAAAGTTGAAGTATTTTATTTAAAAAAAAAAAACTTTCGTCCTTTAGGTCTTCTTGCTTCTTTTTTCTTAATAACCCGGCAATTTAATTTGAATTTTTATTTCCTTTCGGTCTTCTTTAGTTAAGTTTTTTTTAGTGACCTTGTCTTCTTGCTCATTTTAGTCTTGGTCATTTATGTATTGTTCAGTCCAACTCAAACTCATAGAAAAATATTATGGTGGCCATCTCTATTCTTTAGGTCACGTTCGTTTGAAGAGGAACCACTATCTCAACAGGAATCGTTCCTGCCCCGGATTCAGCTGAACCGAACAAGTCTTTATTGGGAACACAATAAACATAATTGGTTGAGAATTTGTGTTGCTCCATTCTTTGTCTACATGCTACATTAGGTTTGTCTTTAAGTCAAATATTACTACCTTTGATTATTTATTTTCAAAATTTGTAAAGTTTTATAACCTATATATTACTCCCTCCGGTCCTCTATGGAGCGCCTGCCTGTTTTTTGGTTTGGCCATAAATCCATAATATCTGGCGGACTAGAATACCGAGAGAGAATTAATTACGGAGCATGTTAAACGAAGCGTTCTCGGCAACGAAGTCTTGTGCGTGCGTCCCAGCTTGGCAACCAAAATGTTGCATCCGTCCTAGCTCGATTGCATGCTGACGGCTGACCAATAGACAGTTAATACCCTTCTTGGTCTCTGGAATTAGTTCGCCCACGCCAGATATAGAGGACCGGATGGAGTATATATTATAAAAGCATTTTTTTCTAAAAACGATGGTCAAATATACAAATATTTAATTTAGGACAAACCTAAAAGGACATTGAAATACAAAACGGAGGTAGTATTATTTTAGATTAAACATGTGTAAACAGAACCATGCATTGATCTATGAGCTGGACTAGTGCCAAATAGGATCCACGTCTCCAAAAAATCAAATTGGAGGTACACAGATCGTAGAGGTACCTAATCATCAGAGCCTCAACTCAAAATGGAGCCTCAAAAAAATGAGCACTTAGGAGATGGCATGATAATTTATCACTAAAAAATCACCACAGGAGATTATTTATTTCCAGTTGTAGAGTAGTTATGTTTATTCGTCTTACTACTCTTAGGCCACCTTGGGTAGGTAGGGAATGAGTTCCTGGAACCGTTCATGGCCGGAAATGCTTATACAATTTGTTCTTGGTCAAGCTTACCCAGGAATCAATGACAAGAAACGAACGAGGCCTTAGGCCTTAGCTGACACATGACAGTATGACACCCAGACAGCAACTTCAGTCTTCAGCCCCGCATTCACACCTTTGCGGAACCACAGAAGGGTACAGTACATTTCCATTCCGAATATTCCATGAAATCAGTATTGAATAAACATCAACTAGTATCTGATGTTATTTGTACAGCCAAAAAAAAAAAGATTACAGCATACGCTATCTGAGAATATCCACGAAGAACAAGCCTTGTAAGCATCTTAGTATAAAGGCTATCTACCCGCTCTACATTGTTTTGGCAGAAGATTTGTATGTCTTGCGCTTTATCCGCTGGCAACAATCTCATGAATCTTATCACTGACTTCAGAGTCATCTGATCTCACAGCCAATTTCATTGCCACTTCGTTGGGCCCACTCAGTCCAAATGACAACCTAACTAGGACCTTCGCGTTGCCAATAAACACGCCAGATAGCAGGCAGGTGTGTGATCTTGCATTTCTTGGTACAACCTCAGTGCCCTGAAAAGTGAAAAACAAAGTTACTGGAGCACTTAGCAAACATCCAAGTACCATTATCTAAAGAAAAACAAAGTCCAAGTACCATGCCAACATAACTGTCCTGATATTCCCAACTATGCACACAGATCATTCCAATGTTATAGCCTAGAACATCACCAACCATACCACTTGCATATTAATCATCCCAACACCGAATGCAACGCATAAGATTAACAAGTTGACATTTGATGTGCTAAGTTCTTAGGTTAAGCTTCACTACCGATGCTCCAAGAAATACCAAATGATGCGCAGGGAAATTGACCAACTGCTTTTCAGAGAAAAAAATTGAAAATTGGAAGCTGACCTCACACGGCTGCATCCCAAGGATATTAATGACAGCATTGACAGCCTCAGCCAAACTTTCTCTAACCCCAAGTCCATACTCATCGACACGCTCACTTTCTGGGTCCATATTTTCCCAGGCGTTCCTAAAGTTGGAGACAGCAACCCTCAGCATATAATCAGATGAAACAATTTCAAAGTCCTCTAACTGGTATTCATCCTCCACACCATCCTCATCAGCTTCCCCTGTAGTTGTGTCAACCTGACAAAATGGGAAGGTATTTAGTTATAGAACAATACAAATTCAATTTCATTAAAGCCCATGTCTTAGCATTCTCAATCTAAATTAAAAATATATAGCCATGTCAATCTTAGAATATTTCCCAAAAACTTCTTCAGAACCAAAGGTAATAGTAGAATTCCAGACAGTTCAGAAAGTTTCCAGACAAGCTAAATCATATGCCATGGACAGAAAATTCCAAATCAAATCCATATGATACAGAACTTAACAAAACTACAGTTATTGAAAAACAAACTATATTATTATTATTAATGTCTATAATAATGTCAGATACTGGGAGAAGATTATACACATGAAACATCATTATGTTTACCTCTTTAACTGTGAACTTCAACAAATTTGAAAATTTCCCAACAGCAGGTACACCCTCTGGCTTTTCAAAAGCAACAAAAACTTGCCCGGGTGAATTATACGGCAAGCTTGTAAGAGGCTTTGAACAAATCTCTGAAAACTCCTCAGCATCAGAGGCATCAACGCAAACAGTGACCTGGAAGAAGCAAAGACATTTACCAAACCTTCAGTGTGAGTTAACATTTAGTCCTTTAAGAAAATACTTGGAATGTAGATACTTACATCTTCTAGCAGTTGTTCTTCTATAGTGTTTGTACAATTGTACTGCAATACAATGTAGCCGTCATAAATGTGCTTAACCACACTAACAGCATATTCAGTTTCTGCCTCTGTCAGCTCCATGGGTTCAGAGGACTGCAGAAATTGATGGAATTAGCATATGCACTTATCAAATTTTAAAAGACAGAACAGTATACAAACCTTGAAGAGTCTTCCAAACCCAGAGAACTCAGGAATGGATGAAAGCATTTTCTGATAAGCATCAACGGTTGAAACAGGTGCAGGGGCAGCGGCAGCGGCAGGTGGCTTCTTGCCAGGGGCTGCCTTCTCTTTAAGTGGTAGCGACCTGACTTCTCTCGACACCAAAGATATGTCAAATGGCTCTTCTGAAGGTTCCTGTTAAGTTCTTAAGACATAAGCAAAAAACATGCATTCATTTGAAGTATGCAGGATGTAATGCTCATTCTAAACATACATAAGTTCTTAGGCTTGCTTCCAGGTTGGCTAATGGCACGTCAAAGGATCCAAATAGGAAGTCCTTCGCATCCTTCTCATCGTTACCAATGGCAACTTCACCACTAAGAGTTTGGAGATAGAGTGTAGCACGATCACGAACCTATGACAGCAAACACCAATGGCACTCTTGTTAACACAGGAATTCTGTGGTTCATGCCATACTGTCCATCTTATCAGGTACTCCGCTGAATAAGACTACCAAATCTGATGAAGGATTGTTTGAAGTTTCTTATGTGCTCAAAAGCATATTAAAACAAGTAGAATTCTAAACTTACCTCATCTTCAGTATCAAACAGGCATCGTTGCAAGAGAACAAAGATCTGAGGCTGAAAAACAAATACAGAAATCCTAAATGAGCTGGAAATACACAGGAAAGGCGATAATATAAAAATACACTTACTAATCTAAGTTGACATACCTTGAGCGTATCAACCAGGGCACCAAACTTTGCCAACGTGCTGACAGCACTAGCACGAACAGTCGCATTTTCCAATATCACGCGGTTGTAAATGTAGCGAATGTATCTGCTTGGATCTGATGTCCTTGGCCCTTCATTTCCCAAAAAATGCAAAATCTACCAAAAAAATCCCAATTCTCACAATCACAGTGGATCAACAAACACTATTGAGATAATACATAAGCACTTGAAGTTGCTGCATGTTCTAAATCCACATATTGTTTGTATTGCACTATTGCTAATGGCCACATGTGAATATATTCAGTAGAACATATATATTAGAATATTAATCTCACAAAATCTAACATAGGAGACACTGGCTTTTCTCAAATCTAACCAAAATGAAAAATAAAGGGGACTCCATAACAGAAATGAATACAGTAAACAAATTGTTCTCTCTGGCGTCTCTGTTGCACCATGAACAGCCCAGTGAACAAAAATAGAAAACCACCCAAAGCAATCATTTGGTGCAAAAAACATCTCATGCCGTCTAGACATGCACTTTTAGATAGACCTCACTACTGGTGCAAAACCATGACTTAAACCATGAAAGTGTTTTCTATGCATAAGCACTTTACTATTTTAGAGGACATCAATAACTGCAACAAATGGAGATTACTTAATTCAAAGATAGCTGGAAGATTGGAAGTTAACGAATAAATTCTTTATCAACAGCAATAACATAATAATTGTAGTTACCTGACTAGAAAGATATGTGAATTCACAGTCTTCAATGAATTCACAGAGATGAAGCAGGCCAATTTCTTTGGCATCTGGTATTTCACTGATCAAAGCAACTATTGAATCCACTATGGCCTTTTTATACTCAAAGCCCCCTTCTTCCCTCAAGCTGTTGCTCAAAAAATTCAACCTGAGAGACAGAAGACATAATAAAAACAGTGGAATTTCAAAGCACAAAATCAACACTCTTTCAGTTATTCACATACATTGAGCGATATTTTAGTGGGAACTTCAAGCACAGAGACCGTATAGCTTCAACAACAACTATCTTGAATTCATCTGCTATATCAGACATGAAATTGGTAATTTGTTTAATGAGGCGATCCACACTTGATTCATTGCCAGTTTTAAGAAGAGTAGTGATTGCCAGGGTCGCTATACTCCTGTTCTGGTCTGACATCAAACTCTCCAAGTCTACGTTGCAGTTTGTCACCGCCAGAGGGCGTGTCATAGCAACCTGCAATATAATGGTTAATCAAGAAACAGATAGGGCGGCAATAACTTTTGAACAGCTAAGCTGGAGGACCATGCATAGATAACCTTATTGAGAGTCCGGACAGCAGCAAATCGAAGCACAGGCTTGGATGAATTCAAGTATAACTGTAAAACAGTAATCGCTGGTGCCAATTCACGGCTTGTAACATCCATCTCTGTTATTTTCCGTGCAGCTTCCAGGACCACCATTTCTGCTTTATGTCTGAGGGATGATTCCAGAAAATCAAAAAATGGGCGGTCACCATTTTGAGTGTTCATGCTTGACTCACGCATAACCTGTAAATTGCCCTTTGTACTTTAGTAATTCCCATATTTTACCTAGTTTTAAATAGAGCAAGATATGGGTTATTGGGTTACCTGGCTTGTGTAACGAATAAGAAGACATTGTGCAAGAGGAGAACGGACAGATCCCCTTGTCAAACTAGAAACTAACTTGCTAACAGCCAAACGATCATTCTGTCTAATCTGCAAGTTGGGGAGAAATCAAATGAACATTAAGTGTAACAAGCGAATAGAAAGTATATCATAGTACACCTTATCCACATGCACCCTAATAAAACCTAACTGTTTACTGAAACTACCAGAGAATTTTACATATACAGTAAAATGGAACCAAACATCCCATAGGGTCATAATAGGTATGAGTAAACTCATGCAGAGTGGATCATCTGAACAGAATATTGACTACCGAAACTATTAGTTTGACAAAAACCACATCACCGAGATTAACAAAAATAGCCACAGGCACAGCCCCCGAACTTATTTATCGAAAAGGTATTCTCCCCGAGAAGTTCAGTATCAGCACAAAGAAATACAGCTAAAGGCATCAAGCATTGTATAGGTTAGTAGCATGCAATGTCTGACCTGCTATTTTAAACTAACCATGATATTTCTGACAGGTATGCGACAAAGCAAAGCATATGACATGCGTGATTGTGCCCACCTCCACCAAATCTATAAGCTGTAAGTATGCTTCTAGGAATAAATCAGGCCGCGACTGGAATAAAAGAAAACTGGCCTCCTAGAATATCATCAAGCAAATGGAGGATACAGAGCCATACATTTTGATGCCAATGTCAAATGAAAGTGATATTGCATCCTTATCATGCCATCTTTAGTAAGATAATGCATATATAACCAAGGTGTTATTCAAAAGGGGGCATGCTTGCCTGCATAGAATTTGAGGGCAATGTACTAGCAAAGTACATCATACAATCTACAATGATTCGCAGAGAAACTTTTTTTGATACTACACAAGTTAAATTCACAGTTCCATTTGCCAAACCATCATTCGTCTGAAAAATACTAGAAGGCACACCAATACCAATATACCATAATGCAGTTCTTCCTTCACTTCCGTAAGAAAAGGACAAATTCCGGAAAGAGAGAAATTCTATATGTTTTCTTCCTTGCATGTGCTTCCAAAATTTAACTGGCTCAAGTGTTCGCCTAAACTCGTTTAAATCGTCGTCTGCACATGTCTAAGCGCTAAACTGTGGGTATCGTGTAGTTTAGGCCCTAAATGGTGAATTACACAAAAAAAAACATTTTAACAGCCAAAGCAGTCAGAAAACAACTTAAATGGTGCATTTAAATGTGTTTAAACAGTAATTGAGGCATTTAAACGACAGTCTTGGTGATAGAGAACTGACTTGGTAAAACTATCTGAAATTTGAGTTGCTGTTAGAACTTAATATCTAATGTAATATTATTGCGTAATGACAATTTATCATTAAACTATGTGAGAACTGAGAACTGCAAGTCTACTATCTATGTCATTATGTCTGTCTAATTGTCTAAGGTATCTTGTGCAACTGTGTGCATGTCTAGAGTCACATTTAAAAATTTAGTATGTAACTATAGTGTTTGTATGCATATTTACTGCTATAGTGCAAACCGTTTAAACCATATAATTTATCGTCTACGCCGACTAAATGCTAAAGAAGGGTGAACGACCGTCTAGCGTTTAGTCTAGGAAAACACTGACTGGCTCAATGGAACAAGATTGTACCTGGTGAAGAAGAGCGAGACCATGAAACTGGACAAGTGGAGCTCTTGATTGAACAGCTTCCTGGACTTCGTTGCTCCATCTTTTCACAATTTCTGGGTTTGCCTGTAGACAAACTCACAAAAGATAATGTTAACCAACCTTAAACAAGAGATCAGTATATATGCATAGAATTATAGCAGTACCTGGGCCAGGTGGATGCCACTAACAAGAGCAGCACTAGCAACCACTGGGTTTTTGTCAACAATAGCTTGCTTCAAATATCTCTCAATTTGAGTTAGTAGGGTACCATCAATTATTCTACAAAGAACTCTAATAGCATTGGCACGGTACATATCTGTCTTGCTGTTCATATCTTTCATCAATGAGCTTGTGACTATGATGACCTATTACAATCATAAAGCTCAAACATCTTAGAATTAGATTAGAAGGCATGAAGTTTGTATTCATCTGAAAACATCATTTATTTAACCTCATCTGACGATGGAGAGAGCTCTTTGATCATTAAATATACTAGCCTCCTAAGACCAGCATCGCTAGACTGGAATAACTTTGTTACTGCAAAGAAGACTTCCGTGGCCTCAACCTGTAACAGAAACATGCACAATTGAATTTATTATGTTATGTAGCTCTGTATGTTTACTCCCCAATCAAACAGTTTTGTTTCTTTGAACAAAGCAAATGTGTGCACACAGAAACTACACAACTCACTACTATGCAGTTTTTTATTACCGCACCTTCGTGAATGTCTCTCCTTGATTAAGTAAATATAATAGCTTGGTGATGACCTGCGACAAAGTTCCAAACAGGACGGGAAGCAGAGAAGAAAGCCACAAAAATAAGAGGGTTCAAATTATATATGTCTCAAAAACTCAAGTTGTAAAGAATGACAAAATGGGAGAAAGTGCAAGGAATTCTTACTTGCGAACATCGTCTCACATCAAGTTGTGGATCATGGAAAGCCCGTGCCTCCTGCAGAACAGCCCCCTTCTCGATCCCAAAGAATGGTGAATACTCGACTGATAAAAATATCCACCCAGTTAATAAAGATGAGACAGCTTGGAAGCAATTTGCAAGCTTAATTGAATTGAATCTATAATAAAAGATGAGACGACAGTTTAATTTCATTCCAGCAAGGTGGGGTCCGCTTAGGAACATGGGTATACTAGTGTTACGGGAAGGAGGCAAATAGGCTAGGGAACGGATCTAAACGATAATATTGCTCGTGAGTCATGAAGCTCCAAGCCTCCAATGATGGAAAACACAGATTCCATTGACGGGGTTAGATAGCCCTCGCAAGTGAGACTTCGATAACGCGAAGCAGAATCGCCCGGCCGCTGGGTCAGGTGGCACGATGCCGCAAACAAACGCAGTCCAGATCCAGATAACTGCGATCTCCCACCCCAATTCCCAACCAAACCCCGCAAATGATCTGCCCAACCAGCAAAATCTCGGCAGATAAATCCGCAGCACCACTACCACCGACGATGACGACGACGACAACAGTAACAACGGATCGCGGAGATACGACGAGAGATCGCGCTAGATCCGGCACACTAGGACGGGCAGAGGCACCCAGATCGTGGCCGCGCGAAAGCAGCAGGAGGCACGTAGGTAGGGTTTAGCGGGGGAGGGTGGGAGGAGGGGTGGCTGACCGTCTTCGTCGTCGTCGTCCTTCTTCATGTACGGCTGCGCCATCTCCGGTACGGCAAGGTCACCGCCGGCGAGTGAGCGAGGCATGCGACACCGGGCGCCTACTGGTGGGTGGCGGTGTGCAGTGTGCTTGGCTCGGGAAGGGAAGGACGATGGACGAGACCGTTTCGCCAGGGGGGGGCTGAAGGGTGGTCGTGCTGGCGTGCTGCCGGTGCGGTGCGGTGGTGGGTCGATCGATCGTGGACCGTCGACCGATACTGGGGGCTCGGACGCGACGCTGGACTCTGGTTTTGCCGTTACGCGCCCTTTTTGCGCAGCAGGTTGAGAGAGACCGACGGTGATCTGTTGTGTTCGCTTGGTACTGTTCGCTGATTTCATATTCATCAAACAGAGCAGGGATGTGTCGTCCGATATGGCCATATGGGCCATAATTTCTCAGTCCGGTAAATAAAAAATATCATCCTCAGAACAAAAATCAAATATTTTCACATATATAATTAATATCATTAGATAAATATATTTTATAATAAACTTATTTAAAGATAAAAGATATTACTAGTATTTTCTATAAATATAGTTAAACTTAAAAATATTTTATCTGCATAATCTCATACTGACACCTTGTATAAAAAGGAGAGAGTATATTTCTTTTTTAAAAGACATTGGACCTCTATTTCTACTTTTTCTTTATATGATGAAAGCTCATTTTTATGTTAGGAGGTGGAACCATGGGACTAGTACCCCCGGCCTCAAGGTGGATAGGCGTAGTCTTAATCCATACCGATATGTCACTTACACACGATTAGATTGTGCCACTGACCAACTCCAGAGCCATCCAATCCTAAATCAAAATTATTGTTTGCAGAATCAGGCAGCAGTTTAAGGGCAAAACCAACTAAGTGTTGTCCTTGCAGATTGTTTATGGAAACTGCTCAAAGACAAGTTGCCTTGGCTGGCTAAATTCGCTTTGGTAGACCATCAAGCAGATGGTTCGTCTGTACATTGTGTAGTTGGTGCATAGGTGAAGCTCTATATCATCCATGGTGATTTCTAGGTGATAGCAAGCTATATTGGTCTTTTGTGGTTGCATGACTGATTAGATGTGAGATTCACATGGCCAAGATGTGGCTACAAAAAACGATCTTGATGGTGGTTTGGCTCCTTCTCCTTGCCCCTTCTCTTTTCTTGCTTCAACACCAATATGAGGGGAAGAGAGCACTTCTTGCTTCTCTCCTAGCAATGCAATGGTGATAGCCGCATGTCTTTTTTCCATAAACACGTCCATTGACGCGTGTTTCATTAAGAAAGAAAATATACTAAAAGAATAGCTTACACAACGTGGATACAAGAGAACCCATAACGATCGAGATGCTTTGGGGGGTCCTTGTGTTCCTTCCCTTTTGTTAATCTCTACTTTTTTTTTCTTCCTCCTCCTTTTCTTAGGTTTCTAAGTGTTCTCCAGTGATGAACTAGCTAGAGAGAGTGGGGGTGAGAGAGAGAGAGAGACCCTTTGCTAGTGGACCAAGGGAGAGGAAAGTTGGACAACTCGACACTAGCCGATGAGTGTTTTTGCAGTTGTAGTGCTGTCATATAACACAATTTTGACAAATTCGAACAAGCTTGGCATTGTTTATGACAGACCATCTAGGACTATTGTCGGACAATCCGTCATTGCATAATAATGCCAAACTTAATAACTTCTGATATATAATTTTCCCAATCAAGTTTTTGGTGAATTCAATGACGTCATGATTATGCTTATCGATGCTTGGATTGCTACACTTGAGTAGTGGTTTGCCTTTCACTTGGTTATGGGTACCACCAACAGATTGTTGTGGTGTTATTATGGGTGTCAAGGGGACAATATGGAAATGGGAGGCTATGAATGCTTAGAATACCTGGACATACAAGTGAAAAAAATCAGTCACAATAAACTTAGATAGGTTTTTGTTTTTTACGGAATGCAAGAATAATTTCCCCTTACGCCTAACATGGGCAATTATTAGAGTGGGTTCTAATCATAACACTATCTATGTTGGGTTTGGAAGAAAATAATCAAACATAGCCTCGATATTTCTTTTTTGAAAACCAATGGCTTCCACAAGAGGGCTTTTGAATCCAAAGGATAGAGATCTAGGCATTATCAATACTACAACGATGACACAACCACAATTTACTAATTCCTTTTAGTGAGGTGGATTTTTCCTAGTGTTTTAATATTCAAAATTTAGTATAAACTTTGCCTACTAAATATCTCATAGTGGGATTCCTTAATGCTTTGATTAGTGATAGTATTTTATTACTATAGAAAACACTAGGAGAATTCTGCTATTTTGGTAGTGTGAATGAATGTTTACTACCTCCAAATTATAAAGTCGTCTTAATTTTTCTAGCCAGAACAACTTATAATTTGAAATCAAGGGAGCAGTAAAATGGAGTTAGAAAGTTACTCCGACTCCAGGAGAACATTGGTACAAGTTCCTAATCCTCGGCGTCTTTCGACGAGATGGCCTGCTCATCACAACTAGCAGCAAAGTTCGCCAAAAGTTGAAGCAAGCAGCACCACTTTACCCACACGGAAACGCACAGATACATACGTTACATGACAGTATGACGATCATTACAAGTACTAAAGCTGTCACAAGCGTTGGGTATCTCTGATAGTATCCGACGATCGACACCGATCCCTTGGTATATTGTACATCATCACACACGCATCTTGACGAAGACTCAGGCTCCCCACGAAACGATCAGCGATGTTGCTGCCGCCGGGACGCCCCATCCTCGGAATCAGCGCCGTATTCGCTTGTCCCGCTGTACTCGTTGCTGTACTCGCTGCTCTCGAAGGCCACCTTCCTGAACCTGTTGATGTTGGACGCGTAGTTGCCGCCGGAGTCGTTCTCCGAGCCAGAGCTGAACATCATGCTCTGCCCTGGCTTCACCCCCTCGTTCAGGTCGTCCAGCGACGCGTCCCCTTCCAGAGCACGAACAATCTGCAGAAACGGGGACAGAGGGCGAAACAATTCATTCATGGTAATGTCGAATATTTTCGCATCATTTCGCAGGCTAGGGGTCTCGAACGCAAAACTTAGGAAGCCGAAGCTGAAATCCACCGGCCTGTTTCATCTTGGGCCGCCGCTTGGCTGAGTGGCGGACGGCGGCGGCGGCGGAGGCACACATCCGCTCCAGCTCCTGCCGGTTGATCCTGTTCTCCAGCCGCGGGTCCAGCAGCTCGTCGAAGTTGCCTTCTCCGGACAAGGCGTGCGCCAAGAGGGGCCTCGCCTGCGCACCACCGTCGTGAACGTGTGAGTATCGAGCGTTCGAACGCTTGCATGCATGCGCGAATGGAGGTGCAAAGGTAACACAATACACAGAGGGAGGCAGGCTAGACTACCCAGTCAACCAGGCTGTCCTCCATGTAGTTCGTGGGATCAATCGGTCTCTTGCCGGTGATGAGCTCCAGGAGCATGACGCCGAAGGAGAACACGTCGGACTTGTCGGTGAGCTTGCCGCTCGACGCGTACTCCGGGGCCAAATACCTGCACACATATACACAGACAAACGGTCATCCAGGCACCTATTGTTTTCTTTTTCCCCTGCATCCTTCGTGTCACCGACTGCACGCTTTGCCGCTGCCGCGCGCGGCGGCATGGAGCTTACCCGAAAGTTCCCATGACGCGCGTGGAGACGTGCGTGTTGGTGTCTGTGGTCAGCTTGGCAAGTCCGAAATCCGCGACCTGAGATGTATCAGGGCGAACGAGTTACAAATTCACTCCGGTGATCCGGTCGATTTTTTTTTTGTTTGTTTAGTCAAACGCGTACCTTAGCCTCGAAATTTTCGTCCAAAAGGATGTTGGCCGCCTTGATATCACGGTGGATGATCCTGGGGTGGCCTTAATTCACCATGCATATCGTTAGCAAGAAAAGGAACCCGTCAAAGATGAACATGGGATATACCTCTCAGAAAAAAAAAATCGTCAAATAAACAGAAGGAGCTAATCAATTTGGAGCTTACAATCTTCGTGCAGGTAAGCCAGGCCCTTGGCGGAGCCGAGGGCGATGGCGAGCCTCCTCGGCCACTCCATCACCGGCACGCCCTTCCCTGCACCCACCACGTACGTACGCATCCATCACAACCAGTAACCAGAATATAATGCCACTCAAGAGCGCCACGCGCCGCGTACTGACCGTGGAGGTGGTACTCGAGGGTATTGTTGGGCACGAACTCGTAGACAAGCAGGCGCTGGGAGGAGCCGGCGATGCAGTACCCGACAAGGGTGACGAGGTGGCGGTGGTGGACTCGGCTGATGATCTCCACCTCGGCCTGGAACTCGCGCTCGCCCTGCCCGCTCCCGGCCTTGAGCTGCTTCACGGCCACTTCCTTGCCGCTGCCCGCGAGCACGCCCCTGTACACGTACCCGAACCCGCCCTGCCCCAGCACGTTCGCCGACGAGAAGCCGCCCGTCGCCGCCGCCAGCTCCTCGTACGAGAAGGAGCTCTTGGAGAACCCCAGCGACGGCATGCCCGGCGACGGCGCCGGCACCTGCCCGGCAGGCCCGTGAGAGCCGCTCATGTCCCCGCTCGCCGGCGAGTAGGGCGCGTGCCAGCCGTGGTCCATCGCGCTGTTCTGCCACTTGGGCATGCTGTTCGCGTAGAAGACGTTCCCTGCACGTACGCGCGCCCTGTCAGTGTTGTTACTCCGCACTGTCGCCGGCCATTTGCATGTCGTCGATCAGCGCAGCGTGTACCGTGCTCGTCGGTGTAGTATGGCATGTTCATGTGCGGGGGCTTCTTCCTCTTTTTTTTCTTGAGGCAGCACACGCATGCGGCGATGCACATCAGCAGGCCGAAGGCTAGGGCACCGATCACCACGCCGACCACGATGACACCTACCTGTGTTGCCTCGTTGCTACTACTTCCGCTCTTGCTGCGGCCGCCACTCTTGTTGGAGTCACCACCGCTGTGCTTCGAAGCCGGTTGTGACGGCGGGGAGTCCCTTGACGGCGCTACCGGCGGCGAGCCTCTGGCCGCAGGTGCCGGGGGTGACAACGCGCTGCTATTCTCCATCGGCGCCGGTGGCGGTGACACCGACGGTGTGAGTGATGGCGGTGGCGAGCCCAAGCCTGGGTCCGAGTCGGAGGGCTCCGGCGACGAGTTGAAAGGAGATGGCGACACATCGTCGCCATCAGCTGGAGTGGCCATGATTAATGTTTAACGCCTTAACGGGGATGGAGTTCTCTCCTAGCGAGGAGGATGATCCACCCCACGTCCCCACCCTCTAGAGGGTGGGCCAGGGTTGGATTGGAATGGCGCACCTCCTCCTCCCGTCGGCGTGATGAACCCCTGCAATGCAAGTGCCGCCGGAGCCGAGATTAGAGGCGAAAGGAACGAAGCCGGTGTAAAAAGGCATCAGAATGTGAATAATTCACGCGCTCATGTCGTACCTTCCTATTCTCGTGTTCTTCTGCGGAAGAAGCGAAGGGGTTGAAACCGAACCACGGAGACAGAGGAAAGGGAAGTAGGCTCAAAGCGTCACATTGCCCAACCTCCACCGCACCGCCATGCGACCATGCCATATTTCCAGGACGAGAGCCGTTGCCCTCCTTGGTAATTTTTCCATTTTTAGCCTCAGTGCCTAAAGGGATGCTGTCGGCCACATTTGGATTAAGATGAATGATCTTAACCTTTGAGACAATAAGCTCGATCATTTTATCATTCCTTTCCTCTTAAAGGAAAACTCTCTTTTCATCATGCTTGTGGTCATAAAATTTTAGCAAGGCCTTGTTTATTTTTAAGATTTTCGTCACATCGAATTTTACGGTACATGCATGAGTATTAAATATAGAATAAAAAATAACTAATTACACAATTTGTCTATAAATGTGAGACGAATCTTTTAAGTCTAGTTAATCCATTATTGGACAATAATTATCAAATATAAACAAAAGTGTTATAAGGGCACTCACAGTGCATACTTTATCATAGAGTCTAAAGTTATTTATTACCTTGAACAATGTGAACTTAGAGTTTAAATAAGACTTGGAGTCTTATTTTTTTTGTACCTCTTTCTCCAATAAATATGATGCCACATCAGAAAAATACCATAAATAATATGTAATTAATTGTCTTGGATTCTGTGATAGAGTCTTGTATTGTGAGGCCTTGTTTAGATACGAAAAGATTTTGGATTTCGCTACTGTAGCACTTTCGTTTGTTTGTGGCAAATATTGTCCAATTAGGGCACTCACAATGCAGACTCTATTATAGAGTCTAAAGTTATTTATTACCTCGAATAATGTGGACTTGGAGTCTAAATAAGACTTGGAGTCTTATTTTTTCTATCTCTTTCTTTAGTAAATATGCTGCCACATCAGCAAAATACCATAAATAATATGTAATGAATTATCTTGTACTCTGTGATAGAGTCTTGCATTGGGAGTGTCCTTATGGACTAACTAGGATCAAAAGATTTGTCTCGCGATTTACATGTAAACTGTGCAATTAATTTTTATTTTCGTCTATATTTAATGCTTCATGCATGTGCCGAAAGATTTGATGTGACGAAAAATTTTAAAACCTTTTTGGTTTGTGTTCTAACCCATCCAAAATGTTTATGATCTAAACAAGTCCTTAATGCGGTTGTGTCGGAGTCGCGCATAGGCACTGGCGTGGAAGTAGCACGTGTTGGCGTCCCCCTCGCGTCCGGACGTCGTGCCGCCTCGCGCAACGCTCTGCACTTCCCCCTTTGCTTCCACCGCGCGGCCTGCTCCTTGATGAACAGCGCCGCCCGGTCTCTGCAGAGCTGGCGCCGCTTAGTGTTCCCCTGCAGTCAGAGCTCGGTCCTCGAACAGGTCACATTTTAATATAACACTCCTCTTAGTTTAATTTATTCCAATCTAGAAAATTATGTCTGTTATCTCCAAATAAACTCATCGACGCCTATGATAATTCCAATAAGGAAAAATATATGAAGAGATCTTTTGTAAGCTACAACAATCGATCTTACGTTTTGCGATTGTCTTAGTCCTTGTTTGGTTCCAAAAATTTTTGCAAAAAAATTCAGATTACCTGTCACATCGAATCTTGCGATATATATATAGAGCATTAAATATAGATAAAAATAATAATTAATTGCATAATTTATCTGTAATTTGCGAAACAAACCTTTTAAACTTAGTTAGTCTATGACTATGATTGGATAATATTTGTCAAATACAAACAAAAATACTACAGTGCTGATTTTGTAAAAAAAAAATAGAAGTAAACAAAGCCTTATGCTATTTTATATGCCGCTCTCTGGTGTTCTCTAGCTTATCTCATGAAGCCAACTATGTACTGGAAGCGTGTATACCAGCCATAGAGAGACCCTAGACCACCTATCTAGCTTATTGTACATATCAGTTACTCTCAGATATGTCTTCCATCAGGCTTTATTAGTTTACAACGCATATATATCGCGCTGCAAAAAAAGGAAAAAAGGGAAAAAAGAAGAGCTAATAATAGTCATCAGACGAGCACGTACGCTGCAATCTCGACCGCATCCTCCTACGTAGTCTAGTCTACTACGGGTCTACGGCGCATCTACTACACTGGACTGCTCACTGCTCCAATGCGCGTCCCGGGGGCTTGCATTGTTTTTGCTTGTCTAATTTGACTCGGCGCCATGCGAATGCGATTGCTGCTGCAAGCAAGTGCAAGGCCACGCACGCACATGGCTGGTGGAACTTCGACGCGAAGCAATTCTCAGGACGCGACAGAGATGGAAGGGAAGCCGCCATTGCCCGTTTGAGCTCGGACGCCGAGGGGCCCCGCATCCCCGGCCCCGCCGCCTGCGTCTCCCGATCGGGCCGGTTGGATGCTGCGCGCCCCGGTATCGTCGTTGCTAGCTGCTGGCCGGCCTCGTCGCGTGCGTGGGTCTCTCTCTTGCCCGCGGGCTTCGCGCGGTCCACATCATATCGTCGGACGTCGGTTGGCGGCACTGCAGCACGCCGCGCGCGCGGCCGGCCGTGTTGCACTTAGCCACTTACTCGCCATATATACATGCTCGATCGGCCATCCATCCCCCTGGCAGACGAGACGCACGCAGTGTGCTAGCTAGCTGCTAGTTCCTTCCACATAAGTTCACACGATCGAGTGTAGAAGACCGGGATGGATCCAGCCGTTCCGCCGCCAGTCGACGTCGAGGCGGCCGCGGCAGCAGCAGCAGCAGCAGCAGCACGGCCGTCGTGGACACAGCAGATGGCGCGCGCGAACGTGGGGTGGGCGGGGACAGCAGGCGCAGGCTTAGTGCGTCGTGTGGCGTGGGCGGCGGCACTCTTCGTCTTGGGATGCGCCGCGGCGGGGCTCGCCCTGTTCGCCATGAGCCTCCCCGCGGCCGACTCCCGCCTGCTGGAGCTGGTACGTTCTCGCTCGCGGCGCTAGCTTGTCAACTGCTACGTACTGCGGGCTACACTACTCCTTCATCAATTCGCCTTTCTTTTGAAACAAATTTAATTCGCCCCTTTGGGATCGTCCCCACGTTAGAGCACGGCAATAATAATGTTCTTGCTCCATTTCGTGTGAAATTTCTGCATATTCGTTCTTGGGCTAGCTTGGTTCTTGGGGGCCGACCGCCGGCCGGGCCGTAAAGCTTTCTAGCATCATTTCTCCTCAAATCGACCAAGGACGACGGACGCGGCGTGTAACTGACCTAACCATGCATATGTTTATTTGCTGCGACTGCGGCCACTACTGCAGGGGGCCTGCGCGCCGACGACCCATGCTGAGATGGCGGACCTGCGCACCGCGTCGCAGGGTCTGCTTCTGGCTGCCTCCACGCAGGTGCTCGCGGCCACCATGGGCCTTCTCGTGCCGGCGCGGCTGGTCGCCTTCTTCGCCTACATTCTGGGATGGTTCACCGCTGGCCACGCCGCCGACGTCCTCCAGATGCTCGTCGCCTGCCACGGCACTACTGCCGACGAAGACATCTCGTCCCACTACGGGCTCTTCCTCGTCGTGCTGTGGGTGTCTGCCGTGGGCGCCATCGTGTCGATCTGCTGGTGAGATCATCACGTACAGCTATAGCCGGCCCTGCTGTGCATTCCATGACACACTGCAGGGTTGCACGTACGCCAACGCCAGATCGTCTCCAGGCTCCAGCCCACGCAAGAAATTAATAAAAAAAAATGTAGTACTCGACACTACTGGATTTGCTTTCTTTGCCGAGAGCCGAAAACCCTCGGCAAAGGCCCAAAAGCCCTCGGCAAAGCCCACATCGCCGTCGAGGAACGTCTAAGTTGACGTCGTCTTTGCCGAGAGCCGGACTGGCCGGCTCTCGGCAAAGAATTTTTATTTTTTTCAAAAAGTCTTTGCCGAGAGCCTGCTAGGTTGGCTCTCGGCAAAGGAGGACTTTGCCGTGAGCCGCCCAGGCAGACTCTCGGCAAAGACTTTTTTTTTAAAAAAAAATCTTTGCCGAGAGCTTAGCTAAACGGCTCTCGGCAAAGTAATTTTCAGGATTTTTTAAAAAAATCTTTGCCGAGGGCCGTGGCAGTAGCCCTCGGCAAAGACACTACTACAGCCAAAAAAAATTACAATAATCAAATGAAGCAGTTAGCAATATATATATATATATATATATATATATATATATATATATATATATATATATATATATATATATTATCAAATCTGACCACATCACAACACATAAGTCATAGTCATCATCCAAATATACAAAGAGTAGAAGTAAACTATCTAAGCATACCACATTTGTTACAGAAAATAAACTTTCAAGATTGTTCATTCATAGTTTGTGTAGTTCAGGAAACACATCCTTTACAAATAAAATTCAATTTCCCACTGCTCTAGCTAGATCCATACTACTAGTCTTTGAGATATGAATGGATTTAAGTGTCTTTCATGGAAAGAACGTCTCAGGTTAACGAGTTATGTATTCGGATACTGCAAGGCACAAAAGGCAAATTAAATTGTGTAATCATTGAGGAAATACAGCACCAGCACGCTGATAAATCAAATCAAAAGTACGATGAGTTCTGAGTTTAGTACTATAAATATACTAGGTAAAGTAACACTTTGAAGATGATAAAAATATTAGGTAGCTAAACCAGGAACATGTTCCATTTATTTGTGTTATTGCAATGTTCCAGATGGTGAAACAAACACCACTTACTTTCTACTAGTAAACCTTTTGTTTGTTAGTACTTGAGACCACATATAATGCTATAAAATATGGTCGCAATTTATGCATGAAAACAAAATTTGAAAACATTTACCAGCATCTCTTGATATGTTGCGTAATACTGGGGATATCTTGCACGGGCACCACCAAAAGCTTCTTGCCAAGTGTCTATCAGAATTAGTATCTTCTCTTTGACGTGATAGTCAGGCTACAGATCGCACGAAATAACAGATGAGACATTATTCTTATTACTGAATAGGGTTACTCAGAAACAAAAGCCCAGAAATTTGTTTGCCAGGGATTCAAATATGCATGTCCATGTCGAAGTGGCAGGTAAGAATGACACAGGAGAATATTAAAAGGCACTTGCATCTTCTTCTTAGCTATCACCATTTCATGAAGTATATCCTTCTCAGCAACTTGCATATGAACAAAATCACCACAGTTTTTAATCAAGGTCTCCAGCAACTGAAAAGGAAAAGGGAAACAACAGTAGTAGCTTAGTACAAGCTTACTGATCAGTAAACTGTTGCCTGCTTTCAAGTTTGAAGTATGAACAACAGCCCCAACAGATTAAATTTCAGAAACTAACATTGTTCGATTACATATCTCTGGGAGAACGGGTGTATGCTGGGACAGATCAAAGAGGATAATCTAGGATAAAACAGTAAAACAGGAAGCCTAACGTTCTAGAGATAATAAACGTTAATAAACGTAGTTACATTACATAGAACAATATGTTATCCCTGTCAATATTTTCTTGTCATGCAGTATCGTTTTTTAAAATGCCAGAGAATTTTCTTAATAAAACAAAAAATAACAAAGTTACATTAATGTTCTGCAAGGCACAAAAGGCAAATTAAAAGATGGTTACAAAAGTGTGCGACACTCTCAACTTGTATGTATTCGGATAATATCGATGCTGCTCAGTTATTATAGTAAGAAATAGCAGCACTATATTTTCATTGGCAGCAGATAAAAATGCATGAGGACAGAAAAAAAAATCTAGTATATATAATCTATTTAGTGTTTCATTGCGAATGGCACCAATCTTAGAATAGACAATCTGATACTTGTGCAAACACTGTAATTGGCACGAATCTTAGTACATATACTCAAGTTAGATCAGGTAGGCAAGAGTTTCATTTCGCTGGGCATAATTTTATTAAATAAATCTACATAATATGTAGTACCTAAGAGAATAGATCAGCTAGGCAAGAGTTAGATCCCATAAGCGGATTCCAGTGCGGGGCCGCAGCGGCGGTGCAGGGCCACGGCGGCCGTGCGGGGTGCGGGGAGGCGGCGACGGCGCACGGGGCCGGGGAGGGGCGGGGACGGTGTGGGCCGCCGGCGGCGGATCTGGTCGGCGGCGGCGGTGCACAGCGTCCAGCGGCGGCGGGGCGCTGGCGGCGGCGGGTTGGGCGTGTGTGTGCGGGCGGCAACGGGTTAGGGTTGGGCGCGCGAGGGGCCGGGTGGGGATAAAGCAGATATTTTTTTTGGAAATACCCTTTGCCGAGAGCCACACAAACAGGCTCTCGGCAAAGAAATAGGCTAGTTTTTTTCCTATAAACATCCTTTGCCGAGAGCCAGCCAGTCCGACTCTCGGCAAAGAACCTTTGCCGAGCGCCATATGGGCAGGCTCTCGGCAAAGAGGTGTTTGACTTTTTTATTCTTTTTTATTTTAGACCTAAGTTTTTTTTTTGTTCTTGTGACCCAATTTCTGAATACATTTCAAAATTTTGCATCAATTTGACTTTTTTTGCTATATTTAACTAATTAATCTTGTTTCTTTAATTTTTTCACATAATTCAAATTTGAACTGCAGGTACATAGAATATTGGAACTCAATGATTCCAAAAATGATAGTCAAGATATTCGGTGTATGTTGAGGTCGTATCCATAGCTACACGTGAAATCTCAACCCTCTCGCTGACGTAACATGTTGAGGAATGTGAGAGAAAAGTGATTTTTAATTATATAAATTCCAAATGAAGTCCAAAAATCACGAAACTTGGCGATGTGTCGTGTTATCACATGTGGAGGCTGTGGTAAAAAATTCATAAGATTTCGAGTAAGGTGCGGCACCGAATGTCTAAAACCTAGACTTCTCCATAGGTGATCAAATATGATCACATGCGGAGATGTTTGGATTTTAGACATTTAGAGTCGCAACTTGCTCGAAACCTTATGAGTTTTTTACCACAGCCTCCACATGCGATAACAAGACATGTCCCCAAGTTTTGTGATTTTTGAAGTTCATTTGGAATTTATATAATTAAAAATCACATCTACGACACATGGATGGTTATGTTTCGTATATAAGACATTCAAACTTTTGGGTGAGTTTATGGATATAGTCTCAAAATGCACTCTCAAACATGAGTATCATTTTTCGAATGGCTATATTTTATTATTTCATGAACCTGCAGTTCAATTTTACTTTTTCGAAAAAATGCAAAGAAAATAAATTAATTGGTGAAATATAGCAAAATGTTATAAAAAGCTCCTAAATTTGAACATGTGCTTGTATACAATATGCAAAGGCTACAGAAAAAATTTGGGTCTAAAAATTAAAAAAAAAACTTTCCTCTTTGCAGAGGGCTAATTTAGGCCCTCGGCAAAGGAGCTCTTTGCCGAGAGCCTAACGGCGTGGCTCTCGGCAAAGGTGACGACAACGGATGTCCTTTCATGGCGCGGCTCCTTTGCCGAGAGCCTATCTTTGCCGAGCGCTAGGCTCTCGGCAAAGCTGGCCTTTGCCGAGGGCGTGGCTTTGCCGAGAGCTAAGCCGTCGGTAAAGGCTCTTTGCCGAGGGTTCTATTTGGCTGTCGGCAAAGGCAGTCTTTGCCGAGAGCTAGCTCTCGGCAAAGCTGGACTCTCGGCAAAGCTCCCGTTTCCTGTAGTGCGATCATGCTATCGCATGCATGCACATCTATCATCCAATAGTATACTGGAGTATACGTGCTAATAATCAGTCTGCTAATCACCATAGATCGCGTCCACTGTCGTGTCAATTGTTGGCCTACCTACTTCCTAGGTAGCCTTGATGGTTTATGTAGTCTATGGTTCTCATGGAGTCCTATGATTTGTATGAACAAAGTAGTTTGGCACTAATTGGTTTGCGGCGTTAATGACAGCTGGTTTTCATCTTCTAGTTAAGTGAAGCAATGCAAATGCTATTGCTATTGCTGACACGTCGACATCTTGCCATGTGCTGATGTGCAATATCTCATCAACTGAAATGCAATCCCTCTCTCGTTGTGTATTTATATATACTGATAAACTAAAAGCCTGTTCGCTGGTCCGAACGATCAACCAAATGTTCAACCTCGCACATGTCATCGATCTCTTGCCTTCGTGGAAAAGGATCACCTCCGATGCATCCATGCATCTTTTTGAACAACTAACCACCAGCGCCATCGTCATTTTGTTTTCCCCTACAGAAGTAAAATATATGCATGTGCAATATTGTTTTTTTGCTTATGATCTTCTCGATTGCAGAGAAGAGCAAACTGTGTGTCATGTAAATGCTGCACAAATGTAATTTCAGATAAAAAGGGAGATTTGTAAATTTGTGTGTTCATCATCAGTGCCTCCAAAGTTGAAGCGATGAGAATGACTACAATTTGCATCACATCGTCAAAACACACAGGGCCGCCATCTGGTCATCACCCTGTTCGAGCTCTTTTACCGTGCCAATAAATCTTTCTCAACCGTCCATTTCCTATCTAATCTAATGGCACATATGATCCGGGACGTGTCATGGGCCGGGCGGTCGGAGCTAGCAAAGCGCCAGTAATTTTTGTTCTCAGTGGAATGAGGAGTCTCGCTAAGTATGAGAAGAAAGACTAATGTCAAATACAGGGACTGCGCATATATTTGCGTGCTAGATCGGAAGATATGTCAAATTTTAAAAAAATAGAAATTAAGATACCAAACTGTTGAAAAGAGGTCTTTTTTATCATTTTGCTAAAAAATATTATGGATGAGGTAGTCATTTGTCAAGTGTTGGAGATGCTACATCGTAAAAGCTAGGCGGCTTGTTTCTCAGCTCCACCTCTCGTCTCACTTCACATCGGCCGTACAAGTACATGCATGCTAAAATAGCATGATGATGATGTCATGATTCGCTATAAATTTTAAAAATCTATAGTTCAAAAATTAAACATTCAAATTAAATTTGGATTATACATTTGATATAATATTTAGGAAAAAAATTGTTATCGAATATTTATCTCATGAAGAGATAACATTTTCTTTGTTAAGTAAAGACGATGTTCTAGGTTCAACAAACAATCTTCTGTCTTCACAAGAAAAATATTCTTGGTTCATAATAACAATATTTCAAATTTAAGAGAACAAATTATATGCTAAAATGCAATAGTATTATAATATCTATGAAAATAATATATATGTTTTTGTATTTACTATCTTCTATATAGAGTTAAGGCCAACAACAATGAATTTTTTGAACTATGCATATTTTAATGAAGAGCATCACACCGGCACTAGCTAAACAACAAAATAGTCATGGGACACTAAGCATGTCGTTATAGAAACATACCACAATACAATAATGTTTTGGTACATCAAACAAATCAAATATAGAATATACATAAATAATTCACAAAACTACTCTCTTCATATAGGATTTATAAGTCGTTTAAGACAAAGACACAGTTTTTAAATCACAACTTTAACCTTTTATTTTTATAAAAATCTTTAGAAAAAAATGATATATGCATATTTTTATAAAAATATTTTTCAAGATAAATCTATTTATATATTTTTTATATTGGTAAACTCAATAATTTAAAATTTTATTGATAATTTATATTCTTAATGTTTGAATTAGAGTCGGGCAACCAAACACCTAAAAAAATCTTTACTTCCATAAATTTTATCCGCGACGCTCGCTCTTAAGGGCATAAATCTATTTATATATTTTTTATATTTGTAAATTTAATAATTTAAAATTTTAGTGATAATTTATATTCTTAATGTTTGAGTTAGGGTCAAGTAATTAAATACTTTTAAAAAAATCTTTATTCTATAAATTTTGTCATGCGACACTCGCTCTTAAGGGCAAAATAAACTTTAGTCCCCCGCACAGGTGACCAGGTCCGTCCGCAACTCCTTCCTTCCACCTCTATCCTCGTGACGCCACCGCCTACCACGGCCCCATGGCCGCCGCCTCCACCTCCCTTTCCCTTGGCTTCTCCTCTCACCACCGCCCAACTCCCAGAATCCGGTTCCAACCCCAGTCCCAGCCGCAACCACCGAACGCAAAACCCCATAAACCCCTCCGCCTCAGCCTAACCCTCACCCCGGCGACCGCGAAGCCCCGCCTCGCTGCGGCGCCCGACGACGTCGCCGTCGCTGACATCGTGGAGAAGGACTGGTCGTTCCTCGAGTCCGCGGGCGCAAACCTCCAGCGCGCGCTCGCCGCGGGGGCGCTCTCGCCGGCGTCGCGGGTGTTGGCCTTGACGCCCACGGTGTCCTTCGTGAGCTCGCTCCTCGCGTCCTCGCCCTGCGAGCTACTGGTGGCCGCGCACGAGTCCATGTACGTGCTGGCGGGGGTCAAGGAGGCGCACGACGAGGCGAGGTGCTTCCACCTGGAGGGCGGGGGTGGGGGCAGGGGCGGCGGCGTGGTGGAGGCCGTGCCGGAGAGGTTCGACGACTTCGATGTCGTGTTCGTGTGCTACTTCCCTGGAATGGGAGTCTCCGCCGCGGCGCTCCTCAAATCGCTGGCCAAGAGGTGCTCCAAAGGTGAGACATGTTGAAATGTCACCTTATCCTTTCTTAGCTTTGTTGTTTCAGACTTCAGTGTAGTGAGCCTGAGGTGGTTAGAAGGATGCGGCTTATTACGCTGTGCATTGCTTTTTCTAAACCATAGCTAAACCATTTGAGATGGCTAATTGGTGGGGTTGAGAGTTGAGACATTGATTGATAAGGTTGGATAATGTCATACATTTTATGCACAAATGATTTGGATAGCTAATTTGGCTTTGTTATTTTAGTTTAATTGAACAACAGTGATGCAATTCATGGAACATATTTATGGTTGTGATTATGCATACAAGGGCGTTCTGATATGTTCTGTTCCTTTGAGTTGTGAGGTTAGTTTTAAGGACTGGTAGCAGGCTGCTAATATAACATTAGCATGCATTACTCTTTATAAGTTCATTCGAGATAGTGCTATGAATGATCAATACTTCGATATGTGTGATCAGGATTAAAACTATGCCAATACCAAAAGCATATCCATTTCAAGTGAATGGTGGCATGCAATGGTGGATTGGGAGATGAAGAGGGAGCTATATGATAACTTATCAATGCTTCATTTGCTATGAGAAAACAGATGGTGTGTGCTAGGATATTGTAGGGACAAAAAATCTAAATGAGCTGCAAACGAGTCACAAAGTGGTAAATAGGGCACCCAAAATAGCTGAGGCAGTGTAGAGTTTTGACATCCAAACCCAACAATCCAACCCACCAGGAATCCAGGTTCCTAAACAGCAACCAGCTTTTGGACCTTTAGCTTTTCACAATCTACAATCCACAAGCTGCTTTCCAAAATTTCTACCCGAAACAAATTGAGCCTAAGCCTTGCCTAACAGATATCAAGCCTGTCAACTCTCATTAGCCTTGCTGCGCCTATAGAGAAAATACAAGACATGTTTAAGTTTGAAACTTGAGATTTTCCTGTGTGAGTGCATCATATTATTGTTTTTTGTTACACATGCAAATTTTTTTGTTTCAGTTTTAGAACTTGATTTAATAATTTTTTTCCCCAGGAGCAAGAGTTGTCATGTTCTTAGATCAAGGCAGACAGAATTTTGAGCAACAACGGAGAGAGCATCCTGATGTTGTAACTTCTGATTTGCCCAGTAAAGCCTTCCTGGAGAAGGCTGCATCTGGGAACAAGTATGAACTAACAGAGTTCGTTGACGAGCCTAGCTTTTACCTTGCTGTTTTGCAATTTCAAGGATGATTTTTTTGCAATATTTGTAAAGCAAATTGTGACTGCCTGTGGGTTGACGGGCATGGTTTGTGGGAGTGTCGTATGTATCTCTCTTTGGTGGGCTTGTTTAAACATGTGGCGCGACGTCCAATTGGTTTGATGAATCACCCAGGCATCTCATGGTTATTATAATAGTATGACATTCGTAAAGTTCGAATATTGATTCTTAGTGTTCTATATTAAGGAGAAAGTCAACTTTTGGCCACCGAACTCTTAAATCTTTGGCCATTGAGCTATCAAAACCAGACAACTTTGGCCCTTGACTTGTTATTTGTCTATATATATATATGCATTTTTCTAAAATAATAAAAATATGGCTCTATCATTAAAACACATGACTAATTCATTTTAATTAAAATATATTATGAAGTTAGCACCAAAGTTTTTTCTAAAAAAATACAATTTATCTATTTATTTTCTGTCAATAAAAGAATATAATTCTGGTTAATTTGTCTAAAGTTTAACCAAACATATAGGTAAAAATATTAATATTTATGACACTAAATAAATATAGTATGAAATATATCTCATGAAAAATTTAATAATGCTTATATTTTTTAGAATGCAATTCTTGGTTAATGTGTCTAAAGTCTGATGTCAAATCTAAATAAATATAGATGTCTCATGACAAATCTAATAATACTTATTTATAAATATTATTTTTTTTATTTGTAGTGAGTTAAACTCAAGCTACTTTAACTTGGTAATCTGTAGAATTGCGTTCTTTGGTGGACAGAGAGTGATATTGTGCTAGAATGACGCTCTTTTGTGGATGAAGTGATACTATGTGCTAGAATGACATTCTTTTGTGGTCGGACGTGGGAGGGAGTGTACTCTATTTAGAGTTTTTTTTATCTTACTTTGTTTGCTAGTGTTTTATTGCTAGTAGTCATGACTATTCTTTATTTAAACTATTCTTTTTGCATTGCATGATGTTTAAGTCACTGGTTTATTTATTACTTACTCATCTATCAAAATACAATAAATCATTAGGCATGAATCCTAGATAGGATCAATACGTGGAGCATGACGTCTATGAGGTTTCTTGGTGTTACTTTTGAGATCTCTATACCCTGAATCCATTGGATCCTTTTGGTTGAGCTACTGGTTTAATATAGCTCAAAGTGATAACTTAAACAAAAAACGACTAGTAAGATCCAAATAACTCTAAATAAAACCCTCTTATATAGATTGTATTTTTAGAAAATTTTGGTAGTGGTTTACTGTTTTTTATTTAAAAATGGATCTGTTTTGAACTTTTAGATACTTAATTATATCTTATTTTCAAGAAAAACATATATGCGCAAAACGCTGTTGAAACCAGCCTTATGGGTAAAGTTGTTTGATTTTGATAGTAGATGGCCAAAGATATGCAATTTTAAAATTTGATGGGAACCAAACAGGACCTTTCATTTCCCGGTTAACATGTTCTCAGTTGTTACTTGTTAGGAGCGAACCATGAACCAATCAATACATATCTACGTATTCTATATAAAAGAATCCAAGATTCAGCAGCATTGCGGATTAGCTAGCTTTTAGCACACACGGTAACAAACATAAATGTAAACGAAGATACAGACACCAAGAAGAAAATACCAACATCCTTTATTTTTCTTCGGAGAACACAAATCATTCACGAAGTGCAGCAAGAGCCAGCAGAAACGAAGGGTAGCAGGTTTGTCACAGTTTTTCTTTTATCTACATAAACGAAAATATACCATTATCTTTCGAGGAGAACAGGTTATACTCCTTCACATCTGCCTGTTCCCTCGAGCAATGCTGAGCTTGAACCTGAACCAGTGGTGTTCTTGCAGCCAGCTCTTCGCTCTTATCTTTCGATGACGGTGTTACAGGCGAAGCTATTGGCAAGTTGAATTGGAACAGAGAGAAGGATGCATCCGCATTCCATGGTTTGTTCTTGTCTTCTGAGAGATCTTTTAGACCCGACTTGTTCTTGTCTTCTGGGGGATCCATGCCTGTTGGCATAGTCAACTTTGAATGGTGCCTCTCTAGATTCATGTCTCTCTGAGTATGACCAGCAACCTGCCGATGTCCATTTTGAAAAGGCGGTGACAGAGGCATGGCTCTAAAGCTGGCTGAGGCCTTGTGAATAGGCTCTGGAGGTATATGGCTGAAGGCAGGAGCCATGTAAGGATAATCAATAAAATGATTCCCAGGTATTCCGAATACGAGCGGACTAGAATATAGGTGGGATGGTCGAGCATACTGGAAGTTTCCATTCGTTGGTGCAGCCCAAGGACGGTCATGAAACCCCATTGTTATTGGCGGACGTTGAGGTGCATGCATGCCTTGGTAATGCAGCAGCTGGTCCTGGACAGGGGATACATTGTACCCAAACATGTCATTGTGTGCTGGGCGGGTGGCTTTTGGCTGGTATTCTCTGAAACCATTTCCTGCACATGCTTCAAACAAAGACCGTGAAGCAGCTCTTGATGATGGTGTGCCTACTTTGCTGTTTATTCTCTTGGGTGATTCCTCAGACTCAGAAGACGATTCCGGATTTTGAGTGCTCGAAGAGGTTGTACTGCTGGAGCTGCTTTCCCTATCTCCCTCGCTCATGCATGAAGAGGAGCTATCAGAACCAGCAGAGTTCGTCATCAGCTCTTCATCATGCCTGGAGCCTTCATCGTTTTCTGAGTAACAATTTGGTTTATTCACCATAGGAGTACTATCACAGGAAGTAGTTTGATTTGTCCCACCATTTGCACATGGTTGATCTGAATCACAAACATCCCTGGTACTTTCAGAAGCCTGAGGCTGTGATTCACATCCTACGCCGAACTTTTGAGATCTGCTGTTATCAAAAACCACATGTTTCAGTGGATCAACATTGTTTATTGAACCTGAATCATGAACTGTGTTGTGTAAGTTAGTCTTCCTTCGAGCATCCATAGGCTCCCATACTTGCTTTGGGATAGCATTTTTCTGTGTACAACCAGCACGGTTTCCTTTTGACACTATAAAGTTATCCAATGTATAGCATCGGTGGTACTGCAACCTAGGTTTCTCAACTCCTGATTTTCTTGCTATCTTCATCTCTCTGCCAGATCTAGCTATTGGCAAGAAACAGCTGTCCATAACTCCAGAGTCTTCCGGATGGCCACAGCTGCAAGAATTGTATGAGTGCCTCTCTCTTGTTCTGTTATTTGAGGTGGATGCTGCGTTGCAACTTCTATCAATACCTTTTGTCCTTTCCCTTGACTTCCATTGTGATTCACCAATTCTTCCAGATTCATCTTGGCAGTCATCATACCAACAGGACTGATCTCGAGGAAAATCCTCTCTTGACCTTGGACTTCGTCTCAAAGACTTGGATTGATCTGATGTGCAAAGGTCACTGCTGTCCATGGGAGAAAATTCTGTAACTGCATTGCACTGGACACTGTCTTCTCCATTAATTTCTGTACATGAAGATTGATTCACATAGCTGTCAGGAGAGCACGGATTCACAACTTCAGCACTATCTTCCTCTTCCGTAGCTGAATCTCTCAAGTCCAGAGTATTTGTCGAATAATCATTGATAGATGTTGAGGAGTTGCTTGGAGCTGAAGATGAAACATCGTCTGGTGACTTTGATTCAACTAGTCTTTTCCCTTTATTATTGTCCTTTTCTTTCAGCCTTTCTTTTCTCCTGTTCTTCTTTTCTCTTTCTCTTGTTCTCCTCTTCATCCTGCGCTCTTGTTCTTCACGCTTTTCTTTCTCCTCTTCCTCAAGAAGTTTGTTCTGCAATAAATGCAGCCACAGTTGATGTTCACAAATATGAGCAAGTTAACCTTATCTGAATTTTATCTAGAGGTATAATAAGCACCTGTTTTTCCAAGGTAATGATTTCTTTGCATGCTACATGAACCCGCTGTTCCAAAAGTTTTAAAGCAAGGGACACAAAAACACTATGTGCATTTTGCTGTGCTGTACCTTCCCTGAAGGCCTTCTCAACCTGCAAAGATATCCACATTTATACTTAATGCTTGAATTTCTGAGAAATCTAAACAGGTAATGGTCAGATGCTGTTAACTACAGTACATACTCAATAAACAACCATGTCTGAAAGCCACATAATGCAGAGACTAGAAACTATATTAGCCATGAATCTTTTATAGGTACTGAAGTTACAATCAACCTTGCTGCCCGATAGTAGATGAAGAATACAAAAAATATTCAAGGTGTCAATCCCAAATACAATCTTCCATTGGTAAATAAGGAATGATGCCAGAAAAAAATATGCTAAGACAAACAACTAATAATTATTTAAACATTACTAAATCAGGTGGCACACTTATAGAAGTCTTCACACAGGAACCACGGAAACTGATAAGTCGATAGACTTTCTTACTAGTCACATTAGTTGTGAGCTGGTTAGTGAACTGGTCCAACTAGAGGATGTGAGCTTGAATATACAGCTAGCTAAGTCATCTTAATCAGTTAGAAATATAGAAAAAAAATCAAGTAGTTTTACTTCGTTTGAGTTGAAAGTTGAAACCATTATATCAAATATTGATTTCCAATTATTCCAGTAATTTTTTTGGTTAGTACCTGTTCTTTGAATATTACAGCAGCAGCATCCAAAAGAAATTCTCTTGCCAGTTCAGGGCTCTTGGCATGTTTCTGTGGATGGGCACCATCACCATCAAAATCATTTCCATCCCTTTCCATGGCATCATCTTCCTGCATACATTTTCATCGATCAGAATAATATCTTTTAACACCAACAATGAATGCCCTATTTACGTTTATCTCAGTTAAAGATGTTGCCATAAATGGCAAGTGACGTACATCCTCTTCCCCGGCCTCTTCAGCATGCTCAAAGAAACTTCTAATACTTTCGCCCTTTGTCATAGTCACAAAGCCATCACCCACCACTAGCCTGTGGTGGACACATGATTGACCCTTCAATGCATGTGCTTTTACACACATCTCTGTGCACTGGCCATCAAGCCTCCAAGCTCGCAGCGTTATGAAGTAGTCCTCAAACTGATCAAGATCGATTCCATTTCTGTGGACTTGTGCATTCATTCCAACATTTTCAAAGCCAAAAATATCAGATTCTCCTTCATCTGTCCCAATAGCCCATTCAAAGTGATCATAAGATTCATATGGCTCAGATAAGCACTGGCGCCAATCAACTACAACAGCATCCTCAAACACCTGAAAATCAAAGCAGCCAGATTTGACTCACATAAGAAGTATACATAAGGTACCAAGCAATCAAATGGAAATTTTGTTGGTGAGGTGGGTTTTAGGAAGGCATCCTCACCTCACACTGAAAAGCAGTATCTGCAACACAAAACCAACTGGTGCAGCGAGGCTCCCTTCGCATGCGCTTCAGTTCCTTCAGCTCTTTGAATTCACGGATAACATTCCTTCGACACTCTCGGCAAAATCTCTTGCTATCAAACCTGTTCACAAATTTCCACCAAACTGTTTGAATTTTAACCTGATCTATAGGCTGTTGCTAGAGAAATCCCAGCAGATACAAGACTAGGACTACTAGGAAAAAAGTTACTTGAAGGCCCAACAGAACAAGACAGAACCAATCAGCAACGTAAAAAAAATGGCATATACTACTATTCAAGCATTAATCACTCTGATCAGTTGAGATTGCACCTGCAAAAACACCAGCCAGCCAGCACCAATAGCAAGAAAATCTGGAAGCGGAAAAGCAGCAGCAGGAAGTAGCACTTCCGATCACAGTGCATATATAAAATTCCAATCAATCTTCAGTGAGGCTCAGAGCAGCTTACGAGTACTTGCAAGGTTCCTTCTATAGAAGGCTTGCATTTTGTTGGACACAAACATTCAGGTTGTTATTAACTCACTAGTTTAGCTTGATTACTTTTTGTTGGTAATCCGAATGCCTATGCTCACCTGTACATAAGTTTTTCAATGAAATCTTCCTCCTTCATCCGCAGAAGAGATGATCTAGTTTCTTCACCAAGTGCTGACCAGAAATCCACCAGTGTATCACATGAGAGGTGGGCAGTGTGTAGAGCACACATTTCTCTCATTCCATGACCCCTATAATTAGCCATCCCTTGGCTAATCCATCCTCTGCCACCTGCACCACAGGCATCAGGATAAAGCATTTCCCGTTCCCTTTCTCTTGCCCGTGCATTGTCAAATACCTGATTAAATTCGAAGGCCAAAATGCATTAGGCTACTAGAGGGTTAAATGACCGACCTAGAACTAAAACTTCAGAGTAAGCACCATGATCATATTTACTGATTACTTCACATAAAGTAACACAAAGGACCAATATAAAAAATAGGAAATTACTTCACAATCATATAATCATCAATAGAGCACAGACAGAAAATAAGAAGCCCAAGTTACCGCACACTTACATTCTGAAGCACCCGTAATGATTTCGCTTTTATAAAGCAGTCAAGAAGTGTAAGGACACCATCTTTTGTGGTTGAAAGGCCTCCCCAGGGGTGAACTGATGGGTCCTGAGCCCCATCTTGCTCTCCTTGTGTAATTCTTGACTCAGTAGCTGTCCTCAGACAACCAATATCTGAAGTGACTTCTTGCTGCAGTGACTTCCCATAGATAACAATTTGTGCAAAACTATCCAGAAGCAACCCATTGCACCTTGAGCAGTAGAAATTCTTCCGTGCTTGTTCAATGAGAGTTTGCTTATCCAATTTGAGGAGTTCCTGCCGTGCTTGAGCAGGCAAGTCATTCCAGAACTGAAAAAAAAAGATCAATTCACAGCCATAAAGTAGTCAGTTCCTCAATTGAGAACTTAGTTGCTGAAAAGAATATCTAGTAGAATGAACTCGATGACAGAAACAGCTTGACAAGAACCAACCTTACAGAATAACCTATTCAAGAGCGCAATGTTACATTCACAAACTCAAATAAAGGTGATGGTGATGCAAGGCTGCTGTAATTCAAACATAAAGTCATCATAGAAGAAATGGCATAAACCTTGAAAACGATTACAGAACATGTGACAATACCAAAATGGAATAGACGAAAGCATGTTTTAATATTTGAGTGCAATCACCAGTTTTGTCCAGTATGAAGTGCTAAGATTTAAGAGTGAAGACTTCACAGTTTCGTTGAAATTAACAAAGACTCATCACAACCTGATGATTTCATTTGATAGCAACTTGATAAAAGTTTTTGAATTATGCATTCCTCTTTGGGGCTACAGTTTACATTCCTAACTTCCCATGGCAGTTTGTTTTCTTAAGCAGTGTTCCTACCAGGCACCAGTGACATTTGGCAGACATTATTGCCAGATGCCAGAGCAAAAGTTTTTCAGGCCACTAAAATTAAACATCAGGACAGACTTTTAAACCCTCACTTCTCAAATCAAGTGCCTGAATTGTTTGAAACAAAACCCATCTAACCAAAACAGCAAAAGCTAGTCAAATTTCATACAGAGCAGAATGGGAACTCCAACCTAGCAGGCTAGCACTCCCCCACTACCACAACATTGAGGTACGAATCAAAAGTGCAGCTATACCGTCACTGACTCGCCATATCTTAAGGGCAATGCACTAGAATTAACGCAGAGACAGTACAAATGAGCTGCTACAAAAGGTCAAAATTACCCCGTACGCTTATCAGAAGCAGCAACAAGCGTAACCTGATTGAACTCCACTAACAGAATTTGCCGCACAAATGAATCCTCGACTCATCAAACAAATAAATAAATCCCGAGGCCAGCAAATAATTCCCTTCCATCCAGTCCCCAAACCAACATGCACATGCAGCTTTTCGCGACTCAGGAGCTGAGAGAACCAATCAAGCCAGGCTGAGGGGGCAGGGCACCAGCTTCGTCCCAGAAGTTACGCCAGCGCAGCAGGACGGACCTGCCCCTAATTCCCATCACCCAGATCGAGCTCAGGATACGACCGAAGCAGAGGGCACGCGACGGTACCTTCTGAAGGCGATCGAACGTGATCTCGTCCCGCCGGCGCGACCAGATCCCCGATCCCGCTGCGGACGCCACCCCCGGCATCACGTCCTCCCGTCGCCGCCGTATTCAACTCAGCTAGGTCCTGTCGCCCGCTCCGTGGCGCATCCAATTCCCGCCACCGAATACGACGACGACGGCTCCTCCCGCCAACGGCCCTCGGGGGATGCTGCGGCGAAGGGTCCCCTGAGCTGCTGCCGGGTCGGATCGACCGCGGCGGTGACCGAGAGGGTTTCAACGCGATGAACAGGAGGGAGGCGGCGAGGCGAGGCGACGCGATGCGGGGTAAAAGGCGAGGAGGATAGCGAGGCGGAGGGGGGGGACGGAGACGAGATGGGGGGGACTGGGGGAGGAGGGAACGCGACGACGCCGTACGCGTTTTTAACCGTCGCGGTTAGCGGGCTCGGAACAGCGCGTTTTCAAGTTCGCGGTGGCGGTCTCTGGCCTGGCGACGGGTGGGTTCTAGTGAGGTGCCGGCATTTTTACAGGGGTCGCAAGGTAAATTTCGAGCTGCGGCGCACGGCTGACGATCTGGCGTCAAAAATTTTACACGGGGTGTGTTTTATGTTTAGAACCTTGTACAAGGATAAAATTGTTACCCTCCTAGTTTTAGGACCTTGTAGGTTTTTTTTTGTGACTTTAGGACCTTGTAGGCTTGCAGCTTACTGCTCATCACTAGCAGCGTCTGACAGCCGAACTTTAGCGGGAAAGATTTACACGCATGGTCACTTTTGTACCGGAATAAAGCGCGACCTGCAGCTTTACTAACTGTGGCCTTTTTCCCATGTTGTCGCCTTCGATGAAGAAATGGTATGGTTGGCATGGCACGTGAGCTATAGCAATATAGCACAATGAATTTTCCTGAAAATTTTACAGTATGATAATGAATTTTCTGGTCACTATTGTCACAGTATGTCGGCTTCCAAATGAGTTTTCTTTTTCTTTTTTTTTTTTGCAAGTGGTTTGAAGCGATGACTTTATGCTTTAGCCTTGAAAAACTTGTTTTAATTAAGATAAAATATGAAGGCTAGCTAGACTAATGAGCAAAAATATCTTGAGGAATAAAATCTCCACCCGGAATACGTGTGAAAATGATGTACATTGGCATAACACGGTGGCAAGCTTCACAGCATTAATAGTGGAGGACCAATAAAAAGGATTTAGATGCAAAGTTGTGATGGCGCCTCTAGATCGAGCAACTTTTGTGTGGCATGGGGCCAATCTTGTCATCAAATATGAAGCGATCACATCTCCGGGCAGTTGTAGTTTATTTACCACTCCTATTTGTTTTTAATGAAATCGGTTGAGCTCTATGCAATTTACAATAATAACAACCAGAGAAGCAATAAAAGTGCTAACCTAGCACAATCTCTCGGGACGGCGTGATCTTCAATGTTTGCAACATACTATAAAATTTAATTAATGGTACCACGAGTTTTGTTGCCTGATTATCTGAGTACAGGAAAAATGCGCAAATACACGCTTTCTCGTTTCATCAGCGTACGAGATTTGCTTTTCGCATTTGAAGTCCGCTTTCCCATGTTTTGGAGGCACTTAGGCCTTGTTTAGTTCTCCACTCAAAAAGTTTTCACTTATCTCATCAAATATTTAAACGGAGTATTAAATATAAATAAAAAATATACTAATTACACAGTTTGGTTAGAAATCACGAGACAAACCTTTTAAGCTTAGTCAGTCCATAATTAGTCTTAAGAGGTACGATAACCTACATACACTAATGATGGATTAATTAGACTTAATAAATTTATCTCGTAGTTTTTAGATGAGTTATGTAATTGATTTCTTATTAGGCCTTGTTTAGTTCGCAAAAATTTTCAAGATTCCCCGTCACATCGAATCTTTGGTCGCATGCATGGAGCTTTAAATATAGACGAAAATAAAAACTAATTGCACAGTTTACCTGTAATTTGTGAGATGAATCTTTTAAGCCTAGTTACTCCATAATTGGACAATGTTTGTCAAATAAAAACGAAAGTGCTACAGTAGCCAAAAACCCAAAATTTTGCCAACTAAACAAGGCCTTAGTATCCGAACACTCCTTTCAATATCCTACGAAATATCCGATTTGACATACAACTATTTTCCATTCTCCAACTTAAACAAAGGCCTTATGGGTAAAAAAAGAAAAGTTAACAAGGACTCCTGCTAGTAGCTGCAAGCGAAAAAGAAGGGGAGGGAGCGGCCCCGACAACCACAACAGTAGCGAAGCGTTGAGGGGCGGCGGCGGGAAGGGAGGTCAGCCTTTTCTGGAAAATTGGCGGTACGTGCTGTGGGGACGGACCATGCTGTCACCTGGGTCCCACCTGCAGTGTTTGCATGACCGTGGCAACTGGCGAGTAGGACCAGATGCCCCCCCGGCCCGTTCCGTCGCGTTCGAGGTTCGATCAGGAAGCTTCACGAACGAGCTTCTTGGGCAATCCCGTCCGCGCACGCAGCGTTCTCTCTCGTTGTGCTGTTCCAAACCAGGGCCTTGTTTAGTTCACCCTGAAAACCAAAAAGTTTTCAAGATTTCCCGTCACATCGAATCTTGTGGCACATGCATGAAACATTAAATATAGACGAAAACAAAAACTAATTACACAGTTTAGCTGAAAATCACGAGACGAATCTTTTTATCCTAGTTAGTCTATAATTGAATAATATTTGTCACAAACAAACGAAAGTGCTACAGTTCCGAAAAGTTTTCACTTTTCGGAACTAAACAAGGCCCAGGGGTGAATGAAGTTCCCGTGATTGGCTGCGGGTGCTCGACCTTGATGGTGAAACGTGCTGGAGTATGGAAAACTCTACGGAGAGCCATCGTGTCGTCATCGTGGCGGCAGGCGGATACCGGGGTGCTGTCGGCCAGGCCCAGCCAAAGACCAGGACCAGGGGGCGGTGGTGACGACACCATTTCATTAGCGGCACGGCCCGCCGGACAAGGCGCTGGATGCCAGATTTCGCCGGATCGTTTCCGCATCATGTTAATAATATAATGTTAATTTATTGTAAGAGAACTGTGATTAAAAAAATATGTTTGATAAGTTTAAGCCAACAGGGTGTCACGAAGGTAACTACCGCGTACACGTATGACGAGGCGAGATCGACGGTGCCGTCTTTGGAGAAGAACGGAGTAGAGGAGAGAAACAGAAGGTTTGGAGGTAGTAGAAGGACGGTCGAAAAACTCCTAAAATAAGTCTAGATAGCAGGATAATAAAAATTAAAATTAAATGTAGCAATTAATATAATATTTTAGAATCTGAACTAAAATTAAATGTTATTGAAATATGAACTCGAATTGAGAGGACAACACCCCATGAGGTCAAAATAGATGAAACTGGGTCGTCCACAAAAGAGAAGACAACTAACCACTAGTAGAAGAAAGAACACAACTGTATGTTGAATAGACTGTAATTGGGCTGTGCGACCGTTGCAGTTGGCTAAATTCGGTTTAAATCAAATTTTGAATTCAAAATATTTCAAACTAAAAGTAGAAAACGGTCAAAAAAAAATGTCTAAACCGTTTTCTACTTTCACATTTGAAATACGAAACATCTAAAATATGAAAAACGAAAACGATAAAGTCAGATAAAAAAATACGAATTCGATTGAATTAAATATAGAAAATGACGTGGTTCAGTTTAGGATATTTTCGTTCCGTTTTCATACTACTGCAGAGTAACCATAGGTATGGTACATGGGCCAAGCCCAACGCAATGAAAGGCACGCAGGCCTAAACCATGAGTCCATGACCCACTTCGTAATACTGCTACAGGAAATGAGGAAATCATCGACATCGATGACAGGGCTCAAACGCTCCAAACGTAGGATCGATAGTCAGGATCAGCGTGGTAGTGGCACGCAAATCTGGACGCCGCGTGTGGTACTACGATGCAACACATGTCCTCGCTAGTAAACACAATAGCACATGCGTAGCCGACCCCATGTGCGTGTCCCGACATGGCGACATGCATTACCGCAACTACTGCGGAGTACTTCTTCTACGGTGAAGACCGCAAGCCTGTAACACGAAGTTTGAAGCACATTTGACAGAGTTTTTTAGTTACGAACTACGGTGTGTCTTAGAAGAGGATGCTTCTTCTTCTTTTTTTTAGGTTTTCAGAAGAGGATGCTTGTTGCATGTTTTCTTTGATCTTTCCTGTTTCTTAATTTCATATAAGAGGACCGTTTCGATTTAATGGGGCTGAGGATTTTCCGCAAAGAAAGTAGCAGGCTCGATTCTGGGCACAAAAGAGCAAACTACTAAAGTGCTGGGCCGGATGGCGTTGCCTTACATACAAAAGAACAAATGTTAAGAAACGTGAAGGAAACTCGAGCTTAGATTTTCAGTCTAATTTGTTCGTTTGAAATTATCTGCCGAGCTTGCTAGTCATTCAGCAGTGTTTCTCTCACAATAAATCAACGAACAGTACTTTTAGCCATGACTTATCAGCCAAGCGAACAAGCGGTGCTTCCCTCAGAAAGAAGAAAAAAAATTCAGTAGGATCCTGAGTCTCAGACAAAAAGAAAAATTAAATGGAATTTGCTTAAAGCAATCCAGGATCTACTCTCTTTCTCCCAACCCTTGGTCTAAAACCACAAAATGCCAATCGTAGCTAGTTCGCCGCCAATCACATGCCATGATGCCAACAGCAAAATGCCTAATTTTACTCAAAACGAAGACCATACCAACAGAACCACAAGGACAATCTCTGCCTTCGGCAACCTGCACCTCTCGTAGCCTGATCTAAAACTCACGACCACAAAACTAACTGAACTCTTAGTTTTTGTCATACAGCCACAGGACGCCAAGTACTGCAGCAGATTCTGCACGACAATCTACCACGCAGGATGCGTTGGGATCAAGGCTGGCTGCTCGGCAGCTTGCTGAGAATTGAATGCTCCGGCTTGTGGTCACACTCGAAATCAAGGTGAACGAATGCTCGCTCGACTTCAGGGAGCTCCTCAATCTTGATTTGAAGAGATTCTCCGATGGCATGCGCCTCCTTAAGTGGCAAGTCCTCTGGGAGCTCGATGTCAACCTGTGAGAGTCCATAGATCATATGAAATGAGCATGTTATACAATCTAACAGTCAGGCATGATTCTTGCCCAATTGCTAGATTCCTCCACTACTCTGTTTCTGAAACAACTATCCCAATCATCTGCAAACCCATGCTAAACTACCACTTGCTATACATATTACTATATAACAGTGAGGTCATAAGAGACAATCATTTGCAAACCCATGCTAAACTACCATTCTAGATTAAGCACTACAGTATCACTGCAGGAACAAAAAAAGTTAAGATACTTTACAAAACGATAATGGTTTTATTTCAAGTAGTGTCAAAAGCAGACAACTAAAACCTGCTAGTTCCAAAAAATGACATTAACATTTCGAAACGACAAATTGAGTTGTTGAGACAACAATATTATCCAGTTCTAGCATGTAGGGATTTGAACAGATAAAGATAACACTATCACTTGGCTAGCCTCCAGCATAGGACAAATGAAGGAATATAAGATACCGTCCCAAATTGTAGGTAGTTTTAGTTTGGTCCCAAGTCAAACTTTTCCAACTTTGATCAAGTTTGTATAAAAATATATTAACACCTAATATTTTATGTGGATTTAAGGAAATCAATTTTATCTTGTAGACGTTACTGCATTTTATTATAAGCTTGGACAAAGTAACAAACTACTCTTTTTCACTTAGAACAAAACTAAAATCACTAACCTCAACAAAGTAAAGCACCCCAAAGGTGTATGCTCGAACTGTATCAACACGCTTAATTTGAGGATGGTGTCTGATAGCCAGATATGTCAACTTCTGAAGCATTTCCGGAGGAGCTGATTCACCTACCAGTGATACTGCATGGAGGATAACAATACATAACAATAATAAGACTGTCTCAGTCCTAGCCCACCTACCAGTGATACTGCATTGAGGATTACAATAATAAGACTGTCTGTCAGGCCTAGCCAATTTGTAACGTGCAAGTAATCTAGGTGCTACATGTGGCAACTACTCTGGCTGATAGTGTAAAGTGATTCCAGAGCAAGCATTTGACTCGAGTAATTTCTATTTGTAATGGTGACACCACTTCAAGGTTAAAAATCATCCATTTCTAGTAGGCTAGTATAAATAATAAGTCCATCCAACCGGGATGTAGGCATTTTTTCATTAAGAAGAGAAGTCCAGTCCATCCATCTAATCTAGGAGGAATTAGGTGTTTTTTCATTAAAAAGAGAAAATATGCACCCAAATTTAGGGCGAGGACTTATACCTGGGTGGTTGGAGGCACAACCACACCTCTCACCTAACCACTCGAGCTAGACTCACTTCCTTATCATGAGTACGATTGGACGGATGTAAATTAGTGCAGGTAATTCTCTTTCAAAAAAAATGAGTGCAGGTACTGTTGCCTAAGCAAATGTTCAAACTGAACAAGTAACACAAACCTGCATTTTCCCAAACCGTTCCAGACCAGTTTGAAATTGTGTACACTGCAAGGGCAATTGCACCAATTGGGTCAATCCACCAGTAGAATCTATCACCAAGGACAGCAGCAGCCAAACCCACGACATTTGTGACAACATCAAAATAGTGATCCTGTGGAAACCAATCCATCACAGATATTTGATAAACTATGTTTAATTTTAAGAAAAAATATGCATGCCAAGTTGAGAAAATGGAACAAGATATTAACCTTAGCATAAGCACGGACAATCTTGTTACCCGACGTACGGCAGTAGAGCCACAGAGCTAATTTCACTACTGTTGCAAAGATCATGATTGAATATAGCCACAATAATTGCACTTGGTTCAGTTTGTCTGGAGCCTCATTCACTATCAGCTTTTCAACAGCTTGAATAAATACTTGGAAGCCTGCAGACCCGACAGCAAATTAATGTAGAGGATTTTGGCAGGAAGACGCACTCAATTGAGTATAGTTCTAACATGGCAGTACGCATGTCGCAAACAAGTAAGTAATCAAGAAAAGACATAACTAGATTGCTTAACCATTTCCCGCTGGGAGAAAAAGCAAGCATACCTAAAGTGGCCATGACAGCAGCGAAGATGATAATGCCTACAGGCTGTACCCTCAGTTTGCCAATGGGGTACTTGTAGACATTGATGCTCTTCATTGACAGATGTGTGAACCAAAGGATACCACCAGCCATGAGATCAAGCAGTGAATCCAGTGTTGAGGCAGCTATAGCAATTGATCCACTTTTGATTGTAGCGTATACCTGAGGGGGGAAATAGTCTAATCATCCTAGAGGAGTTCATGAATAGGAATTGAAAAGTGAGGGGAGGAACCAACCTTCAACGCTAAGAGAACAATGTTTGCATAATTTGATATCTTCATGGAAAATTCACTCTGGATTTGCTCCGCAAGCTCGTCATCCTCGTTGATTTCATTGGATTCTTCTAGTGAGTCAACTTCCTCAAAGGACCTCAATGTGGCAAATTGTTTCTCATAGTACTCTCTCTCCCCTAAATAATAGACCCAAAACACACCACTTTGTTAGGTTGTCGATAATAGAGAACTAATTAAATTATGATGGAAATAGAGCATACACCAAATTGATCCAAAATGTGGTAAATAGATACTACAATTAGAAACAAACACCGGCTGTTACTGTACAGCATCGATGTTCCCACACTACATAACTTTTGTCTCGATGAAGATCAAAGCTGCAGTGTGAACCATATGCAGGCACAGACGCACAGTTAAAAAAACACTTAGGCAAAGAAAGAATCCAACAAACCACCTAGAAGGCCAGGGCAATAACAAGAGAAGAAAGTCACAAACACGCCGAAGAGGTATTTCCTCAACCACATATGTACAGCACTGTTTTATTGTGATAGTAAAGTCACGAGCTGTTCAATCATAAAAGTAAGAAGGGAAATCCTAGGAACGCAGAAAAGTCTGTGGAGGATCAAGGATAAGTGTCCGGGTCATCAACAGAAGCATCGAATAATCTACGACAAGTCCAGAATCTAGGATCAAAAGCACATAAATCATATCACCAAGATACTCTGTAGATAAAAGGAGCCCGATAGTAACGCCAGCTTTCTTGCACAATTACCAGATTAAGAAAACGAAACGCCTAGATTCCAGGGACAGAGTGAACCAACCAACGACACAGAAAAACATCCCGAGAATGCGGCGAGTGGTTGGGATTCCGGGATGAACCTTCGCGGAGGCCCTTGGAGCGGGAGAAGTCGACGTGCGACGGGCGCTCCGGGTCGACGGCGTCGAGCACCTTCTTGGGCAGCCGCGACACGAACTCCCCGCGCATGGACGCGACCGAGTTTCGCCGCCGCCCGGGCCCGGCAGCCAGGAGCGGCGCCCGCGCGTCGTCATTCTCGGCGTCCATCCCCTCCGCTCTGCTCCTCCCTCGGCCGCCCCCCGCCCCTCCCGATCGCCTCTCGTCTGGCCTAGATTACCGCTCGCGATTCGGTGCGGTCAAGGTCGCGTCGCCTCCTCCCCCGTCTGCGGCGCCTTACGCATGGAGGGTGGGAAATGGCAAAGGCCGCCGTACCGTACCCCGCGCGTTCTGCGCCGTGCGGTCGCGCCTGCCTACGCCTATAAACGTGGGCTGCCTGGTGCCGGCTATAACGCAAACGGGCACGGGGCGAGGTCGGCGCACGGCTCCTGCTCCGCGAGTCCGCGAGATCGCGCGGTCCACGGCTCAGAATCGTACTATCAGGATCAGAACCGTTGGCGCAAACGGTATTATTATTATTAGCGACACATTGCAAAGTTCAGTGATGCAAATCTGTAGTATCTCTTTTATTTAGTCTAAGTGAAGTGAGTTTTAACTTCTGTGCGTTTCTTTGTTGGAGACAATAATAATTGGTTTAAACCTTTCGGTTCATCATAAAAAGGCTTCAAATCTTTAGCTCAACATGATAGTTTTTGTACACGTACTATAGAGTATACTCAGATGCCGCAATGAGTCTGGGTTTCAAAAGAAGTTGTTAGCAGACTAGCCAGCAGTTGGAAAGATATGGTAGGCGAGGTACATCCGTACTTGTAGATCTATATATATGTGTTTCTTTTGGTAAGAATTAAAACAGATGGAGATGGTCCATCGCTGCATTCTGAATTAAGCACAAACAATATGGCAGGCAGACTGGTCCACTAGTTTCTTTTCCTGTTTTTTCATCGAGAGGGCAAGGAAACGTAGGGAGCATTCAGGCCCCAATGCCATTCTCACGGTCGTTCATTAGTTTTCGATCCAGCGAACGATCCGACAGCTATACACGTCGGTCGCCCACCATCCTCCCTCCCTCCCACTTTATTTTCCCTCTCCCCTTGACGTCATCATAAAAAAAGTAAAATATTTATTTCAAAGCACTATAACTTTTGAATGATGTATTTATTTTTAATTCCGTCTACACCGGTGTGTTCAACGTGACGAGGCGAACAAAACTAGACCCCACTTCTATATGTTTTGAAGATTTTTATTTTTCTAGTAGTAATTTATGTATATTAACTTATAACATATAAGTTATATTGCTAACTTATTCTGTTAAGTTATGCTGCTAACCTATTCTGCTAAGTTGTATTATATAACTTTTGTTTGTGTATGGTACCTAACTTAGATCATTAACTTATTCTATAGAGTTATGTATGTAACTTGTTTTTTCATGTGTATGCTACCTAATTTATTTGATTAATTTACTGTACAGAGTTATGTATGTAACTTATGTTTTCATGTGTTTGCTATCTTACTTATTTGATTAACTTATTATTCAGAATTATATTTGTGTTTTTATGTGTATGTTAGATAGCCATCGTATGTTTTCAATTGACTTATGTTTTTTCTTGTTATCAACTTTGTTTTTTACTTGTTATTTTAAATATTAAAATATTTTGCAGATATTTCAAGTGAATACAAATATACTCGATGTCATAATTATAGAGATGTTGAGAATATCATACTTGCAGAAGTTATGAAAGTTATTATATATATGTTTTTTTGCAAGTTTTCATCATATTATGGAATTTCTTTTGTAGTATAGATTGTAAAAGTTACTTTTATTTCATCTCCCACCCCTTTTAAACCCTTGTCCCGTACCCCCGAACGATTAGTTTCTGAAAAGAAAAAAATGTTGATGAAACATATATAAGGAGAATATAATTCTCATAACTCTCAAAGTTTCAATTACGTATATGTTTTAGTTTGCAAAAAATAAAAAGTAATGTTGTATAACTTTGCATGTTTAATTTATTCCTTAAAGTTATGTTTGGTACCTCAGCTAGTGTAAGTTATGTGTGCACTTTTCAAAAAAATATTGACGTGCGTGTGCGTGAGAGTGCAAAAGAGAAAATTGGTTGCGCGTCGGACGTGCCAAAAGAAAATAAGGCCCACGTGAACGTTTGTTTGAAAAGAGAAAGAGAATGGAACGTCATAGTACTATCCTAAAATGGTATTAGGCGGGATTGATTGTTTCCTAAAAGGGAAATATGATTGGTCGGAAAATTGTTCGCTGAAATCAGTTTGACTGAACGTTCGCAAAATAGTGGTGTCGCATTCAGGCTAAGAAGCCCCAGCTGCCAGCTCTACAGACTGCAAACATGTGCCATTGGACATGTGCACTGTTCTCGCCTATGATTTTCATTTTTCAAGATGCGCACACTGTCCAAGGGTCCACGATCAGAAAGCCACAACCAAGAAGAATTCATGAAGCTATCATGTTCAGGACCGTTTCTTCTACGATGCAAAAACTCCTTGATGTGTATATAGATTTCTCTGAAAAATCATTTTAAAAAAATATTTCTCTGAAAAATACAAACTATGCTTTCAGAGTCAGGCTAGATCAGTACATTTATTTATAGGGCGCTTGATGATTTCTTTAGCCGAGTCCATTCTAAATCTAAGCAGACAGTCCACATATGAGTTTTCAGCCTATGACGAAACGGTGTCACCTAGGGAAGGAAGATCCCGACAACTGCAAGACTGCAATGCACGTCCTTGCCGTCTGCTAGCAATGCACGTCCTTGCCGTCTGCTAGACGCCTTGTCCGGTCGACCCGGACCGAGAGTTTCCTGGATATTTCCACTGTCTTTGTCTGAAATTTGTCGATATTGTTCAGCGCAGTTAAGTTGAAAGTGTCTGAAATTTTTCGATATTTTTCAGCACAGTTAAGGCCTTATTTGGATGTAGTCGGATTTGCATCAATCCACATGTGTTGGGGTGGGTTGAAGTGGAGCTTGAACTAAATTTCACCCCAATCCACTCCAACACATGTGAATTGAGGTGAATTCAACAACATCCAAACGAAACCTAAGTTGAAAATATAACATACCTCCGGCGACAAACATACTCTTCTTCGTCTTCCCAAAGAGAATGAATCAAGTTTATATAAAAGATTATTAATATTTGTGACATCGACAGTTACACCATGAAACTACTGTATTTGGTGATGAATTTAACAACGCTTGTTTAGTAATATAAATATTGGTGTATAAACTTGGTCAAATGTAAGAAAACTTTGACTTAGTATAAAACTAGAGTGCCATTCTTTTTTGGTATGGAGGTAGTAGTATTTGACTATTTGCGTCTCGTTCATCAGAAGATCCATGCGTCTAGTTTTGTCGCTTCCTTTTGATTTGTAATGCATTGGTTAAGGTCAATGTAGGCAAGCTTTCAACGTTGACAGACATACTAGCAGCAGGTGGCAATCATTTTTCTGACGAAAGTATTGTCAACCAACTCCCTCCAGATCGGTGTACTAAGCATTTGATATTGTGTAATGTAAAGAAACAATTCAGTAGGTTTCGCATCAATCTTTTGAGGCTTTGATTGCCGTAATCCGGGTTATTACAGTTGGCTTCTGTAATCCCTGTTATTGCAGTTGGCCTAATACGTTCAAAAAAACATTTGCAGTTGACCTAATTCGGGATCTAATGACAGCTTCTGTTGACAGAAACCTACTCTCGGAGTCGGACTGGCGTTTACTAGACCGGAGAGTCATCAGTGAAAAGAAACTTAACAAATTAAGCAGATATTGTTTGCAGGCCGGTAGATCATTTAGCAAAAACTAGCAAAGATCATTTGTGATTTTGCTAGTTATGTGGCGTCAAAGAAAAGTTCAGGTATACTGAGATTATTTATTCAGGACCTGCCCAATTGGTCAACTCTCCTTCTTAAGGCAGCATGGCCATTTGGTCACCATTTGAGGTTCGAAGTACTGGTATTTAAAAAGTCCAAGTCAGAAAAGGCCATTTAGGCTTTTGCTAGTACCAATATATAATAAATGCAGCATCAAAGAGAAGTTGAGGTATCTTACTGCAGAGAATAAATATTCAGGACTTGGCCAGCCACTGACCTGGGCATTTTTCTTGAGATTCAATGTGCTCACATATATGTAACTCATGTATGGACTTTTGCCAAGGTAATTTCTTGCCTTGTTTCTACTGAGGCTGTGTTAGAGCTAATTTTTTTTGATTTTACTACTGTAGCACTTTCGTTTGTATTTAATAAATATTGTTCAATCATGGACTATCTAGATTTAAAAGATTCTGTCTCGTGATTTTCAAGTAAGCTATACAATTAATAATTTTTTATCTATATTTAATGCTCTATGCATATATGCCGTAAAATTCGATGTGACAAAAATACTGAAAAGTTTTTGGATTTTCAATGGAACTAAACAAGGCCTGAACCGAAGTTAAAGTTATTGAGCACTTGTAAGTACTAGACCCCTCGATCGGCGGTGGGTAACCTACTAACCTCACATGCCTCCAATCAGGAATATATATGCTGCAAATGACTTGACATTCACATGATGCATCGCGACAAGGGGAAGGAGAAATAAAAGAATAAATTTCACAAAACCCACCAATGGACATTGGTCATTGGTCACAAACTTATAAACATTTTACGTAGTAGATTTCAGAAACCTACCACTATATTCTAGTCTGGTTTCTCACAAACATCAACTTTGTTGCCTTTTCCTCATCCATGTCCATCCAGGCCCATCATGTCATGTCACTGATGGTTCCATCAGACTCGTATAGTTTTGTGAGAAACCAATCCAAAGTAATGGTGCGTTTGTAAAATGAGCACGTAACAAATATTATAGGTTCGTGACCTTTTGTGTGGAAATTTACTCGAGAGAAAATTATCTGGATGTAGATGTGCCAGCAACCCTGCCCCAGTAAACTATGGATGATGTGATTTTGTCACCCTCAAGCTGCCAAGGTAAGGTTGCATCGATTCGTTTTAATTTGTTTTCGCAACAATAAGCCAACAGCCGCTGATTGCTTGCAAGAAAGTTGTCACGCTACTTGAGTGAAAGGAAAAGGGCCAGGTAGTGGACTTCGCAACCGCAAGAATCGAATGGAGCACCAGAGAGTTGGCAACCCCGACCGCGGCACATTGCCATCCCATCCTCTCGTCGGCGTGGCTGGCGCTCTCGTGTCCTCTTCCACGCAGCTCGCTTGCTCGGGCCACTGGGGCTACTGCAGATTCCTTTCGTCCTTGGTCCTTGGAGCTCTCCGACGCCGAGAAGAGGAGGACGGACAAGACAAACCGACGAGCGATCATAGCCGATGATGCATCGTGCAGTGGACGGATCGATCATCAGACATCGCCGCGATCCCCACGCGATGTGCGTCAGTCACAAGCGTACGTACACGCAGGGCCGTCTCTATAATTTTGAGGTCCCTTGTGCAAGTAAAAGGGTAAGGGCCTATCATTTTTTTATATATCAAATATATAAAATATATAGTACAACTAAAAAGAATTGATTTGCACCATATGTTTTAATTTATAAAAGATAATTATAGTACAACAAATAAATAGAATAGCATAGAATTAGAAATTTAGAACCCTATCACGGAATACTAATAATAAAATTGATAAAGTATCGATCAACAATGCTCTTACTCTTCCTGCTCCAGTGTCTAGTAGTGACATCGTGTGCGGACATGTGGTGTTAGCGTGTCATGGAGCCACATTGTTGTATTGGACGATTGGACAATAGAACGAGAAGACGATAAAGAGGAACATTGATTTGCTCAACTAATCGATTAAGCGAGAATATGAAGCAACACTAGCAATAGGTGGATGTGGATGACGTGCTGATTAATGAATTTCTTTTTTAAATTAATTGATGAATTTATATAGTGTCTGTATAAGCCTTCAAAAAATTAGATAAATCTATATACTAAGTATTACATATATATTTATAGGTGCTTTAGCGCCATGGGCCCCGCCGTCGTACCGGCTGCCCAATCCCTAGAGACGGCCCTACGTACACGCAGCCGTGTCGCTAGCTTCGCTGGCCGGGTGGCGATTACGGCAACAGAAATGGACGCTGGCCTGACCGCCTGAGGTGATGACGAGCTAGCTGAGTGCAGTTCAAGAGGTACTACGTGGTGGGAACCCAACAAAAACGCATCGATTGCCGGCTTGTAGCTGCACATCAGCTTGCTGGTAGCTGCAGCATCGCTCTCCGTGTTTTGTTCGGATGCTAAAAGTGAAGCCTGAGGCTGAAAGCGACGCGTGACGCTGACCCACGTGACACGTCGATGCTCGGGGACTCATCACTTGACTCTTTAGCGCGAGGCGTTTTGCGGCGTGCTCTGTCTCGTCTCGCCTCGCCTCGCCTGCCTTGGATTCTGAAACAGAGCTGTAGTAGAGCTAGAGTAGCAGCAGTACACGCAAAAGGGGAAAAAAGAGTTCACTTTCAGGAGCGTTGTGTTCTCACGTGCTCAGCGGTTTTCCCAACCTTTTTTTTTTCTTTTACAACTGTATGGAATTGTCACGGCGCACGTCGAGTCGTCGATCAACTCAAGTTTGGAGTGAAGTGTTCCTGTGGACAGGGGGGTTGCATTGCATGCCAGGCCTTCTTACCACTGGCTGGTAGACCGTAGACCTTATCCTCTTCACGATGTGGAGGTGGAGCTAAATCCATGCGATTGCGATGCGAGACACAGTACTGGTTCTGTACTGAGAATTGTCTGAATATAACGTGCCTACATCCTCGATCCGTGCTGAAGGTTACAGATTCGTTTTGGATCGGAGTAGACAGGCTCATGCCATCATGTCAAGGATGGTCCCACCAAGGTATACTGTCAAAGAGAACACCGATGATTACGGATTGCAACTGCACAAGGTGGGTCCATCGTCTCCTCTCGCTTAGCATTTTCTGGTTCCGTGGAATCTTTGATCCGTAGTCAGGAACAGGATAAGAACAAAGCAGTGCGGCAGGTCTCTCTGCCTGTGGGGCAAGCAGCAAGTTCCTTTCCTACCAACGGAAGGGGACAAGGAGGACTGGTGATGTGGAGTCTAAACTACATACTATATATTGAAGAGTCCCCAAAAAGGTGATGAACACTTGAATCCTTTGCAGATTGATCAGTCAGTACATGTTGCATTACAACCACACTGAAGGTGAGATGTACACACAAGCGACAGATAACCAAGAACACATCTTTGGAGGACATGTGCTGGAGATATATATGCTTGTGTATCATTATCATCTATCATGTTCATGTACTGCTAGGCCCCCCCAGCTGTGGCTGCGGCGGCCTTCACAAGAGGCTGCAGCGCCTTCACCACGATGGTCATGTTCGGCCGGAAATCCGACTCGTACTGCACACACAACGCCGCCACTGCCGCCATCTGAAACACAGGAATTCTCTCAAGTTATTTTTTGATGACTGACAGGATGTGAAGATCTCAAGGAGGATCGGTTAACACTTGACAGCAGAGCGAGCGTGAGCTTGTTTAAGGATGGAAACGGTGCTCTAAATGGATACTCGTAGTTCTTTCTCTAGTATAACTAATTAAATGAACTAAATTATTTAGTTTATTTAATTACACTAGAGAAGAACCGGGTTCATTCTCATCCTTAAGCTTGTTACCTTTGCTACTGCTTTTGGAGGATAGTCGTCCCCTAGCTTCGGGTCCACGCATTGGCTGACCTTGTCCTCGCTCAACCTCGGCGTGGCCTTAGTTTTGCCAGGGAAATTCAGGTATCAGTACAGTAAGCTTATGGATTATGCTGGGGCAGGAGTAGATAATTGAGCATGCTTGGCTCACCCAAGTCACCAGACTTTGCTGTCCCTTGGGCATGGTGTGGTCCACGGGCTTCCTGCCGGTTAGCAGCTCCAGCAGTATCACTCCAAAGCTATACACGTCGCTCTTGTGCGTCAACACTCCAGTCATCGCGTACCTTTAATTTGGAAAAGGATACCACATGTCATTAACATTGTTAATCAAATCCGTTTTGTCGCTCTAGCAATCTATTTTTTTTTTTTTAAAATATCTATCCACTTGGTCGGATAGCTGACAGACAAGCCAATTACAATTGGTAACTAACAAGTCCTGTTGATTAAAGCTTACTCGGGAGCATGGTAGCCGAAGGTGCCAAGGACGCGCGTGGAGTGGAGCCGCGCGGCGCCGTCGGGCGGCTGGCTGGTGAGGTTGAAGTCGGCGAGCTTGGAGTCGTGGCCGTCGAAGAGGAGGACGTTGCTGGAGCGCACGTCCCGGTGCACGATGGACGGCTGCACCTTCTCGTGCAGGTACTCGAGTCCCCTCGCCGCGCCGTAGGCGATCTTCACCCGCTGCGCCCAGCTCAGCGCCGGGCCCGGCGTCGCGTCCTTCACGCCCTTCTTTCCTGTTCAGCAATCCTCACATTTTTGTCACGTCAGGGTTTTCAGCGTGCAAAACTGACAGATCACACATGCCGTGGCATCTGCGAATCCTGAATGGTCAGAACACCGGCCGGCCGATGATAAAAGTGTTGCAGTACCGTGCAGCGTGTCGTGCAGCGAGCCGTGTGAGGCGAACTGGTAGACGAGGATCCTGTGGCTGTCGTCCAGGTAGTAGCCCATCAGCTGCAGGAAGTACTCGTTCTTCAGCCTCGAGACCATCGACAGCTGCAACAAGAAAACCACACCGGTTTGCCATTCGTTTTGTCTTTCAGTGAAAAAGGTTTGATCTGTTGGGTTTCAGTGGGTGCGGTGGACCTGAGCAGAGAAGTCAGCCAGAGAGTCGCTGGACACGCTGGGATCGAGCTTCTTGATGGCGACGGGCTCCCCGGAGGTCAGCACGGCGCGGTAGATTTTGCCGTAGGAGCCTTCCCCGATCAGGGCATTCGGCCCGAAGCTCCCCGTGATGTTGTTCAGCTCGCCCATGGAAATGGCCGGCACGTCGACGGGGAGGACCTTCGGCGGCCCGCTGCTCCTCGGCGCATTGGGCCCTCTTGGTTTGCCGCGGCCTGGCATTGTAGCAAACTGTGACACTGTGTGTTGTTGTGTATTGAGACCTGATGATGAGGAGGAGATGTTGGAATTCAAATCTTTACCTGCGTTGTGTTGCGACGTATTCCTAGGTGCTGCTGGGTGACGGCTCGCAGGTGCGGCGTACGTATCCTCCTCGGTACCACCGCAGCAGAACATCGTGTTGCCCCGGCTTTCCCTTGCACCACCGTGGAGATATGCGGTTTGGCGGCCGATCCGGTGGATCGGATCGGCCGAGTACCTTCTGATGAATAGTTGCTGTAAAATCGGAAAGTTACACGATAAATGCTTTGCTTCCATCGACCGTACACGTATATAAGCATTGTCATTTCAGATTATTTACCAAATTTATCAGCCATTTTATAGTATTTTTCTCTCATAATCTGTCAAACGAACATGCCAATACTACCGAAAGGAAAAAGAAAACAATCTATTGACCTATCAGCCTCGTAGGAAACAGACACGAAACTGTCTGAACGTTTAAAATCAGAGCAAGGAGAAAAAGAAGCTGCAGTGCCATATGCCATAAAAGAATTTGACGGGAGGCGATGAGAGAGCTAAGGGGAGGAAGAGGACCCAGACGACGAGACGAAGGCGAGGCGGCACACGTACGATTCAAGGAAGAGGTGGCGCCGCTCCCCGCCTCGCCGACGAGCGACGAGGTGGAAGACGTGTGGCGACCGGACGACCGAGGGGACGGCCGTCGCGTCGCGGGGAGGAGTCCAGGAGGGGGAGGGCAGATGGCAGGAGACGAGGAGGCTAATAAGAGCAAAGCATGGCGCTCCCAGCACCAGCCGACCGACGCGTTTCTCGGGGAAACAAAGGTGCGCCATGGCACCTTCCGCTTGACCCAAATTCGGACGCATGCATTGGGATCATTTTGAGCTCGCACCACGCACACGGCAGTCATACCAAAGAAAACCACATAGAACAGAGATGCAGCGACAGCACCCGAGCACCGAGGCTTGCTGCAGGCGGAGCTGGAGTTGTTCGTGCCGTTTCAGTAGTTTCCTGACAATACTCGACAAGCATGTGCATGTCAACCTGCGACTGCGAGCGCTGTACCATGCTTGCCTTCACTTCGACGTCCTCTAATGTCTCAAAATAAATTAATTCCTAAAATCACCTTAACTTTGATCAACTATGTAGAAAAAATAACATCTATTGAATCAAATAATTATACTATAAACATAGATTGTGTATCTATTTCTTTCAATTTTTGAAAACATCTTGAGAAAAAATGTCTATTGTTACTAATTTAATGTCATAAATATCAACACTTAATTTATAAAGTTAATCAAACTTAAATAGTTTGAAATACTTAAAGCAACTCTAGAAATTAATTTAATTTAAGACGAAGAGCACTAATTTCAGATGGAGAGTACTTAACTTCTGTTCCGACAAGGAAAACATAGGAAGAGTGAGGCACCAGGCATATAGTTGTCCTAAATACAACTTCTCTAACTTTAATCAAGCTTGAAACTTAGCATCTACAACTTTAAATAAATACACTATCTAGACATTTTTACAGATAATGATGTATATGATGAGTTCTTTTATTAAATTGATCAAAGTTAGAAAAAAAATAGTACAACCCGGGACAAAGCCAAATTAAAGTTACTAATTTCAAATGGAGTGGGTAGGACACGGCCCCGGCTGCCCACTAAACAAAATTGCAGCACCACACTGTGACCAAATCACAGTAGCTAATTAGCTATTGCCATATAGTACTGTCGTCATCGACAATCGACAAGGTGAAACATCACAACAGACCCAAATGTTGGGTAAACAAACTCGGTTCAACAAGACAACAACACAGTACAACATGCATTGCTACAACAGAGGACTTCAATTGTCCATGAAACTGACTAGCGGCAACACCTCAGTTCTTGATCTTCTTCTTGGCCCTCAGCTGAAAGAAGAAAAGCAATAGATATTTCATTAACTTAGTTGAGCTTCAGCACTTCACAAATGGCAGGACGGAGAAGACGTGTGCTAGCCTACATACAGGCACAACACTTGCAATGCAGTAACACTAACCTGGTTGCTGTGACCACACTTCTTCTTGCGGCAGTTGACAGCCCTGGGGTGCAGGCGTGCATAGCATCTGCAGATAAAAGGTAGAACATCAGGCCAATGAGGCAATGACCTAAAATGATTTCCGGATACAATGACATGGCAATGGGCAGGTAAATTGGCAAATCAGAGAAAAAATAGGCCTCAGGGTTTCAGCTCATAAGGTCACTTCGTGCATCTAATTGATTCATCAGTCATGCCAATCACTTTCCTCAGAAGAAAAGAACACAGTTTCACATTAAGAACAAAAACAAACACCATGAGTGCACCGCAATACACCTCTAACAGGTCCAAGTAATAGAAATGTACCCATAGAAAACAAAAGGCGAATGAGCAAAACACCTTGCATAATGCAACATCCCAGCTCTAGCTTAGCTTAGGTTGCATGCAAAAGGGCAAGTGAACAGGGACCAGATTTGTACAAAAGACAGAAGCATAAACAGTAAAGTCAGTACTGACCCCACGAGACTGAATAAAAAGAACCAAACTCCAGGTAAAACTACACTGAAGTCATACAAGGAGATGACAAATACTAAATGTTACAGCAAAGCAAAGATCAAAATGACTTAAGGGCTCTCAGTTTAAAGGCCAATCTTTTTCCACATGAGAAGATCCATCAGATGTGATCTTCCTTGCCCCTTCCACGGTGCTCTTCAATCTCGCCAAATCCTTCCATCTCAACCCTTTGGTGAAGAGCAGTGCTCAGGGAAGAATAAATTCCATGTTAGTTCTTCACCAAAAGGAAGAGATTTCACAAGGAAACACCGAGAGAGACAAGCAACAAAGGAAGAGAGGAAAATACACCTCCTCCGGTCTCCGGATTCAGTGTGGTTAAAGCAAGAAATCATCATCAAGCCAGTAATTGGTTATCCCAAATGTAATACAGCAAGAAAAAAAAAGATGGGAAAATGAAACAATCAGGCTGCTCAATGATGTGTTCAGTGTTAGAAATAGAACAATGATTGGCTGGTGAGAAAATGCTTAAATACACTAGAAGCCACATGCCCAGAGGTCATGAGATGTCTGGCCAATCATAGGGGCAAATCATGTTTCTTTCAAACACAAAACTAGAGGAGTTTTTGCATATTTGCTAATGATCTCTGGTGGTCTCATGTTATCAAGGTGTGCACGCTGATAAGCTAAAAATGAGAAGTATAATATAGCATCTGAGCTGGTTCAATCGCATAATTACATATCAAGCTCCTGCTAATGCTGAGGTTAAATTCCGTTTGCCAAATTGTTCATTTCTTAATAGCATTAGATCTCAAAAGTTTTGCATACACGAATCCCTGTGCAAGCATGCTCATGTAGTTATAAATTCCACATACCATGTGAAGTTCCTAGGAATAATCATCGTCGCTACGATTCGAGATTACGTTTTCGAACGACAATATTGCACTGAATGAATAGAACAAAGTTTCCATTTCGGGGTCACGGAAATGTTAACAGGGAGAGGGCGTAGGTGGTGGTAACTTACTTGCGGCAGATCATCTTGTCCTGGTTGTACTTGCGTGCGAGCGCCTGCAGCGAGGGCTCAATGATACCACCGCGGAGCCTGAGCACGAGGTGGAGCGTGGACTCCTTTTGGATGTTATAATCCGCGAGGGTGCGGCCATCCTCCAGCTGCTTCCCGGCAAAGATCAGCCGCTGCTGGTCCGGCGGGATTCCTACGGACGGAACAAACCGAATCGCTTAGCGCCTGCATTACATGCTGCTAATATTCTTGCTTCGCTACAACAGATGAGCTAACGCGCTCGCGTACCTTCCTTGTCCTGGATCTTGGCCTTGACATTGTCGATGGTGTCGCTGCTCTCCACCTCGAGGGTGATGGTCTTCCCAGTCAGGGTCTTCACGAAGATCTGCATCTTGTTGAACCTGGATGTTCTCGGGGCTGGGGGGCTCCTGTGATTGCTTCGGCGGCGGCGGCGGCGGCGCGTGCGGGGTTTTTATACGTGGTTGAGGCGGTGGTTTAGGGTTTGGTCCTAGGGAAGCGAGGCGGGCTGGTGGAGTGATATGGGCCGTTGAAATCGGGCAGTGCGTTTTGCTTTGTGGTGTTTCGGCCCATTGGATGTGGTGCAGAGCTGAGATCAGGCACGATGCTTCCACTGATCCTCTCAAAGGAAATTTTGATTCATTCTCGCAGTAATAAAAAATAAAAATAGAATAGAAACATGATTTCATAAAAGTCTTTTTACGATAATTTTGTACAGATGGATGCATGGAACTCGCTAGCGTCAGCATCACGACTGTGCGGGGGGAAAAAATGACGCAAAGAAATATTCATGCTAATATGAGGAAGACGCACTTGAGTTAAATCCCTTTACGACACTTCGATCGCGCTGTCAGGTACAGTAATTGTTGAAGATTAAACGGAGACGAATTCTTTATTTTAACATTAAACCGCTCCTCTGACGGTGAAGTTCTAAGTGAAGTCTTCACCGATGATTGAAGCGGGGTGAAAAAGGCACGAAGTATATCAACATCGCCAACTCATATTCAGACGCACTTTTGAAATATCTTTTGCGATTAGTTGTGCTTGTGTAATGTGTGCAATAATGTAAGCGTCTATAACGACAATTAACCGCACTCCGCAGGACCATTTCCTCGTCGCCTCTGCAACACAGAGACCCTTTCTTTTTCGTGAGGCAAACAGAGACCCTTTCTGAATAATTAACCAGCACGCGTTGCCCGGAGTGAGTCGCCGCGCGCACTGTTAGTGTTACTTGCCTTGATTTGTTATTTGCAATGAAAGCATCAAGGTCCGTCCGTCCCGGGAACATGTCAAAACCTCGCTTGCACGGCGTTACTATAAGTAGAATCATCACCATGCCCCGAACCACGACACACACGGACACACGGTCACCTCTAGCTAGAGCAAGCGAGAGCCGGGCGAGCTAGCCATAAGCCATAAACCTCGCTGCACACGCGACGAAACAAAGCGCGATCACGAGGCAGAGGTTTTGGAAGGGAGTCTTTCTCGGCAAAGATCGATGGCGGTCCCGGCGATGGCCGTAGCAGCCCTGTTCGCCCTCGCGGCGCTGGGCGGCGTCGCGGAGGCGCAGCAGCTGAGCACCGCGTACTACGACGGCTCGTGCCCGCACGTCTACGACACGGTGCGGCGCGTGGTCCAGGAGGCGCGCGCCTCCGACCCGCGCATCCTCGCCAGCCTCCTCCGCCTCCACTTCCACGACTGCTTCGTCAATGTACGTGCACGCCACGCCGCCCCATGCATGGCGGTAGCTGCCAAAGCCGTGTGTGCCAGAGAACCGATCTGACTCTGAACGGTGCTCGATTGATCGTGTGCTCGTGCAGGGTTGTGACGCGTCGCTGCTGCTCGACGAGACCCCGACGATGCGCAGCGAGAAGGCAGCCGACCCCAACAACGGCTCCGCGCGGGGGTTCCCCGTGGTGAACGACATCAAGGCCGCCCTGGAGAACGCCTGCCCAGGCGTCGTCTCCTGCGCTGACATCCTCGCCCTGGCCGCCGAGGTCTCCGTCGAGCTGGTTAGTGCTCTGACACGACATATATAGACGGTGCGAAGTTACCGTCGATCGAGAGCAACACTGCGGCTAGGGATCACTACTAATTATGCCGTTTTCCTGACTGGATATATATGAGCAGGCAGGAGGTCCGTACTGGAGGGTGATGCTGGGCCGGAGGGACGGCATGACGGCTAACTTCGACGGCGCCCAGGACCTCCCAAACCCGAAGGAAGCATTGAACGATCTGAAGCAGAAGTTCGCCGACCTCGGCCTCGACGACACCGATTTTGTTGCCCTCCAAGGTATTCTCATCTAGCACACGGAACCACACACACACACACACGCACACACACAACCGAAACTCAAGTATGTGCGGCCACCTGCTGAGCTCAAATCAAAATCAAATGTTGACGTGCCTCGTTGCACCATGCAGGGGCACACACGATCGGCCGCGCCCAGTGCACGTCCTTCCAGGACAGGCTCTACAACTTCAGCGGCACGGAGCGGGCGGACCCGACGCTGGACCGGTCCTACCTCGCCGCGCTCCGGGAGAGCTGCCCGGCGGCGGTGAGCGGCGGCAACACGCGCCTGAACAACCTCGACCCGGCCACGCCGGACACGTTCGACAACCACTACTACGCCAACATCCAGAGCAACCGCGGCCTGCTCAGGTCCGACCAGGCGATGCTCTCCGCGACGGAGGAGGGCGCGGCGTCCACCACGCCGATCGTCGCGCGGTTCGCCGACAGCCAGACCGAGTTCTTCAAAAGCTTCGCGACGGCCATGATCAAGATGGGGAACATCGCGCCCCTCACCGGGGGAATGGGGCAGGTCAGGAGGGACTGCAGGGTGGTGAACTGAACCTGATTCTGTTCTGATTGTAGTTTGCTCCTCAATATATATTCACTCATCACTCAACATGTAAATTCATGATTCTTTTCCCTACAGAAGTCCATGAAATTGTTTGATTTGGGAATATGTAATAAAGCAACGTTTTCTAAAAAAAAAATGTCTCGGTCTTTTTGTGAAGCACGATTATGCCTGTAAATGTAGTGCATGCAGAAGCATGACGGAAATATTCCAAACCGACCGCTTTCGTTTTCTATATTATGATACCGTTTTCTATATTATAATATCATTCTTAAATTTTGTCGAACATAAAAATTTATCCATTTTAATTGGTTTCACAACCATTTTTAATTATTTGTTATACTCTTTAATTGCTAAAATATAGAAATATTCTAAACCGATCGTTTTCGTTTTCTATATTGTAATTCCGTTTCCGACCGTTTTTACCTCAAAGTAGTACCCAAGTTCCCATAAAAAAAAAAAGACTAGATTGGTACTCCCTCCATACTAAAAAAGCAAAGCAGATGTTTTGGGCTCCCATTCCGTTTATACAAAGCCTGACGTTCTACTGTAGCAAGAGATAGTTTAGACGTGTTTATCCCTCAAGCATTAACCATAGCCGCCTACAGCGCTCCCGCATTAACCGCAGCCGCCTGCAGCAGACTCGACGCGCCGCCCATCAGGACTCCCTTCGTCTACCGCACCATGCAAAAATCGAAGCGCCGGATAAAAAAAGGGCGTTCATAAATCGAAGCACCGAATAAAAAAAAAGGTGCCTGTGAGGCTTCAAACTGAAGACCTCAAGTTAACACCCCCACACACTAGCCATTTGAACTACGAAGTATTTTTGAAAATAATGCACCCGCAGACCTATTTAATAAGGGCAAAGGAGAAAAAATATCCTTTAATTAATCACTCTTTGGTATCCTAAATGTTAAGAATTTCAGGTATGAAAAGATTATATTCTAATATTGATAAAAGGCACCTAACATTTGCGTGGTGATGTGAGGATATGGCGGTTTAACCCTACCTTACTAATTATAAGGGCATATTTGGTTTGACCTTTTTTGTCTAGTTATTATTGGTTCACACCGCTATGGATACCATTCCTTCTTACTCCCTCCATCCTAATTTATAAGTTATTATAAGAATTTTGGAGAATCCAAACATCTCAAGTTTGACCAATATTATAGAAAAAAATAGAAAGATTTATGACATCAAATAGATTTTACTATAAAAAATAACTAATGAAGAATATAATGATACTTAGTTGGTATCATAAATATTATTATGTTATTATATAAATTTGATCAAACTTGAGCTAAACCACAATTTATTAACTCTCCTAGTGTTTTAACATTCAAAATTTAGTATAAACTTTCCCTACTAGGTGATGCCCATTTCACAAACTTGAAGTTGCTCTGGGTAGAACAGGTTCTCGGCAGAGGTTTTTTTTTTTTGACAAATTCGGCAGAGGTTGGGAGGGCTCGAAACACACCTGTGCGCGGATGATTAGCCCGGCCTTCCAACAATTTTTATTCAAGGATGAATAAGAGAAAGATGAGAAAGAGAAGCGAAATATAAGAACTTTTAACCGGTGTTTAGGAGAGATTAATATTCGTGGCCGGTAGGCCTCCAACTATGAAGCCGTCCGGTCCGGGACGCTTTGTCCACTTGGCAAAGAGTTGATTATTCTCGAGGCAGATCTCTTCCTCTGAGAAGGGGGGCTCGACAGGTCCATGAGATCAGCACGCAGCAGTTGCAATTGCTACTCCTGTCCTGGAGATCAATCACCGCACCGCTGTGCGCCCACCGCCCAGAGCCTCTTCTGTCTTTACTACCACAGCCCAAGGGTTGCTGAGAAAGTGGTGTTCGAGCATTTGGCCTTCTCGTTGTTTGTCTTTACCGTTGAACAATATGTTCGAGCATAAGGTTGCTGCCGAGGTCATCCTCCGACCGAGTGATTTATTTGTTTTTTTTTCTTTGGTGATCTGCAACTTGGTATTTGCATTTGCAATGACCGTCGCAATTCGTAAAGGTAGGTGAGCATTTCAATTCTTGCGCTCAGTCCAACGCATTATGACCTCTCTGGCTTTCAAGTAGTTGCTCCTTGATCTGGTCAATCGACTGTTAGCTCTAGCTTTGGAGTTCTCGGCTTCTGGAGCCGTGTTCCTGAGATGTAAATCAAATCTACCGAGGCCTTGTTTAGTTTCCACCAAATTCCAAAAAGTTTTCAAGATTCCTTATCACATCGAATCTTGCGGCATATGCATGAAGCACTAAATATAGACGAAAACAAAAACTAATTACACAGTTTGGCTGTAAATCGCGAGACGAATCTTTTGACCCTATTTAATTTATGATTGGACAATATTTACCACAAACAAACGAAAATGTTACAGTAGTGAAATCCAAAAAAAATTCACATCTAAACAAGGCCCAGACACAAAATAAATTGCATTGAATTTTTTAGGAACCTTTTTTTTTAGGAAAACCCCAACGGAAACTTCTCTCACGTAGGTTGAAAATTTGCCAAGCAATTGGGACGACAAATTCTTGGCTTTAAGCGAGTAACCGAGAAATGACAGACAACACGTTTGTTAGGAGGGAATTGTTACAAGGGAATGGGAGTGAAGAGATGTGTGATTTTTTTTAATTTTTTTTGTGAAAACTTTTTTTTTTGATTGGTTGGTGGGCAGGGGAGTTCTTGGAGGAAGGGGAAGAGGAATAAGAGGGCCTCAACTCTCACCTTTTAAACCCAGGGATGGGTGGAAATTCAGTGCAGATTCCTTATCAACACAGGACACGCGTATCTCCACCGTTGATGATAACTTAAGTTACGATTTCTCATTTCCAAACCCACTAACCAAACAAAGGCAGAAAAAACTCCCTCTTAAACTCTCTCATTTCCAGCACATGCCAAACAGGAGATTGGGGGTACAAATTAAACTCCCACGTCAATTCCCTCCATCAACTCCCCTTCTTGAACTCTCTCTTAATTTTCAGCACATGCCAAACAGGAGATTGAGAGTATAAATCAAACTCCCACGTCATCTGAAACAAGGTTACATCGTTCACCACGGCTTCAATAATAAAGCTAGGGGGTTCATCGACCCAAGTACAAGAATTTTTGTGACTAAACCAGTTAAGTTGTGTGCTACTCTATTAATATCCCTATTACAATGATCTACAAAGATTGAATTAAAATCCTACCATAGCTTAATACACTCATCATAAATTGCACACCTGTTGTTGCCGAAAACCCTTCTTGCTTCATCGTGTCCACGACCTCCAAACAGTCAGAATGAATAAAGAGCCTCTGGCAGCCAATGTATTGGGCTAACAGGAGTCATTCTCTAAGAGCATATACCTCCGTTGTTGGAGCGTCCACTACATTGATCAAAATAACAGTAGGATGCAGCTATGAATGAACCAGTCGAGTCTGTGACTCCTCTGGTGCCTCCATCACCCCTCTCAATTCTATAGCCTGCATCTACATTCAAGAGCAAAGTTCCTTCTGTCGGCTTCTTCCAACCCTCTCCTCGTTTGGCGTTCTTTTTAGGAGCTCGCTGATAGTTTGTTGTCAACGTCACAATAGATAATGCACTTCTTATTGTTAGTTGGATTGTCTCGCCATAAACGAAATTCCTTCATTCCCACCATATATACCAACTGACTGTTAGAATCAATTCGGCCAGACCCAAATTATTCAAAAAAAAATCAAGTGATCTCGATCTGTTTATTATTGCGAGCAATCACTATTGATCCAGACCGGTCAGCTTGTATATACTTCTGAATCTCATGCCAAACACCTATCTTTTGCCATATATCATGTGCTCGCTTGCATAAGAACAAAAGGTGTTTAATATCTTCACATACTTCATTGCAAGCTGGGCAACTCCCTGAACTTTCAGTGTCGGTTTGCCAGAATACCTTTACATGGCAGTAACCCGTGCAGCACCCTCCACCCAAAAAATTTCACTAACTCCCACCTTCAATTCCCATGCCCTTTCTCTAAACTTGCCAAACACACCGAGCTCTTCACCACGCAAAAATAGAAGCTAGAAACTCAGAATACTCAACATGCCCGTGGGCCGGATTCAGCCAACTGTACGTATCATGAAAACTTGAAAAGCATCAGAGATGACTAGGATTTCAGTTTCATTTTATTAGATAATGTTGGCAATAAAACATCCAGAGGATCCTAAACATACAATGCTAGTCAATAAAACATCTTAACAAATTCCAACACGGAAGTTATTACAACCTACAAGACAAACACCTATGGTTTCAGCTTTATACAGTCACAGGCCGATTCTACAGGACTACAGAAGAAGTGCAAGGCGTTGCTTGTATCTTTCAATCCGACGACTCCGATCCTTTTGCAACCTAAACATTTGTGAAAAAAAAGAATGAGAAGTTGAGAACTGCTTGTCCCATCAGGATCACTATCTTGATATGTTGTTCGTTTCCGCTTTACAAACAGCAGTTGTACTGGGACAATAAGCTATCAACTTTGAACATAAGAACATGTACACTAATCAAGTTTATAACAACCACGCAGAGGCATGGACCAATAATTTCTATTGCAATGCCATGCATCTTCCTAATATTATATTATTATTTATTCTGATAATTGATTAACAATGTAGATAAGGTGTGAAATAAAACAAAAACAAAATATGCATACCCAGCACGTATCCTTTTGGCACGCTTTACATGCTGCTTCAATAAGTCACTTGTATTGTATTCACCGTTTTCATTCTGCAAGATGAAGGAGTAAATACATTACTATCCAGAGTGGAATATTGTAATGTTAAATGGGATTTGTGATCTTATGAAAAATAAAGGGGCTCAACAAACTAAAAACTACTGGTTGATGATGCAGAATAAGAAACAACTCTCTGAAAATTTCATTACCAAAGAAAAAAACAACTATTTCAAGACTTATGACACAACCAATGAACAGTTTATTGGTAAATTTGGTAGGGTACATGAGTATGAGACTGAATTTTGCAATCCGTTACTTAACTCTTCCCCAGGAATGAAGAATGTTGCTTTTTAGATGGGACAAATAATGTCTTAAGCAGAAGAAGCTGCAAACAAGAGTAACCTATGTGCAGCATCAAGCTCGGGAAATACTTCTGCAAACACAAAAACTGGAAGGGTACCAAGGGGAGACAAATACAATAAACAAGTGTAAAATCTAAAAGGCTCCACCCTACAAAAGTTGTCTAATCGCAAAAAAGACATTTGCAAGTCTATATCATAATGCTAGTTATGAAGGCCCAGATGCCAAAAACTTGTAAATGACACCACGAAGGTCTAAGAAAGACGAAGAAACTGTGGCCTATTGCGTCAAATGTATTTAGCTACATCTTTAATATACTCCTTCATAGTCAAAACCAAAGATAAAACTAAAAAAAAACATCTGTCTGCTAGTGACCTGCCACATAGTTCAATCAACAGTGGATTTTTCAAACTTATAGCCTTCTATATTTTAGAAAGTGGTATTGGCATGGTATAAGTTTAATGTTCAACTTTCAAAAACCCAAAAGTAACAATATTGACAACAAACAAGTAGAATCCAAAACTGAGTGAGGAAGATAATCCCAGTTGTGAACATCATAGTCCATTTATCAGAAGATATTAACTTAGTGAGCCAAACTGCAAAGCAAATTTTATAGAAGATACCTTCTGTGGCTCTTCATCTGAATCTTCACCTGCCGCATCATTATTGTCCCTTTCTGATATTCTAGAATCTACAACTGAAGCGGGCAAAGGTCTTGGAAGAAGTGGTTCACCATTTCCAAAGCTTGGCTGAGTTAATGAATAGAACATGAATCATATGCATGGATAACATGGCAACAACGGAGTTTGGACAGCAGATGCAATCAAACATCAAGAAGAAAATCGAAAATAAAAACACAATCCATCCAGACAAGAAATAGTAGTGTGATTGGGTTCCTGGAGTGTGGGGTCAAAAACAGAAGAAAAGGGAAGGCAACATCCATCTACACACAAAAAAAGGCAGTACTCTGTGTAAACTGATAAACTGCACTTAGCAATTCAGACAGGCATGGAGCTTGTTAAACTACATGAACTAAAATAATCGATCACATGTAGCCTCTAGATGAAACAAAATCAAAAGCAAGAAACACAAATTTACAATTTATTGATCATCGCAGAATATGTTTGCCTTCATATAACTCAAATCATGTTTCTATAGTACAGCATAGAATTTAAATCATCCTAGACATAAATACATAAGTAAATATTTGTCAAGGAAAAATATCAACACTTATTTCTGAAAGCAGATTGACTCCTAAGCAAAGATTCAGATTTTTGACATATACTGATCAAATATCCAAGATAAAGGGATCTGAGCAGGAATGTATTACTTCTCATACATCATACAAATATCTGGACAAAGAACACATAATTTTAATCAAAGTAAAAGATTAAGATAATGAAAGAAGGCACCATAAAAACACTTGAGGAATGTTAATCTGTTAGGCAGCTAATTTAGAGAAATTTCATAATAAAGGCATATTGCTAATTCAGAACAGTTTTAACAAGCAACCAAGTGACCAACTGCTACATTCATATGAAAGAAGAAAAGGATTCTAACCTGACTTTCATGTGGAACACCATTACGAACCCACGATCGACAGAGAGCATACAAGGATCCCGACTCACTATCCAGCAGGTTAACCTTTGAGCAACCAATACAAAACCATAAGAAATGTTAACTGTTCTGTGCAACCCATGTTATTTATCTATAAACTTAGCAAAATGGTCCTTATTTAGCAGCATAACAATCCCTTCATAAATAAGATGATAGTCCTAACTCTGGCTTATGACTTAAGTATCAATATGATCATAATTGTTTGAAGAATATGAAACCGAACCAGGTTGTCTTGCTCGAACAGGAAAAGAGAAATGAAGATAGCAGATAACATTGTCATAACTTTTTCCGCCTCTTTACTAAATACTCCATTCCAAATTGTAAGTCCTTCTGGCTCAGAACAACTTACAATATGGAACAAAGGGAGTATTAAAATATGTAAAGTCAAATGTCATCATGGATCCTATGATCCATTTCTATGCGGATTAAAAAATCCAAAAAGTACAATCATCGCAGTCTAACAAGACCATGTACGGAGTTACTGACAATAACACAATGATTAAACTATTGCAATTCGCCCAAAGAACAAGTACTTACTTTGCGGTCATTAATCACCACAACTGTAGGTTCTTCTCTGCTCTTTTCCCTGTAGTGAAGTCAAATGCATCATAGTATGCTACACGTTTTGATTCCAAATGAGAAACACATGTGATTGTTGTTTTGTTGAATACCTGTCTTTTGGGTTGCTCTGCTCATTGGATGGACCAACAGGTGGTATTGGATTAGCCTATGATGTTCCAAAAGAAACAGAACAAATATATTAATATTCAACTTGAGAAAGTCTTTCAAAGTATGACTTCGCTATTAATTTCTCTTACAACATATAACTACTAGAAGGCATGTAAAATATGAACAAATATTGCCTTTTTTTTAAAAAAAAATCCTAATATGGCCCTACATTTTGAAATCGAGGGAGTAACATGCTAAGACAACAGGCCACCCTGATTTATTCTCTCCAGTATTCCACGAGGACTGAATGAACAATGACTAACCACACACGTTGCCATTAGATCACTTTATCTACATCGTAACATCCCACAATATAGCCAGATATTTAATCGAACACCTCAAAAGCATCAGGCCAAGCCTCCAAATGCTCCATCAGACTCAAAAAAAATCAAAATTTACCGATCACAATCCAAAATCACAAGTAAATACTTAATTGGAGGACCCAAAATTTACCGATCACGAACAAAAAAATCACTGACCTTGGGCTGCGAAGCTATAGGAACTCCTCGGGGAGGCTGCTCGGGACGCGCCGCCACGCCCGCCACAAGCGCCCGAGGCACGGCCGCGAAGGACCGGGGCAGCTCGCGCACCAGGGGCTGCTGCTGCGCAATGGGGACGGCAACGGCGTGGGTCCGAGGGTACCCGACGGCCATCGGAGGAACGCGGCGGAGCTGCGCGTTCACGGCCGCGGCCGCGGAGTTGGACGTGGACGCGGATCTCAGGGCGGGGTAGAGGATGCCGTGGGGCACGGAGGAGCCGTGGCCCGGAGGGTTAGGGTTCAGCGGCCGGCCGGTGAAGAGCGGGGGAGCCGGTGCCGCCGCTGTGGCAGGCGGGGGTGACGTGGCGAGGAACGCGCGGGGGAGCTGGCGGGATGCGGCGGGCAACTGCGAGGACGTGGCGGCCGCGGCCGCCGGCTCGGCGGCGGTGGCGGGCTGCCCCTGCGGCGGGGAGGCCATGGCGTGTGGGTGTGGCGCGGGCGGAAACGGGAGCCGTGGACCGCGGCGGTGGGGTCGCGCTTTTGAAACCGTTTGAATCCGGTTCGTAGAGTCCTGCGTGTTGTGTACGAGTAGATCCAAATTTCAGGCGCGCGGATCTTTGTGCTTGTTTAGGTCTTAGTTTACTTTCCAAAAAATTTTGCAAAATTTTTCAGATTTCCCGTCACATCGAATTTTTAAACGTGTGCATGAAGTATTAAATATAGATGAAAATAAAAACTTATTACATAGTTTAGTCGAAATTGACGAGACGGATCTTTTGAGCCTAGTTAGTGCATGATTGGACAATATTTGTCAAATACAAACGAAAATGCTACAGTACCTGTTTTGTAAAATTTTTTGGAACTAAACAAGGCCGACTTCCAAAAATTTTACAAAATAATAATAGTAATATTTTTGTTTGTATTTGACAAATATTATTCAATTATGTACTATTTATGTTCCTCGCTCTATTCTGAATTACAGGTACAAGTCGTTCTGACTTTATAATTTGATTTGAAATTGAGCGATACAAATGAGCCGCTGGCGACGGTTGGGAAGTATAGCAAACCGTCGGAAACTGAAATCCCCTTCATTCATTTTTAGGCCTTGTTTAGTTTCTAGAAAATTTTACAAACATTTTTAGATTCTCTGTCACATTAAATCTTGCGGTACATGTATGAAGTATTAAATATAGGTAAATTGCACACTTTGCATGTAATTTGCGAGACGAATCTTTTGATATAGGCCTTGTTTCGTTTGTATTTGATAATACTTGCAATATTGGATAATATTTATCAAATACAAACGAAAGTGCTACTGTTCATTTTTGCAAAATTTTTTGCAAGTAAACAAGGCCTACATGGCTTGGTCATATAAAACTGACCTTTATAATATAACCTTTTGTGAACTTTTTTGCGATGATTTTTTTATAACACATTTTAAATGCAAATAAAACTGTAATGTTTATAAATACTTTTAAATATATTAAGTCATATCGATTTTGTAGAATGTATATAACCTGCTTGTCTTAAACTAAACGATGATAGTCCAAGCGTTAACTTGACAAGTTTTTTTTCCAAAAGAAATCTTAGACTTGGCAAAATATTTTTGCAAAATAACCCACTTTGTGACACTAGGCTTTGTTGATACAGGTGAACTTTTCTTGTATGATTTATATTTTATTAAGGATAAATTATAGCATATTAACTCCATTCTGCCCTAGCGCCGCTGCTGGTCCCCCTCCCTTCCCCTCCGGAAGCTGCTGATTGAGTCTAGTGTTAGTGTCTCTCCATGCCAAATTTTTTTATTGGAGTTTTATCTTCTCCTTCTCCTCTCCGGCGACGGTGAAGGAGAGAGGTGGAATCGGCTTCTCCATTGCGGCTCCGTTGAAGATAAGGACGACAACTTCGGCGTCAACATCTTCATCGACATGACGACATGGAGACTTTTGTTTCCGGACGGTGGCATCAAGGCGGAGATGATGTCGCCGCCATAGAATAATTTTCTTCAGTTTCTTCTCCATTTTATTGTGGTTAGATCTAGCCACAATGAAGGACTATGGATAATAATTTTCAGATTAGTCATCCTCACTCTTTGGTGGCAGAAAGAAGAAGAAGGACGACACCAAAAAGAAGAAGTTCCTCAATTTCGCTTATTGGAACGTTGGCCGTCGTTCGTTGGGCATTTGTTCTCAGGCTATTTGCCGAGTGTTTGTCTATGCGGTCATCTATACTACAAAGCATCTAATAGGTTAAGTTTTGAGTTGTGCTTTACAGAACGTGAGTACATTGTAATCCAAAGTGTCTGTAACATGTTTGATGTACTCAGCTATTATATAATATAATTATTCTTTTATCGAAAAAGGGGTAATTTATAGTGAAATGGATATATCGGGAGAGGTTCCTTTTGACCACGAGTAATACGCCACTCATTTCTCTGGCCTTGTATTGATTGCTAGAATAATCTACCCTAATTTCTATAACAATGCAGTAAGATGTCAGCTCTAAACTAATTAGACTTCTTGTGGTAGAACATGTCAAGCCAGGTTTAAAGCTCCATCCAAAAACTTCAGTGCGGGATTCTATGAAAATTGGAGTGTACACAGGCAACTTCAAGATTTATGGAATTTTTTTTGCGAGTTGCAAACTTGCAACATAGTATATGACCATTTTGTTAGGAGATGCTTATGGCATACACATTTGTCTCAGGGCAACTGCCACCTCTCCTCTGCAAACATTTGTAGAGATGCCACCATGGTGAGTTGCGCACTTGCGTCCCTCAAGCTGATTTGAATTCGAGTCCAATGCCAACACAAATGGTGGTCGCATTGGCGGAGCTCAGGCTAAGGTTTATGGCGAAGGAGGTTCATCATCAGCTTGATGAGATTCAAGAAGTTTGGATGTCTCCAACAGTTGTCAAATACTCCCTTTGTCCTAAATTATTTGTCGTGTTTGGTTTTCATATCGCAAATTTAACTCGTTTTGTAAAAAATACGTGCAACATTTGTATATCTAAATAAATTTATTAAAAACTAGATAGGTGTGAGCGCTTCACCAAAATGAATCTAACTAAATGCAAGATTTATTTGATTAATATTTGGTGATAAAACTCAAAGCTTCATGGATTTTTCATAAGCACCACAACTAGAAATAATTTCATGGAAAATATGGACAATGCATATACATATTTTCATCACAAAATTGTACTTCGCGCATTATTTGTACATCCATGGATAATCTATGACTATTTTAGAAAATATGAAGTGTTGGTATTTTTAAATGTACACGAATAAAATTTGCTAAGTGCATGGATACTGTTGTAGCTTTCACTAAGCTATCGTATTTACCCACAGGGAAACAATATTTAAAGAAGTTGATAGTTCACCATCATGTATCTACTAACTAATGTACCAACCAGACTAAAGTGGAGGTAAGTGTTGCTAATGGTAGAAATTATGAATAATAACACACACATAGGAGAACTCCATAGTAAATAAATGAGCAATCTAACTAGGTTGAGAGGACAACGGGTGAGTTTAAGATTTCATAAACACTTCTCTATTATTTTAGTTTTATAGGGTATAACTAATTTATAGGTAAATATAGTGATCACACACAATAACACTTTGGAGCAGCAATACATTTTCATCTCTCGAGGGTGTGAGAAAGTGTAGTTAGCGAAGGTTGCCTAAAGCTCTAGGACACCAATCCTAATGTGGTAGATTACAATGACCTGACAACCTGTCACCCCAGGAGCTACCACACTAACAGTAGGATTGGCGTAATCTTAGGTAATTTATAGTCTAGACGCCATGTCTAAACTACCGATTACTACCCTAGTCACGCGCTATAACTAGAGCACTAAATGCGAGCAGAGATCCCATGCTAAGATATGATAATTATACTATCCATACACATGAAAGGCATAAAAAGTAAATAGAGAAGATAAATATATTAAAACATAAGTCTTGCAAAGGTAAGATACAAAGATATACCAGACCTTCAAAGATTTCTTCAGAACCTAAGCATGACTCAACTCTCTCTAACTCTCATCTAGATCTAATCTACTTCTACATCTTAAAAGATTTGTGGAGATTCCTCTCTTGTGGTGTCTTGATCGGAATGAGAAATACGAATTAGGTTTCCCATATGCCTAAGGCTAGGGGGCAGGGGCTGGTATATATAGGGGAGATGGAGTAGAGGGCAAGGAATTGTCACGTTATCAATCCACGTCATCTCTCTCGACCACAGCTGGATCCATCGACTTAAAACTGCCTTTAAATTAACGATGTAGATCTTAGGAACATGTATGAGGTGGTGAAGAATGAACAAGCTCCGTGGCAGACCGACCACCCTAGGCCTTGGGTTGACTGGCCCACAAGCTTCGACAAGAGTGGGATCGCTTGGCTTTTAAGTCGGGCGAGGACTTCAACAATTTTACCCTCCACCTCTCTAGCCTAATGCAAGAGCTGTCTAGAAGGTTTTTCATGTCGTCCCTAAGAAGTACACCAAGGTCGCTCTAGCGGTGGAGACCCTCCTTGACCTCTCCGAGCTCACCATCAAGGAGGTGATAAGCCGCCTCAAGGTCGTCGATGACCGCGAGCAGCCACTTTGTGTTAAGCTGGCTACCACGAGAGGCAAGCTTCTTCTCAACGAGGAGCAGTGGCGCGCTCGCTAGGGTGAGCAGAATAGGGGGAGCATTTAGGTTCCTTGAGCGTCCGCACGTGGCGACCACGTAAGAAGGACAAGGCTCCTCATCCGCATGGTGGCGCCGTTGGCCACGCCAACAGCAAGCACAAAGCCAACTGTGACGACATCTGCTATAACTATGGCAGGACTAGCGAGGCGTGGCGGCCAGGCCCATGTCACGTAGGTCCAATGAAGCGCCCCTGGTAAACCAGGAACTCAAATGTGATACAATACTAGTCCCAGGAGACTAGTAACACATTTATTACATCAGATAAGTTTCAGCGCAGTAGTCTTGGAAAGCGTGGACAAGGAAGGCACACTATAATAATAAGACACCAAAATACAACACCGGTCCAAAGGACCCAGAAACAAACGATATCGCCATCGAACATCTGACAAGTCCCAATGCCACAGGCTTAGTTGGGTGCAAACACGACCTTACTCGAACGCCACTTCGGGATCGAAGTCCGGATCTTCCTCTGTTTAATAAAGCAAGGGTGAGTACAAAGTACTCAGCAAATCCAACCTTACCCTACGGAAGGGGTTAACAATATATGCATATGGATAAATCAAGGATGAGGCTTAGTTTTATTTGCATAAAGCTATCTTTTTACACATGCAAGGTTTCATTTCACAAATACTGTTGTAAAAGACCTCTTTTTTCACATATGATAGTATTTCCAAAAATGGGGGTTTGATCACAATTTTAAGTGTTGTTGAACCCTTGTTCCCACAACACAATGGCAGTCAACCATTTATTTCCAAAATCACACTCACTCTCATGTTTTCACTCATCCCAACCCATCTAGTTGTTGAAACCAAACCATAACCCGTCCGAGACCGCGGACACGGCTATCCAGATAGATTTACACTCTGCAGAGGTTGTACACTTTTCCCACAAGTAGGATACCATAACTTACACCGTCGTGCAAGCACAGATCCATCAAAGTCATTACCCTCCATAGCTAAGTAATGGCGCTCACCACGGGAACACTAAGGCCACATCTCATGATACCACAATAATTCACAAAGCTCTTTTCGTACATTTCCACAATTTCACATACATCACTTAGTGTCCCGTTGCACACCTGCCTCCAGGTGATTGCCATACTAACTAGAGGGATTTAGACTAAGCCTTTCCCATGCAAGGCGAGTGGTTGTACGATAAATGAGTTAGGCAAGATGAATCATCAACTCAGTCCTTAATCGAGACAAGGCGGATATCTTCACGCTTAACCCCGCAAGGTATAAGCCACAACACCAGGGCATCCCCAAAAGAGATCTCATCCACCCCATATCCATAGTAAACACATATATAACTTGTTCATTAACCCTTTCATAATACCCACAATTTATTTTCACCACTCACACCTTTTACTTTTAAAATCATTATATTTGAAAAATATAGCGATGAGTATCCAGGATGAGTAACAAGTCCTAAGCATACTAAATAATAATATTTCCGTCGTAGCATATTATTTGTTCCTAGGTTCGAACAAGACAATTACCGGGTAATATCAATTCAAGGATGGCTATTCAACAGGTTTTAACTAAGCAGCGAAAATACTTCGTACATATATCGTACATGCAATATTTAAAACGGCTTCTACGGGTTGTGTTTAAAAATAGGATCAATATGCATCAAAGGGGATCGGTTGGACTTGCCTCCGTCGGCGTCCTCGGCAAACTCCTGGTGACAATCCGGGTCCTCGGCGTCAAACTCGCGGTACTCGTCTCCAACGTTCTCGTTTTCCGGCTCGTTCACTCCGTCAGCTAAAATACGCGGCGACCGACACAGACAACAAGCACAGATAAATAATCACATAAATTCAAATGAGCTCTAAAAATCATGAAATTAATATGAGAGGTAGATCATGATTTTAGATGAATTTAGGAAAAAGAATTATTGAAATCAGAGTTAGCATGTGGCATTTGTGAAATGGCCGGAATTTAATCATGCGAAAAAGGCTAACGGTGATTAAGGAATGGATGCTTCACGTGGGCATTTGTTTGGCTGGTAGTGCATGTTGCATGCATGCATGTACTATTTGGAGTTAATGCTTGGCCCACACATGCATGGTTAGAGAGAAATTAGCAGGAGTCATTAGAACTCTTCTGTATGTCATGGTTCTATTCGTGGAGTTCTTGGCAGTGAACCGGTACAGACAAATACATGGAAAAATACAGAAAATACTACAGAAAGACAGAGAAGAGCAAGGAGATGCTCATGAGCTGCTCACCTCGTCTTGCGACGACAGTCGAGCTCGGCTTATGCGTATGGCCGTATACGGTATACGCGAAGTGAGAGCGAGTGAGCGAGTGAGTGAACGTGTTTCTCGGGTGGTGAGAGTGAGCACCCGAGGCTGGCTTTTTATAGGCCAAAGCGCTCAGCTGCGTGCCATTAAAAATGCTACTGTAGCGCATGGTCGGTGCCTAATTTCATGCTAAGGACGATGTCCCATTTGCATGCACGTTGCATGCAAATGGACGGTGCCTAATCACCGTGTCCTTGCATGCAGGTGCATGCAAATGGACGGTGGCATGTCCTGCATGCATGCATGAGATATATATTCGTGTAGGTGCACTGCTATGTTTTCTTGTATGTAAGCTTGCTGGTACTTGCTATTATTTGTGCGCGAAAAAATATAAATGGTGCCTAGTTGTACGTTGCGACTTGCTATCTTTTTGTACAGCAAAAGAGGCGCGGGAAAAGGCAAGAGGTGGGGCCCGCATGCCGCGGTGCGCGCGCGAGCGAGTGCGCTCGGCGAGGGGGCCGGGCGTGAGTGCGCTGCGGCGCTGATGGTGGTGGGGTCGGCGCACGCGCCGTTGCCGGGTATCGGGCAGAGCGAGCGAGCAAGAGGGATAAGTAGCGGACATATGATGCTCATGCCATGCGGTGCAGGTTATATTTAAAGATAGATAGTTAGAATGGATGGAAAAAGAATTAGATGGAGATACTATAGAGCTCAAATGATTTATAGTTTTTGAAATATATTTTGAAAATAATTTTTTTAATACGAGTGATTTTTGAATGTGAATTTTTGGGATGTTACATCCAAGCCGACAACGGCGACCCGACCCTATTTCTCATGCATGGGAGTGTCGACCTACACTTCTCTCCCATACCGGCCGTCACCATGCTCTTCCACCTTGACAAGCCGTGCGCTCACACCTTCCCTGTGAAGGGTTCGAGCGATGAGAAGATTAAGTATGGTACCTCGACACGATGCCACCCACCACATGACCGGGCGACGCGAGTACTTCTTTGACCTGGACTCCACTTGCGAGGCTCCATCAAGTTCGAGGACGCCTCCGCCATGGGCATCCAGGGTGCGGGCCCTTCATCTTCATCGCCAAGACTGGTGAGCGCTGGATGCTCACTAGTATCTTCTACATTCCCGCATTGAGGAACTCAATCATTAGCTTGGGGCAGCTGGATGAGAACAGGTAGCGTGTGGAGAACGAGAATGGACTGTTGTGCATCTAGGACTCTTGTCGTTATCTTCTCGCCTAGGTGAATAGGGGGAGCAACCGCCTATACGTCCTCCACGCAGAGGTGGCGCAGCCCCTCTGTCTTGCAGCTCGACACGACGACAACACATGGCGATGGCACGAACGCTTTGGGCATGTCAACTTTGAGGCTGTGAAACAGGTCGGGATTAGTCTCGGACGTCTTCCAAAAATACTCTTTCTCGCACTACTTACTCCAGCTTTGCAGTCCGGCGTCCTTTTCTTTTGCGCACCTGATGACGCTAGGATTTCTTCTTCACTGTTTTTTTAGGAATGAAGCTGCAGAAAATTTAATAAAAAATAAAACTAGAATAAAGATTCAAAAGTACAAAGCCTCGTAACCACAAGGCCACACTTCTAAAAGCTAAAAGCTAATTCTTCTTCATTGTTGAGGACGCCATGCGCAACACGCACGGTTTTTCCAGTTCGCAAAGATCCTGAAAGTCTGAAAAGTAATATCAGAACAAGTCTCGCAGCAAGGCAGTAGGGCCTGCAGCTTGCCGCATGATCTTCGTTCACAAGCCGCAACCAATGTAATGAGATTAATGTATGTACATGTTCATTGAACAAAACTGCAGACACCACTTTATTGTTTATATTGAATCTCCATGACATAAACAAATCGATCGGTGCATCATGCTATAATGCCCTCAAAACTATACGTACATGTTTGCAGCATCCTACATACAGCAGCACTGCTTTCACCAGTAACTTATAGGCACGCCACATTTACAAGAGCTACTACTCCTTGCAACGACCTTTGCTCGACGGGGGTCTAGCTTCCGTTGACCACTCTGCAGTTGTTCCTGATCTCACCCTGGCTCCCCGTCAGCACCTGGATGTTCCCCATGTTGATCATGGACCTGGTGAAGCTCTTGAAGAACTCCTTCTGGCTGCCGGCGAACCGGCCGACGATCGGCGCCGTGGGCGCGCCGGGCGTCGACAGCAGCTCCTGGTCGGACTGCAGCGTCCCGCGGCGCGCCTCGACGTTGGTGTAGTAGTTGTTGTCGAAGGTGTCCGGCGTGGTCGGGTCGAGGTCGTTCAGCGCCGACGCGTTGCCGCCCCTCGGGCACCGCAGCGAGAGGAACGCCCGGTACCCCCTGTCCAGCGTCGGGTCCGGCCGGTTCGTCCCGCTGAAGTTGTACAGCCGCGCCGTCACGAACTGGCACTGCACGCGCCCGAACGTGTGCGCCCCTGCAAATAATGCATCCACCGAGCGAGGTGGCACGATCATCTCTGTGTCGTGCAGCTGCAGGGCATGCACGGTGGTTTTCTCCGATCCGGACCCCTTAATTAATTAATTACCTGAGAGGGCGACGAGGTCGGTGTCGTCGAGGCCGACGGCGCCGAACTTCTGCTGGAGCGTGGTGAGGTTGTCGAAGGGGCTCGGGAGGTTGTTGGCGGCGGTGATGTTGGCGGTGGTGCCGTCGCGCCGGCCAAGAGGAACGCGCCACCGTGGCCCGCCGGACTGCGCATACGTACATACACGAACGGGACCACGCGTCATGTGACCGTGTTTGTTGGATTAGAGCGTGGCACGGAAAGGAAACTGATTGGCGCTTCGAACGAACGCCCTGCTGATGACAGCCGACGAGATGTGACGTGTGAATATCCACGTCGTACTGTACTAGACTACAAGTAGGTTATCTGTTTGTGCATGCTTTTCATTTAAAAGGCGTGCAATTTTGTCAACTTCTTCTCATAGATCTCTCTAATATATGGCCATACTAGCTAGCTACTACTAGTTCAATTATTTGGCACCGACGGCTTTCGAATTATTGCTCCAGGCCCATATATAGCTATTGCCTCCCGGCAAGGCAAGCAAAGCTTGTACAACGCCAGTCCGACAGTTTGTTTGCTGCTGTGTGTCAAGTCTTGAACAATGTCGATCGTTTTGTCAAGATCAACTCATTAACGGTGATACCGAGCTTAGTGTACTGAGGTAGAATTACATTCTTCTGTGAATGGAGGTGGAACGGTGGGTCGATATATGGGTGCTAGCGTAGACATTAATTTGCCGGCCGGCTAGAAAAAACTCACCAGTTCGACCGAGATCTTGGCGGCGATGGCCAGTATGTCAGCGCAGGAGACGACGCCAGGGCAGGCCTCCTCCAGCGCGGCCTTGACGGCGTCGACCACGGGGTACCCGCGCGCCGAGTTGTTGTTGGGCGTCGCGAACTTCTCCGACACGATGCTCGAGCTGTTGTCCAGCAGGATGGACCCGTCGCAGCCCTGACGACCCAGAAATAAACACATGCCGGCCGGCTCAGAACGTACGTATGTGTGGTGCGGCGCGCGGCGCGGGCAGGGCAGGGCAAGCGCCGAAGCCGGCCGGCGTCGTGGCCGTCTGCAGAACACGGGACCGGCCGGCTGCTTTTTTTTACCTGCACGAAGCAGTCGTGGAAGTGGAGGCGGGTGAGGCTGGCGTAGATGCGGACGTCGGCCTCGTGCGCCTTCTTCAGCACCCGCCGCACCACCCGGTGCACGTCGGGGCACGTCTGGTCGTAGTACTCGCTGCACAGCTCCGCCGCGCCGGCCCGGACGCCGAACCCGAGCGCGACGGCGGCGAACATGAGGACGGCGAGCTGGAGACTACAGGCCATGCTGCTGCCACGGGACGCCATTGATCGATCTCTCTCTAGCTAGCTTCTCTCCCACAGCGAGCTGGCTAGCTAGCTGCTGCAGTGCTGCGGGCGCTAGCTCGCAGTCGGGTGGTAGCTGTTGTGCACACTGGCATGCATGTGACTCGATCAGTTCGGTGTGTTATGGCCCGGCGACGGCGAGTCTTATAGCCACGGAGTTCGCAAGGTGGTTGTGTGGCCATTTGAGCACAGGGGAGCGCGCCTTTTCTTGGATCTGAAGGATGGGCAATCATATCATTCGGGTCGATGACGAGCGTTTTTCCTGGCAACGTTTCCGTCGCCGCGTCGTTTTCAGCTCAGAGATATATGGCAACCAGCATGCATGCATGCAGGTGCGCCGAGCAAAAGAGACACCCCGCAACTGCAATTTCTGCTTGTCAGCGTATGCATGGCTGTTCTAGCTGGTTTGGTTCGGTGCGCTCGAGCACGAGCAGCAGCTGCCTGCCTACCGTGCGGGGTCACAGTCAACGCGAGCTTTAATCAGCAACAGACGTGCTCCAGTACTGTACGTGGTTGCAGACTCGCACTAGCCAGCTGTGCAGTGTACGTAGAAAGTAGCCGGAGTTGTTCAGATACTACAAAGGAGGCTAATCTTGCGTAGTCGCACAGGTTATCATGTTCTGCAGTTGCAGCTTCTCTGATCTCTCACAGCAGGTGCAGTCATATATGGAGTGGCAGGTAGTCTGGACTCTGGAAGCGGGCAATGATTCCAAGAACGTACGTTTGTTGCTGATTTGAGGATCCGTGCGCACCGCAAGTAAATGGCCAGCAACTAATCAGCTCTCGTGATCTCGTTCCCGTGTTTCCTATAGATCGAAAATCCCATCGTCACGTGCTCCTAAAACCACTGAGAGCTTGTTTGGTTGCATTCGTATCCCACCCCAGTTCACGGAAACTGAAAATGGATTAGGATGATCGAAAGCAGCCAAAAAGGCCTAACGAAATCACTGCAGGTTGTCGCTGTTGCTATACTGTACCTGCAAAACCGATTAACTGAAAGCTGGCACTCCGCATTCGGATCGGTCTGAATTTCTATTCGCTCGTCTGATCGAGGAGCCAGCTGGGATAACGATATGATCGAGTTCTGGTTTCCCAGTCGCGATCCGGTCTCCTGCACCACAGTACGTGTAGTAGAGCGGTTGATGTTGGCCACTTTATACGTCAAGGATAGGGGTGATGATGTACTAGCAGGCTGCCAATTATGGAGAGAAGGCGAGACATCATTCTCATAACAGAACAGAAAGGGGAGCACGATGGGATTAGGTGACAAGGAAATCCAAGCCAAAATCTCAAGTTTCTCACAGAGGACTGGGGTCAGCTTTTATTCATTTTGTTTGCTTGCTTGTTCACGAGAACAACGTCGATCGGGGAACGCATGCACCTACTGCACTGTAGCGACAGTTACAGATCCTATTATCTCGTTCGTTTGCAGATAGGCGAGTAGTTACCACTCATCCGTCCCAATTGATACGCTAGCTGCATGCTGGCCCATACTATAAGTATATTATTGGCTTAAACCAAACGAAACACGCTTCACAAATTACTACACAATGACGACGTCACGATCTCGCTTTTTTTTTTGGAGATCCTAGTGCATGGCAAACACAGCGTGACGACGACGTGCACGCGGGCTGCTCGATGCATATACTCAGTTGACGGCACGGCAGTTCTTACGGATCTGGCCGGCGGAGCCGGTGAGCGGGCTGATGTTGCCCATCTTGACCATGGACCGGCCGAAGTCGCAGAAGAAGCGCTGGCTGTTGGCGCTGTATGCCTGCACGAGCGCCTTCGTGGCCGCCGCGCCGTCGTCGGTGCTGGAGAAGAGGCCTTGGTCGGAGGACAGCAGGCCCCTCTGGGTCAGCAGGTTCTGGTAGTAGTGGTTGTCGAACGTGTCGGCGGAGCCGGCGTCCAGCGCCGCCGTCTGGTTGCCGTCCCCGCCCTGGCACAGCGTCTGCAGGCTGGACGCCAGCGACGAGTTCAGCGTCGGGTCCACGGAGCTCGTCGTCGAGAAGTTGGATAGCCGGTTGCTGAACAGCGCGCACCGCGCTCGCCCGATCGTGTGGCCTCCTGCGCGTCCAGTTGCCGTCGATCGGGTCAGTAAATGTAATATCTCTTCTCTATTATAATTGAAATCTTATCTAGGCAAATTCCACCTGCAAGATCAATGACTCATAGTACATATCCTACAGATTTAACGGCCCAGATTAGAAGTATGATCACGACCTTACACACCTTTAGACTCGTGTCAATCACACATCACACAAATTCACCACGGGTGCGGCTCTAAATGCTACCGTAGCGTTAGCACGGGCAATATACTAGTACGTAATAGTAAACGTCCATTCATCACCATCACTACTCTTGACTCCCTAAATCAGTCCAGCTGGGAAAGTATTGTGTGTGCAGTGAAAGATGATGAGTGGGACTAGCAGTTATACCTGATAAAACGACCACGTCGGTTGTATTCAGACCCACATCATTGAACTTATTTGTGATGGTGTTGATGGGATCGAACGGGCTAGGCAGGTTACTGTTGGCACCGGACTGATTTGCCACCAGGCCATCCCTCCTTCCCAGCAGAACGTCGTAGTCTGGCCCTCCACTCTGAATAATACACCAGCAGGTACATTGCGAGTATTTTTCAGCGTGTGATGATGATGATGAACCGATGACTGAAGTCATGTGGGAGAGAGGGAAGGGAAGGGAAAGGGACGGGACGCAGCACCAGCAGCACTCCGTATTTAGCGGCGATCGCGAGGATATCGGCGCAGGAGACAACCCCGGGGCACGCCTTCTCGAGGTCGGCCTTGATGGCGTCGACGACCTCGAACCCACGCACCGAGTTCAGGTTCGGCGCCGCCAGCTTCTCGGTGTTATTCCCGTCCAGCAGGATCGAGCCGTCGCACCCCTGCGTTAGTTGCGTGCATGCATGCAGCGAGCAAAGTCTTTTTTCAATTCAGCTATCGATCGGTACATAAAAGTTGCATTGCATTGGGAGCGTGCGTGTATATATATGTGTCACGAGCGCGGTGTCTCGTACTACGTACGTTGACGAAGCAGTCGTGGAAGTGGAGCCTGAGCAGGGAGGCGCCCATGCGGGGCTCGGCCTTCATCGCGGCGGACACGCGCGCCTTCACGATGTCCTCCGCATGGGGGCAGCACCCGTCGTAGAAGTCGTCCGTCAGCTGGCCCCGCGCCACCGCGAGCACCGCGGCGGCGGCGAGCACGGCGAGGAGGCAGCTCATTATTGTGTCTCTGCAGGAGGAGTTGCGCTCCATGCTGTCTACCGTACCTCTGCAATCTGCACAACTGTCGATGTAAGTGCTGCCTCCTCTAGCTGATTCTTGCCGCGAGGCTTATATAGAAACGTTTTGGAGTGTTGAGAGTGAGTCAGTGTCAGTGACAACGCATGCAGTTAGTGCTGTTGGATAAACGGTAGACGACTGACTCGATGACGGGTAAGCGAGGGGGGTGGCGGCTGGCTGAGTGATGATGTGTCTGCGCGCGTGCGTTTTTCTCCGATCCCTGAATGGATCACAGCCGGACGCACTGATCGATCGCCTCGGTCGAGTTTTTCTGCATGGCGGCGCAAGTACGAGTCGCGAGCACTGTGAATAATCCCGTGCGTATAGTGGAGCTTCAACCGAGTGTCCAAGTGCAAGTGCCCGTACAGTAATGTAAATTGCTAATGCACGTTTCGCATGGACCTAGTAGTGAGTGGTGACGACGGCGGCTCTGCGAACCAATCAGTCAAGTGTGCACTCTGCAGTAGCCGTGCGTGCTCGCGCATCTTGTTAGGCCATAGCCCATTACGCAGCATGATGCATGGTTTTAAATTGCCCATTTTCAAGTTCCAGTCCCGTGCGTGGACCAGTTCCAGTTGTGATTGGGAGCCCTGCGTTGTTTTTATTGCCGTGCGCGGCTGTGCCTTCTGCGTAGTATATGACTTCGTGACGTCGTCTTAGAAGTTAGAACATCTTTGATCGTCGTCGTCTCCGCTCTCCAGTGGCCCAATGGATCGGATGACTATCGATTAGTGCACTGCGCACCGTAGAATCTGCATGCATGTATCTCATACACTTCTACATCGAGTAGTCGGCTAGTTGCAATTGCAACGTGTCTCCATCCAAGAGAGACGGCGACATGCAGGACTGAAGAACAAGCAGAGTTCGAAGAACAAACAAAGCACAAGAGAAGCGCGATCGGTGCGTCTTCGTTGCACCAACCTGAGAGTTGCTGGGCCTGAATGGGCTAACTGAGTCGGTTCACATAGTCACATGTCTATGCTTGGCCCAAGTATAATAGCTAGCATTGCTCCTTGTATGCAGAGGGTTTTGAATTGTATCCTGTATCTAGGCCTAAGTATCTGTCTTCCACTTCGGTTCTTCGGGACAAATTTGGTTTCTTGGAAATGACCGATCGATTCTACTTTGTCCATTCTAAATTGCAAGTCATTCCAAGAATCTTAGAGAGTTAAAGTATTTCAAATTTGACCAAAATTATAGAAAAAATTACAAAGTTTTGTGACGTCAAATAGATATACTATAAAAATACAAGTAATGAAAAAGCTAGTGATACTTAGTTGATATTATAAATGTTATTATTCTACTATATAATTTGGTCAAATTTGAGATGGTTTGACTCTCCAAAATTCTTGAAATGACTTATAATTTGAGATGGAGAGAGTAAGAAATTATAAAACCAAGCATTTCGATTTTCGCTGAACTAATCAAACCTTTTCAGCAAAGGTTAAGACAAAAAAAAGTGTGCAGGCTCTAAAGCAAATTTGAGAAACATTTTCTCTAGCTCATCGTCGCTGCTCCCGCAAGGTGCTTCGTAGCCAGGCGTGGTGCTCACCTGCGCTCAATAGGTCCATAGAGACAGTACACCCCGTGTACTCCACCGTTCTAACGGTGCTTTTATGTTCGTGTTCAATCCCATCACTCCGTGTCATCTCGCTATCTGGTGATGTTGGGCGTGTAAAAAACTTCTATTTCTTAATAAAAGATGTGCTAAGCACGCTCCTAAAAAAAGATCACAATAACACAAATATATAGCAATTCAGATATGAGACATCACACGTAAATCAATCATAGTCATACAAAATGAAAATTAGTGAAGTACAATTTATTTAATTCGGTTCTTCCGGTTAACCGAGAGTTAGAATTTGAAAGTGCATCTAATTCTATCATGGGTTTTGGTGATCTAATAACAATATAAAAAAAAGGTCTAACAAGATTTGTGCAGCATTTCAGTTTTTATTAAGGTGAAAAGTGCAGTTGGAAAAAGGAGACCCTCTAATTCGATACACAACAAATCCTACGGCAAAAAGGGCATAAATTTGGAAGCGTCACTTGTTTCATAAATTCTTTTGAACTTATCTTGTGCAATAAGGATAGAAACTAATCACTTTGCGAGTTTCTAATTGCTCAAACGTTTCTAAGTAAAACCTAGACAGGATAGAAGACGACCCTTTGTTTTGCAAAATGGGTGCTAACTATTCAGTGGTTGGAAACTGTGGGTCTTCACCAGAAATTCAAACTCATTAGAATGTCATGGTTTTTATAATTTAATTCTCACTAAGATTCACCATTTATGTGACCACAAATTCTGATCAACGGTCATACTTTTTGGGACATGATATTATTTTCTCAATTAACTTGTGCTTGAGCTCTAAGTTATCCAAGGGGTGAAATTTTTTGTCCCCATTAGAATTTTCTGGTCCCCGCATGGCTTGCATTTGAGAAGAGAAGGGGGTGTGTGTGTTATGTGTACCCCTCTACCTATTTCTCTTGTATTAACTCTTGGACACTACAACGACTTATCTTAAGTTGAACATATTTAGAGCTCCTTTTCTTTCTCTCATACTTCCTTGGAGAGGATTTGAGGAGTGATGCGAGAAAAGTATAGTGAAATTTATTTATCTAAATCTTTTGAGCACTTGTGACCTTTGCTCGTCTTGAATTTGTGTAGTATAGCTTTGAGAGTTTTATATTAAGGGTGTGTTTGGTTGTACGCCGTCACAGAAAACAAAGATTTTGTTTGGTTTAAGATAAAGCTATGGCGGCTAAAGTGCATGCAAGTTTAATTTCGTGACAAGACTTAGGAGCTAGATTTCTTTGCTGCAACTGCGGTGACTAAATTGACTCTAGATCTAAATTGACATAGCTTTTTTTATTAGTGGACTTTTCCCTTCAGCTTTACAAGCAGCTAATAAGAAAATTTCACTATAATCATTATGAACTGTGAAAACCTTATTACTCCGTATCATAATCATAAAGGAAAAAGTCTACTTACCCCCCTGAAGTATTAAGCTGTGTCTAACCTAGGCCCCCAAGTATAAAACCGGGTTTCCTACACTCTAAAGTTTGCAAAACCAGGCATCTGACCCCCTGGGCGGTTTGGGAGGGTGGTTTTGCCACGCTGGCGGCCAGCATGTCAGTGGTTTGGACACCGTGGCGCAGGGATGCGATGCAAGGGCTTCTTTGGGTCGCTGGCAGACGGGGCCCACTTGTCAAGCGACACCCCTCAAATACCCCGTTGGCTCCCCTGTTTCTCTCCCTCTCCGCCCGCGACAGTGGTTTGGACTCTTCCTCTCCGCCCATGACTCTTCCTCTTTCTCTCCCTGTTTCAGCAACAACAACTGTGGGCTTGGAAGGGGACTTGTAGAAAGCACAGAATGATCGATAATCCTTATCATCCATCCAAGACATGCTACCCCCTGCATTTGCATCCTCTGCACTGTCTGCATTGTCTGCAGATGCTTCATCACCAGCACTGTCTGCAGATGCTTCATCGCCTGCATTGCCATCACCTTCATCCTCTACTGGCAACACTTCAACTGCCTCGGCCTGAAGATCATCATCATCATTTGCTGTCCATATCTCTTGGTCATCTGCAGCCAACTCAGTCCCCACATTCTCAGTATACATGTCCACCACTAAACCTTCTGGATAGGTACCTGTTGCAGTGTGAGCCTGTAGCGTGACCTGACAAGAGGCATCATCAACCAACAACACCAGACCTGACATCATATCCATGTGTGGCTTCAACCAATACAACCTAATGACATGGTCAGTCCTATAATGATCTTCCAGATGTCCCTTGATCTCAAAATATGACAGCTTGTCCACATCAATCCAAGATTCGGCTATATCTCCACCCAAATAATACACATTCGCCCCTACTGTCTCAAACCAACCCCCATAATGAAACCTTATGCATATCATGTCTAGGTTCGCCATCTTGAGGCCTGACATCGACAAAAACATCATCACAAACTCCACCAATCTAGTGAAACAAGAACATTCAGCAAAAACCCTAACCCCTAAATACCATGAAAAACATCAACCCAGTGACATCGCGTGAGAAAAGCACACACTTTTACTAGTCATTATTCATGAACTCAACTCTAATGCCACTAAACCAAACAAATGTAGACCCACTACACCATTCAAGGGCTTCGAACTATTTACCAAAAAAACCCCAGTTTCCCTAATTCATCCACAAAATCATCACTCATACTAATTGAGCCAAGGAGGACAGTACACGCACGTGGAGGAGAAGCTCGAAGCCGATCACTGCTACCCGCCGCAGAGCATCTCCACCTCGCCTGTGTCGCCCGAGAGAGCCGCGCTGTAGTGGGGAAGAGGAAGAGTCGCAGGCGGAGAGGGAGAGAAACAAGGGAGCCGACGGGGTATTTGAGGGGTGTCGTCTGGCAAGTGGGCCCCGTCTGCCAGTGACCCAAAGAAGCCCCTGCATCGCATCCGTGCGCCACGGTGTCCAAACCACTGACACGCTGGCCGCCAGCGTGGCAAAACCACTCTCCCAAACCGCCCCAGGGGGTTAGATGTCTAGTTTTGCAAACTTTAGAGTGTAGAAAACCCGGTTTTATACTTGGAGGCCTAGGTTAGACACAGCTTAATACTTCAGGGGTAAGTAGACTTTTTCCTGATCATGAATCTCTAGTTTGCCACAGTTTAGGCAGTTGGATACTGTTGCAAGTAACAACCAGCTCTTTCTCCTCCAGACTCTCGGGGTCTCCCGACGTCGACTCATCCTCGGCTTCTCTCCAAGTCCTCGATCCATCCTCCGGCTGCCCCCTCCCCGCGGCGAAACCCTAGCCCGTCACCTCGCCGCCCGTCGCCGCAGGCTTATGGCGCCTATGTGACCGGACCAGCAGCCCGCCCCATCTCTCCCTTGGCCCCCGCGTCTGATGTTCCTCTCCCGCATCGTACTTCGCGACCTGGACTCAATCGACTCCCCGGCCTCCATGGCGTCCTCGAAGAAGGTTGTGACCCGTGACGAGTGGGAGCGGAAGCTCCGCGACGTCAAGATCCGCAAGGAGGACATGAACCGCCTCGTCATGAACTTCCTCGTCACCGAGGGCTTCGTCGACGCCGCCGACAAGTTCCGCATCGAGTCCGGCACCCAGCGTATTACACGCTTCTCTTTCTATCTTCCGCTATTGAACTTCCCGTGGAATTTTTTGAATTTCTGATTTTATTTTTGCAGCGGAGATTGACCTAGCGACCATAACGGATCGAATGGAGGTTAAGAGAGCAGTACAGTCGGGTAATGTTCAGGAGGCGATCGAGAAAATCAACGATCTTAACCCCACGGTTCGATTCTGTCTCTGTTCCTAGCAAAATTAGTTCAAATAACGTCCGAGATGCACATTTAGGTATTTTATTGTGTTGGAGAAGATCTCGAAGTAGGGTGTGGTTGCTGGGTTGTACAGATTTGGTTTCCATCCTCCTGTAGGTCTGAAATAAATATGGTCAACTAGAGAAGCACTCAGTTTTGCAATGTGGGTAACTTGGATGTACTGTCGCTGTGTTTGTCTTTGTCAGCAATTTAGAGTTGCAACTAGTTTAGAATACAGGAATAGAATCCTTTCCCAATCTAATTTGGTGACCTGTCATGTGTTTGGAGAAGTATGCAGGCGCTTCCTGTTGTATCAAATGATATGTTTCTGATTCGATCATCAGTTCTTACAGTTATTCTACTCTTTAGATTAATTGTCCACGTTTTGCCACACTTGATTGTTCAAATAGGTGCTGGAGATTCCTGCTGAGCAGGTTGCAGTTTTGAACATCTTTGTAACCAGCAGAAACCACTGAACAACTGAAATCCTTAATAAGTACAGTAGCATCCAATACACTTGGACCAATCAAGGAGTTAGGGCCAAGTATTTTGATCATGAAAAAACCCCAACAGTATAAAGATTGCACCTCATTGATTACTGATTAAACTCAGTTGATTATTTTGTTTGCCCAACACTAATGATTGATGAGACGAGGATCCAATGTGACATCCTTTTTCAACAAGTGTTTTCTGTTTCAGAATGGTGTTTTCCACCTTCATTGTCCCCTTTCTTGGAAATAGCTAACAAGTTTTGAGAAATGTTTCTTAGGGTTCTGTTCATTTTTACATACAACTCAGATAACATAGATGACCGAAAAAATATCAGCCATATTGCACATATGGCTAGTGATTTACTGTGAGAGTTGTGTTGTTTTACTATCCTTTTTTTTAAAGGAGAAGCCCTATCCATTTTTTTTAAAAAAATTAGTACAGAAGGGAAACCTCCACCATAAGATTTTATGTTAACTAAAAGAAAAGAAGCTGTATAAGAAACACAAAGCTGTACAAGCATTCAGCGAAAAGTAAACAACAACAAGCCTGAGAGAGGCTAGGAAACTAGGCTGGGGAATCTATAGAGAAGCCCTATCCTCAAGGTCATAAAACTTCCGTCATCTAATGTTCGTTATTTTTCTTTATACTAGAACACCCAGATATTGCAATGGGATGTACAGCTTGTTGTGTGGTCACTTCGAGCTATCTATTTTTATTGGAGTTAATTGGGCTTATCCCAACCTTATTTCAATTGAACCCCAATGCCCGTAATAAAGGTGGAAATTGTTAGGAGATCGATTCAGCTTAAATGAGTGGCTATTGTGTGAACTTGTTGTGAGGTTGAGAAAGGTGGAAGGAGAGCCACAAGCCTGCATGTGCCGAGCCGTGCTGAGTCGCGACATGCATGAGCTCAGGCATGGCTAGCCATGACATGACATGATGTGCAGTGCCAGGGAAGGTTTTGTAGCTCCAAACTATGACTGACCTGTTTTGGACAAGGATAGACTCTACCTTTGGCTGGGTCCGGGCCTTGGACTCTTAGGTTTACATTTGGCATCCGTGAAAGCGAGAAGGGTGGGAGTAATGGGACGCCCCAGGCCTTGGTCTCCTAGGTCTACATGTGCCATCCGTGAAAGCAAGAAGGGTGGAGTAAGGGGGATGACAGACTGTGGTAAAAATGAGAAGGGTGGGAGTGAGGGACAACAGACCGATGGACGAAAGAAGAGGGGTGAAGTGAGGGACGGCAGATCGAGTGGCGGACCAAATAAGGGGTGGGAGTGAGAGACAATGGACCAAAGAAATTACTGTACTTTAATATTAGGTAATAGGTACTTTAATATTAGGTAATAGATATATTAGGTAATAGATATAGATTAGAAGCATGTGCATTTGTTTGTGTTCTTCTGGGAGGGAGCTCTGTAAAGGTAGCATTTGTTAACTCATGTCTCCTTAATCGTTGTGCTGACTTGGGCCTTGTTTAGTTCCAAAAAATTTTGCAAAATTTTTTAGATTCCCCGTCACATCGAATCTTTAGACGTATGCATGGAGTATTAAATATAGATGAAAATAAAATCTAATTGCACAGTTTGGTCGAAATTGAGGAGACGAATCTTTTGAGCCTAATTAGTCTATGATTGGACAATATTTGTCAAATACAAACGAAAATGCTACAGTGTCGATTTCCCAAAAAATTTTGGACTAAACAAGGCCTTGGATGAATGTATGCAGATTCTGGACACGAATCCCCAACTATACTTTCATCTCCAGCAACAGAAACTAATAGAGTTGATTCGCGCGGGAAAAATAAATGAAGCTTTGGAGTTCGCTCAAGAAGAACTTGCACCGAGAGGCGAAGAAAATGTATTTATTTTTCTAGATTTACCTTTATACTTCATTTTGGTTTCAGGATTCAAATGTAATTTATTCCACACGCAACTGAACAGCTTTAAAGACACGTTGTGTGGCTTCTGCTTTTTCCCCCAATTTTGCAGCAAACATTTCTCGAGGAGATAGAAAAAACTGTAGCACTACTGGTTTTTGAAGATGTAAAAAATTGCCCTTACGGGGAACTTTTGGATGTTTCTCAACGTTTGAAGACTGCAAGCGAAGTTAATGCTGCTATTCTTACAAGCCAAAGTCATGAGAAAGGTTAGTAACATCTATTGTTTAGTTCAAGATTTAAATTTAGCAGAATTTACATCAAATCCTTTCCATGTGTAAATGTTTATTCATTGTGTAGTTTGCTATTTAAATTAGTCAAAGTTATATTTGGATAAAGGAAGGTGAGGCTGGTATCAATATATCTTAATAATTGAGAAGAAAGGAGGTGGAAAAACTGAAACCTGGTCATATCTATTCTCATTTTATACCCCTTGAAACATTTGGCATTGAATTTATCAAATTAGTAGTATTTAACAAGTTCAAGGTTCTGAAAACTGAAAAATACTCACTCTGGTCCTAAATGTGGGTAATTTTAGATTTGTCCTGTATCATATGCATGATGTATTAAATGAAATTAATTGATGTTGTAGATCTTATTAGTGCATTTTTTCCTATAAATTTGATCAGATTTAGAGAAGTTTGACTTAGGGCAAAGCTAAAACAAAGTACATTTCAGAGTGAAGGGAGTAGATTATAGCCGACTATATTAGTTGCTGTGATTCTGTCACTGCCTCACTGGAGAAGAAAGGAATAAGGAATTTTAATTATCTCATTTGTCGTATAACATATAAGGCTCCGCAATATTGTGGATCCGAATCCTGTGCAGTGGTGGTATGACTTCAACTTGACAGTCAGCGACTGACCAACAGGTTCAGATAGTTAAAAATGTAGGGCCTTTTCTTTTGTCTCTTGTGCTTATTATAAGTGTTAATTAAATCGATATGTACTGGAATGTTTTAAAGAATTTCTGATATGTGTGTACAATTTCCAACACAAACATTTAAATTTAGTTTTTAGGGCCTAAGTCATTCAGTTTACACTATAATTCAGTATTGTGTGATGTAGTTATGTTTTGTCTTATTTGTTTGGAACACAAACTGCTACATCCCTTGTTCGGATATGTTGCGACTTGTCGGTTTTACTAAAGTTCCTCTGTATATTCTTTTCCCACAATGGCAGATCCGAAGCTTCCAAGCTTGTTGAAGATGTTGAAATGGACACAAAATCAACTGGACGAAAAGGCGGCATATCCACGAATCAACGACTTCACCACTGCTGCACTGGAAGATCCATCGATATGAATCTGCTGCCAAGGTGATGATAATTGAGGGTAGGCACCGAGCCCGCCTGGTGCCTGCATGTGGTTTGCTCTGGATCTGTCAATAGATCATCAGCTGCAGCGATTGAGTTCACCCCTTTCACCAGTGTTTAGGCTCAATGCAAGCAGTTGATCTGAAAACTTCACCTGTGTTCTACCTGTACATGATGTAGAAGACATGTTTGAACCCATTTTCAGTCAGTGCAAATATTGGATTTGATTTTTCATGGACATATTCCCTTCAAACCTGTGGTACTTGCAACACGCAAATTGTTTCATTCATGGTTTGGGCATCGAATTCACGCTCCTGCTGTCAGTTTGATGCAACTGTGCAAAGCAGCTCATTTTTTTTTCCAATGTCAGAATCAATTGGAAGAGTTGAATTAGAGAATCTCTAATAGTTCCTAAAAACACAATCAGTAAACCAACGAGTTTTTTAAGAGGCTAAGTACATTTGTTTGGTTCCACTGACCGTTTTCAAAATCTCAGCTCTAAAATATATAAGGCAATTTCGTATCAGAAATCTTGGACTATTTTTAAATTATCCTAGTTACTTTTATGTTTTTTTTTCTATCTTGTACATTTGTACTTTTATACTTTCTTTCTCTTTTGTACGTGCTATCTTCCACCCCCGTACATTTCCACTGGGTTGATTTTCTTAAGTTCGAAAGTTTGTAAACTCAAGATTGAGAGAATTTTGAAAACTCTCAAGATTGAGAGTGGGTTTTGAGAACAATTGAGAATTTGAGATGCTCTCAGCGGCTACGGATCTTAGAAGCCATTGTTTAGCCGTAACAGTATGTTCCTTTTCCTCGCCGGCGGTAATGAGTCGCATTCACGGATCACCATTGCCGCTTCCCGCGTATCAGTATTCGCTCAGCTCGTTTAGTTTCATCACTTTGACCACGGCGGTCGGCGGCCATGCATGCCGTCGCGAGCCGCTATCCGCATGAAGCCCCCTTCTTTCTCGGTGTCCGTAACCACGGCATCCCAGCTCCACGACGCCATCGACCGCCTCCTCCCGCTCCTCCGCGCCGACGCCTCCCACGCCTCAGCCGCTCGCGCGATCGCCGCGGCCGTCGCCTCATTCCGGCCGCCCTCCACGCTCCTTTCCAACCGCATCCTCCACCTCCTCTCCTCCCACCCGGCCACTCTCCCGGACGCGCTCGCCCTCCTCTCCTCCCTCCCAAGCACCGATGTATGCTCCTACAACACCCTCGTCGCGGCGCTCGGCCGCTCCCCGCGCGGCCTCGCCTCCGCGCGCGCGCTGTTCGACCGAATGCCCCGGAGGGACCACTTCTCCTGGTCCGCCATCGTCTCCGCGCACGCGCGCCACGGCCAGCCCCGCGCCGCGCTCGCGATCTACCGCCGGATGCTGCGGGAGCCGGGGAGCGCCGGCGTGGACAACGAGTTCACCGCGTCCAGCGCGCTCGCCGCGGCCACGGCCGCCCGGTGCGCGCGCGCGGGGAGGGAGCTGCACTGCCACGTGGTCAGGAGAGGGATCGACGCGGATGCCGTCGTCTGGAGCGCGCTCGCAGACATGTACGCCAAGTGCGGGCGCGTGGACGACGCGAGGAGCGTGTTCGATAGGATGCCCGTTCGGGACGTCGTCTCTTGGACGGCCATGGTGGAGAGGTATTTTGACGCCAGGCGCGATGGCGAAGGCTTCAGGCTGTTCGTGCGCATGCTGAGGAGTGGCATTCAACCGAATGAGTTCACGTACGCAGGGGTTCTGCGTGCCTGCGCAGAATTCACCTCGGAGAAACTCGGGAAGCAGGTGCATGGTCGAATGACAAAGAGCAGGGCAGGGGATTCATGCTTTGCAGAGAGTGCGCTTGTGCACATGTACTCCAAGTACGGCGACATGGGAACTGCAGTGCGTGTCTTTAGGGGGATGCCAAAGCTGGACTTGGTGTCATGGACGGCCATGATCTCTGGCTATGCGCAGAATGGGCAGCCAGATGAGGCTTTGCGTTATTTCGACATGCTATTGAGGTCAGGATGCAGGCCTGATCATGTCACCTTTGTTGGTGTTCTATCTGCATGTGCTCATGCCGGCCTGGTTGATAAAGGTCTGAGTATCTTCCATTCGATAAAGGATGAATATGGTATTGAGCACACTGCTGATCATTATGCTTGTGTGATTGATCTCCTCAGCCGGTCAGGCCTGTTTGAGCGAGCAGAAGAGATGATCAACACAATGTCTGTAAAGCCTAACAAGTTCCTTTGGGCGTCCTTGCTTGGTGGCTGCCGGATCCATAAGAATGTCCGTCTCGCAAGGTGGGCAGCGGAAGCATTATTTGAAATTGAGCCTGAAAATCCAGCAACATATGTTACTCTAGCCAATATTTATGCATCGGTTGGTTTGTTTGATGAAGTTGAGAATACGAGACGGATCATGGAGTTAAAGGGCATAACTAAAATGCCAGCCTCAAGTTGGATTGAAGTTGGGACAAGAATGCATGTGTTTCTGGTTGGGGATAAGTTGCATCCTCAAGCTGAACAAGTATATGCGCTTCTGAAGAAGCTGTATGTAAAGATGAGGGAAGAAGGGTATGTGGCAGACACTGGATTTGTTCTCCATGACGTAGAAGATGAGCAGAAGCAGCAGGACATTGGTTATCATAGTGAGCGGCTTGCTGTTGCTTTTGGAATCATTGCCACTCCGAAGGGGGCTCCTATCAAGGTTTTCAAGAATCTGCGCATTTGTGGGGACTGTCATACCACTATTAAGTTAATATCAAAGATTGTGCAGAGAGAGATCATTGTCAGGGACTCTAATAGGTTCCATCACTTCAAGAACGGGAGTTGTTCTTGCAGGGACTATTGGTGATCTGTACTGCATATACAAGGAAATGGACAAATGGTTTCAAGTTTTAACTTTTGACTTTTTGATACTGGAAATGACTAAGGTCAATGTTTGGCAGTACTGATATGGTGGCTTGTTTGGCATGTTAGCTCTTTTGCAGTACAACTAGGCAAACTGCAACAAAATGGCACTTGAATCATTCCTTCTGCAAATTCTGTGATCTTCTGTCTCGAGAGATCTGCCTTGGAATGCTAAATACTCATTTTGCTTGCTCCTTTGCAGAGCATGCACATGCTGCAGCTGTTGCTTTTGGTAAAAGCGAAAGAAGGAAGGTGAGGAACTCAACCTTGATGAATATCTGTTACGCAAACCTACATGGATGTAGGCTTTATAAACCTTGCACATCCCATCTGTAGAATGTCAGTCAGATGAATCGCAGGACTTCAGAAGTCTGTACAATGCAATGTATTTGATAAGTATGGCACCTGGAATCACATTACAAGAGTTCACATAAATATAATCAAGAGGCTTTCTTATATCTGTATCTCACAGCACAGCCCATGTAAACTATCAAATTCACAAAGCTTATCCCAGCAATTAACCAAAAGAACCGGTCGAGATGGCCTTCATTCAGATTGTCAGGGATCCATCCAGGATCTCCTCCCTGAGTTGTAATGCACGACACCAACGTCAGTATGATGGAGCTTATATAGCTTCCCAGTGAGACTGTAATAAGTGCAAATGCACTACATAAACTCCTCATGGCATCTGGGGCCTCATCGTAAAAGAACTCGACTTGACCTATACAAGTAAACACCTCAGCAGCACCCACCAAGAAATATTGTGGTATTTGCCAAAGAATGCTCATTGGAACAGCAGCCTTCTCATGAATAAGACCTTCAGACCTGGCAATCTCTAAACGCTTCAACTCAACAAGAGCTGCAGATACCATCGCAAGAATTGACAGGGCTAATCCAATTCCCATCCGCTGGAGCTCAGAAAAACCCTTCTCCCTTCCAGTGAATTTTCTAGCTACTGGCACCAGAATGCGGTCATAAAGTGGAACCCATATGATGACGCTGATTACATCAAAAGTTGAGAGAGATGCAGGAGGAATATTGAAAGATCCAATGCGCTTGTCAAGAACCATGCCCTGCTCTATGAACATGGAAGAGTTTTGGGCGTAAACAGCACTGAATATGATAGTAGTAGCCCAAACGGGAAACATTCTTATTAGAATCTTCAATTCTTCCACCTGGGTAACTGTGCAAAGCTTCCATGGGTCTGTAAAGGATTCGCTCTTCAGGTCAGCAGATGAGATAACGGCAGCTCTATCAAGGAACCTACACAAAAGAGAGGTCGATAAAATGTTATCATAGTCACACAACAAAAGACAAGTCTGCAAATCAAGCTGCTTACAGGCGTAACGTATTTGGAAAAACAATTATGTAAGTAGCATGTATCTGGTCCTGTTCTGAGCCTTAAGTTATGTTACCAATCATTGCATTTACAAGCAATCACTTAACAAGATCACAAGTACACAGTAACAGGTGTCATGATGCATTTGCTTCCTCTAGGGAGTGTCATGTTGATTTGGATTACTATAGACTACTGAGTATTGGCAATTAAGTGTCAGTCACTATTCCTATTGTATTGGATGTCTAGTAGAACTACAACATACTCTATATTCTTTGTCACAAACTCACAAAGAAGTGTTATTTACAGCCCCCCCAAAGCAACTTTTAAAACTAATTTCTGCCGTATAAAACAACTTTTTGAGATAAATAAACTTGTACCATTATTTCATACTCAACATATGAAATATAATGCAGTCAAAGTATGGATAATTCAATTGGATGGGAGGAAGTATCATGGTTGTCTGATCCTATCAATATTTCCTATTTACTTTTCATTGCATTTATGTACTTATTTTCCAGTATCCTAAAGTTGAGACAATAAAAAGTTTATAGTGAAGTTCAATGTTTTTATGGCGTATAATAAGTACTGTCATTTCCAAAAGATTCCATAAATGTTGTGCCACATGATACTGAAACTAAAGTAATTAGTGACTCCATCACAGAGAATGAGAATTACTCGAGCTCATTTGTGTGCTCCAGCTTCCGGCTTCCCTCAATTGCTGAAGTTTGGCCATCAACTTCATAGAGGAGAGATGTATCATGTGGCACTTCAATGTGCCACTTACGAAATGCTGCTATAACTACCTGGCACACTCTTGTGAGTGGACTCCCACCAGGTTTTTGGAATCTGTACTTATTTGAAGCTGTGAGGAAGAATGAAATAGCTAATGCCATGAATATAGTAGGAATTGCAAATCCTATTCCCCAACCAGTGTTATCTTGTATCCACACTATGATAGTGCCTGATATGAATGCACCAATATTTATACAGAAGTAGAACCAATTGAAGAAGGAGCCCTTCTTAGCTCTCTCTGCTGGGTCAGTGTCATCAAATTGATCAGCTCCAAAGGAGGAGACACAAGGTTTGATACCTCCTGTCCCTAGGGCTATCATATAGAGACCAACAAAAAATACGCCATACTGAAGTAAGCTTGCTTCTGGACAAACTGTTCTTAAACATGAAGGTGGCTGCAATGCTGGGACTGATGCTGACAGCGTCAAAATAGCCAGGCCCTTCAGTAAAGAAAAAAGAGATCACATACTTGATTTAAATAATGTTTCAGGAAAGGGTAGACTTTTTTTTCACATGATAAAAATATATAAGAAAATTAAAATATTCAAGTTAATCTGAATCTGACACTAATGATGCAATCCAATATCCTTCATGATCATTTTTAATGTTCAATGGGCTTGCGTTAAAACAATTGCTCAATGGGCTCCACAATATAAGAATAAAGGCTATCCATAAAATATTAAGTAGCATATGCCACAAAGATTTTATTTTGTTTTCTACAATATTGTACTAAAATATGGTTATTACTTGGGTGGCAATATCTTTGTACTTACAATAAAGTAAACTGATGAGAAAACAGCAATTGTCCAGTATTTCCCCCAATGAGAATCTGCTAAGATGGCTCCAACAAGGGGAGTAAGATAGCATGTCCCTTGCCAAGTGGTAACATGTCTTGCAGCCTCAAGGTTGCCTAGATGAAGCTTCACTTTCAAATAAGTAACTAGGTTTTTTGCAATTCCGTAGTAGGCCAGCCTTTCACAACACTCATTCCCTGTCAAAAGACTAGCAATGCTGAAACTTCACAAAACTTGATTCTGGATTTATAAGTGCAGGAATGCTTCAATTTACCATATGATCTGTAATATGGGTTAGTCTTGAAACGTGTTGTGCTATATGAATCTGACTGTTCTGGCTAATGCTGAATATATGATTTTCCTGAGGATATAAAATTTCATGTACAATGCAGATGTTTGGAGAGAGATGATTTACAGAAAAAAAAAATCAAGGATTTTCTTTTGGTTATCCTGCAGCATGGTACTTGCCAAGTGCCTATGGAGAATCTTAGGTATGTGAAACTATATAAGCACTTGTAAGAATAGGTGAGCATGTTGGAAAATTGACCTCATAAGCAAAACAGAATCACAAATTACACATTAACAATGGACAGTTGAGATTATTAATGTGATCATATATCAAACAGAAGAATAGTGTTGGTAACAGAATATGGGCATGCCAAATTATGCTGCAAAGTTTTCTGGTATATGCATCTGCCAAAAAAATACCTAGGATGAAAAAACATGCTTTCCAATTGCCTGTAGTGCCCTTTAATGCAGGACACCCTTTGACATCAACAGATCCATCACCTGTGTAAAGGCCAGCATCCTGCTAAAAGATAACACTAGCACTTAGGCTTAAACCACCTAAATGGATTACATACACTGATCTTCCATAACGCTTTAGCAGTGCTACTTTTTTTTTATCCTCCAAAAAAGAAAGAAGAAGAAAAAAAGGAAAGGCACTTTAATTGCTTCACATCAATCTTCCCAACATGGACAAACAGGTTAAGAATTAGTAACTGTAGGCGTTCAACAAATCCCTTCACATTTATTTGGCTAATCCAATTTTCCACTCCACTTGCCTGAACTCCGAATTTAGGAGATAGCATGAAATACATTACCATACAAAACATGGCATCACATTTTTTCTCGAACAGAAAACATGGCATCAATTCATACACAGAAACTGAAGAACTCTGAACTGCCTTACAAGCTTTGACTTGGACTCGAGGGCTGGATTCCTCAAGCAGGAATTTTCGTTAAACAAAGAAAGAAACAAAATAGCTGGCCCGGAAAGGAACACTCTGAATCTCACAGACTGGTTACGATAAACTGCGGGATGGAATTTGAACCACAGAGAGATGGTAAGCTGGGACTTCACCTGTGGAAGTGGAAGGAGGAGCGGTTCGTGGTCCCTACCTCCACCCTCTTCTTGCAACAGCAGCCCTGGTGCCTCATCCATGGAGACAGAGGGCCTCCCGCAACCCCAAGTCCGGTCGACGGTCCACGGGAACAGCCGGAGCGGATCAAGAAGCTCCGCACTCGTCTGAGAGGGCGTTTTTCATTCACGTCACGAAAGAGAAAAATAATTGGGTAGGAGGGTCTTAGACGGAGTGGACCGCGGCAGACAGACAATTCTACAGCTTGGTGCCAATTTTTTTTCAAGATTTACCATTAATCTAATCTTTGGACCATATGTAGAGCATTGAATATAAATAAAAAAAATAAAGTTTAGCTTTAATTTACAAGAAGAATCTTTTAAGCCTAATTAATTTATGCTTGATAATAATTGCTAAATACAAATTAAAGTGCTATATATATTTGGAGACTTTTTTTTTGCCAGAGCAGTATTCCTATACCCATGTGCCGACTCAATTTGCTTAGGTCTACTAAGGAACAGTATATTGGTATAACATTTTAGACTTTGATTTGATAAATTAGTGATATATATAATTATGTCTGTATGATATATTACATATAATTTAGCCATAGAGCTGGCTTGGGAGGCTAACAGTTAGCTGCTAATTTTTAGCCAGATGGGATCTAGGTAGAACTAATCGTTAGTCCATATCAAAGTAACAATTACTTCATTAGTCGAAGAAAACAAACTATTGGGAGCTAGAAATGGTCTTGGTAGAGATAAGACGCCTTCTGTCCTCCGTCTCTCTCATCTCAGACATTGCCTAGCATGGAGGATGTGGCACACGCCTCGTCATTGATCTGTACAATGTTTGGAGAACGAATGGAGGTGGCAGAGGACGAAGGTCTGGCCCCTGTCGTCGATCCGCGACGATATCGACCTATGTGGTGGCCCTACAAAAACTGTTATCGATTTGCATCCTCCGCTCTTGCCTCTACGTTGAACTCCCTGCGCTGCTACACACCTTCTTCCTCATCGGCAGCAGATTGGAGGTTGTGGACGAGGCTTGCTAGGGTTGTGGACAAAGCTAGATCCTGGTGTCGCCTCACCAGCGGATCTGACGAGCTCGTTTGCTCGCTAGATCTCACCTCGGCCCTCTCCATTATAAGTTGTTTTTGGCTTTTCTAAATACATTAATTATATAATTAGTGTATATCTATATACATGACAAAAATCCTTTATCTTAAAAAAAGTTTGTAAGACTAAATGAAAATAGAAACAAGTTTATCACATAAATATATAAAAAGTGAAACAAAGAATGATGGATTGTAAACCTGGACAAACCAAATTTTAGGCAAACATAGAACTAACAACTTTTCTCCCCTTGCTTCTTTGCTTCTTAAATGGAAAAGCAGAGTCCTGTCATTTGCTTAAGAAAAATATAAAAACTAGCAAGGGGGTACCTCAGGAACTAGCTCTTGAATCTCTGTATCCATGGCAGCTCAAATCTCAGTCTAGACTCAAGTCCAGACTCAAAGTGTGACATACAACCGATTAGAAAGGTTCGCACCTCAAGTAGGAGGTTGTGGACTCTCCTTTCGTGTATTACCCGGACTGCATCTTGTAGGGTGTACATCTGTCATGATCATGAGAGACTCTTAGAGATATAGTCCAGCGACAACCTATAGATGTGCTATACAAGTATATCTTTAAGTTAGACCTGTCTCTAATTATCTCTAATTATATCTTCAATAGCCTCCTTCTACATATTTATTCGCCAAAGAGGTATTCCCTCCATGCTAAATTATAAGATATTTTAGCTTTTTAGATATATTGTTTTTACTATGTATCTAGAGATAGCGTATATCTAAGTATATAAACAAAGCTATGTCAAAAAAAGTTAAAATATCTTATAATTTGGAATGGAGGAAGTAGTGCAGCTGAAGAATAAATGAAAAGCAGTTTCTTCCACATTATTAGTGTAGAACACATAATTGTAGTTGTTCCCGTTCAACCTATGCATATGGAATCCAAAGTCTAGACAAAAGGTGCAAGAGATTTTATGTTTTTGTATGGAAAGTTGTAGAACTTAGAGGAAAAAATGTACTGTTTCCTAGATGTACTTCCAAGAGTCTTTTCAATCATGATGAACTTGAATTGCTTGAATTGTTTGATATAACAAAGTTGATCAAGAACTTTACAACTCAAGAAAAAATAACATGCTTGCAAAAGTTATGATTATTGAAGAACATGGATTTGATTGTGTGCCTATTTCTGATAAAGCAAAGCTTGACATGAGGATGGAAAATATAGGTTCAAGGGTTAAGTAAGGATTTAGCCTCAAGAAATTAAGTGAAGGTAAAGGGTAAGCGATGGCTTGGAACTAAGGATGAAGAAACAAGTGCTTTGGTTAACACCAATGAATTAATCATTGTTTACGGAGTTATGCACTGTCAAGTATCAAATAGTTGTTGGATCATAAGTTGAAGTGACTTGAAACTATAAATTAAGATGTGTTGAAATAGTTCGTGTCACAAGCTCAAGGTGGATTTGCTCAAAGGATTGAGACAAGAGTGGTTAAAAACATGTATGAAGATATATTCATAAGAAATGTCATATGAATACATTGAAAACTTGTGTGGTTAAATAGACATATCCTTTAATCTTGAGTATTTGTATGTCATACTATTAAGAAGGATGCAATTTCAATTGATCAACAAGTCTAAAGTAGTGCTGAAACTAACCAAACAAGCTCTGAGAAAACCGCCAGGTTGAGGTCACAACACTTTAAAATGGTCCAGGTCTAATTAAATTCAACACATAATAGCGCTAGTAAACGCTCTTGCGCCTGTACCGCCCCGCGCAGCACACGAAAACCGCCAGGTTGAGCGCGCTGAGCGCCGCGAGGAGCCAAAAGAAGCGATCGAGGTGGCCGTCGTTGAGGTCATCGGGTATCCACCCGGGCTCGCCGCCCCTCGTCGTGAGCCAGGCCACCGCGGTCACCACGAGCGAGCTCAGGTAGCTCCCGAGCGCCACGGTCAGCAGTCCCAGTGCCGAGCACAGGCTCCGCATCGACGCCGGAGCCTCGTTGTAGAAGAACTCCGTCTGCCCGACGCACGCGAACACGACGCTGGCGCCGACCAGGAAGTACTGGGGCACCTGCCACAGGATGCTCATGGGCACCTCGCCCTCGCCGTGCGCGGCCGCCAGCGCCAGGCGCCGCGTCTCGACCAGCGCCGCGGCGGTCATCACCAGGACGGACAGGACCAGGCCAGTGCCGAAGCGCTGCAGCTCCGAGAGGCCCCTTTCCCTGCCGGTGAGTCGCCTAGCCGCCGGCACGATGACCTTGTCGTAGATGGGCACCCAGAAAATGACACTGACTGCGTCGAACGACGCCAGGGACGCCGGCGGGATGGCGAACGCGCCGACCTGCTTGTCCATCGTCCTGCCTTGCTCCAGGAACGTCGAGGAGAACTGCGCGAGGACGGCGAAGTATACGATCCCGGTGGCCCAGATGGGAAGCATTCCGATGATCACCTTCAGTTCTTGGACCTGGGTGACGGTGCAGAGCCTCCATGGATCATTCAGCTCCTCGGCTGATGTGATCACCGCAGCCTTGTCAAGGAATCTGCTCAAAACAAACAAACTTGCTAGTTACATCTAAGGACTGGACCTGAAAATGAAAAGAGCGTTCACAAATCACAGCAGGTTCAGGCAAGGACCTTAGCACTGGTGTATGCTGCAGTTTATCGCCATCCGCCATTGATGCCTTCTCTTGTAGTAACTCGTGGAGGAGAGAGTCGTCATTCGGCAATCCAACATCCCATTTCCGGACAGCTGCAACAATGACTTGGAAAACTCTCACGATTGGACTCCCCATGGGTTTCTGGACCGTGTATGAACTTGAACCCAACACGAAGCTCGTGATGGCCAACGCGATAAACAGGGTCGGGATCCAGAGGCCAACTACCCACCCGAAATGATCTTGCGCCCACACAACGACGGTGCCCGAGACGAAGCTGCCGATGTAGATGGCGAAGAAGAACCAGTTAAAGAAGGAATCCTTCTTCAGCCTCTCGGCTGGGTTGCTGTCATCGAATTGGTCAGCTCCAAACGATGAAACACAGGGCTTTATCCCACCAGCTCCGATGGCCATCAGGTATAGGCCGAGGAAGAACACAAATGACTTCGATGAACCATCCTGCAGGCAATCAGGTCCAGCACAAGTCGGGAATGATGCTGAAATGGACATTGCAGCCATCCCCTTGTGTTGAACAAGAACAGTAACCTGGTCAGTGGAAATTAAGTAGGTGCGCCCAACAGCATTATGGAAAGATTGGTTCATGGCAAGATGTAAATTCGTCTCCAGAAATGGTATAATAGAGTTTTTCCTATCCTTTTTTAAATAAATTACTTTTTATTTTTATAAAGTTTGTATTTTGTGTGCTTACAACTAGGTAAACTGTGAAGAAAGCCACTGTGGTCAGGTATCTGCCCAAATAGGAATCTGCTATGATAGCTCCAACCAGTGGTGCGATATAGCAAGTCCCCTGCCAATTTGTATAGTTTCTTGCTGCGGTAACATTATTTTCATGTAGCACTGTCTTGAGAAATGTAACCAGGTTGAACTGGATCCCGTAGTATGCTAGCTCCTCAAAGCATTCAGTCACTGCAGTAAAGGAGTAACAAGTGGGAACTGTCAAGCAAATTGCATAAGAGTAGTAGTATCAGAGAGCTTATACGGCTTTAATCAGTGAATTGAAACTGACTAGGAAAAATTCTTCATGTCATTGCAAATCCTCTGGCCCAGATTTGCCATCGCCTGTGTCTATGACATTTGGATCCAGATCATGGCATGTCTAGGATTGAGGGTTCTTTTTTTCCCAGTGGCAAAAAATGAATAAGTCCTACCCTTAGCATTTTGCATGCCCTTTCGTTTAAACATTTTTGTGAGATCTGTATGAAATTTGTTTTCTTAAGCTTACCTAAGATATAAATGCATGCTCTCCATCCGTCGGTGGTATGGTGCTCGACTCCCTTGATTTCAACAATCTTTTCGCTTGTTCCTTCTATTAAATTCTGTGGTGACACCAAAAAAAAACAAATTATATATAGTTGTTGCAAATTAAATGCAGGATAGTTCAACAAAAGATTCTGGAATCAGAGCCAGAGAATATGGATGCAAGCAGGAGTTAGTTGCACATAAACTTCTTCCTCATCATTATTCTTTCATATATAAGATAGAGTTGTAAGAAAGTTAAGGCATGACTCGATGTCAGCAATATATGAACAAAAAAGATGATGCAAGCAGGAGTTAGTTGCACGTAAACTTCTTCCTCGTCATTATCCTTTCATATACAAAATAGGGTTCTAAGAAAGTTCAGGTATGACTCAATCCCATCAATATGAAAAAAAAAATGAAAAATGAAAAAAAAACATAATGTAAAGATTAGACCTTTGAGAAAACAAATGTAAATTAGATATAGAAAATAAGTTTGGAACTTTTTGAGGCGGCTGTTCCTTCTTTCTCGAGGGTATGGAAAAGGAACACACGATGGGAAAATTATTAATAAAGATTACTCAGCTAAGTGATGTAAGGACACAACAAATCAAGCTGTAGAAAGCATGAGAGTGGAAGATGGACTATACATATCGACCTCAAGAAGTGGTTCTTCAGACAGCAGTTTCCCCCTCTGAGATTCCATAGTAACTCAAGCTGTTTCACTTGGTCTACTAGGAGAAGCGAAGGGCACTGTAGCGAAGGGCACTGTATGATTGAGGGCACGGAGAGGCTGGACGCAAAACCGAAAGAACGATGCCTCAATTTATATATGGAGCTTGCAGCAGCAGATCCCATATCAAAAAGTAAAGGACAGGCACGTAAGGATAAAGAAATGACCTGGCGTACGTTAAATCAGTCCTCCTTTGATCCTTTCCTTCTCTGAATCAACTGGCTTAGGGGTAAATTACAAGTCAATGATAATCCCAATTAATTTAACATAAGATAAGTTGAATCGTTTGGCTAATACTTTTGGTTGTGTTAAGGGCACCCTGCCATTTTTTCGTGATCAGACATTTAGTCTGTTTTTCATTAAAAAGAAATAGATGTTAAACTGTTACAACAATAGACATCTCGGTAATCCTAAGATTACCAAGACCCCCAAGCACCCGATACAAGAAAACACGCAAGAGGGGCGAAAAGGAGAGGACCCTTCGCCACAGATCTAATGGATTGGACCAGGAAAAAAAATCAACACAAAGATTGCCCACATAGAAGACAAAGCTGTGGTGGCAAAGCATCCACAAATAAGAGCAGAGATTACGGCAATGACAATGACAACAAAGCATCTATCGGAGAACAACGGTAGCGGTAAAGCATCCACTATAAATAACCAAGCAGTAACGGCACCAAAGCATTTGCCAAGAGAGTAATAGTGACCAGGTAGCCACTGTGAACAACCGAGCGACTGCAGCGGTAACAACAATAGTGACCAGGTAGCCGCTGTGAATCGAGCGACTGATGTGGCAACATCAACAGCGACAAGGTAGCCACTATGAACAACCGAGTGACTATAGTAGTAACATCAATATTAACCAAGTAGCCGTTGTGAACCGAGCAACTACAACGGCAACATCAACAGCGACCAGGTAACCGCTATGAACAACCGAGCGACTGCAGTGACAACATCAACTAAGGCAGGGCAAACCGATGCAAAGAGTAGAATAAAACACAAGCAGGCACATCAAGGAGTGTCTCTGGCAAACAGTGCGGGGGGGAGCAAGCGGAGTGCATCAATGAAGCCTTCAAAAATAGGATGACATATGTGACACTAACTTCGTTGGGAGAAGCACCCGAAAGAGATTTTTGTCCCCAAACTTGCCCCAGCAACCCCCAATGACTAACTGAGCATTTGACGATGCCTCCAAGAAGGTGATGACGTTGGTGTGCCACCATCGTCAGCCCAAGGCAAGAAGCCTGACGAGGTTTTCACCCCAAGACTACTCACTGACCACGGCAGGCCAGATCCGTACCCTGGCCAACCGGTGGAACACCAGGGGAGGAGGCCGCCACTAGCCATAGAAGGGGGTAGAGCCGGCCCTGCGAGCGCAGTTCTGGCCCTGCTGGCTAGCCTACGTGCTAGAGATAGCAGTAGGGGAGGAGGCAGAAGGGCGACACTGTAGACCATCTGTGAGCTAGGAAGCCACTCAAGCACGCCGCCAACCGCATGCCAAGAGGCCATGCGAGCTGTTGCCACCACCCAGAGCGCCACCTCTCTAGGTCAAGCCCTGACCACGGGCTAGCCAAATCTAGCCGCTGGCTGTCACCGCCTCGATCGTGCCGCAACTACCATGGAGTGCCGCAAGCTAGCCAGATCTGCCAACTTGCGACCGTCGCCTAGGCCCCAGCCTCCGACCACCCACAGGGAGGCCACATGAGCCTTGCCACAAAACCGAGGAAGGGGATGGTAGCCCGGTCCTGAGGAGCCTAGATCTGACCCACCAACCGTTGAACTTGTTAGAGAAGGCTAAAGTAGAGGTAGGTGGGGGTGGGAAGGAGGGGATGGGGGAGAAGGGATGCGACAAGCACCTTTTTTGGCCTATCATAGGCTGGCACCACCGCACGTTGGAGGGTGGTAACGGCGGCCAGAGCGAAGGCGACGAGGTAGAGTCCTTAGGGCACCCTCGAGTCGCCCTTGGGGAGCGCTCGGGGGAAGGGGCTTAGGGTTGTGCAATCATGCTACAAGACATATGATAAAAGTGGAGGGATAGACTATTCGGCACCCTGCCATTCACCTATCTTGGTCTACCTTTGGGCCTAACCAAACCAAGAGCGGAGGAATATCTTCCTCTAGTGAACAAATGTGAAAGAAGATTGGTCAGTATTTCACATTTTTATCACAGGTTGGTAAGCTTGAGCTGACTAATGCAGTACTCATTGCTCTTCCAACTTTCTTGAGTTTCCTCACTTTACTTCCAGCAGTGATCAAACAGATTGACAAATACAAATACCACTGTCTTTGGAGGGTGCAAATAAAAAGCTCCTTGAGATTGGTCTATTTACCAAAAAAAGGAGGTCTAGGATTAATCAATCTAAAAAAACACAATGAAGCTCTAATGTTGAAGAACCTTTATAAGTTCTTTAACAAGAAAGATATCCCTGGGTTGCCTTAATATGATAAAAGACAACTCAAATGAAAAATTACATAGTAAGGGATCTTTCTAGTGGAGAGACAATCTTAAGTTGTTAGATTGCTTCAAACCATTTTCTTTAGAGGTACAAAATGGTCAAATCTGCATCTTCTGGCAAGATAACAGGCTATAACAGCCCTTAAAGGAAGAATACATAGAATTATACTCTTTTATCAATGCAAAGACAATTTCAGTCCATAACTTGTACGCACAAGAGCCCATCACAGAATTGCCTTATACTCAGCTCCAAGCAGCCCAATCTTTGCTACAACATTTCCCCTTGACAAACCGGAATAACACTTGAACCTCCAATTGGGGAACCTTCTCTACCTTAAGGGCTTACACTAGCTTGATTGGCCAAATACAAGTACATCAATCTTTTAAATGACTCTAGGATTGTTTCTGCCAATCTAAAAATAAATTTTTCTTCTGGCTTCTCCAAAAAGACTGGCTCAACACTAGAAACATTTTAAGAAGGGAGAACCTATAGTTAGAATCCTACAATTGTCTATTGTGTCTATTCACAACACATGTTTCTATTCTGCCTCTTTACTAAGGATTGCTGGAATATCTTAGAAATTGAAATTCAGGATGGATCAACTTTACCACAAATCTTACTGAAAATCAAAACACAGCCCCACCCGATGTTTTTCATGATGATGGCAATTCTACTGTGTTGGGCAATTTGGACAGTAATGAATGATTATATTTTCAACAATATACAGTCACAAATCAACTCAGGAAAGGAAACCTATAGAAAAGAGATGAGATTGTTGTCCTTGAGAGAAAAAGCTTGATATTCAAGCATTTTTGACTTATGGGTCCTAAATCTGTTGTACTCTTCCTTTTGTTCTTATTTTTTTCCTTTTCTTTTTGTCTCCTAAAGGCATGTACATTGCTACACGTTAGCGTTCTCATACTCTGTCTCATGTAGTACCACACAGAATTTTTTTCGTGATGTGGAGGAAAGAGAGAGGGAAGAGAGAAAGAGGTCGGTGTCTAGCTCTCGAGAAATGGATTTTATTCCCTTTTGTAGCGAGCTATGCTCACTATATCCTTTTTCATATAGGAGGGACAACTGTGTTCACCATCTAGCGAACCAAACGTTGTACATCTATATTTGGTCAGAATGGCCAACCTATATAGAGGAAATCAAACTATGATATCCTGAGGGCCACTTTAGTAGAGCTCTCATCAGCTGCCACTCCCACTCTTCAATGAGAATGACAAGTTTGGTGAGACTTCTCTGTCTGCTGGAGGAACTCGCTCCTACTCTCTTATCACCCATAGAGAAGGGCACCAATCGCGCGATGGCACAGGCCGTGTCGATAGCAAAGGAGGAGGAGGCAACTGTGGCAAGGCAGAACATGACAAAGGTAGAGGAAGGCTGAGTGGTAGCATGATAGAGGCAGGGATGATCGGCTGGGAGGCGAGGATGGGGAAGGCGAGGGAGCGGCACGGATCTATGGGCAGTGGTTTTTTAGGCCCTGTTTAGTTGCAAAAAATTACAAAATAAACACTGTAGCATTTTATTTGTGTTTTATAAATATTGTTGACTAACTAGGCTTAAAAGATTTTTCTTTCGCAAATTACAGCCAAACTGTATAATTATTTATTTTTTATCTATATTTAATTTTTTTATGCATGTGCTGTAAGATTTGATTCGATGAGAAATTTTGAAAATTTTTACAAAATTTTTAAGAAGTAGACAAGGCTAGCTCCTGATGAGTTGCAATGCAAGTTGGGCGGAGCGACGGGAGCGATTCCCACGTGGAGCAGTGCGCCTTTGACAGGGCTTCGCTGATTCCCACGGAGAGCGGAGCCAGGGGAGGGCTGCCAAAGGTGCCCTGCAGCTGACGAGCACTTCTCTGCTCGGTGCGCTAGACTACGGGACAGCCCACTTCCCCGACGCCGTCGGCACATGCGCCCCTGTCCACACCCACATGTGCCGCATGCTGCGACAATCGTTGGCGGCTTGGGGCTCCCACCGGCCACCGCTCCGGCGATGGCCTCCTCCACCGAGAGTCTCCAGCGCCACCCGCCCACCCGGGACACCTTGCATAGCCTGCCACTGCTGCAGGACGTCGGGTCCATGTCGCCAAGTGCAAGTGAATCAGGAATCAGGGCTGACGAACAGTGAACAAAATTGTATGTGAACACACTGATGAATAGTGCATGAGAGTATCAGACCGCGCATGAGGGTTAATCAGTGCGTAAACAGTATCAAACAGTAGTAGATAGCACAGTGAACACTAAACACTGCTGAACAGTGTGTGAGGCTATGAGCGTGCTCGAATTTATGTATAAGGGTTATCTAATCTTTTAAAAATATAATAATCTATTGGTGTTAGATTTAAATTTACTAGCAAAAAATATCCGTACATTGCAACAGGAGAAAAAAAGCTATCAAATCTATATCTATATCTATATCTATATCTATATCTATATCTATATCTATATCTTTATTACCTAATTATATATATCTATATCTATACCTAATAATAAAAAGGTAAATTTTTTTTGTTTATCTTTCTCTAACTACCGAACGATGAAAAGTTTCTTTATATAACTTGTGCTCATACGAGTTAGAATAACTTGTGTCTAAATCAATATGGAGTAGGTCCTAATATAAATAGATTCCTCACATCCTAAGTATTCTAAATAGAACTCTTAATAATCAGATAGAAAATGATAAGAATTACGTTCTTTATTTTGATCCACTTTATTTAGATAGATGTTAATCAGAGGCAAAAGAAAAAAAATCAAAAGTCCTAATCCGTAGTTTCTTCTTCTTCTTCTTCTTCTTCTCTAATAATAAAAAGGCTAAATTTCTGGTCGTTTTGGTTTTTGATCAAGCCCAACTATTCGCTTGTTTCAGTCTAAAATTGGTTTAAACTCGTGTTAGGCTTCCGAGTTAGATTCAGCCCATAACTTTCCTTTTTTACCCTAACCCAATTGGACAGGAGTCTTCGTGCCATAAACAGAAAATAAGCTAAAAATAATAGAAAACCAGATCCGAATGAGAGAAGCATCATTTAATTAATCTTTAGACCAGTGGACATATAAAGATACGGTGGATTGAAATTTTCACAATTATATATTAGGAAAAAAATTTATATGTGTACTCGAAATAAAGCACTAACAGATATATTCTTTTCTTAAAAAAGTTAGGTACTAGGTTTTTATTTTTTTAAAAAAATTAGTAATGAATTTTAGAGAATAAACTAGTAAAACCAGTTAGATGATCAAATTTGTCTGATATTGGCGTTTGATGTTTTAGAGTTGTATGGCCGGCTGAAAATAAATTTGGGAATTATTGGATGACCAAAAGGGCTTCTTCTGAAAAGGTGCAACAACATTTTTACTAACCTAGGCACAGTCGGTTCTTAACACCAAGAAACTTTTACGGAAGGAAAAAAAACCTTCTTTCTATTTTAAATTGTAGGTCGAAAGAAAAACACCACTGAATGGTTGACAGATTCGACTGATAAACTCAAGCGAACAAGTTTAATTTTTTCTATATATTTCGATATATTATGTTAACTCAGAATAATTTACAATTTAGAATAAACGGAATATCTAATAGTGCACCAGCTCAAAAGCAGTTGATACGTACACTCGTGCGGTTCCACCATTACGTCACATATCTGCATGACTTGTTAAACAAGTCCAAATCTGATCTCTGCTATACAGTAATACAGGCCACGGGTAGCAGATGCAGATCTAATTCTGACAAGGAAACTATAGTTATCAACAGGTCAGCGACTGAAATGATTGATAGCATAAATGTATCTCTTTTGTTTGTCACAAACAGATTATTAGGCCTTGTTTACTTCCACTCCAAAATCTAAATTTTTTTAAAATTCCCTGTCATATCGAATCTTTAGACGCATACATAGAGTATTAAATATAGACGAAAATAAAAATTAATTGCACAGTTTGGTCGGAATTTACGAGACGAATCTTTTGAACATAATTAGTCTATGGTTGGACAATAATTACCACAGACAAACGAAAGTGCTACACTACCGTGAAATTTTTCACTTCAAAAGCTAAACACGGCCTTAATATAGATGAACTTTAAATTAAACTGCAGAAGCTAGCTCTTGCACCTGTACAAATGTATTACTGTGCATGACAGTAAATGGATGTTTAAGACTGTTCTGTTTTGCGTTTTTCAGCTCTACTTTACGTTTTTTAGTCAAACAGTTTCAGCTCTATGTATTCTGTTTGAGAAAAAAAATGTGGAGTTATAGAGCACCTAAAGAGGTGCTCTACAACTCTAGGTTTTCGTAAAGCTGCTCTACAGTAAGGTCTTGTTTAGTTCACCCGAAAACCAAAAAGTTTTCAAAATTCTCCGTCACATCCAATCTTGCGGCACATGTACGAAGTATTAAATATAGACGAAAACAAAAACTAATTATACAGTTTGTCTGTAAATCGCGAGACGAATCTTGTGACTCTAGTTAGTCTATGATCGGACAATATTTACCATAAACAAACGAAAGTGCTACGGTAGCGAAATCCGAAAAAATTTCGCATCTAAACATGGTCTAATTTTTATGAGCAGTCTTCAACATCTCTAAAGAAGAAAATTCGGAGAGCTGAGGCGTGCTACCATACCATCATGAAAAACCAGTCAGGATGTTCATTCCTCTTCGGCAACTGTCACATAGTGGCATGTGCTGCCTCGTAGCTCCACTAGACCACTAGAGAACTGGTCATCAACTCATCATTTCTGCTGCGAGCATCTTGCTGTGTGAGGATCTCTAGGGCATTATTTGATTTGTGGACGAGCCCAGCCTCATTCGCATCTACGTCAGGCTCCTGGTAGCCATGACACGGAACTGTGTTTGGTTGCCTGTTTACACAGAGTTAGGCTGTGGCCTTATTTAGTTCGCAAAAATTTTGGTTTTTGGCTACTGTAGCACTTTCGTTTTTATTTGCCAAACATTGTCCAATCACGGAGTAACTAAGCTCAAAAAATTTATCTCACAAATTATAAATAAATTGTGCAATTGGTTTTTATTTTTTACTATATTTAATGCTCCATGCATGCGACCAAAGATTCGATGTGATGAGAAATCTTAAAAAATTTTGCGAACTAAACAAGGCCTATATGTTGACACCGTTTTTGGGTATTAGCCCTTTGTGTTTGCAGATCAGCTTTTGCACCAACACTATATATCCTAAAAAACTGTTGGTTTGCTTAAAAAAAAAACAGGTTACCTGAAGCATACATAAACAATCATCATCATAATGACACGATGTTTATTATATACAAATATTACCTTATACTTTTAATTTATCTTATTACTCCTTAATATTAATTGAAATATATTAATATCATTATATATGCTAATAATGTATTAATAATATCATGATATATAATTTTATGTGCTAAAATATATCAATAATATCACGTCTTGCAAAAAAAGTATTAATGATGTCATTAGATGGCAGCCTGACCTAGGAGAAACGGCCACAATCCTCGTGTCCCCAGAGCCAAGTTGGGGGACGTTTTTTGCACATGATGAGCCAAGCTCAGGTGCTAGAGCAGCAAACCAAAACACACACACACACAAACACACACACACACACATATATATATATATAGAAGTCACATCTCATGCACCTAGCCCGGAAAAATTCAAACAACTAAGGCCTTGTTTAGTTCAAAAAATTTTAGAAAATTGACACTGTAGCACTTTCGTTTGTATTTGACAAATATTGTCTAATCATAGATTAACTAGGCTCAAAAGATTCGTCTCGTCAATTTCGACCAAACTATGCAATTAGTTTTTATTTTTTTTATATTTAATATTCCATATATGCGTCTAAAGATTCGATGTGACGGAGAATGTGAAAAATTTTGCAAAATCTTCTGTGAACTAAACAAGGCCTTAGTTTGCAAAATTTTTGGGTTTTGGCTACTGTAGCACTTTTGTTTTTATTTGATAAACATTATCCAATCATGGAGTAACTAGGCTCAAAAGATTCATCTCACAAATTACAGGTAAACTGTGTAATTAGTTTTTATTTTCGTCTATAATTAATGCTTCATGCATGCGACTAAAGATTCGATGTGACGGGAAATCTTAGAAATTTTTGCGAACTAAACAAGGCCTAATCACACGACACACCCTAGGGTCACTTTCCTTTCTGCCACAAGATTGGGTTTTCCCTTCTCATATTGGTTTGGTGGTCAAGCTAACATGACTCTGATATCTCCAATCTTGCACTTTCAAATCGCATTACTGGTATCTCGCCCGTACCATAGGATGGCAGATAAATCGTCCTTTCCACACCCTAGAAGCGTTCACTAAAGGCTTGTTTATTCGTGAAAATATGTGGTTGAAACCAAGCATACTAGAAATTAATTCAAAAAAACATATTTTCGTCATTCTAAAAAAATGAAATTTGGTAATATTGCATACAAATATATACTTATGCGCAAAAATTAAGATATGAACTTAAACTAAAAAAATCATGCAAAAAATAATAAATTTAGTAAATTTTAGATTCATGTGCCCTAAAAGACAAGATCTAGAACTAAAGCTATTATTTTCATATGATTTTTCAAAGGCGGGATTACATCTCAACTTTTGCATGGGAGTACATATTTATATGCACTATTGATGTGCCAAATTTCAGATTTTTAACAGCCAAAATAAATTTTGAATTGATTTTAATGTTCCCACCTAGTATGTGCTTTGCACCATATATTTTGCCTGTTTATTTATGCTCTTAAAACTAAAAAAATAATGTATAAATAAATTTTACTCTGCTGTAGAACTGACTTAATTTGATCTCTACCATAGCAAATTAGCACACACTAGACCTTCAGCCCATGAGGAAAATTATAGCAATTAATTTGCATGGTTTTCTCTTTATTCATTTTCTAAGGCAATACGAATATAGCTATTATGTAATCTCTATTCAATAATTATAAACTTAACAATTGTTTTCTAAGAGTATATGTTTTTTCATCCATATCTACCATTTTTCCTTTTTTACATAAAACATCTAATACCTTCAATTCGCATTTAGTTCAAACCTTACCTTAAGATAATCAAGCCTGCTTGAGCTTATCTGACGAATCTGTCAGCTACTCAGCAATGTTTTTTTCTCACAATAAGTCAGCGAACAGTACTTTTAGCCATGACTTTTTAGCCAAGCGACCAAGCTGATGATTCTTATTGCAGAACATGTCTTAGGCATTTTATCAAGTTAAGTTAAAATCCGTCTGCTTGTTATATCTTTTATTAACTTTTTTTGTATTTTAATAAAAATAATAGTTTTAGGACATGGACTATACTTTAAGCACTCCGATAGAATGTCACTCAAGATCATGGTAAACTTTGAAGTGAGGTGCGCCTAGAGGCTGCAATAGGTCCCGACCGACTACCCATAGGCCGATTTAATAATCATGAGGATTGAAATGGAGAAAAGTTAGTCCACATCCGGTTTGAACCACATCCCTATCCCCGTTCCTCGGATACCTGCCCCAAGAAAAACTTTTATTTTGAATAAGGCTCTTGGTTTGTTAAAATCCTACTAAAAGCTCAACATATAGCATAGTATAAATAACAAACTAAACTCTAAACTAGATATCTCTTCTAACACGAAATCTTACTCGTTCAGCTTATATTGATTTGATATTACGGATTTGCTTTTGCTCTCTAAATGTTGTATTTTATAACAGTAGCCTCCACGAGCAATAAATTCCCACCTGGTGATGGGGATGAAAGAAAAATCTTCCCAGTGAGCGTTCACAGGGACAAGGATGGAAAATTTTCCTCCCTGACATGATGGGAATGGGAACGAAGCTATACCCCCAACGGAAAATTCCCTGTTGACATCCTACGATAACCTTAGGTCTGCACTAACCTCCCACACTTTTGATTATATTTCATAGTAGTATAGATGGATAATTAAGTTATCATGTGGGGTTACTTATTAATAATGGTAGATATGAATAATTATTAAAATATGAATAGAACCAGATGACTAATGTATCAATAGTGATGGGAGTCTACCAAGTTGATAATCATATCTTTCTATTTTGTAATAATTTTTAGGATTTATGTTGCACATCCTGTAAGTATTAACGTGGGCCTCCAATTAGTAATATTAAGATATGTGTTGTCATCATTTGTATTACACCTATTTGGGTCTTCAATATGAAATTTGGTTGAAGACTTGAAGCATGAACTCAATATAAATTAAATAAGCTCTTGTTGTAATCCTTTGTGTGACATTATGAAATAATATTTTGACTTTCGACTTTCAATCTTATTAGTTGTCGTAAATTTTGTATCACTTGTTGAGTTGAAACACTAGTGCTCATTGTAGCTTTTATTCAACATTTTCTGTTGTATTTTATTAAAAAATATTATTGGTCCTAAACTATAGTCTTACTCTACAATGGTATAAACCATCTTTCCTCCGTGTGCTACGAGCCTACGACACTCAAGAGTTGTGCTATAGCGAAGAACTACATGTGTATTAAAACATACGGTGCTTAAAATTAAATTACATGTATTAACATGACGTAATATTTCAATTAATAAAATATATAAATTTATTTAAACTAATAATTTACAAAGGTTGTTATCATTGTTGAGTAATATAATTTAAAGTGAGGCCTTGTTTAGTTCACCCCAAAAACCAAAAACTTTTTAAGATTCCCCGTCACATCGAATCTTGCGACACATGCATGGAGCATTAAATATAGATAAAAATAAAAACTAATTACACAGTTTGTCTGTAAATCGCGAGACGAATCTTTTAAGCCTAGTTACTTCATGATTGAACAATGTTTGTCAAATAAAAACGAAAGTGCTACAGTGTCATTTTTTCAAAACTTTTTGGAACTAAACAAGGCCTGATTATCAATGATAAGGGAAAATATTTCACGCTCGATGAACTATTAAAATAATTATTTATCCAATATTTGGATGTCTACTTTGTTTATATAGTGATGCATAGCATTATGCTTACTTTTAATCTATCGACGGAAGTGTATAATTTTTTTTCCTGGAGCGTCTCCTAAGGATTAACGTGAAGGTTCTTTTGGCCTCCAATTCATTACTACTCTCAAATTATTAGATATTTGATTTTCTTTTAACACCAAGTTTGACTGCTTATCTTATTCAAAAAATATGCAGAATATCACTTCTTTTGTCATCGCTTGGTTTATTAATAAAAGTTCTTTAAGAATAACTTAAAGTTGACTACGTTTATGCTACTTTTTTAATAAGATAAGTGATCAAACTTGGGATAAAAAAGTAAACGTCTTATAATTTAGGATGAATGGAGTATATAAGATGGTTACTGCTGAAACAGCTTCTAGGATAGTTTTATAGACACAAATTTTTTATCCATCCCATCGAATCTTTGGACACATGCATGGAACATTAAATGTAGATAAAAAATAAACTAATTACACAGTTTGGTTGAAAATCGTGGGACGAATCTTTTAAGCCTAGTTAGTCTATGATTAGCCTTAAGTGCTACAGTAACTCACATGTGCTAATGACAGATTAATTATGCTTAATAGATTTGTCTTGCAGTTTCCTGACGAGCTATGTAATTTGTTTTTTATTAGTTTATAATAACCCCTCCTGACATCCTTCCGACACATTAGATGCCAAAAATTGTTCATCTCCAATCTAAACAGGGCCTTACAATTTGAAACGAATGGAGTACATCAGCAGGTCCATAACAGAACGATCGAAACAAAAACAGCCTCATGAAAAAATGTCTATGGGGTAAATGATGTATTATTATCCAAGTAATGTTGTGTCCAGTACCAAAGATGAAGTAATGTACGCTACACAAGAGATTATGACGCACTGTAGTATTTCAGAATAAACAAATTGTACATAGAGCTTTGCTGTACAAATAGATTGCAAAAAGGAAAAGGAAACCCGGAACTTTAAGCAACAGAGGCTCTCTTGCACTTGTATTGTTGAGCGTAATATATAAAAACAAGGAAATTTAAAGAGCTGAGACCAGCTATCAGCCAGAAAAAACGGTCAAGATGGCCTTCGTTTAAGTTATCAGGGATCCACCCCAATTGCCCATTTCGAGTTGTGAAATATGACACCAGGGTCAAGATGAATGAGCTGAGATAACTTCCAAGTGACACGGTAACAAGAGCGAAAGCTGAGCATAGGCTTCTCATGGCGTCTGGTGACTGATTGTAGAAAAACTCAGCTTGACCGATTGATGTGAACACCTCGCCCACGCCAACCAGCAAGTACTGTGGTGCTTGCCAAAGGATGCTCATAGGAACAGGTACCTTCTGATGAACCAGATCCTCTGCTCTTGCGACCTGCAGACGCTTGATCTCGACTAATGCTGCAACTGCCACTGCAACTGTAGATACAAATAGACCAATTCCCATCCGTTGAAGTTCTGAGAAACCTCTCTCTTTTCCACTGAATCTCCTGGCTATGGGCACAACTAATCTCTCATAAATTGGAACCCAAACAACAATACTGATAACATCTAGGGATGACAGAGTTGCTGCTGGAATCTTGAAAGAACCAATTTGGTTATCGAGGGCCATCCCTTGTTCTATGAACATCGATGAGTTTTGAGCACATACGGTGAAGAACACAATTCCTGTTGCCCAGATTGGAAACATCCTCAGTAATATTTTAAGCTCTTCAACTTGTGTGACTGTGCAAAGTCTCCATGGATTGCGAGAACCATCATGTTCATTCCACAAAACGACTGCAGCTTTGTCAAGGAAACTGTTCAGGAAAGAGAACGTGTCAACTGGGACAGTATGCGAATCTCTGCGTATGTACAAATCCTGTGTATGCTTACCTTTCATAGTTCTGAAAAAGGTTGCTGTGTCCAGGAAGTTCCAAGACACAAGCTTAAAAGCATGCAAAGTCAGAACAAAAGTGCAGTATAAATGAAAATCTGTATTTGATACACTTTGGTAAACTTTTATCTTTGAATATATGTTTTCCCCAAATATGTAATCTAAACCACAACTTCTTAATGCCTTTCTCCTTTGAGTAAAAGGATATATCTTACAGGGAAAATAATTGTCACTGGTAACCAAGAAAAGTACCTGAATTCACTACTGTGCTCCAGCTTACGACTCCCCTCAATAGCTGAAGTCTTACCATCTAGCTCATAGAGAAGAGAACTGTCAACTGGCAAATCCGCTTTTCGCTTGTGAGTGGCTGCCACAACTACCTGACATGCTCTTGTAAGTGGGCTTCCTCCCGGTATCTGAAATCTATACCTTTCTGAACCTATAAAAAAGCTTCCAATAGCCAAGGCAATGAAAAAAGTAGGGATCCCAAATCCAATGCCATATCCATAATTCTCTTGTACCCAAATAAGAACTGTGCCAGAGATCAAAGAACCAATATTTATGCAGAAATAAAACCAATTGAAGAAAGCGCCTTTCTTTGTTTTCTCAACTGGATCAGTATCATCGAATTGGTCAGCCCCAAAGGACGAAACACATGGCTTTATACCACCAGCTCCCAAAGCAATCATGTATAATCCAACAAAGTATATAAGGTACTGAGGTAAGGTCGGTTGTGGACAAATAGACCCAACACATTGAGGGGGCTGGAAAGAAGGAACTGATGCTGAAAGTGTCAATGCCGCCATCCCCTTCATTGAATGCACATTAAGAAGTCGTTAGCACTTAGCACAGACTATCTGCAGGAATAAGTGCTTAAGCAGGATAAAAGATTCATAATTCACAGGTAGAGAAAGACAAGTAGGTCTGCAATTGACGCATCATGCATGTTTTCAATGAACTATCATGCCAATAAACACTCATAACAATTATGAAGTTACTTATGTCATAGCCAAAAAGCTATATGTGAACATCTATCCGATCTTTCTTTAATTCTCAACCATGAGTTAATACCAATGCAGAACAACATACTACTATTTTAGGGCACTTAATACATTAACTTCCCTAAAAAAATTAATGCATTAACATGACACTAAGGCACAACTACGAGTTTCTTGAGATAAATGCACATATGTGTCTTACAAGAAAGTAAATAGTGGAGAAAACAGCAATAGTCCTGTACTTTCCCCAGTACGAATCTGCTAAGGTTGCTCCAATAAGTGGTGTAAGATAACAAGTTCCTTGCCAGGTTGTGAAGTTCCTCGCAGCAGAGACATTTCCTTCATGTAGCCTTGTTGAAAGGTAAGTGACCAAACTTTTTGAGATTCCATAGTAGGCCAAACGTTCACATATTTCAGTTCCTATCATATAACAGAAAGGCAATTTCCAATTGGACATGATATTAGATCTAAGTATGAAAAACTTATGTTTATGATGTTTAGCACATCAAAGATTCATAGATTTACAAACACTCTTAAGCTCAAAAATGCTGAACAAAGGTTTCCACTTAAATCAGTTAAATGTGCTAAAAAATAAGAAGTCAGTTGGACCTATGATTCCATAAATAAGTTTATAGTGACATGATTCAGCTGGTTTTCATTCAAGAAAAAAAATATGTTCATGTTATTTCTCAGCGGAAAGCTCTGACTGAATTCTTACCAAGAATCAATGAACATGCTCTCCAGTTCCCTGTGTTATGCTTTAAAATAGGAAAACCTCTAAAGTCAACTGATCCATCACCTGTGTACCCGGCAACGGCAAGATCCTGTCCACAATGTAAAATTGTTTACAATTTATCTGCAAACCATTCAACAAGCAGGTGCTTCCAGGGCAGAGAACACAAAACTATTGAAAGAAACAACAGGAAAATAGTAGATAGAATTTGTAGGAAGTGGCATTCTATTTAATGACACAGACATAAATCTTGTACTTTCATACCTGCCAACTATGATCAATCTTAAACCAGTTTTACATGATGTTAAACAGAGAATATAAGGAGTATGTCATTTCTCAGGATCAACACAAGATGCTTTCAATGGTAGGTGTACATGACTATGTGATCACCATACAGTGTTCATATACACTTCTCAACCCCACCGAAAAGCTCATTGTGCACTTCGTTAATTGTTCATTACTTCATTAGTAGATAATTCCACCACTGTGGCATTTCAGGAGAACTACTCCAGGAAAAACGAGGACAAACATCTCTTATCAAATGGCAAGATATCCTCCAACAGTAGTTTTAGATAGACAACATGAATATAAACTAGAACTAGAAAGAACAAATCATCATTACTTCAAAATGAATGTTCCAACATGATTGGAGAGCTTAGACCTCTTTATGTACTCCCTCCATCCCAAAACAAATCGATTTCTAGAGTTGTCCTAAGTCAAACTATTTTAGGTTTGACCAAATTTATAGAAAAGGGCACCAATATTTATGAGACTAAATTAGTATCACTAGATACTTAAAAGTTAATGGACCTACATGACACCTCCTTAAAAGTTAATGGACCTCTGGTGCATTTTACTCATGTATTTATTTGGTGTCATAGATGTTGTTACTCTTTCATATAAAGTTGGTCAAACTTAAGATAATTTGACTTTAGGTGATTCTAGGAATTGATTTATTTTGGGACAGAGTGAGTATCCACAAGGTAAAAAACTCACATGTCAAGGACAATTGCTATGGCCTCACCTGGAATATTTAGCAATGATGCTAAATCTATTATCTAAATTTCAGTTCCCCTCTTTGTTCATCTAATTTCACTTCTGTAAGTATTTTTTTCAACGAAAGTGGTGAAGGAACTTTTATTGTTATTGTTCCAAAGAGAAAACAAAAAAAGTTTGGTCCATAGGTTGGTAACTGCCTTCAAACATTAATTGACACATTGAACAGCTGAGCATAGCAGATATCCTCTTTTCCTAATCCTAAAGTTTTGTTGCAGCTTAACTTTATTTTTCTAAGAGATGATTTTAATTCTTCAAAAAAAAAATTACGAGACCCAGTTACAGATGCAGACGCTCACATAGAGCGCACACTCACCCCTATGAACGCACGCACGCACACCCTACCCCTATAAGCATTGATCGAAGAAAACAAAGGTTTTCTTTTGCGGAGGGTGGATTAGAATTCAGTAACCCGTAACCTCAATGACTACGACAAGAATAGATAAACGGGTCTAAACCATTCACGTTTCAGTCAAACATGTGTAACCCATTCCACTCCAACTGTTTCAATCAAGTCTTCAAAAAAGTTACCCACTACCAATCAAATTAGAAATCAAAGCTCTCAATCAAAGCAACATCAGCGTATTTTGTACTGAAAATTAAATCTAAAACTGATTTGGTTCACTTCCACTACTCCACAAGTACTTTTTTTAGAGCAAAAACATTTTTTGGAGCATTCCACAAGTAACTTTCACAAGTCAATCGATCTATAGTCCCCAACACTGTTGCGTATTGCAACCTACTACATCCAACCCATTATTCCAAGATGTATCCTATTTATTTTCATTTGTTATACAGCCAGCGTCCCCCCCCCCCCTGTTCATTGGTATTTTCATTTCACATAACTATTGAATTTGCAATCCAGCAAACAGAAGCACACACTAATCATTAATCAATTCAAAGGTCCACGTGATCCCAAGAATCCCAGGAACTGAGCAATAGAAGTGCAGTTTCCTCCTCCTTTCTCTTGCTATTCTGACCAATTTAAGCATTTGCAATCAAGCGGAACTTAGGTCTTGTTTAGTTGGCAAAATTTTGGTTTTTTGACTACTGTAGCACTTTCGTTTTTATTTGACAAACATTGTCTAATCACGGAGTAACTAGGCTCAAAAGATTCATGTGATGGGAAATCTTGAAAATTTTTGCGAACTAAACAAGACCTTAACCAAAAGAAGAAGCTAAAGGGGATTAAAAAAAGAACCCCCTACGGATTCTGAATCTTGGTGGACCAAAAGTTCAGGAAAAAAAGGAACAAAATCTCCATGCAGAACTAGTGCTGAAGTACCTCTGGCGGCTCCGTCGCGCGCAGCAGCAGGTTCTGCCGCCGCTCCTCCTCCAGCGATGACTCCATGAATGCAGCTTCTGAAGCCGTGGAGGCTTTTATCTCCAGGAGTAAGGAAAAGCTTCGAGCCTTGAAGGGTGATCAGCGATTGCTTCTTCGGCAATTGATGCTGCTGCAAGTAATATTATTATTGATTCGCCAAGCAGAGACGACGAAACAACGAGCTTATCGTTTTGAGTTTTGTATGACCTCCGCTGCCGTTTAGCTCCAGCAGAGTCGCCGAACTTGTTGGGACTTGGGAATAACTCGTTGGCGATATTACATCCATATCCTCCTCAAACCACGTAATTGCAAAAGTGTTAAATACTTTCTGAATTGTTGATTTAACGTGAAGGTGTGTCATGTGTGCACTTCGCTAGTTCTGTATGCTATTATAGTATTGGAGAAGTCTAATCCATCCTCTCATCTATTGATAGTTGTCTATTTCACCCCTCAACTATAATACTAGACTAGATATTTTATCTTTCAACCATCTAAATAATTTCTTGAGGCGATTTTGAAAATAGTTTTGCTGATATGGCATATTCAAAAGTCTATATAATCTCTTAACCTATCAAAAGTTGACCGCATAATCCTCTCATCAACTATAAAATATGTTAATATTATATTATTAGTATATTTAAAATAAGAATAAAATTGTAATTAAATATAAATTTAAAAATTTAGATATTTTTTCGGATACCACCTTGACGGATGTATCTACAAGCTGCTTGTATAGTATGCGGATGTATCTGGTTTTTTCCACATTATCTATTATCCGTAGGATATTGATGATATTACATTTGTATTTGATATCGCATGTGAAAAATTATCCAAATATTTAAATCACTATTTAAATAAGTGTTTATATTGGTTCGGTCGAATGGAAGGTCGCATAAATATCCATACTATTTTTCTCCTTAATATTATCGTATTTTATAGTTGATGGGGTCATGTAGTCAACCCTTGATAAGTTAAGGGATTATGTAGACTTCTGAATATGCCACATTAGCAAAACTACTTTGAAAATTGCCTCAAGGAGTTATTTAAATGGTTTTCAATAGTTCAAGAAGTAGACTACGTGATTTTATAGGTGAAGGGGTGAAGTAGACAACCACAAATAGTGGAGGGGGTTAAGTAAATTTTTTCCTTATAGTATTAAAAACTTGTAGTATCAAGAAAACATAGTTTTAGAACATATTGATGTGCAAAATCATGGTTTAGAAAAGAGGTCTATAATGAAGTTTTAAAAATTTAAAAAAGACTACAATTTTAGCTGGTATTTAAAATCATAAATGTTGTATCCAAACACTTCATGACACTCTAAACCAAAGTATTTTACAAAATCATAATATTTTTAAAAAAATCCAAAAAATACTTTGTACCCAAACTTGGACCGAAGCCTGTCATATTTCTGTACAAATAATCTAAGGATATACTCCTAGTAACAAGTAATTTTCTTGGGTTGCCTTATTACATTTCATAAATACTAGCAAAAATACCTGTGCGTTGTAATGAGAGAAAAAAAAACTATTAAATCTATATCTATATCTATATCTCTATTATCTAATTATATATCTATACCTAATAATAAAGAGGCAAAATTTCAAGCTCCTTTTTTCGTCCATCTATTTTTTGTCTTTCTTTTTCTAACTAACGAACAATGGAGAGTTTCTTTTATTTGGACTTATATATATAACTCATGCTCATACGAGTTAGAATAACTTGCGTCCAAACCAATATAGAGTAGGAGCCTTAATATAAATAAATTCCTCACGTCCTAAGTATTCTAAGTAGAACTCTTAATAGTTAGATAAAAAAGTATAAGAATTATGTTCTTTATTTTGCTCCGCTTTTTTTTATTTAGTTAGAATGTTAATCAGAGATAAAAGAAAAATTAAAGTCCTAATATGTAATTCCTTCTTCTTCTTTTTCTCTAATAATAAAAAGGCAAAATTAGTATAACAGTGATTCATCCACATATTACAACATGCTAAACGCTTGGTTCCTACAAAAATCATAGGCCTGGGAAATGGACCTGACACCCGGCCGGCCTTATGGGCTTAGATTTGCAGCTTGGGCTTGGGCTATGATTCACTTGATGAAGACCCCTCTTTTATAATCGCTTGGATGAAAATCAGAATCATCATCACTTCGGTCTAGACTTGTGGGGAAGCGGATAGGAGAATAATGGGCAGAAAAAGGAGCGGACACACTGAAATTTTGCATCTTTATAAATAAAGATAGATTTCGTAGGAGTACGTAGGAGTAATAAAGTCGTGTTTTGGTTTTGAAGACTAGACCAAAAGGGTAAGTATTTACTTTAGGGTAAATATTTTTTTTCAACCTCCAAGCTTCACGACAATCTGATTTTCAATCCTAAACACAAAGTCAATTAACAGCACCCTTCAATTATTAAAACCAGATAAATTTGATTCTCTAGCTAGTTTTACATATATGGTTTTCTAAATTCCAAAAACAATAAAAATCTGTTATGATCTCAAAAAAATTATAACTGATTTATTTTCAGTCAAAAAAATATGAAACTAATACCAATCTATTTTATGAAAAATGTTATCTAGCTATTTATGGTGTATATGTAGTTATTTGGAACTGGTCTATTTTTATCCTTATTGCTCTATTGCTTGTAGTCGTGCTTATTATTTATTTAAAATAAATAAGATCAAAATAAGTCTAATTAGAGCACCAGTAGGTAGATAACATTTTCTGAAAAAAATGAAAGTAATTTTATATTAGGATATGTTTGGATCCTTTTATTTTAGAAGAATTGAAATCTACATAATGGATTAGGCTATTTGACTTATAATTTGACATTTCATAACTTTTCTAAGCTTACAAATAAGCTTATCTTAAATTTATAGGGTGTGAGATGGGAATGAATTCTATAGATCATAATGCTATAATTTCATTCTCTAACTTATGAGCTTTTTACCTGTGTGCTATTATAAAAGTTTAAAATGACTTGTGTACCATCGAAGTTTTTAAAACCTCCTTAGTACCTTTGTATGAAATTTTCTTTCCCCATGTTCCACTTCGGTCAATTTTGCTTGTAACAGCACGTAACGGCCAGCGGAAAAGATGATTTTGCCCTCGGTTATAAAATGTATCAAAATTTTCATTTTTTCCTTAAGTGCCACTATAAGGATAGTACGAGGTACTGTAGCGGACTGTCCGCGCACCTCCAATTTTGTGGAGTTTGATTCGTTTATTTGAGAGTTTGTTTTCATCGGTGCTCGATGAGTACTTTTGGGTGTGCTTTAAGACTTCAGATGTGGTATCCTGCTACCAGTTAGCACGTATATCTCATATCTTTGGTGAGTGTTTTTTTTTGAATTATTTGTGAGCCAAGAACCAAAAGTTTCGAAAGAAATTTGAGGTTCTCTTTTATCGCCATTTCGGTCCTTCACTGATAGCAATAGACTGATCGAACGCAAGAAACACAACTCCTGATTCCAATAGACTGAGCGTCGTCAATATATACCTAAAGTCCTAAAGATAATCTAGAAAAGTTGAAGCGGCGTGTACGTGGTCGGTTGGAGCTAGCGAACGCATAAACAAGTCCTTGGATTCCTTGCTCTTGGCAAAGAAGCAAAGCACCGGTTCGTGTGAAAAAAAAAAAATCAGCATGATTCCGCGGATATGATGCGAGAGCGTGGCTTAGGCTAGTCTCAATGTATGTTTTATGAGAGTGTCATGCATATTAAATAGGGTGCCACATAAGTAAAATTGCTGATTTGGCAGGATCATTAAATGAAGGAGTTTCATCATATGAGAGAGGAGTTTCATCTCCATAAAATTTTGTGGCTCGGTTATCTAGTTTATAGTCTTGATAACTGTGTCATGAAAGTAATGCATTGAAAGTAACCTTAGCTTCCTGCCAACTTACCAAGGCAAAGTGCAATGTGTGTGCGAACATCCAGGCACCTCCCCCAGATGCACTGTCGTAGAGACAGAATACCACTTTTAGACGGTTGTCTAGTAGCCGCGTCCCCCCTTTCCGCCTTTGACTACTCCCGAGACAGTTTCTCCGTACCTGATTTGCCAAGCATCAGGATAGATGGGAAGGTCTGTTTGCAAAGAACGGCTCAAAATTTCTGCGTGCGTGCAATGCTGGTTTGTGAGTGATACGTAGTACTGTGTTAACGTAGGTGCTCTATCGATGAGAACATGGGGAACATGCATGTTTGGGACAGGTAGTTCGTCCGGACCGTTGATTTCCAATGTACTTAAACCTGCCTAGCTAGCTATTTTGGCTGCAGTCAATTTTGCATTTTGTGATGGATGACATTTGAATTGAACAATGAAATGGGAACATAGACTTTAGAGTTTTACTATAAATGTAAGATTTTGTTCTCCCGTGTCACTAGAAAGGGTTATTTGGTGCGACCTGGTGGGGAGCAAGCCGACGAGTAAAACAGAAGTATCTATCCTTTTTTAGAGAAAGAGAAGAGTAGCGTTTGAATGGTCTCATACTCTCATGTATCCGTAGTTGCATACGTGAAGGTACAGAGTCTGGTCTTTCAATTGCTCTTTCGTTTAACGTCTGCCGCATCTGACGTAGCAGCTGATCGAACTGCTGCCGATTCAGCGACCATTCTACAAACTTGGCAAATTCAAACGGCAGCTGGTGGCTACGACTGAACATGAACCACAAACAAAAAAAGGACTGGGCTTTCGTAGCCGGTGCAGCAATGAGAAATCCAGGAGACAAACGAAGCGGCCTACACCTACCACCACAACTCCACGACCACGTACGAGCAAGCAGCACCAGCAACCAGCAACCACTACTAGAGAAAGCCAGATTTGCCCTCTCTGCCGAGCGTTTTGGGCCCTCGGCAAAGACCCTGGATCCGGTAGACCATTCCACATGCGGCACTCTGTTTTGTATGCAGGGTTAATAGCTCGATTATTAAATCGCGAGTCCAAGAAACGCGCTTTTTCTCTCATGAAATGAAAACATGAAACGAAATGATGTCGCTCGCTCGGCAGTGTGGTACTGGTACAGCCACGGGCGGGCAGACACGCCACACGCGGCGAGTCGGTCGGTGGGCAGGACGGGCGGACCGCGGAGACCACCCACCCATACCGTGCGTGCGTGACATGTGACTGCGTGTGGCGTGCGCGGTGAGGCTTATCTTGGAATTGTTGGACGGAAAGGCCGTGGGTCATCGGGTCGACGCGCACGCGGGTTGCCGCAGCAGGCAGGACTGCAGGAGGGGGAGGCTCGCCTGGTGCCGGGCGCGGGCGGTTTCGTTTCGCCGCCTACGGCCTACCCCTGCGCAAACCGGCGGCGTCCGGTGCCGCCGCCCGCCGACTGGCCTGCCGTGCTGGACGCGCGGTGGGTCGCAGTCGCAGCCCATCGCGCGCGCTGCGCCGTGACAAGGACGTCACGCCACGACCCCGGCCGGCCGGGGCGGCTACGGCTTCCGCGCTTCGGTTTCAATTCAGAGGCATCATCTTGCGAGCGCCGAGCCACATTTGTTTATTCCTTGCCCGTTGCCCTACGCTTCGCGCAGCCGATCGAGAGCAGAACCCGGCCGCGGCACGCAGCTGTTTTGGCGCTGGTTCCACTGACGACCCTGCACCGCGCCTGGGAGTCGGGCAGAGCCGGCGAGTCTGTGGGTCGCTCGTCGGTGGAGCTCACATAATGAACGAAACCCGGAACGAGATAGAAAGAGAAATGGCTCTCGGTCGGTCTCGGTGCGTTAGCTTTCACTTCTGAATTAGTGCGTAAGCCAGCGAGAGTGGATAGAAAGCAAGAAGTTTCCTCTTTTTATTTACCGACTTCCGGCACTGACTGAAGTGTCAACTACAAATGTGGTGCCGCGATGTGAAACAGGGTGCACACGACGACGGACTCCTGCTGACCGGGAAATTCAACGCAGAAGCGTATGTATATATGTCAAAACGTACTAATAGTAGTACATCCTGTACGCACATGTTGGTCTTTTTACACATGGTTATGGTCTGGTCGTTCCTTACAGGGTTCGGTATTTCCAGGAGGAGAAACTTTGTACAGGTAGTTCACGGGTCAAGATCCTTAATCTGACCTTTTGCAAATATACCCAGAGAGCTTGTTTTCCCATTTTCTTTTGAACCACTCAGATCTTGTCTTTTCATGCTATTATTTCCTTTCTCGTTTTTTGGCGATGCGAAGAGCCAAGTGGGACCGTGGACAAAACGTAAAAATTGATTCGTTCTTCTTGGGCAAGTTAACTTTGACTCTCGCCAATGTGTTTTCCAGACATGGTTCGATCTGTTTCTTTTATAAGGACAACTACTATATGTTGTCTCTACCTTGCTCTCATCAGAGGGGAAAATGGAGAATCAGATCGTCGTCGTCCATCAATCGAACCAAGCATTGCCATTTTTACCTCCCACGGCGTCAAATCATACGAGAGCTCGCAGTGGGCACAAACTCATCGCAAAAAACGGCACCAGCGCTGCTCTTTCGCCTGCGCGGCGCCGCGGCTGCTCTTCAATTTGTCTTGCCCTCTAGATAGAGTCTCACGTACGACGCAGCGGCAGTCGTCGATTTTTTTTTTTTTTTGACTGAACGCAGTCGTCGAATATGGAAAGTTCCGGACGAAAATTGGGCTGCTATTGCACCGGAAAGCATCAGGAGGACGCGATGTCTGCTGCCGCTCTTTGCCAGGGCCAGCCGCACCCGCACCCGCGCCGCGTGGCCCGTCAGCCCGTGGGGCGCGCATGCATAAATACCGGTGCGCTACCCCCGCCACAAACACACACAACAACACACAAGCCCCCTGCAACTGCAGGTCGTCTTCTTCCCCAAGCCTAGACCCAAGAACGAAACACAGGTGTTGGCAGATCGCTCGCTCGACCGATCGCAACCATGGTGCTCTCCAAGGCCGTCTCCGAGAGTGACATGTCCGTGCACTCCACGTTCGCGTCGCGCTACGTCCGGTCGTCTCTCCCAAGGTATATGCACCCATCTCCCCTCTCAGCTGTTCATTCTTTCAATTGGATCGGCTGGCTACTCTGTCTCGCATCAATTTGTTTTTTGCCGGCGTTTGCGCTGGAACGAACGGCCGATTTGTCTGCAGCAGGGCTTTTTTTTTTTGAGCAATCTGCAGCAGGGCTTTGAGCAATGGCTGCAATGGCATACCCCGAGCCCAGTTGATGCCGAATTAATGCTGACTTTTGGTCTCGCTGCGCGGCCGCAGGTATCGCATGCCGGAGAACTCGATCCCCAAGGAGGCGGCGTACCAGATCATCAACGACGAGCTGATGCTGGACGGGAACCCGCGCCTGAACCTGGCGTCCTTCGTCACCACCTGGATGGAGCCCGAGTGCGACAAGCTCATCATGGCCGCCATCAACAAGAACTACGTCGACATGGACGAGTACCCCGTCACCACCGAGCTCCAGGTACATCACCCGGCCTCAGCAGTTAGTTCACTCTGTCGTCCCTCGCCTGTGTTGTGCTCTCAGATCGGAGAGACGGTTCTTGGTCGGCGAAGGTTGGCTGACCTGACCACGCCGTCCGGGGGCCCGCCATGCTGGCACAATTTTTTAGTTTTCCTTTTTTTTTGAGCCAAAAAAAGGCACAATTGTTTAGGTTGGGGATAGGAAGCTGCCACTTGCCGGGCCCCAACTTCCACTTGTTTTTTTCCCCCCGGCGCAGCCCACGACCCTGGTTGCTGTATAGATCATTTGTTTTTCTGTTCATCAATTCATGGCATGATCGTCACTAATGGCGCTCGTGGGATGAGAACTTTGTTTTGCCTGAAAATAAAATACAAGATCTGCGATGTATACCTTGGGCCGTGCCGTTGCGTCAGTCACTGAGATTTTGTGTTCTTTTCCCTCTTCTGACACCCGGGCACCCTGCTGCGCCGACATTGCATTTTGCAGAACCGGTGCGTGAACATGATCGCTCATCTCTTCAACGCGCCGCTGGGCGAGTCCGAGACGGCGGTGGGCGTCGGCACGGTGGGCTCGTCGGAGGCCATCATGCTGGCCGGGCTGGCCTTCAAGCGCAGGTGGCAGAACAAGCGCAGGGCCGAGGGCAAGCCGTTTGACAAGCCCAACATCGTCACCGGCGCCAACGTCCAGGTATAAAATTCATTTGATTTTGCCTCCAAGGTTCAGATTTTGAGTTGTGTTATTATCCCCCAACAAGGCAATCGCAATCGACTGCTTGATGAATCTTAATTAAAAACCTGCAGGTTTGCTGGGAAAAGTTCGCGAGGTACTTCGAGGTGGAGCTGAGGGAGGTGAAGCTGCGCGACGGCTACTACGTGATGGACCCGGAGAAGGCGGTGGAGATGGTGGACGAGAACACCATCTGCGTCGCGGCGATCCTGGGCTCCACGCTCAACGGCGAGTTCGAGGACGTGAAGCTGCTCAACGACCTGCTGGAGGTGAAGAACGGGGAGACCGGGTGGGGGACGCCCATCCACGTGGACGCGGCGAGCGGCGGCTTCATCGCGCCCTTCCTGTACCCGGAGCTGGAGTGGGACTTCCGCCTGCCCTGGGTCAAGAGCATCAACGTCAGCGGCCACAAGTACGGGCTCGTCTACGCCGGCATCGGCTGGTGCATCTGGCGCAGCAAGGAGGACCTGCCGGAGGAGCTCATCTTCCACATCAACTACCTCGGCGCCGACCAGCCGACGTTCACGCTCAACTTCTCCAAGGGCTCGAGCCAAGTCATCGCGCAGTACTACCAGCTCATCCGCCATGGCTTCGAGGGATACAGGAACATCATGGAGAACTGCCACGAGAACGCCATGGTGCTCAAGGAAGGCCTGGAGAAGACGGGCCGCTTCAACATCGTGTCCAAGGACGAGGGCGTCCCGCTGGTGGCCTTCTCGCTCAAGGACCGCAGCCGGCACGACGAGTTCGAGATCTCCGACATGCTGCGCCGCTTCGGCTGGATCGTGCCGGCCTACACCATGCCCGCCGACGCGCAGCACGTCACGGTGCTCCGCGTCGTCATCCGGGAGGAGTTCAGCCGCACCCTCGCCGAGCGCCTCGTCCTCGACATCGAGAAGGTGATGTACCAGCTGGACGCGCTGCCGTCCAGGATCCCGCCCCCTCCACCGCCGGCACAGCTGGTCAGGAAAAAGTCGGAGCTCGAGACGCAGAGGTCGGTGACGGAGGCGTGGAAGAAGTTTGTGCTCGCCAAGAAGACCAACGGCGTCTGCTAGTGACAGTTCCACCACTAGAACATCACCATGATGGTCCTCGGGCCTGGTGAACTACCCATGAATATTATCTCAGTGCCGATTTGAGTGAGCACTGCGATCTATTACAAATCTGGGTAGAGTGTGTTACTAATTTGTGCAGTTGCTATGCACTGAGTTGCTATAAGTTCGAGACCAACAGTTTTATTTTCCAAGGAAGAGAGTAACAGGCTGGTGTCGATTAATGTTCGTCATGCATGTGCGATTTCTTAAGTAGCAGTATAAAATAAACATATAGAAGTAATTAAATCAGTCAACTGGAAATTGGAGATTCATCTTTTTTTTTCTTAAAGGCTGCAAAAGCTTTGACAGATTTTTATTAGACGAAAAAAGGTTTGTTACAAAAAAAAAAAAACAGCTCGAGTGCTACCTTAACCAACGGGTCAGCTACTCTACCCTGTACACTTAAGAAAAACATGACAGGAAAACAAACATTTGGGAGAAGGAAAACTTCTGCTACTGGATAGAGATTCATCTTGTGTTTGACGTGAGTGAGGGTTTCCAAGAGCCTCTCAGCATTGCTTTATCACAAAGTTTAAAACACAGAAAAAAAAATTAGGCTTCAATAAATTGATTAGATTTTCTAAACTAACATTTATCTCTGCTCACCAAAATAACCGTTCTTGTTCTTTTCCACTCCAAAACAACCATTCTTGCTCTTTTCTACTCTCCAGTTTCCGATCCGATCTCCAAAATAACCAACCATTCTCGCTCTCCAATAAGCTTTTTAAATCCAATATATGGTAGTTCTCTCATGCTTTTTCATACAAGGAAAATTCTGATAAGCCATTGTAGTATAGAGAATGAAACCTAGAGAGTATGTCGGAGACATGAGAGATATATAAAAAATATTCATGGAATGGTTGTCCAAATAGAGATGTAGAGATTGAAGTTCAAAGAGACTCTTGGAGTTGCTTAAGCATATCCGAGAAACTCTTTACATGGCTCTTTATCAGAAAATTTAGAAAACAAATAAAAAAACTAGGCTCCAATAGACTCTCTCAACAACTCTCCATCTCTTTTGCTCTCTGAAACCACCCTGCTCACTACTAATGGAGAGACTATATATATCTCTCTAAAATCAAGATATAGTAGTTTCCTAATGATTTTTTCATATAAAAGAGACTATGATAAACCATTGAAGTATAGAAAACGAAACTTATAGTCTTTTTGAGACATGAGAGATATAGGGACAATAATTATGAGATGGTTGTCTAAATAGAGATAGAGATAGGATTTAGAGGGGTTCTTGGAGTTGAGTTGTCACCTTTAATGATTTTATATGTTTTTAAGACAGAATTACATAATACTAACATAAAAATTTCAGATAAAAATTACATGATGATACCTTTAAGATTATGGATATTTCAGAAATTTAAAACACTAGAAGTACCTTTAAAATTGCATAATGATATCTTTAATATAAAATTTCAGCTAAAAATTGCACAGTATCCGTCCAATAGGCTAGCAAAGCAGCAAGAAGAGAGGGTCCAAGCTTCATTCTTATTTCATCTACCCACGGCAAAAGTGCCACCAAGGCGCATTGTAATCAAACTCTCTCTATATTAATACAAAGACACATAAATCTCTTATATGTTCAATAAAAAGAAAAATTAAGTTGCACGGTACTATAGCATGATCAAGAGGATCCTCAAACTGCAGCTCCTCCAGCACCTTTCTTGCCTGTGCAGGAGCTAGCACTACGAGAGAAGGGAACTTTGCTGAGTGTCGCAGGCTTTGCTGAGCGCCAAAATACGGGCACTCGACAGAGCCTCTCTTTGCCGAGTGTTGCACTCGGCAAAGATTTGCACTGGACAAAGAGTGGCTTTGTCGAGTGCCAAAAAAAGTCTGGCACTCGGCAAAGAGCTGCTCCGAGTGCAACAGTCGGCAAAGAAGGTTTTTAATTTAAAAAAAATAGGCAAAGAAAAAACGGCGTGACCTGCCTGGTAGACGGCGTTAAATCTTTATCGAGCGTCACTGTGGCACTTGGTAACTCCTTTGTCGAGAGCCCGCATTTTGGCACTCGGTAAAGCAGACTTTACCGTCAACATCTTCGCCGTAATTCTTTGCCGAGTGTTGCACTCGACAAAGGCTTTGCCGAGTGCAATTTTGCCTTTGTTAAGTGCAACAGACACTCGGCAAAGAACCCGTCTGCAGTAGTGTAGAGTGGTTTTTCGTCTGCTACAATAGTCTACCATACTTTGTATATCCAAAAGAGGAACCTAGCGCGTTCGATAACAAGAAAAATTAAATTGTACGGTACTATAGCATGATCAAGACGAGCCTCAAACTGCAGCTCCTCCAGCACCTTTCTTGCCTGGGCAGGAGCTAGAGCCGTTTTTCGTCTGCTACAATAGTCTATCGTACCTGTATATCTCAAATAGTAATCTAGGAGCCGGAGTCGGAGCGCGCAAGAGCTCAAAACATACGTTGTCGTCTGAATAATTAATATGTATCGAACTCTGTATCTATATGACCTAATCGATTTCATATCATAACTGAAAGTATTATTCGCTGATTTATTATAAGAGAAAAAACATCTTTATATTGAAGAAAAAGTATGGCTTAGACAAGCGAACCGAGCCGCCGTGCGCGTCGAAACCCTGTATCGATCGAACTCGTAGTTCGTTACCGAACTCTACAAAAGGAGGAAAACCGCCGCCGCGGCCCTGCGGCACCGAACCAACCGCATCCGCTATTCCTCCGCTCCAACAAGGCACGGAAGAAACGACTCGATCGAGCCGCCGCCGCAAGAAACGACGGAAAGGCGCGCGGAAGAGGGCGATCGACAACCGATGGCGGTGCCGGAAGAGGCGGCGGTCGGCGATGGCCGGCCGGTGGCGACGAAGAAGTCAGCGTGGACCAAGGAGGAGGACGCCGTGCTGCGGGAGCAGGTCCTGCTGCACGGCCCGCAGAACTGGGCGGCCATCAGCGAGGCGTTGGCCGGGCGCAACCCCAAGTCGTGCCGCCTCCGCTGGTGCCAGCACCTGAGCCCCCTCGTCGACACCGCCAGGCCCTTCACCCCCCTGGAGGACGAGAAGATCATCGCGTCCTACTGCGTGTTCGGCAGCAAGTGGGCCACCATCGCGGGCTTCCTCCCGGGCCGCACCGACAACGCCATCAAGAACCGCTGGCACTCCGTGCTCAGCAAGGTGTACCAGCAGCAGCAGCGGGCGGCTGCACCCATCCGCCGCCTCCCCGACGGGACGTTGGTTCTGTTTCCTTTGACGCCAGGGGATGTCAAGGCGTTCCGCATGGACACCATCCCAGTGCCCCGCCACCCGCCGCCGGGGATTGGTCTGAGCGGCGAGTGCCTGAACCTGTTTCCGCTGGTGGCGGGGGATCTCGTCAGGGGCAATAATGCGAGCGAGGCGGCGGCGATGGTTGTGGATTGCAGCACCGACGAATCGCTCGTCGAGCTGAGGCTCTGGCCGTCCACGAACCACGACGGCGGCGTTCAGGACGACGAATCGCTCGCCGAGCTGAGGCTCTGGCCGTCCACCAACCACGGGGGCGGCGTTCAGGGCGATGGTGCAGGCAGTTCGGGCGCCCAAGACTGTCTTGTATCTGCCTGAATTCTTCTTGTCCTGTGGTCCCTTGGTTGCCTTTGTTCTGAACTTTTGGTTTTGTAACAAATTTCCATGACCGACTGAACTTGCGATGGAGCATAGAGGTTAGTGATACATTAGCTTGGAGCAGAGAAACTTTCGATGATGTTCTTGCATTTCTGTTGTCTTTCAAGTTTCAGGTTAATGAGACTGCATTAGACAAGGAATTGTGCTGATGATTCGGTGATGTACCGGAGACTGAAATTGAAGGGCAGAGGGCCGCTTTATGCGCCCTGTTTCTATTGAACTCGCTGTTTCTATAGAACTCGGGATGTCTTCTTGTTGATCTGCCTGGGTTTCAGATTCTGTGATTATTGTTGCTACAAGTATATAACATACGTCGTAAAATCAAGAGTGAGTTACCGAGACTTCGATGGAGAGGTCATACGTTTATTTTAGGCCTTGTTTACATCTAACAAGTTTTTGGATTTTGATATTATAGTACTTTCGTTTTTATTTGCCAAACATTAGTCAATTATAGAGTAACTAGGTTTTGAAGATTCGTCTCACGATTTACAGGCAAACTATACAATTAGTTTTGTTTTTATCTATAAAATATAAATTGATGTGACGTTTAGGGTAGCATATCACTAAATCACCCCAACATTAGATATATGCCACGGCTGAGCTTGTCAAATAATTTCTCATCTATAATTTTTAAGTAAAATGAAGAAAAATTCTCTCCAATAGTTTGACATCACAATTCTTCATCTTTTTCAACTTGGCATATCTCCTTGTCAAACGCACAAATATACGCGCGGGCTCCGTGCTTGGCATCGGTCTTTTTTCCTCATGCTTAGCAGGGCTCTTCGTTTCGTTAGCGGCCGATCGCGAAAAAAAAAGCAGGGCCCTTCGTTTCGTTAGCGGATTTTGAGGTTTTGAAAAAGAAATTTGTCAAACCGTTGGAGATGAGATTATTTTTTTCTTCCTATATTATTTTGGGAGTTAGCAAACAAGAAAACGAATTTGGCAGACGGTTGAAGATGCTCTTCATTTTGCAACGTTCCAAGATGCGTTAACGATTCCTGATTTTTCAAGTATAGGAAGGAAGGATTAAATCCTGTATCATCTTTTACTTATCGCCATAAATGAAAATTCAAAACAAGTAGTATTTCTTTCTTCTTATTAATATAGTAATATATGGTGATGGGTTAACGCTAATCAACTCCACCTATACGACGCCCTATATGTAACCACGCAGGCAACCCCAATCCTCGATCGTCTCTGCGATTCCACCCACGCCGCAAAAAAAAGCATTCCCTCTCCGATGGCTTTCTCGGCTTCCGTCGTCCAAGTCTCCGCCGTCGTCGTCTTAGCCGTCCTCTTCGCAACGGCCACCGCGGCAGGGGCGAACAATGGCACTGTGGCCACGAACACCGCTGAGATGGCGGCGCGCCACGGTGGTGGAAACTCCACCACGGCGTTGCCGGCGGCAGCGGCGTCCAACGAGTACACCTGCTATCTGTGCCAGAAGCGCAAGAGCCTGATGATCAAGCGGTGCCCCATCGCGAAGGACGGCTGCCACGTCGCCTGCGTGACGCTGCCGACCCCTTCCACGCCCTCCCCTCCGCACCCGGTGGCCGCCACCGCCGGCGGCAGTGGCAGGGACGCCGACGACTGCTACGTCATGAAGGTGTACCCTGACGGCAGCTGGGTCGTCGTAGACGTGGTCAGCTGCCGGCAGGCCGCCCCGGCGTGCTACCTCACGTGCAACGACGGCGACGAGCCTGGCCGGGACGATGGGGCCGCCGGGACCACCCCGGCAGCGCCGAGGGGCGCGCTGCCGTCCCTCCTGGCCGACTTCGAGCGGTGCGGCGACCATGCCACAGCACAGGGCGCCGCCGTCCCAGCCATTTAGCACTGGCAGTAGGCTAGTAGCCACGAGCCCACGACGATGCATTGCAATTGTCAAAATGTCCGATCGAACAGACTTTTTTGTCCCGTGCGTGTGCATGTCCACGTGAGGCCCGCCCATGTCGTTGGTCCCTCAACTATTCAGAAAATGACTATTCTGCCAAAAATATATATATATAGTACTATGAAACAAGAACGATCAGTAGACGTACGGAACTCTGAAGCGCTAGAGCCGGCTACAGAGGTGAAGAAGCCACCTCACTCACCGGGGGCTACAAACATCACAAATTGGCGATTCGGTGGTTTGTTTTCGTAAACCGCTATGAATAGTTACCATTGCTTTCCGCATTTTATCCACGACCACGCCTACTACTAGCTACAACTGAAGATAAGAGCCTGGTACGGTGGTACCGTGGTACGTCTCATGGTCTTGTTTTAATTTAAATTTTTTTAGATTTCTGTCATATCAAATCTTACGGCACATACATTGAGTATTAAATATAAATAAAAATAATAACTAATTGTACATTTTACTCATAATTTATGAGACGTATTTTTTAAAGCTAGATAGTTCATAATTAAATAATATTTATCAAATACAAACGAAAGTTGTATAATATTCGTTTTGCAAAAAAAAAAAATAGAACTAAACGAGGACATGGTCCTGAAAACATTCAGGGCCGTACGTGAAGCGTTGCCACGCGGTCCAACTCCAGAGACCAGAGTCGAGCGTCCTTTGTAGATTGCTGGCTGGCCTGTGGTGTGGTAAACGTCTGCGAATGACGTTGCTAGCTAGCGAGAAGCAATAAGTAGAGTAGCATCACTCCAAAATGTTAATACAGCCAAATTCAAGGAGCTAGATTGCTTCTAAAGTGAGAATTAAACCAGTCAAAGTTAACTGCAAATTGATAGCGGGCATTCATTCATGCTTCCCCGGAAAAGTCCAAGAACAAGCAAGTACATTAGTTCGCCGCTTCGCCCACATTTTCGCACCAACACGCACAATCTCTCCCTCTTTGCCCCTCAGATGCCTCTCTCAGCAGCTTCCATCCTCCATGCCTTCCTCCTCACCATTCTCCTCGGCGGCGGCGCCACGGCCTCCTTCCCGCCTGGCGACGGCGACGGCGACGTGAACCCGTCGACGATGTTTACCAACGACACGGGGACGTCCCGCATCGCCGACGACACGGAGAGATACATCTGCTACCTCTGCACGGGCCGCAACCCGTTGCTGATCAGGTATTGCCCCATCTACTGGGACGAGTGCCACCTCGTCTGCTACGCCGACGATGCGCCCGCCGCCACTGCCGCCGCCATTCCCGCCGCGCCCTTGCCGGCGGCGTCGGCCAATCCCAGCGGGGTGCACGACGACGACGAGTGCTACGTCATGAAGCTGTACCGGAACGGCAGCTACACCATCGTCACCCGCCTCGGCTGCGCCCGGATCGCCACGTGCCTCCTCTCCTGCGGCGGCGGCGACATGGCCGACAGCGACAGGAAAGCCCTGCAGGGCACCGCGACGAAGACTGCAGCGCCGACGGCGACGACGGCTGCGGTCCAGGGGAGTTTAACGCCCCTGCTCGCGGATTTCCAGCGGTGCGGCACGCAGGTCACTGCGACGCCGTCTCTGCGTGGCAGCGGCGGCGTCCGGGCTGGTGGTGCGCGGCGACGGCGCTAGCTCTGTTGGGACGGTCCGATCTCCGATGGATGGACGCGTACCGCGCGTGTGCGATGGCTGCATCTGCATGCGGCAATGCGCGAGTGCGTGTCAGCTGGTCGCGTGCGTAGTTTGTGCCGGTAGCGCATTTGCGTCCAAAACCAAATGACTTTGGACGCTTCTTTAGCAGACGTGATAAAAGCTGAGAGATTACCTGCTGTATCGAGCATTTGATTTGATTCGATCCCGATAAGAAAATTTCGTCCAAACAGCTCCCGGCGAGCTCCAAATTGTATCTGTCCGTGCGCTCCGTGCGTTTTGAAAAAACGGTTGCATGTAAGATACGCCGCTAGTCCGTATGATGGGTGGCGAATTATTTTTCTTCAAAATCTATCGCTCCTTTACATGGTCGGCCGCTGCGTGAAGGTTTAGGCCTTGTTTACTTTCTCCCTAAAACCAAATTCTTTTTAAAATTTTTCATCACATCAAATCTTTTAACGCATGCATAGAGTATTAAATATAGATAAAATTTAAAACTAATTGCATAGTTTGTCTGTAATTTGTGATACAAATCTTTTGAACCTAGTTAATCCATAATTAGACAATATTTATCAAATATAAACAAAAATACTACAGTATTCTGAAACAATTTCGTTGAGGAACTAAACGCGGCCTTAGGCCCTGTTTAGTTCTCCACCAAAAAAATTTTCATCCATCCCATCGAATCTTTGGACACATGCATAAAACACTAAATGTACATAAAAAATAAACTAATTACACAGTTTGGTTGAAAAACGTGAGACGAATCTTTTAAGCCTAGTTACTCCATGATTTGCCTTAAGTGCTACAGTAACCCACATGTGCTAATGATAGATTAATTATGCTTAATAGATTTGTCTTGCAGTTTTCTGATGAGCTATGTAATTTGTTTTTTTATTAGCTTCTAAAAACCCCTCCCGACATCCTTCCGACATATCCGATGTGACATTCAAAAATTTTTTATTTTCAATCTAAACAGGGCCGTGCCCGAACTGAGGAGCGCGGATGTCACAATAGTCAGGGTTCAAGGTATTGTGCACGTCATGCTTGCAGTATTTAGATCTTCAAGTATATCTCAGTCACGTGTGTTTTTAGATATAGTTGTAGCTCTAGCTTGTGCCTAGTGTGCGTGCGTTCACACGTATGTAGTGTGATGTGAGTTTGTGTTTAAGTTTGAATACTATAACTTGTACTTGAAGTCTCGAGGTATTAAAAAAGCAAAATAAATATCCAAATCATTATTTTTAAAGTAAATTGCACGACCGATCCTTAAAGTATTACGTGGTTATTATCTAGGTCCCTAAACTCTGAAATCATACGTCTAACTCCCTAATATATTTAAGTGACTTGTCCAGATCCAAAATACATATGAGAAGGGTTAGAAGCTGATATGGTCATCCACGTGGATATGATTTAAGCTCATGACCCCTGATTTAAACCCACGCGTGCAGCCGCCGGCTCGCCCCTACTCACCATCACGGCACCCGCAGCATACGACAAGGTCATGTAGGCAGCAATGACGGCTGGTTACGCTGCTGAGCGGGGTGAGGTAGACATGGGAGGGGCTTGGTCTGCGGTCATCCAGTGTTACGCTCACCCACACGGTGGGGGGCATACACCACCAGCAGCAACACCTTTGGCCGCACACAACCGCAGACACCGCCGCTAGCCATGACAAGTGGACGCTGCCACGCTGGGCACCATGGGACTCTCAGTTTAGTGTTCTTGTGATTAAATCAAGTCCATATGGACAACCACTTGAGCTTCTAACCCTTGTTTGCGTATGTTTTGGACCTAGATGAAATCACTTAAATATATTAGAGACCTAAACCATGCAATTTACTCTTATCTTTATATATATGGGAATACTATCAAAAAATGAATATCCAATCATTATCCTATAGGGACCCCTTTTATGGGATGGAAGTTGTTTCATCAAAAACTCTATTCATATCAAGTCGGAAGGATATAAGGAGTATCTTTAGAGTAGCTCTAACGAAGCTAAACGTGGGGACCATTTAGATTGCTTATCTCTAGTCACCCAAAGTGAAAACTCTCTAGTTATGATTAAATTTGTAGAAAAATATATTAATATATATGATAATATACTTATACACTATCAAGACCTATTTATTGTGGTTTTACTAAAATAGATTTGATGCTATAGATGAGATTTTAACTATGACTCAACTCAAATACGTGACTTGTGTGTGCACCTGTTATGAAGGACGTGCTACGCGCCTGACAAGGTATTATACCATGAGCGTGATGACATGATATGGTGCGGAGTGGGTTGGATTTTGCCACTTGGACCGTCAAATGTGCAATTACCAAGAGCGGTTTGTCAGTTGACGGGGGACGGAGGAATGCTTGGATGGGTGACGTTATCAAGACATTTACCATCAAGTACCAGTGCACCCTTGCAATCTCACTCTAATAATTTAATTAGAACCTCAAATATAAACCTAACCAAGCACCAATGACCTGATAACCAAATTTAAAATAATTGAGAAATCCTATGCTCTTCTAAAGCAAAACTCCACTATTTATTTTTCTTAACGTATAAGCTATCTAACTAGACAATCCACTATAATACAGTACACAATTAAAATTTGTTAGCTCATACAATTATAATGTCCATGTCAGCAAGTTGTCTATTTCTATAAACATGCAAACTATCTAACTAGATAATAAATATTTTATTATATTTATTCTTTATGTCTGCGTCAATGCGCGTATCTCTCCTACTTAAAACATGTAACTAGGACCCGTCTATCACACTCCTATGGTGAAGCCTCGCTGAACCCGCGTCTCACTCCTTGCCCATTCCTCATTCATTCGGGTGGTGTTTGTCCTCCCAATCAGGAGCTCTTCTGCCACCCAACCCTAATGTGTAGCCCGTGCCTGCCCTCCCCACGCACCTCGACCTCATCCCCTCCTCTGCTCCCAGTCCAGCAACATGGCCCTTGAGCCATTGAGCGCTCGTCTATCCCCTCCAATGCTCCTGTGTGCGCTCGCGAGGGTGCTATCTCGCCCGCCGCCTTGCTCGCCCGTCGAAGGAGGAGACGCGCCTGCCGCCGCGGGGGGATCCGTACGCGCGGACGGGCCGGACCTGACCTGACCTAACCTGCCGCGCGCCGCCGCGTGCGGGCGTGCCTCAGTCGGTGCGTCCCTCAGAACTCGCGCTCCATCGCCGTTCGTTTGGTCACGCGTGGGGGTCAGCGTGCCGTGTCTGGGATTAGATCGGTCGGGGGGGGGGGGACGACAAGGTCACAACCCGCTGGATCGGCCGCCGCGGGTTCCGTCTGCCCTTCCGATGGGATTGGAGCCGCGTCGTCGTCATTGGGGAAGACGTGGTGGGCGATCTGGAGGGGGAAGTGCGGGGGAGCGTTAGTTGCGCTGCTCCCAGACTTAATCTGGCGTCAGCCATTGGGCGAAGGATGCTTCCCAATCCAGGAGTCACGCGAGGGAGAACCCGTTTCGCATCTTTGTTTCTTTTAGGCCTTGTTTAGTTCCGAAAATTTTTGCAAAATAGGAATAGTAACACTTTCGTTTGTATTTGACAAATATTGTCCAATTATGAACTAAGTAGACTCAAAAGATTTGTCTCGTCAATTTCGACCAAACTGTACAATTAGTTTTTATTTTCATCTATATTTAATACTTCATGCATACGTCTAAAGATTCGATGTGACGGGGAATCTGAAAAAGTTTGCAAAATTTTTAGGGAACTAAACAAGGCCTTATTTACAACTTGTTCGGCCCTGCAGATATGTCGTTGTGGGTGCAGAGTTTTTTTTAAAAAAATATTCCATCTCCTTTTGTATGTCAATAAGCCGTTTAGCACGATGCCGATCAGTACCAATATGTGTTCGATTTCTCTTTTTTTTTTTTTGGGGGGGGGGGGGGGGGGGGGGGGCTAGATCGTGGACCTTTGGCAAATGCAGAAGCATAGATCCATTGATTGTACAACCTGTTCAGCCCTGCAGATATCTCTAAATTAATAATTTGCCTACATTCCTGAATTCTAGCCTCTACTCAAATTAAAAAAAATTAGCAGTCTGCAGTCCTTATATTGATAGATCAATTAGTAGTGTATAGATTTCTTGCTGCTTCTCAATGCTTGTAGTTGTGCATTGAGTACACTTAGCTTGCAGTCCTCCTGGTTCTTGCTACTGAGCCTCTGTGTCTCACCTCTGCCCTGAGCCGAGACACCGTCGCACACGTCGGCGACTAAAGCAATTCAAGCAACGTCGTGTCGCTGTGCCACCAAATCGTATGATATCTCTTCCCCTTGTTTCCTGATGTGTGGATTTGAATTAATTGCCTTAATTCAGAACTGTAAATCAATTTGAGTTTCTAGCTAGGAAAAATCCACTTATCTCTACCTCGCTGAACTAATTTCAGTGTTGGGATTACATCCTAGAGAAATTCAATTTAGTTATTTTTTGGTGTAGTAGTTCAAATTACCTTTGCTTTGCCAGATAGCTGAAGATGCTAGAAAATGTTGTCTACAAATTACCTTTGCTTTGCCAGATAGCAGTATGATGGTGCATAACAAACACAGCTCTGAAAGTAGGCATCCTATTATTTGACTGCATAAAGTTTTGTTCTCCTAGACATGTTTAGCACCTTACCTGATAGAAACAACTAATAACTTGCACTAAATTAAAACAATTACTGTTTTGTTCTATTTCCAAATTTGTATGCAAACTCTCTCATATGAAATCCTAGGAATGTGAATGCTACCTTCATTCAAGAGAGGAATAAAACATTAATGCATAGAGGTCACCATAAGTCCCTTATTTGTACTTTCTCCTCAAATCAAATCATTCAACTATTCATTCCTAATAAATCTTACTACGGAGATCCCTACACTTGAGAACATGTTCAGACCATTTAATGAAATATGAACAGTTTTACAACCCTATGTTTTAGCAGCTTCTTGTATTGTGTGCCTAAAAGTTGTACAAACACACGCACTACTATGTATAAAATTCCAGTACATATTTTATTTGCCATCTGGTTTCGTTTTGCTTGTAACAAGGCACAATCACTGACCTATGAGTAATCATATATTTCAAGTCTCCATATGATCTCTTGTATTAGTGTAGTAGTTTGATAATTCAATATCCTACTTTGGTCTTGTTCTTTCCCACGTGTATTCATAGTCCAGTTGATAGTTCAATATGATATTGTGATCTCGATCTCTTTACATGTGTATTCATAATCCAAGTCAGCCGGCACATCTCCTGCTTGAGATCACTATAGAGATCAGCTGGCAGAAAAAAATATTTCTGATGGTGGCAAGGTGAGGCATTTCAGGAGGCCTGTCATCATTGTCAGCTTGAAGCTGACGGTGATCATGACAAATACAAGTGGTGGAGTACATGCAATAGATGATGTTGGCACTGCCGCGGAGTAGTTTTGTGCTAATCATGACACTGTAGCTTATTGACAATACAATCCCAGAGATCAACCTTGCAAATATGGTTCCTCTCCATGCACTAAACAATTCTTTGGTTTCTGTATATCTTCTAAGCTGAAGTATTGTCTTATTTGAGGATAATTTAGAATAATGTCATCAGTTTTCTTATTTGAGGTTCACTTAATTTTTTATTCAATTCGATGCATCTGAATTACTATAATCTATGTTGGAGGAGCCAGAGGCAGATGTATCTGACCTGTTGATGGCACTAGGATTAACTATGATTCTGATAAATTAGCAGTTGTACTGCAGATTTTTACTATCACCTTATTGCACAAAGCATGGACTTGTCACGAATATGGCACTTTAAGTGTCATTTCTTTTTTGTAATAGCACAACACATTCAACTTAGAATTATCATGATATTATTTTTCTCATTGCAACGCACGGGTACAATGAAACTCCACTTTTTTGTTTCCATTGATTTTTTAAGTTCCTTTTTTTCTATAGAGACAAGTTAAAATTTATTTGTCTTCATTTTGAGCCATTACTTTTTGATACTCTTATTGTGTTGAAAGTTTAAATTCCTAACCTGCTATTTTTTCTAACTTCTATTGTGTTAAATTGTATCGAAAATTTTAAGATTCCCGTAGCAACGCACGGGCATTTACCTAGTATAAAAAAAAATCAAGACTCCAATGACCGGTTGTTGTGTGATCGGCTGCAGCTTGTTCACCTGTGGATTGCGTTCTTGCTCTCACTGACTCACATATGGGCATATGGCCCTGTCTCTGCTCTTGGATGTCGAGCATTAGAAGTTGGAAGAGCAAGGTTGCGCAACATACGCCCGTTTGCGACACCTGTTACTCTACAATTACTCTGTTTGACCACCGAACTAAAGTTGGGTGTTTGGATCTAAAGTTTAGTAGATGTACATGGTGGGGCTTATGGGTACTAATAAAAAAAATTACAGATTTTGTTAGTAATCCACGAGACGAATTCACTAAGCCTAATTAATCTGTTATTAATAAATATTTACTGTAGTATTATATTATTAAATTATAGACTAATTAGATTTAAAAAACCTATCTTATAAATTAGTCTCTCAATCTGTATATTTAGTTTTTAGTTTATATATAATACTCCCAAACGTTCAATAGGATAGAGACTAAACTTTAGCATAGAGAATCAAATGTGCCTTAGTTCATAATTGAATAATCAATTAAATATGGACTAATTAAATTTTATTTCTAATGTATTCCATTCTATTCATTAATTAATCAGTCTTTATTAGTTTATATTATATCAAGATTAGTTTATATTTAGATCTTCTATTTAGCATTCAAAACATGAACTAAGGCTCTATTTGTTGTGGGAATTTTTTTCCCTTCCTGCGTTTTATGTGAACGTGAAACTCCCGTGTTCCAAATAGATCCAAGTTAGTTTAGTCCATGTAAACATCCCTAGATACTTTCATCTCTATAAAACTCACTTATTCTGTTGCCATATACTCCCTCCGTCCCAAAATAAGTGTCGCTTTCGCTTCTCGAGAAATAACTTTAACTAAATATATAATAAAAATATTAATATTTATAGTACATAATTAGTATCATTGGAAAGATCTTTAAGTCTAGTTTTTTAACAAATTTATTTAGAGATACAAATATTGCATGTATTTTTTACAAATCGAATCAAACTTGTAGCACAAAAACCTAAAACGACACTCTTTTTGGAACGGAGGGAGTACTGTATATTATTAAATGTCTATATAACCGTTCAAAAAAAAGCAGGTAAAACTTTCACGGACTGATCTCATGCAACACACCAGCTGAGGTGACCCACACACGAGATGACGAGACATGAGTACATGACACAATCCATCGCTGGTTCGACCTGTTTTTCCTTCGAAACAATCCCGAACCCTAATTCGAATGTGGAACTCAAATTTCGGTTTCCCTCGCATCCCGCCCACATCCTCCACAGCCGCCGACGCAGCAGCCGAGCCGAGTCCCAAGCGGAGGAGAATAGGAGAGGCCGCCGATCCGCCGCCGGAGATGAGGGAGGAGGCGCTGGAGCGGCTGCGCGGGGTGGTGCGGGACTGCGCCGGGAAGCACCTCTACAAGTCGGCCATCTTCCTCGCCGACAAGGTGGCCACGGTCACGGGGGACCCTGGCGACATCTACATGCTCGCGCAGGCACTCTTCCTCGGCCGCCAATTCCGCCGCGCGCTCCACCTCCTCAACAATTCCCGCCTGCTCCGCGACCTCCGGTTCAGATTCCTCGCCGCCAAGTGTCTCGTAAGAAGGCCGCTGAGCACCCCCCCTCCTCCCCTCCACCCGCCGCCCCCCCCCCCCCCTCTCTTTCCCGCCGGTTCATTCCGTCGAGCACGCCGCATGCGTGTCAGTATGGGCCCCGCGTTCTGCTCCTCGCTGTTTGGATCGCGGGGCGTCCCTGGGTTTCCATTCATTACCCGCAGCTCTCGACATTTCGTCAGGCGTTCTGGGCTAGTACTTTGGCCAAACACCTTGCGGGCATTTTCAGCTGATTGTTAAAAATACTGAGATTCGCTTGATTCTATTTTGGGTGATGCTTTTGAGTGTGGCTGGGCATTTGCTTAGATACATTGCGCCCTTAGTGTCATCAATTTCGTTTTGGGCCTGTAGTGGAAACCTTCTAAATGTTCACACGCTGCCTTGATTTATGTTTGCCACTATACAAATTGATTGTGTGTTTTTGTATTCTTTTTTTATCAGTCTCCTGCTACTTAGAGCTAGTTAGAACAATGTCAGGACTTCTTAGATGGAAAATGGTCAATAGTGCCACATGGAATGAGCAGCATGTTTCTGATGTATTTCTCCTAATCCTGGAAATTAGAGCAACGAGAAGAGCATGTGGGCATATAAGATGGTGTGACATATGATTTATATAAATGTATTTTTCATATATGGATTTTTAACTGAAGGCTTCAGTTTTCCGTTTCTAGGTTAGTCTAGATTGTTAACTTAGCGAGAGCTTTGTGCTTCTGCTACAACTTCAACTTCACAGTTTTGTTTCTTTGTTTATTAGGAGGAGTTGAAAGAGTGGCATCAGTGTTTGTTGATGCTTGGGGATGCGAAAGTGGATGAGCATGGAAATGTCCTTGACCAGGATGATGGCAGTGATTTTTATTTTGATAAGGATGCTGAAGATCGTGAGATCAATGTGTGATGATGCTCCTTCCCTCCCTGAACACCTTCCTCTGTTCTGGTTGTTAGATGATTGCTTACTACTGTAATACTTGCTTGCCAGATCAAATCAGCTCTATGTTTCTTACGTGGTAAGGCTTATGAAGCACTGGACAACCGTGATCTTGCTCGCCAATGGTAAAAATAAGTAGCTTCATTTGCTTTTCTTTTGGTTAAAATTGATGGTGTATTTCAAAATAGTACCATTATCATCAATATATTCAATTAGTTTTTATGCATTTTTGCTAAAATATCTTTTCCCTGTACACTTATCCTTAATTTAGAGTTATATAGTAAAATAAAGTTAAAAGTTTGGTTATGCTGCTGCTTGCTAGTCTTCTGTTGTACCTGACCTTTATGATTTTCTTCCCTCTTGGTCTCAGGTACAAGGCAGCTGTTAAAGCCGATCCTCTGTGTTATGAGGTGAGAAGAACAGTGACTCAATGACAGTACTATTCTTTTTATGAGAAAAAAGAGCATGCAGTATCATGTTATTATTATCTTTTTTGAAACGACCGGCAGGAGTTCTGCCCGGCATATATTAATAGAGAAGAAGAGTAAGTTCAAACATGAAATAGAAGTTTCAAATTGGAGTAAAAAACAAAAAGTCAAAGAGCTCCGCTAGAGGACTACTCTCGAGATAAGCTCCTTGAGCCTCTTGGCTCCCGCAAGGCACCAGCTCCTAGCTTCCTCATTGATTTTCGCAATTAGGCTTTCCGCAGTGGAATGGTAACATTGAAAAATCCTAGCACTGCGTTCCTTCCAGAGCTCCCAAGTCACCAGGATTGTCAAGTACCGAATGGCTTTAATAGGCATACCCTCAGCCTTTCCGACTGCACGCCACCAAATGGACACAGGTTCAAAGGAAGTCCAGCCCGAAGGGTCCTGGAGCCGTCTCAGTCCAAGTTCTTACCGCAGACCAAACTCGTTGGCTGTATTGACAATGTGCAAGCAAGTGTACTATTGATTCATCCGTCCTATGACAAAGAGGACATAAACGTTGCTTTGGCCATCCTCTTCTAGCCAAGCGATCTGCTGTCCAAAGGCGATCTTGGACAGCCAACCAAGCAAAAAACTTGCATTTTGCTGGTGCCCAGGACTTCCAAATTAGAGTTTCTAGTTTGGTTGTTTATCGATCCATGAAATTGCACCATGTAAGCTGATTTTGATGAATAATCAGCATTGGTGTTGAGAGTCTATCTTAATGTCTAATTCCATGCATGTACAGTGCACACACCTTACACGCAATGTCTGAATTGTTTTATGTGTTTCTTATTTACTTTGACCTGTATATTTCTCACTTGGGTAGTCTGAACTGTATGATGAGTCTGTCTACTATGACACTCATGATGCACATGCTGTTTTTGTTGAAGTTAAACGATACCTACGACCAATTAATATGCCTAACCTTTCAATATTGTGGACAGGTGTCTTATAAGTTAGAACTATAGACTATAGTGCTATTACTTGTAGTGTCAAATGAACAATGTGTCACACCCTGTTTACTACCGTTGTTTCCACAGATTCTGAAAATTGAAATAAGCTCATAGAACTGTATAAAAACCATGTGTATTGGATATTTTGGCAATTACAATTCTCGTTGACAGTCTCTCGAGTTGATATAATGCTATATGATATTCTAACTTTGTAGGCTCCTAAATCTGATTCATTTATATATGTTTCAGGCTCTCGAATGTCTTGTTGATAATTATATGTTGACATGTGAGGAAGGTAATATTCAAATTGGGCTTTTGCTTATCTTGAGGCTTTCTTATATCTTGAATTAGTTTGTTGCATCACTTTTGGATTTAGAAGTTAGAACCACATTCATTCCCAATATGATCTACCGGCCATATAGATTTTTCGGTTAACCTATGCATTTCAATCATGTTTTAAGCAGATAACTTATAACTAGAAATGGCTAGACATTCTACTACCAGCTTGATAGGATTGATTAATCTGATTGCACATATGCAAAATGTATCTGTTGAGGGCATTTCTGTAAAATATCATAAGTTCTATTTTGTCCATTTAAATTATTTGTAGAACATGTTTTACTTGGAACCTCCTGTGGTCCTGAACATTATACTAACATGGTGCAACGGTATTTTTCAGAATCTGAGCTATTGTCCTCTCTGCAATTTGGGGAAGAAGATGGGTGGCTATCAACATTCTACTCATGTTTGATCACGAAGGTACTTGAATTAGTATCTGAACTTTGACACATGCAAATGATGGAAGTATAATGGTACTTGCTTCCTTTTCGCTAACGGTTTCTCTTCTGCCTTTAGCATGAAAAAGAAGATTTAGTTGAAGCAAAATTCAAGAAGCTTGAACAAGAAGCTTGTAGTATTTCGTCCTCGAGTTCTGGTGAAAGAATGAAAAATAACATTGATGTTTTGGCTTGCAAAGCTGAATACCACCACCAGAGTGGAGAGTACCAAAAATGTTTTCAACTCACATCCTCGTAAGTTGGTAGCATTCATTACTATTTCACTTTTCATTTACTTACAAATGTTTATTACATATGTTGCAAATTTGTCTCAGGTTACTTGAGAGAGACCCTTTCCATTTAAAGAGCACATTAGTTCATTTGGCAACTGCATTGGAGCTTGGTCATTCCAATGATCTTTATCTTTTGGCATGCAACTTAGTGAAGGATTATCCTCAAAAGTGAGTATGGATCTTAATGATTGATTGATTAATTGATTCATGATTTTATCTCCATGATCCAATATGATCAGTATTCTGACTTAATTTTCGACAAAAGTTTGGAGTATTCCTTCTGACTGAAAGGTTTATCTGATTCTATAAAAGACTATTACTGCTAGGTGCCCTGATTCAGTGATTCCTCACTTCATTTGCATGTCAATAATTTGAGATATAGTAAGGCTTGGTTGTACTGTGCACTATATGCAACCTTTCATTGCATGACTGGGTAGAAGTTTTCTCTTTTTCCTTGATAGTTTGCTGCCAATCATGATCATTGCATAATTCTAATTTCTACTCATTTCATTTGCAGAGCTCTTTCATGGTTTGCTGTCGGTTGCTATTACTACTGTATTAAGAAGTATGATCAAGCGCGAAGATACTTCGGGTGATCATCTTGTCCTGTTTAAATGTCACAATTCACCACATTATCATTTTCATTTCTAGCTTCATTATTCTACCATTTTTTTCTCGGTGAAAATCTTAGTGCGGAAACTTTGGCACTACTTGCTATTTTTTCATGGTAATTACTATTAGAATATTATTTTTTTGTCGAACTTGTACCACTACATTTCTTTGAGCCAGTGCACGGCTTGAACGACATGTAGTTACAGGTCGTGAAAAATCTATGACTTCGAAAGTATTGTGTAAGCTTGCTTCCCAAGCAATTCTGCATTTAATTTATTAATTGTGACGCCATGCTATGGTGAACAGAATATTATTAAGCAGTAGTCAGCATGTGATAACTTGAGCTAACTCAGGTTTCCTACCATGCTCTCAAAGTTGTTATCTTCAGTTGGATGAGACACCTTGCTTATTTAAGAGAATATGCATTCATGTGCTGCAAAACATGCCACACCATTTTTTTTTGTTATACTATCTCTCCATCTCAAAAAGTAAACAAAATGTAAGGCACGGTTTATAAGTTTGGAGGAAGTACTATTTCCCCTTGAACCTGCGGGAAAGCTCATGTATCAATCATGCAGAATTGTAGTTTACATGTAAGCAAAAACAACCAACATTTTATCCCAAATTTATGTATCAACTAACTGTAACCAGTATGAACAAGATGCCGAGCGCTGTTCTAAGACATGTACCTCTGGCATAAAGGCTGGGCAAGGGCCAAATAAGGTCTCACTTGAGTTTTATTTCTCTGTTCTAACTTTTATGTTTCAATGGAATGATTTTAATTGATAAAACTTGGTAGGTACTGTGGTTTACCGTACGTTAATATGTTTTCTTTCAGCAAAGCTACAGGTTTAGACGGGACGTTTCCTCCTGCTTGGATTGGTACAGGCATTGCCTATGCTGCTCAAGAGGAGGGTGACCAAGCAATGGCTGCATTTCGGACGGCAGCTCGGTTATTTCCTGGGTGAGTAATCCATTTCCTTTATTTTTCTTGATTTCTTGAAGATCCAAAGTGGTTGTTGATGGCAACTTACTTTTCATGGCTTTGGCTAGAAAAAATACTCTGTACATGTACTGAATGTTGACAAATTTACCTTTTATTCTTGAAATTTTGTGCCTGAACTTTGTCTGGTATACTTCGGATGTTTTCGGAAAGTTAACTATGATACCTTTGGTCTTTCTTTTCTGAAACTTTGACGAGCTCTCTTAATGTATCTATTTCACCGTAAAGAAATTGGATTTGTGCCTGCTCTCTAATTTGGGGTATAAAATTCTTTGGAAAAAGTCTACTTCACCCCCCCCCCCCCAACTATGGCAGGTTTGAAACTGGACGATTTAACCTCTGAACTTTCCAAAACCGTTCAAATAACCCCCTCAGATGGTTTTCGATCGGTGGTTTCGCTACAGTAACCATGGTTTTGCTACAGTGACAACGGTTTTGTATTTTTCTTTTTTATTTATTTCAGCTGAATCTTTGGAAAATCATAGTAAATCATAGAAAAATTGTAAAATAAAAAATCTAATTTTGTTGGACTCCACATGAGTAGATCTACACAGTGAATATATAATATGGCATACTTTAGTACAAAGTTTTTGCTGTAGATTTTACAGAAAATAAAAGATCGAAATCGCCGTATATTTTCTGTAAAATCTACAACAAAAACTTTGTACTAAAGTATGTCATATTATATATCACTATGTAGATCTACTCTTGTGGAGTCCAATAAAATTAGATTTTTTATTTTACAATTTTTCTACGATTTTCCAAAGATTCAGCTGAAATAAATAAAAAAGAAAAAGACAAAACCGATGTCACTGTAGGAAAACCATGGTTACTGTAGCAAAACCACTGTCGAAACCCGCCTGAGGGGGTTATTTGAACGGTTTTGGAAAGTTCAGGGGGTAAAACGTCCGGTTTCAAAGTTGAGGGGGTTAAGTAGTCCACCCCCCATAGTTGGGGGGGGGGGGTGAAGTAGACTTTTTCCAAAATTCTTTCAAATGTTCTGCAGATTGTACCTGTCCTCAAGCTATCATCTAATTATTTCCAATAATGCATTTTCAGATGTCATCTGCCAACTTTATACATGGGCATGCAATATGTGCGAATGCACAATTTCAAACTTGCAGAGCAGGTAATATACAACTGCTTATTGCTTCTGATTTTCTTGTGAGGAACTTCATGCTGATAGAGGAACTGTGACTAGAGCCAATCTATCTTTCTTTGCCATATCCCCCTCATTTACCTCAGTACTATATGTTTTTGGCCAAAGACAGGTTTGAAAACGGCATTGGTTGTTTGTCCAAATGCATCTTGCAAGTGAGCAGCCTGGCAGTTGCAATCCAGAAATCAGCTTTCTTTCTTTTTTTGTTGGTATTTGTTGATCACCTTCCACGGCAGTGCTGTTTATTGTATATCTCATAATGAGAGCCATGCTAACTCGCATCCTGCGGTCACCTTACCTAGTATTTATCATTGGTAAACTTCCATACCTTTGAATATTTCAAATACGCTGCAGAAGATGCTTGTGAATGTGATACACAAACCGGCTCCAGTTCAGCACTGTGGCTCCTCTGAATTTTGGCTGGAGCTTGGCTTTTGATCCAACTGAGCTGGGTTCTCATGCTGTTTAACTATCAGAGTGGTTAAACTGCAATCAAGTTTTGCTTGCTAACAGCTCCATTGTTTAAGTATTCTTGCATCTGCAGATTGTAGCACTACTAATAACCAGTCATCCTAAGCTTGTTGCATTACAGAAAAGTTCTTTCCTCATGTGGTGGTGATACATATTGTTTTTGGTTTCTGTGATGTAGTTCTTCACACAAGCAAAATCCATCTGCCCATCTGATCCACTTATTTACAATGAGGCGGGGGTCGTTGCGTATAATATGAAGGAGTAAGAAATTTCTTCTACTTTTGGTTCTAGACTAGATGCTTTGGTTTCACAAACAGCATCATTCTTAGCTCTACTAGTTGCTCTAGAAGTGCCATTTTACATATATCTTATTATCTGAAAGTAAAAAAACTGGATGTACCATACAGAGCTCTGGAAACCATGAAATATGCCTGCAAAAGAACAGTAAAAAGCATTAATCAGAGCTCACGGTGTACATACACTCGACTAGATGGTTCTGAAAATTTGAACATAATCTTTAATAGATATATGTGCACTCTTCAACTTGGTGAGGCAGGTTTGTTGTCTGCTTTTGTGCAATATGGTTTTGCTTACTGATACTCATTCACTTTTATCTGTTCAGCACTGAATTCCTTATGACATTCCATCCAATATATGTGATAGTTTGTTGAATAGAATATCAATTTGATCAATATCCACTGTTAAATTCATGTTTAATGTTTTTTTTGACTCTGCAAACACTTGATAGAGTTGTTTGTTCAACATTTAGGTACCGAAAGGCAGTTCAGTTGTTTGAGTTAACATTGAAGCATACTTCATCCTCTCTGAATGAAATGTGGGAACCAACATTGGTGAATCTTGGGCATGCACTTCGGAAACTCAAGTAATTGATAAATTATGCCATATTGCTGTGTTTAGTTTTTACTGAGTTCTTGAGCTTCTTTATTTAATACTAACTCAACTATAGACTTGCCTTTGCTGATCCCATGGCCTTCTCAATTGATTAATTTTATGCATGAAAATGACAAGTCAGTTTATTGAATTAAGTTATCAAAGTTATGCGAATATTCTCAGATGAAGGCCTTTTTTCACCCCTAATTTCTATTCTTATTAACTCTTGTTGAACTATTGTCCATGGTTTAAGTATTTATTGTTTGAACAGGGAATATCAGAAAGCAGTATCATATTATGAAAAGGCACTCACTTTACCAACCAAAAGTTTGAGTGTATTTGCTGGTCTTGCTTATACTTACCATCTTATGGTATTTTTTCTCTGATCCTCTTCCATTTATTGTTTCATACAATGTTTGCTGCTGTTTTGCTGTCTTGTCATACTATAAATAAATGTATTTATATAGGCTGGAAGTTGTGGTATGTTAAAGATCATTTAGCTTCTGTCGATTTTAGGTCCATTGATATTCTGCAAAGTTTTAGCCATAAGCCCACAGCCATATGCATCTCAATTCTTCAGTTATGGTGGCAGTTATTTTATACTGAGTGATGCTTGAGGTATATCTGTTAACTAGGTGCCATTGTTTAGAAGTTCTCTTAGAAATAATAACCACATAATAATGGGTCACAGTCTTGGTGCAAGCTTACTAATTGTAGTGGCAGTTTGTTGAAATATAAGTTGGTACACTGACAATTAAACAGAAGAAAGTTTAACTTGCATATAAATAAGCACTACGTACTACAGTAAAACATAGAAATGATTTTTTTTTTCATGTTCTAGGTTGACTGATCTTCATATATGTCCAGAATTTATCTGAATTTTATGCATGCCTTCTTTTTGTTATGCAGGATGATTTTGAGGCTGCCATAAATTATTACCATAAGGTGTGTCCTTTTGATCATTTCAAATTCATCAACTCTAATTAAGCAAATTCATAGTACTGGCTATGCAAAAACAGTACTGAGATACATCTTTCCTGGAGTTCTCTGTGCTTTGACTTTGTTGTTAATATATGCCTGCAAATCTGCAACCCATGCCCCCAAAATTGTCTCTAACCAGACGTGTAACGTGTTGGTTAATGGGGACCAACTCCTTTTTGTTCTGCATTCAACAACAAATGCTTTATTGGCCAGTGGTTTTCTCATGTGTCCTTTTTTGGTCAGGCTCTATGGTTGAAACCAGACGACCAGTTTTGCACAGAGATGCTAACAGATGCTCTTGGGTCCATCTGCCAAGCTCGTAGAAGAATAGTTTAGGCCTAGTCGAGGTTTGCTAATCGCAACAGGTGCTGTCACATGCTTAGATAATTATTTTCCATTACACACATAGTAGTAGCCAATTATATGTAAATTTGTTGTTGTACAATATGTAATTGCTCAAGTTCATTTCAGCCGCTTGAGGCTGATCGCAGTGTAAAGCCAAAGTTTTTGACCTTTTAATTTATATATACTCTGATTCCATTATGGCAAGCAATTTTACTTTACTCTTAGAGCTTGGCTACTCCGTTTGTATGGAGGGGGTTTATCGAGAGGTTAAAAGGTCTCGACATGACTATGAGTCCTATTGATGGCCTGCATTAGCTTAGCTTTGTGCAGTATAGTTTGTATACATTTCTGTAAAGTTTCTTATGCAGGCTTGTATCTTGCTCAAAGCTACCCAATGCAACATTAGCTAGTTACATTTCTGTAAAGTTTTTTTTACACGCGTGTAGTTACTCTTATGTCTATATCTCTAGATTTAAGGTGTATATGACCGGATGAAATGTATATAGACGAAGTATATGATCATACTAGACCATCTAGGGTGATATGTATGTTAAGTATGTATGCATACATAGAGTACGTGGTTATACTTATTGTATATAATATAGTAGTGACATTTTAGTAATATATTAAAAATATGAATTCCTTTGAAAAAATTCGCGTGGTAAGATCTAGAGTATCTTAATATGAGTATATATACATACTCAAACTGATAAACAAGTATGAAAATATACACAATGTAGTTTATTGAAGATAAGAGTAACTACACGTGTAGAAAGATACAACTGATGACACAATAAAATATTTTAACATCCTCTACTTTTACTAGAAACATGAAACATTTAATAGAACATATAAAGTGACTATGCAATAATAAAATATAAACAAATGAACATAAATTTATTAGGTGTGACTTGTCTATATAGGACAACTAATACAAAGGCACTGTATATGTTTGTTGTATTAAGTTATGTTGCATAAAGTCTCTAATCTGCACAACTATTTGTCTTGGCCTTATGATGTAGTTTACTCATGTTTGGTTACTTGCAAGTCTTTATTTTGTCTAGCCCTTATCTCAAAGCCAGCCTCACATTGTACACCAGCTCCGCTATGCAGCGCAAAGCACATTCGTAGTATAACTGTATATAGGATGCTATCCAAGTGATCAAACACCAATAAATTGTATAGCTTTGTCCAGGTAAAAACTATATCCTAGAGGTGTAAACAGTATGGATATTTTCTCACTGATCAACCAACGGGCTTCAATACCTATATGAAATGTACCATATCCGTAAAATATACGAATTCACGCTGTTTGGCTCGCTGAAATTCAGCTGCTGTTGCTGATACTGTTGTGAGAGAAAGAGATTATTCTTTTACCGATAAGTTCAAGCGTCATTTCAAGGTACTTAAACTATATATGATATCGATATCCATTCATATCTTATTCAATATATAAATAACTAAATCTATTCGTAGTACATATCCAATCTGTTCCACTCCTGCTATACTTCCTTTGGTTAAGTTTATAAGGCGTCCATGTTCGTTTTGATGAATTTTGGTTGCTGTTGATTTGTTGTGAGAGAAAAATTCATTTCCTTTGCTTAGTGCTGTAAAAAGGACGATAATTATTGGATAGCATATTTCATTATAAATCTAATAGTGTCAAATTTATACTCGTACTACAATAGCGAAGGAGCATGTAGCCTAGTGGTTACAAGAGTCTTAGTAGCAACTCATGTTATGAGTTCGACTCCCCTGGGTGTCTATGGTGACTTTGTTAATCTTTAGGATTTGCCGGTCTAGCCTGTTTAGTCATGGCTGAAAGTATTGTTCGCTGATTTGTTGAGAGAAAAACACTGCTAAATGTCAGGTAGATTCAGTACATAAGCTTAAGCAAATAGGCTGGGATAGGGTTCTCATCGACAACGAGACACCTATGATGACTCTGTCAACCTTGAGAATTTAACTGCCCAGTCTTCGAAGATATTCATAGAGATTAAGTTTACATACGTGCGTTCATAGACATGAATCTACGTGCGCTGTGAGTGTTTGAGTTCGACTCGCAAAAAATTATATTACAATAAAACAATATTAGATAAATATTGGTCAAAGATTATAAAGTCCGACTCTAACATCCACGAAATGACATATAAACTGAGAGCTCACCTTAATATAGATACAGTACTCAGATCTTAGCATCTTCTTATTATTGGTCTGGGAGTGGACCTTAGCTCAAATCTCAATGCGCATTAACTCTGTTATTAACGGATCTAGAGCTACCAGTAAGGTAGCAAACCAGCCTTCTGATTAGACGCCCTTCTGGAAATCATATGACCAGAAAACTATGAATCCAGTTAAAATTTACAAAAGTTTGACTTAAGATACGTACAGTAGGTAGCAACTTTTTTTTTGCCAAATAGGTAGCAACTTTTTTCGGCAATAATGGATGTGTGTCTGAATTTTTTTTGTTCGTCTCAGGACAACTAGTATCTCATAGGATCTGAAACGGGGAAAAAGGCGCGCAGAAACTTGAGTTGGACTCAACCGGCCGCTTGATGGTGTCAAACCGACGGACGCACCAAAGACGTGGGTTCGCTCGCGGACCAATACCATCACGCTCCGTCGCCACCTTCCACCACCCGACCTGAAAACGCCATTCGAGGAGTCCAGGCCAACCCGCCCCGGCCCCGACCCCGACCCAGGCCACGCCACTCCTCCAGATCTCCCCCTCCCTCCATCCCCTCTCCCCTGTCCGTCTCTATTAAGCAGCAAGCAAAGCGCCACTCGCAATCCACCCTCAGGGCCTCGCTCGCTCAGATCTCTCCGCCCGCGCCTGCGTCCCCTTGTCCGCGTCCCTCCTCCCACCCCCCAAACCCTCGCCCGCCTCTCTCGTCAACGCCGCCCGACGAGAGCGATGGCGGCCTCGCCGGCCCCGGCCGCGGCCGCAGCGCTCCTCGTCCTCCTCGCCCTCGCGGCGGCCGGCGGCGTGGCGGCCGACGGCTCCGACCACCGGTACAAGATGAACGAGCCCGTCCCGCTCTACGCCAACAAGGTCGGCCCCTTCCACAATCCCAGGTGAGGCCTCGCCCTTCAGATCCCTGTCGTGACGAGTGGTTCGTGGGTGCTGGGGAGGGATCGGATCCGTTGGATTCGTGGGATGTGCGGATTATTCCTGCGCGATCTCGTGGGCAAATGTTCGGGTGGGGTTTGTGCCACTTCGGTCAACGCCGACAGGTTTCCGAGATCTAGGAGACAAAACCGGGCTCCTGTAATAGGGAGCGAATGGAATTGCAATTGATTCAGTAACCTTATTAGGACCTTCTCGGAGGGTTTAATTTGCTTCCTATTGGGCCTGTATAGGTATAGTGCCAAATTATGAATTTTACAGCTGGTCTGCATTGAAAATAATTTCTTCGAGCTGTGAATCTGTTACTGTTAGGCGTTGGATCTGTGGTAATGGAGAACAGTACTCGTACAGGCTAATATAGGTTATACAGCTGAGGGGTTTGCCGTTCTTACATGGTTGCTTTTCCTTGCAGTGAGACATATCGTTACTTCGACCTGCCTTTCTGCTCTCCTGGTCAGTTTGTGTTAATTTCAAGTCTTTTGCTCATTACCGAACTAGCAATGATTAAAACCTGTAGTATGCTAATCGACTGTATCCACTGCAGAGAAAGTGAGGGAGAAGAGTGAGGCCCTTGGTGAGGTCCTCAATGGGGATCGGTTAGTTGATGCGCCTTACAAGCTTGATTTCCGTTTAGAAGTTGAGTCCAAGGCAGTTTGCTCAAAGAAGCTTACCGTAGAGGATGTAGTGAAGTTCCGGAATGCAGTGGCAAAGGACTACTACTTCCAGATGTACTATGATGATCTCCCATTGTGGGGGTTCATTGGTAAAGTTGAGAAGGGAGGCAAGGCTGATCCGAGCGAGTGGAAATACTACCTGTACAGGCACATCATCTTTGATATCCTATACAACAACGACCGGGTGATCGAAATCAATGTGCACACTGATCAGAGTGCATTGGTTGACCTGACGGAGGATAAGGAGACCAATGTGGAATTCCTGTACTCAGTCAAGTGGAAGGAAACACCAACACCATTCGAGAAGAGGATGGAGAAGTATTCCAGCTCCTCCAACATGCCACACCACCTGGAGGTTCATTGGTTCTCAATTATAAACTCTTGTGTTACTGTCCTCCTCCTCACAGGGTTCCTTGCAACAATCCTCATGCGAGTATTGAAGAATGATTTTGTCAAGTAAGGGCCTCCCATCTTCATTTGTCTCTGAATATGAGTAATTGCATTCTTGTTGACGATAACCATTTCTATCATAAACAGTAACACACTACAAAAAATTCCATTTCCATTCAATTGTTGCCTTAAATAGAAAAAACATAATTGCCCTATGATTTATTTTCTATTACCTGAAGTCAGGTCCGACGTGTTCGTGTTTTTGTGATATACTCCTATTTGAACTACTACAGTACTTTTCGACATCTGTTTCTTTCAATATATTCTGCTAACTTCATGTATAGCACATCCAACCAAATAATATTTCATCTCTATATGTTTTGGACTGGAGAAATTGTTTTCCTTATATTATACCTCTACTCATGTGCCTGTATATATGTTGGTAATTTATATTATGCATTAAGTAATTAGTATTTTTTTGGGTGGAACTGATTTTATCTTAGTTGAATATTCTTCAACGAACTAGTATCTCCCATTTATCAAAATGAAGCATTGGCCTATTTTAAGTTACTCATAGGTCTTTTTGAATGATGTCATCTAATCATGTCAATTCATATTACAATAAGAAAATGCTTGGTTTGAAACAAATGATGACCCACCAAGAAAGTATGTTGAACCTATCCCTTTTCTCCTGTTTAAATCATGTTATTCAGCGATAGTGCACAAAATGTGTTAGCAACTTATCATGATATAATTCAGTTGCATGAACATCTGTATGTTTATTTAATTTCAGTTGCATATATATACACCTGTATGTTTATGTTAGACTGTACATTTTCACTTGAAGGTATGCTCATGATGAGGAAGCAGCTGATGACCAGGAAGAGTCTGGATGGAAGTATATCCATGGTGATGTCTTCCGGTTCCCAAAGAATAAGTCACTATTTTCTGCTGCTCTTGGCACAGGAACTCAACTATTTGCCCTGTAAATTACTGTGGCTATTTTCTCTCTCTTTATAATATTTGCAGGGCTGAAGTGATTCCTCCAGCTCATTGTTTTGACAAGAAGATATCTAACAATCTTTTCTGTGGCATCTCTACAGCACAACCTTTATATTTCTTCTTGCACTTGTTGGAGTATTCTACCCCTACAACCGTGGTGCACTATTTACTGCATTGGTTGTCATCTATGCACTCACTTCAGGAATTGCTGGATACGTTGCTACCTCTTTCTATTGTCAGCTGGAGGGGACAAACTGGGTATGTACTGCCTTTACCTTATATATGTATGTGACCAAATTGAAATACTTGTTTTTTAATGGTAGTAATGTTGCATTTTGCCTCCATCTTCAGGTGAGGAACTTGCTATTGACAGGATGCCTGTTCTGTGGACCTCTCTTCCTGACATTTTGCTTCTTGAACACTGTTGCTATTGCTTATAGTGCAACAGCAGCATTGCCCTTTGGCACTATCTGTGTCATTGTGCTCATCTGGACCTTGGTCACATTTCCTTTGCTTGTTTTGGGAGGTATTGCTGGCAAAAACAGCAAAAGTGAATTCCAAGCTCCTTGCCGTACCACAAAATACCCCAGGGAAATTCCTCCGCTTCCCTGGTACAGGAGAACTGTTCCACAGATGGCAATGGCCGGGTTTTTGCCTTTCAGTGCCATATACATCGAGCTATACTACATCTTTGCTAGTGTCTGGGGCCACAGGATTTACACAATCTACAGCATTCTGTTTATTGTCTTCATCATCCTCCTTATTGTCACTGCATTCATCACTGTTGCACTGACATACTTCCAGCTTGCTGCTGAGGACCATGAGTGGTGGTGGAGGTATGCTATTTTCCTTTAAATCTTGCTTTTGAATGAATACTTACGTCAGTGTGCTGGTGCAGTGGTGCTCTTAGAAAATAGTTAACATGGAAAAGGATTTATCAATCGAGTAGCAGATTATATTACTTTACTAAGTCTATTATATCACTGTACCCTACTACAAGCCTAGAAGTAATTCTTGTGGCCGGTTTATCTGAATTTTATTGATTGAGTAGCAGATATATATTTTACCGAGTCTATTATATCACTATAACCTACTTCAACTTGTTGAGAGCCTAGAAGCAATTCTTGTGGCCGGTTTATCTTTTTGCCACACTAATAGGATTCCTGATTAATTCTCCCTTCAACAAATGTCACTGGAGGTAGTTAAGCAAAATGTCACGCAGAGCATCTATTATCTGAATGACATAAGAAGTCAGCTGCTGAAATCTATTGTAGCACTGAATTCAACTGTGTGATATTATGTGTGTAGAGTGTAGATTGCTTTTAAAACACAAAATGGTTGATCAAACAAGTATCCTGCCCCTTTTAACATTTTGTATCAAATGGAGCACTGATTTGTTTTGTGCTGCAGGTCATTCCTATGCGGAGGATCAACTGGATTTTTCGTGTACGGCTACTGCCTGTACTACTACTATGCGCGATCAGACATGTCTGGCTTCATGCAGACATCTTTCTTCTTTGGCTACATGGCCTGCATCTGCTATGCATTCTTCTTGATGCTTGGGATGGTGGGCTTCCGTGCGGCCTTGTTCTTTGTCCGCCACATATACAAATCTATCAAGTGTGAGTGAGCGGTTGTTGGAAGATGAAGAGCAGCAGAGTTGTACCCGTTTTTGGTGCCCACTGAGAAGTCTCAAATATAGAAAAGGTTAGCTCTCGCGTGCAACAGGAGCAGCTAGAGATTGCCATGTTTCAGATTAGGCCATTATTTATAGGAACAGGTAATGAACCTATAAATTTGTTCTGTTTTTGTGACTGCTGTGATAAAAATCGTCTTTTCCTTCGTCCTATGTATTATCTCCTAGTGACGTCAGACAGTACTATAACTTTTGTTGGAACCGTGACATGCTGAATATCTGTGGAATACCCATGTTATGTTGTCATATATATTCTCTAAAGCATATAATAATAATAGAAGTGTAGAGACGATGCCTGAGGCACGTCCATTTGTACGTGTATCATTTTCTTGTTCATTGTGGAGTGTTGATATACACCCCCAGACTTTCGGTACTCCTGTCGCGTATTTGCATATTGCTTTCAGTGATGCTTTCTCAGGATTGTGGATCGAACACCTTATAAACCTTTTGATTGGTTCCTTTTATTTTAAAAAAAATGGTACCTACCGCCTGCTCATCTTTCCGTAAGCCGGCCGGCCCCTAAAAGCGAGAACATGAGCGGTGAGTGCGAAGTAGCCGATTCGCTTGGCAAAACGGTGCAGCCGCAAACCTTGCAAGTTGCAACGCAACTCTGGTTGAGGCTTCGCTAGTTGCTAGTCGCTACGCGGTACTAGGTACTTTGTACAACCGGGCTTGTTTGTCCCTCCGGGGGCTTGGGACTTGTTTAGTGAACACTGTAGCATTTTATTTGTATTTGATAAATATTGTCTAATTATAGAGTAGTTAAGATTAAAAGATTTGTCTCACAAATTATAGACAAGCTATATAATTAGTTATTTTTTAATCTATATTTAATTTTCTATGCATCTGCTGTAAGATTTGATGCTGAAATTTTTTGCAAAACTTAAACATGGCCTGTTTGCAGCTCACCGAGATCGCACCCTGACAGACAGCTCGCCAACCAGGCAACAATCACAGTCGCAGGCGACTGAAATCGGACGTGCTTGGCCAGGCAGCCTGGGGACACAACCAAGGTTCCTATCGGATTCACGGATTGTTGTAAAAAAAAAAAGTTTCTATCTATGCCGGAGCGGCGAGTGATATGTCGCATGCGGTGCGGCGTGCTTACGAGATGATATACTCGGCGACGCTGACGCAGCGCGGGGGCGCGGGGACGGACGGCATGAACTTGCCCAGTCTCTCAGGTCTGAGCGATACAACAAAACCGCATGGTGGCATGATCTGCGCCTCTCCCGGTGGTGAGTGCCCGAGTGGTGACCGTCGCTGTCTCTTTTTCCCTTCTGCACCAAACCTGCACGGAGTATTTTGTACTGATCCGTCACGGCTTCCATGAAGGTCCGGCGAGGTGGACGGAGGTCGCGTGACCGACTGACCGTTGCCGGCGACGCCAGCCCAGACCCACCAGGTCCCCCCTCCCCAGCCGTGCCCGCGAGTATATATCTGCCGTGCCCACCGCATGTGTGGTAGTAGCCCAACACAACACAAGTCAAGTCAGTCCGAGCCCCGCAGGTGTCGACACCGCGCCGCGAGGGTGGGGGGAAGGGGGGAACTGGGGACCATGAGCGCGCCCGGGCGAGCTCCGTGCGGCCTGCCGCGCATCGGGCTGGGCACGGCGGTGCAGGGCCCGCGGCCGGACCCCGTCCGCGCCGCGGTGCTCCGCGCCATCCAGCTCGGCTACCGCCACTTCGACACGGCCGCGCACTACGCCACCGAGGCGCCCATCGGGGAGGCCGCCGCCGAGGCCGTGCGTGCGGGGGTCGTCGCCTCCCGCGAGGAGCTCTTCATCACGTCCAAGGTCTGGTGCGCCGACGCGCACCCGGACAGGGTGCTCCCGGCGCTCCGCCGGACGCTCAGGTGCGTGCGCTGCTTCCTCTTCTTCCTTATTCTGCCTCGGGCTTGGATTTCGCTGCCGCGATTGCCGCGTCTGAGATTTACATGCTGCTTGATTCGTGCACGGATGGACATGGATCGTGAATGGTATGCTTGGGTTTGATTCAGATTTGGGAAAGGAAGTGGGACTCTGTTTCTAGTTTAAACGTTGCCCTCGATAATCGTCGTTTCTAGGCCGCAGCATACGCGACAGTCCCTTCTTTATCACATTCTGTACTACATATGGACAAGCCGGGGATAAGTATAGTTGGTGATTTAAGTGTAGTCAGTGATTAGTACTCCCAAACAACTTTAAATTTATATAGGAAAAATACTACTATTTAGTGTTAGCAGTAACCAAACGAAATCTATTTACTCTGCTGTATGACATGAATTTAGTGGTTCTTTTTTTTTTTGGCTGTTTTTAGTGCCTTCCTGCTTGAATTGTTGTAATAGTATTATGTTAGCAGTAACCAAAGTAATAAATAGTCGGCTATAGCTGTTTTATATTGTGTACTGCTATTTGTACTCATGTTCAATTTAGCTCTTTTAGCTCGGTTTTAGCTTTAGGAGAACCTTGTAGCTAAATGCCTATAGCCTGCTACCTAAGAATTGATTTCAGTACAGTTGGGTGGATTGTCGTATTTGACGGTGCTATTGGTCCCATTCACTTGTAATCTACGAAAGTATTTTTCTTTCATAGCAAATCAATGACTCTCTTTTTTTTTTGAGAATCTTTTTAAAGACGTACATCGGAGTACCATGCGTCCCTAACAACGCAACCAAATCGTCAGCCTACGTGGAGATGAGTGAAAACAAAAAAGAAAAAATAATAATTGGCTAACTGGACCTCCTAGCTAGCAATGTGCGGTTGGTTTTGGTTTTAGGCCTGCCTGAGTGCCTGACCGAGGTATTATATCTCCATTCGCGCAACCATCCAAATGCAGCAATCTCCAGATGGAGTACGTGGATCTGTACATGGTCCACTGGCCCGTGACCATGAAGGCCGGGAGGTACACGGCCCCCTTCACGCCCGAGGACTTCGAGCCGTTCGACATGCGATCCGTGTGGGAGGCCATGGAGGAGTGCCACCGCCTGGGCCTCGCCAAGGCCATCGGCGTCTGCAACTTCTCCTGCAAGAAGCTCGACACCCTGCTGTCCTTCGCCACCATCCCTCCCCTCGTCAATCAGGTCCGCCCGGTCCTCCACTTATTACTCTCAGCCGACTCTCGCCGTCTTTTTCGTTGTAAATTCAGCATGGACCGATGCAGACCATTGGCAAGTTTATCTCTGGGGGTAATAATATAATAAATATATAATGACAGGTTGAGATCAACCCAGTGTGGCAGCAGCATAAGCTGAGGGAGTTCTGCCGGGAGAAAGGCATCCAGCTATGCGCCTACTCGCCCCTGGGCGCCAAGGGCACGCACTGGGGCAGCGACTCGGTGATGGACTCTGGTGTCCTGCACGAGATCGCCAAGTCCAAGGGCAAAACCGTGGCACAGGCACGCACAGCATCCTCCTCTACCTCTTGTTAATTGACAACCTAATAAACGGAAGTATTATATAAGTACTGACAGAATGCTCTCTATGGACACTCTCTGACATGCTTTGCACGATGGATGGATGGATGGATGGAAAAACAGGTGTGCCTGAGGTGGGTGTACGAGCAGGGCGACTGCCTGATCGTGAAGAGCTTCGACGAAGGGCGGATGAAGGAGAACCTGGACATCGTGGGCTGGGAGCTGACGGAGGAGGAGAGGCAGCGCATCAGCAAGATCCCCCAGAGGAAGATCAACCAGGGCCGCCGCTACGTCTCCGAGCACGGGCCCTACAAGTCCCTCGAGGAGCTCTGGGACGGCGAGATATAAGTCAACGTCCGTTCTGCCTGCAGGCTAGCTGCGCCATGCATGACGACGGACCGAGAGGAGCGGAGCTCCCCGTCATCACAAGTCACAAGGAGTGGCTCGTTCGTGCTCAATAATGGTCTTTTTAATTATGTCCTTTCCATCTGCAACAAAAATGATGATGCTCAGCTGTGCGTGAAATAAACTAAAAGGATTTCGGGTTAGTGTAACCACCCTAGCGCCAGGAAAATTAAACCGACCGAACTAGCAATAGCTAGCACAAGGCACACGAAACCTGTAGTTGTCCCTCTCGAAGAACCGAATGCCGCAAAAAAAAAAAAAGTGCGCTCGCACTTGCGACCTGCGGCTTCGCTTCGCCGTCGGCCACTCGGTGTCCCCGTTGACGACCGCCGCTTCCCCGGCGTCTCCGCGACCTGCTTGATGCTCTCGCACGCGCTGATCACTTCACACTTTGATCAGCCACGGGCCACGGCGGCTCATCATGAGTAGCGACCTCACGGCCGGGAATTGAAGCCGCCGTGGGCCGGCCGGCCCAGGGCACAGGGCCTAGCTTTCAGCTTTGGCTCGCCAGGCAAGGGGGCCTTGGTGTCGCTGCTCCTGCTCGTTGCAGGACCAGATGTCTGTGCTTCAGAGTTCAGGCTTGCGTGCTTGCTTACATTGGTGCAACCAAAGAAACATAAAAAAAAAAAGAATCCGAGAAAAAACAAAAGCAAGTTTGCAAGGCCGCGAGGGTATCATTGCGCCATCTCTTTATGGAACTGCTACTATATCGCCGAGCATCGCCAAGCATGTCTAGATGCTTGCAGCGTGCTAGGACGTTGTCTAGTCTAGGGAATATTTGCTTTCTAGCTTGGTCAAACAGCATTGCCAATCTTATCAGGGTAACATCGCTTTTTTAACCTGGATTATGATCATGGAGAAAAGATCGAACGAATTGTACTCCGGTTTACAATGTTGCCAAGGAAAAACGTATGAGAATTTGTGTAGTAACCATGGCAGTAAAGCTTAAGCGCGCAGGTCCCCAGGCGAGAAAGAGAGAGCATATTCTCTGCAGTAAAAAGGACCATGGCCAGCATTGTGTTTTTTCACAGAGCATTCAGCGCCGGATGAAATGGATGGCCCTGGCGTGACCGACTGACCGTGCGGTAAAAAGCTGTACTACACGTGAAGAACGCAGGCCAGGAGTAAAGGCGTTTTTTGGTCCCTTTTGCTAAAGTGTGGCGGGAGGCGGGAGGCCATCATCCTGCTGTTGCAATGCCCACTTTTGCAGGGACGGAAGCACAAGCACTGATGCCAAGCCGACGAGTAGCAGGCAGTGCAACCTGCTACACCCGGTCCAGTACAGTATCGGGGGCCTAGCTATCCAATCTGAGGTTCTTTGCTCCGCATATTTAGTACTTCTAATTCTCATAAATTCTAGATGGATTATTCTTTGAGCTTTGCCATAAAGTGATGCATTGTCATTTCATCTAACAAAACTACAAAAGTTTAGATTATGATTCTGTGAAATCATTCGTGTTTTTGGTCTCTTCTTTGTCGAGAACGAATCCTAGGACATTGGACCATTATACTTACAAATAGCTAGTTTGTTCTTTATAAAAAAAAGATCAGTTATAGATCGAAGGGGGAAAACAACAGCGGGACAACTTGGAAGAGTGGTCAAGGTCTAACATACACACATCTATATGGATGTATAGGCAGCATGATCTGATTGTTGTATATGGAAGCAGAGGATATGGACTCTAGGATGACATCATTACTGCCTTCATCGCCCTTCACCTTGAATGTTGTGAAATCCCTAGTTGTTGAGGCGGTAAGGCTGAACTAATGCTCCCTAGGCGAAATAGGAAGTAAAATGACTACTTTTCTTGAGAGTTCTTGCCCAAGTCAAGAATAAATCTTGTATTAGACCACCACCAAGTAGATCGATCTCGTAGCCAAGAACCTTCCACCCAAGTTTTTCTCTATTGTCATGAGTGGGATCTTTCCACTATACACACTCTCTATCCAAGTGACATCTCACAGTGGTGTACTCAACGCTGATAGTCACTCGAACTCTGATTTGGCGGTCTCCCACAATGATTTGAAAGGGAGGTCAATTTTATCGGCCTACTGAAGTAGAAGGAGAGACTGGGTAGTGGGGAGCATGGAGATCGATGGAGCGGTAGAGGCTGACCTATGACACTACCTTTGTGTGGGAGCCATGAGGAATATACCATGGCATGTGACGTGGAGGCACATAGTGGGATGGGACTAGACCTGTATGACATGCTATGCCATGTTTAGGGAAGACAATTGCGGACTTTGAAATTGGCCTTTTGAGAGAGTAAAAAACGTGACCCAAATGATACCACAAGACATGTTGAGGGACATGAAAATTGAATTTTGAGAGAGTTCACAAACTTGAATAACATCTCGTAACAAAGTTGAAGGACCACACTCATGTATTGTACTATAAATTCAGTCCAATATGTGATGTACTACTCTCTCCATTCCATACGTAGGTCATTTTGGTTTTGATTTTCTAGATGCAATAGTTTTACTCCTCATTATTAATTTTTAGGTTGTTTTGACTTTTCTAGGTACATAGTTTTTTGTTGTGCAACTATATGTATGCTGTCTAGAGACACAACACTTAGTACATGCCAAATTGTAAGTTGGTGAAATCCTGCTACTAGCTGGTTTAGTGCTTGCGTCACTAGAATCCTTGAGCATATAGCTGACAGATGGCGGTGTAGTGTGGAGAGGCAAAGAAGTGCAATATATGGATGGGAATCACAAGCAAGGAAGAGATGCATCATGCATAGAAGTCTAGAACCAGCAATTTTGATTAAGGGAAGCCAGACAAATGTGTACATAATTATATGTTTGAAGATTTGAAGAACTTAAAAAACACCTTCTTAACAAATTCATCATTTAATAAAAATGGGTGAACTTGATATTTCTTATGCTATAAATACCAATATTTATGTATGTATTTAAATGAATCTACTGTGTTTGGTTGGGGGTGGGGGTGTGGGGGGGGGGGAGGGGGGTGGGTGTTGTTGTTGTTGTTGTAGAAGCCTTGCTTTCCGAAGATGACAAAATGGAGTGGAATCTCGTAGACACTTGAGTCTTTTGACGTGCATGATCTCATTCATACCTTTACGAGGCCAAAGTTGCAAGTTGTAGCACCCTAAAAACCAAGCGGGTGCGTGGTTGCATTGCATGCATGCAGTAATGGCTACAAGACACGATCGACACAAGGCCGGCCGGCCGGCCTACATACGAATTAGCTTAGCTAGCTCTACATACACAATCTCCAGCCGCGCTGTGCATGGCATGCACGAGTGGTGGAGCTAGATGCCTGCTGCTCCAAAGCCCCCGCCTCCTCTGATAGAGTCGCAGGCCATCGCGGGGCCGGCGTGTCCCTCGCCGCCGCCGCCGCCGCCCCTGACGACGGCCGCCACAGCGAGCGAGCGCTGGCGGCACGCGTGGCAGGTGACCTGCGCGAGCAGGAGCGCGGCGTGGTCCCGCAGCGCGAACGCCTTCTCGAGGTCGGCCCGGGCGCGCTGCCTGGCGCGGCGGGCCTCGTCGAGCGCGCGCTCCGCCGCCGCGGCCTCCCCTCGCGCCCGCTCCCGCGCCGCGTCCGCCGCGGCCTTCTCCTCCATCGCGCGCCGCAGCTCCTCCGCCTCGGAGTCCTCCTCATCCTCGCCGACGACGGCAGCAGCGTCGGCGCCCGTCGCCGTGACGATGGGGCCGATGGAGAGCTGCAGCTTCGTCGTCGTCGCCGCCGCGTGTGGTCGTTCTTCTTGTTTCTGGGACGCGGTTGTGGTGGTGGACAGGGAGGTGCTAGTCAGCGGTGGCGCTGATGACGATGCCGCCGCGGAGGAGGCGGGGAGGAGCTGGAGCTCCGGTGGCGGCGGTGCTACCGTGGCCGGATGCCGCGGGACGGCCGGACGGATGACTGGGAGCGCCGACGGCGGCACGGCCACCACCGCCGCCGCCTCGCCGCGCATCCGGCTGGAGTTGCACGCGTCCTGGTGCTCGATGAAGCTCTCCACCCTGCACCGAATAAAAGCACATTATTGATTATCCATCATTATCAGCTCCTCACTAACGTAACCACCCAACTTTAATCGCCCGCACCGCACACGGTGATTGTAGAGGCTGTGCGTTCGCTGTCACAATCACGAGCAGGGGATCGCACATGCGTGCGCGAGATGGCAAAGCCCCTTTGCACCGCCACCGCGACGCTAGGTGCCTTCCTGGGCGGGCGCGCGTGAGAGGAAAGAGACCGCACGGCGTGCATGCATGATTGGCTGATCGCCTGCACGCTGACTCGCGGCGCGCGAGAGCCTAGATGAGACCGACCGGTGCGTGCCGATCCAAAAACAATCTAGCTGAGCGAGCGGCAATATGATTGGCTTCCACTCGAAGCATCGATTCAGTTCAGGGGACCGACAGCTACAATACATGGCTATGCTCTGTGTGGCGCTAGCTACATGTATTTTTATATATACATGCAACATTATAATTTCGTCAGTATTTTTTTGGATGCCATATACTTAGCAGCTGATTGTAACATGGAACGAAGCAGCTACGTAACAAGGATGATATCAGCTAGATGAGCGATGACATGCATGTGGGGTGCAAGTTGTGTGTGAGGTCCCATGCATATGCATGGAGATCGAAAGAGGCATATATCCGGGCGGTGGTATATCTATGCGCTGGTCAGTGACAAGAGAGTGTGGCTGCCAACGCCAATTATTAAAGGTGTTAGGCCATGCCGATGTTGTTGTTGTTTTGTAGGAAAAGGAGGCGGACGGAGCAGAGCACATGGGCGCAGCGCAGCGCAGCGCGGCGGCCGTGGTGCGTGGTGCACTGGTGCTCGTGTGTGTGTGTGGGTGTCGCCTGTACTTTGGTGGATCAGACCCAGGGGGTCCGAGGAATGGAGCAGCTTGTCTCTACTAGAGAGCCTTTGACGGCCACTCGCTGAATGCTCAGCTGGTGTGGCTAGTCTGGTCATCAGTTCCCAACTCCATTAGAAGAGAGTACATGTTCACCTGAGCACATATGGTCAAATTAAGGCCTTGTTTAGTTCCCAAAATATTTTGCAAAATTTTTCAGATTTTCTGTCACATCAAATCTTACGGCACAGGTATGAAACATTAAATATAGGTAAAAAAGATAACTAATTACACAGTTTATATGTAATTTGTGAGACAAATCTTTTGAAACCTACTTAGCCTATGATTGGACAATATTTATCAAATACAAACGAAAGTGCTACTGTTCACATTTTGCAAAATTATGTGCTCCGAGTGCAGGCATATAAGTATGTAGGCATGCATGTCAAGTTTTTTTTTTAAGTTTTCACTTGTCAAGTTTGCATGCACAACTATAATAATGATAAAATTTTTATTTTAAATTATAAGTCATTCTAATTTTGCTAGATACATAAATTTATTATATATTTAAACATAATAATAATATATATGCAGATGTGTAACCAAATTATGTACCTCGAAAGAATAGAACAACTTATAATTTAGAACGAAAGGGCTAAATAACTCAAGTATGCACATCATTTCATTAAGGTCGTTAAGGATAACAGTGAAACTAAATAGCATGCATGCAATGGATTGATGGATGCATGTCAGATTCTCTCTTGAGTTTCCGTGAGCTAGCACAGTGGGGAGAAAGAAAAACGCATGCGCCAAGACAGTTCCTGGTGGATGCGGCATCGCTGTCGCCCCGTCGCGTTGGAATTTTCGGTCCTACCGCAACCCGCCACCGAAACGATCATATCCCACTGCACTGTGCACATTTGCAGTGCCACCATCGATATGATCTGCCTTTTTTTTTGTGTTCTTGGCAAAAGAAAATAAAGATGTCATTTCTTCCTCCTCATCACTTATTAGTAGTGGATATTAGATACTATGGAACCCACTCGATCGTCATCAGCTATATATTCGGTAGCTGAGCTCGATAGATAGATGGATAGATATCATGATTATGATTAGCTAGCAATAGCATGCAAGCAAATCATAGCCCCACCAATGTCCGTACGCATGCAACCACTAGTATATGATGCGTGGTCAGCTTGCTATCGCTAAACAAGGGATCAGACCCTAATTAATTGGTGTCGGCTGCCCTGCTCATGACACAGGCATCCAGGCACCCAGGGCCCTACTCGCAAGCCGGCCTGCCGGCACCAAGCTTTTGTCTTATCTCCATGCAAGCCTGTCCATCTCCGATCCCACCGGAACGATCGATCGAAGCGGCAGATCATTTGGACCACCACCACCGGGTGTTCGTGCGTGGTTTCGTACGTGCGCATGCACGTATGTATATATACGCGTGTGCGCGATCGATCGAGTACTAATCTTCTACGACAGTTCTACTACATACTAGCTATACTACGATCCTGGGAGCATATATATATATATATATATATATATATATATACATATACATATACACGTCATTAATTAATTAAGTGGAAAGGATCGATCGGAGGATGTACTGTGTGGATATATACCTTGAGAAGACGCGGCCACAGTCGCAGGAATGGCCGCGGGTGCCGCAGGTCTTGAGGTGTGCCTTGTAGTCGGACTGCACGGCGTATCCCTTGGCGCAGCGGGCGCACACCCACTGCCGCCGCCCGCCGTGCTTGCGCCGGAAGTGCTTCTTGATGCCCACCAGGTCGCCCAGCGCGTGGGCGGGGTCGTGGTGGAGGCAGCTCGGCTCCGGGCACACGAACACGCGCTTCCGGGGGGCGCCGCCGCCTCCCGCCGTGCTGCTGCTATTAGCGCCGCCACCGCCACCTGCTGCACCGTCCTCGCCGCCAGCAGCAGCAGGCGGCGGCGCCCGCTTCACGAGCCGCCACGGCACCTTGTGCCGCCGCCGGTGCATCTGCAGGTTCTGCTCGCGCTGGAACCCCTGCCCGCAGATCTCGCACACGTACCGGTCCGACTCCAGCAGCGTCCGCGGCGACAGCGCCACCACCTCTGCATCGGGGTCTGCACGTATACAAAGCAAGCAGGGGTCAGTACGGTGCACGCATTAGCAAAGTGCGCGCCTGCTTGATGATAGATAGTAGTACATCATGCATGCATGCAAGAAGATGGATCAAAGAAACGCGTCTATATATCCAATAACGAACGACGTATAACCCGCGCGTACCCGGCGTGCCGGGAGGGCGCCTCTTGCGCTTGGCGGGGGACGGCTGCTGGTCGGTGAGGCAGGAGGAGGAGGGAGGAGGTGGCGGCGGATGCGCCGGCGGCGGCTGCCGCTGCTGCTGGGACGCCGAAGGGGACGACGAGGAGGTGGAGGAGGAGACCAACATTTGGTGGTGGCTCTTCACCAGTAGTGCCATGAGCGTTAGAGTGTTTGCTTCTTTTAAGGGGCTAGCTAGCTGATGAGATGAGTGAATGCCCTGGCCAAGCAATTAAGTTAAGGTCTCACTACTCACACTAGCTACTACCAGCAGGCAGCCTTGCTTGGCTCCTTTAATTTCCCGGCCTCTCTTGGTTCTCTTTTTGCTCCTTAGTGGGATAGAGGTGCCAAGGGAGGCTTTATGGGGTGGAAAGCTTAAGGTGCGTATATGGTTGTGTTTGTGTGTGGAAAGGCTTTGGGGGCATGGGGGGATCATATATAGCTAGCTTGAGATAGAGGGGGTGGTGAAAGAGAGAAACAAAGGGCTTTGTCTATATCTCTTTGCTTTTGTGCGCTGCTGCTGCATCGGTGTGTGGGTGTGCCCCCGGCCCCCCTTTTTTGAAGGGGGAATGTGTCTCATATACTCATTGGATAGGCAGCTTTTATCAAGCCTTTGTTTGCTTGTTTTAATTAGGGCTTCTCTTTGAGATCATATCGGTAGCAGATGGGATCATGAGATCGAGTACTATTCTCCCTACTATCGATCCTCGTCACACCAATTGATTATGGTGGTTAGCTTAATCTGTACACACATATCCTTTGCATCCATCCATGTGTCCGTGATAACTGCCGGGTACCTAAGCTACCTATAGTGTCTACTACTACTAGTAGAACATTTTGTTTTCCCCTTTTTAGTTTCCTTCTTTCTTCTTGGGCAGACATGGTTTAGGCAGTGAGATAATGCATGGAAACTTCTCCTCATGCTCTTGCATGTGGTCTTTATTTAGTGTTGTGTCGTTATACATCATATATGCAAATAATGCAAAAGGTTATGTTTTAAATATCTATGCAAAAATAATAAGGAAAAATAATGACTTATATATGTTCAACTAACCTGCTTTAATTAATTGCCTTGACCAAATGGTAGAAAGCTAATTTTGCCCATGGATCACATACTGTATAAACTATGCGCACGAACAGCTCAACCCTTATGACTTGTACTGATTGCTTTGCTGAAAAAACATGGCACTATATACTAGTAGTAGTGACGAAGGAAGATTCTTCACACATGCATGCGATCATTTCGCCCAAGTGCCGGCCCCTTGTTAGCTTGATCCCTAAAACCCTTTTTCTCTTCACGACTAAACTAAGGCACAATGAGATGGCATTGACATCTTTCCATACCCCGATCCCTGCATCGCACCAAATGAAAGTTTGTTTGCCGATCTCTTGGCTTTTCCTCGCTCCTTTCCACTTTTTTTGCTAAGATGGCTGCATGTGTGTTGCTCATTAATCAACAGTTTTGAGTAAGTTGCTCACACATGTCTTTTCTAATCGATCCGGCTAGCTGGGTCTTTACAATATTCATAAGCAGATGCCCTTTTGGCGAAGCTGTGTATAGTACGCATAGATTCGAAGAGGGAGAAAAGTGAGCTAGAATTCTTTTCCCGGAGGAGGAACTAAACCATGGGGCGGCGGCGAACAGTCCATCTTCTTTTTAGCAGAATTTTACTTGCTTTTAGACTTTGAACTGATCCCTCCCATCACAAAAGACTGACATTTTGGACATTATATTAAAACGATTCCTCAAGACACAAGCAAGTTTGATCAATAACTTCTAGTAGTAATATAATACGCACGTTGGCAAACGTATATGTAGCAAAATTCCACAATTACTTGAAAATTCTACGTGACACGAAGCTGTGCATACCATTCGCGTAAAAATGTTCAACTTCAATATACACAAAGCAATCGATGATCAAAAGTTCAATATGGTACCACTATGAGAGTTACTTTATTTGAGACCAACCTACTAGCTAGTACCATTTGTAAACTTTCAATAATCTCAATGCACACAATTTTCCCGTGATTGTGCCATGCACATCACACGTTTTCTATCAAGAGGAAAATGTACAAAAATTTATAGGCTTTGTTTTGATGTTGTAATATGCTACCATGGTATTTTTTTTCTTGAATACGCAAAAGATTTATGTATTATTGTATTAAGAAGAAGAGTTTAATCATATATACAACGTGCTTCTATCAAGCGCCGCAGGAGGTTGACCTAAAATAGTCATAGCTGGACCATCCTAGCAAAAGACTACGATTTAAAACCATAGTCATGCAAAATTATGATTTAGAAAAAAAAAGATGTCTAAAGTGAAGTTTTTAAAGTCCAAAGAAGTTAACAATACCGTTACTCTATTAGTTTCAAAACTGTTTTTTTATAACATAAATGCCGCAGCATGCATTGGAGCTAGCTAGCAGACACGCTCTTTGGCAGCGATTGTGGGGTGTTCATATATACAAATGAACTTCACACAACAAATTTCGTGCTTCTTTCGCAGCAAGGCTATCCTAGCTTACGCTTTCTATTATAAGCCGGAAACAATTCACCATCGGTTTTCAAATGTCATTATGCTTCTAGTAAATTTATTGACCTATTTGTCATAAAAGTTGAGATGCAAACTCAATCTAAGCAAATTCGTATGAAAATGATAAATTTCATATGCATATACTTTATAGTTATTACTTGCATTGGTTAGTAATTAGTAGGAGAAGGTACTTATATAGACTTATAGTAGGTTTATGAGATCTACTCGCTAAAAGAGGGACCTTTTTTTATCAATGCTAAGATGCTGATGTACTACTAGTAGTCTACTACCATTCTTTTTTCTAAAGTAGGTATATGATTTTTATTGTGTTGTTCATGGGATTTACTATTATATTCTCCCGCATGCAAAACAAAAATGTCGAATGAAAAGGAAGGCTATAATTTCATGAATTATGTCGCTGCCTTATAATATTATTTCATTATTTCTCTTCTGATGAACACATGACCAAATAAAACAACTGTACATGCATGATGATGGCATGTAGCTTGTCCTGTTAATGGTTAATCAAACTATGAATGGTCAAGCATATCATCATCGATTAGTACTTAACACCATATCTTTAACACGGTACTTCTTCATGCCGTACATGGGAGAAGGTGCAGCACACTTCACCATCTTCCACTCCCCAAAAAAAATGTATAGCCAACTATATTGACATATATAGAGACGGAGCAGCCCCTTTTCTCCCTCCTCGTTCGCCTGTTTCATCATTTGGGTCTATGCAAACGCAGCACGCACGCCAAACCAAAGTATGCAAAGGCAAGCAAGTACTTTTATCTCTGGGTACGTTGCTCCCAGCATTTCTCAGCTCGCACCATCATCATGCCATGGTCCATGGAGAGTTGTTGCAAGCTCTCGCTCGTGTGCCAGCAGAGAGCAGCAGATGTATGCAGATCGATGCATGGATCGATGATGCTGTATGTACATGCCTGCTGATGCCTCGTGCTCTCGAATCCCAACCAGCTCAGGTTGGCATCCATCCAACATGAACTAGTGCCTACGGCCATGTGTGTCGACCTATTATTACTCTGTTTACTCGTGTGCTTTACGCCGCCGTACATTGCATTGGCAGGCGTATATGCATGCAGGGAAACTAAAGATGAATGAACTGATGGATTTCACTGTAATTGCAGAGAAACACTTGTCCATTATCGGACAGATTTGTTAGCTCATTTCGTATCATAAGTGAGTGAGTTTTATTTTCCGTTGAGCAATCATTTCAGTACGTGTTTCTTTCGGCCAAGAAACTCAAGACGAAGATGCTTACGTGGAAAGCCGGGAGACAAGCTTACTAATTGAGGAATGCTCTACGATGTTTCATAGGCCGGTCGCATGAGAACACTCATATAAAACTGAGTGATCGATTGCTTGTTGTCGTCTGAATAACAAGGCTCCACCCATAACCTGCTTAACAACCGACGTTCCTGACGTCGGTCTATCCTTTTGGAAAGGGATCTTTTTTGAGAGAGAGAAAATCAGAACAAAGAAATTCTTTTTTTCCCTTTTGGCCGCTACAACATCCAAACTCAACTACTAATTGTAGGAACAATCCGGTTACGAGTTGGGGTGCTATTTACCGCACGGTCAGCGGCAAAATCATTGGTAAAACTCAAATCAGGAGAAACAAAAGCCCTGCCTCCATCAAGCACAATTTTGAACCTCTTGAGTCGTCTTGATCATATCGACTGGCACCTACGTACAGTACGTACTCCATGCCATGGCAATATGGTTTGACCTTTTTTATCTGACGCCGCTGTAACTTTTATCTCCTGTGCGTATTCAGACGGAGCAGCAGGCAGCAGCTCCATCTTTCTCCCGGCGGGCGATGTGCAGCTAGCCGGCCACGCACATTTTCACTCTGCCACCACACTCGCCTTTCACTCTGGCCGATGCAATCATCCAGCTCCCCCTGAAATGACCCATCAGCCCGGCGCGCGACGCTCCACAGTGAAAAACATCAGGCCTGCTCCCCCTCTGAAAAACATTCTCCACTCTGCCGCCGGGCTGCTGCTGCTGCTGCTCGGTATCCTCCCCTCCCTGCGCATTTCTCGGGCGCCGGAGCCAATTGATCGAAACCCCCTAGCTACTAGCTTGTTCTTGTTCAGCTGGCAATGGAGATCGACACCGAGAGGGAGCTGGCGGTCGGCAAGAAAAAGCTGACTGGAAGGACGCAATGCAATGCGGTTGCAATCAGACGGGCCTGCGCCGCTACACCACCTCTGATCTCTGCGCGGCGAGCAAGGCTGCCTGCGTGCGGGACGGAGGAGGAAGAAAGGAAAAAAGATGCGTGTCATGCATGCCAGTGAGTCCAAGGTAATGCATCGCCGCTGCCGGATGCGGAGACGAGACGAAGGCCAGCTTTTGGTCAGGGACTGGGAAATGCGGGAGGAAAGGAGGGCGAGGCTTGCCACGCTCGTGATGATTATACCAGCTAGGGCTAGAGCACGAGCACTCGCACTTCGCCTGGTGCAGCCGTGCAGTGACCACTGGACTGGAGGTAAAAAGAGAGACGAGCTCGAGCTGCTGGCCGGCCGGCCTGCTCATCCATCAGAGAATCGGTGGTGCCGGCCGGCAGGGCAGAGGGCCAGCGAGCTCCTCCACTCCACCCGTTACGTTTCGTTTCGTTTCGTTGCTGCGGCACCGGCACGTACTCCATGATTCTGCCTTTCGAGATCTTTTTCGTGGTAGCTCTACCTGTTCATGCTACCCTGTTGCTTTTTTCAGGTGTGGTGGAGTCGAGCTAGTACTAAGTACTACTAACCCTACACACTGTGTATGGTCAAAGGCACTCTTTGAGCCGTGCTTTGCTACTATTGCTAGGGCCGTGTTTAGTTCCTTATAGTAAAAATTTCACGACACTGTAGTACTTTCGTTTGTTTGTGGTAATTATTGTCCAACTATGGACTAACTAGGCTCAAAAGATTTGTCTTGTAAATTCCGACCAAACTGTGCAATTAGTTTTTATTTTTATCTATATTTAATATTCTATGCATGCGTCTAAAGATTCGATGTGACGAGAAATCTTAAAAATTTTTGGGTTTTTAGGTGGAACTCAATAAGGCCTAGGTGGAAAAAGAGAGGGCATGCAATTGGTATCTGTGTACCTGGAAACTGCAGCTCCCATGGTGAGGAACAATAGTCCCCGCCGATCCCTGATGCAGCTGCATCTGCATGGTTGCCGTCGCTGTTGCCGCTGTCTTTTCCAAGGAGAAATTACGCTGCTCCACAGTGCCGCCAATTTGCCATGCGACGACGACGGTCACCGCACGTCAATCTTCACACCCATCAGGCCATCACCCTGCATGCATCAATGAACCCCATCACTCCACATCGACTACTATTCCATAGCCGCTCGTGTTTTTCGCCCTCACGCATCTTTTCCTTTTTCCTTTTTTCATTCACTCATCGACCTCGATGCATGATAGGACTCCCTGCATGCACTTCTGTACACACCTCTCTCTTGTCATGGCATTCAGCATCACCAGTAACTTCCATGCTACTGTACTGCTCAGTCACTAATCTAATCTTTGTTTAATAATAGCACTAAAAAACAGTGGTAACTTCAACTCCACTGCTCATAGGTACACCAACGCGTCCTGTCAGCTGTGTGACTGTGTCTGCCTGTGCCCTGTGGAGTGTGAGCGCTGGGACGGTGGCAGCGTCAAGACGTCAAGTATGCCAAGGCACTATTGGGCCTGCCCTACAGCGGCTGTCCTTTCGGCCCGTTTGAACTTGGCGGAGACGGGGTCCACGAATCCGATAGTTGAGATCTGGGTACGGCAGGACGGGCCCGCGCTCTGGCCGCGTGGACACGTACATGGGCCTTCTTCCCCACGGGATGGGCCCTCCAGTGCCGAGCTGCGTAATCCTCTCGCTCACTCCATGATGGCTACGCGGCACGAATACGTGGCCCGCCAAACCCATCATCATGTCCCGCGCCTAATCATGGCTCCCTCCTTGCTCCTCGATCCTCCTTCTCTTTCACTGCCTGCACTGCTGCACTCTCTGCTACTGCACTCAACAGATGCGACTGTTTTCCTATCAGTTTGTATCTGTACTTGTGTTTGCATTGTGGACTTTGTTATTTGCGATTGGAAGAAGAAATTGATAACAAGATTAAGTTGAATTTTTTATTATATATATACAGTATACACACGAACAGTTTTTAGCGAGCCCACGTGACGAGACCATGGTGTGTGATTAAACTCATGCATGTCAGGAGGCCACCACAGTGTGTGGCGCATAAACAACATCGGTCATGACAAGCACTTAAGCTAGTTTTCCAGCGAGCCCACGTCTCTGTCTGTCGGGTGGCCACTTTGCTTAAGATCAGATCGATATTATAATTAATGCAGCTTTAGTTGCTGATTATGCATGATTGGTTGTACACAAGAGCTAATATATGCATGGTTTGCTTGGGCCCTTTGCATTGACAAGTCACTCATGCACGGTGGACGCAGATTGGCCTTGCGGTTGCGGCTAGCGATCGATCGGGGAATAATCATGCACCTAGTTGTCGGTACACGACTGACTAGAAGAATTTATATGTTCATCTGTCAAGACAAACAGCTGGGACGATAGCTACGTATGCACACTCCTCTCCAGTCATTGCACACACTACTGCAAGCTGTAGAGATTATTTGATAATGAATTATAAATATGAGTTCCAGTCAAAACTTAGCAGATGCTATTCACGCAATCGCACCTAGTGCAAATAGGATTTTCAGAGACGGCTCCTCTTTGAATAGAGGCAAGTCAATAAATGGCCGCTAGCTTAAAAAAACGTCTAGAAATAAACAAGTTGTCTTTAGAAATGTATTTGTAGGAACGGCTTCTATTTCTAGACACCTCTACAATATCTTTAGAGACGGCTCTAGATGCAACAGTCTCTTTTTTTGCTATTTTTTTAGTCAAGATCTATATTTGATTTCTAAACAATGATTTAAAGAGATGTTTGTATTTCAAGCCGCCTCTACACACATGATTTCTAGAGACGACTCCCTGTTCCTAGTCATCCCTAAAATTTTGATTTGTAGAGATGAATTCTTCTTGATCATTGATATCACACAGGCCCGGAATCAAATTTAAGTTGAACTGATTGTTAGAGTGAACTTTTGTATTATAAAATAATAATAGTCGGAAGATTAGCTAGATAAGACACATACTCTGCAAAAGTACCAGGCCTGCGCGCAACAGAGTCAAGAAGAAGCAAGCGTTGCCATGGAATCGCACGGAGCTTGGATTAGTTCATGGCCAGTGTCGTCGGTCCGATCCAGCTGCCAATGTGTACGTGTGGAGAGAAAGATGATATAATAAAGCAGGCGAAAACGCATGGACAGAGATGCCCGAGGCCCTCAAACGTCCAAGACAGTCAGCCGAGAGAGAGAGAGAGAGAGAGAGAGAGAGAGAGAGAGAGGGTGGTGCTCATTGTATATTTCTCGTGTTGCACACAGCACACTTGCACGTACGCACGCACATTATTCAGTTTGATATATATTTACATGCATAAATGAATAAGCTTGGCGAAATGATGATATGGGGGTACGTTAGGTTCTTGTAGTCGTCGGCAACAAGGCAAAGGCAAGCACACCTGGATGTAGCTAGATCCACGCAAAGTGCATGCATATGAGCAGCCCTGCGTACGTTACCGGCCGTTTGTCATTGCACCAATTGGCAGCGCAGGCCTTCCTATCAGCAGGTTGTACCGGTGTCGGACGTCGCGCAAAATCCGTCACTTCATGCACACACACGATCCGATCGATCGAAAAGGCTCGATCTGAGCTTAGCTGCTAGCTAGCTAGCTTGGGGTGGAGACGATCGACACCATCCATGCGCCTGTGCTTTGGTCCGTGCATATGCTTGCGGTAGCATGCACCGCGCATGCATGTGGGATGATGCTGATATATCGATCGGCCGGGCCGGGGGAATAAGACGGTGGCGAGTGGCGTACAAACGCAACGGAACGCGAGCTCGACCCCTCCGCTGCCCCGGCGACAAGGGGATGCGCCCAGCGCCCGCCCGACGCGCACCCCTGTCCGCCGCGCCCGCGCCTCTCCCTGTGGAAAGCAACCAAGGGTTGTTGCAGGAGCCATCGATCGTCGTCGTCGTCCCACACCGATCGATCCCACATGCATATGCATGCATGCAGAGTCACAGAGACAGACAGACAGATCATATCGATCGCGACGGTACGTACACACCTACTTGCACTGCGTCGTGCTGTGCTTTTCGTGGATAGGAACGGCCGTGGCCCCTCCCGTCGAACTGACCTACATTCTCGTTGTTCTATCGGCGGTGTGATGATATACTACTTGTTGCATTGTACAGTATGATCGATCATCGATGCGTGCCGCCGCTGGTAGCTCCTGGATGCGTGATAGCATGCACACTGCCGATTTTGATCGACCGATGACTCTAGGACTGGATCGAGAGAGACGTGTACGACGGACGCGATCTCAGCTACGCATGCATCTGTCAGCCTCGCAGTTCGATCGGATCACGCCGCGCGCCGCCATAGCTGTATTCCACCTCGGCGTACGTACGTGTACATCGTCGATCGTCGTATATATAGACACACCTATAGTAATACGACAAAGACTTGGACGAGAGCATATGTCCATGTGGCAATTAATAGACGGTACGTGGCCAGGCGTTAACAGTCTCGATCATCGACCCAGCTCGATCGATCGGCAAGTTGCACACTTGCACTAGAAACACCGTACCTGCAGAAGGAACGATGGGGATGGATCGTTGCCACGGGCTCACGCACGGCACACAGGGAGAGGGGGCCGGCGGTACGCATCATTGCGCACGAGACAGACCAAAGGTGTACAAACAAAAAGCGTCCATGGAGGCCAACAGCACGAGTCACACCCAACCGGAGAAGGGTTTGGAAGCAGGGGCTTGTCAGCTAGTAGCCACAGCCGTGAGGCAGCAGCAGCAGGGGGTGATAGGGACAAACTCAGTTTGTACCGCCCAGAGAGCGCCTTCTGAGGGCCGGGTGCCAAGTGCCATCGCCTTATCCTTGCCTTCCAATCCCCGGACATTGGCTAATCCGAATCATTGAGCCGCCCTGGAGCTCAACAGAGGCCCGCTTGCAATTTGCAAATTAATCCCATATGTGTGAATAGTGTGCAAACACGCCATGTGGAGATTATTAATTGGCATTATATATTTGCGTATGGTCGTCATGTATATGTGATATACATATGGCTCACTACTACCGAAGTTATCCATGTTATACATGTATTTACAGTAAGGTATTTTCAAAAAGCCGGGCATCTCGCCATTTCTAGAGGCAGCACCCTTAATTAAATGTTGTTTCTTTATACAGTTGGTCCGTTTGTTTGAGCTCATCTGTCAAATCTGTTAGTTTATTTAGCAGTGTTTTTTTCTCATAATAAATTAGTACTCCCTTCATATCCGAAATTCTTGACGTTTAGGACATGATTGTGGTAACCAATGAGTGATTAATTAAGGAATATTTTTCCTCCTTTGCCCTTATTAAATACTCCCTCTATACCCGAAATTCTTGACGTTTAGGACATGATTGTGGTAACTAAGGAGTGATTAATTAAGGGGTATTTTTTCTCCTTTGCCCTTATTAAATAGAACTGTGGGTATATTATTTTCAAGAAAGCTTTGTAGCTCAGTTGGCTAATATGGCTCTTTTTTTTAATGGAGCGCTTCGATTTCTGCCTGCACGGGCGGCGCCTCAAGTCGCGGCTGGTGCAGTGCGTGTCTCCTGGTGCAGTTAATGCACGTCAAGTCTGCTGCAGTTAACGCGCTGAGTGGAGGGGTGGTAAAACGTCAGCCTTTGTAGAAATAGAGTAAGGGCCTAAAACGTCAATTTTTTTGGGGTATGGAGAAAGTATACAATATTTTTCTACCATGACTTTTATGACAAGCGAAGAGACTCTTTATAGCACTCGGTCGTCGGTCCAAAATAGTTGTCATCCTATATGCAGTAAATGTTTGTAAAGTTTGACTTTTTCCTTAGAAAATACGCTTATCGATCTAGGAGAGAGGGGTAATAGGGACAGAGGGAGTATTAGCAACGGTGATTAAAGTACAACCGAATTAAGAGCATTCATCTTTCTGAGTCTTGTGATATTAATAAAGATAGGAATTGATGTAGTTTTTTTTATAAGAGGAACCCCCCCCCCCCCAACCAACCTGATTTCATTCATTGAGAGGGCATAATATTCAAGGATTAAGAAGGCTTTTGATGCCAACAGTACTTGAGTCTGCAGAATTTGATGGTCGGATGTTCTGGTTATTTTTTCTTTTTCCTAAATTTCAAGAGTTTATATGTAGAAGGACCAGACGAATAAATAAAATTATGTGTCACATTAACAAACCATGAGAAACGAAAGTAGATCATATTACCAAATAAAAAATGATTTTAAAATAGAATCACCAACAGGAATCATATCAACACCAGAGAAATTACTAGGCGTTCCACTGTACCATAGCTGGATAGCAAAATAAAACAACCCCTGGAAGCAAAAATGCTTGCTATTTTTCTAGTCTTAGAGCATCTCTAAGAGTTCTTACTATTTTCTTTCCAAAACCATAGAGTTTTTCAACTCGCCAAAAAATATTAGGAAGAATAAATAAGATCATCTACAATAGTTTCTAATAATCCACTCCTAAAATACTGGAGATAATTTATATCAGGAATAATATACTATTTCTAAATTATCTTAACTAATTTTATGTTCCTTTTCTCTTGCACATTTGTATCACGAACTTTTTCTACTCTTTTTTTTTCTACCCTTCCACCTTTAGATTTGCTGAAGAATACGTGCTCACATGCCCATAGTAGGGGCTACGCGCAACATGGAGTCTGCACATCTTTGTGCGCAAGGTTTTTTTTAAATGCCAAAAGTTTAAGAGGTGAGATTAGAAGTTGTTGGAGATGATTTTCTCCTATCCTACAAAATTCTTGGATTGGAGAGTGTTTTGGGTAGATGCTCTCATAGTGGCAAAGGTGGGTAATTATATGGAGAAGCAAAAATTTACTTAATAAAAGTATGCAATTACTTTATGGTTATGTCTTAATGGTAGAAATGGGTCATTTAGATGTGAATTGTATCCAATGGCTATTGTTGTTAACAACAGCCGAGTCTACAAAATTCATGGAGAATGCTCTCTCTTTCTCTCTATTTATATGGTTTGTTTTCCTTCTGCATCTCATGGGGATTAAAATAAGGAAAAAGTCTATATAACCCCCTAAACTATCTAGGGTGGAATACTTCGTCTCCCAGACTATAAAATCGGATATTCTACCCCCTAAACTTTTAAAACCGGTCAAATAACCTCCTCGAGTGGTTTTAGAGGGTGGTTTTATCTTTTTCTTTTTTATTTATTTCTGCTAAATCTTTGAAAAATTATAATAAATCACAGAAAAATCATAAAATAAAAAATTCAATTTTGTTGGACTCCTGATGAGTAGATCTATACAGTGAATATATAATATGGTATACTTTAGTATAAAGTTTTTGCTGTAACTTTAAATCTATGTTTTCTATAATTAATTCGAATATTTTATATAAATAGTTCCTATGGTATGCTTGAATTATGGTAAAATTTTTATGGTGGGCTCACTATTGTATGCTTGAACTATGGTAAAATTTTCATACTCATTGGATCATGTATAACTTAGATATAGATAAAGCATAGATTTAACAAGAATAAAGTTAAATAAATCTATAACTAAGTTATATGTGATCCAATGGGTGTGAAACTTTAACCATAGTTCAAGCATACAATAACGAACTCACCATAAAAATTTTAGAACAATTGAACCATAGGAACTACATATATGAATTATTCTTATTATTAATTATTGAAAAACATAGATTTAAAGCTACAACAAAAACATTGTACTAAAGTAATTGATTTTTTTATTTTATGATTTTTTGTGATTTATTATGATTTTTTAAAAATTCAGCGGAAATAAATAAAAAAAGACAAAACCACCCTCTAAAACCGCTCGAGGAGGTTATTTGACCGATTTTAAAAGTTCAGGGGGTAGAATATCCGGTTTTATAGTTTGGCGGATGAAGTATTCCACCCTAGATAGTTTGGGGGTTATGTAGACTTTTTTTTATTATAGATTCGGCTGATAAATTCAAGCGATAATAAGCATCATTGGGAAGAACAACGAGGAAATGCATGACCGCGTCCTGTTGTTCGCAAGCCGAAGCTAAACATGACTCGATCGATCACATTGTCAGCTACATAAGTTCCCTGCAAGAGATGAATCATCGGATGGTCTATGCGCTGTTCATCACCCCTTGATTATTGCCAAAAAACCAAGCATGCATTCCCAATGTCGTTGCCATCGTTGTTCCATCACCGATCGTGGGTCGTCCCTCTCACTGGATGCTCAGACAAACATCGGTTTCCCCTGTCAGGCCGAGGTGAGGGCCCTGGGACTGGCAGCGCGGAAACGAGGGGCAAATGGCAATCCGCCGGAGACTTGTTGATCGTGATTCGTGACAAGGATGCCCGGCCGCTTACGAGCGCCTGGTTCCCTGTTCCTCTTCATCAAATCAAACTCTGCTTCTTCTCCTCTCCTTTTTGCCGTTTTCCCCGCGCTTCGGTCGGTGACTAGTGGATGAGGGCTTTGATGGGTGCAAGTGAGGTCGTGAGGTCCAATCTTGAGGCCTGACCATCCACCAACTATCAAGTCTGAACTCCCAGGAGTTCGAATCTGGTTCTTCGGCGGTGGAATACTCCCTCCGTCCCTAAAGAATCAATTCATCCGTGCCAGTCAAACTTTTTAAAGTTTGACTAACTTTATAGAAAAGAGTAACAACATCTATAATATAAAATACACATTATATGAAAATATATTTTATGATAAATCTAATAATACTAATTTGATACTATAAATCTTAGCATTTTTTTCTAAAAATTTGGTCAAAGTTTAAAAAGTTTGACTTAGGACAACTCTAGAAATTGATTCTTTCAGGGACGGAGGGAGTACTAGAATTGTGAGGGCACTCACAATGCAGACTCTATCATAGAGTCTAAAGTTATTTATTACCTCGAACAATGTGGACTTAGAGTCTAAATAAGACTTCGAGTCTTATTTTTTCTACCTCTTTCTTCAATAAACATGATGCCACATCAGCAAAATACCATAAATAGTATGTAATTAATTGTCTTGGACTCTGTGATAGAGTCTTGCATTGTGAGTGCCCTGAATGATCGTGATGCTGGGAAAATACTACTCCCTCCGTATCCTAATTAGATGACGTTTAGGACATGAGTACGGTTACCAATAAGTGATTAATTAGGAGTTAGTTTTCCTGTCTTGCCCTTATTAAATACAGCGCTCTGCAATTTATACAAAACTCATTCATTGCTCAACTGGTCAGTACTCCACAGCCAAGGCCAGAGGTGGACGGTTCGATCCCTGCCACTGCTGTATTTTTTATGTAATGACCACAATTTTTGCATGGCGCTGTGCAGGCTCTTGGCCGTTCAGCGCGTGTTTTGGCTCGTTTGTTTCGCGCTTTTGGCCAAATTTCTTTGAGCGTTTTTTGTTTTTTCGTTCCTTCCTTCTCCATCTAAAGCTTCACATTCAAATGGTTGTTTCTTCATCTTCTGAACTCTTGCGACTGCGCCCCGACGACGTCCGCGGCGAACTCCTCTAACTGTGGCCCGACGCCGTCCACGGCGAGCACGAAGCGCGCGCCGCCAGTGTCCAGCGCGATGGGTCGATGAGCGTGAGGGAGATGCAGTATTGTATTCGTGCGGGCTAGCTATCGTCCAATCGAGGTATCAACAATTTATTACGACGCGTCGACGCGGCCATACGAACGGACGGTCCAACAAACAGCGGCGTGCGTGCGGCCTGGTTTAATTAGAGGTACACCCGTCCAAGTTCTCTTTTGATGTTGCCAACGTCTTCTATTGTCGCAGAAACGTTTTGCGCCAAAACGTCATGTAAAGACGATACGGAGGGAGTACTAAAACGCAACCGAACCGTCGTCTATTTTCTGCTAGAGAATGGCAAAAATCAGGTAGCATCTAGTATCTACCATCTACTATTCTAGTCCTTGACCTCAGTATTCGACCCTCGTCTAGCACGGCTCTGGGTTTCATCGGCTCAGTGTAACATTCGTTTGTTTTGTAAATTATATTTTTTCTGTCAGTTAACATTATTATTTTTATAATAAATTAATAAACAATACTTTTAATCACGAGTATTTTCATATAACTAAAAAAAATTGATTTCATCAGCTCATCTTCTTAATACGATTTGGACAACAAAAGAGGCCCAGGGAGCATGGCCACGTCGCCCGCACTTCCCGGCCGTTCGATCGGCCGGCTGGACAGCTTAGATCGGGCCATTCTTTGTCATTTTGCGAAAAAGTCCCCGCACTTTATTAAAATATAACCCTTCGTCTAGACCACTCTCTCAAGTTTTTATTCAAAATAGTCCTCGAACTTTACTAAAATTAAATATCAATCCATATGCACCTACCTCCGGTCAGGGCCGACCTGAAGCTTGCTGGACCTAAGTGGGCCAAATACGGACCTATACTATTTTTATTTTTCTATTAATTTTTAATCTTTTCTTTTCAAAATAGAAATTTCCAAATATTTGTAAAAAAATATAAAAAATCATAAAAATACCAAACTAATTTTGTTGAGTTTCTTAAGACTAGATCTATGCATTTAACTTAAAATATGATATGATTTAGTGTATTTTATTTGATAGATATATACACCTATAATTTTATGTCAATGATTAATTTTTTGCTCATATCGCATATGAACTAAAAATATCTCTCAAAATTAACTCTAAATAAATTCATACCCTTGTTCACAATCTTCGCTTTCTAATTCTCCCCACCTTAACTCTAAATCAATTCATATATTTTATACTAACTCGTAATACAAAATAATCAAAAACAAATAATCGCTGACATAGATATACGAAGCCAAATACCTCACCATATATATGACATTCTGTACACTCGCATATATGAGTACATCATGTGACACGTGTAAACAAACAAAATGAATACACTTAAAATATACGTCGTATATAAAGAAAAAAAATAAAAACACATAGATATACGTACGGCGCATAGCTAACCACTGGTCATAAGCGGCAACGCCGCGCACATTTCTAGTTTCATATGAGCTGCAAACCGGCGTCGACGAATCAGGAAACTTCCGACTCAGGCAACAGCTCACGCCCCGTTTTGGGCAGCAGGCAGCAGCCCAGCCCAGCCCCTCGCTTGTTGCAGTTTTCTGGCTAGGAGCGTTGGCGTCCGATGCGAACTGTGGGGGCCTTTTCTCTGGGCGCCGTCCGCCGCTGAATTCCCCGCCGCATGCCGCGCCAAATCTAATTCCGCTAGACCCGCGGTTTTCTGCTCAAACGCCACCGGCTGAGCCGGCAGAATCTTCTCTACGGATCCGTTGTCCACATGCATATGCAGCAGATCAATGCTGGGCTGAGGAGGCCCAGCTAAACAAGTCCAGGAAAAAACACTGACTCATCTCCCAAACTGAAACTGAGCACTTCGTTAGCACTCACATCACACACAGGAACTAGAATCACAAACTTTGGCATGGCCAAGAAGGAAATGTAGAAATACCTGGTGCACAAAGGGAAAAGGCACAGCAAGCAACCAATCACCCCGGAAATGTTACTGCAATCACCAATCAGTAGGAGGGTGTGTTTTTGGTGCCAAGAGTGGCATCTCTGAACTGTAACACACTTTGGCTGTTAATGGCTCTGAATAAAAATGATGGACCGGGGTATTATCCCCCCGGGGGAGAAAACAGCAAATTACTACTCAGATGACAACAGCAATTTCCAGACTAACCGTTCTTTTAGGATCTCGTCGTCCATCAGCGTCTGGACTCACGGTGGACTTTAATCCAAACCGACGATGCTCCTTCATGCTGTATCAAAACACCGCACCTCAACGAGTGTTAACTTTCAAGATACATGCTCCATCCGTTTTTACCGATATGGATCTGGTAACAGAATCAGTAAAACTGTGAGGGTGCAAGCATCGTTTCCATACTAACTACATTGGCTATTGCCTATCTTTTGGTTCATTCATTTTTTTTGTCTGTCTCTCTCTAACTACACCTGACAATGAAGAGTTTCTTTGATCTAGACTTTTATATATACGCTTTATTGGGTTTATTAATTATTTGTGACCCGCTAAGATTAGTACGGCGTGGATAGAGTACAAGGTTAGAAGGAGAGAGTAACTACTCCTAGGGAGTAGAAAAAATTAACCATATATATATATATATATATAATTCATGCTCATACAAGTTAAAATAACTCTTATCTAGCGCGATACAAAGTCTGATTCCAAAACGTATTAGGTCGTGTATGTGACCCAAACTCTTGAGGTAATTTATATACTTCAACTATTGAATCAATAAAATTATCATGTTATATCTTTATCGTTATATATAGGATGTTCCAAATTTACTTTTCCATTATTTTTTCACGCACTTTTTTTTATGGTTTTGTTTTTCCTCACATGTTGTTTCTCTTTTTCCTTACATAATAGTTTTCCCTTTTATTTTTTCACATAATTTTATATAATTTTTTTGCTTCTCTTTCTTTGAGAATTACATGATAGTTTCCGATTTTATATGGGACATATTTTTTTCAAGGTGGAGATAAAGCTTATACGTACTTATGTACGCGTACATGATGATTTCTGATTTCTTTGGCATTTTTCCAACGTACTTAAGTACATAATGGTTTCATATTTGTTTCGTGTACGAGGATCAACACTTTTGGCTACCTTTTTTCATGTGAAATAGGTAAACCGGGGTCTGGGGTAATGAGAAAATTTTGGTTATAATTGTTTTTAAAAATAGCAAATTGGAAGTAATGATCTTTTTTTAGCCGTAACTTTTCTCATTTTGAGTTTAGAACTATAAAACATTCCTTAGTACTACACTATTCGTATCATGCTCTAGCTCTTCGAACCTATTCGTGATGCATATGTAGGCATGTACTCACCTTAGACCTTTTCAAACTCATAATAAATGCACATAATAATCATCAGTTTTTCAAATTAATCTATTGTCAATTTTTCATATAAAATTATATTTATTTGATTGACCAAAACTATTTAAATTTACAAAAATTATACAATCACCGAGTAATAAATTATACGACCTGTTACAATGCACGAGCATGTTTTACTAGTGAAACTAAAGAAAAAGAATTGATAACTGCCAAAATTTTGGTTTAGGCCTTGTTTAGTTCACAAAAAAGAGTTTTTGGGTATTGTAACACATTTTTGTAACTATAGTATCCAATCATGGACTAATTAGATTTAAAAGATTCATCTCGCAAAATATATAAAAACTATGCAATTAGTTATTTTCTTAAAGTATTTAATACTCCATGCATATGTCTAAATATTCGATGTGATGGGGTGAAAAGTTTTTAGGTAAAAACTAAACAGGGGCTTTATTATAGGTGCTATTTAGATATTGAGATATAGGGGATGAGATAGAGAAAAGGAAATAAATAAATAGCTAGGATTAAATAAAGCAAGAAAAACGAATGGTTAGAATATAATATTTTTCTATCCCTGTTCCATACCAATCCAAGGCCTAAGTTTTGGTAACTAAGGGCCTTAGTTAACTACCAAAAATTGTCATGCCAAAATTTAGCAAATCAAAAGCTAGGTAAAGATTTGGCAAACTAAAGTCTTGTTTAGTTCACCTTAAAATTCAATTTTTTTAAAAAAATTCCACGTCACATCAAATCTTGTGGCACATGCATAAAGCATTAAATATAAACAAAAACAAAAACTAATTGTATAGTTTGTTTGTAATTTATGAGACAAACCTTTTGAGCCTATTGGACAATAATTATCAAAGACAAACAAAAGTGCTACAGTATCAAGCCAACCAATCATTAGCCAAAACTATAGCTTACCAAATCTTTGGCATGACAAATTTTGATAACCAAACAATCATGCTCTAAATTTTGGCTATCGCCGAATTGGGCTCTGAATCTCGATCCATCCAGCAAACTTCTGTAACCTTCTAGAACCCTCTATTTTTCCCCAGGACTGAGCCGAAGGTCCCTTCCCCTCCATGTCCGATGCCCCTCATCGCCAGACAAAGAGCTTCCCGGTACGACGCCACCGCGCCACGGAACTAACGCGAGCACCTTATCGGCATCATCAAAGAAACTGCAAGCCCGCCCGTCGCCAGCCACCGCCATGTTCGGCATCGTCTTCCCGGACCACACCTTCCCCCTCGACGCCACCGCTTTCGCGCAGGTGGCGCCCAATTCCTGGCTCCTCGATCTCTCCAGTCTCGCGCTCGCCACCGCGCCGCGCTCCGCAGTCGTTTTCCTGCTCCCCGCCGCCGTGGCAGCGCTGCCGCCCGGCAAGGCCGTCGCCGTCTACTTCCAGGCCGCCACCAACCGCCCCTTCGCATTCTTAGGCGCGCTTGGGCCCACGCGCCCCTCGGCTAGCTTCCCGCTTCCGGAGGCCGGCGACGAGCCGGAGCCTGCCGTAGGCCCCGCTAAGCTAGGCGTCGCCGTGGAGGACGCGGCCGCGTTGCCGCCGCCCCCTGACGAGCAGCGCGCCGAGCGTGTCGCGCTCCGTGTTGGCGAGAACTTGTTCAACTTCATGCAATCGTTCTGCGGTGCCGACGGCGGCAAGCTGGTAGTGCCCACGGACATCCTGGACCGGTGGTTCCGCAAGTTCCAGGAGCGAGCCAAGAAAGATCCAGCATACCTCAAGAGCTTCGACTTTTGAGAAAAAGGTATCACCGTCTTAGGATGCAGTACTGATTATCTGTACTATTGTATTGGGTTCTGAGTTCTGACTGATGCAAACTGATTCTGTCACTGTTACAAGTTATCTTGTTGTGTTATCCTGATAGACTATACGGTGCAGTGCTCGTTTCACTGCAGTAGGATTCAGAAAGTTGTCACCTAGCAGTTTCATATGGTGATCTAACAGTTTTTTTTTTTTTGGTGAAGGTGATAAATACTAGTGTATGTTATTTTGAACATGGTTTACCTGTATCAGCAACAAACCAACAAGTCCAACCTGGTCTATTGATTATGAAATGGCCTCTTATCTTGGATTCTTAGGCTGCCATCACATATGATCCAATGTGAATGTTAGGATCAATGCGAGTTGATGTTGTTTGGAGCATTACAGTGTCGTACTGAGAGCAAGCACACTTACATTTTCGTCACATGGAAAGTTATAACTTGTTCTCATTATAAGCATCAAGTGCTTTATGTATGAAGTTGGATCTACCATTGCTTCTAGCCCTGAGTAATCATTTTGAAGTCACTTAGAGCAATATATATTGGGCAAAAGGTGTTCAATGTTCATGCATTTGCGGACTTCTTGAACTATGCATTTTTTACTTTTCTTTGGTTATAATTCCCTTCATCCCTGCTGGTCTTACCAGCAAGTTATTCACCTTTCATGGCCTTTGCTATGTTCTTGGATTTTTTTTAGTAGCAGTACTTTGATGTGATCTTTGTTAGATCGTTTACTTACCAGCCTTACCTTCATCTCCAGTTCACCACTAGCCTTCCCAGCAGGTTATTCACCTATTCAGATGTAGAATTTTGCCTCAACTTATGAGCAGTGAACCAGTACTGGTGATCAACTTTCTTTTTTCTATAAGTAAAATCAAAGTTGTCTTGTCTTAATAAGAAGGGACCATTTACTGAATGCTGCAAAAGCCAGATTGTTTAAAGTTTGCTGATTTAGCTAGAAAGACATCACAGCCAAAAAAAATTAGGAGTATATTATCCTCACATAGGTAATCTATAGGGTATTGACACCCCATTTGGAATGAATAATTCTAGCTAACTGAGTCTGAGACACATGTGGATGTATTAATTAATATGATGAATCTAGAATTACTTTGGTACTTTAGGGCTCATTTGGCTTTTGACCCTGAAGTGCTGAGCCAAACTTTGGCCTTGCCCTGGTAATTTGGCCAGCACTTGGATCAGAACCGAAATTTAGCAAGGCCATGAAATTTTAGCACTAAGATATTTTGTCATGTTTTATAATTTGGCTTGGCCAACTATCCAAACACATGAAACCTGACCAAATTTTGGTTATGACCTGATTTGGCAATGGCCAAAATTTGGCTTGGCTAGCTAGTGTCAAAATCCAAATTCCAAACATGCCCTTGGTATGGTTCTCATCACTAGCATGATCTAAAATGAAACAGCTGGAGTTCTGAACCATTCATGGATATTGGTGTTCCTGATATATGCTTGACATACAGTTTGTCGTCCTGATGGCTTGGAGCATCTGCACTGTTTGTAATGGGTACTCCCTCTTTCCCTAAATAACTGTCGCCGTTGGTGTGCGTGTCACAAGTTTGACTCGATTTATAGAAAATACATGCAACATTTGTATCTCCAAATAAATTTATTTAAAAACTAAATTCAAAGATCTTTTAATGATACTAATTATGTACCATAAATATTAATATTTTTTACTATATATTTAGTCAAAGTTGTTTCTCGGGAAGCGAAAACGACATATATTTAGAGACGGGGGAGTAGATCTTTAATGATGCCTTGATACATGCAAAGCAAGGTTATGCCATGAGTTCACCATGATTGTCCTTACGGAGAAGGCATAGTATTTCCCTAGAATTGAGGAATGGCTAGACTAGAGTTCTGTTTCTTTCTTTTCTATTTGATTTTTTTCTCTATTGTTTATAGTTAAACTTTTTTTTCTTTAATATATAGTCAATAGGGGTTTGCCCCTCCTTTTTTATTTTTTAACATATGCCTGCCATAGCTGGCAGTTGTAAACTGAGTATTATGGTGTTGTTCTATGATATACTACTCTTTATTTTTTTTTCATTAATGCAAAGCACAATAAATTCGGGGCTCTTTGCAAACTAGCAGATTCTTAGCAATTCTTGTGATGAGTACTATAGTGGTTCACTGGTTCGTTATAAGGGGTGCTTGTCTTTGGAACAACTATTTTCTTAGTAATTCTTGTTAGAAAATTTCGTAATGAAAGGAGAGCACTTTCACTAGCTCAATCATAAAACTCCAAATGTGAATTATCATGGCACACACTAGTCCATACCTCCTTCCTACTTAATTGGTTATGAATTACTATTTGTTTCAGGCCTCGTTTAGTTCCGAAAAGATTTCGGATTTTGGTACTGTAGCATTTTCGTTTGTTTGTGGCAAATATTGTCTAATCATAAACTAACTAGGCTCTCAAAAGATTCGTCTCGTAAATTACAGATAAACTGTGTAATTAGTTTTTATTTTCTTCTATATTTAGTGTTTCATGCATGTGCCACAAGATTTGATGTGACGGAGAATCTTGAAAAGTTTTTGAATTTCAGGGTGATCGCAGGTTGTTTTGCAGATACCATGTGGGAAGAATGTGTTGGATAGCAGTGTTTGTGCCACAGCTAGGCCCTCCTATGCTGCACACAGTGTCACGCCGTGTCCTAGGGGCTGACTAAACCAAGGTGCATATGCAGCTTCTCCTATTATAGACAAGGACAACGACACCAAAAGCAACCAGATAGCTTAGATGGTGGTGCTTTAAGTCCTTGCACCCGAATGAGAAGTCTTCTTAGCAACTTGTACAAAAATACTTCGGATGGTTCTGCTTCGAATGTCAGTAATTTGGATAATATCTGGGAACCTCAGGACCCAGATGAATGTGAGAAGCATACTTTCTTTCCCTTGTTTCTGTTTGCATTTCCAGATTATTACCCCCCCCCCCCCCCCCCCCCCTTTTCTTTTATCCCGGAGCTATGCACTTCTTTCGCCATTGGTACTGACCGGTGTTTGTTATAACAAAATGCCTGGATAGTAATCTCCTTTGAACTCTAATTGCAGCAACTCATCCTGCTACTGAAGATCTGGGCACTCAAGTATCAAATGAAAATTGAAGAGTAACCTGAACTGGATATCCCTTCTTTTGCAATTGGTATTGACTAATGTTGGTTATAACAGAATCCTGACTGTTACGGATAGTAATCTTCTTTGAACTCCAATTGCAGCAACTCATCATGCTACTGAAGACCTGGGCACTAAGTATCAAATGAAGAGTAACCTGGATATCCATGTGACGCTTTCAAAGCATCTCGATTGACAGCATGTGTGAACTGAGATCCAACATGCAAGACACTCTTTGCTCTGACAAAAGATGAGTGTTAGATTCCCATATAGCACGCGCCAGTTGTGATCCAAACGACAAGTACAAGACAAGATGCTGTAGCTGTATGCCTTTAGGGCTGAGCTGCTACATCATTTGACAAAAATCACCCTTTCTTCACATGCAAAACATAGTACAGAACCCCGAAAAGGGGAAAGGAAGAAAGAATACACACTTAGCACGAAACAAATACATTGCACACTTAGGCATTGCATGCTTCCTAACCAAAACTTACGACTTAAATTTGGAAGTACAGCAGAACCATGAATGTTAGATATTATATCTACAAGCAATCTCATCTAAATTTGTCACAACCTGTTGTTACCCATCAGCAATGTTAACAGCTACCACACAATGGTCCAATCTTGAGGCTATCCATCCGTCTCACCCAAAAGTCTCCTCCCTAACCAACCTGAAACAGTCACAGTTGAAAACCAGGATCAGCAGAGCCTCAAGTGACAAACTCTGTGAGATCTTGGAAACCACTGCAACAAAACTCCTGGAAATCTCACACTTAGTGCAAAAACAATGGCGAATCAGGTTCCGAGCCACTAATGGATGCGAAGGATGACATGCTATCCTCCTTGGAACCAACTGAGAAGTTTAGCGGTGCGGTTGTCAGACGCCTGTTCTCCTTGAAGTAGTTGTTGTACCGGCCAGAATATGAGCGTGGGGTTAGAAGCTCTGGGGTGGCACTGCCAGCTGAAACTCGGCGTGGAACCGGAGTCATGAATCCAGTGCCATTTGCATTTGGATGGTGGTTGCTTGTCCTCCTATTGAAGCTGCTTGTCTTTTTAGGACTAGGTTTGGACCCGAAAATCAACTCCTTCTCCTTAAGCAATAAACTGTGCAGCTTCTTCTGGTCCTGTAATGAAGATTTAGTCAGTAATTATAGGTTCAAGGGCTCTTTTCTTGAGGTTGCAGTACCAAAAGGAGTATGGATATTAATTTATACCCGGCAGCGTCTCCTGTCTTCCTCCCTTTGTGCCCTTCTGAGTTTTTGCTCTTCCAAAATGGCAACCAAACGGACCTTCACATGCAAATTCAATATTCCTCATTATATAGAACAGAACTACTCAGCCTGATTTATGATTAATATGGCCAATTAGCTCTGCAACTTACTCCATCATATAAAAATGGCACATTTCTTTCATCCTCCCATGCAAAAGTTTTGGCTATCAAGTTGTCAATCATAGCTGCCAAAAAAAAAAAGTTTAAATTGCAAAAGGCAAGCAGGTTGAGTTAGGAGTACATCAGGTGATTTACACCAATAATGTTATATGTTAATTTGCTAGATTTGGATCCCATTGACACTGACTAGTAGCACAAGCATGCTCAACTGAAGTTGATATGTTAGCATCTGGGGAAATGAAAACTCACTTGGAATCTTTTGCACAGTTATTCTTGCCTTTTCTGCACGCTTGAGATTCAAGTGGGCACCCCTGCCAGCACTATACCTATTATCATCCTGCAGAAGGATCCAAAGTAAACATTTAAGATGCCATTAACAATATAAATTATGGCCGAGATGCACATTATATGTTGTTAGGCAATATGAATGCTCAATACTAACATGCCAATGACAGAAAAAGGCTGAAACCATATTCAATCGATGCACCCTGAAATATAATCTTTTAATGAAGAAAAGAATCCTACTTGGTTATATTCCTCAAGCCAAGTCTCTTCATCACAAGCTGATAGCCATTTATCCACTCTCTCCATGATATCTTTCCTTGTTAAGGACTCTTCATTTGCTTTTGTTATCTGTACTTCAACGCTGGAAAGGAGTTCGCAAGGATCCACTAAACCTGAATGTGGAGTATTCTTAGATGACCCATTAGCAATTTTCAAATTTACGTCCTCTCAGCAGTTAGCACACATACCGGAATCAATCAGCGCAATGATCTTCTCTGGTGCTGTGCTCATATCAGGCTCCATGTGTGCATTTCTGCAGATGACTTCTAGTTCTAACCTTTTCTTGAGAACAAGCTCCTTCATTCTACTAGCTTTTTGTATAGTTAGCCTTTCAACTTCCTCTTCAGTCTGAAAAATTCAATACAGATAATGCTACCGAGAATTAAATCATCTTGTCAACAGACAATTATAAAGTAACAAATAGTTGCCGTACCTCCTGAATTGTCTCCAATGACAGAATGCCTGGAGAATTGATTTCTTCCTCAGTAGATCCAAGAACAGCAGCTACTTCAGAGAAGTGTATCCTCTCTTGTTCAGTTGACTCCATCAGATTCCATAACTTGTGAAGTTTTTCTACAGTCTCTTGCAACTGAACACATTGACCATATCGTTAGAGAAGATAACAAAACAAAAATGAGCTACCAACGCTTCTCCTACAAGGAATCACCTTTAAAACTCTTGTCTTCTTTTCTGCTTTGAGCTTCAGGATAGTCTGAGTAAGACCTTCAAGAGTTTTATCACTAATATTTGTTGAATTTTCAGAATTGGCTCCATGCAAACTTGGGTGAACCTCTTTTACAGTCTTTGCAAAATCCATCCCAAGCACTGCACATAGGCAGTGCACTTCATCCACATATATAAAAACCTTTTGAAGACGATCAGACTGAAGAAAAAAGGAAAGGAGAATTATTTGTCTTCAATGAATATAGCATAGACAAGAAATATGTTGGCTACAGTTGAACAATTTTGATGGTTCAACCTATATCTATCCGAAATATTGAATCAAAGCGTGTTCCACAAATAAACATTTTAAGCTAAGATCATCATTACCTTCTCCTTCTGTAGATTACGCAGTTGCATTTGAAGATCAGAAATTCTTCTGGTTGACAAGTCATGATCATCATTAAGTTGTTTGACGGAACCATCACTGTCCTGATAATTGTGATCAGAAATTTGTGCTTTTATCTTCTCGATTTGAGATTGCACATTTGAGATTTGTTTGATTCTGTCTTGTTTCTTTGCTCTAAGATCTTCCAAGAGAGGTGTCACTGCAGCAAGTTGATCTTTCAACGATGTGTGCTTTTCATCCACCTACAAATGGATATCTCTCGTGACAAAAGGAAAATGGAACATGCTGGTTTACTTCAGACAATACAATGATCTCAACATCCTTATATTTTACTCGGGCACTTAAATATATATGACATTAGTAACTAGGATGCATAAAAACATAATAATATTTCAGCTTCTTTGGTATATTTTATAATGGTATTGTTATACAAACATTCCATAAAAAAGTTACTTCTTTTTTAGTTAAAAAAAGTTACTTCTTTTTTAGTTAAAAAAATAACAAGAAAGTTACTTCTTTTAGCAGTATATAATGCATGTAGCAGTCGTGAGTCAGAAGATCCCACAGCATTGTTTCATAGTACACCTTTTGGGCCCAAAAGAAAAATTCTACATGCACCATCCAGGTAGGTTTAAATTATACGAAAACATCATATCAGTAATTCTTTAACTGATGACACGGTTTACTACTGTAATCAACAACAAAAATGGTTCCACGAGCCAATTTTCGTACTATTTTCTACTGTACCCATCTGACATGACTATGCAACAACTGAATGACTCAGCTGCGGATGTTACTCACTATGCGGCCTTTTCATCATTAACTGAAAAAAGACAGCCAACCAGCAGAATATCAAATATTCTACACACAGTGCTGCATGACATCAACAAACGATTTCATTACTTGCTGTAAACAATGCACCTTTCAACATACCCAGCTTGATAGGCAAAACAAAAGTGAGTTACATGATACACGATAACATGTTAAAGGCAAAAATATAAATTATGACAAAATATACCGTAAATCGTGGGCCATTTTCCCCTATAGAAGCAACTAGAGCTTTAAGCTCTGCTTCTTTGGCCATCAATGACTGGCGGAGCTGCGCTCTCTCAGCATTGGCACTATCAACCTTTCGACGGTATACACGCATGCACTCTGTTTCCAGTTCAAGGAACATGCGATCTTTATCTTGTTCACGCTCCCCAATCTCTGTCCATATTTGCTGAAACAAAGTTCACTTGTCAGATGATCAGACATGACAAAGAAATATACAAAATAAGATACAAACTTTACTAATTACTGACTAGAAAATCTTTGTAAGCACCTGGACACTATTTTTAATCACTACATGCAACTAAAAGAAAGATGGACATCTCTGAACTCATATGGAATGTATTCATCTGATCAATACAGTTCTGTTTTAAACTAGGGTGATTGTTCATGGGAAAGTCGTGGCTTATTGTTAGAAACAATATTGCCAAGTAACTCATGAAATGGGACACAGCAAGCAACCAAATGGCGTGCCTTCTTGTGGATCAATGAACAAACAGACTGATCACATGTACCCAAAAGAAAATAAAAGAACCAGTTAAGGCTATAGAGCATACAACAAACATCCACAAGATAATATGGTGACTTGGCATACTCTAACAAGCCGCTCTTCTTTGGATATCATTGCTTTAATAAAACTAGTTTGTAAAAAGAGAGGGAGTAAATATTCAGTTCCCCAGAACTTCCAAAAAAAGTGGATTGTTACATTATGAGGCATCAGAGAGCTACATTATCAGAACTACTAGCTGATTCGTTACAAGTCCAATTTTGAGCAAATCTAGTGCTACTATGCTAGTTATGGAAATAAATATTCAGTTCCCCAGAACTTCTGAAAAAGTGGAACTTTACATTCTTTCTCATGCTAGCCAGTGCATACTAGCAAACGCTCCTAATTATACCATTAAAGGGTTACAGCATTGATGCTATTTCAAACCTTCATGTCATCCAAATCCATGCGTCCTTCGAACAGTTATAATCAGCAGGAAGAAGTAAACCCCCTTTGCTTCTTAAAAAAAAATAGAAATCAAGACGACAGTCAATCGAAAGTCGTGCCATTAAAGCTCAAATGATGAAAGCTGCAAGCAGCAGAATCAACAGATTTCCAACTGTTCCTTCAAAAATCGTAGCATCTCTTCAAAGGCACGTGTCTCGAAAAATGATGAAGATGTCAGAATCTCGAAATGACGAAAAAAATCTGCAACTTTGTTCGCTTGAAAGGAAAAAGAAGCCGCAAATTCCTCTGAAACAAGGAAGCCCCTCATTCCTGAATCCTTTGATTCAGACCACTGCCAAATGATTCGAAGGAACAAGAAAATCAAGGACGCGGCGAACAAACAACCAAAGCACATTCGCTTCTTGGGGAGAAACGCACCTCAAGCTCGCGCAGCAGCGCGCCGCATGGCGTGTCGAAGCTGACGCTGGCCCGCAGAGCCTTGTCCATGCCATACCCGGCCACGACCATCTCGCCCATCTCTTCTCCTGCTTCTCTCTCCCCCGCCCAAGGAGAGAGAAGAAGCAACTGGAAACAAAGCAAGCACCTTTCTAGTGCCCCTCACTCTCTTCCCTCTTTCTTCCTCCTCTCTCCCTTCCTTGTCCTTGCTTCTTGCTCTTGTACCAATGGCAAGGACTCCCAACTCCAACACCGCTTTGACAACCACCCTGGTTCCAGAGAGAGAGAAGGGAAGAGAGAGGCAGAGACACCGGCAGCGGTGGTTGCCTGGTTATATATGGATCTCACTCGAGTGAGTACTGAGTAACATTGGGCAACGGAAAGGGGGAGAAAACGGGGAGGTGAAAAGGGCGAGAGGTAGGAGACGAGGAGAGGACTTGTCTGTGAATAGCCAACAATTATTGGGTTGCTTTTGGCTGCGATGAGAGGTACGGACGGAGTGGCCAACAAAAGCAAAACTGCTTGTTCTCTTGATGCGGTTTTGGAACTGATTGCCACAAGATTTGCCTTTTTCTGCTTGGGTTTTCAGAAGTATTTTGTCATCAGGATGTGGTGACAAGATCTGAAGTTTTGTGAGTATATATAGGTAGGGCACTGTTTTTTTTTTTTTTTTTTGCTTTTTACCGCTCACCGTTCTATTGTCTGTATATGTACTCACCTAATTAAGACTGTTTGGCTCTTTCTAGAGCTGGTGTTCACCTATGGCTCTAAACGATTATATAGATCTAGAATTACAGATATGTTAAGATCCTATTTTGCAAAGCTCTAACTCTTGCAAATTTATGGATTTTTTTAGAGCTGGTCACCTATAGCTCTAAAAAATTATAGATGACATAACTCATTTTATTTATATTTTAGATTAAATAAGAATATTTAAATCATTTTAATTTAATTTACAAATCTTGGAGCTAGAGTTGTGCCAAACGGCCTCTAAGCATAATTACATGACTCATTTTTATTTATACTTTAGATTAAATAAAAATAGTAAACCACTTTAATTAAAAACTATACAATCAGCCTATATCTCGAAGATAAGACTTTTGACTTTTTTAACACTAAGTTTGACCACTCGTGTTCAAAAAATTATGTAAAATATCTTTTGTCATAGCTTGATTTATTAATAAAAGTTCTTCAATAATAACTTAATTTGACTATATTTGCAAAAAGTTTTTTGAATAAGACGAGTTATTAAATTTGGGATCAATAATAAAGTCAAATGTCTTATAATTTAGAATGGAAGAAGTACATATGTGCCTAACAGACAAAACTGATTTCCCAAATTTTGAAGTAATTCGAGCTAAGATAAGACCCATACTTCGATTACTCGTCCAAAATTAAATTCCTTTTTGAACGAGGGAATTCCTCCTAGCACTGATTGCTTCCTATAAAATTGCGGCGCTTCAAATGGACAAATAAATTCCAAAATTTATGTACGTACAAATGAACTATAGTTTTGGAAGAATATCGATACGTAGGTAAACAATGCTAACATTATTTGTTCAATGTTCAGTTTTAAATGAGACGGCCTTGTTTAGTTCATTCCGAAATCCAAAAAGTTTTTAAGATTCTCTGTCACATCGAATCTTACGGCACATGCATGAAGCATTAAATATAGATGAAAATAAAAAACTAATCACACAGTTTGATTATAAATCGCGAGACAAATTTTTTGACCCTAGTTAGTCTATGATTGGACAATTTTTACCACAAACAAACGAAAGTGCTATAGTAGCGAAATTTAAAAAAATTTCATATCTAAACAAGGCCTATGACTTGTGTATGGATTTGACGAGACAGAAATGCACGCATAATTGCAAAGAGAGACCTGGGAGAGGTCCGAGAAGCGACTGTGTCTACACGTTACAATATATACCATCAATTCTAAGGAGGTAACATCTACCTCTCCATGACATCAGTGAATTTTTTGTGGGGCTTCAACTTACACCAAATAGTGTCCAACCAAACACAGCTAGTACTTTAGATCATTAGATGGACCACTACATTGCATCTTACACTTGAAGCTACACTAGGATCCAGTGGTCCAGCTCCAGCATTGCATTGCATCTCTTGTGTGCAATCTGAACCGTCCAAGTTTATCTACCTAATCATCTGGCTTGATCATAAACCAGATCTGCAATGTGAATAACAACAATCGCATTGTGTACTAATGAAGGATACTCTTGTTTTCTTTCTTTCTTTCTTTTTTTACCAGCTTCACAGTTTCTGCCGACCGTTAGGCAGTAATCACAAACAAGTATCACACACCACACACACACACACACACACACACATATACACACACACACACACACACACACACACACATATATATATATATATATATATATATATATATATATATATATATATATATATATATATATATATATATATATATGCAGATAAAAAGTTGACTGGAAAACTGTTTGTGTTCTTGAGAGTTACTACTCCATGTGAGGCTGTGACTACTGGGAATGATTCTGAACCTAAGAGATCCACATGCACAGTATGAAGATTAAGCAGCCATGCCCTTATTACCCATGTGATGCTGAGGTCAACCTCAATAGATTAGGAAAAGCCACTGAGCTCGAAAAGTTTAAAGATGGCTTAAATAATGCAGTACTGGATCCAGATTCCTGAGCACTTGTCCTTCCATTCCTTCCTCTTTTCAGGCTTACTTTCAATGTTCCCCAATTTACGCAGTTTCTGCACTGCACACATGATGATCTATTGCCGTCCAACACTCTAACATTTGTACAATTAATTAGTTGAAGCATCTTCAATTCTTTTTTTTCCTTGCAAATTTCTCGTCTATTTTTTATGCCCTTTTTCTTCATCAGGAAACGTATAAACAAGCACTGATGGTCATGTGTAGCGACAACAGAGAGTTGGGGTCTGTCTTTTTGCTCAAAGGACTATCTCATGAGTTGGTGCCAATATTGCTATTAATCAGCGAACAGTGATATAAGCCGTACTTTTTCCCGTTCGCTTGTCTTATAAGTCGTATCTTTGCTGCCATAGTATTTTTCTCTCACGATAAATCAGCGAACAGTATTTTCAGTCATGACTTGGCAGCGAACAGGCTACAGCGACATCTCCGGGGCAGTGCTACAGTACTGCGCCATTGCCTCCTTGTTGGTCAAACAAACACAACTGGATCGTCAAATTCAGACACATGTATGCAGGCACTGAACACTGAAGTAGGAGCACATGTTTATTTCATGCATGCTATTCTTATATTTCCTTTCTTTCTTTTGGAGCTAAGTGTTTTTTTTTAATATTGGTCTTTACCCGCAACTAGCCACGACAGATTCAAAGTCAGCACTGCAAAAAAAAAAAAACACTGAAATTATATTTGTGGTGAATGAGTCCACGAAATCCCCATTCTTCTGACGCACTGGAGCTTTGTTATGATTTGTGTAATCTTCATGGTAGTTGCACTGGGGGACAAGAAATGAAAGGACAAATACGTATGTGCTGATATGCACGCTTCCAAAGATCTAATTGCACTCCAAAGATGAATTAATTAATATAGGGCGTGTTTGGACAAATCTTTTTTTTAACGGATCTGGAAAAATCTTGTTGGTCACTATCTTCCTACATATATTTATTTTTATATTTTAGCATTGTTATGTTCTCGATGTTCCTTTTCAATTATATTGTGTTCCTACATCTTTCGTTCTCTTATAATCGTTCTGTTTCAATTTATAAGTTTTTTTTTGGCTTTTCAGATATAGTTTTATTACATGTATAGACACATAATATATCTATATGTTTAGCAAAAGCTATATACCTAAAAAAAACAAAATGCCTTACAATTTAAAACAAAAGGAGTACTTGTTAGGAATGGTCCACAAAAAATAAGTGATAAGTGATTTTTCTAGTACTACTATGTCCGTGCATGTATAGAACTTTCAAATGATGTCGTAACTCAAATAAACTTTTTCACATCTCAAATTTGGCTATCTCAAAAATGCAACGTTAGCAAATTAATTTTCAGTAATTTGTGCGCATTTGCCAATTTGTATTTGTATTTATCCGTGAGAATTACTCCCTCTAGTAAATAATACTACTTGACTTTTTACAATTTTCGAGGAGGGACTTTTGACCAGGATTTTTCTATTATACTATATTTATTTCATGAAATGTAAAAAAAATATTGATATGGTTAAAATAGTTCAAAGGCAAATCTGCACATTCTACAGATGAGTTTTATGTTTTCAAACTTAGTATATTATAAAATTTAATGGCAGTTAAAGTTTTAAAATTTTGACTAGGTATTGTCCAGAACGTCGAGAGTGATTATGACCGAGTATCTTTTCCTTTCTAACAGAAATGACTGCCCCAGTACATAAATATAAATACAATCTTGCTTTCTCTACCTTTTCTTCCATGCTGGGGCAAGGTTGCCACCACCTAAATTGGTTGCTGCAAAAGGAAGAAGAAACAAATGGCGTGTATGTTTCCTATATCGAAGTATGGCTACATGCAGCGCTGCAGATGAAGTGTAGGGCAAGGCAACGTCGACCTCGAAAGGATATCCTGCACCAAATTCCCATCATTGGGAGGTTGATCTGGCTACAAATTTGTGCTCAACAACTCGCCTTCGTATTCTGCCCAAATTTTCTTCCTGTTCCATCCATGATAAGCTCAAGGAAAGCCGTCATTATTGGTGTAATTGGGACCCCTCCAATCCGAAGCAATCAGCTGCAATTCAGAGGCTACAATCCCAGCCCCAATCATTTGATTTGGTTGCTTAACAAATGATCTTTTCATTATCTTTTCAAGGGCCCTGAGTCTCGTCCTAATTCAAACCTAATTTGCTCAAAGAGCAATTTTCCTCTCGATTGGGCAAAACTTTCTTGCAGCTTTCAAATCCGTTATCTTGAGACTGTAGCTGTCAATTTGGTTACTGGTACATCACTAGCAGAAGCAGACCTAAGGTCATTGTCAGCTACTTGCCACGCTGCTACTACTACACTTGGGGAAGAGAAAATAGAAAATACAGATTAAATTAAAGGAGAAAAGGAAAGAAATGTGACTGCCTAACTGCTTCAGATAAACCCTTTTTGCCAGCTATTGGTGGTTCATGGAATTATCCGCATCACAACGAGAAAGCTCTGAAGTCTGAGAAAAAAAAAAGTATGCGAATGTATCTGTCTGCTCCCATTTGCAATGATTAGTACATAATTCAGACAGTTCAGAGCTTGGGATCAATTCGTTGGATATTGTAGCTACATTTCTTCTGCAGCGGTCAATCATTAGACGATCATTCGTTCGTGGATAGGAGGAGGTGAGCAATTAGTTTTGTTTTTTCAGGAGGTTTAAAGAATGAAGCTGCAGCAAGCTAACACATGCAGAGGCAGTTCAGTTCAGACCAACCAGTGGAGCTTTTCTTTTCTTTTATCGTACACAAGCATGGAATGGAATGGGAAGTTAGTTACAGGCTACACCTGTCAGCTGAGTTTCTTGCAGTGTAATACATGCAGGAAGTGAAGCACCACAACACCTTACTTCCAGAATACTTCCAATCTTTCAGTTGTATAAGCACTTTGCCTGAAACGATTAAAGTTGCATTTGCTTTAACAAAAGAAAGCTCATGATAATACTCTAAATTTTCTTCTATGTGCCATTTATTAGATCTCGTACTTAACTACGGGCAATCAGAAATCAACGCTCGAATTCCAGTGACAATCTACAGTAGCAAACAAATTGGCTGTATCAATATTCAGAGAATGGGAAGAATATGATTGTAGACACGAAAAGGAGATCCTGGCTAGTAGGACAATCATGTGTCTCTGCTCAGAGACAAACCGTACAGACACTACTAACAGAATCAATCAAAGTCGTGGGCTTAATCCTTGAGCGCTTAACACTATGCAAGTGTAATAGTATTTTTTTTCAAGATAAGAAAAAAGAACATAGTAGTCAATGCATAATTCAGAGGTTATACAATTCATCAACACAAAGATGCATGGATTATCCTTGGCTAGTTGGCTTTACTTTACTTCACTGGTAGTAAGTACCTTCCAAGCTAACAAGAACCGATTCCGGATATCATTAAGGTATCCTACAAAAGACCAAATCCTAAGGTTAGGGTGGGGCGTTAGTCCACTAGGTCATGATGGTTTATTCCTCCTGTAAACACAAAGCATACGCTAGAGATTAGAGAATCTAAGCAATAAACCGGGCCAGGAAAAGATTACACATGACAAAAGCATTCTATTTGACTGAAAACCTAAGGTTAGGCCACTACGTCATGACGATGTTTATTTGACTAAAACCGAAGCTCGTGTAGCATGAAAACTGCATGTTTGAAGCCGCTCAGCTCAGGCGTTTTTGCCCTGTAAAAGGAAATAAAAGAGTTTTTTTTAAAAAAAGAAAAGAAAAGCGCAAAGCCAAGAGAGGGACTCCGGAGCTGCAAAGGCGTACAGGTGTGGCCCTTGCTGCCGGCTCCAGCTTCAGGTGCTCCGTCCCCATCTCGCAACGAGAATTCGTCGCTTCGGAAGCTGCTTTGTGCTTTCTCTTTCTCCTCCTGCGAACCAAGTGCTCTGGTTGGTGGCTCCGGTTTAAGGATGGTGGACCGGACGATTTAAGGATGGTGAACCGGACGCCATCGCGGGAGCTCCTGCGCAGCGATCGGACAGCTCGAGGCGACGCTGACGAGTGAATGAGTGATGGGGAAACTCTGAAGAGAACCCATACCCATGGCCATGGGTCCTGGTTGGTTGCAAATTTTAAAATCATTTCGGTTTGATGCAATATTTCTAAAGCTAACAACAAGAGAATCAGGGAGGGTAGAGAGAGACATATAGCTATGAACTAATCGATGCAGTTGATCGATCCCATTTTTAATGCTTTTTTGGGGTTTCAGATTGTACTTGGAATTCTCGAGCAAAAGCTCCACGCATGGTATCAGATCAGCTAAACAATTGCAAGTTGCATGCTTGGACAGGGACTTGACACCAGATGTTTCATGGATGGCCTTAGTGAGCTATAGGTTAGTTAGGGACTTGAGGCTTCGATTGCACTGGTCAATAAACTCGAAGACATGTTAGCTTCTGGAATTCATTTGTTTGAGATTGTCTGGCTCTTCATTCAGTGCTCTGTTGTACACTGTGGGGGGAATACTCTGAACCTCACTAAGCAACCACTCCTTGACCCCATGCAAGGTCTTTCATTGGATAATTCAGTAGGCCTTTACTCTTGGTGCACCACTCTTTCCTTTCGAGTTTCGACTAGTAGGAAACAAACAGAAGTTTTGAATATCGCAGAAGATCTCATCGAGAGTTGATAGGCCATCTGTATCTTGATATGCTATCCACTTTAGAAAATTGAATACAGTACATCACATATTCCATTACTTTGACGAATCATCATTATACCATGCCACTTCACACGTGTTGAGTGGTCTTGCACATTAAATAAATAAAAATAAAGGGGGGAAATCCCAAGAACTTGAGTGCACCTATAGGCATGTGGCAAGGCAACATCCTTCCATTGGAGAACTCAAGGAGCTTAATTGCCATTAGTACTTAGCAGGCATCTTTCTTCAACATACATCCAATACAGAATTCCATTGCAAGGCACTTATGCACATTCCCCTAATCATCATATGGTTTTAGTTCACAGGACTATTCTGGTCACCTCAATCTCAAAACCGCCTGTCAAAAACTAGCTACAGTGTCTTCTAAAAGCATGTATCTGCTGTACTCAGAGTCAGTTAGATGGTTAATACTTCAGAACTCAAAGGCAAAATTGGGGCACAATCTCGTGCTCTACATATCACATACTCACGACAAACATCTTCTGGCATTAAAACCTCCCTTGTCCTTCTCTTTGATCTCATCCGGTTTGAGCACATGCAGGAGAATTGTTAGAACAATCTTTATGATTTCCTCTTCATCGTACGATGTAACGAACCTGACTGCAAAATGTAATTGTTTTAATGTGTCACCGCATGTGTTAACTCGATACTCTTTGTTGTAGTAGATACCAAGATAATCTAAACCTAAGCTACAATAAGGGTTGTTTGTGTTATTTCAAATGGATAGAAAGTATTAAATTATATGTAAATAAGCCGAACTGTTCTAATTGCTTACCCCAAGGGAGGATTGGAAACTCCCATGTTTGCTTAGGAACTGATATAGCATATGCAGCAACCTGAAAAGGATTGAAACAACTTGTGTCAGGCATTGCTTTGGTGCAAAGCATTTTCCAAAATATGTGCAGTTAGAATGCAGCATACATACAAGAGTGGAAGCAGCAAGTGAGCAGGGAGAATTGAAAAGTAATGAGGTATCTTCTGTTTCATACAGAATGTCCAAAATTTCCATGCACACTTCCAGGTCCAAAAGTTCACCTAATTTTGATATTTCCCTGGCAGTGAAGAAGAAAATAAGCAGTGAATTCATTGAAAAATATAAAGTTATGTTTATTTATATCAAGATGTCAAGAAGTAGAAACTAGTAGCAATTGACACAGCTGTCCAACTATGGTAAAATACTAGCAATAGTAATAGCAATACTAATAATTATTCATTTGCTTAGGACTTGCTGACAGTGGTCATTAGTTTGTACTTTGTAGGATTGGTGAAACTGTAAAACATGGGAGTAAATAGGGTTTAGGAGATTTTCTTTTTATCGAACACACAGGAGAGCTATATATCTTTCTATTAAGAAGGATATCTAGGGGAATTTTCGGATTGTCCGTCCGATATCAAATTTCTTTTCTTAATTTTTTGTATTCTCAGATTCACTTGTGAAAACAAGAGAAGATATATTGTAGATAGGACACATGCTATGAGATTATTTTCGCTAATGTGCCCCCATTTTAGCATTTCTCAGAAAAGATATTTGGTGCTAAAAGCTGCTATAAAGAGCTACACAGTGTCACAGTGTGCTTCCTAAGAGTGAGAAAACAGAATGGGACACATTTAACATTTTAGTTGCGATCAGTTACTACTTGCTACGCCTTTCAAAAAAGGTTACTACTTGCTACTCCCTCTGCCCCAAAATAATTGCACATCGAGCCAAAGGAAATAGTATTAGCACTTGGACCTCTAAATAGGTTCACTATGAAAATATATAGAGTGATTAATCTAATGATGTTTATTTGATATCATAAGCATTAGCACTTATATATATATTTTGTTAAATTAAAATTAGTTGACTCCTCAAAGTGCGAGATGTGCACTTATTTTAAGACGGGCGGAGTACACATGTTTGTTGATAAAATAAAAATGACTAGATGAGAGAGATTTCGTCACTATAATAATGGTGATTCACCACAACAACAAAAAAACAAAATTTTGTATAAGCTCCCATAATTCACACTTTCAGGTTTCATAGTTTGCCTTGAACAGGGTTAACTACTGCTTACGGATCAGAAAAAGGTTGTAAGCAATCCAAATAACCTGAAATGGATGAGAAGATCCTCCAGGTATATGAAAGCAATGCTTGAAGATCCAATGTTGTGATCCACTACCTAAAATCCAACAAAAAGATAAAAAGAATATAACATAGTTGACCCTATCAATACTGTCCAGTAATAATCTTAGCCAGGAGTTACCTCCAAAAACACCAATTCCTGCAGCATTACAGGTTAGAGAAAGCATCTTCAGTGATTCAGTCACGACAAGTAAGCATTCAGAAAAGGAATAAACAGTGTATCATGAACTCACAGCAGCGGCGAAATCGCGGCACATGAAATGCTGGTCGGCGATGATGCGATCACCCAGGGCTTTGAGGCTCTTCACTGACAACGGCCTCCGATCATGGATCTGAAGGAAGAATTGCACAGAGAAGGCAAAGGTGGTACTACCGCCCGCGACATGAAAGCACACAGCATTAGCTCAAAGGAAAGGGCTTACGGTGTCTCTCACCTTGCTGGCAATCCACACCGCGACGAGCGCGAATAGCTCGAGGTTGCTGTCCCTCAGGGGCTCGAGGAGCCAGGACCTGACTACTCGGCCGCTTCGCGCGCCGCAGTACCCCATCTTCCTACAGCAACCGGGGCAAGGGATGAGAAATTGAGGACCATCGTCCCCCAGACAAGAAGGGGTGAACGATGGATCACCTCGGGAGCGCCGGGAGGAAGCGGTCGGCGAAGAAGGCAAGCGCGGCGTACTTGACGATGGGCCGGAGGTCGAGCCGCTGCGAGGAAATCATGGGATGTAGCAGCAGAGGTCTATCAGGGTTTTGTAGTTGGGCTTAGGAACGAAAGGCACGGAATAGTGCTCACCTTGGAGGCGTGGAGAAGGAACTGGAGGAGGTGGCGGCGCTTGAATGAACTCGGCCACCTCGCCGCCGCCGCATCGTCGTCGTCCTCGATTTCCATTGTGACGCGCGAGACAGGAAGGCGAGCAGCAGCAGGGGCCCCGGGCCAGGCCAACCAGCGAGTCGAGAGCGCACGAGAAGCGGAGACGAAGGCGGAGCAGTCCGTCCGCGTACAGATCCAGAAGCGGCCCAAGTGGAAGAAGGAGGCCCACTCGTCCATCAGTCTGTTTTGATTTGTTGATTGACTTTTGTTTTACAACATTTGTTGATTGACTTTGGCACGACGTAGAAAAGCTGCATGGATATTTTTGCAATTTTTTTAACAAAAAATCATGGCTTCCAAAATATCAGATACGAAGAAGTTAAGTTGCCAGCCTAAAATTTTTTATTTACTTTTAGCCCCTCTTCCTTTAGCAATGTATATAGATCAAGTTAAAACCAGAATTAGATATACTTCTTCCGTCCCTAAATAACTATTGTTGTTGGTGTAGATGCCATAAGTCTAATTCGATTTTGTAAAAAAATAAATACGTACAACATTTATATCTCTAAATAAATTTATTAAGAACTAGATTTAAATATCTTTAATACTAATTATTTACCATAAATATTAATATTTTGAATATATATTTAGTCAAAGTTATTTATTAGAAAACGTAAATGATAAATATTTAGAAACAGAGGGAGTAAGCATTTTCTTAACCCTCTTAAAGTCAGATATTAGTCATGTTTGGCACACTCTCCGACAGCTTTAAGAGCTGTTTAAAGTTGGTTTTTGTCGAACGGGTTAAAATAGAATGGTTTGTCAAGTAGAGCTTGTTAAAACCTGCTTTCACGGAAGGTGGGGTGCCAGATGGAGCCAATAATAGGTAGATAGATGCTTGGAATTTGGATTGGGGACGTGAAATGAATAGAATTTTTTTATCCAATTGAAAGCTTAGATAGCTATAGCAGAAAGTACCGTTCGCTAATTTGTTGCGAAAGAAAAAAAAATACTGCTGAATGGCCGGTAGATTTAGCTGATAAACTCAATCGATCAGAGCAAAGTGTTAACTTTTTTCTTCAAATGGAGTTCAAAATCCGTCTGATTTCATCGGAGGTTGAAGTACTGCCAAGTGCCAACGTGCATTGTCGTGCAATTCCTCTCAATAAAGAAGCGAACTAACAAACTCAAAGGGTTGATAACTTGATCAACCATCAAATTCCGCAGAGAAAGAACGCTCAAATTCGGCGTCCATGAGGACACCCGCCATGACATGCACCACGGTCTCGCCCCTAACAATATCGACGCACTCCGACCGCACGCCGTTCACGACAAGCGCCCCGCGAGCGTCCCTGGACGCGTAGAGCCTCAGCCCGGACACGGAGTCCAGGAGACGCACCGGCCCGGCCCCGCGCGGCGGCGGCGGCACGTCCGCGGCGAGCAGGCGCCGAGGAACCGCGGAGAAGCCGAGCACGCGGGAGAGGATGGCGTAGGTGTTGCCGTCGGTGTCGCTGGCCGCCGCTTCTTCCCCTCCAGCGGCGGCAGCGCTGGCGTTGGACGACGACGACCCCTGCAGCCTGAGGACGCGGGTGAAAGAGTCCGCCGAAGGCACGAAGACGGTGAACGGGAGGTCCCTGGGCAGCATGGACACCATCGCGTCGCCGAGCTCCCCGAGGCTCGCCGCCGCGCTGCTGCAGCGAGGCGACGGCGGTGCCGAGGACGAGGAGGTTCTTGCGACGACGGCGTGCTGGTGGGATGGTGGCGAGGGAGGAGGGGAGGTGGTGGAGAGAAGCACGAGGACCAAGAAGAGGAGAGCGAAGGCGAAGGCGATGGCCACGGCGAGGAGGCGCGGCGGCGGCAGCGGCAGCGGCAGCCGTGGCCTGAGCGGGGACAGCCTCCGGTTCCTCGCCGCCGCCGTCACGTTCCTGTAGCGCGGCCAGGAAGGACAAGGATGCATGAGAAGACCTGGACTGGAAGGTGCCAAGGCGGAAGTGAAACTATTGGCACCGTTGCTGGTTTGATTTTTGCTTGCTCGACTGACGGCGTGGTCAGTACGCGTATGGATGCTGCGTCAGTACGTTTGAGTGCCCGCGCATCACGGTGTTGATTAAGCATTTCGTACGCCTCAATGCAATTCCCGATCGAAGGCAGGGCAGATGGAGGCAGGGCAGCCGTGCGGGTGATGAGCTATGGAGGCAGGAGCCATGCGGCGGGCGTGGGGATGGGCACGGCACGACCGGCCATGCCGGATCCGGCTGCATGGGCCGCGCGCTGTTTCCCGAGGTGTTGGCCCCCCGCCGCTGGCGGCAGGCAGGGCATGAAACGTGCGTTTTGACGAGGACCGTGCCGCGTGCGGGTCGCCAGGGGCGAAGCTACCTATATGGTAGCGGATGCACATGCACCCACAGCAAATGAAAAATCTAGAGTTAACTATCCTAAATTTTAGGCAATGCATCCCCCTCGATATATGCATCCCCCAAGCTCAGTGACAGCAAGCTAAGCACTATTGGCCGGGCAAAACAAGAAGTCGATAGCTAGTCCATGTGGGTCCAATTAAAGCATTCTCCCAAATGTTATGGTTGATTCACGAGGATAACTACTAATAGATGATGGACTTGTTGCTCCGCTGCTTGTCAGCATGCTTTCATTGTTATCCACTTTTTCTTCTTTCGAATAATTCTATTTCGCTAATTTTAGTTCCAACCAATGCTTTGCATCTAGACACAAGCACAGAGAAATTAAACACTAAACCATTACATGATGTATATGCGTCCACAAAACGCACACCATCTATATACCAATATTCCTAAGACCTTCTTAATATATGTAATTTTAAATCAGCTTCTAGAGTTGTCCTAATTCAAACTTTGACAAATATGATCAAATTTATAGAAAAGTACGGCGATATTTATGACATAAAATTAGAACCATAGATGCCAAGAAATTTATTTTTATATTGTACTTATTTGGTGACACAAATGTTAATACTCCTTTCTATAATTAGGTACTTATTTGGTGACACAAATGTTAATACTCATTTCTATAATAAGATTAAACTTATAAAAGTCTGATTATGACAACTTTAAAAGTTGGATTATTTAGGGACAGAGAGAGTATCATTGTTTTGGAAACTACTGTATTTCAGTACTTTATTTTTCTAATAAAACTACAACATCCTAATCAAGTCTAAAAGTATTGTTCTCTTTTTTGCTAGGTTGAACTATTATTTCACTACATTATCATAATAAAAATATTATTAAGTGGGGTTTCTTTTGTAAACGCTCATCACTACACCATTTTTGTAGTGTTAAGTTCAAATTAAATGAATGCTTGTTTAGAAAAAAACATATGAAATCATATGCATAGCCATACTTTTAGTACAGTAATAGGTAATGGCGCACCCCCCTCGATTCTCCTCTAGCTTCGCCACTGCGGGTCGCGGCTGTGACATGCCGCACGGGCTGGTGGGTGGGCCGGCACACCACACGCTGGGCACGGCCCGAGAACGCGTGGGTCTCGTCTTGCCCAAGGAGTTTCTCGTCACCGATCCCGGCGACGCCATACGCGCGCGCAGGTAGAACGAATGGCGGCCATCCGTGGCCTGCCGACTGCCGATCCATCCGAATAAGCGCCGCGCCGACGACGCCGTTCCCGTTCTACCTCCGGCGTGGCGGTGCCCCTGCAGGAATCGGGATAAAGAATGGAGCAGGAAATACCTGCCACGTACTTTGTGCTTACTTCGCCCTCTTCCAGTCTTTTGACACTTGCCCCGAATTCAGTGGCAGGCGGCTTCCGGTGTTGTCACTTGCTGACTTGTGAACTGCGATCATGCTACGTACGAGTATGCTCCAACAGTATTTGGGGAGCGTACTGATTTGCTGAAAGGTTACCTCGGAGTACCAATCATAAACAAAGGCCTCACGCACTCCTACTGATTTGCTGAAAGGTTACCCCTGTTTTTTTCGGAAGAAGTTGACAGATAGGTTACTGTTGTTGCAGCCCTGTTCCAAGTGTCCTGATCGGCACATTCTGGAACTCATTCGACTGCATGATATTAGTGACCCAGAACGACGCATTTTTCAGAGCAGAGTCAATGGTTGAAAGGCTTGAAGATCCATCTACCGGCTACCAGAACATGCAGCTCCAATGTCATAGAGAAAAAGCTCTGCAGCAGTCAGCAGTGTGATGGCCAGGCCAGCCAAAGTAACCTAAGCCTATACAGTGCATCTGTGCATGATTGCTGGAGTAGGACCATGACATGTTGATGCCACTAAGGAAACCACCTGTAGCTGCCACATGTGCATACCATTTGTGGTGATGTCCACAGTTGCATGTCTCTCACTCAATCAGGCCAATGAAAGTCCACCAAAGTTGCCCTACCATCTTTCAAAAAAAAAGCCCTACCAAGCTGCGGCGACCAAAGATTTGAGCCCGAATTCGGAAAGTTTGCCACTTGGTGTGAGTGTTTTGTAACTTGTGTTCGGATCTTGCGACAGTGGACCTGGACCAGTTGTATGAATGGCTGCGATAAAGATATTTCTCCAGGAAGCACGCAAGGAAGAACACACAGATCACTCTAGACCAATTCCTGTCTCACGGTCTCACCAGAAGTGTTCTTCCCCTTGCCACCTCACCTCAGAATGGTAAGTGGTTGTGGAGGGGTTGACCTGACCTGACACAGCCCACTTGAAGATAAGCAGGGCCTACCAACAACTTGCCATTCTTGACACCAATAAGCAACTTGCATCATTCATCTGACAGGAGTGTTATCGTCGTCTCCTGCAAAATTATGCGCCGACTGACTTCACCTTATGTCATGGATGAAAGATGGTATCTGCAGTCTTCTGCAACGCTAGCTCTACCACGCGATATATAGGAGCTAAAACATTTTTTTTGTTTTTTGATAATGGATATAAAATCCGGCCTCCACATCCGAGGATGTACACAGCCCAATGGATTAATGGAGCTTTCACAGAAGGATGAAAAAGGAAGCAACTTGTTCATGAGGTGCTTTCTGTGAGCTGGTGCGCTGATGTGATTGCTAGAGGGGTTAGATCGAGACGCAATTTTCATCAGTGAGAAAGTCTTTTTGCACTGAACGAACTTTAACTTTATTATTATTGAGGGGGCGTAATTTGGAAATCTTATCTTGTTCTTATGTATGCCATCGGTCGGCGCGCTGTTCTTAGCGATCCAATGATTTCGCTGTTTCTCTCGAGTATGACGACTGGACCCATATGGAATATGATTCAGCGGGTGTTAGGTGATCCATGATGTAATATGATTGAGTCATTTCTTTTTGCCGCTCATGAAGTTATCAAGTGGAAACGCCGTAATAGTCCAACTCGATTTAGTTAGCTGTTTCCTTAAATAAATACCTTGGCGTATATAATTACTCTGGGTACTGGAGAGAATCTTCAGGGATCTCTTGTTTAGGACCAGCTTTATACACTAATCAATCAGACTGTGAAATATCTGAAACGGGACTCTTGATATGGTTTAGCCCTTCAGGATTTGTTAGAAATTTAGACATTTTACTGTTTGATTTAATCCAGAAAATTACGCATAATATTGTGGTGGCATATATGTGCACGTGTGCAATTTTATCACTACTCAGATTAGAGACAAACATTGCAAATACTACTGCAACAACAGCAGACATACTGAAAACGAAAAACAATCGTTTAAGATTGTACCCAGAGGAGGGACCAGTGCCGAAGGCACCGGCGGCTCCATTCGCACTAGTCGACATAGTGCGTTGCTCGAAGTAGCGGACCACAGTCGGTGCAGGAAGATGTTCGCAGTGCAGTCCCGCGAACGTCCACCAGGAAGAAGACGAAGTAGTCGATCTCGATCCGCGCGAACGTCCACCAGGAAGAAGACCCGCCGGAGTGGAAGAAGACGATCTCGCCGGTGAGCAGTCGCGGAAGACGCTCCCCAAAAACCTGATTGCCCGCAACACCCGAGCAGGTGTCTCGATGCAAGGCGTCGGGTTCCGGAGGCCTGCTCTCTCGATCTCTGTGCGCGCAGAGGTTCGGGACGGGAATGGACAGAGTGCAACTCGACAGGAAGAGAGAAGACTGAGTGTGTTCTCGCAGGAATGGAAGGAGTGGGTGCGTATGGTATATATAGGCCTCAGGAGGAAACATCTGATTGATGACCATTAATCTCATTTAATTGCCATAAACCGAGTCAATCAATTAGCAATTAATTGCCATTAATTACACAACGGTCAGATCCCGTTTTTCCTCTCTTTCCTTATTCACCAAGCATGCGCCACGTCACGTCTGGTCTGGTCCTCGTGTGCCACGTCACGCTCGCTCGTCTCGACCTCGACAAGACAAGACAAGACACGCCTCGGCTCGGCGGCGGCGGCGGCGCGCGCGTGTGGCACCCCTTCATCCTCCCTCAACTTCTCCATAGGGGCTAACAAAGGCCACCTATTTAAGTTGAGTTAACACATGGTCAATCATCAATATGGTACTAAATCATTTTCATTATAGCATTAATTATGGGCCCTTGAATTAATCATCAAATATAAATATGGGCTAATGGCCCTTTATATTCAACAATCCCCACCTATTTCTAGGGCACATAAGAAAAACTCTCGAGTTTCCATGTCGTTTCATATACCAGTCGTTTCAGTGGAGACTGTTAAGTTGAACTTCCACCTAGAGTACAGACTACACTTAGCCACAACTTGAACAATGGACTATGCCTTGAATTGCAAGTTTTGTGTGATATAAGTTTCATCTATACTCATAACTGATACCGGGTTGCATGAACATCCCCTCTGGTTGAAGCATATAAGTCATACTTCTGGCCCATTCATGAGTATCTAGAGATCACCTAAAATCTCATAGACTGTGACTAGCAGTCAAACTCATATAGGTGTATTCCTTAAAGATGTTCTGTAGGACAACATCTATCGCTTTACAAGCCGCTTTGGAATACATTAAGGTATATAACCAGCCTTCCTTACAGACTTAGGAAAGAAGTGCAATTGAGATGAGTTAAGTAAAGGGTCTTTCCTCACAATCTACTTCTGGCTTGTTTCACCATTCTACTTCACGGGATCTCCGATCACATAGAACAGGTTGCCACCATGGTAGACCTCACGTGGGTCTCAAACCCATCTCACTCGATGCACTATCTATCACATTACGTGATAGTCCCTTTGTAAATTGATCTGCCAGATTCTTGGACGTATGAACATAGTCCAATGCTATAACTCCGAAGTTTCTCAACTTTCTGACAGTCTTCAAACGCCGTTTGACATGCCTAGTAGACTTCATGTTGTCCTTAGAACTGTTGACTTTAGTGATCACTGTTTGATTGTCACAGTTCATGGAAATAGCCGGCACAGGTTTTTCAACCACCGGTAGATCCATCAGGAGTTCACGAAGCCACTCGGCCTCAGCACCGGCGGTGTCTAATGCTGTGAGTTCTGCTTCCATGGTTGACTTCGTTAAGATAGTCTGCTTGCAAGACTTCCATGAAACAGCGCCACCTCCAAGCAGAAACACATATCCACTTGTGGCCTTTAACACATCAGCATCAGATATCCAGTTTGCATCACAATAACCCTCTAATACCTTCGGGTATCCGGTATAGTGAATGCCATAGCTCACAGTACCTTTCAAATAGCGCATCACTCTCTCAAGAGCTTGCCAATGAATATCTCCCGGATTTGACACAAACCGGCTAAGTTTGCTCACTGCAAACGAGATATCAGGCCTCGTGGCACTAGCAAGGTACATCAATGAGCCTATAATTTGGGAGAATCTTAGTTGATCCCTTGCTATTCTTCGATTTTTCCTCAATAGCACACTAGGATCATAAGGCGTAGGAGCAGATTGACAGTCACTGTACCCAAAGCGACTTAAAATCTTTTCCACATAGTGGGACTGCACAAGTGTTATCCCACCATTGCCTTCTCTTGAAAGCTTAATGTTTAGAATAACATCAGCTTCTCTCAAATCTTTCATCTCCAAGTTATTAGACAAAAAGTCTTTAACTTCCTTGATCACAACAAGGCTTGTCCCAAAGATCAGTATGTCATCCACGTACAGACAAAGGATCACACCTTCACCCCCACCAAACCGATAGTACACACATCTGTCAGCTTCATTAACAGCAAAGCCGGCAGAAGTTAAGGTTCTGTCAAACTTCTCATGCCATTGTTTTGGAGCTTGTTTTAGGCCATAAAGGGATTTTAATAACTTACACACCTTGCCCTTTTCACCACTTGTTACAAATCCATCAGGCTGATCCATATAGATCTCTTCCTCTAACTCTCCATTTAGGAAAGCTGTCTTCACATCCATCTGATGAATGAGAAGACCATGAGAGGCAGCCAAAGACAATAACACTCGAATTGTGGTCAAACGGGCAACAGGTGAATAAGTATCAAAGAAATCTTCCCCTTCTCTTTGGGTATAACCCTTAGCCACAAGCCTAGCCTTGTACCTCTCAATTGTACCATCAGGCCTAAGCTTTTTCTTAAACACCCATTTGCACCCTATAGGTTTGCACCCATAAGGTCGTTCAACCACTTTCCAAGTTCCATTAGACATTATAGAATCCATCTCATTCCTTATTGCTTCCTTCCACAAGTCAGCATCAGGAGAGGAAAATACTTCTTTAATGGTTGTTGGGGTATCATCCACGAGGTACACAATATAGTCATCTCCAAAAGACTTCACTTTTCTTTGTCTTTTGCTCGTTCGAGTGACTACATTATCATCCTCCTCAGGATAGTGAACATGGGGTTCCTCAGATTGTTCTATCGGAATAAATTGCTCATGGGAGTTTATAGACTCATGACTAGAAATATTAGGTGTACTTTTCATAGGAAACTCACTTTCAAAGAATGTTGCATCTCTAGATTCCATTATAGTACCAACATGCATATCTGGTACTCCAGAGTTTATGATTAAGAACCTATACCCTATGCTGTGAGTAGCATAACCAAGGAAAATACAGTCAACTGTCTTAGGTCCGAGTTTGCGTTTCTTGTTTATTGGCACATTCACTTTAGCCAAACAACCCCAAGTACGCAAATAAGAGACATTTACTCTTTTCTTTTCCCATTCCTCAAATGGTGTGATTTCTTTATTCTTAGTAGGAACTCTATTCAGGACATGACTCGCTGTCAATATCGCCTCACCCCACCATTCCTTAGATAGACCTGAAGTCTCTAACATGGCGTTAACCATCTCAGTTAGAGTACGGTTCTTTCTTTCGGCAATCCCATTGGACTGTGGTGAGTATGGTGGTGTCCTCTCATGAATAATTCCATGTTCTACGCAGAAGTCAGAAAAATCACTTGAAAAATATTCTCCACCACGATCGGACCTTAAGCGTTTAATTTTCCTCTCAAGTTGATTTTCTACTTCAGCTTTATAGGTTTTAAAATATTGTAATGCTTCATCCTTTGTTTTAAGCAAGTACACGTGACAAAATCTAGTACAATCATCTATAAAAGTGATGAAGTATCGTTTACCACCTTTAGTCAACTCACCATTCATCTCGCATAGATCGGAATGGATTAATTCTAATGGTGCCAAGTTCCTCGCCTCCGCAGCCTTGTGAGGCTTGCGAGGTTGCTTGGATTGCACGCATACATGGCACTTAGAACCTTTGACTAAATTAAATTTCGGGATTAAATTCATATTTGCTAGCCGCGTTAAACAACCATAATTAACATGACAAAATCGCGAATGCCAAATATTCGACTCATTCGAAATCACAGTATGGTTCACGATTTTATTACACACATCATGCATGGATAAGCGGAATAAGCCTCCGCAATCATAACCTTTACCAATAAAAGTTCCAAACTTTGAAAGTATAACTTTATTGGCCTCAAAGACTATTTTGTAGCCATCTCTACAAAGCTGTGAGCCGCTAACTAGATTCTTTTTGATGGAGGGGACATGCTGCACGTTCTTCATCAGCACCGTCTTTCCCGAAGTGAACTTCAGAATGACCGTACCAACACCAAGAACACGCGCATGAGATCCGTTCCCCATCAGTAAGGCTCCAGTGTTGCCGGCCTGATAAGAAGAAAACAAAGAGATGTCAGCACACACATGAACATTAGCCCCAGTATCCATCCACCACTCAGATGAATGACAGACTGAAAGAACAGTAGGTAAATAATTACCATACCCAGATGTTCCTCCTTCAGCCTCGCCAATGACCATGTTTACTGACTTTTTCTCTTCTCGTTTAAATTTGCGGTCTGGACAACCACTCGCCCAGTGGTCATCGCTACCGCAAACAAAGCAGCCTCCTTCTGCCTTTTTCTTCTTAAAAGTTGCAGTTTGTTTTGGCTTCGGGTTTGCTCCTTGCTTGTTCTCTTGCTTGTTCTTTTTCTTATTACGGAATGCGAATTGCTTTTTCTTCTGCACCACATTGGCACTAGAAGACTCAACGCCTTTCCCATGTGTATCTTTTGCTCTCGCCTTCTCCTCAACATCAAGAGTTCCCATGAGTTCAGCAAGACCAAACTCTTTCCTCTGATGTTTTAGAGAAGTAGCAAAATCCTTCCAAGAAGGTGGCAGCTTAGCGATTATACCGCCGGCCACAAACTTTTCAGGCAACACACAAGGAAATTGTTCTAGTTCCTTAGCTAGTGCCTGTATCTCATGTGCTTGTTCAATCACAGAACGGCTATCCACCATCTTGTAATCAAACAATTGTTCCATGAGGTACAGCTCGCTACCAGCATCAGAAACCCCGAACTTGGCCTCAAGCGCATCCCATAATTCTTTAGCAGTGGAGCAAATAATATAGTTGTCGACATACTTTTTATCGAGCGCACTTATGACAGCGCCTCTGAAGAGGTTATCAGCAGCCATGAACGTTTTCTCCTCCTCAGGAGTAAACTGTTCAGGCTTTCCCTTCGCGACGTCATAGCAACTCATAGCAGTCAACCACAATATCATTCTCGCGCGCCACCGCTTATAGTTTGAACCATCGAACGCATCCGGTTTTAACGCAGCAGCAAAACCACTAACAGAAAAATGCCTAATATCAGGTTTTTGGATTGTTAGAAATTTAGACATTTTACTGTTTGATTTAATCCAGAAAATTACGCATAATATTGTGGTGGCATATATGTGCACGTGTGCAATTTTATCACTACTCAGATTAGAGACAAACATTGCAAATACTACTGCAACAACAGCAGACATACTGAAAACGAAAAACAATCGTTTAAGATTGTACCCAGAGGAGGGACCAGTGCCGAAGGCACCGGCGGCTCCATTCGCACTAGTCGACATAGTGCGTTGCTCGAAGTAGCGGACCACAGTCGGTGCAGGAAGATGTTCGCAGTGCAGTCCCGCGAACGTCCACCAGGAAGAAGACCGGCGGCTCCATTCGCACTAGTCGACATAGTGCGTTGCTCGAAGTAGCGGACCACAGTCGGTGCAGGAAGATGTTCGCAGTGCAGTCCCGCGAACGTCCACCAGAAAGAAGACGAAGTAGTCGATCTCGATCCGCGCGAACGTCCACCAGGAAGAAGACCCGCCGGAGTGGAAGAAGACGATCTCGCCGGTGAGCAGTCGCGGAAGACGCTCCCCTAAAAACCTGATTGCCCGCAACACCCGAGCAGATGTCTCGATGCAAGGCGTCGGGTTCCGGAGGCCTACTCTCCCGATCTCTGTGCGCGCAGAGGTTCGGAACGGGAATGGACAGAGTGCAACTCGACGGGAAGAGAGAAGACTGAGTGTGTTCGGAACGGGAATGGACAGAGTGCAACTCGACGGGAAGAGAGAAGACTGAGTGTGTTCTCGCAGGAATGGGTGCGTATGGTATATATAGGCCTCAGGAGGAAACATCTGATTGATGACCATTAATCTCATTTAATTGCCATAAACCGAGTCAATCAATTAGCAATTAATTGCCATTAATTACACAACGGTGAGATCCCGTTTTTCCTCCCTTTCCTTATTCACCAAGCATGCGCCACGTCACGTCTGGTAGACAAGCCTCGGCTCGGCGGCGGCGGCGCGCGCGTGTGGCACCCCTTCATCCTCCCTCAACTTCTCCATAGGGGCTAACAAAGGCCACCTATTTAAGTTGAGTTAACACATGGTCAATCATCAATATGGTACTAAACCATTTTTCATTAAAGCATTAATTATGGGCCCTTGAATTAATCATCAAATATAAATATGGGCTAATGGCCCATTATATTCAACAGGATTCACACAATGTAGGTGGTCCAGATTCAGGATTCACATGATTATCGTGCATAATCTTCTTCTTCTTCTGAATAGAACTAGGATGATCTTCTTCTGAACTGATACCATTTTTGCAGGGATAATTTGAATCAGCCACTCGTATACATCTACAATTTCATCAGTAGCGTGCTTAAATGATAAAGTAGAGGCTAGAGACAAAACGCCTGTGTCGCATCACATGCAATGCAAGACAGCAGGCTTGTCTTGGATCAAGACAATTGTTCTGCAGAATCCTGACAAATAGAAGGAACAATCAGCAGGAAACAAGAGGGTAGAGGGGGCAAGGGGGGACAATCTTAACGTACAGAGCCCTCGAATCGTTTATCTGAAAAAAAAACAGAGCCCTTGAATCTAGGGGATGGATTGGGAGATTGAAACCATCTGTAGTCTGCGTAATTGCGTATTGCCTAATTGCTATGGCCCATGACGACGCCACAATTGTTTTTTTTTTGTAACAATTTTTATGGAGAACACTTGACAGAGTTCCCACAATAGTTTTCTCTGTGAATGGGTCACTGTTAACATACGCAAAATCGGTTAGGTTTCACTTATCATTCTAGATGTCCTGGATTATATATATGTTTCTGATTTCTGAAGTCTGAACACACCTCAGTTAAAAAAGAAGAACATGGAGTATATGCCAGTTGCCAACCACGCTTTTGCTTAAGCTACCTGTTGTAGCAAGAAACATCAGTGACCGGTAGAAACTTACTGTTCAAAGTCTATTGTCATGCCTGTCCATGGCAACAAACTTGAGACCAAATCATACTCATTGGATCAAGAAGCGTACAAATGTACTTCCTGCAGCCTAATTATAAGTTATTCCAAGAATCCTGAAGGGTCAAAGCATCTAAAGTTTGACCAAATTTTATATGATAAAATAATAATATTTATGATACTAACTAAGTATCATTAAATTCTTGATCAATTATATTTTCATAATATATCCACTTGTCTCATATATCTTTATAATTTTTTCTATAATTTTGATCAAACTTGAGATATTTTGATTCTCCAAAATTTATGAAATGACTTATAATTTGGAACGGAAAGAGTAGTTACAATTACATACAGAACGTAGGGAACAGGGTGGAAACAAAAAAAAAGCCATCTCTGTATCCTAGCTACCTGTAGTAGATACGATCTTACGAACACTGACTCAGAAATGAAGAACAATCATATATATACTGATCTGCATCTCTCTTAGCTTTTGCCTGTGTTGTGTACAATCTTAATCGGGAGAAGAACTGGGCTGACGATTCCACCCTGATCTCATGCATGCACGTCTCAAAGAGTGTCTCCGAATCTGGCGCTGTTAACGACGTCGTCCTTGCGGAGCAGCTGGTCGGCGGCGCCGGGGCTCCTGCTGCCAGCCCTGTCGAACCTCTCGGACATGAAGAAGCTCCTGAGCGAGTTGAGGTTCCTGGGAGCGTCCACCTCCACCGTGAAGACGGCGCGGACGGGGCGGTGGTCCGACAGCCGGGACTCGCAGCGGCCGTAGCGGGTCTGCCTCAGCCCCGCGCCGCGCCACAGGATGCGGTCGCACCACGCCGGCGCGCGCCGCTTGTTGCTCCTGTGGCCTTGGCCGGCGGTGGCGCAGCCGTAGTAGGCGTCGGAGTTGGGGTAGTACTTGTAGGTCGGGGAGAAGGTGATGGCGCCCTCGCTCCAGCCCTGGAACGCGCCGCCGCGGCACACCAGCTCGGCGCGCAGCTGGTCGTTCTCCAGCAGCGTCTTCCAGTCCTGCCGCTCCACCAGCAGCCTCGTCTTGGCCTCCGGCAGGGAGATCCTGTAGTTGAGGTCCCCGAGCAGGATCACTCGGCTGCACAACAGAAAAACCCGGAGCCACGTCATCAGATTGACAGATTATCTATTGGTCAAAGCCAAAGCCTTTGGCTTTGCCTCATCATTGGTTCATCTTCGCTAGGTTTATTTGACTTTGACTACGTGCATATGCATCCGGTATAGCATTATGACGGGAGCAATAAAGCTGATGTATGCAAGTATTTTATATACTTTGTATATCAGTATATGTACAGCTACAACACCAGCGTCTGTGGTATATAAAACAGGGGATCGGAGTTGGGCGGTCGATCAGACTTGCCACGATCGCTTAAATACTTTTGAATTAACCTTCTCTAGCTGCGGTTAACTACCTGTCAACATGCGTTTCAGTCGCTGGATATATCTATACGCTGTACCGAATCAACGCATGACACGATCGAATGATATGTTTACTGCTAGTGGAAGTATTTTTTTTCTGGTTTGTGGTGAAAGTAAAGTAGCTATAGTGGTAGTCAAATCCCAGATACGGCAAAATATCGTCTACACCTGCCCTTGATTTAATTTACCGGCACCGTGGACAGTTCAGCTACCTGATTAAATACAATATATATACGATTCGTCGACGGAGTAAAAAAGAATGAACGGCCGTTGTACTCGTAACGTTCATGCATGTACATACGTATGCGGCCGGTGCGTGTCAGCGTCAGCATCTCCTATTTTTTTTTTCTTATTCGACCATCCCTACTATACTAAAGTACTATAATCTACTATTGCAGCACACAGTTCCCTTCTTGGAACTGGACGGCCATTCGGCCGACCTGTGTATCTGTTTCCTGGCTGGCATGGCATTACGAAGTGGCAGTGGATACTGGATAGTAGATTGATGGAGCAGGTGGTGGTAGTGATGAGTGGGGGCTTACTCGTGGTCTAGAATCTTGTGCGGCAGCGGCAAGTTGAGCGCGTGCCCCCGCGGGAAGGTCGTCCGGGAGAGGATCTCCGTGGCGTCGGCGTTGCGGTGCGCCTCGTCGCCCTCGCGCCCGCCCGACGCGAGGTGGCAGCACACGAAGCAGAAGCTCGTGTCGTGCAGCCAGAACCGGACGGACACGGCACCCTGCACCCATTCGGATCCACCGTTAGTTTGCTTATCGGTTAGATGCCAGCCGGCTACCATGCATTTCGATCGAGATCGGACGACTACTATTAGCTACCTAGGTCGTGGAATGAACGAGCACCAGATGAGTACTATAGATAGTATCCTCCGATCGATCCTCACCTTGTTGCCGAGGCAGCCCATGACGCCGCATCCGACGCAGGAGACGCTGGGGCGGCGGACGAAGCGGCGGAGGTCGGAGCGCACCCACACCGTGAGCAGGATGCCCACCATCTGCTTGCTCACCACGCACCGGTAGTCCCTGCAGGCCAGCTCGCCGCGCCCGCCGTCCCGGACCGGGTGCACCTTCTGCTTGCCGCTGCCGTCTCCCTGCTGCCTCTGCCGCTGCGAGTGCGACCGGCGGTTGAGCGCGGCGCGGATGAGCTCGATCCACCGCAGCCCCACGCGCTTCTTGTCGGCGCCCAGCACGTTGCGCGCGCGCAGCGGCACCACCTCCTGCAACCCCAGCACGTACATGTCGTAGGGCCCGTCGTCGTCCTCGCCACCGTCCAGCCAGTCCGACAGGTCCAGATCGTCCGGTGGCGCCACGCCGCCGACGTTCCACGTGCTCGCGAACAGCCTGCCATGCCATGCCACCAAACAATAACGACGCCAGCCAGTCATCACGCACGGCTCAATGGCTCATACAAAGCTACAGCTATAGTTAAGCGACGCGACGCGAGGAATGGTTGATATTACTGATATGCTCGTGTATAGGAATGACTACATACTTGTACTTGAGGGTCTTGTTGCGCTCCTGCGGCCGCGGCCGCTTCACGCAGCGGCTGGCGTCCGCGTCGGGGCTGCACCCGCCGTCGTCGAACTCCGTTCCAAAGACGACGTTGTTGTTGTCGTCGTCGTCGTCATCGGCGGCAGGGAAGTCGGCGACGAAGGCGTGGCTGCCCGAGGTCTTCCGGAAGAGCTTGTTGGCCACCAGCCGCGGCCAGAGAACCTAGCCATATCATGCATGTGCGCACACAGCGTCAGTAACAACCATGTCATAGGCCAGTCGGAGCTGGAGCTAGCTCGAAAGATGAGAGAGTAGCGAGATCGGACATCGGAGCGAAACAAGACGACAAGAGAGCGTGGTGAGTGCGCGTGCGTGCGTTCGGGCTGGCCTACCTCCGCTTGCTTTTGGTTCTCTAGCATGATGATGAGCTAGCAGCACACCAGCTAGCACGATATGGAGTCGTAGCCTTGTAGGCCCTAGCAGCTCGTCAAGCTAATTAAGCTAGGGTGATGTGACGACGGCTTCAGAGATCTGCTAGCTGCTGACTGTCGTGAGGAGAGAACGCAGGAGCTGGCGAGGAGACGAAGGCGGGCGCGCGCGAGCTTGCGGTGGTAAACGCTGAATGCAATTGGAGGCCGATCGAGGGGACGGAAACGTTAGACGGGGAAGGGAACGGCGGCTTAAATAGGCGCCGCGGGGGGGGGGGGGGGGGGGGGGGGGGTGCTACGTGACAAGGCGCGACGAGACAAAAAAAAAATCTATGGAGCAGCTCGCGAGCGCCTGCCCATGTTCATGCACAGCTAGCTAGCCGCTGGACTGGTTGGTGACTATGGGTGGATGCCGCCGGTCCAGCGCGTGCGCTGCATGGTGTGGTGCCTGTCCTTGTGGCGAGGGAGGGAAAAGGCAGGGAGAGGATGGATCGATATGGCAGTGACAGTGGATGAAAAGGGGACGACGTCGCCTTTTGAACGCTGTAGGCGGTCAAAAGCGTGGGATTACCGATGGATGAGGGTGGGGTGACATGTCTGGCTCCACGACCCATGATAGAGAAAGGGTTCTTGGATTGGGAATATTTGCCTCTTCTCGGAAGCTGGTCGGCAACAGGTGCACTCAAGAAAGGCGTTGTTTAGTTTCAAAAAATTTTGCAAAATAGACACGTACTTTCGTTTGTATTTAATAATTTTTGTCTAATTATAAACTAAATAAGCTTAAAAGATTCGTTTTGTAAATTACAGATAAACTGTGCAATTAGTTATTTATTTTATCTATATTTAATGCTTCATGCACGTATCGCAAGATTCGATATGACGGAGAATTTGAAAAAATTTACAAATTTTTTTGGGAACTAAACAAGGCCAAAGTCAGCTCCTGAAATCACAAGTGATTTCTTCTTCTTAAGTTCTATGAAAAAGTGATCTCAAATGTGAATGCTCCTACTCTATTCTGAAAAATCATGTATTCAGGGAGTAGCTAGATCAGGTGAATATGGACCACTACTTCAGCTAACAATTCGATTGGGTCTTGAGTGGATGGATGCCTGCAAAAATTTGTAGCTTTTGTATGCTCACCAACTAGCTGTATTATTGTACTTTATATTTCTTAGAAACGTATTGCTATTTTTCTTGCACGTGGTTTAAGTAATGGAGCCTAGTATACATAGACTCGGGATAGGGAGGTTGAGGTATGCAGGTCGCTCACACCTTCAACTTGATCAACTTGTGTCTGGTGCCATATCTTCCATGTTATTAGATTGAAGAATATATCACATCATGCATCGTCAGCACACCCTCGTCGGCCAATCTCCCCAATTTTTTTTTGTATGTGTGTTTTTTTATAATTTGTAATGTTCAAATTTATCTTGGTAATGTTGCTATTTTTTTTATCAATTACGTGACCTAAGTCTAGCTATAGACGCAAATTTTAACATACAAAAGTTTTTTTTAACTTATTATGCACACTTGACACTTAGCTTCAGATGCAGTGCACTTAAGTTAACCGTTAAAATTAGGATATATGATTCATTGCATTGCAGATTCTTGGAAATTAAGTGTCAAGTGTGCATCATATCTTGGCAATGATGCTGAACTAAGGTCGCAAGTCAAAACAAAATGTATTTGCAGATAGGATGCATTGCAGATTCAATGTACATGGTTTACACAATATCAATTTATTAGATATGATTCTGAGATACCGTTCTGATGTTGCCTTCCAGCTAACTCCCGCAGGATTATATTTGCAAACTGCCAAAAAAAAGCCTAATGAATTACTAACAAATAAGATCCTTTTGTAGCGTTGTTCTGCCTTGCATAATTCGTCCGTCAATTCGATAATACTCATTGCACAGCTTAATTGTCGTCTATCGAATCTGATTACGTTCTTGTCCATTGTCCTCCACAATATTGTTTATGCTGTTTTTGCCGAAGCTATTGCATTACCATTCCTTTGGGCACCTACACTACACTTTCAAGGTTAATATTTTCTAGTCTGAACTTGTTACGATTGTGGCTTAAGTCACTAATCCATATGCTTCTTCAAACGATAAACACAAAGCACCAAGAAAAAAATAGTACTCCCTCCGTCCACGAAAGAATCAATTCCTAGGATCCGTGCCAGTCAAACTTTTTAAAGTTTAACTAACTTTATAGAAAAGAGTAACAACATCTATAATATAAAATGCACATTATATGAAAATATATTCTATGATGAATCTAATAATACTAATTTGATACTATAAATCTTAGTATTTTTTTCTAGAAATTTGGTCAAAGTTTAAAAAATTTGACTTAGGACAACTCTAGAAATTGACTCTTTTGAGGGAGTATATAATTGTGGCTCATTATAGAATTACCTGTCACTTTTGTTAAAAAATCATCCATCCTTTTAAATTCGATTGCTTCCATAGCATGTTCCTGTGTCACATTTATGAACAAAGAAAGAAAAAAATTAAAGTAGACAAAGTATTTCGTAGAAAATGACAGAGAGAAAGGCCTGAGGCTGCAATACTTAAACATATACAGATACAGAGAAGGGCGGGCCGAGAAAGATTAAAATAACCTCTCAAATGATTGTATGGAACCTTCATGTGGATCAAAATATATTCCTTGCATAACTAACTCATGGCTCATTCCCCAGTAGTAATCTGAACAGGGAATATACCTTCCACCCTTAAGCTTCCTCATCATGTAAATCTTGCAAACAACATAGCGATTTGGATTTTATGACGATAAAAGGCATAATAGTGCGTCAATCCAGAGAAATACACAAATACAAATTGAAGGGTGGTGGTTGAATTTCCATCAGAACAATGAGCAGCTACAGTTCAGACACGATACATCGTTCATCTGATCCTGAGCTATCCTCATTTGTCCCTTCTTGTCCATCTGTTTCATTAGTCCTATTAGATGTCGCTCAGCCGGCAATCATCGTATGAAACAGAAAAAAGTGCAATCGCAGGTGGGAAAAGGGAGAGGTATTCTTGACATGCAGCTTAGCAGCTAAAAGCTATACAATGATCACGCAGGATTATATAACTAACCTTGTAAATTAATACATAAAAAGCTAAGTAATTAGTGGCCATAATGATCCCCATAGGTACGGCGATTCCTATACCCTTTTATATATTTCGGCGAAAGCTCATCCCATTTTTTTTAGAGAAAAGAGATAGCCCAATCTATTAAGCCTTCCTTGCTGCAACTGTTTTATGCTTATGTCAGTTTGTGAATTATAATTGTACCCTGGACTGCAAGATACTCCCTTATGTCTTTTGCGATAAACCTTTTGCAGCTTTCAGCAAATAATTAACAAAAAGAGAGATTCAGTTCAGTGTTATGTAGCATAAAGAGTTGCTGTCACATAAACAATTATCACATTCTTGTATTACCAATAAAGTGTTTGGTTTGGTAGATAGATGATTAAGTCATGTTGCAGTTTGGGCAGCTAACTATTTATTATGCACAAATGAACCATGAAGCACATGTAACCTTATCAAGCATTAGGAAGATCAGGCTAACCATTTCAGGCTAACTATTAAAGAGAGCAATTTTGAGGTACAAAATTATTCAATAGGAACATACTATAGCAGAAAGCATGAATCAAAGGTGGGTAAAATAGAAAATGGCCAATGTTACCACTGTTGAGTATTTTTGTTACTAGGACGCAGTGGCGGAACCAGGACTTTTAATTATTGGGGGCCAGACAATATGATGACATCTCGTAAGTGTGATAAATAGATACATGAAGCATATGTCTCAATAGTTTTTCAATATTTTTACATATATTCATAGCGAAAAATCACAACACTATCATAAAAAATGGATGAAATGATACCTTTATGCTATATAATTGAAATAATTATAGGGCATTAAACACTTTTCTGCTAGAGCTCCATCGTGTGTGTTTCATCATGGTGAATTTGTAGCAAGATCTTTCAGGGTTTACATATTGATCAGGTATGCAAACTTCAGAATTAGACTGCTCAATTCATGTAGGTCTGTAAGATGACCCGACCTTATCTCACCTTAAGGTTCCTTTAAAATATGGATAAATGGATCCACCTGCATCCAATCAATAGCGCATGAAAATGAAATCAGGGAGCAAATGTGTTTGCATACTATATTGACCGAAGAAGTCATATAAACGACTCAATATTCTGAAAGCATAGTGCTTCCATCAGAAATAGTAACTGGACTCACAAAAATGGGTCGTATTTCTATTATTGTGACCAGAAATGCTGATGTGCTTCTTTTTTAAAAAAATACTGCTAGATTTGTTTCTTTCTAAAAATTTAATACTTTTATCCAAAATGTGCTTGCCCTACTATGTACTACATTTTCACTAATCCATTTTGAATGGATCAGAGAAGGCCAAAAATCCACGTCAAAGAAGCTCGAAGATATTTATGAAAGTGACTCATGGAGTTGTGCAAGCCAGATGTCTTGACTACCAAATGTTCTCACTGCAAGTTGCAAATAAACCTGTCATAAATGATATCAAGAGACACATAAAACTATAACGCTGTGCGCTTCAGTGGTCAATAAAGAACCCACTGCTTGTTATCTTAACCAATCAGGTTTGGAATATGTATTTAGTCAGAAGAGAGAGTAATCAACAGCAATTTAGAACCCAGCAAGTTGCCAGTGATGATGCCTACCATATCTGTTTCGATCCTTCCAGAGAGAAACTTATCACAGGTTAAGTACCAACAACTTCTACTTGTACCTATACTAATGCCCAAGAAATACTGTGTATTAACTATTAAGTAACCACCTTGTCCCCTAACTTATCCAGTTTCTAGCCAGGATGGCACAAACTAAACCAAAGCTATTGAGCTAGCGTTTACATTAATCCGAAAATCAATTGTTGGTGGAGCTCAAATTGCCACTGGGTCAAAATGTGTTCACACCTCTTAATGAAAAACAGTGGGGGCTGTTCTCCCCCACCGATCGTGTTTTTTTTAATGTGTTCACAATCATGCCTGAACAACATGGTTGGCCGTTCCAAGAAAACAAATTCGATCGCAATCACTGGAGCAACTTGTTAGTCGTTACCACAGCAGGATTTGTAATCTTGAAAATTGGTCGCAGTCTAACTGGTATAACATAAGTTCAAGTACCTTGGCTAATCAGCTAATTTTTGCTGACCGTGTTTCAGTTTTTCATATCTTGGACGGTTTCAAGGTATAATATTTTTCTGAAACATAAAGCCACAGCATCTGATAGCTACATATGCGCATAACTCTAGCAATACTCTTACTCTCTCAGTATGTTCTGGAGAGCACAAAGCCACATAGGCTATTGCTTAGCTCACAATTCTTATGGCCTGTGTTTCTTGAACCTTCTACTTGCTCCCTCAGCTCAGCCTGATTTTGCCATACGGATCCATCATGACTTTTCTGTATGTTCATGTGGCCATCCCAATTCCCAACCTCCCTACGTTCCCTGTGGGCCTGGGATGAGGCAATAGGCATTGCTGCTCAAGCAGTCAACGTCACTAGTCAAGTTGCATCACTCGCTTAGCATATTGGGCAATAGTTTTGGCCGGAGCCACTTGCTTGTGTCATGCCTGCCTGACAGAAGTTAGATATAAAGCACATTGCAGATGCTAAATTTGTCCTTCCTCTTGCAACGAACTCTAAATTTATCCCTGTTAGCCATCACATGATATAACATTGTAAGTGACCACACTTACTTTACAAAGTCGCCGGCTTCCCCTTTCGTCAATCGGTGCCGCCGGTCATCCCTCATAGGGTGAGGTGGTCGAGACAAACCAAATTCAAGATAGTTAAGAACCGGGATTATTGCAGACTTGGGAGGGCATCAGATGGATCATTCTGGTTGTCTGGTTGCACACACCTAAGGTTTTGCCATTAATGGACTTGGCATTTGCCGACCGTGGCCATTGCGACAGGAACAGCGATGCGGGGAGTTTAAAAAGTTAGGAAGAATGGATCATAAACTACGCTTAATCTAACATCATATGAGGGCTATGTTTTGCATCGATGGGATCATTAGTTGGTGGGGTAACATGAGGAACAAGGCTGAGTTAGTGAGTACCCCGAGCTAATCATGCGCGTTAGTTTAAGCCTAAACCTTTGTCGGTTTTATGGATACGCTAACGACATATATCTCTTAATCATTTTTATTATGGTCTTGTCCGGATTGGCTGTGATGTGTATAGACTAACAAAACTGCCAGATTGTGTCAGCCAATGAAATTGCTAGTCTCATGGTGCCATGAGATTGTGGACAACGATAGAGACATCGCGAGACTGTACTCCCACTACATCGAAAGCTGCTGCTTCTTGTCCGATCTAATGGAAATATGGGGAGTTCAGAGTTTGATGTAGCATCATACATGCAGATAGTATGAGGTGGAAATGCGGAAAGGACCGGTTCGGGAAAAAAAACCATATATATGAACACTGGGTATTAGCTATTGCAGATTTCATCGGACGAGGACAGGGACGACCAGGGTGTAGGCTTCAGGACGCGTGATCTGACCTTTGATTCCGGCATAGGAGAACGGCGAGTCGAAGGAGCGGGGTGAAGTTGATGTCGATCGGCGCGGAGCGGAGGGGAATGGCGGAGCAAGCGCTTGGTCCCACGCGGAAGCCCAGGAAGAGAGGTCACCACCGGCATCCCTGCGGCCGCGCGGCTTCCTACCGGACGGAGCAGGTGCCCGGCGCCGGCGGCACGGCCGCGCACGTCCTCTACGCTACGGTACCCTCTCCGGCTCCCCACGCGGCGCTCGACTCAGGCGGTTTGGGCTGGTTGTGATAGGCCCGAAAGTTCGCAGGTCGATTTGGTGGAGAGAGCCCAGATCACGACGACTTGGACGTTGGGCTCTCGCGTGTTTACGGGCCGGATGTATTTCGGTGCTGCGCTTACGTGAGAGCTCAGAACTAAAGTAAGCTGGGTTTCTTGGGCTTTCACATGTAGGTCCGTTTGTGCCTTTGAGGCCCGGCCACCTAAAACTTCTGCACTTTTTGGAAAGGAAGAAGTCCACTTTACGTCCCTCAACTTTCGCAAAAGTCTGTTTTTCATCTCTGAACTTCAAAACCGGATAAAATACATCCCTCAATTTTTACAACCATGCATATTACGTCCCTGACATGGTTATGAGCGGTTTTGAAGGCAGTTTTGTCTTTTTCATTTTTATTTATTTTGGCTGAATATTTGTAAAATTATAGTAAATCACATAAAATTCATAAAATAGTAATTCTGATTTTGTTGGACTCCAGATAAGTAGATCTACATAGTGAACATATAATATAGTATGCTTTAGTACAAAATTTTTATTGTAGCTTTAGATCTGTGTTTTTCTATAATTAATTAGAATAATTCATAGCTATAGTTTGTATGGTGCAATTGTGGTGAATTTTTTTATGTTAGACTAATTATTATATGTTTAAACTATGGTAAAAATTTCATACTCATTAGATCATGTATAACTTAGTTATAGATTTATTATAATTTAACAAGCATAAATCTAAATAAATCTATAACTATGTAATATGTGATTCAATGAGTATAAAATTTTTACTATAACTCAAACATAGAATAATTAGGTCACCATATAAATTTCATCACAATTAGACCATAGAAAATGTAGCTATAAATAGTCTAATTAATTACAGAAAACCTAGATCTAAATATACATCAAAAAAATTTGTACTAGAACATACTATATTATATATATTCATTGTGTAGATCTACTGATCTAAAGTCCAACAAAATTGAGTTTTCTATTTTATGATTTTTATGTGATTTACTATGTTTTTTCAAAAAAATTCAGCCAAAATAAATAAAAATAAAAAGGTAAAACTGCTTTCAAAACCAGGTCAAGGATGTAGTGTGCACGGTTTTAAAGTTGAGGGATGTATTTTGTCCGGTTTTAGAGTTCAGGGATGAAAATCAGACTTTCGCGAAAGTTGAGGGACGTAAAGTAGACTTTTTCCTTTTGGAAAAAGCCCACCCCTCAACTTTAATGAAAAACAGTTTTTTCTCCCTGAAACTCCAAAACTAATCAAAACACCTTCCTCTTTTAAAACCGTTCATATCTTAACACCTTGGTCTTATTATAAGCGGTTTTGTGTTTCTCTTTTTTTTATTTATTTCAATAGGATATTTCAAAAATCATACTAAATTGGAGAAAAATTATGAAATTAAATACCTAATTTTGTTAGACTCCACATGAGTAGGTCTACACAGTAAACATATAATATGATATACTTTAATTTAAAGTTTTTGTTGTACCTTTAGATCTATGTTTTTCTATAATTAAATAAAATAATTTGTAGCTGCAAATTGTATGGTCCAATTGTGATGAAATTTTTATGGTGGGGTAACTATTGTATGCTTAAACTATAGTAAAAATTTCATGCTCATTAGATCATGTACAACTTAGTTATCGATTTTATTAAAGTTTATACTTGTTAAATATAAATAAATCTATAACCAAGCTATACATGATATGAAATTTTTACTAGACATTTACTATACACTAATTTTTACATACATCTAATTTGATGCGCATCAGTTAGCTTAGATTATTCGCAAGGGCGAGAAGTATTCGGGCGTCCTGAAGATAAAGAAGAAAAATGTGGCGAGAAGTATTCGGGCGTCCTGGAGATCAAGAAGAGAATGGAGAGCTTTGCCTGAGTTGAACTAGCTTGTGCATGAATAGATGCAATCTAACTTTGATGCTCATCAGTTACACTAGATTATACACAGTAGACATGTGTGGTTCATCTTGTTTGATATAATTGGTGATCAATAGAATGGAGGGCTGTCTTTCTCAAGGAAATAAAATGCTGAACAACTAGCCTTCTCCTCTAGTACTCGAGTAGCTGTCGCCGACGCCGCGCCCTCCACTGCTCCACACGGCACCAAAGAATATCCAACGCATCAAGCGACTTCTTGGAACATGTACCTCGAATATTCGCTGTCGCAACGGATCGAACTGCAGCATGAAGGCATGAACATGTATAGTAAGTCCTTTTGCAAAACAGATTTTATAGTTACGGGTATCTACTGCTACGTGCTAAGAGCATCTCCAAAGGCTTTGGCAAATTGACTTGACATTTGTTGCTATTTGCAAACTCTCATAACAAAATGCAAAGGATAAAAATAGGTCATCTCCAAGGGAATTGGCATTTGGACTTGACAAAGGATAAAAATAGAAGGTCTTCAGGCGCGCGCGCTTTCTTCGCGCGTGACTTTGCTCGCGCGATCGGGTTTGCAAAGTCGTCCACAGCTTGGCATTTTTGCCAAGTTTGCTACCTCATTTGCCAAGTTGCCCAAATTGCAAACTCCAAATGCAAAACCGTAGGATACCTCTTTTGGAGCTTTTTGGCAAATTACTGAAATGCAAACATCAAATGCAAAACCCTTGGAGATGCTCTAACTTGACAAAAATCATGTAAAAGAAAACAAGATAAGAAACATGATTTCATAAAAAAAAAAGATAAGAAATATGACGACGGCACTATCCAAAGCAGAGGGCGTATAAATACATGCGCCCGATCCTAGTCCCAGATACTGAAATAGTACTAGCAGGGTTCGCATCCTTTTTTGCCGATTCTTAGCTGCCCGAGAATATGCCATCGCCGCCCGATCCCGATAGATGGAGCCTAGCGGCAGCCGGCATGGTCCGGTCGCACTCGCACGGTTCTGCACATGGCGATCCGTCTTCTTTCGCCCGCCACCAGGCTCACCGATTGGCCCTTCGACTGTAGTCCCTGTGCGCTACGGGTCGGATTTACATCAAATCGACGAGTTTTGTAACCGTAAGAGATGGCTGGCACGAGCGAAAACACTTGAAAATCCTTGTCGTCACCGTCCACCGATCCAGCCAACCCAGCCGAGTGCCACCCACTCCACGGCGCCGAGAATGCAAAGTGCGCCGTGAGGGCACGGCCGATGCCAGGAAACTAATGAGAAACCCGCCAACAAGGGCAAGGCACCAACTTAACTAATCAGAGTCTCCAAAGGCCAAACCTCTATGTTTCCATTATCACACACTCCCCGTACGTTGAGTGCCACAGCTATCTATATATGAGATCCGCCGGCGCCTGGCCCCTCGTGTCCATCCTCCTGGACTTTCTTCGAGGCTCCCCGGCCGGGCCATGGCGAACGGCGCCACTGCTGCCATGGGCATGGTCCTCGCGTTCGTGGCCGTGGCCGCGCTCTGTTGCGCGCCGGGCGCCGCGGAGTTGCCCCGGCTGGAGCACCACCGGGCCAACAACGACGGCGGGTCGCTGAAGCTGCTCGTCGTCGGGGACTGGGGACGCAAGGGAACTCACAACCAGTCCCGGGTCGCCGAGCAGGTATGTAACAGCTAGCGCCATCTTATACATTCATTCCGAGCTCCGGATAACTGCAAGTACAGTAATTAGTATTAGTGTGTTCAAACACCTTGTTGGCCATCGAGATCGTTACTGTTTCATAAAAGTAGAAGAACATTTGTTTGCCGTGAAAGGAGGATCTGATCTGTTCCCTACTCCTAGTAGTCCCCCCTACGTCGCCATATGCAGATTCATCCTTGTTTAGGTACCTGAAATGGTCGTCTGCCGAGACTGTTCTCCGTCTTCTGCGTGCGTCGTAATGCATGATGCTGGATCAGGCTTAGTATTCTAGCGACAAATCAGATATCGATTAGTCTGTACATATAGTTAAGCCAAATTTGACTATTCATATAAATATATAATTGACAGCTCGACACTCATTTAAGTGATTCCCAAAACTGACAAGCACATGCTGCCTCCTTATTAATTACTATTATTAGTCAAATACCCCGTTCGTTTTTTTACCTGTCACATACCTCCTCTTTTTTTTCCATGTTGTATTAGGTTTGTTCTAAGTCCAAACATTCTTAATGTTAACCATCAATTTAGAAAAAAATGTTAAGTAAACAACATAAGACTTATGCTTTTAGATCCACTATGAGAAATATACTTTCACAATATACAGCTCACATAGAAACTACATGGATCTTTTAAAATGGAAAGAGTAGTCACATCCATTTTCTTCACAACTCACAAGAAAATCACGTGATTCATTATATCTTATTCTTTGTGGATATTTTCTTCTCAACCAAGATTCATATTGGACAAGAATATGGAATATGAGACATTCATCCGTATCCACGAAGAATATGATATAATGAATCTATTTAAATGTTTTGGTAAATAATTATTTTATTTTACTAATGATGATTGAAACTATTTAATAATATATCTATATATTAACTTATTAAATTAATTTTAGTATTTTTCTAATTTAGTTCAAGCTTAACATAATTGTTGTTGTAAATTATTTTAGTACATTAATTTACTGATGTAAATTATTTTATATCATTTATAATTTCATGATATATTATATAAATAATGAATCTGATTGATTAATTGTTATATCAAATATTTATGATAACTATATTATTTAATGAGCTATCTTTGTCTATGTTATATACCCACATACTTTTCACATACTTTAATCTCTATTTGTGTAATATTTTGTAATTATGAAAATATTGATAAAGCAAAATAGCTATTTGTTGCCTACTGTTCTCATTTGAATTTCTACACTTGGCCTATATTTTTATATTTTATTAAACATTACCCATTATAATTTGGTTCACTTTGTTATTGGAGATTATTATAATTGTATCTTGATTTTATTTCACTTTGGTTATTGAGATGAAATTAGTAGTAATATTTTGTTTCATATATGTTAAATTTAACAATATGCACTTTAAATTGAATTGAATAAATATCCGAATCAGATATATCCATTCTGTATTCCTATTTGAAATTCAAATTTAAATTAAAATCTGGTAAAAAGGTGATATCGGTGATATCCAGATCTAATTACATATGAATTGTTAAACTGCAAATACATGATGATGTTATTCGCGATGACTATTTTCATACCATTTTATAATGTCGCGTTCTAATATTTGTATATGCTTTGATAGTAATATTTTTATGGCGACACCTTTACCAAGTTCATTCATAACACCAATAGCTTCTGACCTGAGAAATTTGCAATCAACCCTTTTTATGTAGATGGGAAGGGTTGGGGAGAATCTCGGCATCGACTTTGTTATTTCCACCGGGGACAACTTCTACAAGAACGGCCTCAAGGGCGTGCATGATCACGCATTTGAAGAATCGTTCACGGATATCTACACCGCTAAAAGCTTACAGAAACCATGGTACTTAGGTAATTAATCCACCATGTTCTTGCACCATTTGCCTTGGCTAGTACCATTTAGCATGAACGGTGACGAAATTTATGTGGACTACTAAGAATGCATTATCCTTTTCAGTTCTAGGAAATCATGATTACAGGGGCAATGCACTCGCACAGCTTAGCCCAGTCTTGAGAAAGATCGACGACCGATTCATTTGCATGAGATCATTCATCGTTAACACAGGTACAAAAAAAAACGCAATTCATTTGAACCTGGAGAGGATTACTAATCTCCTAATAATACTGCAACAAGGCAAGCAAAAGACTGAAATGTGTGGCATCATTCCTAATCTTGTCAGAACTTGCGGATTTTTTCTTTGTCGACACCACTCCATTCCAACTGGAGTATTGGACTCACCGTGGCAAGCATCATTATGACTGGAGAGGGGTGGCACCTCGAGGCAAATACATAGCCAATTTGCTGAAGGTGCGCACTTGGAACACATTCAGATCAGTGCGTGCAAAGCGACATATGAAAGCAAGCTCGTTTTCTAAAACATTTTTTTATTGTGTAATGCAGGATCTGGACGAGGCTATGAAGAAATCAACTGCAAGGTGGAAGATTGTTGTTGGGCATCACACTATGAGGAGTGTCAGTGAGCATGGTGACACCGAGGAGCTTCTGAAACTACTACTTCCAGTCCTCAAGGTTACATTTCAGAAGCTATTCAGTCAAAAAAAAAAAACATTTCAGAAGCTACCACAGTTAATTGGTTTCAATTTTCAAAAAGGTCCATAACAACACTATTTTTGTGAAAATTTTCACACCATTCAGGACAATAGCGTCGACTTCTACATCAATGGGCATGATCACTGCCTGGAACACATTAGCAGCAGAGACAGGTACAGAGACGAATTCAAGTCACTTTCAGAATATGAGCAGTTCACTTTCCATGTTACTGAACAAACCTTTTGTGCAATTGCTTGTGCTGTTTCATTCAGTCCGCTCCAGTATTTCACGAGCGGAGGCGGTTCGAAGGCATGGAGAGGAATCTTGCGTCCAAACAAGGACAAGCTCCGGTTCTTCTACGATGGGCAAGGGTTCATGTCCCTCCAGCTGAACCAAGACCAGGCTCAGTTCATCTTTTACGACGTTTTCGGCAACACACTGTACCAGTGGAGCTCAAGCAAAACCAGACATCCCAAGCCCTCCACCTATCTCGATGAGGAATAAATTGGATTGGTTTTGCGCTCTTGATTTGCACAAAACGTCGCCGTCATATCTTTGTCAAAGGCTGAGGCTATCGATCCGTCATGAGATTGCAGAGATTGGGACGGATCATGAAAAGGGGAGCACGGAGCAGGAGGGAAGGAAGGCGTCCGGTTTCAGACATTTCTAGATGTAGTAGGTCCGATCCTAACGGATCAGATCACTTCCCGTCTGTATTGCCCAACATCCTGTTGGAAGCTTGTGCCGGCCTTGCAAGCAAGACTTTCTTGCTCCTAAGCAATTTGCTTTCAATCCTGATCGTCAGAGCCTTCGTACAGGAATGTAAGGGCGTGTTTGGATGGTACCTAGCCTGGCTCGTCCAGCCAGCCAGGCTCAGCATGGCCAGGCCGGCAGCATGCAAATGTTGCTTGTTTGGTTACTTGCATGTACCCAGCCAGGCTAGTAGAAGATATTGTTTGGTTGGTTGCATATGCATTATGATTTAAAAAAGAGATGCATGGAGTGTGTTTGGTTGGCTGCATAGAATAAGTTCCAGTTACCTCTTGCAAGAAGTGGTAACATTACCACCAACAAGTTCAGTTCAAGGGTTTTACATTACAAGCAATGCTAACTCTAACTGGACATCAATTTCCAACTTAGAAAAACGATTACCACAGACTGAACTAAAATAATTACATGAGTGATTTTGAATGAGATTTGTCTAATAGCAGGCTTGTCATGCATGTCAGTCTTAGCTTGTGGCTCTTTCTCTGCCTGGCCATAGAATGCTTGATCAGCTTTCTCTTTACTCTTGAATTTTTTGTAGCAAGCTCCATTGAAACCATTGACTTGAACATGTGCAATGTCCCAGCTCGCGTAGACACCAGGTTTGCGCCCACGGTGCACAACATACCATGCCAAAACTTGATATTAAATGATAAATGAAACAACAAATAAGTTCATCATAGGAATGTTAAAGTTTTGAGGAACAGATTGAAAACATTGCAAAAAAATTCATCATTGGCTAGGAGGCATGTGCTCAGTTTTATGAAATCAAAATCATCACAGACAATTAACATCACATAAATTGTAATAGGGGCCTCAGATCTTGATGTTTTGCATAAATTTTACTTAAGACAATCATGGCATCCATGGCATCTGGAGGCCCATAAACTTCTTGCCATCACCTTGAGTCATGAACCCAATTGTTGCGAAGTAAAGTTTATGGTTCCTTCAGATGTGATGAATGACACAAAAAAAAATAGTATAGCCATCTCAAACATTTTTTGTCATCATAGGCCAAAACAAAACCTCAGAGTATGTAATGAAACTCATACGTGGCATGGAAGAATATGTAGTGAGCTGGCCACACAACAAAGTCAGTAAGAACCTTGTGTAGGCCAACTCACTATCACATTCTTTGATGACAGACATGACATAATATAACTTAGTAATACTCATCATTGGCAAACAAACAATAAAAGACAGAAAAGTAACATCACTGGTAAATGGACATGTGCTCAAATATGAAATCGAAATCATCAGAGGCAACAAACATGTGCTCAGATTAAGAGACAAACACATCACAGGCAACAAACATGTGCTCAGAATAATAGTCTCAGGCAGTGCTCATAGCAGCTCAGGATAACAAGTTCAGATCACAGGCAGGGACACACGACCAGCTGCCAAGGCAACAAATACAAATTCTAACATCAGTTTGGTTGACCCCTAAAAGAATGCAAGTGTATAGTGGCATATCTAAGTCACGAACTACAGGTAACAATTAGCCATAGTAGAGAGTTGCAGGTTAACTGCACAAAAGAAAGGCAGGATCAAAGTCAACTGCACATAGAACCATTGCACAACCAAGGCCACCAGAAGGAGGAAGTTATGCACAAAAGGAGCCACCAGTGAACACGAGATGCATCCGCGAGGAAGGGGCAGTCACTGCACCAAGCCTACCACACAAAATACCACAAGGAGAGGCCAGGACTGCACACAAAAGATGGATCAACCAGAGAGCAAGCAGGTCACACATAGAAGTGCTTGACCAAGAAGGTTCTCAGCCAGAGCAAACGGTGAGAGTGATTCATCTTCACAAAAGCAGATCCTTGGGCATTGTTGTCGAGAAGTTGTCCATATGCACACAACAGTGCCTCATCACTGAACCCAGGCATAAACATGACAGCATCATACAAATCAGGGTGGGAATCCTCAACCTTAGTTTCACGAATGGCGTCAGCAACATTGTTAACTGCCTGAGTCATCCCAGTGAAGAGGACAACATCCTCCTCAGACAACACTGACCTCTTCCTCTTACCTCCAGCACCTGGTTCAGACTTAGTTGGCTCAGTTCCCTCTATCTTCCCACCTCTAGTATCATCAGTGACCTCAGTCTTCAGTGAGCTTTCAACAAAATCAGAGGGAGTGCCTAGAGCCTCATTAGACCCCATAGCATATTTGCCAGTTGCCTGGCCATTGCCAAAGATGATTTGCATCTCCTTAAAGTGCTGAATGGGCTTGTTAAGATATTCAGCATCTTTTGGGTGTGCCTAGTATTACATAAAAAATTTGTCATCTACTTGGGTACACCTACTTGTTCTATGCATTAACAAGATTAAGACCACATAGACAATACCTTGATGTGCCCATTGTAGTGCTCTTCTTCAAGCACGATCATGGAACATTCCTCATTCCACAAAGCACCACTAAGCTCCCTGAGTTTGGAGATCTTAATCCATTTCTGCCTCCACTTCCTCAAGTGGTTGTAGATCTGTGTACCAGTCACCTCATTCCCACTAAATTCTTGAAGTGCCCTTGCAACCTGATTTAGATGGACCTCGTTGAACCCTTTGTCTGTCCTCACCCCAGTTGCAATCAACTGGCACATACGGCGAAGGATAAAGCCAGAGCTCACATTTGTCCACCTCATGGCACTCCTTTGAGCACCAGCCCCAGCGCCAACACCAGCCCCAGCGCCAACACCAGCCCCAACACCACCAGCAACACCATTCTGACCAGCAACACCAGCACCAACACCATTCTGACCAGGCAAAGCATCAACATCGACAACAAGGCCAGGGAACACAAGCTCATCCGGGACATTCATGTCCTCAGCCATATCCTAATTAGTTAGCAGGACACCCCACTCAGAATAAGAGACAATCATCTTTGCACATGTCTAAAGCCTCATGTAAATTAGAGTAATAGACAAACATCATTGCACATGTGTAAAGCCACAGATTTATTAGAATACAAACAATCATCATTGCACATGCCTGTAGCCTCAGATTTATTAGAATACAAAAAAAATCATCATTGCTCATGTCCATAGCCTCAGGTAAGGTGTAGCATCATAAAAAACATCATTGCATTTGTCCAATGCCTCAAAAGAAGAGTAGCTCAAAAACAAAACATCATAGCATGTTGTCCAATGCCTCATCAGAATTCAAAATAAATCATCGTTGCACATTGTTATTCATTACAAACACCAACAGATAAGCTCGAGTACATAGAACAAAGATGCGAGAGTTTCCCTTGTTTGCCCACATGTGATTAGCAATTTCATCCCTGGTATGAGCCCAAGCAGCATTGTCATCCCCATGCAACAGATGGTCATCAGTACCATTATTGTTGGGCACCCAAGAGAACTCCTCAGGAATAACCTCATCAACCCCATGTCCAAGGATCCAATTATGCAATATGCAACAAGCAAGCACTAACTTTACTTGAGTCCTAAAGGGATGAAATGGTTTGTTGTCAATGATACGAAAACGGTTCTTCAAAGCACCAAAAGCCCTTTCAACGGTGACTCTTAAACTTGAATGCCTCAAATTAAACAATTCTCTTGGGTTGGTGGGGTAGTTCCTCCTACTGTACTCTTTCAAATGATACCTAGTGCCACGATAAGGTGGGAGAAATCCAGGTTTGCAAGCATATCCAACATCTACTAGGTAAAATTTCCCTATAACAAGTACACACATGTATTAGGTTGAGTCTTCTGCATTGACAGATTTTAAGTAGTTAGCTAATGTAGTTGATTACCTGGTTGGACCGTTAACCCATCGTGCCTCTCTAGTGCATCAGCAAGGATGGTAGCATCATGTGCTGAACCCTCCCAGCCGGCCAACACGTAGGTAAATTTCAAATCAAAGCCAACAGCAGCAAGAACATTTTGGGTGGGGTGGTTCTTCCTACCCCTAAATGCTGCTTGTATCCTTGCTGGGACCCTAGCATGGATATGAGTCCCATCTATTGCCCCAATACAATCCTACATCCAAACCCAACATTTAGATGTTACTAAATATGTATCCAAATATGGGGCAACATCCTACAAACTCGATGGCTTGTTCATTACCTTAAAGTATGGGTACCATCTTGGGCTGTTGCTTATTTTAAGCGGTGTCTCATTAGATGGAGCTTTAATCAAGTCCTGCCTTAGTTCGCCAATGGCATACAAGACCTCTTTAAAATATCTATGCACTGTCTCAATGGACCTTCTCCAGTTGACATGAACAACTCTAAAGCGTTGATTATGGCCAATAATATGAAGAAACATTGCTACTTGCTCTTCTACACAACTATGCAAGCTATCTGTGAGCAAGTTTCTTTCTCTAAGCAGTTGGCATAGCCTAAAAAAAGGAGCTCTTCTCATACGGAGCATGCTCACACATTCTACATCATTATAGTTGTAAATTAAATCCAAGTTTTTTTGTCTTTCCTCGTCCATGATTCTCAAAGGACCATAAGTTATCTGAGGCCTAGATTCATGATACATTCTAAGCCTAGCGAACAAGAGGGCGTACATAGCAGTGATAAGAGCAGCAGCCCGAGCAATCAACAATCGTCGCTGGTCCTCCAAAGCCATCTACCAAAGCAACACAGGTACAATGAACACAACCAAACAACAAAGCAATGCACAATAAGGCATTGAACAAGTGCTCAGAAAAATACAAACCAACAAGTAAGGCATGGAAAAAAATCTTTAGCAATGGACAGTGCTCACATTGTTTCAAAGATAATATGAATAAGCACGGGAAAATCATCATTGGCATTGGACAAATGCTCAGATCTAAAGACCATCATCACTGACTTGGACATGAGCTCAGAAGTATATTTCATTCACAGATCTAGATATACACAGCACCGACATCATCCATGCAAAAATATCGAAGTATAAGAAGAATAGGGGGGGCTTGAAGAAGAAATGCTTATACCACACAGATCTGGCGGTAGCACCACAATCAAAAGCAGACGGACAGAGAAAGGACGACAGATCTGGAAAGCCTGCAACAAGTGAGATGAAATTGGTTACTAGGGTTACAATAACAACAAAAATGGAGACGAAATCATGGAGACACATACCTGTGCACGCGCTCAGATCTAGAACAAGGGAGGCTGCAAAACAACGATGGAGGAAGAAGATTAGGCCGACTTCAATCGATGAACAACGAGACAAAGAAAAGTGGAGAAAAGAGGAGATGAACACCTGGCGGAGGCTTCGAGCTGAGCGAATGGAGACCAACCGAGAAGGAAGGCGGCGGGGGAGGTGATATATAGGCGGTGAATGGCGGGAAAAGGGGCGGTAACCCTAGCGAGATGGCGCGAGCTCCCGCCGGCCAAGTTTTCGCCCCACGCGCGCCCTAGAGCTGCACCGCGAGAGCCTGGCCCGATGGAAACGCTCGCCTCCCACGTTTCTTCCGAGCCTGGCCGAGGGGGGCTGTTTGCACGGGCAGGGACTGGCTGGGGGGTGGTCCAGGAAACCAAACATCGGCTGGCTGCATCGCGCTGGCCTGGCTCACCCATATGCAGGAATCCAAACACACCCTAAAAAGTTTTCTGCGCTAAAACGCAAGAGAAATTTCAGGTAGAAGAACACGATAATGGCACGGTGTGGCACCATCCAAATAAACTGCAGGTTATGGCAGCCTGGTAGGATACCCCGATATTTCACGCAATACGATAGGACACTCCGATACACCGCCGATACTGTATGTATCAGAAAAGTATCGAAAAATCGTGCCAAAAATATAGATAAAATTAATCATGATAGTTCGGCGATAATTCTTTTATACGCACACGAGGCTTTACTTTTTTTTTGTATACGATTAATTTATACGCATATGAGGCTTCAGATTTTTATGTATATATGCATTTAATCACGATATCTACATTATATATACTCTATCCCTAAATAAATAGATTATTGGAGTTGTCTTAAGGCTGGTCTCAATGGAGGCTCAATTTCCAAAACACTTGTATTTCGAAACATTTGCAGAAGAGTTTTATCCCCATGAAACTATCTCTACTCCCATAAAACTCTCATCATCTCTCTCTTCATCAATATAATGTTACATCAGCATATTTATTGTGCATGAAACTTTTATGAAACATCCATTAAGACTACCCTAAGTCAGACTTTTTAAACTTTAACTGACTTTATAGAAAAAACCATACAGATTTACAATATCAAACTAGTATCTTAATAATATGCTAATTTATGTCGTCGATACTGATATATTTTTATATAAAGTTACACCGGCATCGATTATAAGAATTGATTTATTTAGAGAGAAAGAAACATAAGACTTTAGTTTTTTTTCTATATATATACTACTATTAAATATACATTAAATATATGCATATTAGTAATATTCATTATACATAATAATACACTTGTCGTATCTGTACTGTATTTGAAAGTATCGCCGTATACCCGTATCACTTATCGGTGCAAGGCAGATGGCAGCTGACGGCACATGGGCACGGTATTCGTGGTCCTACAGGCAAAGCTCCTTTCTGTCTCTCGCTTTCCTTTTCTATCCAGGAGAAGATATTAGATATACCATATCATTTCATTCTACTATATCGGCAATGCTCGCGAGCACCAACTTGCATTCGCATCTTTTAATAATCTAGCACAGTTGAGGCAACGTGATCCTGCCAGTTCACGGCCTTCGCCCCCCGCCCGTCCGAGCTGTGAACTGATCCGGTCAAGAAAACACTCAACCGAGCACATCGGAACGTGGATGGTCCACGTTTTTTTTATAATGGAGCAAAACACGGCCGTAGCCGCCCTTAACGATTGGGGTTGGGGCATTCGGGCTCGACCGCGAACCTTGGATCGTAGCAGGTCTAGCACATGGATAACCTGAACTCGGAATTCCATGGCGGAAAGCTCCCAGCTGCTGCCCTGTAGTACGTGCATGGTCCACGTCCACCGCGCGATGAGCGGATTCGGAAGGAACCCAGGCCATCAGCTATGATCGCCCAACGCCCATCACTCCAGTAGGCTGTCTCACGGCACACCCACTCCACTCCACTCCACTCCATGCACATGCCGGATCGCGCCAATAATGCGAGCAATCGCATTATACCCCGGCTTTTCTGTCTTTTCTCGACGCCGCTTTCCATTATCGCTCGCTGCCTGTGAATGACACGCAAGTGAAAACTGTTTCGACGTCCCCAAGCGCGACAACCCGACAAGCAATCAGAAAGCCGAAGGAGGGGAAGGATTATTGGCAGGTGCGAGGCCTCGTCACCCGTTCACCCGCCCATTGGCCGGACAGGGACAGCCGGAGCCTCCTCCAGTATCCCCGTCAATGCTTGCAAGACACCCAAACAGGCAGTGACTTGCCGTCGCGTGCTACCACCCCCTGATAACTGATATATTATATATATCGGCCGCTGTCAAGCCCGGCACTGCCATCGATCGAGCGATCGGCTTCTCGGCTCCTGCTTCCAGTGCCCGACGAGGCCGACGATGGCGCAGCGCAAAGTTGCCATGGCGGCCGCAGCGTTCTTCGCCCTTCTCGCCGTGGCTTCGCTCCTGTGCGCGCCGGCCGCCGCGGGGCTGGTCCGCATGGAGCACCCGGCCAAGAACGACGGCTCCCTCAGCCTGCTCGTCGTCGGCGACTGGGGCCGCAAGGGCACGTACAACCAGTCCAGGGTCGCCTATCAGGTAACCACCGCAGACAATCTTCTGCTTCTCTTAACATCTTGATTGATCCGATGTTAGTATGTAGTCATAGGATTGTAAACCTTGGACAAGATTTATTGAGGTAGGGGACGCGATCGCGATGTATCCTGGGTTCATGCCGATAGCTAAGGTCGATTGGCCGGGTAATGCCATTGATTGGGTGAAGGAGACTTTGGGAATAATAATAATAATAGTAGCTAAGTCTGCATCATCGGTTGTCGCTTTATTAATGCGAAGCAAAAGTCGACGATGCGTGTTGGCCTGATGATGTTCCTGCTACTGTACTATGTGATGTGGTGGCCACCGATGTGGGCTCGGCCAACAGTTTTAATGGAAGCCTCTTTAAATCTCAAACTCAAAAAAAAAAAAAATCGTCGATGCCCCAATGGCCGGCGCGCACACTGATTTTTTCCTTTTTCTCTCCAAAAGATTACAACTGTTCTTGTTGCTGGTGCCACACTGCAGTGCACTCAAGCAAAGTCGCTGCTAGTGCTCGTTGATGACAGCTAAACAGTGAGTGGTTTTCCCATGATGTGTGTAGATGGGCAAGGTTGGGGAGCAGCTCAACATCGACTTTGTCATTTCCACCGGGGACAACTTCTACGAGAACGGCCTGACGGGCACGGATGATCAAGGGTTCGAGCAGTCCTTCACCGATATCTACACGGCGAAGAGCCTGCAGAAGCCGTGGTACCTGGGTAAGATTTCCGTCGCTCGTGTTGCTAGCTACAACACCATTTCTTAATTTTTGATGATATATATATATATACTACGTCCTGTCTGTACTGAAACTGACATGCCTATCTATATCTATTACATTCAGTACTGGGAAACCATGACTACAGGGGTGATGCGCTCGCACAGCTGAGCCCAGTCCTGCGAAAGATTGACAGCCGATTCATTTGCATGAAATCATTTATCGTTAATGCAGGTACAAAATCGTATTTTCTTCCTTCTAAATTAAGGAACATGTTAGGTATGCGAAAATTATGATGGAAAGAACAGGGATTAACTGTAACTGTAACACGTTACTGTCATCCTTTTTACCAGAAATTGTGGACTTCTTCTTTGTTGACACCACTCCGTTTCAACTCAAGTACTGGACTCACCCTAAAGATGATCACTATGACTGGAGAGGAGTGGCACCTCGAGAAAAATACATAAATATTTTGCTCAAGGTGCATATATTATTCTCGAATGAGTTCATCAATGATAAGCAGAGCTATGATGATTGGGTTCCTCAAAAAAAAAGCTATGATGATTGGAGCTAATAATTATTTAAAAAAATTGTTCCTTTTGTTGTGGATAATATATAATATACAATTCAGGATTTGGATGAGGCCATGAAGAAATCAACTGCGGCGTGGAAGATTGCCGTGGGCCACCATACCATGAGGAGTGTCAGTGATCATGGTGACACTAAGGAGCTACTGCAACTACTGCTTCCAGTCCTTCAGGTATAAAACTCAGAACTCAGAAGCATGACCACTTCAATGAGAAGGACGGAATCTTCCAATAATAACAGTCTCATGCCATTTAATTTCCAGGCCAACGGCGTCGATTTCTACATCAACGGGCATGACCACTGCCTGGAACACATCAGCAGCAGAGACAGGTCAGTGTCCGTTATATTCGGTACATATACCGACTCCTCTTTTGCAGTGGTTTATAATGGAGATATTTTTTTTCTCGGATACACAAAAGATTTGCGCACCTTTGTATTAAAGTCAAGAAATAGTAAAAATTACAACAACGCGCAAGAAACATAGCACGCTTTGGAGATAGTGTTATACATGGCACGCCGAGAATTCATCGGTTTACGACCTAATTCTCTCTCTCTAAAAAAAAACTAACGTTTCTGCTGCTGCAGCCCAATCCAATACTTCACAAGCGGAGGCGGTTCGAAAGCATGGAGAGGAGTGCAAAATACCAACGAAGATGACCTCAAGTTCTTCTATGATGGACAAGGGTTCATGTCCCTCCAGCTAGACCATAGCGAAGCCCATTTCACCTTTTACGATGTCGATGGAGAGGCACTGTACCATTACACGCGGCCGAGCCTGAGGAAAACTGCAGGCCACCTCCAAGCCTCCGGCTATGTCAACGAGGAATGAAGCAGGAGCGAGAATAATCAGCTAGCAGCAGCTGGAGAATAGTGATCGATTCTGATCAGTGTGAAATTCGAATGTGACTGATGAGCGGGCATACGTGGTCTACAGAGGAAGTGTATTATTAGTAGCATTTATTTAAGTATGAGATGTGGTTCATCTGTCACTGCCGTTGGAAACTATTTGGCCCATGCCACCGGTTCCAAAACATGCCCTGCAAGTTTGCACGGCGGCCCCATCGCTCCAGTATCTAGTTGCTCGGTCATATTGTTCGCGGCCCTCGCCATCACTCCATTTGATCATGTAAGATCTTTTTCCTTTGGATGACAGGTTGACAACTATGGGCTGCTTGGAACGGATTCTAGATAGATTTTGGCGAAAATATTAAACCTATAGCCTCGGGCGACGTGTTTTTTGACCCGCTTCTTCTCTCCTAGTCTGCCGCCCTACCCCCGTGCCTCCTCCTCCATCCACCAGAGCAGACGGAGCCAACCTCGCCACAATTGTTGTTGAATGGCTTATGAGTGGGCCTGTCGCCCATCACCGAACCAGAGGAGAGTCAGCGTTGCAACAGCTTGCCTCCTTTTCTTCATCACGGAGACCTGCCTCATCCTCCTTGTCCTCGTCAGTAAGGGGCGTAGCCCAGTGGAGGCTAGAGCCCAAGCAGGTGGGCCGTGCCCGTTGCCGACGAGCGAGCATCGTGCTTCTATGTCTTGTGTTTTTCTACTATAAAATCTGGCATTATAAAGGTAATTTTTTTTCATCCCCTTGTGATTCTTATGAAAGGTAGTTGTGGTAGAGAGCCAGCTTTATTCAAGCCTGGTTGAGAGAACTTGTCAAAAACATGGCCTATGTCTAGCACAAGACCAAAGGTCTCTTTGGCTAATTTCATCTAACTCCTTACTAGTCTCGCAAAAAAAAAAAAATCTAACTCCTTACTACAATATGCCTTTTTGGCGTGGATTCATCCAGCCCCTTAGAGCATCTCCAACAGTTTTCTAAATGAACTTGCTATTTCTTGTTTATTTGGCAAAAGTAGAAAATAATCACTCCAACAGTTTGGTAAATGGGTTGCCATCTTTTGGCAACTTGCCATCCAGCAGCACCATGCGCCCATATTTGTTAACTTGATATCCAGCAGATTAGTTGATTTGGTTGTTGGTTGTGGGTCTTCTTTTTAAATTTATCAAGCACAATTGGCAAACTGTTGGAGACGGAAGAAAATTTCACTTACCATATGTTTTAGCAACTTGTCAAATCACAAAATTTGGCAAGTGAGTTTTACCACCGAAGAATTGAAGCCAATGAAGTAAAAAAGAGTCAATTTTATTGGCTCTTAGTTTATTTTAAGGGAAAAAAAAAGATAAAATAATTTCTTGCTTCTATAGCTATAGTGGGCCAAAGATGTACCTACGATGATTTTGACGTTTCTGGTTGGTGTACCTCGTCCATCTTATAAAGAGAATCATTCTCACTTGAAAAACGGAGACGCTTTCAATTTTGACTAAATATATATAAAAATATTAATATTTATAACATATAATTAGTATAATTAAAGTAACAATTAGTTAGTTTATAAAATATTAAATATTACTAATAGTATTTACAGATATCTTTAGGAACGGTATAAGCGAAAACAATCGTAGCGGAGAGCATCCAAGGGCCGGACGGACGGACGGACGTGGGGGCCGCGTACCACTCACGCATCGGCTGCCATTGGACGGGCACGTCAGTCACCACTCACCACTGTCCACCTCTTTTGCTTCCCTTCTTTCCATGCTACAGTTACAGTAGTACGTGCCAACTGCAAAGACACACCCGACCGGGAGGGGAGTGGCTTGCTTCGCCGGCCTCCCGTGGTGCGGTTCGTCCTTGCTCCGGGTGCGCGGCGAAGGCCATGGCGAAGGGCGGCGCTGCCACGGTCATCCTCGCCGTCGTGCTGCTGTGCCTGTGCCACCCGGCCAAGAACGACGGGTCGCTGAGCCTTCTCGTCGTCGGGGACTGGGGCCGTAAGGGGGCGTGCAACCAGTCCCGGGTCGCCGAGCAGGTAATGGTCATTTCATCTCCCTCCGGACTCCTCCCATGTATGATCTGTTCCTGTTCGTCGGAGTAGAGAAGATGTGGAGGCGGGCGGGATATGGGGGCCAGGACTCCAGGAAATCAGCTGGCCGTTTTCCTATGGTTGCTGTCCAGTGGATAGCGCGGTTGCGTACGATGATAGATCGCCAGTTGTGACAGTTGTCGCGCCAGATTTGTTTATGCCTCGACGCCCTGCTCCCGTGGCGTGTGCGTGTGCTCGTGATTTTTTTTATCCTGTTTGTTGTGGTGCGCATCTGTGGAAATGGACCAAAGAAAAGACCCTCCCGGCAGTTATCTACGAATCACAGGAACAGGACATTTGATTTTACTCAATCTGATGTGAAGACTGTAAGCTGGTAAAAGCAGTAGTAATAGGCAGATTTCGTGCAGATGGGAAGGGTCGGGGAGAAGCTCGACATCGACTTCGTCGTCTCCACCGGGGACAACTTCTACGACAGCCGTGTCTAATACTTCTACGACACCGGGCTGCGTAAGATCGACAGCCGGTTTATTTGCATGAGATCATTCATTGTGAACGCAGGTGCGAATTTTTTATATCTTGTTCAAACCAGAAAAAAAAAAGTTAGGTTTCTGAATATTCTGGCTTTCTGAGAATGAAGGCTAACTCTAACACGATCCTTTCAGAAATCGCGGATTTCTTTTTTATCGACACCACCCCGTTTCAACTGAAATATTGGACTCACCCGAAAGATAATCATTATGACTGGAGAGGAGTAGCACCTCGAGAGAAATACATTGCCAACTTGCTGAAGGTGCGTATTATGAAAAATTCATCAATGACAATGACAGACAGTGCTAATATGTCATATAGCAAAATTAATGTATTCCTCTTTCACGAATTATATTCATCTAGGATTTGGATAAGGCGCTGAAGAAATCAACTGGAAAGTGGAAGATTGCCATTGGCCATCATACCATGAGGAGTGTCAGTCACCATGGTAACACCGAGGAGCTTCTGCAACTGCTTCTTCCAATCCTTGAGGTTACTCAGAAGTAGCCACAATATTAGCCTCCAAAATACAAATAATCTTTTGATAATAATTTTACATCATTCCAGAATAATGGCCTCGATTTCTACATCAATGGGCATGACCACTGCCTGGAACACATAAGCAGCAGAGACAGGTTAACATCCGTTTATACATGGCTGGCAGCCTTTTCGCTTGAGCTTATCTACCAAATCTGTCATCCATTCAGCATTGTTTTTCTCTCGCAACAAATCAGCAAACAATACTTTCAGTCTTGGCTTTTCAGCCAAACGATATATTCACATGATCTTATAACTTACATGCTCTGTTGTTGCAGTCCAATTCAATACTTCACAAGCGGAGGCGGTTCCAGAGCATGGAGAGGATTCTTCCAGCCAAATGAAGACAAGCTCAAGTTCTTTTATGATGGGCAAGGGTTCATGTCCCTCCAGCTATACCAGGACCAAGCTGAATTCACCTTTTACGATGTTGATGGGAATATATTGTACCAGTATTCCCAGTGGAGCTTGAGAGAAACATATCTACGCCCCAGCTATGTCGCAAAAGAATGAGGCAGTCCAAATCACCATTGAGTTAGATTGGTTCAGCTCTCTGTATAAAATTTGAATGAGACATTGTGGTAAGTGGCTTCAGAAAATTAAAAAAAATGCAAGGATTTAATGTGGTGTGTGGTTTACCTAACCTAAGAAACATGGAGCGACTACGAGATGTAATGTGTATGCGCTGACGTGCAACAGGTCCAACCAATGGAAACTGTTTATGCAATATAGGATTCGGCCATAAGAATACTTTCTACAGACTCCAGAAATTATGAACGATGTACACCCTGGTGTTTGTATGGGTGCAAGAGAGAGCATGGTAGCTTTGTCAGATGATATTATTTCCAGGAATAATCAACCAATGGCCTGCCAATGCTTCAGGCCATAGGTTGGTTCTTCCTAGTAAATTTAGTCCGCCATCCATGCTGACCCCAGTTCCATTCTTGGATGAAAGAATTCTACCTCAAGCATGAAAAAATACATACAACAGAATAATTTCATGATGAAGCTTCATACTGCATGCACATCACATTCTTCACAGGAGAGTGGTAAAACCGCTGTTTAATAAGGTGATCCGCGATAGGCAATGTTGTACCTACTTGCCTAGAACCTAGGTGTTGTCTAGGCTTTTTCCCACGTAGAGGTGTTTTGGCCTTGATGCGCATGGAAATGGGAAAAAATAGAGATGGAAGATGAATTACAATTATTTACTCGTGGATGCATGACAAAATCATTTTTTTATTCTGATATGCAAATTTTCCTCTATCTATCATGGTATTAATCAAACTGTCCACAAAAAGTATAAACGCCTAGCGAAGTCTAGTCTCTAGGCAGAGCCCAACCAAAATGTAATTATCACAAACTGGTTACCATGATGTTTTATACTCCTCCAGACCCCAAATACAAGTCCATGTGGACTTGAGCACAAGAATGAAGGTAAGAGGTACAATGACACTATTGCCATTCAAATATTGTTATAGTCAGGATAGCTGGCAAGTTTATTGCATTCATGAAGCATTTAAGCGTGGGCAGGCATGGAAGAATAAATCAAAAGTTTGCACGTCATTGACTTATATTGGGTGCATTTGGACGAAAGCAAGATGAACTTTTATTTTGGGTTAAGAGGGAGTACCCCATTTTTAAGAGAGATTATTCAAATGGGACAAAACTCTGCGGAATCTGCATCTAATCCTACAATCAGTTCATGGCTACAAAGGAAAAGTCAAGGTCAAGCAGCATGAAATGTGATATAGATTATTTAATTCCAATTCACCAGATCGCTCCTTAGCTTCTTACATACCTGGAGCTCAGAGGTATCAACAACATAAATGGTTTCATTGGACAGCCAGTATGGCAAAAATGTCAACAGCTGTTTCTTTAACTCTTCTGAATATTTTTCCCACATAGCAACAGCTAATGCAAAATCATTCCACTGGAAAATCTCCTCAGTATTATATGAGCCAAATATAGTTTGTGCAAGTGCGTGGTTGCATGGTAATGGTAGTTCTGTTCCTTTTGAATGATGTATAATTGGGCAGCAGACTGTTCCTGAACCAACAACACTTTGTTCCATCCTTGTTGCCAGCTCATGTTTTTTCCAGCAGTAGAATTGCACCACCTATTTAAGAGATACACAGATGTAACAACCACAGACATGTGAACTTGACATGGCACTATTGTGCACCTATGGTTAGCGCTTCACTAAAAAAACAAGGACAAAAGGGAAAAGTAGTACTTTAGGCTTCATTTTAGAGAATAACATTAAGATAAGTGAACCTGAACTAGCGACATATAGTTGGTCACAAAGGACTCATGTATGATGTTGAGGTCTTTTAGTCGACAGCAGAAATTAAGGCCACTCAAAGAATGAACATACCAGAAGAGCATGCAAGCTGTTAGAAAATATTTTCTCAAAGACATCATCTCCCCTCCCGAGCCGCAGTTCCTTTCCAAGCAACTCTATTGGGTCTTCTTCAGCTGGTAACACAGATATATTGGATTTGCCACTGCTTGAGTAAAAACTAAACCCACGAACATGCACTCTAGCACATCGTATGTCAAAACCAGACTGATCATAGGAAAACCAATACATGTTATCAGAAGCTGGCACAGGAATATAAGAATTTTGCTCAGTTGGTTCACAGCTCAATGATGTCCGAGAGAGAAAATTAAGAAGTTTAGGATCCTCATCATAAGCACGGTCTCTAGTGAACCAAAGAGTCAGGGTGAGCCTTTCCCCTTCAGTTACCTGTAAAGCAAAACATGCTGTAATTGTTGGCAAACATGAAAGGGCATGCAAGAACCTTAAAAAAATGAAAATACTTGAAAGAGTTTATATGCATCCAAATATCTAACAAAAAGTCAAAAAAATAAAAATAAAAGAAACTTTGGATAATGCAGACAACAGAATATACCTCATTTACACAATGGACATTACGATTATCAGCCGTGTATATGACAACATCCTGGGAAAAAAGGTACTTCTCAAAAAAACTTAACAAAATTACCCAATAACATTTTACTAATCAACAAATATGTGCGCTTCATAAGAAAAGTATTCTGAAACAACACGGATGCAAAGTAGAAGTAGATCTGCTTACACCAGCAACTGGAACAATAGAGGAAGGATCACCATCCTGAAACTGCAGAATTCCACCCTTATAGTCCTCTCCATGATTGTTCAAGTAGCACACTGCCTTTAGATAATAAGATAAGAAGGAGCAAGTGATAAACAAATTAGAACACTGACAAACAAAATAGACATCAGAAGAAATTCTAGTATACAAGGTTTCATCATCTAATCAGGAAAGTACGCACAAACATCCCAATACATTCATAGTTTCAAGGGCCCGGGCAGAGGCTGCATTTCTTGAGTTAAAGAGTTCTATAAATGACAGGAAATAGCAGTTTTATTGTTTGTCAATTCTTCCAGGGTGTAGTGGGAATTGAAAACTATCTAATCATGACTAAAGATGAAGACAGCATGTGAAGTTAGCACTAGACTTGTTGAAAGCAACTGGGATACATATAACAAAGAGTAAATTTCAAGCAGCAACTGTTAAAAAATGCAGTTAGTGCAAGAAACAATGGCAAAGCAGAAAGCGTTATTATGGATATGATTTGAGGACACTTTGGAAAGCAGCATGCATGAAAGATAAACAAGAAAGAAGTAGGCCTTAAATGAACCCTATGTAGGCTTGCAAACTGGGACAAGCCATTCTTCTTCAAAATATCGCAAGGGTATGATTTAACATGGCACCACAGACCACACGGGCTGTCTCAACAAGTGACAGGTCGCATTAGATCTGCCGGAGTATCTCAATTTCATTTAAAATACAGTACTACATCACTTCATAAGGAAGAGTGAAGTCCATAGAACCCCAACCTAGTTAGAAGAAAACCCAGAAATCACTGAGCGCATATAAGCCCAGATATACAATGCATGTATGTAGTCTAAACTCTGAAGCATTGTGAAGTAAATCCCAGATAACAGAGAGATGCTAATCACTTTAGATGGTGACAACTAGCGATAGGCACAATAGATTCGATATATAAACAGGAACATGCCTACGCAGAACTGACGAAACTCCAAGGAAAAAAACAAAGACGGGTCCTTACTGTGAATGCTCTTTGCCTAAGATAAGGCTTATTGTCATCACTGTGCCATCCAATAGAAGCTCCCTTGCACCAGCTGCATAGCAAACAGACAGGGTTTAACAGAGAGAAGCTAATCACTTTAGCATGTTGTGTCAAGCACTATAAGAACATTCAGATGTGATGGTCCAACTTTTTAAGGAATGTGCACGTAACCTTAAAAGGTGATAGAATTTTTTTCCCACAACAGTTAAAACTGAATTTCATTACATGCGTAACGAAATTCCAAAGTTCAGCGGTTTAACGAAAGTAGAAACACAAACATGAGCAAACAACGCATCCATGATTCTGATCACCAAGGGATCAGCCTCATGAACAAACACCTACCAACCCATCTAGCAATGTCAAAGCAGCGACTACCAAATAAGGTGATAGAACTGCATATAGCTTATGCTTATGCAATTCGTTATACAAAATTACAAATCAACCATCACAAGAAACTACCGTTGGCTGATAAGCCATGGCAGAAAATACTGTTGGCTGATTTGTTGTGAGACAAAAACACTGCTGAATGACGGGCAGATTCGGCTGATAAGCTCAAGCGAACAAGGTGGCACAATATTACCACTGCTTGAATGTTACCAAAGCATTCACACTATTAGCCCAATATTGCGTACTGTTCGACCGCTAGCATAAATTTGCTGAGTCCACTTTGAGACGATGTCACATGGAAATCAACACACTTAACTGAACAAAGCACCCATATTCACTGTGCTCGGTTTCATCCCTCTTAACAGAAACACAAAGCACCCATATTTACCGACAAAGCACCCATATTCACCGTGCTCGGTTCCATCCCTTTTAACAGAAACGCGGAAAGCACCAATTTGACGCTGGAGCTAAACTGGCAGAACCAAGCAGATAGGAATTGAATTCCACGCAACAAGACAAGTGTGCACCTGATAAGCCCGGTAAACTCGATGAAGAGATCGAAGTGGCAGTCGAAGAAGGACTCCACGGCTTCGCGGAGGCGCTCGCGGACGGGTACGAACGGGAGCAGGAGGTGGCCGCAGCCGGTGGCCGCCAGGTGAGGCAGAGACGTCGACACCACCGAGGGGCGGTACCCCGCGGCGCCGCAGCTCCGGTGCACGAACTCCAGCTCCTGCCGCACGCACGCGCCGCGCCCGTCAAACGATGCAGACGGCAGGCTTCAGTGGAACAGCGGTTTCGGGGAGGAACGAGAGTACCTTGCATGTCTCGCGGGAGAGGAAACCTCGTAGGAGAACGCGGGGATGGTCCCCGGCGGACGGCGGCGGCGGCGAGAAGGTGGTACTGGACATTACGAGAGGTGTGTGGGACGGCCGGACGGGGAAGACCGACAGGTCGAATCCCTTTGGCTGCTGCTCCTCGGCGGTGCTTGAAGCAGCTACAAAGGCTGCGGCAGTTAATTTTCTTTTCCACACTATCAAAAACAGTTTCACTCGGTGCCTTGTTTACATATGAAAACTTTTTGTATTTCGCTACTGCAACATTTTCGTTTATTTGTGGATAACTAAGATCAAAAAATTCGTCTCGCGATTTACAGACAAACTGTGTAATTAGTTTTTATTTTCGTCTATATTTAGTGTTTCATGCATGTGATGTGACGGAAAACCTTGAAAACTTTTTGATTTTAGGGTGACCTCAATCCCGCTTTATCAGCTGTACTTTTTCTGACAAACAACAATATTTTTCTCTCATAATAAATCAGCAAACAATATTTTCAGCCATAATTTTTTAGACAAAGGAAAATACTCGGCAATGAACAGTTAGAGCTTAAAGATGACGATAAAAAAATCCTTTATTCCACACTTTCTTTATGTGAATACGAGAAATAAATAAGATAATTGGTCAGTGTGTTACGCAAATATACATCAGCATGTTTGTTTAAACTTATCTTATTCAACAGTGTTTTTCTCTCACAATAAATTAGCAAATAGTACTTTCTGCTATGACTTTTTAGCAGTACTTTGTAATAGTGTTGAGCATATTTTGCTTTTGCAACGTCTAATAGCATAATATACGTTTTGAACGGTGTCTTGCAACAAAAAAAAATGTCGAGATATAAATGGTCTTTTAGCTGGACTTTCACTTCTTCGAAAAATGATGAACCCAAGAGAAGTCATATTGCACCATTGGTAGGGCTCTCTTCTCCAAACAAGAGTTCTGGCTCCAATCCCTCGTGTAGAGCAGCTTCTTTAATGGAGTTTAAGACATTTTGTAAAACGTTTAGCAAAAAAGATACTAATATCGGATTTATAAAAATATGTATTAGGTTTATGAGGGGCACAATAGTCATTTTGGTCCCTCAACTATTACTCGAGGCTTAATTTCGTCCCTAAATTTTTAAAACGGACATCTTGGTCCTCAAACTTTAGTTTTAGGCTCAGTTTTACCCTACAACTATGAAGATGATTGTTTTAGTCCTTAAATTTTATATTTTAGGCTCAATTTGGTCCATAAACTATCAAGTGCATTTAACTTTTTATTTTCAACTCAATTTTGTTTATTCGAAAAATATATATTTTAAGCATAATTTCATCCATAAGTTAACAAAATTATATATATGCTATTGTTTCAATATATAGGAGTATTCTTGAAGAATAAATAGTGTTCGATGTAACTATAATAACAACTTGGAATTATCAATGGCCATGAAAGAATTTTTGGATAAATATTAATTTTCTATCTTTAATTGTTGGTAGTGTTGGAGCTAATGATGTGCAATAATGCACCATTCCACGTACAACGTAGACGAAGTTGAGTTAAAAAATAAAAGTTTAAAGAGCAAAATATATTTTAATAGTTTTAAAATAAAATTGAGCTCAGAATACAAAGTTTGAGGACTAAAACGACTATCTTCATAGTTCTAGGATGAAATTGAACCTAAAAGTATACTTTGAGGACTAAAACAGTCGTTTGAAAGTTTAGAGACGAAACTGAGCTTTGAGTAATAGTTGAGGGACCAAAATGACTATTCTGTCTTTGTGAGGGGAAAACGAAAAGCCCACATTTATGTAGCTCTCACTCCTCTGTACTTCTTACAAGGAGTCTTTTTTTCAAATGGCCTTAGCAAGACTCCTTGCAACAAGCTACAAGAGCTGGAACCGAATCCTTGCCAAATGAGGTCTTAGCGGCTTCGACTTCTACACTAAAAGAGCTTCAACTTCACTATTTTTTGCCTTGTTTTTGTCTTCAAAAGCCATGTTTACATGCACTTATTTGATATGGCTTTTGAATAAACCGATAGAGAAGCCACAATAAAAAATCCTGCTAAGGAGAGACAAAAAATAACTGCAAGTGCGAGTATAAATATATAAATATAAGATTCTACTCATGGGTACAATGCAAATGCATCGCTTGCTTCAAATACAAAGGGTTCTTTGTTATATTTAGGATTAAGTCTACTTTTAGTCCCTCAACTATTGGCCGAGTTTAATTTTAGCCCTCAACTACAAAACCGTCTGTTTTTCACCCTTAACCATCAAAACCGGTCACTTTTAGCACCCGAAGAGAGTACAGGGTGGTTTTGAGCCACTTTGAGCAGTTTTTCCTTTTTCATTTCTATGGTTAAACCTGTGAATTTCATAGTGAATTGTTTGAACATGGTAAATTCATCAAATGTTTTGGGTAGCCTTGTCATGATGTTTTCTACGAAGGAAAAATATGAAACTATAAAAATAAGTAGCGTTTTTATGCTAAAAAATTAGCTATTTTAATTAATAAATGTATGTTCTGATTTTTGTAGGATAATATATATCCTATGATCATGAAACTTTTTGCATAACTATTTTATACTAAGATATACTTTCACAAAAAGTTTGAGATTAATTTGATGATGTTCGCTTATATCCCTAATTTAGATGCTTCATTAATTACATATAAATTAGGGACATAAGCAAACATCATTAAATTAATCTTAAACTTTTTTTAAGGTCTATCTCAGTATAAAACAGTTACACTCATAGGATATATATATTATCCTACTAAAATCATAGAACATGTATTTATTAATTAAAAGAGCTAATTTTTTAGCATCTAAAAAATACTTACTTTCATAATTTCACATTTTTTCTGCATAGAGAACATCATGACAAGGCTACCCAAAAAATTTGATGAATTTACCATGCTCAAACATTTCACTATGAAATTCACAGGTTTAACCATAAAAAAGAAAAAAACCGCTCAAAGTGGCTCAAAACCGCCATGTCCTCTCTCCGGGTGCTAAAAGTGACCGGTTTTGATAGTTGAGGGTGAAAAACAGACGGTTTTATAGTTGAGGGCTAAAATTAAACTCGACCAATAGTTGAGGGGCTAAAAGTGGACTTAATCCTTATATTTACTCTACCAAGCCATCAAGTTACATTTTCAATCAACTTTAAGCATACATTGAAAACCAATTTTGTTTTGTATTATTGTCTATTTTATATCCTTTATCTAAAAAAAAATTGAACTAGCAAGCTTCATGATGAGACTTATTCCTATACAATTACTCGTGTCTCATCTTCGCTTGACACACATGCATACCAATCCATCAATTACGAAGCCCAATTTCTAGATAGCATAATATGACCAAGCTTCATATGAGATACCGGTAGATAACAACCAAAACTTTTTTTTTACCATTTTCACCACATCCTTGCCTTTTCATGCATTTTATTAATATGCCCTTGGACTCATTTCTCGTGTACATATTGTTTGCTTCATTTGAGCTCAGTCACAATCGCAATTCAAATGAAATGTATTAGTTCTTCCATTTGAGCTTAGTTGTGCCAGAAACAACTTATATTTACAGTTTTTTTTGCGAGAAACAACTTATATATTTACATGGCTCTGTGTGCATTAGAAAATAGCCTTTCCTGCCCTTGATTTCTTTACAGTAGTCAGTAGCCGGTTTGTTGGGTCTTCGGCAAGAGTTGGGGCAGAAGCTGCTCAAAAAAAATCCTCCTAAAAGCACCGAAGAGGACTCACTGCCAAGAGAGGAGAAAAGGTAAGAGGGAAATAATTTGGGCCATTGTTGGGCCCAGCTAGGCGTGTGCTGGTAATGGGGCTCATTGGATCTACATGGACCGACGAGTGCACATGAAGAATACTCTTTAACTGGACCTGACCCGAATTTGCGAGAACTGCCGGCCCTGCTCAACTATCTAATAGGCCGGCGTGCTAAAAGAAAAAAAAAATCTAATAATAGGCCTGGACACGGGATAACGGGAAGGACATTACTCTATTTCGACAGTGTCTTCTACCCTTTGTTCAGCTTCAGCTGGTCTCATGACTCCTGAGTTTTGCTAAAAAAAAGGGAGTGACTACACAACTTTCAGTTGATTTTGTTTTATTAAATCAACCAGATTTTCAACCAACCAAAGACTAACACGTCACAAGTCAAACTGATATAAAATCTAGAAGATATGGGACAATAAAACAACCAGAAATTAACCAACCAAGTACAATAAAAAAATGTGATTGAAAAACTAAAACCGCTAACAACCAGATCTCAAACAATGAGTGGATCACATCCTACTACCGATCTCCACAAGATGTGATTCATTCACTTGAGAGAAAGGAAAGAGACACCTCACATCCTCATGTGGAACATAAAAAATCAACCTGACCGCCAAGAAAAAAATGATGAAACAAGAAAACTAAGACAAAACTTTTAAGGATTAAGAATAGTTGAAAGCAAAACAAATTAAAAATTATACTTACCCTTACAAATGATTTAGCAAAATTCAAACCACCAAGATTTTTGTTAGCATGTTTCCCAGGTGCATATATGGGGTTATTTTGAATAACCTATATTTTTTAAAAAATGAACACAATGTGAAGCCAAATAAATTATCAAACCATTCAAAGTGAAATCAATTTTCTCAAAGTCCGAACAACTAGGATAATCCATAGAACTTTAAAAAGATTAAATTAGGTTGAACTGACCAATAGAAACAAGGAGAGAGAAAAAACCTTGCTGATAGCATCAATGCCATCCTTCTCAACTTCTTTTCTACTTAGAGGATGAATTGGATTCATTGGGGCAAGTCTTGTCTTAATCTTTTCTACAAAGACGTTCCATGTTCTTAATTTTTTTATAAAAAAAACACCTCGGATGAAGAAAATAAAACATAGAAGAATACAACATCTTCGTCTTCCTCTAGTAGATGAGAGAAGAGGAGGGAATAGAAGGAGCAGAGGGGTTGCAGCTCTTGCCTTGGCAACTACATAAGTTGGGCATTGGATTCTTCCCAGAGCTAAACCTCTGCTCCCCATGAAAAATAAAAATAAAAGTGAAAATGAAAAATAAAATGAAACACTAAATCTTAAAACTCATTGAAGTAAATTGAACAAATAACTTGACTAAACAAAAAAAACAACTTTTGAAACTCAACCGTTGACAAAACTAGTAACGAATGGAATCAGATTACCAAAAACTTGCCCTGTAAATAAAATAAACTACAAGTTAATGGAACCATCCGACTAAAATTACAACACAAATTTAAAAGATAACACAAAAGATTACACTCAAAAAATAAATGGCAATGGTACTAGGTAACAAGTTATTTAACTCCGATAAAGCAAACTTTCTAAATAACATAAATATTGAACCACTAACACTTAAAAAAAATAACTGAAACTGAATAAAAGGACAACTTCTATAAATGAACAACTGACAAATGAACCAGATACTGAAACAGATTACTGAATTCTCATTTCCTTTACAAATGGCAACGTGCTCAAGCAGTACTATACTTATTTATCAGGATCCAATAATTTTTTTCCCTATATAATCATAATATGTTCATGGCACATTTTCACACTGCATATCTGCATACGAGCACTATTCAAAAAAAAAGTCAGTACAAATTTACAGTTCTATTTTGTAGGGAAACATATCCAATACTGTCCCATGATCGTTGGTCACGAGCAGCACCAACGGACGAGGAGGCTCGGGACGAGGCGGAAAGGCAGCAGCTGCTTAGCGTGGCGCTCGGCGCGGACACGGTGGGTCGCGGCTGCAGCTGCACGGCCCGCTACTGCTGATACACAGCCTAACACGAAACTGAAACGGCCCAACAAGAAAGAAAGCTATTGAAGATAGCACGAATGACAACAAAATCACAGCCGTAGGAAACTGATTGATCAATAGACAAAACAACAACCGATAGATGAATAGAAATACCGAAAAAAAACCCTGGTCTCATGTTCACCCCCCCCCTCAAAAAAAAATTAAAATAAAAGAAAATAAGAGAAGCTCTCTTGAGCCATTAGACCAGAAACATCGGTCAATGCTTCAGACCACCAACAAGTGTTGCCACGTTGCAGCGAAGGCTAATGGTACATGCGACGTACGCATGCACCAAACTTTTGGTCCTCGTCTACTGGGCCTTGTTTACTTTAAAAAACTTTATAATTTTTTCAAGAGTCCCCATTATATTGAATTTTAGGGCATGGTACTAAATATAAATAAAAAATAACTAATGCATAATTTATTTGTAATTTACAAGACGAATATTTTGAGTATAGTTAGTCTATAATTAGATAATATTTATCAAATAATAAATGAAAATGTTAGTGTTCGTTTTGTAAAAAAAAAAAATAAACAAGTCCCTGGTCTCAATCGTCCTCCCTGTACGTATAACACTTCTACATAAAACCAGATCTCATGACTGCCATGCCTGGTTTGCAACGTGTTCTTCTCAAATCCTTTCCCTAGTCTTCATGTTGACTTCGAGCCTGTTCGCCGGTCTAAAAAAGCATAACTACAAATATTATTCGTTGATTTATTATGAAAAAACACTGTTAACTGATAAATAAAATAGAATTTATAAAACAAGCCAACTGAGTCTTGTTATCGTGTGCCGTTGCAAACAAACGAACGAGTAAAGCAATCCGGTACGGTTAAAGTCTGCAAAGGAAACACAAAGCCGTTTTTTAATGTGTGAATACTCCGCGTCGCGATCGGGTTCCACCGCGCGCGCGCGTGCGGCGTGTCTCGGCGGTCGTTGTCGTCGCGGCAAATTTCTTTAGAAAAACGTTGCCATCGGACGTGCGCAAGGGGCTGCAAACACATGCTTTGAAAGCCATGGCCATCCGTACCAGTAACACCGGAGACGTTACTGGATCATTACCAGTAAGTAAAACCTTTGAACCCGTCCTGGACACCTGCTGGTCAATCCACCCACCCATCCGTTGCACGGCGGTAATGGCGGCCACTTGAGCGATTTTAGTCGCCGCCATAAAAAAGTTTGACTCGGAGAGTTAACTCCACACCCCGTTTGAACGGTGCCAGCCAGACAGCAACAACAAAAAAAAAAGTTCCGGCCCCGTTCCGTGCACCTTCAACAACCCAGCAGGGAAACAAGATTGCTCCGCAAGCAACCTCACTGCGCTTTTCAGTTTCCACGGCAACGTGCCATTGCCACCCATCGCATCCGCACCGGCAGCATGGCTGCGGCCTCCCCCACCACCACCCCCACCCCTGCTGAATCTGCCATTACGCGGATTTCGTAATTGTAGTATTTTTGTTTTTATTCGATAAACATTGTTAGATCATAAAATAACTATATTTAAAAGAATCGTCTCGTAATTTACAGGTAAATTTAATGTTTTGTGTAATTGTAGTATTTTTATTTTTATTAATAAACATTGTCTAATCATAAAGTAGTTAGATTTAAAAGATTCGTCTTATAATTTACAGATAAACTATACCATTAGTTTATGTTTTTATTTATATTTAATACTTTATGTCTGTGTTATAAAATTCGATATAACATGGAATATTTAAAAGTTTTTACATTTTGATAGGAAAACCCGTGCAAATCGCGCGTGAACCACACCTGCCGCCCGGCCTGTTTGTCTGTTTGTGGCGCGACGTGACCGTCGCACGGTGACACGAATCGGCAGCTGGGATCCCAATCGGGTCGGAACGGAACGGACTGAGCAGGCTCCCCGCCCCGATGCAGGAGAAAAGGTTTCCGTGCGGGCGCCGTGCCGTCGCGGAGCGCCCAACCCGGATGGAACTGCAAGGCCTTGTTTAGTTCACCATAAAAACTATTTTTCTAAGATTACTTGTTATATCGAATTTTTCGGTATATATATAAAACATTAAATATAGATGAAAATAAAAATTAATTGTATAGTTTAAATGTAAATCGCGAGACGAATTTTTTAATCCTAATTAGTCCATAATTAAATAATATTTATCACAAACAAACGAAAGTGCTACAGTAGCGAAATTCAAAATCTTTTCGCATCTAGTTCCAAAAATTTTGGAAAATCGACACTGTAGCAATTTCGTTTGTATTTGATAAATATTGTCCAATCATGAACTAACTAGATTTGTCTCGTCAATTTCGACAAAACTCTATAATTAGTTTTTATTTTCGTCTATATTTAATAATCTATGCATATGTCTAAAGATTCGCTGTGACGGGAAATCTAAAAAATTTTCAAAATTTTTTGGGAACTAAATAAGGCCTTGACATTTTTTTATTTTGGATTACTGTAGCACTATTGTTTGTATATGATAATTATTGTTCAACTATAGACTAGATAGACTCAAAAAGTTCGTTTTGCAAATTATAGACAAACTATATAATTAGTTATTTTTATCTATATTTAATGCTCCATACATATACCATAAGATTCGATTTGACAAGAAATCTTGAAAAAATTTAAGAATTACTCCCCCGTCTATAAATAAATACACGTCTCGCTTTCCGAGGAGTTATTTTTTAAAAAATTTAACTAAAAATATATCGAATAATATCAATATTTGTATTTGCAAATAAGTATGTTATGAAAGTATATATTTTATACTCAATCTAATAATACATATTACATATTATAAATACTAGTATATTTTTGTATATATTTAATCAAATTAAAAAAAAATAACTCCTCATGAAAAAAGACGTGCATTTATTGGTAGATGGTGAGAGTAATTGTTTAGATACACTCAAAAATCCAAAATTTTACAAGATTCCTCATCACATTATATTTTGCAGCATATACATAGAACATTAAATATAGTTAGAAAAAATAACTAATTGCACAGTTTATCTATAAATCACGATACGAATCTTTTAAGCCTAGTGACACGATTTGTTAAATAAAAACGAAACGTATCAAAATACTAAACAAGGCAGTTGCCCGAGTCAGCACGGAAGAATTTCGCGACCTCGCCCACCACCACCCCTCGCCGCAAACGAATTCGCCGCTATCCGGCCGAACCGCGGACGCCGACGCACGTCGTGGCGTGGCTGACGGGTGGGGGCGCCCACCACGTGAGACGGCCCGGGGTGGCGTAAAGAGGGCTCCAGTCTCCTGTCCCGTGCGTGTCGCGCACCCCACCTCGCAACAACCCACATTAATGTGGGGGCCGCTGCGAGCCTGCAACCGACAGCCACCCGCGGCCGCGGCTTGGGCCGGCATCGGCCGTCCGTTCCGTCGCAAACCAGGCGCATCTCGAGGCGTCCGCCCCCGACGTCGCCGTATGCGTTTGGCCGCCGCCGTATGCGTTTGGCCGCCGCTCCCCGTCCCCTGCCGTGCCCCACCAAGAGCTGCTGCTGATGACTGGGCCTCACGCGCAGACGCAGGTAGGCAGGCGTGAAGCCACCAGCATGGCGGTAGCCCACAATGTCGGACGGGGAGATTTGAACAGTAGTACAGGTGACTGCCTTGCTCGGTAAGACTGTAAACTGCAGCTGCAGCGGCTTTTCTGGTCCGCTTTTCCCTATCGGTCAATGCGAAATTGTCTCGCCACAAACAGAGGCGTGAGCCTCAAACAAACACAGCTTCGTGCCACTGACAAGCGGGACCCAGTCCACCAGCCGAGCATCTGGGAGATAGTAACGGCGATCAGCGAACCAACAACAAACACCACCGGTGTAACCAGCATCAAGACAGCACGCGAATCCTAAAGCAAAACAAACCCCCACGGGCTCCGGCCGCCGCCTACCCTCCGCTTCCACGATCCCTCACGCCGACAGATGGGTCCGGGCCCATCTGTCGGCCGCGCGGGTCCACATAGTCGTTGGGCGTCGCCCTCCCGCCCGCGCCTCTAGTTTCACGAATCTTCGGATGCCCAGATCCGGCTCTCCTCTTCACACCTCCTCCTCTCTCCTCGCTCCTCAAGTCTACTACTACTACTGCCGCTAGCCCAGCCATCTCTCTTTTTCTCTCGTCTCCATTCCAGCACCACCACCACCACGAGAGGACAAAAAAAACCAACAACAACATTGGAACGAAAATATACGGCAAAACCCTAGATCTCTCACCCCCACGGCATTGCTGACTGGGCTGCGCCTTTCTATGAGCGCGGGCCCCAAGTGGTGAGGGACGCACGGCGATGGCCTCAGCCGCTACCGCCGCCGCCGTCATGACCTCCCCGGTCCCCGGCGCCGCCGCCGCCGCCGCCGCGGCCGAGCCCGCAGCCTGGCTCATGGACGAGCGCGACGGCTTCATCACCTGGCTGCGCGGCGAGTTCGCCGCCGCCAACGCCATCGTCGACCTCCTCATCCTCCACCTCCGCGCCATCGGCGAGCCGGGCGAGTACGACCACGTCTTCTCTGTCGTCCAGCAGCGCCGCCACCACTGGACGCACGTGATCCACATGCAGCAGTTCTTCCCCGTCAACGACATCGCCTTCGCGCTCCAACATGCCGGCTGGCGCCGCCGCGCGCACCCCGCCCAGGCGCTCGGGCCTGCCGCGTCGCCGGCCGCGCCGCCGCCGCCGCCCCCTCGCCGCCCAGCGTTCTCGCAGTCCCATCACTCCCACCAGCACCATCGCCACGGCGGCCACTACCGCCCCGATCCACCGCGCGGCGGCAGCGCCTTTGCGGCCACTGGATCCGAGAAAGATGGTAACACGAGATCGTTCCGTGTGATACCGTGCTCTTATTTTCTCTTTGTGTGATAGTATGCTCTTATTTTGTCTTTGTGTGATAGTATGCTCTTATTTTCTTTGTCTGGCGTTAGTACAGTGTCTGTTTCGTTGCCACACTGACTTCCTTTTTTTTATCCCTCCGTTCTGATGGGTCACAAAACGGTACGATCCATCAAATGCATTTTCAGTGTGCATTAGATTTTCTTGTTTGCTGATCGGTCTTCAAGATATTGAACCAATGATGTTTGTTGCCAAAATGCTGATACCCATCTGTACATGTTAATGTGGTAGTCAAAAATTGATGATGCCAAAAATTGATGAAGCGTTGCTGCTTCTGGCTTGTATGTGTTAATAAATGTCGAGGTCTTAAAAAGGCAAGCTTCTAACGTGCTGAAATGTGTGATTCTGTACCAATTGCCAACTGGGGAGGTCCTAAAGATACTGATAATGTTATCTAGAACTACCTTTCCGCTGTAAGTTATGTATATAGGCACGTGCAGAACTATGCAGAAACTTCTCCATGTGGAGACTGTTCTTTCTGAGAATTTCGTAGGTCTGCATGTTCTGCAATGGAGGCAAGTTTATAGATTCCTGCTGTCTTAGAGTTGTGATTTATGTAAAAATGATGATATATTTGAATTTTACACTCAAGCATCTGCATGGGAAGAGTTGAATAGCTGTTCTCTTCACATTATACATGCTAGTGCAGTTACGGTTTCATTTAACTCATTTAATGCAGTATATTCCCTGTTTGCATGTAACCTTGACAACGGTGGCAAATTCATGAGTGATTAGTTTAAAAATACTCTCTGATGTGCTCTTGACTTCTCCTAGGACGTGAAGTTCATAACAACAAGGAAGGGAGGGGGCTGAAAGAAGTGGGGAATGTCGTCAATACTAAAAGCTTCCGATTGGATTCTCCTATACTTGATGGTACACAAGTGCATAACATGCATACATGTGTGCTATTTTAGATATTCATTTATTTAATTACTGCATGTTGTGTCATATAGTCTTTACTGATTGCCCTCTGAAATGAAAATATCATATACCCCTTCTGTCTCTAAACATATGCCTTCTTTTTTTTTACTTTCCACTGTTGCTAATGCAAACTTCATCATTGTTTTTTTTGCTTAAGTGTATGAGTCAAATCAATTGACGTGGTATATGATGCCTTGTCAACTCAAAACACCCTGTGTATGGTTAAGTACATTTGCTAATTGTGGAATGATTTCCATGTTGTTAATAATAACAGGGTGCCTTTAGGATAGAGATAGACAACTGAAACTGAGTCAGTAATGCGACAAAGCAGCTGAAACTGTTAGTATTGCCTGCATGAAGTAACTAGTTGATTTGTAGTTCTTGTGAACTCATCCATTTTTTATTGGTGTTACTCAAATGATCAGTGGACATATCTTGATCGTTCCCATTTGTGTGGAAATCATTGGATGGATCTATTCTGTTGTAGCCTCAAATTTTGGGTCTGAATAACGTATGACAAGTAGGAACTCTGAGTAATGTATGATAAATAGGACCTGAGCTTGACGCCCTTTGCTTTCTTGGCTGGAATAAGCTAGCAACAACTGACTACTCAACAAGACTGCTCCTCTTCTCTTGGTCATGTCCTAATCACTGTTGCCTTATGGAGTTTGAAAAAATGCGATAGAAAATTAAAGAATCCTACATATTACATTCCTAAACTGTGCCCTTGTATTATTTATATTGTAGAGGGTGAAAAAGAATCAAAGCTGCAAGCTGTTTCTGAAGGAAGTAGCAAAGTGGTTGCAACCCCTGTAGAGTATTCAACCAATGAGATCATTGATGGAAGCATGGTATGTTGACGTAAAGAAGTAAATTTCAATTTGGTTATGCAGGTGTCCCTTCCAAGTCATCTGGACATGTCAAAGATTGTTTACATGCACTTTCTTATGGCTAACCATGATATTTTTTTTGTTCCTTTAGGTTAATACTGTTGAAGGGCTCAAGGTTTATGAAGGGTTGGTAAATATGACTGAAGCAAATAAGATCCTTTCTTTAGTTAATGAAACAAAAGCCTCTTACCGACGAGGGGGCCTTGAAGGTAACCTTTTAAATGTTTGTTCTTGCCTTTTTGAATTAATTCTCCTGCAGAAGTTATTTGTTTTTGTGCTTATGACCTTATGTGTGTGCAGCCTATTGGAAATTTGTTTGCCTGCTGTTTCACTTTTGCTTTATCTATTTTTCAATATGCATGTAGAATGCATACCTGGATAGAACTGTGCTGGTAACCTAGAAAAGTAATGTGTTTCCGTGGGACAATATTATCTCTAGTTTGGTGCTCTACTTTTGTGTTACCGGAAAATGTCCTAGCCCTTGTGCAGTTGGAGGTTAATTGTTTGGGATTTTGTCAAGTTAATACTATTTTATTTGATCAAACAGCTGGGCAGACAGTTATTATTGCTAAAAGACCAACGAAGGGTCATGGAAGGGAAATTGTTCAGCTGGGCGTTCCTATCATTGAAGGTCCTCCTGATGATGAAAATCAAAGAGGTTAGATCAAGCTTGTACTATAGTACCTAATGATAGTATCATATTTTGATGACAATTTTTGTATCTTTATTAAATGTGAGTCTAGAAACAAGGGTGGAGGCGATTCCTGGGTTGCTGCATGATCTGTTCGATCGCTTGTCTCAGCAGGAAGTTATACCCTTCAAACCAGATTATTGTGTTATCGACATCTTCAGTGAGGTAATTTCCTTCTTCTTTTGTCTTAGGGCAAGGTCAATATATGTTGCCCTAGTAGTAAGGGCAGGTCCTTTGACATTAGGCATGTACATTGACAGAAGTGGGTAGTCAGGTGGGGCCATGTTTTAACTAAAAAATGAGAGAGATATTGACATGGCGAGAGCTGGAATTGCTGGGATGGGCTAAGGGGAGGAGGAGGTTGCAGGGAAGGGAGATTTTAATATTTGTTTCGTTCTTTTTCGGGCAATACTACAGTTGATTTTATTACCTCCCTCCACAATGGTGAGCCAAGAAATAAGGCTCCTTGCTTTTCCACTTTTATCGCTCGTTGTGGACACCTTGAAATGTACCATATGTATGATAAAATGATTTTTTTTCAGGGAGACTATTCTCATCCTCACCAATCTCCTCCTTGGTATGGTAGACCTCTTTGTACCCTCTGCTTAACAGATTGTGATATGGTGTTTGGCCGATCCATATCAGTAGGAGAACGAGGTGATCATAGAGGTCCTCTGAAGCTCTCTCTCGCAACTGGGTAAAACATCCCTAGTGTCTTCTCTCTGTTACATTTGGCTCTTAAAGTTTCAAACCATAGACACAGCTTGATAGTTTCTGGTTAAGGAAACAGCCATTTAGCTTCTTCATATTTTGTTTGCAAGGTTTAGATAGCACGTCATGAGACTGCATATTTGTTGAACACTATTATCGTCTGTCTCAACGCAGGTCACTTCTACTCATGCAAGGGAAAAGTGTTGAATGTGCAAAGCGAGCTATTCCTGCTACACGCAAGCAGAGAGTTATACTGAATTTTGGAAAATCTGTAGCAAGAAAGCACATCCCAGCTGAAAGCACCCGCTTTACTCCTCCATTAACACCTCCTCCTATGCCCTGGGGTCAATCATCAAGGCCAGCTAACATCTCCCGCCATCCCCAAAGTCCTAAGCACTTTGGATATGCTCCAGCCAGTGGTGTACTTCCAGCACCAGCAGTTGGATCTCATCACGTCCCACCGCCTGATGGGATGCAGCCACTGTTTGTAGCCGCTTCTCCTGTTTCTGCTGCAGCCATACCTTTCACGCCAGCTGTTCCCTTGCCAAACACAACAGCAACATGGATACAAGAAGCTCCAAGGCCTGCACCGCCAAGATTCCCTGGTCCTGGTACAGGGGTCTTCCTTCCTCCGGGATCAGGCCATCCTCTGCCTCATCAGATGATGCCAGCTTCCCATGGCCATGGCGAACCCAACTCCCCACAAGGTTCATCTGCTTACCTGCATAATAATAAGATCACTGGCAAGGAGATGTCTAATGGCAATCATTCTCCTAAGAACTCGCCAACAAAGAGGTCTTACACAGCTGAGGAGAAACCAGAATGCAATGGGAGCTCAAATGGCGGTGGCATCTTTGTGGATGAGAAGTCAGCTGTAGGTATGGAGCAGCAGAATGGTAGTCTAAAGAATGTTGGGAGCAGCAAGGTCCAGCCACCTGGACATGCAACTAAATAGAAGGGGAGTTCTAGTACATAGACAACAGAAAACTGAAGAGACAAGAAGTTTAATTTTTTTGGGCCATGGATTTGCGGTAGTGCGCAGAGCTTAGCAGTGGTCTTCGTTGGCAACTCTCTTATCCTTGACAAGAAACCTCAGTGTCGAGACTGAAAACGTTGTCTTAAATTTTGTAGCTGCTCTGTTGCAAATCTGGATTTATCACATTGCCTTAAGTTATCATCTGCTATCATAACAGAAACGTGGGCAATGAAAACCATTTCTGATGTATGTTTGTTGCGCAAATCTGATCAACCTAGTACATCCGAAATGGAAAAATGTGGGCGGAACTTCTTGCATGATTATAGTCTTGCTCCCCTGATTCTGATACAGATGTTCGCTGTGATGGCAATTATAACCTTGCATGGTTTAGTCTGGAATGAGAAGTGGCTATGTTGCTGTTGATGAACCTTATCGAGTTATCGTTGTTCGCATTACTGAATGATTCTGCAAGTAGTATATTCAGGACGTGGGCAAAGCATATGGATTTATGGCGTGCAATGTGCATACCGCTCCATCTACGGGGTGAACAACAAATTGCACTGAACATGAATGGTGGATTGGAGCAGTGCTGCAAGTAGTAGTAGGGGTGATGAGGCTTAATAATCAGCGGAACTCCGGTTACTGTTAAGCTACAATGGCGGTGCTGGTGGACGTCAGGAATCAAGAACCCTAATCGTAGATCAGAATCACGTCACAGCGACACGGCTGCCGATCATACGGCAGAGTCCGCCCCGCGGCGCATCCGGTTGCGCCTACCGTGCCTGTGCAATGCCGCCCTCGCGTCCCCCGACGGGAGGAACGCCGCGGCCTCCGCGCCGACGCTGCACTCCGGCAGCGGCGCGGGGTACCGGAGGCGGTCGTAGCAGTAGCCGTACGTCATGTACCGCGCCCGGAACGCCTCCATGGCCGAACGCCGCGCGGGCGAGATCGCGTCGGCGGCGCGGCCGTAGGCATCGTCGTCGTCGCTGGCACTGCCAGGCGTCGCGCACGCCGAGGCGCTAGCGGGGCCGACCGCGCAGCCGCGGAGCGCGAGGTCGGCGAACTCGGCGACGTAGGGCGCGTACTTGTAGTCCACCTTGTAGCGGCCTCCCGAGGTGGCCCAGCTGGAGCCGTCCCAGATGGTGGCGTACAGCGACATGGGCTTGGACGGGAACTGTGCGCCCATGGCCTCCGTCCGCACCACCTCCCTGATCGGTGTGTCGTCGACGTAGAATCTGCGGGAGGCACGGGCAGAGGGTTGTTCAACTCCAACAAGGTCAACTTTTTGAAATTTAAATAAATGGAAATATTAGTGGCAGATGTGTAAAGTTTATAATAGTAACAGAATTACAGAAGATAATCTGAGAATTCTGAAGTTAAGTTCCTACGTAGGCACAAGTTGTGCCATGATTTAAGGCTTATTAGCCGTCTATGTACTGACAGGTTGAATTTTAAGCACCGGAGATTGGCAGGCATTGTCAAAGCTTGACTTTGGGATTGCACGGCCACGAGTGGCAGTAGGATGAGTCATGAGTAAAAGGATATGCATGAACCTGAAAACAGGAGAGGGTTCATGGCAAAATACATGGTGAAACTGAAAAGCAGGTGGGGGATTGATTGTAGAGGCTTTTTTTTTGCTTCTCCATGCTACCAAGAAATCAAAAGGTTGCTTGTGAGTTCTTCAGGGCACAGGCATAAAGCAGGTGTCCAATGCAATTATGGCGGGGAAGGCGGCATGCGACTATGCGAGTATTGGTGGGAGGATCAGAGATAAGAAGCTCATGCACATGTTGTGATGGATGGATGTTCAGGGTGGTGGGCATTGCAGCAGTAAAAGGACCACTTTTGATGTCCACTTTTTTTTTCACGTGAAGATATATATATGCAAGCAGGATGCATCTGCGATTTACAGCATGTAAATCACTCAAAGGCGAAACAATTGCCACATTTTAGAGTCTAGTTTAACTAATGCATAATTTGAATCGAAACAGAAGATTTGAAACGCTAGTCTAAATGCAAAAAATGTTAGTGCAGAGACGACTGAGCTACTGTAAGAAATCACTGGCTATTGCCTATGCAGAAGCTTGTGCTCTATACACAGTGTAGTTCAGATTTAAACGAGGTATACTTTGCCACACTTTGCGCCGCACCAATATTTAGATACCCTTTGTGGTAATCCTACCTCTAGTCAATTTTTGGGCCTCAGGACTTGCATGATTAAAGTGACAACAGGCGAAGGAATCTACAAGCTGTAAAGATGAAGAGGCCAATATCTCTCAATCATGATTCATGAGAGCCAAAAATTAAAAGAAAAGAGGGGGAAAAAAAAGAGGGGTGAGATGGGAAAGAATCAAACAAAAAGTACCTCAACCTAATAATGAAGACTGTAAGTTGCTCCAGTAAACCGTAGTAGAGAGAGATACTAGAACGCAATCAGACAAGCCATATGCAGCGCTGTTCAGTATCGTGCTAAAACAAGCACCGGAAGAAGAGAACAAGTGAAAGTACTGACACCATGTCATCAAGGGGGCACAAAAACCTCTGTACATGAATGTCATCGGCTAAGAGCCTGGATGAAAATTTTTTGGGTGTCACATCAAATGTGTCGGAAGGATATCGAGGGGTTTTTTAGAAACTAATAAAAAAATAAATTATATAGCTCGGCAGGAAACTGCAAGACAAATTTATTAAGCATAATTAATCTGTTATTAGCATATGTGGGTTACTGTAGCACTTAACGCTAATCATGGAGTAACTAGGTTTAAAAGATTCGTCTCACGATTCTCAACTAAACTGTGTAATTAGTTTATTTTTTATTTACATTTAATGTTCCATGCATGTGTCCAAAGATTCGATGGGATGGATGAAAAATTTTGGAGTGAGGAACTAAACAGGGCCTAATCATCATAGTCGAGCTTTTCTTTTGGTTATTAAGTATATATAATACTTGTTATTTCAGTGCCCAATTTTTTTTCCTATGCACACTTCAAATTTACTAATGTTCATGCGCGTCTCGAAATTAATCTTTCTAGTAACTACTGTATTTATTTACTTATCTAGCAAGGACAGCCAGATCACCTCAAAACTGTGTTCCAGATTTGCAACCATATATATACATCCTGATACGTGCTAGTACGTACACTGTAGAAAACAGTATATGACATAAGCGAGGGTGAGGAGACGAGGGCAGTTGTTGTTAATCTTACATGATCCTGTGGCGGCTCCAGTGGATGGCGTAGCGGTGGAAGTCCTCCGTGGGGTCGAACGGGAGGCCGTAGCGCTCCTCCCGTCCGACCGCCGTGCTGCCGTTGCCGTACACGTTGGTCTGCACCCGCCACTCCCTGCCCCGCACGTTCCCGAGGAACTCGAAGTCCAGCTCGTCGTGCGTCCGCTCGTACACGTCCCCGTTCGACATCTGCATTTGCCATCATCGTCACCCAGCCGGGTTCGTCAAATAGTACAAAAACATCGCATCGGTTCGGGTGCAGATCGGTGGGGGGTTTGGGTTGCTCACGTACGTAGAAGGCGACGACGACGCCGGCGGTGTGGTCGGCGGGCAGCTTGATGCGGGCGCTGAAGCTGCCGTGGAGGTACGCTGCCTGCGACGCGAACCCAGCGCCTGCGGAGCAGAGCAAGCAACGATGAGGTTCGCGAACAGACCAGGAACAAAACACGGAACACGGCTTGCAATGCATGCATTGCCATCGATCGGGCGAGAACAGAACAGCGAGCAAAGCCGAGAGTGACCCCCACCTGTGCGCTCGTCGAGGGAGATGTGCACCCTCTTGCCGCCGCCGTGGAGCGCGAGGTTGGAGTCGCCGAACAGCTGCGTGTATCCTTCTCCGAAGGAGAGGGACGGCTTCTCCGACGGGGAAACAAGCTTGGCCGTCGCGGCCGCAGCTGACAGACACGCCGGCGCCGCCACCGCCGCCGTCAGGAAGGCCAGGAATAGGAAGGAACAAGCCATTGGGCTTGCACTGCACTGCTCTCCGCTGCTTGCTCTGCTTGAGCCGCGCGCTCCCTGTTCTTCGCTCTGTCTGTCCCTCCCTTCCCTAGCTAGCTTATGTGCTGGAAAGGAGGGCAGCTTTTCATGCGCAGGGTGTGAATTGGAGCTTGGCGAGGAGGAGGACTGTGAGGACATGTATGAGCAGCTATACCTCTTTATTGGGAGCTGCGCAACTTGCACTGGCAGCAGTGAAGCGTTCTAGTACTGTGCTACGTACGGGTGGGCAGTGTGCCGTGGCCGCAGAGGTCTCTTCCCTAGTCCCACAGCCCTATATTGTGGTCTGGTACGCTGCGCATCAAAGAAAATGCTGGATGTTTTTCTCGTACAGTACAGTACAATACAACGACATCCGAGTACAGTACTGTACCCAGCTGCACTACCCTTTCTTTCCGGCCACGGCTCTCGCTCACGCCTTCTTGCTGCGCCTGCGCGAGGATTGTTATGTTAACGTCGCCTGCCGGTCACCCGAATCCGGGCGCCAGTTCGTTCCATCCCTCCCGTTGCGTCTCAAACAATGATAGCACACACACGCGTTTGGCATTTGGCATTTGGCAGCGAGCGACATCTTCTTCTTATTCAATGCAATGCAATGCAATGCAGTGCAGTGTCTCGCGCTCGCCTAACAACTGTGCAAATCTGGCCCCGGTCCATGCATGTCTCCATGACCACCAGCGAGCGAGCCCTGGGGTTCAAATCAAAACCAAAACGAGGGTGGGTGCTGCCAGCGCCAGCTGATGGGATCGGACAAGATACATTCGGATCTGACGAGGCGGCAGCAGAACTGATAAGGTAGGTGGGTGCGTGTGCAACCAACTCCGCGAACTCGAGGGGATTTCAGTTGGCTGCCATTGATTGTGCGACGCTGTGGCGCGCGAGAGCGCCGGCAATTTAGGAGGATCGACGCACGCAAACTGGGAGCTCAGGACGGGAGGGACCACGACCATGCCGGTTGCCGCGCCATGGGGACTATGGGGAGGGACGGTTGGGCGAGGAAGGCGCCGATGAGGAGCCTCCTCCGTTCTGAATTCAGATGGCCGCCGTGCAACCGCATGGCGCGGCTCCGCTCAGCTGGAAACCCAGGAAACGGGACATGTAACGTCCGCGCTTCAATGCGGGGATTGATTGCCGAGCCGGCCGTTGAGGCGACGAAACGAACGGGCCTGTCGGGCGACACACTCTCTTTCCTGATTTCCTCCCGCCTCCAATGGCTGCCTGCCTAGCCTTTTCACCATGGTCCATGGATCATGGATGGATGGTCACGGTGAGGCCTTGTTTAGTTCGCAAAATTTTTCAAAATTCCCCGTCACATCGAATCTTGCGGCACATGCATGGAGCATTAAATATATATGAAAACAAAAACTATTTGCACAGTTTATCTGTAAACCGCGAGATGAATCTTTTGAGCCTAGTTACTCTATAATTGGACAATGTTTGTCAAATAAAAACGAAAGTGCTACAGTGCCCTTTTTCGCAAGTTTTTGCGAACTGAACAAGGCTTGACAGAGTGACAGTAGCAGTAATAGCGACATGTGATTAGCTAGGCAGGCGTTGGTAATGGCCCCGGCCGGTCAGCGGCGTGAATGCGGTGTCTGGGCCTGGGTCGGGACAGCGACGAACCACACGCCGCAACGCAAACTAGCTAAGGGAAGACATTTAATTACATATTATTTATGGTAGTTTGCTGATGTGGCAGCATATTTATTAAAGAAAGAGGTAGGAAAAATAAGACTCCAAGTCTTATTTAGACTCCAAATCCACATTGTTCGAGGTAATAAATAACTTTAGACTCTATGATAGAGTCTAAAGTTATTTATTACCTCGAACAATGTGGACTTAGAGTCTAAATAAGACTTGGAGTCTTGTTTTTTCTACCTTTTTCTTCAATAAATATGTTGCTACGTCAACAAAATACCATAAATAATATGTAATTAATTGTCTTGGACTCTGTGATAGAGTCTTGCATTGTGAGTGCACTAACGGCCACGCCGTGGCGGACAAGGAGGGGACAGGGCGGACAGCCGGAGCCGGCCGGCCGGGGCCCTCCCAGCGGCGCCAAGCAACCGTTCGTTCTCCTCCCGCCCGCGCGCGCTTTTGGACCATCTGCACGAGCGCTGATCCCGGGGCAGCAGGCTGTCGCGGCCGCGGTGAACTGGCTGGTGTGGTGGCTGCCCGGCTGGACGCTAGCTTTCGCCGCGCGCCTCCAGCCACAAGCGGCTCTGGGGCGCCGTGCCGTGCCGTTCGATGATGGCCCGCTAGCTCTCCCTCCTTTTTTTTTTTTTGCCGCTCTCTCTCGCTCACCTCGTCGCTCCTGCGCTGAATGCGGGCCTTTTGGTGGCGCGCTGAGCTGGAGGCATTGTCCGCGCGTGGAGCTTTGCTCATGGCCGTTTCTCCCTTTCGAGTAGTGGTGCCTCCTCCGGTCACGGTCAGGTCTTGTTCGCTAGCGGCTGCCGCTATCCAAGGCACTGTTTCCTCTCTCTCTCTCTCTCTCTCTCTCTCTCTCATCAGCTTGGCTCCACAGTGACCACTGCTCAGCATTCAGCAAGTGCCTTTTATAGCTCCACGGCGACCAAAATGATTCTCGGTGTGATTTATCAGCTAGGAACTTGGTTCGTATCTTGCCAGTTCTAGTTCTAGCAGGCCCAACTCCGGTCATGGATTTCTATGCGGGAATGTTAAGATAGCTTGATACATCTAGAGAAATGAGATTTAATTATAAAAAATATGCATTTGGTTAAACTTTTGATTGTTTTAAGTGATATTTTTCATATTTTTACAAAAAGAGTGATCTTATTAACAAAATTAAATATTATTTTATATATTGACATAAACAACTTTATAAATCAATTTTATTTTTTTTGTGTACATAAGAAAATTATTATAAATTAACTTGGTAGGGGCCGCACGAACGCGTACCCCCTCTACCACAAATTATGACGTCCACTCTCCCATTTAGGAAGATGGTAAGCTAGTGCTCCTCCCATGTACAATGGAGGCCACCAGCCTAGGCCATGACTCTTCATGATCAGCCATAGACCCCATCCAGGTAAGTAAGTTTCAAGGTTGCCCTTCCATCTATCTTTATTGTTTCTCTGCTAAGTTCCTCGTGATCGATTAGCCGATGTGGCACTATTTCTGTGCTAATCAGGGGTTAGGAGTCCAATACAGGCCTAAGGCCTGCTCCGGCCCACTAAGGGCTCGTTCGGTTAGCTGCTTCCAGGCCAGGATTTATTCTAGATTTGCCTTTTTTATACGAATTAAGCCTACTGTTCCAGCTGGATTTTTTCCAAGGTTTCGTTCCCTGCTAACCGAACGAGCCCTAAGCCAGCCAACGCGCGGCCCTTCCAATCCAACATTCCAAGGAGCCTTTGGCGAAAATGCACCCAAGTGAATCAGGTCGTTTGTGGCTGGCCGAGTGGGCAACAAGAAGCTAGCCAGACAAGAAGACCAGGCAAGATGAGGAACGACGGGGGGCTGCTACTGCTAGCACAATTTCCGTTCGATACTCTTCCCGCCTATTTTTCCCGCCCAAAAATCCCGCCACTAGCACCCAGTGTAGAACACGCGCGCACGAACTGAGTTATCCACATCTTGTAGGGCCTACTCACCCATCCATGCAAATAACTTTTTAGCAAATTAAAAACAGTCATAACTCATAAATGAAATATTCAAATTAAATCCAATTACACCACCGAGTTTCTTATAATAAATCCTTCAAAACTAGATTCCACATAAATATATTTAAATAAATTTTTATTAACGAATACTTTTCTTCTATTAAGCTGTATAGGTTTACAGAACAATGTTCCGTCTTCATAAAACTAATGTTCCCAGTTTAAAAGAACGACATTCTAGTTTTAGGTTCATAATATTGATATTATAATAGAAAACTAAATAAATAAATGAATACATAATGTTAATATGAATAATAAAATCTAGAGTAAAGCATAAGGAACAAATAAAACAAGTAATAGAGAATTTTTTTAAAAAAATATTATATGGATACTTTTCAAATACCCTAAAATATAATATAAAACATCACAAGTATACACAGTTAACATCACTAAATACACCATAGAACATCACTAAATTCGTTATAGAACATCACAGGTATACTACGCGAACATCACATATATACTACGTAAACATCACAAAATGTATTATAGAATATCACATGTGAATATCATGAAAAAGCATCATAAACATCATATGTATATTATGTGAATACCACAGAATGCATCATAGAACATCGGTGTATACTTACATGAACATCACATTTGGACTACGCAAACACAATCGAAAAAAATTATAGAACATCACATATATACTACGTGAATATAAAAAATATCACAGAACATTAGGTGTATAATAAATAAACATCATAGAAACACACAGAACATCATATATATCACATGTGTAATATGTGATATTACATTGCATGAATAATTTGTAAACATCCTAAAAATAAAATATAGAACATCACATGTGTAATATGTGAACATTACTAAATACACAATAGAACATCACTAAATAAATTATAGAACATCGCATATATATTACGTGAACATCACTAAATATATATCATCGAACACCACATGTATATGACGCGAACATCATTGAATACGTAGTAGAACATTACATGTATAAAAAAAGAATAATATAAAACAAAAAAGGAAAATAAAAATAAAGCACAAAAAAAAGAACCAAATAGAATATAAAATGAAAAAAAGAAAGAAAAAAAGAAGAGAAATTAAAGAAAAGAAACAAAGAAAGATTAAGAAATAAAACATGAATAAAAGAAAACATAATTTAAAAAATAAAAGGAAAAACAAAATCAAAAGAAAAAATAAAAAATAGAACATCAACACGTGAACATCAAAGAAAATAATAACAATAAGAAAAAAAATAAAGATACAAAACAAAGAATAATATAAAACAAAAAAAGAAAATAAAAATAAAGCACAAAAAAAGATAAAAATAGAACCAAACGGAATATAAAATGAAAAAAAGAAAGAAAAAAATTAAAAGAAGTTAAAGAAAAGAAAATGTAGCAAGAAAAAGAAAAAGAAAAAAGAAACAAAAAAGAGAAGAAAACTAACAGCAACGATCGGAAGGGAAAAATAAAAGAAACATAAAAAGAAGAAGAAAAGAAAAGGAGAGAAAAAACAAAAAAGGAAAAAAAAATAAAAAGATAACGGACATATCTGGCAACCCGTCACACGCGCGCGGGAATGATCGGGCGGAAATCATCGGACGGCGTCTCCGGTCCGAACTTTCGGACCGGAAGATTGCCGGGAACGACCGCCGACGGGCGTTGGCACAGCATGGGCCAGCCCATATAGGATAGGAACATCATTGCACCAAGACGGGCCTTCTGGCCTAAACGACTATTGCGGCCTGTTTAGTGCTAGCTTTCTTATTTCTTTCTAGTGGCCGGCAAAGACAAACGGTGTTTGATTCCCTTTAGACACATGGACATCCATCCATCATTCTAGAATAGTATTTAGTCAAACTATTTTATAAGTTACACTAAATTTATATAAAAAAGGAGGTAGATAACACGTGACCCGTCGTGCAATATGAGAAAGCACGACCCAACCCCATGTGCACGACCAACGCCTAATCCTGTCGTCCTCGTCTTCGCCCCCACCCGCCTCCTGTTTCCACCACCTGGTCGGCAGTTTCCCACCGCTCCTGTCATCAACCTCGGTCAACTATCGTCTCCCATAGCTTCAACGGGTGTGTTCACCCTGATGCTCCATCCCATCAACGTCTCGTGCTGCCTCCACCATATGTTATGGCCATCGCCCCCCAAAACCCCTTGTAGAGCCATCGCTAAGGAGATCCTCTAACCTCATAACTCTAACGCCCGAGCTTGTGGGCCACAGGGGCGCACCATTCGTGCTCCACTGACGGGTTGCCTATTTAAGTCTGCGATATAAGAAAGATATTAGTTCTTATTGTAATTGGTAAATGTGTTCAAACTTTAAAGTATATTATTCGATTTGGATGAACCTACGTATCTAAGATCTTTATGTGAAAGCCGTCTCGTCTATTCTAATACGTGTTATAATCAGACTCGATACCGAATCTGAATATTGATAGTTGAATTTTTTACTACGTGTATAATACAAAATAGATATCAGTATACGATGCGTCCGATACTGCTCATATCTGACTCCGAATCTCACAAAGAAATAATCAGATCTGTGGAGCAGCCCAGCGGACAAATGACAGTGATCTGGTAGCTTGGGTCAACAGGAGTCGTCCTATTCTTTGAACAGCTTCGGCTCAGCCTAAACTCTCTTGTAAATCATCCAGGCGAAACTCGACTGTGATTTTGTCACTACTAGTTTTATCGTAGACCAAACCAACAGGTTACCCAGCCAAGTTCGGTGCCGTTGAGTGGTGGGCCGGCCCGCCGCTTCGTAATGGCCTAATGGGTGAGTTGCATGGGCTGGGCGCTTGGGCTTGGTCTTGGGCATAGGCTGGCATCTTAGCCCAAACATATTCCCCTTTTTTTTTCCCGGCATGAGCCATGAGGTAAGGTCCCATTTCCTTTAACCATGAACGGGGATACAAAGTTTCATAGCAAGTTCAAGATAGAAACAACAAACAGAACGCTAGAAGCTATTACCCCGTGGAAAGCCGACGACCTGCTTCAGGTTCCAGACTTAACATGGCGGGAACAAAGACTCTATTTCGTTTTACAACATCACATAACGAAAACACCAAAGAGAGTAAAAAATACAGAAAAAAAACCCCGCAGAAATGTGCTGATACTAAGGAAGAAATATTCTAGATCCATTCCATTCTTGACTCACGCTCCATTCGCACCATCATCCTGCTTCTTGGGGTATGTGTCGCAGCAGCAAGTGTTTTGGGGAAGGAGATCCTGCAAGTATGTCACAACTTGAAGCTGAAGCATGATGTCGACTCCTTCTCCACAATGTTTTGCTCTTTTTCCACGGTATAGACCTCTCCAATAATACATGAGTGCACATGTATGACAAATTATTTCAATAGACCACGAAGGAGTGAGTGTCATGGTGCCAAAGTTGTTCGCCAAAACTTGTGGATCCCATGTCTTAACAACCGTAAAAATCAGTGCCCACGGTCCCACGGACCAGTTGATCCAGTTGCGTTTGATTTTTATAAGTGTGCGATTATACTTTGGTCCGATGAGTATTGCATATAAGAGAGCCCTCTGGTTAGTTTGGGCTATATATATGTTCTCTTGCTGCTTTTTGTAATACGAACGTTTTATGCTGGAAGCCTGGAACGACGGGTAGACCGCGTTGGCGTAGCTTAGCGGCATTTGGAAAGCGAGCCAAATGTCGCTTTGCAAAAGATACGATCAAGGCGGCGGCGGCTCAAGGCGCACCAAAGCAGAATGACCGAGCTTTGCATTAGAGTAGTCGAGTGGAGTTTGATCTTTACGGTAATATTCCTACTCCTCTATCTCTATGGAGTGGATTGGAGGCATCGGCAGCGGACACCTCTCAAGGAGCTAGTCGGCATCGAGGAAGAAAATAATCTTCGTTTCAAGTTGAGGCACCCCTCCGATTTGATGCAGCGGTAGCACTAGACACCCGGGACAAACCAGTGAGGTCTTGTTTGGATGTTGTCGTATTCACCTCAATCTACATGTGTTGGAGTGAATTGGGGTGAAATTTAGTTCAATATCCACTCCAAACCACCTCAATACATATGGATTGATACGAATATCATTACATCCAAACAAGACCTGAGCTGGTGGTGATTCGGTGGGTCCTCTCCCGTAGCACATGGATGGATATTCGATGAGACGCTCCAACAACTCCCAGTCAGCACTACTACTGTCTGAGAGCATCAGATGCCATGACGCGAAACAATACCCGCTCGCTCGAGCTCGATACACCGGTAGTAGTACGATGAAGCGCGGCAGTGCGTCAACGGATGGCACACGCGCGGCGACAACGGGCTTTGCTCGCGACACAACTGGCGCTCGGCGGTTGGGCGGCTCTTGGCTGGTGGCGTTGACATTGCGACGCCGGCAGGATCATGCCCCCACCCACCCACCCGGGCCTTGAACGCAGGTTGGAATTTTTCTTTCTCGCCAAGCACAGCTGGGGCCTGGGGGTGTGTCCTCCGGTGGGCCGTTGTCGGACGTGTTCCACAAGTGGTTGGGTCTGCCATACTACTACTACTACTACTACTACTACCTGGGATTGCAAAGCTGACGACGGCCTTATCGTACCTAACCTTACCGGCATTCTAGTCCGTAGTGCATGGCGTCAGTGCTGCACTTGCACTCACCACGGACAAAAAAATCACGCCTACACCTATCTCAATTCTCACGGCCGGGCAAAAGATATGTTAAGAAATTCGAGCTTTTTCTTTCTTCTGCCGATCCATTGCTTCTGCGTCGGCACTCCACTCCGACAGGCACGCCTCACCGTTCCTCTTTCTGCCCACTCGTGCCGCCTGGGAAGCTTATTTGCTTAGCTAACAAATCACGATTCAAAAAACTATTTACTGGTTTATTATGTGTTAAATAATTAATAAATTTGTCAAGTAATTTTTAGCAAACACGCTGTTTATCTCGCGCCTGCCAGAGGCGAGCGCCAAGCGGTGGATCTTGTCCGAGATCACATGTGACTTGGCCTTTCTCGCTCTTTTTCTCCCCTGCACCGGTCTACACTCTACACGCACGGGTGGATAGGTTCGGGCTTTGCGGTCACTACTGGGCCTTGTTTATTTCCTTAAAAACAAAAAAAATTTAAATTTTTTATTACATTAAATTTTTAGATATATACATAGAACATTAAATATATAGATAAAAATAAGAAAAAATAATTATACATTATATCTCAAATTTACGACACAAAATTTCTAAACTTAGTTAATTTATAATTAAATAGTATTTATCAAATACAAATGAAAATACTAAATTGTCATGAATTTTTTTCGGTCAGCAACGCCCACCAGATGCTATTGCTACTTGCTAGGGCGAAGCACCGTGTCGGTCAAACGCTACAGGGCTGTGCGCGTAGTCGACTCGCAGTTCCAACGGGGAGCGTCCGGTTCCACAACGCGACGACCAGTCGGCAAAGCAGCCGTGAGAGCCGCCGCCGCGCCGCTTTGAACCGCGGACGCGCTAGTCGCCCACATCCACAGCTGCGCGGGGCCCACACCTTGAACCCAAAACAAATCACAAGAAAAGCAAAGGGAGAAAATAAATAAATAAATAAATCCAATCAAATCAAATCCCATTTCATTTCTTGGTCACGTCAGTCCTCGCGTTGCCACTCCATTTCCGCGTGGCGTGGGGGTGCTGCGGCGTGCAGAAGTCAACCGAGCGCAGCGCCCGCCGCCCCGCTCCCTCCCGTGAGTCCCCCCTGCCCCCTTCCCCTCGCCTTCCCCGCCGGCCAACAAAGAGCGACCGAAATCCGGCCGCGCTCGCCCCGGATCCAGCGACGATGTTCGGCGACTCAGACGGATCCAAGGACGCCAGCGCCGCCGCGCCCGGGTCCAACCCGACGGAGCCGCCCTTCCCCAACCGGGAGCTCACGCTCAGCAGCTACCTCTGCGACAAGGCGCCGCCCGCCGCCGCGGCGGCGGGGCCGTCCTCGCCGCCCAACCCCGAGGCGGCGGCCGCCCCGGCAGACGATGCCGCGGCCAACGCCAAGCTGTGCGTCGAGCGGGATTTCCTCCACCTCTCCGCGCCCAAGCGCGGGGATCCGCCCGGCGACGACTCGTCCGTCGTCGGGGGTAAGAAGCCCCGCCTAGACTCGCTCCAGCTCTCGCTCTCCCTCTCCAACGACGCGCCCGCGCCGCCGCCGACCTCCCAGCAGCCGTCCTCCTCCCTGCCTCCGTCGCAGCTCGCGTCGCTCCTCCCGGTCGACGGCGATCTGCGCGGCGGGAGCACCGCGACCGCAGCCGCCGCGGTGCCTGCAGCTGCGCCTGTCGCGCCGCCCCCCAGGCGGACCTACAGCGCCAACACGGGGCGCACCCGGAGCATCAACTCCGACGACATGTCCTATTCCTACTCGGTGTTCTCGCACAACCCGAGCTGCTCCCTCACGCACAACTCCACCGACATCTACGCCGCCGGGGAAGGCACCAACGGCTCCGTCCACAGCCGGTTCAACTTCCGCCCCATGGGGGACGGCAGCGTCGCCTTCGCCCCGTCGCAGCTCAAGGACGGCACCTCGTCCTTCTTCCCCACCGAGCTCCCCGCCAGGATGGTACCGTCGGCAGCGGCGCTCAGCGCTGGCGGCAGCTTTGACGGCAGCCGCGGAGGTATGCACTCGTCACGCCCTGAGAGGATCTTGCGGGACATCGTGTCGGACCCTGTGCCTGCCATGGCTCAGGTCCTGCAGGATTTTCCTAGTGAAACCCTGGAGGTGCTGCGGGAGACTGTGCGGAGCATGATTGATGCCCCGGAGAAGAGGGACGAGCTGTCAAGCCTGCAGCGGAAGCTGGAGCGTCGTTCGGACCTGACTGCCGAGGTATTGGGGCGTGCTAACAAGACGCAGCTGGAGATCCTGGTGGCTATCAAGACTGGTATGACCACTTTTGTTACTGGTAAGGGACGAGTTTCGAGCAGCGAGCTTGTGGAGATGTTCCTACTGAAACGGTGCCGCAACATGAACTGCAAGAGTGTCGTCCCTGTGGACGACTGTGAGTGTAAGATTTGCTCCACCAAGAAGGGGTTCTGCAGCGCGTGTATGTGCCCGGTGTGCCACAAGTTTGATTGTGCTGCAAATACATGCAGCTGGGTTGGATGTGATGTCTGCTCCCATTGGTGCCATGCTGCATGCGCCCTGGAGAAGAACTTGATAAGGCCAGGGCCGACACTGAAGGGGGTGATGGGCACAACCGAGATGCAGTTCCAGTGCCTCGGCTGCAACCATGCTTCTGAGATGTTTGGGTTTGTTAAGGAGGTGTTCAATTGCTGTGCGGAGGACTGGAGTCCTGAGACGCACATGAAAGAGCTAGACTTTGTTAGGAAGATATTTGCTGCTAGCGAGGATTTCGAGGGGAAGGGGCTCCATGCTAAGGCAGAAGAGGTCCTCAGCATGCTTGTAAAGAAAATCATTTCCCCTTCTGATGCGACGAAGACCATGCTACAATTCTTTAAATGTGAGATCTCTTTTCCTCCTTTACATTCTAGCATGTCTTATTACAAGCTTGAGTTGTCTAAATGCAGTTCTGCTTGCTTTACTATTTCTACTAGCAAAATAATTTACGAACTTTACATTTGTTAACTTGTTAGGCATAGATTCTTGATCAACTATATCATTTACCACCAGCAATTTCATGAGCATTTTTTATGGGACTGCAGTCACATTTCTTTATATTACAAGTGTGCTCTGTCAGTCGCATTCATTAATTTAGATGTCATTTGTTTGTCCAGTTACTTATCCTTCTGTGTGACACTATTGCTGATACAATTCTTATCTTAAGTTGTGATGTTTAACGCTATTGTACTGCAACAGTTGCCAAAAGTATTGAGTTGCATGCACCGACCAGTTCAACCCAAAAGCTTAAGCTGATGGGGAGAGGTGGGCAATTCACTTATATTCCAACACTCCCCCTCACGTGGAGGCTCCCTCAGGCCTCACACGTGGAATAGGAGCGAGCAACAATTATTTTATTTAATTGCGCTAACCAGGATTCGAACTCGAGACCTCTGGCTTTGATACCATATTTAGTTGCATGCACCGATCAGTTCAACCCAAAAGCTTAAGCTGATGGGGAGAGGTGGGCAATTCACTTATATTCCAACAAAAAGTAATGAATTTTTTCATTTAGGACACCTGTATCATAATACGAGAACTTGGGGGTTGAATGACTAAAGCTCATGCAAATAAGCTGATAAAGCATTTGTACTCCTGATCCTTTAATTTTCGTTAGTCCAAATACCTTCTCAATTGAAAAATATAAGCAGGATTTGTTAGGGCATGAAGCCCTCGGATTTACTTTATGTTGTCATCTTTTATGCTAATTGCTATATTAGGATCCTCCCAGGCACACCAGGTTATTTTTCTTGAGTGGTTGACCACTAGACTTCTAGTTATATCAAACATTGTTATTTGGGAAGCAAAATATACATATTGTTGAAAGTAAAAGCGTTGCTCACTAGCTGTTGTTCTAACTAGACCCTTTTTTGTGATGCATTAGAAACCTGATGCCATTCTATATTAACAATGCAATATACTTGTGCAGTTGGTTTCATATAATTTATCAAGTGCAGTATCTTGAGCTAACTCGTTCGTTTTAACAGATGGTGTAACAGACTACTCTGTTACTGGTAGCAAGTCAAAAGGAATACTGGCGGCTCAGACGAGTAAATCTACAGATATGCTTCATCTTCAGACCCCAACCATCACTCCACCAAAATCCTCATTCAACTTCAAGCCCAGCACCTCCATTCTTGATTCACAGATGGATGTACTCAAGGCCAGCCCAAAACCACTCTCTATAGAACCCCATTTCAGCTCCAGCTCAAAGGACGAAGACTCCTCCAGCCTTGAGACCATTGTGAAGTGCAAGGAAGCTGAGGCAAAACTGTTCCAGAAACTGGCCGATGATGCCAGGAAGGAGGTAGACAGCTACCGGCAGATCGTGCGCGCCAAGACCCAGAAGCTAGAGGAGGAGTACGCCACGAAGGTGGCGAAGCTGTGCTTCCAGGAGACGGAGGAGAAGAGGAGGAAGAAAGTCGAAGAGCTGAAGCTGCTAGAGAACTCGCACTACGACTACCACAAGATGAAGCTGCGGATGCAGACCGAAATCCAGGGCCTGCTTGAGCGGATGGAAGCCACAAAGAAGATGTGGGTATAGGCTCCAGTTAACAATTGTGTATGTTGCTGCTGCTGAAATTATCTTCGGGTATAGAGTCCAGCTAACAACTGTCTGCTGCTATTGCTGAATACCTGAAATTTGGTGTTGTTCATTAGGAGAGATTGTCCATTGTTGTATTTTTTTTTCACCATCTTGTGTTATAATCTATACCTGCTGTTGTAACTTTGTAAGTGGATGCCTAGCCTTGCGCTTGCTGATATAACTTGCCAGCATTCATTCAGTTAGTGGTTTGCCGGTTTGTGCTGATATATTATTGCAGATAATTTTTTTTTAGTTATATGCAGATTGGAGTTGTTAGTTGTTGGGTCACGGCTTCGACGTGTTGCCCCGGTGCTGTAGTTGTTGGCATCCCCATGAGAATGTCCCCGCGCCCTGCTCGTCGTCATCGGTCTTGACGAATGGAATAGATTGGCATGATGTATTGTATCGCCGCGCCCGATCAGTCGTCCCTACTGTACACTCCCTGTGTGTGTGATAGACTGTTCCATTTCAGGATAAGACTAAAGGCAGAGAATGGTCCCGTGATAGACAGATTACTCCAGTGCAGTCTGCACAATAGGCAGCCACTGTGGGGGCGCATACAAAAACCGGACAAAGAGCAAGTTTAATAATACAGCCTACTTGCTGGCTGTAAGGTTTCTTGCAGCCTTCTCCCAGCCCACCCATACAATAGTTAGCTATTCACTATTAATACATGGCCCACTTGTCTCTCTCACAAAATTTCTTGGTTTCTGTGCCCAGGCTGGCTGTAAGCTTACAGCCCGCTTCTCCTCTCTCTCCTCTCTTCTTTCCTCCACCTCAGCATCTAGCCAGCTTACAGCCCACTATAATACTTGCTCAAAGAAACCTTCCCACTAGTGGGTGGATTCGGAAATCCCTCGAAGATTTGCCTCTTCAGTCTTCATCAGTCGGTTCCCTTCCCACTTGATCATCATATATTGTTTTTGTTCACGGGGCCACGGTGGGCCACAGCCACTCCTGCAAGCTGTCGAAAGTCGAAACCCTCGAACCTTGAGCACATCGCCGGGGTGACCACCGGAACAGTCAACAGCCAGCACAAGTTGCAACTCCAGCTCGCAAGTCGCAGGGCCAACTTCTGTTTGCTGCCCGTTGAGGAATCATATGGCCAAGCAGAAAAACGAAAAGGGTCTTTACTATTTCGCCGCCAAGTTCTCTGTTGGCCGCTGACAAGCACTCGTAACCCGAACGCCCGGTAGCGATGGCGGCTGTCGCGCCGACGGCGGCCGGCGGCGTGGCCATTTCTTGCAGCCATGGCTCATTTGTGTTTCACAGTTTGAACGCGTACGAACATGCAATACAGAATTAACATAGCAAGATCATTGAACAAAGAGATATCTCGAGCTCTTGCACATCCAACTGCTGTACAAAAATTCTTGCACGCACGAAACAATAGGAAGCAAGAAGAATCTGGCCAAGCAAGAGACCCGCCACGGTCTGATCAGCGTCGTCCGTCAGACATGGGCCGATCAGTTCAAAGAGAGAGAAAGAAGGGCGACGAATAAGAAAGAAACAGCCTGACGGATTAATAACCAGTCTAGTCGACGGATCAGTTCACACACTTCATAGCCTGAGCGTCAGATCGGGCTCCTCCCGGGCATGCATGGCGACGCCGCCGGCCGAGTTCAGGGCTGCGCTCCCCGCCGGCGCAGCAGCAGCAGCAGCGGGGATGGCTGGTCTGAAGCTACCGGGCCAGCCGAAGCTCATCTCCTCGTCGGCCACGAGGAACGGCATGGGGCTCAGCAGCCCCCGCGCGGGCCTCCTCAGCTCGGCGCCAGCGCCGGCGCCGGCGTCCTCGCGCCGCTGCTGATCCGGGTGCGCTGCCGTCGACGCGTGCGCCTGGATGCCGATCGGGTACAGGCCGGAGCCGTACAGCGGCAGGGACGCCACGTCGGCGTAGTAGCCGTAGGGCCCCGCCGCGTCCAGCCGCAGCGCGCGTCGGGCCAGCGTGCGCTCCCGCCGGTGCGCGTTCTGGTGCCCGCCCAGCGCCTGCGAGCTGAAGAACTTGCGCTGGCAGTAGTTGCACGTGAACACGCGCGACGGCTCGCGGGCGGCCACCGCCGCGTCGGCCAGCGCGCCGCCGCTGTTACTGTTGCTGTTGTCGGTAGTGCTCGACTCGGCGGCGGCGGCGGCGGCGACGGGGACGGTGAGTGAGAGGTCGAGGCTGATCAGGCCGGAGGAGTTGGACGCCTCCTGGCTGCTGATCTCGGACAGCTCGTCGCACGGTTCTTGGCACATCTCCTTGCTCTTCATCTCTGACTGATGGCGACAATCTTTTCACCCGTCACTTGGTTTCTCTGTCTCACCTGCATGCAGACAACATAAGCACTTCTGTGTGAATGCCTCTAATAGGAATAAGATGCCCTGATCTAAATATCTAATCACGGTTCTTCTGTGAACATGGCAGGTTAGGTAAGGCAGGAACACAAATGCATGGATTCATCATGACTAAGATATGAAACATGCTTTGTGTTCAAGGGTAGAGAAAGCAACTTTAATACTTTATGAGATGTGTTCATGCACAAAACTGGGGAGAATGAGAATCCCAGTGGTTTCAGTCGCAGTTGCACTCATTGGTTTGCCTACTAGTGTGTAGATTGGTGATCATCAGTTTATGACTAGCTTCAGATAAACCAATGACAAACTGATTATTTGAAGATGGGCGTGTCTAGTCAGACAGCCTGTGGATAAAAAGGATGCTGTCTCATATGATTATTTTGGCTGAAATTGCTTGCAGCTTAAGTGATCCTCGAGATGGCCTTGTTTGTCCATATGGACTAGAGGTTTCCATTGAGTAATACTTTGTCATGTGTCAGTGGGGAAACAAAATTTGTGGTTGCTGAATTACTAAGCTAAACCACCTTTTTAGAGAAAAAGAATTACTGAACTAAAGAGTAGGCAGTGGAAATTGGATGTAGATAATAACGTAAAGACGAAACAAATGGAAGGGGAATCTTAGCCTATTTCCAGAGTGCTCGATTTTCTGTTCAATAATCATGAGAAGCATCTGATTCATTCATAGGCCTGGATATGCTAGTTTCAAATTCCATGTCTGAAGACAAACATATGAAAAGCATGCCATCTTTTCTGGTCTCAGAATCTCTAAAATCGAACCTTATCTAATAGTAAAGTCCAAGAATAGCATATTCAGTAGTTGTCAGAAAAGATGGGAGCTCTGTTGTTCCTATCTAAACCACATTAGTTTAAACTATGTTGTACTTTAGGTTAATTCACCAGCTCAGAATGCACCACCTAACCTTGCAGTTAAATTTTAGTGTTGTCCAGATAATTCCACCAGTGCATAGTAAAAATGTAAAGGTTGAATAACTATGACAGATTACTAACAGGAAAGACCTCCACTGGTATTTTGTGCATATAATACAAAGTTTATTTGGTGTAGCCACGAAATTACTAGTTGAAAATTCCAACAAGTTGAAGCACAGTTAACTCTCTTAGACAGAGTGCTGCAACATAATGTCAGCAGCTTTATCTTGTTTTGGCTTGGCATCAGCAAAGTATCCGGATCAGAGATTAACCTTATGCCGCCAAGCATAGCATGGAGACAGAAATATCTGGACAAGATATGTATACTATGTTACCTGACTCATCAAGCTGCATCTGGTACCACTAGACCCAAAACAATATCAGGACAAAAACATGATGGAACTTAGACAAGACTAACATGCAAGCATGTTTTAGCATAGGCACCAACGAACAAAGTGGTTTCATATCAGAATTCCACTGCCATGTCTGATGAAACAATCTCGGGGTTGAACGAATCATGAAAGTAAAATTTTTGGGACGGGCTAACTAGTCCAAGATCAGAAGGATCAAAACTCTTCAGGACCCAGATTCTACCGGAAGTACCTTGTGGTCCAAGCCAGCATGCCCAGAGAGAGAACTAGCTAGCTATCCAGAGAACCGAGACGTCAAGAAGGCTACGATGAACATCAACTGCATGAGCCAAGAACTCAAGAAAAGCTGCCAAGAAACAGGAGAGTCGCTGGTTTACAGCGAAGGCAGAATTTACCTCTACCACCCAGAAGCAGAATTCCGTGCACCGCTTCAATCCATCAGAGTCAGGCCTGAAGAAGACGACGATGCCAAGGAACCAGCAGTCTCTGCTCAGGCCATGGCTATGGAAACTCCTTACCAATTGCCCCTTGTGCTCACCGAAGGGGGGAGAGGGAGAGAGAGAGAGACTAGTGCGGGGAGAGAGAAGGGGGGCAAAGTGAGGAAGAGGGAGAGGGGGTGAAGTGGTGTGGGGTGGTGTTTCAGTTAAAGTGGCACCCCCCACTGGCACTGTGGTGTTTGATTATGGAAAGCAGCAGAGGTTTGGTAAATTACTGGTAGGGGATGGATGTAGGACAGTGATGCCGTGCTGCTCATCTCATCACATCTCATCTCATCTCATCTCATCTCATCTCACAAGTGGTGGTAGTACAGTACAGAGGCAAACCTGAAAAGGGAGGGGAGGGGAGGGGATGTTGTATGTGTGTGTGCCTGCACTGCACTAAAGATGCACCAGGATATTATTTGTGTGTGTGTGTACAAGTATACATAGGCTTGAGCTTTCCATCTCTTTTGTTGTCTTTGTACCATCACCACCACCATCCAAGAAAAGGGCACAACAGAAAGTGCCCACCGCTTGCAGTAAACAACTGGGGCAGGGGCTGCTGCTCATTCATGGGATGACACTTGTTTATCTTATTCCTTGGGGGGACTTGGATTAAGTGTGCTTCCACTTCCACCCATCTAAAGCACCGAGTTGAGAATTGAGATGCCCCTTCCCATTAGTATACTAACAATGTCCTCGGTATATATTTCATTTCAGGAAAGGAAGAGGAAGAGATAGGAGAATGAAAAAAAAAAAAGAGAGATGAAAGGGATTCAATTCAAGGGACGTGTGTGAGTGTGAGAGAGTTGGAGTGGTAGGGGAGGGGACCAGAGATAGCGAGCACCATCGCCATGAGATTTTTGTCAGGGGTGACGGGCCGAGTCAGAATTGTGCCCTTTTTCCATTGCGCGTCGCAGCTGTTCTTGCGTAACATGCCTGCAATTGCAATGCAACTCCACGCCCTCCCTCCCGCTGCGTACTTGACTGATAGGTGTGGGTGGTGGTGCCCATCACCAGACTACGTCCAGCAGTGGCATGGCCATGACTCAACAGCAGCACAGCGACCACAGTTGTGCTTGTGCGTGATTTATTTCCGGTGTCAGAAAGCCGTTCGGGTGGCTGTGCAGTGCAAGGCTTTTGCAGTTTTCCTTGTGCTGCTGCCTGCTGCCGCTCAGCTCTGCACAACATGCCTGCCTGCAAGTTTCTGATGCACGGACGGACGGACGGACGGGTGTGGTGGGATGGATCCGATGACCATCGCCTGCCGCCTGATGGGTGATGGACTGATGGTTGCTGGTGCGCACTGTGCCCGCCGCTGCAGCTGCCATTCCCTTTGGATGGTTGGAAGGGGGACAAGAACGGGCCGGTGGGAAAAAGGAAAAGGAAAGAAAAGATGGGAGTTCGTACGCCGAGGGCTTTGGGCAAAAGCCGAGATGAGTTTTGTACAGCCGGGCGACTGTGCGCACTTCTGCAAAGCGAGATTGCCGACTGCGAATCTGCACTGCCAGATCTGAAATTTATTCCTCAATCGTGTACTAGTAGTAGTATAGTACGCTGTAGAGAGAGACAGAGAGTTCTGTTCTGCAACAGCGACTAGTGTTCGTACTAAAATTATGTTTTTACTCGACCGATTCTCGAGCTCAGCAATCTGCATTTCGGATCCGGGGCAAATGTTCAGGAAATCTGCTGCGACACATGCCGGCTGTGATGATGTTTCTTTCTGAGACCACGCAGAATGCTCCATGACGAGCAACTCCCACTGCGTGGTATATGATGTGTTCTGTGATTATTTCGCCGAGTCACGCACGACATTCAAATGCTATAGCTGTACCAACCAGCCAGGGGTAGAGGATGAAAAAGGAGATGGAACCACCCATGTGCTTGACGAAAGCACGAGATTGGTCATGAAGTGGCCAAAAAAAAAGGGAGATAGATTCATTACCAAACGTTGTTCGAAGGCTACATGCGGGGGAAAGAGTGGTGTTGGACTCGAACAACAAAAAGAAGAGAAAAGGCGAGGCCCAAAAAAAAGGATCAGGTAAAGTGATCTAATAGCGACGCATGAACATCAGTTGGGGAAAAAAAAACAAACTATGTTTTCATCGGTGGAGCATGTGATCCGAGTACAAGATAAATAAAAGGTAATGTGCACCCTTCAAATTGTCGATTTAAGACGAACAAGAGTTTTCAGGTCATATTTCACAAAGATTTGCTGAGTTAACTACCCACTAACATATGAGCAACAGCACACACTGCTCAGCTTCCACAATTTTCCACGCCCACTCCCCCATACAAGGATGCAAACAGTCAATGTGATTGAGTGAAATCCGTGTATTCATTACTACAGTACTATCCGTAAAATTAGTCCGTCTGAATCATAAATCAAATATGGCTTTAACACGCTTCAGTTTCTCTCAAGAAGCTCAATGAGCAGCTCTACAACAGCTATACCATTCGCTAATCCCCACGCTTCAAACAACACCTGGGGGGTTTCTACATAGTTGTACTTCTGTAGGATCTAGCACAAAGAGGAAGAAAAACAACACAGAGCACAGCAGCCGAGGCAACTGGAAGAAGAATCGTAGCCATCAACCATGTCAATTCCTATGATACAATTTTACCCCTCGAACAAAAATCTAATACCGTACATGAATACCTCCTTAGTTGTCGTCCTATCAGGTTACCACCAAATTATCTGAAAAATCGAGAACATTACAGCAGCAATCAGAGTTGGTATTCTGTAAACCTAATGGTAGCTCTCAAGTAAATTGTTCCTTACATCAGCAGTCAGAAAGAGAGAAGTTTCAGCCTTTAATCCTTGCACCAATTTCCATTTGATTTCTCATCCTCAAGCACTTTAAGCTTCTCCTGCAAGAATTAGGAATGCCCCACATAAGTTTCTCAAAGTCAAGAGGCAATATCAAATCTAAAATTCCAAAAAGGTGTGCATACAGCTCCCAACTACTGGCATTAAAAAAAGGGAGACGTCCATTTTCTGCCATTTTAAATCGCAGAGTTTGGTTTCGGTCACTGAACTCGAAAACCAGAAATCTTTAGCCATTCATTTGGGTAAACCAGACATATTTGGCCACCGCGCCCCTTTAATGCTGGTTTCACTGGTTTTGACCGCCACGCTGGAGCTGGACAGTCAGCATGCTAAATTGCTGACTCAGATTGGGCCCACCTGCTCATCCCTTATCTCCAGCCATTCCCCATCTTTCTCTCAGAGCGCTGCACATGCCCGAGCACCGCCCCAACTGAGCGCTGACCTCATCCCCTTCGAGCGTCAACCTCACCTCCTTGAGCACTGCCCCCATGACGAGCGCTAGCCATTGTGCGCAGCCATCGCCGAATGCCACCCCTGCCAAGGTGGCCTGTGTCATCGCCAAACGGACCACTTGATCTTGTTCAGCACCGGGATGTAGTAGTCCAAAGTGGAGGCGGCATGGCCGCTCATGCCCAGCTCCAGCCATGGCAGTTGGTTGGTGGCTGTGGTGCTGCAGCTTGGCTGCGTGGACATCAGCTCAAACCTGCTGCTACTGCTATTGCACTGCTCCTCTATTTTCCTTCTCGATCAATAAATCCAAGCAACCAGCTTCTCCTTCAATCGACAACCACTAGCAGTAGCAGCAGCAGCTCCCATCGACTAGCACTCACCTTCCTTTCTCTCTGCTCCAATCCCTCTTACATGTAAAGATGTATTTTCTGAGGTCAAAAACAAAAGAGGAAGCTTACGTGTAGAGATGTATTTTCTGAGGTCAAGCTATCACACTTCTCCTGAAGTTGTTTCAATTCTTCTTTAAGCGAACTATTTTCCTGCTTTAGCAAATCTGCACGATTGGCTACTTCCTCCCATTCAGCCTGTAGTATGCCATAAAAATATAGAATACATCAAAGGCTTGCATGAAGCAAAGGACACTAAAGTATATGAACAAACGTGGCAGCATCTACCCTTATAGGTGTCACAGCTAGGAAATAAATAAATAAATAAAATCTGTGGGTTTTGCTATCAGCTATATGCATGAGCTTGGAAACAAATATGCAGCTGTTTTCACAATGTGCCTCAATTGTTTTCTTTAGCCTTATGCAATACAACTAGTTGAGGACTAATATGTCAGCAGTTTTTTTTCTTAGAAGATGATGGTTGAACCAGGATCATAGAAAGCAGATAGCATCCTTGGATGCTATCTGCTTTCTATGATCCTGGTTCAACCATCATCTTCTAAGAAAAAAAACTGCTGACATATTAGTCCTCAACTAGTTGTATTGTTCCGTTGAAATGTTGGTTGTCATCCATGAACGATAACTCATCACTACAGTAGCACCATCTTTATTCTTGACTCTAGGAACATGCACAGGAAGACATGCATGGTCCACATGGTTATGCATATTTAGCGATTATTCTCATCATCTACTGCAGTCATTTTAAGTAGGTACAACCAGATCCTAGTATACTGTGGTTAGAGTTATATATATACATATGTTGAGTTCATATTGCGCAGAATTCTGCAACTGCATAATGTCATGATCCAATAGACTTTATGACCTTATATACAAGAGAATAGGTAAAAGCTGACTAATGTTTCATGTTGGCAAAAGTTATCCTCCTCCAATCCTCGCTTAACTTACCCTACTGTTTTCAACTAGATCCATGAACCATGATACAGATTGACTAGGTATAGATGGGATAACAGGAAGAACCAGCTAGTCAACCACTCAACCTCGCTCTGGAGGCTATGGTAGCTTCTTTTTTGTTGTTCTTGCTTGATTTCAATTGGTAGTGTGCCTATGCTTTATATCCAGCCCCTAACACAAGATGCTAACACACTTAACAAACTAACCAATTGACCTTATCTTCCTTACAAATCTTATCTTAAACCAATTCTAAACTGACTTAGCAGTTAGCATAAGTGTCTTGACTGGTTGATGCTGCTACCAAATTGACCCCACACCCATAACTCCCATCAGTAACAAGATGGTCACTCCTAAATAAGCAGTTAGCAGAAATGCAAACTATTCACAAGGTATAGGATAAATTATAACATCCAATGATTCTTATTAAAAACACTGCAGACATTAAACACCTGCTTGCGCAATCTTGAGCGCCGAGCTGATTCCCTATTTGATTGCTTCCGTTTTTGTCTCTTCATTTCTCTCTCATCCTATGTTAATAAGAAAATAACGCTAAGAAATGCAAGGTAGGTATCAGAACAAAATAAAGACAAGGAGAATCAAATCCTGCACAGTGACAGACCTGTATAGCCGGATCACTGAGAACAATATCACGTGAATTTGATGAAGGAGCTGATGTCGGTGCTGCAATAACTTTACCATGCATGGGTACAGAAGCAGGAGTACCCCAGTAATCCACTCCCATATTCAGAGTAGTTGCTGGGCCAGCCATAGGAGGGGGAACAGGCCAAAATGGCATCATAGGGTTAAGCACAACAGGCCCAGAAGATGGTTGTGTGGGCTCAACTGCAGAGCTTTGAGTACCTTTACTCCTAGCATCTGGTGGAAAAGAAGGAACATAACTATTGTATCTAATGTTTTATGCTAAATAAAAATACAGATTTGTTTCTCAGTACCTATTCCCACATGGGGCTAAAAGTAGTTGGTCATAAGTTATATCTATATATAAAGCTTCAAGTCTTACCATTACCCTGACCTTGCTCAGAACCATCCTTCGCCCTTGAACTCTGCAAGCAAATTATTTGTTTATGCCAGTAAGTATGAATTAGCATGATGATGACCATATCCAACATACAAAGGAACAAAATGCAGTAGGGTAGGATGCATCCTTCTAGTTTGTCCATGAGCAGGTAAACCATGTTGGAAGTGAGGATAACATAGATACATCTACCTTGTAAGTCACTATAATATAACCAAAGAAAAGAAATATGAAACAGAAGACTTAATTTGCAAATGGTAAAGTATCTCATGCAACATATGGTACCTGGGCAATTAATGAAACTTAATACAAGGCTAGTTCTTTAGAATTTGTTTTGAAAAATGAACTAGATACTCATTACTCAGCATCCTCTTAAAATACCATGTACACAGACAGAACCAGTAGCAAACTGTACCAAATTGCACCTCTCATGCACTCGATCTGCATACTGCAGATGCTGCGCAGATGATTTCAAGATTAGAGCAGAAATTACTCCCACAAACTAGGCTTTCCATAATGGGGAGGAGAGCGAAACAGTAACATACTGCTTTGGAATTTGTACTAATAGCATTATGAAGTCAAATGTTAAGCAATATAACAGAATGACATACACTTTTTGAATTTGTACTGCTTCCTTCAGAAGAACTCCCGCTTCCACTCTCACTGTATCATAGATAGTGGATTCAATAATTTATCTGTTAGTATATCACCAAAAAAAAAGGTAGTAATAAAATTACCTTTGTGAAGAACCTTCATTGGAGGAAGAAGCTTGAGGCTTTGCCGGTGACTTGTTGTTTTTTACTGCAACAACATCCAGACTACCTAAGCTTCCTTTTGATCTTTTCAGGGGAGTCTTCCGCTTATTTTTATTCGATTTATTTGTCTCTGTACCGCCAGCACCAGATGTCTAACAACATAACCCAATAAAAAAACAAAAATCTTATCTGCTTTGAGGAAACAGATGACATAAACAGGACTCTAACAAATGAATTCCTAAGTATAAATGACAGAGAACAGTTAGGATGGAAAGCTTTAGAAAGGAATGGATGAAATTCTGCATGACTGCATCCATTCCGCAACAATAAATAGATCAAATATAAGGGGTCCATTAACTTACTGGAGTTTGAACTGTCCCATTTGGTGACTGCATAGGATAAGGGCTGTATGGGTGTGAACCCTGAACCAAAAACAAGGACATTTTAGTTCATTACTATATCAACCAAGCATTAACACAATATAAGAACATGCTCTCAAGTAAAATGAGGTACATTACCGGTGGCATCGGTGCCTGCTGATATGGTGTGCCTTGTGCATACATTGCTGCATATGGTGGTGGTGTCCCATAAGGAGGCATCATCTATACCAATTAAATAATAAATAATCAAATGTTAGATGACTGATTATCTCCAGAGCTACAGTGGTTGCGGTAGCTGATAGTATCCTTAAAATAAATAAATGGCTAGCAAACCCTATGAACAACATGTTAAAAAATCTGCCAATCTCGTACCTTGTACTACAGTTAAAAGACAGATTCATCCTAACATCTACTCACTAAACCTCATGATTGCAGACTTACACTACCTACTAGACTTATTCTTGCAAAATGGTTGAACAGAGAGAATGTACCTGTGGACCCCACATATATGGGTGTCCCTGAGGGCTTGGAGCTACAGATGAATGAAAAAAAGCCGGTGGGGTCACGGGAGCTGTCCCAGGAGCATTATAGTATGCCTACAGATTTATATTAACAGTTACACGAATAAATCTACTAGATCAATAAAAGAAAAGCAATACAGCACAATTCCATTTTACACACCTGGAACTGAGACCAATCAGGATATGCTGTGGGGGGGTTAGTAGGTGTACTCTGCTCATTCTGAAATAAGAAAGATAAGGTAAGAGGGTGCCAATAGTTACTCTTATAGTTCCCAGATTAACCATACAAACCTGTATTGCTGACGATTTTTGAGATTTGGACCTAGTAGCCACATCTCCCTTTCCCATTGTTTATTTCTCTCCTCTATCCTTATGTTCCTTTTGCCTTTATTCTCTTGTCCCAAAAGGACAGAGCTTTCACTTTGAAGCAAAATGCAACATCTTAAGGTCGATGAACATAAGCAACAAAAACAAACTCCATCAAAAAGATTCAGTTAATTAGAACCCCAACTCCCCAAGGTTCTCAAATTTGCAATTTCTTTGAGTAATGATTGAAAAATAGTGATGAATCACAAACTGGAGAACACATGACACTGAGAATATGAAGGATCAAACACTCACCATGTTCCGTGTCCAATCTGGATGACCCAAAAAATTGTTCCTTCAACAAAAACGTGGCAATAGCTTCTTAAACTGCAACTTCTTCAGGGATAGAGCCTGTGAAGGCATTGAAGGGCAGATTCAGTGCCTAACCTGCGGGAAAAAGTGAATGACAGATTCAGTGTCTAACCATAACAAAATGATAGATCCTAAATTTTCAAACCTTTATAAGAGAAGCGTGTACTCAACCATTAAGAACACAATAATGGTTTAGGAGACAGATAACCAGATATAATGGGCAAAAGGGAAAGACCTATGGTAGCCTTTTTTATGATTAATAGTTCACCTAATTCCATCAAATGTGACTTGACAAATACACCGGTAGCTTTTTTTCTCGAATATGCAGGAGGATTGCATATCATTGCATTAAGAGAAGGAGAGTTAGGACAAAATAGTCATACACAGCGTACAACGCATACCCACACACGCCTACATCACTTGCCCGTGGTCACCGGGCTATACTTTTACATTTTTACATTTGCGCCAAAGACATGTAAGTTACGGCCTGCTAAACCAACTCCCAACTATAGGATGGGGGGCCTAGAAGCGACCAAGGCGCCAAGACCTTTCGCACCAGCCAGTATCCAGAGTTCAGATTCTTCATGCACCAGAATAAATATTCTGTCCACTCTAGGGATGATCCCATTGAATACCATGTCATTCCTTGCTTTCCACAGGGTCCATGCCCCTAAAACGACCAAGGTGTTGAAACCATCCCGCACACCATTGTTCATTTGCTCATTTGCTCATTTGCTTGTTGCTAGCTATTCTGCAAGTATATTTAGACGCTAAATTTTTGGAAGCTAACATCTGGGAAATGGAAACAAGGGACCTTTTCTTTCAATGTATTGAACTAGAGGAAAGTCGAGAAAACAATAACAATCATTTTGATTTACCCTCCATATGTGTTCCAACATTGAAAGGAAAAGCTTTGTTTGCTCCGTCAAGATACCATCATGCTTAATTGCTATGGGTGTATCCATGTTTTGTGTCACGGGTGTGCAGCCATGCAAGGCACTGGGTAAAGAAATTAAAACTCCATCTAGTTGTAGCAAGAAAAACAAATCCGTAAAGGTCTCACGTTCCTTTTCACGATAATTTCATCTCCAGTTGTATTTTTTTGAGAACTTAAAATAAATCAACTATAGTTTATAGTGTAAGAAACATTATTTGGCAGGCAAACATGTCGAAACAACTACTCTAGGAGGAAGATGACTTTACATCATCACTGAAACATAGGGATTCAGAAGTACATCAAAGTTCCCAGTGGCCAAGAAACAAAGTGAAACTATCAAGAGAAACAAAGAACATATTCAGTTACCCACCCACAAAGGAGGGGGGTGGTGTTCTATTTGCTTGGTAAAGGAACCAGTGGAGTCTGCAAGCAGTCTTGAACGACGCACGATTTACTTATTTATTATTACTAGCTATCTAGAGCAAAAAAAAGGAAAGGAAGAGCGTACAATGTATTAATGGCTTTTGCTCGAAAAATGAAGGAAATGAATTTGTATTGTTCTGTGCAGTGTTTTCTGATCGTCCGATTAATCGCGATTAATCGTCCTTATCGGTTTGTAGCACTCGATTAGGGCCTCCGATTCGATTAGAACGATCAGAAACCTGATCGTCCGATTAATCGTCTGATCAGGCCTCCTGACCGATCAGAGTTGAACTAGAAGATGGGCTGCTTTTGGCCTGGGCTATATTTGATTGGGTCAGGCCCATTAGGGTTTCCCTTATAACTTCACCCCCACTCTCTTCTCAGTCCTCACTCCCACTCCAGTCGTCAGCTACTGAGCTGCTGCTCCTGCTCGTGCTGCTTGCTTGCTGCTTCCTCCTCCCTCTTCCCTGCTGCCTGCTTCTTCCTCCCCCTTCCAGCTCCAATCCAAGCAGCCCGATGCTGCTTGCTGTTGCTTGCTGCTTCCTCCTCCCTCTTCCCTGCAGCTTGCTTCTTCCTCCCCCTTGGCCCTTCTGCTGCAACTGCAAGAAGGTAGTGCCTGCAGGAATAGGTCGGTTCAAGATGCACCTTGCTGGGGGTTATGGGGATGCAGTGAAGTGCCCAAAACCACCTCTAATAGTCCAGTGAGAGATGATTGTTTACTTGAAGAAGAATACAAGGAATACAATTGTGGCACTTTCTGGAGATGGTGAACAAGAACAAGAAGGAAATGAAGAGGATGAAGTTACTGAAGTTGAACCAGCAAAAGTACCAAGTTCTGGGACAAGACTGAAGCAAGCACAATCACAAGCAAAGAAGAAAATAGCTCAAGCTGTCATCACTCCCTTTGTGGTTGCGGGTCATACTAAAGCAGCAACTCAAAAGAACACCAATACCAAGTCAGTTAGTGCCATGCTTCGCATGACACCAGAAGATCTCACAGGTAAGTAGCCAACTAACTAGAAATATAGTCTTGATGCTTGACATGTACTACATAAATATATAGTATATGGTATATATACCATACATATATGATATATACTTATATGGTCCTGCTATATGCTGGACGATATGGACAATTAGATCGATCAGGATTCAGGAGTCGATTAATCGTCTTGATCATCGATTAATCGTCCCGATCGTCCTGATCGGTGCCAGACCGATTAGAAACGATAAGCCGATCAGAAAACATTGGTTCTGTGCAACTACCTTACAGCGGGGGCCCGGGGGGGGGGGGGGGGGTCTGGGTTCATGAAACATATGCATATATGGACCACAAGGATCCAATTATATAGCAGCATAATAAGCATATCACTTTTATTGTTATGTGATCGTTAGCTTGTATACTGACAGGGTGTTACACAAGGAACCAACATGAATGTCTAAGTCTGATGCATTTGAACTTTAAAAGCATAAGTCTGGAATGCGGGGGTATATCACGACCATCACCATATTGAACTTTAAGAGCATAAGTAATCAGACATTTTGGTAAAATATTAACCAGACTCCTACTTCATTTCAAATTTCCAATACATGGCATGGAAATACAGGTACAGTCAAAGGTTATTCTAGCCAACAATTTACATATCTAGCACACCAAGCAAGCTATGTTTATAATATAGTGTTTATCATTAGCACACCCAATGATGCTTTTGCTGCTGACTTCTATTATTCTATAGCCCAAAAGGAAAACAAAATACTGTACGCATGATCCAACCAGGGCAAGGGGAACATTTATGGTGCTTGCATACAAGGTATTTAAATCTCAGGTCAAATCTCAGAACCCTATGACTCTACAGAGCCCTGTCAAGTTCTGAGCAGAGAGGTATCACGATCCTAGTTGTACATTGCCTTAAAATTCAAAGTTATCTTGATTCCAATTTGATTTTATCCATTCTAGCCAATGCATATAATTTGTCTTCTTCTAAAAGTCACACCTTTTCCCTTTCACTTATAAATGCTAATTCTAGATATTCATATTCATGTATGGAAATCAACTGCGGAGTTGCAAGTTCTTCTGCATGAGATGTCTTTCTTGTCTAATAAGGGTGCAGCAACAAATTTTTTATCTTATATTTATAATAAATTGTTTTTAAAGCATATAAAATAATACATATTCATCTCATAATGTTATAGGATCCACAATGACTATCTGAAAGAACAATTCAACTCTGCAAGACAAGGTTGATCTGTTTAGTGACCAGACAGGTGCCATGCACATACCACAGTACATGAATAAGGAAGGCCTGTCTTGGACAAAAAGAGTTCCATAAGGAGTGAATGCATGACATCTCTCATGAGATGACAAGAAATAATACCTCATGGCTTAAAGAGACAAACCTCAACCCTGGGGAACAGCCTCCCCCAAGGCGTTATTATGATTAAGAAGCCTCAGAGAGAGAAAAACCCGAACCCCTGCTTAAACCGACAGCAAGTAGATATATATTTGAGTTACTTATTCGTCTATCAGCTATATATATCAGTATGCCAACAAGACTGGAGGCATTTCTTCTTGGCAGGAGCATAGGAGCCCTTAGCTCATAACCTGCCTCGGTTCCAGGCAGGAGGTGGAGGCATTTGTTTACTTTAAAAGTATTGTTATTTTTGTAAATAAGTACAATTTATATTATAAGCATGGATTCCAATGGAACGCAACCTGGACCAATATCTTCCTTAGCAGTATGTTGGCTAAACTGACATGATCTAAATACTTCAGTCCATTGTGCGTACTGACAACTGGTTTAAAATGTTTGATTATAGGCACTCTATGTTACCATCTATTTGGAAACAGGAAAATTGTAAGTTTAGTAAAGTTCTCATTTCTCAGACATAATTAAAGCCACCTTGGGCTGGGCAGGGGCTGGAGCTTAGGGATCCTAAGAACTTTGGGCACTCGCGATGGCAAAGCGGGCACTCGCGACGAGATTCCGTGCGTCCGCGCCCTCCACGAGCGACTGCGCAGGCGCGCCCCCGACCCGAGCTCGCGACCTCCGGCCCCCGCGTCCGTCGTCCAGCGTCCGCGGCTGGCCGTTCCGCCTCCGCGCTCCCCCTCCGGCCTCTGGCGCCTCCGTGCCAGCGCCAGGCGGCCTGCGGCCGGCAGTGCCTTATTTAGCCCCCGCTTGTCCCTATCCTAGATCCGCCACTGCGTCCAAGCAAAGCTAGGATTACTTACCAGCAGAAGAAGAGACCAATCTACGTGGTGATGGATCTCCACTCCACGCCAGCCCGGCAGAGAGGAGGAAGACGAGTCTCGGAGAAGGATTCCTCCGGCGTGTTCGGCAGAGAGGAGTCGACGAGCAGGGTTGGGGCGGAGGCGGCGCAGAATTTGGGAATTGGGGGCGCAGGCGTCGAGAGCTGATGTGAATGGAGAGGAAATGGTGTAAGCACTCCCTACTCCCCCCAATCACAACGCCGGATCGAACAGACACCGGAGGCAGAGACAGAGCATGGTTTTCCTATTTTTCCTTTATTTTCCTACAATCGGACAGCAAATAGCGCCCTACTTTGAGACCTTATTTTAAGGAAAAGCTTTTATTACGACCAACTTGAAGATTTATAGAGATATTTATTTCTCTAGTCCTATTAGCTCTAGACATTAAACACTTCTATCATATAAAACTATATGATATTCATCACAAAAGACTCAATCATGTTGCAAAGCCAATCCATATATATATAAAAATTTTAAAAACTGATAAAGCCATAAGGGTTTTCAAATACCCAACAACATATGTTTCCTTAAAGTCTAAGACCTTGTTTCTTATAGAAAAGAGTCTAGATTTTAAGAGTTCAAAAACTCAATTTGTGGGTGGATTTCTTTTATAAATTAATAATTCTTTTAGTTCTATCTCTTAATATGAGAATGTGGTTGATATGAATTTCACGTTTATCTTCACAGTTATATGTGTGCTATAATTTATTATTACTTCTAGCAATAAACCTTGTCCAAAGGAGGTCTAACACCGATAAGCCTTATGCCATTTTAAATCCTTCGTATACTCATTGATCGAATATGAATACTCCGTATTATATAGCATTCGGTCTCATCTAATTTATCATGCATGCCATAAAGATATTATATGTTCCACACTATTGAGTAGGATAAATATAGAGGACCATGGCATCTAAACTCAAGGAAGTTAGACTACATGTTAAACATGATAAGCAAACTCTTCGGAAAGCTTATTCAAATAAGGTAAATCACCCTTAGAACTACAAGGCAACAATGAGCGGTTGGTCAAATTACCAAAGGGCCATTTTAAAACACACAACTTATAAGTGTTAAATAGTGATTGTTTGTCGGTATTTGAAAACCCTAGCTCGTAAGTCACCAAGTGGATTTTTGCCATTTTTTTTATTGTTATCACCTTTTATAATCTATTTGCAGTAATGTGAATTTTGACATGTCATCTACCTTGCAGCCAATGTGAATTTGTTAATAATATCAACAGTGCGGTGTAAACATAGATCTTGTTTGTAAGAAAAGAAACTATATGTCTTATGAGTATATCAAATAATATGAAATTTCAAGACGCATTAGCCAATATTAAATAAAGAAATAAGGTAACAAGATGGCATGCTACATCCTTATTAAAGTTTGTCTGTGTTTTTTTTAAAGTACACACTACAATGTAGACGCTCACAACACGCACGCACACTTATCTATACGAACACATATTCATAAATCCTACCTCTATGAACACTTTTGAAGGACTATCCCTATGAGCACCTTTGAAGGATTGAATCGACAGATCTCGAATTCATGAAGGGCATGTTTGCTACGAGACCTAGGGGGTGCCCCGTGCTCCCGACGTTTGATGTCCATAGGCCGCTTCCCAGCCTAGGCAGCACGGTGCTCAAAAGCACCCTTAGGCCTGTCCCCAGGGACGAAACGACCTCCCCCCACCGTTTTTGTGGAGCTTGGCTCGCTTGCGCTCCTCCATAGAGATTTGGGGGCGCATCTTTTGTGGCAGCTGATGGCAGTTGGCCTTGGGCCGAGCTGCATGTTGTGAAACAAACAAAATCTCAATTGGGCCACCCTGAATTTAGTGTTGTGAACCAAACATGTCGGCTCGCACCCTTTTGGCCTGCCTCTGACTGGTTTTGGCCTGGCTACCTGGCATGACCACCCACGTGCAGTTCCAAACACGCCCAAAGCCGCCACAAGCGCCTCGCTGTCGTTGGGGATATCGCCTACCACTACAAGCATAACATCGTTAAATCCAAAATTTGTAAATAAATGTGCTAAGTCGAGAACTTGAACCTGGATAGTAGGTATAGGTTCTATCATAAGAAACCAAGTCACAGATCGTCGATACTTATTAGATTACAAACATATACATGGTGGGCGTTTTGGAGATGTGGTTATAGAAGAAAGATACAAGTTTAGAGTAAATTTCATCAATGGTTCTCAAACTCTTAATATATATCTTGGTACCAAAACATGCTAATTGTGCTATATGAGGTCTAAATCATTATAACTTACACTAAACCACCTGATTGTTCCGCTAATTGTGCGATGCATGGTAGCCTTGTCATTTGAATGGGTAGATTTCATCAAACTCTCCCTCTAAGTTCGAGTACTTTTAAAATCCACCTTTTGTACCCTAGATTTGTTAATAGTATTGTATGAGGTCTACAACTTTAAAGTTTGTGTCGAACGTTTTGTATAGCATGAAGTCAGCATGTCGGTCTCTTAGGGCTCATCTATATCTCTTATAAAGATAAATCTTACTAGCTATTTCTCTTGCCATGCAAAGTGCCCACATCAGCATCCACTAGAACATCCCACTAACACATAGCGCATTCAACTATCTCATCATGCAAAGTGTCAACATCAGCATCCACTAATACATCCAACTAACACATGCTATTATATTTTTATTCAAACTATTCACATTAGCAAACTACATCATTTATTCACATGTATATACATCTCTCGATTCTTAGTGACTAATACTATAACCTATTTATATTTATTCTTCATACCCATGGTAACGCGTGGAAAATCCTCCTAGTTTGGTAGAGCTCCGACTCCAGTCAAAATAGATTTAATTGTAGCTTCACGTGTGAAGTAGAATCATCTTAGGAGCTAAAACTTTTTTTTGACAGTTGGACTAAACAACTTATTTTTTCTGATGAACTTTTTTACTCACCTTTTTTCTCTTTATTTATTTTTTCTCTCCCTAGTCCCTACCTTATCGCATCGCAAGCCATCGCCCGCATCTAACTTGACATGGTTTCTCCCATACTCCCACAGCGCATCGTATTGCTATCTGCTTTGCTATTACTGATCCTCTGTGCTTTAGAATCTCTATCAAAGATGCTAATGTGACACCATATTAATAAAAAGAGATGATAAAAATTTAATAAGTAAAGAAAGTTTTATGAGAATAAAATTTTTCGTTTTAAAAATACGAATACGGTCACGAAACCTATGCTCAGCAAACCAAGCAGACCTCCTCACAACGATTGTTGGGCTTCCTCAAACCTGTACCCAGTTCCAACCCGCCCGCGCCGCCGCCCACCGCTGCCACACCATCATCACAGGAAAAAACGGAACGCCAAAAGCTCTCCGCCGAGACGCCGGCTACCGCGATCCCCCCCTCTAAAACCCTTCCCACGGACGGCCCCGTCCTCCACCTTCCGTTCCAGCGCGTGGCAGCCGCCGCTCTCCACCCGATTGGTTCCCGTGCCAGCTGCGCCACCGATTCACTCCGCCCCGTGCTGGCCGGCGCCGCTCGCCCTACCCCCGCCGTCCATGAACTTCTCCGAGGACTGGCGCTCCGTCTTCCCGGTTTGTGCCGTCTTCGCTGCGCCGTCCGCTGACCCGCTGCCTGCCGCCGCCGCTTCCTCCCGCGGCCCCCTCCACTTCTCCCCTCTCCCGCCGCGCACCCCGCTGCTCTCCCTTCCCTACCCCATCCCGTTGCTGCGCTCCTCCACCCGTGGCCTGAACCGCCTCCTCCGCTCGTTTGTCCGAGGCACCTCCTTCCTCCCGCGCTCTGACCTCGACTCTCTCGCTGAGACACTCCTCCCCCAACCGTCTCCGCCCTCCTCTCCGCCTTCCAATCTGCTCGCCGTCCTCCGCCTCTCTGGTTCCCTCATTCTCTTTTTCCCCTACGGCGAGAATGCGGAGCATGTTGCCTTTGTTACTCTGGATGCCACCACTGTCACTGGTTCCACGCCCCTCTCGCCGGTCGTTCAGAGGGACGGGTTCATGCACCCGGGCCACCGCATCCAGCAGCTTGCTACCACTGCTAAGGAGTCGTCATGGCCGTGGCAGCTGGGAGACAGCCCTGAGGGGTTCCTGCTTGCTGTGACAATGTACTCCCTGAATTGGTTCAGGGTTGAGTCACGGGGTTCGAGGACTTCCGCCTTAGTACCTGTTGCCAAGCAGCGGCTTGACTCTGTAATTGTGCATGCTTGTTGGAGCAGGCATTTGCCATCCGAATGTGCTGTGTTGCTGGAGAGTGGGGAGTTGTGCTGGTTCAATCTGGACACACGACAAGGTGGCAAGATAAAAATTGATGTTGGCAGCAAGGATGACACTGGGGAATGGCTGAGCTGTGACTATGGGTCACAACCATGGATGATAATCGTTGCGAGTTCTAAATCCATTCTTTTGATTGACTTGAGATTTGGGGACCGTGGTCAATACAAGGTTTTGGCAAGAGTTGGGATGCCAGGACTTTTTGAAACTGACCCTTTTGCTGAGGCAGATCAGTATCTTGCATTCTGTAGGGCTGGGTTTGATCATTTCCATTTCACAGTGGTGACACAGCGATTCTTGATTCTCCTTGATGTGAGACAGCCATTGACGCCTGTGTTGGCGTGGCAGCATGAGCTTGAGAGTCCTAGTAATGTTGCTATGTTTCGACTTTCTGAATTGAGGCCTTCCAAGGAGCATGAGTGGGCATCAAATTCCGGTTTTGCTATTTTGGTTTGTTCGTTCAGGACAGGGGAGTTCAGTGTTTTCTGTTATGGACCTAAAGACCAAGGCTGTCCAGAGAACTCTCACCTGTATGCTTGGGATCTTCCTTCACGGTTTTCACTGACAGGTCGTCACTGCAGCTGCAGCAATGGAGTGATGAAAGATGTATTCTCAATGCCTGTTTCAAGACATGGATATGCTTCACAACGGAATAAGAACTCAATTATTGGCTACTATGTGCTTCCAAATGACCTCTCAGTTTCCGAGACATCATTTACTGGCTTTGCTTTGGTCTGCTTGACAGCATTGGGGAAATTAGAAATGCAAAGGTACCATGTATCGGCTGATTCACATGATGATATCCCATGTGATGAATCACAACATACAGCCAGGGCTAGTAATTTAGCTATATTTCCTGACACTCCGTATGAAAATTTCTCCTTCACATATCGTTTCATGAAGTTGCATTTCCTATCTGAGTATCTTGAAGGCAATCTGTGCAATGCATTGGTAAAGCATGGTTCTAGTATCAATAAAGAGATGGGCCAAATTATTGTTAGTGAAGCTGTGTCGGAATATGCAAAAGATAACTCTAGTTCATTGCCTCAACCAGTTTCAGATTTTTTATGCAATGTTAGTATTCCCATGAACATTTTTGAAATTTCTTGTCAGAGAATATTGAATGGCCTGCCATCAGACATCCTGCATGTCACCTTCTCCAAATACAAGGACATGCTAGCATGCAGCACAGAGAAAACCTTGTGTGAATATTTAGATGTTCCTACCTGTTTGACGAACACTAAACTTAGACCTTTCCTGTTGGCAGAACCTTCAAGCATAAGTTACAATCTGACTAGCAAAGTAGTCTCTCCAAATGCCCTTGTTGGTCCAGTACTACCCATACATGTTCTGCTTGCGCTGGAAGAGAAAAGCAAGGATGCAGAAAGCTGTTCTGAAGGAGTACCTATTGAAACTGATTCCATAAATGATCGATGTAGAGAAGTTTTTGAAGCCTTTGAGCCTGTAATATCCATTGCTGACACTGACAATGGTAATGGATGGCCTGGTACACAAGAACTGAATGAAGAAAAGCCCTATTTTAGTTATGAACCTCAGATTGAACATAGGTTCAGTATGGATAGAAGTACCAGAAAGGAGGAGAAAGGAGATCAAAACCAAGATGATCTGCATACGTCTTCAACACTATATGAGGATAAGATCTTCACAACATTTGTTTGCGGAAAAGCCAAAGTTCCCGATTCACCCGAACAAGCTGCAACTTCTTTGTTCGATTTCAGCCCAGTGAGGATGGATTTTGATACCCCAGCCATGGAAATTCAGCCTGCCGAGGAAAAGGTGTACAAATGCTTGAGAAAACAATTTGTAACATGGCAAAACAATTTCAAGCCATACCAAGATTTTTGTAGCTTGCATAAAATACCAAAGCCAAAGCAATAAGCCCGACCATGCTTCATTCAGTTTCAACAGGGCTTGTAGGTTTACACATATGGCTGGTTGCCATTTTTGTTTTGTTTCGTTTTTTGGAGGGTAAGAGCAGACCAAAAATCTACACTCAGGTGCTTTTGTGTGATGTACATACACATAACCTGCTGTTGAATAGAAGAAATGCTGTGTTCTTCTATGTACTGCTTTTGTGTTGCTGTCATACTGTTCATGAATGTATACTCCCTCCTTTTTGAAATATGCAACGTTAAGATAAGCTAATTAGTTCATTGCCTAAAATGAGCAAATACGCTAACTAAAATGAGCAAATTAGCTTGCCTAAAATTATATATTGGAAAAACAGGGAGTAGCAACCCTTTCTTTTCAGATTTGGAAGGACCGTCATCCTTTTTGTTTTACAAATTTGGAAATGTGTACCCTGGTGACTTTGTAGGATTTTATGGACTCGTTGGAATCTTTTACAGGCACACTGTTTTTTTGGCCCTTAATGAAGCTAATATTGTCACTGAAGCAGTGAAGCCAATGTTTCAGTCTTAACAGGCACGCCGTGCTTTCAGGCCCAGAACGAAGCTACTTACGCCAGACTGCCACAAGAGCCAAGGTTTCTTGCATGAAAATAGAAGTTACTGCTGCTTGGAAAAATATCATCCTTAGATTCCTAGGCACGTTAGATAACCAAGCCCAGATACAGTAATACTTCATAATAAACCATCAACCGACGTTTGAGGGGCATTTACACACTTGATGTTTCCATGCCATATAAGATTAAAGACAATAAAATAGCAGGTATTCGATAACATCTTCAAAATTGCGAAGAGGGCCAAGCATCATAAAATGGAAAACATATTTTTATCAACTACAACACGAGCAGTCTTTTTCAAGTAGTACCAGCGAACTCTATAAAGCCCCCAACACAGAATTAGGAAAAGGAACAGCAGATCGAGTGGGTCACAACATGAATAAAATCCTTTCTGGTACACCAACTTAGGCTTTGCGGTTCCGGGAGGTAGAACCTTTCTGCTCTACGGGGTCCCTGCTTCCCACCAAGTCCCGGTAACGCTGCTCCCAGTCATCCACCTTCCCGTTTGCGATATCTGCATGGATCGCCCTCCGGATTCCTTTTACTACCAAGAAGTACTGGAAAAGAGTACAGAAGATATGAGTGTAGAGTTCTGTTTGATGTCAGTGAAAAGAGTATTATGTAAGGCAGTTCACCTCCACAGCAAGGATAAGTGGTATGAACATCTTCCAGCGATTGTTAGGGTTTGGACCATCAATTAACTTCTGATCAACATGAATGGACTTGCTCCCGTTTGAGATGACAACAGTAATTTCTTTCATCAGGTTTGGAACCCACGGAGTTCCATCTGGAAGTATCTGTTAACAGTGAAATATCATCATCTATTAACCATTAAGTCACGAGAACAGAGAAATGCTAGGTCAAAAACAGACAAACCTTCTCCCCATGTTCATTAGCCTTGCACCTTCCACTGTTCTCCACTAATGCTATTGGCAGGGGGAAATCCTAAAAAAGCAAAATGTAGATATTCCATTAAAACTAGCTTAAAAAGCAAAAATGAAATGAATTCGGCATGTCTGCTTGTGCACAAAGAGATCTGTGATGTACTGAAAAATCCAAATTTCCTGTTGTCCATGGAAACATAATTTTGAAAGAGCATGTCATAAAACAAATCAGCAGGTAGAGAAAAGCAACTAACATGATACAGTCATTTAGCCAAAGTTGCTTCCAATAATTTTCACATAGTCTAATAATTGAGGATGAAACACGTGGACGAGCATAGCTAACTAAGGAATTATTGAAAACACATATTATCGAAAGGATACGCCGATACAAGGATAAGAGTGGAACAAAAAAATGCAAATTATAGAGCAAATACATTTTGCTGAATTGCTGATGATTCAAGAATGAAAAGCAAAATTCAACGTTGTTTGTGTACATGCTAAATGACCATATACACACATCCTGTTGCCAGTTGGAAACTACCAACAAAATCTAACACACATAAAAGGCACTAAGTGAGCGGTGCCCTTTACCCAGAGCTTAGGCATTTTGTAACATAGTGGATGACCTATGATATGCCAACAGGTCATGTAGTTTCAGAAGATCGATACAACATGATAAGACAACAGGCTCCATATGATGGTCCATAGAAGGAGAAGGGAGCACTCATGAGCCGCTGGGAGGGGTGCAGGGGTCAGGAGGCAGGTGAGATGAAGGGGTCAGGAGGCGGCTGAGATGAAGGGGTCAGGCGCCAGCGGCAGCAGAGTCACAGAGAACCAACAGCCACCTAGGATACCGCTTATAAGGCGCTGTGGTACCCTCTCGCTCAGTACACTGCAGTGACCTCCTGGTAGTGCTTTTTTGAAAACTGTGTAAAACGTTAGCAAACTAAATAGATGAAGAAAAAATAATGGCATTGAATAAGACTAACAAGACCTCTACCAATGTAAACCTCAAATATATCTAGACTGGCGTATACCAAATGAACTAGCGAAAACTGCAAATGATGCCTGTGCAAGGTTCAGCTACCAGTTGCATGGAGTACCTTGCTAGTTAGTCTCCAATGGAGACTAACTAGCAAGGTAATCTGACACTGAAAATGATGACCGTGCAAGGTTAATGGCATAAATTAATAAATACATCTGCATATGACCATCATTTAGAAGCTAATGTGGTTTCTAGCACTCATATTAGGGAAGTGAAACCAAGATCAGAAGTCCAAAAAGGCATCTCCACAGGAGGTAAAAAATGGCAGAAAATGATCAGTGGCTGAGGAAGGTCAAACACTCACTGCAGCTCCTAATTGATGCATGGGTATTCCATAGAGCATGATGGAAATAGTTATACGATAAATGAAAACATGCATTACCCCATATTCTCGTTTGTTGATTCCTGCCCCCGAGCGGATGTATCGCAAAAGTGCCTCTGATCTTCTTGTAAAGAAATCATTATAGTCGATTCCATCAGGTGGTGAGAGTTGAGCATGGGTCAACACAACCAATGATCTTCGCCAAATATCTTTTCCAAATGAATTGGTGATGGCTCTTATGACCTGTTCATCCAGTGTATCCATTCTATACGCATCCAAGCGATCCACGTACAGGAGAACATCGATAGTCTTGCCTAGAAGAAATCTGCAATATAATTGATAACATGTAAGATACATGTATATTAATTTAAAAGGGGCTTCAGGAGTTGCTATTTCACTCATTTGCACTTGTAACACAATGTCTCAATTGCATTTGGATCCAAGGGTAAATGTAGGTGAGACCAGCAAACCACAAACATTTCAGTAGGTTAGTTTAATCAACTATCCTCGGATTGGAACACAACTTCAACAGAACACCGACATGCCCCAATTCCACACTTTAAGATGCTTGGTGATTTCTTTGCCAAAAAACAGTTATTTTTTCTGAGGTTTTGGTAAATATATAAATAAAGAGAAATTAATGCTGTTAGGGCTGCATATGGACTACATCATTCAAGATAACACAGCCACTCTGCATATAAAGTCCCTAACCCAAATATCTGCACATTTTTTAAATTATCTCTTGTTTAAGCTCTTCAAATTGCAAGAGGTCTGTTCGCTTGCAGAACTAGCAATATAGTTTAACTTATAAAATGCAGTCAAGGTTATGGAGTGTTTCACTAGACTATTAGGGACAGGAACATTAATAGTAGATCATAGCGCTGTGTCATGGTTGTAGAGAGTAATAGTAAGGATATGCATGTCACAAGCAGATATTCCAGCGCACACATTTTTTATAGCATTCAAGGATCTGTCATGTAGTATTTCATGTGAAAACAATGTTTTCTAAATGTGCTACCCAAAGACCTTGCTAAATCCACTATATATCCAACTGAAGCAACCAGATAGTATGAAACAATTCTTCCAGGTCCAGAACGGCAATCCTTTGTCAGGGCACAGTGCCACATAAAGCCCTATATTACATGCTATAAAATCTGTAACAAATTGCACCACTTTCAGGAATGTATGGATATGACTCAACATGTTGAAATGTGCATACCTCTTAATGATGTCAACAGCCTGCTCATTAATGTATCCACCTTCAATGAGCCCAGGAGTGTCGATAATGTTCAAGGTGAACCCTGCCCTTGTGCGCGAGCACATCGTTGGTCTCAGACCCTCAGACTGCACAGTACAACATCCAACAACAGAACCACACATAAGTTCCTGTGGCAGGAGTCGAACCAGAAACTTAGAACATGGTGAAGCAAAACCTGGAAAGCGCTGACAGTGGTGACCCTCTCCCCGACGATGGAGTTAACAGTGGATGACTTCCCCACTCCACCTTTCCCCATCACCAGAATTGTTAATGTGCTCACATCCTTCACATCACAAACACAAGCAGAATACTCATTGACCACCAATTCTTAAAGAAACATAACCAACCAGAAAGCACGACTATCCTTGACTAATATACTACCTCTAGCCCAATTCAATTGCCATCTAGGACAATATGGTAGACCAATGACATCTTTGGCCCTGCTTTATTGAAATCAATTTTCTGGAGGTAGCAGTTTACATGATAACATTTAGACATTGCACAGCTAGGTCAGCGACTCTAATTGCAGACCTAGCATGCGTGATAAAAGCTCTACCAGAGACAGCTCCTAAACTCTACAGAGCCATAACTCACAATAGTACAAATTACCAAATTGTAATGACATTGCGGTTGCAGTACTTTAGAGTTCGATGTCATTCATTTTCATGCGATAAGAAAAATAACTACATGCATAATAATGATTGGACTTTCCATGGCACACATTTTCAGATGACATCTATTTTAGACCGGAGGTAATAACTGATTCAGGCATAGAACGTTGCATAGACGCGTAGTGGAGTACCTCCTCCTTGAGTTTGCCGAGGAGCTCGTGCAGCTTGGTCTGGGTGGCCGCCGGAAACTGCTGCAGACCGGCCCATTCGCGCGGTATCGGCGACGCCATCCTCTCCCTTCCCTTTACCTGCCACAAGGACGCGCGTTCCACAAAATCAGAGACAAAAAAAACCAATTTTGCCTGGACGGAGCGGAGTGTGCGCGCGGCGGGTGAGGCGTAGATGCTTACCTGGAGACGCGGGGCCGGCAGTTAAAACCTAGAGCGAGGGCCGGGTCGCTGCGAGGGGAAGGCGGCGAGCGGGCGGGCGGGGTCACGGCGGCGGGGGTTTATGCGAAGGGAAGGGATAAGGAGAGCGGAGGCGGAGGGGGTGTCGATGAGATGGATGTTGGGGTCGGGTCTTGCTTGGCCTCTTGGCTCTTGGGGACGGGGGACTCCCTGTTTCTTTTGCTTTTTCCCTTTTTCCTTTTTCATTTATTTTCTCTGTGGGCTGTACCGTGCTAAACGATATGGCCTACTTATGGGCCTGTGCCTTTTTTTTTTTGGAAACTTATGGGCCTGTGCCTTGGTTGCTATAAAAGTGAGCTTACAGGCCTTGGGGTGCCATCTAACGTTTGTAAAGGCTCTACTTTGGCATAAATTATTTAATCTATATATACTCCTTTTCTGACATTTTATAAAATCCCCTCAAAAAACATTTTTATAAAAACTAGAAGATACCCTGCACATGCTATGATTGCAAAAAAAATAAAATGAAATTAAATGAAGATGGCATGGATAGCTTGCGTTAAGAGGTTTGAAGTTAGTGGAATGACATGCTATTAGTGGGACATGTTGTGCATAGTTAGCAAGAAATGTTGTGGACGACTTGCATGTTGTGATAGACTTATACTGAGAGTTAGCTTTACAAGAGATATAGTCATATAGATAGTCGATGAATTCAAAACTTATAGTGCCTGAGCATTGCATAATTTTAGAAGTCATCAAATTTTTAAAAGGAGACAACTCTTTCTTGTATATATTTAAAATAATGACTATTTTGTCCTTGTAGCCATTGAACACGTAGGATATTACCATCAATGCTAAATTTCAACTACTCCCTCTATTTTCTACATGTCACATTAGCTTTGTTTAAGTCAAAAATTAAAATCTTTGTCTATTTATTTATTTCATAAAATTGTTATGCTTTTATACATATGAATTATATGTTATAAACGTATTCCTCATAGTGAATCTAAAAATATATATAGTATCTTATGAAACCATATTTTTTTAAAAAAAAAATCGATGATAAAAATATAAATGTTTGATTAGAACCAAGTTAATATGATATGTAAAAAAGATGAAGGGAATAACTATTAGTGAGGTGCTGGGGCGTGGGACTAATGTCCACTTCTCTAGTAGTGGCATATGGTTCTACCAAACTTGTTCTACTGAATTAGAGCAACTCCAACAGCTTTGCTATTCTTATTATAAAGGCTTTTTAGAACTTGTATAGTAGAAAAATAGGCTCCAACAGATGTGCTATTTGGTTTTGTAAAATAGAAAGTTTGCTATTCCTTGATTTTCGTTGGCCATATATAGTCAACCACTGACACTGGCTATCTGATAGCAAGGCTGTTGTGGACCTCTTCTTTTTTAAGAAGTTGTCTATTTTACAAAATGGCTAAACATTAGAATTTGGCTACTAATTTTAGCCAAGCTCTTGGAGATGCTCTTATAATGCACTTTAGCTTTGTTCTATATTATAAATACTCCCTCTATCCCTTTTTAACTGTTGTTACGGACTTACGGTATTCGTGCTGGTAAAAAAAGATTAATTAGATTTATAGAAAATATTAACAATATTTCTATCTCTAAAAAAGTTTATTATAAAAATAAATTCAATGATATATCTAATGATACTAACTATGCACTATAAGTATTAATATTATATTATGCATATTTATTTCGTCAAGTTAAGTTGACTTTTGAGAAATAAGAATGACAATTAATAAAGGGATGGAGGGGGCTTTTAGAAAATTGGTACTACAACTTCAAATAATCAACTACCATAACATATTTTTGTTATTGTGATGCCCTTTTTGATAAAGTTTGTCAAAGTTAGACAAATTCGTCTTATAATAAACTCAAAAGTGAGATATAATTTGGAAGGAATGGTCGAAGTAGCTAGTAAGAGCATCACCTCTAAGAGCTCCCAAATTCCACTCCCAATCTTGATTTTTTTTCGCAAGCTAGATTTGATAAACTGATCTCCAATTTCTTTACCTCAACACTCCCAATCTTTCTGCACTCACACATATCAATTAGCCAATCCGAAGGTGGAAGAGTGTGGGGAAGAATAACGAGTAAAGACAAGAGTTCCCAATGCAAATTTGTAAAGAGATAAAAGAAGGTATAAAAGTGGCTAGGGTGATTTGAAAATAATCTAGAATTCCAAATGCAAAATTATTTTCTATCTTCTAGCCACTTGGAAAACCCACTGGTTTACCGTTTTCTTGGAATTATTGTATAACTACTCTCTGACAGAATGTATTGCCTCAAGACAAATACACAAAGAGTCAAAGATCTCTATCTATATACTAACAAAACAAGACAACAAATCAAAGGTTTCCATGTGATTATATTCGCTTCTGGAAACCAGCCACAGCCAGGTAGCGATCCGGTTGCTCGTGCGCCAAGGGCGACTGGCAGTGACACTGGCGCCAATAGTTTCCAATTTTGCATGTGATACATTTGCGGCGTGGAAGTCCGAATGGAACAGTGGAAGTCGTTAGTCGCTAGTACGTACAAAACTGCCATGCTACAGAACTACGAAACCATCACACGGAGTGCTAGCTGCTAGACTACGGACAAAGCCGCCGGATACGTGCGCTGGCCGAGTCGTCGCCGGCCGGGCCCGGGCCCGGCTCTGGATGCATGGGGCCGGCGTGCGGACTGGTCTGGTCAAGCTCGGTCGGTGCATGGTCAGCTTGGTCACGTTTTACCACTGCGTCCAAGCTTGAACTCATCTGGTTTTCAACGGTGACAACTGTTCGTTCATCTAGGCGGATACGTTGGACTAGCGTGGCTGCATAATATTCCAACTTCCAGGCCATTCTGCCCTCTGCGGGATGTCGAGAGACCAAACACTGCCGGATTCTGGCAATTTTCTAGACGTTGTTGTGACGAAGTCGCAATATAAAATGTTTTGCAAAAAAAATATAGTAGTATAGTACACTTGACAGTTCATATCAAATTTAATTAGGTGCTGATCGATCTAACTACACTTCTTTTCAAATTCATGGTCAAAGTTTAATATGACGTATAGGTTGTAAGTTATGTTGACAGTACAAGTGCATTTTCTTTCTTTTGCTACTCTCATAAGCAGAGTTGTTAGGAACCTAGGATGTGAGGTGGAACTAAAAAAATATTCGGTGCAAATGACTCATTCGACACAATGCTCCCTTGAAACAATAAGCTTAATTTCTTTGTTTGAAAGGAAACACATAAATATTAATATCAATAGATGTATACATTCTTGCAAAAGTTGGAATGCAAAATTGTTTTCTAGAAATTTATATGAAAATAATAAAATTCATGTGCATATGTAGGGTCTATTTGGCACAAGTTCAGTTTCAAGTTCAGAAGCGGCTTAAGTGGAAGGTTGGAAGAGACAAAGAAAGAGCTACAAAAGAGAAGATCGAATGACTACAATCTGGCTCCTCTAAAAGAAGCACATGAAGGAGAAGTCATGTCAAACACACATAACATAAGACAAGATCAAATGAATTATGTCTTAGTACAGATGCACATGAATTATATCATTTTCATACATATTTTTAAGAACTTCTAAGTATATGTTTCAAAGAACTTTTCACAATTACCAATTATATATGTTCCTAATTGAATCGTTTGCTTGGTAGTGATCAAATAGAGTGGATTCAAGATGAGACACGGCTTTGTCGATACACCTATTGAATGATTTACCAATCCCAACTCTATCATGTTTGCAGTCCTTCAATTTGTATCTCGATCAGATGTCCAAAATCTCATTATACTATCTTAACCTCACCTATTTTACCCCACCTGACCTAACTGACGTCATGTCACCCTATTTGATACCTTGATCTTAAGTCTTAACTGAACTTTGCCATGCTCCACTCACCTCTTCAACATCGTAGCGTCATCTCTAGCTACAATGAGACTTGATAGCTACTACCCCTCCACACTCATCGTCAAGTAATCTCAAGATGTCTACTCCACCCTTTGCCTCCATTTTTTCGCTAAATCTATAGGCACCACTTGCCTCTAAGATAGCAACTTTTACGGTCGTTGCCTTTGCCAAGACGAGTAACACCGACCAAATTCGTATAATAGAATCCACCTCTAGCTCTAGGAACTCCGTCCCACCCTCCACGGTGAAGAAGATCTCTCTGCGTGTGGGAGAGGGAGAAGAAGAGAAGCTTACCAGGAACAAATAAAATACTCTAAATAATTAGAAGTTGGCCTCTAAAATTGTCAATTAGGCCTTCTTTGGATGTTGTCGGATTCACCTCAATTCACATGTGTTGGAGTGGATTGGGGTGGAATTTAGTTCAAGTTTTACTCCAACCCACCCCAACACACGTGGATTGATGCGAATCCGACTACATCCAAACAAGGCCTTAAGTGTTTCTAATACAGGCCGTGGGACAGGTTACAGTTAGGTAGATTAGCCATACTTTTTTGTGACAATTAGTACGTTCCAGTGCTTAACTACTGGATTTTAGCACTAGTTTCCATCTGGTCTATTAGCATACTGTTTCAGAGAATATGATATTGCCTCCGTTACAATCTTTTAAACAAGAAATCTACACACAAGTTGTTTACAAAACGGAAATCGGATCCAAGTTGTCATTTGAACTAAGCTAGCGTGGAAGCACGCCCAGCAAAAAATTTACACACAAGTTCGTCACAAAACGAAAATCAGATCTATGTTTTTGTTTTCATTTGGACCTAAGCGCCTATGCTGCTGAAATACTAACATGGAAGCAAGCCCAGCAAAATTGCAACTATCCTAGCTACTTACAAGTTAAATCGTCTCTCTATTTTACAAAATCCACCTTTTTACATCACAGTTCCCTTTGATTTAAGATGACAGCTTGTTCAGCCCTCTGAAATCCACAGCGTCGACGCATTCGCCTACGCTCTTGTACTTGTTGAGCAACTTGAGCAGCTCGGTGGCCTTCTCCTTGGTTGCGTCCCTGCAGCCGACCTGCAAGAGCAGGAGCAGTTTCTGGAACGCCCCAACCCGCAGCGCCTCGACAAGGCACCGCGTCACCGCATTCTCCTCCTCCTCGCCGTCGCTGTGCGCCTTTCCAAGGCGCCACATCGCCGACACCGCGAGTTGGGTCGCCAGGTCGGACACGCGGAACATCTTCTTGACGAGCATGGGCACGGCGAGCGCGTGCGCCCGCGCGCTTGCGCGGCCTTCCTCCGAGGCGAGCACCGCGTCGAGCACAGCCAGTGCCTTCTCGGACATGCTCTTGTCGGCGTCTACGAGGGCCTCGATGAGCACGGGGACGAGCCCGGCGGCGGCAAGGCGCGCCGCGACGCGCTCGTCGTATAGCGCCAGGTGATAGGTGGCGACCATGCCGGCCTTGGTTGCCTGTGGGCAGATCGGAGACTTGATGATCTTTGCCAGCGCGTCTACGATCTCGTCGACCTTTCCGCTCAGATCAGTGAACGCTCCGTCGCATGAGACGACCTCTTTGATCGCCAGCACGGCGTTCAGCCTTCCCGCCAAGGTCCCGTTCTCAGCAATGGCGACCAGAGACCCCAGCGAGCTCGGCAAGCCCAGCGTCCTGGCGGCCTCCTCGTCCAACGGCATCATGCAGACCAATGCCGCGAGGATGTCCTCAAGGACGCGCCCCGCCGGCGCAGCGTCAGCAGCAGCAGCAGAAGCGAGCGACTCGAACGCGGCGGCGAGCACGCGGCCCGTGCCGATGGACGCGAAGCAGCGCCTGTTCCGCTCGCTGTCCCTGGCGAGGGCCTTGATCTTGGCGACCACCTCGGCGCACCGCGCGGGCGCGGCGGCGTCGCGGCGGCGCGCGCACCCCGCGAGGTCGAAGAGGAGCTCGGAGGCCTGGACGGGGGTGACGGGGATCTTGGGCGTGGGGATGCGCTCGACGCCGCGGGAGCGGTTGGCGACGCACCAGTCCTGGATGACGCGGCGGATGGCGTGGTTGGGGACGAGGTCCTCGTGGCGGAGCGGCGCGTGGGTGACGGGGCAGGTGGCGCGGCCCGTGTCCAGCCACGCCTCGATGCTCTCGCGGTCGTACGTGATCCCCGTCGGCGCCGTGACGGGGTCCCGCATGAGATCCAGCGAGATCGGGCACCGGTAGTGCGCCGGGATCGCGAGCTCCACGCTGCTGCTGCCGCTGCCGCCGCCGCCGCCGAGCGACACCGCGGCCTTGGTCGCCGCCCTGCGTGCCCTCCGCACCAGCAGAGCCATAGAAGGACAGGGATTTGGACGATGAGTTATCGGAGACGACGGCGAGGAGGCGTGCTGGATTGGTGTGTTGGTGGGTGAGGTGTGAAGAGTTCAATGCGAAGACTGGGTTGGGGGGCAGGAGGAGGAGGGCGGGTTCAAATAGGGAGGGAAGGCAACGGACGGGTAAAGGGTTTGAATTGGAACGTTGACGTTGAACGCGAGTTTGAATGCGTATAAACCGCGGGGGTGTGAAGAAACGGTCGGTAATGCTAATGCCTTAACGCGCACAGCGCGCTGGCTTTAGTTAGGTGCCAGCAGTCACGCTCCCTCTTTTTTTCCTTTTGGGATTGGGATTGGGATTGGGATTGAGATTGGGAAGGTCCGGCACCGGCAAGTCTAGCATTTCAGGCCCTATATATTTGGGATCAGCGAGATCCTTTCCCCCAAAACCTAAAAAATTTAGATATTGTTTAGTTGAGGAGGTGAAAAGTTTTTTTTGTACGGTAACACTTTTGTTTTTATTTAACAATTATTATCCAATAATCGATTAACTAGGCTCAAAACACTGAATATGCCCCTAGATCCATAGATTTGGTGTGTTTTGGGGAAATTACCCATTACGCCACTGCTTAGTAGAAAATGACCAGTTCATTCTATTTTGTTTTTATCATAGTTTTCTTCCTATATGTGCAAAACCTGTTGTTATTCTTCGTCTACTCATGGCGCCGTGGCCTCGTCCCGTCTGCTGGAGCCTCGTAGGAGCGTCGCTCGCCGAAGCCCCACTCCGCTCCGCTTGCCGGAGCCCAACTCTACACCGCTCATCCGGCCGTGGCCATGTGGCTGGGCTAGCCACCTGGCCACCGTCGAGGCCAAGCCCGACCACGCGAGCGCGGCCAAACCTACCGCAACACAATGCTCTCTGGAGCCCGACGCAGCGCAAGGCTTGGGCGTGGGTGCGTGGCTGGCCGACGCCCCAATGCAGCCGCCGACAAGGCCACACCCGGCCACCGGTGAGGCCGCCTGGGCGCCAGCGAGGCCAAGCCCGACCGTGAGGCAAGACATCCTCCGCTCACACAGCCGCTAGAGCCGATTGAGAGGAAGAAGATAAGCTCATTTTTTATTTTTTGTTCTGTCGCACGGGCCCTAGATTGTAGTAGGATAGAGGGAAACTTGGAGCCATACCAATCACTTTTCGGGATCTCAGATCTACAATGGAGCTGCTCTATGGTGGAGCTGCGTGAATCTGCGATGTGGAGTTGTTTTTTGAGAGTTGGAGCTCTGCCAAACAGGCCCATAGATATAGATCAATAACACTAAAATAGAAAAATCAAGAGAAAAAAGAGAGAGATGAATGAACAATACTCCCTCCATCCCATATTGTAAGTCATTCCAAGAATCTTGGAGAGTCAAAGCATTTTCACGTTTGACCAAAATTATAGAGAAAAATACTAAGATTTGTAACGCAAAGTGAATATACTATGAAAATAAAATTAAGAAAAAAAATCTAATGATACTTAGTTAGTATCATAATGATAATTATTTTATAATATAAATTTGGTCAAACTTAGAAAAGTTTGACTCTCTAAGATTCTTAGAATGACTTACAATTTGGGATGGAGGGAGTATAAAGCAAGAATTGAAGTTACCCCATGTCGTCTAAAAAAAGAAGTTACTCCATGCAAGTTCAATAACCACAGGTGGAACCTAGGTTTAAGCACATAAAAAAGATAGTATGAAGCTTGATGTTTATATCATATTCTTTTTTTTTGAAATTGTCTGAAAATTATTGTGCACAGTTTAAGAACTAAGATACGGTTCCTCTAGCGTAGGAGCTATCCTGCGCATGTAGACACACCTAGGTGCATATGTGGGTTCATGGTAAAACTCAATATTATCTTTAAAATTACTTTGTTCAAAAAAAATAAATCTTTAAAATTGCATTCATGCTATAAAAAGTTAGAATAGGACTATCCTGCGCAAATAGGCATGGCTAGGTGTATATGTAGGGATAAAAATAGATAGAAAAATCTTGGCACCGACCGTTTCTGTTTTCTGTATTATAATACCATTTTTTATATTATAATTCTGTTTTTGAGCGTAGCCAAACATAAAAAATTATTGTTTTTAATTGGTTTCACAACCATTTTTAATTATTTTTAATACTCTTTAATTACTAAAATGTAGAAAAGTTTTGTACCAATTGTTTCTGTTTTTTATATTGTAATACTATTTCCATCGGTTTTCATCCCTATGTATATATATGTGAGTCACGTGGCAAAAGTTACCTTCTGTCATCGTTATACATAACGTCTACATGAAATGCAAATATATATTATACATGAATTAATTATGATAGGAGCTATTTTATACAAGTTGGTAGGGTCTATGAGCTCGATCATATGGATTTGGTTTGAGTTTTTTTAACCCATTAACTCTTAGCTTTTTCATATGCCATACACGATTTTATTTATGGAGCACTTCAATGATCAATTGGGTTGATCATTGGGTCCGGTTTTGCTAGTTTAGACTTCAGAAGTAGTTCAGAGTCAGTCTAGCAAATCAGCTTCTGGCTTTTGCCATATAAGTTTTGGGTTGTGTATCATCGGTCTCTCGATTATTAGCACCTGACTATGCATACATTTCAAATTCATAACAATGACTTGTTGATCGCAGCAGTCTATTTATTTACCAAATAGAATGACCATTCCCTGGTGAAAAGTGGCTCTTGAACAATTCAAAGTCGTCATCACTCATCAGCAGCACTCTGCTACCTTGTTTTGTCAGCAATGGAACTCTCTTTCAGCATCCTTGTGCACGTTACGGCTATATTCGTTGCAAATTATCAAATAAGTCTGCAGAGTCGGATCCGGTACTAGCTACATTTCAAACATAAGCACTTTCGGTCTGAAAAAATTGCCTCTCGTGCATCATGACGTTTGAAATGCAACACATGGCGCTGTCGTCTTAGTTCTACCTGAAGAATTTGCTTTTTTTAAAAACTGGCAGAAAGATAGCTAACCGGTCATTCTCCCTGAAGCATATTCCCCTGGAGAGCGTTCTCCCTGAAGCATTGTGACCAGAGATTATTATGTGCCCCTATAAGTTACGTGTGGCTATCAATAATCGTAGGCAGTAACTTGAAGTGAACTCTCTGGAAAAGCGGTTCAAAGAATGCAGCATGCAGCTATACATCACTAACCAAGAACTGCTCAAACCAAGTGAGCTGGTCTAGAAACTCATACTAGTATCAGCTAACAGGTCAAATCACAGGTTCTCCTAAAACTGGCAGAAAGATAGCTAGTTCCAATGCAAACTAGAGCATTCTTTTGTTCTTTTCCGGGCCATGTGGAGTGCCTGAAAGCAACTTAAAGCCACCACTAAAATTCTTCCAGCACTGCTTGGTTCAAACTTAGCAACTGTATTAAAATCTTGGACAGGCGCTTTTGTTAGCTTTTGCTTTACATAGAATTGAGCGCTGAGCTGTGATGTGATTATCGGCTAAAAGTAAGCATACTATCCAGGGCTACAAATAAAGAAAAAGTTCTGGCAACATAAAGTTGCATGCATGTTATCCAGCGCAAGAAGTTAAAAAGTTCTTCAATGGAAACTGTTAATCTGAATATCTGCTTCCTATGAATTTTGCCAACTCGATATCATGGTAGCATTCATTCTCTAGAAACATATATCAGCTGTCTTCTGAAGACTAACAGTACGTACCTTCTCCTCATTATAGAGGTCATAAAAACGCCAAGAAAAAGGAATGAAGTTCGAACTAGCACATAGAGCGCTAATATTTCTGAAACAATTTCTTCATGTCGGTATATCAAGCATATCAGCCAAGAGACCAACAGTACCTCATCGTTCTAGAAAACCTAATCTGAGGCCTTGTTTAGGCCTTGTTTAGATCCAAATTTTTTTTGGATTTTGACACCGTAGCACTTTCGTCTTTATTTGACAAACATTATCCAATTATGGAGCAACTAGGATTAAAAGATTCGTCTCGTGATTTACAAGTACAATGTGCAATTAGTTATATTTTTTATCTATATTTAATGTTCCATGCATGTGCCGCAAGATTCGATGTGATGGAGAATCTTGTAAAGTTTTGGGTTTTTGGGTGTGCCGCAAAAATTTTCAAGATTCACTGTCACATCGAATCTTTGATCACATTCATGGAACATTAAATATAGACGAAAATAAAAGCTAATTGCATGATTGGACAATGTTTGTCAAATAAAAACCAAAGTGCTACAGTAGCAAAAAAAAAAACAAATTTTTTGCGAGAACTAAACAAGGCCTGAATGGCAAAAAAAGTAAAAAAAAAAAACAGACTGCGCACTCACAACCTTCTCGACCTTCTAACGTTTGGGGACACCGGACACTGTTAACCCTGTTATACAAATAATGCATGCCATTGGCAGTGGAGTCAGTTCATGCATGCATCTTCGCGTGTTCCCATTCAGCCACTATATATATTCTTGGTCCAATCTGCTGCGTGTAAACCAAATTAATGAAGGTAAAATTTACCTAACATTCAAATTCTCCCATCTGGACGTCCGCTAGATTGAATCTTTTGGTCTCTTGCGATTTCTATAAATCATAGTGGCAGTATGTTTGTTTGAACTGTACGTGGGGATGATTGATTGGTCAATCCCCGGTCACCGATGAGAAGTAGGTTCAGACCCAACGCCGTTTCGTACAGCTCTTTGATCTAGAAGACCGACGAGGCTCCTTTAGGCCTCGTTTAGTTCCAAAAAAAATTGCAAAATTTTTCAGATTCCCCGTCACATCAAATCTTTAGACGCATGCATGAAGTATTAAATATAGATAAAAATAAAAATTAATTGCACAGTTTGGTCGGAATTGACGAGACGAATTTTTTGAGTCTAGTTAGTCTATGATTGGATAATATTTGTCAAATACAAACAAAAGCGGTACTATTCCTATTTTGTCAAATTTTTTGGAACTAAACAAGGCCTTAGTTGCTGTCATGTTGGCAATATGCACACGCGCTCCTCTGGCAACATAAAATATTCTGTATGCTGCACACATTCTGTGACCAAAGATGCAGCAACGTTTTTGTTCTTTATTTTTTTATAGACCTTTTTTTGAAAGGATTTTCCATTTCATTCAAGGACAGGGATCGAGCACCTTGCACATCGTGTATATATATAGTGCTAGTAGTTTATTTTTTAGCATGCGCACGGCATATATATATGCAACCCATTTTTTTAATTAATTAGCATGCAAACGCATTCTTCGCATGCACTATGCTAAGCTTTTATTCCCAGCAATCACACGGCGAACGAACGAGTGGGTATGCCTGCCTGCTTCCGAACCGAACTCGATCCTACCACTCCAGCGTCCAGCACGTAACAGCAGCTGTGGGACGGTGCGTACGTGTGATCTGCGCGTTTTCTTCTTCTCCGGCCGTCTTCCTCCGGTGCCACACGAAGAGGCCGGGAGACGACACGGTTTCGTCGGTCCGCCGTGTACGCGTGTTTCCGAGGAAGACGAGGTCGTCGCCTTTTCGGCCGGCGTACGAACGCCCCCGACGGTTTCTGATGCAAACAGAGGCAGGACTCCACCGGCGGGCCGGCGCCTCCGCGTCCCGCGCGCTGTGGCAGCTCGACGAGGTTCACATCGACCCGGTCCAAGTGTCCCCAACTTCCACCTCGCCCCGGTCCTTTTCATGCGCTGCCGTGAAGCAGATAGCGCCTGCCTACCTCAACTCTAGTCTCCGGAGTTCGGAGAGGTTTATCCCATGATTATATTTCTCTCATATTACACGAGGATTAGAGTATGGACGCAGTATCCATGATTATATTTCCCCCCATATTACACGAGGATCAGAGTGTGAACCTTATAAAATGTTCTGACAAAGATAAAAATAACAATAAAAAATCAATTTCAAAGGATGATTAATTTTTTTAAGGAACCCAAAATTTTCCAAACGGAGGCTATATATAGTGAAGCCTCAAGTTGCAACTCGCTATAGCCTTTTTTTCCTCTCCTCTTAGGGCAGTAGCAACGTACCAGTGGGCTACGGCTTGCAAGTGTTGTGTCTTTGGACACCATGGTCCCTTTTTTTTTAGGAAACAGGAGCACCATGTCCCTTGAAAACACGTGGTGAGGTTGCACTTGCACGCGATGGTGAGTGCTTTGAGTTTTTATCAGACAAAGCACTTGGTGCTTTTGTAAGCGGTTATGACACCCTGCGAGAATGTTGATATATGTGATGTGGACACCAGTTCCATATATCGAAGTTAAGGCTAACAACACCATGACATCGTGTTGGAGAAGCCCCTACTCGATGCATGTGAAGCCATGATATTGCCTGCCAGAATAAAGAGGATGGCATCATATCATTTAAGAGAAACAAGAGGGAACAAAACCCCTCCTAAATTTGTTATAAAGAGGGCAACGATAATCAAAATTCAGCTCATACAATGGATGCTTATCTCAACCTTTCCAAATGGAGGCCATAACAAAGCTTCAAGTCGCGATTTGCAATGTCCTTCCTTTCCTTTCCTCTGACACCAATCAAAAGGTTCTTGATGTCGTCTAGAAAGAGATTAAATAAAGCAAAACCTATAGTTAAAACATCTTCATGTTATGTCAGTATATATACTCGACTAAGACGGGTTCTAAAATCAGTTAGGTAAAACCAAATTGAACTAGAATAGCTATCTAGTGCTCTGTCTCAAAACATATTTTGTAGACGTGTTTCTTTTTTATCCCAACAAACTTAGTCACACATCATATCCACACAAAAACAAACATACCTAAACAGATGAGTCAGGCACATTGAGACCACTTGGTTTTCTTGCCCCTCAGTGGCTGGATTATGTGAATGGCACAAGGATATTCGAGGACACGGTAATGTCGAAGTGCATGTGTTTGGGAGCACTTATACTAAGTGTTAGTGGTTTTGTTTATATTTAGTCGCACTATTAAGTAGGTCTAGATTAGTAACTTGATCAAAGTTAGAGTCAAAAGCATTTTGATATAAATGTGAGGGTTACTCCGAACAAAGTTGATAAAGAGTGGCAAAACAAATGAAGAATGAGTCTAGGGTTTCAAGAAGTTGATTGGGACAAGATCAAATTTCATAACAGCGCCAGAATTGAATTTTTTAGTGCACCAGATAAATTGATCATGACCACTGGATCGTCCAGTCACCGGCGGTTCATGTTGGACACGTTTGCTGATGAGCACCATGTAATCCGATGTGCACGTCAGATGGCAAACACTTTGCGCAAGCGAAAAATAGTACGTTACTCCATCCTAGGTGTCCAGGTCCTAATTCACCTGCTGAAAACTTCGTCACGAAGAGAACAGAAACGGATCAAAACAGAATAATTCAGCATGCAAGACCAAGAAAAGGCATGTGAATATTCAAACAAGATTCCAGAAAACATTTAAACTGTTTGATAATTGACCGATGCTAAAAATGATCGCAATAACAAAACCGTCACCATATGTTAAAGAAACGACCTCTTAAAATAAGACTCATACTTCACAAGTTCGCCGAAACATTATAACATTCTCTTCTTTGCTGCAAGAACACTATACACCAGAAAATCCTACGAACTATGACATTTAACAATATCTTCTGAAGGTCAGGAGCACCACAACAGCCACCCGCATAACAATATCTTCTGAAGGCCAGGAGCACCACAACAGCCACCTGCATCAAGCAAAGAAACAAGAAAGCTGTAATTCAGATATCCCCTTGTTAGTCAATTAGAGACTTATAACCAAATGAGAATAGAATGAATACCACATATAGGAAAACTACAGGATTTCTTTTGAAGACTAATGTAGATCTTATACTAACTCCATAGTTTTGTATTTGCAATCCACTGGTGCAAGAAGATATGTTACACTGGAACCAGGCAGCTCTCACCCGTCCCAAAATAAATGAACCTCCAAAATATATTAAGTTCGACTAACTTTATGGAGAAGAGTACCGACATCTATAATACCAAATAGCTACGCTATGAAAATATATTTCATGATTGATACTAGTTTGGTGTCATAGATATTTGTGCTGATACTAGTTTGGTGTCATAAATATTTGTGCTATTTTCTATAAATTATGTCAAACTTACAAAAGTTGACTTGAGAGAACTAGAAGTTGATCTGTTGTGACGGAGGAAATAGTTATCATCATCACATTAACTATGGGTTGGGAAGATGGGTGGCCAAATTTTCAACTCCATTGTCTAGATAACTAGCTTGCCAACATAAGGGTAATCATAATTGAAGAATTCCATTACTCTGCCTGAAATGCAGATGTATCATGTATACCATGCCCATGCTCATGCTTTGCTGAAGCTTAACACATAAGCACTATCTGCTACTCATACTGCTATTGGTATAACAAGCAAGTAAAAATAAGAGGCGAGGATGACCTTGCCCAGTGGGTTGCATACTGGACAAGCATGAAGATTCATGAACACATTTCAAAACCAATCAGAGACACATGCATGGTTTATAGAACTTCTAGTTGAAATGAAGATATGCGTGCATTCTAGCCTTCAAGGCAGTAGTACAACAATTAGGTGGCAATTAACTAATTTCTAATTTCAGGTGATCTGTAATTATTTTTCAGCAACCACATCAATGCAAACCCAATGAAATTATTTTCCACTCCATTCCATGTGTAATGGAAGGATTTGGGTTTACCAGGATAAATCCAATCCCTTCCATTCCATATGGACTGGAGTGGAAAATGAACTAATTTCCCCCTCAATCTCTCCCAAAACAGACCCTTAAGGAGAACTTGCCTCATTAGGACTTCCCACAAACCGTTTTTCTAACATATACCACGCCCTAAATCCGATTTTCTATTTCAGCAGCCTTTTACTCAGTTTTGTTCCGTCCTAGCATTCCGTCAAATCTTGCCTCTGGTGGTCTTCCTCCCCTCCACCGCTAACGCCCTCCTGGACACACCCTGCGTAGCAGTTTGCTGGTTCCCTTAGCATTCGTGCAGCTTAGTCTACCTGCACCTTGGATTCATGCTCCGCGTGCACCACAAACCCCTTTTGCTGCATACGACCACTACAAGGTGAAGCAACTCCAACTACATGAGCTCAGCATTTCGTGGTCCTTTTGCAGCTGGTGTGTTGCTGTGCCCAAGCTCAACACATCGCTGAAAGCTTGATCCCGCACCTGAGGCTCCATCCAAGCTGCCCACTGTGCAGCTGTATCTGCGGAGAACATGGCTTGACCTCACCGGAGATCTATTTGGTTTCCACACCTGGAGCTTGGACAGCAGAGAGGGCAAATACAGGGAGAGGATGTGCTCATTTGAGAAAGGTAATAATGGTGAGAAATCCACAGAAGTTGAACTAGAAAGGAAGGAGTGCTAAAATAGCAAACCAAATTTAAAGAGTGGTATGTTAGCAAAGAGGTTCACAGGGAGAGACACTAAAGCAATTTTTTCAATATTTTAACTCTGGTTTGGCCAACACTCTGAAGGGCTTCTTTACTAATGAAAGCGTGGTCAAGGCAACATCAAACTAATCGCCATCTGATATCCTTACAAATTCACTGCTGAGGAGAACTGGAAAACCTAGTACGGATTGAATCACACTAAAACAACTAACCTTAAAACACAATAGATCTACTCTTCCTTGAGGCGCTTCTCGGTCTCTTCCAATGCCTTAATATCCTTGTTGAATTTTACTATGCGATAAATGCACCTGTACCAGAAAACAAATAATAAATAGTTAAAATTAAGACAAGGTGGACACTCATGGGAAGTCAACAAATCAGATTCTGCTGATGAGAAACTTTACCAGTAAAGGAGGCATGCTGAAACACAAAGGATGACATTCCTCTGAGCTTTAAACATCTGTGCAAGAAAAAAAAATATCATTGAGACAGAGAGGAACTAAAGAAACTAATAGTAAAACTCCCTTCCTATGAAAGGCTGAAAAAACAGCTATTGGCCTTAACTTCATAATTTTCTGAAGTTGATATTAATATGACTATCCATATTCCAATTTTGCTTCTGCGTCTTGTCTGGTTCCTGGTTTCTGGTTCTCTAACTTATGTACTCAAAAGTAAAACTTTGCTTCTTTTCAGAGCCATTTAAAGTTTCGAAAGTAATCATCTAACTAAACTGGCATATGAAATCAAATTGAGAGCATCACTAGAACTTACAAAATATTACAACGATCTTATCTGGCCACCTCACGCTTTTCTATCTATCTAATAAGGCAGTAGAACCCATATTGACCAACTAAACAACCGAGCCTCATCAAGGGGAAACAATCACTACATATTTCAGATTTACAAAGCTAAGCAGGAAAACCAGAACCCTAGAAGCACCACACAAATCTAAACACGGAAGGGAATCAATCACTCACAGATTTCTCGAAGCGAATGCGCTCTTCGGCAGTGCAAATCTCCGCGGTGCACATCAGCCTGTGCTCCTTCTTCCAGTAGATATCTGCACCACATCAGGGGAAAAAAAAAAGTCAGAACCCGAAACGGGGTCGCAAGCAGAAGGTCGGGGGGTCTCGGGGAGGAGGCGACGCACGCACCGAGGAGCTGGAAGGCGGCGAAGGGTATCACGGTGGAGAGGGGCTGCAGGAACAAGGACGTGAGCGCGACGATCTGGCCCCGCACGGCGCGGGGCACCGGGAGCGTGACCAGCGCAGCCACCGCCGCCTCCACCGCCACCACGCAAGCCAGGATCATCCACTGCAGCGCCATCGGAACCCTGCTCGACTCGAACACTCCAGAAACTTCTCTCGTCAACGGGGCAGGGAAGGAAGGAAAGCAAAGCCGCGGGCGCCTCGGTTTCTCCGATCTGCGAGTTCGTACGGCTGGGGAGCGAAATGAATGTGTGGGGGGTTCGGCTTCTAGAGGTGGACGGATCACGGACAGGTGGATTGAAGACGCGTCGCATCGGTTTCTTTCCTTCGTCTCGGCGACTCGGCCTTGTTTAGTTCCGAAAAGATTTCGGATTTCGGTACTGTAGCATTTTCGTTTGTTTGTGACAAATATTATCCAATTATGGACTAACTAGGATCAAAAGATTCGTCTCACGATTTCCAGTTAAACTGTATAATTAGTTTTTGCTTTTGTCTATATTTAATGCTTCATGCATGTGCCGCAAGATTCGATGTGACGGAGAATCTTGAAAAACTTTTTGCTTTTTGGGGTGAACTAAACAAGGCCTGCTCGGCAAGCGATTCGGTGTGGTCGTTTTCGCGGCGACTTGGGCCGGGCTTCCCTCCTCTTAAATTTGGGCTGGGCCCATTAAGTAACAAACGGTCCGTTAAGATCCAAGCCTTCTTCCTCTTCCCTTGCTTTTCTTCTCCCTTCGCCCCTTGGTCCGCCTCGCTTCGTCTCGTGCCGCCTCCTGTTTCCACGAGCTGGGGTTTTAGTTTTAGCGGCGCAAAGAGGGGGGAAGAGAGCCAGCGAGAGACACAGACGGAAAGGAGGAGATGAGCCGGAGCCTAGGGATCCCGGTGAAGCTGCTCCATGAGGCAGCGGGTCATGTGGTGACGGTGGAGCTCAAGACCGGCGAAGTGTACCGGGGGGCCATGGTCGAGTGCGAGGATAACTGGAATTGCCAGCTCGAAAACATCACCTTCACCGCCAAGGTATGCTCTCTCTGCCCGCGCTACCTTCGGATCTGAGCTAGATCCCCTTAGATTCTGCTCCCCTGAGTATTTTTCTTCCTTTCTTGCAGGATGGGAAGGTGTCGCAGCTGGAGCACGTCTTCATCAGAGGAAGCAGAGTGAGGTAATCGGAGAACTGGATTTATTTCTCGATGCAATGTTGCTGAGTTGCGGCGGCCTAATTTTTTTTTCTGTGTGGGTTTTGTTGTTGTTATGTTGCAGATTTATGATTATACCTGATATGCTTAAGAACGCTCCTATGTTCAAGCGCTTGGAAGCGAGGATTAGGGTTTGTGACTGATGATTCCCTGTACCGCTTAGTGTCTCGCTGTGAGAAAAACTAATGGTGAGATGGTACATGATTTGCTTGTTTTGTCGAATGTAGGGCAAAGGATCGGCTATTGGAGTTGGCCGTGGACGTGCTGTTGCAATGCGTGCTCGGGTAATGTTGCTTTCCGTTGTCTTGAGTTACCCTTTTCACTATGATTGTTTCACCAGCGTATCTTTATTTCATTATTACATACTTCGCATCGCAGTATGATATGACTAACCTGTTTATGTAATTTGCAAAAGAAAATGCAATGAGTATGTGCCCTTGTGAAATAATAAAGTCTATTTCAAAGCCTATTTTTTAAGGGAAAACCCCTCTTTTCTCATTCGCTCTCTATTGCATGGGTGGAAGAACAAAAATAGAATAGGATTCTGAAAAAAAAGAAAGATATTGAAAAGAAAAATTGACTTTTGAAACCCTTTATTCATTATGTGTAACGGAAAAGAGTTGCGATTTCTTCTTATTCCATGCATTAACTCTTTCCCATGGCACCATAACACTTTTGTTGGTTGACTGCATAAAATAATCTCGCTTATCGGTTAAAATTGTAAATTTGCGGGGTCTCTTTTTTGGTACACTATCAAACATGTTAAAGATGAATAATGCTGCAAATCTAGCTTGCTCATGGATAGCTAAAACATCTCCATCAGTTATGTTCTTAAATTCTAATCTAATGGATATCATAAAGTCTTGAGGATTTGTTGCCTTTGGTTTGGCCGTAATGATTGGCTCAGATATCAGTACATAACATACAAACCACTAATACTGATAATTGTTATTCACTTCCATTGGACCATCTTCTGTAATTTGATTTTATCTCTTTTGCCCATAAGGCTGTAACTAACGAAAACCTAAAATGACTATGTAGGGTTGCAAATTGCTGCCCCTAAGGGTCTCCACCGACCCTCTTTAATTTATAATTGTTAGTACTACTTTTCCCAAAATATGGCACATTTATTTTGGAAAACTAATACTCGAACTGAACTAAAGAGGGTTGGTGGAGACCTTTAAGGGCACCCACCTGCACCCCTGTGACTATAGTAGGTAGACACAAAAAAAAACACTGCCACTGGATCATCTTTCCTTTACCCGTAAGTTCCTAAGCAATTGGAACCTAAAATGGCTAAGCTGGGAAAAAATGAAAATGGAAGAGTGCTAAATGATAAGAAAATCTTGGCGCAGTACCATGTTGGACAAAGGGACTGCCATTGCCCCTTAGTGGAAAAAGGAAACAAATACCTAAGTTGTGTGTATTGGACTATCGGTGTTGTGAACAGTAGTTCATTAGGGGTAAGCAACTGGACATTGTTTTCTTCTTATAACAGTATTATTATTGTTACATTTTGTGGTTGTGTGGCAAAAATCGTTGTTTCTGTCATGCTTGCTGAGTATCATCTGCTTTATGCATTTCGCTTGTTAATGAAGAAGTATTCCAAATTCAGAGCTTGCCATTGCCAATAGGATGCAGTGGTACCCTAATACCGCTTCCTTGGAAAATTCAAGAGTTTTCCTCAAAAATATTGTCATGTTTTATTGGTTTTAATAAAAACAATATGTATATAGCATAGTTTTTCTTCACTCTGGGAACTTGTTTGTCTTCTATGTAAGACCATTTTAAAATTTTGGTTTTGTGATACATCGGAGTAAGTAGGCACTGCAGACATAGTCCAGAACCATGAATGTTTCTTTAATCTAATGTTAATATAGGAAAAATGATAGAATTCAGTAGTTTGATTGTATTTGCTTTGAAGTACATGAGTTAGGATGCTATGATTTTGTAAGTTGCAGTTCTCTTGGTCTTGATGCCTGAAATCAGTCAGTCAGTGGGTATGATTACTGGTCTGTTTTTTATATTAAGATAGTGACCTGTATGTAGAGCAGATTAATTTTTTACTGGTATATATTTATATTAGGATAGTGACTATTTCGCAAACCTTTGTTCAAGGGGATGTTCTTCTCTTTATGATAGATGCCTACATGCATGGAATTTGTGGGGTTAGTGTTACTCTATTGGCATTGGGGGAAATTGAACAAACTTAGGGTCATTTGAGTAGGAAAAAGTGAACATTTGTTATCGATAATTAAAAAGGAAGTGTTGACATGTTCTGTTAAGACTTCAGGGTTTAGACTGGATTATTGATAGACTTGGGACTTGGGAGCAATATGAATTGGTACGGATGCTGCAGTTATTTTAGTTTCATTCAGGTTAAATCCATCTTTTGACCGTCAGAACATAACAGGAACTTTAGTTATGTCCTTCTCTTTAGCTGGTACCATGAGTCCATGAGGATAAATGCGACTGTTGGTAGGGTTTCTTATTCTGCTCTCCTTTTAAACAATAAAACCAATGTAATGTGGTGGAGTGGACAAATGTGAAATGCTCAAATATATGAAATTAGGATGTTCTTTGGCACCAAAGGAAATTGTAGCCTCATTAGATATCATTGTGATATCGTTAAACTGAACAAATTTTGAATATCATTCTTTCATTCGGCATTGAACCTCTTTCATGGCTAGCTTCAATGTTCCCTTTTTTTCATGTCTTTAGCTGGAAGTGTAAAAAGTTCATGGTTGTATACTCCCATCGTAAGACTTTTTTTTTTCTTTGGGAGGGAGGGAACGGTAGGAAGGGACCTTGGGTGCTGATTTCTTTCCCCTTTGGGTTAATTGCTTTTTTTTTGCGATGACCTTTGGGTTAATTGCTTTTCAAGACATATATCTGAGTGCCACTCGCTTCAAGCTTCTTACATGGTTGAAAGATTCCCGCTGGCCTGGATATTATTTTGGTCACTGAAACTGTGTTTATAATGGAATTGAAAGGTTTCCACCTGAACACTGTGTCATCACTATTGCAAGTTTAGTTTCTTATCGAACGGTAGTGAAATCCTTAAATATCTGGAAGCTCTTTTGTGTGATTTTCTTTAGAGTTTGATTTTGTGTGATTTGATAGAATTACTATGTACATTGTGATAAAAAATATAGTTGTGAGTTGCGGATTCATTGATTCATCACTTGATAATTGATAGTTCCTAAACTCTTTTGCCTGTCAATTTTTAGGCTGCTGCTGGTCGTGGTGGTGGTCCTGTTGGCCGAGGCAGCGCACCTCCTGTGAGGAGGTAGATTCTTCATGGCGTCATGCGGCTTTTCTCGTTTGTCTGAGGAATGAGGATGTTGCTGTCGATGTCAGAACGCTGTCTCGTAGTCAAAACTGTCCTAATGTACAATTCAACGGCTTAAGGAGGATGCAACCTGTTGTTATTGAATCTGATGTATTGACGGTGGTTGGTAGCTTGCATGCAGTCTTTTCCTAGCTCGATTTGGATGGCTGGACCAATAAATGTCATGTATTCTCGTCAAGAAATTAGCTTTTGTTTTAGTCCTGCAGTATTTTTGTAGATGCTTTGATCTGTCAGAACAATACATTTACCTGAGTCCTGAGTATGTCTTCTCTTGATAGAGTGATATGATACATATGCTACACGGGTGAATTCCCTTCGTCCCGTCTAGGAGCTAGATCCTCGGTAGTTGGCTTCGGCAACAAAAGAGAGCAAGAAAGATCACCTTCTGCTTCGCTGTTTTGACCCTAGAAGCAAGGAGCCGAGGCACTTTGCCGTTGACATCTGTCACATGCAATGGCGAATGGGGCTGAAAGTATTGTTCACTGATTTATTATGAGAGAAAAACATTATTTGTTCGCTGAAGTAATATGGATTATAAGACAAGCGAATAAGAGCTCATCATTCTATATTCTTCTTTTCTTTCTCTTCATCTTTTTCTTCTTCTATTCTACTTCACATATGTCCACAATTTGTAGGAGGGGCTCAGGAGGCTCTATTGTGTTTATGGTGGTAGGGGGGCTGAAGCCCTTCTGAAGCGCCTCTCTCTCTCTCTCTCTCTCTCTCTCTCTCTCTCTCATCCACCCCTGGCCAGCAAACACTAGCTGCTCAAGAACCCTTTGACTTTGTCCACCTTATCACTCGCCCCTATGTTTCCCCCAACACAATAGTGTATCTCATCTAACCTATATGAATTTCTGAGTAACGAAACATGGGATATATATATATGGTTGGGGCATATCATCATCCAGAGGGAGCGGTATTAATATCGATGTCTCTCTTTAACCTTTAAGAGGTCGATTGAACCTATTTATTTGACCTTGGGACTTATAGGAAGAAGAAAAAAAAGCAAGGAGTGGAACAAAAGGAGACTAGACTACCGCTAGGAAGGACAAAGGTGAAGGGTCGAGATGGCGGACTAGAGGGAGGGTGAATAGTCCTTTCTAAAAAATATTACGCCGGCTAACTGAAACAAATGCGGAATTAAAACTATCGGTCTAGCCAAGACTACACCCCTCTATCTAAGTTCTCTAGCACCTTGAAAAGATCCTAAACAAGCAAACAAGGTGCTATCTTAGCAAGAGCTCACCTAACCAATTCTAGGAGCAAGGTCACACAAACCTATGCAACTAGTACTTTGCAAACTGGAGAGCTCCTACACAGCTAGTAAGCAAAAGCACAAAGCTCCTAAGCTCACTAGCAAGCTCAATAACAAGGCAACTAATGCCAAATTAGAGAGCGCAACTTACTTAGCTACACAAACTAAGCAATGTGACTAACAAGGTTGCACAAACCAAATTAGTCACGCAAGGGAACTACTTCTAGCTACACAAGCAAGAAGGTAACTAGCAAGCTACACAAGCTAACTAATTACAAGAGCAACTACACAAGCACAATTATATGAATGTAAGAACAAGCTTGTGTTAGGGACTTGCAAACCAACGGGAAGAACAAATGTTGACACGATGATTTTCTCCCGAGGTTCACTTGGTTGCCACCAAGCTACGTCCCCGTTGTGTCGACCAACACTTGGTGGTTCGGCGGCTAAGAGGTGTTACACGAACCTCGTCCCCACTAGGACACCGCAAGAACCTACCCACAAGTGAGGTAGCTCAATGACACGCACGATCCAATAGAGTTGCTCTTCGCGATCCCCGCGGGGTGAGCACCGTACCCCTCACAATCTCTTCTCCGGAGCACCGCACAATCTCCTTGCGTGCTTCGACGGAGTCACAAGCCACCAAGCCGTCTAGGAGGTGGCAACCTCCAAGAGTAACAAGCACCACCGGCTTGCAACACGAACACCTAGTGCCACTTGATGCAATCTCTCAATGCAACGCACTAGAATCACTCACTCGCTATTGATTCGCACTCTTGCAAGCACAAGTGAGTTAGAGGCTTTCCTAGCACTCCCCAAGCATGGACACTAAGTCCCAAGGGTGCTCAGCACCAGCCAAGGCTGGCCACCACTTCTATTTATAGCCCCAAGGGCTAAACTAGCCGTTGCCCCTTCACTGGGCAAAACACGTGGGCACCGGACGCTCACAGGGAGCCACCGGACGCTCAACTCCCAGCGTCCGGTGCTCAGGCGTCGGCCACGTGTCACTAGCCGTTTGAAAACGACCGTTGCCGCCAACGGCTACCACGTGCTCGCGCGCCTGCACAGCACCACCGGACGCTCTGCAAGTCCACACCGGACGGTCCGGTGCTCACCGGACTCGTGCGCAGAGAGGGTGTCAAACTCGCGACCTCACCGGACGCTGGGCACCGGACGGTCCGGTGCTCACCGGACTCGTGCGCAGAGAGGGTTGCAAAAACTCCTCACACCGGACGCTTACCACCGGACGCTCTCAGAGTGCGTCCGGTGCTTAACCCTAGCAGGGTCAAGCACACCGGACGCTGAGGCCAGCGTCCGGTGCCTCCGCACTTAGCGTCCGGTGAGTGTTTCTCAGAGAGAAAACACTCCCGCGACTTCTCCAAATTTCCCACCGGCGCAATAGAAAATATGCACTTAATTTTCTCAAAAGCGCCGAATCCCGCCTCGCAAGCTCGGCGGGAGGGAGAGAGAAACCCACACCTCTCTCAACCCTAGGAAACACCACCTCCTTTGTAAAGTGTGCCAACACCAACAAGTGTACACCACTATGTGCAAGTGTGTTAGCATTTTCACAAATATTTTTCAAGGGAGTTAGCCTCTCAACTTGCCACGCCACTCGATCCTAACACGTATGCAAAGTTAGATCGCTCAAGTGGCACTAGATGACCGATATGCAAACAAGTTTGCCCCTCTTGATAGTACGGACATCTATCCTAAATCCGGTCATAAACTTCTCTACACACCTATGACCGGTAAAATGGAAATGCCCTAAGTTATACCTTTGCCTTGCGCTTTCCATTTCATCTCCTCCAATGTTGATGCAACACATGCACCAACCAATCACCAAATGATATGATCCACTTCATATCATCACGTGACCGTATTGGTTCATCGATCTTGACCTCACTTGCTCTTCACCGTTGCCTTGGTCCATCGGCGCCAAGTCTTGCTCAAGCTTCACCGTCACACGCGGTCTCTCGCTTCAAAGCCTCCGACTTGCCCTTCACTCTTGCAACCGGTCCATCAAGCTAAGCCTCATCTTGATCTTCTCCACCTTGGTCACATAACTCCATGTCATGTCTCATATGCAATGAGCTCCTTCATCATCACATCATCACCTGTGGACTAATCTCCTGTGTATCTCATATAAACACTATTAGTCCACCTAAGTTGTCACTCAATTACCAAAACCAAACAAGGACCTTTCAAAATGAGACAAACAAAATTTACATCATAAATTGAAAGAAAAGACTTTTTAAGTTTGAGTGAGGATAATTGTCTACAAACTTGTATTAGTAGACTTGATTGCTAAATTCCTCTTCTACCGGAGAAAGTATTTTGCTTTTTCATATGAACAATATGTTTTCTTGTTAAGAAGCTAGGGTAGGCAAAGGAATACAGATTGAAAAGTTTTTGAATTTGACTACTGTAGCATTTTTATTTTATTTAGCAATTAGTATCTAATCATGGTCTAATTATGCTTAAAAGATTTGTCTCATGATTTATAGACAAATTGTGCAATTAGTTTTTGTTTTTGTCTACATTTAAAGCTTCATGTATGTGTTCAAAGATTCGATGTGATGGGTGGAAAATTTTTAGGTGGGGAACTAAACAAGCCATGAGATGAAGCATATCAAAGGTAAGGAGGCACGACATATATGCTTCACCAAGTATTGCCCAAGCTTATTCAAGAAGGCAAGTGAACTTCCCACCCTATGCGGTGCTGGGTTGTTGTCACCTTCTCCACTAGTGCCAAGTGCTTCTCCTTTGGCCATCCTTCTACTTCGTCTGTCGCTAACCACTTCCTTGATGTGCACACTTTGGGTGCCGCACCATAGAAAGTGGGAGCCATGGTAGTCAAGGATTGACAAATAAAAGCCATGAGATGAATCAACATGTTATGAAGCTGCAACGATTAGTGGAGACCGATAATAGGAGGAAAGTGAGAGCAGTACAGGCTATGAAGAGGACATCCACTATCAATGGAATTGACCTCTTATCCACAACAATTTTCAAGTAGCTCACACTACTACCCTTTATAACTTCTTTGTAGCTACTCCAACCTATTAAAACATAGAGTGGGTTTTTTTTACCATAGTCAAACCGACCTTTCAAACTAAATGGCCACCTAAAGCATCTAAACTTGGAGGTGTGCTAAAGAACTGAACTTGTCCATTCATGCCATCAATCTCGTAGTATCATTTAACTTCACCACTATGAAATAATCAAACTAAATGATCCATCTACGACAATTCAACCAAAACATCAACACCAACATGAACTCAATATACCCAAATCAATCATGTGCATTTAGTAATAATACAATAATAAATTAGAACCAAACACAATGATAAAAACATAGCCAACACACAAAAAATATTCCAAACCTTTATATATCAGCTCACTAGATCCATACAACTCATAGTTTACATCAAATCCATATGAAGAGACTACCCTAAATCTACTATATGCATCCAATTCTAAGTACCAAGACACACAAACATTCATTAAATCCTCAAACTTCCTAACCCTAGCTAGCAAAGCATCTATGAAACTTACCAACCAAACAACAGAGGGTGGTGCCTACCACGCCGGTGCATTGGCTGCCGTGCGAGGGAATGCCCGGTGATGGTAGTGGCGAAGAGCAACGGCTGGTCCAGTCATCAACGAGGCGGCAACACATATGACAGAAGCAAGCATGTTGTGTGAGAGAGAGACCACAAACCTCTATATCACCTGACGTGGCAACTCTATTGTGCCAGAGTCGTAGTCACTGGTGTGACAGGGTGGGCCCTCCTTTTGCCATGCAGGATTGAATTAATGTTCCACGTCACCATGACAGGTCTTGTCACGTCAATGCATGTGGCATGATAAAGTGATATTGTCATGCTATTCGCACCAGCCCAAATAAAAAAGACAGATCTCTATTTTTAAAAAACCAATCATTTTTAAAATATAAATCTAAATTAAAAGAGATTAAAAAAATCCGAGTATTTTGCAATCAATTACCATCCATACCCAAATTGGACTATTGAAGACTTGTAGTATTTTCCAATAGCCCACGCTCTTGAACCATCAGCGTTCCCTTTCCCGTCCAACTCCCATCCAAACGCCACCATAGGGTGCTCACCGCCTGCCTTTTCTTCTCCCGTCCACCGTCTGCGGGGCGCGCTCTCGTGCCGCTACTAGCGACCGCCGCCGCCGTCCTGCGGTACGTGCTCTGGTCTTCGTCGGTCCTTCGCCAGCGATCAACACCCAGGTATGCGCATCCGTTCTCCCCTTCCTGCTCTGCGAAACTGACCACCGAACTAACTTTTTATATCTGTGTATTTGTATTCGGATCTGATCTAACTACAAATTTCTATATCTATCATGTCCATTAAATTTGTTTTTTCCTTTTTCTTTTGCAAAAGTTCCATGTCCTTCACTGGGTCCGCCCCTGAGTCTTCCGATCCCAATAAGAAACCTGGTTCGTTTTTGTGAACTCTTTTTGTATTTTTTTTCCAGACTCCCTGTTTGTGACAGTTCTGGATTTCGCCTGATAGTTTTTGCGCTGCGTCTGATTTTCATAGCGAAAAAGCAGACTCGACAATGGGCTGCGTGGACACACCAAGAGGAGGAGAATTTCTTCAATGCACTGCGGCAAGTAGGAAAAGTGAGAGCCATAAATTCTGGATGCATTGCTCTTTTGCTATTTGCAATCTAGTTAGCACATAATAATTGATTGATGGGTAATCCCATATTGTTTTTCCCAGAACTTCGACAAGATTACACACCGTGTTCAGAGTAAAAACAAGGATCAGGTATTTGTTTTCAACCAAGACGCTTTTAGGTGAAACGGATACGCATTAGACTGAATTTTAGTTATGTATAAGTTATCCTAAGGAGTTCCTGTCTTTATGATGATTAGAGTTTATATTTTATTACTATGAAGATGTTTAATCTTTTCTTGCAATGTTAGTCGCCCTATCTTATTATATTAAAGTTTTAATTATGCTGTATATGAATCTAATGTAAAAAGATTCAATGCTTTATGTGTTATACAGGTCAGGCATTACTATTATCGTCTTGTTCGACGCATGAAGAAGCTATTGGGTCCTAGGTTCTTACTTGATGCAAAAAACTCCAAGGATACTATTGCTGCTATGCTTCGCTGGTAATTGAATATCTTATCATCTGTAAATTGCCTGAGAAAATATAGTTCATTATTGATTTTATTTATACACCATAGGAGCAAAAACTAGTGGTTACTTGGTAACGATTTCTGAGTTATCTATTTGGCATATGATATTTATAGGAATTTGGACGTCTTGTTTCTATTACAGATCATGCTGGTAGATTGTATCTAGCCATCTCTGATGTCTGAAGGCTGTGACTACCACTCATTATAGTTCCATAATTCCATAGTGGATATCTTGTCATATTTATTGATCTGTTATGTACCTTTCTATTGATTTTGAGGTGCTTGGCTTATTCTTATACATACACGATCTAAATTCAATTTCTAGTTGTTTAGCTTCATAATAAGTTTTCAATGCTTCTGCATTATTTCTTTTAGATAAAGCCAACATCCATTATGGCCATGCATTCAATTTTTTCTTTAAAAAAATTCCATTCCAAACTGTACATGAGTTTTTCATTTCATACGGCTCTTCCGTTCTTTAGAGAACTCTTTTCTTAATAATTTGTGAAACAGGTAACTTAGCTTTTGTAGAAAGCGTCATTTAAGGATGTGCTTGCTCGACTGCTGGCAGTTCAATATTAGCTGGTTTTGATGCAGGTGGTCTCTGCTTGAGAAATTTAGTTGTAGTGCATCAAAGCTGCACCTGAAGCCTCGGAGGTTCAAAACATTTGTAGAAGCATTTGTGAGTTGCTTTGTCCTCATTTTTTTTTCTCATTATAAACTGGTGCCAGTTTTTCTTCTTTGTCATGCTATCTTACTCTCCTTTTGTTTGCTAGGGAAAACAACTGCTAAAGGACAGTAAGTCCAGGAGAAAGCGTTCACGAGTGGATATGTGCCTACCTTCTCCATCTCCAAATGTCAGCAAGGTTCCTGGGAATGAGACTCCTGTAAAGTTGCTGTCAGTAGATGCTCAAAATGGTAGCAGAGTAGCATCTCCTAAAGGGACAATTTTCAAGCGGGTTGCAGAACCAATTTCTAGCAAGTCAGGAACAACTAAAGGCGACCTCTCTGCCACAAGAACTGTAAAACAAAAAAGGAAGGCAGGTGGGCACATCTTCTCTTTTCCTTTGTTATGACCTAACCTTGCTTATCTTGTCACAATCTGTGTGATTTGAGTTTCAGTAAAATTGTTGATGATTGAAACTACCATGTAGAGGAGCTCTCTAGTGCGAACCTTTGTTGCATTAATGTGGATTGCTGGTGACCTGTGTTTTAGGTGGCACTGTTGCATCTGCTGCATATAAAAAATGGGAGAGAGCAGCCATGGCTGGTGTTTCTTTAGTTGCTGATGCAGCTGAGGAGCTTGAACGCAACACGGTTAACCCGGGCATGTTATGTAATGTTGATGCAAGAACACTGACTTCATCATCAGACAGACTTTGTACTGTTGATGGTATGGCTTCTAGTAACTGGATTTCAGTTCTTGTATTTGCTGAACTTTGTTCAACACATTCGTTGGAATTAACAGTAGCAGATACAGTTCATTGTCCTGATGTTTTTAATCTGCATTTGCAGGCATTAGCACAAATCACATGAAGGAAGCAGATTCACAAGCACCTGTGAAGCTGAAGCTACAGTTATTTCCAATAAACGAAGCTACTCGGAAGGCATTGGAGAAGGTAAAGCATGGTTTCTTGCTACTAGTGAACTGCATAGGAATCACAATTTCCCTCGGTCACTGTATTTTTAACATGTCAGTTGGTACTGGTTAATAATTGACCGAGCACTCGGGTTCTTGTCGGATTCTTGCATGTTATAGATGAAAAGATGATGAATAGATAACTTGATTAGTGCCTTTTGCATTTTTCTCAAACTTTCCTTTGTATTTGGTTTGGGTCTGAGTTGGTCTGTTGAGTTCTCCAATCTGTGAGCAATTTGAACATTACATGGTGCTTTTTCTCCTCTTATCAGGATGACCATAATCCTCATCTGGAGCTCACATTAAGCTCTAGGAAGAAAATATCATCTGTGCTAGAACATCTAAACCGAAAATGGGGTAACTCGAACATCGCATCTGGAGAGCTTATTCTTTTTCCGTATTGTGCTAATCAAGAGGATTTGGCTACATATCAGAGGTGGACAACAAGAGATACTGTTGTAGTAGCTGATGTGTTTCTTTCTGTGAATAGCCCTTCTGTTTTCCGTTTAAGGTATATAATTTCTCTGATTGATAGAGTCACAACCTAATGGGTCACTTGTAGGTGTGTAATGATTGCTAATTGTTGTGTCAACATTTTCTTGTTAAGGTATGGTTGGTTTTCCCTTGTTGAGCTTGGAGCAGGAGTAAGTGAAATATCTTTAATCCATTTTGAGGATTGCATGGAAGTCATCCAAGTGAAATCACCATCAGGAGATAAGGCTTGTGTGCAAAAGGATGGTACTTTGCTCAGTAATTGCACTCATGAGCAATATCCTTGTAGTTCAATGTTATTGCATATGACACCATCTAGTACAGGCAAGAACTCTGAGGTTCCAGATCAGCCGGCTAATGTGCCCCCTCAGTTTGGCAGCCAAAAGCAAGTGCAGGTTCCTGTAACCCAAGCTTCTGAGGTTAGATTTTCTGTCTCTTGCATCCTTCTGACAACTAAATGTTTCTATGGGCGATCTTCCTTTCTTGTATTATAACTTAGTATGCATTTATACTTCAGGATGATCAGGGAATGAATTGTGTGGCAATATCTGAAGTAGAGTGGGCAGATACCCTTACAGATATCAGTGTTGGGCACTTACTGACAGAAACATCGAAAGACGCTCATTTAGATTGTGTAGGGACTAGTGTAAAAAATCCTTTGTTTCTTGAGAATCCATGCAGCTATGACTCGTTTGATGCTGCTGTTGCCCTTCATGCTTCTCATTATCAAGCATCAGAGAAGCCAGCCCATACTCCCCATTCAACCATATGGGGAGCAGAAGAAACATGTGATGAGTTCAGCTTTAATTTGTCAGCCTCCAGGAAGCAAGAAGGCTCAAACACTCCTAGCAGCTCTCCTGATACTGACAATGAAGTTCATCCTTCAAATTCGGAAGGATTTCAAGGTTTTCTTCAGGTCTGCTGACATCTTTTGGGTTCTCCTAGAAGGAAAATGAGTTTATATGTTTGAGTTGTTGACCTTGTTTATTTATGTGTTATCTCATGTCTTAGGACTTGATTGGAGGAGAGGCTGGTGGTGATAATCCTTGTAATGATGATGCCAAAGACATAGAGGAGTTTTATGCTAAATCACCACCTCGAAATGATGAAACTAATGAGCTGAAGGATCAAGCTTTAGCTGACATATATTGGGTACTTGAAGAAATCATAATGTTCTTTTGTACTGGCATTATCTTAGGCGAGCTTAACTTTTTTTTTTCCTTGGCAGCCTGATTCACTCGGACCATTGGACTTGGACATACCGTCTGTGAGATATCAAGCCGATGACATACTGATAGGGGACAGTCAAAATAGTTGGAGCCGCCTGATGGCAAATAGCCTCGATGCATTTCGAAATCTGTCATTCTTCTCGGATAAGAATGACTCGATTCCATCGATCATGTAGAACTGGGGATGCTAGGGCTTCCACGACTTGCTGTGTTGGTTAGGAAGGAACCTCCAATGCTGCATTTCGCTGAAGAGGGAGCTTTATTTTGTCCAAGCGAGCTGTTTGCTGCTGATACGAGTACCCAACTGAAACTGATGCAGCTGTTTGCTGCTGATACGAGTATCCAACAGATGCGGATTTGATACATGAGAGGGGCTCGTACTGTGGTAGGATAACATAACTTATGTACTAACCTGTACTCCATGTAATTATGGTGTCCTTGTACATAAAACACATACAAGCACTTGGTTACAAGTAAGCTTCTGGGGCCGTGTGCAGGATCAGTTTGCCTAATGCCCATCAAATGATTGTGCACTTCTTTCTCCCGGATTACATCTAAGGGCCTGTTGTGGCTCACTTCTCTCTCTCTCTCTCTCTCTCTCTCTCTCTCTCTCTGCTGTGCTGCCAAGCACTCGTTTCCAAAACAGTTTCATGGGTGATTTGATTTTCTCTAAGGCCTTGTTTACTTCCACCCAAAATTTTTCAAGATTCCCTATCACATCGAATCTTTAGACACATGCATGAAGTATTAAATATAGATGAAAATAAAAACTAATTACACAGTTTGGTCGAAATTTACGAGACGAATCTTTTGAGCCCACTTAATCCATGATTGTACAATATTTGCCACAAACAAACGAAAGTGCTACAGTGTCACGGATTTTTTTTTGTTCGGAAACTAAACACAGCCCAACTCTCACAGAGATATAAGTTGAGATAAAACTAAAAATAATAGCTTATTCTAGCTCTTTACCGTGAATTTAAAAAAAAACAGCTTAGAGCATCCCAGCACCTTTCTAAAATAAAACCTCTTCCAATAGTTTGGTAAAAAAACTTCTTAAAAATAAAAAGTTGTCAAAATTTCTCCTTTAACTCATAAATTTTTCTAGTTGAGGGAGCTCCCTATCCTTTCCCCGTCGAACGGTTTTTATGGATGCGTGTGTTTTTTTGGCATGAGATATTTGTTGACGCAAGTAGTTTCCATCTGCCGTGCATGGTAACGCTTTCGATCGCCGCTACTCGGCACCTGTGCAAAGCCTCGTGCGCCCTACACACTTGCTGATCCTTGCAGCGCACCATGCTGCAGAGGCACTTAGCAGCCGGGGGTACGGGAACATGGACACGTTCCCTGTTTCGGGAACTTCGTCCTGAAACGTAGAACGGGAACATCATAGAACATCGTTCCCAAATACAGTGAAACACGAATCATATATAGGAGCAATCATAGGAACGTCAGTCCCAAGTGACTATGGAACTTCGTGGTGTGTGTGCATACTGCGTCATGCCCGTCCGTGAGCGGTTGGCGAAAAATCTAGATGGTGATTGACTCATTGGCCTATACCTGTAATGAGCCTTAAGGTTGGAGTTGGACAGCCATAAATGAAACAAAAATACAATAGTAAACTATATCACGCTAGGAATCGAACTCATTTGGTTCAAAACAACACGTAAAACTACCTGAGCCAACCACTACGTCCCAAACACGTTCCTTTAGAAAGTGGAACGCGTTCCGCAACTTAAAGGAACGAGACGAAGCTATATACCCCCTACGTTCCATAGTTTATGAGAATGTCGTACCGCGTACCACGTACCCTATGTTCCGGGAACTTGGCTGCTAAGCAGAGGCACCCCATGTCAGCTAGGTGTTGGCAATGGTTGCTGTTGCCGGATGCAGGGAACACCTGCAGGCACGGTGGCCCCACTTTAGCTTTTAGCAAGTTAGGTCTTATTTAGATACACCCAAAAATCCAAAACTTTACAAGATTCTCCGTCATATCGAATCTTGCGGCACATGTATGTAATATTAAATGTAGATAAAAATATAACTAATTGCACAGTTTACTTGTAAATCACGAGACGAATCTTTTAAACCTAGTTGCTCCATGATTGGATAATGTTTGTCAAATAAAAACGAAAGTGCTACAGTGTTAAAATCCAAAAAGGTTTTGTATCTAAACAATACAAAACTGTTGGAGAAAGGTAAAATTTAATATTGCTATTTTTTTATTAACTTGCTAGATTTGTTAGTTTAGCAAGTAAATTATACTAAATTCTTAGAAATGCTCTTAGCTTCATAGAAAAGCTACTTGTGAAGTTGTTTTTTCAAAAAAAAACCAAGTTCAATAGGAAAGTTAAGCTGTGCTAAACATGTCCTAATATGCCCATCAGGGCTGTCAGCATACCTCGAGTAGGGCTATGGTCGCCGCAACCTGTGCCATGGCTGACTGGGCAAGCATAAGGGTGACGTTAAAGAAAAAAGAAAGAGGAATGAATTATTATTTTCTTTGCGTAGTCAATGTCATGGTGGTTAATTTTTGTCCAACTCGAGAAAACCACGAGTTTTTGAAGCACCTCGTGAGATGCTCGAACAAATCCATGGATCTGACCTCAGATCTAGAGTTTTGGTGAAATTGAATCCCATGAAACTGAGGTGTTTGTGAGTAAAAAAAATTGATGTAGAGTTGTTTCTTTATCTGGAGCACCTAAAACTCTGCCAAACAGAGCATAAGCACCCTCGCTTAGGGCAGTTTACGCTTTTAGGCCTTGTTTAGTTCCAAATTTTTTTGCAAAATCGACACTGTAACACTTTCGTTTGTATTTGAAAAAAATTGTCCAATCATGGACTAACTAGGCTCAAAAGATTCGTCTCGTCAATTTCGACCAAACTGTGCAATTAGTTTTTATTTTCATCTATATTTAATATTTCATGCATACGTCTAAAGATTCGATCTGACAGGGAATCTGAAAAATTTTGTAATTTTTTTTGGAACTAAACAAGGCCTTATTGTGCAATGGAAATAAATTAGAGAATAGCAGAGATCAAGAAAATGTAAACTTGGGTGGCGCTCCAAGTCTCCAACCGAGGCCTTGTTCAGTTCCGAAAAGATTTCGCATTTTGGTACCGTAGCATTTTCGTTTTTATGACAAACATTAACCAATCATAGAGTAACTAGGCTCAAAAGATTCATCTTGTGATTTACAAATAAACTGTGTAATTAGTTTTTGTTTTCGTCTATATTTAGTGCTTCATACATGTGCCACAAGATTCGATGTGATAGAGAATCTTGAAAAGTTTTTGAATTTCGGGGTGAACTAAATAAGGCCCGATTCTGATACTAAGGGGGAATTTCTCTGTTACTATGTTTTTTCGGCTCTAATACACCGACGGCATGTTTAGAACACAATTTTTTGTTTCTATATTCTTTTTATAAAACTGAACTAACTTTGTAAAATTCCTGCACAATTTGTCAACTCTATGTTCTAAACTTGTAAAATTTCTGCATGATTCATACTCCCAATAGCCGTGACAATAGCTGAGACTGAGATAGGATGGTTTTCTCATTTCCCCGTTCGCCGGTCGCCGCTAGGCCGCTGCACATGCGTACAGGCCCGTCTCAGTTTGGAAAGACAAGGCCCAACTAAACCAGCCGTATATATATATATACATACTGCGAGGTAACCCTAACCGCCACCAGCCTCGGCCTCTCCTCTCGGCTCCACCACACGACACTCCAGCCTCTGCCCGCGACAACGCTAGTACGCCACCGCCACCAAGCCCGGGCCTCATAACCCTGCTGGGCTACCGCCGCCGCCGCCCTTCGCCGATATCTTCGCCGGAGAAGAACGCCCACCAGGTATTCCCACCCCCTTCTCTTCCCTGTCTGCTGTGCGAAACCGAGTTTTCAAACTCACCTCAAGCTATTTGGGTATTTGATGCCTACTTAAATTCTAACTCTTTGCAAAAAACTGTCTGGTGTACATGTGTACACCCGTGTCCCTTTACTAGATCCGCCGCTGCGATGGAGTCCGTGGTGAACCCGAAGGCGTACCCGCTGGCTGATGCGCAGCTGACGATGGGTATCCTCGATATCATCCAGCAGGCCGCCAACTACAAGCAGCTCAAGAAGGGAGCTAACGAAGGTACCGGACCAATCCCTTGTGCACGTTTCCTGGCCTGTACTCTGTTAATTCTGGGGCTTTCTTATTCAATTTGTGTCTTTTCTGTTTGCGCGCAGCGACGAAGACCCTGAACAGGGGGATATCGGAGTTCGTAGTGATGGCGGCGGATACGGAGCCTCTCGAGATCCTGCTCCACCTCCCCTTGCTAGCTGAGGATAAGGTACCGTTTTTTTTTTCCCTTTTCCCTTTTGTTTTGTTTCGCTTATACTAGTGCTGTGTGATTATTGTTTTTGCCCTTTCTTGTATTGTGAGTGAGAATGAACGGTCCTTTGTTAACTGCTTAAGCTGTAGAGGATTTCTTTATTGGCTTTGATTGCATTGAAGCCAATCCTTTGATGCTAGATATCATGGATGCTTGCAAAATTGTTGTCAGATGCTCAGTGTGTGTTACTCTGTCCAAAAAGTAATTGCTTCAACTGTGTTTCTTAGTTAATTATCTGTAAATGGTACCCCCTGTGTTTGAAAACATAATACTCAATTTTGTGTCGCCCTCAACCAACATTTTTCCTATTAGTATGTAATTTTTGTGCCGTGAGGTTGGTATCATTCGATCTGTATTCAAAACCTTTTTCTTTTATGACTATACTTTTTGATAACACAACAATATAATTATAGAATAATTACTGGTTAAATTCTGCCATAACAAAATGAAACATGCCTTTTTTTTAAAAAAATGGAGGGGGTTATGAATTGATGTGGCCCTCAGTGCCAGGAGTTGGATTTTCTTATAAATTTAATGCTAGCAGGTTTTATTCGTTAAGCAACGGACATGTAGTGATAATTCAGCCAGGCAGTACAGTCCTGCTAGCTGATAAAGCTTGCGTTTTTAGTTAGTTCTACATGCTTCTTCGTGCTCCCTTCTATCCTGCTTGGTTGATGACATGAACTACCTGTATACATCACTTCTGTTAAGAGACTTCTAAATGAATATGACAACATTCACCATTTTCTTACAAATTTAGTGCTAGCAGGATTCTGTTGAGTAACGGACATCTAATGATAATTCAATTCAGCCTGGCAGTGCAGTCCTGTTAGCATACTTAATGAATATTGCAACATTCACCACTGGACCTTATCCAAAATAAAAAACCATTCACCATTGGCTAATAAATTTTCCCTATGTTATGTGCAGAACGTGCCATATGTATTTGTTCCATCGAAACAAGCTCTTGGCCGTGCTTGTGGTGTGACAAGACCGGTCATTGCTTGCTCAGTGACCAGCAATGAGGGTAGCCAGCTGAAACTACAGATACAGGGCCTCAAGGTACTTATATTCTGTCATATTAGTTGTTGATACTGGATATTTTATCTTCTATATATTTGTGCATATCTTGATTCTGTAATATTTGTTATCGTGTTCTTGTAGATTAATCATATTTAATGAATTGCAGGACTCTATTGAGAAGCTTCTCATCTGATTTACTGAGACCTTTCAGTGTGATGGGCCTCGGGGACACATTTTTCAGAGGCTTGGACTGGTGATGGTGTCTTGTTTACTAGATTTTACACTTTCCAAAGTATGTTTGAACACTGTTATGTGGATCATAATCGAATTGTGTTGTGTCTTATATTTGTGACTCATGTATTCTCAAAGATGCCTGTGCATCCTGGTGGCTTGGTATCTGTTGAGATTCCAACCATTACTGTAACGATTGATTACAACGGGTTTGAGAATTGGATCGATTGGGTGGTTGCAACTTCTATGTGACTCCTTATTTGGGCATAGTTCCTTGCATTTATCTAGTTGTGCTGCCAATGCTGTATTAATTGATTTTCCTTGTTACTTGGATTTTTGCTGTTAAAATGATGGCTGCCTAAATCGTTTTTTATGCTGCATGACCTCTAAGGGTCCAAGTCCAATTTCAGTGGGGTTTTATGTCTCAATTTGTAGGACTTTCATGTGGTACAAATAGTTTAGATAAGTTTTATTTTTATATATGAAACTTATTTCATAACATGATATTTGTATCATCTCTATTTCTACTATATATCTAGGTCTATTGAGACTGATCTAATGTTCTACAGTAGTAGTTTTATATAAATCGGTCGAACTTTAGTGTGATAGAGAAATTTTTAATTGAGGTTTTCAAATTGGTCTGCGAAGTATTTTTAACTCGGTTGAACTTGAGAAATTTTGACGATAATGAGGGTTTCAAATTGGCTTGCGAGTTTGACACCCTGTTCGGCTGCAGGCCCTGAGTCGTTGGAGCACAGGCCTTGCAATTTTTAGCGCTGTCACCGTCCCACACTCGCATGACAAATTCCCCGAGTTTTGTATGGCTCTCGCGTGTTACTGCGCCGCCAAAGCGAGAATCGCGATGTGGTTCCTTCCGCACCGCAAATCGTCGCGGCGGACGCGCCTCACCCCGGGCTTGGCTGGCAAGTGGCAACGCGACCCACGTGCCGGCCCGTGATTGCGGGTTGCCGACGCTTCTAGGTCGGTTCCGCGCCGTGGGCCCGCATACACGTTTCGTGCGCCGCGGGAATACTCAACCCCGGCTCCGCCTGCAAGCGGGACCCACACGCTGTTAACCTGTAGCTCCGCCCGTGACGCGGAGATGCAGCGCATCGCCATCCACAGCACCCGCACCTAGATTTGTTCCACTGACATAGCGGCCCACCACGGGCCTGTGCCAAGCTGTCAGCGACTCCGTTCCGGAAACTAACACGTAACCGAGACGGACGCGCTAGTTCCCCGCACGACTCGGCCTCCTCGCCCTCGGCTTTAAATAGCGGCTTACCCCCATCCCCTGGAAGAGACTCTCTCGCTTCCTTCTCCTGCCGCAGCCCTAGAAAATTTTTCCCCTCCCCGTAGCGAAACCCTAGCCGCCACGCCAAAAACCAAATCCCGCCGCGCCCGAAAATTTCCGGTGGGTTCCTTGCCGCGAATCGATCGATTTCGAGCGATTCGCGGTTGATTAGGCCGGCTTTGCCGCCAATCCTTGTGATCCCTCGGCGGGGTAGAGCGCGGTCGACCGTCGACCATGTCGAGGTGCTTCCCCTACCCGCCGCCGGGGTACGTGCGAAACCCAGTGGCCGTGGCCGTGGCCGAGGCGGAGTCGACCGCTAAGGTTTGTTGAACCATCGGATTTACACACGCACGTGCCGGATCGTTTGTTCTTCCTGTTGGTTTTGCTCGGATCTGTGTGTTGTGCGTGTGTGATGTGGGTATCGCACGTGCCGGGAAAGCTAACCCTTGCGGCGGAGGGAAGTACCTGAATCCTGTGTAGCTTAGCTACGAGGTCTTTCAGATCGATTGAAAATTTAAGTTGGGATGGCCGCTAGTCGAGATTGGTTGGGTCCGATTTGCGAATATTGGTTGCATGGTTATCGAAAGAATGCTAGAACAACAAATTCGATTCAACACTGTTGGATTTACACATTTAATCGCCCAAAGATTATGTGGGCGTGAGCAGAGATCCTGACAGATTATGAAGCCCAAATTAGTTGTTCGTCTATTGTTGTTCGATGATTAGAATATTTGCCATCGAGTGCATCCGAGACTGACCAAAAATTTGTGTTGCCCAAAATTCTCTTTGAAATAGTGTCTCGAGTGCCAATTCATATTTAACTGAATTTAGTACAGTATATGTATTTTGCCTAAGCTTGTGTAACAAGGGTGAGCTGGCATTTGTAGCATCAGCATTCAATGCTCTTTTGTAGCAAAGCTAAATTGATTTGAATTGGGAATTGCATTTCTTTTTTCCTACTGTTTTTAGTGTTCTCTTTTTTTTTCTCATGTGGGTCAGTACATGTATTTGTGTTTTCTTATTTTTCTTATGTAATATGTGGAAAAATCACTGTTCTGTAGACCAAAGGAGTTCAGAATTATTTTGGTCTTGTATGTCAATAGCAATTAACACCATTTATTGTGTTCATTGTTAGTTTTTTTTGTTCTGTGGAGTGTGCAGTGTTGCAGGTCTTAACTGAGTAATGTGGTCGACATGCTTGTAAACGAATATAATTCTGTTGCTAACTGTGTAATTATGAGTCGGTGATAATTGAAAAATCTTTGTGAAGCATTACTGTCTGAACTGTATGCAAATGCTACATTCATTTCTTGTGTCCTTGTAAATATCATAATACATGATATTGTCAAAATGCTGCATTGCATTCCCGTCGTCCGTTCTAAATCAGAACTGACGATTGCTCTGGTGGCTGAAGCTCCAGAAAGAAAGGGAAAAGGCCGAAAAGAAGAAAGAGAAAAGGAGTGACAAGAAAGCTCCCCAGAAGGGTGAGACGTCTAAACATTCAAAGCACAGCCATAAGAAGAGAAAGCTTGAAGATGTCATCAAAGTTGGGCAGGATCCCAAAAGGGAATCCAAAGAATCAGTTGAGCAGTTGGAGAAGAGTGGACTCTCAGAAGAGCATGGAGCTCCTTGTTTTGTACAGACGATCCGCGACTCTCCTGAGAGTTCACAGGACAGCAGCAAGAGGCGAAAGGTTGTCCTGCCCAGTCCTAGCCAAGCTAAGAATGGTGAGACTATTCTCTTGTTTTTGTTATTTTGATTTCCATTTTTTATTGGAAAAAAATCAATCTGTTGTTTCAGGATTTTATTCATCTTTACTTGTCATTTTACAGGGAACATCCTTCGCATCAAGATTAAAAGTAATCAAGATTCCCAATCAGCTCTTTCGGAGAAACCAATGGTTCCTGAGCAGCCATTGGTCCGACAAATGGGATCAGGCTCGTCCCTGTTGGGCAAGCAAAATTCTATCCATCATAAGGTGAATGTGAGATCTACATCTGCTCAGCAGAGGGTAACTGGTGACTCCCAAGCAGTACAAAAATGTATTATTACAGAAAGTCTGGCAAAGACCATGCAGAGAGTTGTTCCCCAGCCTGCAGCGAAGGTCACACATCCGGTTCATCCCCCGTTGTCTGTTAAGGCGCCAGTTGGAAGATCTGACCTACCTCCAAAGTTTTCGGGAAGTGTGGCGTCTTCACCTGCTGGAGTGATGGGAAGATTTGATCCTCCACCTGTTAAGATGGTGTCACAGGGAGTTCAGCGTCCAGCTTCCATGGTGTCACAGAAAGTTGATCCTCAGTTAGCGAAGGTGTTACAGAAAGAAACGAGATCTGCTGTTTGCCTACCAGACGCCCCGCAGCCTCCTGTTCTGCAAAAACCCAAGGACTTGACTGTTCTCAAGCAGCAGGATCTCATCACCTCTTTGCCAAAAGAAGAGCCTTGCTTCTCTGGTAGAAGTGCAGAAACAGTTCAAGTGCAGGATACTAAGCTCTCCCGGTCAGATCGGAAGAAAATCCGCAAAGCTGAGAAGAAAGAAAAGAAGTTCAGAGATCTGTTTGTTACCTGGAATCCGATATCGCTAGAGAATGAAGGTTCAGATCTTGGTGATCAAGATTGGCTGTTGAGCAGTACAAGGAACTCTGATGCTAGCATGGCTCAATGCAAATCAACTGGTGGTGTAGGGCCGATCCATCCAATGGTGCAGCAGCAGCCTTCTTTGCAACCCAGGGCCACTTTTCTGCCGGACCTTCATATGTACCAGCTGCCATATGTCGTACCATTTTAAACATCTGTCGAGGTAGATGAGAATTAGATGAGATGTTGGGAGAGAGCTGTGTGGATGTGGGAGATAATGGTTCCCTGCCGCAGTTTTCCAGCTTTGTTCCAATCGTGTTTGTTTGAGGCCAATAGAGTTCTGGCAAAACTTGTAATGTTCGTTAATTATTTCGCACGTTTATGTAAGCAGTTGAACTGCAAAAGCTTAACTGTTACTGTTGTATGACACGCAGTATTTGTTCTATCCTTAATCTCTTTTATTTGTATATATGAATGGATTAATTGCAGCAACTGACAACTGGTCTCTTAAGATTTACTGATAGTACCCGTTGACTTGTCGAAATCTTGTCAGGAAGCCATTTGTCGCCGAAAATGTGGCTCTGGTGATTTTTGATTGTAAACTGTACACACGGTCCCGGTAATCAAACCATACAACAAACATGTGTAGTACCGGGGTGGGTGAAGAGGTGAAGGTAAAAAAATTGGAAAATACATGACCACAAAATCGCAGGCTTGAATCAGTCGAAGCTGGACGATCGGCTCCAACGTTCTCGCAGGTACTCTTCCAACGGGCTGAGGCCGCTGCTGTGCTCCGTGCTAGAGATTGACTCGGAGTCTTCCACGTCAAGAAGCGCGAGGTCCAGGTGTGACCTCACGTTCGCCGCCGGGTAAGCCTCGTCGTCTAGGCAGTCCGGCTCCGTTGCGTCCTGGTCGGCGATGCTCGCCGTGCTTTCTCCTCGTAGTATGCTCAGTATCTGCACGGCACAAAAAAAAAAGACTGGTCAGTGAAATGCAAATTGCACGAGCTAAAGCTGGTTGGAGGCTGGCTGACCTGCGATATCGGCGGCCTGAGTCGAGCCGACCTCCGGAGGCAGAGCGACGCCGCAGAGGCCATCCGCCTCACCTCCACCTCGTCGTGCTTCACGTCCAGCCTCGGGTCCAGTAGGTCAGAGATGTCGCCGCTGCTAAGCACCGGAGTTGCCTGTCACGCCAAAGACAATTTGTTACTCTGTCCTCTGCGTGCTGAATTACCACTTAACTAGACATGAGATGGTTGATCGGTAGCATAGGATTGCGCTCTTACCCACATGACGAGACTCTCTTGGCCCTTGGGTGACGACCCGTCGCTGCTGATGGGCTTCCGGCCGGACAGGAGCTCCAGCAGGACGACGCCGAACGCGTACACGTCCACCCTGTCGGTCACCTTCCCGTACATGAAGTACTCCGGCGCCAGGTACCTGCATCGCACAGTAATAAAAAGAAAACATCAATTTGTGTGGACGAACCACAGAACACCGGGTACAATACAACGCCGCCGAGGAACAGGCTTGGAGGAAGAGACGGTACCCGAATGTGCCAACGACGTCGCTGTGCGTCAGGGAGGTCGGGTTCGTCGGCGCCCAGATGGCCAGCCCAAAATCGGATAGCTGCCGCAACAGGGAGTTCAGAGTTCAAGTCCAAACGAAAAGCTTCGCTACGACTAGGATCCATGTCAGTGTTCGTAACTACCTGAGGCTCGAACTCTTCCGCGAGGAGGATGTTGGACGACTTGACGTCCCGGTGGATCACCGGCCGCGAGCTGCCGGAGTGCAGGTAGCTCAGGGCCTCCGCGATCCCCAACGCCGCCTTGTACCGGTTCTCCCATGACAGCGCCGGCTTTGACCTTTCTCCTGCAGACCACAGCAGCAATCAGACGTCAGAGTGAAGAACTCAACTGCTCCCACACCTCTCAACTGTTCTGAACGCGACCCGTTTCCGTTTCCTGAGAAAAAACTAGTCTCTTGTACGAATCGTTGTCTGCAGAATTCCCGGTTCCTTAGAAGCAAATCCACCGTACTGAGGCGAATTGGGTTTCGGGGTGACTTCACATGAACACAACTGAAGATGTAACTGTCGGACATGTGCTGGTGGTACCGTGTAGGTTGTCCTCGAGGCTGCCCCTGGGGAGGTAGCTGTAGACGGAGATGAGGTTGCGGCCTTCCACGCAGACGCCGATCAAGGGGACGATCCGGTGGTGCTGCAGCTTGGTGATGATGTCCACCTCCCGGAGGAAGTCCTTGGACGCCTGCGCCGACGCCTTGGACAGCTTGATCGCCACGTGCTGCCCGCAGGCGAGGCTGCCCCTGTACACCCTGCTGTTCCCTCCGTTCCCAATCAGGTTGTCTGCGACAAGCCAAGAACTGGGTTGGTGTCTTGGTGACGACGATGAATCGTGTGAGCTGAAACCTGAAAGGCGCGAGATGTGAAAGAACCTGCGGCGAAGTGGTTGGTGGAGTCGTAGAGCTCCTCGTAGCGGAACCACCGGCACTGGGCGCCACTGCCACCAAGCATTGCCTTGAGCTCCGACTCGAGTCCCGCCCCGGCATGCGGCTCGGCGGACTCCGACGGCGCGGACCGCCGGGGCAGGCTCATCACCCAGTGCACCACCGACTGCTTCCGCGGCTCATGATTCTTGGCGCTGGGCGTGTGTACAGGGGCAGCTGCGGCGGCGGCGGCGTGCGCGCGGCGGAGCAGCGGCCACCCGAGCCTCTGCTCGAGCGTCACGCTGCCGTCGCCTTTGGTGGCGTCGTCGAAGGACTTGGTTGCCGGCGCGGCCGCGGCGCCGTGGCCGCAGCTCCGGGCGTCCAAGTCCATGGACCGCGCGCTCCGGTTCGGGTTCGGGATGATCACCTTGGGCTCCAGTCCCACGCTCGGGTGCAGCACCGTGCGGAGCACCGGCTTCGGCTCTGCTCCTGCACACCAGCTCGCCACCAAACGATTAGCGACTCGCTAACCAAAGCCTCCATAACTAATAACCACACTTAATTAAGGGGCACTTGATTACCAAGTGGTGGCTTGGGCGCCTCCCGGACGAAGACGGCCTTGCCGTCCTGGATGGCGACGACGGTGGTTGTCGGCGGCAACTTCTTGGCGCAGTACTTGGCCAGGCAGGACGACCCTCTGCGCAACCACAACCAAAATGAAAAAAAAAAAGGGGAGCTGCTAAGGAATGGTGACGAAACAAACAGTTAGATCATACAAAGGTTGCTGCCAGCAGCGTGCTTACCCGAAGGAGTACTTCTTATTGGCGCCAAGCACCACGACCATGGCGGCGCAGAGCTTGGCCTCCTTCACCAGCTCCTTCTGGATCGAGCTCCCCGGCGTCACCCGACCGACAAGAACGACCTGACACAGACCATTCAATGGCGGCATGTGAATTGAATCGGCAGCAACATGGCACACAACTCCCGTAGCAGCCTCGCCACCGGCCCACTGCTCTCATTCCTGCCCATCCTTGCTCACCTGTTTCTGGTTGCAGAGGGCCTCGTAGTCCGCCAGGTAGTCGTCCAGCGTCCTGATCAGCTTCAGTGTGTTCGTCTTGTCTGCGACGAGAAACAAGAAAATGTCATTCAAGAGAAGAAAAAACCGCTAGTAATTCCCAACCACTTCACCGGGATTGGAACTGAAATAAACGAGCTGCCAAGTTTGTTCATGGCGGATACCAACCGGACTTGCGGTAAATGTGCACGGCGACGATGCGGTCGCCCCGCCTGGCCTCCTCGTGGAGCGCCCACCGGAGCAGGTCCCTGCCGACGGCGTCCATGTGCAGCCCCACCAGTATGCACCGGCCGACGCCCTCCCCGTGGTCCGCCGCCATGATGGCCGAGAGCCGGCTCGCAGCTCCACTCCAGAGATCAGCAGGAACCGAAGTTGTCCATGGCGAAGCAAGCTGGTAAGTAGCCAAGGCAGGCCACTGGTTTGCTCAACCACTAACCGCCGCCGTGGACTTGCTGCTGTCACAAGACGATCCGGCGCCGGGCAACTGGCTTGGAGCCTGCAACCAATGTCTGACCCGGAACCGCGACGCTGGAATAGAAAACTGCCGGGGCGGCGGTCGTCGCCTGGACAGGAAACTGGAAAGCGAGCGCGCGAGCGAGTTCCGTTACCAGGAACTCGCTGCCGGCCGGGTAACGTACAGGGCCTCTCCGGCCACCCACTCGCTTTGTGGCTGAATTCGCTGAACCCGAACCGAAAGGCGCGGGCGCGCGGCGGGGGAGGCCTGAGACGAGGAGGAAGAAACAAGCGCAAGCGACGAGAGCGGGAACTATATCCTGGGGCCGGGCCGGACCGGACCGGACCTGGGCGCTGGGCGGAAAAGGAGGCGTCGCGGCGAAGGGCGAGGGAGGGGTGGGAGGCGACACGGGTAACCACCTAAAATCTGGTTAGCTTGTCAGGTTTCAGCTGCTGGGCGCGCGTATTAAAATGGTTGCCGTCATGGCGCCACGCCCGCCGCCCGGGATCGCTCGTCGCCATCGGCTCAACCACTCCAACCACGCACAAAAAGCACGAGGCCGAGGCCGAGGCCGAGGCCGGCCCCGTCGCGTCCCTTGCGCCGTTGCGCGGAGGCCGGAGGGGGAGGACCGGACGAACGGCCAGTCTTGCCGGCCGCCCTCGCCGGTCAGCGTAGCGCGGCTGCTGTTTCAGCGCAGCCAGCCAGCCGGTGCGGCAGTGGTGGTAGCAAACAACGAGACGGTGACAGCGACAGGATGACACACAGGAAGCCGGCGAGAAGGAGGCGGAGCGGAGATGACGCGAGGTATGTGGGCAATAGGATCGGCGATGGTGCGTGGGGAGAGGTGGTGACGGGGACGATGAGCGCATTGGGCAAAGAATTCCTTGGTGGAGGTTGGAGAGGCAAGGGGTGGAAAGGGAGCAATTGGAGAGGCAGGACAGGGCGCCATCGCCGATGGGTCCATGCTACGATGGGTCCGTACACATCGCAAAAGGGCGCAAAAAGGACGAAAATAGCCCCATATTGTAAAAAGAAGAAGTCGAGAGTGCTCTCTGCCAAAGTAAAAGGGAAATGCTTCGTTGGGATCGATGAGGATGGCACGTGGCTTTTACACGATTTCAAACGGGGGGAGTGTAGTGGCCTGTGCGAAAGATAGTAAACTGTTTCTCTCAAGGTCAAATGGGGAAAAAAAGTGTGTGTTACTGTACTTTCTGAATTGTATGGCGTGCTGCCAATCGAATCACGAATTCAATGCGCGCGCTGGGACAGGTGCAGGATAGTCATCTATGAATGGAGTCCTAGTTTCATTCGATCTAAGGGCCCGTTTAGATCGTTGATGAAAAAATTTTAGGTGTCACATCGAATATGTCGGAAGGACGTCGGAAGGTGTTTTTAGAAACTAATAAAAAAACAAATTACATAGTTCGTCAGGAAACTGCAAGACAAATCTATTAAGCATAATTAATCTCTCATTAGCATATGTGGGTTACTGTAGCACTTAAGGCTAATCATGGACTAACTAGGCTTAAAAGATTCGTCTCGCGATTTTCAACCAAACTGTGTAATTAGTTTATTTTTTTATCTATATTTAATGTTCTATGCATGTGTCCAAAGATTCGATGGGATGGATGAAATTTTTTTTTAAAAAAACTAAACAGGGCATAAGTTGATGGCGACTCTGTGACAGTTTTTTTTATGACGGTATCATCAATTGGAGTACTTTCTTTTCATTTTGCGAACATCAATTATATATAGTTACTTGTACGTCCGCAAAAGAAAAGATGCACATAGAACATAGCATGTTGCGTATATAGTTAAATACTAGGGCCTTGTTTAGTTCTCTCGGTAAAATGTTTGTTTACTGTGTTTATATTTGACAAATATTATCCAAATATAAACTAACAAGGCTCAAAAAATTCATCTTACAAATTACAGATTAACTGTGCAATTAATTATTTTTTATCTATATTTAATACTCCGTGCATGTGTCGCAAGATTCGATGTGATAGAGAATCTTGAAAAGTTTTTGGATTTTGGGTATAACTAAATAAGGTGTAGATTACATGCACGTTATGGAGAAATGTAGCAAGAAGTTTATTGATAGTTCTAAAACATATTTATCCCCTTCTCACTAAAAAATCTACATTTTTTCCTCTAATAATAGTGTATCATAAACCTTTCATATTGTAAGTTCTTCCTATTGTTTCCTGTTCCCTAGTATTATAGGGTGTTCACATAATCATCTCCAACAGTGGGAATCTGATAGTTATGATCAGAGGTGCCCTAAGTACTACTAGTATTACTGAGAACCATGTACAGTTAATTAGTGGTAGTAATCACAAAAAAATTAAATAATAGTACAACGGTACCATGACCTCCTTCTGTCTAAAAGAACACTTTTAGGCCTTATTTGGATCACAGTTAGATTACCATAATCAGCTAAAATAAACTAATAGTGATCCAAATATAAGAGATTTTTTAGTATGTAGTTGACTTTTATAATTCAAGAACCGGATTGTAATAATCATGTAATCCACTTGAGACTTGCTAATTGGAAATGATGGGTGGTAAAAGGATCAAATTACCCCTCAACGTTTGCAATGACACTATATGGTTATTTGTACTAATAACTAATCCACCCATTATAATTTAGGGATTCGAACAATTTAGATTATTATAATCCACAATCTATTATAATCTCATTCATAACACACTCCCTCCGTCCTGTAATATAGAGCATTCTAGCCTTTAAGATTTGTCCTCAAATATAATACATTCTAGAACAGAAACCCATCTGGCATTAAATACTTTCATTTATCAGCCAATCACCACTAATTATGTTGATGATAGCGTCTTATTAGAAAATAAAGTGAGGACTCATGCATTTTTTGTAACATCCCTGATGTTACGAACACTAAAACTGGATCATGTCATCATAAGCATTGCAAAGCATATGTTGGGTACCATAATAAGGGATACCCAAATCAGAGCAATAAAAAACGCAAAAAAAACATACTAACCAGAATCATCAGGGTACGGGCCCCAGTTCATTCAACTCGCCCGACCCCTCAAGGCCTCGGCCGCGAGTTCCGACTCGCCCGACCCCTCAAGGCCTCGGCCGCGAGTTCCGACTCGCCCGACCCCTCAGGGCCTCGGACGCGAGCTCCGACTCGCCCGACCCCCCAAGGTCTCGGACGCGAGTTCCGACTCGCCCGACCCCCCAGGGTCTCGGACGCAAGTTCCGACTCGCCCGACCCCGTCCAGGCTCGGGCGCCGGACCCCACTCCGCCTGGGCGGCAAGACTTCCACCGCACGGCGCCCGTACCCACGACATGACAGACGCGATAACTCCCATACCGCGGCAGGGCAAGGCGACGACTGTTCCAACCACCCTGGTCACTGTGGCCTTACCTCTGTCACTATGCACCCTTACCTCTTTCACTGTGGCATACCGCCTCACAGTAGAAAGGGAATGGGGGAGGTTAATCAGCACCACTATTTGAGGTCATTTCCCACTATTGACAGCATGTGCAGCAGTGCCGGCGATCCGACCCCCGCGACCCCTACAGGGCTCGGTAACCCTCTACAGGAGCAGCCATACTGTCAACCATCCCCCAAGGACGAGATGGACCAGCTTCAACAGGGTCAGGACTGTGGTTTCACCCTTCAACAGAAGAAATCTACTCATGTAAATACCTGTCCTCCCCTTGAGGCTATAAAAGGGGAGCCAGGGCTCACTACTAAAGGCAGAGGCCAGAAGGTTCACACACACAACACTCTTTCCCAGAGCAGCAACCCGCACTCTGTCCACCACCAAGCCGAGACCTGGGACTTAGCCCTCTCTCGCAACCTGCTTGTACCCCCTACTACAAGCACCTTTGGGTGCAAGGTTATACAGAACCTCCGATCGCACTGGACGTAGGGCATTCTTGGCCCGAACCAGTATAAACCCTCTGTGTCTCACTTGCATCACCATCCAAGTTTGGTCAGTCACGCAGACTCATACTTGTTAGTGCCTAGACCACGAGTCTAGACGCCGACAGTTGGCGCGCCAGGTAGGGGCCTTCTGCGTGACGCTCGCCGGTCCCTACTGGGAAGGCTTGGATGGCAGACGGATTTCACCCGCTCCGTCGCGGCACCATCATGACGTTTGGGAGTTTGGAGTTCATGTCCCTCGGTTCCGGCTACGACATGGTCCTCCTCCCGCCACGTGGTGACGTCGAGCTTAGTCCCGAGCCGATCCCACCACAGTCAGTGCGTGGGAGCCGTTCGGGACACCGTGCGGGGGTCTCACGGAGGGGGCGTCAGAGATCTAGGATCTCCGACCCTACCACTGAGGCTAGGACCCGTCCGGCCCTCCCCCCGCATATTCCTCACCAGGTCGCCCGTTCCTCCGACCCGACAGGCGCTAGAGGAAGGGCTCGCGGGGCATCAAGCTCCGCTCCCAGGACCAACAGAGGATCATCGCGGCCACCCGTCCCACCCCGTTCGAAGGGGAAGGCACGGCCCGCGCCCGTCCCACGCAAGGGGGACAAAGGGGCCTCAACGTCCCGTCCTCCTCCACCTACGGATGAAGGAGAGGCAGCGGCACCTCCCGAGTTACCTTTTGGGCTCAGGAATGCCGCCGCCACCTACGCCTCTTCCGTGAGCACTTCGTTAAGTGCGTACGCGGAACTTCCAGGTCACCACTTGAAGTCTACGCTGGACCTCATCTCTACACCGCCCGTCTCGTCATACCCGGAGGATCCTACCTCAGGCGACGACGAGTGGGCTGGCGCTGATATCTCCGGGTATGGCGACCCGGAGACCTTCATGCGCTTCTTGGAGGCCAGCAACTATTGTCTCGGCTACTCCGACTCCGACAACGGAAGCTACGACCCGTCACGAGAGTGCTTCAACTTAGAAGTCGGAGGCACGCCGCATAACGCCTAGGGGGACGCAGGGCCCTCCAGGCAAGAGAACGCAACTCCACCTCCCAATCCAACTCCCGAAACTAATCTCGGAGCCCGTGGGGTAGCATCTGCCCCCGCTGGGGGACACCGTCCTGACCTCGCACAGCTCGATGAGCTGGAGGCCAGGCTCGAAGAAGAGCGCACATGCCTCCGCCAACTCCGCGAGGCCCTGGTCCGAGAGCCGTCAGGCCGCGGAGACGGGGGTGAAGCCAGACGTCGCGCCCGTGACGTCAACCGTCGCATTGTCGAAGACCAAGGGGGAGACGCCCCAGTCTTCAACACGGCCAGCCAGAATGTGATGGCCGCCGCGCTCCTCCTCAGGGCGATGCCCGAGCCTTCGACTCCTGAGGGAAGGAGAGTGCGCCAGGGGCTGCGTGGCCTTCTGGAGCAGGCTGTGGTGCAGAACGCGGAAAGTTCTGCCTCACAATCCCATAGCACGAGACGTCGTGGGGACCGACCCCCTCCTAACAAGGCACCAACGATACAGGGTCCGCCACCCCCTAACCCACAAGGGGGCAACAGGGCCCCATCAGTGCACGAGCGCGTCGGAGCTGACGCGGACGTACGGGCCACCCTCGAGGCCAGGCGACGTGACAGGGACGAGGCCGAGTCCCGACGTTACCGACCGCGCCGAGGCGGGAGGTACGACCCCGATCACGACCGAAGCACGTCACCAGAGCCTCCGGGTCCCCGCGTCTTCAGCGAGGCCATACGCAGGGCCAAGTTCCCTGCGCGATTCCGACAGCCCGCCAACCTCGTCAAGTACTCAGGAGAAACTAACCCTGAGCTCTGGCTGGCGGATTACCGCCTGGCATGCCAGCTAGGCGGAGCGGATGACGACCTGCTCATCATCCGCAACCTCCCACTGCATCTGGCCGACACGGCCAGGGCGTGGCTTGAGCACCTTCTTGAGCGCATGATCCACGACTGGGCCGACCTGGTTAGGATCTTCGTTGGGAACTTCCAGGGCACGTACGTGCGCCCTGGGAACTCCTGGGACCTCAGGAGTTGCCGGCAGAAGCCCGATGAGTCTCTCCGAGATTTCATCAGGCGATTCTCCAAGCAGTGCACCGAGCTCCCCAACATCACGGACTCCGACGTCATCGGAGCCTTCATTTCTGGCACCACTTGCAAAGAGCTCGTACACGAGCTCGGACGAAAAACCCCTACGAGCACTAGCCAGCTGCTCGACATCGCCACCAACTTTGCTTCAGGCGAAGAAGCAGTTGGCGCCATTTTCTCCGACAGCACAGCCAAGGGGAAACAGAAGGCTGAGGCCGCCGAGGCCTCGGGATCGCGCGACCCCAAGAAGAAGAAGAAGGGCCGCAAGGGGCGGCAGGGTCAGTCGGACGACAACCTGGTCGCCGCGGCAGATCGCAAGAACCCCAAGCGGGCTCCTGCTGGCCCCGGTCTCTTCGACGAAATGTTGAAGAAGCCGTGCCCCTATCACAGGGGGCCAACCAAACACACCCTTGAGGAGTGTACCGTCCTCCGTCGGTACTACACCGACATCATCACCAAGGAGAGTGCCGAAGAGCCTCCCAAGGACAACGACCCCCAGGGGGAGGTTTTCCCCAAGGTCAAGAACTGCCTTCTGATCTTTGGGGGACGAGCGGCTCGCCTCACTACGAGTCAGAGGAAGCACGAACTCCGAGAAGTCTGCGCAGTCAGCGCGGCCGCGCCCTCGTACCTCAAATGGTCCGAGAACGCGATCACGTTCGACAGACAGGATCACCCGGATCGAATCCCCAATCCCGGTAGCTATCCTCTGATCGTCGACCCCATCATCGCCGAGACCCGTCTCACTAAGGTGCTGATGGATGGAGGCAGCGGCCTCAACATCCTCTATGCCGAAACTCTGGCCCTCATGGGGATCAGCAAGTCCCGGCTGAGGAACGACACCGCACCCTTCCACGGAGTGGTGCCGGGGCATCGTGCCCACCCCCTCGGACAGATCGATCTGTCCGTCTGCTTCGGGACCCCGACAACTTTAGACGGGAGGTCCTCACTTTCGACGTGGTCGGGTTCCCGGGGACTTACCACGCGATCCTAGGATGACCATGCTACGCCAAGTTCATGGCCGTCCCCAACTATACCTACCTCAAGCTCAAGATGCCGGGGCCAAAGGGCATCATCACCGTCAGCACGACCAGCCAGCACGCCTACCAGTGCGACGTCGAGTGCATTGAGCAGGCCGAGGCTCTGGCTGAGTCTCTGGCCATCCTCACCGGCCTCGGCGACTGTGACCCGGACGTCCCCGACCCCAAGCGGCACGCCGGGAGTTTCGAGCCAGCGGAAGAGACCAAGCTAATCTCCCTCGACCCAGGGACCTCTGGAGGCAAGGCATTGAGGATCAGCTCCAGCCTCGACCCCAAATAGGAAGTGGTGCTCGTCGACTTTCTCCGCGCAAACGCCGACATATTTGCGTGGAGTCCCTCAGACATGCCTGGAATACCGAGGGAAGTCGCCGAGCACTCCTTGGACATCCGAGCCGGCTCCAAGCCCGTGAAGCAACGCCTGCGCCGATTCGACGAGGAGAAACGTCGGGCCATCGGGGAGGAGATCCACAAGCTGCTGGCGGCCGGATTCATCAAGGAGGTATTCCATCCCGAGTGGTTAGCCAACCCCGTGCTAGTTAAAAAGAAAAATGGGAAGTGGAGGATGTGTGTAGACTATACTAGTTTAAATAAAGCATGCCCAAAGAATCCCTTTCCATTACCTCGTATTGATCAGATAGTTGACTCTACCGCGGGATGTGAAATTTTGTCTTTTCTTGATGCTTATTCCGGCTACCACCAAATCAAAATGAAAGAGTCCAACCAGCTCGCGACTTCATTCATCACCCCTTTCGGAATGTATTGCTACGTAACCATGCCTTTTGGGCTCAAGAACGCGGGGGCTACATATCAACGGTGTATGCTCCAGGTTTTTGGGAACCTTATAGGCAAAACGGTAGAAGCTTACGTGGACGACATTGTCGTCAAGTCCAGGAAAGCGAGCGGCCTGGTTGCCGACCTAGAAGAAACATTCCAATGCCTTAGGGCAAAAGGGGTCAGACTCAACCCTGAAAAGTGCGTTTTCGGGGTCCCCCGAGGCATGCTCCTCGGGTTTATTGTGTCTGAGCGGGGGATCGAGGCCAACCCAGAAAAGGTCTCGGCCATCGCAAATATGGGCCCGATTCGTAACCTAAAGGGAGTACAGAGGGTAATGGGATGTCTAGCCTCCCTAAGCCGCTTCATTTCTCGCCTCGGGGAAAAAGGACTGCCTCTGTATAGGTTACTTAGGAAATCTGAGCACTTTTCCTGGACCCCCGAGGCCCAGGAAGCCCTTGACAAGCTCAAGGCTCTGCTCACCAACCCTCCCATCCTGGTGCCTCCCGCCGAGGGGGAACCACTACTTCTCTACGTCGCAGCCACTGATCAGGTGGCCAGCGCAGCTGTCGTGGTCGAGAGGAAGGAAGAAGGGCACGCCCTGCCGGTCCAAAGACCGGTATACTTCGTCAGTGAAGTACTATCCGACACAAAGACCCGATACCTCCAGATCCAAAAACTGCTCTACGCTGTGGTTCTGACCCGCCGCAAGCTCCGCCATTACTTCGAGTCTCATCCAGTCTCGGTGGTATCGTCTTTCCCCCTGGGGGAAGTGATTCAGAACCGAGAAGCCAACGGAAGGGTTGCTAAATGGGCCATAGAGCTCATGGGCGATGGGATCACCTATGAGCCTCGGAAAGCCATAAAGTCCCAGGTCCTGGCGGACTTTGTGGCAGAGTGGACTGGGACTCAGCTCCCACCACCACAAATCCAGCACGAATGCTGGACCATGTACTTCGACGGGTCCTTGATGAAAACTGGGGCCGGCGCGGGCCTCGTCTTCATCTCACCTCTCGGGGTAAGGATGCGATACGCAATCCGGCTCCATTTCCCCGCTTCAAACAATGCAGCAGAGTACGAGGCCCTTGTTAACGGTCTCCACATCGCGACCGAGCTTGGGATCAAACGGCTCGACGCCCGAGGCGATTCTAGACTCATCATCGATCAAGTCATGAAAGAGTCTAGCTGCCATGAGCCCAAGATGGACGCGTACTGCAAAGCGGTCCGACGCCTGGAAGAAAAGTTCGACGGTCTCGAACTTAACCACGTGTTAAGGAAGTATAACGAGGCCGCCGACGCGCTCGCCAAGATGGCATCCGAGCGGGCCACGGTCCCCCCGGATGTTTTCGTCAGCGATCTCTACAAGCCTTCCGTCGACTACAAGGACGACGGGGGGTCGGACGAACCCCGAAGCGAACAAAGTTCCGACCCCAAAGACACCGCCGCTCCAGAGCAGGGGGTCATAGACATCGAGCCAGAACCACCCGCGTGTGACGACTCGCCTGACTGGCGCTACCCCTTGCTTCAACGCCTCGTCGACGGCACTTTGCCCCCGGACCAGGCTGGGGTAAGACACGTGGCCCGTCGTGCCAAGACCTTCGTCCTCCTCGACGGGGAGATGTACAAGCGCAGCCCCTCGGGCATCCTCATGCGTTGCATCCCACGTCAGGAAGGAGTTAGGCTCCTGCAGGACATACACTCGGGGGCTTGTGGCCATCACGCCGCACCTCGGACGCTGGTAGGAAATGCCTTCCGACAAGGCTTCTACTGGCCCACCGCTGTGGCCGACGCCACAGAGATCGTAAGGACCTGTGAGGGATGCCAGTTTTACGCTCGGCAGATACATCAGCCCGCCCAGGCCTTGCAGACGATTCCCATTACCTGGCCTTTCGCTATCTGGGGCCTCGACCTGGTCGGGCCTCTGCAGAAAGCGCCCGAGGGCTTCACCCACTTGCTCGTCGCAATCGACAAGTTCTCCAAGTGGATCGAAGTCCGACCCATTACAAGGATCAAGGCCGAGCAGGCGGTGTTGTTCTTCACAGATATCATCCATCGATTTGGAGTGCCGAACTCCATAATCACCGACAACGGCACACAGTTCACTGGGCGAAAGTTCTTGCAATTCTGCGACAGACACCACATACGTGTGGACTGGGCGGCAGTGGCTCACCCCAAGACCAACGGTCAAGTGGAGCGTGCCAATGGCATGATCCTCCAGGGTTTGAAGCCCAGGATTTTCAATCGTCTGAACAAGTTTGGAAAAAGGTGGCTCAAAGAGCTACCAGCCGTGGTCTGGAGTCTGAGAACCTCCCGAAGCCGAGCCACAGGCTTCACCCCGTTCTTCATGGTCTACGGGTCGGAAGCCGTCCTCCCCACTGATCTGGAATACGGGTCCCCGAGGGTACAAGCTTACGACGAAAATAGCGGCAAGACGTTCCAAGAAGACGCGCTGGACCAGCTGGATGAAGCCAGAGATATAGTCCTCCTACACTCCGCCAAGTACCAACAGGCCCTCCGCCGATACCATGCGCGACGGATCTGAGGCCGAGCCTTTCAAGTCGGCGACTTGGTGCTAAGGCTCAGACAGAGCAACAAGGGTCGTCACAAGTTCACACCCCCCTGGGAAGGACCCTTCGTCATCGCCGAAGTCCTCCGACCCGGAACCTACAAGCTCGCCAATGAAGCAGGGGAGGTCTTCAAAAATGCATGGAACATAGAACAGCTACGTCGCTTTTACCCTTAGAACTTTGTAAAAATTTCTTTGTTCATTCATTACCTTCAAGGAATAAATCAAAGTTTAAGTTATCAGAGAGCCTCGGACCTGCCAAGCAGAGTCCGAGCCTCCCTCGGGGGCTACATGGGGAGAACGTAGCCCTCACAGACCGCCGGCAAATCAATGCCGGCGTAGTGAGAGCTCACCACCGCCAGGGCCTTCTTCACCCCGGTGTGGAGCGCCTCCCTCATCCTCTCCCCGGCCCGGGAGTAAAGGGCTTCGATCCGACTGCGCAGCGACGACCCCGACACCGATACCCCGAGCCCCTCACACGCCGAGGTGACCACGGCTTCAAGAGCCGAGCGGTCCGAAGCCTCGGCGTCGAGGGACTTTTGCAGGGCCTCGGCAGTAGAGGTCGCCTCGACCACCTTCATCTCTAATTCTGATTGAAAAATACAACAAGAAATAAGGAGTCAGGAAAGACCAATTCAAAAGTACAAAGGGGTCCAAGGTAAAGGGTGCAAGTCCTACCCTCGGCACGCTTCTCGTGCTCCGCCGAGCTCTGATGCCAGCGGGCCACCTGGCTCAGAGCCCCGTCTAGGTCGGTCTGAGCTTGGTTCAAGGCGAGGTCTTTTTCGGCGAGCAAAGCTTCAAGCCGAGCAACCTCACCCTTGTACCCCTCAGCCGCCGCCTTCTGCACCTCGGTTTCCTGGGCAAGGACCCCAATCCTCTCCTCCCGGGGGGCGACCTTGTCCCAGGCCTCCCGAGCCTCGGAAGCCAGCGCCAAGCACTTCTGCCGAAGCTCGACAGAAATCTCGCACTCCTTCGCGAGCTCCCCCTCAGCCGCCTCCCTGGCGGCCCTCTCGTTCTCAAAGGACGCCCAAGCATCCCTTTCCCGACGGAGAAATACCGACTTCTCCTGGGAGGTGGCCTTGAGCGCTTACAAGATCAGAGGTCACACAGGGAGTTAATATCGCAAAGTAAGGACAAAACTACTTCACAACACGGGTAAAAATCTTACCTGAGCCAGATTAAACATGTCACGGCCCACGAGCTGAGAAGCTCGGTTGAGGGCCTCGACACCGGCACGCCCACACGCGTCCAGACCCTCCCAGAGGTAATTCTCTGACGGGTCATCCAGAACGAATCTGGCTCCCCCCTCGGCATCGCCGAGGTTGGGCCAGATTACGGGGCTCTTACCCCATCCGGCATCTCCCTCTCCCGCCGCGGGGGCCTCGAGCGCCGCGCTGGACGCCACGATGGCTCGGCCTTCCTCAACACGCGCAGGCCGGGCCACACCTCCCAGGTCAGCATCCTCCGGTCCTTGAGACTTCGGCGCCCCCGTGTCCTGCCCCTGGTGGCGCCCTCCCTCCTCGAAGCCCGGCGGCGGCGGCGACACGGGCCTAGCCGACCCAGGAGTCGACTGAGCCCCCCTCTTCACAGCCTTCAGGGGGCCTGCGCCACCGAAGGCGCCTTTTGCTTACGGCTGGGGGAATAACTCTAGGTTAGAAGAAAGAGAAAAACAAAAAAATCAGCAGAGGGATCAGAAATCCTATACATACCTCGCTCGGGGAGCAGACTTCTTCTGGGAGCTCGGAGCTCCTTGAGGACCTCCCGCAGCACCAGAGGCCGTCGGGCCGACCTCCGCCTCGCCCACCGACGTCACCGGGGGTACCACAATGGTCTCGGCCGGCGACGCCTCCACCGAGACGCCGGTCCTCGCCCCGGACGCTGGCAAGGGCTCGACCAGAGCCTCTGGCACTACCGGTTGAGGTGGCGCCTCGGATCCGACCCCCGACGCCTTCTCCCCCTCTTGAGGACCCACGGGGGCTGAACCCTCACCAGGGGCGCTGTCCTCATCATCCACGATGCTGTGGGGGACGGCTTGTCCGCCCTCCGGCGCCTGGATCCCCGCGGGAGCCTCCGACCCCCCTCGGGCCTCCGACCCCTCCGGGGCCTCGATCCCCCCGCCGGCAGGAGGGATCACGTCATCCTCCTCCGCCAGCTCGTCGAGCCAGTCGGTATTGTCACCTCCGCCCTCTATCTCCGAGACTGAAGTCTCAGGAGACGGAGGCGGGGCGACCCCTGCCTTCTCGGCTTCACGGCGGTTCTTGGAGGCGATCTCCCGCCTCTCCGCCCTTCGCGCCGCCTTGGCCTTCTTGTCTTCCTTGGCCTTCTTTTGCTCCTCGTTCCGGGCCCGATTCTTGGCCCGGATCTCTCTGTCCTCCGGGACAGGGGGCGCGGAATCCTTGATGGCCCCGATCCCCTGTGGAGCAAGCAGATCAACAGGGAATCAGGTGAAAGAAAAAAACGGGAGCAAGAGATCGAAATAAAGGACACCTTCTTACCAAGGAAATGTAGCCCTTTTCAGGGCGCTTGGGCACCACCCGGGAATTATTCATCTCCGGGTGCGTCGTCTTCTCGACCCGGGCGGTGATGTCCGAAGCCGATATCGGCTCGGCTAACATCTTCGTCCCTGCCCAAGGGACGTCCCGGGTCATCTCAAACATGGGCACCCGGCGCTGCGCCAGCGGAAGCAGGCTCCTCTTATGGAACGCTATTGCCACCGTGGCCGCAGTGACTCGGGCCTCTCGCAGCTTCTGAAGCCCCGCAAGAAGCGGGGCGAGCTTCTTCTGCTCCTCTGACGGAGCGCCCCACACCCACTTCTGGGGGGCCTCCGTCACCATCTTCCTGGTGTACTTCGGCAGGAGACCGCTGTCATTTCGGAGGTAGAACCATGCGCTCTGCCACCCCCGGTTTGACGACGGCATCGAGCTCCAGATATACAATCCGGACCGTTGCTGACGAAGCTGCAGCGTGCAGCCACCGCCCCGCAGGGTGATCTTCTCCTTCCCTACGTAACGGGCCGACATGTCCGCCTTGAAGAGGTGAAGCCAGAGGTTCCAATTGACTGGAACCCCCAGGAACCCCTCACAAACCGTGGCGAAGACAGCGGCCTGCATCACCGAGTTGGGATTCAGGTTGTGCAGCTCGACCTCGTAGTAGTGGAGGATGGCCCTGATCAGGCGGCCGGCCGGAACCCCGAACCCCCGGTCTAAGAACGACAGGAAGCAGACCACATAGCCCGGCGGCGGGTTTGGCTCCCTGTCGTTCGCCGAGGGAGCGATCCACTCCGGGAACCCGACGTCCTTGAGAGGACGGAGAATCCCGGCCTTCACGCGCGCCTCCAGCGCGGACTTGGTCACATTGCTGGGCGGCCACGCCTCGACGCCGGCCATGGTTTTGGGAGGAGGAGGAGTGTCTGCGCGGCGGAAGTGGAGGAGATGGCGGCGGAAGAAAGAGCAGGGGCTTTGTGGCGCAGGAGCGAGAGGAAAGAAATCAAGCCCTCAGTAGTCGCTTTTATAGAAGGGGCAAACCACGACCACGCCCCTGCGAGGAAGGCCAAGCGGGAGAGAGAGCAACCGTCGCCCACTCAGGTGAAAAACTCGAAGCGCCAACTCCCTCCGATTCCCGCGCCCGCCGCACGCGCGCATTAATTTCGCAGGCGAAACGTCCCATCCAGCCGGGGTGAGACGGCACGGCCGTTTCGAGTCCCCACGCGCCGCGCCTCAAAAGGAGCGCCCTGAGAAGTTATGTCAGGACGGTTCCTTCCAGGGGACGTGGCGCCCGACCCCCCCGCGGACCAAGCGTCACAGGGAGGCCTCCGTCGGGCGCAAGATTCCGTCTAGCCCGACCCCATCAAGACCCCGAGCTAAAGGTGCAAGGCGGTTTCCCGTCGGGCGCAGATTTCGTCTCGCCCGACCCCCAACACTACGAAACAAGTCTGAAAAAAGCCTTTCGAGGCCCAAAATCCCCAGGCCATGGCCACCTACGTTCCAGAGGTTGCGAGACTGACCTGCGACACAGGTTCGAACAGTCGCCTCAGGATGACTGAGCGAGGGACGACTGAAGATGAGCACAATAGAGGCCAAGGTTCGAGCCCAACAGGGAGTCGGCGCATCTTACAAGTCATATCCGAGACCCATGCGGGTGTCACATGAGTGGGATCCCATCGAGGGAGGCATCGAGCCCTCGGAACCTAACGAACGGTTCCGACATCCACCGTGACTGCCCCCGGGTACTTTTTGAGATGTGCCCATAAGGCCACTAGCCGACCCCTATCGAACGGGACTCGGACATCCACTTGGATCTACCCGCCTGCAGCTCTCGGGAAGCATCGTCACTCGCCCATCGAGGGTAGTACGGCACGACCCACCCCTCCTCCGAGCGAAAGGAAGAATGAGGGACGTAATTACAAGACGAGAAAGAACCTGATCGACCCTTGCGGGGAAAGGGCTCAGGGGCTTCCTCGCACTATGGGAACAGGCACTACGTGTAAAGAACACGCAACCTATCCCTTAAAACACTCCGGACTATAGCTGTCAAGGGGTGAAAGCCTTTGAAGGAATAACGCCATTCCTCTAAAAGGCTCGGGGGCTACACCCGGTGGGTGCGCTCGCGCGCACCCCCCGGAGAAAAGTAAAAGGCTCCTAGTCAACTACAGTCGCTGGGGACAAAACCTCTAAAGAGGTGACCACACCCCTTCAGAGGCTCGGGGGCTACTGTTGGGTACCATAATAAGGGATAACCAAATCAGAGCAATAAAAAACGCAAAAAAACATACTAACCACAATCATCAGGGTACGGGCCCCAGTTCATTCAACTCACCCGACCCCTCAGGGCCTCGGCCGCGAGTTCCGACTCGCCCGACCCCTCAGGGCCTCGGACGCGAGTTCCGACTCGCCCGACCCCTCAGGGCCTCGGACGCGAGCTCCGACTCGCCTGACCCCCCAGGGTCTCGGACGCAAGTTCCGACTCGCCCGACCCCGTCCAGGCTCGGGCGCCGGACCCCACTCCGCCTGGGCGGCAAGACTTCCACCGCACGGCGCCCGTACCCACGACATGACAGACGCGATAACTCCCATACCGCGGCAGGGCAAGGCGACGACTGTTCCAACCACCCTGGTCACTGTGGCCTTACCTCTGTCACTATGCACCCTTACCTCTTTCACTGTGGCATACCGCCTCACAGTAGAAAGGGAATGGGGGAGGTTAATCAGCACCACTATTTGAGGTCATTTCCCACTATTGACAGCATGTGCAGCAGTGCCGGCGATCCGACCCCCGCGACCCCTACAGGGCTCGGTAACCCTCTACAGGAGCAGCCATACTGTCAACCATCCCCCAAGGACGAGATGGACCAGCTTCAATAGGGTCGGGACTGTGGTTTCACCCTTCAACAGAAGAAATCTACTCATGTAAATACCTGTCCTCCCCTTGAGGCTATAAAAGGGGAGCCAGGGCTCACTACTAAAGGCAGAGGCCAGAAGGTTCACGCACACAACACTCTTTCCCAGAGCAGCAACCCGCACTCTGTCCACCACCAAGCCGAGACCTGGGACTTAGCCCTCTCTCGCAACCTGCTTGTACCCCCTACTACAAGCACCTTTGGGTGCAAGGTTATACAGAACCTCCGATCGCACTGGACGTAGGACATTCTTGGCCCGAACCAGTATAAACCCTCTGTGTCTCACTTGCATCATCATCCAAGTTTGGTCAGTCACGCAGACTCATACTTGTTATTGCCTAGACCACGAGTCTAGACGCCAACAGCATATTTGTTAAGCACATTATTATGCATCAACTTAAAATAAGTTTATTTTGGTTGATTGTGCTTAGGGAATTAAAGTGTGTTTATCTAGTGAAGTGATGCTTATGATGGTTGTTTAATCCCTAGTTAAGGAGAGTTGTAGGGAGGCAGCTAAGAAAAAACCCCTAATTTGAACCCCAGCTTTTACCTCCTTTTGTGTAACTTAAAAACTAAGCAAAATTTGGGGATGAGTTCAAAAGCAAAGTTGTAGATCTTGTCAAGGTGTACAACTTTGGTGTTTTGAGTTTTTGAAGTTTCAATACAAAATCGAAAGTAATTTTAGAATTTCTATTCTGCCCCAATTCAAACCAGTTTTGTCCCCAAATTGAATTTTTGAATTTCAAACTGTTTGACTCAAATTCGTCCCTCTCTATTCAAAATTTGCTTTGGGTCATTAAATATGATTTGTAGAGTTCAAAATTTTTAACAACCATTGTTTTGGCAGAAATTTGAGTGCTATTCAAATTTTGGGAATAATTTGGAAAATGAGGGGGAAGGGATTAGGACGAGCTACACTAGCTCCACCTTTTGCCACCGGCCAGCATCGCACTCCAGCGCCGTGGTGGACGCGCTGGCGTCCGACATGCCCTCCACGCAGCTGTGCGCCTGTTTGCCCTTGCCTATTCCACGCCATCCTCATCCGAAGCGGACGACAGCGCCCTGCTTGCTTCCTATTTCTTCCCCTGCTCATCTTGCTCAGCGTCGGCAAGCCCCGCCCGCCGCTCAAGCTCGCCCCAGTTCCCTTCCAGCCACCTTTTTGCTTCTCTCGCAGCTTCGCGGCATCGCTACGCACTGGTTAAGCTGCAAGGGTGCCTTGGTGCCGCTCTCTCGCGACGTTGCCACCGCTTCTCCGTGCATCGCGAGTGCTCCGCCGTGCCCCTCACCGTGGCCATGCCACCTCAGGCCTTCTCGCAGCAAGCCGTGGTCACCAGAGGGTGCACATAGGCCCAACCATGCCCCAGCACCTCTCCCTTGTCGCCGACAGATGTTCACCGGTCTGAAATCCAGCTTTCCCGTGCGCCTCCTCTGTTTTCAATTCGCGCCAGGGACTTCGCGTTGGAATTCGACACAAGGCAAGGGTCTAACTGCGAAGTTCGTGACTCAGGTGAATAGTGCTATAAGGACTTGTTTGTAGATGTTTTGTTGAATCTTTGAAAATTCATATCTGGAGTTTGGTAACTCCAATTTTGATGAACCAAATTTTGTTGTGCTCCTTGAGTTGTCTAGTTTTTATTAAAAATATAAAACTGACCATGTTTTTTAGTAAAATAATTGGTTATAATTTATGCCTTTTAATTATGTTTAAGAAGGAGAAATTCATATCTCATTCTGTGTAGCTCCTATGAGCCTGAACTTTTTATTGTGTTCTCATGATGTTATGTGAGTGTTGCAGTAAAAAGTTCATATTCAGTGGATGATATATGGTTAAGTTATTAATTTATCTTGTTTAGTGCTTATTAAATAGTTTACAATTAAACTAAAAATAAATAAATGTAAAATATGGTTCCTCTGCCTTTATATGAGGTTGTTATATCATATAGAAACATAATTTAGCTATGTGTTTGTAGAAAATGTCGAGTTTCTTATTTATCTTATTGTTACATGCTTCCTTGTGATGGAAATTGTTGTGTAGATTCTATAAAATGAGTAGAACACAGGAAAAATATTAGATTCTATTTTCTGGTAGTTTGCATGTATATAAAAATTTCCTCTTTTTATTAATAAATAAACCTTCCATGATTTTTAATAATTTATAGGTATATCCAAAAATCATGAAATTTGACATGTGAACTTGTGTTACTGTTATCTAGCTTCATGATTAATTTTAGAACTGTTTAATAAAGTATGGTCTGTTTCATAATAATGGTTATTTAAAAATGATATATAAAAGAAATAGAAAACCTAATCATTTTAGGTTTTGTTTGATCTTTGGGATTGATTGACAACCAGTGGTTACTTAGCATGATATGCTCCCTGGTTATGGATTATTTCATATAAATAATCTTTGTTGTCTGATAGCTACACAACATTACTTAATGAAGATGATAAAATTTGCTTAGTAGTAATCTATGCTTTGTTAACTAAGTTAGTTTGTTTCTATACCGTGAAGGTAAGTTGTACTCGAGGTAGTTATGTTTGTTGTTATCATCCAAGAACATATAACCTGTCTTTATCATGTCATGAGCATCTCATTGATCATGCATATATACTTCTACGTGTAGACTACGCTCCGGAGAAATCTGATCCTCAGTGGGTTGCTTCTGAGTTGGTAGATCCATCTGGTTTTTCTGAGTTATCGGACTTTCCTTCCCACCAAGGCAAGCCCCGGACATTAAACCCTATCCTTGTATTTTCATAAAGTTATTTATATCACTTGAGTTAATATGATGCATTAGGTGAATAGGAGTTGAGTGAATCCTATTTGCTGCATTATCTGCCTTGATGATTTCAATATTAACCTTGATACTTGTTTTATGAAAATACTTAGTATGCTTAGCCCTGCTTATTAGATAGGTTTTCAAATGAGAAAGTTTGAAGGGTTGTTGTGGAATACTTTTGTGGTCAATAATGTTTCAACTTGAGACCGGTCGGTGGACTTGCTTTAAGAATACAGTCTTAAAGTAGTGTCTCCAACTATGTCGATTAAGGACCGTTCCGTTGGTGGCCTGCTGTGATTGAGACCTTTGAGTACAGCCCACATGCGATGGTAAGCCTTACCTATAGCTATTTCGATACTTGAGAACGGACAACCGCGTACTGGGAGTGGAGAGATGGCGGGAGTAACGTGTACCCACCTTACGGATCTGAGATGACCGGGAAACATCTAGATTGGCTGTAGGATGGTGGTGTACTGTACTCCCGGGTGACGCTGGACCCGTTCTTGTATGGGAGGATCTATAGAAACAGGTTGACATATGCAAGATTAAGTTCTACATATGTCGTGTGGTACTGAATCCCCAGCTGGGTTTAATCGATTCGAATCACCGTGTTTCCTCGGATATGGAGCCTCAATCCTCACACCATAATCGTAGTAATAAATGGATCTTTGGTATAAGAAAGAGGTGGTATGCTTATGAAAGTTTGATAATAGTTTTGGTTAGTCATAAATAATGATCTTGAGTTAAAACTGGAAAGTAGGTTTTACTCTTAGTAAGCTTTTATGCAAAAGAAATGTTTGGATCTTGCTAAAGCCTTACTTTGAATCCCTATAGCCTGCATACCTGAGTCTTCACCTCTTTTCTAGTCGGTTAAGTCTTGTTGAGTACTTTTGTACTCAGGGTTTTATAACCCCTGTTGCAGGTGCTGACTTAGACTGCTAATGGAGGTCATGTCGGTGGGCGCGACATGATTTATCCACCTCTTCTACCTTAGAAGCTTCACCTAGGATGCTTCCGCTACTCTATACACCTTTTGGAAATTTAGTTAAGTTTGTACTTCATCATATGTTGTAAATTAAGTTATAAATCTTCTGCACTCTGATGTAAGTTATTTTTGTAACAAATATTGTAATGTTGTGGTAACTCCATGTTGATCCTGTATGAGTTAAAATGTGGATGATTCGGGGTCCTCCGAGGGCACCCGACAGACTATCCAAGTTATATGACTCTCATGTGCAGTAGTCAGAGGTCTTAAGGAAAATGTCAAGTGCATGTGGGCCATATAATTAGGGTGGTTCTGCCACATTTTTTGTGTTCTATCTTAATTTGTTTCTAAAATTTCTAGAGTACACTATATTACATGACTACAATTCATGTGAGATTTAAACAAGACCTTATTACTTAGAGCAACTCTAACAGCTTTGCTATTCTTATTATGGAAAAAGAGGCTCCAACAGATGTGCTATTTGGTTTTGTAAAATAGAAAGTTTGCTATCCCTTGATTTTCGCTGGCCATATATAGCTAACCACTGACACTAGCTATCTGATAGCAAGACTGTTGTGAACCTCTTATTTTTAAGAAGTTATCTATTTTACAAAATGGCTAAACATTAGAATTTGACTACTAAATTTAGCCAAGCTCTTGGAGATGCTCTTACGGCGCTAAGTCAAACAATTTCCATTCGACCAATTTCTTAAGAAAATACTATTGTTTATTATATCAGTTACTCCCTCCGTCCCAAAAAGAGTGACGCTTTTTACTTTCAGACATCATGTTTGACTGTTCGTCTTATTCAAAAATTTTATGTAAATTATAAAATAAATTAATTATGGGTAAAGTATCTCTAATGATAAAATAAGTCTTAACAAAATATATAATATTTATATAAATTTTTTGAATAAGACGAATGGTCAAATAAGATGTCTGAAATTCTAAAACGACACTCTTTTTGGGACGGAGGAGTAAGTGTTAGTATTAGAATAGATTTATCCTGATATATTTTTATTATATCACTGTGTTTTAACCGCAATTGTTGATATTGTTTTCTGTAATTTGATTAAATGGTAAAAAAGTGTGATTTTGAATAGAATCTAAAAAGAGCAGTTTTTTTAGACAGTGCTTTCGGCAGACATACTGAAAGGTGAAAGGATAAGACGAGGATAGACACTGACGACGTAGTGTCAAGGATGTCGATCGTGTTCGATTTGTGTGCAGCTGACGACGCTGACCGGTGTGTATCGTGCAGGCTGAGGCCACCCAGGACGATTTCAGCTCGTACAATGCTTGTCAATTCCTAGTAGCGCTACCTGTAACGGTATATAAAAACATCCCCATCCCGATCGTACAGTAGCACTCTTGTCTGCTGACCTGAATAACCTGATGGTACAAAAAAAATATCCTTGCGTGCATGCTCATCTTATCCTACGTAGGTGACCCAACCATCAGACTGATAAACGTTTGTTTACAAAAATTTGCAGGTGCTTCGGTTGTAGGAGTACTCCTACTTCCACTTCCGAAGCAGCCGCCGGCCGGCCGCCCGCGCGCCGGGGCGTTTTCCGGCGGCAGACCCGCGCGGGGAGCCGGCGGATCAACAGCCAGCTCTAAAACCCGACTCCGAGCGTGCCCTGCCGTGTCACGCACGCGCGGCGCGGGCCATGTGCGATGTGGCGAGCGGCGGAACACGACGACGCGGTCGTTTTGGGACTAGGAGAAGGCGGGTGGTGAGCGGTGACGCCGACGCGAGCGGCAGGCAGGTCTCGGTCTCCCACCCGTGGCAACCGGAACGAAAGAGAGAGCGAGCGAGATCTGAGAATTGAGATGGCCCATCAGTAGATAGTCTTCCGGTTTTCCCTAATTGCTTGGCACTTTGGCAGGCACGGCGGCCGGACCGACACGCGCGTCGCCGTGACCCCGTCGCCCGCCCGCGGGCAGGCGCATGCGGTCGCGGCAGCGGCAGCGCGCGAGTGGCACGACAGCACAGCACCGACTGCGGCGGCGCGCCAAACCAAACTCGTTTGTGACGTGAGGAGGCGCACGGGGGACCTAACCCGCTGTAGCGCCATTAATCCTGCCGGCATCGGGATGGACGCGCTCAGCTCATCTGGGCGGCGCGGCGCGGCGCGCGGGGCTTCTGCTTCTGGACTTCGGAGTCAGCACTCAGGAGGAGCAGATTCCACATGTACGGACCGGGAACCGAGTTGTTCGGCTTCCAGTTTGGCTCGTTTTTTTTTTTTTGGTTTGGTTTTCCGTGGGGGACTGACTTGGGAATGCCAGGCTGTGGCGACCTCCGTTGGCAATTTTTTCATGGGACGAATTCTATAACAGCTCGTGGCGCGGCAATTAGCACATGAATCCAAAGTGGTGCTAGTCCACTGGACTCTCCAACACAGGATTGACATGGTGATGTAAACATGCACATCGCATGATCTTGCCAAAGGACACGTGTTAAGCTGCGCTAGTTCCCCGGCTCCGAGTGCGCCGACAATCGTAACGTGCCGTGTATCCTTCGAAGCCACGTCCGTGATCATGAGACCTACTGCTCCGGTAGAAGATATATAGTGCTGTACACAGATCATACAGTGCAGCTTCCTCCTCTCAAAATTAACCCGGGACAGATTCCAATCGCCAAGCAATGGGGTGCAATAATCAACGGACTGGATGGGACTTGAGCGGATGGGCGGCCCTGCTGCTGGCTGCTGCCGCGCGCCGTACCCGTAACTTGGTCGCCGGCTTCTTGTTCTCGGGTCCCCAAACAAGAAAGATTCTCGCGCCTCCCTCCGAGCCTCCGACCGCGCACCTGACCTAGCCACAGTTGGCACGTGAGATCCACGCGCTCCACGGCAGCAGTCACCAGCCACCCGCCTCGCCACCTCACCCGGCCACCGACACACACCCGCACGGCCGCACCCACCCTCCCTTCTCCCTCCAGTCAGGCAGTCACACTCACACGGTACCACAAATACCGCAGCAGCAGCCGGCAGCCGGCAGCGCGCAACAACAGCGCTGCGCGGTTATTAACTGCAGCGCCCGAAAGATCGCTGGAGCGCGCTCGCGAGAGAGAGAGAGAGCAGCAGAGTGCAGAGGCACACAGACAGACAGCAGGTGATGCACGGCATGATGAATCGGCGCCGTGCCGTGCAGCCAGAGGGACGCGGACGTACGGAGTACTACGGTGGAGGTGGATCGCATCTCGTCTCGCCCGCGAAGCGGATGGCTCAACCGACCGGCGCGACTGATGACTGACTGACCGAGACGGGTCGACGTGTGTCGTACGTGCATGGCAAATGATTTGGGTGGTGGCCACATGCACGGCACGAGCACGACTGCGCCGGCCGGAGCTACTAGGGTGGTGGCTGTCCTGTTGCCATCCGTGTCCCCGCCGCCCGTCGGTGTCGCCGCAGTTACGCCAAGCCGCCCGGCCCCGTGCGCCCGCGCGCGATCTCTCCTCGCTCGATCGCATACGGCCGGGCGCGAGGCCGATACATGCTTGCTCCGATATCTCCTCGATCGCATACGGCCGGCGCGAGGCCGTGGCAGGTCGTCGTCGTCGGTCATGCTGCCACCTGCTACTGGCCATCCACTTGGGCGGCCTGCCCGCGGGTACGGTTTGTCTTGCCGACCGAGGATTTCGCCCAAGAATTTGCGATCGGCGCGTGGCCGGCCGGACGGCTGGTAACCGGCCGGCCGCCTGCCGTACGCTCCTCGGCGGAGTGGTGGGAGAGCAGCTAGCCGAGTGGGCGGCCGTCGCTGTGCTTCCAGAGTCGACGCACCATGTACCGGCCGGTGTACGGCCGGGCCGGCCCGGGTGACGCAACGCAACCGACGACTCTATACATCTGCGAGTGCGGGCCCGCCGGGAGGCACTAGCGTGCTCCATCCACCGGCAGTTACGTGGCTACTTGCTACTACTAGTTCTAGTTGTTGCGCGGCAGGGCATGCACGATGCATGTACCTACTACAGCATGGTGTGACAAGCTAACCTGCAGGCTAGCTGCTGCACGCAGTGAGCGTTGCTCAAATCCCTTGCATTTGCATACGGACTCATTGTTAAATCATCGTTGATAGAACACCATCTTTCGGGAACGATAATTGTTCATTAATCTTGTGTTGTCTAACAAAAGCGTGTTCACTGATGTCTCTGTTTATAATAATAACATAAAAAGTACAAGGAATCGAAAAGCAAAACTCTTTCGCCGGCGTCAAGCATGTACTGTACTCCGAGCAGAGAAAAACTCAGTTTGGGCCACCGCACTGCACCCCATTTTGCCCTCCATGCTGTACGAGTGTTAGTGCGTCTTTTCGGTTCCAGCCTTTCTTATCTTTTTGTCGGACATAATTCTAGTGTGTCGGTCGGAGAGATTTATAAATCATTAAAGGGCATATAATATACTATTTTATTCCACCACTCATTCGAACATGTATGTATATTATCACAAGTACTAGCTTTGTTTGCCAGATGATTGCATTGTCGTTTATGAACCAATGCAATGAAGTTCCCTAAGGAAAGAAACACCAACTGATTCAGAAGAGAACAGTACGCACGGATGGTCTGGTCGGCAGTTTGCTCCTTAATAAAAGATGTACCAAAAAGTTACTACCCTCAACTGTGGTGGGTCCGAGAGTGATGCTTCCACACAGTACAGTAGTACTACGTGATTGATGAAAAATACAGTGTTATCAAGTACTTTGATTGACCAATCCACTAATATCATTTCTATGTGACAAATGTGTGCATTGTTGGTCAACATGTTGAAAGACTTCAACTAAACGAATTCTACACGGCAAGTAAACGAGAATGGACTAGCAACATGGCTTACTATATATCTAAGAAAAAATTCTGTTTTTTAATCCTTTTTTTACCCCATCTTGAAATACAAGAGGTATCCAAGTAATTTTTGAATTAAATAAGGAGTCTGACAAAAAAAACATGTCCCTCGCAATCTCAAATAACATAATTTGAGATAAATTTCAAACTTATATCTTGTATTCCAGGACATATGGAGTACATAGAGTATATTCCAGCAGTTGTAGAATTCATTCCAGCTTTTGTGCTTCCTCCAGCATGGTTCTTGCACCAGTCCCGATCAGAATCAGGATTTATGATCCATTGATCGTGCACCCACTGACTGGAACCCATCAAAAATAAAAGCAGAACCGGTCGTTCTTGCCCCCAAGAAGAGGACGAGAGAATGCAACAGTAACAGCACTGATTCCGGTTGTTTTATATATGTCAGATCATCACCTCCTTGTCTCGGCATGGACAAGGTCGACCAAAGCAAAGCGACGTGAAGCAGTAACAGCGAAGATCAATGCAGCATGTCTCACAAGCTCGCCGTAAGTGTAACTTCCTCCACAGCCCATATAGCGACCCCCGGCCAGGCAGCCATTGTGTTTAACGTAATGCCTACTGCTAATTGATCCCCTCCAACATAAGCAAGCCCGATGAAACGGCCACCTCGACGCGGTGAAGTATCGACCACGGCAAGCTGCGTGACCACCCAGCACCATCTCACGCACACTACACTGTCACGCACACATCAGATCTCGTCCACGTCTCACTTTTGTTCTCGTCGCCTATCACAATACCATGCAATGCACGACAGTCGATCGAGCCCCGTAACACGCTCACGGCACACGCGCAGGCAGTAGTGACACCCCAAACAAGCATCACGTTTGGTCTGCTGCTGCTCGTGCTGGTTTACTGGCGGGGAGAAAGGGCTCGAAAAGTCCGTCGAGAAAACGATGGCGGGAGGGAGAAAAAACAGGACGGCGCACCTGCACGTCCGCCACCTAATAATGTTTCAGTAGGCAGGCTAGGATCGGGTCGCCAATAATTGTATCGGGTGACACATCGCGTGCGCCACGAGTGCTGCGTCGCAACGGATGGATGCCTCAGCCGGGGCAGCCGGGCAGCGGCCAGCGGCACTAGCTACTGCATCACTGAAGCTGATGGCCTGATGCCACTTGAATCGTCTGATCTGCCTCCCCTGACTGACCTCACCCAACCTGGTAGGTCGTTAGACAAAGGCACAAAGCATTGCTTCTGATGCAATTCTTAAACCTTCCTGCGATTTTCTTATGAAAACATCCACACGCGCACCGCTGGTCCATTAGATTTTGTATCGGCCAAGGTTTTATTCTTTTTTTTTTTTTTGGGGGGGGGGGGGGGGGGGGGAGCATGACTTCGCTTTCATTCTGTTGTGATATCAAGAAATCAGATCATGTTGATGTTCGCTTACAGGTGGAGAACTAATACTGAAGTTCCTCTGCCTCCTAAAGGTGTCTGTGTCTGAACTATGAACTGACTGAGTGCTGGAAACTCCGTCTGACGATGGCATAATTAGTACTTGAATTGTGCGTTAATAAACATGTTGAGAACTAGCCTCAATTCCGGCAGCAATACGGAAGATCTCTTTTCTGAATTCCAGTGTTGCATTAGTGCATAACAGATGAGCTCACACTAAAATCTATGTTAGATTTGATTTGATCCGATAATGCAAGTTGTAATGAAATAACAACAGGTACTACTGTTTAACTATCATCAGAGCATGCAAAACTCGTCAGTGGGAGATAAAAACACAGGACCAAACGCAAAGACCACTAAAATATGCGAGTGAAAGGCAATCCTGTGCTGATTCATAGTAGCGTGATAGGTCAAATCATAATATATTGGAAGCATAAAGAAACAGAAATGCGATTCCTGTTGTTCTATCAGATCATATAGGAGTAGGAGTTCTGTATGAACCTGAAGTTGTTGCTTTTTGAAATACAAAAGCAGGGGAAACCTTCCATCTAAAAAAAAAGATCATATAGGAGTAGCTATTATTGTCTTGCTGATTTCTAATCAACTGATTCATAAACAGGAAGTGATGTCAGAAATGATTGACAAGTGCACAAAAAACCACTTGATTTTTTCTGCACAATAAATGTTGGCTGGCATTCTAGCGTTCAGCTTCAATCAGGATCATAAATCTGATAGAGACATCAATTCAGGCTTTCGATTGTTTTTTTTTCTAGTACAAACAGTATGAATCCCAATTATAAAGCACATCATTTGTTGGCGCTGTTGCACTCACAGTTTATAGTGCTGTATATATCGAGTGAAAAGTAGGTTTGGAAATTTGTCGAATGATGGAAAGGCTATGATGCACTGAAGAAGCAGATAAAACAAAGCAGACAGCTATAAAAGATCCTAGTATAGTGTTATTTAGTGGCTACAAACCTACAACATAGAACAAGGGCAAGTGGGAGCTGACAAGGCTCAGTACCATGCTCAATTGCTTCCCTAGTATTTTTAGATAAAACCCATCTTGATCTCAATGTTGAAAATTTAGTTCAATAATTGCAACGGTCCGTACTTATTCCTATCTTTCCTCAAAAGCTTTCAATAATCTGGAGCAATCATACAATTGCTTGCTTGCCCTTCTTCGACTCCCCCGCTGTTGTAACCTAGCAAGCTAACCTTCACGGTTGCAGTTGCTTCACAGGCCAGTCTCTGTTTTCTCATTTAGTGAAAGAAACTAACCACAGCATGAATCTTGTCCACAAAATAGAGAAATGCACCAACATGTGCCTATATATTCGTGTACATGTATGATCACAGAAAGTATATAATATATAGAATGCCACAATTCCCAGTTTTGGAACCTCTAGCTGAAAATCAATAAAATATTTATTTCGTTTAAATAATAGTACATTGGAACAGGATTTCAGTAAGTTCCTAAACACACAAAGCACAAAAAACATGTGGTGCCCATTTTTTGTACCTAATCAAGGAATGCAAAATTAAGCTACATTCGTTTCGATAGGCATGAACTCGGAGTCTTAAATAAGCTAACTGCCAATCATGAAAACCTCAAATTTAAAAGAGCACAAGAGGTTTTTCAGGGGAAAAAAATGAGCACAAGAAAATAGAGAGAGAAAACAGAAGTGCATGCGTTGGATTTCTGCAGCAGATAGAAGGTTTCTATGCGTTACTAATAGAAAACTGCTTAGCAAGCTCAAGTGCTCAACTGACAAAGTTCAGTAACTTCAGAACATTGATAAGGTTCTAATTTCAGTGACTGTTACTCCTAAGATCTGTTGGGAGTTGGGACTAATGCTAACAGTACAAAGCTGTAGTATCCTATCTCTTGCGTGGCCCCAAAACATCTCTGTTCCGTACTTCCATAGTTCCATTGATTCCTGTTCAGTTGGGAAATGGCATAAAAAAATTATCATCAAGAGATGATGAATGCTGAATGTTCTTGTATCACTTAGTGCCTGATGTTCACTTTTATATATGTATGTTTCCCAAAAGTTCAAGAAATATAAACAACTGATATTTGATTGGCACACTTCTCTAGTAGTCTTTTTGTTAGATTGATTTTGTTGAACAAAAAAACCCGAATACTAGACAAAGAAATCAAATGCTCAAGCGTAGATAGGTTTCATTCTCTTCTTTATTCTGCAGCTGACCATGGATGCTGAATTTCCGTTGTTATCCAGAAAACTACCATCCATTCAATCGAAGGACACAAATTGAGGAAAGGTGGATCCAAGCTTCATGCTCAAAGAGCAAAAATCCTTTCTCTCCAAGAAGCCGTGCTTCAATCGATGCAGTATATGACAATTGTACATCCTCTATCAATAATCCCCACATGTACAAACTCCTTGTACTATATGATGGATCCTATTGGTGTCTTTGAGGATAATCTCTCTACTGGTGAATACCGAAATCAGCTTTGCAGCAAGATGACAGTCACTACAGGTTCTGAGATCATAGTCACCCTGATAGTTGTCCCTGGACTAGTGTTCAAAAGGAGAAATGCAATCGCCAATTTCTCGCTGTGAACAGAAAGATGACCCTCCTTGTCTTCTTCAACATCATGAAGTGTAGCCAACCTCTGGGTTATAACCCATTCTCCTTATCTTGCCCAGTAGCTCATCCAGTTTCTGATAGATAATTTCAGATTGTGGGTGACATCTTATCACCAATATGAAATATGTGAACCCAATCCCCTAGCTCGACAATGCTTGTAGCAGCAAATTTCTTGATACCCTTATTCACCATGACACTTCTCACCGAGGTAATATCTGCCCATCTCCCAGCCCTAGCATACATATTAGATTACAGCACATAGTATCCTGTTTGTTCGGGTACCAATCTGAACAGATTGTCTGCTGCCACGAGTCCAATGTCCGTATTAGTGTGAATTCGACAAGCTTGTAATAAGGCTCCCCAGACTCTTTCATTTGGCTCGACCAGGATGAAATCATACGCGTCGCTTATACATCCAACACGGATGAGAAGGTCCAATCATCATGCTATCACAAGCATATGTAAACAACACATGCACATTACTCTTAGTCACCATTCATTAAAAAAAATTAGTCACTTTGCAATGTCTAGTTCATCTCAAACCAATTTTGGGCCTGTTTAGTTTTCCGTTTGGGCCAAAAAAATTCTTGGTTTTGGCGCACCATTCTACAGAATGAAACTAAACACTATCTAAATTTTTTGGCAAAATGATTATCATTTTACATTCTGGATTTTGGCCTCAGGAGGCCCAAAAAAGCCCAAAAGAGTAGCTTCATGTATTTTGGACCCTGAAAAATTTGACATTTTGGATGAAACTAAACACACCCATGAAAAAATTGGCATTTTGCATTTCATTATTCTAAAGTCCTTGGTATTTTGTATTTTGCATTCTATGGGAACTAAACACACCCTTTATCACACATGACCTCACAAACACTTCTCATATATGAGAGCAATGCTTGGTCTCAACTCTCAAGATATATACACAAAAGAAAGAAAACAAGGGTAGGTACAGAAATTCGTTGCGCCACGGTGCAAAAAAAGACAGTCAAATCAAATAAGTCCAACGTGGAAGTGTTGGTCGCATTTGGCCCGCAAAAGTCGTCTCCATGATTACTCGATGTCAAAAGGATTTGGCCTGCACCGTGTACGGCACGTTCAGACGTTATTATATAAACGCGCTTCCAGTACTGAATGTCTGAATATGAACCATAAACTCGCCATCTTCATTTTTTCTATCAGAAGAGACGCTGCAGTATTAGGAACTCGTCCAAGCAAACACCAGACGACGATGTCGCATGGGACGACACAATCCATCATGTTCGTATACATTTTATACCTACTGCTCTCATCCTTATGGCCATGTCTCGTGTTCCAGCAACTCGTCGTAGGGATGACGCTGCAAGCTCAGCAGACGGCCCTCCTGAACTGGAAGGGCACTCTTGGAAGCTCGCCGGCAATCATATCTTGGCAGCAGCAAGTCCACCCCTGCAACTGGACAGGGATCATGTGCGACCACGGAAGCGTGGCTGTGACGGGGATCTCCCTGTCAAATGCAGGCCTGGATGGCAACCTTGATGGACTCAACTTCTCCGCACTACCATATCTGGACTACATCGACCTCAGCTTCAACTATCTTCATGGGGAAATTCCTGCGAGCATAAGCTCTCTGGCAGTGCTCTCGTACCTTGATTTCACCAGCAATAGGATGTCAGGAAATATACCGTACAGCATCGGCAATCTGCAGAGCCTCACTACACTGGGGCTCTCTATGAACAACCTCACAGGTCAGATTCCAGTATCCCTGGTTAATTTAACCAAGCTCACCCAACTTGTTATCCATCAGACCATGCTTTCCGGGCGGATTCCAGAGGAGATAGGGAAGCTCACCAATCTAGAGCTTCTGCAGCTAAGCAACAGTTCCTTAACTGGCCACATACCTCCCAGTGCTGGAAACTTGACCAAGCTCAACTCCTTGCGTCTATATAGCAATCAGTTGTCAGGGAGTATACCATCGACGCTAAGTAATCTAATTGATCTGCAGGATATTCAGGTCGGTGTGAACCACCTTAGCGGCCCCATCCCTGGTTTTCTAGTTAATCTCACCAAGTTAGACAGGGTTCTCCTCTACAAGAATCAGTTCACAGGTGTTATTCCGCGGGAGATAGGGATGCTCTCCAATCTAACTCGTTTGGAGTTGGCAGACAACCTTCTGAGTGGCTCCATTCCTCCCAGCATAGGGAACCTTATTGGGCTGGTCTTCCTGGACCTGTCAAACAATCAGTTTGTCAGCAATATACCTGAGGAGATCGGCAACCTGGTAAATCTCATCACATTGAATTTGTATGGAACCCAGATCTCGGGCCCAGTCCCTGCAACGTTGGGGAACATGATAAATCTCAGATACCTGAGAATGTTTGATAATCAACTGTCAGGTCCCCTGCCCCCTGAATTTGGAAATCTCACTGACATGATTTACCTCTCTCTAATCAATAACTTCATGGTGGGTCTTTTGCCCTCTGATGTCTGTAGAGGAAGGCAGCTTGAATATTTCAATGTTGCTGGGAATATGTTCAATGGTTCCATCCCTGCAAGCTTGAGGAGATGTAAGAGTTTGCAGGTAATTCAGATGAGTTATAACCAGCTCACTGGAGACATATCTCAGTCGTTCGGGGTTTATCCTAACCTTACTGTGGTAAACCTGTCCAAAAACAAGCTATATGGGCAGCTTTCCCCAGATTGGGCAGCAAGTACTAATATGGTATGGTTTGATGCAGCAAGGAACATGATCACTGGAGGCATACCCCACGAGCTATCAAAATTAACCAGTTTGACGCTACTTTCACTCCAATCCAATCATCTAAGTGGTAGCATACCATCAGAAATCTGCAATTTAACCAACCTTTACAAACTCAGCTTGCAAGGTAATGAGTTATCAGGAAGCATACCATCTGAAATCGGCAAACTAGGAAACTTACAATACTTTGATATATCTGGGAACAGGATAAGTGGATCGATACCAGAATCTCTAGGAAATTGCATCAAGCTGGTGTCCCTGAAGATCAACAGCAATAGCTTGACTGGAATCATTCCTGATGAAATAGGAAAATTGACCAGTTTACAAACTATGCTGGACTGTAGCAGCAATGACCTCAGTGGAGCCCTGACACAAAATCTTGGGAACTTAGCAATTCTGGAAGTCCTTAATATATCCCACAATCAATTCAGTGGAGGCATTCCATCTTCTTTCGAGAGTATGCTCAGCTTGACAACTCTTGATGTATCGTACAACAATTTAGAGGGGCCTATTCCCCCGAAGTTTCTAGTAAGCAACACATCAGCCAAATGTTTTCTCCACAACAAAGACCTTTGTGGTAACCTCTCTGGGCTAAAGCCTTGTCATTCGATTGCAATACCACATCATCATGCAGGGAAGCCTCATACCTTGATATTAGAGATTGTTACTCCTTTGTGCATCACACTTCTTCTTGCCATGGCTGTGGTAGCTTTTATGGCCCATCACAAAAAGAGACATCAAGAAACTGCTAATGTTGACAAAAGAGATGTATTTTCTATATGGAACTTTGACGGGAAACTAGCATTTGAAGATATAGAAAGAGCTACAGAAAATTTTGACGATAAGTACATCATTGGGGTAGGTGGATATGGCAGTGTATATAAAGCAGAGCTCCAAGATGAGCGACAACTTGCTGTCAAGAAACTTCACCCAATTGAAGAAGGGGCATTTGAAGAAAAAGGATTCCATAATGAAATTGAAGTGTTAACACAGATTCGACACCGTAACATTGTCAAGCTGTTTGGATTTTGTTCTCATCCAAGGTACAAGCTTTTGGTCTATGATTACATTGATGGAGGAAGCCTTCGTGCAACATTGGGGAATGAACAATTAGCAACAGAGTTGGACTGGAAGAGAAGAGCTAGGATCGTAAGGGATGTGGTTCAAGCCATATACTACTTGCACTATAGCTGCAGTACCCCAGTAATCCATCGAGATCTAACAAGCAATAACATCTTGCTAGACACAGATTTCACGGCTTATGTTTCAGATTTTGGCACGGCCAGGATTCTAAAGGCTGATTCGTCAAACTGGAGTGCACTAGCAGGAACATACGGCTACATAGCCCCAGGTATATTATCTCTTGTAAGTAGCCTGCTCATGTATATTCATCTTGCTCACTCTTAATGTTATCCCCTTGTGCAGAGCTTTCCTACACATGTGTGGTTACTGAGAAAATCGATGTTTATAGCTTTGGTGTTATTGTGCTGGAGGTCATCATGGGAAGGCATCCAGGAGACCTACTGCAACAGGGAGAGTACAACACACTCGGAGAAATCCTGGACCAACGTCCACCAGCTCCATCAACAGAAGATGAGGAAGATGTGGCATTGCTTGCCAAAGTAGGATTTGCTTGCCTGCAAGCTTCTCCTGAAGAAAGGCCAACAATGCAGGACGTGTGGCAGACTCTCCTCACGGAACGCCGCTCCACTAATCTAGACTAAGCCTCTTGATATGCTTACACTAATACACTCTCATGCATGAATGCAAAATTAGCCCTTTATTATTGTTCTGTTTTCTGGGAAGTGACATACGGCCTGTACAACTACAAGGATTGTAGCACAGAAAAAAGGATTAGTAGTGTTGGTTGTGTTATAGGCAAAAGGAATTGGTTTTGTACTTTGACTTGCCGTTGCTGTTGATTTATCCGTGCTATTCCCTCCATCTAAAAAACAAAAATTAGATGCCCTCTGTGTTTGCAAGAATGTTTTCAACAGCTAGCAGCCCTTCATGGCCTATTTATATGTGTTCATAGTAGCGCGACAGGTCAAAATCAGAATATATCGGAAGCATAAAAAACAGAAATGTGCTTCCTGTTGTTCTATCAGATCATATAGGAGTATTGTCTTGTTGATTTCTTCAACTGATTCATAAACAGGGAGTCATGTCAGAAATGATTGACAAGTGAACAAATGCAAGTTGTAATGAAATAACAACAAATTTTACTATTTAACTATCATCAGAGTATGCAAAACTCGTCAGTGGAAGATAAAACACAGGAGCAAACGCAAAGACCACTAAAATATGCGAGTGAAAGACACTGCTGATTCATAGTAGCATGACAGATTAAATCAGAATATATCGGAAGCATAAAATCAGAAATGTGCTTCCTGTTCTTGTTCTCACATATAGCTATTACTGTCTAGCTGATTTCTTCAACTGATTCATAAACAGGAAGTGACAAGGCACAGTACCATGCTCAATTCCTTCCCTAATATTTTTAGATAAAAACCATCTTGATCGCATAATTTCATTTGGGTAAAGATGCAGGTGTTCAAAATTTAGTTCAATAATTGGAACTGTCCTACTTATTCCTATCTTTCCTCAAAAGCTTTCAATAATCTGCAACAGTATCATACACTTACTTGCCCTTCTTTGATCCCCACTGCTGTATCGTATCCTAGCAAGCTAACCTTCACGGCTCAAGCAGTTGCGTCACAGTCTCTGTTTTCTCTTTTAGTGAAAGAAACTAATCACTGCATGAATCTTGTCCAGAAAATAGAGAATGCACCAACATGTGCCTATATATACAACATAATTAAGCAGATGACAAATGATGGTGACTTAAATACATGTATATTTCGTGTACATGGATGATCACAGAATGCATAATATAGGATGTCACAATTTCCACTTTGGGAACCTCTAGCTGAAAATGAAAAAAAAAAGTTTATTTCATGTAAATAACAGTAAACTGGAACAGGATTTCATAAGTTTCCTAAACACAAAAAGCACTAAAACATGTGTTTTGCCCATTTTTTGTACCTAATCAAGGAATGCCAAATTAAGCTACATTCGTAAGGTAGCATGATTCCGACAGGCATGAACTCGGAGCCTTAAATAAACTAATTGCCAATCATGAAAACCTCAAATTTAATAAGCACAAGAAGTTTTTTTAGAAAAAAATGAGCACAAAAAAAATAGAGAGAGAAAACATAAGTGCATGCAAAGCAGATAAAAGATTTCTATAGTTTTCCTAGTACAAGGTATAGTTTAAAAAGTCAGGTATGTGTGTCATTGATTTTGACTACCAACATTTTGGGTAAGATAGGGTTTCAAAGACATGTATACATGGGCTTTAAAAGGCAGAAACGTATAGATGGGATTGAGCAATCCAGAATAATTTATAATTTGGGACAAAATTTAAATATTTGATACCTTATATTTCAAACAGTGAGTATGTAACAGACAGAAAATGTCATGTGCAGTCGTTCAGATATCTTACTATTACTGTGATTTGGCAATGCATACTTTCTTTCTATCCTGGAATTCTGGATCAATTTTCCTTAAAAAAACATTCTTGATAAGTTAATACTGGCTGTGAAACAAACACTGGATACACTGTAGTAGAACATAGATGATGAAACAAAGGTGCGAGTATCAACAGCTGAACACGCATGGTTCCCATTTCTTACTGATGACGACTGATGAAGCGCCTCAATATTGGATCCCTGCTTTATACGTTGTTCCTAATTTTGCCATAAATTTATGATAAACAGGTAATCATGTTCCTTCGATTATTTGTTCTTAAAACAATAGAGCAGGGCTACTACATTTCACTGAGATGGAAGGAAAGTATAGCTTTTTTAATTATTGTTTTCTTAGTTTAGATTTCAATGCCTGCCACTCAAAAACTAAATTATCAGCAAAGCAAGGTGGCTTCTGCCGCATGTCTCTGGAGCGACCTTGGTGAAGATCAGTGCAAGTGCAAATGTGCAACCGCAGGTGCTTCTTCCCAGTCACCAGGATGAGGATGTCGTCTGCCTTCCTCCCAGCTGATGAGTCCCACACAAAGCAGAGGTGAGATCCTGGAGCAAGACACAGTTTTGACAAATCCACACTCTTCTTGGGCTTAGGCAGGATGGGATCTGCATCCTTGGAGCAATTGAGCTTTCATTTTTATCAAATTATTATGTTGGAACAAATAATTAAGCTTAACACTTAATAGTCTTTTCCTTGTAGTTTTAACCTGTGACTCCGTGAGCAAGAAGAAACATTGCCACAACCCCACATTAACTTTATTTGTTGGCCTGAATCGCCTGATACAAACCACATTTTTCATGCGCCTTTTTTAGCTTATGGAGACTCCATACTTTTTTTATCACTACAGTTACGCAAAAACATAGACATGGAGATCACAGAAAGCATAATACAGGCAAATATTTTTCCGCTTCTTGGAAACATCTCACTGAAAAGTTCAAATAAGTACATATTTCATGTATTTTTATCATGTGAACAGTGAACATGATTCTACAAATCTATCTAAATTCACATGCTAAAAGGAGTAAAAAGCTATGCCGTGATTTGTTTGTCCTTCATCATGGAATGCAAAAAAGTTAAGCTCAATTTGCTGACTGGCATGAAGTCATGACCAGAACTGTCGAGTGTTAGGTTAAAAAAATTGCAGATATAACAAGTAGGGAGAGAAAGAGAAGCACATGCCTTTTTCTCGAACACGCAGGAGAGCTGTGTATCTTTGTATTAAGAAGAAAAGAGAAGCACATGCCTCAGATTTCTGCAGCAGACAACATGATAAATTTTTCTTTCCACTCATAATACTGCTTGCCTTCCTTGACTATCTAAGTGGGTGCGTTACTAATAGAGAACTGCTTAGCAAGCTCAACTGACAAAGTTCAGTAACTTCAGAACATTAATATGATTATATGAGGTTCTAATTTCAGTGACTGTTACTCCTAAGATCTGTTGGGAGTTGGGACTAATGCTAACACTACAAAGCTGTAGTATGATCCTGTCTCCTGCATGCCCCCAAGAACATCTCTGTTCCATACTTCCATAGTTCCATTTCTTGTTCAGTTGGGAAATGGCATAAAAAAATTATCATCAAGAGCTGATGAATGCTGAATGTTCTTGTATCACTTGGTGCTTGGGGTTCACTTTTATATATGTATGCTTCACAAAAGTTCAAGAAACATAGACAGCTGATATTTGATTGGCACACTTCTCTAGTAGTCTTTCTGTTAGATTGATTTGATGAATAAAAGAACCTGAATACTGGACAAAGAAATCAAATGCTCATGCGTAGATAGGTCTCATTCTCTTCTTTATTCTGCAGCTGACCACGGATGCTGAATTTCTGTTACAAATGTTATCCAGAAAACTACCATCCATCCAATCGAAGGACACAAATTGATGAAAGGTGGATTCAAGCTTCATGCTCAAAGAGCAAAAGTCCTTTCTCCAAGAAGCCATGCTTCAATCAATGCAGTCTATGACAATTGTACATCCTCTACCAATAATCCCCACATGAACAAACTCCTTGTACTATATGATGGATCCTATTGGTGTCTTTGAGGATAATCTCTGTACTGGTGATTACTGAAATCAGCTTTGCAGCAAGATGACAGTCACTACAGGTTCTGAGATTCATAGTCACCCTGATAGTTGTCCCTGGACTAGTGTTCAAAAGGAGAAATGCAATCGCCAATTTCTCGCTGTGAACAGAAAGATGACCTTCTTTGTCTTCTTCCTCAACATCATGAAGTGTAGCCTCTACCTCTGGGTTATAACCCATTCTCCTTATTTTGCCCAGTAGCTCATCCAGTTTCTGATAGATCATTTCAGATTGTGGGTGACATCTATCACCAATATGAAATGTGTGAACCCGATCCCCTAGCTCGACAATGCTAGTACCAGGAAATTTCTTGATACCCTTATTCACCATGACACTTCTCACCGAGGTAACATCTGCCCATCTCCCAGCCCTAGCATACATATTAGATAACAGCACATAGTATCCTGTTTGTTCAGGTACCAATCTGAACAGATTGTCTGCTGCCACGAGTCCAATGTCCATATTAGAGTGAATTCGACAAGCTTGTAATAAGGCTCCCCAGACTCTTTCATTTGGCTCGATCAGCATTGTTGTGATGAAATCATATGCCTCGCTTATACATCCAGCACGGCCGAGAAGGTCCACCATGCAAGTATAGTGCTCTGCTTTTGGAGTGATATGATACCTGGAAGTCATGGAATCAAAGTAGCTCTTCCCATCATCCAAAAGGCCAGCATGGCTGCATGCTGCTAGAACAGCAACGAAGGCAATGGAGTCTGGTTTCAGCCCCTCTTCTAGCATCTTCTCAAAAAGATAAACAGCCTCTCTTCCATGACCATGCTTTCCGTAAGCAGATATGATTGAAGTCCATGATATGACATCCCGTGCACTCATGGAATCAAAGACATCCCTAGCACCCTTCAAACATCCACAGTTTGCATACATGTCCATGAGAGCATTTTCAAGCAACAAGTTAGGGCACATATTTTTCCTCTTGATAATCTCATGGATCCGTTTTCCTACTGAAAATGCTGAGAGCTCCCCACATGGAGGAAGAACAGTTGCCAGAGTTACTGAATCTGGCTCAACCTCATCCTTTTCCATCAGCATGAACAGCTCAACAGCCTTAACATGATATCCATTGTTAGCATATACAGCGAGCATAGCGTTCCAAGAGATAAGTTCCTTAAACTGCATGTTGTTGAAAACACTCCTCACAAACACAATGTCTTCTGATTTGGCATTCCCCATAGCCGACAAGATGCCTGCCATGGTGCCAGCATCTGGCATCGAACCCGGCAGCACCACAAACTGCTTGAAAACCTCAATAGCACGGTCGAACAGACCCGCACGCGCGAACCCAGCGATCATGGCGTTCCAGGAGACGACATCCCGGTGCTGCATTCCGTCGAACACTCTGTACGCGTCCTCCGGGCGGCCGCACCGCGCGTACATGCTGATCGCGGAGTGCGCCACGTAGACGTTCGCGTCGAGACGGAGCTTGGCCACGGCGGAGTGGATCTGGAGGCCGAGGAGGAGGTCGTTCGACGCCGCGCACGACTTGAGCACGAGAGGGTAGGTGTAGTGGTCGGGGGAGCAGGCGGGGCCCCGCGGCCGCATGGAGGCGAAGAGGACGAGCGCATCGCGGTGGAGGGAGGCAGCGGTGAGCGCGCGGATGAGTACGTTGAAGCAGACGGTGGTGGTCCTGCTGCTGCCGCCGGCGGAGGACGAGGACGACGACTCGAGCACGGCGTGTGCCAAGGGGAGCGCGGAGCAGGCGGCGTAGGCTTGGATGAGCTTGACGCTAGCGTGTGCGGCGGATGGGTGGGAGGGGTGGAGCAGCACGAGGAGGCGCGCGTGCGCGGCGCGCAGGGATGGGAGGTGGGCGGGTGCGCGGCAGGCAGACACGAGGCGGAGGAGGGACTCGCCGGACGTGGGCAGGTGGCTCCGCGATGCGTGCATGTGCATCAGTGCATCGGATCTGGTGCGGAGTGGAGGCTCCGCGCGCGCGGGCAGCAACTTTGATCTGTGTGCGGCGCTGCGGCCCGGCTGGCCGCGTGCCCCAGGACCAGGAGTGTGACGCAGGGCCGCAGCCGCTCGAGTGTGACGCTGCCCGGTGCCCCCTCAGTCACTGATAACCGAGAAGAAAGAAATGCACCACACGAAGGCACGAAGCAACATGATGGAATGGAACAGAACATGATGAAATGGACAATAATTACCAAATACAAACAAAAATATTATAGTACCTAAAAACTTTAACTTTTCACACAGGAACTAAACAAGGCCTTAAGAAACTGTCGTGCCACAAACCAAACGTATGTAGAACATCAGTGTACAACAAAATGAACACAGCCCAAAAAAAGAAGGAAAGAAGAGATCAAAACCTCATGACAACAGTCACAAACTCACAAGATCTAGCTTCCTAGTTCCTATTGCTAACATACTACAAGAGCAACAGATTAAATTACGGGCATAGTCGAACTGTCGACCAGGCCAGCTCACTTCTTCTTTTGCCTCGCAATTGATTCTTTAGCTACAGTGTGCGCTGCTTGGCTTACAAAAGATGACTTCTTCAAATTACCCTTAGGGTCGAGTGCTTTCCTAATCTTGAATACAGCCCACGCAGCTCCGAGAGCATTTCCTGTAGCGTGGAGGTAATTGTGTGTGGCTTCCCCTGCTTGTTCACCGTATCTGCATCAATCGAACCGTTAGCCTCTTCTAGAATCAACCATATAGTTCAGTGGAAGTTAGTTTTTCATCGACCAATAGCCAGGTGACAACCAGACAAGATACATTTCTACGTAAAAATGGTTGCAAAATCATGTTATGAAACAAAGGTTGGCATCTCCAACTGTTTGGCAAAATTTATTTCCCAAATCTTGTTGTTTGTCAACTCTTAAAAAAATATAGAGAGGAAAAAAAGATCTCATCTCCAACAGTTTGGCCAATTTCGTTTCCAAAACCCAAAAACCCGTTAACGAAACGAAGAGTCCCGCTAAGCGAACGAAAAGTCCCGCTAAGCATGAAGATAAAGACCGATGCCAAGAATGGAGCCGGCGTGCATATTTGCGCACTAGATATGGAGATATGCCAAGTTAGAAAGGATGAGGAATTGGGATGCCAAATTGCTGGAGAGGGTTTTTCCTCATTTTGCTAAAAAAATTATTGATGGGAAGTCATTTGCCGAATTGTTGATGATGCTCTTAGAAACAGAAGGAACATTCCATGCATGTCTCTCAAACCGTTTGGCAAAATTCGTTTCCCAAATCTTGTTTGCCAACTCCCAAAATAATATTGGGAGAAAAAAAAGGTCTTATCTCCAAGAGTTTGGCAAATTATGTTTTCAAAAACCCAAAAAACCTCTAATGAAACAAAGAGCCCCGCTAAGCGAACGAAGAGGCCCGATGAGCATGAGGAAAAAGACCGATGCCAAGCACGGAGCCTGCACGCATATTTGCGCACTAGACAGGGAGATATTCCAAGTTAGAAAAGATGGAGAATTAGGATGCCAAACTGTTGGAGAGGATTTTTCCTCATTTTGCTAAAAAATTATGGATGAGAAGTCACAAACTGTTGGAGATACTTTCCTAGTTCATTGTCATTTTTCTAAAAGAACAACTTTTCTTGGATCTATTGTAGTTCTAATATCTGCTGATTATTGAGATTCTTATTATTATTTGAATTTGATCTAAAAACTGTTTTGTAAGTCTTGTTTCATTCTTATATGATACACCATATGGACTTTGCTGCTAAAATGCTAATGTTTGTAGAAGATGACATGGAGAGTTCCCCAACCAAAAAAGAGAGAGAGTTACATTTACATAGTTTGGAAAAATGGAGGACTCCTAACCAGAAAAACTGTTATGCAGATGCCCAAAAATAATACAAAGCAGATGATTCAGCAAATTATCCATTGCATTCTATGTTACCTGTGTGTTACAACAGAAGTTGTGACAACTGATGATGTCTGCATCACGTTCTTGCCAGACACTTCTACAGCATCCCATACTTTCCCTGTAATATCATTGAATAAGGGGCAAAAGTTAAACATTGTGAAGTGGGTAGAATCTGAAGCCATATTATGAAGTCATTTATATCTGCTAGTTTTACAAATCTATCATATAGATTCAATCACTCCAGAAGCATATATAAACTAGCTCAAATGAACCTATATTTCTCAAGCAAATCATTAAGAAATGTAAAGCAGACATACCAAATCCATCAAGTGAAGCAAGAATAACTTCGCCAGGCATTAACTTGAAAAACTTTTGTGCTGGTTTGGAGTTCAACACGGTGCTTGTGACAAAGCCAGTGACCTTCAGAACACCAGACAGGATTGAGTTTGCCACCCTGTTGGACATCTTTGTAACCCTCCTAGCCCTATGAAAGAAGACAGAAAACCATAAGCAGCAGGAAGAAGGATACAAATTGATTAATCAAACATTAATTTAATAGCAATGGATGCCAACCAACTGAAAGGGACATGAATAACAGTCGGTGCTGTAAAATTTCTACTGCTGATACACATGGTTGATAACAAGTGGCATACTTGACTAAACTGATTGGCAATCTAGTTCCCGGACACGCGGGAGAACTGCATAATCTAGAACACAAGATAGATGATCCAAAAAAAAAAAGAATCCTGATTTGCGTCTCACTCACAAATCTTTGCTAACATTTTTCATTACCATCATAAGGTAACATCACTACATCAGGCAGGAAAATATCAGTGGTAGTCATTATCAAGAGATGCTAGAGATGCTAGGTGCCTTCATAATAGGATGCATTTTTTTTTTGACAAGGATAGGATGCAATTATATATGTAGATTAAGACATACTAGATGGCAACCGTAAAGCAGGCAATGGGCCAATGGCTGAGGGTCAATTTTGCACCAATCAACTAATAAAGCTGGATGGCAACACTCGGAAGGAATAATTGACATGATCGTACATGAATGGGACATTTGCTTAGCATTCAGGGGGAAAAAACACCATGGCTGCTCAAGCAAAAGATCCCTTGCTCTGATAAATAGAACATCTATAAAAACGTGAAGTACAAAGGGAGTTCCAAGAAACATTTACTATATAAGAGCTATCTGTAAGTTGTCTGATTCTACGAGCTACAAAAAACATACAAGATTAATAGCACGGTAATTGAACTCCGATCTATGATACGTAGTTTCTAAATACGTACTGCAATCTAACAGGAACAATCACATTCTAAATTAACTGGATAATAATCTAACTCTAAATATATATTTCCTATTTGTAAAGTCATCTAATTGTTGGAGCAATCAACCCATAACGAAATTAACAGTAAAGTATAGGTAGAATAAATGCGAAGATTGTTCACCATCCTACCTCTTCATCCTTCTGAGAGTGCTGGGCTTCACCTGCGTCGGCTTCGCGCTGGGCCCCACGCTCTTCTTCACCACCTCTTCCCCACGCCGCAGGCCCTCCGCCGTGATGTCGCCGCACCAGATGATGCCCCTCACTAGCTGCCCCGAGCCCCGCGCGATCAGCCGCGCCACCGACGAGCTGTAATCGTCGACGTTCGGCGCGATTGTCGTCCAGAACGCCGCCGACTTCTCCTCGACGACCTCCTTCTTATCCCCGACAGCTTCCTCCGGAGTGATCTCGGCCACCGCCCTCGCGTCCATGACCTCCGACTTCTCCTTCGCCGCCGCCTCCACCTGCTTCACCGAGAAGGTAGTGTACTCCTCGAGGACCCTGTCCAGCTCCTCCAATACTTTGTCCTGCCCCTTCCCAACGACCGTGAGGCCGTAGCTCAGCGCCGCCTCCGCGTCCGCCTCGGCATCCTCGGCGTCATCCTTGTCGTCCGGGTGGTCCGTGTGCGGGACATGGAGCGAGAAGAAGTAGTGCGCGGGGTCGAGCTTGACCGCGGCGACATCGCGGGTGAGCGGCCACTGGACGGGCTCCTGCTCGGCGCCACCGTCAGACCGCCCGCTGCTAAACAGGCGGAAGAGGCCGCGGCGTTGGTGGGGCTTCTCGGGGATCAAGCGCGCGAGGACGGCGACGGAGTGGTCCCCCTGGCGGAGGCGCACGATGGAGAGCGTGCCAGCGCCGAGGTCGAGGCTGCGGTCGGGGTCGACGAGGTGGAGCTGCGCGCCCGGGACGGCGACGACGGTCTCCTCGGTGGTGGGCGGCGGCGGCGCGGCGTCCTCCTCGGCCGTCTCGGGGAAGAGGTTCTCGGCGAGCTCGTTTGGGTCGACGGTGGGGTAGAGGGAGCTGCCCACGGCGGTGGTGCCGGCGCCGGTGGAGGTGGTGGGCGCGAAGAAGGGGGTGTTGAGATCAGGGTGGGACTGGTCAACATCCGGGTAGAGGCTCTGCTTGGCATTCGAGGAAGCGGAAGCCATTGTTGCGTTGCGTAGCTGGTCGGTTGCGCCTAGCTTGCTCCTGCTCTTCTCGGGGCGGGGGGATCGAATCGAGCGAGGGGAAGTGGGGCAGCAGAAATGGGAGGGGTGGGATTTTAATACGGAAAGAGCGAAGTGGTGAAGGCGACGGTTGATTCGCTGTGTCTCTCAGGGGCGCGACGCGGAGAACCTCTGCCCGGCCATCGGCTCCTGGCTGTTGCCGCGAACCTGCGACGGTTGCTCAAACCGAAGCACACGCGGCCGACGTTCGCCACGGGCACAGGTGTGGATGCGGAGATGGCGGTGGCAGCGGATCCCCCGAGCCGATAAGACGAGAAGACTTTGGAAGAAAGGAAGCGGGGGGAACGACGCGTAGACGTCGCGGCGAAAGGCCTGGCGGGGGGCGGGACAACTCAACGGACACGGAGGCGCAAGCAGAAACGAGCAGGAATCTGACTTGTCCCCGTAACGGATACCAGCACAGCAGCTGCCCAGCAGCTCACTGCCTAGTGCCTACCAAAGGTACCATCCAGGCCTTGTTCAGTTCCCAAAAAATTTTGCAAAATTTTTCAATCAAGGCCTTGTTTAGTTCCAAAATATTTTGCAAAATAGACACTGTAGCTTTTTCGTTTGTATTTGACAAATATTGCTCAATCATGGACTAACTAGGCTCAAAAGATTTGTCTCGTCAATTCCGACCAAACTGTGCAATTAGTTTTTATTTTTGTCTATATTTAGTACTTCATGCATGTGTCTAAAGATTCGATGTGACGAAGAATCTGAAAAAATTTGCAAAATTTTTTGGTAACTAAACAAGGCCCAAATCTTTAGACGCATACATGAAGTATTAAATATAGATGAAAATAAAAACTAATTGTACAGTTTGATCGGAATTGACGGGACGAATCTTTTGAGCCTAGTTAGTTCATGATTGGACAATATTTATCAAATACAAACGAAAATGCTACTATTTTTATTTTGCAAATTTATTTGGAACTAAACAAGACCCCATTCGTTTGTTGCATCGCCGACAGTGTTGGTTCTTCACTTCTTTCAGACCCAGAGGCTCAGATGTTTGGGCACGGGCAATTCGGTCGGGGCTTGGGCCTTGTTTAGTTGATAAATTTGTTAGTTTTAACTATTGTGGTATTGTTATTTATATTTAATAATAATTATTTAATCATAAATTAGCTAAGTTAAAAAAATCGTTCATAAATTAAAGATAAATTATGTAATTAATTGTTTTTTATTTATATCTAATGTTTTGAAAAAAAAGGAAACCAGTGCTTAGAAGGCGCCGGGGAACGGCGGCCAGCGCCGACGACCGGCGTATCGGCGTAAGCACGTAGCCGAATTGGCTTCAGCAATAACGGTGGAGATTACTGTCCATGGGGACACGGAGGATGAGGCCATTTCAACTCCACCTGGCATAGCTGTATTTGCCGCCCTCGTTAAGCAACTACTCCCTCCGTAAAGAAACATACAACTCTAGCACAATGTTATAGTTTATTATCTCAAATTAAATTAATTATAGATAAAAAATATCAATACTTATGATATCAAATAAATACTATTAAATTAATTATAAAATATATTTTTAAATAAATTAATTTGGGGTCATAAATGTGAGGCTCACTGAAAACGTTTTAAAAGAGTTAAACTAAAAATATACCTTTATTGTATATTGGCAATACAATTAATATTTTCACTGCATTTAAAATAGATTCCAGAAACACGTGCATATTTGCTAGTAGATAAAAATATCAATACTTATGATGCCATATAAATACCATTAGATAATTACAAAACATATTATTAAAATAAACTAATTTAGGGTCATAAATGTAAACTTCTTTTGCTGGCACACAATCCTTAGTTATATGTTTTGTTGGGAGGAAAGTCTTGTCCAAAAAGTTTTCACCTATCCCATCAAAAGCTTAGACACATGAATAGAATATTAGATATAGATAATAAAAAATAACTAATTACACAATTTAGTTAGAAAATCACGAGACAAAATTTTTAAACCTAATTAATTTATAATTAGCTTTAAGTACTACAGTAATCTACATGTGCTAATGATAAATTAATTAAGTTTAATAAATTCATCTTACTGTTTTTAAGCGAGTTATGTAATTAGTTTTTTTAATAGTATTCAAACACCCTTCTCGTAATACGAAACACTCAAAAAAAATTTCACTCGCCGACCTAAAGGAGTTTGCGAATATTCACGTTGACGGCCGCAGAGGATCCGGGCCTCCTCGCCGGCGCGCCGCTCTCTCTCTCTTCTCTCTCCGGTTTCCCTCCCCGACCCTGCCAAAACCCTCCCAAGCGTGGGGGAGCAAAACAAACCCCCCAAACCCCAAAATCTTGCTCGTCGTGCAGATTTCCGACCTCTAGCCCTTGCCCTTGAAATTGCTATACCCGCCGCCACCATTCCACCAAGCCATTCCACCAATGGGGAAGCGACGGCAGGTCGTTGTTTTGTCCTCTTCCTCTGGGGAAGATGACGGCGGGGGGCGCCGCGGCCCTCGGGCGCGGAGGCCGAGGACGCCGGCCTCCGCGCCGGCTCCGGTCCAGGTGCAGGCTCAGGCAGCAGGCGCCTCGAGGAAAAAGCCGCGCCGCGAGAGCAGCGTGGGGAGAGGACGCCGCCGCGCCTCTAAACTCGCGCCGTCCGACTCCTTGAAGGTGATAAACTCGAACTAGGTTTGGTTGGGCGATTTTGTTACGTGCCTAGTTAGCCTCATAGTTCGTCCGCTACTAGTCCAATTTAATAGTCTCATTTTTTACCACTAAAATTGGATGCTGGACACACAAATGGTTTTAAGTTCTATTGTCACAGTCAAACCTATGAATTCCTGGTCAGTTTCATATGATGCATATTTGACTGGTTAATCTAGGCTGTCACATCCAAAGACATGAGATTTCTATAATATTGTATGGCATGTCCTTTAGCATTTTAGCTCGAAGGCTGACGTAAGTCAATATGGAAAACATTGATTCGATATACATGTATCTACTTTGATTTGTTCCTCATTAGTCATTTCATTTTAATCTAAATCACAAATGGAACAATGGTTATATTTTGAGATCTTTTAGTTTCTGAACCAAGTTCTCACCAAATGTTGTTGATTAACTCACGAGCTGATTCCAGCTCGCCAACAACTGACAATGAACAGCTAGTTTGGCGCAAACAGGGATAAGATGAATTTCCTGTCTTAACTTGTTCTTAGTGCTATATGATTTTTATTTGTCTGTTAGTGTCCAATCTTTTCTAACTTGAGCTGATCCTTTTGTTAATTGATTACTGATATTTTTTTCTCTTATCTGAAAAGGATGAATTTGATATGCTCTCTGAAGATTTTTCAGAATGTTTTAATGACTTCAGCATGCCAGGTATATTTATTTTCATCTCTTTCTTGTATAACTGCATATTTCTTTAGATTGTATTCTGAATTCCATATAATGAGACAAAATTATGAACATAGAGTTTTCTTTTGATAAAGCTCCCAAACAGGACATACTGTAAGCATCCAATGTACATGGCATGTATTGCTACTTGAGTTGGTTGCTGTTCGATAGCAGCTCTGAGTTGTCTCTTTGTTTGTACTGGCCTGGAAACATTGTATAACGGTACTCCAATGACCGAGTCATCATGCTCGCATGCAGTATTGCATGGTTAAATCCTAAATACTGTTGGAAAACCATGCAAAGTAGACTATGAGACCTGGAACAAAAAAGGATGGCCAATACCTATGTTGATTTTCGCACTGAAGTTAGCACTATACTGCTGCAGTTATTCATTTCACAGACAAGCCAGTCCACCTGCAGCAACATCAGGCTAGGGAATTACTGCTGTCTTAAGATCGGGAGGAACTCCTGAATCCTTTTCCGTATTGGCGCTTTCAGTTCGAGAAGCAGCTGGGCCTCGCGCACTGCGACTGTTTCAGCCCAACCGTGGTACCAAGTCTCAGAATGGGTGCCTGTTAATCGCAGCGTTGGGACATAGTTCTTACGGCGTAAAGGCGAGGCACGGCGATGGGGGGGCGCCTGGACGCCTAGGCGCCCGCCTTGCCCGCCTAGGCGCCCATTCTGCAAGGCGATGGGGGGGCGCCTGGACGCCTAGGCGTCGCCTAGGCGACGCCTTGAGAACTATGGTTGGGAAAGAGAGTTCCATTTGCTATGTGAGCTGAACCTTTACTAGAACTCTGAACTAAACCGTGGTGTCTGGCGATGTTCAGTGGCTGGCAGCGAGCTTAGCTCGAGAACTATCCTACATATCGTATCTAGTCAATATAGTATCATGACAATACAAAGGCACAATACGGCTCACGATTGCTACAGGATAGATAGTTTGCTTAAGTATTCTTGTTTGTAAGATGGCGTTTAGTAAGTTAGTAACCTATGTTGCTTTGTTTGGATTGGTATTACTGTTAAATTTGAAGTTGAATCAGCTCTAGATGATGCCATTATGAAAGTTTTCAAGGATGGAAGTATGATTCCTATATTTACACGACCTAAACAAGTTTTAGGATAAATTAGCAAGGTGAACTGCTCCAGAAAACATAATAACAAATAGTGTCGACGTATGGTGAATAACTACATCTATTTCACCCCCATTCCTCCTGTTTATTTCTGTGTATCTTGTGAAAGCTTCTTAGATAGCCACTGCATTTTCTATTTGAGTTTGCCATAAAAATTGAGAATAGGTGGTAACCACTAGCACCAGCAATTTAGGAGGACACAGCACACCTAACAAACTAGTTGTCATGCTAAGCCTTTTATCATTATCAAGGGAATCTTTTCACGGAATGAATATTTAAGAATTAAGACATACAAGTTGGCTGAATGCATTGGACATATAGAAGATTTTGTTACAAACGTGTACTACTGATACATTGATAGATCATTAACCGTATGGAAAAAAGACAGTTCAGACTTCAGACTTCAGAGGGATATTTTTGTCGCTCATGGCAAGTAAAATATCAAGATCAACATATAGCCTCTCTCTCTCTCTATCTCTCTCTGTTTTTTTTGCCTTTAGATAAACCTGCCATTTCCTGTCTTCACGTGGAACCTTTGTCTTGGGCAATTGATATTTCCTGACTTGATTTTGCGGTGGTCGCAGACCCTTTGAATGTGAAGTTTCACCATTTCACTTTCCTCTCTGATTAGCCTACTTCTAGGCAGGGTTTATACGGAAAACGAAAGAGCTTTGGGTTGACAAGTACACACCCCACTCATTGGCTGAGCTTGCTGTTCATAAAAAGAAGGTCGGTTCATTTTGTTACAAACTTACAACACATGTTATGCTGTATACCTTTATTAACCTTTAATTTAGCTCATCCTTTGATAGGATATACTCAATCTATTTTATTGCCTACTTTATGTATCTCTTCATCCATATTTTTTTAAATGTCAATATATCATAGTATTGATTTATTGTTTCAGTTTCTTCATAATTTGTCACCATGCATGAGCAATGAATATGAATGCACTTACATGATATGTCACACAATCTTATTCTTGTAGATTGAAGATGTAAAAAAATGGTTGGAAGAGAAGCTGAAGGCACCAAAGGTGATTATTTTGAATTGAAACAAATTCAATTGTGAGTTATAGTTAGTGGAATATAGTCCAACCAATTTGGCTAATACACATATTCAGTAAGATCATGTGAATAAGTGTATAATCAGAATTGTTAGATTGTTAGGATATTCATTGCTGCAAACCAGATGGATTATATTCTTGTGGTTTTCCCTTTCTGGTTACGTGATGGTTTAAAATGTGATGGGGATTTGACCCCGTGAAGAACTCTGATATATATATATACCTGTCCTGGCAGTACAATTCAACCAGCATCTGGAATTCTGGATTGTAATAATAATGTTGCAATCAGGCATCACCTCATGCTAGAGTATCTCACAAAAGCACATGAGTAATCAGGAACACTTTTCCTTGATATGTGAATGTTTGAATTGTTAGGAATCAAGCGCAATTCTTGAGCTTTCCCATATCCCATAGTGACTGCCTGACAGGAGTTGTCTGCATTGATAAAACTTGTGTAAATTTTCAACTGCATTATTTATTATTTTGTGATTTTTATTGCTGTTGTAGTTGTAGGTGGTTCAAAATGATCAAACATCTACTCTAGTCAGTTACCTTTTCCATTTCTAACTTTTAGATATTTCAATTTTTGAGGATAGAGGAATACTAATAGTGCAAAGGCAACTTTTGCAGACAACGGTTGGAGGATGGACCCTAGTCCTAACTGGGCAAACTGGTGTTGGAAAATCAGTACGTCCTTCCCTTGCACTTTGAAAATTTTGTACTCAAATGATGAAACCGAGTTTGGGCTCAATTTGATTAAGTCCAGCTGTTAGTATGTTCATTCAGTAGACCTGTTCAATCCCTAGTTTGCTGGATGTGATTTGGTGCATCATGAACCACATCCCGCCATAAGAGGTTGACAGCTCTAAAGTTTTCATGTTGCCATAGTTAAGAATCTGATCATGTGGATGCTCCCCCCCTCCCTCCCCAACACACACACACACACAAGACAAAGAAACAATGACACCACTCAATTTCTGATAACAATCACACAGTTTAATTCATTTCTTTCTTTGATTTTGTTCCTTCAATTTTCCTTCTAGAGGGGTTGGGGGCGTTTTTATTTTTGGGTCTTAGTTCTTGTTCCTTCAGAATACTCAGGTGAACGTAGAGAGAAAAAATCACTATGCTATCCATAGTGGATAACTTGATTCTGTTGCTCTGGAACTGTACTTGCTAGTAATGTTTAATTTCTCCCAGGCAACTGTGAAAGCAATTGCTGATGACCTTGGAGCGGACTTATGTGAGTGGACAACTCCAGTACCAACACTGTGGGCTGAACATGTTCATGCTAATTCAGGTAGCGGTTAGTACTTGTTGTTGTCTAAATATGCTTTCTAACTCTTATTTTATGCAATTGAAAGAACCGATGCAGAGTCTACATCCACATACTTCTATCGTACTCATTTCCATAGAAGCACATTGTCAAAGCATTCCAGTTGTCAGCATTTTTCAGTTACAAATAATTTATATAGTCTTCTTCAATGGTTGCTTGAAGGATTACGCTATATATCCAAGCTTGAAGAATTTGAAACCTTTGTGGAGAAGATAAGGAAGTATTCAATGCTTTGTCCAACCAATACCAAGTCCCAAAGGAAGCTCATTATCATTTTGATTGATGACATCCCTGTAACAAGTGGAAGTGGTTCTTTTGCAAGACTAGGAAAATGCTTAACTGGTTTAGTTCGAAGTACTCAAGTACCAACTGTCATTTCACTCACTCACTATCACAAAAGTGAGAATAACGATACTGCAATGTGGAAGTCTGAGGACCTTGAGTCCTTACTTCAAGATGCTGGTGCTCACAAGGTATAAGATCAAATGTTTGACAGATTTGATGATGAGCACTAATTAAGTTTCTAAGGCTGCCTTTTCTCATGCACCACAATTTCTTGCAGATTGCTTTCAATCCGGTAACCACAAATTCTATCAAGAAAATCCTTGTTCGAATATGCAAAGAAGAAAGCTGTAATGCATCTGAAGAATTATTGCATCAAATGGCAACCTCTAGTGGAGGTGATATCAGACATGCAATAATGTCTCTTCAATACTATTGTCTTGATCCCAGAAGGCATAGTTCTGCATTGGCAACAAGTTCTAATCGTACTGGTTCAAAGAGCCATGATTCTCTGGTTCCAGGGCATGAGAGCTATGGCCCTAGCAGTGCACTACCCTCCCCATGTGGAAGGGATGAAACACTTTCACTATTTCATGCCTTGGGGAAATTTTTGCACAACAAGAGGGAAACTAATAGTGATGTTGGTACCGGTATGTAAGAACTATCTCGCCCTATCAAAAAGCTGACTTCACAAAGTTCTTTAATTCCTAAGCAAATATTTGTTTCTTCATATTGTGATAGGAACTATGTACTATTTCCTTGAAAAAAATTAAATACTGAGGGTATTTTGTTCACATAAATATATTCTCGCATTTTCTCTATTGATTTGTTTGTCCATTGAAATCTACTTGAACTGTTAGCACATTTTTGCACACTAGTTTTTATTTTCTTCGTTCTGAACTATTTATTAGGCTTTGCCTGTGCATCCTTTTCAGTTCAAAGGATCTAATTTGAATATGTAGGTTTTCCATTAGAGCCTGCTTAGAATGCAGGAATTTCATGAGAAATAGTTCAATTCTCACAAGACTCAGGACAAATCTCTGCAACCAGATGGTGCCTTGGGGGGCACTTCTGTCCCTCTTAGGATTTGCATTGGATTTTTTTAACTATAATATTGACATTCAATAATCCAACAATTCACTTTGAGTATTTTTTGCTCTTTACAGGATTGGAATTAGTATTTTATTTATTAAATTATTTTGCATTAATTCATCGTCTAGTATTTGCTATTACATATCCATGCTCTTAAACTTCTGTATTTTCAATTACTGACATGTTATTACGCAACACTACAACTATATGGCCTTCAGTTTGAACTGACTAATTCATTATTGGGTTGATGCCTTGATGGTTTCCATACTGTGTTTCATAATTCGTTCCTCATTTGTGTTTAATTTTCTTTTTGCTCCCTGAAATTTTTAATATTGCATCTGTAGACCTGGATCCATTTCCTCTTAAAGAAAACCTAAGAAGAAATTCACTCAAAATGGATGTTCCAGAAAAAATCCTTTCACAAGCACACGGAAAAGTACGGACAGTTGCGGATTTTCTTTATGAAAATGGTAAGTAACTACTTATCTATCAAGGTGTACAGAGTATCTCATAGTGTATGCTGTGTTTCCCTCTCAAGTTTTATCTTTTTCTTTTATGTGTGTTGAAGGTACTTGAAGTAGAATGGTGCAGCATTGTTATCTTTTTCTTAAGTCTGCTGGTGTTATCAGTTGAGTCTATGCCAATGTGTGAAACATTATTTCTTGCCTTTCCAACAGTACTGCAGATGAAATGGAACATTTGAAATTTACTGCTTTAATCAGGCATTCACATTAATTTTGGCTTATTTAATGCAGTATGACCATTGTATCACATTCGAGTGTTAATGTACAAGCCATTTGATTGTACTAATGAAGTATAAGAAAATTCCATATTCATTTCTACATGAATAACATTGCTGGTAATCGAAAGAGCAGAATATATGCTACACGAATAACAGTGCTGGTAGTTGAAAGGGCAGAAATATATTATCTTTTAATTGAGCACAGAATAATATTACATAGATCCAGAGTCTAACGAACGACTGTTATATGCTGCATACGTGTCTTCACCTTGGAGGTTGTTAACATCCGTTTATTTATCAGAAGTAGCAATATGATAGTTACTTTTCACAAAAGTGCGTTAACAAGCATATATCTTGGGTCCACTGAAGATCCCATTTGTAATTTTGTGCCATTGTTTTTGCTGATTCATTTTCACTTAATTTTCTTACTGATTCATTTTTGTTCTCTCATCATTTGAATAGGTTTACCCTAATAGTTGGCATTTGGTGTTTTGCAGTTATTGATTTCATTGACAGTGAAGCTGTTGATGATGCATGGGCTGTGGTATCATATTTGAGTGATGCAGATTGTCTTCTTACTGCTAGTCCAATCGCATCATACAACTCAGAAAACATAGCACAGCTCATTGCTGCTTCTGTTGCGGCACGGGGAGTTCTTTTTGGAAATGCTCATGGCACGCCATCAAGGTATTTAGATCGTCAGCATTATAATATATGGCAGAGCTAAGGGAATTTTTGTTTTTGTTATTTACTATGATTTGTCCTAAGCAGGTGGCATACAATCCGAAGCCCAAAGCTTTGGCAAATTGAGCAATCATTTCGATCCAATAAGGTAAATTCAATAGCTGACAACATGCAGGTTTTACGCAAGTACCTGAATTATGTACGGAAAGTTTGTATGCTTATCCTTGCCCATTTTCTTATATCATCCTAACATTTCCATGGGTCTCGGAATTCTTTTTTTTTTGTGCCTTCTGAAGTGAGTCTGTTCTTAAATTCTTAGCTTTAGCATTCAGGCATGCTTGTTTTAGCATGCTTTTTAGTACATTATAAGCTGTGTCGATGGAAGTTCATAATAATCTCTTTAGATGCCAGTCATTCCCACCGAAGTGATTACCTCAATTTTCATTACTATTTGGTGTATGATTTTATGTTTTTTTTCAATTTGTTGGGGGGAAAATGCAGGACCACATTCTGAAGGAAAGATTTGATTGTTCAAGGACATGTGGTTTTTCGAACTACTCTGACTTGGTCACAGAATTCAGACCATTCGAGAGATGGATTGGTCCTCGTAATGATGGACATAGGAGCAGCTGCTTGCCCCATGGCGTAGGTGGCTCACCCATGGGAGTTGCTGATGGAAATAACTCTGAAGAAGACGATATGATCGAAGATTGTTAAAGCTGGAACCGTGCATCCTCACACTAATGAGATGCCAACATTTCATTGTGGATGCCGCCTAGCTGATTCAATAGTGGCTCGCTGTTTAAAGGTGCCATTGATATCTAAGTTTTGTGAGGCTAATTGTTGCACTTATATCAGAGCTTGAAAAGGCAGCAACAACTCAGTGTCTTCACATCTCAGAAGCTAGGTTCTTTTTTTTTTGGTTGATCACTAACGAAGAGGGAGCAGGCAATGATGCAGTAGCATCATTTATCGTTAAATGTTATGTTAGGTCGGATGGCAATGAATCATTTGACTTGCTTATTTTGTCATGTTCATATCTACAACAATTACTGGCCCACAGAATCTGATATGGTCCCTGCACTCTTGTTAATGTGCGCGTGTGTTATTTTTTGGTGGTGTGTGTCCGTATTCGTATACATTCTTCTATCGCGAGGGGGAAAAAACACGGTGCTTTGATGTCGTGCCAGTGTGCCACACGATGACACTCACTCGTATAGCAACAAATCGAGTTAGGCCTTGTTTAGATGCGAAATCTTTTTGGATTTTGCTACTGTATCACTTTCGTTTGTTTGTTATAAATATTATCCAATTATAGACTAACTAGAGTCAAAAGATTCGTTTCATGATTTACAAGCAACTGTGTAATTAGTTTTTGTTTTTGTCTATATTTAGTGCTTCATACATGTGCCGCAAGATTCGATGTGACGGAGAATCTTGAAAACTTGTTGGATTTCGGTGGGAACTAAAGATGCCCTTCCTTTCTCCAGTGTGCCAGTGCGCCGTCGGTTCGAGCGGTTTGGATGTTTTGGAAGGATGGTGGCAGCCGGAGCAGCAGCGGCCGGGATCAGAACGGCGTCGGTCCCTTCGGCCAAGTGCGCGGCCTCATAGTCGGTGATTCAGGTGTGCCTTCGCGTGACTTGTAACCTGACACATGACGAACGTTTCGAGAATCCGAGAATACGATAGGCAATCAAATTAACTGTCAATCCCTTGGGGGCGAATTTTCGTGTCCTGGTCGGTTCCGTCGGAAACTCGGAATCGATCTATGAGAACGAACAGGGAGGAGCTATATATGTACGGGTCCACAGGATCCTGATTTTCTCTGAGCCAATCTATCTATTCAATCGAATTGCAGGGTGTTGCGAGATCGAATCGATCAGCCGACGAGGCGATGGCTAGCTCGCCGTCGAGGCTCTGTTCCGATGAGGAGCTGCAGAAAGCAAGGGTGGATCTGGATGAATTCATCGCCGATGAAGACGAGTTCGAGTGTCTAAGCGGTGACGAAGATGAAGAGGGCAATAAAGAGGAGGGGAAGGAGACACCGAGACAGAAGAATAAGAAGAAGAAGAAGGTGGTGGTGCCGATGGAGACGGTGCAGACGTTCCTCAACTACAAGTGCAGCATTCCAGTCCGCGAGCACGAAAGCGAGCATTCTGGGGACATCGGGACCTTGTCCAGGGTAAGTAATGTCTTTACCAGGCATTTTTTGGACAGAATAAGCGCCCTCCAAGACAAACTGAGGCATGAGGTGGAGGCCAAAGGCTATGCCGAATACGAGGCCACTGATGACGACGACGAGGAGGAGGAGGAGGAAGTGCAGGAGGAGAAGCACGAAGACACACCACCAGCCAGCAGCACCAATGCTGCAATGCACCATACTGGGGCTTGATGCTGTCGGGGATGGCTGCCTGAAGCTAAATAAAATTTTTTAATATATTTGTTTTTTTATTTCGGGGGTTTTTCGAGATATAGTTGTTATCTTTTTTCCCCCAAAGTTTCAACACTTATTAGACAACAATAATTTAGTTGTCTTTTCTTCACGATTCCAATTTACCTATGGTCTTCAATTCAGAAGCACCATCAGATTGCTTGCTTGCTTGTGCCAATACTAATGAAATTATGAATTTCATGCGATAGGAGTAAACAATGTTTTGGGAGCACTCTGGATCGAACGCCTGGGGACGCGCAGAGCGCCAGGCAGGGTTGCCTGGTAATGAACTAAACAGCCCTATGTCTGGTGCTCTCGAGTGTGCCTTTGCTCAGAACACCATGAAAAGGTTAGTGATCAGGAGCTAGAACAACATACCCCATCCCCTCTTCTAATTCTAATTTCCACTTCTGACTTTGATGTCGCCTCTGATTCTGTTGGCTGTATCGTTTTCTATCAGCATCACAGATCCTCTCCCTGCTGCCCCTTCAAGGTCTCAACCCTCTTGCCTTTGCCACCGCCAGTCCTCCCTTCAGGTTCCAGCAGTACCTCTCTAGTTCTCCTTTGCTTACAGCCACTTCCCTATGTCACTGTTACATCATCTGATCCTCCCTTTACAAGGTGCTCACCCTGTCTCCCCACTTGGCTCAGAACCTTTTTACATGACCACATTGTCTCCCTTTTCATTCTCATGCCTCTGCCTAGTGCCTACATCTAGTGCCTTGTGCTATACATACCTATCTTCTCCCTACTGTGCCTCAGCCATATCTGAATGTGGAAAAATATGCCTCTACAGCTTCCCCGTCTTCTTTCCACCTGCCTCTATGTGGATTGTGGTCTGTAGAGAGTAGAGATTAGGGATAGCCTCCTGCTTCAGTGGTCATGACAATTTCAGAAGCGACTGGCGTGGGCCAGACAACCAGTGCTTCTCATATTTTTGTTTCCTAGGTCTATTTCTTTTGTTGTCTCTAACATTCCAAAAATTTGGCTCAACTTTCACACTTTTTATTGGTATTCTGCAGAACTTTCTTACTGTTCTACTGGCATGCTGCCTGGATAAGCATGCTAGATATATCTTTGGGACACTACACATTTGTGCATTCGGAAATTGGGGACTGATGCTTCTTAGCATGCATGGCAATAGCATTCGATGATATGCATTTGGTGCTCTCTTCCAATATGATCTTCTGTCAACTAGAGAAAAATGTGATGCATTCTGTAACTGCAGCTATGGACTTTCTTGCTTATCTAGGCAATATTAAATCTCTTGACACATGTGAATCATTCATCACATACGAAGTGATGCAGGCACATCTCAAGCTGGCCTCTCAATCTCCCCCTCCATAATTGCATCGACCACTATGAAAGCACAAGGAGGTTTGAAAGCAAAAAGGAAAAAACGTTGCTGCTAGTTGAAAGGGCAGAATATATTCTACACGAAGTGCTGGTAATTGAAAGGGCAGAAATATATCTTTTGCTTGAGCACAGAATAATAGTGCACGGAAATATATCTTTTGCTTGAGCACAGAATAATAGTAGTCCAATCGCATCATACTGGAGTACTCAGAAAACATAACACAACTCATTGCTGCTTATGTTATGGCACGGGGGGTTCCTTTTGGAAATGCTCATGACACCCCATCAAGGTATTTATTAGACAGTCCACATTACTTTATATGACAGAGCTAAGGGACTTTTCACTTTTTTTTACTACGATTTGTTCTAAGCAGGTGGCATACAATCTGGATGCTGAAGCTTTGGCAAATTGAGCAATCAATTCGATCCAATAAGGTAAGTTCAACAACTGACCATAGAAGCACCTACTTGCCCAATGGCGTAGATGGCTCGCCCTTCAGCCCTTGAGAGTCGATGCTGATGGAAAGGAGGACTCTCAAGAAGATGGCGATGATCAGTGGTGGAACCGAAGGCCAATAGGGGGCTGTGCCCCCCTTAGAAAAAATCCATACCCTTGAAAAGTTTTTACTTTATAGCACATCAGCCATCAATTCTCTCATTGTTATTACACTATTATAATTTTTCATCATAAATATTAGCTATATATATAATATTTAAAAGTTACTCAAGCTTATACTTACGTATATATTTACCATATTTAAAAGACTTATCGTATTTGTCCAACTTCCTCTTAATCAAAATCGCTGATTCCTACACTGGATATGATAGATAATTGTTAAAGATGGAATTGTGTATCCTCACACTAGATCATGAGTCGCATTATCCTATGAGATGCCAACATGTCATTAGAATACACTTGTAGAAAATAAAATTTATATCATTGAAATTTGTTTCGCCTTATAGCACATCAAGCCATCAGTTCACTCAATTTTCATTACAATATTATGGTTTTTCGTCATGAATACTAACTTATATAAAATTAGTATTGAAACTTAACTTACATATATCTATTCATTTATTTATCACGTTTAAAAGTCTCATTGTATTTGTCTGGGTCCTCTTATTCAAAATCATTTGTTTTACCAATAGATTGATAGAGGATTGTTAAAGGTGGAACGCACTATCCTATGAAATGCCAACATGTGATTAGGATGTTGCCTAGTTGATTCAAGAGATCTCCTGATTCAAATAGTGGTTGGAGTAGTGGTTGGTTGTTTAAAGATGTCATTAAGATTACTAAGATTTACAATTGTTTATATCGGAGTTCGAGAAGACAACACCAAGAAGTGACTTCGCATCTCATAAGCTAGTTTCTTTTTTATGATTGATCACTAACGAAGAATGAGTAGGCTATGACGCGGTAACATCGTTTTTCGCTAAATGTTAGGGCGGATCCCAATGAACGTTCATTCTGGCGAGCTGATTTTGCCATGTTCATATCTACAACGATTACTGGCCTACAGAATCATTGATGATTCCAAGTTTCCAACATGTAAAGCGATCTGAACAGATCGATCTCCCACGTCCGGTTATCTTGCACTCTTATTCCGTGTGTGTGTTTGTTAATCTTCGCATATTCTATCGTGCAAAAACGATCCCAATTCCACTTTTCGGGTCGTTCAGAGTTTTCTTTCCCAGCGAACGATCCGACCGCGTCTTTTTTTTTCCTTTTCCGTTCTCGTTTTCTTTTCTTTTCCCAGCGAACCATCCAACAACAAACGATAGAGTTTAACTCCCTCCCCTGCGTTGACATCATCGCTGATGTCATGTTGAAAAAAGCAAAACATTTATTTCAAAATGTTATAACTTCTAAAAAGTGTATCTATTTTTATTTGTGTTTGCATCACTGTGTTCTATGCGACGAGACGAACAAAACTAGACCCCACTTACATATGTTTCGAAGAATTTTATTTTATTAGTAAAAATATGTGTATTATAGAATAATATATAATTTATAGGCTATAACTTATAAGAATAACTTATAACATATAACTTAGCATATTTCTACTAATATGTTGTGATACTAATTTGTACATTTAAGTTTGGAATATAACTTATACACCTAACTTTACATCTAAGCCATTCATCAAGTTATATAACTTATAAGTTTTAAATATAACTTATATATCTAACTTTACATAAGTTGTGTTTCATAATTTTGTGTTTCTAGAATTTGGTTTATTCATGTGTCTGTTAATGACTTTTGTGTTTGCAGTTTTAGCACAAGTTAGTTAATTCGTTCTTTTGTGTTTAATGACTTTTTATACATAAAAGGTGTTCTATAACTTTTAAGATTTTAAGTTTTTCGCATAAGTTATATTTTATAACTTTCATGGCATAAGTTATAAGATGTAAGTTAATATACAAAAATTGGTAGTAGAAAAAATAAATCTTCGAAACATGTGCAAGTAGGGTCTACTTTTGTTCGTTTTGTCGTGTAGAACACATCAGTGCAGACGAAATTAAAAAAAAATACGCCGTTCAAAAGTTATAGTATTTTGAAATAAATATTTCTCTTTTTCTATAGTCATCTTTAAAAAGTGCACATGAATATAGAAGTGCGGAAGAAGCGCTGCGCATGTGCAGCTGGTTGCCAAAAAGAGAAAGAGGTGAGATTTTTTTTTCTAAATAAGATATGTCTGAAATTGATCGTTTGTTTCGATATGGGTGAACGATTGTGTTTTCATGACACGCGCACGGGATTGTGCTGTTTAACCTAACAGCGGTTCGCGTTCGGTAGCATAGCAATAAATCGAATTGGATGTTTCTTTTCTTTTTCTAATATTTATTTTTATATACAAGTCAAAATTTGAGCGATCCGACGGGCACAAAAAAAAATCTGGATTGACTACTGAGGGTATCATGTGCCGTTCGTCAGGATCTAAGTGCAACATATTTAATTGCGAGTCAATCGTACCCGTAAAGTGAAATCAGCTTGAAACGAAAGACAAAAGGAGATGAGATTCACGTCTTTCGCCACGCTGTCGCGGCCATTCCCAGCCTCCGTTGTCGGTGCCCGAACCCCTCCACTCCACCCCTCCACGGCGGAGGTACCATCCCCTTCCTTCCCGTCGCAGCGAATTGCCGATTGCGCCAATGAGGGTGGGTCTTGTCGAGACCTGATCGGGAGACCTAACCACCGGGGCTTTTTGTCGGCGCCGTCGGGTTCGAGCGGCGGCGGCGATGTTTTGGAAGGATAGCGGCAGCCGGAGCAGCAGCGGCAGCGGCCGGGATCAGAACGGCGTCGGCCCCTTCGGCCAAGTGCGCGTCCTCATCGTCGGCGATTCAGGTGTGCCTTCGCGACTTGTCCTGAACCTGACTCGTGACGAAAGTTTCGAGAATCCGAGAAACATGATAGGCAATCACATATTAAGGCCTTGTTTAGTTCGCAAAAATTTTTAAGATTTCCCGTCACATCGAATCTTTGGTCACATGCATGGAGCATTAAATAAAGATAAAAATAAAAACTAATTACACAGTTTACCTGAAATTTGTGAGATGAATTTTTGAGCCTAGTTACTCCGTAATTGGACAATATTTGTCAAATAAAAACGAAAGTGCTACAGTAGGAAAAAAATCCAAAATTTTGCCAACTAAACAAGGCCTAACTCTCATTCGTCTGTCTGGTGTTTCGGAATGTGAGTTGTTCCGAAATGGACTGTTGAAATTCAGAATGGGATGTTCCTGCATCAACGTGACGCATGCTGACGTTATCTGTCCTGACAGTGTGAATTGGGCTGGGATTAGGTGCGGTCAGCAGTTGTTTGTCAATGTTGTATGGTGTGATTGGTTAGATCTTATGTAGCACAATCGAAGTCAGCATAAACATATGCAATGTCTCACTGTTTCTGTTTGGTCGTCCTGCACAAGCCAACCGTGTTTAGTAATTGTGCTTGTTACCTCCATATTCCAGTAGAAGTCTCCTGTTTCTGTTAGAGGCAGGGGAGGTGAGAATATTTCATTATTGTGTGCCCCATCGGCAAGCAAATCTAAATCTGGCATACTAGTTAATACTGCACTGTTTAGCATTGTGCAAGCTTACAAACACAAGCTGCAATGCACAGATCTGGATACAGGCTCATGTCGTCAACCAAGCCTGTCGACTAGAGCATAAGACTAAGCGAATTGAAGTCAGCTGATGCAGCCACATTAGTTTTCCTTGTGGGGACTAGGATTTCCCGAAATGTATAATGGGATAGTCATGGTACAGAGTAACTGAAATTGCAGAGTTTCAATCCCAGCCTAGCTCGTCACCTAATGCTACCGAATTTCGATATTCTATTCATACTTGAAGCTAACTTTGATATCCTATTTCATACTAAAAAGCAGTAACTGCAAATTTCCATCTGGTCATTTCTGGTTTCTAACCTGGTTACAATATCCGGAGCCCTGGTTGGAAATTTATTCTGGCTGGATGCTCACTGAGTCAATATTTCTGGTGCTATGTTGTCCCAAGTAATCCGGAATTGAACCCTTTCTTGGAGCTATGTTATCTTTAAACTGGAAGCTTTGATGGCCATGAACCTTATGAGCAATAATGCCTGAAACATCATCGTGTTTAGTTCCTTCATAAGCATATGTGTAGCTTTTAAAGAGTTGTAACTCTGCATTTCTCTTTGAAGATTGAATTGCTTATCCTGCTCTCCATCATGTTATGGATAAATATTAAAGTAAGTCCTACAGTAGTATCTATGCTCAGTATGTCCTACAGTCCTACACCAATGGAATGGAATTCATGTGATGTGGCTGCGCTTGTTTTGGCAGGGATTTTCCGACCTGTAAAATGAAAAATGTCATCATATTAAGTCACTAAAATCAGAATCGCACAGACATTTGGAATCCTTGACTAGTCTGTCGCCTAATCTAACCAAGTTCATCTGTTCTATTCATACTTGAAAGCAGACTAACTGCCAATTGCAAACTGGCCAGTGTCTGGTTCTGAACCTGATTCCAGTATCTGAAACTCTGGTTGGAATTGTTCAGGGCTGTTCATCAGGCACCCACCCTGGCATCTTAATATTAATAGAAATGTGGCACCTTTATTGGTGGCACGTTGTGGTAACTGTACTGAGACTAAACCCTTCTTGGAGCTTTGCTGTCTTTAGCCTGGAAGCTTTGATCCCTGTGAACCTTAGGCAAGAATATCCACTGCATTGACTCCTTCACTTCTCCTAAGCATATGCGCAACTTTTAAATGGCTGTAATATCTCTCTTTGAAGATTGTGTTGCTTATCCTGCTCTATATCGTGTTATGGAAGCAGTGAACAAACTAAGCTTTGCTAATTATCTGTTCTGTTTTCAAGAACATGTAATGTGCATGATTCGTTAAGAAGTACTATGAAATAACAACAAAGTCACAGATAGTTTCATGTTGGACCATTCGGCCTGCAGCTTACATAACAAAAGGGATATAAAAGCCATTATTGTATGGAAAATGATATTGCCATATCCTGTCCTGACACCAGTTAAGACCTTCAATGGCTACTCTGTTAATTTTTTCCTTGAATAAGTTCAAGTGTTCAATTACATTCCTTGCTTTAATCCTACATGTTATATTGTGTGCCTACAGAACTGGCAAGTGGCAACTAAACAGTCCACAATAAAGTTGCACGATTTTAAATTTTACACTGCTGGCTACAGTTCTTTAGCTGTATGCATTGTCCTTTACCCCTTCTCAGGTGTTGGGAAATCTTCATTGCTGCATCTCATTTTAAAAAGTTCTGCTATTGCTCGACCAGCTCAAACAGTAGGATGCACTGTGGGTGTTAAAGTGAGTATTTTCTGTGCTTTTGTCACTTGTACAGTTTGCAATTTGTGTCTAATTACACTCCTTTTTTGCTTACCATTCAGCATGTTACTTATGGAAGTGCGGGCGGTTCATCTAATAACATCAGTGATGCTGAAAGGAACTTCTTTGTTGAGCTTTTGGATGTCTCAGGACATGAACGATACAAGGCATGCCGGTCGATTTTCTATACACAAATCAATGGTACATGCTGTGTCACTCTTTTTATTTCAAACATATTACTGTTTATATCCTTGATCTTTTTAAGCATCTTTGGCGATCTTTCCTATGTGGGCATGCGGATCTTTCCTATAGTATTTTTCTAGTGTCAATGCTTCAATCTGCATAGGTTACCTTTAGTAGTTGTTGATCCACACCCGGTGCATGTCTATATCATTTCTGTCAGTTCTTTGCTTTATTTCTACTTTGGTTCTAAATTTCTTCCCACTTTAGTCTTGCCAGCTATCATAATCTCTTAAACAGGGAAACCTCTGTCCTTTCTAGTTATCGTACTTCTTATCGATCAATACTACACATCAAATTCACCATTTCCAAAATTATCCATCAGGTGTCATATTTGTTTATGATCTCTCTCAGAGGAAGACCAAGACCAATTTGAATAAATGGGCAGTTGAAGTTGCTGAAACTGGCACATTTTCAGCTCCATTGGGATCTGGTGGACCAGGAGGACTTCCGGTGCCTTATCTGGTAATTGCTAATAAAGTGGATATCGTTCCAAGAGATGGGACAAGAGCAAGCAGGGGAAATCTTGTTGATCTTGCTCGCCAATGGGCTGAGAAGCAGGGCCTTCTTCGATGCAGTGAAGAACTTCCGCTCACAGAGAGCTTTCCTGGGAACTCCGGTCTTGTGTCGGTTAGATCTCTTATTAACATGTACTCTCGACTCAGAGTGCTTCATTTTCTCTTATGGAATGTGTATGCTTTGTTTCTAGGCTGCTAAACAAGCAAGATATGACAAAGAAGCTGTGATCAAGTTTTTCCGCTTGGTTTGTTATTAGAAGAGTTTCATTGGTTTATTTTCTCGCTCTGTATATTTGACCTTTAATATAATGCTACTGAAAAACATTTTGCAGCTGATCAGAAGAAGATACTTTTCAAACGAACCTCCTGCCCCAAGTCCCTGGTCCCTTACTCCAAGAGAAGATACCATCCTTCCTGTGGAGAGTCTTGGAGGTGGCGTCGATAGCTTCCAAAGGAAAAGGTGAGCATGCCTAACATGAAAAAGGTCACCCTAAAAAACAAAGCTCAGATGAACCAAACAAAATGATAGCTTGGTTGCAAAAATGTAAATTTCTTCTACTTGTCTATAATTTTGTGCAGCCTTAGTGGTGACGGATTTCTGTACAACGGAGTAGTTCCACTCCCAGCGCAGAGGAACCTCACACCGCCACCAACTCTGAATCCGCAGCAGCCTGTGTCGTCCTTGGACAACTACAGATATCATCGATTCTCCTCCTCGTCGCTTCCGGACGTGAGCAGCAATAGAACAAGCCGAGAAGACATTATTGATGTATGATATGATAGGCATCTGGGAGAGGTCATACGCCATTACCTGCAAAATGTGGGGAAGCATACGGTGCCTAGGAATTGAGTTCCTCTCGGCATCTTGAACTGCTTAATGCCTTTGCTTGCAGCATTTGAATGCTGCCAGGGTGAGCTTTTGTTTTGTTTTGAATTCCTATCGTTATCAGATCACTAGGAAGTGATTCTTTCTCCTTTCCGTTTCCTTTTTATCTTCCATGTGCATTCATTTAGAATGCATGTTGACTGGGATGAAGGCAATACATGATACTACACCAGGATATATACAAAAGCAAATAGAAGATTTTTTTAAACTGTTTTTTTTTTTTACTTGATCTGGTCTAACTTGGGAAGCTTAATTTATTAACTTGCTGGGTGATGTTGAGAAGTACTCCTTTCACAGCCAGGTTAAGTCCCTCTGGTATAGGGCGACGAGCCTTTGGTTCCTGAAGGATCTGATCAGACTCCTCATACCATTCTGGATTTCTGGTCGACTGGTCGGTGGCGACCCCATCACGCAACTTGGACCGGACCAGCAAACAGCGATGTCATCACACGCACGCGCACGCAGGACGCAGGACGCAGGACGCAGCTGCACATGACGCACCGCACGGGCACGGCCGCGGTCCGCGCCAGACATCGTCGCGCCTCAGCTCCGCGCGGGACGGCGTCATCGCCCGTGGATGGAGAGCGTGCTGAAATCCAAAACGATACGTGGCGCAGGCCCCGTACAAGCGGCCGGGCGGCTCGATCGGCGCATTCCACACGTGAAGCCGTGCGTTTTTACCGGCTACGGGCCTACGGCTTGGCTAACCACCCGTGCTCGTCGCGTTTGGAGCCACTGAAGCATGTCCATCCCTCCTCACGTCGACCCACTGCGGGCACGGCCGCACGTCTCGACTCTCGAGGGTCGCCCACGCGCGCGGCGTGCAGCAGCCCAGCCGGTATTCGGCCAGCGTACGTCGGCCGGGCGCGGTCGTGCCAATGCCAACTAGCTAGTGGCGGAGCTTGAAGTTAAATTTAGATAGTAGAGAAAGTTTATACTAAATTTTAAATAGCAGAACACTAGGAGAAACTTAATCATTAGAAGAAGTAGAAAATTCTGGTTGTGCTAGCATACAAGAGGATAACCAATAGCTTTACAGCTATGTGTGTTTTTCAGTTCATTTGTTTTTTACACTTTTTGCTCTTTTCTCCATCCTGTAAATATCCAGAATTTGCTTTCTGCTAAATGAAAAGGCAGTTCACCTGCAGTTTTGTTCAAAAAAAAATGCTAAGGTATTGTAGCATCCTTTATAGAATTGCAAAAAAAGGGGGGAGGGGGATGGCCCCACTATGACCCTAATGAAGTTCCACCTTCGGGCTCGCTTATAAGGAGCTCTCCGTGAAGAATCCTAGTCGTAGTCGTAGGAACGAAGACTTGATCTTAGTAGAGACAAAGGTTGCTAAACGTGTTTGTCTAGCTCCTACGGTCATGTAAACCATATTGCTTAGTTTTATGGCCTTGGCCTGTTTGATCCACTAATAGTGTTAATTGTTACCACCCAAAATTACTATTAATGGATCCAAACAAACCATTAATTTCTAGTTTATCATCTTCAAATATGCTCACGAAAGTATACAACAAACTGAATACCAAACCTCTTTTATGGTTGCCAAATGCCAAAGGTTAGGTCCTAATCCTTGTAATATTTACCGTCAAAAGAACATATTATGATGCTTTTATTTTCTTTCTTCCAATTATGAGGATTTCTTTGTGCCATGAAGATAAAATATATTGTCCGCGTTGTGTTACCCAAAAGGAAAAATCTTGTCCCTCGTAACAACAACTCAATTATCAAAAGGACAAGGGCCCTTCTTATTTGGGATTCCTAAATCTTACTTTAGGTGAATATTTTTTGTATGGAGTATTCCCCTCAGCTAGAAAATAATGTCTAGCGTAGTACTGAGTCAAATCATTTTAAGTTCTAAGTTTGATGAAGTTTATTAAAAAGTATTAATATTCATGGTATTAAATAATAATTATTAAATTCATCATGAGATATATTTTTTATAATACACTTATGTGCCATAAATAGTAATACTTTTCCTATAAATTTGGTTAAATTTTATAATTTTTTACATCTTTTGCCTGGACAAAGGTAGTTGGCAGTACTTGTATTTCTGCAAATTCAGTTTTAAGATGTCAAGGGGGTATTCCTTTTGTCAGATTACTACATGTGTTATGCACAATATGATTTCCTTGAATTGTTACGTCAGTTGATTTTAATTAAAAAAGGAATCTTGAAATTTAACAATATGGATATTAATTATTATTTTTTTGTAATATCCTTATACTCTGAAATGAAAAATCTTAAGATTGATAAACTCACCGTAGGACATAAGGCATTTTTTTGATGACGGCTATATATGTCGTGTCACACATCACTAGAAGAATAAATTCATTAAATCTAAGAAAAAAATCTATAAAAATATATGTACTAATTTAAGAATTTAATCTCAGAGTACAAAAATGTCAGCTGTATAAAGGGTTCGTTAGACGCTAAGCTAACGCAAGCCTCGTGCAACACGGATTTGTTAGACGAGTTTTTTTTAGAATTTGTTTTATTAAAAATTTTTAGATATTGTAGCACATTTGTACTATAGTAATTAGTGTCTAATCATGAACTAATTAGATTTAAATAATTCATTTTACAAAATACGTACATATAAATTGTGCAATTAGTTATTTTTAATTTATATTTAATTCTTCATATATACATCCAAATATTTGATGTGACGAGGCTCAGGAGAATAATAATGTTCATCATACTTGTGTTTGCTGCTTTGCACACCACTTCCATGCATGTGCTACAATAAATACATACATATAGTACTTCAAGCATTATGTATGCGAAACTTGAATAGGGAAAAAGGTCAGAAGTACTTGTTTGAAGGAGACTGCAAATAATTATGAATCCAGACCATTTACTCCACCCCCAGATTTTGCAAATATAGGAGTGTAAAACATCCTCGAGGAAGTCGATGCTGATTTCATGACACACATGTAATGCGTAGAGGCGGATATAAATCACACAAGAAAACAACATTTCAACATTTCAATATACTTATGAAGCACACAGCCACACAGTTTCTGTATATATATATATAATAACGTCACACACTTGCATACATCGTATATATGTAGTCAACTCTTGATACAAGGTAATTCAAAAACACATCACCCAATCAAGAAAAGCAGTATATATAGTGGAGTACGGTGGTAGACACTAACGTAAAACCCTAGATATCTACCATACAACGTCTCACACAAACTAACCTTAGCTGACATCGTCGTCGTCTTCCTCTCGCTTTTGCACCGCCCGCCAGAGGTAGCATCCATCCAACGCCAACATCACAGTCACACTACGGACAACTCGACCGACCATGGCTCGAGCGTCACATCTTTTCTTCCATTATTTTTCCACCTTTAGTACGCATTTAATTTTCCCAACCAAAGAAATAATATTGGCGGGGAAATATTAATTATGGAATACCAAGCACGCCAGGTTGGCCTTCTCCTGCTGTCCTACAGACGGAGGAGGCCGCGGATGCCGTCGGCGGTGGCGGCCTCCACGTTGCAGGACGGCGCGGCCGGCGCCACCAATCTGGTGTCCTTGGCAGGGCAGGCTTTCACGACGAGGGAGAAGCTGGGCAGCGGCAGGCTGCTTGGCGGCGGCGCCAGCATGTGCAGCAGGTCCTCAACGAAGTTCCTGGCCACCTCCTGCTCGAGGTCGTCCAGTGCCTCCGTCACCACTGGCGCGGGCGGCAGAGGCGTCGCCCGCTCCAGCGGCTTCTTCTGCGCTGCAGACCTCTCCGTCGCCGGCGGCGGCGGCCTTGACGGCCTCCTCCTCCTGTCCCTCTGGCGTGGCAGCGGCGCGGGGGCTGCTGCTGCTGCCTTGCCGGCGGCGCGTGGCGCCGGCGGTGGTGGAGATGGAGCTGCTGGTGGTAGGCAGGGGAAAGTAGCGTACTTGGTGGCGGTGGGTGGGAGCGGCAGGAGCGGCGGCTGGTTGGACGGCAGGAGAGGAAGAGACGGCGACGAGTATATCATCGTCGGAGGCCTCGCGTATGGAAGCGCGGGAGCGGAGGTCCACGCGCCACCTTTCTGCAGGTGATGATTGAATGGCTGCTGCCACGTCGGGAAGGAGCTGTACGAGCCGCCGCCCGGCACCGCCGGCCTCGCGCCAGCTGCTGGCCCCCGCCGGCTGCGACCAAGCTGGGACCTCTTCGGGAACTCAAGGCTTCTAGATGATCGATCCAGGAGAACGTTTTCCATCTTGTTTTTGTTGATCTTCTATCGGACAAAAGCTTCTTAAGTAGTCTTTGCGCTATATTTTGCTCTCAAAAAGACAGGTTTTCGATATTGATTGCTGAATGGAAATAAAAGGAAGTATATAAAAGGAGAACTCGATGGTTAAGAGCTGAGAGAAGTTGTATTAGTTTGAAGTGAAATCTGCAAGAGAGATTAGCTAGCAAAATCCTTGGGGAAGAAAAAACAGCAAGGATGCTAGTAAGGATCGATGGTAGGCGAGTTTAGATCGAAGAAAGAAATTAAAAACAAAGAAAAAAGGAAGGACGAAGAAAACCAAAGAGGAAGCAGAAGCTAGATGTTATCTTCCTCCTCCTGCTATCTAGTTTAGAGAGCTAGGGAATGGCCTTGAAGAAAGCCCACCCTCCACCTCCGGGCTACAGCTCGGTGGCATGCAATGCTCCTTTTATAGAGAGAGGAGAAGGTCGAGAGGTGGGTTAGGTGTCACACCGTCTAACGTTTTGGGGGAAAATGGGAGGGGGATTTGACAATTGACCACAAACTACCGCGCCCTCGTTTCCTTTCTCTACCACTAATGGCAGATTTGCACGTGTCAATTATCTCCTATGGTAATTTAAACATTACTTTTGGTGATGCCCCTTGAGAGAATGGTATTTCGTTCTTTGCCAGTTGTGAGTATTGTTCTCAAGAATACTAGCTACCACAGCATACCAGCACTCAGGGGAAAAGATAACCAAGTATATAATAATGTTGCTCTTTCCTTCTTGAGGAAGCAAGTACTCCTCTCAAATTACAAGCAATTAAGTAATGTTTCAAGTTGTTTTTTAGTCAACTATGCTATTTGTTTACAATTTCTTTTTATCTTGAGTTTGGAGTATTTGAAAATAATTTGAGTATATTTGTCTCAAAATGCATTTTTTGTAGCAGTATAGTTCTGCCATATTTTGAAACATTGTAACAAAAATTACTAGTCAAAATTGTATTTCAAATATTTCGTATAACTTTTTTTCACTTCTACATTTTAGGGGTTTGATTTGTTGTTGTTGTCCAGACAATTTTGTCATTCTTTGACTATATATAGAAAAAAAATGAATGGTCTCTTTTGAGTTGTCTTTTTAATTATATTCATTAGTTGCCTAAGATTATTGTATAAAAATCGAAGCACCATAATTATAGCAACACTCAGACTATTTTTAGAAAAAAATGCATTGCTTATTTCTAATTCATTTTAGCTCTAGTAATTTAACATTTTGATTTGTATAACCATATATCCCAATGATTTGAAATTCCTGATAACTTCTTTCTGATCGTAAAGCAAGTATGTTTTATAGGAAAACATGAAATGGCCACATTGTCAATGCATATGCCCTAGACCATATTTTCATCAGTTACTTCATCCATATATACGGTTCTAGCATAATACTTAGTTAAAAGTATTTTAAATTTAACCAAATTTACACCTGAGTTGTTTAACTCTGCAAGTAATTCTGTTTATTTGTTCTGGTGTTAGGTAAGCGTGTAGTGTAGCCCAAGCTTTGTAGCTTCGGCAATGAATTCTTTGGCTTGCGTAGTATAATTTTAAACTCTTTCTACCAAAGTACAAAGAAACATAGCTCTCTTATGTTTTCGAAAAAGATATATTTTTCATAGTGTACATAAATATTGATATCTTTTTTTCACAAACTTAAAATTTTAAACTGTTTAACTAATGAGAGAACTAGAATTATATCTTTCCTTGATGGAGGTAATACCTCATGATGTGGTTAGCGTTGTAGCAAGTTAACAACAATCGCCACCAGTACTCTTTGAGAAATGGGACTATGGAATAAATTAAAAATGCAAGTGGGGTGGTTCTGCAAAACAAAAATGCCGACAAGCACCGCACAGTTTAGAGGCCATGCCAGCCGCAGACTTTGGAGAGAAAAAAAAAAACAGCAGGGTCGTTGTAATAACTTCGAAGTTTCACAAAACCTGGAGTATTTCTATGACAGTAGGCCACGACGAAGTCGCCGGTCCCACAGGGCAGTGAGCACGGCACGTGCAACGCCACAAAGATCTCACGGCCCGATTAGGTTTGCACTGTAGCGCGAATCTGGAGGACAGGGACCGACTGCGCGTAGGCCGGCAACCGCCAAACCGACGCCAGCCGCCGGATCGGGATTCTGGCAGGAGCCGCTGGGCCGCATCGGGCCGTCCGTCGGTTTCGGCGCTTTGAACGCCGTGCGGGGACACGCGGAAAGCGACGCCGCCTTGCTTTCCTCCGGCCTTTTGCCGGGTCCACCGGCCGGCGCCTGGCGCAACACGCGGGGTTTTTGCTCTGCTAGGCTTTTTCAAAGACTCGCGTCAAGGAGTGGCTGGCCACTTTCTCCTCTGAACGAAGGCTGTAGCACGCCAACGCCACACCGCTAAAACCAATGCAAAGGAGCGATCATCACTGGTGCACGAACGGAGATTGGGCGAAGTTGAGCTGCTACGTGCTGTTTGAGATACTACCCTATAAGCTAGCTAGCAAAGGCTAGCTCTCGCCAAAAAGACATGCTAACGGCTAAAGAATCTGATTGATGGTGCGACCGAACGGAGCGAGTTGTCTTTGGAGTTTGAACAGCTACATTTGCAATGATCAATATATATTGATCATGTGGCGCATCGAAAGTTTAATTTGGGTGTGAATGTAATAATGGAGCATAAGTCACATGTATAATGGGTTCCAATATTCAATTTTGTATGTGGGTGCTCACATTTTTTATCATTTATTTTATTTTAAGAATAAATCATTATTCTTTCAATACTTCATCTGTTTTTTTAGTATCACATTTAGTTGATAAATACTATCATAATACATAATTCATATATTATCAAAGATTGCAGTATTTGACTTAAGACAAATCAAATGTAACACTTAGAAAAAAATGGAGGAGCAGAAGATAACATCATGCTTCTAACTTTGACTGGGGCATGTTTGGATCCACCCAACTATAGCTAGCTAAAATTTCAATGCTAAACTTTAATAGGCTAAAAGTTCTTACAGATAAACTTTAGCTGAGGTGTATGCATCCTCTAGTTAATAGACTCAACTAAACTTTAGCTAAATTTGGCTAGATCATTGAGATCCCTAGCAGCTAAATTTAGCCGGCTAAAATTTAGTTGGTGGATACAAACATGCCCTATATTATCCTCTGTTTTAGGATTGATAAGCAGATTTAGCATAAAGTTGTGTTTAATGGGGTTCCATCATGTAAAATGTAGAACTTTGACCAGCACTTTTCTTTTGCTGCATTGTACTCTCTCTATTTAATGTTATTTTGGCTTATTCTGGATAGATATTTGTATTTGACTATATATTTAGACATAGAGTATAGAGTATATGTTGGTACATGTAAAAAACTATTTAACTAGAAAAATAAATGACTTATAATTTAAAATGAAGGAAGTACTAATGTTTATAAAAAATTAGAGAAAATGCAATTACCAATTAGAGAAAAAAACATTGTACACAAATCTCTATACGTCTAAAGAAAGATATGCCGGGTTAAGCTATGCAACTCCTACCGTGGAATGCTTGGAAAGTGTGAAAACGTTGCATCCTGCAAAACAGAAGCTTAATAGCCGCCATACAAGTTGCGGAGCAAAGGCCTTTCGTTTGGACGGGTTAACTCTTTTCTGATTATTAGTGCTTTCGTAGGCTTTTCCTTTAACCGTCCAATCATCCTTGCTTTAGGCGTGGTGTTACCCCACGACTTGTACATTATTAAATTTATTTTCCTACTTAATATAATTATTTAAAACTCTAGTCAAAATGGCGTTATGTAATTGGAGAGATGAGTTTTAGGATTGAGGTGTGTTATATAAAAAAACATGTTATTTGAATTATGTAGTACTCCTTCCGTTTTAAATTATGAGATGTTTTGAGTTTTCTAGATACATTGTATTTAGACATAGTGTATAACTAAGACTAGCCTAGTGAGAATTTTATATCTCAGTTTTCAACACACTCGTATTTTAGAAAATAGTGTAGAAGAGTTTTATTCTTATGAAACTATCTCTACTCCCGTTAAACTTTCATCATCTCTCTTTATCAATACAGTGTCATGTCAGCATATTTAATGCCCATAAAACTCAATGAAATCCCCATTGAGATTGACATAAGTGTACAGCAAAATTATGTATCTAAAAAGTCAAAAGATCTTATAATGAATGGAGGGAGCACCCATTATCTACTAGTCCAATAACCATATCTAGTATCACCTTCTTAAATTATTAGATGAGAGGTGTAGTCTCTTGGTGGCGGGGGTGGTAATTTTCATATGCTTGTCGAACGGTAAATTTATATATATTTGATGGGGTTATATATATATGTGTATGAACGAATGTAATAGTGATGAACGTTTGTGTTTACGTCTTTAGAGAAAGAAACCTCTGTATTTTTGTTTGTGCATTTGCCTCAACTAACTGAAGCCTACATAGGGAAGAGGAGTAATATATAGGAGGATGAAAGCGTAGGTTAAAAAAAACATGAATGGAGATACCTCAATCGGAAAGATGTGAATGCTTTAGTTTGCTTACTGGAAAGGGTAAAGCCTATACAATGACATGGTTTTAGACTAGTACTAGACCAGTAGTAGTACATGGGTAGCATGTCAACAGAAGGGTCGATCTATTCTTTACCACTACTCGAAGCCCAAGCATCCCCTCTTACACCAGCTTGCAGCTTGCTGATGGGAGATTTTGATAAAAAGCTGGAATTCTTTAGAGAAAGTGATGCTGTGGTGATGACCCTTTTGGGTGGCTGTTCCCCCAGGGGGGAAGAGACGAGACGAAGGAGATCTACCGTGAGCATCGTGGAAACCACGTGGGCTCACGATAAGGTGAATATCTCTTCTTTTATTTGATGATAGACGGTTGAAGATTTGTTAAGCACCGACCAAGTTGAAAAAGAGGTCTTCCAATGAAATATTCCTACAGAAAAGCAAACTATGGGACCGGTACGGTAAAAGAAGCTACACTTATTAGTTAATGCTATCATGTGCCGGTTTTTTGTCAGTGGCTTTGACGAAATTTACTGAGCATCTAAAGCAAGAAGCGAAACATCATAAACCCGCCTGGAATAAAGTGATTTTGTTAGGTACACAATTTCCCTGCAATTTCTCAAGGTTAAGTAGAAAACTAAGAATATATCTAGTAATACTCTTATTTTTTAAGATTTGTTCTAGAATTATATATTTTTTAGTACTTTGTCAATCTCAAGATCTATGTTTGTACTATATGTTTCGCAAAAAGAAAAAAAATCTAATGCAGCTATGTCATCCTTCCTTTTACTTCACACATCCGTTGGAAACCGGACAAGTGTTGGGAATTCCAAACTTATTCAGAAGTGTGCCAAGTTTTAAGAATCTTTTAGCGATCGAATACGTTTTATATATCTGGGTGCATGTGTTCCGCGAGTATACGAAATTGCTAGAAATATTATATTATATATTATTAAGATTAGAGTTGCACACAAGAAAAGCAAACTGTTGGGTACAATGTAGGTGTGCAGCTGCATCTCCGCTTTAATTTGTGGCAACTGAAAATGCCATACAGTTATCTTATTTATTTGGGTAAGCCAGCTAATAGCGCAACCTCGATAGCATCCGCTAGATCTTTTCTTGGTTTCTCCAAGTGGGCATATACAACACATGTGCAGGTCAAACAACCTCCATGGGCGGCGCTCCTGAAAATCTCTTATGACCAATTGCCCGTTCTTTTCTGCTAATGACGAGATCAAAGAGGCTAATAACCACCACTCTTCCATATAAACAACCTGGTCATCATTAGCAGGCCTTTCCAAACTTAGTTAATCTTCTCGAATCATCTTGAACCATATATAGCGGCAACAACAGCAACCACCCCCCTATAGATAGAAATACTATTTCTCAGCTCCCATGGCGTGTGCTCCGGAATGTATGTATGTTAGCGCTGAACCCGTGAGAAAGATCCATATCAAAAATTTATTCTGAGCTAGAGACGGTAGTGGCGGTGGCGATGGATGGATCGAAGCTAGACAGGAGGGGCCCTTGCAATTTAGAACGACGATGAATTGAAGGTAGCTAATTCCGACAGCTACGTCTAACTAATCTGGCCAGGCAAACAAAAACGCCATTATATATATCTGCTGACGTTCAGTAATCATCATATATTTGCTCGCAAAACACACTTGCCAATATAAAAGATAATATGTCTCCGTCTTTGATAGATCGAAGGTGGTTTAATTTGACACTAGTAGCTCGAATGCGTGATGTATGATAAATATCGCCCGGCGGCCATGGTCGTATTGATTCAGCTACTCACAGCTCTTGGGCACAGACGGCGATCCAAGTTTTTTCTGCCGTACGCGACCTGCACCGGCACCGCCACGGGAAAAAGGCGGTCGCACGGCCGCGTCAGCCAGCGGCGCCACCATTGCTTGGCTCCGGAGAAAGCTGTAGATTTGTCGGCTGATTTCTGCCAGGACGGGTGGACTGATTTGCCTTTTCGCTCGCCATCCTTGCCGTGCTGCTGCTCTAGTCAGCGCGCGCGCGCGCGCGTATCTTTCTAGGCGTGCGTGCGATGTGGAAGTAGGAGTACAAGCAAGAAAAGGTGCAAATATCAATGGCGGCAAATTTACAGGCCACGATCGCCTGGCCTGTCAATGTACAATCCCATGGTTGTAACACGCACTGTACCATCCATGCTTTGACTTGAGAGGGGCCATGCCCATCAGCATATGTGCACGACACCGCTTATACTGGCTACTCCTTCGGTCGTCCTTTCTTCTACGCGCATCCATCATCACCCTTGTAGCCGTAGAACTTGCATGTAAATTTCTTTAATTAATACTCCTATTTCAGTCAACAATATAATGCAATTGTGACCTCTGAATTTCAACCTTAATTTAGTCAGAACTCGGCGGATCTCTCCGGCTAAAGTGTAGGAGCGTCAGCTAACTCCCATTTTGACATTTCGTGTCACCAATCCCATACAGGCGTTTACTGTACTAGACTAGATACTAGTACTAGTACATAGTACACACTAGAACATACTATTAGGAACTAATATAGGATAACCTCGGGCAGGCAGGATAGCAGTGTTGGATCGGCCTTCTGCTGAGCGCCGACCATTGCATCACGTCCACAACATCTTGGTCAAGTTGCGCGATGGGCTACGTAACAAACACCTCGCTCGCGCAGCAGCCAGCAGGTTCACAAATCACAAGCGAAAAGGACCTCGCGCGCGGACCGTGGCTGGCGGCAGCTTTTTTATGCCGGCCCCCGCTGCCCACCGGTTCCGGCCTCTGATTCTGATGGTGGCTGTGTGGCTGTGGCGCCTCCTCCTCCTCCTCTGCTCGTGCCGCGCCGTCCGACGAAATAGTGCCACTGTCCTGTGCCCCGGCCTCTCCTCGCGCGGTGGTCGGCAGATTTTTTTTAATTAGCAGCCTGCCGGCGGGCTCCTTCGCAAGGGGCTCGTCACTTCACGAAAAATGCAGCTAGTTTTATGAAGGAACTTTGCTGCTGCTCAGTTGTTCGGCGAACTGAAAACGAAACCACACGTTCTACTCGTTGGATCGGACATGGGCACGCACAGCAAACTTCCCTTTCGTACCTTGGCATCACGGCGACGAAGAGTTGAGGCGAGTCTGTGGTCTCCGTCGTGCTCGTACGCCCGCAGCCGCAGCCAAGATGGACCTGCCAACGACGGCACGGAAACGCAGGCAGAGTTCGCGCCGACCAGTTCGTTCGACGCACCAACATTGAGGATTCGGGAACGGGGGAACCGGGGCAGATCGCAAAGAACGCGTAATGGGCTGTGTTTCGGCCCACGTACGATTGTATTCCTTCCGACAAAAGGACGAAAGCAGCGTGCGAACTGCGAAGTGACCAAGTGGGCTTATCCGCACCAACCCAGCTCAAATCTACTCCGTTGGGCCATATTTTATTCTGCCTCACGGGCTTCTCAAGGAATAGGCCTCTGCGAGGCACGGCCTGACGCAAAAACCGCCGAAACCCACGCGTACACGCTCCAATATCCCCTCATGAAAATTCCCTGGGAAGTTTTTCGCATCTGCTAAAGATCAAGGACATGTACTGATTGAGCCGACAGAGGGAAAGGGGACAACATCACAACACTCATCATATGCTGTCTTTTTTTGACTTTTGAATATGTAAATTGCAATGGCGGAGCAAGGATCCAAGTATCTCGTGATCGGAACGAAACAACGGTTGCAAGGAACCAACTGCATTGACCGGACGTCTATGACCAAGAAAGGAAGCATACCACAAAAACAAGGCATAAGTGACCAAGTTCCAATAGCAAATGTCTACATAAACAACAACAGTAGAAGCTTCTATATAGTATCACTGAAGCAACATAGTTCAAGTTCTGAAGGTATAAATGCAGTGATACTATATAGAACCAAAAAATAAAAGCAAGGGACCACCTTCATCTAGGTTGCCAAGTTGCCAAGATGATGTGGTTGAGCATCTGCATGTTTATCCTGCTTGCCATGGCTCCCGGCACAATGGCACCTCCATAATGCTAATCCTAGAAATAGGGAGCAGAACCTCCTAGGCATTGTTCTCATGAAGGATGGCAGTAGGAAAAAAGAAAGAAAGAAATTGGTTGGTGCTTCTTGCATGGAGATCGAAAGGAACATGAAAGTTTCAGAGATCTTAATAAAGAAACTTGGGCAGGACGGTGTGGCGGCGCCCCAGTGCTCGACATGGCACAAACGCAACTTCAAGGCTCGACGCAGCACCAAGCGCGACGACGACACTCCTTACCACCCCGACGCAGCAGCATGGGCGCATGGCTCCCTCACCGGCCGCGTGGCACCCGACGTTGCACCACGTCGGCACTCGCAGTGGTCGAACGGCATAGGGCCTGTTTAGATGTTTTTTTTGAATTTGGATATTGTAGTATTTTTGTTTGTATTTGATAATTATTATTTAAACTTTTGAAATTTTGAAGTAATCTAAACATGCCTCAAGCCTTGGCCGTCGGAGCAAGGGCGGCCCCGGTGCTGTGGTGCAGGTAGACCTTGACTGTGTCAATGGGTGTGGGGATAGAGTGGCCCCCAAGCCCCAGCGCGTCGGCGCACCGGTCCGGGACACCCCAACGGTGGGTGCGGGGGTGATAGTGGCCTCGAGTTTAGAATCATTGGTTACCAACGACATGAAATAAGTCTGTAAAAATCCCGCTCTAACAAATTTGAGAATTTAGTGCAACAGTGCTGCTCTCTGAGTGGCGGTGCTACTTTGGCTGACACTTGAAATAATAGTTCAAAATCTACCCAACAAAAAGTTAGATCGAGTAAATTATTTATGTTCCTAGAGTAGGATGGGGCCAAACCATAGAATCACCACAAACACAAATATTGCAAAGCAAATCACAAGAACACAAATTAGACACTGATTTATCCCGTGGTTTAGCTCGCCGGTAAGGTTTGCTTGTGTCCATGTTGTTAAGGAAGCCACTAAGTCTTAGGTTTGTGAAAACCTTATCCTCATTCTCAAGTCAAGACAATAAACACTTGAGATGAGGGCAATTTCACTACCTAATTTATGGTGAATACAAACCTCCTGGAGCTGGCACACATGTAGACAAGCTCCACGGGCAACGCACTAGCTGGCTAGGAGCAAGCTCCAAAAATAACAAATGCAATCCACCGGCTTGAACGCGAACCAAGTGCTTTCGGTGTCAAAGAACAGGTTGGGAAGCTCTCTATCACAATTTAGAGGCTCAATTTCTTAGAGAATCGAAGGGAATCAATGGGAGAAGGTTTAGGAGGACCAAATGGAGAGCGTGAGAGTGAGGAGAGCTTCTCTGGTCGTGTTTCTATTGCAAATGGTCGTGGGTGACCATCGGAGGAGAAGGGAGGTGAAAGAAATTCCCCCTTCTCAAACAGTCAAATTTGATGGTGCAGCTGTGCTGCGCTGCCCACAGCCGTAGAGCAGCAGTGCTGCATTGCTGGCCGAAGAGCGACAATGTTGCTCTCTTGTCTATCAGCTCTGAATTATATGATGACTAGGCAAGGTAAAAGAGGATGTTTGGTGGATTTTTAGCACTTGGTTGCACATTGAAGCTTGTGCACTATATCAGCCTTTTAGTTTGCCTTTTCCTAGACTCAACTTTAAAATAAAAAAAGAATCATAAAGCCTTTTGAGTCGGATGTCGCGTCCTTTTGTAGCTGGGGGGATCCACCATCACATATGCTATCCTCCATTTGATTCTAGTTGTTTGTCATCTTGATCAATGTTGGGATGGGCTCCAGCGATGGGTGGGCCGAAGCCGTGGTGGGGCGAGGGGGCCTCGGCTCGGCGCCGCATGCTCAGGAAGGGCAGCTGTCCAATGAAGCTAGCGGAGAAGAGGACAGGGGAGCATACGAGGAGGAGCCCGTGGCCAAGGTGGCCGTGCTGCCCGCGTGTTATGGCCCAAGCGCAGGGAGAAGCTGCGGCGCGAAGCAGATGCGTCACTATGGATGGACGCCATGTTCCAGTGGCGAAGCTGGGCAACAAAGCTATTGGGTCACCTCCTCTATTCATCACCTAAATTTATCCAGGCTATTGACCATTGATGCAATGATGCACAGCAACACTATTTCATCAGTTACTAGATTTCAGCAGTGGAGCATCTACGTACGGGGCCGGACACCTGAATACCTGATGATCCCGCACGGCTCGAGATGCGTCGATATACTCAAGCCTGCTTTCCTCGTCGTTAGCGCTGGTGGGTGGAAAACGCTCGTGGAAAACGACCCATAAAGTTACCGAATAGGCGAATACCGAGTTGGACCCACCATTTGTATAGAACATCCAACGAACTTTATCAGGTCACGAGATCCTGTGGCCATCCATAAAAAAAACACTAACCAGCAACAAGCAGCAAAATCCTGCAGTATCAGATGCAAGGACAAAAACTGCTCTTTGAACAGACAAAACTTCGACTAGGCGGGAGAGAATGCAACTAGACGATAAAATTATTCAGATAATCCACATAGAAATACCCAAGCCAACGCTTGTCTTGTTGCTCCATTTCTTTCCGTTGCTCCTGTGTCCTGTCCTCCAGTGGCAAGCAAGTACTGTTGCCTCCGGACACAAACAAGCGAGTAAAAACACCAGAGTTTTCAGTTTTCACACACCACGGTCCAGTAGTCACACTATACCCGGATAAGCCCATACTGTCACAGCATGCCCCGGCTAATCAAATTCTGCAGAGCAAGCGTGCAGGGCCCACCCAACATAATTAAAGTACCGACCGCTGCCACTTTAATGGCGCAGTCCCGACCTCACGACTTTACCGTTACTGGCCCACTGCGCCTTGACTCCTGCTGCCATCCTATCGGCAGCCCCAGGGCCCGCTCCACAGACCACAGGCCGTAGCGTTGTCCCCACCTGACAGTCACATGGGCTGCAGCCACGTCACCACAATGGGGCTCCGCACGTCGTGCCCGCCACCGTCCGACCAGACGAGGAACCCGTACACCGGCGCCGCTGTGGCCGGAGCGGACGGCGCGATCACCGTCACCGCGAAGCTCTGCTTCTTCGCGCCCGGGGAGAAGACGAGCTTCTGGGGTTTCACGGATACTGTCACGCCGGCGCCGGTAGACGCCATCTGCACGCGCGACGTGTACGTCGCCGAAGCTTGGGCGCCGACGTTGGTGACCGTGCGGGTCACCGTCCTGGACTGGTTCCCGCTGCGGAGCACCACGGAGATGGACGGGTAGTTGAGGTCGGAGCCCGAGGGGCTGCCGCCGTTGGCCCTGCTCGTCGACGCGGGGCACGTCACGGGCTTGTGCGTCACCACCTCGATCGCGTTCGGCTCGTAACCGATGCTGCACATGAACGCAACGTAGTCGTCTTCCCCGGCGTCGTACACCAGGCCGGGGTCCAGGGCTTTGCCCAGGGTGATGTGCCCGGCGCCGTAGTCGAACGGCGTCGCGACGCGCCCGGGCTCCGCCTCGTCGCCCACGGGCCCGCCGCGGTTGTCCGTCACGATGGCCGTGGTCATCAGCGCGGACCGTATCGCCGCTGGCGACCACCCGGGGTGCGCGGACCGGAGCAGCGCGGCGGCGCCGCTGGCGTGCGGGCACGCCATGGACGTCCCGGACAGGATGTTGAACTCCGTGCGGCGGGTATCGCCCTCCAGGCCGGTCGGGCCCGTGGCGCCCGTCCACGCGGCGAGGATGTTGACGCCCGGCGCGATGAAGTCCGGCTTGAGAATTTCCGGGACAAGCCCGTTGGGTCCACGCGCCGAGAAGGAGGCCACCACGGGTGCCGGCTTGACGCCGACGACCGTGCCGCCGAAGCTAATTGTCGCCGTCGGTTTGGAGGCGTTTGCAGCATACGCTTTGACCGCGTCGCCCTCCTTCTCGCCCAACGCGCAAGCAGGGAGGACGTGGGCGTCTCCAACCAGCCCCTCGCCGTTGGCATCTCCATTAGTAAGAACCATCGCCGCGCCACCAGCTTCCTTGACGACCATTCCCTTGGCCACGCGCGGGCTGCTGCCGCGGTCGCAGACGATGATCTTGCCTTTCACCAGTGAAGGGTCGATGGAGTTCTCCATGCACAGCGAAGCGGAGATCCCGCCAGTCCTCCCGGGGTAGTACAGAGGCAGCGATGAATTGGCCAGAGGCTTGCCGGAGTACAGTGACACCCCTGACAAGCGTCTGCCATCGCCCAGCACGATTTCAGAGGGGAAATTACGGTCAATGGTGCCGGCGCCAACGGTGGCGAGCCACGGGGCGAGGTTGGTCACCGACATGGAGGTCGGCCCTTCGTTGCCGGCGGAGGTGGCCACGAACACTCCCCGGGAGACGGCACCGTACGAGCCGATCGCGATCGGGTCGAGGTAGAACGGAGCCGTGACACCACTGCCGCCGCCGATTGAAACGGAGATGACGTCGACGCCATCAGCGACGGCGCGGTCGAACCCCGCGAGGATGTCGGAGTCCATGCAGCCGGCGCCCTTCCAACAGACCTTGTACGCGGCCACCCTGGCCTTTGGCGCGACGCCCTTGGCGACCCCGGACGCGTAGCCCTCCATGCTGGCGTCGTACGCGACGCTGCCCGCGGCGGTGGTGGCCGTGTGCGTGCCGTGGCCGTCCGCGTCCCGGGGCGACATAAACTCGACGGAGCCGTTGGACGCGACGGCCTCGGCGCCGAAGTGCGCGCCGTGGCCCTGCGAGAAAAACCGCGCGCCGACCAGCTTCCTGTTGCAGGACGAGGCCGGGAACCCCGGCCCGGCGTCGCAGCCGCCGCGCCAGCGAGCGGGGACGGGCGGCAGGTTCCTGTCCGACAGGCTGCGTCGCTCGGGCCAGACGCCGGTGTCGAGCACCCCAACGATGACGTCGGAGCCGTAGTCCGCGACGGACCAGAGGCCGAGACGCGCTCGGAGGCCCATGAACTGCGGGGACCGGGTGGTGTGCAGCGGGCGGGGACGGTCCTCGAACGCGGCGAGCACGGCCGGGTGGCGCCGCAGCTCCTCGGCGCGGGACGCCGGCACGGACGCGGAGAAGCCGTGGAAGACGGTGCCGTAGACGTGGAGCGGCTGCAGCGGGGCGGCCCCGCCGGGCGCCGACGAGGCGAAGGCGGCGGAGGCGTACCAGTGCGCGTGGGTGGGGAACACGGACGGCTTGGCGCGATGGTCCACGCGGAAGATGTACGTCTTCCGCGCCTCCTCGCCGGCGCCGTCTGCTCGCAGTACCGCCGGCGCCGTTAGAGCCACCAGCGCGAGGCCGAGGAGGAGGAGGAATGGGGAGCGAGGAGTCGCCATTGATGAGTGGGAGGGAGCGAGGGAGTGAGACACTGGATGGAATGTGAGAGCGATGGCACCGTGCCGAGGACGAGGACGAGGACGAGCAGTGGAAGCGGCAACAGTGCGCGGGGAGTTATTGCGGGGTAGTGGGGGTGTTGGGGCAGCAGCAGTTTGCCTTTTTGCGCTGCGCTGGCCGTTCGACGTGGCTACGTTCTTCGTACTACGTACAACAGCGGCGGCAGTAGCCCAGTACCAACGTCAGGGTGAGAAAAGGTCTGGGAATTGGTCGTGGGGCGCGTGGGACGCTGGTGGCTGCCGCCGTGTGCTTTCCGTGCGGATAGGGCACGCCTGCGGTTGTGGGCAGGGAAGGAGCGAGCGAGTCGACCAGCACCACTGCACCAGGTAGGGAGACCGTGGGTGGTAAGCTGGCCATCGCCATCTTCAAAATGAGCGGTGGGACGTGGCAGGACCGCAGGGCGCGGGTGTCTCGTGTAGGTGTGTTGATCTTTCTCGAACGTCTGGGTCTGGGCCAATTTCTACTATCGGCACAACAAGGATACAGCTGCATGAAAGCATGAATGCTGGAGCCGGCCTGGAGGTCAGGTCGCGAGGACCTGGCACTTTGCTCGTTTGTGATACTGCTGCTAAAGATCCTCAGAGTCGTAGGGTCCCAGGAGATGGCGATACGCATGTGTGGCTTTTGCGACAACACGAGAGGGGACCTCCGGACGACCGGACCTGAACTGATGAGCCGGTCGCAAAGGCCAAAGGCTAAACGTAGATTAGGCATAGTATGTGCTGCATTAATGTGGCATCGATCCTAAACCGGATCAGGGAGCGGAGACGGGACGGGAGCGTGCTTTGGCGGTAAAGCGAGCTTTGGGGCTCTAGCCACGCTCGTTTTTCAGTGGGCATGGCATCTGCCGAAAAGACGTTGCCGAATCATGAGGTCCCTGCCCGCGAAAGCGGTGAACTCTTCATTGACTCGCTTTCTTTGTCCTCTGCCGATGCCGAGTTAAAAAGGTCGCGAAGCGCCCAAATTGTGGCGCAAAATCGGAGACTTTTTGGCCGGATTTTGCAGTGTGGATTCTGAAGAACGTGGCGGAGGGGCCCTGGCCTGCCCTGTCCGAGTCCCCAGCCTTTTCTCTTTAAGCACGATGTTTGATGAGACAAATATGCTCAGTGAATATGTGATCAGGTTTATAGAGTATATAGACTAATTCATATGAGATTATCCTTCAAAAAAGATTGCACTTATTGTTACTTTTAACTTTAAACTCAGAAAAATAATAAAGGATTTTTTTTATCAGATACAACTTGAATGCACGCCACCCACACATTTCACATATACTCACACGGCACCCATATATACACATGTGCGCATCTGTACACATGTAAAGAAGAAATTGAAAGACTTTCTACCCTCCATTGCACGGGGAAAAGCACGGTATCACTAAACAGTCCGTGGCGTGTCTTGAGCGAGTAACATGCCAACATCCGTGCAAACGAGGGCCAGTACCCAAATCTGTGTGTCACTTTTTTTCTTTTTTTTGAGCAAAGATCTCTGTATGACTTGAAAGCGTCACTGAATCGACAAGGGTGCCTTTGGGTTGCAATGTTCGGGCCTCATCTTCCGTGGTTAGGCCCACGTTCTTATCAAAAAGGCCTAATGAGCCCACGTTTAATCAAGTCCGGTTCCCCATGCTGGACAAGTCTACAGTTGCGCAACTTTTGGGCCACTCTGGACTAAAGGCTATCAATCGCACAGATATTTGGGCCCCCATGGACTACGGAATTGCAATCGCACAGTTTGGGCCTCTGGACTATATGCGATGAACCAATCAGTCAAATCTTTTTCTCCTTTTTTGCCGGCAGACACGGAATATAGGCAGGCGTCATAGCGTGTCATGGTTCCGGAACGTGTCATTCACACAACACTGTTGAACACCATCAGTTCTGTGATTCTGTCCGCCTGTGCAGCGCGTAAGCATGAAGCACCGACAAGAACAAGCTCCTGGCGTGCGTCGTGCCCAGCTTCTCCTGATCGTACCAAGATTGCGACCAGTGGCGGAGGACGAAAAAAAATTAAGGTAGGGCAAGGTCGATAACGGTTCACTAGACATAATAATAGTCAAGCACAAAGTACAAGCATTTAGGATATAAAGAATTATAGAAAATACATGTAAAGTCAACTAACCATGTGAATATATGACGATGAAGCTTCAGTTATGCTTAGGCTTCTTAGGCAATTGCATTTGCCTATCTTTCTTGTTTTGAAATGTTTCTTTTATCTTCTCAAGATCAATTCCTTTGAATATTTCTCGCTCAATATAGCACACCATTAAGTGATTGAGCCAAGCGTCAGACATCTTGTTGCGCAATTCTGTTTTGATAATCTTCATAGCTGAAAAGACCCTTTCAACTGTTGCCGTCGCTACCGGTAGTATAAATGCCAACTCAATTAGACGATAGACCGATGGGAAAAGAGCATGTCTCTCAAGTTCAACTATTTTTGCAGCTAGGATTGCTAGATCATGACAATCTCTAAACTCCTCAATTCTTCTCACATGAAGAATAAATGTCACTAGTTGATCTTTTATACCCTTCTTTTCAGAATAGGAGAAATCATCAGAATATATCTCAGTAAGTCGAGCTAGCTTGTGCACATCAAATTTAGAGAATGAATCTCTCGGGTCAAGACAAGAAAAACAAACAAGCAACTCTGAAGATACCTCATTAAACCGATGTTCAAACTCTATGGTAATAGCATCTATAGCAGCATAGAAGGTATCAACACGAAAATAATGGTCAGCAGTGATCTTGTTCTTGCCCCCTTTTCTTGATCTTCCAAATCTTGTCACTGATTCATTCATATTTGGTACTGGGATATCATTTTCACTGCAGAATTTTGTGGCTTCCTGTAACAGTGACTCCCAACCATCATTCCTTAAATTCATCAAACGTGTTTTCACATCAACAACCAAAGACATGGCTTGAACAATATTTTGATCCTTCCTTTGCAAGACAAGAGAGAGCTCATTTGTGATGCGAAGGATTTGCAACATCATCTTCATGATGACCACAAAGCTAAATGACTCCATGATTTGCACTAAACCTCCTGCCCTACTTGGATTACGCTCATCTTCATGCACAATTTGTAGAACTTCAATTACTGAATCCCACATTGATTCAATACGAAGTAATGTCTTATAATGAGAACCCCATCTTGTATCTCCAGGTCTAGCCAAGGATGTTGCTTGATTTTTCCCTCTGCCTGAGGAAATCTCTCCACTGCCCAACTTACCTAAAAGATTTTCACGTTGCTTATCTAGCAATACATCCTTCCTCTTGCAAGATGATGTTGTGTTATTCACAATCAGGGTCACATATTCAAAGAAATCCTCAATAGATGAACAACATCTTGAGATAGAAACAACTACCAACTGTAATTGATGAGCAAAGCAATGGACATAAAAAGCATATGGGTTCTCATCACGAATAAGCTTCTCAAGGCCATTAAATTCTCCTCTCATATTAGAAGCACCATCACCCTTGCCCTCGTAGATTTGCAATGTGTAGCCCATGCTCACCAAGTACTTCAACAATTGTTGTTTTCAGTGCTTGTGAGGTTGTCTCCTTCACATGCTTAATACCTAAAAATCTTTCAATCACCTGTCCTTTCTTGTTCACAAACCTACAACATGGATATTATAATATGATTAGCTAATTTTAACAAAAATGAATATACAATAACCAGTTTACATTATAAAATCAACTAGTTACCTCACAACCACAGCCATTTGTTCTTTGACAGATATATCACGAGATTCATCTATAAGAATGGAGAAAAGACAACCTGCCATCTCTTCCTTTATTGCTTTGGTGACCTCAATTGCACAACATTCTGCAAGTTCTTTTTGAATTGTTGGGGAAGTCATCTTGGCATTTTTGGGACATGTCTCATCAAATGCAAGCCTCACTTGTTCATTCCTTTCTTTGTACCAATCAAGAAACTCTAGAAAATTTCCCTTATTCAAAGAAACAAGGGACTCATCATGTCCACGGAATGGTTCACCTTGCAATGTGAGCAAACTCACAATACCCAATAATGTATCCAACTGAGTTTCATATTTGACTAGTGCATCTTTTGTATGTCTGTCAACCTTATGTTTCACACTTGTTCTTTGATTTTTGAAATCTTCATATGCTGTCCTACACTGATTGTGGATTATTCCATCATGTTTTGGAAGCGACAAATATGCATTCTTCCAATTATTAAACCCCAATGTTGTAAAGACATTATATCCAAATTTGTCATCCATTCGATCATGCTTGAAAAGATAACAATAAAAATAATAGGCCTATCCTTCTCCACACTGTATTCAAGCCAAGGATGTTGCTTGAACCAACTTTTCTGAAAGCACCTTTTCTTATTTGTTTTAGGGAAATTGTAACCCATTGGTTGAGTTAGACCCTTATCTATGAAAGCCCTTCTAACCTCAGATCTAATATCGATAGAAAACCGATCAATTGGTATACGAAGCCCTGGATCAGTGATAATGTGATCTGGATTAAACTGGGTTATAATACCTTCTCCATCAGTTTCAATCTCCTCTTCAATTTGTGGTGCTGCTATTTTGTTTTCTATCTCCTCTTCAACTGCAGCAACAGCTTGTTCAAACTCATCTGAGTCGTAGTCATCTTCCATAATTTCCTGTGCTTCAAAACTAACCAAACCAAATTAATTAGTAAGTTATAAGTGATAACCGAAGATTGAAAAGCAATAATGGAAAAACTTATAAAGTGTCAGAGAGTTGGACATCTTACTGTAACAACGCGGATCTGCCGAGCGCGATCTAACTGGTGAGCTAATTGGCGACTGGCGAGCGCGATCGCCGCACGGCCAAAGTTCCGAACACGAACAGCCGAATTGACAGAGTCGTGGAATCGCGATGGAAATTTGGAGCGCCGGCGGCCGAAAGCAATGCGTCGTTGTTGATCTTTGGAAACAAACTGACGAGTCCCAATCCAATATGTTATGTGGCCGGTGGCCCAATATGTTACACGGCCCACAAGACCATAAGCCACAAGCCCACACGTCCACAAGGCAGGCATAAAGCACTAAAGCAAGCATCAAAGCCCAAAGACCCAAGGCCAAGTAACGATTCATCAGACATATACATTTGGTCATCTTCATCCTGCGGACGTTCGACAGCACACAGCAGCACTAAGACCTTCAACCAGGCATCCATGGCGGCCAGATTAGCTTGGGGGTGGGGATCCACGGCGGAGTCAAGGTAGGGCGAGTGCCCTACCTTGCCCTACCGAGCCCTCCGCCACTGATTGCGACCCTTGAGATTAACTGCGTGTTCACTGTTCTCTTCACATCTGAACACTCTTGCTCTTGTGATCTTGTCCCAGCATCTACATCGCATCCTTTGAATCATCGCAGAAGAGGGTTGTAGAGCAGATTCTCTGCATACTTCAGAAAATTGAGGCTGGCACCTCCCTACTACTTTACCTACTCGTTGTATGAAACTTTGAACGCAAACTTGACATTCTTTTGAACAAAAAATGGAAGCGCAGAACAGCTTTGCTCTGAATTGTACATAGAAAGTAAAGATGGGACGGTGCTCTAGATAGGTATCCGCGGTTCTTCTCTAGTCTAGTTTAATGAACTAAAAAAATAATTTATTTCCTCATTTAGAGGGTCATCCCCATCCTTAACAGAAAGGTGTTTTCTCCACCGTCGGAGAGAAACGCGATCAAATCTGAAGCAGCTTATGGTACAGTACACTGGAGCATTGTTCAGTGGAATTCTACGTCGCAGAGATGGACGTTTCATTAATCCGCTGCTGCCACTCCTTCAGCTTCTACTCCACCCACCAACATCAGCACACACACACACCACGCCTGCATCATCTAATCATCTCTCCAAACAAAACCGAAAATACCAAAGCAAAACACACGCGAAAGCCTCGTCAGATTGGCATCATCGACGCTGCTATCGCTACGGGAGCACACCAACGCCAATTAGCATCCGGCCGATCACACACGCACACGCACAGGTAGTAGTAGAGCAGAGCGCAGCGCGGGCCTCATTGCGCGCGGCCTCTGATGACGTCGAAGCCCATCTCGGAGGGGTCGGTGGCCTGCACCTCGTAGTGGACCCCGTCCAGTAGCCGCCGCAGGCCTTGCTTCGACGTCGCGTACAGGATCTTGGCCCTGATCCTCGACGCCGCCGGTGACCTGCGCGCGCAAAACAGAAGCGCAACGAATCCACCCGTCAGAACAAGGAAATGCAGCGCACCAGCAGGCCAGCGGCCGCCAGCAGAATCATAGCGCTTTATTTAACAAGTGGACACCGGAGGAAGTTGACAAGTTAACAGTAGTTAAATAATTCGGTCGTGCTGCTTACTCGTCGTGATCAAATCCTGTTTGGTGTTGTTGTTGTTGCCGGACACGGACAAATCAAGACACAAGTATATATAAATATATAGTTGCTCTAGTTTCTGCTGACGGATTGTGATTAACTTCTTATATAAAAAATAAATGTATGGCTGATTGGACAGTTTTGCCTATGGCTGTCATCGTGGGCGATGCTTTGCTTTCGGTGGGCTGACAGATCTAGACAACAGTTGGATTCAGGCTAGATCAGATCTGATAAAATAACGGGCGTCCTTAGCATTGCAGGCTTTGGAAAAAAAATAATGCGTGTAGAGAGCGCTCAAGACAACGGAGACAGGGAGAAAGGGACGTAGGGAGGCCTGGCCAGGGCTTATCAGGAAAGTTTGGTCCCCGTCATGATCATGATCCCAGCGGGGATGAGTGCCGCAAGCAACTTTTTTCGCTGTGGAGAAAAAAAATCGAAAAAGCTTAGCGCACCTTGCTGCTTTGTGAGATAAGGATGTGGCACGGCACTGATTGAACAGTCATTAGATCTGCAGATTTCTAGTCAATTGTGAATTTATGTGATGCCTTCCTGCACCTCTAAGGCTCAGGTTTGCATTCCTTCAGACAAGCGACAGGACATATGTTCTAGACTGCCTTCAATTACTACAAGATGCGCATTCTGTCAAACCAAACAGTTTTCGAGATTGCCTTGACTTTTCAGTTGCAAGATGCCGTTTCTTTCGTCACTTGCATTCTTAATCGTACTAACAGCAGTTGCCATGTTTTTCACGACTACGATCACCAAACCAGGTTTTGTTTCAACGGTGCAAAAGACAGACGGAGATTTGGTTTCAGGCTGCCGTAGTTTATGGTTCGCTACTTCGCTTGCGCATCTTCCAAGCTGCATGAATGTTTCCAGAGAAAAACAAGTTGACATATACGGTTTCGGGCAGTTGGCACTGCTACCGTGTAGGTTGGGTTTATGCCTTTATGGACAGTACCGTGGCAAGGTTACTCTGTACATCAATGCTCAAATCAGCAAATGAGTAAATGGGAATGGACCGGATCGTTCCATCATCCCCGTACCGAATTAATCGATTCTTCTCACTTCAATTTACCAGGTTTAGTGGTGTGGTATTACCTTTCCTAACGAAATTCCGTGGAGGTTGCCTTGTTCGTTTGGCTGCAGAAAGTAAAAACACAGCTGCCTGACAGATTTTGAGTTTTTATTTACGAGGAGGGAATTGGTTTGTTCGAGAGATATCGACGGGAAATTAAAGGCGAAAGGGGCGCAGGATTATTACCAGGCGATGAAGAAGATCTTGCTCTTCTGGCAGTTGTCGACGGTGACGAAGTCGAAGTCGAAGACGGCGTAGCGGCAGTCGTCGCCGGGCAGCGCGGCGACGAGCTCCTCGTACCCTTCCCCGGGGCCGCCCACCTTGTCCACCAGCACGGCGCGCGACCGCTCGTCGATCTTGAACACCACGAAGCGGTGCACCTTCTTCCACTTCATCTCCATGAACCAGCGCTGGCACTCCTCCTTCACGTCCATACCCTCCGTCGCCTGCAAAACACGCACACACGCGCGGGACACAGAAGGCCGTCGATCGTGAGCCATGGCTGCTTGATTTCACACGACAGAGGGAAGCGGCGGCGCCGCCGACGCGTCACAGCGACGCTGGGTTTTACCATCTTGTAAGCCATCGCCATGGCTGCGGATCGTTGCGGATGGACGCCCTGGCGAGGGAACCGTGGTGTGGTGTTCTCTCTGCTTGGGTTTGGGTTCTCTTTCACGAAGGAACCCTCCTCTCTGTATCTCCCCCTGCGGCGGGTTCTTTTGACATTAGGTGAGGGTGGGTCGACTTTATAAAAAAGAGTGGGCAAGCAGCCCAAAAATTCCATTCTCTCCTCTCTCATCGAATGGAAAAGGCAATAATGCAATGGACACATACTATTTGCCCCCACAAGTGAACCTAGAATCAGAAAATATTTTACAACATACTTACAACGATCAGATGGACTAGATGTAGCAAAATGTTTTATACTTGCTCGGTTTTTTGTGTAAATATACACACTTAAGCTAGAGGTTTATATAAGCAAAAAAAAATCCTCAAGTCTTGAAATGTAAGTGCTAAAACTCTACCAAAAGTAAGAAAAGTCCCATCTCTAGATCTTATATTGCAATTCCACACTCTAAGTATCTTCCTTCTTATGCTAGATATGATATCATTAGCTTCTAAATTGACGGTTTAGGTTTATAATTAAGGTAACATGTTAAGTTAAGCTTAAACCTTAAATTAACATGTGGACAATAATATCGCAGAGACAATAAGGAAAATCGGTAGTCATTAAATATGAAGCAATGATTTAAGAAAAAAAGAGAGCTTGGTACATATTATACAACTAGCAAATGTGCACGTGCATTGTATTGTATGAAACCCAACACATATTGGAATGTGACTTCGAAACATCGCTCAACACAAGTTATTATAATTTGTATGACCAAGGGTCATTAACTCAGGTCATATATGGGGTCAGGGTAGTTTGCAAGTAAAAAAGTGGGGCAAAAGAAATATTTTGCTCTTTAATATTAGGCGTAGATATAGGTATTATTAATATATAGATATAGATATATGTATAGATGTAGATATAGATATAGATATAAATATAAATACAGATTAGATATAACGAGAAAATGATGACCTACTGCCACTTTTCATGACAACGGCCATATAGGACAACTGGACCAATAACTGTTTGAGAACAAAAGCTCGTCATCGTTGGTTTTGTGATGATGATGGGTTTGATAGCAAGGCTCACTATTGAGAATATACATCATGATGGAAAAAGGACGATTTGGAGGTGAATTTGTTTGAACTATCCAAGAAAAGGATTAAGAAAACATATTTTCATAATGAATTAATAAAACTAGGTACGTAGATCCAAATTTTACATCCCACTTGGAAGAGCACATATAGCACATTGCATCATAATCATCATCACCATGACCACGCACGCGGGAGGCATTGCGATCTCCCAAGATTTGCACCGGTCATTACCGGCCTTGCGACATTGAGACACAGGACACGGCATAGAGGCTAGTAGTCGCCTAGCACACGCCTCTCGCCTAGATAGGATGTAAAACGTCCCCGGCCAGGCCACCCCTCGCCGAGTCTCGTCTCATCACTTATTATGACTCATGAGCCGTGCCCGTTTCTCAGTCCGATCCTTTGCTTGCAAGGTAAGGGAGGAGGAAGAGGATGCGGTGGCCGTTTGCCAATCGGCGACGAGCACCCGCACCCGCACCGCACGGCAGCCACCCACTGGCGAAAAAAGGAAACGAAAGCGCGCATGCACGGCACGACGCGCGGTGGGGCGCGCGGACGTGGGGGCCGATAGCGCAGCACGGCCGTGCCCCCTTGCCCCTTTTTTTCCCCAACCCTTTCGCGGTTCCCCCCGTCTCGCTCGCCTGAGCAGTCGCTCGCTCGCTCGCTCGCTGCTTCACGTTTTCATTCACGAGCGCGTGTCGGTGGTCGGTGGGACGGAGGACGGACGGGCAGACAGGTGCGCGCGGGCAGAGGCCTTTCGCGGCAGGCGTCGTCAGTGGAGCGCAGATCGGGGTGCCGGGGTGGTTCTTTTTTTTTTTCGGGGAGTTTTGTCTTCGCGTGTTCTCAGCGCGTAGTACGTGGATTTCTTGGTGGGACGAGGAAACTCGCCCGTGCGAGCTGGAGAGCCGTCTCTTTTGATTTTTCTTGCGCGCACTGTTGAAATTCCAACGTCCACTTCTCTCTTTTTTTCTCGAGAGCATTGATGAGGATGAGATTGATGATGACTTTCTTGCTTGCTATGCAACGAGACGGTCGTACAGTGGGGGAAAGAGAAAGAGAGAGATGTCGAAAGCCAAAAGCAAACGGACATGACCACGCACCGGATAATTGAGGAGCTTTATGCGACGTTGCAAATTGCAGTACGTTGCTCGTCGAAAGAAAACGGAGCATTATGGGCGAGTAGATCGCGTAGCATTGTAGTTGTAGCCCCCATTGAGATTTTTGCAGGTGTTTTAGCGTCTAGAGATTGCCCGCAGAATATGCGTTTTTTTTTTGCTGTGAAGATAAGCACGGCGTAGAAATCATAAATCGCCCGGGCGGATGATGACGCTAGGTAAGATAGCCCTAATTGCCGTAGGACGAGAGCCGTGTCATGACCACTTCTTTTTAGCCCGTAGACGTGCTCAAGCTTTGGGGGACTGAGGACCGAGGCTGTGCGGTTATAAACCGTTCAGAGAAGCTAAGGGTGATCATGAGCCCTCCGCTGTAGGCTACTCCAGCATCTACTCCGTAGGAGTATGTTGATGTTACAGAAGCGGAATGGTAAAAAAGAAGAGCATCCGGCACACATGAACCTCTTTGGAACCTGAGTAGATTGTAGAAATGCAGGAATAATAGAAAAAAAAAATGTAGAAACAGAATACACTAACACATCTTGATTCATATGATTGAGAAAACAAAAGAAAATGTAGGAAGAATGTTTGGATAGAGCTCAGTAACAACACAGAATTCCTAAAGGATTTGCAGGAACTCAATCATTTGTTTCAAAAAGCTTCATAAAGAAGTTTTCTGCCTTTCTTGAATTCTATGTTTTTTCCCCTATAAAATTGAACTGATTTATGTAAACTATTTGTGTCCAAACAAGCTCGTATTTGTTCCAAAGAGGCCTAAGAATAAATGGAGGTTGCTTACTGGTGGGAAATAATAATAAAAATAAAAGGGAAACGCATCCTACAAAACGCAGTTTTGCGGAGCTTAAAGTTGAGATCGACATCAACCAGTACTGTTTTCTCTCCGTCTCGCTACCAACTTGCTATCATAACTCCCCTTTGCAATTTGCTGGCCTCAGTTCGGCAATGATTGAGCGACGATGTACACTCGTTCCACGCAAACAGAGCGCCGCGTCCCTTCAACAAACCAAAGAGCTGTAGCCTGACGGGGGAGTATTAGTAGACCCCATTATCTACACAACGACGACGTCGACATCTGTCTGACGCAAAAAAAAATCAAGAGCTGTCGCTGAAGAATTTTATCGACAGCAGTGCACGGGTGGAATGGGTGATCAGCCCCCGACGTGCGAGCGATATCTGCTTCTGCCGACGAGGAAACCCCGCCAAACACGACAGCTTATCCCCGACCTGTTCTCGTCCTTGCGCCAACGACTAGAGTTTAGAGAGGCTGGGTTCCACTTCCATGGCCTCATGGCTCATGGGGCGACACGCCGGTCTGCACGCGCGAGACGACGACGATCAGAACGCCAGTGGACCGGCACCACGCACCAGAAAGAAAGCGATGGAAGAGAGGGGCTTTTGTGGGCGAGTGGCTGACAGGCGCAGCACATCGTTGCGTGGATCCGCCGCGGCGGGGAGGAGACTGACGAGGGATATGCGACAAGCCTTCCTGTCAGTGGCGCACTCCAGTGATCACAAGGGAATCAAAAGGACATTGAGGTAGGAGGGCAGGTGTGTGGCTGCAACGTGCCATGGTTGAATGTCGATAGTGACCTGACTTTCAAGAGCCAGTATTCTTCACCGCCCGAAGATCAGCAGCGGCAAGCTCAGAAAGGTCCGTCTTTGGCCCCAAGTGTCGTCGGTCTTTGGCTCACAAGTCACAATTGAGGGCTAGAGATTGCGGAGTCACGAAACAGGTCTGTGATCGTGCCGAAACACACATTATAAAGGCCTTGTTTAGTTCCCACCGAAATTCAAAAAGTTTTCAAGATTCTTCGTCACATTGAATCTTGCGGTAAGCACTAAATATAAACGAAAACAAAACTAATTACACAGTTTGGCGGTAAATCGCAAGACGAATCTTTTGACCCTAGTTATAGTCTATGATTGGACAATATTTGCCATAAATAAACAAAAATATTACAGTAGTAAAATCTAAAAAAAAAAATTCACATCTAAACAAGACCAAAAGCAAATTTGTGTACGAAGTGCGATAGGCCGATAGACCAAGAAATTCAAGATCGGAAGGATCATATTTTATTTCAGCCGCCTCCTGTCTAGTTTGCACCGTGGCATTCCACCAAAAGCAAAATCGTCGTTATATCTAACCTCTTCTCACGAGATAAATGTATTTATTAATGCGTGTGGCCCGACAGCTGAAACTACCGTCACCATATCCACTCAGCCGCCACAATAGGTAATAGTTCAATCAACTGAGAGAACAAATCATTAGAACTAAAACACTGCCATCATCTATTTGGCAAGACTACCCAACCTAACCTAAATTAGAGAACTAGTTCAATCAACTGAGAGAACAAATCATTATCATTAGAACAAAAACACTGCCATCATCTATTTGGCAAAACTACTCAACCTAATCTAAATTAGATTCGATACTGCAGCCTTAAAACATCTCCAAGAGTCTTTCTAAAACTCTCTAAACCATCATACGAAAAATCATTTAAATAAAAATTGTTTATATCTTTCTGTGCTCCAACAACTTTTTTTATATTTAGGTATCCAATTAGACAAGCTAGGATATTTTTTAATGCAAAACTATCTAACCATTAGGAAGAATATAGCCTCAGTTGCCTAGCATCTTCTACGCAAGTGCCACTGTGTATCACTCGCTGTACGTGAATGCAAATGGCTAGCGCACAAACTACAGAATACAGATACGTTAGATGCCAGTCGCCTCCCTACTCGCTGTAAAATTCTAGGTCAGCAGCTTATAACCAACCAGATCGGCTTACACGAGAACGAATGACCAGTTTTCGCTTCAAATAAACACAAGGCAAAGAGGGCTTGAAACACGAAAATCACTTGAACATATATGGAGAGAAGATTGTTGCGGTCATAATACAAATTCCCTCCGCATTAAGTTATAATCAAAGCATTGTTACATGAGGATAAGTAAATTCCACGAATCCAAGAGAGTAAACGCAGCCAACGGAGACCGATCTTCAATTTCTTTGTGCGCCTGCAAAGTCAGAAAGAGATGTTAATTTCCTGCTTTCTGAGGAGCTAGAGCAAGAGGAATGATAGCCACTGATCACACTATCACTAAACAGAGTCAACCATAAATTGACTTATGTGCCTTCACTACCCAAAGATTGCAGACTTCAAGGAAATCATGGCACTGCAGTGTAATGAATAACGCTATTCGTTCGTATTTGTATATTCCCTAAAGTACTTTTACTTAAAATCAAATCAAACAGCTCTTTTAAATCAGCATTGAAACAGCAGATGAGAGCTGAACAAACTATGCTGAATATGCATTTCAACAGTGGATGTAGATAGATATAGATACATATGGAATAATGAACTCTTACATGGAAGCATGAACATGGCTACATCAGTTCTTCTCATCTTCTGTTTTGTCGGACTTGTCTTCCTTCTTCTCTTGCTGTTTAAAAAGAGAAATAAAGAAACCATCATATTTCCACATACATACATTACCAGACCAGTCAAGATTCATCACATTACAGGATAGTAGTTCATGTGAACTGGGGGTTTACTGCTTTGAACATATTTAATTTTCACCAAACCAGTGTATGCAGACCACAAATGGGTACACGACAATTTGACCCAGTACCGTTTTCTAAGGTATTTGTATGCAGACCACAAATGGGTACACGAACAATTTGACCCAGTGCCGCTTTCTAAGGTATTCGTGTGCTCTCACCTGGTAATGTGCTACTATTTCCATTCCACAAGACCAAATGTGCTTGTGGACCATAAAGAACTCCATATGCTATCTTAAACAGCAGAGCCATTGCTGGCAGAGCTCAGAAATCTGTGGATCCTAGAGCTGTGATTACACGTGGGTTGCTTAGCTGAGCTGTTTTCTTTCTATTCTACAGAGAAGACAGAATCAAAGTCCTTCATCAGAGCATACAAACTCCAGATAGGTGGAGCTCAGAGCTGGGGCTGAACATGGGCCTTAGGACCTGTTTGGGCCCATTAGCTGCTAATAGCTATTGGCTAACTAATATATTAGCTGCTATTAGGCCTTGTTTAGTTCACCCCGAAAACCAAAAAGTTTTCAAGATTCCTCGTCACATCGAATCTTGCGGCATATGTATGAAGCATTAAATATAAACGAAAATAAAAATTAATTACACAGTTTGCCTGTAAATCGCGAGACGAATCTTTTGACCCTAGTTAGTTTATGATTGGACAATACTTGTCACAAACAAACAAAAGTGCTACAGTAGCAAAATCCAAAATATTTTCGCATCTAAACAAGGCCTTAGAAGGTTTGGTCCTAGTGAAATAGTTGTTAGATGGGGTATTCAGCTAACAGTTAGCTAAACTATAAACTAGACCTGTTTGGATCCAAGGAGCTAATTCAGCTAACTATTAGCTCTATGGATCCAAGCAGGGGCTTAGTTACTTAAATCTTGCAATGATTTTTTGTATCTGTGTGTAGCCATTGCTTGCATATACTAGCTGTGCATATTTTTATGAAGATTTGCTGACAGATAATATATATTCTTATTTAGTATTAGTAAAGGTGAAGCCAAACAATGCTATCATCTAGAGGCAACATGAATTTCATTGGATCACAATACTGGCAGACCTTCAGAGTAACCAAAAAAGAACATACCTCTCCCTGGCTGTGCAATGATGCCAGCAAATCTTTAACAGATGGATCATTGGGATCAACACCAGGAAGCTGTTATCTCACACATAAAAAGGACCAATAAATTATTGAAACAGCAGCTAAAAATGTACATGTATGTCACATTAGTTTAAGAATAATACATACCGAATTAAGGATAGATGACACAAACGTTCTGTCTTCAAACACCTTACTCATATCAGTGTCACTGGACATGTTTGCATCCTGGACAGACATTTGAAGAGCTGCATATAAACAATCAGAGTATGGGAATATTAGAGAATGAGGTTGATAAAAGAAATGAGAATGTAATACTATAGGTATCAATACAAAAGAAAGCAAGTGAAACGAAGAAAATCAATAAGCAACATTCTTGAGTAATGTGAAGATGTGATGTTGAATATACGATCTACTGGACAGCCAGAATATATATAACAATGTTCCTTAATGAGTTATGTTCAAGAGGGTTTGCCTATGGGCAAAAGGCAGATTGGGTGCTAATAGAACTTAGAAATGTATAGGAATGAAATGAACTCCCAAAGGAAAAATAGTTTGGTGCCATAAAAAGAGAGAAGTGTTTGGGGATCAACTGATATTAGGATGAGGTGTGGGGAATGAAATGAAGTCACAAAGGAAAAATAGTTTGGTGCCATAAAAAGAGAGAAGTGTTTGGGGATCATCTGATATTAGGATGAGGTGTGGGCCCTGGGAACATATCACTAATCCGCTAGATGGTTGCTTTTTCAACTTGGTGATTTCTGATGACTACACTGAACTACTGATCAATACTACCCATGATAAAAATGCTTATGTTTAAGTTAATGCTGGGAGGAACAACTACTGAAGATGTTGGTTGTTTATATGTTTCATATTGGAGCAAGAAGTGTTAAACATCCATGTTTGCATGCAAACACTAGAAAGCAGTGGTTTTTCATTTGCCACTACCAGAATTAATTGATAACAACTAATATTGTATGTGCTAGAATTGTTAAGGCTGCAAACATAAGAAGAGAAAACACACCCAATGCCAAGTCAGGGTCAACTGCACCAGCTTCTGCCATAGCAGAGTCAGTCACAGCTGCAGATCCTGAAGCACCACCCTCCATTGACATTGCAAGTGCCTGCTGTAGTAGATCGTCATCATCCTGTGATCACAGTTATGTTAGCCCTCTGATGTCCACTTGGATTTACATTAACTATTAATATAAATAATATACAATACAAATAGTAGAAATGGAAGATACAGAGTCAGGCACTTTAATTGAAAAGGATCTTTGCTACTTGCAACCGTTATAATCAATATTGCAACAGAAGATAAACTGTACTGCATATAATTGTAGTTTAAACTTGTATAAATTAAGTAAAATTTGTGATTGAAAACTTTATTAGTTAACAAGGTAAGCAATGAACACTAGATATTATGTACAAATGTGCCAAGAAAAGATGCACCTCCAAGCCAAAACTTCCATATTTTTCTTAAGCACGGACAAAAATAGATTACGTAATTATCAATAGAGAACAATCACTAGCAGATCATCATCTAAGGTTTAATGGTCGATCCAGAAAGTATGTAAGCAAATACACTCTCAAATTTAAATGAAATCGCAGAAAGTATTTCATGAGATTATATACAAATACCAAAACTTGAAGCATTTGAGGCAGGTCAGGGCATTTTTAGTTTGTAACTGATGGGCAGTGATAATACCTTTGGCTGTTCTTTCTTGTCGCCAGCAGCAGCATTTGAGGCAGGTTCTGCTTCAGCCATAACAGAATCGCTGTTTGAGCTTGAGGCATTGTTGTTTTCAGTATTAGAAGTATCTTCTGCAGCCTTTTTGGCAATAGCCTCTTGCCTTGCCCGCTCTTCTTCCATAGACAACCGCAGGGCAAGTGCCAATTCTGGATCTACATTTGGGTCCACACCAAATTCAAATCCAGATGCTCCAGTAGCTGCAGCAGCTGCTGCGGAAGCAGCAAAACCGCTTCCCCCTTCTTCACCGGTAAATATAGGAGTGCTGGTTAAAGATACAAAAATAAGGTTAACATATATGCAGCATAAGAAAACTTAGAACCCAGTAACATGGCACACAATTACCTTAGGAGGACATCAGAGAGGGCATTATCACCAGGAGGGACATGAACAATGTGACTGCTATCACTGCTGTTAACAGCAGCAATCAATGCTTCCAGTTTCTCAGGTTTTTCATCATCGGATTCACCAAAGTCAACAATGTCAAGAGCAACATTGTTCTTTTTCAGCTTCTTCCCGATTGTCTCCAAAACTTTCTTGTCATACTTCACAGGACTGATACACATGACAAGACTCATTAAACTAAACTCAAACAGAATTAATAATGGCCATACAAGTTATGCCACCCCTACATACCTTCCGATGAAAGCTATAATCCTCTGCTGCTGCCTCTTGTTCTGGCGATGCTTTAGTGCAAGCTGAGCAACCTGGATTGCTGCAGCCAAGTTTGCCTCGGCACCAACTTCCAACCCTATACAGTACATTGTTGTGCATCAATTGGTCAGGAAATTACAAGTATCATGATCTAACAACTTATGGGACAGCTTAAACAGTTGCACTGAATCCCTAAACTAATAGGTAAAATTCTCTCAGCACAATAGTAAAGCAAAGGTTTTGGGATCGATGTGAGCTTACCGTGCATACAGGCGAGGATCTTCCCGAGGTCGCTGGTGGGAGTGACAAGCACGCGGACGCCCTTCCCGGCCATCGTCATCACGCCTACCGTGTTCTCCGGGTTCGACTGCACCCATCCAACAACCAGAAGCAATCAGATCCGGAATCTCAGAAACCCTAACCCACACGAAACTGCAAAAGTGCGATCGATTGGATCGGTGGACGGGGAGACCGGCGGTGGGTACCTGGGTCTTGGCGCCGCAGATGAGGTTGACGGCATCGGCCTGCGCCTGGAACCGCGACGGGGCGTAGTCGCCGTTCCGCATCCACTCCGAGTTGTCTATGCAGATCATCGTCGCCTGCAGGGGGAAAGCGAAACCACGGTGAGGAAATTAGTTGGGGATCGGAGTTCGCGGACCGAGAAACAGCAGCAGGGCGCATGTCGTACCTCGAGCACCATGGCGCCGCCGCTGGGGAGTCGCCGCCGCTGTCAGGGAAGGGTTTGCGCTGGTTTGCGGAGCAAGATAGAAACTTTACTAGGAGTAATACTAGAAGGGACGTCGGGTGCGTTCGTCCCCTTATTTGGAGTCGGAGGCTACGGGAGTAGATTGGATTCTGAGTCCGAACCACAGTATTACTCGAGCCCGACTTGGCCTGCGCTACTGGCGGCCGTCGGATCGCGAATTTGTGATTCGGGATGAACCAGCGCCGGTGTGAAAATCACTCATATCCTCGGTGGTGAAGTACTTAAGTCTAGTCTCATTTTTTAGATAAAAGATATAAAATCCGGCTTTATCTATCCAAAGATAGAATCAGACCAATTATTACAACGTCTAGCAAATGAGCAAAGTTTGATATAACCACGTACAGCCATACACACGGCTACTTGGACAAAAAGTTATTTTTCTAAACAAAACCAACATATCTTTGCAAGCCGTTGGAACCGAAAAAATCTAAAGTTAACGTCTCCAGATGCTTAGCTGCAGAAACTAGATGATCCTTAAGATCGTCATGCCGTTGCAGACTTGCCCATTGACATAGCCAGTGAGTCCCATACACATTAAATATGCTAATGTGGTACTATATTGATATAAAAAAAAGATGATAAGAGTTTTATGAGAGTACATGTAGTTTTATGGAGATGAAACTAGAAGTATTTTGGAAATTAGGTCATGAACGCCCATTGAAATTGGTCTTATAAGGCCATCCCAGTGACTGAGAGTTTCATGACCCAGTTTTCAATGCATTCATATTTTAGAAATTGTGTAGAAGAGTTTATCCTCGTGAAACTCTCTCCACTCCCATAAAACTCTTATCATCTCTCTCTTCATTAATATGGTGTCACATCAACATATTTAATGCTCTACAAAAACCCCGTTAAAAATGGTCTAAGTATTTTGATTTGAAAGGAATCAGGCAATAATTATTTCACTATATATTAGAAGCTGAGAGCTAAATAAAACATGCTCCTCACTACTCCCTCCGTGGTCCCAAAATAATTATACATGACTCGCATTCTAAGAAGTCAAATCAATTTAACTTTAACTAAATTTATAGGAAAGGACATAGATATTTGTATCTTTGAATACATATTTCCTACAGCGTATGTCTTGATAATTCAATGATGTTTATTTGTTATCGTAAACATTAATGTATTTTTGTATATCTTTAGTTAAATCTAGGATTAATTGACTTTTCAGGATGTGAGATAAAAAGACTCAGTTTTAGGATGGAAGGAGTACATTTTTTTATTCAATTTTTAGTAATATTAGTTTTGAATCACTTTATCACCAATTCCTAAAAAAAGTTGTTTTGAGGAAGGCTCCAGTCAAACATTGGAATATAAATCATAAATAATTTTTAAGTTATCGAGTTTGAAAATATAAAAATTATATAATTAGATTTGTCTTCAAAATACTTTCATAAAAATATATATCATAATTAATATTTTATACAAAATAAGAAGTTAAAGTTATGTTTTTGAAAACCATGTCACTGAAATAACTTCTTTTAGGAACCTGGAGAGAGTAGTCAATACTTGAAACTAATCCATATGTATCGACATTGTGTTTTAACTAATACATACTTCCCTTCACAAGATATTTAGAAACATACCAATGTAAATTCATATGTGTATGCAACATTTCGAGTCGGCTTGTTCGGTGATGATTACAGAATTAGTTAGATATTTAGTTGGTGCCTCTTGTGGCGATGACATGAGTTTGTTAAATGTTTATAGCGTCGTCTAAATGATGTATGAGCTAAATGCGCTAACTTTGTATGCTGAACTTTTATCTTCCTCTTACTCTCACTTATCTATCATAACTTCTTCCTTTTGATTGAGAGATCCTCTTTAGAGACTGATATCAAAGGAGTATAAAATACTAGGAGAGTGTAGGAGGGAGAGATTGATACGTGAACCTAAGAAGATAAAAGAGAATCATACAAGTTTTTTTTGTCGTGTAGTGTATTATATTCATGCCTATGTATTGTTTATCTATGTTGATTGCACGTTTGTGGAGGTTTCACACCTAGTTGTGGAGGTTCCGCACTACGGAAGTTCCACACTAGGACACAGAGGTTCCACAGACTTACAACTTAGCAACTTCTTATGTGTATGAATTGCCACAAGGATACGTTTATCATAATAACATCTTGCACCCCACACATGGAAGATATAAGAGAGTTCCCGCACTCGCGACCAGCGTGGTTCGGCGGAGGTACTACGACTACCACGAACTACTCCGTGCATGGATGTAGTCTGCCTGGGCCTATTTAGGCCAATGGCAGTCCAATAAGGTTACAGTATAAATTGGGCTTTTTAGCCCACTGAGCAACCATGACCCATTATTTATTTCTATATTTTTCATTTTTTAACTAGGCTTATGGATCACTGATTTAAAAAAAATCACAAAATGCTCTTAATGCTTATTTGGAGGAAAGGATATCCTCAATCCTATGTTCCAAACGCCATGAACAATAAATAAATGGAGGATCATTTGATTCTTGTACTTTTTCATTTAGAAATTTTACAATTCAAACGGGTTCTAACTTCTAAATAGGCTAGAGACTTTAGAAGTTAGATTTAGAGCGTTTGGATTTATTGTCCGCTTACAATCTAAACTTGAAGTTAGTTTTTGAACTTATTGTATTATTTTTTTCTCGATCACGCAAAAAGTTTGCACGTCTCTGTATTAAGGTAGAGAAAAAGTTGATACAACTTGCCTTTAAACGCTCTAGGGGTTAGTAAATATTGTATTTACATGAAAGCCTAGACCCTCTTTAGTGCACTGTAAGCTAGGTTGTTACATTGAACAAAGATCGGCCCAATTTTGCGATGCTGACAAGTAGACCTATGCCCTAATTGCTGGGCGGCGGCACCGCTTATGCGGGCCTACATCGCCAACCTAAGGAAACAAAATATTGTATTATATTTTTATAAATAGTGTGTAGGTTGTAGAAAAGGGGTTCAAGTTATTAGCTGTATGAGAGCTGGATTTGAACAGGTTACAAAACTTAGGACAATCCATCTAATTAAACTCTTATTATTGATAGAAAAGGGGTGATATTAATGTGCTATGATTTATGAAAAAAGCCGATCTCTGGAGAGGATGAAGAAACATGTGTTGGCTTCTAATTATCGGTACCATAGGATGAACATCCTGTTTGCTATTATTGACACCATGCCAATAAATGCTAAGGGCGTCCGCAATGACGATTTAGATGAGGTATAAAAATAATAAAGAATGAACACTTTAGTAGAGAGTTACGTGAGTTGTGAGAGAGAGGATTTTAGGATATCATACTAGACTAGTTGTTTGAGAGTTACTAGCTATTTAATCTCTCTTTTGATAGCCAATAAAATTCTTTCTAGACTGGCTATTTAGGAACTATTAGGATGCCCTAATATATCATAATCTCTAACGATAAACGGGCTAGAGATTTTAGAAGTTAGGTTCCATGAACTCTAGCCTATCTAAACACACATCTTTGCTGGGATCAAATGGTGATGTTGTACCATGGGCTATGAAGAAGTCGTCTCTAGGCACATGGATTTGGGTCTTGTTTAGTTGCAAAAAGAATTGCAAAATAGACAATGTAACACTTTCGTTTGTATTTGATAAATATTATCTAATCATGGATTAACTAGATTCAAAAGATTCATTTCGTAAATTACAAGCAAACTGTGTAATTAGCTATTTTTAATCTATATTTAATGCTTTATGCATGTGCCGCAAGATTTGATACGACGAAAAATCTAAACAAGGCCCTAAGAGCATGTGTTTGCCTCCTATTTGCTGCACTATGCGATGAATAGCTTTAATGCACCCCTCCACGAATTTAGCTCGTATTTAGGACAACTTATCACGGAAGTACTTTAACACGGTACACATAATGCATAGCCATTGACCCTAACGACGAAGACAGCGATATATGGCTGTTGGTACTGAACTGTTTTCTTCATTCACAAGTTAACGGTGACCAATGAGTGCACTCAGCCGCAGCTGGTGTAAATTCAGCATAGAGGTATCTTGTGCAACTCAGTTGGTTTTTGCTACTATAGTATTTTGGTTTGTATGTGACAATTATTATCCAATTATAGAGTAACTAGGCTTAAAAGATTCGTACCGTAAATTACAAACAAACCGTGCAATTAGTTTTATTTTCGTCTATATTTAATGCTCCATGTGTACAAAATTTCGATGTGACGGGGAATCTAGAAAATTTTTAGAACTATGCCTTGTTTAGTTTACCCTAAAAACTAAATAGTTTTCAAGATACCTCGTCACATCGGATCTTGCGGCACATACATAAAACATTAAATATAGATGAAAACAAAAACTAATTACATAGTTTAGCTGTAAATCACGAGACGAATCTTTTAATCCTAGTTAATCCATGATTAGATAATATTTGTCACAAACAAACGAAAGTGCTACAGTAGCGAAATCTAAAAAGTTTTTACATCTAAACAAGGCCTCATCGTGTGCCCAAAGGGAATGAAGGACTGTTTACTTGATGAAAAAATTTTAGATGTCACATCAGATATTTAACAGGCTGTTAGAAGGAGTGTTTTAATTATATAACTCGCATGAAAACCGCGAGATGAATTTATTTAATCTAATTAATTCATTATTAGCTCATGCATTACTTAGCAATTATGGTTAATAATGGAGTGAAGGCTTAAAAGAATCGTCTCGTGGTTTTTCATGGAAACTATGTAATTAGTTGATGGGACACAACGAAAAAAAATAGGGTGAAAACTAAACGGGACCGAAGGCGGCGTCACCGACAAGCGGAGGCCTAACCTTCAATTTATCCAATGGTGGGGGCAGACTAATCGGCCGGCAGCAACCATTGCCGCTCTTTGCTCAAAAAAAAAGCCACCATCGCCGCTCATATGCACAGTGAGCGGTGCCTCCACGGCCCCATCTGCGTTGCTCGGTGCCGGTAGCTGTAGCTCGTCGTCCCTACGCCGCGAGGCCGGCCGGGAGGGCCGAGGGCAAGCGTGCGGGAAGCGTGCTACATGGAGCAGACGATGACACGAAAATCCCCTGACGCCTGACGGCGTCGGCATCCTCATTTCCAACTCCAAGCAGCTCCCAGACGAAATGACTTTTTCGGCGTCGCCCGCCCTCGCCATCCCTCGTGGCGATCGTATCCGTCCGAATATGCCTTGCTTTGGCGCCCCACCTCCTTTACTCCCCCCACGCCCACCCACCGATTCGGTCGACCTCGTCTCTCTTCCCCTTCTGCTGCGCCTTTTTCCGTTCCTCTCTCCCCCCACTGTCCCCTCCATCCGCTCCGTCCCAGCCGAGCGAGAAAGCGAAGGGGCCCGAAAAAAAAGCCGCACCGGCTTCCCTTCCTTTTTCCACCACCCGGAGAGATGGAGCTGTTGTACGAGCTGCTCCTCACGGCGGCGGTCACCCTCCTCGCCGCCTTCCTGCTCGCCACGCTCTTCGCCGCCAATGATCCCCCGCGCCGGACCACCGATCGCGCCGCAGCCGCGATCGCCGAGGAGGTGGCGGCGGAGGAGGAGAGGATCATCGAGGTCGACGAGGTGATGCGTAGCGAAGGGAGGGCGGCGGCTGTGGCGCCGCCGGAGGCGGACGGGTGGGTCGAGGCGGAGAAGGCGCCGGCGGTGGTCGTCAAGGAGGTGAAGGAGCCGGAGAGCTTGCCCGAGGAGGAGGTGGGGGTTCCCGTGAAGGCTGTTCGGGAGTTGCGCCTTGCTGCTGAAGTGGAGGAGGGGGAGGACGGCGGTGGCCGCGTGAAGCGGCCTGATTTGACCTCCACAGCTGCTGTGGCGGCGGCGGGTGCTGAGGCGAGCCCGCAGGTGTCGGGCGCTGATGTTGTGCCTAGGGAGGCGTTTGATGTGGTGGGGTTGGAGGAACGGACCGTGCAGGATGTTGAAGTGAATCAGCATGGTCTGGGCGCTGAGTCTGCTCTTGCTCCCGTTGAAGTTCTCGAAGCAGGACCGGGCAAGCAGGGACAGGGAGTAGAAGTTATTGGAGTTGCGCAAGTGCTTCCCTTGGAAACAGAAGCTGTTGAAGTGAAACAGCAGCATCTGGTTGCCGAAGTTGCTCCTTCTGAAGATGTTCTTGACGTGGGATTGGTGGACAGGAGTGTACAAGCTATCGAAGTGACGCCTGATGAATTGGATTCTGAGACTGCTCTTGAAGAGATTCTTGATGTCGTATTGGAGAAGAAGGAAGAACAAGTAGTTGAAGTGAAGGAGCATGAATTGCCTGCAGGGGCTGCTCCACAACCACCAGTTCTTGATGTGCCATCGGCAAAGAAGGAAGAGCTTAAACATCATCAGCCCATTGAAGAAGCTGCTGAGGTACATGAGGAAGTGCAGTGCAAGGAGGAAGCTAAATGTGAGGCCCATCCAATTGATCAACAAGAAGAACTGGTTCCTGAAGAGGAATCGGTGGCAAGGACAATTGATGATGTGAATGTTAGCCATGAATGTAGCTTTAGTGATAAAGTGGTTACCGAGTTGCCTGTGGAGGCAGTGACATTGCAAGTGCTGCCGAAGGATGACCCTGAGGCAGACGTCGAGTTTGAGGAGTGGGAAGGGATCGAGAGGAGTGAAGTGGAGAAGAGGTTTGGTGCGGCTGCAGCATTTGCTGCTAGTGAGGCTGGGGCGGCTGCCCTGTCAAAGCTCGATAGTGATGTGCAGCTGCAGCTTCAAGGTCTCCTCAAGGTTGCCATTGACGGTCCCTGTTATGACTCTGCGCAGCCACTTACATTGAGACCTTCATCTCGTGCGAAATGGTATTCATCTCTTCTTTCTATGACCCTGGCTACATTTACCATTGTTACACTTTGTTAGGTTATAGCTTAACAATAAGCAAACCCTGGCCTGGATGTCATCAACACTGGAGTACTGATCCTCTGCTATATTTGTATCAAGGCAGAGCAAGAGTAGCATACTAGTATTTTTCAATAGGAAGAAATCACAACACATAAAAAAATCCTATTGAAAACTAACTTGTTTGTGCTTCATTATTTCAAAGCTGTCAAAAGTTGTATGCAGGAGATCTGATACATTTTAAGTAGTTAAATTATAGTAGGGCATCAAATTCTTCAATACCCTTACTATATTTTTTTCCTAGCTCAGAGATCACTTGTAGGCTTGTTTGTTAATGACTCTGCTTGGAAGGCCAAAACCCACCTTTGCACCAGCTTCAGCATCATTTCAGCTATTTAGGTAGACCGATGTGAACCGCACATCAGGCTCTGGCTTCCTGCTTCTAAGCATGCTAAGCTGAGGAAACAAGTTCAAATCATTGAAGTACTGAAGTAAATAGAAACTGATCTGTTTGCCTTGCTGATAAATCATGTTTTCTGAAGTAAGACTGAAATGAATAAGTGCAATATCTTTTTGGTCTGAAGGACTTGCATTTTGGAGTGTTATTGACTATTGATTTCATCGGATGTGAGGTTTATGCCAATACGGAAGCTGTGGTATGTATAATTTGACATGATAGGGTCATGCGACGTCTATGTTTAAGAGCTTGGGCAGCTATTGACGTGCCTGAACCGTGACTAGGGGCTCATGTTGTGTTTCAACTCTAGCCTACCCCAATTTGCTTGGGAGTAAAAGGCTTTGTTGTTGTTGTTGTTGTTGTTGTATGTTTAAGAGCTTGGGGTATCTGGTTGGAATAAGATTTATGACAATTCCACACTACAAGTTTTGGGTTTCCTCTTTTCTTCTTGGTTCTTGGAATTGGGTTCATCAGCTTCAGAGAAGCATATAATGTTGGAGCTATATATGCCTTGCCTCCTTTGTGGCAAAGAGAATATTGCACTTCCCTGCATGAGACAATGAGAACCAACACTTCCTTCTCAAAATTGGTTATGGTAGTACATTTTTAGTTTTGAATGTCTGTCTTAAAAATATTTGTCCATGATGCTGCATGGTTCATAGGACAATGTTTTGAATTTTGGAATAAACTATGAATGAAGCTAAATGTAATGAATTTAATGTAAAAACAGAATATAGAAGTCAAAATCATGTAGGTGGATCTGGTGCAAGATTGAGTGAAGTTACAATCCTGAATCAACTGAATTGTATTTCTTTGTTTAGTTTAGGCATAACCGCATAATTGACAGCGATTAGTCACTGCCAAACTCTGTCTGAGGAAGTTTTGCCCTATAAGTTGTTGGAAGAAAAAATTGCCCCTGTACGAGTTTGCATATAATAGGTAACCAAGGTAAACCCTCCCATCTGGCAGTTGCCCCAGCAGTCATCTCTTCAGTGTGTCATTAACATGTTAAAGCTTGTTTGTCCATAAACATGCTTCTCTATATTGTTAAAGCTTGCAACGTATTGATGTGACATATTCCATTTCAAGATAGGGTTGTTGTTTGATGCCGCACCTTGTTCTGGTATGGCAATAGTTTTTGTCCGGCTGAATTCTGAGGCCACTTTAGATTGTGCCAATTTGTTCTGCATGAGAGCACTATATTTAGATATGCTTTATCCAGCTAATCATCACTTTATGAGCAATCTGTACAGTACCTTTTTTTTTCTTTGCCAAAGATAGCATAGCATTTAGAGTTGTGGGGGGTGGGGTGGGGGGGGGGGGGTGAGTAAGAGCATCTTGGTCAAAGAAACCACTAACTGTTGGTTTGCCTTCAGAGTTCAGAATGGATTATTATTGTGACGTGTCAGCAAATGAATATTTCTAGCAATTTCTGAACAGGAGCAACGAGCATAGAAAGATGCACTAATATGTTCTGCACATGGACACCATTACAGCTTCTCTTATTTCCCATTCTTATTTATTGTTGGATCAATTAAGTGGCTACAACCAACATGTTGTATACATCTAACTACCGAAGTTATCCCTTGGAGTGAGAATAATAATAATATGTGCTATAAAATATGGACTGATGGTCAGAAGTATTGAATAAAAAATTCAACATACCAACATGACAGATATCTTGCGCCTATTTCTGGTAGACTGATGTGTATCTCTTTACGTCTTGGGAGCTGTCAATGCTCCATTAATTATATTTTTGTATGCCCACAAGTAAAGCTAGAGTTAACATTGCAATAATTGTATAATGGCTATGTGTATGTATTTTTATTCCCAACAATTCCAGGGAATATAGAAGTCTGAAATAGAGTTAAGGAAAGACATGAGATATCCTATAAGAGAAAAAAATTGGCAATCCTTCTATTTTTGGACATATATTGTCAGTTGTCACCATTCTGGGTGTCTTAAAGCATAAAAGAAATGGTGAAATAGTAGACATTGTAGAAATTATCTGCTAGGGTTGATCTGTGCCTAGATATTCTGTAAAGATACGCACAAGATTGGTAATCCATAATGCTTACTATCGGTGATCATTTATTGTTTTCTCAGGGCTGCTTGGCAGAAGTTAGGGAATATGAACCCTGAGATTGCTATGGATAAATACATGAATCTTTTATCAGAAACAATTCCTGGGTGGATGAGGAATGAAACCTTGGTAATTTATTATTATATTATATACTACCCTTGAAATGTAGATTTAGGTTTCCGTACATGTATTTTCTGCTTCTTTGACTGGAGAAGAGTGCTTAAAGGTTAACAGTGTATGCATTTTATACTCTAGGACACAGAGAATGCTGGCAGTTTATCTGCAGAGACTATCTTAACAACGATGACTGCTACAAGTGATCAACGGAGCAATCAAGGGTAACTTACTACTTCCTTCGATCAAAAAATGTCTCTCATTTAGGACATCAACACTTTCTACAGTGTGAAGCTTTAACCGACAATTTCTATGAATATGCCATTTCAGAGAAAGCTAATTCAATATTTTGGAAGAATTTATGATAAATCTAGTTACATATATCTTACATTGTCCGTCCAGGTATACATTGATGGTCAAAATTAAAACAGTTTGACCAGCAGAAATCCTAAAAACAATGTTAATTTTAATCAGGGTGGTATTGCATAAATGTGTAATGTAAGATACAGTAAGAACACTTTCGCCATAAAATGCATACTGACTGGTGTGGATTGGTGCTGGTATGAATTTGTTTGAAGTGAATTTTTCAGCACTCTGTACTGTTTCTTTTGTTGGTAAAATGTCCCAGTCACAAATGGTAGCTCTGATGTGACCTAGTACGATAATAGTTTTAGAACAAGTGCATATACAAAAGGTTTGTGCGTTACTTTTTGCTGTGGATGAATTTCGTACAGGAATGAAGATAGTTCTAGCATAGGTGAAGGTCGCCCAATAACTTCCCCTAACCCAGAGAAAGGTATGTAACTTCACATATACTATTTGACACTGGCAGGATTTTTCTTGAATCTTGTTCCTAGAGAAAGGAAAACATATTTATCGTGCGGCTATTACTATTGGATGGACTGGATCAACAATTGCAACCTTTTTTTTCCTTTTGCTATCAGTATTTAGCTGGAAAGTTGCTGATTATAATTCTCATGCCAGTCATATAGTATTTTCTTGCCTTAGGGTAATATTGGTTGCAGTGTTTAGTTTAATTCATCACGGTCAATAAAATTATCCTTATTCCAAAGTAAAAGGTTTTAGAAATTGTAGTATTTCTTTCTTGTTTTTTTTCTGTTTGTGTTTGACTGCTCTTTTAATATGTTTTATGATTTATTCAAGGGAAATTGGGGACCCAACTTGACCACTTGCAAGTTAGGGTGGGAACACCACGTACTCTCAATCCTTAAGTTCTAGCACCTGCAAGTTTGATGTGTTTTCATATTCCCCTCTTGTGACCGTTGAAAAGCCGGTATAATTAATCTTTGGCCTCTAGCATCACCCTCGCACATGTTGTCCCACATATCATGAAGAGTTGCTAGATATGTATCTCGCATTTATACTTTTCCAAAGCTTGCTCGACTAGGAGATTTATAAATGACAATGACTGGAACCCAAACTCAAGAAAAAAAATGTATTTGAAAGGCTCCTTAGCTTGCAGGTGTTGTTGCAATTTCCACCTTCATTCGATTCTGACATCCCTGTAAATTTTCAGGCCAGAGCTCTGATATCCCTGCTGAATGAAGGCAACACTGATAAAATATTCTTGCATCAATGATTCCAGCCCATTGCTGTGATCATTATCGATGTTTCGTCATAAAATTAGATTTGTACAGTTGTGGTGGTTGTGCTAATGCTAGTGCTATGATGATGTTGGTTCGTGCATGTATATGACTGTATATATTGTAACCACTGCTGCTGCCGCCTGTATATTTGGCCAGTTGCAGACTTGTCGTCGGTTTTCGGTTGTGGTCGATATTAACGTTACCTCCGGTAACTGATAAGTGGTAATTGTATTTGTCACCACCTAGTTTGGAACGAAGAAATTAAGCGGTTCAGGTAAGGCTTATCTCATTCCAAATTGCTGAATTCGTCCGATTTGGATTCGCATACTAGGGCTGCTATGTTGTTGAAAAAACTTCTCACGCTATGTCTTCATCTGAATGGTTCAGGAATCAGGAACGCTTGAGATTCTTGAGGCTGACACCGCTGATAATGCACGTTACGTGTCGCGGTCATCTCATCCTGCCATTTTCCGGAGCAGAATGGACTCGTGAGGCCAGCAAAAGTCCCGAGGCTTGGCCGGACGCCTGGATCAGAACAGCGCCAGCCGCTCCTTGTGATGGAGAGAGGCGAGCAAAAAGTGCACACACGTAGGCTCCACCAGAGTCCAGAGAAATACTTGGCACGGGTCGTCCGATGACTCAACCGGTGGAGTACGTTCTGGGACAGAGTCACAGAGAGGCCCGATCAAAAATTGGCGTCGACCGCACCGTAGCTGTGTGTCTAGTTAATCTCGGCCACGAATTGCCCGAGTCACATGACCCACATTCCCACAAGAGCACGGGCACGGTAGCCGAGCTGTACTTGTCCAACGCCCGCGGCTGCGAATCCTGCGGCAAGTGTCCGTCCGCCCGCGCGCGAGCACGGTCCGTGACCGTGCCGCCGAAGCCCCCGCCCCCGGCGCCCAGCCCTATCCGGCGTCGTCTTTCCACCGCTAGTCAAACATACCCCGTGGCCGCCGCCTGGCCGGGCTCGGGCTCGCTCTCACGCCCGTGAATCCGCCGAGGCGTACACCTCGCCTACCGGCTACCGAGGCCGGCGAGCCGCGCCAAACCAAGCGGGCAGAGCCTGAGCCAGCCCATGCCGATCCATCGCGAGACGCGGTGGCGGCATCGACAGGTCGCTGCTGCCCGCCGAGCGCCACGGCGAGCGGCGATCGATGCGCTTTTCCCTGAGTGAGACCTTGTGGCGGCGGCGGTGGTGGCGCCTACAATAGAATGGAATAGAATGCTTTTGTGAACGTGGGATTTAGCGCGGGCGCGCGTGCGAGCGCCCCACTCCGCGGATTTGCGTAGCTTGTAGCCCTGTACACGGCTATGGAACAAAAGATACTCCGCGAGTTGCCTAGTGTCCGTGTGTATTTTGGGGGCAAAGGACTGAACGTTCTAGCAGCCGCATGCATGCGTTGCATGGCCCGTGTTTGCAAAGGGGATTCCTTTTTGGCCGGCGGCAAGCGGCTTTAGAAACCCACTTCGCGAAAGGCAGACAATAATTCCGACTTCCAGAGGAGAGAATGCAGGCAAATACTTTGGACGGTTATGGTCGAATTCTAGTGTACCAACCGCTGCGGCGTGCGGTGCCTTTGGTTGGACCAATTTCATTCCCTGTGGAAAAGATGGGTTTAAACTCTCCTTTTTCGTTTGGTGAAGAAAGAAAGCGAAGCAAGATAATAATAAGATGCTCCGGCCGGTCGCATAGATTTATCGATACGCGAAAGGCAGCGGTAGGTCTGGTTGTAGCTGCTGCATAAGTACAATATGTTGTAAGTTCATAAAAGTGGCTGCTTTTGGCGAATTGGTGTGCTGCTGCTTATAGCTAGGAATGGTGTAAGTGGAAGCAATTAGCAAACCAAGCAAGCGATGCAGCATGTAACCTATGTTATGTTTGACAATGCGCGGTAGGCCGTGTAGCACCACCACGTATTAAACACTAACAAACGTTGGGTGTAGATGTCCTAGAGTACTATACTATTTAGCTGTACGAGTAGAAGCAAGCGAGGGAAAAAAAAATGGAGACTCGTGACATCATCACTGATCGAGCAACTTTGCACCCCTTCATTCATGGAATGTGATTATCCTCGTTGATGAACAGACTCAATCCATTGTCCTGTGCACTTGCCGCTTGCCGGGCATCATTCACTCCACCGGACACGGCGCCCCCAGCAACACGTGAATACTGGTGACAGGCTATCGTGACCGCGGTCTCTACTACCCCTTCGGCTTTTAACACGTACGCCGACCCATCAGCGCCCCCCCGATCGATTCTTCATTCAATGCCGGAGCCAGGAAGAAAACAACAGAAGAAACTTCGAGGTCCGCGGGACAGTTCCCCTGGCGTGACGCGGGCGACCCATGCACACGAGACCACAGAATAAGGCGACGGTTATTCACAGGACCCCTGATCTCACTCGATACCACCATGCAATGCTACATTGCGGCAGTTCACTCCACTCCACGTCTCCACTTCATCCCTGCCTATCGCTCTGTCGCGCGCATGTGAACTGGGGGAACGACGACAGGCGCTAGTGTTTGGCTAGGCCCGGTGCACGAGCACCAGAAGGCCACTACACCTAACGAACTTGCGGCCGCAGCATGCAGCCTCTCCGAGGACCAGGAGTACGTGATTACGTGGTGGGCGCCCCACGCCGGCCCGTGACTCGCCGGCCAGTGGCACCTTGCCAAGTGCCAATTGGGCGCGCTCTCTTGAAGTGCTGGAACGAAATGGTGCCATGCATGTGACCGGGGCTATATATAGCGATGCACAGCTCCCTTCCTCTGATCACGACCCTCTCTTCATTGCGCCCTGTCCTCACTAGCTTAGCTAGCTGCTACCTTCACCTCCATACCCGTCTGCCGTCTCTCTAGTCTCTACACACACCCACAGACACAGGTGAGTGACACTACAGTGGGAGCGTGAACAGAGGAAGCGGCTGAGCTCTCGTCAAGTTGCGGCGATGAAGATGCATCGTTTCGCTCTGCCTGGTCTGGGGTTTCTCGTCCTGTGGATGCTGCTGCATTGCGGAAGTGAGCTCGCCGCGGCGGTGCCTCCAGGTCAGTGTGTTGCCCTGGTACTTAGCTTTTCACATCTAACTTCACCAACGAGTATGCATGTGGACATCGTTTGAGCTTCATGCTGGTGACATGCAGATGGCTGGTACGATTACTCTGCCTACACCGACGTAAGTCTCCACTCTGAAGCCTTCTCTCTTCCCGAATTGGCAAGCTAGCTTTATCTGCACGTTGTCATGCTTGAGTAACAACTAACAACAATGCAAGCTCGTTAATTATTAACCGTTTTTACTATATATCTGTGGCGTGTCCGCCTGTCGCTTGTGGTTCTTGCATCTTTATCAAAGACCATTTTCACCTGGGTGACCACCAATAACCAATGCCGCACAGAGGATCGAATAGGAGCCGGGGAAGATGACGAAGCTCAAAGCCATTGTTGGACCACAAAATGCTTCCTCCCCACAAGGCCACAATGCACATGATCCTCCCTCATTCCCTCAGTCTCTCCGGCCGGTTACTCCAGTTTTGTTCCCATGCGTGCGCTGGGACACCTCAGCCGCCCCACACCAGTACCTACCAGCTGCTAGCAGCCAACAGACATTATCACACGGAACAAGTGACAAACACTATACTACACTTCTCGATAATATTATAGCATCGACCTCCACTAAGCTCTGAAAATGGTTGGAAGCATCGTGATCATGCATCAGTTAATCATGTTTATTTGATGCTCTCTTCTTGGAAGCTAACCTCTAATCTGCAAGGAGCCAAGCGGCGTGGCCAAACTCTGCACGCGGCTAACATGCATGCGTTTTTTTGGGCCGACCAAGTGACCAACTAAACTCACGCGGCAATAGTGAGCCTGTGCTAAGGGCGAATTAGTTGTACGCTTATTCGATGCGCTTTTCCTGTGTGTCGCGTGTCATCTGTCGCTGTCGCCTCCACAGTTAATATGCTTAAGCTTTGATAGAATAAATTATGGGCGAGGCCAGCCAGAGTACTATCTGCGCATGCATGCAGTAGAGCCGTGTGTGGTAGCTAACAGCAAATTTGCATGGCGTCCAGTGCAGAGGCCAGCCGGAACCGGCGCTGTACAACGGAGGCATTCTCAAGTTCGGCAACAGCGACGACTCGGACGGGTACCGCACGACGGAGACCGGCGTCTTCTCCCCGGCGTTCGTGGTGTACAACCTCAACAAAACCACCATGTACACCTTCTCATGTGAGCTCTCGAGACCGCCCCTGCCCCCCCCCTGTCCAGTCATGTGATTTGTGACTATGCGACTGCTGCACTCATGTCATGTGAGCTTCAATAATTCTCGTTGTATGTGTATGTCATGCAGGCTGGGTGAAGCTGGAAGGCGCGTACTCGGCTTTGATCACTGCGAGGCTGGCGCCGGACAACACCGGCGCGAGGTGCATCGCCACGGTTCTTGCCAGGAGCGACTGCTGGGCCTTCGTCAAGGGCGGCTTCGTCCTGGACTGGCCAACGCAGACCTCTGTCATCTTCTTCCAGGTACGTTCTCGGATGCGTTTCGCAAACTACAGTTTTCTTCAGAAGTAGTGCTCACTGTTCATGCTCGCCCGCAGAATGCTGACAAGACCCCCATGAAGATCACCGTCGCGAGCGGGTCGCTGCAGCCGTTCACGACAGACCAGTGGGCGATGCACCAGCAGGATACCATCCGGAAGGTAACGTTCATTTCGTCGAGGCCTACGTGGTGTGTGTTCTTGCGTGCCATGCACATGCGCCTAATCTGAATCTGATCTTGTTTGCATTGGCCGGGGGAGCAGAGGAGGAAGCGCGTGGCGACCATCCACGTCGCCGACCCGCAAGGCGCCCGCGTGGTGGGCGCGTCCGTGTCGGTGCAGCAGACGGCCAAGGATTTCCCGATCGGGTCGGCGATCGCCTCCACCATCCTGGGGAACCAGGCGTACCAGCAGTGGTTCGTGGACCGCTTCAACGCGGCGGTGTTCGAGGACGAGCTCAAGTGGTACTCCACGGAGCCCATGTCGGGTCTGCTCCGCTTCGACGTCCCCGACCAGATGCTTGCGTTCGTGCGGTCGCACCGCGTGATGGTGCGGGGCCACAACATCTTCTGGGAGAACCAGGACGCGACGCCCCGGTGGGTGAAGAACCTGACGGCGGACGACCTCCGGTCCGCCGTGAACACGCGCATCCAGAGCCTCATGACCCGGTACCGCGGCGAGTTCGCGCACTGGGACGTCAACAACGAGATGCTGCACTACAACTTCTACGAGCAGCGCCTGGGCCCCAACGCGTCCATGGACTTCTTCAGCGTGGCGCAGGACGCCGACCCGCTGGCCACGCTCTTCATGAACGAGTACAACGTCATCGAGACCTGCGACGACCCCTTCTCCACCGTGGACACGTACGTGGCCAAGCTCAAGGAGCTCCGGTCCGGCGGCGCCATCCTGGAAGGGATCGGCCTGGAGGGCCACTTCTCCAAGCCCAACATCCCGCTGATGCGAGCCATACTGGACAAGCTCGCCACCCTGGGGCTGCCCATCTGGTTCACCGAGATCGACATCAGCAACAAGTTCGACGCGCAGACGCAGGCAGCGTACCTGGAGCAGGTGCTGCGGGAGGCCTACTCGCACCCGGCCGTCAGCGGCGTCATGCTGTGGACGGCGCTGCACCCCAGCGGGTGCTACCAGATGTGCCTCACGGACTGGAACCTCGCCAACCTGCCCACGGGGGACGTGGTCGACCGCCTGCTGAACGAGTGGCGGACGCTGCAGGCGGGCGGGCAGACCGACGCGCACGGCGCCTACAGCTTCAGCGGATACCTCGGGGAGTACGTCCTCACGGTGAGCTACAACAACAGGACCACGCAGTCCACCTTCTCGCTGTCGCCGGGAGACGAGACCAGGCACATCAACGTTCAGATGTGACCGAGAGTCCGTGACGATCGATATGTGGGGTATAAACTAGGTGCTCTTGTGTTGTTTTGCATTGCATTGGGCTCCTCTCCTGACTCCCTTGTCATGTACGGGTCGTAATGCTTGCTACTGCTTACCCATTATACTATTATTACTAGCTGATGTAGTGACTGCAAGTGATTGTTGTGGAAGAAGATTGCACAGTCAATCTATGTGTTCTTACTGTCCTGCGTGAAATTTACTGTAAAATCTGGCATCCAACAGCTGGCATGTGTAATGTATTGCCATGTTTAATGATCCATCTTAGCGTTACTATCAAGAGATTTAAAATGAGACTTCACATTGATCTTCACGAGACATATTAGAAAAAAAAACCCATAATAATCGTGTCCACTATGTGAGCTTGGTTCAAAACGCCAAGGCCTCATATCCCTCGCACCCCACAGAGGTCAGAGGGCCACTCCACAAGCTATAATTGGCTAGAGAATCTCACAAGACTTGCAAGCGCGGAGAACTACAAAGTTTGTTTTTTTTTTTTGACGGAAATACAAAACTTGTTTTGTGCAAGCACGGATAATAAGGAGGTACGTAAACCGACCTCACTCAATTATGGATGTTCACCCCTATCAAATCAAACGATCAATTTCAGACATACCTTATTTGGAAAAAAAATCTCACCCCTTTCTCTTTTTGACAACCAGCCGCACATGTGCAGTGCTTCTTCCGCACTTCTACATTCATATACGCATTTTAAGGATGACTGTAGAAAAAGAGAAATATTTATTTCAAAATACTATAACTTCTGAATGGCGTATCTTTTTTTAATTTCGTCTGCACTTATGTGTTCTACACGACAAGACGAACAAAACTAGACCCCACTTGCACATGTTTCGAAGATTTATTTTTTCTACTACCAATTTATGTATATTAACTTACATCATATAACTTATGCCATGAAAGTTATAAAATTTAACTTATGCGAAAAACTTAAAATCTTAAGAGTTAGAGAATACCTTTTATGTATAAAAAGTCATTAAACACAAAGGAACGAATTAACTAACTTGCGCCAAAACTGCAAACACAAAAGTCATTAACAGACACATGAATAAACCAAATTCTAGAAACACAACTTATGTAAAGTTAGATATATAAGTTATATTTAAAACTTATAAGTTATATAACTTGATGAATGGCTTAGATGTAAAGCTAGGTGTATAAGTTATATTCAAAACTTAAATGTACAAATCAGTATCACAACATATTAGTAGAAATATGCTAAGTTATATGTTATAAGTTATTCTTATAAGTTATAGCCTAAAAATTATATGTTATTCTATAATACACATAAATTACTAATAAAATAAAATTCTTTGAAACATATGTAAGTGAGGTCTAGTTTTGTTCATCTCGTCGCATAGAACACAGTGATGCAAATGCAAATAAAAATAGATACACTATTCAGAAGTTATAACATTTTGAAATAAATGTTTTGCTTTTTTCAACATGACATCAGCGATGACGTCAACGCAGGGGAGGGAGTTAAGCTCTATCGTTTGTTGTTGGATGGTTCGCTGGGAAAAGAAAAGGAAGCGGGAAGGGAAAAGGAAAGGAGAAGACGTGGTCGGATCGTTCGCTGGGAAAGAAAACTCTGAACGACCGGGAAAGTGGAATTGGGTACGTAAACCTTACTAAACACGTACTATACCCATACCTCGCTCTATATAATAAAGGCTAAAGTAGCATTTAACTACCATAAGCACTAACCGTATCACTTCTCCTAATAGCCTAATCTTCTCTTAACAACATATGGTGGCTAGAGTATAAAGTAACGAGACTTAACTCAACTATAGTTTTAGCAAGCTCTAACACACTTCAAATGAGGTGGAGGTAGATATAGCCCAAACACAACCAACTAGCAATTGGAAACAAGAGTTGCCTCGCATGGTGCACTAGAATTCTCCCGTGGCCACACTGGAGAAATCCAGTGCTCTCTGCTACTCCGACTAGCTATTGCTGATCATTGAATCCTCTCTCTGATGGTTTCTCTAGTACATCATTGGACAAATCCAGTGCATAATGTGTTTGCAGGTGTCTCCACAGTGAAGCTCTGGTTCTTCCTTCACTGTACCCATCAAATGGTTCTTATGCACTGTTTTGGCCTCTTGGTCAGCACCTAAACTCCAATACATCATCTGGTGTCTCTTCTTCTTCTTCTTCTTCTTCTTCTTCTTCTTCTTCTTCTTCTTCTTCTTCTTCTTCTTCTTCTTCTTCTTCTTCTTCTTCTTCTTCTTCTTCTTCTTCTTCTTCTTCTTCTTCTTCTTCTTATGGCATCTCCAACTCTGCCTCGGACTCTACCGGATAACTCCGGTGACCACTGACCATATATAGGAAAGCTTTGGTGCTTTCTCTAACGTTCTCTCCTATGCCCCTACTGAGTTAATCTTCATGCCCTTTTGTTTGGCTTTTTTTTTGGATGTCTCGAGTTTCTTGCCTGTTTTTTAGTGTCTTCGTATCCTACTTGAAGTTTTCGAGAAATTATATGATAAATTAAATTATGGTAGCAGGTGGGGATGCATTCATCTATACTAAAATAATAATTCTCATTTAATTATCTCCCCCAAAAGTTCTAAACTCACTTCTACAAAACAAACAAAAAGGTTTCTAGACCCTAACCTTAACTCTCCTTCATGGTTCTAGTTATCTCCAATCATAGAAGTCCCTGACCTTATACACTCAAGTGTCGTCACTCGTCAGCCATAGGCCTTGTTTCGAACCGCAGTCTTCGCCTGTGTAGCGCGATAGCTCATCTGCATCTTTATGGTCGTGATATGGGGAATTGATTGTGTAGTTCATTACTTTGTAGTCCTTCCGAGCAATCGGCAAAATCACGGTTAGATTCTTCGATTCCAAGTCGCTGACACGGTGAATAAGCCGATCCAAACAGAACCATAAGCAGAATGCATGGTGGTACTCCCTCCGTCCCGCTTTGAATATCGTTCACTAAATTACATCATCTATATTCACAGCTATTGGAATGCACCTGGACACTCCTATGTGACGCATCCAAAGATTCCTTGCTGCACCGGTTATAATAAAAACTAAAAACGTCAGTTAAACTGGATGAAGTATCATCGAAAAAAAAAAACTGGACGAAGTAGGCTGGTAGCAACTAACAGGCCACCGACTACGGGTCCTTTCATAATTCAACTCAGCACAACACTTTTGGGCCCAGCCCGTAAGTTTTATAGGCCCAAAAACTTATGGTAGCCCGATGACTATGCGCGGCGGCTGCAACACATTATTGGAGCTAGACTAGATCCGGCGGCGTTCCTCTACGATCGATCGCTGCAAGCTGCAAATCCGAAATTCCGATTTACCAATCGAACTAGTCCTCAATCTCTCTCTGTTGCTTCGCCACGAACAAAGCTGACGCATCTCGAGCTCCGATGGACTCCTCCTCTCGACCCCCATCCCCGTCGCCAGCACCCAGTGGATCCCGTGGCGCCTCCAACGCCACCCAGCGGTGGAGCATCCTTCGCCGCGCGCTGCTTGCTCGTTCGTCCTCCGCGCGCGCCCAAGGTTCCGCTGATTCCCTCCCTTATTTACCCATGCCAACATCTGCGTCCGCTTTGGTTTTGCCGTTCATTCGTTTCCGCTCCATCTGCCTTCGCCGAGCGATTCAAAGAGACGAGAAGACCTCCTGCCTAGATGATAGGGCAGAAGGCAGCTTGCTCGTGCAATCCGGAAGGCCCAAACGCCGCTCCTTGTGCTGTGGATTTTAATTCAAGGCGATTAGTTTCTGTGTTGCGTTTTGAGCTGTTGCCCCTCTACTACACACTTCGGTGATGTTTGGGGCTACTGATGATAATGGGATCATTGACATTTGAGCCCGCCTGCTTGGCATTTCAGAAACTCGGACAAGCACGGTGAAAGCAAAATCCGTGAAGTAGTGCACCATTTCAGCTTTTAGCTCCTGTGCGCAATGCTTGAACAATTCTGATCCAATGGTTCTGAATGCTCAGGCCTATTGTGGCATGTCATGTTGATGGGTTAGCTGTGTTGAAGACTTTATGGAGTTTGTGCAATCTGATTTGGAGTGAGTACTGTGTTTAGGGTTATTGCTTCAATAGTATATACTTTGGGAAATTATGGTAGTTCACATTTAAAATCAGTGTTTACCATGACAGTGAGCATGCCCATTTAACCAGCCAAATTTCATTATAATTACAGCAAAGCTCAGTTTAATATGGTCCCTTTTGATTTTTACCACTTCAAGGACAAATTCCATTTCGTGGTTCGTGAGTGAGTGTGGGTATATAGGCCTGCGTGTGCTGATCCGCTGATGTGCACACAAAAACTTCACTTCAGTCTATGTTTGAATGATTTGTTTAGGATCCTTCATTCCATGTTGCAGCACTGCCAGACTATTAAACGTAGGGCTGCTGATTTTATTTTATCATATTAGTTTTCTTATGGTAAAAGCCAATTGCAGTTTCCCATTCCCAATATTACTTCCGCATTTGGTGTACAGAAATGTAACCGTGTATCTTTGTTAATGTATCTTCTATTTAAACATGGCAGTTGTAATAATCAGCTTGTAATTTCACGTTTATACCTCTCAAACAGTTTACATTTGCTAATTTTTTTTACATAATTATGCCACGCTAATTTGTTTTTTTATGTTATATTTCCATGCAGAGGGAATTTCTAGTGACCACCAGATTAAAGATGACACCTACAACATTTCAAGAAAGGCTTCGTGTGGCTTTAACCTGATCGAATGCCATTCACTGCCGATTTCACAGCTAGCGAAATCACTTGGGAATTCATTAAATGGAAATGAAAATGATTTTGGCCAGAAGGATGTTTATGTATGTTACAAGCTGCCTTGTAGAGATTCCTCTAAACTTGATCTGGTGTAAGTAGTCTATTATTTGCCCCTAGTTCTCTGGCACACTGAATATAGTTTTCCTTATTTCTGTCCCTGATATAGTTGGGAATCGTGTTGTTTTCTGTACTGTAAGCTCTGTTTGTGACTACAGACTTAGCCATCATGAATTGTTCAACCAACTAGAAAGGTTGACATGCTATTTTTTCAGTTGGTTATTGTTTTAGTGCATGATTCCAGATATAGAAAAGAGGATTCCCTTGAACTCAATGACATTGAGGCTTCGAACAAATACAATATCGACACTACTGGACTAGTATGTAAGTTTTGTTCAAGCAAGTTTATTTTTGTTGTTGAAATACATATGATTCCATCTGTCTGCATCAGTTCATGTGTATACTCATGGCATCTTTCAGTTGCTGTCTGTTAGTACCTGCCAGATTTGTTTGTGCCTTTTGCTATGACAATAGGAACACACTTGTGTGGAAAAGAAATGTAAACATGTGCGTAATGTACACTATTGTGTCTTGGCCACTTTTCAGAATGTGGCACACAAGTGTTCTATGCGTGGCAATTTTTCCTTCTTGGATTAACAGTTGTGATCCCACAAACCTATGAACTTTTGAACATAACTAATCAAAGTTTCTTATACTTGCATCATAGAGTCATAGACTATTCCCTCCGGTCAGTGATCACTTAAGCTTGCATATGGCCTTTAGAAGTAGGAAAAAATCGATATAGAATTGAAAGATTGGTAAAAGAGTTGAAAGTGCAGTGCTGTCTACTGATAATATGCTATTCTGAATTTCATTTTGTTCTTCCACTTTTGCATGTTTAACCCTTCCATGATACTCTCTCTGTTCCAAGTTATAGTTTACTTCATACTTGTAAGCCAAACTTATTTAACTTTGATCATGTTTTTATGAAAAAATATTAGCATCTTTAAGATAAATAAAATAATAAACGCATTATCAAGACATGTTTCATGGGAAGTTTAATGAAACAAATTTCATATTGTAGATGTTGATGCATTTTTCTATAAACTCGGTCAAAGTTAGAAAAGTTTGACTTAGGCCAAAGCTAGAGTGAACTATAATTTGGAACAGAGGGAGTATCTTCAATAAAAGTCAGTTCAGTTTCAAGTTAACATGTGTTTTCCTCCCTGAAGGTTGTTGGCCATCAGAAGAGGTCCTTGCCTACTACTGTATTAACCACTCGGATATGTTCAGGTCTGTTGTGATCTGTGACTTGTGAGATTTATTGACCATGTGACATTCCTGCATAGCTGCAGCAGTATGGATTGTTGTGCTAAGATGAAACATTATTGAATCTTAGCTGATTTGTCCTAGCATGGAGGCATGCATTTGTGTGATTGAGTAACTTGCATGGAATCCCCAAATGCTTCAGTTTAAGCCCACAAACTTAAGTAATTTACATTGTTGGCTTAAAAGTTTTTATCAGGATTCAAGGACGTAAGTGAATCGCGTATTCAACAAGCATAGTGTGTTAGGAAAGAAAATTGGCTGGCTTGGCTTGTGTGTTGAACCAAACGATCATAGGGTGCATTATCGTGTTACACACTCACAGAGTCACAGCATACAGTGGTAGTGTGTCCTTCTAGTACAACCTGTAAGACAAATATACAATGATATATAGGTCCTTGTTCCTGTTAATATTTTCAAAAGCTGTTTACTATAGTATGAGAAATAAATCCTTGAGAGGCTTGAGCTGTGTATATCACCTGAGTTTTGTAGTTACACTCTTGGACTAGTTTTCTGCCCATGCTATTTTTCATCATATTTTCTTGATGAGATCAAAAGCAGAAAAGGAACAGATATCTGAGTGCTACATTAGTTCATGGTCTTTTTCAGCATGTACCTGTTGTTAGCCATATGAACCTATGTCAATAGTCTAATTCCATAGCCCACATTACCTTCAAGGCAAAGCCTTTTCACAATAATAACTTTTGCCATGACAGTAGTTCGTTGCTACTTTGGGCCCCTTGGAATGCAAGAATTGTACACAAATCAGTTCATTTTCACATGAAAAACACAGGAAACAGGGAGAAATCCCACATTCCTAAGGGGGCCTAACTAAGTTCAGTTTCTATTATATTTATCTGATTAATTGAATATTTAGTTCATTACAGGTCCAAGAAAGTGCTTGAGCTTGGATCTGGTTATGGATTGGCTGGACTTGTTGTTGCAGCCAGTACAAATGCTGACGAGGTTGTTATTTCTGATGGCAACCCACAAGTAGCTGGGTGTATCCTTCTTAATTTAATGTATGCAGAATGGAGTGTTTGCTAATATTGTAAATAGCTAAAAAGAAAAGATTAGATCATTCCAAAATTTCACCCTTCATGGCTTTTTTTTACCTTTTTTAAAAACACGTTCTTTGGCCTTTGTAAACCATTAACCTGCAGACATTCAGAAGAACATAACCCTCAACGCAAAGACTTTTGGTGAGACAAAGGTTAAATCTATGATACTGCATTGGGACAAAGAGCAAGCTTCAGAAATATTGAATACTTTTGACATCATTGTTGCAAGTGACTGGTATGTTTGACCCTCTTGATTCTTTGCTATTCTTGAATACTGATAATCTTTTCAATTCTGTGCCTCCTTACTGTTTTGTCATGTGTCAGTGATATGCTGTGAGGTTTGTACTTGGCATTAAGTAACACATTTAATCGGCAAGTGTTTTTTATTTAGTCAAAAGCTATGTCTCGTGGCTGTTGGTTTCATATGTACTCTGATTACACCATGCATCTTTACTAGTAATAAAATTGTTATCAGGTCAATAAGTTCCATTACAACTTTCTTTTTCACATTTTGCCTTCCTTGCAGCACATTTTTCAAGCAATTCCATGAGGGCCTTGCCCGAACAGTCAAATCCTTGCTGAAGCATTCGACAACCTCACAAGCTATCTTCCTGAGCCCCAAAAGAGGCGATTCTCTAGACAAATTCCTGGGAGTAATTAAAGAGAATGGTCTGTGTTGTGAGTTGATAGAGAACTATGATCCAACTGTCTGGAATCTGCACAAAAAATATGTGGCTGGTGAGGATAGAACCTGGCCTAATTATGACAAGGAGCATTGCTACCCTCTCCTGGTTAGAATTAGCTATTTTAGTGAGATCTAGTTTCCTTAAATTCTATTTGATCTTGGATGATCCATTTATAATGTGCATTAGCTATATATTTTTTTTTATATATATCCCATCCAGCACGATAGTGTAAACCTGGAGGTGGATCTTGGCTAAACATTTCTGAAAGTTCTTTGCTTTTCTATGGAAGTACCAACAAGGCAGTTCAAAAGCATTCACTTGCAAACTCGCCTTTCCTCATCTGACAGGCTGCGCATCTGTGACATGGAACAATATGCATTATTTTCATTAGATGATATGCCATTATGCTGCATTATATTCAATTCCTCATGTGATCTTACAACACCTCTTTTATTGTTCTTTCAAGTCCTGAATGTCTAGTACATATACTGGATTTCCATCCAACACATCTGGTTTTAATCATCGGGTTTCCATCTATGCTGATGACATGGTGCTGTTCCTCTGTCCCATAGCTTTGGATCTGGCATTCATTAAGGGGTTGTTATATTGTTTTGGTTTAGGTTCAGACCTTAAAACAATATCTCTAAATGCTCGGTCTTCCTATTCGATGCCAAGAAGACATAGCGGTCACTCATGAACACTGAACACATGTCTTGTGTGGTGAATTTCCATACATTTATCTGTGACTCCCATTGTCGGTTAGGAAGCCTAACCAAGGAAGCCTTGGAACTGTCCTTGATAAGATCTGTAGTTACTTCTCCGGATGGATGGTTTCCCTTATGAACAAAGTTGGAAGACTAACTATGGTTAAGGCTGCCCTTATCTATCTCATGATTGCAATGGACCTTCCTAAATGGATCATCAAGGAAATAGGCAAAATAACACATGAACTTCTTTGGGAAGGTAGAGAACAACGAATGGGGGTGATTCTTTGGTTCCTTGGTCGTGTTTGCCTACTGATTCAATATGGAGGCCTTGGGATTCATGATGTTCAAACAATTGGCTGGGCACTCACAAGCTGGCTTCTGCAATCTAATAACTTTTCTTCTTCTTAATAAAATGATGCCCATCTCTCATGTGTGTTCCAGAAAGAATAAACCTGGATTTCTTAGCAGTTGGACAATGACTAGCACTTTTGGTCCCTCATGTTTGCTGCCTTATCCAAAATGGTTAACTAAGGGGGTGTTTAATTCCCCTTTCACCCGAAAAAATTCTAGGTTTTGGTCTATCATTTTGCATAATGGAACTAAACACCATGCAAAATTTTTGGCAAAAAGAGGCTATTCTCTATTTTGGATTTTCGCCTCAAGAGCCAAAAAAAAAAAACAAAAAAAAACAAGAGCCTCAAGAGGCTATAATGAGGGCAATAAATTTCGCATTTCGGATAAACCTAAATTTTTTGGCATTTTCCATTTCATCATTCCAAAGTAGTTGATATTTTGCATTCCATGGGGAATTAAACAGGCCCTAAAGTTTATATTGTCTTAAGTCTTAACTGATGTGGGTAGTGGGTACATATATTACCTTTACTTGTTGTGCCAATGAATACTGATGGCTGTACATAATTTAAATTTTGAAATGATTTTCTTTAGGTAACTTAAAACATTATCATTTATCCGTCAAGTAGCCAAACTTTTGAGTAATATGATTATTAGACCCCCTTCCGTAGAACACCTACTCAAGCTTGTCTAGCTATCAAGCTTTGCACAGTACAAGTGCCTATTGGCTATTGATGCTTGCAGTGCACCGTTCTTGAATCTGGCGTTTCAACAACTTCTTCTGGAGTAGCATGCATAGGTTGGCAGTGGAATATATTTTATTTTCTTTGGTGCTTTGACAGCTATCTATGCTTAATCGTTGCTTGTTTATCTAAGTAGATTACTGGTTGCAGGTTGAAAGTAATGTTATTGCCGCTTTCTATGACTTTACATCTGGTAGGCTGACGTCTTGACTAACAACGATTGATAAGCTGACGTCTTGACAAACGATGATTGAAGACTTGTGTTATTTCAATCTAGTGTTTGCTGCATCATGGCACCCACATTGGTTTATTAGCTGATGTTACTGCTGTCTGTATGGCTAATTTCTTCACAGTTTTCTAGTTCAGCTGGTTCCTATCAAACGGCTGTTTGGGTATCTTCATGGTTGCTTTTTTTTTTTTTGAAACTTATCTTCATGGTTGCTGACTGGATGAAAGCACTTTTTGGAGATGTTAGCAAGGTTTCATGGATAACTCATAGCTGATTATGCTCTTGTACTTCGCTATGCCAGCAAGGTGCATGATCCACGTATCCTTCTGCATCTGAGTTTATTCATGAGTGGATGCACAGTAGTTTTCACCTATCTTGATTCAGATAACTAGGTGCATGTCAGAATGCTCATGAACAACTATCAGCAATACCAGATATGGTGAGATAATTGATAAACTTTTAGAAGGGTTGTCAAGATGTAGTCGTCCCAGTAAGCCTTTTGTCAGTTTCCTGGGTGGTCCGGTCCATTTTCCATTGATGCTATCGTATGCACTTGCTTTAATTCATTTCTTTATGAGCCACCTCATTAGGTGCATTGTTCTTGTCAATCACCATCTATGAACTTTGTAGGTTTACCGTAGGATCAATGGATATTTTCTTGATGAATGTGTGTTTGTGTGATAGTTCCAAGAACATATTCACACTACCCAAAGCAGCAGCTCCTTTTTTTGCTCGTCCATTGCCACCGCGCCAACAACTCGTTTTCTTCTATGTGTTGCTGACGCCATGTAAGATGTTACTTTCATATAAAAATATATCAATGTGCTCTGTAAAATATCCTTATCTTTCTGAACTGAAACATAAATAGAAATTTAGGTGAACTGTCTACAAAAGACGTAATAGAATGTCCATGGAGCAGCTGAAGTTGTGACAAAGGATTCTTGTCTTGTTTCTGAATATCAACTCATGTTAGGAGAACCTCTCTGCGTTCTCTTCTCTCCCAAACCTACATATTTATGCAACGAATAATTCACTGAAAATGGCCGTATATGTGTATCAGTCTATCATTGTAGTACAGTTACATCCATAATCTAATAATAAGAGCAAAGTTGTAGCAGTAGCCTATTGCTAAGCATGTGGGACACCGATGCAGAGCAGGCCAGCATGGCATGTTCCATTCCTTAACGATGGACCAATCGAAGGTAAGCTTCTGCTAACTGTGGTCGGCGTGTACCAACAGTTCCATTCCTTTTCGCCCTTCTCCGTTCACCTTTCCTCTTTACAAGCATCCCTCAGCGTTGCTAAAAGGAATTTTCTTTTAGCATCTTTTCTCGCAGGATTGTTGTCAGTACACTCAACTTTTGACTCAAGATTCCTCCATCCGGTTTAACAAACCCAAATCACAGCTAAACCTGTCTGTCCTATGTCCAGAGCCTCAGTTGCTAAGCGACTAGCAGTCAACGAAAAGGTGAAACCTTTGGTTCACGAGGGTGCAACCGAGTGGGCAACCACAGTCCTGAGGACTGCGGTGCCCAATGGACAATCACTAGCAGAAGCAATGGCATACATACATAAACCAGAAAGCTAATGCTGAATCATACGTAAACAGAAAGGCGACGATACTGCTGCCTTACAACTAATGCTGAATCATACATAAACCAGAAAGCTCCTTTTGTTTCAGGCAATGCAGGTACTACACTAGCTAACTGAGGCACAGATGCTATTGTAGCTGTGCTTGTATTCTAATCAGAGACCTGAGGGCTGTGTGGCACCGTCGCGTATCAGAATTGGGCACTCTGGCAGGACCTCCCCCTTGCGAGGGATAAAACTGAAAACGACCGGTGGGTGGCCGATCAGCGTCGGAGTCATCAGTCGGTCACTGGACTGGGCAGACCTCATGCGCCGAGGCCGGCATTATTGGCATTACTGCTACCTCATTTCATTTGATCCTGATGGCTGCCTGCCTGAAACTGAAAGTCACATGCCGCGGCTTGGCATCGCGTCAGGTCCTTGCCGAATCTCCGGCGGTTACGGTGAACATGCCTGTCATTGTTACACTGCTGCTAGCAGAAACTTGTCAGTCTGGTATGGAAAAGACTGCTGATCTCCGAGCTGAGCGTGCCCGTCACATCCTTTTCTTCTGCAGGCAACGGGGTCGCATCGGTCCGAAAGCGGATGGAGAGGTTTCTATTCTATGCGAGAGTTCAGCAATGGCGTTTGGTTTGTGATTCCTGAGTGCAGGAACAGGGTGTTTGGTATGAGACGCCCTGGAACTAGCTGCCTTTAACTGACTTCCTAAGCAAGATCACGAGGCCAGCAGAGAGTGTGATTTTGATATATTGGGCAGGTCAAACTGTCTAGGTACGCATCACATTCGTACTCCTATATCGCGATGGAACTGTACACGCTGCACCTAACCGAAACATGCATGATTGCATTGGCATTTGACAGAAATCGGTGAAATATACGTGTATATCATATATGCCATCATGTCTACTGTTCGTAGCGATGCTCTCTGAAGTCCGTGTCAACAGCAGTGCAAGCGTAGTAGTACTAACTGCTGAACTGACAGTGCTTCTTCTCTTGGTGAGAAGACAAAGCTTAATTAGTGCATGGTCGACAGGTCGAGTGAATGTGGATGAATCTGAGAAGCAGCAAGCTTAGATTCAGATGTATGGTCCCTACCGTGCTCAGCGCCGCAGATCGCATCAACTAACCTTAGGTTGCCATTACGTTTGGCACTAAAAGGCGATCCCAGGGTGATACGACGCAGCTCAGAAACGATGATAGGCAGGCAGGCAGGCAGGCAGGAACGCCCGACACCAATCCTTCCTTTCTTTGGCTTCACTCAAAAGCAGTGGACCAGCACCAGATGAGTGGGCATCATCTCATCACCGTGTACGCCCATGTCCTCCCCACCACGCCCTCGCCTGTATATACGTAGGAGTATTTGATTGATCCGCGAGCACAGATCAGATGGCATGGCACCATCTTCATCTTCTCCGTCCCTCCCATGTGCCAACAATCACCGAGGACGCGTCATCAGCTACACAGTGTGTGTACACTACTTTAAAAGTGGCAGCAGTACTATACCATCAGCACTAGTAGTTAGTATTCTAGTGTCTCAGTCCATGCTGCAGCCACGTCATCCATGAGTAGGCCATTTACTTTTCCTTTAGCTGTTGATTGGGGCACGCACGCATTCGGCTTAGCCGTCAAAATCATCCGCTGCACGCCGGCCTCCACCATGTCTAGGAGATGCCTTCAAATGCAGCAGGAACGAACGTTCGGTAGGCTGTCTGAGATAGGATAGTGCACCTGCCACGTTGGTGCGGACAGGGCAGTTTGAATTTGAAGGCAGACATTGTAACGCAGTAGCAGGTACGTATATGTTCCGCCCGTTCACAATGATGTAAGCTAAGTGATCACTTTTTGTTAGCCTGACCCGTTTGTGCGCAAATGGTCGTAGTTGGTTCGCCACTACTAGCGTCTTCTGATGGCCGGGACCTGCTGAGTGCGTGCATAATCATTGCTTCTAGTCTTTGGTTATCTGCGAAACAATCTTGGAGTACATTCCTTTCTTTTTGTTGGACACAACGGTACAATTCCAATAAGAAGAAGAAGAAGAAGAAGAAGAAGAAGAAGAAGAAGAAAATGGCGGATTTTACAATGGCGTGATGCGATCTTGGTCAAATGAAATCACATCATCTCCCCGCACAAACCCAGCACGGACAGGCGGAGGGACAGCCCCACCGCGCGCAACACCAACCACCACCCCTTCCATTCCATCGGGGCAGGGCAGCTCGGCGTCCGCGTCGGCACGGCGGCAAGCCGAGCGCACCGCTTCGCTTTGCGCCGGTGCCCCGTGCCGTGCGCGCCCGCTTCTTTCTTTGACCAAAACTTTCGCCTCACACACCTGTGACGGGGTCGGTTGGTAGCCTGGTACTATAGCACCAGCAGCAGCAGCAGCAGGGCGCCGAGCAGGAGCGGCGCGAGGGGCGAGGCCCGGAGCGCCGGCGGCGACGACGGCGCGGACGACGCGTCGCCCGTGGCGAGGCTGGCGAGCCAGGAGTTGTCGCCCAGCATCACGCCCTGCCCGTCGGGGCCGCTGCCTTGCCCACCACCTGCCGACCGCGGCATCTGCGGCGTCGCCCCCGGCAGCGTCGGCGTCGGGCCTGTCGGTGCCGCCGTCGTTGCTCCAGGGCCACCCGACGATTTCATGCTGCACGTTTGTCCGTCACAAAAAAGGGACCAGCAATTAGTGAAAAGAACGCCCGGTGAATTAATTAACTCTAATGAAAGCGATCCTTCTGCTTGCTTTTTACTACTATCCTTTCCGCGTTAAATATTTACTGCTACTGACGTCGCTATGTACTAGCAGGGGGTGGTTGTTGTTTACGGTCACCTTTGTTGTACGCTGACATCACGAGATAAGAAACCGACTGGCCTGGCCCGCCCATGACGTGGACGTGTAAACCGACAGCGGTAAAAAAGGTCCGCATGGGCACGGGGGGTCAAACCTCTTGCAGCAAGCTAAGCCTAAGGTTAACACTTAGTAAGCACCAACCAAAATGGCAAGATGTATACAGAGCGTACTTGATCCAGTCCAATGATTACATCACATTGCAATCTTCCAAACCTCTCGCCATCGCTGTCCCATTCTACTAATCCATTTCAGAGTTTTTAGAAGTATTTGGCATACCTGCACTCGTTTTCTATGCATTTAAACAAAGACAGATAAGGTGATATGGCGCGCTCAGTGCTGCTGGGTCACTCACTCCTGATCACGCACCAACCACTACCGGTACACGATTGCTAGGTGCAGCAAGTGTGCCGGGCCATGGTGGTGTGCCGGCATGGCCAATTCATTGCCCCGGCGGGCCTAACTCTGCACGCGAATCTCGAGAGCATTTATGACTAACCACGTTCTAATCATTAATCAAGACGGCACGCCAAAGCAAACAAAAAATTAACCTTGGATGGTTGGCATAAGTCAATCACTACGAGGGTAGCGTGTGAGCTCGGAGTGAGGGTGAAGATATGTGTACCTTGGGGTGGCGACGGGGCAGAAGGTGATGGTGTAGTCACGGCCGCCGGCGCAGGTGAAGGTGCTGGTGGGGTCGTCGTAGGCGTAGCTGTACGACTTGGGGCACGCCGACTTGAAGAGCTGCGAGTAGGCGGTGGGGCGGCAGGTGTTTGGGTTGGCGTACGCGCCGCTGCAGCAGTACTCGGGCTTGCCGAAGGCGTCGCACGCGCTGCGGCAGCCGGCGCCGCCCTCGGTGCGGAGCTCCGCGGGGCACCGCTCGTTGAGGTCCGCACTGCACCCGGCCGCGGCGCACGTCGTGGCGCCCGTGGCGCCGCCCGCGGGCTCCACCAGGATCGGGAGGTTGTAGCCGTCCACGAGGCTCACGTCGTAGAAGTCGTCGCCGCCGCCGCCGGCCAGCGTGAACTCGGCCAGCGTCGCGGGCGTCGCCGCGTTCTGCCCGTTGCACTCCAGGGAGCCCGACCCGCAGTCCCCCGTGGCGCACACCACCTTCCCGCTCGCGTCCTGCGCGCAGCCCGTGCGTGCCCAGGCACGGCCGGACCACCCTGACGGCGCCTGGACCGCGCGCGACGTGCCCGGCGGCAGGACGAAGCCCGTCGGGTCCAGCCGAGAGCTCCCGGCGTTCGACTGGATGCCTGGCCACACTGTCCCCGTGCACCTGTTGACGAACGTGAATGTCGCCGCTCTCCCTTCTGCGACCAAGAACCAACAACGTCGTCAAGAATTCCGTCAAACAATCACCAGAGCAGCCAAATACAGTACTCTTTCAACGATCGAATTGTTACCTCTGAGAAATGTACAGATCAGAACAAGAACTACGAAGCAAACTCCTGTTGCGATTCCCATGGCCTTGATCCCTCAAAGCAATGCAGCTCTACGTGGTGGTTGGCAATGGCGATTGGCACGAGCAAGAAGGGGAGGGTATATAATGTCAGCACAGTACAGGTACAGGCTATCGTACAAGCAGAAGCAGTCTTGCTGCTAGTTTTAGTACAGTTGTTAGATGAGGAGCACTGGATAGGCGAGGAAGGTAGAGAAGACGACTGCTGCACTGGGAGAGACGGAAGAGCGACCACGCATAGAATTGGAAGAGAGGTGGAGAGAAGAGGGGGGAATCCGAGCACTCCCTCTTGGGCCTTGTTTAGTTCCAAAATATTCTGCAAAATCGACACTGTAGCTTTTTCGTTTGTATTTAATAAATATTGTCCAATCATGGACTAACTAGGCTCAAAAGATTCGTCTAGTCAATTTCGACCAAACTGTGCAATTAGTTTTTATTTTTGTCTATATTTAATACTTCATGTATGTGTATAAAGATTCGATGTGACGGGAAATCTGAAAAATTTTGCAAAATTTTCTGGGAACTAAACAAGGCCTTGGACTACACTTATAGCGCAAGGGAGGCAGTTTACTAACTCGCTTTCCGCCCGGTATAATCATGTTTTTCTTCAGTAAAGTGACGGCTTGATTGAATTCAGATGCTCTTTTCCCCCTGCAATTTGCGATATAGCGCGTAGCTCTGGTCTAATTGCCCAGTGCAGTTTCCAGGATGGATGGGAAACATGGTGGCTTGGTGCTCGGTGATGTCCGTATATCTTTTTGCAGAAAGGTGTGTCGAATGCGATGAGATTTAGTGGAAGGGCGATAGGCATAGCTGAACCAACGTCTTTGTGCCTGTGCCTGTGCGTGGGGCCTGACGACTACTAGGAGATAACATAAGGAAATCGAGCATGTTGTCTGAGCTGAGCTTGTTTTGCCAATGATCAAGGTGGGTAAAAGCAGGAAAAGCTTAATCTTTCAGCAGGGCCTGCCTTGCATGTGCAGTGCAGATTATGGAAAGGTTAGTTGGTCTGTCTGATTTCTGAAGCGAGCAGTTAAGGTGCTGAGTGCTGACAGGGAAACGGAAGCTGATGATGAACCGAGGTGGCAAGTGCTGACCTGACAATGGGCTAGCCAACGTAAATGTACTGTTCATGATAAATGATTTGATTGTACTATCCCGATGATGGATGTGTATACGGTCCAAATTGTTTCTAGGAACTACCGAACGATGGAAGTGAAAAACAGAGGAGAAGAATTCAGCAGCACAAAGAAAAGTACTAGGAAAAGAAAATGGATGGCTCGCCGTTAAGCGTAAAACGAGACCACATTTCGGAATGAAAGAGGCACGAGGAAACTCCATAGGAGCTAGCATCACAAAGGACGGCCTGAAAGAAGGAAGAAGATGACGGTTTTGGCACATATTCAAAACATTTTGAGGGTGTTTGGCACTCCGCCACATGCTTATGCAGTGCAAATTCCTGCCACAGCTGCGGCGTAGAATTTCGCCGCTACATCTTAGGCACCGCCACTGTCAGACGTGGCTGGGTGTGGCTCTGAGCCAAACAGCCTAATAACAGAGTTCAGGTTACAATATGTGGTGTGACTTTCTGCTTTCAACACCTTCACTGTTTAGTAATCACATTTTGAACTTTGTGATATGTTACTGCATTCTATGACACCTTAGGGTGAATTTACATAGCAAGATTATGTCAATCTGGATAGGAGAATTGTACCCCTTTTTACATGAAGCAAACTCTTCTGTTGGTGGGTTATAATGGCATAAAGCTCTCTCTCACCTTGGTCATGTGAAGATCAAGCTAACTGCCAGCGTTCATTTATTGATCTCCTGGATCTTTAGCATAAAACTGAAGTACGCTGACTGCTCTGTTGTGAGGGACCGGAGCCAACGACTATGATTACCAAAACCAAATACGCCAACAGAACCGTGCCTTTAATTTGGTGATACCGAACGCAACGTCTTCACGCAAGGAGGTCTATTACCTGCTCCGTATTTGAAACTGTTGCAGCAGTCTGTTGTGAGGTCAGGTTATAGCAATTATAACAAAGAGAGGACATTTTCATTTCTTTTTCCTTGATCTGCAAAACTTCGTGGAGACGAAGCTTCTTCTGATGTGGCATCAACAGCAACAAGAATTAGGTACCCTTCCACAAACTTTGTCTTAAGAAACCCACATGATAGTAGTATAAGCTAGAGATATATAACACATTAACATTTTGCGTGTGGAATGAGCATTAGCGAGGGACCCTACGGTAGCCCTGCGCTGGGGATTGCCATGATTGTTCTTCCACTAGTCCACCACTACCCTTGACACTTGCCTCGAACAGAACACCAGGCCGCCGAAAATTTTGTGTTAGGGCATGTTTAGATTGGGAACGAAAATTTTTTGGGTGTCACATCGGATGTGTCAGAAGGATGTCGGGAGAAGTTTTTAGAAACTAATAAAAAAACAAATTACATAGCTCGTCAGGAAACTGCAAGACAAATTTATTAAGCATAATTAATTTGTCATTAGCATATGTGGGTTACTGTACCATTTAAGACTAATCATGGAGTAACTAGGCTTAAAAGATTCGTCTCGCGATTCTTAACTAAACTGTGTAATTAGGTTATTTTTTTAATCTACATTTAATGTTCCATGCATATGTCCAAAGATTCGATGGGATGGATGAAAAAAATTTGGGTGGGGAACTAAACAGGGCCTAAATACATGCCTGATGGTTATCCTAGTTCACGAGCAATCCTAGCTCCAAGGTAGTAGGTGCATGTATCCTGATTCCTGGAGCACATGTCTGAAACTGAAACGTGTCTACTGTATGTCTGCAAAATTCAGCACGTGCAATTCTATCTTCTCATAGGGAGCAATTACAATCGATCAGTGCAGCTTAACCTCACTCTAGTACGTGATAACATTATTGGGACCCTCATTAACCACCGACAATACGGAGCATCCGCCTACCCAACTGCCCAGTTTCAGAACCAGACAATCCTGAAGTATAGGATCTGCTTATATTTGGCGCAATTGCACACCGTGACACTGTTTTTGTTTGGCTCCTCCTTCAAAAACAAGCTATGGACTGCGGACAGATTCTCTTCACGAGGATAGCTGAACCAAGAGGTTTGCCGGCTCTTGTTGCACCAATCCGGACAACGCTGCTGAGTCACTACTCCATGTCTCCATCCATATATGGGACGCCAATTTCCATTGGCTCGTGGTTTTTTTTATATATATAGGCGCATGACGTGGCAAATTTTACGTCGATGTCAAAATGATCGGAAATCGGAATGAGGTTGCTCTGTAATCGGGGGAGCCAATGAAAAGCTCTGCAGTCAGATTTTCACTCTAGTAACCTGGGGATTTTTAAGGAGCGCAGTACCAGAATATTCAATTTACAGCAGTACTCTTCGTTGATCCCTGGCCACAAAATAAAGGATGAAGCCCAGCCTGGTGTGCCACTAGCGCGATTGTACAGAAATCCTCCCAAACACTAAAGCAACTACTCACATTTGGTTCGATCTAAATCAAACATTATAATCTTTGACCAATCTTTTTAAAAATCATTATAGATTGATAATATATGAATTATATATTATGATAGTATTTCTTGTAATATTATAAAAATACAAATCTTATGACATGAAACTATATAATTTTTCTTGAAATCAATGGTCACAAACACATGTTTGATTTAAGAGAAGCCAAATGTTTTTCGTGCATAAATCTTATGACACACATTTATAAATCTTATGACACTCATTTATGACCTACTTATTTTCTCACAAAGTATTTTAGTTCTCGTGCATAAGCTGGTTATAAATTTATAACTTGCTTCTGTTTTCTCCCATTCCCTCTCTTCTCCATCTTAGCATACAACCCATCTACGGTCATTTTTTTTTTGAGTTCTTACTATACTTACTCTTACATGTTTGCTTTTGTTAGGTGTTGCAGTTATTGTTTTTCTCCTACTGTTTATCTTGTTGTTTTGTTTGGGCCAGATTATTATGTCAGGTAATTTGTTTATCTTGTTTGTTTTGTTGCGGTTATTTGTTTTGTTTTGTTTTCTCTTACATATTTGCTTGGGCCAGATTATTATGTCAGGTTTTTGCTTGGGCCCGACAGCCTACGAGGAGACGACGCTTTCAGGTTTCAGCCCGTTCATCCTCCATGAAGAATCCGCTGTCAGGATGATTCAGCGGTACTCCTACACGAGTATTTTTCCCGGCCCAAGCAGCCCACGGCCTCGCGGCTCCCATCGCCGCCAACGCACGGCTGTCCGCTGCACCCGCAACGGACGTCCTCCGGCGCCCGATGGGATATATAACTTTTATTAAGTTTGGCACCTCTCTAAATACCAATTTTAGAATAGTAAATACATTTTTACCATCAGAATTACGAATTCGATACATATATACCATATTTGCCTTGGTGGCAGTCCACATCAGCTGGCCAGCATAGAGAGTGAAGGGGAAAAGACATTCCTGCTCCTAGCGTTTTGCTCTCCCTTTCTGTGAGCTTAGGACGCAGCACTGCAGTGTTTTTTTTTCATATTTTCAGCAAACACAAGATCAGATAAATGATCGCACATATATTGGATCTTGTGTTTACTGAATATTATATGTGAATATTATCAGTTAAATGATTGCACAATCAGCACTGTAGTGGTGAATATTATATGTGATCATTTATATGTGTTAATTTTTTATTCATTATGTGTGATCATTTATCTGATATTATGTTTGCTGAAAATATAAAAAAACATACTGCAATGCTGATTGTGTGTGTCCTGAGCTGAGAGAAAGGGAGAGCAAGGCGCCAGGGGCAAAGAGGTCTTTTTCCCTTCACCCTCCATGCTGGCTAGCTGATATGATATGGACTGCCACCAAAGCAAATATGGTATATTTGTATTGAATTCGTGATTCTGGTGGTAAAAATGTATTTACCATTCTAAAGTTGGTATTTGGAGAGGTGCTAAACTTAATAATGGTAAAAAGTTATATATCCCGCGCCCGATCCCCTCCTCTTCTCCGCACGAAGCCGCTTCACGCTTGTGGGCCGCCGGCCACAGCCACCCGCTGACCCGCAACGGCTCGCCGGCGGCGCCTCCCGTTGCATTGCGGCATACGCTCCACGCCTCTGACTCGCCAGCAACTGCCGCCCACACGACGGAGAACGGCCGGCCGGCGGCGCCTCCAGCTCCTGGCAAGTCCTCGCCCTCCTCCCCGTGCGCCGCCGCCTCCCAATTCCCAAATCCCAAACCATCTGATTCGGTTTTTTTTTTTCAAACTTGCAGGAGGGCAAGGAAGTCTGGTGATTGGCCCCTTGGGATAAAATTTCGGCAGACGCCATAACAGATGGAGACGTATGGATGCCAAACTGACAGAAAACGAGCTTGTTTAAACGGCGACATGGTGGATAAGCAGGCAGACAGCGACGTGAGTTGCCTGCTTTAGGTTTTCCATTCGATCCACATGGTGCGCCGGAAACTTTTGCGCCGCAGCCCGCAGGTTGTGATAAACGCTCGTGGACACTGCATGCAGACGATGATGCAGTGCCCGTTACAAGTCACAAATGCGCGCTGCCTTCCTTCCTGTGTACAGGCATCAACTACTTCCCGTCGTTGGTAGAATTAGAAACCTACCGCAGCTCGATTTCTCTGATGATTACTGCTGACAACAAAGTGCAAACTGTGGCGCGAAGATGATCACCATGTTCTGTCAGACACTTTCCGCATGCGATGGTCCCAATCCCCAGGACGGAAACCTGAAGCCGTTCAGCGCATCAGCCGACGCCACCTTTAACACGATGCATGAATGCAATTTTGTCGCTGAAAGGTGCTTACAAGTCACTGTGCATCCATGTCCATAGACCATAGATGGATGAAAGCTTCATTCTCTGTCCTGCACAAAAGCTCATCCGCTTGTGTCACCACCCACTCGGACTCGGCTTGGCAAGTCAGAGAACGGAGTGGAGCTCATGCCCTGCCTCCTCCATTGGGCGCTTTTTTTCTTGCCATGCCGATCTGGTACGGCGATGGCGCTCCCTTTCTCGCAAAGGCAGACGGCAGAGTTGGAAGGAGGCACGGGGGGTTTGCTGTTTCATTGGATATATGAGTCACCGGTACTAGCCGAATGTCGCCTGCTACTCTGCTAAGACGCCATAAACATTCAGACTGGTAGTTGCAAAGCGGTGTATATCCACTCTTTGCTGATCTGTTGCGAGGGACTTTTCCAGGAAATCCATTCAGAATTGTCACGGATTACATGTAGTCCATGTCTAGATCCACAATTAGTCATACCCAACGAGTTGGAAGAGACGCGAGAGTCAGCCTAGGAAATGTCTGAGTCAAAAATGGTCGCAACTATGGCCTCCTTTTTCGTCATCGTTAAAAGGGCACATTCATCTCCCATCGTATTTTCTGTCCACGCGTATTTTCTCTGTCATCTCGGGTCCTACCTCCTGTTCGACATCCGCAGCTGCAGAAACGAGAAGCTAATAAAGCAAACGGACACATCGACCTTAATAAGTAAGGCCTTGTTTAGTTCCCACCAAAAAATAAAAAAAAAATTCAAGATTCTCCGTCATATCAAATCATACGACACATGCATAGAGCATTAAATATAGATAAAAACAAAATTAATTACATAGTTTGTCTATAAATCGCGAGACGATTCTTTGAAGCCTAGTTACTCCATGATTGAACAATGTTTGTCAGATAAAAACGAAAGTGCTAACGTAGCGAAATTAAAAAAAAATCACAACTAAACAAGACCTCAGTATTCACTGGTTACAACTCCCGAGCCAAACGAGCTGTGTGAGCTAAACGACCAGAGCCGACCATAGGTAGAGTTTTAACTTATTTACGTAACGAGCCAAGTCAAATTAGTTTGTTATCTTAATTAGTTTTAACGAGCCAGCTTAGCTCGTTATAAAGCCCTACTCATTGGACCTATAAAGACATTTTTAATAGATATTTCATGAGATATAGGCATTAAATAAGCTAATAACTTAGCAAATATGATAACATGACACGATATAAATCAACAGAGAAATAACCAAAAATATAGTGGGATGAAACTAGTCTAATCGTTTTTAACACATACTCCATCTATCTCAAATTATAAGTTCTTCCAAGAATTTTGGAGAGTCAAAGTGTCTCAAGTTTGACCAAATTTACATGATAACATAATAACATTTCTGATACCATCTAAGTATCATTAGGTTCTTCTTTAGTTATATATTCATAGTAATATCTATTTGATGTCATAAACGTTTCTAATCTTATCTAGTCAAACTTAAGATTTTTTGACTCTTAAAGATTTTTAGAATGACTTATAAATTGAAATAGAAGGAGTAGTTGTCTTAGAAACCGGGACATGAAACCTCCATTAAAACTATCCAAATATCATGGGCACTCCTAGACTTCCTGCCACAACTGTTGGACAATATTGTCACCAAGGGAGTGTAAACCGGAATGAGAGGAGAACATGAGTATGTTGCACATGGGAGAATCTTTTTTTTTTCTTGTTTTCTCATGATACCCAACTAAAAGTTTGCATGTGACCTTATACATACACACTCTGTCCTAAAATAAATGTACGTCTAACTTCTTAAGAGTCAAACTTTTATCTGACCAAACTTATAGATAATAGTATTGACATTTGCATCTTTAAAATAAATTAGTTATAAAAGTATATTTCATATTGAAATCTAATAACACTTCTTATTAATTAGGAAATATTAATCTTATTTATTTATTTATATTTGTTCAAACTTTAATTAAAAGGTTTAACTTCTTGAATTTGATATATGTGTTTATTGTGGGGGAGAGTACTCCGATGGAGCCCTAAGACGTGTTTGTATTGATAAGGATTCTTACTAAAATCCAGTAACCATATTCCGAAAATTTGCGTGTTAGAATACTGTTAGAATTCTATTTTCTTTGCATTGAATTGAATTATGAGATTCCAATACTTTTCTATTGAGTTCTTGAAATCCGCTAAGATCAAAGGTGCCCAACATCTTCTGAACCTTTTTCCGTTCGGTGCAAACAAAACATGTGCGCGGGATGCGTCGCGGATGTGTCATTCTTGGCTGGAGCCACGTGGGCTTTCATCTTTTTTCTGGTGGAGAAAAGACCGCAAACCTGTGTACCAAATCGTGGAAAAAAAAGAGCTTAGAAAGTAGTAAAAGATGCGCGAATGTCATAATCTGTGTATCCAAAATCCCAATAGTACCTGAATTGGGTTTCCACACTTTTATCATGCCTGGTGGTAGACCAGCAACTTTGTGCCGCTTGATGGCTTTGCGCGCGCTGTACTGTCGTTGCAATACGTGCACAAAAAAAAAAAATGTTTGGCAGTATAGTGCACAAAAAAAAAATGTTGTTCAGAACCGCGCGGCCTTTTGACGGTTTGGCAGTATAATGTACTGTGCTGCGTGCAGGCAACCCGCACACAAAAAATGGGATAAGATGGCACTATGTCAGCATGTGCATGTGTGTGGCCGTCTCTCGTCCGGTCCATGATCTTGCAGGCTGCAGCCACAGGATCGACGGGGTGCTCGGTCTGGTACCTTTCGGAGTGCCGGGGATCGTGTCTGGCTGCCCCCCGGGCCATGTTAAACACTAATCACTCACTCGTGCCTGAGAATGATTGATCCCGCGCGCCCATCAGCCCATGTGGGAAAAGGGAAGTGGATCTTGGCTCTCCTCAGCTCTACTAGCTGTTGTGCTCCCCTCATGCAACGGCCAATTCCGGGTATGCATGTGCTCGCTTCGCTTGCCAACAACAGATTCGCACAAATGTTTGCGTCTGCCACCACTGAAGGGAAGCTGTGGTTGCTGTCGCTGTCGTCGTCGAATCTAATCACCCTGGCCGTCCTTGATTATTCCAAGCGTGAATCTTATATCAAAACAGTTACTACGAATACATGATGCCGTACTCCACCTCTGTTATTATTCCCGCGGAAATAACTGACGTCTGCCGTGCCTTGCGACGAAGGAGAAACGACGGCGCCAGTATTTTTCCAGGTCCTACTCCGGTAGCGAAAAATTTCCGTGGACGATGGGAAAAAAATCTCAAAATCCAGATCGGTGAAACAAGCACGCACATCACGTAACCAAAACCCACGCGGGCACAGCTTCGTCCGCGCCGCGCCGCGCCGACTTTTCTTTTCCTGCTCGGCTCAGCTTCCCCGTTTCTTCCCGCGTCAATAACCAGCCCCATCATTTCCCGTCCCGCACCGCACCACCCTCTATAAAATGGAGTGGCGGACGAGGAGGCGACACCAGCTCCGACCCGTTCGCTCACCGGCGTCGAGATATTTTTGGGCCATCGCCGGCCGACCACCGCGACGCCGCGCACGGAGCCCGGAGCCAAGCGCGGACAAAATAGCAAGTCGGCGACGCCGTGCCGACTTTGCTGGGAACCTGACATCAGGGCCCCAGCGACGTGCAGGGTGGCCAGATACAACTCCCCCTTGGGCTTCGTCTCTTGCCTCTTGGGCTGCGCTGAGAGCCTGAGACTCCTATATAAAGTCAAGTGACCGTCAAAGATCTGTCGTCCCCCTCCCAACCCGTCTGCGGCCCATTACCATTCCAAGAGAGGCAGCGGAAGTCGGCAGAGTGAACCGGCGGAGAGCTTGGAGCCAAGGCCTTGTGTTGTGCGTGCCACATTACAGCACACTGTGAAAGATCGAGATGGCACGGTGCCCAGCTCATGTCGCTCTCTGCTCACTTGCTCTGCTCCTCCTGCTTCCAGGTGAGTGCTCTGCTTTGTTCCCACTCGTTCGCATTGAGCAATGCCATGCTGTTCCGTAACCTGAGCTGATTACTGAACTGACCTGTGATCTCTGGCGCTTTGCTTGCAGCTGCGCGGTCGGCGACGTTCACGATGACCAACAACTGCGGGTACACGGTGTGGCCGGGTCTGCTGTCGGGCGCCGGCACGGCTCCGCTGTCCACGACGGGGTTCGCGCTGGCGCACGGCGCGTCGGCGACGGTGGACGCCCCCGCGAGCTGGTCGGGCCGGATGTGGGCGCGCACGCTCTGCGCGACGGACGCCGCCACCGGCAAGTTCACCTGCGCCACGGGCGACTGCGGCTCCGGCAGCGTCCAGTGCAACGGCGGCGGCGCTGCTCCGCCCGCCACGCTGGCGGAGTTCACCCTCGACGGCTCCGGTGGCCTCGACTTCTTCGACGTCAGCCTCGTGGACGGCTACAACATCCCGATGCTCATTGTCCCGCAGGGCGCCGGCGGCGGTGGCGGTGGCGGCAATGGGTCCGCTGACTCGAGCAAGTGCATGGCCACCGGCTGCCTCGTGGACCTCAATGGCGCGTGCCCGGCCGACCTGAGGGTCATGGCCACGTCGACGACGTCCGGCGCCGGCGGCGGGGCCGTGGCGTGCCGCAGCGCGTGCGAGGCGTTCGGGACGCCGCAGTACTGCTGCAGCGGCGCTTATGGGAATCCAAACACTTGCCGGCCATCGACGTACTCGCAGTTCTTCAAGAACGCTTGCCCGCGCGCTTACAGCTACGCCTACGACGACTCCACCTCGACGTTCACGTGCGCCACCGGCATCACCTACGCCATCACCTTCTGCCCGAGCACCACCAGGTAAATTCTTTCCCGAAATGAAGGTTTCCCTTGTTCAAGTTTCAGACATTTCACCACGTTTAATTAAGCTCCAAAGGTGACTGTTTCTCCAAGATGGCGCGAAATACACGGTCCAATTATTTGTGTTTAGATGACTTGGCCGTGATGGCGATAGTGACCCATCTATGTAGAAGTCTTTGTCTTGCACGGACGAATGGACGATACGTGAACGTTTTCGTTTAAGTAGCGATCTTGCCTTTGAGTTAAGTCTTGTTTAGTTTTGGAAAAATTTTGGATTTCGCTACGGTAGCACTTTCGTTTGTTTGTGATAAATATTGTCCAATTATAGAATAACTAGAATCAAAAGATTCGTCTCGAGTTTTTATTTTCGTCTATATTTAATATTTTCAAAATTTTTTGGATTTCGGGGTAAACTAAACAAGGCCTTATTGATTAAAATCGGTTTCGTGTTGAATTCAACAAGACGTTGGTTGGGACTTTGATAGGGCCGGTAGGAAATCAGCCTCAGCCACGGACAGAATGCCTATTTCGGATGGGAAATTGGCAAGAGACACCACACTGGCACTGTCAATTAGCAGTTGATACAGTGTCACAGTCCACACCTGATATTTGTGATGTCGATATCTGATGAGCACCTTTTTCTAACTGCTCTCTCTCTGACCGAAGCTGTGCTGCTCGCCATCGGCTGATCGGCTGCTTGTGCCTGTCAGAAAAAGTGTCTAGCCGTTGATGATTCCGACGAGAGGCGGTAACGGACGATCCAACGGCTAATAGACAGTACTGTAACGTCAACGGCTATGGATCATTGGATCCAAGGCCCTAGACCCTGGATGGTGTGGGGTCACTTCTTCTGCCCGCACACTCATGTCAGGCCAACGGGCCGCTGACACGCTTCTAGCCGTTTCATGGACCGTACGGTGCCCATACAGTAGCCATAGGCCATTGATTTGCCGTGTCCTGTTCTGCGCCCCAACTGCATCCCATGTTCCCACGCTCAGACAGAGGCGTGCAACTGCATTCACGCGCTGCCCAAAATATCCAAGGACTCGTACCACTGTCCTGGACAAAAGATCTCGCATGGTACAACCAGTAATAAATCTTCTTCAATTCTTGTACTATCGTGTTAAATTCTCATACTGTCATGTTAAGAAGAGCTTCACTGTGGCACAGTAATTTTATCTGTACCATGTGCTAACCGTGACCTGCTTGTGTTTGTGTGTGCAGCGGGAAGTACTCCGGCGAGAACCCGCAGGCCGCGGGCGTGCAGCCCACGAATGGCTCCATGGTCTACCTCGGCGGCGAGCAGCTCGCCACCGGCGCCGCCTCCGCCCGTGCGTCGCAGCTGTTCCTCCTAGCCGCCGCCGCCGCCGCCGCCCTCGCTGTCGTCGCGCTGCTCTGAGCTTGCCGACATCAAGGTGTGAAAATGGCGGCACAGGAGTCATCGTTGTACAGCAGCTAGCTAGCGCACCCGCTGGTGTGTTTTGTCCTTATCAGCCACGGCTCTTCCGGCTGCACGGGGGCAGCGATAAGATTCGACAAGAGAAATGGAAGGGCAAAAGGCTGACGAGTGACGACAGTGCTGCTACTACGGCTAACCGAGGAGAAAACAACGATATCTCTGCGCACCGGATGGCATCGTTCTATACTTTCTAGGTAGCTTATGTCGTAGGGTTTAGGATAACTGGTAGCATGTGTTAACCTTTGCATTCTTCTCTACGCTTCCTCGATTTGTTGGGCCGAAACGATGTATCATATCCGTCGTTGTTCGCCGGGCACTCGTGCTATAGATTATTATTACAGCTATGATGATTGTTTAAACTTTACCCGTTGAAAAGGACGAAACGGTAAAATCAATTATCATAGAAAGCTAGTACAACGTTTGATTGACTTCTCGTCGCATACTCGCATGTCTGGCCTTCACGGGCTCGATGCCTCGATGACATTCACCGGGGCATGTGCAATTCTGCATCACTGTTCGTGCGTCTGTGGCCTTGTGACTGGTGTCCTAGTAAACCTAGTGGGCTGCAGGTCTTGTCGTCTTCGGCCTTGTTTAGGCCTTGTTTAGTTCCAAAAATTTTTAAGATTTCCCGTCACATCGAATCTTTGATCGTATACATGAAGCATTAAATATAGATAAAAATAAAAACTAATTACACAGTTTACCTGTAATTTGTGAGATGAATCTTTTGAGCCTAGTTACTCTGTGATTGAATAATGTTTGTCAAATAAAAACGAAAGTGCTACAGTAGCCAAAACCCAAAAATTTTGTCAACTAAACAAGGCCTTAGTTCTAAAAAAAGTTTACAAAATTTTTCAGATTCCCAAGTACATCAAATCTTTAGACCCATGTATAAAATATTAAATATAGACTAAAATAAAAACTAATTATATATTTTGGTCGTAATTGACGAGACGAATGTTGAGCTTAGTTAGTACATGATTGGATAATATTTATCAAATACAAACGAAAGTGCTATAATATCGATTTCACAAAATTTTTTGCAACTAAACAAGGCCTTTGTTGAAAAAACTGTGCAGCCGGTCATAGGAGTTTTCACCTTATTCCAAAGAAATCTTTAGAATAAAATCTTAAAAGTATAAATCTTTAAGAGTCAAAAGTTAACACATGCTAAACTTAAATATGGAAGTCATCTACTCTACTCCCACATGTTTTTCTCTCACCCGGGGCAAAGGATAAAGGGCATGTTAAAATTTAAGCCCTGGGCAAATTTTTTTGTGGTTGTTTGACCTTTAAACGTTCGAATTAAAAATTTAGCTGGTTAGGTTACAATTAAGACACGAGATCGTAAGGTTCCTCCTATTTATACAATCGCGGCTAGAAACCAATCTATTCGAATTAGGGTTTTGCATGTTTTCATTGCTGATTTGTTGTCATACTCTTATCTAGAGTGCTTCGTACGATTGAGAGAGCGAGGAGGTCATCAGAACCTCCCGCCCTTGTGATCCTGCATCAAGAGAGGGCGAATAAGATTTTCGAGAAGCAACTCATATAACTGCTCGTATTCTTCAACATGGCCCTTCTTCTGTCCAAATTAGGCGGCTTTGCGTACCACCATCTCTTCGCCAATGTCATTGAATTACATGTTAATATATGTATTGTTCATAATTTATATTATAAATCTCCTCACTGTCTAACCGTATTGACAACCACTTGACCAGATCGGGATCTACCGTTGCTAATAGCTATGACGTCTTGATAAGAACTTAACCAATCCTGCTGGGCACGAATTTCTTCTGACCACAGGATGAGAAATCAAGCTGAAAAAGTTTCCAGATTACACATGATGATGCTTTGAGCGTGACGTCCTAGAGATCTTATAGCGATGAACGCGAATCTGGGTCACCTACAAAATCGTACCCGTGTGTCCTGACATCTTTTTTTTTTGGAAACTATCCGTGACATCTTTTGAGCGAACGAGAGCAATCAAGTACAGTGACATGTTCAGAACATGTTCAAGCATCGCAATCAGCCACACGGGCCGAAGCAACAAAATTCCAAAGGAAGAAGTCCACTTCAGGTCCCTCAACTTTCACAAAAGTCTATTTTTCATTCCTGAACTTCAAAACCGGGTAAAATACATCCCTCAATTTTTGAAACCATGCATATTACATCCATAACATGGTTATGAGCGGTTTTGAAGGCAGTTTTGTCTTTTTCATTTTTATTTATTTTGGCTAGATATTTGTAAAATTATAGTAAATCACATAAAATTCATAAAATAGTAAATATGATTTTGTTGGACTCCAGATAAGTAGATCTACATAGCGAACATATAATATAGTATGCTTGAGTATAAAATTTTTATTGTAGCTTTAGAACTGTTTTTTCTATAATTAATTAGAATAATTCATAGCTATAGTTTGTATGTTAGACTAATTATTATGTTAGAAAAAACATAATTAAATCTATAACTAATTATTATATGTTTAAACTATGGTAAAAAATTCATACTCATTAGATCATGTATAACTTAGTCATAGATTTATTATAATTTAACAAGCATAAACCTAAATAAATCTATAACTAAGTAATACATGATTCAATGAGTATAAAATTTTTACTATGACTCAATCATAGAAGAATTAGCTCACCATATAAATTTCATCACAATTAGACCATAGAAAATGTAGCTATAATTAGTCTAATTAATTACAAAAAAATATAGATCTAAAGATGCATAAAAAAATTTGTACTAGAACATACTATATTATACATTCAATGTGTATATCTACTGATCTAAAGTCCAACAAAATTGAGTTTTCTATTTTATGATTTTTATGTGATTTACTGTGATTTTTCAAAAAAAAATCAGCCAAAATAAATAAAAAGAAAAAGGTAAAACCGCTTTCAAAACCAGGTCAAGGATGTAATGTGCACGGTTTAAAAGTTGAGGGATGTATTTTATCCGGTTTTAGAGTTTAGGGATGAAAATCAGACTTTCGCGAAAGTTGAGGGACCTAAAATAGACTTTTTCCAATTCCAAAAAGCACTCTACAAATCAAGCCCACATGTTAAAGGCCAGATATGAACACAGCCCACCAATAATAGCCCATCGCACTCAACCAGGCAATCAAAGCAAGCCCATCTACTTTAATAGGCGATCCTAAAAAAAACTACTTTAATAGGCCCAAGATTAGTACGTCCCAACTAAGCCCATCGCAGGTCCATACGAAATATGTTTTTTGAATTTTTGTATCTAAAATCTGCTTCCCTCCAACTGATATAGGAAAGCAGGAAAGGCAACTTTTATTTTTTATTAGAAAAAATAAATTATATTCCACTCTATACTGGAGTTTCGTACACAAGCAGTCAAGCATTCACTATAACAATGTTGTAGCCTCTAGCAAAAAAAAAAAAAGTTAGCAAAAAAAACAGTACCTCCTCCATTCCAAATTATAAGACACGATAAGAATCTTAAAGAGTTAAAGCATTTAAAGTTTAACCAAAATTATAGAAAAAATTACAAAGATTTAAAACATCAAATAGGTATATTATGAAAATATGATTAATAAAGAATCTAATGATACTTAGTTAGTATCATAAATATTATTATCTTATTAAAATATCTTATAATTTGGGATGGAGGGAGTATACTTTAGAAAGAAAAGAGAACTCAAATGGTAAGTTGCACGAAGCCTATTAGAAGACATCCCGCGAAATCTCCATTGCAAACGCTTTCAGTAAACAGCAAGCCCACTTCATTGACTAGTGTGATGTACAGTAGTCCTTTCATTTCAAATCAAATTATAAGTTGTTTTGTTTTTTTGGTATATAGGTTTTACTATATATCTATAGACATATAGTATATTTATATTTTGGAACGAAGGAGGTAGTATAAAAACAAGAAGTAAACAAAATTTGTCATGCCAAAGATTTGGCAAGTCAAAAGTTGGGCAAAAAAATTACCAAAGATTTGACAATACAACTATGAGAAGTTGACATGTTTTGGTAGACAATCAGTCGTTAGTCAAGACTCAAGACCATGGCTTGTCAAATCCTTGGCATGGTAAATTTTGCTAACCAACCAATCAGTTCCATTTTGTATTTGCAACTTAAACTCTACCAGTACCCCCGTTGTCATCCCTGAATATTAGAGCTAGTCACACGACAGTGAAAATATCTCTAAGCTTCTTGAAATATCTTATAATTTGGAATGGAAGAAGTACTAGGTGAGGCACTTAAAAGAGAAAGAAGGTAGTAGTTTTCCTTTTTTGAGAGAGAGAGATAGAGGGAGAGTGGGCACTTAATTTCCTTGTTAAGAACAACCAAACGAGGGATGAACACAGGCCCACTTTCGGCTTTATTTGACAAACATTGTCCAATCATGGAGTAACTATGCTCAAAAGATTCGTCTTGCGATTTACAGATAAACTATGTAATTAGTTTTTATTTCCATCTATATTCAATGGTTTATGCATGTGTCGTAAGATTCGATGTAACGGAGAATCTTGAAAAGTTTTGGATTTTTGGATGAACTAAACAAGGCCAACTGAAACCAAACAGTAGCATTGATGGGGGCGAGCATGCCACATGCACTGCTGGTGCTGCCCTCCGATTCCATGGAACGCCATGATTAAAATGCAGGAGACGGCGAGGAGCCCTGCCGCCAAGGTGTCAATGGATGCTGGGCCTTTGTTCCGCCAAGATTCCTCCCTCCTCTCTGTTGAAACCCATCATTAGCCATTGCATAACCACGGCCCCCCAGTCCCCCACCTCACCTCTCGCTGTCATGCTCGATCTCAACGCCCCCAGGGGGACTAACTTTGCCGGACGATTACGCGCGTCGGACCCTGCATCCGACTTCTCCGACCACGCTGGTGTGCAGCGCACGGTGCAGAGTCTGCGGCGAGCTCCTTTCGAGAATTCGAGGGCGCTTCCCATGGCGATGTAACCAGGGCGAACTCACAGAGTCAGTCGCAGGCCATGGCGCACACGCTGCCGGTGAAAAGCAAATCTAAAAACGCCGCCCGTCTTTTCGGCAACTTTTAGCACGGACGCTTTGCGAACTCGCCGGGGGCCGGGGCTTTGCGACGGCCACGCGGCTGGGGAAAAAGCGATCCCGCTTTGAGCCTTTGACCTCGCCGCGTCCGGCCGGCGTCGTCGTGCCAATGAGCCGCCCGGAGCCTTTGAGTTGAGCGTGCTGCAAATCTTGGGCCCGGATCGGACAGTGCCGCGTCCCTCGCTCAATGTGAAACATCAACCTTGCGATGTGAATCAGGAGTAATCAGAGATGTGAAAGTGTGTAGCAGCGGCTGGGGGTGACCACGCGCTGCCATGCATGTCTGTAAGATGCATGCCGCCGTGACATGACATCATCCATGGCCGGCAAGGCGGCAACACGCCAAACACTGTGAAACAAAGACCCCACGCCCACGGGTAAGGCGACAACGGTAACGGGGGCTCGGCGACCGATCATCGCTGAAAGCATATAGTAGCAGATGCAGATTAGCAGGCCTTGTTCACCTCTCCACCTCCACGCGTGCCGGACGGCAAAAGCAAGGATGGGGTGAGATGTGGGCGTCGATCAGGCGGACAGAATGATGAGTGTTGAGAGGGCGATGACGAACGCTGCTCATCATGGTGTTGCCGCGCCTGGCCGGCGGTGGTGGCGTGGGCGCGTCGCGCGGCCAGACCCGGCCAGGCATACAATGGCGCCGGGGCCGGGCCAAAAGCTTGCGCGCTTTGCCAGTTCCGTTCCGCGCGGCCTTTGTGCGCGGCTACAAGCCTGCCCCGGCCGACGACCCTGGCCCTGCGCGAGGGCTCCAGGCCATGATTGAGCCCAATGCGCGCCCCCTCCTATCGCTCTAGTCCTCGTGCTGCCACCCATCGGCCATAGCCAATTCGCTACGGTCCGGATCGCAAAAGAGAGCGTCGCCATCGGGCGGGGACTCGTGCTCTCCGGGCTATTCATTGCCTTCAGCAGGCGCGCTTTGCTCGGCCAGGCGGTGGAGCATGTGGTGTGTGATGCACCGATATCAAAAGGCGCTTTGCGGCGGACGGCGGTGTGCCGACTCGGGGCCAAATGCGGCATGATGCCGCGCACACATCTAACAAGAGGGTCTCAAGATCAAGATGCTGTAAATCATGGGTGGATCAATGGAAGAAATATATGAATCTCGGTCAACACCCAAAAGGAATTAGCCAAGTGGGAGGTATAATTTGGCCATACTACTTACTAGGTCTGTGGGCTGCAAGCAATAAGCATGATCTCGCGGGACACGATCACACACAGATGGGAAAGCTTGAGCATGCCTAATAAGTACACCAAGAAAAAGACAGTGTGAAGGTATGGTATGGTATGGTATGGTACGCCATGCCCATGCCACACCTACCTCTGTTGATTGGAATATAACAACCTTAAAAGATTATTAGGTAGAGTAGTAGTAGAGTACTCCTACTCATATTCTCACAACAATTCATAATCATGGCTACATACATGTAGATTCAGCACTGCAAAGCCTGCAGGTCTGCGGTCTGCAGTGTGCTGCAGAGCTCCATGCTTCCAATTAGGGCAGCTTGAGTGAACAATGAAATCTTATTATAAGTTCGTTTAGGCAGAAACAAGGGGGGCAAAAACTCCCGACCAGCGGCCCGTCGCGGCAGTAGCTCGGCCGATTAAAGTACGAGCTGCTACGGCTGCTAGTTGCATTGCATGCACATCGATGGATGCCTTTGGTGCTAAGCTACCTGCGTGTGATCAATGGCCACTGCAGCTTTATTGTGCCATCCAATACACTCACTCATCAGGCAAGGCAGGCAGGCGACGCCAGGCATTGTTTAGCGACACACGAATTTCCTTTACGTAATCCCAAGGAACGGGTTTATTCAGAGCCATATAGCCCTCCAAGAAAAGATGTGCAGGTGCACTGATTAAAAAAAACAATGCTAATACGGCAGCAATGCAGCTTTATCATTCCATTGATTCCAGGACATTCCTCAGCTCAGAGAACGTGGCTTCAGGCCTTCTAATGATACAAGCTTTGCCAATTGCCAGGGAGAAACCCACTGAATCATGCATGGACATGATACCAGCAGCCAGGTGCGCAAGTTTCATGGGCTGCTTGGACGTGGTTGTGTTCAGATGATACAGGTATTTCCATGGTGTATTTGCTGCAGCATAGAGGCGCCATGTGTGCTCTGTCTGTACTCATCACGAATTATAAGCTCCACCGGAGAGGGAATCTATTCATGGTTGGCGCAGAGCCAGCTCGTACATGGGAACAAAAATGGGCTCTCAATCGATTGCAGCTCGTGACAACTTTTCTGCGTAGAAGAGACGATACTTTCGTTGCTTTTGTTTTCTTTTTCTTTTTTTCTTTTTGGACACGAAGATACGACGATGCTCCATGGAAAAGGTGGCGAAAAAGAGAGTGGCTTTCAGAAGTGAGAATAAACTGCGCCATTTGCTTTCGACTTTTGAGTGTTCGTCAGAGCTCGATCGCCACCTTGGCAATGTACACCTGAGAGAGAGATCACATCTCTTGGGCGTGTAATTTACAGTTAGCGAGATCCTGGTCTGTTCCAAGATTTGGGGCTTAATAACCAGACATCATGGAGGTGCTTATCTATCCCCGTGTTTGTTTTATGGCATGGCAATCCAATCCTTTCTGCAGATCGCTGATGTTATGATGCCGATCCTTCTGACTTTCTCTTCAGACGAGAGCTCGGCTCGGAGAAAGCAAATGGCAGATCCCCGCAAGCCATGATGCCGTGTCATCATAATTCATCTTACACGGGTGCAGACGATTGGCTGTTCAACTTTTCTGGTGCCGTGGCTTCTGTTACTGCGGCACCGTTTCCTTGTGTAAAACCTTCTGGCTTTTGCATGGCCTTATCCCATTGGTCACCCCCGTCACCCCCACCGAATAATTTATCAATCGAGTAGCATTTTGGCAGGTCCCCAATGCAAAATTGGTCATTTATACAGAAGAAAGATTCCGCAAATACCCAAATACTGCTGGTAAGAAGCGTTCAGCTAACTGAAGCAGAACTGTGAGAAATGTTCTTCGGTGCGTGCCCAAATGCCCATCTGGCCATGCCCATTAGTAATGACATGGTGAATTGTTTATGGAGGTACACATCGTGCACAAACTTCAGTTTGAATATCCGGAAATCGAAGCCCGACCTTGCCACTTTGGCAAAGATTTGCAGCTGAGTTGTCAATGATAGTACAGTACCTCCCCAAGTCCCAACCCATACTGAAAAGACAGCAGATGAAATTGAATCAGCTCTTTGAGCAGCCTTTGCTTTTTCACCTCGCCAATGTTTGGACCTACGAACAATTGCATCGAATTGAGCAGATTCTGAACCTCAAGAACAGCTCAAACCCAAGCGAAATTGTACAGCGCTTTGGAGTTTGGATGCATGCATGCTGCTGTAGCTTTTTCCCCAACTTTGCAGAGATATCCTGACAGCTGAGGCAATAGCAGGTGTTTGCTGTGTTTTGCCGAGTATACAACGCCAAATCGGCTCTTGCCTCTTTTTCTCCCTGTTTGGTTTAGTAAACCCGTGACCGTGATCATGAGCTTATTACGAAGATCGAAACGGCCAGCATAGAGATTAGAGAGAAGGGTTTCTACTCAGGTACCGGAGCAAAGGTGCGCCGTAGCGTACTCGGAGAAGTAACCAGCTCGATCGAGTGGCCAGTTTATCTTATTCCGTTGCTCGTCTGAAATCGCGCTCAATCGGTGGAACGCCGCCGGCGCCGGCGCCGACGAGGTCACCAAGTACGTACTACTCACACTACAACTAACACGGGCTCTTGCTCCCCGGGCATCATTTCGGGGATGCATGGGAATCCGTTTGGCCAATGAGGACTGCGGACACGTCCATCCCCACTGGATTATCTATGCTGCTCATCTCGTCCCCCATGGTTTCTTCTCATTTTATCAAGAATTGCGCGTTCAGTTGTCAAGGACGAGAAAGATGGGCTGCTGAGGGTCAGTGATTAGTATACTCGAGCTATATTCTTTCTGCAGTCTCTGTGTGTGATGAACGGAATAGGCGGAGGAGAGCTGCAGGATGGGCGAGCCGGATGAGTAGCCACGGCCGGGGAGCTGCGAGTGCGAGGGCATGGATGAATTTGTTTAGGTGCCCCTGTGGTGTGTGGGCGCGTGGGTCATGGGACGCGCGCGCGCGAGAACCGGTGCCTAGAAAAGAGCGTCGCCAAAGCGGGGGACAAGGCACCGGGCTAAATGGCAGAATGTCCCCGGACCAGGCGGCCGCGGCCCCTCGGCGCGTCACGAACCACGCAAAAGTGCAAAACCGCACCTCCTCCATAGCTCGCTCTCGCTGCAGAGTGGGCCTCCCTTGCCAGCCAGCGTGATCGCTGAAACCGTTTGCGTTGCGTGCTCCGAGTCGGAGGCGGCGACGGTGGTGGCTGGCACGCGTGTTTTGTGGAGTGGTGAGTTGCTGGGCGCTGGTGCAGCGCCCGTCCTGAGATCTTGAGAGTCCTCTAGCTCACTCATCGCCACGGTCTCATAAAATCTTTTAATATATAGATTAATTTAATTTGTAACAATGAGAAAGCAAATCTAATAATATGTTTTTAATTTAACATGTCTAGTAATTATTAAGGGCAAGAAACCATGTAGACTAAAAAAGCAATATATTTGTACTTTTAAAACTAATATGAATACGTTAAAGAAGAATAGAACTCCATCATATTCATTGCTTCTAATAGAAAAGATACTTCTTCGGACATTTGAAAGTGAGAAGTTGCAGTCTAAAACAAACCTAGGACCAGAAGGCAATAACCAAGATCAATTATCGTCGTCCTCGTCAAGCTCTGTCTCGGCTGCTTGGTCATGGGCGTAATTTAGATTCTGAAATAATGGGTGTTGAAGCTAGTATCGCGTGGTGATTAGCACTCGATCCGCACAGGACGCTACGTCTGTGTCTCGGTCTTGTCGTCTTGACTCTAGAAGTCGTGATCGCGGCAATCGCTATGTGCATTGGTGGCTTGGCTCAGCTCCTCGACTCCAGGAAAGAAAGAGCAAAGAAGCTAACGTCTCCTTTTCCAGATCGGCCGCCGCACACAACGAGTCTGCACTTTCTCAATTCTCGTTAATCCTAATGGATTATAGCTAAAGAGTATGGGGTCTTATATACTTGGGCTTGGACCCTCGGCCGTCGCAGCTCCTGCCCTACCCATAGGTTCGACACCGCGCTGGTGAGTGCTCCGGCTGCTGAGGGGCGGCAGGAGCGAGGCCGCAGAGTGCGCCGACACTAAGGCACCTCCTCCTATCTGATCCCTAGCAATTTGGACCGTGGCCAAAGCGCTTTTTTTGGCTTGGTGCAAGAGCCGCGCAGTGTCGGCGCGGGAACGGAAAGGGTCTCGAAGTGAAAATGACCTCCTAGTGGCAAAATGTTAGAAACTTCGTTGAGTGCCACCTTGTCTGCCTCTATCTAGATGAGAAGAAACAAAAGTTTTTCTTGCTTGTTGAGTAAATATTCGATTAAGTCTTAAATGAGACACTGAAGTTTTTTTAATCAAAGACACTCTGAAGTTTGAGGCAAATGAACGTATTTTTGTTCGTCGAGTTTGGTTGAGCCACTAATTCTTTGCTCTAATCTATGTCATTAGGTCATCATCCAATAGTTTAGGTTTTTTTATTAATCTTGTAAGTGTATTAGACATGGACACTTTGGTTTAATCTAACCTATGAGATCATAATGGAATCTAACTAAGTATGTTATATTTCTTTTTGCTAGTTAACCTCAAAGTTCTACTAGGCATGGCTTCTCTTTTGTTAATCAGTGTTAGATGATCATACAATTTAATGGTGTATGTTTTTTTTAAAAAATAGGACCATTTGACGGAACTCTAGCTTCTCCATGCACTATAGTGTGAAACTTTTTTTCCCTGAAAAAAACTAGGAGCTAGTAAATCTTTTTTTTTCTGCTTCACCAGCTACGGATCCTTTGTGCACAATAGTAAGGAGTAAGTGTTTGTTTGGATTCGTGCTAAATGGGGTATTGTGATTTCAAATCCCTTAGATTCAACCTAAAAGCTTCTCTTAGACCTCTGCTAAACAAGGAAATTGGAGTTAGTGGTTTGGTTGGTGGACTGATGGTGAAGATTGGATAAGGACGGGACGACCCTCTAAACTGATACTCGCGGTTCTTCTCTAATGTAAGTTAATAAACTAGATAAATAATTCTTTTTCCTCATTTTTTTATTTAATTCATTTAGTTAAACTAGAAAAAAATCTCTCGTACCCATTTGGAGCACCGTCTCCATCCTTAACATTGGTTCCACGACATAAGTACTTTCTATGTATTGAGGGGATGTTTGGTTGGTAGCTATAATTTACCACAACTAACTTTAGTGAAGTGTAGAAAGCCATAAAAAGTGTGGCTAGCAAATTGGTTGTCACACTTTGCCATGTCTAAAGAAATCTTGCCACACTTTTTAACTCTATGACATATGGAGCCCAAAAGAATCATGCCTAAGCTTAGTTGTCAACCAAACACTTGCTAACTTGATCAAATTTGCCTAAGGTAAAGTGTGGTAAATTGTGGCTAACAACAAACAGCCTATCAATCTGTTTATACATATGTGTGGTGAATGATTTGTAGATGGCCACGATCCATTTATGAGTTCCTTGTCGGATTTGCAATATATAGATCAAAATGAAGTGACTTAAATAGTTATTTTTTAAATTATATATAAAATGAGTGTCCTGCGACTGTACTGGACATGCCTCTGAATCAGAGTTTTTCTGGATCTATATACAAATAGCAAACATCAAGCTCCAAGAAATCTACCATCTAGGACCCATTGAATCAGTTCCCCTAACTCCTACGTAAACTACTAAATGGGACAGTGTCCACATTTTCCTTTTTGCAATAAATTCCACGAATAACACACGTTGAGATGTCTTGGGGTAAAGTTTTCTTTGCGCTTGAGGGCATGTGCCCTCACTCTCCTACCCATTGGATTCGCTTTGAGAAGTGTGCAGACACACATCTCAATGCGAATCTGCTTTGAGATGTGTGTTTGCACACTTCTCAATGCGAATCCAATGGGTGGGAGAGTGAGGGCATATGCCATTAAGGGCACTTTTTCCGTTCCGTTCCGTTCCGTACTGATTTGCCCTAAACACAGAGCATATGTTAAAAAGAAAAAGAAAAGCTCCGGAAGACTCACTTTTTTTGTTTATATATGCGCTACTTGCATCCAAAAGAACTCCTGGAAAGAAACAGAGATAAGGAGAAAGACGGGTTTCTTTTATCCTCATCACCTGTCGCTTGTCGGACGTGCTGCAGAGTCTTTGCTTCACCCCTCCGGCACCTCAGCACTCTCCTGCTTCCTGCAGTATATATCACCCCCTCCCGGCCTCCATTTCTTCTCGACTTGAACACGGCCGCTAGCGTCTCTCATCGGCTGGGCGTGGTTCACTACACGCACACTCACCAGCTAGCCACCGCAAGCGAATCGATCGAAACGGAGCCTAATAGCTAGCTAGAACACAGGACACCCCCCCTGCTAGAATAGGAATCTAAGAGCGAGAGCGAGAGAGACCATGGCCTCGGAGGCCAATGGGGGCGTCGTCGCCAACGAGAAGGGAGCGGAGACGGTCGGCGTCGGGCGGTACGTGGAAATGGAGCAGGACCAGGAGTCCAACACCGTCAAGTCGCGGCTCTCCGGCCTGCTCTGGCACGGCGGCTCCGCCTACGACGCTTGGTTCAGCTGCGCCTCCAACCAGGTGAATGAACCAACTTTAATTTGCCGCCGTTTCCTTCTCCCGTCTCGTGATGAGCTAGCTGTAGCAGAGGCTAGGCTAGGCTTGTACTGCTAATAGAGCTCAATCGCTCATGCTGCATATATGCACCTGAATTGTTTGTGGTGTGCCTGTGTGTTCATTCAGGTGGCTCAGGTGCTGCTGACCCTGCCCTACTCGTTCTCGCAACTGGGGATGCTGAGCGGCATCCTGTTCCAGCTCTTCTACGGCCTGATGGGCAGCTGGACGGCGTACCTCATCAGCATCCTCTACGTGGAGTACCGGACCAGGAAGGAGAGGGAGAAGGCCGACTTCAGGAACCATGTCATCCAGGTGAGACTGAGACTGAGAAGCGATCGAAACACGCACTCAACACGGCGTCCATTATTCATTTGTTACTCAATGAGTCAATTTTGTTCTGAACCACGCCACGTCGCCACGCATGACATGGCATCTGTATTTGCAGTGGTTCGAGGTGCTGGACGGGCTGCTCGGGAGGCACTGGAGGAACGTCGGCCTGGCCTTCAACTGCACGTTCCTGCTCTTCGGCTCTGTCATCCAGCTCATCGCTTGCGCAAGGTAAACATGCACATTACGTACTGTGTGTGTGTCGTTTCGCATGCAGCTTGCATGCATGCATGGTTCGCCGTGTGCGAGTTGTCTGTTTCTGATGCGCGCGTACGTACAGCAACATCTACTACATCAACGACAAGCTGGACAAGCGGACGTGGACGTACATCTTCGGCGCCTGCTGCGCCACGACGGTGTTCATCCCGTCGTTCCACAACTACCGGATCTGGTCGTTCCTGGGCCTCGTCATGACCACCTACACCGCGTGGTACCTCGCCGTCGCCTCCCTCATCCACGGCCAGGTACGTATACGCACACACAAGTGCATGATCAAGCAAGCACATGCAGCATGCTCATCGATCGATGATGCCGATCGATGCCATTGAGTAGCGTTGAAGCATGCATGCATGGTGGGTGTGGCCTGTGAGTGACCGGCCGGCAGAGATGATGTGCTCCTTCCTGCTTGCAGGTTGATGGCGTGAAGCACTCCGGGCCGACCAAGATGGTGCTCTACTTCACCGGGGCCACAAACATTCTCTACACCTTCGGAGGGCACGCTGTTACTGTGTAAGGAGACAAACAACTTTCTTTTGTTTATATGGATGCATGCCTTGGGCCCCTGCTGTGTGAGCAAAGTAGCTATACAAGCAATGTGGATGTTTCTACTACCGAAACAAAGAAAAATAACGTAGGGATTTGAACACATACTAGGGGACCACATGACATTGAGACCAACGAGAAAGTAGTAGCTAGTGTGTGAACTGTGAAGTGAATCTGGCCACACCATACGTCTCAGACGCGCTACCACGCATGCATGGTTGCATGCCATGCGCAAGTTTACATTGCTCGATATGTATATTACCTCTCGCTTGGCACAGCATTTCTCCATTATCCGTCCGGTCCTATTCCTGAAGGTACATGCAGGCATTGAGAGGATGGACCGGACATATAGGGAAAATCTCGCGTAGAACATGTGCTTTGGTTGCTGCTCATAATTTGCCACCGGCCGTCAATTATTAGGCAAGTGTAGCGAGTAAAAAAAAGTATGGTTACAAATTTTGGAGCCACACAAGTATTGGTAAGATGTTCTTCATGAGAAAATGGCGGCCTTCCCAATTTAATAAAAAAAAGTATGTAAACCCTAAAGGAACCTTGTCTAAATTTAATCAAACTTGTCTTAGGCCTTGTTTAGTTCCCAGAAAATTTTACAAAATTTTTCAAATTCTCCATCACATCGAATATTTAGACACATGCATTGAGTATTAAATATAGACGAAAATAAAAACTAATTGCACAGTTTGGTCGTAATTGACGAAACAAATCTTTTAAGCCTAGTTAGTTTATGATTGGACAATATTTATAAAATACAAACAAAAGTGCTACGGTGTCGATTTTCCAAAATTTTTTAGAACTAAACAAGGCCTTAGATGAGGCATGGAAAGATAAAACTAGCAACCAAGCACCGGTGTGGAACTACAATCATCTGGGCCTTGTTTAGTTCACCCTGAAAACCAAAAAATTTTCAAGATTCTCCGTCACATCAAATCTTGTGGCACATGCATGAAAACATTAAATATAGACAAAAACAAAAACTAATTACACAGTTTAGCTATAAATCACGAGACAAATCTTTTGATACTAGTTAGTCCATGATTGGATAATATTTGTCACAAACAAACGAAAGTGCTACAGTGCTGAAAATTTTTCACTTTTCGGAACTAAACAAGGCCCTGGTTGATGTGCTATAGCTTACACATACAACACACATGCCATGCCATCGCAAAAGGCAGGAGAGCTTCGGTTGATGTGCTATAGCTTACACATACAACACATGCCATGCCATCGCAAAGGCACGAGAGCTTCTTCTCTCGTTCTCCGCACGGTACTGTTCCACATTGGCGCCATCAGACCCGTGCAAGGTCCTTTCCGGGCTAGTACACAGTTACACACTGACACAAGTATATATATGCCGTCTCCGTCTTTACAAGGCACGGCACGACAGGCCTATCTCGTCTCCTCCGACTCCTGACTTTGCTTGTACAGTCAAAGGAGCCACTCCACCTAGGAGCGTGCATTGCTGCTTTACCTCTGCATGCAGTGCAGGGCTAGCTCCTGCTTTTGCACCTGCAACCACGGAGCCCTGAGACTCCTGACTCCTGGCTCCTGAGCCAGCTCGCCTCTGATAGATGCCGATACGATACCCCTCTGCAGATGCCAACAGCTAGCACGGAACTCGCACAAACACATGGCACGGATGTCCAAATCCTCGCGTGCACGAAAGAGATAACGCAAAATTGAAAAGCCACGGCGCCGTGTCGACTCTCTGAGCCTCCTGTAGAGAAAACGGATGATGTGAACCTGAGCGGCGTTTGAACTGAAATGCAGGGAGATCATGCACGCGATGTGGCGGCCGCAGAAGTTCAAGGCGATCTACCTGATGGCGACGCTGTACGTGCTGACGCTGACGCTGCCGTCGGCGGCGAGCGTGTACTGGGCGTTCGGGGACCAGCTGCTGACGCACTCCAACGCGCTGGCGCTGCTCCCGCGGACGCCCTTCCGCGACGCCGCCGTCGTGCTCATGCTCGTCCACCAGTTCATCACCTTCGGCTTCGCCTGCACGCCGCTCTACTTCGTCTGGGAGAAGCTCATCGGCCTCCACGACTGCCGCAGCCTCTGCAAGCGCGCCGCCGCCAGGCTCCCCGTCGTCGTGCCCATCTGGTTCCTCGCCATCATCTTCCCTTTCTTTGGGCCCATCAACTCCGCCGTGGGGTCGCTCCTCGTCAGCTTCACCGTCTACATCATCCCGGCGCTCGCGCACATGATCACCTTCCGATCCGCAACCGCCCGTGAGGTACGTATACCTAGTACTACGTACCATGCACTTTTACTCCTGCAACTAGTAAAGTTTTTTTCTTTTTACAAAAAAAAATGTTTATTACGTACTACCATGCATTGCATGCATTTACGTTTTACCCAATGGTGGTTTTATTTTAACGTGATGAGAAGGAATTTTGTAGCTTCGTTGCACTCGCACGCCTACTCGATCACTCCTATGTGTTCTTTCGGTATTTCGTAGCTCGTTCGCTAGCTTTAGCTTTTTACACTGGCAAGTACTCTCTTTCTCTCTAAATGTCTGTTGTTTTCGTTTCTCAAAAAAATAACTTTGATTACATCTATATTAAAATTTATGATATATAATTAGTATTATTGACAAATAAATCTAGTTTTTATAATAAATCTATTTAGAAATAGAAATATTACGCCTAATTTTTATAAATCGAATAAAAATTATCAACATGATAGACATTTAAAGACGAAGACACTAGCAATCTATGCAAGCTAGCTAGGTCCCGAGTCGATGCCACTATACACAGCAGCCACGTAGCTAAATATTCACGGGACTGAGTAAGTAGCAATTCAATTGGGCCCTACCTTCTAGGCAGTACAAGGCAAAATGTTGCTAGTCATGATTAGAGCTGAAATTAATAGGGAGCTAAACGCTGCCTCTGAAAGGCTGTTCCTACTGATTGCTGAAAGTCTGTAACATATAAGACAAAACAGCGGCAGTGTCAAACTGTCTTTTTCGTGGTGTGGTCTGTACGTACTAGCAAGAAAGAAGAGAAAGGTTGGCGCAAAGCTTGGAGACAAACCGAAAGAACCCTAGAACCAGAACAAAGATGCTTTATCTGCCGGAAATATTGGCAATTTTGTACCGCATGGCATCTAGGAGTAGTCTCCGAGAGCCACAGAAATTCAGACGACCACCGAAACAAAGCGTCGTTCGAAAAGGACAACATGCATTTGTGTTACTCTCCATGGAAAGAAGGAACAGACAAGCATAGAGCATGTACTTAAGGTTTGTAGGCTTGTAGCACTGAGTTCCATGCAAATGATAAACCTAATAATGATGACAAGTAGCTCTCGATGCTCTTAACAACGTTTTGAGTTTGTTGGCATGCTCTGAATAACCAATTCTTCTGAAAAAAGAAAGAGAGAGAGAGAGAGAGAGAGAGAGAGAGAGAGAGAGAGAGAGAGAGAGAGAGAGAGAGAGAGAGAGAGAGAGAGAAGAAACTCTGAATACTAATTAAGCTTTTGAACTGTCGTTGTTGTGCGGTGCAGAACGCGGTGGAGCCGCCGCCGCGGCTGGTGGGGCGTTGGACGGGCACGTACATGATCAACGCGTTCGTGGTGGCGTGGGTGCTGGTGGTCGGCTTCGGCTTCGGCGGCTGGGCAAGCATGACCAACTTCGTCCGCCAGATCGACACCTTCGGCCTCTTCACCAAGTGCTACCAGTGCCCGCCGCCGCCTCTCCCGCCGGGCGCCGCCCTCTTGCCGTTCCCCGGCGGCCTCGCCAACATCACCATGCCATTCAACGGGACCGCTGAGCTCCCTCCGGCACCGGCTCCTTCGCCGGCGCATTTCTTCCGCCACCACCACCGACATCACAGCCACCGGCTCTGAAGAGACGATGGATGAACCCAGCTGATACCAGTGCGCGACTCTGCTTTAGTTTCAGCTAATCCATTAGTTAGTGTAGCTTAATCAGCACCTGCAGCATCTTCCTTCTCTTCTCTAGCTTGTTGTGGCATGCTTTCCCGGTTTCAGTGACTTTAGAGAGGCTGACACGAGGGTATCAGTATAATCACTGTATCAGTATCATGGAGTCTCTTGTGTTCTGGGCTGTGTCCCGGCGTGGAGCTCAAAAAAGGGGAATATTTCTACAGCCGCAGATGCCGAGTCTAGCTAGCCGCCTAGTAGTACTTTGAACTTTTCTCTCGTGCATGCATAGAGCTCGTCACCTTTGCAGTGTGGCAGTATTCCACCACTCAGTGCTGTATCATTGGCAGTACTTGGGCGCTGGTGCGCTCACGAGTCAAGGACTCGGCCAGTAGAACTCGGGGATGCAGGATCTCTTTGCCCCATCTCTTGGTCGCCGTGAACTGTGTTCTGACTGACACCTAATGCCATTCCCAGAGGAGAGGGCACGGTACCATTCTGCGGCTTTACAAGGATGCCACACAAGATCAAACAGTGCACAGTTCTATTTTACAGCTTTACAGGCTACTCAAAGAGAGTGGCACTATCATTAAACGTTCTCGAATACTGAATATTCAGGTGGAGAAACTCTAAAAGAAAGTCCAGAAGTAGTTCGGATTTTGAGCATGGAATTGTCGGTTTTTGACACGCACGCACCAACTTCCGTTTCTGAACATTTTGCCTAGCATTTTGCACCAACCGGTACGGTGGCCTACTGGAACTGGGCTCCTGGACCCGAACAGAGTCTACACGGGCAATGGCACCGCGTTCAGCCCACCCCACGTCCGCTGCAGCTGCAATCGTCGTCAGAGTTGTGGCGGCAGCCCACATCTCGCCGCATCTTTTCGTGGGTTACAGCGGCAATGGGCTCGTGCATGCAGGTGTTCGCTCGGCGCTGGCAATCAAAAAGAGACGCAAGCAAATTCACTGACGTTATTCACTTTGTACTAACACAAATTCATAATCTATCTCACCTACTTCAACAAAATCCTAGAAAATAAAAAAAGGAAATTAACTAAACATGACAAGGACATTTATAGTGACAAATACGTGTTTATTTATTACAATAGAAGATTATATTAAAAATAACTTCTTTGTGAACCCAATGACATTAGCCAAGTCCATTTTCACGTCTTTGCCTTTTTGAAAGTAGTCACGGCCTGATTTAAAATGCAGTAAGTTAGCAAAAATGTGTAAATAATACCTGACCAAACCAAATGAGCAGCCCCAAATTAAAATCAACTTATTATTGGTTTTTTGTGCCACAAGTTTAACTCAATTAGTAGAAAATACGTATCTCCAAATAAATTTATTAAAAAATAAATTTAAATATCTTTTCTATAGTACTAATTATATATCATAAATATTAAAATTTTTAATACATATTTAGTCAAAGTTATTTATCAGAAAGCGTAAAGAACACTTATTTTAGAAGAAAGGGAGTAAGTATATATGCACATGCCCTAAACCACACAGGCATTGGACGAAAGAGCAACTGTCACAAACTAGCTAGCTAGCAAGCTACTAGTCTACTGTAACTCTTGGCTCGTGCTGAACTGCTGCTAGGCCTTGTTTAGATACATCTAAAATCCAAAACTTTATAAGATTTTCCGTCACGTCGAATCTTATGACACATGCATGAAGTATTAAATATAGATAAAAAGAATAACTAATTGCACAGTTTATCTGTAAATCACGAGACGAATCTTTTAAGTCTAGTTAGTCCATAAATAGACAATGTTTATCAAATAAAAACGTAAATGCTACAGTGTCAAAATCCAAAACATTTTTGCATCTAAACAAGTACTTAGGCTTTGTTTAGTTCACCCTAAAAACCAAAAACTTTTCAAGATTCTTCGTCATTTCAAATCTTGCGGCATATGCATGAAGTATCAAAAAACAAAACCTAATTACACAGTTTGTCTGTAAATCGCGAGATGAATCTTTTGACCCTAATTAGTCTATAATTGGACAATGTTTGTCACAAACAAACGAAAGTGCTACAGTGGCCGAAAATTTTTCATTTCACCAACTAAACAAGGCCTTATCCAAAATACTTGCTGTCCTGTGAATTATCATGTCTGTACTTAAGCAAAAAGTGAACAATAGTCTAAACTTACAGCTAGGAGAATGTCTGAATAAATAAAGGGCATTACCTTGCTAAATTATTTCTGACCACCGAATGAGCAGCCCCAAACTAAAATGTCCAATTTAGTTCAGTTTGGAAAGATGGATCATTTTCAAAATATCCAAACACTTAGGGCTTGTTAAATGCAAAATCTTTTTGAATTTTGACATTGTAGCACTTTCGTTTGTATTTGACAAACATTGTCCAATCATGAACTAGGTAGGCTTAAAAGATTCGTCTCGTGATTTACAGATAAACTATATAATTAGTTATTTTTTATCTATATTTAATACTTTATGCATATGTTGTAAGATTCAATATAATAAAAAATCGTATAAACTTTTTAATTTTTAAGTGCATCTAAACATTGTTAGATTGATCTCAGGCCCAGCCCAACGGCTGGGGCCTTTCCCCCTGGATCGCGCCCTGATCGGGGGCGCCCAACCGATCTATGGTTGGTGGGCCCCTGACGCGCTGCGCTACAAATATAGGAGTAGGGGGCTACTGGCACACAACACGAAGTTCGTCGTGCGCCGCCAAACTGAAGGGTCGAGATGGCGGACTAGAGGGGGGGTGAATAGTCCTTTCTAAAACTTATTGCGCCGGCTAACCGAAACAAAAGCGGAATTGAAACTATCGGTCTAGCCAAGACTACACCCCTCTATCTAAGTTCTCTAGCACCTTGAAAAGATCCTAAACAAGCAAGCAAGGTGCTACCTTAGCAAGAGCTCACCTAACCAATTCTAGGAGCAAGGTCACACAAACCTATGCAACTAGTACTTTGCAAACCGGGGAGCTCCTACACAACTAGTAAGCAAAAGCACAAAGCTCCTAAGCTCACTAGCAATGCTCAATAACAAGGCAACCAATGCCAAATTAGAGAGCGCAAAAAACTTAGCTACACACACTAAGCAATGTGACTAACAAGGTTACACAAACCAAATTAGTCACGCAAGGGAACTACTTCTAGCTACACAAGCAAGAAGGTAACTAGCAAGCTACACAAGCTAACTAATTACAAGAGCAACTACACAATCACAAGTATATGAAAGTAAGAACAAGCTTGTGTTAGGGACTTTGCAAACCAACGGGAAGAACAATGTTGACACGATGATTTTCTCCCGAGGTTCACTTGGTTGCCACCAAGCAACGTCCCCGTTGTGTCGACCAACACTTGGTGGTTCGGCGGCTAAGAGGTGTTACACGAACCTCGTCCCCACTAGGACACCGCAAGAACCTACCCACAAGTGAGGTAGCTCAATGACACGCACAATCCAATAGAGTTGCTCTTCGCGATCCCCGCGGGGTGAGCACCGTACCCCTCACAATCTCCTCCGGAGCACCGCACAATCTCCTTGCGTGCTTCGATGGAGTCACAAGCCACCAAGCCGTCTAGGAGGTGGCAACCTCCAAGAGTAACAAGCACCACCGGCTTGCAACACGAACACCTAGTGCCACTCGATGCAATCTCTCAATGCAACGCACTAGAATCGCTCACTCACACAATCGGATGATCACTATCAAGCATATGTGAGTTAGGTGCTTCACTAGCACTCCCTAAGAATGGACACTAAGTCCCAAGGGTGCTCAGCACCGGCCAAGGCCGGCCACCACTTCTATTTATAGCCCCAAGGGCTATACTAGCCGTTGCCCCTTCACTGGGCAAAACACGTGAGCACCGGACGCTCTCAAGGAGCCACCGGACGCTCAACACCCAGCGTCCGGTGCTCAGCTGGCCGCCATGTGTCACTAGCCGTTTGAAGTCGACCGTTGCCACCAACGGCTACCACGCGCTCGCGCCAGACACAGCACCACCGGACGATGGGCACCGGACGGTCCGGTGCTCACCGGACTCGTGCGCAGAGAGTTTGTCAAACTCGCGACCTCACCGGACGCTAGGCACCGGACGGTCCGGTGCTCGCCGGACTCGTGCGCAGAGAGGGTTGCAAAAACCCCTCACACCGGACGCTAACCACCGGACGCTCTCAGAGTGCGTCCGGTGCTTAACCCTAGCACGGTCAAGCTCACCAGACGCTGAGGCCAGCGTCCGGTGCCTCCGCACTCAGCGTCCGGTGAGTGTTTCTCAGTGAGAAAACACTCCCGCGACTTCTCTAAAATTCCCACCGGTGCAATAGAAAATATACACTTATTTTTCTCAAAAGCGCCGAATCCCGCCTCGCAAGCTCGGCGGGAGGGAGAGAGGAACCCACACCCCTCTGAACCCTAGGAACTCCACCTCCTTTGCAAATGTGCCAACACCACCAAGTGTACACCACCATGTGCATGTGTGTTAGCATTTTCACAAATATTTTCCCAAAGGAGTTAGCCTCTCAAACTTGCCACGCCACTCGATCCTAAAACGTATGCAAAGTTAGATCGCTCAAGTGGCATTAGATGACCGATATGCAAACAAGTTTGCCCCTCTTGATAGTACTACCATCTATCCTAAATCCGGTCATAAACTTCTCTACACACCTATGACCGGTGAAATGGAAATGCCCTAGGTTATACCTTTGCCTTGCGCTTTCCATTCCATCTCCTCCAATGTTGATGCAACACATGCACCAACCAATCACCAAATGATATGATCCACTTCATATCATCACATGACCGTATTGGTTCATCGATCTTGACCTCACTTGTTCTTCACCGTTGCCTCGGTCCATCGGCGCCAAGTCTTGCTCAAGCTTCACCGTCACACGCGGTCCCTCGCTTCAAAGCCTCCGACTTGCCCTTCACTCTTGCAACCAGTCCATCGAGCCAAGCCTCATCTTGATCTTCTCCACCTTGGTCACATGACTCCATGTCATGTCTCATATGCAATGAGCTCCTCCGTCATCACCTGTGGACTAATTTCCTGTGTATCTCACATAAACACTATTAGTCCACCTAAGTTGTCACTCAATTACCAAAACCAAACAAGGACCTTTCACAAACCCTACTCACAACCCTAGGTCGCCGATCGATAGTGCGCAGTGGCGTCGGGAAGCACCACCGTGCCGTCACCCTTCTACTCCTACCCCGCCGTCGTCGGTCAGTGCCGGTGGAGGCCCGAAGGACGACGGGATCTACTCCGTCACCGCGTCAACGCCCTCGACATGGACAGCACAGGAGCTGCTCTCACCGGCAACGCCGATGATCGAACCCTAACCTCTTTTTCTACTCAATTGTAATAGATCTAGTGTATGTACATATATGTGTCACTGTATGTATTGTTTTTTTATCCCAAATCCCTGTTCATTCTATTGCTAGTAGACCCTGTAGATCTATCAAACATGTCCTTATGAGCCCATATTAGTAATAGTTCCCCTGGCCTCGTCGTCCCCTGGCCCCGTTGTCCGGCAGCCACAAACGACTATCCTATCTACGGAACGCCGAGGCAGGCGTTGCAGCGGATGATTATGGGCCGTAAAAGGCTGATATTAGCAGCGAGGATGGCTCGGTTCGGGTCTCCTGCTCAGTGGTCGCGGCCTGCCCGACCTGTAGTACGAGTGTACGACTGAGCGTCTCCCTTGCCAGCGCGCAGCTCAGTTTTTTTAATAATATTGTAATAATAATCGGTCCTAATATCTGGCTTTTTTGTCGCGCCACTGCTGACGCGATAAAATAACATTATCGCATCACAGGTATTGGTGCGGCAACATCATCCATCCATCCACCTCTACCAAATGAAACTGAACGCGGTCGATGATGATAATGACTCGCGAGAGAAAAGCAACCTAATAATGCAAGGCAGAGGCCTGGCCATGGACGCCACATCCAATACATGTCAATCTATCCATAGCCGTTAACTGGCAACGCCCAAAAAGAGATGGATGTAACAAATCGAACCCTCCTGTCTCCCTGCTGCTTCCTCTCATCGCGTATCTCTCAAACCATATTGTTGCACAGAGCAAATAAGAGGGAATAACTCACCATGGATTTTGTTCATACCGGAAACCCCTTTCTTCTATCGGTCCACTATCGCTCCATCCAGTCGTCCCACTTGCAAATTTGTTTGATTCTTTTTTCAGTCATACTTTTTTCTACCAGCTAACAGTATTTTTTCCTCACAATAAATCAGCCAATAGTAAGTTTAGTCGTAAGTTTTCATCAGACCAATGAATAGACTAAGGGCAGGAGATAGGAGGCACAATGGCGTGTTGGCGGCAGGTTAGTCTTACCACATACAAAAGACTCCACTCTAGGGCTTATCCCGATGTAGTTTGATTTATATGGATCTATATGTGTTGGGATGCATTAGATTATAATTTTAATGAAAATTTACCTTAATCCACTTTGTCTCAGTTCTTTTTTGTTTTCCTCCACAAGAGAACAATCCACGGTGTTTCATCTTGGCCCAAGTACGACACGGCCCATAAAATTGCTACGCCTGCCGCGAGCCGCCCGTGCGTCCAATTCCGCGCCGGCGGCGATTGAGTGGGTTTAGAGCAAGTATTATAATACAGCTGCTGGTTGTAAGATTTTTTTATAGTATAGTCCACTCATATAATGGTTAGCTTATCGCTATTAATACATAGATCACTTATCTATCTCACAGACTTTCTTGGTTTTTGTGTCTGAGCCGACTGTAAGGCCAGTCTCAATGGCTAGTTTCACTACACGGTTTCCAAAACGCCACCTCAGCTAGAGTGGGATGAAACGATCAATAAAACAACCTCGGATGATTTCATCTCACGATTTCATAGACTATATAAAGCTTTAAATTACGGCACAATGCTATGATCAACTGTACCAAGTGATTATGTGGCCACATATTTCATAAACTTTACATAAAATTGACAAAGATTCAATCGACTGAAAAAACATCGGCTAAAAAAAGGAACATGTGGCCAATGTTTCAAATCAACCAACTGCACACAAGCATCAGGTGACCAAATTAGAATAGTCACCAAATTAGAATAGTCGACTGAAAAAGAAGAAGCCACACAAGCATCAGGTCTCAAGTGCACACAAGCATCAAATAAAGGAGCAAGAACTTGTGCGTATCACTTCTGTCAAACTGTTATTCATTCTTACAAATTATACAAAGTTACAGTGCCAACCGTATGACAAGAATACCAATGTGGCAAAACGTCGAACAGTTGGTGTCCACCGACCTTCACAGTATACCAAACAAATGAACGAATCCTGAAAAATAGAGAGAGAAGAAAAGAAACTGGACTTGCCGGCGGGAGGCTCATGCTTATTATCTGTGTCGAGCAACCGGACAGGATGCGCACGGGGAGGACAAAGTCGTCGCGGTCTGCACTGCCGCCGCCGCGGTTGCTCACGTGAAGCCTGCGAACGCAGAGCCAAGAATCGGGAGGAGTTTGTGGGCGGCGCTGTTGAGGAAGTTATCGACGGTGCTGGCGACACCGGTGACGAAGCTGGAGGCGGCGACGGCGCAAGCTTGAGTCCCAACCGGCTGCGCTTTCACCTTTCCCTCCTTTGCAAGATGCGTGTCGCCTGGAGCTCTCAAGGGGCGCTGGATCCATGGGCGAGAGCAGTAAGGTTTGAGGAAGAAGAAGAACGACGGGATGAAGAAGGATGGCAGGGTGGAAGTATTGGGCGGAGGCGCCCGCACCGGATCTCCTCCACCTCAGCATTTAGTTGGCTTGCAGGCTGCTATAATTCAGGCTGCAAAAATGACGACACGTGGTATTTTGCCGTCCCACGGGCCAAGCCGAAGCGTCCAGCTCGCTCTGGCACCCAGTCAATGGTACTGCTTTTCCTCTAAAAAAAGAACAATACGCTTCCTTTTGTTTTGTTTTTCATGAGAGTCATTTCCGACCAGGAGGCTCGGAGCCTTTTTTTTTCCTGTGGCTAGAGTATTTTACGTGACAGAATTTGCCTTCCCTTCTAGTACACCTTTTTACCGCTCAAATGTCAGAATCGAGCAAGCAAACACATTGCTTTGCTTCCAAATGTTACTTTTGTACCGGTCAACATTAACTCATAAATTAATTAAACCGTGTGTCCTATTGCTATTGTTTCCCCCAAAATTCCCAACAGAAGCAAAATATGTCGTACCAACAAGTACCAGGAAAGTAGCGAACTGAAGAATAAGCCACACGCCTTGTGTATTTCCCTCCTGCTAGGATCATACCGTTGACAAACCACGATTGACAAATTTACCAGTAATTTCGCCACCGGATTTAGTATTCGTGTGGTTAAAGTCTCAGGTATTGCATATGGGGATTACTCTTCGTAGGTCAGAACTGTCGCCACGCTGACATTTTTCCTGAACGTCGATGATAATAAAATAATAGTCCAATAAATTATTTTGCACGAGCCGCAAGATCCTCATTGACCGACAAGCTTGTCTTAAAATACAGTCATGCCTGGTTAAAGATACCACCGGCTGTTCATTCTTAAGATATGTGCCTAACTTTTGACTTGTGTACCCAAATTAGTACTGTAGAACTAAACACATCAAATGAATCTTAAACTAGCTGGGGTGGGGGTTTGTATTGCAAGATTATGATTGACGTCAGTTTTATTGTGATTTGATCGAAGCCGACAAGTACAAGTTGTAGTAAATTCAACGGAAAGTACAAGATTGCAAACGTATGTTCGTCGATACGTACGGAAGTCAAATTGTTAAAATAACCATGTCAAAATTTATTAATTGAAAGATGTTTGCAGAAGTTAAAAAAATGAATACATAGTTTTGACAAAAACTTGAACAGTACATTTGCAAAATATCCTGCTAACCAAAAGAAGAGCACGTAACTGTCAATACCACAAACTGATGAAGCACAAATTAACTTCAATTTTGGCTATAATGAACGTGCTAGAGACAACAGACCTCCCATTAGTTGTCTCTAGCACGTCCATTGTACATGACTTATACCCCAAATGCTGTAGCTGATCTGCTATTTTGAATCTTCGGTGATCATTGTAGCAGGTGTACTTCGTTCAGGAAAAAAGGTGCATTTGGGTTCAAGTCAACCTGCCATTATGGCTGAAGCAGTGAACCTACACTTAAACAGCGACCAAATCGGACCAGATGGGTCGATCTAAGCATGACATGATGACAAACACCTTGTTTTGTTACCATCTCAATTTACACGTACAGACATGATCGACAAGAATTTATTAGGAACGGACAATAAGCCACTATACCGATCAAATATTTCCATTCGAGACAAATACGACTGCGATCTGTACACTCTAACAATAGCATAACTGAGAAATACTAACAAAGAACAATAGACACAAATCTAATCTGATTCTGCAAAGCAAGATGAACTAATTCATCTCCACTGGTGGTTGCTGCAATCATCACCTGGATGCCCTGGCTTGGAACAGATCCAACCGAGCCTTGGCTTCCGGCAGCAGTGCCTCAACGCGCAGGTCCTGCACCATGTGTGCCTGCTTCGACGCCCACAGGAGAACGGCGAGCACCCCAGCCTGCGCGAGCTCCTCGTTCTCCGGGACATGGAGCGAAATGTAGCAGAGCAATATGAGCGCCTCGATCTGCAGCTGGTCTCCGAGGTACACTAGCTGGACGAGGTGCCGCGCCCCGCCGGCGTCCACGATGGCCTTGCAGTGGTTTACGTGCAGGTGGTTCTCGGTGCAGGCGAACTTGGTGAGCGCGGCCACGGCCTCCTTCATGACCGGAATCTCGCGGTCGTCGAGCAGCTCCACCAGCGGGCCGATCACGCGTGTCTCGCTCGCGGTGAATGTGCGGGACAAGCAGCCGAGGGCAGTGACGCACGGCAGCAGCAGGCCGTCGTCGTCCCCCTTGCGTACGATGCGGAGGAGCTGCTCCACGACGGCCTTGGCTGCCGTGGCGCTGGGCTTGAACGCGGACTGCCGCAGCGCCAGGTTGTGTTCGGCGACACGGGTGATCTCCATGATCGCCATCGCGGAGTGCAACTGCAGGTCCGTTCCCGCGCCGCCGTCGCCGCTCTGGAGGAGCCTGGCGAAGCAGAGGAGCGCGCGAGACTCTGTTATGCTCTTGCAGACTCCCACATGGCCCCGCGCAAGCATCCACAGAGCCTTTGCCGCCATGGCCTTCAATTGCGCCTTGGTGGCCGGGTCCTCGGCCTCGCGTGATCCGCGGCCACTTGAACCGTTTGAGCTCAGCTGGGGCCTCGCACCTGGTGGCATGACTCCAGTCGTCGTCGTCGTGTTGGTGGCCGCCATCGCGGATTGCACCACCGATTGCATCTGGTTCGCTCTTGCTCGCTGTTGGCCAGTCGAAGTTTCCAACGGGTTTGGCGGCTGATTGCCATTGGTTGAGGAACCAGGCTCGCCCTGGCGCACGCTTCCCGATTCGGCAAGCACAACGGAGTGAAGATTGCCAAGCGGTGTTGTGGCCGCCGCCGCCGCAGTAACGGTGTTCCGGGAGCCGTTCACACCGACAGAATACCTGCTATGCTCCTTGATGGTTCCGGAGGCGAGGTGGGTGACGAGATGCCGGACGGCGTTGCTCTGCGCAAACAGGTCCTGGCACTTCTGGCTATGGCGCGCTAGCGACGCGATGGCGTCCGCCACCGCGGCCTGCACGCGCATCGGCGGATCCTTGAGCGCGGCGGCGAAGACGGAGCACACCCCGGAGTGGAGAAGCTTCTCCACGCTGTCCTCGTCGCGGCAGAGAAGCCCGAGCGCCGTGACCGCGGCCTCCTGCCCTTCGTCGGTGCCTTCCTTTAGCAGCTTGACGAGGGGCGCGACCCCATCCTCCTCGATGATGTACTTGGCGAAGTGGGAGTTGCCGTTGGCGAGGGAGGCGAGTGTGGCGGCCGCGTCGGCCCGCGCGGCGAGGCCGCCGGTGTGGAGGCGCGCGATGTTGTCCCAGATCATGCCGAGCACGGGCTCGTTCTGCGCGATGTTGGGGAGCCCCCGCAGGTCGCCGTCGTCGTCGTCCTGCGGGGACGAGATGCGGATGAGCCAGGCGATGTCCTCGAGCGCGGTGTCGAGCAGGGCGAGGGTGCGCGGGAGCCCCGACACCGGGTTGAGCGTGAAGAATCGGCGGAGGCGGGAGTGGCTCTGGAAGCAGCGCGCGGCCATGCCCGCGGCCTTGTGGAGCGCGCGCTCCGTGTCGGCCATGACGCGCGCGGCGGGGCGCTCGTACAGCTCGGCCCGCGCCGCCTGCCGCAGGAGCTCGGCGAGCTTCTTGGCGCGGGACCGCAGCTCCGTGCAGTCCGTCCGGAGGCACTGATACCCCGCCTGCTGCGCCACCAGGTCCGCGAGCTGGATGGGCTTGGTCAGCATCGCCTTCGCCCCTTCCCCCATCCTCGTCGCACCACGCGCGCGCCTCGGGATCACGGGAAACGATTTGCGGCGAGGACGCAGGCAAATTTTGGGCGGAGAGCGTGCGTGTGGGCAATCGGCAGGGCCCGATGCCTCAACCTCCACGAACTGAGCTTGAAATCGGGGGCTAGCTCCCGGTGCTCCCCGGCGTTGGGCACGGCGCAGAGGAGGGGCCGAGGTGCCAAGACGGCGGCGGGGAAATGCAAAGGAAAAATCCCGCCACTAACGAACCGCCGCAAGCCTAGCAAGGCAAAAGGGGATTGGAGGCGCCGGGCGCGTGGATTCCTAAGCTGCTTGCTTGTCTTTGGTGTGGCCGGCGTGCTGACTGCTGTGGTCTGTGGGCTGTGGCGTTGCCGTCTTCGGTTTCGTCCCTTGGCGAGCACGGGATGAGGAATTGAGGATCGAGGAGCGCGCGGGGGAGGAGGGTGGGTTTTAGGATCAGCAAGCAACCGGCCAGGGTCAGTCGTGAGACCGGGTCGGTGGACCGGACGCGGTGGGCCATGTCGGACGGGCTGGCAGGCTGGTGATGGGCCCTTACGGCGCCTTTGCTGCGGAGACAGACATGCCGCGGACGCGCTGTGGTGATGATGGTCGTGGCCGCTGGTCCGGTGGTATGCTTCGCAGCTTCGGCTCGTGTACCTGCTGAGAAATACCGGTTCTGGTTTTCTGGTTGCCTGCTTCCACTTCCACTTTCTCGCGACTGGTCGTGCTCACGCGTGTGCGGCTCCACGCCGCTGGCCTGAGTTTTGCTGCTACCCAGGGCCCTCGCCCACCCAAGAACCCCGCGACAGGTTGCCCGACGATGGATCGACGAGGCGTCGAGGCGGCGGACGGCCGGAGCGTCGCTAGTTGCGGTGCGTGGAGACGGCGATCGAATCGAAGGAAGCAGAGGCAGAAAAAGCTTATCGACGGGTTAGCAGAGGCAACGGACGGGACTAGTGGCGGAGGAGGTGGACAGCGGACGGTGCAGCCAAGTGGCGCGTCACCGGCGGCCGTGAAAGGCAGCGGGAGGGATCACGTACGTGCTCGCGCGACCACGCCGAGGGCGTGAGGCGGCGCCAAGCTGTCATTTGTCGCGACGCTCTAATTCTGCGTTTCCCGGTCAGGCCGTAACTAACCTTGTTTCTGTTCACCGGCTCCAAAATTTCGGCATTATGAGTTCGGCCTTGTTTAAGATTGTCTGCTAAGATTCTCTGTCACATCCAATTTTACAGCACATACATTAATCACTAAATACATTCTCTGTCACATCCAATCTTGCAGCACATATATTACAGTTTATCTGTAAATCGCGAGACCAATCTTTTAAATCTATTTAATTTATAATTAGATAATAATTAATAAATAAAAACGAAAATGTTACACGGAACTAACAAAGGCCGTGCCAGTCTGCTACGCCAATGGCCTCTTCAGTCATAAATTACACGAACAGGAGGCGTTCTGTCAGTCCAAATAAGACGCGATTTGACCTGGTCCAAGTGTCGACGTGGACAGCGACGAAAGTAGTCAGAATGCAGGTGCTGACTGCTAAACTGGCGCTACGTGGGTAACGCGACTGACCAGTGAGGCAGTGACCAAATCGCACCGCACCGAACCGGGCGCCTTTTTGTGGCACATGGACAAAATACGTGAGCCTCGACTGGAGGTCTGACTACGTGTGTTGTAGCAAGCCAGCACGAAAGGCGCTATACACTTTGGGCACTCTCGAGCTCTAATTATATTATATATTTTAATAAAAAATCAATCTTTTTAATCAAGAGCTAGTGTCAAATTTGAATATAGTATAGCGACTATACCTGTTTTATATTCTTTTTATCTGAGGTGTACGTCTCACATCCCCATAAAAAAAACCAATCTATAGAAATACTAATACTTATTATACTGTACTAAAAAGGCATCATAAGATTAATCATATTATTTTTATATTATAAACTAATTTAAAAATAAATGTTAGTATCATTTTTACAATATAGTTCTCATCGTGTAGAGTCTAAAAAAATTTATAGGATAATTTTCTAGCACTTATATGATTTTATATTTATTTTGTAATAATATTTGATTACACGTAGTGTCCGCCAGCAAATTTGACAACAAACGGAGTGTCTTTGAGCAATCTAATTTTTCGTAGTGTCCGCTGACAAATGGCCATCATTATGCATGTCCCACAGCTAATTCTCCCTTTTTTATTAGTCTAGTTAAATTTGAATTTAGTTCACTTCTTAAAATACGAAATGGGCAATTATTTTGGTACAAAGTGAGTAGTATATTTTATCGGGTTGTTTCTGTCGATAGAATTTAGGAGTAGGTTTGGGTACGGCTCTTCGTGAGCAACAAAATACTCTCTCCATATCTATAAATAAAGTTATTTTAGACGAGGTTTAAATCAAATATAGAAAATATAAATCATAAATAATTTTTAAATTGTTGAGTTTTAAAATATGAAAATTACATGAATAAATTTGTCGAAAAAATATTTTCATAAAAATATACATATACTATTTTTTGATAAATATTTTTATAAAAATAAGGAGTCAAAGTTAGTCTTTGGCGACTATATCGCTATTCTAAACGACTTTCTTTATAGGTATGGAAGAAGCATATAAACTACTTCAAGTTGAGATTAAATGTCCAGTCAAACTATATTTTGGTTTACTAACCCAGCAGTGGTTGACAACGAGAGTGGTAGCAAAGAACAAAGTAGGCAACTCGCACAGCTGTTTGGGAAAAAAAAAAGCCAGCTCGCTCAGCTGTTCTTGTTCAAGATAAGCTGATGCATCACGGGAAACTAGAGGTACTTGCCTCTGGTAATCCGAAATCCATTTTTGAGGAATAAAACAGCAACAATCTAGTTCTAGATTTTTTTTTCTTGGACTGATTATTCTAGACTATTGCAATCTCGACCAAGGAGACGAACCGGACCTACTGGTCCCTGATTACTATTTATGGGGAAATAAATGGTACGTATGCAATGATGAATGCACGCTTGCTGCTATGATTACAGAAATCTACAGTACGAGCGCCAGATATTCTGTCCCAAGCATTTTGCTGCCTGATCGCAAAGGTAGCGCTACTACGTGGCAAGAGCCTATGCGGCCAAAAATCCTACGTCTCGCGAGCCTGTCCTTTATTTTAGAGAGACAATTATCATCAACCGTGGAAGCGATATCGCTTGCCCGAATATAAATAGTAGCGTCTAAACAAGTAAACAACGAGACCGGAACGCTAATCTCGGCCGACGCTAATAATCTGCCCAGACACAATCCATCTGAAAAAAGGACGATATGCTAACCCAAACCAAATAATGGTCTGCTCAAAACAAACTTCTCTCTCAAAGAAGATAGTACAACCAACTGAGCAGCTCCAGCAATCAAGCGTGCCCGATCCGTTCGCTCAACAACCATGCCGATGTCGTTGTCGTGTGTCCTCTTGCAATTAATTGTCTGATTCCCGGGCCACTGTGAACTCAGCTCACCCGGCAAATTAGGCCTTGTTTACTTCACCCCGAAAACCAAAAAGTTTTTAAGATTCTCCGTCACATCGAATCTTGTGGCTCATGTATTAAACATTAAATATAGATAAAAACAAAAACTAATTATACAGTTTAGCTGTAAATCACGAGACGGATCTTTTGATCCTAGTTAGTTTATAATTAGATAATATTTGTCACAAACAAACGAAAAGTACCGAAAACTTTTCACTTTTCGGAACTAAACAAGGCCTTAGCGTAAACTACAGCGGCGGCGCACGGTGGCTGTGTGCCTGACAGTAAAAACAGGGACGGCAAGAATCACGCGACGCGCGCGACGGGCCAGGAGATCACACGTTACTAGTAGTAAATATAACAAATTGAACTTTCAGCTCAGTCCACGTTGCTCTAAGGACCTGACAAATGGCTGTGATCATTGGAGCCATTGCGATTTCCGTGAGCTGTGACAGCCTCAAAGGCTGCCGTCTCACAGCTGTTGAGACGCTCGTCCAGGTGCCAGGGAATTTTCTTGGCCCCACTACGCACACTTTACAGAGACCTGACCTGAGTGCCTGACCGACAGAAACCGCACGGGTGGACGGGCGGCACATGCTGATGCCGCTCTGGATCGCGATCCGTTTGAAAAGTTTTTTTTTTCCCGTGTTAAAAAGTTTTGCAGCCGCTAGTAGGACTACGTCACTACGTGGTCATCAGTCATCACCAGAGTCGAGGGGAGTTGCCGGACGAAGTAACCGAAACAGAGCGACGGCCCGGCCATTCAGCAACTTCAGCTCGCTCCTCTGCTGTCTGACCAAAGTAATATAGGCACAAAATTGGGCTGTAGTTGGGCCACATGATGCTTTGTCAGAAATAAATGGGCTATATACGTATGTCTTCTCGGGCCCTTTTGTTGATGTGATATGCTTATCGGTTATCGCCTTCCCGAAATCAGTTTGTCACCCAGAATGAAAACACTTGTCCGGCTGTTTCAGCTGTCATGACTCGTGAGACCAAACGAAAGGGTTAAAAGTAAGCCCAGCATCACATTACAAGGACTCTCCCTCTATTCCAAATCTTAAGGCGTTCTGTTTTTTTCTACATGATGTTTACTATGTATTTAGACATGAATATGCAACAAAACGTTTAATATCCTGGCTAAAGTTTAAGGTAGCACGAGCACATGTGTCCACTAAATATAAAGATAGAACGTTTAAACACTAAAATTACTTAATGGAATGGAATGTATATTAACAAAACGAGTGCAAAAACTGGACGAATATTCTTTCCGGATCCTCGACGAATCCTCCTTTCCGGACGTAGAGACCAGTGCAGTGTTTTAGTGCTGTAAATGGAAGCCAAAAATGATGGGTTATCAAGAAAATTGTTTGTGTGATACACGGTGTTCATCGAAGATGGAGAAGACAACTCGGATCTCAAGGGGCCACAGAATCAGTAAGTGAGAGGCGTTAAGAGTTGCCGGAAATATATCAACATCGGCGTGTCTTATATTAGTTCCATATTTCATTTCATGAATAATATAACTATATTTGGGAGTGTACAAAGGCACACATGTATTGTGAAATTATTTTCATATAAAATAAGAATAAAAGACATTGAGACTGTAAGGTTCATGTGCCCTATGTCCGGCCTTGTTTGGGTTTGCCGTTTTGATAAATTGTATGATAACACAAGCACTAGAAATGTCATGTGTGATGATATGTCTTATACAAGTTCTAGTAGATCCCGAAACAAAGTCTGCAGCAAATGTGGAAAGGTTGCACACATGCCGGATTTGAATGGGCTGGACAACGTCCTATCCTGCAGTGACTGTCAGTGCAGCGTCAAGGACTGAACGATCCGCCATTATCAAGCCAGTTTGCAATAGATCGTTCAGTGTTCAGTGTGGTTCAGAGGAAGAGCATTGTGTATTTACATGCACCAGACGATTTGACGTGTGTAACAATTCACGAAAAAACCATACATCGAGAACCCAACTCTTTAATTTTTGGCCTAATTCAAAATTGAATAAATTCACTTCTATGATGATGTAGTTAAAGTTAAAATGAAACATCTGCATGTCATTGCCGCAACCCTATAAAAAAATTAGGCATCGTTTGATAGTTCCATGAATTGTTTTGTACCAAATGATATAAAATTAAATAGCTCTACCTGAAGAGCTCCTTAAAACATGTTCTCACAAATAGGTGAATGTGAGATAAAGCTGAAAATAATGGCTTCTCTTAGCTCCCCTCTCGTTTGTGGTGGGTCTTGTGCTGGATTTTTGTTCGGGCATGTCAAGGAACTCCGCATGTAGAGCCGTTTTGCTAAATAGTTCATCAAAATAGCTCCAACTCAACTAATAAAGTTATCATGGAGCTGAGCTAAAGAAAATAGCTTCACTAATAAAGTGGAGCCTTCAAAGTGTGAACACTCATCTTGTCGTGCTACATGAACTGGTGATATTTTTTAGATCAGATTATTTTCAAATAAAAATAAAAATCGAGTATAATTGGCTATTACTTACTGTGAGCATTGCCCTCTTTATTTTGGGTTGGATAATTGGAGATGGATATTTTTAGCGCACGGTATGGATGACCCCATTACTTTCTCAATAGCGCCGCTACTTTCAAAGAATGAAGTTTCTATGATAGAAATAAAAAGAATGTTGTGGGCAGTGTTCGCTTTGCGCCAAAAAAGCATGGCCTTGACGTGAAGCGAAGCAGAGTAGTAGAGCATGTATGTAGGTCCTGTCGAGCCAAACACATCTAGATTCTTCTAGAAGACCATCGACGACATCAACCAATTTTTTCTCCATGTTTTCTTGAAACGGTTCCTCCTTAGGATCGGGGCCACAGATTTGTTTGGAAGGATGCAGACTCAGCGCCTCTGTCTGGCCCACTGGCTCGTGGGTTTCTGAAAATGAGGTGAGATGGTGACCGCTGAACTTCTAGATGATAGTAGAGTACTACGGATTAGCCCTTCTTCTTGGGCCTCGTTTAGCTCACCCCGAAAACCAAAAAATTTTCAAGATTCTCCGTCACATCGAATCTTTCAATACATGCATGAAGCATTAAATATAGACGAAAATAAAAACTAATTACACAGTTTATCTGAAAATCACGAGATGAATTTTTTGATCCTAGTTAGTCCATAATTGGATAATATTTACCACAAACAAACGAAAATGCTACAGTAGCGAAATCCAAAAAATTTTCACATCTAAACAAGGCGATAAACCATACTGTTGGCTAATTTATTGTAAAAAAATACTGTTGAATAACTGATTGATTTAGTTGATAAACTCAAGTGAATAAGCTCTGACAAAACGCTTAACAAAACAGTGAGTGGAAAAAGGCTTTGGAATTGATTCTCATATATCGCAGTTGCGGTGTTGTGACGCAGCATCAGCAGAGTACTATAACGGATTAGCCCTTGGTCCTTGCCGCCGTGAGCGACTGCTGCTCGTATAAAGAATCCAGGGCGCGCTGGGTCAGTTTTTTCACCAAACAAATAGCACAATCATGGACGCAGCACCATCAAACGGGGGCTGTAGTTCACAGTACATGGCGTGATGGTGGCAAGCGACGCAATCAGATTGATTTGATGAACTTTTATACGATTATCAATATATAATCAGATTGATTTGATGAACTTTTATACGTTTATTAATACATGTCGCTCGTTGTTCGACTTGGAAGATGGACTTCGACCTCATTTCCAGTGGAAAACAAGCAATTCTGTCTGTTGAAATGTTCAGAATCCAGAAACAGCGCGACACGTCTGCATTCACCACGCAAAAGAAGAGTATGCAAAGACACTGACAGATTACTCAAACTTGCAACCACGTCCACGATCAGTCGATCACCCAAGAAGAAGAGTATGCAACGAGACAGACCAATCGCTTTCTTCTCATAGCTCGACTGCATTATTGCTGTGGCCATCAGCCTTATCTTCTCCATCATATAGGAGTATTTAAGTTAACCTATCCTATCACAATCTCACATGGCGACACCAACACCAAGTCATACATACACATACACTACACATCCCATGATCCAAAACAGAGGACGTCACACACCATCTATTTTCCACAGTGGGAGGCTGCTGCGGCTATGCTTTCTGGGAGCATATCGCTCGGCCACAAGTGAGTCCAGTGGCTGCGGCCTGCGGGGATCTTCGCGTTCCCAACCAATCGGAAGATTCTGCGGGCCGACGGCGACTGCGGGAGGCGCGCCAGCCGCAGACGTCCAAGATCTTTCTTCACAATCACATGTCACCAGCACTGGTCAGTCTCCCAGGTCCGGCGGGAACGGTGCGCTGGGAACGAGGGCGAGCGTCCGAGAGCGGCGGTGCGCCGTCTCGCGGCGGCGGAGAGGAGGAGGCGGCGGTCGTAGTCGGCGCGCTTGTCGGGGTCGGAGAGCGTGGAGTAGGCCGCGTGGACGCGGATGAAGTCCTCGGCGGACGAGGCGGCGGCGGCGGCGTCCGGGTGGACGGCGAGCGCCAGGCGACGGTACGCGGCCTTGATCTCCCGCGCACTGGCCCCGGGGCGGAGGCCGAGGACGTCGTAGAAGGAGCTGGCCGCCGCCGCGTGGCCCGGCGCCGCGGTGGCAGCGACGGTGGAGGAGATGGAGGCGGAGAGGGGCGGCGGCGCGTGGTGGAGGCGCGGGGACGGCGGCGGCGACGCGGCCGGGGAGAGGGAGCCCGGCCGGAAGGCGAGGAAGCTGGGGGAGAGCGCGGGGCGCGGGGAGATCATGCTTGCTGGTGTGGGAACCGGAGGACGGGGAGGAAGGATTGGGGATCACCGAGTCTGTGTACTCTGCAGGAAGCAGGATGCAGAGCGGAGGCAACGAAGATTTTGAGAGGCGAGTTGGCCTTGCTGCCGGCTTCCCCGCCATTTTATCTCGCGCGCGTCGCTTTCCGCCATGGGTTGGGCGCCCCTGGTCAACGTTCTCTGTGGCCTGCCCGTATTGGCTGCTGCGCTGCATGACTTTTATATTTAATTTTTTTGACAACATTTTTATATTTGATTGAGAAATCGAGATCGAGGGACGGGAATCTCACAACTCTAGGCCTTGTTTAGTTCACACCAAAAACCAATTTTTTTTTAAGATTTATCGTTACATCGAATCTACTAAATATAGATTAAAATAAAAACTAATTGTACAATTTATCTGTAAATCGCGAGATAAATCTTTTAAGGCTAGTTACTCTATGATTATATAATGTATGTCAAATAAAAATAAAAATACTACTGTTCCGAAAACCAGGCCCTAGTTGTATGATGATGGAAGGATACGATTTTGAGACAAGGAAACCGTCATTTTTTTATTAGAACCCACGCCTCTAAAAATCAAACTCCCAACTTGCCATCTTGCCATTTGGAGGACGAGAGGAAGGGCTGCATTGACTTGGAGAAAATCCCATCAATATCAATAGAATTTATATGTTACATTTACTATAACCGAATCTATTTTTATCTCTTATATTTTATTAATTATTGTCATTATTACTAAAAATATAATAAAAGGTTTGCATGTTTTCTTTTGCAATTTTCCATTTCTAGTCCTTCAACCGCACCCCGCGGTCGAGATAGTTAGTAACTCCAACAGTTTGCTAAAAGTGTTTGCAATCCTAGGATTTTTGCCAAAACCACAAAAAACAGCCTCCAACAAGTTGGCAAAACTACTTAGCAATTTTGTGACCTTGGCAAAACTCCCCTTCACTTGGCAAATATGTCAAGTCCTCCATCGCTTGGCATCACGTGTATCCGAATTTGCCAATAGTTTTGCCAACTTGTTGAAGACTCAATTTTGTGATTTTTGGTAAAAATCCTAGGATGCCAAGTTCTTTTGCCAAGCCCAAATAGCAAACTGTTGGAGAAGACCTCTTTTTTCATTTGACATTTGGTTTTGAGAGTTGGCAAAACTATAAATTTGTCAAGTGAGTTTTAGCAAACTGTGGAGCTCAGCAGATCAAATACTAAATTGCACATCACACCCTATTTCTATCGTCGGGGGTTGGGGCTCTACGAGAGCAGCGGTCCATTAGTGACATGTGGTTTTTATAAAGACAAATGGACCTCTCAAGGCTACGCTGGACTAGTCCGCTAAGCAATTACGATTGATCCGTATAAGCCACACAAACATCTTGTGGAGGCGAATTTACGGGGTTGTGGTAATTATCCACGCCACCTATAAGCGGAGGTGTTTGATAATTTGATTGTGTGGTCCACGGGCAATCCAAACTTAATCGATACATACATGCCTAGCATGTTCGATTAGTTGACTCGCGGAGGCTTCATAGCCTACATGCCCACTAGAACGAGGAAATCAAGCATGGCTCGGTTCATGGAATACATGGCATGGCTCGACTCATGAAATTTGTTCCTCGTTCTATGCCTCTCCTTGTGTATTGTTTATTTGTTGTATCTATACTAAAGGTATAAATATCACCAAGCTCGCAATAAATGCATAAGATATATGAAAACAATACAATTTTTAACATGTGTTTTTAGGTAACAAATTAACATATTTATCACATAACAAAGACAAAATCAATATATGAATTATGCACGATATACTCCATAGAGGATGTTTGGTTGTCAAATGTTTGTCTTCCTTACCAACTCAGGCGAGGCAAACCTTATCCAGTTAGGAGAGAAAAACAGACTGACTCCCCACCCAAGCAAAGAAAAAATTTGCTAACACGGACTACGAGGTGAGGTAGTCAATTATCTAAACACATATGCATCTCTAGACGGCTTTAGGCCCTGTTTGGTTCACACCAGTAAACTTTATCGTCTATACATCGAATGTTTAAATATATACATAAAATGTTAAATATAGACTATCTACGAAATTAAAAATACAATTAGAAAATAATTTGCGAGACGAATCTTTTAAGCCTAATTAGTTTATAATTATACACTAATTATCAAATAAAACAAAAATGCTATAATAACTGTTAAACTTTAACACCGAACCAAATACCCCATTATTTAGTATGACAAAGTATGCTTTTGATTTGGTTCCTGCTCTATTTTAGCCTCAGCAAAAATTTGATCAAACTCACAACGAGGAGCCACGCGGGGCTGCTTATTTGGTGCCGCTCCAGTAGCTTGAGTTTCGTTATTTTTTTTCCATGCATTGTAGCTACGCTTTAACTGTCTTGTAGCTACACATTATTCGTCTGAAAAGTTGAAAGTACTATTCGCTGATTTATTACGAGAGAAAAATACTATTGGCTGGTAGAAAAAATATGATTGATAAGACACACGAACAGCTAGGCTGCAACCGTTATGGACTGTTCGCTGAAGCTTATTAGCCAAATTTGCAGTCATTCAGTAATATTTTTCTCTCACAGTAAATCAACAAACAATATTTCTATCATGATTTACTAAATGAACAGGTAGTTCATTCTACAATGTTCCGTAGTAATCAAACTGTAGCCGCAGCTGCGGCTTTAATCTGAAGCGACCCTATTATTTTTATTTTATATTCTGAAATAAATTAGGAGCTGATCTTTCAATATAAAAAAAGAAGCTGATAAATTTATTATAGCTTTATGGGCTTTAGCTTCACAGTATAGCGTGGCGTGGCAAAATGCGAGAGTCGGATAAACGTGTCAAACAGGCCTAGGAGAGTGATAAACGTCCAGTTTGGGCATTTGGCTCGTCCCTATCCGCGCCGTGGTCGGAAGTCGAAACTATCCGCTGCGGTAGTAGAGATGCTCTCGTTGCGGCCACCCCCTACCACTTTCTCGCGCCCCTTGAGGTGGCCGAGACGGGGTCGCCTCGGCGGAGCCGCCGCGGCGCAATATGTTAGCGCCGCGGCACCGTCGGCCGCTCTGGAGTCAGCTGCACCTCCGGAGAGCGTCTCCTTCCCGATTCTGGTACGCATTCCGCTGGCCGCCTCCAATGTGCTGCAAACCTGTTCGATGAAACGCTGCTATGGAGATTACTGGCTCAGTGTTTTTAGGGCGAGATTACCGGCCCTGGTCTGCGCAATGGTTCCCACGTAGCAACCTACTTGTTCGATGTAATGCCACAACGGGGTTACCTGTTGTCTTAGGCCTCGCCGGTGGTTTGTACTGCCTTTTGGAGGGGATCAGAGGGTTCAAATCATTCTAGGTTTGGATTCAGATGCGTCTTGTGCACTCTAGAATCTTCGGAAGATGATTCTGCATAGAACCTAATGCCTGACCAAATGTGCTTACGGCTCAGGAGATGTACATTTTCTAGGACAGCATCGTCATCAGTGCATATTTTCTGGAGCAACACTGTCTCGTTATTATGTAAAAATGTTTTTATTTGGGGTTGATCATGAGTCAAGCTTTGCTTTCAGATTTTCTGTTACTCTTTCCCAGGAGAGTTTAACTGAGGAAGCACAACACCACGTACTTAACCTGGTTCCACAACGCACATACTACACAAGCTAGATTTCTGGTTAGTTGATGCATATCGGGGTAAATGTATAAGTAGTTGGTCAAATATGAAGCTGGCCTCCCTGGATGCAAAGGTGGCTTCTTTGGCTATTGTGCTTGCATCTATAATTCGCTTAAAGCAAGTGCAAAGCTGCAAATATTCGTGAATTTCCTTTTCTTCAACAAAAATCCTGCTCAACAATATCTTATGCTGATAGAAACTTTTATGGGTCATTGGAAATATTTAAACTGTATAAATAATTTTATGCAATCATAAAGAAAAGGAGTTGGAAAGGAAAATGCATAAGCATACCTGATCAACTATGCCCATTTGTAAGAGGTGGGCAACTTGTTTAATATTTTACATTAGAAGCTAGTATCCGCTGTTCTTGCTTCATATTGTAACAGTTCTATTATCAAAACTTTTCAAAGATCCCCAGGTCTCACATTGAATAATGCTATGCTAAATGTCAATGTTTATGTGAGCAGTTGGGTACAATTTTGATGTAGAATAGCTGTTCAGATTTCTTGTCTCCTTTTTTTTGGAGGAAACAGGAGTGGATAGGCCCCTACTGATTATATATATTAAAAAAGAGGAGAACGTTTGAAAAAGAAGGCAAAAAGACTATCTTGCTTGATGGAAGGGACCTGATCCTTTTGTTACTTAGTCTTTTCATTGTTCCATTATTTAGGTGAATGGCTGCACTGGTAAAATGGGGTTATCTGTCGCTGAGGCTGCTGCTCTGAGGGGCCTTCACCTAGTCCCTGTTTCATTCAGTAGTAGAGAGAAGGTTGAAAAAACAATACAAGTTGGACAAACAGACATTCGGATATATGGTCCTTCTGCAAGAGAAGATATTCTTTCATCTGTGGCTGATGAATTCCCAGATGTCATTATTGTGGACTACACAGCACCTGATTCTGTGAACTGTAAACAGTTTAGCCTTTTTTATTTTCTCAATACGATATATAAAGTTCTTAGTACATGTTATGATCACTTTAGCTTACACAATCATGATATTGCAGTTTGAGAATTGCTAGTCTGTGCTAATTACTAAACATGCTGTTATAACATCATTTTGCTGCTATGTTCACATCAAAATGTATATTCAGGAATTTTGTTGTACATTTTTTGTTAGGTTTATGCTAATGATTACATTCCAGTTCTTACATGGCAGGGTAACAACGATTATAAGAAAAATAATTTTTTATGCCTGTCAAATTTCACGTAGAACATCTAGGAAGCTATCAAATTTAGTTCATTATTGCTTAAAGCCTTGAACTCTTGCTTTTACTTCTAAAAGCAAATTGCAGATGTTTTTATCGTTTTTCTACCTTCAATGTGTCTCCTTTTTTTTTATTGTTTTGAATACTCTATTCAATCCTGCACTATTCTTCTCATTTGAAACAAAAATTGAGACTCTTGCATTATGCAGCTAATGCTGAGCTCTATTGCAAGCTTGGCTTGCCATTTGTGATGGGCACAACTGGTGGGAACAGGCATTTGCTCTACAAGTCAGTGCAAGATTCAAAAAGTTATGCACTAGTATCTCCACAGATGGGTAAACAGGTATGCTAAAAAAGAACTATCTATCTCAATAAGATTAAAAATGTTGGTTTTCATTATTATACTTCAAATGTTGAAAACATGGATAACCTGTATAGTTTTCTCTCATCTTCAATCAGGTGGTTGCATTTGTTGCTGCAATGAAAATCATGGCTGAGCAGTTTCCAGGGGCCTTTTCAGGCTATCATTTAGAGGTACAATTCTAACTTGAGTGTTTCCATATGAATTAAAAGTTCAGAGTGATGATTCATTGTGTTTAAGGATTTAAACTTCTATTGGACCACCAATATATCATCTCTCAATCTTGACACATGTCTTGTGGAAGGAGGCTCAGTGATTTAAGCTTCTTTGTAGTTTCTTCAATCAGTTGTCTGGTCTGAGACTTAAAATGCTAAATTTTGATATGTGGTCATACCATCTGCCAATACCTGTAATTCTAAGTGTCAGGATTCCTTTTTCCAGGTTTTAGAATCCCATCAAGCTGGCAAGCTGGACACATCTGGTACAGCTAAAGACGTGATTGCTTGTTTTGAGAAACTAGGTGTGTCATATGACATGAACCGGGTATGCTTTATCTTTTATGCTTGAAAACTTAAATTATTCCGGTTATGAGAGAAAAGCTGTTTGTGCTCTGGAAAACACATTAATGCAGTTCAAACTACCACAATATTTTCATGGATCAAGATCTCTTCCTTGTAAATTTCTTGGTGTTACATGTTTTTATCCTCAAGAAAACAGAAATGTTACTATATTATGCTTCTTACGTCCTGTGCTGACAGATGGTCAAGATTAGAGATCCTGAACAGCAGCTTGAGATGGTGGGTGTCCCTGAAGAACACATTCAAGGGCATGCATTCCATCTGTATCATCTTACTTCTCCTGATGACAGGTAATAACCATTCTCCTGAAAATTGATGCTACTGCCAATAAAGTAATTATACTCAATCATGGATATTTTTATAGTCTTGCTATTTTTTCATCTTTGTTGATTTAATTGTGTTCTTTTAGTGTTTCATTTGAGTTCCAGCACAATGTTTGTGGTCGTTCAATCTACGCTGAAGGAACTATTGATGCGGCAATATTTCTGCATAGGAAGGTTGGCTGATGTGTTACTTCGGTTATTTTTTAAGTGGCGTTTCGTTTCAGATACTGCTGGTATCTTACATTCTTACTCGTATTCTTTAATGTAGGTACAATCAAAGGACTCTAAGAGAATATATAATATGGATGATGTCCTGAGAGAAGGATATATGCGATAAAGTCTACTGATTGGCTGTTCATAAATAATATGCAGCACAATATTATTTTTTTGTTAGTCTATGGGTTAGATATTAATAGAGTTGTGTGCGAATTAAATTAAAAAGGTTATGCACTAAGTTCTTTAAGTTTCTATCAAAACAAAGACATGAAAAAGAGAACATACATAAAAGGTATATAAGTTGAAGTTTGTTTTAAGGTCAAAGAGCAATCAACGTAGTGTTATAGTAATGGAGCACATTAATGAATTGTCATATTTACCATGTTTCTTATTTAATGCAATAAAGCTCTTATAAATTTCCATTGACAAACTCGCATTGAGACCGCCCTTACACTCTCCTCTGGATAACAACACTTTGAAGTTTGGACATTCATACCGTTCCATGGAACACCATTTTTCTACAATGACAGACTTTTGCAGCAGTCGTTCGGGGCAGAATCTTCCGGTTCTCATAACTCTCACATCCAGAGTGCTATGCAATAGTGAACTCCATTTGATCATTTGAGATCAACTCTAAAACCGGATCATTTTTATCGCTAAGATATTTAAGTGTTGTACATAGCCCACCTTTACCCATTTTAAACTTTCGGGTAATCGGGTTAGTATGCGAGGTTCAATAGTAAAAAAAAAACATGCTACTGTTGATTGCAATCATATTTTAATACGTATTCCCAACTTGTTGCAGAGCTTTACTAAATAAAAACGGTTCACAGGAAATCGCATAAGATTCAACTATCCCCAATAGATAGAACACACACACACACACACACACACACACACACACACACACCTTATTCTGAAGAAACTGCATAACCTGCAAAAGCCAAGAAAACACTGACCAAACACTCATAGTGCTGAGTCTCCATCGCATCAGGAGGAAAGAAAGGCAACAACATCTTGAGGAACGGCAGCAGCTTCTTGAAGAGCTACGGGCCAGTGACAGCGTCCCGCTGCGCCGGCGGGTGGTAGATGGGAGTTGGCGTCGGCGGCGAATACACTGGCGTCGTCGACGGGGCGGTGGGCGTTGACGGAGTGTCCACCGGCGTCGACGGAGGCTTGTGCTCCGGCACGGTCACCGGCGCCGGTTTGTGCTCAGGCACGTCTACCGCCGGCGGCTTGGTGACAGGCGGCAGGGAATGGCCGCCGTGGCCGTGATCAGGCGCGTGAGGGAGAACCACAGGCGTGTGGGTTCCTACGTGATGATGGTGCATAATGCTGTGGAAGAAATGGTGGCAAAGGAAAGCCGAAGCGCACTCGGGCGACGAGCGGTGGACCTTGCCGCCGAGCGCAACGAACGTCTTCTCGTTGCCGTCGTGGCCGCCCGGTGGCGCCGCGACGATCTTGGAGGGCTCCTGCCCGGGGCACGGCGCACTCGACGCGCTGTGGAGCTGCGCGAAGCATTCCGACTTGAGCTCCCCGTCCTCACCAACGGCATCGGCGGCCAGCGGGACGCTGAAGGCGCCGGACTTGTCCACCTGTCCCACCGCCGTGCTCTCGTACTCGCCCTTGCTGTTCTTGCACTTGACAGCCACCTGAAGACCTGGGGAAAGTAAACGACAGACAAATCATGCATTGACTAGCCAGCCAAACTGTTTTTAGTAACACCACTATATCATGACACTGACAGAGTGACAGGTGGTTTGGGTTTGTGTAAACTACCTTTGAAAGCTGCCTCAGCGTTCATGTTCCTCCTGGCGCAGTCCGAGCACTTGGCCAGGCCGACAACAACCGGCGTTGCTGTCGCTCCTTGCACGGCATCGGCGAAAGCTATCGCTATCACAATGCCCAAAATGGCCACCAGTAGCTGTCGTGCTTGTATCTCCATCTCTCTACCACTTGTTCGGAGTTGTTGAGGAAGGAGAAGATGTGGATGGGTGGGGAGCAAGGAGTGGAACGCAGGTGTCTATAAATAGGTGCCAAGGTCTGATGACGCAGCTAGCTCGATCGATCGGCGGAAGCTAAGTGAAACTAGTGAAGCTGGCAACTATGGGCAGCTAATTTGGCGCCGCCATTGTAGCTAGATCTCCAGTTAATAGTATGGCCCCTTGCAATGTGATCAGCGTTTCCTTCAAGTCTACTCCTCCAGCTATTCTCGTACTCGCGGTTAATTGTCCACGCGCAGGCAGGACCGCATGACGGGTGGTGGAGATCGTCGTACCCATTTTACCGGCCTCTGCACGCGTTCGGACGATCTGGATCCGGTGCATATAGTGTTCAACTAACCGTGCGCTGTCGACTCAAGGAGAGGTAATGGTGATTAATGAAAAGTTAATTTCAGAGTTGGAGCTCGTTCAGTAGCCGAAGGCCCGAATGGCCGAATTAACACCGCACGGCAGTACTCAACAACTATCTCCATTTTTTGTTTTGCTGTCACTGGTGGGAGTTTTCCCTACATTGAATTTTATTTGGCCTTCGCGGCCCGTGGCAATGTCTACAAGATGTTTACATTTTGAGAGAAATGGAATTTACAGGTCACTCCTGAGCTAGCTTAGCGTCCTAACGCGTCACGGAACACCGTGCACCGACCATTGATCCGCTACACACTTGTTCCTTCTCGGCAGTGTCTGGCTCTCCATTGCTCCGCTTCTCTCCTACAGGCAAAGCAACAGCTGTTGGGTGGATGTTCGCTCATTTCTGAAAACAAGCGCATTCCTCGTTTTCCAGAGCTGCTAGCACGATAGTGCTATGAACGCCCACGCCCCAAACTCCTGCTGTGGTATGTTACTCGGCCGGTTGGTCATGTACAGCTCCGTTACTGTGAAGTCCGGAGCATTGGTAACGCCGATCTTCGCCCAGAATTGCATGGCAATAGGGCAGCCATTGATGATGTGCTCCGGGGTTTCATCAGCTTACTCACACACTTCACACAGTGACATTGGCACGATGTTCTTTCGCTGCAGATTGGTTCGGCATTGTATCCGGCCTTGAGTCAGCGGCCACATAAACATTTGGACCCTCAGTGGCGCGGAGTTTTTCCAATTGAATGCAGATCCTTCGTTGCTATCTTCATATTTTCCCCGATAGAAGTAGTGAAACATAGTCTGAAAATCAGACACCACTGATATGCTCAAAGGGAGAAATTTTGCTTTAGAAATCACTACGTTTATTTCTCAAATCAAGCAACGGACTGAAAGTCTGAAACACCAATGCCACCGCGGACACACGACGGCATGAACTGAACAAAACAATCACTGACACCACAACAACAACAACATCACCGAAACGAAACGAACATCACCGACGACCCTCCAACATCTGATCGCTTAATTTGCTGCTGTCCTGCTTGCATGCCCGCACACACCACCCTAGTTCAATTTCTTGGGGATCTTCTCCTGCCCCTGCCCGTCTGCCGCAGCAGGCCGGGTGGTGTCGTCGTCGTCGACGAGCGGCGGGCACGGCTTCTTCTTGTGCATGAACTTCATCTTGGGCTTCTTCTTGAAGAACGGCTCGGGCTCCTCGGGCGCCGGAGGCCTGGGCTCCGGCGGCACGGGCGTGGGTGTCGGCGTCGGGGGCCCGTACGTCGGCGTCGTCGGGGGGTTCGGGGTTGGCGTCGGCGTCGGCCTCGGCGGCGGCGGCGGCGGGCCGAACATGTAGTGCTTCTTCTTCTTGCCGCAGGCGCACGCGACGGGGGCTAACACCGTGTCGGCCGCGGCCGCGAGGTAGGTCGTGTCGCTGGTGGCGCTGCCGCCGTCTGATTGGCTGGTGGTGGGCGCGATCCTGGGCGGCGCCTGACCGACGCACGGCGTGCCGAGCGAGCTGTGGAGCTGCGCGAAGCAGTCACGGTCCATGCTCCCGTCGTCGCGCAGGAGTTCGGCGGCGAGTGGGATACGGAAGACGCCGGTGTCGTCCAGGGTGCCAAGCGCCCTCATCTCGTAGCTCTCGTCGTCGGCGGCGCCGGATTTGCACTTGATCGCTACCTGCAGGTCTGCAGCGCACAGAGGGAACAGAAGTTTTTTTTTAGTATACGTGTGCGCGGCCATATGCCATGGGCCGCAAAAGTTGAGCCGAGCGTTGTCAGGCCTGATTCAGGCTGGCAAGTGGCCGGCCCAATCCATGATTATGTGTATTACTCGCTCTTTTACAGTGTGATGATAGAGGGACACAAATTCGCAGGACTTTTGAAAATGTGAATGAAAAGCAAAGTGTGTCATTTGAGAGAGAGAAAAAGTAGGTGTGTCATTCGAAAAAAATTTGTGCGGTTCACAAACCAATAGTGTGTGTCTGCAGTCTAATAATTTATCGGGTTAAACTATTATTTTTTGTTGAAGAAAATTCACAAGCTACCACTTATGTTTTCTATCGCGCCTTTAACTAGAATTGATCAATCGAGTTACTCAAGAAGAACTTCAAGTTGAACTGTTTTGGGGGGACATAGTGTTGTTCCAGAAATTTGTCTCCAAACTCTTCACTGCTTTTTCTTCGTTACCAGCTAGTACTACCATATAAAGTTTCCTACTAAGAAAGGCAGTAGCTAATCGGGCCAAAATTTCATGTCCGCAACAGAGCTATAGCTAAATCCAGAAGTGCAAGTGTACTGCAGAGGCAGCCGATTTGCATGTACCTTTGAAGGCATTGACGTCGTTGGGGGAACAGTCGAGGCACTTGACGCAGCCAACCACGTCTGCCTTCTTCCAAGCCGTGGCACCGAAGCTGACGGCCAAGAGCGCAGCCAAAAGAAGAGCGGCTTGCTGGGGAACCTGCAGAGTCCCCATGTTGGTTTGGTTGGAGCCGGCCTGCAGCTGGCTGCTGCTTCTTCGTCAGGAGATGTGTATATTTGATGAGGAAGTGAAGGCGGTGAGTTTGGATGGGGTGAGATGGTGCTCGGGTGCATGCGTTTATATAGGGGCCGACGCCGGGGCGCGGGTAGTGACAGTGTGGCCGCCGGCCGGCCGGGCTATTGAAGTTTGGGATGATGGACACGGGACAGGTACTGGCCGGCGTCCAGAGACCGGCCAGATCGTGAGGAATAAAAAGTGTGAGCGATGCGACGGATGTTTCCAGTGGAGTCTCAGTACTGATTTTGATCATTCCAGTCCGTGGTTCTGCCTTTTTTTTGTTTCCTAACCCAACGAGCTGTGTATTGCAACTACGACGCCGAACTTTTTCATTACTGTTACCACTGTACAAAGAATTTTTGTGCCGGCCGGCGAAAAGATTCAAGTTCATTATTTGGAGTGAGAAATCACTACCTATATATACCCATAGTCTTTATCTTTACTTTCCAAATATGATGTCAGGCTTATTTCCACGCACGCAGGTGCCTTCTGCGGCCGGCGTTTGAAATTTGAAGTGGCTAACGGTACACAGTTCCTCACCGATGTGGTGTGCGTGCTTCATCTGTCAGGGTGGCTCATAAACCTCGCACGGCGCATGCATGGTTTGTGCGTGATGGGCCGGGCCGCGTCGGGAGAGGGTGGGTTGCACCAACCATGTGCGTGCCATGACCGATGGAGCACGTAAACAGTACCCGCCCGCCGGTCGCTCCAGTTAATTTGGGAAGCATTGGTGACTGGCGACAGATCAGTCGTCGTATTAGTGGGCAAGTAGCAGTGAACATGCATGCTATCCTAGGCACGTCGTGGTCGATCGTTTTAACATCTTGGATCGTAACCTCACGCTGCACGTACGGCCAATAGCTGTGAATTGGTGATTGCTACGAATGCGAATGGCCGGTGCACCGCTTGTAGCGTCGTCCTTTGGCGTCCATGTGAGAAACCGAACAATTTTCTTGCAGTCCTCCCTTTCTAAGGACTGGGAGATATGTTTGGTCCAAAAAGCACAAATACAATGGGCCGGGTCCCTCGTGCAGACGGTATTTCTTCAACCTGACCTCGAACTGACACATGGCACTCTTAGTCTCACTCTCAGCCTGCGCTGGTTGCTGCTTCGTCGTGGCTACCGCATCTTCGATTAATAATATCTCTCGCGTGCTATATTACTAGGAGTTTTGAAATGAATTTTGGTGGGGAACCTCTCCCCCCATTGCATCAAAAAAGAAAAAAATTCCATCGCTTTCAGTAGTCAGTGATGCTCTGCAAATGAAATGGAAGCGCGTATTCGATTAATAATATCTCTCGCGTACGTGCTACGACATCCATTTTTTCTTTTTTTTCGCATGTTTGATTATTATTATAGGTGTCGCAAATTATTATAGGTGTCGCAAATATCTCTCGCGTACGTGCTACTATTTAATTGGCTCGAAAGAAACTCTGCGTTCTTTTGGCAACGGATGGAACACAAGTTTGGCAGTCTTCTCAAATCTCAAAGCAAAAAGAAACAAAAAGAGGTTTGACGGTGAAAAATATTTATTTAGGTCTATGCTTGTTAAAAGTATTTATAAATGTATAACTAAGTTATATATATGATCCAACGGGTATGTAACTTTTACTATATAGTTCATAGACCACCGTAAAAATTTCATCACATTTGGACCATAGAAACTGTAACTATAAATTAATTACGGAAAAACATAAATCTAAAGCTAGAGTAAAAAATTTATACTAAAGCATATTATATTATATATTTGCTGAGTAAATCTATTCATGTGGAGTCCAACAAAATTGGACTTTCTATTTTACGTTTTTACGTGATTTACTATGATTTTTTTTCAACCAAAATAAATGAAAAAAAGGAAAAGGACAAAACCGCCTTTGAAAACCGCTTATAACCAGTTAGAGAGGTAAAACGGACGATTTTAAAAGTTCGGGGAGATGGTTTACCTAGTTTTAGAATTTAGAGAGAAGAAACAGACTTTCGCAAAAGTTGAGTGAGGTAATACAGGCTTTTTCTGTGTATATTATCCCCCAATTACATAATAAATATAGAAATCATTATAAATATAAAAATAAGGCGGCATAAGTATAGCTATAAAACATCGTGAGAGGGGCTAAACAATCAGTTGTTGGCTAGACAGACTCAAATGGAAACAGGAAATCAAAAGAAGAGAGCGTGCGGGGCTTGCAAGCAGACATGCGCAGGGGTGAAGGAGCATTGAAGCTTGTGAAGGATTGTTGAAGGATGGTGGTGAAGCCTCTTCAAATTAGATCTAGACCATTGGTTTGTGATGTGAATGCATAATTTGGTAGGATGTAGAAAATGTTATCTTCGTGGAGGACAATTTTTGTAAGGGCGTGTTTGGCAGAGCTCCTCTTCGGCTCTGCCTCTAGCCCTTCTTAATGTTTTTGTGGAGAAATCATTTTTTATATAAAAAAGCAGAAGAGCCGAAGCTGTTTTGGCGAAACCATTGCCAAACAACAGCTCTAAGTAGACTAAGCATAATTTTAATTGATTATAAGATATAAAGATTTGTTACCGTCGCTAATCTGAATATCCTTAGATATTTTGGGTATCTAAGCTTATTTATTTTCTGTGCCCGGAGACTTGCAATCAATGTCCTCTAGAAGTAACCAGAACGATTGAAAAGAAACAAAACACACGTATTACTATATTATTAAGATTTCTTTTGGAATGTAGGATTGCAAAAGCTCAGGAATAGAAAAAAGATAAGAATTCCATAGAAACTGAGTTATAAAACAGAGGATTGAAAACTATAGAAATATCGTAGAAGATAGGTGTTTGGATACTCATGGGAAATTCATAGAGATAGGAATATTAGGAAGTGCATAATCCAAATTTATTCATTTAGTTAATGGTCTAGAATATCACTTTTCAAACTAAATACTTTAACTCACTTGTTCCAAGGTCTACTAATCATTTACACAAGCAAGAGGGGAAAAATGAGGCTAGAGTGGATGTTTCAATTCCTGTGGAATACGTTCAAGTGACCCATGAAGGAAATTTTTCTCTACCTTTCCTACGGTTCGTTTAGACTTATCAACCGAACCATTCAGCAATGTTTTTATCTAACAATAAATTAATCAACAGTGCTTTCTGCCATAGCTTATCAGCCAAACGAAAAGATTGCTGATTCCTGAGTTTTTCCTTTAGAAATCCTGTGATTCGAAGCCCCCCTAAAATCTGGCTCCGTTGATTGTTCAGGCCTTGTTTAGTTCAACCTAAAAACAAAAAAATTCAAGATTTCTCGTCACATCAAATCTTGCGGCACATGCATAGAACATTAAATATGGATAAAAATAAAAATTAATTGTACAATTTGCCTATAAATCTCGAGACGAATTTTTTAAGCCTAATTACTCTATGATTGGACAATGTTTGTCAAATAAAAATAAAAATGCTGCAGTGTCAAAATCCAAAAACTTTTTGGATCTAAATAAGGCCTCAATTGATCCAGTCCAGTCTAAATTAATGTGTGGTTCAGCTGATTGTTCAATTAATCCAGTGTTAGAATTACATATTGTTTGTGGGTTCTCATCAAAGGAAGCACACAATTTGATATTATTTTAACAATACATGCATCATATGAAAACTAAAGCTATGATATACTGCGAGGAAGGTTTTTTGTGTTTGCACAAAAAAAACTTTCAAGATTGTATTTTTTAAAAAAAACTCGTGCTTTAATTTGACTACTTATTTGCTAGTAGATAATAAAGATACAAATATTTATAACATTCAATATATTCATTAGATAGGCCAAAAACATATTCAAGTAGTTTGCGCTAGAAAAATACATATTTTGGTAGCGCATTTAAAGATATGTTAATATGTCTAGTAGTTTGACTGGGAACCAAATAATATTATATTATAGTTTGACTGGGGTCTTATGCTCTGGCTCCATCTTGGGCTTTAGTGGAGAAGCTGTTGGACTAGGATAGGAGAACTACATTTATAGATAATGATACAAACATCTATAGCACTGTTTGTTTATATTTGATAATTATTATCTAGTCATAAACTAAGCTCAAAAGATTCGTCTCGCAAATTACAAACAAATTATATAATTAATTATTTTTTTAATTTATATTTAGTACTTTAAGTATGTGCCGTAAAATTTAATATAATTGAAAATCTAAAAAAAATAAACTAAACAAGGCCATAGTTAAAAGTTGAGAAGTTTGACTGGGAACAAAATAATATTATATTGTGGGCTGGAGGTACGATCCAGAGAAGTACGACTACTGCTCGCTTGCTAATGACCATGGCGTCGTTGTGTATCGCCGGACTTCTCCTGCTGCTCGCCGCGCACTCCCACGCCGCCGTCGTCGGGCTCGCCACGCCTGTGGAGTACGAGTACCACAGTTATGCGGTAACTCCTCTGTCTCCGCACGCATATAGCGCCCCGGCGGCTGCCGACGACGACGCTCAGGCGCAGGAGGACGTCGCTGCGTCATCGTCCACTCTGCACATTCGCCTGCTCCACCGCGACAGGTTCGCAGCGAACGCCACCCCAGCCCAGCTCCTGGCGCGCCGCCTGCAGCGGGACGTGCTGAGGGCAGCGTGGATCATCTCGAAAGCTGCTGCGAACGGTACGCCGCCGCCGGTCGCTGGGCTCTCCAGCGCACGCGGGTTCGTGGCGCCGGTGGTGTCCAGGGCGCCGACGAGCGGGGAGTACATCGCCAAGATTGCGGTGGGCACGCCGGGCGTCGAGGCGCTGCTGGCGCTGGACACGGCCAGCGACCTCACGTGGCTGCAGTGCCAGCCATGCAGGCGTTGCTACCCGCAGTCCGGACCCGTGTTCGACCCGCGGCACTCGACGTCATACCGCGAAATGAGTTTCAATGCGGCAGATTGCCAAGCGTTGGGACGATCCGGCGGCGGCGACGCGAAGCGCGGGACGTGCGTCTACACCGTGGGCTACGGGGACGGCTCTACGACGGTGGGAGACTTCATCGAGGAGACGCTGACCTTCGCGGGCGGTGTCCGGCTACCGCGCATATCGATCGGCTGCGGCCATGACAACAAGGGCCTATTCGGGGCGCCGGCGGCGGGGATCCTGGGCCTCGGCCGTGGCCTCATGTCGTTCCCGAACCAGATCGACCACAACGGGACCTTCTCCTACTGCCTGGTCGACTTCCTCTCCGGCCCAGGCTCCCTCTCCTCCACCCTCACCTTTGGTGCCGGCGCCGTGGACACCTCCCCGCCAGTGTCCTTCACCCCCACAGTCCTCAACCTGAACATGCCCACGTTCTACTACGTGCGGCTCACCGGCATCAGCGTGGGCGGCGTGCGCGTGCCGGGCGTCACCGAGCGCGACCTCCAGCTAGACCCGTACACCGGCCGCGGCGGTGTCATTGTGGACTCCGGCACCGCCGTGACGCGGCTTGCCCGCCCCGCGTACACGGCGTTCCGTGATGCCTTCCGTGCCGTGGCAGTGGACCTCGGCCAGGTCTCCATTGGCGGCCCCTCCGGCTTCTTCGATACGTGCTACACCGTGGGTGGCCGGGGCATGAAGAAGGTGCCCACCGTGTCAATGCACTTCGCCGGCAGCGTCGAGGTGAAGCTCCAGCCCAAGAACTACCTCATCCCCGTGGACTCCATGGGCACCGTGTGCTTTGCGTTTGCTGCCACCGGTGACCATAGCGTTTCCATCATCGGCAACATCCAGCAGCAGGGGTTCCGCATCGTGTACGACATCGGTGGCCGTGTTGGATTTGCGCCCAATAGCTGCTGATTATAATTATTCCGACTTCTGGTGAGTTAGAGCATGGGTTGCACAAGTGAAAGTGCTGATAGCACCTAGTCAGCCATGTAGTCACTCCATACCATAGAGAAAGTCATTTAGGACAACAACACAGTCTCCAATATCTAACTAAGAGCAACTCTAAGAGCATATCTAAATTTAGATATCTAAACTAGCTCTCTAAAACTATTTAGACTCTCAAAATAAGCACCGTCCGCAGCAAGCAGAATCTCTAAATCAAGCTAGCTATTTTTTTAATCCAACCTTCAGCACCGGCAAGTCACTGGTTCATCTGGGATTCTTGCTCGTGTGCATCTATTGCTCTAGATTAATCTCAAGAGGATCAAAGCAAGGATTGAAGCAGGAACATTTAAGGTCTGCTGTCTGCACCCACCCGGTGATGCTTTTGCTTCTTCAGGTTCTTCAGTGTTGGAGCAGAGCTCGTCGTAATCGTGTCAAAGTGCATATTTCCTTTGATTAGATGCATTGTAGTAGTTCAATTAAGTTGTGAACATTTTGTTTAGCACGTAGAATCACGGGTTGAGGCGGAGACTTGCACGTCTCGACGCTGTGACCGTGCCCAGATAGGCTCACCCCGCCACGGCGCGCATGCCGTGCTTGTCGCGTGGACGTCCGCAAATGACGGCGTATCTCGCAGCTGCCAACCGTGGCGGGGATCTCGGATCGAGCCATATATATATCAAGTTTGTTGCATCTGGTAAGGTTGCGCCAATCGCGGCTAAACCTAATCGCTGTGTCTCGTGTTCTCTCTCGTCCTCGTGTTCGTGTTCCTGTGGTGACCGCGCACCGAGCATCGACGGTGCCGACACGTTCCAAGCTCCGGCGAGCCGCCGGACCTTACATTGTGGTATCAAAGCGAGGTGAGCGAGGAGCTTGCAATCGAGTGGAGCCGTAGGTCCACCGCGAGATCCATCCATGAAAGTACAAGCCGTCTCTCTTCGTCAGCCGCCGGTGATCGCCATGGGCGACAACCAGAACTCAGGCGGTGTCAAGGAGTCGTCGTTGATGTGGCCGATGCTCACATGCGATAATTACTCCGAGTGGGCTATGTTGATGCAGTGCAACTTCGAGGCGTTGGAGATCTGGGGGGTGATCGACCCAGGAACCAACCCCAAGCGGTCGCAGGATCGGCAGGCTATGAGCTCACTCCTGCGTTCGGTACCGAAGGAGATGTGGCAGTCCCTTGGGCGCCACAAGACGGTGAAGGAAGCGTGGGAGGCGGTGAAGGTGATGCGGATTGGTGCAGATCGGGTGAAGGAAGTAAACGCCCAAAGGCTCCTTAGGGAGTTTGAGAACATCGCGTTCAAGGAAGGAGAGTCGATCGAGGAATTTGCCATGAGGATGAACAATCTCGTGGGCAACCTCAAGACCCTCGGTGAGACCGTGGAGGACGTGCGCGTCGTCAAGAAATTCTTGCGCGTGGTACCTGCCAGGTTCACACAGATGGTTGTCTCCATCGAGATGTTCTGCAACCTCAAGGAGATGACGGTTGATGAGCTCGTGGGTCGACTGCGAGCGGCAGAAGATCGTCTCGAGGACAAGGTGGACCAGATCGTGGACAAGGCGGGACGCCTCATGCTCGCCGAAGAAGACTGGCTTGAAAAACACAAGCACCGATTCCAATCCGGATCGAAACCGGGAGGGAATAGTGGCGGCGGCGGCACTGGTTCCTCAAAGGGGAAGATGGCGGCGCGCTCAGATGGTGGTGCCTCGGGCTCGGTCAAACTGACATCCGAGGGCACGCCACGGAGGAAAGGCCGATGCCGGAATTGCGGCATCTACGGTCATTGGGCGGAGGACTGCAAACGCCCGAAGAAGGAGAGGAAGAAGGACGCAGCGCCGGCCGAGGCGAACGTGGCCATTGGTGGCGGCGATCAGGTGGGTGCGCTGATGCTGGCAACCTGCGACGTCGTGCGCGACCCAGCTCAGTGTGTCCATCTGACTGAAAAGGTGATCCCGGTGCATGTCCCTGATGATGTGTGGGTGCTGGACGCTGGGGCCAGTAACCACATGACCGGAACACGATCGATGCTGACACAGCTCGATGAGAGCGTTCGCGGTACAGTGCGATTTGGTGATGGTTCACGAGTCGAGATTTGTGGCATGGGCTCTGTGGTGATGGAAGATCGCCAACATGGTCACAAGGTACTAACTGACGTCTATTATATTCCAAAGCTGAAAAGTAATATTGTTAGCTTGGGTCAGTTAGAGGAGAAAAACTTTTGGGTCGTTCTAGGAGATGGAAGGCTTCGTGTGTTTGATCAAGATAGGACTTTGCTGATCTCTGCACCTAGAACTGGCAATAGACTTTATTTGGCTAAGTTTGGTCTAGTTTCACCAGTGTGTCTGCTCGCTCAGTCTGAAAATGCATCATGGTTATGGCATGCTAGATATGGGCACCTGAATTTCAGAGCACTGAATGACCTAGGCACTAAACAGATGGTAGAAGGGTTGCCAGTAGTAACAAGGGTAGAGAAAGTCTGTGATGGTTGCACCCTTGGCAAACAACATAGGAAACCTTTTCCTCAAGTGTCGAGTTTTAGAGCAGAGAAGGGGTTGGAGCTGGTGCATGCTGATTTGTGTGGGCATATTACTCCCAAGACAGTTGGGGGAGCATCCTATTTTCTGTTGGTAGTTCATGACTGCAGCAGGTATATGTGGGTGGAGATGCTCAAGACCAAGGATCAGGCTTTAGAGTGTTTCAAGAAGATTAAACTCAGAGCTGAACTTGAGTGTGGCAACAAGCTAAAGTCCCTGAGAACAGATAGGGGGGGAGAATTTGTCTCCAATCTGTTCTCCATTTTCTGCAGTCAGGAGGGCATTAAACACTATACCACCACACCATATACACCACAGCAGAATAGAGTTGTAGAAAGAAGAAACCAAACTGTGGTAGAAATGGCTAGGTGTTTGCTGAAAACAATGTTGGTGCCATCTGAATTGTGGGGTGAGGCAGTCTGTACTGCTGTTTACATTCTTAACAGGTCTCCTACCAAGAGCCTGAGCAAGAAAACACCTTTTGAAGCTTGGCATGGAAAGAAACCAAAAGTGAGTCACCTTAGAACGTTTGGAGGTGTTGCTCATGTGAAAGTGGTTGGTCCAGGATTGAAGAAGCTATCTGACAGATCCAAGAAGATGGTCTTCATATGCTATGAGTCAGGTACCAAAGGTTACAGATTCTTTGATCCTGCAGCCAAGAGATTGGTAGTCAGCAGGGATGTCATTTTTGATGAACAACAACCTTGGGACTGGACCAATGCAGGCACAAGTGCAGATCAACTGTCAGATGGCTTTATTGTTCACTATGAGCAGTCTGACAGAAATCCGACAATAGGTGACAATGTCGATGGTCCCGCAACAGAAGAAGTAGGGGGTGGGTCTGCTGTTGAAGGAGGTGTAGTGGGTCATGATGAAGCTACACCAAGCCCCCAGGGCAACCTAGGTGCACCAGCTGGGCACAATTTTGCAACACCACCGAGTCAGCACTCTGAAGAAACCTTTGGAGGGCCACTGAGATTCAGGACACTGAATGACTTGTTTGATTCCACTGAAGAAGTTCAGGATTTTGAATACAGTGGGGTGTGCATGCTAGCAGCTGATGAACCACTGGGTGTGGATGAGGCACTGGAAGAAGAATGTTGGGTAGAAGCCATGAAGAGTGAGTTGCTGTCAATTCAAAATAACAACACCTGGCATTATGCAACTCTTCCAAAGGGTCACAGAGCAATAGGCCTGAAGTGGGTATACAAGGTTAAGAGGGATCCTGAAGGTAACATTCTGAAGCACAACGCTAGACTTGTGGCAAAGGGATATGTTCAAAGGCATGGGGTGGACTATGAGGAGGTATTTGCTCCTGTTGCTAGACTAGAGACTGTCAGAGTAATTCTAGCTCTAGCTGCTCATGGAAATTGGGAAGTGCATCATATGGATGTAAAATCTGCATTTTTGAATGGCGATCTACAGGAGGAAGTATATGTCCAACAGCCACCAGGTTTTCTGAATCCAAACCAGACAGGGAAGGTGCTGAAACTTGAAAAGGCTTTGTATGGCCTGAAACAGGCACCAAGAGCCTGGAACTCAAAGCTTGATCAAGAACTTGTGAAGTTGGGGTTTTGCAGGAGTGAAGAGGAGCATGCAGTCTATAAAAGGGGCAGTAGTGATTCGCTATTGCTGCTGGGAGTGTATGTAGATGATCTCATCATTTGTGGTCCTGACAAGAGAAGAATTGCAGAATTCAAGGATCAGATGAGCAAGACCTTCAGTATGAGTGACTTGGGGCTTTTGAGTTACTATCTGGGGATGGAGGTGAATCAACAACCAGGAAAAATAACTGTTTGCCAAAGAGCATATGCTGCAAAGATTGTAGAGCAGTGTGGAATGAAGGGCTGTAATCCACTGGATATTCCAATGGAACAAAACAACAAACTGTTGCCTGGGAAACCAGATATGACTAGGGATGTGACTAAATTCAGGAGCATTGTTGGCAGTTTGAGGTACTTGGTCAATACTAGACCTGACATTGCCTTTGGAGTGGGGATGGTCAGTAGATTCATAGAATCTCCTACTGATGAACATTGGGCTGCAGTAAAGAAAATTGTGAGATATATTGCAGGCACTACTGATTATGGTTGCACATATAGGAGTTATGCCACTTCAGAGTTGAAACTGTTGGGGTTCTCTGATAGTGATCATGCTGGTGATCTGGAGAAGAGAAGAAGCACTTTAGGTGTGGTGTTCTTTCTGAATGGGAATGTGATAACTTGGTGCTCACAGAAACAAAGGGTTGTTTCCCTATCAAGTTGTGAGGCTGAGTACATTGCAGCTGCATCGGCTGCCTGTCAAGGAGTATGGCTGAGCAGGCTCATTGCAGATTTGACAGGGAGAAGTGTTGAAAGATTCAGGCTTCTGATCGACAACAAAGTAGCCATTGAGCTGAGCAAAAATCCAGTGTTTCATGATCGAAGCAAACACATAGATACTCGGTATCATTACATCAGGGAGTGTGTTGCTAATGGGATTGCCGAAGTGGAGCACATTGGTACTGATAAGCAGCTGGCTGATATATTGACAAAGCCGCTGGGCAGAGTCAAGTTCATTGAGATGCGTCAGAAGCTGGGCGTCGGTGAGATCTGTCACGATTAAGGGGGTGAATGTTGGAGCAGAGCTCGTCGTAATCGTGTCAAAGTGCATATTTCCTTTGATTAGATGCATTGTAATAGTTCAATTAAGTTGTGAACATTTTGTTTAGCACGTAGAATCACGGGTTGAGGCGGAGACTTGCACGTCTCGACGCTGTGACCGTGCCCAGATAGGTTCACCCCGCCACGGCGCGCATGCCGTGCTTGTCGCGTGGACGTCCGCAAATGACGGCGTATCTCGCAGCTGCCAACCGTGGCGGGGATCTCGGATCGAGCCATATATATATCAAGTTTGTTGCATCTGGTAAGGTTGCGCCAATCGCGGCTAAACCTAATCGCTGTGTCTCGTGTTCTCTCTCGTCCTCGTGTTCGTGTTCCTGTGGTGACCGCGCACCGAGCATCGACGGTGCCGGCACGTTCCAAGCTCCGGCGAGCCGCCGGACCTTACATTCAGGAGATCGAGAGCGAGCGTGGCTACAGTACGGGTACGAGTACGAGTGCTCTGTGTGCGGCGCGTCGTTGTCCTCATACCAGGCACTCGATGGGCACAGAAAAGACACCAGCGACGTCCGCCGCATCGGCTACCGGCGATGTGGTGTCGCCCGAGGGTATCGCGGTAGTGCAAACACGGAAGGAGCAAGCCCAGAAAGGGTGATGTCGACGAAAGCTGGTCGGTAGTCTACCTTGGGGTATACCCATGGTAGTAGTTTATCGGTAGACGGTGCGCAAACTACGAACTCGATGGTGACGCAAGACACGGACAAGCTTTTTATCCAGGTTCGGCCGCCGAGTTGGCGTAATACCTACGTCCTGCGTCTGGTTGTATTGATTTGTGTTGAGAGAATATGATGTGTCCTAGGGGGGTCCCTTGCCCCTCCTTATATAGTCTGGAGGGCAGGGTTACAGATCCGGAAACTAATCCTAGTCGGTTACAATTGCCATGGATAATTCGATATCAATTCCTATTCTAACCGACTAGAATCCTGCTTGATCTCCACATCTTGTTTCCTTGCGCGGAACTCCAGGTTGTCGGATCAAGCCTTGAACTCGTCTCGTAATGGGCCAAGCCTCCTGGCCGAAGTCTAGCCGTAAGGGTATAGGGGTTTATACCCCCACAGCTAGTCCCCGAGCACCATGTATTGTGATGTAACACGCCGTCTTGAGCTTCTTCGATCAGTGAGACTTGACGTCTTCAATAAGTGGGAAAGTCGCCCAAACAGTTGCAACGGTTCTTTGACCAACTCGAAAGACAGTTGATCAACATCGACATCGAAGAAGCGAGTTGTTCGAAGAATGCGTGGTGCTCTAAATTAAAAAAGATTTCTTTCCTGGTGAAGTGTGCCCACTTTACTTTTTTGAAACGTATAAACATTAAAAAAGCAAGCATATTCACCGCAAGGTGAAGTGTGCCCACTTAGTCCCCGAGCCTGGTAGTAGGTGACGTAGGCACGTGGTGCCAGGGTCAAAATAAAAGTCCTCAAAGAAATTCTGTAACTGAGATGCATCGCCAGATGCATCGTACCGATGTAGTCCCCGAGCTTGCTGGAAGGCAAAGTATGAGCCTTGTAGCAAGGTCTAAAAAATTGAATTTACCAGTCCGTCTGCAATTGAATAGACTAATCGACCAGTCCCCGGGTGTATAATAGTATGACGACCAGTCCCCAAGCACCAAGTGCGCTCCTTAGAATTCTGCGCTGCTATACTGTACGACCAGTCCCCGAGCATCGAGTGCTCGGTGGTCGGTGCAGCCTTGGAAGTTCCGAGCTGATAGACTGGGCGACCAGTCCCCGAGCGTCGAGTGCTCGGTGGTCGGTGCAGTCCTTGAAGTTCCGAGCTGATAGACTGGGCGACCAGTCCCCGAGCGTCGAGTGCTCGGTGGTCGGTGCAGTCCTTGAAGTTCCGAGCTGATAGGCTGGGCGATCAGTCCCCGAGCGTCAAGTGCTCGGTGGTCGGTGCAGTCCCCGGATTGTTGACTCTCTGGCATATTTGTCTTCTTTTTATTGAAACGATCTTTTCAGTTAAAGTTGACATGACGAGACCTCCTGATGGGTTGTCAGATGGACGCATGAAAAGTTGCGCCTGGCAACTGTACAGCCGCCCTCTGCGTGGTTTGAGAAAAAGGGAACCATCAATTGGTACGAAAACTCCGCCGCATTAATTGTCTATAATCATTATAAACCGAAACGCCACATCCGCCGCATGGCCCGCTCACTTCCCGAGAATACGGGAAGTGGGAGAGGTGGAGTTGCGGGTTATAAAAAACCTGACAGTTCCGCCGGTACTCCTTACCCTGCCATTGCCCTCAAGCCTTCCATTTTCGCCTCCTTCAATCACCTGCATCTTCGTAACCCAAATCCATTTCTCACCTCCAATGGCGAAGAGCAACGCCAAGAAGAGGGCTGAACTGATGGCCAAGGAGTGGAAGAAGTCCCGTAGCACCACCAAATCCCTCGGTGACCTCGTCGACATGGGACTCCTGCACAGCTCGAAGCTCGGCGGCTGGAGAGCACCGGAAGGAGAAAGCTTCCCCGACCCTCGTGCCGGTGAGATCGTTGTGTTCGAAGATTTCATTAAGAGGGGCTTTGGGGTTCCGGTTCATCCTTTTCTCCAAGGTCTTCTTCTGTATTATGAGATCGGGATTTGCAATCTGCACCCGAACTCAATTCTCCTTATTTCCACGTTTATTCATCTGTGCGAGGCCTATGTTGGCATAGAGCCACACTTCGATCTTTTCCGTTACCTTTTCTGCTTGAGGAAGAAGGGAGCAGTTGGAGGCTCTAAGGTTGCAGGTGGAGTGTACCTCAACCTTCGTGATGGAATGAAGAATCACTACCTACACTGTCCATGGAACACTTCCTTGACCGAATGGTATAGGAAGTGGTTCTACGTCAGGGAGGAACCGGGCAGCTCCACGTTCTGCGACGTGGGGTACATTCCCGAGAAGAGGGTAAGCTGGACCGACCGCCCGGAGTTCGACGGTCAAGTGGCGGATCTGATGAAGCTGATCGACTGGTCGCGCCTGGATGGGCTTGGCGTGGTCGGCAACTTCATTTGCCGTCGGGTGATGCCCTGCCAGAAGAGGGTGCACTCGGCGTACGAGTATTCCGGAAGCGTGGACCCGACCAGGATGCGACCGGAGATCTTGGAGAAGGCGGAGGTACAACGGCTGTTGAATGAGCTGTTCAACTTTGCGGACGGAGGCTTCATCCGCGGCAGTGATCGGGTGCAAGCCTTCAAGTTAGGCCGACCAGCACCAAAGGTATGTTGCAGAGTATTTTGTTTTAGCATTCGTATATCGTCCGTAGTTGACGCATCTTTGTTGCTTTTGCAGATCGGCGATGTCGACCGGTGCACAGTGTATGTATCACTGGCACCGGGGATGGAGAATCCTGCGGGAGAAGACCTGCCAGAAGTCGATGCTGCTAGGTGTACTCGTTACACCAGTAGTGAGGAGGAACAAGCCCGCCCCATCCCGACCACCGAAGAGAGGGTAGCGGGGAAAAGGCCATTGCCGGCAGATTCCTTGCCGACACCGGAGTTGCCGGCAGATCTACCGGCGGAGAGTAGCCAAGCGCCGAAGCGTCGTCGGCTCGTGCGGATCGTTGACGACGATGACGACGACGAGGAGGCTGCACCGTCGTTAGTCCGACGGCCTCGGAGCCGCCCAGATAATGCGCCGACCGCTACTGATCGAGTGGCCGGCGACCCCCCTGCACCGCAAGTTGTCGAGATGGGGGGGCAGGTGCCGACCGGCCGGGCGAGGAGGAGGTTCACCGCGACCCACCGTCGATCGGACCTGTAAGTGTTCAACTTACGTATTTTGGACTCCTCTTTGCTTTTTTTTTATTATACTTTTGTTCCTGTAGTGCGGCGTCGGATGTCGACCCCGGCCAGGCTGCCAGCCAGGGGACGGGCGAGCCTGTCCGCGCTGCTGAAGATACGGCCCCCCAGACCACAGAGCAGCCTACAGCTGCAGCCGCGCTTGGGAGCACCGAGGGGCTCCCGACCGCGGCACCGACTACGACAGGCAGCCCGACCAGGGCTGAAGAGGCTCCCCCAGCTGGCTCCACAGAAGAGGAGGGAAGAGCCCCGACCCCTCCTCCTGCCGGGGGGAGTGGAGTCCCCACGCCGCCCCGAGCAGGAACCTCTTCGGCTGCAGGCTCCCCGGGTCTGGTCCGGGGGCCAGTAATGCCTGGGACCACCACCGGGGGTGACGCAGCGCAGGAGGAGAAAACCCGGGCGGCCTCCGATGACGAGGTGGAAGAGATTGAGGGTCGTCCCCGTGATGGCCGCCAACACGTATATGTGTGGCGCCAACGCGGGGATCACTTTATCGTTCATGAGGAGCTCGCCGAGACCGAGGAGGCCGCCAGGGTGGAGCGCGCGGCCAAGCGCCTCGTCGACGAAGTCAAGGTAAGCGACTTTTTGTACTGCTGTACACTCTATGCCTTTTCTTGCATGGTCATTATATGTTCGCTTTGTAGGGCGTAATGAAAACGGCAAAGTACCGGAAACGGTGCTTTGACCAGATAGAAGGCGTCGTGGCCGAGAACAAGGCCCTGGCCGCGGAGGTAGACCGGCTGCGATCGGAAGTCGGGGAGAAGGTGGCCGAGATGAGCGCCCAAGAGGAGCGTCGTCTCGACCTCACTCGTCGCTTGGCCGACCAGTACCGGCAGCGAGAAGGTTAGTCACACGCTCCGAGCAGCTTTGCGTACTTGTGTAGTTTGCTGTACCGACCAGTTTATGATTCACGCAGACTTGGAGGAGGAGGTGGCGCGCCTCCGACAAGAGAAGGAGCAGCTCAGCCAACAGCTCGCCGGTGCGCTGGAGTCCGGGCGGCGAGCAGGAGAGGAATTGGGTCGGAAAGACCGGGAATTATCTCGTAATGGGTGCCGCCTTGCTAGCTGCTGCTTGTCGCCCCTTTGTTTGTTTGGTATGCCGAAAATAACGCTTTGTTTCGTTTGCAGTGCTCAAGGTGAACGCCAAGAAGCACCTGGATGATCTGATCAAGGACCGGGACTCCTGGAAGGTCAACTGTTGCAGGATCTGGAAAGGAGTGTCCCCGGTCCTAGACCTGATCAGTCCCGAGCTCCCGGAGAGCCAGCCCCGCGCGCCACAGTTGACCCCGGTCGAGAAGGCGCAACGGGCGTGGGACTGGCTCCAGCAGTTCGTGAAGGACGCCGGGGAGTTTGCCGGCGCGCACGTCCTCAGCATGGTGCGCGCCCACTACCCCCTGATCGACTTGAGCAGGCTGGAGAAGGGGTACCCGAAGGAGGTCGGCCCACAGGAAGCGGACGAGCTTCGGGGTAGTCTGCTGGACTTGTCGTCGACAGTGATCGGCGACATCAATCTGTGCGGAACGGCCACTCCCCCCGACCAGCCGAGTTCAGATAGGTCGGCCAGGGAGTTGTCGGGCGCGTCCGTTGCGGGAGATGGGCGGTCGACGCCTGCGGTCTCGACCAGCCAGGCGCCGGTGGCCCCGACACCTTCGTCCGGGCAGCAGGGCCAGGGCGGGTGATCAGCCCGAGCAGCTAGGCCAATAGAGTAGTCTGTAGGAATAGACTAGTGTCTGCCCGTCAGGGGATTTATTGTAAACTTTGTATGTAAAGTTTGTAATAAAGTTTGCTTTTTGTCATGACTGTTGTTTTGAGCGCTGTAAGATTATCTGAGTGACGTGTCACCGTATTCATCTTGGTAGTCTTTAGGAGCATCCATTGCAGGAGTTTTGCCGAGTGCTGTGACAAGGTATAGGCAAAGAATAGAGAATTTCATTATCAACGATTATGAGATACTTACAAAGGAAAGTTATTAAAACTTTAAGGATAGAAACGTCGCAGTTTGTCTATGTGCCAAGAGTTAGGCACTCGTGTTCCGTCTGGGTATGCCAATCTGTAGGACGTAGGTCGTGTGACCTCGGTCACCACGAAGGGTCCTTCCCAGGGAGTGGATAGCTTGTGCATTCCCTCCTGGCTTGTTTTCCATCGAAGTACCAGATCGCCGACCACGAAGGAACGGACCTTGATGTTCCTGTTGTAGTATCGCCTGACTGCCGCGAGATATTTTGCTGTTCGGAGACACGAATCCAAACGCTTTTCCTCCATGCAATTGATTTCGAGTTCTCTGGCGTTGTCAGCGGTCGCCTGGTCGAAGTGTTCGATTCTGGGAGATCCGAAGTGTATGTCAGACGGCAGGACCACCTCTGCGCCGTACACCATGAAGTAGGGAGACACCCCTGTGTTTCGACTGGTCTGAGTTCGGAGGCCCCAGACCACTGCCGGCAATTCTTTCATCCATCGACCGGGTGCTCTGTCGTTTTCGGTGTACAACCTTTTCTTTAGGGCATCGACGATCATTCCGTTAGCACGTTCAACTTGACCGTTGGCACGTGGATGTGCCACCGACACGTATTTTATGACTATGCCTCTGTCATCGCAGAAGTCTCAAAAAGCGGTGCCAGTAAACTGAGTGCCCAGGTCGGTGATTATGCTGTTCGGGATGCCGAATCTGTGTATGATTTGATTGAGGAACTCCACAGCCTTCTCAGAGGTTGCCTTGACCATAGGCATGTACTCAATCCACTTGGAGAACTTGTCGATTAACACGAAAACAAACTTGAAATTGCCCGGGGCTGGTTTAAATGGCCCGATCATGTCAAGCCCCCAGCAAGCAAAGGGCCAAGACGACGGGATGGTTTGAATTTCGTGGGCAGGTACGTGGGTCCTCTTAGCGAAAAACTGACATCCTTCGCAATGTCGAACCAGTTTTTCTGCGTCGCCGACCGCGGTTGGCCAATAAAAACCTGCTCGGAAAGCCTTTCCGACCAGCGTTCTGGATGCGGCGTGATTGCCGCAGGATCCAGCATATATGTCCTCTAAGAGCTTGATACCGTCATCTTGGGGTATGCACTTGAGCAATACTTCAGAGCTTGCGTTTTTCCGCATGAGTTTGCCGTCGACCAGGATGTAGTTCTTTGATCGTCGAATGAGGCGCTCGTTCTCTGTTTTGTCCTGAAGGCCTGTCCCGTCCGATATGTATTTGATGAACGGGGTATGCCAGTCACGCCCACCGGTTGTCGGAGTGGCGTCGTCTATGAGCATTGCCTCGGTGGGTTGCTTGTCGACCAGGGAGGAGCCTACGCTCGGCTCGTGGATGTCCTGGACGAAAATACCCCGCGGGATCTGGGCCCGAGATGAACCTAACTTCGACAACGCGTCTGCTGCTTGGTTCTTATCCCGGACCACGTGGATGTACTCTATGCCGTAGAAGTTGGTTTCCCATTTGCGAATTTCTTTGCAGTAGAGATCCATCTTCTCGTGGGTTGCGTCCCACTCCTTGTTGAGCTGGTTGATGACCAAAGCGGAGTCGCCATAAACATAGAGGCGCTTGACTCCCAGCTCAACGGCTAGTCTTATGCCATGCAAGCATGCTTCGTATTCGGCGACGTTGTTTGACGCTGGAAAAAGGATCCGAAGGACGTAACGCAGTTTGTCCTTGTTGGGTGATACGAACAGTATCCCAGCGCCGGCACCGTTGATGTTCAAGGACCCGTCAAAGAACATTGATCATTGGTCTGAGACATCGGGAACGGAAGGCTCGTTGAGATCCGTCCATTCAGCAATGAAATCGACCAGGGCCTGAGACTTGACAGTGGTGTGACTCTGGAACTCCAGGGAAAATGGACATAATTCCATTGCCCATTTCACGATTCTGCCGTTGGCGTCTTTATTGCACAGGATGTCCCCGAGAGGGAAACTGGTTGTCACCAGGACTCGATGGCCGTCGAAGTAGTGCTTCAGCTTTCTTGACGTTATTAGAATGGCGTATATGAGCTTCTGTATTTGTGGATACCTGGCCTTGGACTCGTTTAAGACTTCACTTATGAAGTAAACTGGTCTCTGGACCTTGTAGGCGTGACCTGGTTCACCTCGCTCGACCACTATTGCCGTGGAAACAACCCTGTCGGTTGCGGCAATGTAAAGGAGTAGGTCTTCATTGGGCTGAGGCGCTGTAAGGACAGGTGGTGAAGTGAGGAAGGTCTTAAGCTGGTTGAATGCGGTGTCGGCTTCTTCTGTCCAAGAAAATTTTTTCGACGCTTTTAATAGTTTGAAGAAAGGGAGGCCTTTTTCTCCTAGCCTTGAGATGAAGCGACTGAGGGCGGCCATACATCCGGTTAGCTTTTGGATATCCTTTACGTTCTTCGGTGGTCGCATGTCGAGTACGGCTTTGACTTTTGAAGGGTTTGGTCGTATGCCGTCGCGACTGACGACGTTGCCGAGCAGTAGACCGGAAGGAACGCCGAAAATGCACTTCTTGGGGTTGAGCTTCCACTTGTACCTATTGAGCGCCTTAAAAGTTCGGTCTAAGTTGTCGATTAGGGTGCTCGCGTCCCTTGTTTTTACGACCACGTCGTCTACATAGGCCTCGACGAGGTCATCGCGAATCTCGTCGTGGAGGCATTGTTGGATGGCCCGTTGATAAGTGGCTCCGGCGTTTTTGAGTCCGAAAGACATGGTTGTGTAGCAGTATGCGCCGTAAGGTGTAATAAAAGACGTTTTGATCTGATCTTCTTCCTTTAGCGAGATCTGGTGATAACCAGAGTAGCAGTCTAGAAAAGAGAGGAGTTCGCATCCGGCCGTTGAGTCGACCACCTCGTCGATGCGAGGGAGACCAAAAGGATCTTTAGGACAGTGTTTATTGAGATCAGTGTAATCAACGCACATTCTCCATTCATTATTCTTTTTGCGTACAAGAACCGGGTTGGCGAGCCAATCGGGGTGATACACTTCTTTTATGAATCCGGCTGCTAGAAGCCGTGTTATTTCTGTCCTAATAGCCTCCTTTTTGTCACGAGTGAACCGTCGCAGTTTTTGCTTGACTGGTCTTGCGGTCTTCGAGACATTTAAGGAGTGCTCGATCAGGTTTCGTGGGACACCGGGCATGTCTGCGGGTTTCCATGCGAAAACGCTCACGTTGTCCCTTAGAAACGTGACGAGCGCGTCTTCCTATTTTGGATCCAGGTTGGCCCCGATGAGGGCTGTCTTCTCGGGGCTGCCCTCGACCAGCTGCACTTCTTTGTACTCCTTGGATTTTGAGTTCTTCCTGGCTGTCTCCTGTTCGGGTAGTCGGAGCTGGTCGGGAGGCAGCTGTGCGGCTTGGTTTGCTGTTTCTGCCATGCGGATTGAGAGGTCGATTGCCTCGGTGATCTTGAAGCTTTCTTCTTCGCAGGTGTACGCAGTGTAAACGTTGCCTCTGACGGTTAGGACACCCTTCTCCGTAGGAATCTTAAGGACTAGGTATGAGTAGTGCGGGACTGCCATGAACTTTGTCAGCGATGGTCGGCCCAGTATGGCGTGATAGGTCCCGTCGAAATCCGCGACTACGAAGTTGACGAACTCCGTCCGGAAGTGGTCGGGTGTGCCGAATTGGACAGGCAATGTTATCTGTCCGAGAGGCACTGAACTTTGACTTGGCAAAACCCCCCAGAATTGGGCGTCGTAAGGTTTTAGTTGTGCAGGGGATATCTTGAGGGCGGGCAGGCTGTTGCGGAAAAGGATGTCGATGGAGCTTCCCCCGTCCACGAGCACGCGCTCGAATCTGACGCCGTTGATGCAGGGGTCAAGAATCAGGGGGAAACGACCCGACTCTGGGATAGCGGCCCACTGGTCCTTCCTGCTGAACGAGATTTCCCTGTGGGACCACGTGGGAAATTTCGGGTCTGCGATCAGCCCGTCCGTGCTGTCTATGTTGAGGCAGGCTCTCTTTAACAGCTTTCTTTCTTGCTTGGACTCAGTGGAGACCTTGCCCCCGAAGATGGAGTGGACCACGTCAGTGGGGCTGACGTATTGGTGCCGGGGGTCCCTATCTTGGTCTTCATCCTCTTCTTCGTGGTCGTGCCCGTCGCGCTTGTTATTTTTCTTGGCGGAGTCGTCTTGGGCGGCCCGCCGTGTATAGATACTTTTGAGGACGTGGCACTCTTCCATGGTATGATTGGACTTTGGATGTAGTTGGCATGGTCCCTTCAATGTTTTGTTGTAGTCTTCTTGGTAGTCCCGTCGTCCATTGGGACGTTTGACCGTATTTACTTCGTGGTCGTATTCGCGAGGGCGCTTTCCTCTGAAGTCGTCGCGGCTGTCGCGCCGCCGATCCCAACCGTCTCTGTGGTCGCGGTTGTCGGGGCGACGGTGGTTCCTGTTGTCGTAACGACCGCGACCGTCATCTCGCCGGGAAGGCTGGTCGGGACCTCTCGCATCGTCTCGGATTAGTTTTTCTGCGTCGTCGGCATCGGCGTAATTTTTGGCCGTGGCGAGGAGCTCTGCTACCGTTGTTGGACGTTTACGCAGCAGCTTGTTCCTCAGCGCTTCGTGGAAACGCAGGCCCTTGATGAAGGCTGAGATGGCCTCGTCGTGGGAAATCTTCGGGATTTTGAGGCGCATATCCGAGAATCGTCGGATGTAATCGCGCAGGGGTTCGTTCTTCCTGTCCCTTATCCTTTCGAGGTCATACTTGTTGCCGGGCTGCTCGCATGTGGCGATGAAGTTGTCGATGAAAGCCTGGCGTAGCTCTTCCCAAGAGTCGAAAGAGTCCTCGGGCAAGCCAAGAAGCCACTGATGACCAGCCTGGTCGAGGACTACGGGGAAGTAGTTAGCCATGACGTGCTCATCCCCTGCCGCTGATCGGACGGCGATTTCATAGAGGGTGATCCAGTTCTCTGGATTTTCCTTGCCGTCGTATTTTTTAAGTTTTTCGAGCTTGAAATTGCGGGGCCACACGACCTGGCGGAGGTGTGAGGAGAATTGTCTTAGGCCCGGAGGACCGTGAGTTGCATCATACTCGATGCGGCGCAGGTTTTCGTGGACTGCTCTCTCTGCGGCGCGCCTGTTGATGCGGTCCCGGGCATCTTTGGGAGGGATGTCGTGGCGGAGATCCCTGTGCTGGTTTACTTCTTGGCCACGTACGTGGTTCTGCTTGCGGCGACCGTCGGCGTCCCGACCACCATCGTTGCGCCGTGAGTCCTCTCGACGGTCGTCGGGGGAGCGGCTGCGGTGACGCCTGCTGGGAGGCGGTGAGGCTCGGCTACGATTAGTCTGGTCAGAGGCAGCTCCCGTATAAGAGACGTCCTGGACTCTCTTGAGCAGAGTGGCTGTCTGTCCCATTGCAGCGATCAGGTGTGCTCGGATGCTGGTACGGACTCCCTGGCATTCGGGGGTATCAGGAAGCCGATCTAGGTTAGCCATGGCGACAGCCACGTTGGCGCTTGGCGTTTTGTAGACTGGCTGGTCCCCGACCATGTCAAAGGCATCGTTGAGATTATTTGGTGGCATTTGTTGTTGCTCGTCTGCGCGTCGTCGGGCGCGATCGGCGTTGCGCTGTTCGCGGAGTTGCCTCTGGTCATCTGTTTCTCCATCAACGACCGGTTCGTCGGCGCTGACATTGAACACAATATCCCCTCGCCGGGGGGGAAATATCGGGAATCGGTCGAAACCCGGAGGGTGTGAAGGAAAATCCAGGTCGTAGTCCTCGTATTCGGTGTTTATAACCTCGGTGGGGACGGAACCGGTGCTTGAGTTGGTGCTGGAAACCTGGCCGTCCCGTAGTTCTCGGATTGTCACCATGTTGACGTAGTGACGATCGTTCCTTGTCGGCAACCAACCCGCCTTGCTGAAAACGGATTGGGTGTGCTGTGAGTAAACAGAGGCCGAGTTGTTCAGGCCGCAAGGATAATCTTCCTTCTTGAGCTCGACGGATCGTCCTGAGGGTGTTGAGGTTATCGTCAGAGACGTTCCCAGCCGTTCGTGTGTGGCGACACGAGTTGGCCGGCGGGATTTGAAAAAATCCGCTGGAGCAGCTTGGTCGGGCCGGCGCAGAACTCCGTCTACTAGTTGGGAAACTTCGAGTAGCTTGGAGTCAGCGCGATCAAGCGCTTGGAGAAGGTCCGAGCTGTCGATCTTCTTTCCCTCGTAGAGCGGGAGCGGTGGTCGGGTGCTCGGTGCCGCCACGTGTGTGGTCGGAGACGGCGTGATCTCAGATTGGATCTGGGTCTCTTTCGAAACCGTGGTCGTGAGGCCGCCGCTGCACGTCGTCCACGTGATCTGGCCAACGGTGAACGTGAGGCCTTCAGGCACGGTCGCGGAAGCTGGGATCATGACCATCTTGTTCGCCGGAAAAGTTGCACGCACACCCCCTACCTGGCGCGCCACTGTCGACGAAAGCTGGTCGGCAGTCTACCTTGGGGTATACCCATGGTAGTAGTTTATCGGTAGACGGTGCGCAAACTACGAACTCGATGGTGACGCAAGACACGGACAAGCTTTTTATCCAGGTTCGGCCGCCGAGTTGGCGTAATACCTACGTCCTGCGTCTGGTTGTATTGATTTGTGTTGAGAGAATATGATGTATCCTAGGGGGGTCCCTTGCCCCTCCTTATATAGTCTGGAGGGCAGGGTTACAGATCCGGAAACTAATCCTAGTCGGTTACAATTGCCATGGATAATTCGATATCAATTCCTATTCTAACCGACTAGAATCCTGCTTGATCTCCACATCTTGTTTCCTTGCGCGAAACTCCAGGTTGTCGGATCAAGCCTTGAACTCGTCTTGTAATGGGCCAAGCCTCCTGGCCGAAGTCTAGCCGTAAGGGTATAGGGGTTTATACCCCCACAGGTGACGAATGACGCCCACGCGGAAAACGCTGGATCACTCCGGATGGCCAGCGAGGTCAGCTCGCCTATTCTGCCAGCCATTCAGCAGTGTTTTTCTGTCACAACAAATCAATTAACAGTACTTTTTGTCATGACTTATCAGCTAACAAATAAATGTTTATCAGCTAACAAATCTTGATATTGATAAATGTTTCAATTAACAAACATTGATATGGTTTTTAATCAAAACTAATTACTAGGGCTTACAGCACTCCCTCTCTCTCTCTCTATCTCTATCTCTCTCACCTTGATATGGTTCTTGTAGAAGCCCTTGACAACATGGTTAGTGAAGAATTCATCATCAGATGGAATGATCTGATTCTGCTTCCTCGCCCAATATATGTATTGTTTCCTCCCTCCATAGTCATCACCATAATAATTGACAAGGCTCAGAATCATCTTAATCCCATACTTCCTGGTCTCAGATAGCACAAAATCCAACCCCTGAATGAATAGTAGAATATTGAGAGAGAGAAAATGGCAATGTATGTGCATCAGCTCACAAAACAACAGAAATAAAGAGCCAGAATATCGATCTCAATATCTCAAGAAACTTAATTACTCGTCGTTAGCACAAGGGAAAGAAGCAAGACCTCGAAAGTTTTCTGGTGATAGTGGTCGGGAGAGTATAGCAGCGCACTGCTGCGGTTGCCGTTGACAAAGAAGGGCTTGCCGTTCTGCACGAAGCGGGTGCCCTGGACCCTCACGAAAGGTAAAGTTTATTTTACCCTTAAGGGCACATGCCCTCACTCTCCCACTCATTGAATTCGCTTTGAGAAATGTGCAAACATACATCTCGGCGGAGCTCTGAGCTGTAGACGTGTGCCATGATGTTGCGACTAGCGAATAAATTCTCGCTAGCAAAAGAAAGAGTGAGCTGACCAGCAAGGGTGACTTTTCCTCAGGAAGTGGAAGCATCGCTGGTGGCCCAGACGGAGCAAGGGCGAGGAGGGGCCATGCCCCCCCTCCCACCCAACACAGTCAAAGTTAGTTAAGTATCTCTATAATTATTATTAATTTATAGCATAAGAACACAATAAGTCATTTATTTTCAATCATAGTCTTACAGAAATACGGTAATTTATCTTTTTTTTTTCTTATGAATACTAACTACACATATAAAAGTACTAAAAATTATTGAACACTTATATGTGTCATCCTATTTGTCTGTCCCCTTAATCAATGTTGTTGACTCCGCCTCTGACCGGTAGACACATTTTCCAGCGACGGCTGCTCTATGGACAACGGGCTCACCTACACTATCGTGCACGGGCAGCCGCACGTGCAGTTGCGAGGGGGAGCAACCTGGCATGTGGATGTCGACGAGTGCCTAGAAAGCTTGCCACCTCGAGGGGGACAGCACGACGTTGTTGATGTTGAGGCACACACGCAAAGCCCCAGCGCCACTCCCACAAGTGTGGATGCGGGCACCCTCCACGATCAGCTGACTACGCCACCAAGAGGCTAAAGCAATTCACTATAAGATCCTTCGTTAGGCGCCATTGCCATTGCTGCCTTAGTTGAATGTTGAGGAACAACCAAACTTGTCGACTTGCAATAGGATTGCCACATAGGCGCTCTCACACGTCCCGGCTTCTAAGCGAGGAGAGGTGGTGATGATGAAACGGATGGGATTCCTTAATGGACAAGCGAGGCCTTCCACAGTAGCCAACAACGCCTACAATAACATCTTCATCGACCAGGTCAACCCTATGCATGCTGAGACAATGCGACAACTCTTCCCGGACCTATAGTGTAGGGAGAGTGGTTGAGGCGCCGCGCAGGCCAACGCGTCTAATTGCTGGTGATGGCTAGGTAGCATAATTAACGAGTAATAGTCCATGATCTCCTTCTGCTAGGGAGGACAGAGCCCAATTATATAACACTATTCCCCTAGTGTACCATGTTTGCGGTACATCATTGTAACTTTCGGTATTTCTTTATCTTAATACAAAAATATGTAAATTTTCTTAAGAAAAAATCTATGAACATTTGTCACGAAGAAATCACGATGATCTAGGGCACTAGCTAGCTAGTGGTCGTACCTACATGATCCAAATCACGATGATCTAGGGCACTAGCTAGCTAGCTAGTGGTCGTACCTACATGATCCTGATATACCTTCGCGCCCGCAGTGGGGGCATGCATGCATGTTCTTGTGAGATAATAATCCCCGTTCGGATCACCATTATTTGCCAATGTAAGGCTGTGTTTATTTTTTTGGCAAAACTTTTGTCCAGCACTTTTAACCCATGTTTTGGATAAATGGATCTAAATAGGTGGGCAAAAAGTGAGCAAAAGAGAAGCTTAAGTTTTGCTATTTGCACCTCATCTCGTGCAAACCTGGCTAAAAACATTGGGGGATGGGGGGGGGTGGTGAAGGACACTTCATTTTGCACTTTTACTCCATTGTTTTTGCCATGGATCCAAACATTCAAACAAAGGCTAAAGTCTAGCAGCAAAAGTTTAGAGGCTAATCTTTTGCCATGGCAAATGGACCTAAACATGTGTAAATCACGCCACGCCATGCATCGACGTGATCGGATTCATTCCAGAAGAAAGAATAAAAGAAGTCGTTTTCGGCATCTTACTTTCTCCATAGCAGGAACAGCAACAACAAGCCTAACAATTGTTTCATTTTCAATAAAATTTCAGTAGGGGCTTAACAGCAACAGCAAGCGAGAACCCTAGCCCGCCGGTGGGCACGCGCGTTTCAGGCATGCCATGGTCGCCACGACGCCAATAGACTATATATAACCCCTTTTTACTTTTGTGGTACAAAAACTGAAATGTATAATTACTTTCACTGCTAGGTAGAGGCCCTAGTCATGTGCAAATCCTGGATCTATTGAGTGTGACATAGATAACCTTTGTTTTTTAAGCTCAGATTTTTAACAAACAATTTGCAGTCTCAAGATTATACTACAACACGACAATACCCCACTGACATCACCAAACAAGCACCACTCCAAACACAATACATCTACCGGCTACTTATGCCGGAGATAATAACAAGATCGAGTTTAGTACACCACAACCATTTGCACGCGCGCTTGTCTCGAATTCAGAGGCCCAGACCCATGGCGACGGCCACGGTGAGACCCAAAGCAACTGAGTTCCCAACGAGGCTGCATCCATGCTTTAGCGCCCCACTGTCGTACGGGCTGTTGTCCACCAGCGGCTGGTTGCCGAATCCGAACGTCTGCCCCACATCCTGCACGGTCTGTCCCTGCCCCGCGGCGGCGGCGGCGCCACCGAACTGATCCGCTTCCTGAGGCAGCGGCGCCAGTGGCAACTCGGGCTGCGGCAATGGCGCCGCCAGCGGTGCCTCAGGTTGCGCCACGCCGCCAGCTCCAACGCCGACCCCGACTCCGACGCCGTTGCCATAACCGTCTCCCTGTCCAAACGGCAGGTCGCTGCTCCCGTGTCCGATCGGCTCGGCGAACGGGGGCAGAGCGGAGGCCAGGCCGGGCGAGCCTGGCATCCCGCAGTGCTGCGCGGCGCGCGGCTCGTCGCTGGCCTTCCACGCCAGCTCGCCGCCCTTGTCGAGGATGCGCATGTCGCCGTGGTCCACCAGCTGCAGCGTCTGCAGGAAGTTGTGGTCGTCGGACCGCGTGTCGTGGGTGTGCCACACCGAGGTGCTCCCGTCGAACACCTCCAGCCCGTTCCACGAGAACACGAGCGCGCACGTGTTCACGGTGCTCACCGCCATGCACTCCGACTCCCACACGCTCCGGCCCTCGGCGCCAGGCGCCGTCGTGTCGAGCACCTCGACGTAGCAGAAGTCGGCGCCGAGGCCCCCGGCGCCCGGCGTGGTCTGGGTGCGCATGAAGTACGCCGCGTACTTCCCCGACGGCGACGTCAGGAACAGCACGGGGTTCTCGTCCCAGTGCGGCGGGATGCTCGCCAGGATCTGCTGCTTCGTCTCACGCTGTAGCGTGCCGGCCGGGGCCGTCGCCGTCGCCGCGGCGTGGGACGGGAGCAGCAGAAAGGCTAACGCGAGACACACCACAATGTGCGGCGGGACGCTGAGCTGCATGGCTGCTGCTGGTTTGAGTTTTTGGTCGCCACTCGTGCGCTGCTCTCTGCAGGTGGAAGGGCTAGCTCCTAGCTGTGTGTGTGTCTGTGCTTGTGCATGGACTGGCGACCTGGCGTGTCTTTTATAGCTAGAGAAGCAGATGGAGTGGTAGAGCGTGATGGTGGTGTAAAGGCAACGTTGAGTGGTTGACGATACCGGCTCCAATGTTTCAGTGGGAGATTAGGAAAGAAAACGAGCACAGGACTTCGCTAGGGGATTTGTTATGCTTGGGGTTGACTAACTTGTGAGCTGTGGCGTGCATCTGCCGATAGCTGAGGATTATTATTATGAGTCATATTGATCGGAAGCGATTGAGAATGGAGCCCACTTAGGAAGGGCGTGACTGACAGATCTGAATCCAAACTGACGAAGGGGTCCATTTCAACACAGCATCGGATCAGGCTGAGTATTTCGGCATTTCCTTGAAATTGTTTATGCTTCAACTTAACCAATCCACAGATAGTTCGAATTCGATTTATCCATGTCAAAAAGCGCACGTTACAGTCTGAACAGCCTGCGCAGCTTTTTATTTCTGTTCGAGAGAAGAAAATACTAAGAAGAACCGTTAGCAGTACTGGGCTGGGCCAATAAAGAAAAGAAAACCATCGAGCAACTTTGTTTCCACCAGGCCCATGTAACATTTATTCGCCCACCGTGATGGGCTGGAGGAATATTGAAACCCTTCCGGTTCTTTGCTCCATAGTTCTGGGCCATTTAAGAAAAGTATAAATGGTCGCGGCTCGGCCATGAGAGCGCACTTCCTCCATAGTTCACATGCCTGATTTTGTTGACTAAAAAAGAATTGTGAATTGTCTCTTGTGAATTATTTTTTTAAAAGTTGGTTATATAAAATTATTAACTGAAATCATCTAAAAACTAAAGCACCTAATTGAGTAATAACTCCAATAAAAATGAGTTTACGTGGCGCGCCATGCCAAGCATGTGCAGTAAGCGAGGTATACTATATGATCGATATACCACCACTAAGACAACCTAAGAACATCTACAAGAGTTTTCAAAACCAACTCTCAATCTTGATTTTATGGTAAGATTGAAAAAAAAACTCTGTTGAACAACTTCTTATCTCAACATCCATTTTTCCAGCACGGAACATCGATCCAATCACACATAAATATAAGCGCTCATTCAATTGGTCAATCTAGAGGTGGAAGGACATGGTGGAGAAAAGAAAAACGGACAAAGTTTTCAATATAAACGTACAAGAGCGAAAAAATATAATAGCTAAGGTGATTTAAACACAGTTTAGGATCTTTGACACAAAGTTATCTTCTAGTTTTTAGAAGTGAGATATTAAAAATAGTTAGAGAAAGCTAACAAATACTACTTGGTCCTATAAAGAGTCGCTATGGGACTCATGCTGATCAAGCTTTTTTAAGTTTGACTAGTTTTATAGAAAATATTACCAATATTTGTATCTACAGATAAATTTATTATAAAAATATATTCAACGATCTATCTAGTGATACTAATTATAGGATGCATTTTTCCTACTTATGTGATTTTTTTTCAAAATAACCCATATATTTTTAATATGTTACTATATTACATGCATACTTGGCATATATAATGTCCTAGATGGTCTAGTATGATCGTATACTTCGTCAACGTATATTTCGTTGGGTCATATATGTCCTAAATTTGAAGAACATAAGCTAACTACACCTTGGGAGTAGAAAATAATTTCTCAATTATATATCATAAATATTAATATTTTTCTTATATATATTTAGTCAAAGTTAAATATCTTTGATCTTTTGGAAGCGAGAATTACACTTTTTATGGGGGCGGATGGGGTATGTTTTGTACTCTTTCTTAGTGGCTTGAAAAACTCATCAATTTAACGATTGTATTTTGGAATTATTGGAGATGCTCATGAAACTCATCAACACATGAGAGAGGAGTTTCATTCCTATAAAACTCATGTGGCTCGGTTACCTAGTTATAGTCTTGATAATTGTACCATGAAACTATGCATTGAGACTGGCCTAAGCTAGCATGCAGTGGCAACTATGGGCCTGTTTAGATGCAGCCAAAAACCAAAATGTTTTGGAGAAATGTACACTTTTTGGAAGAATGGATCTAAACAGGGGTCTGTAAACCATGGGCTGTAAAGATTTGGAATTTGGGACCCGAGTTGGACGGGTATACCCCCAGCAATCATGTGCATGTACTTCAATTAATGAACCAAATCAAGCACTAAATAAGGGCAAATCTGTCTTATGTGTTGCAGACCAAAAAGTTTTTGGAAGCATTTAAACACCTATTTGGATGTAAAGTTTACAGCCAAAACTTTTGGGATGTAAAAATTTGGGATCTAAACAAGCCCTATATACAATGCCTGTTTAGATCCCAAATCTTTACATTCCAAAACTTTTGGCTGTAAACTTTACATTCAAATAGGTGTTTAGATGCTTCCTAAATTTTTTGGTCTGCAAGACACATGACACGGGTCTCTAAGCAAGTTTACACAGTTTTGGGGCTCCAAGGTCCCAAATTCTAAATCTTTACAGCCAAGTTTACAAACCCCTGTTTAGATCCATTCTTCCAAAAAGTACTCATTTCTCTAAAAGTTTTGGCTGTTTGGCTGCATCTAAACAGGCCGAAAGGTGAGTATCCCCGCTAATCCATTGATCTGCCTCATGCTTGATTTTAATGCAGCACAAACTGAAAAAAAAGGGTTCGGTGGACAAATCTTGGAGTACTCAAGGATCACCAAGCATGGACGCAGGGCAGACGTTGACGCCGAGAGCAGCAGCCAGCGGCTGCGAGCCGTCGCTGAGCAAGCAATCGGCCAATCGTCACACGAAACTGCACGCCCAATCAATGCTGCCGGCAGATCTCTCCAGGCCATCTGGACATCTGGGCCTTGTTTAGATCTATAAAAATTTTGAATTTTTGATATTATAGTATTTTTATTTTTATTTGATAAATATTATCTAATTATGAAGTAACAAGTTTTAGAAGTTTCGTCTCGTGATTTACAAGTGTACGATTAATTTTTATTTTCATCTATATTTAATACTTTATGCATGTGCTACATGCAAAATTTGATGTAATAAGAAATCTTTAAAAAAAATAAATTTTAGGTGAAGTAGCAGCGGCACCGTCAGAAATTAATGGGTGCGACTTGGCTATGACTCCGAGTCCAACTTGAGGGACGACGAGAAGACGACGTCGGCCGGCCTCAGCCAGCGCTAACCCGCTGAGCCTTTTGACTCTGTCATGTCACACGGTTCTGGTTCATTGTTGGGCGTTGAGAGTTGTTCTTTTTCTTCACCTTCTCGATCATGCATTCATGCTCCAAGCGGAGCTGTGAAGTAGAGAGGGAACACGTTTTCGTTTGGGAATGACTGGAAGGAGATAATAGGAGTTTGGAGTGGAGGTACTCCTTCCGTTTTTTTTTTATGTCGTACTTGGTTTGTTCCAAATCAAATATTTTAAACTTTGATCATTAATTTCAATAAAAGTTTATGTGGTTTGACAATATGTGAATTACATAGTATAAAAGTATTTCACATAGCTAATGAAAAACATAAATCTTATATTATATTATTGATTATATAGTTGTTTTAATTTAAATGATGGTAAAATTTATAAACATTTAATTTAAAACAAAACTAATATGATATGACATGTGAAACGAAAGAATATGAATTTACAAATCTTTTGTTGGTTTTACGTGGAAGTGGTAGTTTTGGTCCCACCAATCACTACCCATGGGAAGCGTAGTGAGAATAATATGAATTTACAATTTACAAATCTTCTGTTGGTTTACGTCGAAGTTTGTTTTTAGTGGGAGATGGATCATGAATACATCATCATACAATCACAGTCACAATAACTTGTCAAATTATTCAAAAACACGCACACCAAACAAATGATGTGAATTACCTCTTAAATCTCAGGATTACTTCAGTGATATTTTTTCAGCGAGCGAACAATATTTTTCTTAGTATATAACATAAGCCAAATTTTAGCAAAGCGAACTCCTCTGATCAATTTTTACCACTAATTCTTATACTGCTTCAAAGGAGTGGCAACACATCGTATATTCTAGCAATCCTTCTCGTAATAGATGGGGACATACTCCATGTGCCACTATCCAGCACGTGCAGCTTAAAAGAAAAGCATTCCATAAATTTAAAAGAATCATAGCTCTTTCTGTGTTTATTTAAATAATTTACTTATAGACATGTATTGCTAATCTATATGTCAGATTCTCACGGCGCGGAGACAAGTCAAAAAAAAATTGTTACTTACTTTGTCGCGAGGTTGCTTTCAAGGTTTTTAACTTGTCTTGAATTGGACTTAGGTTACTGCGAGATTGCAGGTATTGGTGGACTTTTGCTGTCAAGGTTGCGTCTACTACTTTTCAGTGTCCAGATGTATAGGCTCTTCCGGTCTTGCAACAGCGGTCATCGTACTTAGGCCTTGTTCACTTGGTGAAATTTTTTGATTTCGGCTATTGTAGCACTTTCATTTGTATTTGATAATTATTGTTCAATCATGAACTAAATAGACTTAAAAATTTCGTCTTACAATATGCAATTAGTTTTTTAATCTATATTTAATGTTCTATGTATGTGTCCACAATTCGATGTGACGAGAAATCTGAAATTTTTTTGAAACTAAACAAGACCTTAATTCAAACACCAGTGCATCGAGACACATAGCCACCACGTGAGATGTCCTTATCATGAAAGCAACCATCGTAGCTAGACACTTCAGTAAATATCACGGCTAGCTTAACCGTGGTGCACATACATACTGCTTGTTTTGGAAAAAGTAACTTAATTTAACTCAGTCATCACAAGGGGTTAGTAAATCTAGTTAGGGTTCTGTTGACGCATAGTAGTAGTACTTGTAAAAGCTGTGGTACGTAAGGTATTAATCATCAGGGACGCCGTAATGCTTCTCCTTTTGGAGACTGAAAGCTATGGCTGATAACCAAAGCGTTAGCTGGATTCTGCTAACCAGATCGCATCAGTTGAGCCTGAGTAGGTCAAAACAGTACTGCACCTACTAATAACTGACACTGTTTTCGTCCTCGTTTGGGCAGCCGCGATCATGCAGAAAGTCCGATGAGCGTTGGACGATACACGATAGTCATGAATCATCATGTCACGGCGACTCTGAGAAAATGACGCAGAACCACATGACTGACATGAGGATCTAGTAAGTCAAATCCGAAGGCCGAGCTACCATACCTACGAGCAACTCCAACCCACCTCCTAAACAAGCCCCTACTCCAAATCTAGGGACTTTGATCAAAAAAATCAACTCCAGCCCACCTTCTATTTGAGCCCCCATTTTCAATGCCCTCTCAAATTATAATATCAAGTCCCCACATCCAGCAGCCCCCTATCCCCCTCTCTCTCTCTCTCTCTCTCCCGTGATCCCGTCCGCACGCGCCGCCCCGCCGGCGGCCTCGCGGCCTCGCGGGCTCCCTCCTCCGTGGACCCCCGGCGCCGAGGTCCTCGGCACGCCCAGTGCGGCCCCCCGGCGCGGACGGGCTCGCAGGAGCCCACCTCGGTGGCCACGACGCCGCACCCGCCGTCCCGCGCCATGTTGCGCGCCTCCCGGCACAGCGCGTGGGCGAGCCTGGGGGCGTCGGGCCTCGCGGGCTCCCTCCTCCGCGGACCCCCGGCGCTGAGGTCCTCGGCGCGCCCAGTGCGGCACCCCGACGCGGACGGGCTCGCAGGCGCCCACCTCGGTGGCCACGGCGCCGCACCCGCCGTCCCGCGCCATGTTGCGCGCCTCCCGGCACAGCGCGCGGGCGAGCCTGGGGGCGTCGGGCCCCGCGCCTCCTAGCACGGACGGCGTGCGGAACTTGGCGTAGCCGCAGCAGCCCCCTATCCCCCAGAGAAGAAATCAGCCGGCGGCGGGGCGGGAGGGCGGCGTCCAGGAGTGGAGGAGGGAAGGGGAGACGAGGACACCTTGGGCAGCCGCCGGCGTGGATCGGGCAGCGTGTTCTTGGGCGAGAGGAGAGGGAGAGGGAGAGGGAGAGGGAGAGGAAGGCAGGTCTCTGTCTGAATGGATGAGTTGTGGGAAGTAGAACAGAGGGAGCACCCCAAATATGGCTGACTGGAGTTGGCCTTTGATTTGGGCCCTCAAATATTACAGGCCTCCTCCCAAATAGAAATGTAGAGGCCTGATTTAGGGTCCGTGGGCTGGAGTTGCTCTAATACTACTCCTACAAGTTTGTACGTAACTTACTCATCGGATTTGCTACTTTACATGCAGCGTGGATAATTTGGACGACACCGCACGTACTGAACAACGCAAATTTTGGCCGGTGATCTTTTGTCGCACCATCCATCATTGGTCAGTACTGTATATATATGTGTACTCCTTGCTCGAACCAGCAACAGAGCGAAACCTATGAAACCTCACAAAAAACATGTGATTTAAATAAAACTTGACCGAGGACAGAGTATATGTACTATACTTGAATCAGTAATTCACACTTGGTCGATGACTCTCTAGTCATGTGAACTGCACACTGGTGTTCGTCTGTGTCCCTTCCAACTTCCCGGGCGTCTAGAGAACGCCAAAGAAGACCAAGGGGCTAGACAACAAATAGAGGAGAAAGAATGGCACTCTGCTAGCTTTTGGAATTCATTTTACACCACAGATATCTCTGAATGAATTCCAAAAGCCAGCGCTGTCTACTCACGCCAACCTATACTTACTGGGAAAACGAAACAAAAGAAAGAAAGAAAGAAAAGAAAAGTGGAAAATAAAACATACAAGTATAATTTTCTCCCTCACACGCCCTTGTTGCTCCTTCGTCGTGAGGAAACTCGAATCGGATCATACAATTGTTGTGTCATGCAGCCACGTGACGTGGCCCATCAGACGTACGCCTTGGGAGGGTACCTGTCCACGTCGTCCACCCAGGGGTTGCAGCAGCTCTTGCTCTGCGCGCCCTTCCCCGCTGCTGCGGCTCCGGTCGACGACGACGACGACAGCGCCGGCACGTCTTGGAGCGCGCGCCACACGGCGCTGTTGCACTTGAACCCGGAGCCGAAGCCGATCTGCCACACGCGGTTGCCGCGCCGCACCCGGCCCTTGGCCTCGGCGTACGCCAGCTCGTACCACAGCGAGCTGCTGCTGGTGTTGCCGAACCGGTGGAGGGAGCACTTGCTGGGCTCCATGTCCGTGTCCTGCAGGCTCAGGCTGCGCTGCACCTCCTCCAGCACCGCCCGGCCGCCGGCGTGCACGCAGAAGTGCTCGAACGCGCGGCGGAAGTCCGGGATGTAGGGGCGCACGCCCTTGACGCGGAACACGCGGCGCATCATGAGGGACTTGAGGAACTTGAGCTGCTCGCTCAGGGGCAGCACCAGGGGCCCCAGCGTGGTGATGTTGGTCTTGAGCGCGTCGCCGGCCACCGCCATGAGCTCCCGCGCCAGCGACACGCCCACCTTGCCCACCTCGTCCTCGCGCTGGTACACGCAGTTGAAGCACTCGTCGGTGGCGCCCTTGTGGGTGCGCACCGTGTGGAGCAGCCGGTACTTGGCGCGCCCGGCGTCCGCGCGCTTGTTGGACAGCAGCGCCGCCGCGCCGCCCATGCGGAAGATGCAGTTGGAGAGGAGCATGGAGCGGTCGTTGCCGAAGTACCAGTTGAGGGTGATGTTCTCGGTGCTGAGCACGACGGCGTACGAGTTCGGGTTCGCCTGGAGCATGTCCTTGGCGAGGTCGATGGCGATGAGGCCGGCGCTGCAACCCATGCCACCGAGGTTGAACGACTTGACGTCCTCGCGCATCCTGTAGTGGTTGATGATCATGGACGCCAGCGACGGCGTCGGGTTGAAGAGGCTGCAGTTGACGATGAGGATGCGCACGTCGCGGCGCGGGTCGATCCCCGTGGACGCGAACAGCGCGTCCAGGCACCCGAACATGACGGCCTCGGCCTCCATCCGCGCCTCCGCCATGTTGAGCCTGGGCGGGCGGGCCTGGACGCCCGGGGGCAGGTACGTCTCGTCGCCGAGCGCGGAGCGGTTGGTGATCTTGGTCTGGAAATCCAGCGCCGCCTCATTGAAGGACCCCGTGCTCTCGGTCATCTCCAGGAAGGCCGACTTGGAGATCTTGAGCTGCTCCTCGGGCTTGTAGCACGCGAACTCGACGAGGTACACGGGGCGGGGCCGCTTGAAGTAGTAGACGGTGAGCAGCAGCAGCGCGGTGCCGAGCCAGGCGACGCAGGTGAGCAGGTCGATGGAGTAGTAGATGACGTCGAGGCGGACGAACGAGTAGGCGGCGGCGGCGATCGCGGGGACGCAGAGCATGGGCAGCACAGACGTGGGGCTGCCGCCGTGGCGGATCCCGAGCTTGACGTACTTGAGCTTGATGTTGCGCGCGAAGTCCGGGAGCCGGCGGCGGATCTTGATGACGATGCTGGGCGCCGGCTCGCCGCCGCCGTCCCGCAGAGCTTCGTCGGCGCCGCGGAAGGCCATCTCGGCCGTGAGGCGCTCCCGCTCCATGACCGCCGCGGGCGCAGCCTCCATCGGAGCGAGCTCTGGCTGGCTAGGCTAAGACTATACTCCAAGCGTGTCAGCGCGGCGGAACGCGATCGATCGATGTCGCGCTCTTTGGTGTGAGTTGGATGGAAGCAGACGCCGGAGAGAGCCGGATGCGTGGTCTGGTCACGCGGGCAACTCCAAATATATATAGGGGTTGGGGGGTCGCACACGCGCGCGATCGGAATCGACCCACCTGCCGCGAAACTTGTGTGGCGTATCCAGCTGCCGGAGCAGTCAAATTTATAGGCACGCGACGAAACAACTCCGAGCCGTATGCCATACACGAGTGATGATTCGAGTACGAGTGGGGAGACCGTACACTGCTCCGAAACAGTAGCCTATTCCGACCGTGTTACGGCGGCGGCTACTCTTGTTACCGTTCGTTTGCCTGGCCAGGAAGCACGCCAGCAGCCTATACACGACACGACATGATTGACTCGGAGGTCCAGAAGAGGAAGACATGCCAGGTGGGCCCCGCCGGGGTAGAATTAAGGTAAGCAACTGGGAAGGGCGAGAGGGATAGGTGGGGAGGGTGGCCTATTAATGTTGGTGGTTACCGGGGGACGCTCAACCACTTGGAATTAAGGAGGCACAGGCCACAGGTGGACGCGAACACGATCCGCTCCCGCTGGCGCTGCATGCCGCGGCCCGCGCAGCGCGGCAGCGGCGGGCGCGCGAGAGAGCCGGCGACGGGCCTGCCTGCCTGCCTGCCGGTACCGGTGGTGTAGCAGGGAAGCCAAGAGAGACAGGCAGGCAACGGCGGGCCGGGCGACTAGCGTGTTGCGTTTTTGCTTCTCGTCTCGCCAGCAGACCTTTTGATCGATTGACCTGCCAGTTTCTTTGTGATTTCAAACGACGATAAGAACCCGGCCGGGCCGGCGCTAGGGTTGGTTGGCGAGCGAGCGAGCGGCGTTGACAGGTTTCTTCCCGCGCTCCTGCACTGCATGCAATGCAAGCCCCTTTTCGCCACGACCACGAGTACGCTCTCATTCATATACACCATTAAAAAAAATCTTTTTCTGATTAAATTGTTTCGGTGTCGCAACGTTTTCTTGGCAGTTGGATCGGCCGATCGATCAGGCACAGGCGGACAGGGACTAGAAGGAGACGAACTCGCTGCCGCAAGGCCTGAATGAATGAATTTTCTATGCCCCCATGCTATGGAGAGTTTGTCTCGTGTTTCTACACTGCTACCATCTCTTTCGCAACCAAAAATACAGGGCAAATTTTAGTCGGCGGTTCGGCACCAATTCTTTTCGTGCTATTACTCAACGGTTTTCTACGTGCCGTCAGGCCTTTTCATGCGTAATTCTGTTGGTTGGGAGGTGTGACAGCCTGACAGGTTTCTTCCCGCGCTTGCAGGCCACATGAATGCGTTCTAACAGAAAAATCGTATCCTGAATCTAGTTGCGTATACGTACGAAAAATGTCTGTTTTATGGATAAATATAGTAAAACGATAAGAATTAAGAAAAAGAAAACAAGCATTTTTGGCTTCTTGGAAGTTTCTTTCCGTGGTTGGGCAACTAGACCACGCCCAGACAAGACACACGGACGGACGAGCGAATGAAACGAACTAGAGCTCTGTGCTCACAAGGCACGCAAATCACGTGACAACGTCCGGCTGAGATACACACACGTCACACAGCTAGTAGGCAGCTAGCGGCCAGCGCCACCGATATATATGGAAGCGTCATGTCGATGTGGCAATATACCCCGACGTACGTACTGCCTGAAACGACGAGGCACGTCCATCGAGTTCGAAAATTCCGGTAGGAACGAACCATCAGCAGCACACGACACTCGTAGTACAGCTGCAGCTCGCAACAGGAAATCTTGCTTCCGAACGCGGCATTTCGTTGAGGAACGAGAACACATGGCGAGTTGGTACGCCCGTTTGGCTGCAATGATCGGCCACAACCGTACCCACAAGAGGGGGGGGGGGGGGGGGGGGGGGGGAACGGCATTGGCCGTGAACCTAACGATATGTTGTTCTGCTGCCTTTTCTTCTCATCAAAAGCTTTGAGCCATTAATAAGTGCATGCACAACCGCGACCAGACCCATGTATATATATAGCTAATCGTAGGAACTTAATTGAGCAGTCCAAATAATTGCGACCAGAACACTCTGTTCGATCAATCGTCCAGGCTCTGGGCCGGCCGCTGCAATGGCGCCGCCGCGCCGGTCACCCGGGGCTAGGCTACCTGTCGAAACGAACCGGGATAAAACGGGACCGTGTGCCCCACCGTCAGCGCGCTGTCGCCTGTCGGGGCGTGGCACGGCCAGCTCGCGGAAGCCGCCGGCCCGATGGGGCACGACCGCACGAGGGCGGCTGCCGGATGCCGAATCATTTCTGGCTGCTCCCGGCTCCCGCCGATGGCCGATGCAGTATGCACCGCCTGGCGAATTGAAGTGGGTACAGCTACTGCGGTCTGCGGCATGCTCCTCCGCGTTGTCACTGCAGCCGCAAGGACGCGGTCAGTAATGGCCACTGCGCTTCAGCTGCACTTCTAGGTCTTGCCGGCAACTTGATGAAACGTTAGAGTTTACTACATATGCGCTGCAGGTACGGTCGTCCATTCGGCCCGTACCGTGCGGCTGATGTGCCACTCTCGTAGCACTCCGTAACTAGTAGTTCCTACGGTGATGTGACACAGTATATCAAGCTCAGTACATACGTCCGCGGTTGATTCGTGATGCGCGGTGACACGGAGGTAAAAAGAGCACATGTTGACCACACTGTTAAGACGATGAGCGCCACATGGCATAGGGATATTGACTCGTGACCCTCGTTGTCTATGGCCATATATAAAGAGGAAATTAGGCATCCAACTTGATGGATCAAGAGTTGGCAGTGTTGACTCTGCAGCCTGTATTGCATTTATGGATATATATTTTTTCTTTGATTCATTCGTGTAGTGTCATAGTATGATTCTGAAATGTTTGATCTTGTGACATGTTCAAAGTTTTAGGGCTAGTTGTTAGATTGGGAAGATCTGGAATCCGGATTCTGTGATTCGCATGAGTTAAGAGAGATTGGGATGGAAAATTTTCAACCAATATAACAAATATAAATTAGACTAGATTTTTTTTTGACAATAGCAACTTTATTAGATCAGCAGCAGACCAAAGTGGATTCAGCAAATGGTTAACAATTAAATAATGACTAGGGCCTTGTTTAGTTCTCCCGAAATCCAAAAAGTTTTCAAGATTTCCCGTCACATAGAATCTTGTGGCACGCATAAAGCATTAAATATAGACGAAAACAAAAACTAATTACACAGTTTGTCTGTAAATCGCGAGACGAATCTTTTGAGCCTAGTTAGTTCATAATTGGATAATATTTGTCAAATAAAAACGAAAATGCTACAGTAGCGGAATCGGAAATTTTTTCGGAACTAAACAAAGTCTAGTAGTTGTTGGCAGTTTTCAGTTTTTTACACACCTATCAGATCTTTAATGTACATGAGAGTTATATGTGCTAACACACGTCAAATCAGTTGACTCTTGTATTGGAAGTCTGAAAGATACTTTCAGACTTGATTTTATCTACTCGAAGTGTAATACGCCTACTGTTTAGTTCATCCAAAAAACCAAAAAGTTTTCAAAATTTTCCGTCAAATCGAATCTTGCGGCACATGCAGGAAGCATTAAATATAGACGAAAATAAAAACTAATTACACAGTTTAGCTGTAAATCATGAGACGAATCTTTTGATCCTAGTTAATCTATAATTTGATAATATTTGTCACAAACAAACGAAAGTGCTAGAGTAACGAAATCCAAAAAGTTTTCGCATCTAAACAACACCATAGTTAAGCTGGTGGTATATAGAGTAGAGCAGTACAACACATATACATATCCAGGATGCTATTTAGGCCGTCCATAAAGTGTAAATTAAACTAGTACGATGGTGGCAAAACTATTACTGATTATTCCCTCGTTCTAAAATAGAACTTATTCTTACTTCTCAAAAAAAATGAATTTGTAATGAGCTTAGTCTGATGCTTCTCTTTGATGAGAAGATGAAGCCGAAACATTTAGTTCTATTATTTTAAAAAATATTAATATTTATAATTAGTATTATTAGATAGATTGTTGAATATATTTTCATAGCAAACTTATTTGGAGATATAAATATTGCACGTGCATTGCTTGGCTGAAAAGATATGACTAAAAATATTGTTCGTTGATTTGTGTGAGAGAAAAACCATACTGAATGTCGGGTAGATTCGACAGATAAATTCAAGCGAAGAGGTTCAAAGTTGAGAAAGTTTGATTTGCAGCATTCCATAATGACTTTCTTTCTGGGAATGAGGGAGTAGTTAAGAACAAGCTAGTTAGATTTGGTTAAACTTAGCATGATTGATACATTACAAAGTAATTTTCGCTCGCTGCATGATACTCCTTGGTCCAATGGAATTCTGGCCAACTTGACATGTGGAATTCTGGTAAACGAGCGTGACACGCCGTTTTTTCAGGTATGGCGTAATGCCAGTGCCCTCGGTCGAGCCCTACCAGGTGTCCAGTGTCGTGTCTGGCTACAAGATTTACATTATTTTGACAGGACCAGACGACCAGTAGTTTCAGCAAGCGTGGAATCGATTCATCATCAGAATCGCTTGCTTGCTCGGTGATCGATTGGACTGCTTTGCTATAGGCGGCGGAAATTAAAGGGTGGTCTCGGTCTGTCTCAGTATTTACTTGCACAGCAGAGAGCAGGTTAACATGCGCTCACCTAATCTTTGACTCGCAATTAAATAGCTCGTTTGAAGAAGGGTAATCTAGCAAGTCTTCGAGAAGGGTTTGAATGTTTGATGTACTCGGCGACGTGATCAACGACAACGATTGACTCTTTTTTTTTTCAATAGATCTTGTAATAAGGTTGCGCATGTTTTAGCTAAACAAGTCTCAAAGATGCATTGCACGGAGATGTGGCACGTAATTAACTCCGGCGTGTGTGTCTGAACTAGTCATGTACTCTGTATGAGGCTTCTGCCGATTGATGATTAATGAAAGGGCAAGCAAGTTAAGAAAACAAAATCTTCATGTTTTGCAATTTTTACAGGAAAGCGTTGCTGCTAAATGTCAGTATCATCAAGTAACTAGTCACGCAATCAGAATTGCTAAAAAAAACTCTAGGGTACCTTGGTTGCACACACCACCAAGGCTATTATGTTGTCTTAAGTCAAAATATTTTAATTTTAGCAATTCTCCTATGTGTTTTAGAGAGAGGCTGGTAAAAAATCAATATCTATACCTAATATTAAATAGCCAAAATGTAATTTTTTCAGGTATTTTGGCTATTCGTCTCTCGGTGGCCAAATAAAAACATCTCAAGATATGATCGTTGCCGCACATCTCCCGTCAGAGTGTTCGGACTGCAATATTGGGGCTACCTCACTGGCCTTGTGCAACCTAATAAGGAAAAAATATTTTACGTCACTGAACTATTCTAAAAGCCTAATTTTCTGTCTAAACTTAAAAAATGGATAAATCACCTCCCTCAACTTTTCAAACTGTTATTTTACCTCCATGACACGGTTATAGGTGGTTTTCAAAGACGGTTTTATCCTTTTTTATTTTAGTTAATTTTTAAAAAATCATAGTAAATCATAGAAAAAACATAAAATGGAAATACCATTTTTTTGGACTACACATGAATAGATCTATAGAGTGAATATGTAACGGGATATGCTTTGGTACAAAGTTTTTTTTGTTGTAGCTTTAGATTTATGCTTTTATGTAATTAATTCAAATCTCTAGTTTCTATAGTTCAGTTGAGGTGAAATTTTTATGATGGTCCAATTATTATATGAAATCTATAATTTGGATCATGTATAACTGAGTCATAAATTTATTTAGCTTTATGCTTGTTAAAAGTTTTAAAAAATTAAAAGTGCACAAAAATAGAAACGAGTATAAAAGCATAGAGTATTATATATTTATTGTGTAACGTGGAGTCAAAAAAATAGATTTTATATTTTATGATTTTTTTTATTTACTATGTTTTTCAAATATTCAACAAAAATAAATAAAAAGAAAAAACGACAAAACCGCCTTCGAAAACCACCTATAACCAACTCATGAAAATAAAATGAACGGTTTTAAAAGTTTAAGGAGATGGTTTACCCGATTTTTGAATTCATGTAGGAAAACTAAACTTCGAAGAAAATTTATGGAGATAAAATGGACTTTTTCCACCTAATAATAATAATAATAATAATAACAAGCCTTGTAACTGGCTACATCATGGGCTTGTAATTGGGTTGACACTTAATGGCCTCCATTGTTCACCGCCACCCGGTTCGGCCCAATAGCGGGTTATAGCCGGCCCGTGGTAAAGCTCCTCGCGATTCTCCGCCACGGAGAAAGGCCCACGACACTCAAAGCAGCGCATGACATCATCTCGAAGCGGCTCGGAGCGCACGAGAATGTTCAAGAGAAGCCGACAAGCGTGAAGAACCCCCCACACGCCGCACTGCCGTCGCGAAGCTCTATCCCCTCGCACTCCCCAGTACCAGCCATTGCGGCAGCTGTCCGGAATTTTCCCCACCCTTCCACCGCGCGCCTGGCTTGACCTATAAAAGGAGCCGCTGATCCACGGTCTGCCACCAGGAAAGCAAAGCGCATCGCAAGCACAGGCAGTGAGTGATCGGCAACCAAAACAAGCTCTCGGTTCTTCCGACAATCTTGAGCAGTCTGATCAGTCTCGGCGTTTCGTCACTTCCCAAGTACAGTAGCGAAATGGCAGCTGCTCCGTTCACGATTGCCAGCCGCCTCTCTCCCGCCGCGCGCCTCCCGGTCCGCGCCTGGAGGGCGGCGAGGCCGGCGCACGGGTTCGCGTCGGCCGGGAGGGCCCGCTCGCTCGCCGTGGCATCCGCGGCGCAGGAGAACGGGGACAACAGCGTCGACGTACAGGTTAGCCAGAACGGCGGCAACGGCAACAGGCAGCAGCAGGGCAACGCCGTGCAGCGCCGACCGCGCCGCGCGGCACCGCTCGACATCTCCCCGTTCGGTAAGTGAAGTCAAATCGTCCTCAGTTGCATGGCATTGACTGGTCTGTTGCCCTTCCATCCAAAACAGAGGAATTGCACTGCGTACAAAGCAGAGGATGCTAAACATCACGTGGTCACCCACTCACCCGTGCATGCAGGGTTAGTTGATCCGATGTCGCCGATGCGGACGATGCGGCAGATGCTGGACACGATGGACCGGCTGTTCGACGACGCCGTGGGGTTCCCGATGGCGACGCGGAGGTCCCCGACGGCGGCGACCGGCGAGGTGCGCCTGCCGTGGGACATCGTGGAGGACGACAAGGAGGTGAAGATGCGGTTCGACATGCCGGGGCTCGCGCGGGACGAGGTGAAGGTGATGGTGGAGGACGACACGCTGGTCATCCGAGGGGAGCACAAGAAGGAGGAGGGCGCCGACGAGACCGCGGAGGGCGGCGACGGGTGGTGGAAGCAGCGGAGCGTGAGCTCCTACGACATGCGGCTGGCGCTGCCGGATGAGTGCGACAAGAGCAAGGTGCGGGCCGAGCTCAAGAACGGCGTGCTCCTCGTCACCGTGCCCAAGACCGAGGTGGAGCGCAAGGTCATCGACGTGCAGGTCCAGTAGAAAAAAAAACTGAGAGGCACACACAAAGTTCCATGGTTTATCGTCCTCTCTGCAATGGAAGCGATGGGTCTTTGTGTAGTAGCAGTCGCGTGCGTTTCGCTCTTCCCGCAGGCTCTGTGAATACGAATCGTGGTCAAACGAGTGGAATAATGTGAATAAACGCTTCTGTTCGGTTGTTTCCCATCTCTCGTGTCCGAAAGTGTTTGCTTGCCCTGACGGTGGCATGCTTTGGCAATTCTAAAAAGAAAGCAGGGGACAGAGTAGCCGACTCGGCGAAGCAGAGCGGCATGAGAAGTTGGCAGCTCGATATATCCAGGAGAGACGAGGATATCCATGTTGACTCGATAACGGGAGCGGCCGGTTGACTACGGCTAATTCTATGATCACCTCAGGAATCCCCTCATTTCCTGCAGATCCAGTTAGTTTTCTGATAGATTAGCTAAGACTGTAATAATAAATGGTTGACTACATGCCTTGTGCAAAGGCCGTTATAAAATTTCCTTCTAGGAAAAAAAAATAACGTTGTCTTCTCTGAACTTCCTCAGCAATAATTTATTGCATAAACAGAACCTCAAGTCCAATACTAGAATGAACGATTATAATGGCACTGAACTCCTCTCCGGTTCTTAAGTTGTCAAAGCTGTAGCTCAAAATCAATAATTTAAATCGACATATGTCTTTGACATGATTGCTCGAAATATTTACAAAATGAATAACAATCCTGGACATACATTGCAAGTTACGTGTAAACATTTGTTAACCATCCAAACTGACCGGAGCTATTAAAGTATCTATCCCTAAAAAAGATTACAAAGGTAAGGAACATTAGAACACCAAAATTGAATTGTTCAGCCTTTTATTCCCTATATAACACACAACATCCACCCTTGCTGCTGCTCCAATGATGCGATACCATGCATAGAGCTTCTTGGAGCAATCATATGAAAACACGCTTGGCGTGAAACTCTCACTATGTTTTCTTTTCTTTGTTATCTTGGAAATTTGAAAAAAAAAAAGTACCGGTCATGTATTCTTGTGTGTTGAGGCTGATTCTTGTTGCAAAGGAATCCTGCTACACTCGAATACCTGAAACTGAAAACACGCAGTAAACTAAGCCAATAAGTTTGATATTGAGATGAAAATGTACCTATCATATTTGAAGGTTCTAGAATTACTTGAAGGGGGCATTGGGGGAATTAAGTTCCTAGGAGGCATTGGGGGTCTTATTCGAATAGGTTTGCCTTCTTTTGCCTCAACAATCACCACATCGGAGGTGAGAAAGGACTTAGCAACCACAGCAGCATGCTCAATGCAACACCTCACAACCTGGTAATATTTGTGGGTGTAAGCAAATACTCCACCAGTATCCTCTCAGCATCAACAATATAGTTTAAGGTGACAGAGATGTTTTTAGACACCTATGACTATTTTGCTACCTTTGATGCGTCCAGTATTCCAGCAGCCATCAAGTCCTCATAGCAGTTCTTGGCAGCATTGTAACCATAATTTGCATTATCATTCAGTAACACCTTTGAACAGCATAAGTCAAACACATGTTAGCTAGAGAGAATGAACTCAGACAAACATGTGTGCACAGTTGTGTGGTGCATTTGTGGTGGTCTGTGTGTACTTTGTAATTTAAAAATATGTGTAACTTGTGCTATAACAGATAGGGCTATCTGCAAATACTAAACCTTTTTAATGACAAAGTCGCCATTCACCCCTGCATTGTTTGCTATTAGAGAGGTAGGGTAACTCAAGGCTTGTTTGAAGATGTCAGCACCAACCTAAACATGGACAGCTCAAAATTAGAGTTCATGATAGAATCATAGCATTTTGTCAATTTTCTTAGGTTTGCATTGAAACAATAGACCTTGACACTTGACGTGATTACTAAAAAACATCAAAGTTACACAAGGTTAAGGATCTGCTGATAGCTCCTCAAATTAACAATATTTTTTAAACATATTGCCCTTTATTGAGGTAAATACAGGAAATTATTATTAAAGTACCTCCTGCTCTATATTATCCAATGATGATTCCTTGATTGCGTCAATCTTCTCTGACAGTCTTAATAGGCTACATCCACCACCAACTACAACACCTTCCTCAATAGCTGCCTGAATTATCCCAAAAGGGTAGTTCAAACTTAGGAACTTGTAGTTGGAAAACAACACATGAAATGGAGTAGATAGGATTGATCAGGCTTACCCTTGTTGCGTTGAGTGCATCTTCAATCCTCAGCTTCTTATCTTTCATCTCAATGATTGTTTGAGCACCAACCTGAAATTTAGGCCAAAAATACAATTTTTGGCACTCTAATTGATTTTTTTTCTACATCTTAAATGTTTTACTTCGTAAACTGAAACAATGTGTGGTACCTGGATGATTGCAATTGCACCACATAACCTTGCTATCCTCTCACCCAATATCTTCTTGTTGTACCTTTCCTTAGAGTTCTGGGAGTTCAAAAGTACTTTGCAGGATCCAGTAATAATGCACACATGGTAGATATAACATACAAATTCAAGGTATGACTGGAATAATTGTACCTCAATTTGTCCTTTTATCATAGTAACCCTTTCCTCAACTGCTTGACGATTGCTTCCATCGGTAACAATTAGCGTTGAATCTTTCGTTATTACAACCTTAGAAGCAAAACCAAGAACCTCTTTTCCTGCCATCTCTAGTTCATGTCCCATGTCATCCCTCACTAGTGTACCTGAAAACCAGCAAGAATATGTTATGTTGGCCACTGCAATTGCATCGGTCAGGTCAGTGATCGGGTTTTGTACCTCCTGTCATTATTGCAATGTCATCCAAGCACTGAGTCTTTTGTTCCCCAAAAGAGAAGGCCTTAACTGCTGCAACCTTAATTGTCCCTTTCAGCTTGTTTTTTATCAAATCAGCCATTGCTTGTTCTTCCACATCCTCAGCAATTATTAACAACGGATAATTTTCTTTAACAGCACTGTCAAGTATCCTTATAATCTCACTAGCATCACTAATTTTCTTGTCAACCAATAGTATCTGCAAACACAAGATGTAACTCTTCTAATTTTTTCTGCAGAACATTGTATCAGAGGAACAGAGCCCTCACCAGACAGTCAGTGAACTCCACCGTCATGTTACCACGATTGGTAACAAAGTAAGGAGAGAGGTAACCGCGTTCAAATTGCATTCCTTCCACAACCTCCAGACTGTTCTCGGTGCCTCTTCCATTTTCAATTCTCACCATTCCTTTTCTACCTACTCTTTGAAAAGCATCATAAATCATATTTCCAACAGCATAATCATTTCCCGCACTAATTGCAGCCACATGTGCAATTTCATGGTCTTCAATCTAGAAAACAACAGGTTACACACCACTAAGATATCTTTACAGTGGATTAAAAAAAACTTATACAAACTTGAAAATCATACCTCTCGCGACATCAGTCTGAGTTCAGACACCAAAGCAGCAGCAGTCTTCTCAATGCCACGTGCAACCTGAACTGGGTTGATTCCAGCTGCAAGAACCTACTTTATGAAACAATCATAAGAAGCGATGCGGGATCAGGACTCAGAATCTTTGTATCAACAACTTCATCATAACAACTTTTTTCGCTGTTGCCAGAGCTCACATTGTAGAAAACTAATTAGAGAAGAGGTAGGCATACCTTCATTCCTTCAGCAATGAGGCCTTGAGCAAGGATTATGGATGTGGTACAACCATCTCCTGCAATATCATTGGTCCTTGCTCCAGCCTGTCGGACCAGCTTCACTCCAAGATTTTCTAATGGATCTTCCAATTCGATCTTGAACGATACAATGAGATTGATACGCAGCCATTGGAAGTATTAGGACATGATCAGGTAAAGAACGAGAGCGAAAAAAAGATATAGCACAATGGATCTTCCAATTCGATCTCATATATTAGTGCTAGAAGCCCGCAACAATAACAAATTGCAGTTTCCACTTGTGTTCAGAACAGAGCGAAAAAAAGATATAACATTGCAAATAAGATAACAAGATCGATCAAGAATTGAACAGTAATCAGTGGAGTGAACAGCACGTTTTGTGCTTTCCCTTCATCATGCGATTCATTCAATCAGGATCCAGTCTAACCAAATATCTGCATACTGTTCTTTTGAGGAAGAGCTAATTTCTGGAAGCATGGAGTTACCTCCTTAAGGACGGTCTCCCCATCATTGACAATCTTGGGAGGGCCATACTTGTTGCCAAGCACGACGTTCCTCCCCTTGGGCCCCAGGGTGACCCCCAGCAACCGCGCCACCAGGTCCACTCCGGCCTGGAGCTTCTTGGTGGCGGAGAGGTCGCGGTTGAAGTGCAGGTCCTTGTACACCGGCATCGGCGGTGGCTTCTTGGGAGGAGAGAAGGGCAGCGTCGGGGGCTTCATGGACAGAGGTGGAGACGGGGGCGCCATCCGTGACATGGTTCTTCCACCCAGCTGGAAGGAGCCGGCGGTGGCGAACACTGAGTGGAGGGGATAAGGCTGCTGCTGGGAGGAGCCGAGAGCGCGGAGGAGGGCGAAAGGTTTAAAGGCATGTGTAGACTGTAGAGTAGATATGCCGCCATGTCGTGGGGTCGCGCCAAAAAGGCGCCCTTGAAATATCTCGCTTGCTCCGGGCCTTCCAGCGTCTCCTTTTCCCGTGGCTACGATGGCGATGTCCGCCCTGGTCTCGGGCGGGGCCGCGGCCGGCGGCAGCAGGGGCAGCCGCGCTGCCGGAAGGACCGTGGCAGGGGCCGCGGCCGGCGGGGAGGCGGGGGCCTGGCGCGGAGGCCGGAGTCGGAGTCGGAGCGCGAGCGGGCGCCGCCGCCGCGTCGCGAGTCGGAGTCGCGGGGAGGCGGGGGCAGGGAGCGAGGCGCAGAGGCGAAGAGCCAAGCAGGCCGAGTCGAGCTGCTCGCTTGCTGCGGCCAGGGCTTGCCGGTTTGCTGGGCTGTCATCCTGTCGTGGTGGGCTATTGGGCTGCCAGGCCTTTTAATGTGTTTTTTTAAGGAAAAACTCCAGTTCATCTCGTCAACTATCACAGAAGTAAGTTTTTTTCCCTCAACTTTAAAACTAAATATAAACCTTAAAAAAACTCTAAAGCTGGATATAACTCCTCCCTAATTTCCAAAAATGGCCACTTGACCCCCGTTGGCAGTTATCTTTGGTGGTTTTTATTTGTTTTCTCTTTATTATTTTTATTTTAGCTAAATCTGTAGAAAAAACATAAATGGAAACTCTAATTGTGTTGGACTCCATTTTGGTATATCTACACAATGAACATATGATATCATGTGTGTATTAGTACAAAATTTTTGCTTTAACTTTGAATCTATACTTTTCTATAATTAATTAATTCATAGTTGTAGTTTCTTTGGTTCAATTGTAGTGAAATTTTAATGATGGGCTAACCATCGCAAGCTTGAGCTATAGTAAAATTCTCATGCTCATTATGTTATTTATGATTGAATTATAGATTTATCGAGGTTTATGTTTGTTAAATAGTTTTTAAGTGAAGATAAATATATCACTTAGTCATATATGACCCAATGAGCATAGAATTTTTGTTGGACTCGACATGAGTATATCTACATAGTGAATATATGATATGGTATGCTTTAGTTGTTTTTTAGCTTTAGATCTAAGATTTATGTAATTAACCTATATGTGCAGGTTTGTGGTCCAATTACAACAAAAAATTTATGGTGAACTAATCATTGCATGCTTGAGATGTAGCAAAAAAAATATGCTTATTGGATCATGTATGACTGAGTTCGATTTTTATCTAGATAAACCAAGATAAATCTATAACTCGTCATATTTGATCTAACAAGCATAAAAATTTTACTACAGCTGAAAGCATGCAATGATTAGTTCACCAAAAAAATATCACCATATTTAGATAAAGTGAAATTGCAACATGAATTAATTATACAAAAGCATATATATAAAAAGATACAACAAAATATTTGTATTAAAGTGTATTATATCATATGTTTAGTTGTTCACTGTATAAATCTACACGTGTGGAGTCTAACATAATAAGTCGACTCATCATTAACGTAGGAGATTTGGTATCCTTTCGTAAAATAACAAGGTTATTTGGTTACCGGTTACAACTTGCTATGCCCTGTGTACGATGGAGTCGTGTCGATCTGTGGCGTCCAAAACAAACGCCACACTCTATGACAACTTCTGGGGCTATCTCAGCTTTTTCGTCAACCGAACGTGTGCTTTTAATAGCCCCGAAGAGTGGTAGTTTTCCACTTTCCGTGTTGCTTAGCACGACTAATCTTTAGGGTTGTAGAAATCGTGGGATTCTTGGTTTGTTAATTAAAATCGCGATCGGGTAGAGTCGCAAATCGCAGGAGGATTTTATTAAACAAAATTGTAAAAAAATCCCATCAATTAACATATACTACCTCCAACTTATGTGCATGTCAAACTTTCTCAACTTTAACTATATTTCTAAAAATACATGTAACATTTATATCTTCAAAAAAAGTTATTACAAAGCATATAATACTAATTATATATTATAAGTATTAATATTTTTTATATGTAATTGACCAAAGTTTTTTTTAAAAGTTGAGAAGCAAGAATGACTTATAGGGGCTGAGGATTTAGGACAAAGGAGTAACAAAGTTGAAAAATGGCATCCTAAAATCGTCATTTTAACCTTTTTATTTAATCCTAAATCCAAGCCGTTAATCTCACGGGTCTAGAATATGTTACTACAGGCGCAGATTCGACCTCGTTTGCACCTAAAGACCGGAATTAACAGCGTTGTCTAAAACGAAGCAGCGCAGCACTAATTTGGTAATTTTAGAGGGTTTTTACCGTGGTGCTACCAGCACTTCGAAAGGTTTTTTCATTTCAAGAAGGCAGGCAAAACTGATCCAGCGCTGCTTAACTAGGAGTGCTTAGACATAGATGCCACCAGAACTCCAGAAGCATAAGGTCACTCACAGTCACAGGTCGGTCTCAGAAACCACAGCATACGAGCAGGTGACCAAATCAGGCCGGCAACCGGCAACTCTGCTCCATCCTGATCCTACTCCACCTTCCAACCCCTGACGATCTGCCATGCATCAAGGTTTGAGGGCAGCGCTACACTGTCAGGACGGCGGCTAGTGCTCCTGCCATTGCCGCCTGCGCCCACGTCCACCAGTAACCCTGTTGACCACAGACGGAAACAAACGAGGAGCACATCATTAGGAACAGCATGAGCAATGCAATTTCAGCCACGGCAAACAACAAGCACATCAGCCACGACAAAAGTAGCGGGGAGACACTCGTCAGCACCCATTTCTAAAGAAATTTCATCAAGTGTTGGACTGCATCTGTGGTCCTGGGTGCGAATGTGCAAGCCCTATGCAGCATGCAGGTACCTCCAAACAAGTACTGTAGCCCACGCAGTGAAACTTTTAGATCTATTGTTTGTTGGGCTTTCCTCAAAAATTTTGCAAAATTTTCCAGATTCCCCATCACATCGAATCTTTAGACATAAAGTATTAAATATAGATGCAAATAAAAACTAATTACACAGTTTGGTCGGAATTGACGTGGCGAATCTTTTGAGCCTAGTTAGTTAATAATTGGATAATATTTGTCAAATACAAACGAAAATACTACTATTCCTATTTTGCAAAAAAATTTGGAAGTAAACAAGGGCCTTGGTTTCTGCAGACACCAAATCGCCTAGGATGCAGATATGGACTCGGAAATATGTGGTGAAAATCATATCCTCGGTAGAAACATTAAAAGTAATCCCAAAAAAAATATTCTTCGTAATAACACAAAAAGGTTTGAAACTTGGCATATATTTAGTGCGTCCATGTATGTAGCCACATACAGAAGTGTATTTTTGAAATTAGATTTCATGTTACACAATTTTCCTGGTATATGAACAAGTGAAGATCTTCAGACCATTCAGGCATCCTTAAACTAATAAACAAAGACGCCATGTACGAAGGATATCGAAAAAGCGACAGCAGAATCGTGTTGATTGTGATTTAAGCGTCCACATCATCCTATCCACTTTGCCGATACGCAGGATGTGGACGCGGTGGGGGATCAGGGAATATGCAATTTGGTGTTGATCATGCAGCAAATTTTCTAATTCCACCGTCTAATGTCCGCAAAGAACATAGTCAACCTACGACGTTTACTCGGATGATGACCATTGCACGACATTCCCGAGCGCTAAAACAGCTAGTACGCCTGATGCAATCAGTAATCACCTGAAGTATCTTCTCCTTTTTCAGAAAGACACCAACAGAACAGATAAAAAAAAACCATTATCCCTACCAGCAATAACAATTGGGGAGAGAAGGGCAGAATCAGAGCTCACCGGAGCGTCAAGTGCCGAAGCCGAGATGTCGTAGTAGCCGCTGTTTCCGCCGCCGCTAATGTTCACGCTGCTGCCATTGGCTTTGCCATTGCCGTTACCGCCGAACCCGCCGTCACCGTTGCCGGTGCCGCCGTGATCAAAGGTCGAGTTGTCGCGCGGTAGCTTGAACGAGAGCTGGTACGCCGGCGTGCCGTCGGGGTTGAAGAGGCCGTAGTAGCGCTCAGACGCCAGCCCGGGCTTGAGGTTCTCGTTGAAGAGCGCGAACACGTAGGCGCGCAGCGGCGCGCCGGGCCTTAGCGGCGTGCCCTTGCCGTCGGCCACCAGCCGCATCGCGTTGCTGTTGTACCGCGCCGCGTTCTGCGGCGTCGCGGCCGTCTCGTTGGCGGCCCCCGCGGAGGGCCAGCCGGTCTCCGAGATCCGCACCTCCACCACCCGCGACGCCGCGGCGTTGGCCGCCGCGATGGCGTGGTACACCGCGTCCACCTGCGCCACGAGGAGGTTGGGGTAGTGCAGCCTGGAGTTGGGGTCCTGCACGCCGGCGAACCCCGGGTCGAGCAGCGCGTACTCCAGCTGCACGCCCCTGGGGTCGCTGGAGTAGGCGAAGTAGGGATACGCGTTCACGAGGAACGGCGAGCCGGTCCTGGCATGGTAGTCCAGGATGGGGCAGAGGTACGGGAGCAGGTCCTTGCGGAACGCCCCCGCCGAGGGCGGGTACGACGTCCCGAGCACGCCGAGGTTGTGCGCCGTGGTGACGGTGATCTGCTTGTCGAGGCCGAGCGCGGCCACCGCGCCGTGCAGGGACTGCATCGCCGGGAGGAGGGTGCGCGACAGCGTGGAGCTGTTGGAGCCCGTGAGCACCTCGTTGCCGACGGCGAGCACGGCGATCTTCGTGTCCTGCAGGAAGGGGACGACGTTCTCCTTAAGCCACTGCGCCGCGCCGCCCGGATCGGCCACGGCGGCCAGGCACTCGTCGGGCACGCCGACGATGAGCTCGACCCCGGTCTTCGCGAACGCGCGCAGCACCGTGGGGTCGGCGTCGTACATCCGCACGCGGCCAATACCGAGGCCCGCGAGCAGCGGCACGACGGACTGCGGCGGCGGGAGGTTGTTCCCGACGCGCCCGTAGTTGATGCCCAGAAGCGACGCCGACGTGGCATCCGAGGCGGGCGCCAGCGCCAGCGCGACCACAGCCGCGCACAGCGCCGCGGCGAGGCGAAGGGCACGGGCGCGTTCGAGCCCCCGGCCGATCTGGAGCAGGCAGCACGGCGCCATTCCAGGAGCACAGTGGTGACTGCGACTGCGAACAGATTCGCACGGATTCCGACGGCTTGGAGCCTGGAGCGGTGCGGTGTGTGTGGAGGAAGAAGTGGCAGGACCCCGTGTCCAGGCGCAGTCAGAAAGCGTACAGTGCCCGGAGAAGGAAATGGTGCGGATGATGGTGCTCCGCGGTGGGTCCCAAACATCAGTGATACGGTTATTTGTACTAGTGGCATATCGGTTATTGGCCTAGTGACGGGGTGGACTGGAATCCAATGGACGACACGAGAGACCGTCACTCGGCTGGGCTGCAGCGGCCGTCGCAACGGCTGTATTTCGGGCGACGCTCCCCGCGCATGGAAAACGCTTGGTGCGTGGTCCACATGGAAGGCACGGCAGTGGTAGGTGGAACGTGGAAGAGGCAGCCACTCTTCGCTAGTGACGCTAGCGCTAGCAGCGCGCCGCCGATCGCCCCGCCGTCTAGCCGTCCGGTTCCTCTCTTTATTGTATTACTAGTTGAATGCTCATGGGTTGCTACGGTATACTCCCTCCGTACACAAAATAATTGACGTTCTGGACTTGTAGTCTGATTTCACGATACTTGACGTTTTGCACTCGTGGGTGCTCTCGTGGACGGGAATACCCTCAGGGCTCGCGTCCGCTCGAGTTGCCAACGAAATTACTCCCGGTGGCCGCGGGTTCTCGGCTCTCGCGCTGGCCCTGCACGCGCGTCGCTTCCTCTCTCCGCAGCACACGCGCACAGCAAAGCGGCCAAACACGACCAATCAGTGGCCAAACGCGAGCGCCCGCACAGCGACATGCAAGATGCCGAGAGATTAAGGCCTTGTTTAGTGTGGGAAAAATTTTGGATTTCGCCACTGTAGCACTTTCGTTTGTTTGTGACAAATATTATCCAATCATAGACTAACTAGGATCAAAAGATTCGTCTCGTAATTTACAGGTAAACTGCGTAATTAGTTTTTGTTTTCGTCTATATTTAATGCTTCATGTATGTGCCGCAAAATTCGATGTGACAGAGAATCTTGAAAAATTTTGGAAGGCTTTGACTGCAGTGTCTTTGCCAATTCAACTATGAGATATTCTTGTCTAGTTAGCACTCGCACCGCTATTTAATAGGGGTAAACATGGAAAGATAACCCCTAATGAATCACTCCTTGGTTACCACAATCATGTCCTAAACGTCAATAATTTTGGGTATGGAGGGAGTATATAGAATTCTATAACATACAACTACACAAATAATTATAGCATATGTAAAATCTCATGACATCACAAATGATTAACAGAAACACATAATTCAAATTGATATCTTTGATATTAAACAAAGCAATTACAAAAAAATAATATTACTCTGATTAAGTTTAAACATATGTTGTACCATTACCAAAAACATTTTATTTGTATACACAAACATTTATGATTGATCATGTTGTTACAACGAGATGCCGAAACATTTCGTGCGATTAATCTTCTAAATCAACATCAAATTAGATTTAATCAGAGCCAACCGGCAAAAAATTTCCAAGCAAATTAGATAAGCATGAAAAAAAATTCAGAACCATTCGGCACTACAATCTATCTAATCCTAAGATTTTTCGAGCCAAAAAAAAAATTCAGAACCTATCTGGTTGCGACTTTGCCAGTTTGAAATTCATCGATCCCATCGCCTTCTCCTCCTGCTGCCATTCCTCTTTGCGCAGTTACTTCTGGGTGGAAGCTGCAGCACCAAATACCTCATAGCACAGTTACTTTTAGCTGCATTGGTTATACTAAATTAGAAATACCTAAAACTTGAAAAGAGGCTTGCGTTCAGTTTTTTAAAAATTGGTAGCACTTGATCCATTGAACAAGCCATCTGATCTAAATCAAGCTATCCGATCTAAAAAGAGCTGTAAACAAGCTATCTGATCTGAAAAGAGCCGTCAACAAGCTATCTGATCTGAAACTACAAAATCAACCATAAGCAACTTAGCTACAATAATCTGAACCTGGATAGAGAAATTACGGGGAGGAGTTGGAACCCAAATATGACAACATTTTATGGATCAGGAAATGAACCAACAATGTCAACTCAGGATAGTAGTGTCATTCTCCTTAAGCAGCAATATCGTCGAAGCAATAGTACCCAACCACTGGATGATAACAGAATTAGGTACCCATGGTTCTTAACATAGTTATGGCTCAAGCAGGTTAGTTCTATATTTTAATCATTTGTTGTAAAATTAGACATAAATAATCCCTAGCTATCACCAAATAGCTAAAGATTCACAATTAGGAATTTAGATCGATGTTCAACATACTTGAACTGCAAGCGACCAAAGAAAGCATGGGTTATCAAAGAGATGAGCTGGTGTCAAATGCTTTAAATCTTTCTAGCCAATTAAGAGAAAGGAAACATGTTAGCTAGACATTACTGTAATCTATTCATTCAATTAGTTAAACAAAGTGTGTGCATATATTTTTTTTTGAAAAAATGGCAGGAGCTCTGCCCTTCAATTAAAAACGGGAGTAGAAAAGGTGTTTTATGTACAAATAGGAAAGTGTGTGCATGTATAGAAGTAACTAAATCCACATATACATCTTTGTTTCATACAGAATTCGTTCAATTTCTTGAAGGATTGTTGCCTAACTGACATGGAACGAATATTTGATACAACCACGACATGATATATGTGTTTTCAAAAAGACAATTTCCCCTTTGTCTATAAACAAAACAATGGAGTCGAGATACAGAAGAAGGGAATCCAAAAAAAATCTGGCCAAAGTATGCCCAAAATCTGCAGTGTAATGATGACCTCCTACAAAAATCGAATGAATTAACTAATTACTTGCAAGGTTCACCTACCTTCAGATAATGGTCAATCAACCAACAGACAATAGGAGCAGAAATCAATTAACTAATTACTTGAAAAATTAAAAAATAGAAGCCATAATAGGAATAATTAAAATTAGAATTCAACTAATCACCATGGCCAAGGGGTTGCAACATTTTTTTTGTCAAGTACTAAGAATTGCCATTGTTGCTGATCTGAATGTTAATTTAGTTTAGGCAATGACTTTAGTATGCTGATCTGAATATATGCACACACTTCTGTATGAATAAAGACCAAATTCACAGGTTTCCTTGCCACTATATATAGCAGCACAATGCATGACACAGATGAGCTTTACTCGAGCTAGCTGTTGGCTTACCACAGGTTAGTAGTGTTGTCAGTAGCATTTGCTGTTCGATAGCTCTAAGAGCACTTTCTCTGCCTCGTCCCACATGCATTTTTTTTCTGAATGGTATTGAGTGAATACCAAACTGGAACCTAGTATATTCATCCAAAAACGACTAAGCATAAACATGGACAAATGCAGTTGGAGGATTCCATGACTAACTAAGGAACGATTTAGTGGAAACTGAATGAATGGTTTAGTTGAAACTTACATACAACAATGGGTCAGGCATTCTAACGAGCCTGTGGTGGACGGCTGAAGCACCCATGCCTACCAAAATAACACGAGGAAAGCCTGCTTGCACATGGAGCTTCACCTGGCGTTCTCTTTGGCCGATGGACGAACCAAGGTGAATGGCATCGCAATTTCCCATCCTCCAAAAGTCTGAGCCAACCGACGAATCTGCCTAAATAGCGAGCATCGAGTCTGCGCCCTTCTGCCTCCCGTGTGTCGGGCTGACCATCGAATCCCAATTCCCAAGGGCCTAGGTTGGTTGCCGTCACGACTGGCACCGGAAACTGAGGCCAAAGCAGCGGTGGGTACCAAGGGTAAACTTTCCGCCGAGTTCGACGGGCGAGGGCGATGTAAAGTCCACCGCTCTGGCTGGCTCGGTCGCTGGGGGCTTGGTGAGGGCGGCCGCTGCGTGCGACGGTGAGGGCGACGGCGCGCAGCGAGGCCAGCGAGCGAGGGCAACTGCATACGAAGGAGAAGCGATGGATTTGGCCTGGCCTCTCCTGATGGTACGGTGGCGCGACCTCTAGCGACCGAACACAAGATGGAGGATCGTGAGCAGAGTTGGTCGCTATAGCATGAGCACACGAGGATCGTGGATGGTGCGAGGGCGTCAGTTATGCACTTCTAACGGGGGTTGCAGTGAAGGAAGAGCGCGGCAGGGTTTTTTTTTGACGAGGGGGTGGCGTGGTTAGCGCGGGGTGATTACCGCGAGGGGGGGCGATCAGGGAGGGCTGACGATGACTTCCGACTCTTTTTAGTTGTAGAGATTTTTTGTGTACAACTAAATCTAGTGTATATCTGTAGGATTATATTGTAACGGAAATTTTTGTAAAAAAATCTATGGCAATGGCTGTCAATGCAAACTAAATAACTAAGAGGCAATATATAGCCTACGTGATCAAGATCGGTGGTCGAAGCGTTACTTGCTTCCGATCAGTAAATCAGTTGGGCCAAAGCAACATGGGCCGAACAACGCTGAAGATTGATCGCGAACTCCTGTCGTAGCAAAATGCGCTTCTATGCGAGCCCATCTTTCTTGGAGGCACAGTGGGGTTAGGTATTGTTGCTCCACCGATCTATTTTGGGCCCCAAAGGATCAAGGTATTGATGAATTCGGTCCACAGTATAGCCCGTTGCGCAGGCATGTCATATGTGGTGCTTTCTGGATCGTAATTGGCACGAACTTTAATTAACTAGGTTGGCCCATAAGAAAACGGGCCAGATTAAACTCTCTATGATCTTCTAAACGAATAATGATAGTAACTCTATAAGATCGTCTAAAAACTGTCCTTTGTTTGAGCATTTCCCGAATACTATGATTCAAGTAATCTCATCCACAAGCTTTACTAACATGCTGGGCAACTGTACTGCCTATTGAGCAAAAATACAGTACTGATCAAGCTGCTCGATATCTCTGTTAGGTCTTAAAGACATGTATAGCTGGCTTGGTTAGAGGACTAATGCAGCTAATATCAGGCCATTATGAAACAATTACGAACGGCATTAAATTTCTAGGTGAGGGCCGCTGTCTGTCCAGTCAATCATCGATCATCCTCACAGCAGTGGTGACAGTTTTCGCTGTTCATCTCGCTCCGACAATGCTGACATGAAATTCAGTGCCATGCTCGTTGCCGTGCAAACAGCACGGCCAGCAATAGTCAGATCCTGCAGCTGAATGGCCCTAAAATCCAAGACGCACAGCTGAGACTGTGGGTGCACAGTTCGTTCAATCAGCCGGGAAAAGACAGTTAAATCTCTGAAGAATATTTTAATTTAGCTACCGACGATGCATGCTCTTATAAAAACATCTCTGATTCCACGTGGACAACCCCACTGATTATCTATTTGCACGCATGGCTTAACTTACTAGATCCTGATAAATCCGTTTCTTGTTCCTAAACGAACAATCACTGTTTCCAGGAGTACAGTTCTATCGGATCAGGTGTCATCTTAAACATGCAGTTCGGAGAAGCACATCAACACTATGACCGGAACTGACAGTGTGTACTGTATATATTCTGTTCATACTTAGCCACGACAGCAGAACTTCATGACCACAATTATTAATTTATTTTTAGTTGGGCTGATCGAATCTTTAAGAAAAAGGTTTAATCTGTTGGAACAAGCCCATCAGTTGATTAGCAGCCTTTCGTTGTGCCGGCCATTAGTTAGAGCGTTCCAATCTCGAAAACGCAGGAGACTGGAGTCTTGCTGTTCGAAACATTCTCTCTTCATGCAGGAGGAGAGAACAAGCTGTGCTATTTACTGGAGTACAAGTCTTAATAAGCTGGTTTTATGTCTGACAGAAGTTCGTCCAACAACCAAAAGATTCGTACGTGCGCCGTCCCCTTGCCGTTTAAGAACAGATTTTCCTGATTAAACTTGAAGACTTGCGATGATTGACTCCATCCAAACCGTGACATGTTGATTGTCGGTCATTGTTTTCTGTGACTAAGGCCTTGTTTAGTTCCAAAATATTTTGCAAAATTGACACTGTAGCTCTTTCGTTTGTATTTGACAAATATTGTCCAATCATGGACTAACTAGACTCAAAAGATTCGTCTCGTCAATTCCGACCAAACTGTGCAATTAGTTTTTATTTTTGTCTATATTTAATACTTCATGCATGTGTCTAAAGATTCGATGTGACGTGGAATCTGAGAAATTTTGCAAAAATTTTTGGGAATTAAACAAGGCCTAAATGATTTTTTTTTGGGGGGGGGGGGTTTTGAAGTCAGCATGCATGGAGTAGGATCTCGTACCACGCCACGTGGCAACGGCCATGCCCGGCGGCACGTACGGTGCACAGAGACACTGTGACGCACGGCGGTGGCGGTAGTGGCTCCAGACCCGTGTGCGGCTGCGACGCCGACGGCCGAGCTAGCTCTCGTCGTCGTGCCACGCTTGTTCACCGGACCCATCTGTCCTAGCTAACCGAAGAACAGACAGCGCGCCACAGCGTTGCCGTGCTGGCGTTGCCGCGACGGGCAGTACGTATGCCGGCCGTTGTGCCTGATGATGGAGGAGAAACCCGAGACCGGTTGGCTGCCGTCCGCCGAAGGAAGGGGTGCTCGGCGCTCGACCGTTCCAACGACATTGCCGGGCACCGACACTAACTTGCGGTAGAAAAGACACCGACATGAAGGTTGGTGTGTACAAAGAGGACGATGCACGGAGACTACTGCACACAAACAACCTACCCCACCTGCCTGCCATGTCGTTCTGTGCAATCTCCCGTGCATCGTAGTAACCGTTTACTCCTTTAATTTCAATGCCCGTGAACTAGCACGTTTTCTTAACAAAGCTTCACTCTCCAGGACGGTAGAAAGCCACATCAGGAATTCATGAACAGTGCTTTGCAAAGCAGACTGCGATGAGTGATTGGGATCCCTCGCACCACACGACCGACGTCCCAACGGAAGAGGAGGGAGAGGGCGCCCCATCTGGGCATGCATCTGGCCTTGGCCACACCGTGTCACTCGCGGGCGCCGCGACCCCTCCGCCAGGCCGCCACGGTGGTGCTGACACCCGGCGCGGCCACCGCGCGGCGGTCTGACACGAGGCGGTTGTCTGCGAGATGAATCTGTCTCGTTTCACATCGCTGTCGCACGCTCGCGCATCGATCCGTGTGACACGACATTTACTCGCCAACAGACTGCGAACAGTGGCTGTGTCACGCTCGTGGAAAGGCGACTGTGGATCTCACCGCGGCCAGCCTGCCACCCGCACGATCTGCCCTGTGTTTGTCGGCAGTGAGGGTCTCGGAGCACGAAAGCCGACGGCCGGGCCGGGCATCGCCTTGCCGGGGCGCCGTACATGTCCGGACGGTTCTTGCACAGCTGCATCCGTGAGCGGTCATTCGTAAGGCCTTGTTTAGTTCCTAGAAAAATTTTGCAAAATTTTTTACATTTCCCGTCACATCGAATCTTTAGACGCATGCATGGAGTATTAAATATAGACGAAAATAAAAACTAATTGCACAGTTTGGTCGAAATTGACGAAACGAATCTTTTAAGCCTAGTTAGTCCATGATTGGACAATATTTGTCAGATACAAACGAAAGTGCTACAGTGTCGATTTTGCAAAATTTTTCGGAACTAAACCAGGAGTCAAACAGTTTTCTCCCAAGATCACCGTAAGAGGTTCCCGAAGGACCAAGAATAATGCGTACCAGAGTAGCACTCACACTTTAGATAGATTTTTCAGCTCAATGAAATCTGGGTTATTTGTCATGAATGTGATCTCTCCTGGAGACATGGGAGAGGTTTGCTGTCGATGTCCACAGTGGCATCTGATAGACGTAGTATAGTCTCTAAAAATGGTACATATCAGATTCTTGGAGTAATATACAAGGCAGAAAATATGTTTCTTTTCCAAGACTAGAAACCTTTCAGATAGAGTGAGTGATAGACCGTTCCATATTTGAATGAGTATGTCCATCTTACCCCAAACTTGCGGATCAGCAAGTTGGGTACACAGACTACCAGAATTTGGCGCCAAGGTGAGCTGCTTCACTCAAACTCCCCTTTAAGCATGACTAAACAACTCGCATTGAAGGCATCGTCGAGCAGCCGTAACGATGTTGATTTGGGTCAAGTCGAAGCAGTGGTGCTGCTCCATGCAGTTCTCCGATGGCACTTGCGACGTAGTACACCTCGAAACACTACTAGCGTTGTGTCTACTGAAAGAAACGCTGCTTTTTCATCAGAGATGCTATTACCGATGCTGAAATGCAATGTTTTCCATCCCACGCGCCGAAGGCCTTGTTTAGTTCCAAAATTTTTTGCAAAATCGACACTGTAGCATTTTCGTTTGTATTTGACAAATATTATCCAATCATGGACTAACTAGGCTCAAAAGATTCGTTTCGTCGATTTCGACCAAACTGTGTAATTAGTTTACCCTGAAAACCAAAAAGTTTTTAAAATTTCCCGTCACATCGAATCTTGTGGCACATGCATGGAACATTAAATATAGACGAAAACAAAAACTAATTACACAGTTTAGCTGTAAATCACGAGACCAATCTTTTGATCCTAGTTAGTCTATGATTGAATAATATTTGTCACAAACAAACGAAAGTGCTACAGTTCCGAGAAGTTTTTACTTTTCGGAACTAAACAAGGCCTTGGAGCTCTTCAACAGTGGTGTTTTCCCGCTCGTCACTATTATAATCGATCTTGTTGTCTAGTGTAAATCGTATCCCTCCGTACGGTATTAGTCTATTTTCAGTGAGATTTTATCAGTATGTCATGCATATTTATTAGAGCGTTATTTTAGTAAAACTGAACTTTTTGCATGAAACGAAGAGAAAAGAGAAGGAAGTAGTTTCACCATGGTGAAACTCCGCTGGCGTTGTTTCCCATGTGGTGAAACGGGATGAAATCCTCACTGAGGACTAAATCGTTTCACCATCTTGCATGTGATCTAATCATTTTGCAGTAATTAAATGCTTTGCCCAGCCTAGGAAACGTCAAGGTGAAACTCATGCATTATGGAGGTTGGTTCATTGTTCGTTTCATTGATGCTCTGTCAGCAGATTTGTTTTGAAAATACTACATTGAAATGGGCCACTGACACTGGCCTTAGAAAACTAAGTTTATCACAAAACTAGTAATTAGCAGGTCCATTTGTTCCACAAGTACTAATTTTAGCTGCTATTTTTTTAGTGTTAGTGGATCCAAAACAGACTTTAAATTTAGCAGTGTAATTTATTTTACAGACATAAGACATCAAATTAAAGAGAAAGCGAGTGTTCATTTTCGTATTTGATGATCCTGGTTCAAATAATCCAACAGCTTTATACAGTACAACAAACCGAAAACGATGGCAGGCACGGTAGTTGAGCGGCGCGGCGGCGCCGAACAATTTTTGTGCACTGCACTTCTCTATAAATCTTTATATATCCTCATTTGTTGATTGTCGTCAAGCCTGAAATCATAACATTATCATCGTATGGCCGTGCCGTCGTTCAGTATACTAACTTCCTGGATCGAAGCTGTCGATCGATGTCGATGAATGATTGATGTCTCAGTCCCAATTTTTGGTTGGTGCAGTCGGTTAAATTGGTAGGAGTACCTAAACTCTAAACAAGTGCAGTTCGGGGCGCAACGAAAATTGAACAGGATCGGTGGCACAATAATTGGAGGATGCTCGCCCGGCTCCACTCCACGTACGCGATCGCACACTAGTGGAGGGTTTCTGCTTTCGGCGTCGTTTTGTAGTCTCGTCACGAGTCTTGCGAGTACACGTGTGGTGTTTGGTAACATGGTACTGTAGTAGCTGAGCGGCGGTTTCACGTCACGACCACCAGTGCTTCTACTACCGACTACTCGTACATACAGAGTCCGGCAGCAGGAGAGGTCGAAGGAAACGAGAGATGAAGTTGGCGGGTAATTAGTAATTACGCATGGTAATTCGACACTGTTTGGAAGATTGCAGTCCAACCCGTTCACTATTGGTCATTGGCTCATTGCTGATCTCGAGTCCGTGCACAATCTACAGTGTGCAGGTCGAGAACAGAGCGAGAGGACTGATACCGTGCTACGACCAGTAGGATCCAATGCATGCCCGCAATCCCGCATAGTACTGCAAAAAGGAACAGAGGCCTACCGCCTGCTGCCGGCCTAGGTGGTCGTCGTGCAGGACATGGACACGGATACGCGTGGGTGGTGTCGTGACCACGGGAACCCCGAAACCCAACCACTTCCTTGATCGATCAACGACAGCACCATGACCCCATCTTCGATGCTGGTGCTGGTGGTGCTAGACGCCAGTCCTGCTTGCATGCTGATCGCCGGCCATTCGTCGCTTCTCGCGCTTGGAGACAAGGCGGGCACGCATCTCCATGCACTGCACGTCCGCCGGGATCGAGTTGATCGCAGTTCAATCACACAACATCGGGTTCCGCTGAGCGTGGGGGACTGGCTGTCTGGCCAGGCTCCTAGCAGCACACCGCTACAGGAACAGTGGTCGCCGCCGGGGACCCCGGCCGGCCGGCCGCCAGGTGAGGCCGTCAGAACGGGCGTAGTACGTACACAGTGCCCGTGACCCGCGTCGACGCGTCTCGCTTTTGAACGTCGCAATTAGAGTGGCGACGACTATCAAGTACCAGTACATGCGTACTGAACTCTAGCAGCCTTCTAGTACTAGTAAGCGCCAATGCATGATACGAACGGTACTCTCCCGTGTGTACAAACGGTACAGGAGTACTGGTGCAGCCGTGGTGCGGTGGCGGTGGAGGCACACGGCATGTTACGTGTGAAGGAGGACTGAGAAAAAAAATGGGTGTAGTAGCTGCCTTTAATTTCTAGTCTAGATATATAGGCTGTCTATTATTAGCACCAACTTTTAGCTTTGTTAAGCCTAGTTGGCTACTGATAATGCACCATCCCATCCCATTGACCATTTCTCATGCTGTCATGCACATGCCACATGCATGCGCCTTTTGTGATTTTGTCCATGCACGCGCCCCACTTGAACCTTTCGTCTCAAGGAAGGAACCACACAGACGAGACGACACCCGAGTCCCAACACTGGACACAAGTTCTGGGCCGGCGGCGGCCAGGGTTGGTTCTCCGCGCACGCTAGCTAAACACTAAGGCCCTGTTTAGTTCCCCACCCAAAAATTTTTCATCCATCTCATCGAATCTTTGGACACATGCATAGAACATTAAATGTAAATAAAAAAATAAACTAATTACACAGTTTAGTTGAGAATCGCGAGACGAATCTTTTAAGCCTAGTTACTCTATAATTAGCCTTAAATGCTACAGTAACCCACATATGCTAATGACAGATTAATTATGCTTAATAAATTTGTCTTGCAGTTTCCTGACGAGTTATGTAATTTGTTTTTTTATTAGTTTCTAAAACCCCTCCCGACATCCTTCCGACACATCCGATGTGACACCCAAAAAATTTTCGTTCCCAATCTACCCTAACAGCTGGACGTGTTCGTCTTCTGACAAGAAAACTTGTTAAGCACTCGAAAGAATGAGCAGGCGTCCTTCAGTTTGTCAACGCGGTAGCCGTTATAGCTAACGACGAACAGTTACTGCTGACTTGCTGTAATTATAGTCTTATCATTATTTGCTCATGCATGTGTATATATATACTATAGTACAAATATAATGTCACGTCCTTGTCGTACGTACACCGCAGTGCACTGGCGCCGTCCGTAGATTTGCAGATACTATCCATGAGCTGTGTGCCAAGTGTGGGACAGCAGGGCAGAGATCGACCTACGTACAAAAAAGGGATCCAGCATGTATACGCCTATAATATCACGTCATAAATTCAAAATGATAGCTGTCGTACGCCTACAAGTGCATCGAGCTAGTGTACGCATACCACTTTTCGCCAGGGTATTCCGTATTCAGGACCACGACCACAGATAATATCAGGTCACCTTGGCACATGCATGCACCTTTTGTCAGCTTCGTTCCTCCTAGGACGGTATAAATGCACGGCACAGCAGAGCACCAAAGCTCGACTATGCAACGAACCAAACCCAACCGATCGATAGGCATAGGCATTTCGTGTCCCCGGTCCCGGCCGGCCCGCCGGTGCATAGCGCGGATCGGAGAGACTCGTGCCCAAAATCAAGCAGAGCGTCGATGCAGAGATCGGCGGTTACGGATCATACCACCAGCAACCCGTCACGTCCGCATCGTCCAGCGCATAAGCCTGATGTCCCCGACGCCACAAATACGCCGCCCGTGGCATTCGCACTTGTGTCCGTGTATGTTTGGACGCGTGTGGACTGTGGTCCAGGCACACCCGACGCGCACGTATCTTGTACTAGTACTACATGTCAGCGCGCAGCCGTCGGCATCGACGTCGCCGAGGGGGGCGAAGGGAGACAGGGAAGGCGTGGAGAGCTACCCGTAACCTAACGGCCGGCGGCGCGCGCGGATCGATCGGACCGGGCCGGGCCAATGGCCGGGAGCCGGGAGTGGTCGTCACGCATGCCGCGCTCGCGCGAGGAGGAGGAGGTGTGGTGCCTGGTGGTGTGACAAGTTAACAACGCGCGCGAGGGGTGTAAAGATAGCGGCGGGGACGACGGCGACGCGGCAACCGACTGGGCACGATGGGCTGCGCGGCCGCCGCGGTGCTGCGTCGCGGGGAATCCGAAAAGGAGAAAGGGACGCGCGCGGCCGCCGGGGTGCGGGGCCGCCCGGCCCCGGGACCATGCGTCTCTCTCGCCTCTCGCTCGTCTCCTTCGGCTCATTCCGCGCACGCGCTGCTCCCGGCTTTGGACGAGACGGGATAAAGGGCTCACCTATCAGCAGCCGTGGTAGTAGGCTAGTACTAGGCGTGTAGTAGAATTGAGTGAGTGAGTGGCTAGGACATGGGGGTATTAGAGCACTAGCTAACTTTCCAACCGGGCTAGAGAGCACAATGAAAACCAAAGAGGCAAGAGAAGCGAAAAGATGGATCAACGTGCTCCACACAGAAGAGAGAACGCAACGACCCAGATGAAAGCACAGCCAAGACAAAACGATAATGCTGTAGACCTACCAATGCAGTTGGCGAGCTGTTCCATCGGCGAGCCATGCCTGATTCTATTCTGAGACCATCATCGACTGCACCTCCTCACGCACACACCACGTCTTCGAGCAATATAGCAGGAGTAGCAATCACGGGGAGGCCATGGAAGAGCAGCACCCACAGGCCACAGATTTGGTCATGCATCATTCAGCCGAGCAATTCATCTTCAGTAAAGAGCGGTTCAGGGCCGTACTCTATGCTATGCTTTCCAGTTTCAGCCACACCAAGAAGTCAAGCTCTACGCACTCTACGCTTGACCGCCAATGCAGACGATCGTTCGTGCCGTCGCTGTCTACTCGTTACTCCTGCTTGTTGCTTTGCTATCAGATGGATCCAGGAGACTGTTTAGGCGTACTCTTTTCTTCTATTGCATTTGCATATATACAGTGTTTCCCAAGCTCAGGGCTATACTGGGAGACGGGAGCCCATCTGTTGTGCTCATACATCAGTTAGTCATCCCTCCGCGTCCCTGTAGAGAGAAAGCTACGCCAAACAACCGCCTATTGAAGAGGTTATAACTGTTCAGTCTCACTCCTCGATGATGGCCACTGGCCAGTGAATGCCGCCTGCGAAAAGCGCAGGAACCGCTCGAGTGCGCCTGCAAAATTCTTTGAATTGTTCGCGTTAAGTGGCCATGCAGCCAAATAAATAATGATACTATCTGTAATGACGGAGCAAAGTATATAAATAAAATATGGAAAGCACAATGTCCTGGCTTCACATAGTCACATTTGATTTTCGAGATGATGCGCACACTTTACTTTTCTTCGTGGATTCGGCACTTAGCTTTCATATATACTTCTCCCTCTTTTTCGAGAAAAAACAAACAATCCCTTGACCTTTTCTGTTTCTTAGGTGTGCCTTGATGCTTCAGTTAAGTCGACTTATTTGATACTCCAACACGGATGTGGAAACTGCCAGTAGCGTAGTACCAATCAGAATGCATAGTCACATAAAAAAAAACTGCGAATGCATATGCTACCACTGCTTCAAAAAAAACTTAACGGAGGCGATTGTTTTTTATTTTTGGAGACGGACAAAGATAACTTAACTGTTCAGTTAGTCATCCCTCCAATAGAAGACCTCGGTTAATTCATGATCTACGGAGGCGGATGCTTTGTCTGCCTCAATTAATCAATTATTTTTTTTTAAAAAAAAGACAAGCCTAGATGTGAGCCCATCTAGGGCTCGGCGTCGAGCCCATCCAGGGTCGCCGAGCTCCGAGCCCGCCACCGCCGTGTCCGCTCCACCACCGCCTCGCGAGCGTCTAGAGTCGTCAAGATCCACCTTTAGCTTTGGGAACCAGCTCCAGCTCCCAAATTTGGCCGTCCTTCGCCCAGACCACTCGTCATCCATCCAGATCCACCACCATCATCCGCCTAGCACCGTCTTTGTCATACGGATCTAGAAAGGGAGAGAAGAGTGAGGGACGGGAAGAGAGGACGAGAGGAGAAGATGGGGAGAGGCATGCCTGAACCGCTACCGTCGACGTGTCCATCACTCGTACTAGCCAAGGGAGGAGAGCTGCAGTCCCAAGGGCCGAGGAGGGGCTGCGGCTACGCACCGCCACTTGGGAGGACCCACGCTATGCCCGGGGACCCGTGCCGCCGTCGAGGAGGACCTGCTGATGACGTCACTACGGAGGACAAGAACCCACGTTGCGGGCAGGGCAAAGACCCACGTCGCAGAGAGGGGGAAGCATAGGGAGACAGAGAGGGAGAGTGAGCGCCGAGCCTTGGGTCGAAGTGAAGGAGAGGGACACGAAAAGGAAAGGCTCAGGCCGGCGCCGAGAGGAGCGACGACTAAGTGTCACTTATATAGAAGCCCGAGGGAGGGTAGATATGGGCTTTTGTTTGGGCTGGGAATAGGGCCGCTATTTTTGGAGGCGGGATTTAAAGTGCGTCCGCCTCCAAAAATTGATTTTTGGAGGCAGTTTGTTTAAGATGATCGCCTCCGTTAATTGAGGATTTTTAGAGGTGGTTTCCTTAAGATGTATGTCTCCGCTAATCAATTTTTGGAGGTGGGCAAAAGTGACCACCTCGTAAATAAAAAGTGTCTGTCTCTATTGATCGTAGGCATTAACCAAGGCGGTTGAATTTTGTGACTGTCTCTGTTAATAAAAGAACACCGTCTTGGAAAATCATTTGTGTAGTAGTGTAGGTAACATTGTCATGCATGGCGAAGATTTAAATTCTTATACAAATTGCACGCCCCCAAAAAACAGAAAAGGTCAAGGGATTGTTTTCACAAAAGAAAGCACCGTGCCATCTATTTTGTTTACTTATATGTGGTACCATCAATTCAATATACTCTAACCATCGTTAGCAATAATAGCCATAAGATATGATATATTTTATGAATATTTTACATCTTTGCTATTACAAAAATTTCCCATAATAAGCAATAAAAACCATAGGAGATGTAAAATTTCTCCATCAAAGAATTTTCGTGCGCAATAGTACTCTTTTGTGAGAAATAGAGTGTGTTTTTAATATGAGAAATAGAGAGCTTAAGGTAAACCACTACTAATAATGTAGATATAATGTAAAGTTTCCGTCAATATGCCTAAATTTATGTAAAATAACAACTTACAAAAGTTATTGCCATGAAGTATTGATACCAATTTAAAGTAAATATTGTTTTCACTAGTATGTGATCCATTAAGGGCTCATTTGTCACGATTGCTAAACTGTAGAAATATACATTTTATCTTTTATGCACGCATGTATATATTTGGTTTGTATGGTGGCATATAACGTGCATGTTTAATCAACTTAGTTTTCATTGGTAGCGATAAAAAGTGGCAATTGAGAAATACATATATAAGCGCATTTTATGGCTATTTTTTCCTGCTAGGATATGTTGGTAATTTAGATTAATAGTTCATGGTATATTAGTCTATTTTTAATAATGCTACATGTAAGCAATTTAGATATAAATTAATATTTTATTAGATTATCTGTCAGGGTTTCAGTGGTGGTGATACAAATATGTAGGAGAGTAATTTTAGATTATCTTTTTATAATGGTAATAAATGTGGTTAGTTCAGATGTAATATTTAATTTGTTACATTATTTTTATTTCATACATTCATAGTGACGATATGGTTTTAGAAAAAGAAGAAAATAGATCTAGTGGATGATATTATCAATGATTATTAGAGTACATCAAATCAATTATTATTAGGCCCTCCATGGAATAGTATTATAAGCACCGTTTAATTATATACATATAACATTAGGTTGGAGTAAATACATCCATTTATCTTCATTAATTATTTTGTACGCTTTTCATTCCAAAATAAATGCAATTCTATGTATAAAAATCTGGATAATTTGTCCACCTAAAATTATATTTCTTAGGATAGAGGGAGTGTTTTTCTTTTCACTGTACAAACTTTCACAATTCGTATGAGAAACAAATATTTACTACTCCCTTTGTAACAAAAAGACTATAACTATAATATTTCTACCAGTCAAACTAGCTTTGAGTTTGATCTAAATAGTATTAATATTTACTTTAAATATATTATAATCTAAATATAATTTAATAGTATTTAATTTGTATATAAATGTTAGTATTTTTATATAACTTTAGTCGACTTTAAAATGTTTGATATTCCGAAAAGTAAGAATTTTATTTGTTTTAAACGGAGGAAGTAATAGGAAGATAGCATATTGAGAAATGCATGCACAAAAATGGTACTTCTATGTCATAAATAATTTACTCCGCGCTAACATCAGCAATTCAGCACTCACAGCAGACATGTCCGTTTGAAAACCTGAGCTACTGCGGTGCAGCTGTTGCACTGCTGCACAGTCTGCGCGCCTTGTCCCTCAATTTTTTTTTAAAAAAAGCTGTAACTGCTGGCCCTGCGGTCAAAGCCTGTCCTCGGCAGTTCTTTTAATCACTTGGTTTAATGAAGCTGACTACGGGGGTTCTTTACAGCTAAGCTCGGAGCCCCGTCCGGCTGTCCGCAGTGGCGGTGCGAAACTACTCCTTCTGGGCCTTCCTTCCTGCATTCTTCTTTTTATAGGACGCACGGGAAAAAGAAGAATTATTCCGAATGTAGGACAACAGCCCGTGCAACAGCGAAATGCCGTGCCTGAGGAGGTTAACGGAAGGGATCGGAAAAACTAACATGGTGGCTTATGATCAAATCAAGGATCCAGGAGCACACACATGGCATGGCATGGCATGGCATGGCATGGCAGACACAGACAGGAATACAGGATAACATCTCATTCCCATCGAGTGCTAGCACTCCATTGGATCTGGGCAGGCTCTAGAAAGGCGCACGCACACTTGGTGCAACCCCCGCGGTTCCAGCCCCCAATCACCGCCAAATCTTTTGGCCGCAACCCCACACATATGCATGCCTTGCCCCCCCAGCCATGATGACGCTGTGACGCAGGCAGGATGGTTTTTTGTCACGGCCACCATGGTCCTCGTGCAGCTCTGGACTTCTGGTTCCCACGGGCAGCATCGCAGATTGCCATGCATGCTTTCGAGGAAGAATTCGTTGCGGGCGAAGGGCAACCGGCACCGGTTCGGCATCGGGGCGGGCGCACGGCACCCGCTCGCATCGCATCGGAGCCGTTGGTTCCCCCGTCTAACGGCGCAGGTTCGTGAGGTGATCGAGGAGTCTGTGCTGCCTGCGCGTCTCACTGCTGGCATATTAAAAATCCGTTGCTAGCCTCATTGTGAGCGCCTCGCTGACTTGTTAGCTCAAGTGGCGTTGTTGTAGTAGCCGGTTGTGATACGTGCCACCTACCGAGACTGACTGTGAGAGCAAAAATTGGCCGCTTGCGCTTGGACGTTGTGCTCGGAGCTCGCCAAATCATCGGAGTACTCTAGCTCGTAGCCGTTCGCTTCAACCGCTAGTTCCTTTCCTTTCACCATTATCTGATCTGATTCTGATTAGATTATGAGATGCCGGTAATGCTTGCACGTAGTATTTTATGGGGACGTGCCGATGACATGCCACTGACTGACTCGCTGTCTGACACGTGGTCATAGTAAAATGTCACGGGCACATGCACAGAACTACTAGCCTTGTTTAGTTCACCCCGAAATCCAAAAAGTTTTCAAGATTCCCTGTCACATCGAATCTTGCGGCACATGTATGAAGCATTAAATATAAACAAAAACAAAAACTAATCACACAGTTTGACTGTAAATCACGAGACGAATCTTTTGACTCTAGTTAGTATATGATTGGATAATATTTACCACAAACAAACGAAAGTGCTACAGTTTCGAAAACTTTTCAGTTTTCAGAACTAAACAAGACCCAGTAGAAGCCATGCTATAGTGGAACAGTAGGGGCTTGCAGCTTGCTCCGGACGAGAGGGTACTGCAGCCACAACGCCACTAGTATCTTTGGATCCCCTCCTCTTTTCCGGCGCCAGGAGCAGCTGATCTGAACGACAACGAGCTTACCACGGCATCTCCCCACCCTACCTTACCTACCGGCCTGCTCAGCTTTGTTTACTTTCACACATGTGGAAAACAACCAAGACTAGCTTGTCTATTTATTGCAATAACTAGCAGTTAACGGGGCAGTCAATGTAGGAAAGCGCAACGGCGTTGCTGGAATTGGAGGAATCTTTAGCTGGCTGGTTTCCTAAGGAAAAGAACCAAATCAAGTAATCAACCAAGTGACACGCCTGATTGAGCTGTTAGCGTTTGCTTAAGGGAAAGATCATCGCCGCGCTGACGCCTGTCATGGTTTCTTCAGAACAGAGAAATCAGGAAGTGTTTGGGTTACTAAAAATTTTGCCTGTCATTGTTTGCTGGAAACGCCCATGAGCGATGAGCATCCGTAGTGGTAATTTCCACCTTTGTGAAGCTTCTTTCTCGTCATATCATATCCTTTTCGATCTAAGCACCGTAGGGGGGCTTTCTGCTCACGACCATCATATATATAGGTATTAGTAGGTGGTGAGCTGTTGCGAGTTCTACCCATCAGATTTGTACTGCTCCAGTTTTTTTAATCAGATCCAGAAAACCAGCATTAACATTTCCCTTTTTGCACCGAACAAACGCAAGGCATCCGACACCGAACGATAATACCCTATGGTCTATAACAATCTATTTTTTCTTTTCCTTTTGAGATCGATAAATAAACAACAGGACTGGTGCTGGTAGCAAGGACAGATGCATGCGACAAACAATGCATCAAATTCGTCTTTCAGTCGAGTTCCGTGCATCATCCAATGCACTTTCAAAAGCTGAATGAGCCCTTTGGAGGCTAGCGATGTTCCAACTGACTGCTCTTCTTGGTTACACTCGTCTTGATTATGCCATTGGCCATCCCCGTGCCAGGTTTTATAAGAAAAGATGGCTTGGTTGAGCTGTTAGCAGCAGATAGGAATGAATGAATGAATGATATGGATATATATAGATCAGGGACAAGTGTCGTAAATTAATCTCCCAAATGTATGTATTCCACCTACCGATTCGATCGGAGCTCTTGTCTGGTATTCGGTGCTAATGATCCTTCCTGCCCTTTTTTTCTTTAAAAAAAAAAGGAAAACTAGCAGAGCTCTAATGCATGCATACTCCTGCCGGATGTCAGATAAGATTAGACGGCCAAGAGCAACTCCAGCGGTAGCCCCTAAAACTAGGCCTCTACTTTTAATTTGGGTGCTCCCCCTATTTTTTGGGCTCAACTTTTTTGCTTCAACTCCAACCGTAGCACCCAAATTTGGGCCCCCAAACCTATTCCAGAGAGAATGACAGAAAGGACCCACTCGTCAGTGTCTTTTTATTCTTCCTCTTTCTTCTTCCTTTGGACATGGACACAATTAGAGCATTGAGCCGGTTACTGTAGGATGTCATGCACATGCAAGGGTAGAGAGAGAGAGGGAGCATGCGCTGGGGCTAGGACACCGCATGCAAGGGTAGAGAGAGAGGGAGCATCCGCTGGGGCTAGGACACGCGATGGAGGATAGGGGCTGCCCTGTTGGGCCAACAGAATGGGGTCTGAGGGAGAAATATAGGTGCCCAGCCAAATATGGGGTCTGGAGTAGAGGCCCTGCTGGAGTAATATTTTTAGACTGGACACCCATATTTAGAGCCCTGCTGGAGTTGCTCTAACCGCGTGTGCAGGCGGCGTGTTTTGGGCGGCAGTTTGCTCGCATGATTTGCGTGGCACAATGCGGAGGGAGCTCCTGCTCTGCATCTCGGTTGTTGTGGAGTTGTGGACGCGGCGGCGTTGGTGCCGGGCTCCAGCCTCGCAGAAGCATCAGATTACACATGCTTTATTTCTCATTTTTTTGCGAGTTCTACCCAGCAAGATCAGATTAGTACGAATTCTGCCGTTGAGTAAAGACCTGTTGACAGGAAGCAAGGCTTACTGGCTTACTAAAGGTACTACGTACAGCTCACATTAGCAGACAACCCAAGTGGTGACGTTGTGAGTTGTGACCATTTAGTACTCCTACGTACCAGTGGTAGAGTACCGGTATGACTTTGAGTAGGCAAAATGATTCCGAACTACTACTACCCCGGTAGAGGAGTGCCATCACACACACACATGATTGCATCTAGCGTGAAAGTTGAGTTGGCTGGTATTGCACTTGAGCAAAAAAAAAAATGTGACTCTTTGAATTCTTTTTTCTCCAAAACCAAAAACTAGTCTCAAACAGTACTACAGGAGATCATTATCTACAATTTGTTATAAATCCATTTAATCATTTTGTAAGTATACTTCGTCTTGTTCGTTTGAGCTTATCAACCGAATCTGTCAGTCATTCAGCAGTATTTTTCTCTCACAACAAATCAGCCAACAGCATAGCTTATTCAACAGTGTTTTTTTATCACAACCAACCAATACAGTTTCTGTCGCTGTCATTTCTCCCTCCTTTGAGGTGATGTGTAATTCTCTGCTGCCATCACGCGCTAACCACATTTCCCTCACTCTCCCAGTCCCAGATGACAGAGCGGCAGATCGCAGAGCTGAGAGAGAGCTCTTCCCAACTTTTCCCCACCCCACACCACTTTCTTCCCATCTCCTCCCTCCTCCTCGCTGGACCCTGCCTGCCATCGCTCGCCCCCGCTTTTGAGCCCACCTACCGGCAGCGGCAGCAGCGCCCTCGTAACAAAAAGCACCCGCACCGGCACCGGCACCACCTCCATTCCCCCACCTCTCCTCTCCTCCCCCCTTCAAACCAAAACCAAAACCCAAACACCACCACCACCACCTCCACCACTCATACACAGCAGCAGAGCCCCCGAGAGCCGCATTGCCAAACCGGGCGGGCGAGCCGCAGTGCTGCAATCGCCCCCACACCGCGCACGCGCCGCGCCGCACCGGCGCCACCACCCTACGCGCTTTGGCGTGGCGCTAGCAGGCTAGCAGCGGGCGGGAGGAGGGAGGCGAGATTCCAAAGGAAAAAAAAGAAGGCCCCGGAGCAAAAGGAGGGGAGGCGAGGTGCGGAGGGGGGAAAAGCGGCAGGGCAGTGGGCAGTGGAGAGGGGGGAGTCCAGTCCAGTCCAATCCAATCCAATCTAGCCGGACCACGGCCGACGCGGCAGCAGCGCAGCTGTGACTGGCTGGAAGGCAAGTGTGCTCGGCAAGCGACGCACGCCACCGACACCGGCAACCCCCCTCGCGGCGATCGGAGCCGCGCGCCAGATCCAACACCCCCCCGCCGGAATCGCGGCGGAGTCCGGCGCCCGCGGCCCCGCCCCGGATCTGCATTCCGCGCAGGGGGCTCCCCTCCTGACCGCCTCGCGCCCTCGTCTCCCCAGGTAATCACCCGCTTCCTTTCCCCATGAGCCTGTTTGATGTGTTTTTCCTGTATTTTCCGTTCGTTGCTATGGCGTGATTGCACTCCCCGTTCGTTTGCGCAATGTGTGTAGCGATTTCTACTGCGTCTTGTTCGGGATTTTATTTGATCATCTGCTTCGATAGCAGAGCCTGCATACGGAGTTCCTCTGTTCATGCTGGATGTCGCGCTCTCTGAAATTTTACTGTGCAGTTTAATGTTTAAACCCAAAATTTGTCCACAGTTTATGAATATTTTTTCCCCACCGCGCCGCTCGCTTTGTTGTTGGTTGAGGTTCCGACCTCCGGTCCGGGGTCTCCGCTCCGTGTTTCGTTGTCCTTTCTGGACGGAACTCATAACTCAGTTGCAGCGAGGATCGCTTATGCGGCGGCTGTTCCACACGGATAGTAGCGCTCCGGCAAGTCGTCGTCGTGCTGCGTTCCCTGCCTCCCTCTATGCTTCACCTTTCCCCTTACTACGCTGGGCTGCTTCTGATGAACTCACTCTCTCCTCACACATGGAACATTCCAATCCATCAGAAGAAGCCCATCTCGCGCACTGCTCGATTTTTATTTTTATTACCGTGCTTTTGTAGTTTTGTTGACCGTGCAAGAATACGGCCGCTTCACTACCCCACGGGGATAACTGCTACGGCCAATTATTAGTAAAAGACGGACATGAGGAGAGGGCGCGCCACAAGAACACCACAAGGACAATGAATGATGCAGCGGGGCATCTGGTTAAAGCCAAATCCACCGAGCGGAGACTGCCATCATCAATGTCCGTATCGAGCGGAGACTAGTAGTAGCTCCGAGCTTTTAAGCCGCGTCACGCGCGCCTTCTTTTTACGGCCGGAACCACCAGTTCTTCTCACCGGGACGCAGATTTTGCTAGAACTGGCGGGGCAGCAGTAGGCGTCCGGTCAGGTCATCTCCGCCGGATAAACATGTGTGACCCCCACGCCGGCAATTACTTCGGCGGGCGTCTTTGGTGCCCGTCATAACTGCGGTTCTTGCCGTGGCGGCCTGCCTGCCTGCCTGCGGTTGCCGTTCGCGCTGAAGCTCTACAGCTTGTGCGCCTGTCAGCTCTCAGCTGCGCCCAACGCGCGATTATGGTCCATGAGTAGATGATACCGCGTCAATTAAGCTCTGGTAGGTGCGCACACATGAGTAAGACAATACGCTTACTTGCCCGCGTCAATGCCCTGGCCTAGTTCTGGCATGACGGTGATCGGATCGGGTGCACTGTGCTGTGCTTGCAACTTGGCCTCGCGTGGGGGCCGCCCGCAACGACGCGTGCTGATTGTACCGCGCGTTCTTGCTTGAAGGATTGGTTACCCCTTTTATGCAGGGATTCGATTCTCTTGTGCCTGCCTGACCCTGACCCTGCCCTGTCCCTATATAGCTGTGACTCCACTGTGGCAGAACCTTCTGCCTTTCGATGATTGGAGCTGTACGTCTCCTGCCAGTGGAATGTTAAGATACTTGAGCTGGTGAGGTACGTTTGGATTTATGAACCCTACGCGGCCACACTGGGGACTGATTGTAGTAGTTGATCGTATTATTGGTATTCTTCTAACCATATATAGTGGATTGATTATTAACTTAAGGCGCCCGTAGCACTTGCTCAACAACCGGTGCTTTACTAGTTATATTCAGTTTGGGGGTTCTTGCTGGTAGACAGGCAGTGTCTTCTATGGACATGCAGAAAACACATTAGCTCATTTGTCAGAAGGCTAGAGCCATACGTTAGTTTCCTGTAGTCCTACAGCTTAGCTTCACTTGCTTTTGATGTTTCTGGTCTGTTGCATATAGCATACATGCTTTAATGTATGGGTTATGCAAGGTCGCTTTTGTAAATTTGGTTAACTGATCTCAGGTCAATACTGTACTGATTATCTTGTGGTGTTGCTTTGAAGATAGTTTTTTGGTTGACTTTTTATTTGCCTGTCATCATATGCTACTAGCACTGTGTGTGGAAATCTGTATGCAATGTCGCAAAGGTCATGTTAGTTCATTTTTCTAGAATTACACGTTGGTTTACTGAGATGTTTGACTTTTATATGCTTTATATGGTTGCCAAATTTAATGACTAAATAGTTTAACTTCATTTACTTCTGAGTTCTTCTCCTACCTATACGCAATTTATCAGTTTCGTAGCTAATCACAAATATTCACCACATCTTATTAGATACTCTGCAAGCAATGGATCGACGCAGCTGGCCTTGGAAGAAGAAATCATCTGATAAATCATCAAATGCAGATGCGTTGCATAATTCTAATCATGCAGAACAGGTTTGCCAAGATTTCTTGTATAGTATTGAGTTAGATTGATCTAAGTCTCTGTATTATAAGATAATTGTATTAGCCTCCTATATTTTCTACTCCCTCCATTCCAAACTGTAAGTAAAAGCTATTATCTAGCGAAGCCAGAATGACTTACAGTTTGGAATTTAGAGAGTAACTAAGGATGCCAGAAGAAAGATTTGATAGGTCATAGGTGCAATTGCATAAGGGACTGTTCTGAGTTAACTGATGCCACTTGATTGTTGGTCATGCAGCCATGTTTCTTTAGTTTGTTTTTTTCCTTCAGCAATAGGGTACATTGTCTTGACGCATTGAACATGTGCCTTCTAACCTGTGCCAAGATGTTCCTTGATCTGATCTGTTCAGCTCTCTCTCTCTCTCCATTTTCTTTCATAGACCTTGGTGGTGTGGCAAAGGGTCACATACCATTCGGCATAGCAATGGCTAGAAAGTCTAGAATCAGTTGGCCATTTTTTTTTTGTTTCACCTTTATACATCAAAAGCTGGTTCGGCAATAATCCTGTGCATTAGGGTAACCTGATTGATAAGTTTTGACATATCTTTAAAGTATACTTCTGCTAAAACAAGTTTTATTCTCTGCAGGAAGATAAAGCTCCAAAATTTGTGCAACTTTCACCTGAAACATATGCACATCTTACTGAGTCAGAGGAAAAAGTAAAAGTTTTAGAAGAAAATGTGAAGGTCCTGAATGAAAAACTCTCTGCGGCACAATCTGAGATCACAACTAAAGATGCTCTTGTGAAGCAGCATGCAAAAGTTGCTGAAGAAGCTGTATCAGGTACACATAAGATGGCTAATTTTCTTTTTGAAATATATTTATATTAGTCGTTTTCCTTTTTTTGATAGAATAATTTAGTAGGTTGGCCTGATATTGTGTTATGATATATAAAAATATGCTGGCTTCTGGATGAAGTTAGGTTGTAACAGTCTTCTTTTTTATATGGAACAAACTTTCTCTAGATAAAATCTTCTTTTTTTTTGGAAATAATACAGTTTAGTTTATGAGATAACTATACTAAATGTATTTGTGACATAATTTATGTTATGGCATGCTAGGTTGGGAGAAAGCTGAAGCAGAGGCCTCCGCACTGAAGCTTCAGCTAGAAACTGTTACATTGTCTAAGCTAGCAGCTGAAGAAAGAGGTGCACATCTGGATGGTGCATTGAAAGAATGCATGAAACAAGTAAGGACAGTTAAGGAAGAAGGTGAGCAGAAGCTACATGATGTAGTCTTTGCAAAAACCAAACAGTGGGAGAAGATAAAGGCCGAGTTCGAAGCAAAATTACTTGAATTTGAACAGGAACTCATAAGGGCTGGTGCTGAGAATGATGCACTCACAAGATCACTAGAAGAGCGGGCAGAACTGTTGATGAAAATTGATGAGGAAAAAGCTCAAGCCGAAGCCGAGATTGAAATCTTAAAGAGCACAATCCAATCAGGTGAAAGGGAGATAAATTCACTAAAATATGAATTGCATGTTGTCTCCAAAGAGCTTGAAATCCGCAATGAAGAAAAGAACATGAGTGTGCGCTCAGCCGATGTAGCAACCAAACAGCACCAGGAAGATGTCAAGAAAATATCAAAGCTTGAAGCTGAATGCCAAAGATTACGCGGCCTTGTTCGAAAGAAGTTACCTGGCCCTGCTGCACTAGCTCAGATGAAAATGGAGGTGGAGAGCTTGGGTAGAGAGTATGGAGACCACAGAGTACGACGATCCCCTGCAAAGAATTCTAGTTTCCATCGGCCTATGTCTCCTATGTCTCCTGTTCCTGATTATGCAATTGAGAACATACAACAAATGCAGAGAGAGAATGAGTTTCTGACTGCCCGTTTATTAACAATGGAAGAAGAAACCAAGATGCTTAAAGAGGCATTGACAAAGAGAAACAGTGAGCTGCAATCGTCAAGAAGCATGTATGCTAAGACAGCAGGAAAGCTCCGAAGCTTGGAAGTTCAAATGTTGACTGGAAACCAACATAAGAGTCCATCAACTCCAAACATGGATATTCACTTTGATGGTGCACTGAGCCAAAATGGAAGCAACCCACCTAGCATGACTTCCATGTCTGAAGATGGGGTAGATGATGAAGGAAGTTGTACAGAATCTTGGGCCAACGCTCTGGTATCTGAGCTCTCTCAATTAAAAAAAGAGAAGGTGGCCAAGAGCAGTGCGACAGAAAGCTCCAATAGGTTGGAGCTCATGGATGACTTCTTAGAGATGGAGAGATTAGCATGTCTGTCTTCTGAAGTTAATGGCAATGGCAGTACTATTGACAAAATGAAGATAGACGATGTTGGGGCTACTTTGTCTGGCTCTACTGAAAGAGATGGTGTTAAAGATTTGCAGTCAGCTTCACCAATGTCAGAAACTCCATCTAATAAACAGCGTCTGTCTGAGAAATCTTCGCTTTCGAAATTCCAGTCAAGAATATCTTCCTTACTGGATTCTGAATCACCAGAGAATAATGCTGGAAAGGTACTTGATAGTATCAGAAACATTCTAAAGGATATTGAAGATGAGGCAGATTCGGTGAATGCAAATGGGACCTTAAATTCAGAGAGCAAATGTGCCATGGATCAAGAACTTAAGAATGCCATATTGAAGATTCAGGACTTTGTCAAGTTACTTGATCAAGAAGTCTCCAAGTTTCAAGGCCAGTCATCTGATTATGATGGGCTATGTGAGAAAACACGACAGTTTTCTGCATTAGTTGACAAAGTTCTGTCAAACGGTGATGTCCTAAATGATATTGTCATGGCACTGTCTGTTATATTGTCAGAAACTAGCCAGATTAAGTTCACAATGTTGAGAGACAATAGCAATGAAGCAGAAAGTAATAACTTAGATTGTGTTGATAAAGTGACTCTACTTGAAAATAAGGTGCAGCCCGAGCCAGTAAAAGACAATGTATCTGGTCTCTGCCCACTGTTGCCTCATTCATCTTCTGATCCTGAGTTCGAGGGGCCTGCTGATGCTGCATTTGATGTTAAGACTGCAGTGAAGGTCTGCTCGCCAGAGGAATATGAACAACTTAAATCTGAGAAGACAAATTTGGAGGGAGAACTAGCGAAGTGCAACGAAATAATAGAAGAAACAAAGGTTAGATTAAGTGATATGGAGAAAAACCTGGAAGACCTCAGATCTAAGTTGGCTGACAGTGAGAAATCAAATAGCTTGAGTGAGACACAGCTGAAGTGTATGGCTGAATCTTACAAGTCACTTGAATCAAGGAAAATTGAATTAGAAAATGAGATAGAAGTGTTACGGTCCAAAATAGATGCTTTAACAGCTGAACTCTCTGATGAAAGACAAAGTCATCAGGAGGACTTAGTTAAATACAGAGATCTCGAGGAGAAGATGGAAAGGTAAATTCAAATCTTTGAAATATAGATTGCCCTGTACTTGATTTCTCTTCTGACTTTCTTTTATGGTGTGAAGGTATGAGATGGAGAGGAGTTCAATGCTTGTGGATGAGGACCCAGACACCAAGTTAAAGGTACAGTGGTTAGGTTTTTCCCATTGCTATTGTTTACAACCTTCATTCATTTGTTGCGCTTTAATCTTGATGAAAATTACTGGCAGCACACCTTATTGATGCGCGAGTAAGTGCTTCCAGATCAATAAATATGGCAGCACTAGATCACATAATGTACTCAAGCACTAAATTGATTTGAAAGTTTTTCAGGCTTACCTTGAATTTTAGTTTGTTATGCCAAACTACTAAACTTTTCATGATACCAAATACTTTGAGCAGCTAATTTTGTATTTAAATGATGACAGGAGAAAGAGATAGCGGCTGCAGCAGAGAAGCTGGCAGAGTGCCAGGAGACTATATTGATTCTTGGCCGTCAGCTGCAAGCTATGCGTCCTCCAGCCGAATCACTAGGCTCTTCACCTAATCGGCAACGCATGGAGGAGTTTCTGCAGGACGCTGTAGGAACAACCGCAGGAGAATATTCCCAGAAGCCTTCAGGCCAACCTGATACAGACCAGGAGATACTTGGGACAGGAAATGTGTCTCCAGTCAATGGATACAAGACACACATGATCCCTTCTGATGCGGACGGGAGCCCTTTCCTTTCTCCTAACAGCTCCAAGCGCCCGAAGCATCGATCGAGATCCTCTTCGTCTTCCTCATTCACCAATCACCCGTTGCCAGACAAACAGAGCCGAGGATTCAGCCGGTTCTTCGCGAAGACCAAAGAGTGAAAACTTCTCCGGACAGCAGTATCAGGTTTGTTAATTATTGGCGCCAATTGGGCGGGATGGTGGAGGGCATGAATTTCTGTAGAGCTAGTGAGGCAAGCCTGCTTGTGCGTTCTCTCAGGTCAGGTGATGCCTTTGGGTTGCTGGAATAATACTCAGCTTGCAGTCGAGCGGGTTGTGGCGAGAGTGTGTGGGGGGAATGTAAGTTGTCAGTCTCTTCTGCTAGAGCTTTTCTGGGTTGCTGTGTGTTTGAAACCTCACTAAAACCTCACTGTACATGTGCTTACTTGCTTGAAGGAGCATGGCTGTTGGTTTGTGTTTAATCCTCCTGTGAATTAACCTGTGTGTATTGTCCTTGTACTGGTTTCATGTACAGTTAACCTGCGCTAATTTCAAGGGTATTGATGTACGTATTATACTTTGTTGATCAGTCTGCAATTCTGCAGGTCCCGTACGATGTTAATAGGGTGCATGGCGTCATTTTATACAGTCATTCCTTCTCGGTTTTCCAGAAAAATACCAGTAAGGGCGTCCCCAACGGTGGTAGGTACAGTCAGCTAGCTAGGAGGAATATCACGTTCAATCCAGAAGAAAGAAACAAACAACTCATCTCGCTAGCGAGGAACCAAGAGCTTAGCTCGCACGTTTTTTTTAAAAAAAAATCACTCGCTGACATACTTTACCACTATCTACTTTGGGCTTTGCTACGGTACACCCAAATGATTGTGATCCGTTTATTTATTTCGATCGGACGGTTACGATTAACTATTACCTCCTAATAGTTAATATATGGAACATACATTTATTTAATTTTTAATTTTGGAAAGTATGACAAATCAGGAAAAAGCTTTAGAGATGAAGATCATTTTAGATCTAATTGATGCATTCATGATCCATTGAATGTAGTAAATCTTTTTATTTTTTTCAACTTTAGATATAGCAGAACTTAATTAACATAAACTACATATTTTTTTATTCAAAGTTACGTGAAAATGATGCGTGTATGTGCCCAACGTGTACAAAAATTTACATGCCATCTTGCATGCTCAATATACGTGACATGTTTTAGGTCGCTACAAAGTTCACGTCATCTCAGGCCTTGTTTACTTCTATTTTTTTCTGCAAAATATGAACAGTAATACTTTCGTTTGTATTTGACAAATATTGTCCAATCATAGACTAACTAGGTTCAAAAGATTCGTCTCGCAAATTACAGATAAATTATGTAATTAGTTATTTATTTTATCTATATTTAGTGCTCCATACATGTGCCGCAAGATTCAATGTGAAAATTTTACAAAATATTTTGAGAACTAAACAAAGTCTCAATTAATGTGTTAATTAATAATATTTTTTATATATGTAACGTAACTTTTAATAACTGAATAACTGTTGTATACATGTTGATGTTTTATTTTATATATAATATACTAAAAGAAAAGGTCGTGTAATCAACAAGGAAGGGCCGCGCGGCCGGCCACTGGTTCTATCTGTCCCAGAGGGGATTTGAAGATATTTTCCTTTTTTTTTCTTTTCTTAGATCAATTAATTGATTTTAGAAATCTAAAAGTTAACGGCTCAGATTTATTTGAAATATTACCTCTTTAGAAGTAAAAGGTGTACCTTAGCATTGCCCATCTACTTTTTATACTAATTAATATAATTATAAATGTGCTAAAAGAATGTGTTCGCGCAACATTTGTGTGCGTAGTCTATAGGCTGACGATCGCATTTCCGCTTTGCACGTCAGTGAGGTACCACAGCAACGGGGCGAATGGGGGTTTAGATCCCCTTTGGTGGAGTTTCTCAAGGCTTCAATTTCATGACATACTCCCGATTCTAAATTACTGTGCGAATGGGGTTTAGATCCCCTTTGATGGAGTTTCTCAAGGCTTCGATTTCATGACATACTCCCGATTCTAAATTACAGGGCGAATGATGCAACCCAGTCACCAATCATGGCCTTGTTTAGTTCCCACCTCATAAAATTTTCAACCATCACATATAATCTTTAGACACATGCATAAAGTATTAAATATAGATAAAAAATAAATTAATTACACACTTTGATTGAAAATCACGAGAAATCTTTTAAGCCTAGTTAGTCCATAATTAGCCTTGAGTGCTACAGAACCTACATGTGCTAATGATAGATTAATTAGGTTTAATAAATTCGCATCGCAGTTTCTAAACGAGTTATGTAATTTATTTTTTTTATTAGTATCCAAATACTCCTTCTAACATCCTACGAAACATTCGATGTGATACAAAAAAAAATTTATACTCCAACTAAACAAGGCCCATGACCAACATTTTCAAGTTAGTACAATGTCCACTGAAAAATTTGTAATGCTCCCTCCGTCCCAAAATAATAAGCATATTTTATTTATATAGGGAAAAGTCAAATTGTACAAGACATGACCAATATGTTCAAATTATACACAATGTTTGGAACATACAAACTTGCATCTACAGATTTATATTCAAAATGCATGATCCTCGCAAAAAAAAATATTCAAAATGCATGAGATAATATTGATTATTTACCAAATAACAACATATTATAAAAGAAATTAAATATATTTTATTGGCATTTCATTTGATCAAAATACACGTAGACGTGTATAGTTTCGGAACAGATGGGAGTATATATATCTGCTAAGACGCCCAACTCGCAAGAACGGTATAATCCAATCCGTACAAGTCCTTTGTGCAAGAGTACAGCGTGATCACAGGAGCTGGTAACCGTGCTGCTTCTTAGTTCTTACACAGAACCCCAGCAAGGAGAAACGCTACTTTCGACAAAAGCATGTAAAACATGCCTACAAAAACTCTAGAAATCAGTACATTAGGAACAGAATGGGCACAATTTTAACTAAACTACCGTACATAATTCAGTTCTCTATAGTAACATACACTCCTCCCGACACGAACAAGAAAAGAATGTCAAGGAAAAAATGATCTGCAAGATCAGTTCGGCACAATAATATGAACTCCCCCAGCAACTAAATGATTAATAACAGAACAAAATGGGGGAAAGGAGGAACACAATGGGATTCCACTTAAGCAAAGAAAAACTTACACGGTGATGTATACTACTACTATGTATAACATGATGCTCAGCATCAGCAGGACTGGAGCACGAGTGGGCCAACCCAAGTGCTGAACATATCACTCAGGGCCACCTGTACTTCACTAGAGCCATGCTCGCAGCTTATGAGCCCAGAGAGGAGGGGGAAGAACTGGCCAAGGTTCTTCTCGAAAGCTGAGTCACCTAGTCCGCTAATAGCTTGCAGGGTTGATACAACAAGAGGTGCTCTTGCCGCAAGTTCCCTTCGCTTCGATGAACCAACAGGGATAAGCCAATGGCCTAGCGGCTGTGTGCCACTGGAAAGCTGAGAAGGTTTTGCTGTGCTCAAGTATACCTCAAGGACCTCCTTGCACAAGCCAATAAGGTGACTCTCCACCACCTCTGTGCTTCCATGATCAGGAGAGATGTCCAGAAATATGTTCTGAAGGATACTGAGGCACAGCTGGTATGACTCGTTCTCAAGGCGCAACAATGGCGGGTCCTGCATTTGCGTCATCGAGCCCAACTCTTGCAACTTGGAACGCAGATCACTATCACTGTTTATTTTGTGAGCATGTGCGGCAACAGTGTGCAAGGCTTCGAAGAGTATTACTGTGTTCTGTGCTGATAACTGTGCTCTGTACATGTTATATACCTCCATCACAGCCTACACAAAGAAATGCATAAAAGTAAATACAGCTGGCACTATCATATAGAAATTACCAAGTACCAACCTCATTTTTGAGAAGTTAAAGCAGATATTGCATACAAATTACAATTGAAAAAACTAGGAAATAAATTTTTGGTTGAGCAGATAAGAAATGGCTGAGAGGCTCTACAGGAGCAGGGGAATATTCTGAGTAAATTTTACTTGTTATGTTTAGTTTGTCTAATAATATATTGTACATTTGTACCTAAGGAGATCACCATCATCAGGAACCCCAAAAGAAACTCAGGAGGGCGCAGAACTATATATTTTCTTGTTTTTCCAGTAGAAATATTTTATGGGTTAACAATACTTGATATGGCATTGCCAATTTTTTCAATTTTCTCAATCTCAACTACCCATTCACAGATGCTATAACAGATTCAAAGAATTCAAGAAAATCAAAGCTCTGAGAAAACAATATGTATCCGGACATAAAAGCAATAGAAGCCTACATACCTGAATCAATAGGAGTTGTACAGCAGCTCGACATTTGGCATCACCAATTGCAAAGTATAGATTCCTTGATCTAGAGGATTCTTCATTGTCATCCGCTAGTGGTTGAGATTCGTCCTCTCTATTATCGGCAGAGACTCCATTTTCTGTTGGTGCATTTTCCAGGTACGCTCCAGATGAAACATAAGTGAAATCAGGAAGTGTCTCAGTGGCAGCTTCTTTCAATGACAATACAACCTCTAGCCATTTTTCATCAACAAACATAGATCCAGCACTGCTCATCAAACGAACAAATGCAGCAATACCAATACCAGCAAGACTCTGATGAGGACGCTTTATGAAACTTGTCAAGAGCAGCAGAACCTTCTTTAGAAGAGGATTAACTGTATCATAGAACTTAACAAAGAGATCTACAACCAACTGAAGTGCCAAAGTGCATGTCTCGTATAACCAAGCATCTTGATCAAGTTCTGCAGGATCATTTCCCACATTTTGTCCTTGTGGAGAACTACCAGATGGATCAATAGCATGACGCACATAATCAAATATTGGAAAAAGCACTGAATCGAACACCTTCTCCCATAAAGGCAGAGAGAAAAGATGGCCATGGTTTCTTAATGTGTCAAATAACACTTGCAAAGCACTTTTCCTGATTTCCGGTCTTAAGTCAAAGGTAAGTTCAGATAATCCTGCAAGGTTTGCAAATAAAAGCAAGCATTACCACATGCTCTGGAAATATAATAATTTCAACAGCAAACAGCAGAAGAATATCCATAGAAACAAAAAGAAAAAATATAATTACCCGCTAGTAAAGGAAACCAAAAGTGTATATGGTCTTCCTTGTCAACAAGTACTGTGCCTTCCTGCTTTCCATCATTAGTCAAATGAGGCGAGGGTGGATTACTGTTTGAAGGATTGTCCTTCAATCTTGAGGATCCAATATCACCTTCGGCCAACTTTGCCGCGCAGAATCGAAGAAATCCAATTGCATTAAGACTTATATCCTTGTTAAACCTGCTGTTAGTAAACGCAATAAGACAGTTCACACAATCATTGAATGTCGTTGACTCAGTCTCAGTAATGTACGGAAAGTACTCCCGCAAAATCTTTTCTATAATTTCAAAGGCCAACAGTACAATATTTTTGTGATCATCGTATGACGCTGTCGCAAAGACCTGAAAGATGTAAACCAGCAACCGATGTTCAGGAATGAAAACAAGAATGTTCCAGATGTCTTTAGATAAGAGTTATGGTACATGAGTGGAGGTGTCATACCATAAACATACTCTTCCACCCTGACTTCACATGACTAACACGGGCCAATACCATTTGAGATACACACCTGATGATAAGTTCTCTGATCTCAACAGCTCGGCTCTTCCTCATTACAACAACAAAAGGCTTCATAAATTCATTTTGGAAATTGTAGTTAGCGAGCTCCTCACGCTCCAAGAACTTCATAGATAACTGTCGCAAGGAGTCCATAGCAAATATTGCGATGGAAAGATTTTCTGAGCAGCCAATAGTGACAAAAAAATCAGACAACACATGCCATATACTTGACCAGACAAGCCTGATGCGGTTCATATTGTAATGCCTACAGGAGGGCAAAAAGCAATCACACACTGTCTATAATACAGAATAGAAGTGTAAACAAACATATTGCAATGTAGTAATGATAATAAAGCCTCAGATTCCTTACGCTATCTCGACTATCTTTGTCAGACTAAAAACTCGTGGATCAGAAGCAGACCGTAATTCCTCCATTGAAACCTTACAGAGAGCCTTCACAAAATCAATTATACCCTCGCTGTTGAGTTTTTGACTTCTTACAAATACACGGTTCATTTCAGCCATCCCAACTTGCTCCAAGAGGCTTGTCACCTCATTATTCATTTGATCCACACCAGAAGCTTTGCCACCGACACCAGCACTGTCATAGGAGCCTCTTTTAGAAGCTGAAGTAGCATTGGGGGCCTTCTTTTTCAGAACAGGAAGAATCGATGACTTAGCCTGTTTTGATTTATCAAGGTCCGGCTGCTGCAGCGCAAAGAAAGTGGCATCTGGAGGTGCTCCCTCTCCAACAAGATGTAGATTTTCGAAACGAGAAACACATGTCAATATATGCTCCCATGCTTCTTGCAAGTAATTTCCATCTTCATCTGCAATTAATAGAATTGCCTGTGAGGCAATCCACCACCACAACAAGAGAACATGAGAATGATAAAAGATTTTATCATGATTCTCAAACTAAGATATGGAAGACTGCAACTAGCAGCAACATAAGGCATGCATGTCACAAAATGTACAATAAGGCATTCAGATGACAAGTCAGAATGGACAAAAGGATAGAATCTGCAAGCTGGGAATTGGGACATTTGCTGCATGATTAGATGTCAAGAATATTCTGCTCAATGTGACAATGCAATATTACCAAATGTTCAATTCATCCCATTATTAAACCAAGCAGCCCTAATTCAGACCCAACTCCTGTCTTGTACAAGTGTCACCACTCACTACATCAATCAAGCTATCAAAAAGTATTTTTCCAAATTTAGCCTGGACCCACATGGCAGATAAATGGGTTGAATTTTAAACTTGTCATCAAAAGGAAGCAAACCTCTAGGCATCATGGTTTCATTTAATATTTGTTATGATATTTTCGACAAGCACTAGAAAGAGAGAGAATGCTCCAACCAAGTGAAGAGCAGATGGTTAACAGTTACGTCTTAATAAACAGAGCAACCTTAATGGCTTCAACATTTTTCTGCTTAATATCAGCAGCAGAGTGAAGTGATGTAAACTTGGCAAGTGAAGTGATAAATGCATCTCTTTGAGTCTTCATTGACATGGCTGCAGTAACATGGATTGCAGAGCGAAATCCTTCAAGGCACTGGGATACAACAATTTCATCATCACTCTGATCAAGTGGAACACTGAATGCTGCAAGCATAGGAGCCCAGCAAACCTCAACCATGAACTTCAAAACAACTACATCTGTGGCTGGATAAAATATAGACCTGATTGTTCCAAAAAAAATCCTAGATAAGACATTTATCTGATAAAATTAAATGTCAAAACGTAATTCAAGACCATAAATATATTGTTAGCAAAACAGAAAAATGTTGAAATAAAACAAGCATCTTAATCTAGCTTAGCTGACACCACTATACATCTAAACATTTAAAATAACTTACTCGGACATGCGGGCCTTTTCTTTAAATTGCTCCTGCATATGCTTAATGAGGTCATCACTTGTCTCCATAGATGAACCTCGCTTGCGTACGACAATGTTAAGAATGTTATCCAACCCAAGAATTTTGTTAGAACTTGTTGATTGTTGCTGCTGTGGAACAAATTCATCTTCTTTCATCTTGATCTCCTTTTTCCAAATCCTTTCATACAAGGATCTCATAAATTCTTCAGGTAGGTCTTTCCCATCATCGATACCACGATTGTTTCTAATGAAATCTTCTGGTGACATCTGCATTTATTAACACGTTACATAATTGTGTAAACAAAAACTCCACAGAAGAACCTTCACCACAAGAAAATACCTTATTTTTGACCATTGGGTTATGTGCATCAGTGTTAAGCATTATGACTGAATAAGCCAGGACATAAGCTGTATCTGCACTGGAAAAGGCCTTTGGATTACATTTACAGTAACGCTCTGCAAACTTTTCCATAATCCGATCAATCTTTTGAGCTTCTCCAGGCAACCTGAAGCCTTGAAGGAAAGCTCTAATTGCTTCATCAAACTCCAGTCCTTGAAAATCAAACGAGTCCACATATGCATGCATGACTTTCAGCGATAAATCTTCCCTTTCACCTAAATAATCACCTATCATAGTCTTGTTCAAGCCAGAAGCACTTTTTAGGAATGCGGCTATCTCCTCTGGTGACTCCCCCACCTTGCTTGCATTAACGAGGAACTCAATCCCCTTCTTTGGCTTCCGGTTAAACAAAGAGATACCCTCCTGTTATTCAGACATAATTAATTAACCACATAAAAAGAAAAAAAAATCAACAGATACAATGGAGAATTGGAGATGCAGCAAGTTGTATAGTAACAAGCACATTCCGACCAAGAACTGAAAGCAAAATAACTAGTAGTATAGTATCATCCACCTGAAGCTCTATCTTGTAAGCTCGACGTTGCTCCAAAGATGCAGCCTCTGAAATTCCATTTGATAGCTCAGAATGTGAATCAGATGCTTCACTAGACTCATCCCCATTGTTATCTGCCTGGGGAAGCTCATTGCCACCATCATTGTCATTCTTCTCTGATTCTACATTAGGAGAAGCAGGATCTGGAATCCGTAGCTGCTTATTCATCCAATCTCCCATGGACCTCAGAATAGCAACTAAGCATTTCATTGCTTCACTTTTCATTGTGGTATCCTGAGGTGGTACCAATGTGGTAGGGACACCAGCAGGAGGTCCTTGAGCAGTCTTTAGTAGACCATTCACCATCCTATTGGTCAAAATATCAAGAAAAATATCACAAAAGGAATAGCAAATATAACCAATGCTGAACCAGAGCACTAAGATAACTGAATGATCCAGTACCTCTCAAATATGTTTGATGAGTGGACATCACAATCGTAATTAAGGAAAATATCAACTAGGATTTGAGAATCACCACAGAGCTTCTCCAAAAAACGGAGAACAATCATCTTTGCCTGATAATTTGGTTGAGCAATATTTTCCAACACTCTCAAAATGATCATGGGAAAGAATACACCAATCTCTGCCTTCAATCCTGGTCTGAATCTTGCCACTAAACTAATAAAAATAGAACAAGATAGCTGAAAAACAATCATGTGTGATGAGGCACAGTTCTTTAAAAGTGACAGGCATAGATACTGCTTGATAGCACCGAGAAACCTGGACACGTTAAAAGAAAATCTTGATCAAACAGGGATCCTCCGAGAAACATAAAAACAAACCAAGAGAATGGGTTGCACAGCTTAATAGAATAGCAATACAACTACTGTGCAACAAATATCAACTACTGATTATATCAAGTAACATGACAGAAGATGCTGTTGTACATATAGAATATTGATATTGAATAGTATTTGTAATATTTATTGGTAGGTTGGTATATATATTCTCATGCCAACACTTTAATATCAACCATTTCTCAGCACAATGATTCCCGTCCAAGTAATTTAAAGCACCGGTATAGACAAAGCCAACTGAAATAATAGCTGACACACTGACACAACCACAAGTGATGTCCCTTGTTAAATTTACTGAAAAACTGCTTACACATTGTAATGGCATGCAAGGAGGGGGGGGGGGGGGGCTTAGATTCTTGCTTCTCCTAGCACACCAGTTTGCTTATGAAGGAGGAGACTGTGAATTGTCATTGCGAAAAATGAATGTAGACTTTGCTGCTGAAAACCTAACTAGCTATTACTATCCACATGAATGCATTGTAATTTTATCATTTCTGTTATGATAAAACCTAGTCAATCCGAGAGAAGAAATACTTGCGCATTTGTGTATCATAAGCTAAAACATGTTCCCTAGTGGCAATTCCAGCTACATTCTTCTAGCTATTGATGATTTTGCAGTCAAGTAGTTTCATTCAGTTGCCAATGCTAACTCTTGTAGTACAAACAAAGTCAGATGGAGCATGAATTCAATTAACTAAATAATACAATGAAGTGCATAAAGATTAAAATCAATAGCGGCTTTGAAGATTAACTCTCCAAGTTCCCTTTTTATTTCAGATCAGAAAGTCCAATGGTTTCTATTTCAACGTCTAAGCAATAAGCAGCGTGGCATATCAGTTTAGTCCCTACCAGATGCAATTAGGAATTTCAATATTTTTTCTAGATTTGTTGACATAGGCATACATCAAAACACTATCACCATATCAATCCAACAGTATTGCTATTATCAATTCAGTGCCTACAACTTCTGTGCCACCTTTTCAGATTTCATGCAATAACTGCACACAAATTATTGTTCAATAATGGGAAAATGTTTCAACAAATTCAGAAGATCTGCAGCACTAAACTTGTTTGTCAAAAGTTTTCAGTAAGTGTATATGTTACCTCTCACTGGTCCGGAACACAGCCCCAGCATTCTCAAGCAAGATCTTGAGAAGCTCAAGAGCAAGGATCTTTCCCCGCATCACTATGGGATCTGCTGGTGCATCCTTGGGTGGTGTCTTCATGGAAAGCTTACACAAAGCCCGGAAAACTAAGAAAGCATCCCTCCGCAACTTATTCCCAATTCTCACATCAGCATCATCGTCCAAGGTGCCTACCACTGCCCCCTCGACGCCAAGCTCGTCCTTACGACCCTCAATAGCTGTTTTGTACATGCTGATCTCCCAGTACTTGGCATCAAGCATGTCCTTATCTGTTGAATCGAGCAAATCTGCTGGGTTTGCCCCTTCCTCTGCCGCTGCTGTTGTCTCAAACGCACCATCATGGGCAACAGTGGCTCCTGCCCCTGCTGATGAAGTTGTTCGTGCCAGAGGTGTGAGTGCACCATCAAAGTCGCCAATGATCTTCGAAATGAATCCCTGTACAGCATTGGGGTCAGCAGTTGGCGAGCCCGGACCAGCTTCAGGTAGCTCAATCACGTCAGCCACGACTATGGGTTGTACAGGCACGGTCGACGAGTCAGCTTCCATTCGGCGGAACACAATCACCAGCATCTGCACAAGCGAAGCCTTGGCAGTGGCCTGATTGACGGCACTGCGGCTCCCGAGGTACATATCATAGCACGCGCGCACTGCGCGCAGAAGGCAGTCACCGTGGAGGCGTACAGACGTAGAGGTGACCGCCGAGAGGAGAGTCTTGAGGAGAAGGAGCTCAATGTGCTCGTCATCGAGGCCAAGCGCATTGCAGGCGGCATCCAGGAGTGAGGCAACAAGCTGCGCTGAGGGGTCCGCAGACGGGTCGGCCTCGCCATGGATGTAGGAGTGTGCGATCAGCCTGTGAAGGAGCTCCAGCGCGGCCTCGGCGAGCTTGGCGCTGCCCGAGCCGAGTGCGGAGGTCACAGGGGCGAGGAGCAGCTCCGAGTCCGCGAGCGACAGACTGCGCAACGGACCAGGCTGCGCGGACGAGGAGGTCGGCGTCGAGGGGGCGGAGGTCGGCGTGGACGGCGCCTGCGCCTCGGCTGCGGGCGGCGGCGGGGGCTTCTGGAGGCGGTCGAGGATGGACTTGGCGGTGTGCGAGAGCTTGGAGTGCGCCTTGTTGCGCCACGAGGCATTTTTTATGAGCTTCTCGAGGAAGGGCGTGAAGACCTCGACGAGGCGCGGGTCGGACTCCGGCGGGGACGGCGGCGGCGCCGCGACCGCGGAGGCCATTATTCCGCGGCGGGATCCGGTGGCCGCGGCCGCGCCGCGCCGGGTGGATCTGGATCTGGGCGGGGCGTGGCGGGGGTTTGAGGTGGTTTGGATCGGGGAGTGGGGGCGTCGGGGAGAAAGGCACACAGGCGTGCGTGGAAGGGAGAGAGAGAGAGAGAGATGCTGTGCTGGTCGTGCGCGTCGTAGATTTGCGATGGGAGCTTCCAAGTGACAGATCTGTTAGCTGTCTATGACATGTGGGGAAAAACTAGCATGGGGCCAACGTGTCGGTGAGTTAATAGTGAGGTTGCGGCTAGCACCTTGCATCCTGCACGGAGGCGATCGACGGGCGAAGACGAATAGACGATGCAAGTGATTGACTGAAGAAGAGCTGAGGTGAACCGGGGGATGAGCACGCGGGAGTCGGGACCCAGATCACAGACGCACAGAGTTATATGGGCCGGTATTAAGCCACACTCGAGTGGTGGTTCGATACGGACCGGGCTCTTTTAGATTGTGGAATATAAGCCACATTTGCGATAGTTCAATGTCACTTATAAATTCTAAATTTCAAAATCTATGAATCTACTGGGGCATATTTGCAACTCTAAACAACTTTAAATTGAAAGCCATTCAACTATAAACTTATAGATTATATTAAGAACAGTGTTATACAAAGTTGTATTGAGAGCCCTCTTCAAGGTCACTTATAACCATGTTCAAGGTCACTTATAAATTCTACGAAGTTGTAGATTATATTAAGAGCCTTGTTCGCTTGAATTTATCAGCACTATGTTTCAGCCATGGAACAATATTTTTCTCTTACAACAAATCAGCATCAACGCAGCCTAACATGGCCTACAACTTTGGTATATACCATGCCAACATCCAAGGTTGTTTGAAAATTTAAAAACTAGTAGACTTAAAATAATATTTTGGGACTCTAAACATTTTCAAACAATAACTTCAAAGTAGTAGGTCGCGTCAAGAGTTAGAATTTTGATATAAATTTTATCTTCATCCGAGTTTTTATGGAAAAGTTATCAATTTTTTGGATGTAACTATTTTAGGGATGGACATCCAGACATCTTAAGACGCATGCCTCTGTAAATCGATTTTTAGAGACAGATGCTTGGAGCGGCTGCCTCTATTAATATATTTTTCATAGACGAGTGTCCTAAAAATTAATTTATAGCAGTATCCAAAGGTGACAGTCTCTATTAATCGATGATTTCCAGAGCCGGCCACCTTAGGACGCCCGCCTCGGTAAATGATTTTCACCTATGGCCATTTTCTTGGAGGCCCTGACTATGTACGGAGACGGTCGTTAGGCGTGTTTGTCTTCGTTAATCAGAGAATCTATCACCTAAAATCATTTTTTCTAGTAGTATCTCTCAAGAGGATATATGTTTATTGGGGGTGTCCGAGTCTAGGGACCCGTATGTTGCTCAAAAAAGGTTCAGGGACCCATACTTTTCTTATATAGTATGAAGATATGGTTATAAGTTGGGTTTCCTTTCTTACTATAACTTATTTTTTTTTTACAAATCCTTACCTCTCCACGACTGCACCCCATGTTCTTATAGCACATAGTGTTGACAGTCCTCCACTCTGACCCATCAGTAGGGTGCCTCGGCATTATATCTTTCTTACGCTCTTCGCCATCCGACCGCAAATAGCTTGGCTAACTTAGCATCTTGCAAGCAAGCTATGCACGCGAAGAAATATAGATAAATATTGAATGACCTTTACTGTTCTTGTTGCCCTCATTTGATGGGTCTTATTTGTACCGTGGAGATTTACACTTGACGCATCCAACTCTATTTATCTCTACGGGCAATATGCAATTGAAACACATAAATTTTTCAACCTCAAGGCGATTGGACATATCATTTTGCTTAGCCATGTATGTCTTTCCTAGCAACTTGTTAGGGGGACTGGAGCAGTTTCCTCACCGCACATTTATAACAAGTCATTGAGGCCTTTACCAATCCATCTTGCATAGATTTCAACTCTAACAGCATGGTGTTGGCTTGCAATCTCACTGGACAACCCAAAGACAATGGTGTTTTTTCATCCCTTCTCATTATCTCCAGCTTTTCAATTGTGCAACACTAAAGAATTTGTCCTTTACATCACGTAGCAACATAACTTAGAAAGGACATCACCATCCTTGGTATCGTTAGCTAACGTCTAAATACATCAAGCCACAAGTTGCGTGTTGACACTTGTTTCCTTGTTAGTAACAGTCGGGGGCTACATTGGGCATGGTCACATCATCGTCAAAGGTTTCTTGCAGAATATTCTCACCAACTCCCCCATACTTACTCCATATCATATAGTTTTCACGGCCCCTGGTAATAAAGTGACATCATATAGCAGTCCACTTTAACAATTTTTCTAAGATTTTTGTAATCTCTGTATGGGCATATAATACGTGTTGTTGTTGATCGCCTGGATTACATTCAACATAAACTTTGGCAGCCATGATACTGATGCACATCAAGTACCACATGTCTGTTGATGCTAGATCGTACATCTACCCTTGATCCACCTCTGCACAGAAAAATTATTTGACTTCATGCCACATAAAAATGGGGAGATTAATTATAGGAAAATAAAAATTAGAGCCTTCATGAACATCAATCGTAGCTCAAAGTAGTGGGTTGCTAGGTGTCACATGGATGTGCTCATCAAAATTGAATTTGGTAGCCCCCTTTTCAAGAACAATATTATATTCTACTTCATGCCACATAAAAATAGAGAGACTAATTATAGTTAAATAAAAATTAGAGCCTTCATGAACAACAATTGTAGTTCAAAACAGTGGGTTGCTATGTGTCACATGGATGTGCTCATCAAAATTGAAATTGATAGCCCCCTCTTCAATAACAATTATTCTACTTAATGCCACATAAAAATAGAGAGAATAATTATAGAAAAAATAGAGCCTTCATAAGCAACAATCATAGCTTAAAACAATGGGTTGCTATGTGTCACATGGATGTGCTCATCAAATTGAACTGGTAGCCCTGTTGAGAAAAACTCTACTATACTCCATACAAGAACTGAAGTATCACACATTAATAATCATCAAAATCTGCCAAGTGATACATAAATACTTTTGGAAGATGGATTCGCCACAATTTGAATGCCTTTTTTCAAAATTCATTTTGAAAAGTGCTCTCTAGAGTGAAAAATAACTAGCATGAGAATCAAGCAATCTAGCCATCAAAACAATTGAAGAGCTATAAGCCTATAAGATCAAAGGAGTGGATGCTTATTGGTGAAAAATAACCAAGACCTTTATGAGCATTTTGGTGAAAAATAACCACAACAATGAGGGGGGAGGTGGGAAAGTTGCCTCCTTGGATGAGTGTGCTTAAGATGAGAGAGGGAGGAGGAGGGAAGAGGATGTGGGCTTTTGTACTGTGTAGCCATCACTGTCGACTCAAGCCAAAAGTCGAAAATGATATATAGCACAACATCACCGTTGGGCTCAAGCCACAGTGATATATTGCTGCAAGCCACAGTGATATATTGCTGCAGGTTCAAACGACCACTAGCCGGCTATGATAGATACCTTCACTTTTGGTACCCCAATCATTCTACTCCCTCTGTCCCTTAAAGCTGCAACTTTTAGAACTGTCCTAAGTCAAACTTTTACAACTTTGACCAAATTTATAGAAAAAAACGCTAAGATTTATAGTACCAAATTAATACCATTAGATTTATTATAGAATATATTTTTGTAAGATACTTATTTTATGTCATAGATATTGATGTTATTTTCTATAAAGTTGGTCAAAGTTAGAAAAGTTTGACTGACACGGATTCTAGGAGTTGAAGCTTTCGGGGACCGAGGGAGTACATTTTTCAAATTAAGAACCTACAATGAACTGAAGGGTTAATCACTGTCCACAGAGCAACCGGTACACTGATGGACCGACAATGAAAATTATTTGTTATGTAGTAGTGTGTGACTCGATTTTAACTTTTGCATGAGCACAGAATGATGAAAGTAGTGAACACTAATATGGCTCGACCTAACTATATATGTCTTCTTAGAAATTGGAAACCATTATATGAGGGAAAAAAACGGTGCGACGGCTTAGAGCTTAGGGGTGGTTGGGTATATATATCAACAAATGAAAACGAGCTCTCTATATATAGCTCATGATGTATCGATCGCATACTGGCATGTATACGAGCAAATTAATAAGAATTGGATTATATAACAATGTGCATCTCTCTCTGCAGAGTCGTACACGCTACTGTTATATTAGTACTTAGTATGTATATGTAAGCATCAAATTTTATTTTACTTTCAAAGCAGCAATAGTAACACAGATTAGTTAGAGAGAGAAGTTATGTTTCTTTTTTTTTGTTTACAGGGAGGTGTTTTTTTCACAAAAGGCAGCATGATGCATGCATATGCATGTTGCTCTCTGTTGGCTGAGACACCATTAGCCTCTCCAGTAGTACATTACAGTCGTTTCAAACTTCAATAGTTTTTAGGTATATAACCACGATAAATATATAACTACAAGCACATGAATGAACTTAAAAATGCACATGAGTTGAATGAACTTAAAAACGCACATGAAATCATACATGGATGTTTTCTTCTACTGCATTATGAAAAATTAAAAGGCAATAGTCTAACCATGAATTATTTTCTTCTTCTTTTGGAAGTCGATTCAGAAAACGAAGTGTGGCTGAGTTTCATTTTATTATTCATTTTAAGAGTTGCAGTGTACTCCGTAGTATGTGCTTCGGCCTTTTCCACGACAGAGTGGAAACCGGCCCCAGGAAACAGGGGCATACGTGTAGGTCTACGACTACAAGCATTCAAGCAACGACTGCGCAGGATAGTAACATGCAAACTATGGTCGAGTCAAAGTAATGCTTGACCGACAGAGGAGACAGTCATCTACTTGCACGTAGCTTCTAGATGGATAGAATCTCTCCAAAATCCAAATATGAAGTGACCCTCGCATATACAGCACTGTAGTGTCACCAAATAGGACTGTCAATGACACTGAGGTTTTGAAATTCGACCTACTCGTACTGAATACTTTCTTAGCACATTTTTATAACAAAAAAGAAACTGATAAAGTCTTCAATAATTTCATCGTAATGCACACTACTCACTGGTTGTTAATTAAACGCTACTAGTTGCAAAAAAAATCATGATGTGTATCAGTACAGTGTTGATGCATTCAGACTATGAAAACAGGCAACAAGAGATTAGTGATAGATTTTGAACCATTACAGTATAGAAACCATATCGAGAGGCTTTTCTTAATAAAAATCTTGCAATTAATGGAACGGTGACAAAGGTAATAATGTTACTAATACATGTCAATTCTAGTACTACTCTCGATCCCCAGCACTCTTGTTTTGTCTTGGAGCAAATAATCAAACTGGAGCATATATCAAGCATATGTGGGCGCCATTGCACCCCAGCTGGTTAACAACAGGATGGATACGCGAAAACCGGCCAATGCTGCTTACCTACTCCTGCTGGCCATCGCCCGTCACCGACCCCTATCTCCCTCGTTACTGCCGCGCGCCAACTCTCACAACACCTTGTTCTCCACGGTTTCTGATCGATCGTTCTACTCCCCATCCAGCTCATCTTGAGTGTGGCGGTGGCGGCGGCTGCTCGAGCTTCACGCCGCCTGACCGGTGGCGGTCCAGGAGCTCCCTCGCCAGCGACTGCAGGTCGTCCCCGCCGCCGCCTGAGCTCTCTGCCATGCCGGGGCCGCCGCCACCCGGCCTGACGGGCGCGCCATACGGCGCCGGTTGCCGGAGCTGGTGGTGCTGCTGCTGTTGCGGCTGTTGGTGGTGATGGTGGTGGTGGTGCGGCTGCGCCGCCTGGACCGCCCACTGCGGTTGCTGCGGCGGCGGGTCGAAGAGCGCGGACAGGTCGACGGTGGTGGGGACGCTGGTCGACGACGGCAGGTCCGAGATGGAGAACGCGCCTGGCAGCGGCATCTGCGGCGGGGCCGGCAGCGGAGGCGGGGACGGCAGCTCCAGCGTGGCGAGGTGTGCTTGCAGGTAGGTCAGCTCGGCCTGGAGATTCACCACCTGGGGAATGATCCAAGGGAAGGACGTGACATTCATGCACCAACAGTAAATTGTTACGTGCAAACTTGAAACCACCAAGAACCATCATGTACTACATACAGAAGAAGGCATATAATATGGAAAAGACACATCACACGGATGCAAATATGCTATGAATGAAATGAAAGGTGTCAAAGGACGATCGCACACGATGGACAAAAAAGAATGCGAGTTTGGATCTTCTATCTAGGAGGACTGCTACTGCTACAACTAGTACTAGAGATTGGCGCTGGTGCTACTATTATTCTTTTCAGGGCTCGTCGATCAGATCGGAAACCTGCACTGCACCACACCACTGGCAGCCAGCAGTAACATTTCCTTGGAATTGGAAGGTTTTTGTGCAGAGCCCAAGATAGAATTAGTAGAGAAGATGTATACACACATGCATACGCATGGTGTGTACGTACGTGGCTTGACGGATGGAGGAGTAATCCGATGGACGGCGGGGATGCGACGGATGAGAAGTGCATATCATTCATCGCCGGGGCGCAGGCAGCACCAGAGCAGCAGCAGGCAGGCCTCCCGGATTAGCGCTTGGCGTGCTTCTTTTTGCACTGCCGTTGCTTGGCTTGGCAGTGTTGATTTCCTCATGAAAGGGGACTTGCCTTCCTCGAGAAAGAAACACGCCTGGCCGCTCCAGAATCTTATCTCAGAGACGGCGGATTCAGAAAAGACCCAGATCCACACGCGAAAACGAAGGGAAATCATGCAAACACTGGTAGGCCTGGCCTACATACTAGTAGAGGCATCCATGATCGATCCATGCATGCATGCCAAGCTAGTAGTTTTCCGAACTGGTAGTAGCGAATTAAAAGTCGGAGCAGCTATCTAGCTAGCGATCGAGCCCATCTGCCGCCCATGGAAGGATGGATGATGGATCGAATATATCCAGTAGTTCGGGACTAGACAACCAATCATCCTAGCTAGTATATAGTAGTACCTGCTGCTGGAGCGCGAAGATGTGGGCGACGCAGCCGTAGACAGGGTCGCGGAGCCGAGCCTGGGCCTCGTAGCAGATGGTGACGACGGCGTCGAGGCGCTTGTGCGCCGGGATCTGGAGCAGCAGCTTGGACACGTTGCTGGCGCCGAACACCTTGTGCACCGCCGCGAAGTGCGCCGCGCCCTGCTCCGAGTCGAAGTAGGGCGCGAAGATGCAGCCGCTGACGCACTTGCGCCGGAGGAACTTGCAGGCGCCGCAGGGCCCGCCGCCACCGCCGCCGCCGCCGCCGCTTCCTCCAGGTCCTGGGCCTCCGCTGGCGCCGCTGCCGCTCGGGCCCCCGCCGCCAAGCGTGCTGGTGCCGCCTCCAGCGCTCATTGCCCTCAGGTGCCCTGGCCTCGAGGACGACCTTTTATCTCTCTCCCTGCCTCCCTGCCTGCGCGCGGCCCTGCTCCAGTGGCCGGGGGTCGGCGGCCGGGCTTATACTAGTTATAGGCCGGGGATAAACAATGGCGAGGGCAACTGGGGAAGAGAAGGCAGAGAGGGAGGAGGAGGAGGAAGAATGGGCAAGGAAGCCTGACAATATAGAGAGAATAGAAGCGGGGGGAGCGAGGGCATATGTGTAAACATGGAAAAAGTCTCTCTCTTCCCTTTTGGTGTTTGTCCTATTGGTGGAAGGTCATAGGCGTCACAGCTCCAATTTCCATTCTTATTAATTTAATTCCCTCCTCGTTTCTCTTTTTAATTAATTGCTTCTTCCATATAAGCACATATTCTCCTCGAAGTGGCTCTACAAGCCAAGCCCAAGCCAGAGCTTATATATGTGCCGCTTTGTTTTCGTGGCATTGATGATGAGACTTTAAAGGCACGGCATGGAAGAAGAAGCAGCCCCTGCCTAGCGGCAGCATGCAGCTGCTGGTGTGTGCAGCTGGTACCAGTACCATTCCTCCTCTCTTTCCCTCCCTACACACTTCCCTTTCTGCATCTTTCGCTCTCTTAAGAGGGCTAGAAGATTGCGTGAAGCAAAGATGTATGTATGCGCGGGGGAGAGACCTCTATCTATTTGCATCGGTGATGCATGCGTCGTCCAACGCACATGAAGAGAAGCTACTCCTACTGTCCGTCAATAATATCACTACAAGTACGTGTGAAGATTTGCTAATTATGTACTGCAAATAGATGGAAATAACATTTATTTTGGAACAAAGAAAATACAACTTCATGTTTTAAAAAAGTAAGCGTCGCTCCTGCTTCTAGAGAAGTTAATCATTTCTAACTTTGACCAAATATATAAGAAAATATTAATTTCCATAGCATATAATTAATATCATTAGATAGATCATTAAATCCTTTTTTAGAATAAATTATTTCATAAAGATACAAATGGTGTTAATATTTTCTATAAGTCTAACTAAATTTAAGAAAGTTTGATTAACACACATTGTTAGGTAAAAAATACGTATAGCGGCACTAGTATAGCAATTGTTTTCTCTGTCCACAGAAAAAAAACATTCACTGGTGATTGCTGACTGACTCGGTGCTTGGGCTCGCTCGCGGTCACAGCACAGCGAGCTCCTGCCGAGGGGTCTCTCTCACACACATTCCGCTGCGACAGTGCCCGGCCGGCTCTAGTCCCCCCACGTGATCCTAACATGACATCCTTTCCACTCCACACGCCATATGTGTGCGCTTTTATTGCGCCCACCGATCCATCGATGGATGCATCGAGCTCGCTGGGTCGCTGTGACTCGCAGCTCCTGCTCCCCGTCCGTCCCGCCCGCCGGCTGCCGCTGGGTGATTTCACTTGCCATGCGACGCGATGCGGCCTAGCATGCATAGCATGGCAGAGGCTACACCGTACAGGCAGCCCGGCAGCCCGGGCGCGCTTGACGTTTCGGTCAAAGACTTGGCGGCCGCCCGGCACGCACTGCACGCAGCCGGGCAGGGCACTGTGCGCTCGTTCCGGCCCACGTAGGGTGATCTGATCGCTCGATGCATAGCTGCATCTGCATACGGAGGCTACTAGCCACGAAGTACGTCCGCCACGTTCAACTGTACTGTCAGTCGCGCGTCGTCTGTCACAAGTTTTATTCATTATTTTTTTTTTCATTTTTCCTTTCTTCGTATTTATCTGTATCTATCTATCTATCTACGTTACAAGATGATGATGAACACGGCAAATAATTACTGATGATGATCCGTGTATATCTGATGCTGATGGGTGATTAGCTAGACTAGAATGGATCGGTTAACGTACAAGCACCGCTACCTACAGCCTACTACTATTCGGCAATGATAATGTACAAGATATTTTAATTTGGCGGATTCAGAAATATATCAAGATATATACGGACTTTTTTTTTTCCCCACACAGGAGTCTTCACGTACACATATGTAGTACGTACACAAGCTAGCTTTCTCCTTTTCCTCTGGTACATATCCTAATTAATTAAAGCCGTTTCGGATACAAACATATACATATACCAACACAAAAAGAATGTGGTGACCACGCGCTCCGTCCGGTGATCACACACCGGCCGTTTCACCCTTTTTTTTTTTCGTTTCACAAAGCCGTAGATTCCGAGAACGCTAGTATAACCAAAACGATCTCCGACGCGCCGTCGTCAATGCGTGCTGCATCACGCAGGCAGGCAGGAGAGGAATAAGTTTTAAACGCGTCGTCGGCACTTCGGTCTCGCTAAAAACCCTGCGTTGACTATGAGACACGGATCAGAGCCAGCCTCTACCTGGCTTAATTTCGTGCGCATCTTCTCTCGGATGGACAAATAAACACGGAAAGCTAGCTGCTTTACCGTACGTCCCCAAAGATTTGGGATGAACTGTAGATGTGCCAGCGCCATCTGAAACGGAAAACGTAGTTCAATCGCCGCGTACATTTCGTGAGCACTGTGTGAAGAAGAAGCAACCGCGTCAACGTGACCTCTTCGCTCCCTCAGCTCTGCTTGCTATACTCTCGCCTATGGCGTGGGCGCTGATCAAGATCCGCAGACGCGTGGAAGCGAGAGCTACATCATGGCCATTATGCACTCAAACGTACAACTGTTTGTCGTTGAGTAATCACGCAAGTAAATTAATAAATAAAATAAAGCTAATTAACGACTGAAGTTTTCCATCGGTCTATATAGCCGGCCAGTGGAAGAAAGAGGGCCATGCATGTTGCTGTACAATTGATATATACTCCATCCATCCCAAATTATAAGTCATTTCAAGAATCTTGGAGAGTCAAAGTTTTTCAAATTTGACCAAATTTATATAGCAAAATAATAACATTTTTGTACCAACCAAGTATCATTAGATTCTTTGTTAGTTATATTTTCATAGTGTACCTATTTTATGACATAAATCTTTATATTTTTCTCTATATTTTTGGTCAAACTTGAAAATGTTTTGACTCTCCAAAATTTTTGGAATGACTTATAGTTTGGAACAGAGGGAGCCAGTACATGTTAAGGATGGATACCCGTGGTTCTTCTTTAGTTCATTCTTTTATTTTTTTATTTAGTTCATTTAAAACCGCGGGTACTTGTTTAGAGCGCCGTCACCATCCTTAATACATATACAAAAATAAAATATGTATTCTTATTTATTTTATTATGTGAGATGAAAAAAAGCAGGTTGCGCGCGAGGTTACTGTGGACAACGATCCTTTCAGTCGTCGTAGATCATGGGGAAACTGCAGGTAGGAACGACACAGCAGGCTCCATGAAAACAGGGAGCGAGGATGCTCGTAAAGCTGCCTTGTAACGTTGCTCTCGTTCGTTTGCAGGCGGCCTCGACAATCCATGTGATGTCAGGTACTACCTTAGAACATGTACTCGCCGCCAAAATATGGCCTTGTTTAGATACACCTAAAAATCCAAAACTTTACAAAATTCCTCATCACATCGAATCTTGCGGCACATGCATGAAGTATTAAATATAGATAAAAATAAAAACTAATTACACAGTTTGTCTGTAAATTGCGAGACGAATCTTTTAAGTCTAGTTACTTCATGATTAGACAATGTTTGTCAAATAAAAACGAAAGTGCTACAGTATCAAAATTCAAAAAAATTTTTGCATCTAACCAAGCCCTATGTATGATGTGTAGTACGTAGCGGAGTAAATTTGCACCAGCAAAAGATCAAGCGAGCTGCCATATATATCCGAGTAGTATATTAAATTATTACTACTACGAAATCTGACCTAAGAAAATACTAGGACGATCAAGACCCGCGTTTCTTACCCTGTCTTTTCACTCATACGTCTCTCGTTTCCATGCATTTTGCTTCCATGGACGTATGGCCACTACGCGGGGTACGTACGGAACGAGCTGACACATCGACTTTGATTGCGTGACATGGAGAGGTGCCTACACGCCTAGGGATGACCATGTCCATAATGGGCGAGTCAAGTCAATAAAATTCTTAACGGTGATTGTGAGAGTAGGGGTAGTTTTGATAATTCATGCTTTCTTCTTTCCAAAATAAATTTACATCTTACTTACTGAGAAGTCAAACGTTTTTAAATTTAAATAAATATATAGATAAATTTTGGCCCCTACACAAACACTCATCATCCTTAGCTATCCTCTCATTTTCTCTGGCTTCAATATCTATCACGCATAGAGCCTCTGGTACCACTCCCGTTCTATTCTTTTCTCACGACTGTACCTAGGCACGTTTTCATTAAGTAGAAGTGGAGTTTTAAATATATATAAAGCATGCACGGTAATCCCAAGATTACCGAGCCTCAAACACCTAGACATCACGTGGTTTGTACTTACAAAGAAAACACAATTTGTGACCTACAGAAATAGTTGAGCCTTCATAGGAGCATTAGCAATGACCGTAGATTGCCAGAACCCCGCTAAACATCACTCATTGGCCTTCTCCACAATCAAGAGAGTTAAGCTCCTGAGGTCGATGAGTTTACGAAAGTTCTAGCAGTCCTTTCCTTCCGGATCATCCAATCAACTAGTAAGAAGAGGGAATCAAACCCTCAGCGCACTTGCTTCGGGCTCATCTTCCTAGTGTAGCCACTAAAGCAGAACTCTCTCCTCTTGCACAACGACTTCATCATCCCATTTTCTGTTCTTCATCCCTAATTGCAGTTATATAAACAAATTGGGACCTTCAAGAAAAGCACAATTTTGAAAATTGCGCCACAAAGCCATCTTCCCTAAGCAATTATTGAGAAATAAATTGGATCTATCATGTGTCACTAAAATGTCAATAGATGTATTAATGCAACGACTCAGGTCCAACAATTGTCGCTTAAAAATTTTTGAACACCTATCACGATAGAGTTCTATATATTTTTCCATGCAAACTTGACTTGTCACGTTACAAGACTTAACGTCACATGTTAGGAAAAAGAAAAACCACCGATCTCCTTAACATCGTCCTTAACATGTTCACAGTAAACGCTAGGAGAAAACAAAAAAAAGGCAATCCTGGAAACATACATCATGTACGGACTATCCATGTTACATTACATGTTAGGAAAAGGTCTACTCAAACTAAGGTCCTTGACACATTACATCAAACAAAGGACCTTGACATGTTACATTAATCAAGTAGCAAAAATATTCTAATCCACCCCGACACGTTACATCACGTAGGAAAGTTTGATCATGTATGGAAATTAATTCGATATGATTGCAAGATATTTTTTATTATTTGCCTTTATTTTTATAATAACCCAACTGAATGGGCGATCTATAATTTTGGGCTAAAGGAATTTCTACCTTCAACATGTACATAAGTTTGGCTTTTAACCCTAAACAAGGTACGAAATAGTGTTCGCAGCGGCCACTACTAGTGGACGATTTATTAGCAGGTTGGAACTTAGCAACTGGTTTTTGTGGTAGCGAGCCACTATAGCAGTTTGCAATTCTTTGTATCGTTCGCAATAGTGTGGTATGATATGCAATGAATAATCTTAGCCCATTTTACCTACCATGAAACTATTAAGATACTGCTTCTAACAATACTAAAGAATCATGATCTTATGACTATTTTATGGCTCTCATAATATGTGTTGTTGCAAACTCTAATATATGATGACTTATATGTAATATGTTGAACACCATATTTCATTTTCTAATTTAAAGTATGTGAGTTATCAACCATTTAAGTAGAGCTAAATGTCTATTTAGATTCATTATTCATTATATATATAATTACATATGTAAATTTATGTGTAATCTGCAATTGGAACTTAATGTCAGTGAAAGCACCCGCTATCCGCAATCCACTACGTACCTCAATCCCAGACCGTTATGAATCCGATATATGCTATTTAGTACCTTGACCCTAAACTTTGAAATCGGGTATTGAACACCCTCCAACTATCGAAACTATATAAATTTGATCCTTTAGCTAGTTTGAAAGGTGGTTGTCTAGTTCTCTAAACTAATAAAAATCATTTTTAATCTCTAAAAAATATAACTTATTTATTTTTAGTACAAATGTGAAACTAATACCATTATTTTTCCTAAAAATGTTATTCATTTGTTGGCGCTCCATTTGGAGTCATTTAAATATTATTTGTTCATGTTTCCAATAAACTAGACCACAAGCAATGAAACAATTGAGCAAGACTAAATAAGTTCCAAATAACTGTAAATAGGTTACCAACATTTAGATACTTTTTTTAAAAAAATAGAAATTTCATATATTTTTATCTAAAATAGATTAGTTATGCTCCCTCCGTGCACAAAAGAATGCAATTCTCATATGCCGAAGAGTCAAACAATTCAATCTTTAATTAGAATTATATAAAAGAATACTAACATTTATGAAACAAATAAGTATCATAGAATTAGTTATAGAATATATTTTTATAATAAATTTATTTAGAGATATAAATACTAATATTATTTTATATAAATTTGGTTAAAGATGAGCTAGTTTGACTGGCATGCTTCCCATAGTTACATTCTTTTCTGAACAGAGGGAGTACAATTTTAGAGGTTAAAATAGAAAACCACCTTTGTAACTAGTCAGGGACCAAATTTGCAATTTTGAATAGTTGAAAGGTGTCTAGTATCCGTTTTGTAATTTAAGGTTGAAATAAAAAACCAAACTCTTGTGCAAGTTGATGGTTGAAAAATGCATTTAGGGCCTGTGTTAGTTCTCCATGGAATGTAAAATGCAAAAATGTCAACTACTTTGAAATGATGAAATGCAAACTGCTAAAAATTCTAGCGTTATGTTTAGTTCTATCTAAAATACAGAATTTATTTCCCTTATTATGGCCTCTTGAGATTTTTTGGGCTTTTTTTGGTGAGGCCAAAATCTAAAATGAGAATGACAACCATTTTGCTAAAAATTTTACATGGTGTTAAGTTTTATTATACAAAATAATGAATCAAAATCTAGAATTTTTTGAGATAAAAGGGAAACTAAACACCCCATAACCCTAATTCTTTTGGAGTCCCACGCCCATAGCAGCTATCTCGTCCAAAACGGCACGCTTAAAGTGCTTGACTGGGCATACACTAATTTACATATAGTACTATCTATATGCCATTCGGACGACGAAGAAGAAGGGGGGAAAAGCAGTATTACATGCAACAGAATTAACAGATCTACATAGGGGAAGTGGCCTTGGTAGGAGTAAGCACAATTGTTTTAGTTGTTCCTTTCCATTCGTGTGGTCAGCGCATAGAAATCACCAAAGCTTTAGCTGCTGAGGTCTGAGGAGGCGTGTGGGCCTGTCACCTCCCGCGATTTCTCTATTGCTTTCAGTGAGCTGGGAGTACTACCTCCCCTCCTGAAATCCTGCAGGAGGTAATGGGTTTCAGTGACAAGATGTCAGCTCCGAACGCAGCAGGGTGACCATCTGTTTTGCCGACAGCTATCGCAGAAAAGAGGAGCCGCATCTGCTCTAGATAGGCTATAGGGGCATGCCTGCCCCAGCCCCAGCATACAAGAACAAATATAAAAGCCGTCACTGGCAGTACTAGTTAGATAACAGAAAATGTCTTGACCTGATATTTCTATTGCATATATGTCCCTCCCGCTGTCCATGTTTTCATGAATTTGTCAGCGATTTCGAACACAACATGTTTCTGCTATATGTCCCTTTTAATTTGTTCCATTCCATGTTGAAGTGTGAATATACTGTACGAAGGAACACTTACAAACATTGGTAAGACCTCATTCATGTCATTAAGTGCTTTGTTATTGCCATAAAATGCTAGTGAACAAAGCCATGTCTGCACCAAGCCAAATCGATGATACAGTAGTACAACCAGTAACAATATAATCAATGCTGAGGCGACTGAAACACCTGAATGATTGGACCAAGAGTGCATGCAGATGAAGCAGGAACCGGTACACCTGGAGGACGAGCTATATTGGCAGTGCAGGGGACGACTTCAAGTCTTCAATGTGGGGAGCAAGAAGAGAACTTCCTAAAAGTTTTCACTTTTCAGCAGTCAACACTGCAGTTCGGTACACCCCTACATGCATGGCCCAATAGATGGCACGTGCGAGACTGAAAAAACAAAGGCAAGCACGTGCACTGCCCATTCTGTGCAGTCAAACCCTTTAGCAGCTAGAGGAAGAGTATGGCCTTGTTTACACATGATCTGTGAAACCTAGAGCTCCACAGTGCTCATGGATGCACCATTCATGCATGCATGTGGAAGAGAAGCTAGAGATTTGACAGTGATTAGTTTAATAGTGTGGAGGAGACTTGGGATGTTCACTGGCCACTGCTCCCAAAGAGATCTGAATTAGGACCCAAGGGAACTCCAACCAAGGAATAAACAAGCCCGGGGTACTACATGCTTTTTGATGCAAACATTCGAAGGAACTGAAGGAAAGAGACGCTGAAAGAATAGTAGTATACTCTATAGTATATGCTTTGGAGAAGTGAAACTCTCCTGTTGTTTATACCCTGCCCCATTATGCCTACACACGCTTGGTGGACATGTTACATTACATGACAAGAAAGAAGTCAAGTCAACACGGAGTTGCACGTCGATTCTTGTTTGCTCATCTGTTAATGCTCATCAACTTGGAGGTTTGTTTAATCCCTAGCTTGTACTTAAGCACGAGGGTTCAAGGTTTTACATTTCCCCGGCCTGCTGGCCTGCAGCAGTACATGTACATGTAACTACGTTGCCTGCTCCAGTGCGTGCTCCTTACCGGCGCACACACTACGCCACACAAGATTAGTAGGGCCTACTCATGGATATTTGTAGAGACGGCTTAATATAGAACCGCTCTTTAAAACTAAGGATGAGATGTTGCTACGAATCCTTTTTGTGGTAGTGACAATATGTGCTGTCAGCAGCTTGGAACTTGGAAGGTGGGATTATCAACGAGTCTGATGTGTAGAAATCCCAGAAGCTGAAACGATGACACCAGACTTGGTTCAAAGTTTCTGTGCAATTGCTGACACGCAAGAGTAATCCTGCCATTAAAATCCTGTTGCTTCCCATGCTAGCCCAAATTAAACGGGAAGCATGCATGCATGCGGCACGCACGTGCTGTGCTGCCCGTTCCATTCCATTCCATCCATCTCTACGAGTTCCTAACCAATAGGGAGGGGATGTTCTTTCGGTGGCAGATGAACTTGATGCCTGATGGGGACTCCGGAGCTGAAACCTAAGCGCAGGACTGCGCCAGGCCACCGGCATGGCGTCGGCTTTCAGTCTGTGCATGCTTCGTGTCAGAGCATGACGCCTCTCCGTCCAAGAACGCACGCAATGCGTAACTTCTGATAGTCTCCATCAGTCAGCTTATTAGTGCCCGGGCAAACAAGCAGAATTCTGATGCACAAGGGGTGAATGAATAACAATAAACAATGTAAAAGATATCGAGGTGGATGTTCTTGGAATCAAAGCATAGTGCAAGTACCAACCTCGTGCAGATTTGGTGTAAAGTGCGTGCAGGTTCCCCTGCCTGGACACTGATAAAGAAAGTACTGCTAATATACGCTTTTCCCTGACAAATGGCACACAATAATTCTTTTAAAAAGACTTACTTTGGTATGCCATTTGCATCCAATGAATGTGTCCCAATAGCTTCATTCAAAATCTGCGGATACAGAACAATATCGGTGACTTCAGGTGAAATTCTTGCTTGTCAGGATTCAGGCAGCAAAATGAACAAAAAAAAAAAAAATTGAAGGACTCGTCAAGCCCACTGGACCCTACAAACTTTTTTTTCCCTACGAGCAAGGAACAGAAGCTGAGAAGCATTCACCGTGACAAACAAATCGCAATGTTTTAACAGCCATCGGCAATCGTGAGAGTACAAATATTGTATTTGACCTAACACATCTGGATAAGTCCTAAATTTTGTAGAAGCAAGCAGCGTCTTCAGGTCAACGTCTTGAGGCGCCAAGAAGTGCATACAGCTAGTGCACAACACCAACTTAAGCCGAAGAATAAATTGGGTGCTCTCTTTGCTATCTAGGACTCATTGCAGCCTCTTCATTAGCCTGCCGTGCATAAATAGATATTTGAGAATCCACGAAATGATCCATTGTGCAGTATTCACCTTTAAATGGAAAATATAATAATGTTACCGTTTTGGCCAGTAAACTGGCTTTCTCATCGTCAAATCCAAGTGATTCCAGGATTTTATGACCAGCTGACTCTTTATCTGACCATATCCCCAGTAGCAAATGATTGGCAGTTACTTCTCCATCCTCACCTAAACACACAGTTCAGTTCAAGAAAAAAAGCACCAAAATTAGATTAAAAGTTAAACCACATGGAACAAAAAATAAATATAGCAGAAATCAAAACCAACTATGCTCCAGACATGCAGATCAGGCACCCAACATATAGGGGATCAACAACATAAAGGCAACTGAAAGTAAGCTCAAAAAAGAAAAAGAAAAAAAGAGCCAAAGTAGAACATGAAGAACCATAAAACTCTGTGTGCCCTCGAATTGCACTAACCTTCAGGAGAATCTCCATTCAAAATTTATAAACCACTATTTGTTCAAAAAAAATTATCAACCACTGGAACTCTTGGTCTAATCAAGTGGGGGCCATGGGTCTTTAGTCCCGAAAATTCACCAGGCCTCTAATCTTATAGACTAGTCTCTAGGCCCAAAATTAACAACGCACCTACTCAATGATTCTAGAGCCTAGGCCACACTATAGCTATAGTACGACCTTGAGATAGTCCATTTCGTGCACGGCTTCTTAATAATAATTTAAAACTAGTACTGTAGTTGATGCCTACCCAACCGTTCAATAACAAGAGTGCATGACCTAAGTTCAAGGTCCTGTTCACAGAGAGATGAGAGAACAAAAATGGCATCAGGACAGAAATGTGCTCTAAGCACCAAAAGCACAAACAACCTCCAAGCCTTCAAATCTCATGTCAGACTGGATCATGTATCATCTTCAATTCATGGTCTATTGCACCTTCAAGCTTAAGCATTCATAAATCATGATCCATCAGAACAGTATTAGGCAGAGAGACAAGACTTCAGTTTTGCATGCCTGCATCAACCCAATAGCGCTTCTATGGGCTGTTTCCCCTCATTCATATGCAATACATGGAATAAATATGGCCCACACAAAATGAAATAAATCCCAACCAAATCCCCTCATCAAAATACAATACATGGAAGAAACAATGGTCCTGTTGTAAGTTAAGTGTGACACTCATCTTGGAATATATCATCATATTCATATGGCGGTATGCTGAACTGAAAAGGCAACAAAAGCTGAGCTCAATATGGGTTGCATACAAAACACGGAGCACCATCAGTTTTAATCCTCTGGCCACAACTATATCCGCTGAACAAGACTTGATAACAGCTTTATTGAACTATTGAAACAATGGTGTGGGTTAATCTTCCTTCTTCCATTCAGGTTAAATCACAAATGATTTAGTACAACCACTGCAAACATAGTAAGGTTTGATGTTTGGGGGCATATTTCTTTACTTTGCCAAAAAAAAAGTCTGTTACATCTTTATTGGTGTTGTTTCTGTTTTATGCCAACATTTGCACTAAAATCCTTTGAGTAGATGGGCTCATGATATCCAGAAATTTGTTTCAACAAGACGAGTCATAGTTAAATCCATCTCAGAGGCATCATTATACTCCCAGATTCAGTATAAATCAAGTTTTTGAAACATGTTCTCAGAAGAATTGAATGCAATTTAAATGTTTTAAGTTAGAACCCAGCTCAACTACATCTAGTGTGGAAACTATAGCTCCAGAGAAATTGTAAGCAAATAGAAAGAAATAAAGTGACACCCTGTCACCGGAACAAGCCTAACCAGTAAATGATATAGCAAACAATGTGATTACTGGTTAGCAGGTATACAGGCAGTTACAATTTCAATCTCCACTGATGCTAATACAGAATTACATTTTGCAAAGCAATGCATATTAATCTATGTTATATGAAAGCAAGAATTCCAGAAGTCACATTGACCAGGGACCATTGGTGCTTGGAAAAGCATTCATAGACCATGAGCGGAGGATCCTTTTTCATTGTCGCCTCTAACAGCGTGAAGATAGGAGGCACTAGACACCTCCTGCAAAGAAGAGGGCCAAAGAGCATGTGTCATAGCCGGCGGGCCCATGTGAAGGAGCAGCGCCAAACCACATCCCATAGGATCGGCACATACTGGTCATGTGAATAGTATCATGCCCAGGCCCAGTGTGGGTTAGTGCAGTCATAGATTAGATTAGATTGGTTGGAGTTGTCATCTATTTGCTTAATTTGAGAGAAGTTTCTTAAAAGTAAAACAGTCTCATCTATGCACATCAGGGGATTTTTTTCCGTTTTGGTTAGTGAAGATATAGATCAAGAGTCCCTACCCTTTTCTAGTATTCTATCCCTGCCCTTGTCATGTGGGCGGCGGGCATCAGCATGGCCATGCTGCTTGGGTTCTGGGCCATCTAAAGTATGTCCACGGTAGCATGCTTTTTGGGAACTAAGGAATTTGGAGGCAAAATAGACTACACAATGTGATGAAAGGACTTATGGGTTAACAAAACAATGCATTCTTGCTTAATTTCTAGGGGGGCACCAACACACATATGTTAACATACCTGAATACTATAAGCAAATAAGCAAATCAAATTGTGTAATCAGGAGGTGACACCACATAGAAGCAATTCATATGTTGAGTGATACAGCAACAGAAGTTCATATGTTGAACAGAAATTACCTGATTTCAGTTTTTCATTGACAGCCCAATCAAGGGCTCGTTGTGCAGCTTCTGTCAATGGTGGATGCATGGGACTAAAGTAAAACATTTCTGATTTCCCAAGCACATTCGCTGCCTCGTCACGCACTTTGAGAAGTGTGGTTCCATTAGCACGCAAAAGTTTTGCTGCACCACTAGTTCCTGAAATAATGGACTGGTGGCTCAAGCAATGCAACATGTGTCACGAATGGGGCAAATAAATAAATAAATAAGAAATGTTAGATCAAAGTTGGCACTATCAAGGTAATAGCATAGTCCCCACAGTTTGCATCGAGTTACTAGAATGATGCTTACTTGCCCAGTAAAACATGTGGTAGCTTAGGTGCCAGTTCTAAGGATAAGAAAGGATACATTGTCAACAATCTGACAAGTCAGCTAGAACTGCTGAAATAAGATCTAAAAGGCTCCTTGTCAACATGTAATCGTTGTTTTTAGCACTGGATTGCCACAAAACAGAACATGTCTGAACTCCTAACTACATCAGCAAGATAGGTTGAAAGATCAAATGCCTACTACATCTCGAACCAAACATGGATAATGGATTTCGCACTATGAGGCTAGAATATCTCAATATCATGATTTTTTTGCTTCATGTGGTTCTACATCATTAGAAGCTTCTATAGTTGTTACTGATCTACTCATATATAGATGCTGTAAGACTAGAGAACTAGATCAGCCAGCCAACAGATGATCCAGTCTACAAGGTAGTTCATCACACAATAACAACTTGACGATGATGGTTCTACCCTCTGATTCCAAATGTAGGTCATTTAAGATTTGTGCACAAGGATTAATGAATGATGTCAAATGGCCTTAGGGCCCTTCATTTATTATGTATTGGAAAAGAAAAGGATGGCTCATTCATCTGTGAGTGATAGCATTTATTAAGTAGGGGCAAGTTAGGAAGAAAAGCGTAGAAGATCCACAGAAGTTTTGAAATGACCAACATTTGGAGAAAAGTGGAGAAGGAATAGATGACCTACATTTGGAACTGGAGGGAGAGATAGTACTTTTTGTATTATGCACTAAATTCGAGTCACTGATCACTGTACTGTATTTTTATGAAGCATGTAGATGTACTGCACAATTTTTATCTTTACCATTTTGTAGAAACAATTTTAGCCATGAACACCATATACAAAATGCATGTTCAAAAACAAACCAGTTCCAACAATCATATGTAGTTAGTGATGCATTCAGGTTCACTAGGCTTAAAACTATCACTGCAGCTACATTCTGAATCTTCACACCCTTATGATTTGTAGCCCATCATCTTTACTTTGTTTGGGCTCTACAAACCTTATGATTTGTAGCTCATAGATCATCTTTACTTGTTTGAGTTCCAGACACGCACAATTCACAGCTAGTCCAGTGCACTTAAGTTATGACATGGCTCCATAATTTATCTATTTTTTTAGCAAAAAAACAAACTTCTGTAACTTATAAGATCCCTTGCCTCACCTTCAACAAGAATGCCCATGAGCAGCCCCTCGGTGCCTGTGGTAGGGTACCTCATCTTCCGGGCTTCCAGCTCCGCCATCGCAAAAGACCGCACCGCCCTTGATGACCATCTGGGGGGGATCATCATGTCAGACGCAAACAGACACTAACGCCCTCAAGAACCTACAGAATAGTCACCTAACCTGATCTTCTTCTCCCCAGAAGCTACTTCCGGATGCCTAAAGACACAATAATTCCGGATATCATCAAATTATCCAGTAAAATAATAGAAAAAAAAATCGAAGCAAAGTAGTAGCATATCAATATGCTAACTTCCAAGAGATGTAAGACTAAGGAAATAAAGTAACAGCTCAAGATCAGGACTAATTAACGTCAGTGAGAGGTTGGAGTATCATCATTTCTGCTTACGCGGTGGGGAGCTGGGCGACGGCGGCGCCGACGCGGCGGCCCCGGAGGCGGGAGGCGAGCCGTGGGCCAGCGGCCCGAAGGGAGACAGGTAGGACAGGGTTCGTCACGAGGGAGACGGAGGAGGAGGGGGCGGGGTGGTGAGTGGAGGAGGAGGAGGAGGAGAGGAACGAGAGGAAGGTGGCGGCGACCTGGGCTGCGGTCGCCATGGCCGGGGGATGTTTTCGGGGGGTTTCTGGCTTGGATAGAGGAGAGAGATAGAGCGGACTTGACTGTGAGCAAGCGTGACTTGAGAATGGCCAGGCCCAGGAGACGGACGGAACACAGGCCTTATTTAGTTCAACCAAAAAAACAAAAAAAAATTCAAAATTCTCCGTCACATCAAATCATACGATATATACATAAAGTATTAAATAAAAATAAAAATAAAAAACTATTTACATAGTTTTTTTATAAATCATGAGATAAATATTTTGAGTCTAGTTAATCTATGATTGGATAATAATTGTCAAATATAAATAAAAGTGCTACAGTACTAAAAACTAAAAAGTTTTCGAAACTAAACAAGACCTAAAGCCTTCCACACAAAATCCAAATTTTTCAAAATTCTCCATCACATTGAATCTTTAGACGCATACATGAAATATTAAATATAAATAAAAAAACTAATTACACAGTTTAGTCAAAATTTACGAGACGAATCTTTTAAGGCCTTGTTTACTTCCACACAAAATCCAAAAATTTTCAAGATTCCCCGTTACATCGAATTTTTAGACGCATACATGGAGTATTAAATATAAACGAAAATAAAAACTAATTGCACAGTTTGGTCGAAATTTACGAGACGAATCTTTTAAACCTAGTTAGTCTATGATTAGGCAATAATTATCACAAATAAACGAAAGTGCTACAGTGTCGTGAAAAAATTTCGGGAAGGAACTAAACAAGGCCTAAATCTAGTTACTCTATGATTGAATAATAATTACCACAAACAAACAAAAATACTATGGTGTCGTGAAATTTTTTCCTTTAAAAACAAAACACGGCCTAAGGCGATCCAATTTTTTTAAGATTTGGGTACTCCAACAATTTAATTTCTATTTGATAATTATTATTCAAATATGAATTAATAATTATTGTTTAAATATGAATTAAGTATGCTTAAAAGATTCATTTCATAAATTATAGATAACAATATAATTAATTGTTTTTTATTTAAATATTTCATACACGTACTATAAGATTTGATGTGACGATAAATCTTTAAAAGTTTTTGGATTTTAGATGGAACTAAAAAAATACCTAAGTTTGCCGTGCCTAATATTTTGGTAATCTGGTTTCGGAAAAATCTTTAGCAGACCGACATTGCGCATAGATCGTTATATAGTATATCACGGAGAATTTTTTATGAATGTGAAGACGGAGAGAGAGGAATGTGAGAAATAAGTTGTTTTGAAAATTTAAAACTATGAGATAACTAATGTACAATTTATATTTGTTATGGTAGATATACGAAAAAGTTGTGAGTTACTACGTGATAATTTAAAGTATGCGGTCTCTATTAGTCGTCTTAACATAATGTGGCACTATATGAGACCGTCTACTAGACGACATCTACTTGCCCTAAAAGAGTCTGTTTGGAACTGCTTTGCTTTAGTTTTTTTAACTCTCCATTGCCAAATATATTTAGCTCCACGAATTTTGCTCCGCAAAAAAAGTGGAGCTAGAGGTCAACTCCATGTTTTTTCCTAAAGTACTTCAAGAGGTACTCTAGTTTTTTTGAGTTTGATACTCTCATATGGAGTTGTGAGGTAATTACCCACCTTGCCACTTATTAATCACGGATTAGTTCTCGTAAACGCTTTCCCTCCCGATGCCACGACCTCATTTCTTTCTATGTGTGTCGCCTCTTGTCTCTTCACTTGCACGTCATCCCTATTAATTATTGTATTTTTATTATGGCCTCTCTTAATGTTTCATCATTTAATTTCTATTCTGATCAAAAAATATCAAGAGCAATTTTGATCGGAGGCATAATGGACCATTTACATAAAAATAACTTATTCCTGGAGTTGGAGCAGTGCTACGTGCCAAATAGTACCTCCTGCTTCACAAACTTCACGATGGAGCTCCTCCATGGTGAAGTTCGTGAAACAAAGCTGGAAAAATTACAGCGAAGTAGTCTCAAACACCCCCTAAGATATCATTAACACCACTAATTATGGAGCTTCATATGATTACTGCTATAACCTTTTGCGATGGATATGGTATTCTTATTCCCAGGACCATATGGCCTGATTTATGTTTACCATTTGATTTTTCTGCTTCAATCCTTTTGAAGACTAGTATTTAGATCATAATTTAAACCCTCTGTATATAGCTTCAACTAGATAGCAATCATACCAAGGCTTTGTTTATTTTCATCCAAAAAACCAAAATTTTTCAAAATTCTCTGTCACATCAAATCTTTAGACGCATGCATGGAGTATTAAATATAGACGAAAATAAAAACTAATTGCACAGTTTAGTCGAAATGTATGAGACAAACTTTTTGAGCCTAGTTAGTCCATAGTTGGACAATAATTACCACAAACAAACGAAATTGCTACAGTGTCACGGAATTTTTCTCTTCACCAACTAAACACGGCCCAATGAATAATTACCTGCCGAATGTGGAAATGGATACAAAATTCCACCTCATGGAAGTGGATATAATATTCTGCTCACAAGTGTGGGTATATGCCTGCAAGAGTGGGTATAGTATCAACTCATTCATTTGAAATTATCTGTCGAATCTGTCAGCATTTAGCAGTTATATATGTCCAACGGTGTCGGGCACGGCCCGACTTCGTGCTGTGTCGTGCCGTGATTTATCGGGGCATTACAGGCCGTTGTGCCTAGCAGACCGTGTCTTTACGGGCTTCGTGCCAGGCCTTCGGGCCAAGGCACCCACGAGTCGGTTTTCGTGTCGTTCCGGTTCATGGTCCATCAAACCGATAACAGCTTATTTTCATCAATATTTTCACCAAATTCTAAAATATTTCATCATTTTCACCAATGATTTATCATTTTCACTAATATAACAATTAGCAACTGTCGACGAAAGCTGGTCGGCAGTCTACCTTGGGGTATACCCACGGTAGTAGTTTATCGGTAGACGGTGCGCAAACTACGATCGATGGTGACGCAAGACACGGACAAGCTTTTTATCCAGGTTCGGCCGCCGAGTTGGCGTAATACCTACGTCCTGCGTCTGGTTGTATTGATTTGTGTTGAGAGAATATGATGTCCTAGGGGGTCCCTTGTCTCTCCTTATATAGTCTGAAGGGCAGGGTTACAGATCTGGAAACTAATCCTAGTCGGTTACAATTGTCATAGATAGTTTGATATCAATTCCTATTCTAACCGACTAGAATCCTGCTTGATCTCCACATCTTGCTTCCTTGCGCGAAACTCCAGGCTGTCGGATCAAGCCTTGAACTCGTCTCGTAATAGGCCAAGCCTCCTGGCCCAAGTCTAGCCGTAAGGGTATAGGGGTCTATCCCCCCACAGCTAGTCCCCGAGCACCATGTATTGGATGTAACACGCCGTCTTGAGCTTCTTCGATCAGTGAGGCTTGACGTCTTCAATAAGCAGGAAAGTCGTCTAAACAGTTGCAACAGTATTTTGACCAACTCAAAAAACAGTTGATCAACATTGATATCGAAGAAGCAGATTGTTTGAAGAATGCATGGTGCTCTAAATTAAAAAAGATTTCTTTCTTGGTGAAGTGTGCCCACTTTACTTTTCTGAAAAGTATAGTCTTTCAAAAAGCAAGCATATTCACCGCAAGGTGAAGTGTGCCCACTTAGTCCCCGAGCCTAGTAGCAGGTGACGTAGACACGTGGTGCCAGGGTCAAAAGAAAAGTTCATAAAGAGATTCTGAAACTGAGATGCATCGCCAGATGCATCGTACCGATGTAGTCCCCGAGCTTGCTGGAAGGCGAAGTATGAGCCTTGTAGCAAGGTCTAAAAAGTTGAATTTACCATTCCGTCTGCAATTGAATAGACTAAGCGACCAGTCCCCGAGCATATAACACTCGGTGGTCGGTACAGTCCCCGAATTCTCAAATTGGTGGGCTGGTCGACCAGTCCCCGAGCGTATAGTGCTCGGTGGTCGGTACAGTCCCCGAATTCTCAAATTGGTGGGCTGGTCGACCAGTCCCCGAGCGTATAGTGCTCGGTGGTCGGTACAGTCCCCGAGCATGGTGTAGGTTCCATTGGACAAGTCCCCAAGCGCGGTTGGGAACGTAAATAATAGTATGACGACCAGTACCCAGGCGCCAAGTGCGCTGCTTAGTATTCTGCGTTGCTATACTGTACGACCAGTCCCCGAGCATCGAGTGCTCGGTGGTCAGTGTAGTCTTTGAAGTTCCGAGCTGATGAACTGGGCGACCAGTCCCCGAGCATCAATTGCTCGGTGGTCGGTGCAGTCTTTGAAGTTCTGAGCCGATGAACTGGGCGACCAGTCCCCGAGCATCAATTGCTCGGTGGTCGGTGCAGTCCCCAGATTGTTGACTCTCTGGCATATTTGTCTTCTTTTTATTGAAACGATCTTTTCAGTTAAAGTTGACGTGACGAGACCTCCAGATGGGTTGTCAGATGGACGCATGAAAAATTGCGCCTTGCAACTGTGCTGCCGCCCTTTGCGTGGTTTGAGAAAAAGGAAACCATCAATTGGTACGAAAACTCCGCCGCATTAATTGTCTATAATCATTGTAAACTGAAACGCCGCATCCGCCGCATGGCCCGCCCACTTCCCGAGAATACAGGAAATGGGAGGGGTGGAGTTGCGGGTTATAAGAGCCTGACAGTTCCGCCTGTACTCCTTACCCTGCCATTGCCCTCGAGCCTTCCATTCTCGCCTCTTGCAATCACCTGCATCTTCGTAACCCAAATCCACTTCTCACCTCCAATGGCGAAGAGCGACTCCAAGAAGAGGGCCTAACTGATGGCCAAGGAGTGGAAGAAGTCCCGCAGCACCACCAAATCCCTCGGTGACCTCGTCGACATGGGACTCCTGCACAGCTCGGAGTTTGGCGGCTGGAGAGCGCCGGAAGGAGAAAGCTTCCCCGACCCTCGTGCCGGTGAGATCGTCGTGTTCGAAGATTTCGTTAAGAGGGGATTTGGGGTTCCGGTTCATCCTTTTCTCCAAGGTCTTCTTTTGTATTATGAGATCGGGATTTGCAATCTGCACCCGAACTCAATTCTCCTTATTTCTACGTTTATTCATCTGTGCGAGGCCTATGTTGGCATAGAGCCGCACTTCGATCTTTTTCGTTACCTTTTCTGCTTGAGGAAGAAGGGAGCAGTTGGAGGCTCCAAGGTTGCAGGTGGAGTATACCTCAACCTTCGTGATGGAATGAAGAATCACTACCTGCACTGTCCATGGAACACTTCCTTGACCGAATGGTATAGGAAGTGGTTATACGTCAGGGAGGAACCGGGCAGCTCCACGTTCTGCGACGTGGGGTACATTCCCGAGAAGAGGGTGAGCTGGACCGACCGCCCGGAGTTCAAGGGTCAAGTGGCGGATCTGATGAAGCTGATCGACTGGTCGCGTCTGGATGGGCTTGGCGTGGTCGGCAACTTTATTTGTCGTCGGGTGATGCCCTGCCAGAAGAGGGTGCACTCGGCGTACGAGTATGCCGGAAGCGTGGACCCGACCAGGATGCGACCGGAGATCTTGGAGAAGGCGGAGGTACAACGGCTGTTGAACGAGCTGTTCAACTTCGCGGACGGAGGCATCATCCGTGGCAGTGATCGGGTGCAAGCCTTCAAGTTAGGCCGACCAGCACCAAAGGTATGTTGCAGATTATTTTGTTTTAGTATTCGTATATCGTATGTGGCTGGCTCATCTTTGTTGCTTTTTGCAGATCGGCGATGTCGACCGGTGCACAGTGTATGTATCACTGGCACCGGGGATGGAGAATCCTGCGGGAGAAGACCCGCCAGAGGAGGACGCTGCTCGGTGTGCTCATTACACCAGCAGTGAGGAGGAACAAGCCCGCCCCGTCCCAACCGCCAAGGAAAGGGTGTCGGGGAAAAGGCCAATGCCTGTGGATCCGTCGCCGATGCCGACACTGCCGGCGGAGAGCAGCCGAGCGCCGAAGCGGCGTCGGTTCGTCCGGATCGACGACGACGAGGAGGAGGAGGAGGCCGTTCCGTCGTTGGTCCGGAGGCCTCCTAGCCGTCCGGACGGCGGGGCGACCACTGCCGACCGTGTGGCTGTCGATCCACCTGCGCCTGGCGCGGGGGAGTCGGGAGCACAGGTGCCGACTGGTCGGACGAGAAGGAGGTTTACCGCGACCCACCGCCGCTCAAACCTGTAAGTGCTCGACTTACGTATTTCACCGATGTTTTTTTTTATTGTAGTTTTGTTCCTTTAGCGCGGCGTCGGATGTCAACCCTGGCCATGCCGCTGGCCAGGAGACGAGTGAGCCAGTTTGCGCTGCTGAAGACGCGGCCTCGCAGACCGCAGAGCAGCCTACGGCTGCAGCCGTGCCTGAGAGCGCCGAGGAGTCCCCGGCCGCGGCACCGGCTACGTTGGGCAGCCCGACCAGGGTTGAGGAGGCTACGGGGACGCCTCCCCCGGCCAGCACCACAGAAAGGGAGGGAAGGGCCCCGACCCCTCCTCCCGCCGGGGAGGGTGAAGTCTCTACCCCGCCCCGAGCAGGGGCCGCTTCGACTGCAGGCTCCCCAGGTCTGGTCCAGGGACCAGTAATGCCTGGGACCGCTGCCGGAAGCAACGCAGCACGGGAGGAGGAAGCTCAGGCGGCCTCCGAGGACGAGGTGGAGGAGATTGAGGGTCGTCCCCGCGATGGCCGCCAACACGTGTATGTGTGGCGCCAACGCGGGGATCACTTTATCGGGCATGAAGAGCTCGCCGAGACCGAGGAGGCCGCCAGGGTGGAGCGCGCGGCCAAGCGCCTCGTCGACGAAGTCAAGGTATGCGACTTTTTGTACTGCTGTACATTCTATGCCTTGTCTTGCATGGTCGTTATATGTTCGCTTTGTAGGGCGCAATGAAAACGGCAAAGTACCGGAAACGGTGCTTTGACCAGATAGAAGGCGTCGTGGCCGAGAACAAGGCCCTGGCCGCGGAGGTAGACCGGCTGCGGTCGGAAGTCGGGGAGAAGGTGGCCGAGATGAGCGCCCAAGAGGAGCGTCGTCTCGACCTCACTCGTCGCTTGGCCGACCAGTACCGGCAGCGAGAAGGTTAGTCACACGCTCCGAGCAGCTTTGCGTACTTGTGTAGTTTGCTTTACTGACCAGTTTATGATTCACGCAGACTTGGAGGAGGAGGTGGCGCGCCTCCGACAAGAGAAGGAGCAGCTCAGCCAACAGCTCGCCGGCGCGCTAGAGTCCGGGCGGCGAGCAGGAGAGGAATTGGGTCGAAAGGACCGGGAATTATCTGGTAATGGGTGCCGCCTTGTTAGCTGCTGCTTGTCGCCCCTTTGTTTGTTTGGTATGCCGAAAATAACGCTTTACTTCGTTTGCAGTGCTCAAGGTGAACGCCAAGAAGCACCTGGATGATCTGATCAAGGACCGGGACTCCTGGAAGGTCAACTGTTGCAGGATCTCGAAAGGAGTGTCCCCGGTCCTAGACCTGATCAGTCCCGAGCTCCCGGAGAGCCAGCCCCGCGCGCCACAGTTGACCCCGGTCGAGAAGGCGCAACGGGTGTGGGACTGGCTCCAGCAGTTCGTGAAGGACGCCGGGGAGTTTGCCGGCGCGCACGTCCTCAGCATGGTGCGCGCCCACTACCCCCTGGTCGACTTGAGCAGGCTGGAGAAGGGGTACCCGAAGGAGGTCGGCCCACAGGAAGCGGACGAGCTTCGGGGTAGTCTGCTGGACTTGTCGTCGACAGTGATCGGCGACATCAATCTGTGCGGAACGGCCACTCCCCCAGACCAGCCGAGTTCAGATAGGTCGGCCAGGGAGTTGTCGGGCGCGTCCGTTGTGGGAGATGGGCGGTCGACGCCTGCGGTCTCGACCAGCCAGGCGCCGGTGGCCCCGACCCCTTCGTCCGGGCAGCAGGGCCAGGCGGGTGATCAGCCCGAGCAGCTAGGCCAATAGAGTAGTCTGTAGGAATAGACTAGTGTCTGCCCGTCAGGGTATTTATTGTAAACTTTGTATGTAAAGTTTGTAATAAAGTTTGCTTTTTGTCATGACTGTTGTTTTGAGCGCTGTAAGATTATCTGAGTGACGTGTCACCGTATTCGTCTTGGTAGTCGTTAAGAGCATCCATTGCAGGAGTTTTGCCGAGTGCTGTGTGCGACAAGGTATAGGCAAAAAATAGAGAATTTCATTATCAACAATTATAAGATACTTACAAAGGAAAGTTATTAAAACTTTATGGATAGAAACGTCGCAGTTTGTCTATGTGCCAAGAGTTAGGCACTCGTGTTCCGTCTGGGTATGCCAATCTGTAGGACGTAGGTCGTGTGACCTCGGTCACCACGAAGGGTCCTTCCCAGGGAGTGGATAGCTTGTGCATTCCCTCCTGGCTTGTTTTCCATCGAAGTACCAGATCGCCGACCACGAAGGAACGGTCCTTGACGTTCCTGTTGTAGTATCGCCTGACTGCCGCGAGATATTTTGCTGTTCGGAGACAAGAATCTAAACGCCTTTCCTCCATGCAATTGATTTCGAGTTCTCTGGCGTTGTCGGCGGTCGCCTGGTCGAAGTGTTCGATTCTAGGAGATCCGAAGTGTATGTCAGACGGCAGGACCACCTCTGAACCGTACACCATGAAGTAGGGAGACACCCCTGTGTTTCGACTGGTCTGAGTTCGGAGGCCCCAGACCACTGCTGGCAATTCTTTCATCCATCGACCGGGTGCTCTGTCGTTTTCGGTGTACAACCTTTTCTTTAGGGCGTCAACGATCATTCCGTTGGCACGTGGATGTGCCACTGACACGTATTTTATGACTATGCCTCTGTCATCGCAGAAGTCCCAAAAAGTGGTGCCAGTAAACTGAGTGCCCAGGTCGGTGATTATGCTGTTCGGGATGCCGAATCTGTGTATGATTTGATTGAGGAACTCCACAGCCTTCTCGGAGGTTGCCTTGACCAGAGGCATGTATTCAATCCACTTGGAGAACTTGTCGATTAACACGAAAACAAACTTGAAATTGCCCGGGGCTGGTTTAAATGGCCCGATCATGTCGAGCCCCCAGCAAGCAAAGGGCCAAGATGACGGGATGGTTTGAATTTCGTGGGCAGGTACGTGGGTCCTCTTAGCGAAAAACTGACATCCTTCGCAATGTCGAACCAGTTTTTCTGCGTCGCCGACCGCGGTTGGCCAATAAAAACCTGCTCGGAAAGCCTTTCCGACCAGCGTTCTGGATGCGGCGTGATTGCCGCAGGATCCAGCATGTATGTCCTCTAAGAGCTTGATACCATCATCTTGTGGTATGCACTTGAGCAGTACTTCGGAGCTTGCGTTTTTCCGCATGAGTTTGCCGTCGACCGGGATGTAGTTCTTTGATCGTCGAATGAGGCGCTCGTTCTCTGTTTTGTCCTGAAGGCTTGTCCCGTCCGATATGTATTTGATGAACGGGGTACGCCAGTCACGCCCACCGGTTGTCAGAGTGGCGTCGTCTATGAGCATTGCCTCGGTGGGCTGCTTGTCGACCAGGGAGGAGCCTACGCTCGGCTCGTGGATGTCCTGGACGAAAATACCTCGCGGGATCTGGGCCCGAGATGAGCCTAACTTCGACAATGCATCTGCTGCTTGGTTCTTATCCCGGACCACGTGGACGTACTCTATGCCGTAGAAGTTGGTTTCCCATTTGCGAATTTCTTTGCAGTAGAGGTCCATCTTCTCGTGGGTTGCGTCCCACTCCTTGTTGAGCTGGTTGATGACTAAACTGGAGTCGCCATAAACATAGAGGCGCTTGACTCCCAGCTCAACGGCTAGTCTTATGCCATGCAAGCATGCTTCGTATTCGGCGACGTTGTTTGACGCCGGAAAAAGGATCCGAAGGACGTAACACAGTTTGTCCTTGTGGGTGATACGAACAGTATCCCAGCGCCGGCACCGTTGATGTTCAAGGACCCGTCAAAGAACATTGACCAGTGGTCTGAGACATCGGGGACGGAAGGCTCGTTGAGATCCGTCCATTCAGCAATGAAATCGACCAGGGCCTGAGACTTGACAGTGGTGCGACTCTGGAACTCCAGGGAAAATGGACATAATTCCATTGCCCATTTCACGATTCTGCCATTGGCGTCTTTATTGCGCAGGATGTCCCCGAGAGGGAAACTGGTTGTCACCAGGACTCGATGGCCGTCGAAGTAGTGCTTCAGCTTTCTTGACGTTATTAGTGTTGACACCGTTTTTGGGCACGTGTCCAGGATGGCAGGATAGGGTGGCAGTACAATGCGGGTTGCTGATGAGGATGGTTGCCGATGAGGGAGAAGTTGAATGTGACTAAGTCCATAGGCAGTAATATGGTGCCGATGGCTGGGTAAAAAGATCTGTCGATGACTATGGCAAGGGGATTGCCGATGACGCGAAGGAGGAGTCCGAAAGCTGCCAGTTGTCATCTGGAGGAGTTTCCGTTTGTTACGAAGTTATTTGCATCGTTTTGTATACGGATTCCGTGTGATTTGGAATTCGAATTCTAATCGTGTCTGGTTGTAGCTCTTTGAGCAGGGTATAAATATAAACCCTAGGACCTTGTAATCATCATCATCAAGAAATCAATCAAACACACGTTTTTACTCATATTCCAGCATCTACTTTTCGACGACTTCGTCATACTTTTTTCCTTTTATTACGAGTTCTTAGGAATTCGTCGACTTAAGCTCGGCGTGTTCTCGAGTTCCGCGTGAGTACCTCTTAGCCGTGACATCCGGGCGCATCGCTGTTGTCAGGACTAAAGTATTCGAGTTATCACCTTCGCCGATAGCAAGGTCAAATCGGCTGGCACGCCTTAACGTTTGAATCGGGTATTAGCCCTTTGTGTTTGCAGATCAGTTTTGCATCAACACATCTTTTGGCACGCCCAGTGGGACAGATTCAAGATCAAGATCAACATGTCGATCTCCGACCTCGATCAAGAGAACGTCATCCCCGTGACGGAGGCCAACCTCAAGGATGAGCAAAAGCAAGCTATTGCCCAAGCCATGGAAGAGTTCAAGCAGCAGTGCCTGAAGTCTTTCAGCATAAACAGGAGCGGCGAAGTGGTCCAGAAAGATGCACTGCCGGCACCACGGCAGGTCACCTTCGACGCCAACCCTGGCAAGCTTCAAGATATGGTTGACAATGCCATCAATCGAGCGTTGATTAACCAAGCTGGCGTACTGTCTAATACGGTTTTCAACGCCGTGGCAAGAACTTTCAAGGAAGGAAAAATCCTGCCAGATTATGTGGGGCCCTCCCATCATCAGCCAACGGCACCAGAGGTCACGGCTCCATCGGCTGCCTTGACGAATGTAAGTGCACAGTCTGCCGTCCCTCCAAGTACATTGGGGACTACTGGTGCACTATCTATGCCGATGGCAACCAACCCACAAATTTCAGTTGGGCAGCATAAACTGACAACAGATATGTTGGCATCGGCAATGTCAGGGTTAAATCTTCCTCCTAACTGGTGGGGTTATGGTATGCCTCCAGAGTTGACGCCGGGAACATCACAGATAACTGACATGAGGGGCAAAACTCCTATGACATCGGCGCCTTCCAATGTGCCGGTGAACCAGAGTCCTCGGTATACCACAACTACTACTGCAAGGCCTCACACTGGAAATCCTCAAGATTCAATGTTCCAGATGCCCAACGCATCGACAGAGTCAATGCTGATGCAACAGAGGCCTATGGCCCAGTCGGGGTATGTCAATTCAACGACGGTACCCAATTACCAATCATCGGCAGCACCTATGCCGATGAACGCTAATAATGGATGGCTTGGACAGCAAGCCTTTCCACAGTCGCCCCAGCAAGGTTATCAGACTACGGGGTTCCAGCAAGGGCAGGTTTATCCCGGGTTCCAAGGTCAGGGAATTCCCAACCAGCCAATAAATTTTGGACAGCAACTCGGAGGACAGCCAATCGGTGGACAGCAGTTTGGTAGTCCGCAGATTGGAGGACAGGTGACCAATACAATGTTCCATACAGGTCACGTCCCGAACAGACACGTGGAGGTTCGCCACCAAATGCCAGATCCGCAGCCGCCTCATCGGCAAGATGCCGATGCGTATTGGGCCGATAAGATTGCTGAAGAAATGAGGGAACAATTTGGGATAAAACCCAAAGTCAACACTTATTCTTATCGGACACCGTATCCTCCAGCGTATGATTTGATCCCGCTTCCACATCGATACAAGGTACCGGATTTTACAAAGTTTTCCGGACAGGACGACACGTCAACCATGGAGCATGTCAACAGGTTCATTATTCAATGTGGAGAGGCTGGTAACAGGGACGAATTGAGGGTTCGTCTATTTTCATCATCATTGTCTGGATCGGCCTTTACTTGGTTCATATCATTACCTCCCAATTCAGTAATTACTTGGGCCGATCTAGAGAAGCAATTCCACAGATACTTCTTCTCGGGGGTTCATGAGAAGAAGATCACCGACTTGGTCAAGTTGAGGCAACGTAATGATGAGTCGGTCGAAGGATTTGTGCAGAGGATACGAGAGGTCAAGAATAAATGCTATAGCCTGGTTCTGGATGATCGGCAGCTAGCCGATTTGGCTTTCCAAGGTTTGTTGCCACATATCAGGGATAAGTATGCCTCCCAGGAGTTCGAAAGTTTAAGTCATTTGGTACAGAGGATATGTGATCAAGACATCAAGCCTTTCGAGCCTAAGAGGGCATGGAATAAGAAAGTGTCATTTGTTGACGAAGCAACAAGCTCAGATTCCGATGAGGAACCAGTAATCGGTTTGGCCGAGTGGGTAAAAAACAAGAAGCCGATGTCTTGTCCTTTTGGGCAGAGGGAACCAGAGAAGTTCGCCTTTGACACCGCCAAGGCCGATAAGATATTTGACTTTCTACTTCAGGAAGGTCAAATCAAACTGTCACCTAACCACGTGATCCCGTCGGTAGAAGAGTTGAAGAGGATGAGATATTGCAAGTGGCATAATGCAACTTCCCATGACACCAACGAGTGCAAAGTATTCAGACAGCAGCTGCAATCGGCTATAGAGTCAGGGAGAATCAAATTTGACAGTTCCAAAGCCCAGAAGCCGATGAAGATAGACCAACATCCTTTCCCGACAAACATGTTGGATGCTAAGGGGAAGGCCAAGGTCTTAACGTCGGAAACAGCTGAGAAGAGTGCATCGGTAGATCCTCAGCATCAAGTTACTACTGCCGATGCAAGAAGTAAGGGCTTGGTCCAGGAAGGAGCTAGCTCGGGAAGGCTTCCTCGATCTGGCGTCGTTATAACTCATAGGAGACCTCGAGAAAAATGGCAACAACGGGAAGATCGGTATCGACGCCAGCAGGAAGATTATCAATGGGAAGAAGAAAGACGCCGACAGGAGTGGAATCGGCACAGGGATCATTGGAATTGCCCATTCTTCATCCACTGTTGGGAGGAAAATATCAAGCTTCCTACTGTCAGAGACTGCCCTGAATGCAACGGTTATGATCGGTACAATAGGAACGATCGGCGTTATTATGATGATGAACGGCGAGCTAATGGGCCGATCAGAGGAAGGGTGTCAGTTCATGACCGGCTGGGGGGCAGATTCAGTGGGCACAACAGACTTAGTGACCGTGTCCAGTATTTTCCCAGGAACCGAGAGGAGCTCGAAGGAATGGCTGATGCGCGGGTTCCCCATGAATTCATATTTTGCAGGGATGCTAACACGCATCGCATGGAGTCAAGAGAGAACCAACGCCTGACGGTAAGGCAAAGGCCACTTCCTCCATGGTGCCCTCAAGGATTAACCAAGACACAGAAAAGGAGGTTGCAACGTGAAAGGCAGGAAGAGCTAAATAAAGGAGAGAACTCTGGAAGTCGGCAGCCGTCAGACACTAAGATGGAAGGTCCATCGGCTGGCGTCAACATGGTCTTCATGTTGCCGATGGAGTTTCTTGCACCAGCTAGTGACGATGAGGTGGAATTTTCTGATCAGATAGCTCAGTTGGCTCTGGATCCGATGACGGCTATCTTTGAGAAACCTGCCGATGACGAAAGGCAGCATCTTAAGGCTTTGTTCCTCAAAGGAAGGGTTGATGGGCAGCCAATGACTAAGATCCTAGTTGATGGTGGAGCTGCTATTAATATTATGCCGTATGCAGTATATCGGAAGCTTGGGAAAGGGGATCAAGACTTGACCAAGACCGATATGATGCTCAAAGACTTTGAGGGAAACGTGTCTCCAGTCAAGGGGGCGATATGTGCAGAGTTGACCATCGGCAGCAAAACCTTGCCGACAACTTTTTTCGTGATCAGCGGAAAAGGTGCCTACAATTTATTATTGGGGAGAGATTGGATTCATGCCAATTGTTGTGTCCCATCTACAATGCATCAGTGCTTGGTTCAGTGGGTAGGTGACAAGATTGAGATCGTCCCAGGGGATTCTTCTTATGTTATCGCATCGGCAGAAGCGGATACTTATGAAAGGACTAGGTGCATTTCAGGAGAAGTTTGGGAGAAAGATTTTCTCAAAGTTGCCGATTATGAGATTCCACCGATCCAAGCAGTCGGTTCTGACGACGGTTTTTGATGGATAGATTCGCCGATGATGGAAAATTAGGCCAGGGGTTCACATCGGCCGATGATTTGGTAGAAGTAGATATAGGTAGTGGTGATAAGCCTAGGCCTACTTTTATTAGTGCTAAATTAGATCCTGAGTGTAAGCGACAATTGACTAGTTTGCTAAAGGAATATAAAGATTGCTTTGCTTGGGATTATACACAGATGCCTGGTTTAGACCGATCAATTGTCGAACATCGGTTACCCATCAAGTCTGGATTTCGGCCACATCAGCAACCGGCCCGCCGATGTAATCCTAACATTCTACCTGATATTAAGGCCGAAATCACTAAACTTATTGAAGCTAAGTTTATTCGGCAGTGTCGGTATGCCGAATGGATTTCCAATGTTGTTCCGGTTTACAAAAAGAACGGGAAGCTTCGGGTGTGCATTGATTTCAGGAATCTCAATAAAGCTACGCCGATGGATGGATATCCAATGCCTGTCGCCGATCTACTGGTTGATGCTGCGGCTGGCCATCGGGTCATCAGCTTCATGGATGGTAATGCAGGTTATAATCAAATATTCATGGCAGAGGAGGATATTCCAAAAACCACATTCAGGTGTCCTGGTCATGTTGGAATATTTGAATGGATAGTCATGACTTTTGGGTTAAAGAATGCTGGTGCTACTTATCAAAGGGCCATGAATTTTATATTTCATGAGTTCATCGGCAAGTTCGTAGAAATATATATCGATGATGTGGTGGTTAAGTCTGGAGATTTCTCAAAGCATCTTGCCGATTTACGAAAAGTGTTGGAATGCACAAGGAAGCATGGATTAAAGATGAATCCCAACAAATGTGCATTTGGCGTATCGGCAGGGCAGTTTCTTGGTTTCATGGTACATCAGAGGGGTATTGAAATTAGTCGAAGATCTATTGATGCCATCAATAAAATAGTGGCCCCTACCAATAAAACTGAGCTCCAATCCTTGATCGGCAAGGTGAATTTTATCAGAAGATTTATATCGAATTTATCTGGGAGAATTCGTGCTTTCAGTCCTCTTCTTAAATTGAAAGCCGATCAGGAGTTTGTTTGGGGAGAAGAACAGCAGTTGGCTCTGGATGAAATCAAAAAGTATCTAGTAAATCCTCCAGTTTTAGTTCCACCTCAACAAGGGAAACCCTTCAAATTATATTTATGTACCGATGGATCGGTTATCGTTTCAGCTTTAGTTCAAGAATTTGAAGGGAAAGAGAGAGTAATTTATTATTTGAGTAGGAGGTTGATTGATGCTGAAACCAGGTATTCGGCCATTGAGAAACTGTGCTTATGCTTATATTTTTCATGTATCAAGCTGAGACATTACCTGTTGTCGGCTGAATGTGCTGTTGTTTGCAAAGATGATGTGGTCCGATACATGCTATCTATGCCGATTATGAGTGGTAGGATCGGTAAATGGATTTTAGCGCTGTCGGAGTTCGATTTGCGCTACGAATCGGCTAAGGCAGTCAAAGGGCAGATCATGGCCGATTTTGTGACTCAGCATTGCGGTCTAGTGGAAACCTTGGAAATTGCACCCTGGACGCTCTTCTTTGATGGATCTACCTGTGACCGGGGGGCAGGAATCGGCATTGTATTGGTTTCTCCCAAGGGGAGGAAGTATGAGTTTTCCTTGCCGATTGTTGCTACATCAACAAATAATCAGGCTGAGTATCAAGCTCTGATCAAGGGATTGGAGTTGTTAAGAGAAGTTCGTGCTGATGCTGTTGAAATATTCGGGGATTCCATGTTGGTTATAAATCAATTGGCCGGAAGCTATGAATGCCGAAGTGAAGTTCTCATAACCTATTTCGAGAGAAGTACGCAATTGTTAAAGGAATTCAAGAACTTCCGATTGGAGCATGTTCCCCGATTGCATAATGAAGACGCTAATCGGTTAGCCCAGCATGCCTCAGGATATCAGCCAATGATTAATGCGACATCGGCAGTCAGTGCCGGTGATTGGAGGAAAGAAATTATCGACTATCTAGAAGATCCATCCAAAAAAGTTGAAAGACGGGTTCGATTTCAAGCGACCAAGTATGTGCTCCTTGAAAATGAATTGTATTATCGAACTATCGACGGAATTCTTCTCCGATGCTTGGGTGATGATGAAGCCAGAAGTTTGATGGGGGAAATCCATGAAGGAGTGTGCGGAGCGCATCAGTCAGCTTTTAAGATGAAGTGGATGATTCGAAGGAATGGATATTTTTGGCCAACCATACTTGAAGATTGTTTTAAATATTTCAAGGAATGTCAAGGTTGTCAAAAGTTCGGTAATATCCAGAGAGCACCCGCATCGGCTATGAATCCTATAATAAAACCTTGGCCGTTCCGGGGGTGGGCCATCGATCTGATCGGCCAGATTTATCCACCATCTAGCAAAGGGCATAAGTTCATTCTAGTTGCCACTGACTATTTCACTAAGTGGGTCGAAGCTATTCCTTTGAAGAAAGTCACATCGGCCAATATGATTGATTTTGTGAAAGAGCATATTATTTACCGATTTGGGATTCCCCAGACGATTACTACCGATCAGGGCACCATGTTCACGTCGGGGGAGTTCGATGAATTCGCAATCGGTATGGGAATTAAAGTGTTGAATTCTTCTCCTTACTATGCTCAAGCCAACGGGCAGGCCGAAGCGTCTAACAAAGGAATTATCAAGCTTATTAAATGAAAGATTGAAGAAAATCCTAGGCGGTGGCATACATTGTTAAATGAAGCACTGTGGTCTTATCGGATGGCTTGTCATGGATCAACCAAGGTGTCACCCTATCAATTGGTGTATGGACATGATGCAGTGTTGCCTTGGGAGATTAAGGCTGGATCTAGGCGATTATCTTTTCAAGATCAATTGGCTACCGATGATTATGCCACTTTGATGACCGATGAGTTAGATGATTTAGCGGGGCATCGGTTAAAGGCTTTAATGAGTATAGAAGAAAATAAGAAGAGAGTTGCTAGATGGTATGATAAAAAAGTAAAGGCTAAGGAGTTTGCCGATGGGGATTTGGTATGGAAGTTGATTTTGCCAGTTGGGACTAAAAGTTCGAAGTTTGGAAAGTGGTCTCCTAATTGGGAAGGTCCTTATCGGATAAGACACTCAGCTCCTGGTAATGCCTATATTCTAGAAACTCTCGAGGGAGTTGAATTTCCCAGAGCATTAAATGGCAAATATTTAAAGAAGTACTACCCCAGCATATGGGTCGACGCATAAAAGTTTAAGTGCCGATAACACTCCTATCGGCTGGATTTAAATGTTCGAGGGTAGACTTAATGTTTCAAAAGATGCCGATAACAGTCTTATCGGCTAGACTAAAAGCTAAAAGCGGAAAAACAAAGGTGTGTTGCCGGTGAAAGCTTCAGATGCTCAGCAGCGCTTGGATTGCTGATATGGCGCGCAGCCGAATCTGATTGGCTGTCTCTATCTCTTTGATATCATCATCGACAGAACCTTCTATCGGCTTCAGCTTCCTCTTCAGCTGCAGCGCTTTGCGACCATGGACGTTTCGTTCTTGTTCAAGGTGCTTGATGGTCTCCGGCATTTGACTCTCTTCTTGCTGGGCTTGGGACAGAGCGTCCTCTACTTGCTTGAGTTCGGCCAGTAGAGCTTCTCTTTTTGCCGATAGATCAGACACTTTCTGCTTCAGTGCATCACCTGAGGACTTTAAGGTGCCGATGTTCTTATGTTTCTCATCGGCTAAGAGCTTTTCTTTCATCATCTCCTCAGAAAGCTGGATTTGAGCGGCTCTATCGGCAAGGCGTCGAGTGGCTCTCTGGTACTGTAGCTGGCGGCTTTCTAGGTGTGCAGCATGGAAGAGTGTTTCTTCAGCATCGGCAGGAATTTGGCCTCTAAGGGTCTTGAACAGAGCTTTGGCTGGGTCAGAATCGTTGACCAGTTGAGTTGTGTCTTGATGAAGTATGGCCGATAACTCTTCCAGCTTAGCTCTGGTTTCTGCCGATACAGTTCCAACTGCCCGAGAGGAGCTTGCTTCCTCGCCTTCTTCTTCGAAGATATCAATGGCGAAGGAGAATAAGCTGTTGGGAGAATCTTGTTCCTGAAAATGAAGATGAAATAAGTCAGTTTTATGGTCAAAACTTCGGCAGACGATACTGGTGGAAAATTGGATGACTTACTTGCTTCAAGGCGATTTCTTGCCTTTGACTCAAAGATGCCGATGGAGCTACAGGTTGATCGGCAAATGTTGCCGATGTACGACCAAGAAAGATGCCCGTTTAGGAAGTTGGGAATTTCGAGGAATCTGCGGGGGATTAGGATCAGAGTTGTCCAGATTGAGGTTGTCGGTTACCAGATTAGGAGCATTAATTGCGGAGAAGGCATCATTACTGCAGAGAATTTCGGAGCATTAATAGTTTTATACTCCGAAACTGGGGGGCATGTGTTGACACCGTTTTTGGGCACGTGTCCAGGATGGCAGGATAGGGTGGCAGTACAATGCGGGTTGCTGATGAGGATGGTTGCCGATGAGGGAGAAGTTGAATGTGACTAAGTCCACAGGCAGTAATATGGTGCCGATGGCTGGGTAAAAAGATCTGCCGATGACTATGGCAAGGGGATTGCCGATGACGCGAAGGAGGAGTCCGGAAGCTGCCAGTTGTCATCTGGAGGAGTTTCCGTTTGTTACGAAGTTATTTGCATCGTTTTGTATACGGATTCCGTGTGATTTGGAATTCGAATTCTAATCGTGTCTGGTTGTAGCTCTTTGAGCAGGGTATAAATATAAACCCTAGGACCTTGTAATCATCATCATCAAGAAATCAATCAAACACACGTTTTTACTCATATTCCAGCATCTACTTTTCGACGACTTCGTCATACTTTTTTCCTTTTATTACGAGTTCTTAGGAATTCGTCGACTTAAGCTCGGCGTGTTCTCGAGTTCCGCGTGAGTACCTCTTAGCCGTGACATCCGGGCGCATCGCTGTTGTCAGGACTAAAGTATTCGAGTTATCACCTTCGCCGATAGCAAGGTCAAATCGGCTGGCACGCCTTAACGTTTGAATCGGGTATTAGCCCTTTGTGTTTGCAGATCAGTTTTGCATCAACAATTAGAATGGCGTATATGAGCTTCTGTATTTGTGGATACCTGGCCTTGGACTCGTTTAAGACTTCACTTATGAAGTAAACTGGTCTCTCGACCTTGTACGCGTGACCTGGTTCACCTCGCTCGACCACTATTGCCGTGGAAACAACCCTGTCGGTTGCGGCAATGTAAAGGAGTAGGTCTTCATTGGGCTGAGGCGCTGTAAGGACAGGTGGTGAAGTGAGGAAGGTCTTAAGCTGGTTGAATGCGGTGTCGGCTTCTTCTGTCCAAGAAAATTTTTCCGACGCTTTTAATAGTTTGAAGAAAGGGAGGCCTTTTTCTCCTAGCCTTGAGATGAAGCGACTGAGGGCGGCCATACATCCGGTTAGCTTTTGGATATCCTTTACGTTCTTCGGTGGTCGCATGTCGAGTACCACCTTTACTTTTGAAGGGTTTGGTCGTATGCCGTCGCGACTGACAACGTTGCCGAGCAGTAGACCGGAAGGAACGCCGAAAACGCATTTCTTGAGGTTGAGCTTCCACTTGTACCTATTGAGTGCCTTGAAAGTTCGGTCTAAGTTGTCGATTAGGGTGCTCGCGTCCCTTGTTTTTACGACCACGTCGTCCACATAGGCCTCGACGAGGTCATCACGAATCTCGTCGTGGAGGCATTGCTGGATGGCCCTTTGATAAGTGGCTCCGGCGTTTTTGAGTCCGAAAGACATGGTCGTGTAGCAGTATGCGCCGAAAGGTGTAATAAAAGACGTTTTGATCTGATCTTCTTCCTTTAGCGAAATCTGGTGATAACCAGAGTAGCAGTCTAGAAATGAGAGGAGTTCGCATCCGGCCGTTGAGTCAACCACCTCGTCAATGCGAGGGAGACCAAAAGGATCTTTAGGACAGTTTTTATCGAGATCAGTGTAATCAACGCACATTCTCCATTCATTATTCTTTTTGCGTACAAGAACCGGATTGGCGAGCCAATCGGGTTGATACACTTCTTTTATGAATCCGGCTGCTAGAAGCCGTGTGATTTCTGTCCTAATAGCCTCCTTTTTGTCACGAGCGAACCGTCGCAGCTTTTGCTTGATTGGTCTTGCGGTCTTCGAGACATTTAAGGAGTGCTCGATCAGGTTTCGTGGGACGCCGGGCATGTCTGCGGGTTTCCATGCGAAAACGCTTACGTTGTCCCTTAGAAACCTGACGAGCGCGTCTTCCTATTTTGGATCCAGGTTGGCCCCGATGAGGGCCGTCTTCTCGGGGCTGCCATCGACCAGTTGTACTTCTTTGTGCTCCTTGGATTTTGAGTTCTTTCTGGCTGTCTCCTGCTCAGGTAATCGGAGCTGGTCGGGAAGCAGCTGCGCGGCTTGAGTTGCTGTTTCTGCCATGCGGATTGAGAGGTCGATTGCTTCGGTGACCTTGAAGCTCTCCTCTTCGCAGGTATACGCAGTGTAAACATTGCCTCTGACGGTTAGGACGCCCTTCTCCGTAGGCATCTTAAGGACCAGGTATGAATAATGCGGGACTGCCATGAACTTTGTCAGCGATGGTCGGCCCAGTATAGCATGATAGGTCCCGTCGAAATCGGCGACCACGAAGTTGATGAACTCCGTCCGGAAGTGGTCGGGTGTGCCGAATTGGACAGGCAATGTTATCTGTCCGAGAGGCACTGAACTTTGACCCGGCAAAACCCCCCAGAATTGGGCGTCGTAAGGTTTTAGTTGTGCAGGAGATATCTTGAGGGCGGGCAGGCTGTTGCGAAAGAGGATGTCAATGGAGCTTCCCCCGTCCACGAGCACGCGCTCGAATCTGATGCTATTGATGCAAGGGTCCAGAATCAGGGGGAAACGACCCGGCTCTGGGATAGCGGCCCACTGGTCCTTCCTGCTGAACGAGATCTCCCTGTGGGACCACGGGGGGAATTTTGGGTCTGCGATCAGCCCGTCCGTGCTGTCTATGTTGAGGCAAGCTCTCTTTAACAGCTTTCTTTCTCGCTTAGATTCAATGGAGACCTTGCCCCCGAAAATGGAGTGGACTACGTCGGTGGGGCTGACGTACTAGTGTCGGGGGTCCCTATCTTGGTCCTCGTCCTCATCTTCGTGGTCGTGCCCGTCTCGCTTGTTGTTTTTCTTGGCGGAGTCGTCTTGGGCGGCCCGCCGTGTATAGATGCTTTTGAGGACGCGGCACTCTTCCATGGTATGATTAGACTTTGGGTGCAGTTGGCATGGTCCCTTCAACGTTTTGTTGTAGTCTTCTTGGTAGTCCCGTCGTCCGTTGGGACGCTTGACCGTGTTTACTTCGTGGTCGTAGTCGCGAGGGCGCTTTTCTCTGAAATCGTCGCGGTTGTCGCGCCGCCGATCCCAACCCTCTCGGTGATCGCGGTTGTCGGAGCGGCGGTGGTTTCTGCTGTCGTAGCGACCACGACCGTCATCTCGCCGGGGAGGCTGGTCGGGACCTCTTGCATCGTCTCGGATTAGTTTTTCTGCGTCATCGGCATCGGCGTAATTTTTGGCCGTGGCGAGGAGCTCTGCTACCGTTGTTGGACGTTTACGCAACAGCTTGTTCCTCAGCGCTTCGTGGAAACGCAGGCCCTTGATGAAGGCTGAGATGGCCTCGTCGTGGGAAATCTTCGGGATTTTGAGGCGCATATCCGAGAATCGTCGGATGTAATCGCGGAGAGGTTCGTTCTTCCTGTCCCTTATCCTTTCAAGGTCATACTTGTTTCCAGGCTGCTCGCACGTGGCGATGAAGTTGTCGATGAAAGCCTGGCGTAGCTCTTCCCAAGAGTCGAAGGAGTCCTCGGGCAAGCCGAGAAGCCACTGATGACCAGCCTGGTCGAGGACTACGGGGAAGTAGTTAGCCATGACGTGCTCATCCCCTGCCGCTGATCGGACGGTGATTTCATAGAGGGTGATCCAGTTCTCTGGATTTTCCTTGCCGTCGTATTTTTTAAGTTTTTCGAGCTTGAAATTGCGGGGCCACACGACCTGGCGGAGGTGTGAGGAGAACTGTCTTAGGCCCAGAGGACCATGCGTTGCATCGTACTCGATGCGGCGCAGGTTTTCGTGGGCTGCTCTCTCTGCGGCGCGCCTATTGATGCGGTCCCGGGCGTCTTTGGGAGGGATGTTGTGGCGGAGATCCCTGTGCTGGTTTACTTCTTGGCCGCGTACGCGGTTCTGCTTGCGGCGACCGTCGGCGTCCCGACCACCATCGTCGCGCCGTGAGTCCCCTCGACGGTTGTCGGGGGAGCGGCTGCGTTGACGCCTGCTGGGAGACGGTGAGGCCCGGCTACGATTAGTCTGGTCGGAGGCGGCTTCCGTATAAGAGACGTCCTGGACTCTCTTGAGCAGAGTGGCTGTCTGTCCCATTGCAGCGATCAGGTGTGCTCGGATGCTGGTCCGGACTCCCTGGCACTCGGGGGTATCAGGAAGCCGATCTAGGTTAGCCATGACGACAGCCACGTTAGCGCTTGGCGTTTTGTAGACTGGCTGGTCCCCGACCATGTCAAAGGCATCGTTGAGATTATTTGGTGGCATTTGTTGTTGCTCGTCTGCGCGTCGTCGGGCGCGATCGGCGTTGCGCTGTTCGCGGAGTTGCCTCTGGTCATCTGTTTCTCCATCAACGACCGGTTCGTCAGCGCTGACATTGAACACAATATCCCCTCGCCGGGGGGAAATATCGGGAATCGGTTGAAACCCGGAGGGTGTGAAGGAAAATCCAGGTCGTAGTCCTCGTCTTCGGTGTTTATAACCTCGGTGGGGACGGCACCGGTGCTTGAGTTGGTGCTGGAAACCTGGCCGTCCCGTAGTTCTCGGACTGTCACCATGTTGACGTAGTGACGATCGTTCCTTGTCGGCGACCAACCCGCCTTGCTGAAAACGGATTGGGTGTGCTGTGAGTAAACAGAGGCCGAGTTGTTCAGGCCGCAAGGATAATCTTCCTTCTTGAGCTCGACGGATCGTCCTGAGGGTGTTGAGGTTATCGTCAGAGACGTTCCCAGCCATTCGTGTGTGGCTACACGAGTTGGCCGGCGGGATTTGAAAAAATCCGCTGGAGCAGCTTGGTCGGGCCGACGCAGAACTCCGTCTACTAGTTGGGAAACTTCGAGTAGCTTGGAGTCAGCGCGATCAAGCGCTTGGAGAAGGTCCGAGCTGTCGATCTTCTTTCCCTTGTAGAGCGGGAACGGTGGTCGGGCGCTCGGTGCCGCCACGTGTGTGGTCGGAGACGGCGTGATCTCAGATTGGATCTGGGTCTCTTTCGAAACCGTGGTCATGAGGCCGCCGCTGCACGTCGTCCACGTGATCTGGCCAACGGTGAACGTGAGGCCTTCAGGCACGGTCGCGGAAGCTGGGATCGTGACCATCTTGTTCGCCGGAAAAGTTGCACGCACACCCCCTACCTGGCGCGCCACTGTCGACGAAAGCTGGTCGGCAGTCTACCTTGGGGTATACCCACGGTAGTAGTTTATCGGTAGACGGTGCGCAAACTACGAACTCGATGGTGACGCAAGACACGGACAAGCTTTTTATCCAGGTTCGGCCGCCGAGTTGGCGTAATACCTACGTCCTGCGTCTGGTTGTATTGATTTGTGTTGAGAGAATATGATGTCCTAGGGGGGTCCCTTGTCTCTCCTTATATAGTCTGAAGGGCAGGGTTACAGATCTGGAAACTAATCCTAGTCGGTTACAATTGTCATAGATAGTTTGATATCAATTCCTATTCTAACCGACTAGAATCCTGCTTGATCTCCACATCTTGCTTCCTTGCGCGAAACTCCAGGCTGTCGGATCAAGCCTTGAACTCGTCTCGTAATAGGCCAAGCCTCCTGGCCCAAGTCTAGCCGTAAGGGTATAGGGGTTGTGAAATGGTTATTGTCTGATGACAATATGAGAGTCGAATAAGTTCTAAAAGTTGGTGTTGTGTATAGAGGTTGAGCAATTTTAAAGCAAAAGTATGTTCTCATGTTAAATTTGCTTATCAATTGTTGAACAGAGTATGCTAAGAGTTTTGGATTTTAGAAACAGATGATTGTTTGAAATCAATAATACAAACTACGTTAGGTGGCTCTACCATTTACTCCCCTAAGGCCTTGTTTAGTTCCGAAAAGCGAAAAGTTTTCGGTACTATAGCACTTTCGTTTGTTTGTGACAAATATTATCCAATCATAAATTAACTAGGATCAAAAGATTCATCTCGTGATTTACAGCTAAACTGTGTAATTAGTTTTTGTTTTCGTCTATATTTAATGTTTCATGCATGTGCCACAAGATTTGATGTGACGGGGAATCTTGAAAACTTTTTGGTTTTCAGGTTCATCTAAACGAGACCTAAAACATATGTGCCTTTACAAGGATTTATATGGCTCAAATATAAACAAGTTATAAAATAAAGATGCATAGATCTTGGATGAGTGATACTTATCAAATTTTGATGTGGCCCATGCCATCCGATCTATTCCTTCAGTATATTGGTGTGTGCGTTATCTTAACGATTGCTCCCTAATTTTGTTCTTTGCTCCATCAGACTCAGTTGTTTTCTTCCTAAAAAACACTTTGATCCTAAAGGTTATATGCTTCTCAGTTGCTATCTTAACAATGTGTCACGTAGCAAGTTTGATCTTTTAAATTTCATGATACTCCCAGCATTGTTGATGCCGCATTTTTTGATACTCAAGAGCAAGCTATATATGTCCAGCAACTCCTGATAACATCTAGAATCAATTAAATAGGCATACTTTTTTCGCAAAATTTTTAAAAATTTTTAGCAACTTCAAGATTCGATATGACAGAGAATCCGAAAAATTTTACAATTTTTTTGGAACTAAACAAAGGTCTTGTTTAGTTCCAAAAATTTTTGCAAAATGAGCATTGTAGCACTTTCATTTGTATTTGACAAATATTGTCCAATCATGGACTAACTAGGCTCAAAAGATTCATCTCATAAATTATAGGTGAACTATATAATTATTTTTTTTAATTTTGTCTACATTTAAGGCTCTATGCATGCGTATAAAAATTCAACGTGACGGAATTTGAAAATTTTTGCAAAATTTAAGCCTCCATGCGTCTAAATTTTTTTGAGTAAACAAGGCCAAGGCCTAAATGCTACCTTGTTTAGTTCAAAAATTTTTACAAAATAAACACTGTATCATTTTTGTTTGTATTTAATAAATATTATTCAATAATAGACTAAGTAAGCTTAAAAAATTCGTCTCATAAATTATAGATAAATTGCACAATTAATTATGTTTTATCTATATTTAATGCTCTATACATATGCCGTAAGATTCGATGTGACGAGAAATATAAAAAATTTTGTAATTTTTTTTAAAACTCAGTAACTATTTTATAAAAATTTTTAGAACTAAACAAGGCCTAAACAAAGGCCAAAGCTGGCCTTCAGTTCTGCTGTGCTGAGCTCGGTGTCCCGGCCCGGCCCTGGAGTATCTCGTCGGGCCACGCCGTTACCCTAGTCCGTAGACTCGTCCTGTGCCGCTGCTGTGCGTCCCCTGTCGGCTGTGGCCCCTTTCGCCAGGCGAGGAGGAAGAAAAGGCCAAAGCCAAGCAGCGCAGGCGCTGCAGATAGGAGGAGGAGGTATCGCCCGGCACCGAGACCCCATTCGAAAGCACCAAACCAACTGACATCCGGCCCATGAATCACATCGCTAGGCGGCCCCCCTTGCAGTCACACGAGTGAGGCACGGCCTGCCCTCCGTCCCCCTCCCCACAGTCCACAGAGTCACAGCAGACCAAGCGTCGCCGCAGGGCAGCCGCAGAGGCGATAGATAAAAGCTCGAGGAAGACGACCGGCGAACCAGCCAGAGGCGTATATAGCTGCACACAACACGGGCACAGTGAAACTGAGGAGGAAAAAAAATCCCCCAAAATCCAGAGGAGAAAATTTTCCTCTCCCGAAGATGCCCAAGACCACCTCGTCGCCGTCTCCCACCATCTCCGCCATGAATCCCCTCCTCCCCTCCTCCTCCTCCTTCCCCAAATCACCCCACCCGCCGGACCCAAACCCTAGCTCCCCGAATCCCAGCCCCTGCAGCTACCTCCTCCACGCCGACGCCGACGACGAGGCGCTGATTCAAATCCCGGGCCACAACCCTAGCCTGGTGGGCGCCTCCGCCCCCTTCGCGCTGCTGCCGTCCATCGACCCGGCCCCGCACGTCTCGTCGCAGTTCTACACCTTCAGCGCCGCCTCCTACGGGCTCATGCTGCGCTGCATCCGCGCCGGCCGCCCCGCCTCCCCCGACGAGGTCCGCGGCGCCACGTCGCTCTCCGTGCTCGCCTCCTGGCGGGCGGTCTGGAAGGACCGCAACGAGGACACCGCCTACCTCACCGCGTGGAAGCGCATCCAGGACAAGCTCGCCGCGTCGCCCGACGGCCGGCACCTCCACTTCAAGTCCAACGCCGCGCAGCGCGTCTCCCACGTCGGCATGTGGAGGGACATAGTCTCGGAGGCGCACGCAGACCCCGACCTGCTCCGGCACCTCGCGTTCAAGGACACCGTCGACCGCATCAAGCAGTCGTGGACTGTGGGGGCCAAATTCTACGGTATTCCAGAATCATTTATCCGTGTATGTGTTGCTGCATGCCCCGTTTGTAAAGCTGCGCCTGCTGGCCAACCTGATTCTGTCATATCATCGCCTGGACGTGGGAAGCGGCGGCGCAGATTTGAATATACTGAGACATTGGATGTGCCGGCTCGAGACGTGCCTCGTAGGTTACAGCAATTGGCTGCCAAGCACAAGGTTGTCCTTTGTATAAGGCAGAAGTATATAAGGTATAAGCCCTTCATGGCTGAGGTGAAAGATTATGCGTGCCACCGTGCTGGAGTGCCGACTTCAAATAGTGGTAATGCTTCATCCTCAGCCAGTAATTCAGAGGGTAAGAAGGCACGGGTTCTAAAGCGAGAGCCATACCAGTCAAAGAGGTGTGGTTGTGGGTTCCGTATTCGGGCAATTGTGCCAATAGCTAATTATAATGAAAAAGACAAGACTTTTGTGTACTTGGAGGAGGGCACTGCAGTGTTCAAGCTTTTCGCTGTGCATTCAGGGCATGAGCCAGGGCCACTTGATGGCAATGCACGAATTGTTCACAGGTTGGTTGGTCATAAGGGAGCTCTTGAGTTTGATCCAGACATTTATGGTGTCAGTGAGGAAGGTGATCCTACCTTTTCAACAAAGGGGGATGAAGATGTTGATATTGATGACTCGCACCAGGCGGTCTTGCAGCAAGTACGGGAGCTGAGATCAGAAGTTCTCTTGCTAGAAGGGAAGGTGGCTAAGATGCACCCAGAATTGTTGGGGTCACTGTCCACCGAGTTGTCTGAGGTTTTGCACAGGATTAGGAGGTTTAATTTGGAGGGTAATGTCTACCAACAGGAGACATTGATGGTAGGCAATGAAGAAGTCAGGGGATGGGGGTCAGGGGATGTATCTCACCAATTGGATCAGCATGATCAAGCATTCTGCAAGGATGATGAGATGCTTGATGATGATGATACTGACTTTGGCTCAAGCCTTGGACCTATTGTGTCATGGGATAGGATGGCAGCAGAGTGCGAGGATAGGAAGATGCTCATGGGTGATAGCCCAAAGTGTGACAAGTGGATGCTTAAGGATGATGTGGGTGACTTTGATGCGAAGAGTATTCTTAACTGTGGGGATGATGATGGTGTGGAGGATTCCAAGGTCATCAAGCCATTGATGCATGATGACACCATGGTAACTGACCCAAGTTTGGTAGGTATTCATGTAGAGGGATTTTACACTGGACCGAAATGGTATGATTCACCAGGTTTGGATTCCAGTGTTGATGGAGGGGATAGCAGTTTTAGGCATGGTGGAATCGTGTGAGTTGTGATAACCTGATACCTGGAAAGTCCTGTAAATGCTGTATACTAGATGTATTTAGCTCACACCAGTTTGATTAAGTGTCTGTAGGTGGAGCTTCAGTCAAAGTAACCTGTCTTGCCCTGATATATACAGGCTGCATTATCAAAGCAACTTTTGTTTTAACTTGTATATAGTCCCTGTATTGGTTATCTTCTTGCTTCAATACATTAAAGCTATGGTTCTGTTGGGGAGTGCCTTAATATCTTGTCAGAGTTACTCTGTGTGTGGACCTGCGTGCAAGTTTAGCAACAGTTTAGTCACAATTCTATGTTAGTTTCCTCATTCCTTCACAAGGTTGCATCAGTCTCGTTCTCACTTTGTTGCATCTGTTTTAAGAAGTGTCTATGCTTAATTATACATTTTTGGGCCTGTTCTGGTTTGTATCTTGGATACAATGATTTAGAAACTCGTGTGTTTTTATTTATCTCTACCCTCTGAATTTAAAAATTATATATGAGGTAAATATATGGTATTTTTCTGTTTGTTATGCATCTGCAGACATTTGTAGCTTAATGATTCATCCATAAAAAGATATTGCTTCCTTCTGTGCCTATTGTTGTTGACTGGTTAGTTTGTGCCATGACAATTACGCTTCCCAGGTTGGGATTGCCTTAAACATTATATCCTGGGAATTGCAAAGTTAGTGTTTCGAATACATTATTAAGATTTCATGTTCCTTTATCCAAGCTCCAGGACATCTCCAGTCACTTATAATACTGCTCCCTCTGCTCCAAATTGTAGGTTGTTTTAATATTGTGCTAACTTTTCTAGCTTTGACCATGTTTATATTAAAATATGTTAACATCTGCGGTACCAAATAAAACCACTATCAAAATGTATTTCATGGTGAATTATACAAAACTAACTTGAGGCTATAGAAGTTGTTGCATTTTTCTATAAATTTGGTCAAAGTTATACTTATTTGACCAAACTAATTATACTACCAAACAAAAACCACTTACAGTTTGGAACAGAGGGATACTGTCTTTACAAGGTTTATGCAAGTTCTTTGACAGTCAACAGTGTTGTTCATACTCATTTTTTATGGAACGAGTCCATGCTCATTAAAGCAAACAAGAGTGACATATGCTTCAGTAACATTTACACTTTTCTAGTTTCTGTATTTAGTAAATTGAATGTTTCAGCTGAGATTTTCTAACAATTTTGACTTTGGATAAATGTTATTTCAATGTTTGCTGTTTAAAATATTCCCTCCCTTCCAAATTATAAGATGTTTTGTCTTTTCTAGATACATAACTTTTGCTATGCACTTAGATATACACTATGTCTAGATACATAGTTGAAGCCATGAATCTAGAAAAGACAAAATGTCTTATAATTTGGAATGGAGTACATTGGGTATTTCACTCTAAAAATCTTGTGGGCCTATGGCATGTTTCTAAACTGTGTTTAGAATGTCATTTTTCCAATTCTGTCATATAATTTGCTGTTTTGAAATATGATGGTATAATAAAGATGTAAATATTTGATTCAGAACCTTGGAGAATTAAAAACAGAGCAAATTCCACCAATTAACTTGCATGTTCTTAACCTACAAACTGAGAGACTTCAAGGAATGACAATCTGCATAACTTTTGTATTTCTGCAGTTCAAGGTTATTTCATTCTGCATTTCTGTGTTCGTTAAAGTAGAAGTTTTTATCTTGGCAAGCATATACACAGTACATTGAAGAGGATGACTTTATTGCCTTTGTCTGATTGCATTACACCATTTCCTTTGCTACTACATGTTTATTCGTGCAGGTGAATTTACCAGCAATATTAATGAACTATAAGTAGCCAATCATTTTTTCATGACCTTCGACATATAGGTTCATCAGCAATGTTTGCGATGTGCAGCCTTTCAGCAAGGTTATTGTCAAGAACTGACATCAGATGGTGTACCACCAGTTCAAGGTTAGGAGAACCCAGTTTCAGTCTTCTCTTTCCATATATGATATATCATTATTCAGTGGCTATATTGTTAAGTTAGCAGGTTTGTAACTAGTGTTCATGCTTTGCATGTGCCAAATTTCAGCTAAAAGCAAGCAAACAGTGTTCTCTGGTTAAACAGCTAAGTATGATATAGTCTCGTGAATCGTGATCCCTGCAATTTCTTTTTTTTTTTTAAAAAAAAAATCTTGTAGGATTCAACTAGATCTATGATTTTCAGGGAGGAAATTCATAACCATACTTTACATTAATTCCTGAACTGATTGAAGCATTCCGTTGAGGAGAATCAGGATTAAGATGCTAAATATATCTGGAGATAGCTTTATGTGGCATGTAAGTTCTTTGTTTTATTTTTTGTACTATGGTTATTGACACCATTTGGAACTTGTAGTGGATTTTGACCACCTTGCTACAGTGATGGATGTGTGGTACAACTTAAGTTATAGGAATGAAATTGATCCCATCTTTGCTGCCATTTGACAGAGGCATTCCTCCTTTACCAGTTATGATGGAATAGCTGTTCAGTAGTGGATTTTGAGCAGCTTGCTACAGTGATGGAATATACTGTTGTCTCTCCTGTAGTGCACCCCATCCTATGCACATCCAATGTGTTTGGGATGGGATCACATGCCCCTGAGGGCAAATTTAACTTTACACTGTTTAGTATTTACAGCCTAATATGATGAAAATGAACTATTCAAGGTGGGAGTTTCTACATGACTTAATATATATCTGAAATAAAGTAAGAAATGGACTGGAGTTTGTTTTTTCCCCTCTATTCTTCTGAGAATCTACTTTTCCAAGAGTGAAGTCCCCTTGATTATGAGACTCTTGGTGGAAGCGAAGCACTATTCAAGACGGAGGTTGCTGCATGAGTTGACATGTCTGAAATTAAGTGAGAAAGGGACTAAAGTTTTTTTTCCTGCATTTATGATCTATCCCTTTTTCAAGATTGTATAAAAAGCCCAACTTATGAGACTTTTCATGTAAACTCCTTCCGAATTGGCATAAGTTGCATACACGTTGAGGATTTTGTTGGATAGCAGTTGACAACACTGGCTCGAATGTAATCCTGGGTCAGGATTGCAGTCTATTCTTAGCTACTTACGTAGTACTCGAATCTTTTCTAGTTTCTGAGATTCCTGCCATCCATTGGCTACTCTGACCTGACCGGGTCTTGTTGCTCATGTTCGGTCCCAGGAATAGCCATGGTGAAGCAATTTCTTCTGCTTGTCAGCAGTAGAAATATGGTGATCCGGTCATTTCATGTCTGCTGTTCATGGAAGGCGCAAAGCTGAACAGGTGAGAGGGATCGGCAGGCTGCTGTTCCTTTTGCTTCAAGTTAATTATTTATGGCAATGTTTGATAGCTGCATTACCTGGCCCAGCGTTCCTGTTTTGACTGGACACTGACTTGAATAGTTCAGTTGCCTCTGAATCGGTTAACAAGTCACATTTGGGTGAGGGCTGAGCTTATTATTTGTCGGCAGCTTGTGCTAGCTGTGACCATTCATCCATTTAACCGATTTCAGCTTTCAGATTAACAAATGAGTGCGTGGACTTCAGTAAGCTGTGACCATTCATCCATCGTAACAGTAGCATGCATACCAGATGAATATTGTACAGCAACTATGCAAGTGGTGTCAAAATGTAACATTTAAACTTTAAAGAATGCATCCTCTAGCACGCAGATCCATGCATCAATCAACATAAAGGGCACAAGTGTGCTATAGATATTTCTGGTGGTCACGGGCTCACGGCACCATGGCCATGTTACCTGTATTGCCTATTGCTAGGGCGTGTTTGGCATACATTATAATATATGGCCGGTGATCTCCCCAAAGTTTAATCACTGCAGCGAGAGTGGGATATACAAGTGAAAGCGCGACTCGTACTGCCACCATGATCGCCGAATCATGGGTCACTGTCCTGTACTCTTGTTTCAGCTTATACATGTAGAGCTGTTTGGTTGCGGTTCCTTGACACATTGCCTGGCCTGTAGAGTTTCTGGATGCAGCTGGTAACCCTGGTTACTTGCCTAGTCCAGCCAGTCCAGATATATAAAAACGGTTGAGGCTCGCAGGCAACGTTGTCTGGTGAGATTCCTTTACAACTGAGGCCTTGTTTGGATGTAGTCGGATTTGTATCAATCCACATGTGTTGGGGTGGATTGGAGTGGAACTTGAACTAAATTTCACCCAAATCCACACCAACACATGTGGATTGAGGTAAATTCGATAACATCCAAACAAGGTCTGATGTGGATCAAAATTTGTCAGATATATCTACTTCAAACCAAACAACTTAGATCTGCTGTAGCCTGCACAAGCATATAACTCTATGAGTTAACAAGCAACACCCAGACAGTAGACGATATCTAGCCAGACATGAAGGGTTCTATAAAAAACATCCCCTGTGTGTTGTTCGATTTCCTTTGCAGCTATCTGTGATGAGCTTCCGCTTCTTGTAGCGTCCTGCTACCATTGTTTCGCTTGGTTTTCTGGTTGTGCCTGGAGGTTACTGTTGGAAGCATTGCGACGAACAATGCCCTCTAGTGCTGAAGTTGCCTCAGGCGCTGGCCATCAGATGGAGTCTCTCTATTCATCTTTCCATTTTGAAGGACCGAATGGCGGACACAAAAAGATGTGAATAAGATCTTAAAATTTCCTCTTCTCAAGAATGAGAGACGATCACTTCCGAAGAAGAGTAAGGATCACTTCCAGGAAGTACCTTCTCAAAATAAGTTAGTTCACCAAACCAGACTACTGGTTTTGATTCAGCTAGTTGTTGTCTGAAGAAACCCCCCCCCCCCCCCCCCCTCCAAAATCGATCCAAATAAGTTCAAAAATATTATGAAACTTGTCCCATACCGTACCCTGACTAACTCATTGTGAAGATAATCCCAAACAACCTTTCAAAAAAACATTAAATTAAAGCTTCACCACAAATTTCTCTCAAATTGGAGTTTTCTTGTAAAACTCAAAAGAGAGAATTCAATGTGCTAGTAGAAAATCAGTTGAAGGGCAAAGTTTTTTTTCACGAAAGCATGAACTGCACGTGCTTCGTTAAGGGGAGTTTAGATACAAATTACACGTCCGGCGTGGCTTGACGGCGAGCTGCCATGGGCCAACAGCGAGGGGAACACTTACACAAGACACCGGCTTGGACGGTGGAGCTTAGAGGATTGTACTAAGTGGCAAACAAATGTGCGACTAAGAAAGCAGTGCAACGTCAAGCGCCAAACGCGAACAGTGGCGCCAAACTCCTGAAGCCGGCCGCGATCCAGGAATCACCTTCGTGACGAGCTAAGTGGCAAAGCTTAAACATGTTCCCTTGAGATCATAGCACCAAGGTTGAGCACAAGAATCAATCGAAGGTGCCCTGCTCAAAGATTTTCACCAACTTATTAACAATTGCACATCTACGAGCTAAGAAACATGTTGCACAAGACATACTAACTCAACACCTTGTTTTTCCAAATCACGGTAGAACGAAACCAATCAAAGCTCCATAATCTCACCTTGATACTCATTAATTATCTACGACATAGGCACATATCCACCATGTATTCTCGTATTTATGCTTCGATAACGTTGTGCCCCGGTTGCAGCAGTACCCCTCTTGGCTCTTGCATGTGTGCAGCCAAATAGAAAGTGGCCAAGGTCTGCACTGGCATGAAATGCCCAACTCCACTTAAATACAGTATCGACATTGGCAATCTAAAAGCTGTACCGTTTGTCGTACAAGTTCCTTCACCTTGCAGCAATCAGAGCTAATTTAAGTGAACCAGTAGGCCTAAATACTCACTCCTCAAGTTCTCGTTTTAAAGTTGCAAAGCTCGTCTTAGCGTTGCTTCAAGTCAGCTCAGAGTTTCAGTCAGTATTATTCCAAAAAGGAACCTTTGAAACAGAGTTGAAGTTAAATTTCTTCACTTGAAGAAGGCTAGAAGTTGAATTGCGATTAACTTCTGAAATAAAAATTTGCTTGATCCGAACTGCCCAAACAAAAATGTTTTGGGGATCAGAAGATTTAAGAGAACAGTATACACGCCCCTTGGCGCCAGTTTGAAGATCCAAAGCATCGCATGCTCTCGCGCGCCGATCATCTGCATCCCTGCATGGCGCTTGATGCTGCTGGAATGGGCTGCTAGCGCCGACGCGCGGCACCGTTTTGATCAGACGAATACCCCGGGCGTCCGCATGAGCTGCATCTGCATGTAATGCATCATCCGCCGCGCGTCACTCTCGGGGCCCCGCCCCGCCGGACCTGTGCGGCCGTGCCGTGCGTTCCTGCGACGGGGAATATATGATCCTGGTGCCGTGCTCCGTGCTATCAATGTCTCACCTGGAGGAGCTCTTTGGCGGTAGTATGTTTACGCACTGCTTAATCTTGTTTCGAAATGACGCGCTCGATCGTTATGTGTCTGCTGAAAATCATGGGTGGTTTTCACGTCTGATGGTTGATGTGCCGGCGTATGAACTGTTGTGCTGGATAAGCCTGTGCCTGAGATGAGATGTCTCCGAGTTGGGCCATGCATTCGACAACCTGTTTCCTGATAACGAGGCTGGACCCTGGACTGCAGAGCTAATGAGCAGAGAGCAGAGTATTACAGCTTGATGTGCCGGCGTATCAACTGTTGTGCTGGATAAGTTCGTCACTGGTCTTTGTTACAGTTACATACAGAGGTGAGACTGAAGCAACGCACAGCCATCGACACACCGCATGCATCCATCGCCATCGGTGGACGGTGCGGGCCGTATATTCTGCAAGCAGCAAATGTGCGCGCCACTCGCTTGGCTCACATCGTAAACTCCATTTTCATCTTAACCAATAAAAGAACACAGTTCTTGTGCGTGTTCTCGAAAACGAAATATCCATGAGCGCCGACCCGGTGCCTCCTGCCTTCTTGTGCCTATCTTACGCAGCTTTGCATCAAACTTTCGATCTGATGGATTCTGATCTCGTTTACACCGCTTGACAAAGCTTAAAAAGATGCATGATGCGATGCATCGAGGAATGACGAACAAAGGCAGGCTCACTCGCTCAGGCCTGCCTGACTGGAAGGACCTGTGCACGCAGGCAGCAGCAAGCTGAGCTGCTGCTGCATCTTCAGAGGAAGCATAGCATCGAATGGACAGGCAGGCACATTCCTCCCCAGGTGCACTGGCCGGTGTCCCAAGTGGCCAGAGCATCTCGAACCAAAACGTGATGCAAGCTCGCCAGCGGCCGGGCAGCCGTCGTGTCGTGTTCGTCACACCCCTCGTCTCGCCACGATGCCCTCCCCTATCTGCATTATCGTTCGGATTCGCATCGCGCGGAAACGGAACGGAATGCGAATCTAACCGCCAAAGAATTTGTTCCACAAAAGTTCCGTTTCCCCTGAATCCATTACCCACCTGAATTCTAGGAGTACTAGTACTAGTTTTGTGCAGGTAGGATAGGATAGGAATCTGTGATGCTTAACACCTCACCCTCAGCATGGTTTGGTTGCTCGTCGGCACGTCAAGCAACAGTGCCAAAACGCGAACGCCAAACGCATGCGAGCGAGCATGAGAGCCAAGGCCATGCAGCACGAGAATGAGACCGTGGCAACAAGCGACAGGGACGGAACGGCCGGAGACGACAGGTTGGTGAACGAACAGCCACCAACTTCGCCCTGCTGTGACGAGTAGGTATACACGCAGTGATCGACCTGGATTCTCTCACCACGAGGCCGGGTAAAATAAATAATAAAGCAAATAAAGTCTGAAAAAAGCGGTTGTTTGTTCGTCCAGCTGGCCGACATCACCGACGCAACCGAAAGTAAGCAAGCACGGCGGATGGGGCCTCGTGCTAAACCGCAGTTAAGATATTGCTTGCTTAAAACAAAGAATGGAAGGACGAGGGTGTCGCTGTCCTCCAAGATTGTGGACGAAGCAGGAGAATCCTGTTTATTTGCGCTTATTATCTCCAGAATCAATGAATCATTATTAAACCAGCACGCATCAGGTTCCTTAATCAGAAATACTAAAATGCCGCTAGTACCGTACCGGCACTATCGCTTTCGTTCGCTCCCTGCAGAATCCATCCAGATGATGATGCGCGGGAGACGAATTTGCGGGGGGCGAAAAACACGGCGATGCTCTCGGCGACAAAATTAATGAATCAATCCACGAACGCGATCCGGCGAAACACGCGCACATGGAAAGAAATCAGAGATGGAGCGAGGTGATGGCGAGCCGGAGGCACATGCGCGCCCGCTCGGCCTCGCGTGGTGCCGCGCCGCGCCGTGCAGCGGCACGACGACGACGACAGCCGCCCAGCGTTCTCGGCCGTGGTTGGTTTCCCCCCGCCCCGCGTGTGAACGGTGTGATCCATCGGCGATCTCCTCGGTTTCTAGAGGCCTAACGAAGCCCTCGGCACTCGCCCGTCGGTATCGGGATATATAACATTTTACTATTATTATTAAATTTAGCACCTCTTCAGATACCAATTTTAGAATGGTAAATACATTTTTATCACTAGAATCACGAATTTAATACAAATATACCATATTTGCCTTGGTGACAGTCCACATCAGCTGGCCAGTATGGAGGGTGAAGGGAAAAAGACCTCTTTGCCTCTGGTGCCTTGCTCTCCCTTTCTTTCAGCTCAGGACGCACACAATCAGCATTGCAGTATGTTTTTTTTATATTTTCAGCAAACACAAGATCAGATAAATGATCATACATAATGGATAAATTAACACATATAAATAATCACATATAATATTCACCACAACAGTGCTGATTGTGCAATCATTTAACTGATAATATTCACATATAATATTCAGCAAACACAAGATTCAATATATGTGCGATCATTTATCTGATCTTGTGTTTGCTGAAAATATAAAAAAACACACTGCAGTGTTGCGTCCTAAGCTTAGAGAAAGGAAGAGCAAAACGCCAGGGGCGGGGATGTCTTTTTCCCTTCACTCTCTATGCTGGCTAGCTGATGTGGACTGCTACCAAGACAAATATGGTATATTTATATCGAATTCGTAGTTATGGTGGACAGGATATATAACTTTTTACTATTATTAAGTTTAGCACCTCTCCAAATATCAATTTAGAATAATAAATACATTTTTACCACTATTGCCTGCCCGTTCTCACGCTCACGGCTCACGGTTCCCCGGCCCCGAGACCGGTACCACATGGCCCCGCCGCGTCGCTGGCGCCTCGGCACATGCCGCGCCTCTGGCGGCGTCTCACACTCTCACGTGACACTGCGTGGGACATCGACACGTTCGCGCGCGTTGCTTCCCCTTTTTCCTTGGAGCCGGCCGAGCGGCGCACATACTGTACGCGAGGGCGCGCTGCCCCAGGAGGAGCCGGTCCGGACCCGCGGCCCAAGGGCGCACCACGTCACCGCGATGGCCAATGGGGTAGCGCCACGCGCTGCACGTCGCGGACGTTCATCTCGGTTGATGCCGTAGACCGGCGCCCCCTTCTGCCGCCCGTGGTTCTACTGTACGAAGCCGTCAAAATTACGGTAATTGCTTAAAACTTTTACTTTCTTTTTGAAACAATGCTTAAAACTTTTACTATTATTAGGAGTTAGACATAGTATGAGTTTTACTATTACTTTCTTTTTTGTAAAGTTTTTTTTTAAAAAAAAAACTTTCCCTGTAACAGTTAATCAAACTTAAAAAATCTGAACGTGTTTTAAATATAGATGTTCCTTTGGGACAGAGTACCAAACAAGATAAGTTGATGAAGCCAAGTTGGATGAGCTTTTCTCACGTTTTTTTAAGTAGCCACAGTGTACGAGCCACGTTAAACCCTCCAAAAAGGCCAAAAGGAACTTGAAACGCTAGGGATGCCCTTTAGGAGCGGCCGGCGGCTACGTGGCACGCGAGCGACGGCCAGCGGTGTCGCCCGTAACATGGCGTGGGTTCCCGAGTTCCAAGCAATGGCCGGCCTGCCATGCCTCCAAACCAATTGCGGAGTTCCTGTCCTCGATCGGAAGGCGAGGGCAGGGCGGACCAAGCCGTTTTGAGCACGTCGCGTTTGAACAGCAAAAGCAACGCACCGTGACTTGTGATCACCGGAACGCTCGGTGCCAGACCGCCGATGCCACCAGCCCCACCACAGCGCGAAGAAAGTGTTGGCGTCGGGCCTGCGCACGCAACACGTACGTACCGGCCGCACCGATCTGCCGCCCGGCGGCCGCTATCCAGGGGGCGCGTTTCCCCCGGTGCCGCGGGGCGGCGGCGATACGGTCGTTTTCTCGTGTGTGCCGCCTGTACGTGGCCATGCGGTCCCGAGCCTAGCGACGCGCAAGTTGCCGATAACGGAGTAGGAGGGGTCTCGCTACGGGATCGTCACATGCATGCATGGTGATCCAGTAGCCTAGCAGCCACAATGATGCACGGATCACATTCTTATCGCACCAGTACTGTATGTGTCATTGGGCCAATAAATAACGCCGGGTGCTTGGTGCGGCACTAGCTATAGATGGCGTGCTTTCCGTCTCCACGGCGATCTTATCAGCTTGGAACGCCCACTTTCGGCAAGAAAACGCCCACACTGCGAGTACACGCAGCTGTAATAACACGCACGTACGTTTAGTGTTCACACCATCCTCGCAGTCGCATATACTGTATCAAGGAATGACGAAAGGAGCCGCTGTGTATGTGTAGGAACATATATAGATGTGCATGTGTATGTACTGTAAACTTTGCAAGAACGAATTAACGATCACGTGTGGTGTCCCTCATCATCATAAGCCCAAAAGTCGCAACCATATATGTAGGATCTGCAGGGACGGGAGGAAATTGTGCAAGCGAAAAAGGGCATGTGCGGAAAGGACGGCATCATTAACTAGCGTACTGCTACTTGAATTGCTTCACTAATTATGATATCTCTCCAGATTTCTCCCTACCTGCAGCTGCTGCCCCCATATAACAACGTGTGCTTCACTTGCAAGCAAATCCAGCTGGGGAAAACAGAAATGGAGCCTATGAGACTCCGACGGGCGATCGATCGACCAGCAACATCGATTCGATGGGAAGCCTAGTTTTAGTTTATCGCAGGTTAATTTGTCGCAGCAGAAGCACTGTTGCTGTTGCTGGATGGATTAGACACCAACTAACCTGGATTAATCAACGCCTACGGCACATCCTTTCCCGTGAAAAGAACCTGTGATGATGGAGAGGAGTCCGTCCCCGTATCCTTCGGATGGGTTCTTTAATTTGCATGGTGACCACGGGCAGTAGTACTCTCTTTATCCTTGGAATTCATGACACGTTTAGTCTTTTCTAATGTGCTAACACGCTGACGATTTTCTCTGACCGAGTGAAATCCGGGTGACAGGTCCAAGGAAAAAGAGGAACTTGTCCTGCATATTCCAGGTAATGGTTGGCTTGGACGGCAAGCAACAGGGGAAGGAACGCGCGGTGGCACTGGGCCATCCATCGCCCATCAGCCAGCCACTGGAGTCGTGTGAACAGACGCAGATGTGGAGATGCCTGCCTGCTCGGGACCACCGTTCGGTGGAAGCGGGCCAGCAGCACATATCAGACCATGGATGCTTTTTGCCTACGGACGGACGGAGTACGTGCGCGCGGGCAAGCTGTGTGTGTGTGTGTGGGCTGTGTCAGGTGTCGACGAGCTCCAGCCCGGCGTGCGCGTGGTGCTGCCATTCTCGGTGGTTGATCCCGGTCGGTGCTATCAAGGCTCGCCAAGGCCGTAGCTTCCCTCCGTACCCCGGTCCCCGGGATCACACCGAACCAGGTTTCCAAAGTATAGAACGCGTTACATTACATTACAATACACCGATCGTATCTTCTCGCGGGAATGGAAAGCCATGGCGAACGGACAACAGCGATGCTAAAACTAGTTTGAATACACTGCGCCAAGGGGTTGTGAGTGCTTGCCTGCTTGGCAAATGGTGAGTACTACTGTGTACGTACCCGTGCATCCAGACGCACGCACGAAAGAATCGGAAAAAGGGGGGTCTCCTCCGCGCCGCGCGTGGGCGTGGCACCAGGCTGCCTGCCAGGCGCCTGCTGGCAACCACGCATGGGCCAGAGGGCGGCGATCCCCCGCTCTCCCTTCCCACGACAACGCCACTTGACTCGTCACTTTCCCACCGGATCCCTGAAGCTTTTTCCACACGGCAGCCGGGCAGCGTCTCCCTTTCTCATGTGTAGTAGCCTCCTACCGGTACTAGTAGTAGTGGGGGGCAAAAACATAAAAATTTTCGCAGCAGGACCCGTTCGGTCCAACCCCAGCAGCCCAACCACATACCATTCCGTTTGCCCGGTCCTCGCCCGCGACCGCCGTTTGACTCCAGACCCCGCCCCCTCCACCAATCGGTGGCAAGGGTTGCGTGAAATCGCCGGTCTCGCGCGCCCATTTTAGACGGACGCTGACCGAGACAACCCCGGCGATCCCCACACACACAGACACAGACACAGGCGGAGAGGCCACAGCTCGGCGGCAAGCGGCAGCCAGCCCAGACCAGAGCGAAAACCCACCGTCCCGGCACCCAATTTTGAACCGCCGCGACGCTCCCAAGTCCCAACCAAATCCACGATCCCTCCGACCGAACCGAAATCTCCGCCTCCCTGCCCTGCCCGGCCTAGGAGGAAAGAAACGCACGCACCCACGTCCCCGCGCCAAAGGGAAACCGTCGCCGCGTCGAGAGAAACTGAAGCGGAGCAGAGGAGGAGAGGCCGAAGGCCAGGAGAAGGATTCCCGGCGGCGATGGAGCGGTACCATCCCTCCGAGGTGTACGAGCTCTTCGTGCGCCACATGAACACCCCGAGGTAAGGGAAGGTGGGGTGGGGAGGGGGGCAATTTCGTCTCTTTTTTCTCTGCGGTTTCTCGTTCTTGGACTTGGATGGATCTTTCCTTCCATGGAAAGAGCAGTCGGTGATCGGTCGGCGATGGATGGCGCAGGGTGGTGGTGGACAACGGCGTGTGCGCGACGGCGACGCTGGTGCAGGTGCACAGCGCGAGGAAGCACGGCGTGCTGCTCGAGGCGGTGGCGGCTCTGTCCGACCACGGCGTCTGCGTCCGCAAAGGCTACATCTCCTCCGACGACGGCCGCTGGTTCATGGACGTCTTCCACGTCACCGACGCCTCGGGACGCAAGGTGGCCGACGCCGACGCCCTGCTGGCGCGCCTCGAGTCCTCGCTCACCGCGGACGCATTGCCGCCCCGCACACCGCCCGCCGCCGCCGTGGGGAATGGGGCTGGGCCCGCGATGCCCACCCTGCTCGAGCTCGTCGGTGCCGACCGCCCGGGCCTCCTCTCCGAGGTCTTCGCCGTGCTGCACGACCTCCGCTGCGACATCGCCGACGCCAGGGCGTGGACGCACGGCGGCCGCGTCGCGGCCCTCGTGTTCGTGCGCGACGTGGAGACGGGCGCGCCCATCGACGACGCGGCGCGGGTCAGGCGCGTCGAGTCCAGGCTAAGGCACGTCCTCCGCGGCGGCGCGCTCGGCGCCAGGATGGTCCGGGAAGACGCCGCGGCCGTCAACATGGACCGGAGGCTCCACCAGCTTCTCAACGAGGACGGGGAGGCGGAGTGCCGCGCCGACCAGGCGGACGCGACGGCGGTCGCCGTGCAGGATTGGGGGGAGAGAGGGTACTCGGTGGTCACCGTCAGCTGCCGTGACCGGCCCAAGCTGCTCTTCGACGTCGTCTGCACCTTGACGGACTTGGATTACGTGGTGTACCACGGCACGTTCGATACGGACGGCGATCACGCCCAGCAGGTGAGCCTTCTAGGCGTTTCTTTCTTTCTCGATGGGTTGATCCCCAAAGATGTTTTTTCTCCTCCCGGAGAAAATAGGTCGGTGCTACCTTGATTTTTGTCGCGCTGAACTAGGGCCGCCATTACTGAATTCCCGGCCATCACGAGTTCTTGCAGTTGGAATTCCTGCCAGGAATCTCGATGTTTCCATAGTAACTGGCTACGTTAGGCGCGTCGGACCTTTCTGTCAATTTTTTCTCTCACTTTTACTCCACTTTTACCTTTTGGTTGCTTTGATTGTGATTCTTGTGTGTATGCTTGAAGTTAACCCGACTTTTTATCATGAAAATGAAAATTCCCTTTTACTGAATTTGCTGGACTTGTCATTTTAAAACTGAAGGTTTAGTTTTAGTTTCATTTGCATTACTAGATTATTCTGCTTCGAAATTGTACCGCAGAATAATCACGACCGCATAATTTATTTATAGTACTAAGCACGCATATCCTACAAATACCAAACTCATTGAATTGCTGCTGCGGTGAATTCAGACACTACCTATGCACGCCTGTTGTTACAACGGTCTTATTAACTGAGCTAAAGCTGACATGGCTTGGGTGCAGGAGTTCTACATCAGGCGGTTGGACGGGCGGCCAATTAGCTCGGCGGCCGAGAGGCGGCGCGTGATCCAATGCTTGCAAGCGGCCATCGAGAGGCGCGCATCCGAGGTGCGTGATCGCTGAATATCTCCCTTCCTTTCCCTCCATGCCACGCCACCGCAGCAAAAGCACGCGACACCAGATCCCCCCCCCCCCCCCCCCCCCCCCAACACACACACACACACACACACACACACCTTCTTCTTCTTCACTCTCCCAAGTCCCAAGCGCGCAACCGTCTCTTTCGTTCCCTGCCCAACTTTCCACTTCACCGCCATGTGTTCGGCCGAAATCCCAGCCGCACCACCTCTCTGTCTACTCGTATTCTCTAACGCCAGACTGAGCGATCCTCTGTGCGCAGGGCGTGAGGCTGGAGCTGCGCATCACCGACCGCCGCGGGCTGCTCGCCTACGTCACGCGCGTGTTCCGGGAGAACAGCCTCTCGGTCACGCACGCCGAGATCACCACCAGGGGCGACAAGGCCATGAACGTGTTCCACGTCACCGACGTGGCCGGCCGGCCCGCGGACCCCAAGACCATCGACGAGGTGATCCAGAGGATCGGCACGGAGAGCCTCCGGGTGGACGAGGAGCGGTGGCCGCGCCTGTGCTCGACGGAGGGCGACGCGGGCCGCGGCGGCGGCGGTGCGGGGATCTTCTCGCTCGGGAGCCTCGTGAAGAAGAACCTGGCCAGCCTCGGCCTCATAAGATCCTGCTCGTGAGGACGCCATCAAGGGGGGGGCACGTGCTTGCTCGATGGGATGGATCCTTGTGTAAATATGGGATGGTGCGTGGGTTAGGATGTAAATGGAGTAGGATTTTTAATTTGCCGTTTCTAGGTTTTAGTTGCCACGTGTACATAGTAGCAAGTGGAGATGGAAGGTTTTAAAAGTTGCTGGTCGGCAACAGCTTGGAGCTTAATGGACCTCTCTGGTGGGTCATGCCACATTGCCATGCCATTTATCTATCATTCTAACTTTTTTACATAAAAATAGATGGATGGAAGAAATATAATATATCCATGTCGAGTTCTAAGTATGTCGTCAGTACCCTATATGGCGGTAACTGAATATTGACCATTCAGTAAAATTTTCCTTGTGGTATGGTGACATAGGAAAGCTCTGCTCCGAGATCTCGAGTTTTTTTTAATGAAGCAGAGCCGACCAGTGAGAGATTATTACTATAAATAAACAAGCCTCGTTATAACTTATACCAACATCCTGAATCTGTGTGTCGTGGTACTGCAATGAAAAAGAAAGCATACTGTGGGTCAGTATCTGGTTCGGAAGGAAATTACCCTGAATCTTAAACCAGTTAGAGTGAAACCGAGTACTTATTTCGCAAGGCCAAAAGTGGATCTCATGTGAAACTGTGAACTTGATTCACTCAACTCTCAAGATGGTGCCATCTGGCCAAACAAGCGGAATGGGAACAATACAAAACTTTACCCATTCACATCAAAAGGTCAAATCTGAGATCATACAACGGAATAATCGACGGGGTACGACGGCTGATCTGACAAAATTCATTTGAACTTTCAGCGAACCAACATCCCTCGTCAAAAAGCCCTCCATATAAACGTCCACTGGCCCACACACAAAATCATCAATTCGAGTACAAGTTTCCTCGCGGACACACTATTTTTCAACCTATTTACCGACACCGTCTCGCTGTCAGCTGAAAACACAACCATTTGACTTCCTACAGCTACATTGAAAACTGGCTAAGGCCGTGTTTAGTTCCTCAACCAAAACATTTTGTTACACTGTAGTTTTTTCGTTTGTTTATGGTAATTATTGTCCAATCATAGACTAACTAGGCTTAAAAGATTCGTCTTGTCAATTTCGACCAAACTGTGTAATTAGTCTTTATTTTCAGCTATATTTAATACTCCATGCATACGTCTAAAGATTCGATGTGACGAGAAATCTTGAAAAATTTTGGGTTTTTGGAGGAAGTAAACAAGGCCGAAGACCAATGATCCCTGGCTCCCTCCAGTGACATATGTGCTCACGGCTGGCTGTCTTGTCCCCTCGATACGAAACCAGGAAAAATATTCACGCATGCAGCGGCGCGTAATACACTGGCCGGCGCCTCGCTTTCACGGGAGCTCGCTGAGCTTTCGCCGACCTCCTCCTCTCGGCTGGCTGTCGAGGGTTTCCAGGACCTGGTGGGCTCCTGATGAGGCTGTGGTTGCCTTGTGAGTTGTGACGACGGAAGGACCGACGCCTAGTTTAACCGGGTCATGTCATGCTCATGCACGCCGAACGGCCGAACGGAGGCGGCAAGAAACGAGAAGAGCCCTGAGCCCGTCTCCCAACTACCGCTGACCTACCGCCCAACTGCCGCGGATCGGACCAAACCTGGTACGAGACGCCTGTGGCCGCGGATCGCCATTGCTTTCGGGGGCAGCTGCAGTTGCGGTGCGGTAGATCAACTCGGGTCGGGGAAAATGACCGCCCAACCTTTTTTTTCCTATTTCCGCCATCTCGCCGCGGACTCCTCCCTCTTCTCCCGTTGGTGCGTGGGGAGAGATGAGGTCGGATCGAGTGTGTTTGGGATGGGCCGTTGCGTTCGTTGCCGGTTTGAATCCGCGAAAACGACGGGTGGTTGTGGTGGAGTCCACGGGGATTGGGGAGCAAAACGTGCGGGAAACCATCCTGTGTGAGAATGGGACGCTAAGTTGACAGCAGGGCGAAAGGACGCTCTGGAGTGGTCCTTGGCAACCACTACAGCCAGCGGTACGGAAATAGGGGATCTTCAGTATGGCTGGATCTGGCTGCAACGAGCACGGTTTCCTGAATTGCGATTAGTGGTTTTCAAAATTGAGATGATTCCTCTGACACAAAAGAGCTTTTATTTTGCACATCATCATTCCTTACACTTACAGTGAATGAAACTTTATTATTTAAATCAACGTTGTACCATTTTTTTCTCTCTCCAGATTGTGTGTTTGGAGACCTACTACAATGGAGCAGTTACCATTAACTGGTGGCAATACGCTGATCAGGGTCACCTTCCGTTCGTGTGACGTGTCGCCGGTCTGCCCTGGAATTCCAGAGCTCTGCTGCTCCAGCCTGCCTGCTCCTATAGCTGCAAGAGTTTGGGATCGACCTTGTTGCGTGCGTACGAAACCTACTTTCAGACCTACCAACGGCCTCTTTGTAAGGACAACGATCTCGAGAGCGACAAGAAAGCTAAAGCTGGAAGCTCCTTGTCTGGCTCTAAGAGAGCAGAATCACCGCGCCAACGACTTCCTGTGCCCTAAAACAGCAAACTTCATGGCAGAATGACAGAGGCGCCCAGGAATTGCTTCGCTCATCCTGCTGCCGAACTCCCTAGGGCAACAGGATTCCGGCAACGGATCCCACCGGATCTGCAGCTGATCAGCCCCGGCGTCCGCGTTTGCATAACTGTAGATCTACGATGAACTAGAAGCCACGCCACGAAAAAACGGACAATTGCTAGCTTATTCAGGTTCTGCATTTCAATGCTGCAACTTGCAAGACCTAAACCAAGTCATGAACTTTAAAGCACTTGTGTTGCATTGCAGCAACCAAGCACCCTTCCAACTTGTAAAAGAATGTTTCTATCTTACCCGCCCTGGTCTGAGCAGGAGGCTATATAATATATATACACAGAGGTTACTGACCTGTACAAAAGAATCTGTGGCTGTTTTGCCAGTTTATGGGCGAGACGCACCATTTGACTCTGAAGTGGTTCAAACGACAAATTACAACCGTTAACATGCATCAACTAGTCCTGTTGAGTTTAACCAGCTTACACAGGGTCACTGCTTCTAGGTATTATTCTTACTGGAAGACCAGCTGGCGCGGGATCTTGATGATCCATGACCAGGTGTCTATCATCTTCATCCTTCTGATGGACATCAGCAAAATGCAGGCTTAGCCCTTCCTCAATGTCAGAGTCGTCCATATATCTTGTCTTGGACAAAGCTTGCGGGCTCCTCCACACGCTGCTGCTTCTGCGATTGCTCTGCTCTAGATCCTCCATGCTTCCCTCTGATGTATCGCCACTGTGATTACTGGAATGAGGATCTGTCATGTATCGATTTCCAAATTCCGGAGGCTCGATGAAGCTGCCCTGGGGACCAGAAGGATATGCAGGGGCATGTGCCCACCAATTGCTGTTTGTCTTATCTTCTGTACCATGGTGCTTCACTGGAGTGTTCCGGAACAAAGCACTTGATGTGGATGCCCCCAGATGACTTTGAACCCTTTCGTACAACTCGTAGTCCCAGTCCCCAACTTCTTCAATTTCAGACGTTTCCCTTGCTGGTGGACTTGTGATCACACCAGTCTCAGGGAATGCTTGTTCAAATTGGGGGGCCTCAGCTCTATCTTGGTGTGGTGGATGACACACGTAATACCAGTCCAGGATATATGGATGAGTTCTTTGGTCCGTGTCGAGCAATCCCAAGGGGCTCAAGTTATAAACAGGAGGCAAAGTGGTCTCAGCATGGCCATGAATATCACTATTGAGTTGTTGGAAGGTATCATCCCTTTGACCTCTAGTGCCTGCCACAAAGCCTGAAGCTTCCATTGCTTGGTATTGTGCAAGCGCTTGTTGACGTATTTGCTTTTCTTTGAACTTTTGGAGGTTAGATAAGAACTGTTTGCCATCAGCATTTGGCTCCCATGATGGATAGACACTCTGAAAACTGAAAACAATCATGTAACAAAATTAGTCTTCATATTGCTGCTCATGGTTTTGCAATGACAACAAATCTGGTTTGAACTTTGAAAAGTTGAGGACAGGTAACCTATTCTGATCTTGAACTCCCAAAGAACAGGAGGGAAGAAGAGGGGGAGGGGGAGGGGCATTGCAAAGTACAGGCCTCTATAGAGGCATCGAAACCAAGGCATGTGATCGAAGTGTACAATATGCAGAGTTGACTTAATAGAATGGTGCTCGCTAAAGCTGTTACTCAGTGCTTTATAAGACTACTTTTTTTTTCTCGAACTACTTTTATAAGACTACTGACCTACATCTATACAGGCGAAGCTAAATGATGCTTACCTGGAATATCTTCTAATCAGTACTAAAAGATTGTGAGTGCCTATATTCTGCTACATCTATAGTGTCAACAGGGCAGTCGACAAAAGGTGTGACAGTAGAAAGGGTACTGCTCTTGTCCAAACTTAGGATAAAAGCAAGCCTTCATATACAAGTACCTTCAATCGATTAAAATTAGAAATACTGGATATTTTCATTTGCCTAGGCAACATTTTCCACCAAATCACCATATTAAGGCCTGTTTGGAAGAGGGGTAGGGTAAATCCAAATTATTGACTTACTGAAACCCCTGTTTCCAAACAGGGCCATATGCTGATTGGTGCCATTTTAGATGGTACACGTTTTGCAGGGACAAACTATCTAAGTAATCTAAGGCACTCAAATGGTACATAAATTTGCCAGCATCATATTCAACTACACTACAGTAGAAGTACACCTGTTGGGTTGCTGCCCCGGCTAGCTTCCCAGACAAGACAGCACCATCCAGCCCAGGTGCTCTCAAAATCGGATGCCTGGGGTGCTGCCTAGCCCAGGCAAGCTGGCCACAAACTTCAGAGCAATCAACTATTGAAGTACTACAATTCATCTAATCAATCCTTTACAGCACTTGTGATAAACCACACTAAATGCCTAGTAAATAAGTAAAAGAAATACTTGAAATTGCATGTACCTTAAGAATGATTTCTCCATCTTCCCTTGGGAGCTCCTGAGACCTTTAAGACCATTGAACGGCGACCCATAGTTTCTATTTCCATGTCTTTTGAAGTCAAACATGCTTAGACTGTTGTAAACATAGAGAAATAAATGTGTTAAGTATTGCAAAGATCAAGCAAAAAATGAGCGCTAAGAAAGTAACAGAAGAAAAAGAAGCAAAGACCTGCATACATCTCCCACTCCGTCTACATAAATTGTGAAGTCTGAGATGAAGCGCAGAATGTCATCAACACGCTGTGCATCATAAGAATTCAGAACTGTCAATAAACTTGGATGACATGAAAATCAATGTTGAGTAGTCAGAACATTACCTTTGGTACCTCAAAAATAAGCAAGTAAGGAGTGATGAAAATGGAGGCCATCTCTTCAAGTAGCATAATTATAGTGTACTGCACACACAGATTGTCAAGTCAATTCTTATTGCCATATAATTGAAGCAGCAAACCACAAAGCTGATTGGCTTATACCCCATCATAAACTGTATAAGTAGAACCAAGATCTTAATGCAACTATGCAAGACAGATTTCTATGAATCTACATAGCTTCCCAAAACAGTTTCTCGCATAGATCCAAACCACCATTTCCCCCAAGTAGTGCTCAAGTTTAGAATGGTAGAAAATCTTTAGGATATCTTGACCGTCAATATCTCTTTATAGTCACTTATTACCAAATCAACATTACAACGAAAGAACTTTGAAGAACGAATCTAGTCTTCTAACTTTTGGACACTGAACTTCCATATAATTAGAATAATCATTGGTAAAAAGTTGTAAAGTTTGACTTTTCCAATAAAAATATGCATTACAAAATTGAATGGAGGTAGTAGAAAAGGAATTGAGAATATTTCTTTTAGTACTGCAATGGCATGAGGAATTTCAAATGGGGTCAATGAATACAGCAAAAATGGATGGACTGGAAGTTTGGAACACTCATTTTAAAGCTAGATGGTATGGCTTGCATGCGAAAATCTTTAATACCTTGGCCAGTTGGCAAAATATATGGCACACAAACAATTCTGAACCAGCTAAGCTATCTTAAATGAACTGTAACTAGAGGTCAATTAGTTACCTGAAATAATGTCTCAAATTCTCTTCGGACAAGTTCGCTGTTCTCTTTACCACGCCACCGCTTTGGCATGTAATGTGTTTGGTGAACAGCGAGGCACATGGCCCCTTCTGGGTCAATAACTTGAAGCTCATCAGCCACTACTTTCCGACTTATAGCTGCTATTGTTCCAAAAACAATAGTGTACCAGAGAAGATTTCTTCCAAAAATCTACAGGCATAACATATAAGATTTTACAAAGTGAATAAGATACATGTACTACATAAATACGAAAGAAAATGCTAATGCTAATATCCCCCTACAAGTCACATCAAGTTGCAGAGATCCCTAGAAGTTATGTCAAGTTGCAAATATGTCATAAAATAATTGCATTTACCACAGTACCACACGCATAGATCTAATCCATATGCATAATTCTAACATGATGCAATTTGTGACCTCAAGTGTTTGGCACTTGTTGGCAGCATGAAAAGATGGGGGTGACGATGGTTAAAACTATGCACTCAAGTCCACTGGATCAAATGTGTTCACCTAATATGTCGTCAAACCCTCCCACACTACCATCTACTTCCTATGGCGGCCAACTATATGGAACACTGATCCTATAAAGTAAGACAACTATTCTAATAGAAAGGACCAAGGAGGTATTTGCATCTTGAAGTGATTTATAGCAAATATTTGCATTATAGCCAAAGAAACAATAAAAAAATAGGGCTTACATGTCCTTCAAGAATAGATTCACCCACAAATCCAATGATTATTAGAGCACCAGCCAAGCCACCAGAAACAAAAGATACAAATTTAGCCATGATGGAAACCAGTGGGGTTGGAAATTGCTTCAAGTAATTTAAAGAATGAACAGCACTGTTGTTCATTCTGTGTCTGAAGAAGTGATCAACCTGCAATTTTGTAATCACTTTTAGATTAGTAAAACAATACTCGCAGATACTACCTATAAGATTGATTAGCAGCAGAAATTAAGAAAGGGAAAAATGGAGAGCCCAAAGATTCATTTAGATAATTTGTTACAGCTGCAGCTACCTCGTTATACTCCCTAAAGATCCACCTTGATAAGTTTGACCATCGTCTAGATGATGCTGTACTGGGGTGATTATAAATTTCTTCAGCATGCCTTAGAATGACGTAAACCAATGGAAATATCACAAGGCAGGGTGATAGGATAACCATTGCAATGCCAACAAATATAAGCCGCTTTTTCAACACATCTGGGCTTGTCAAAAACTCTTTCCTTACACAAAATTTACTGAAAAAGGAGAATGAATGTTTAGTAAAAGAATTTACAATGAAGAGGAAGCAAACTCTAGTGAAATAAAAAAAATTATTAGTAAATACAATGATTTGAACCATCGCGAAGCAATGTATGAGTGCTTGGTAGAAAGTCATATGGTATACGCATTGGAAGGTGGGGAGTCTAGATTGTAGCGTGTAACCTTCACATGATCAGTTGGATGAGCTTCAGATGCATGAGAGGAACTAGGATTCATCATAAATGATCTGTTCTATATGGATAGGTTATTTAAGCTAACAAAGTAATACAACGCAATGCATCTGGTCACCTAGAAAATGCTTTAGTACAGAATGTTTTAAAACTTAGAAACCGCTATGCAAGTATACACACTGTAGTACATGTCATGACGGAAGTTCTGTTCTATACAAAATGCCTTCAGTGTTAACTAAAATAAGTAAAATCATAAAGATTGGTATTGACAGTTGGCTGATTTATTTCAGACTTCTAAAGTTCCGATGCAGCTATGTGCTGAAGCAACAGCTTAACAGTTTATGCCTTCTTAATGGCCTAGTCGCTGCCCTTTTTCTTACATAAATGACCTAGTTGCTCTGGGCTGAGCTAACATCCAAAGAAAGAGTAGCATGTAAAAACAAGCACATAGCTTGGTCATGAAGAGACTAAAGCATTTTAGTCAACTATATTTTACAAAAAGAAAGAAAAAAAAAAAGATCCAATGGAAGTAAGCAGTCACAGACTTCCTTACCTATCAAACATACTTTGAAAGATGCACCAATTTAAGGTCCATTCGAGGGCCTTCGGAAGTATCAGATAGTTTCTTCTGCCATGCTCATGTGATCCAACAGGTGTGCCAGCCCCAGGGACACAAGAATGAATTGGAAATGAAAGAATGCCTTTATTGACCATCCCTATCAAATAATTTTCTTTCCTCATGATTCTCATGATAATATCATGCTCTGAGAGATCCCTAACAACACAAAGTTTTTGAGATTTCTGGAGTAGGACAACCTTCTCAATTATTTTGGGCCATGATATAGTCTGAATCTCAAGATCATTCACCTTAAGTCTGCATGAAGGTAAACAGGATTAGGGCAAAGTCATTGCTATGAACTATAAAAAGAAAAAAGGTTAAGCAGGAAAAACATAAGCAGAAAAAGTTACCTGTCATAATAAAACTGACGAACATTGAGTGTACTTCTTAACTGTACAAAGAACTTGAGGAAGTTGGTAAGCCCATAAGCTGTCATTATGACCATTGATCCAACAGTTATCATTTTTGGCAGTGTGAAGGGGACTAATGGGTCATGCTTAATGACCTTCATCAGATCACATGGTTTCTCCCCAGATTCTAGTGCCTCCACACCGCATTTCAAATGAATAAGAGTATCCCAATCAACAAATAAGAAAAAGAACCCGATACAGCATACCATAAAAAGTACATTAAGGACCTCTATTATCCATTTGGTAATGATACACCTGAGCCCTTTTGCACAGAAATATTCGTAAAGCCTTTCAAAGAAAATGTCCAAATCAGGGATATGTTCTTCCTTGATGCCTTCGCCATGGAGAAGTCCAGATGGGCTCTCACTTCCAGAACTTGGCAATCTCCGGTAATCAGATAACTCTATTTCAGGTGGGATATCAACAAGCAGCTGCGCTGATAACGGCGATTGGCTTCTCCATGGCCAGTTAAGTCTTGTTTGTGCATGTGTGTCCTTCGAAAGGAAGGACATCATTCGTGAAAAGAGAAGGCAGGGCCAGTAGATAGGTCCCTTGCCATGCCAGACGCACACACCTACATGGAAAAACAAATATTCACATTTTGCGTACCACCATATACTCGATTGAAGTAACAGTACAATGAAACCAGAGTTCCTTCAATACTCACAATTAAGACAAAGTCAGTCAATTAAACAACTGCCATAAAATGGAAAATAATTACTATTTGGAGCAGAAGCAAATCCAAAATTAAGTCCTGGACTCCTGGGCAAGCTTAAACAAGTACATTTGGAAGGCGTCAAAGCCAAATCAAACATATGAGTAGCTATCATTCCAAAATGAAATTCTGCTATGCCAATAACTAAATTTCAACCAGCTTACCATATCTAGCACCAAGCAGCAATAGTTGCAGGCTTGCAGCCGAAGCTGAACTACCCTAAGTTTTTTTTTTTGGCATCAATCATCAGTGGATTAATCAATCAACTCCTCACTAAGACCAAAATGGCCAAAACGTAATTGTTAACACCTGCTCCCTTCACATGATCACATATCAAGGGCGTTCTTCTGCAAAAGCAGCTCGATGCCCTACACAGCTACACCCTACGCTTCAGCTTGCTAACCAATCTGTACTCTCTCCCACACCACCAACGTCTAAACCACCCCCACAACGCATGGCCGGTTCAACTACCAAGGTTGCTAGCCAATTGACGCCAAAACGCCGGAATCAAATCGAACTCGTTCCGTCAATTTATCCATCCACACAATCGCTACAGAATAAAATAAAATCCACGCGAAGAGGTGAAAGGCGCTTCACCAACCTGAGGAGCGCCGGCGATCGGCGGGCCGCAAGCACGAAGGGGGCGGGCGGGTTGTGGGCAGGGGGGACAAGCGCGGGGCGGCGAGGGCTGGAGCCTTCTCGTGAGGAGGTGACTTGCGGTGGACTGCAGCGCCGCCGGGGCTGGGGAAATTGCGCGAGGGGGCGAAAGCAGACGAGGAGACGACAGGGAAGGCAAGGGAAGAAGGGACCTGCGTGCGTTTCAGGAGACGTGACGGGATCGAGGAGGGGAATCGTATGGGAGGGGAATCGTTTTGTTCGTTCCGTTTATCCGCGGGTTTCTTCGTGTGTTGGTGTTGCGTTAATCGCCAAGGAATCGGGAATCGCAATGGCTTGCGCGTGGGACCGACCGATGATTAGTTTACTCGTTAACTGTTGAGCACTGTCATTTGGGGCTAGTAGAGCTTATCACCTTCTTTTTTCAGGAAAGAAACAGCGAGCCGGTACGGAATGCCCCGTCAACCTACACGTCAACATTCACTTTTTTGGGTGAAAGAGATTTTTTATTTGGGCAGCGCCGCATCGTGTAACAAAATTCAAGGTCTCTGAACCCCAAATCTTCTTCGCATCAGACGGTGCAAGGAATAATTTCGTTGTTTTCTTTGTGATTTTTTAGCTGGTCCATTGCTGTATATACGTATACATACGCATGGGCGTGGCAATAGCGCTGCTTCCGGGCCAGCCACGCATTGCCGTGCGCCTTCGCTGGTGCCGCGGGCTGGGCGGCACGAGTGCCTAGTGCCTACGCCCTACCACTGTCCTGACTCCTGTACGTGCGCTGCTTCTGGGTTTAAGCAGAGAGAACTCCTCAGCGTCGTCTCCTCCAAGAGCGGATCGAGCCGGGCAGCCGGTGGCACCAGCGGCACCAGGCAGCCGCACGCCCCAGCCGTGCACGCGTTACGCGAACGGCAACTCTGCCGCTGAGATGGATCAGTGACTGCCGTTGATCCGAGACGTGACTATCCGGGGCTCCGGGCTTAAAGCGTTGCGTGCTGCTTAGGTGTTGTTCGTGTTATTGGACTAGTCGATCAGTGGTACCAGAGATGTTTCCCAAAAATCAACCACTAAAATCCTATGACGACGGTTCAAATTGGTTTAGCTATAGCCTGAAGTGGCATAGACATCCCCAATGTCACCCCAAAGTTCTCCGACATGTCCACTCCGTTCCTTTCCACATCTGGCGGAAGCCTCCACTCGAACCGGTGCAGCAAGGTCGAGAGCATCAGGTGCACCATGCGAGCAGCCGGCGGCAGCCCGAGACATATCAGCACGAGCTCGAAGTCTTGCCGCGGAAACCGATCTCCTTCCCTAGGAATCTCTCTGCCATGAACTTCTCCGGCTCCGCCCACAGCTCGCGGTCTCGCCTGATCGCCCACACGTTCACCAGGACGCGTGCGCCCTTTGGCACCGTGTAGCCTCTGATCTCTGTCGTCATCGCGGCTTGGCGGGGCAGCAGTAATGGCGCCAGAGGGGGGAGACGGAACATCTCCTTCACGATGGCCTGGATATACTTGAGTTGCCTGATGTCGGACTCCTCGATCTCTTGTTTGGAGCCGATCGCTTGTGAGAGTTCGTCGTGAGCCTTCGTCGGCGACGAGGGACTCTGTAACCGCTCGGCCATCGCCCATTCTATTGTGGCCGCGCTCGTATCAGTCCCAGCAGTGAATAAATCCTGTAGAAAAGAAATGAAGAGTAAAATGAGATATTTCGATGCGTGTATATGCAGGTTGCTTGACTGTGTGTTAAACCAATTTATATGCATGGTAAAACTGAAAAACAATGTGTAGGTTGTATTTCCTGACTTTTTCTTTCTTTTTGTGTTTGATCAGATCAGACTTGTTCTCGAATTCTCTCGCGTGCAGCTACCCGGGATGAAGAAAAATGTTAGTACCTTGTCCTTGAATAAGATGAAGAAAAATGTTAATATGTAGTTGCATGCTTTTTTGGCCACGGAATTGAGTTTTTTCATCTCAATTGACACGTTTTTGTTACTCGAAACCTATCGGGTGAAGTCTACGTGCACCCGAATCCGAAACCCGAAACCGAACCGAACACCGATTCGGATGATAACCTCTCCCCAAAACCAAACCCGCGGATACCCGAAACCCGCTTTCTATGTCAATATAATAATAGCAATAAGGACTTTGTGTAAATATGTACATGATATATATACACATATTTACGTGTATAAACAAGAGGCAATAAAACATAAATATTTTCATGAGCTAGCTTAAAATAAATTTCATAATATAAGTAAACAAGTTATTATTACCATATTATAAAATATAAAAATTAATTCTAATGATTTATTTTGGATATCCATTGGATATCCACGGGTGGAAAACCAAACCCGAAAACCGAACACGATAGCTTTCGGGGCTCCGAACCCGAAAACCGTGGGTGAAAAATCATCCCCAAACCCGAACCCGCGAGAACCGAAATCCACGGATATCCGACCCGAAACCGCCTCGCTGCCATCCTTACATCACATGCTTTTTACATTTTTTTTCCCACCACATATAACAAGATTGAGGTCAACATCGTGCAAAACTACATTAACTTCATGAAAGTTGAAGCATCACATGTTCTTTACAAATTTTTTCATCGTGTATAATAAGATTGACGCTAGATCAATATCATGTAAAACTAAAGATTTTTCGAGACACTACCAACATAGCCAATATACTATATTTGAGAAAGCCCCAAATTACTTGCATGAGTTTTTATCATAAAAAATCAGTGGAGGCGGGGTGGGCTACCGGTTTGGGAAGCCGCCCACAATAAAAAGAGCAAAATAGTGTTGCACCCTACAAATTCGTCGTGATTGCACTTCCAACAAATAACAATTTGTTGTACCGGCGTGATTGATCGGTCGTTGTATTGTCCTTAAGATGTTTCTAGGGTGTAATGGATTCGTGTTGGTTCCTCCGGTGAAGTTGTCCCTTATAGAGTTGTATATGGGCTGCCGTGCCAGTGACCTATTGTCCTGGTTTTTTTAATACGCTAAAAACCATATAGTATGTGGTTTTTGTCGGTTCTCTCGTTAAAAATCGTGTTGTTATGCTCAGTGATGTGTCCATAAGCGAGTTGCAGAAGCACTTAGGCTCTGTTTAGATCGGAGATAAAAAAATTTTAGATATCACATCGAATGTGTCGGAAGGATATAGAGGGGGTTTTAGAAACTAATAAAAAAACAAATTACATAGCTTGTCTGGAAACTGCAAGACAAATCTATTAAGCATAATTAATTTGTCATTAGCATGTGTGGGTTACTATAGCACTTAAGGCTAATCATAGACTAACTAGGCTTAAAAGATTCGTCTCGCGATTTTCAACCAAACCGTGTAATTAGTTTATTTTTTTATCTACATTTAGTGTTTCATATATGTGTCCAAAGATTCGATGGGATGGATGAAAATTTTTTAGGCGAGGAACTAAACAGGGCCTAAGGGTTTTTGCCCAGTTGTTTAGTATTTTTTGCCCGGCTTCCCTCCCTTACAATCTGAGCCTTTTTCTAACGATAATGTTAAGAGTATCTTCACTTGAACCTTTTTCCCATTTCTCCTAAAATCTAGTATACCGTTTTGAAAACATAGCCAATAGCTAGCCATTCTATCAAGTCATTCACACGTTTTTCTCTTTTCCTTCTTCTTCTTCTTCTTCTTTTTTCCTTTACCGGACGCATGCTCTATTAACGACAGGATAACGCATAGCGGTAAAAGGGAAATGCATCATCAAATGTTGAAAAGCGCAAGTGGTGAAGAACCGAGGATTTGGATCAGCGTCGGCCGTTCGGTAATCGGTGACTCAACAAGAGATCAGAGTTCATGCATGACTCGCAGAAACGTGGACTCGCGATCGGGAAGTAGAATAAGGCCTTGTTTAGTTCCGAAAAAATTTCGGATTTCGCTACTGTAGCATTTTTGTTTTTATTTGACAAATATTGTCCAATCATGAATTAACTAGGATCAAAAGATTCGTCTTATGATTTACAGACAAACTGTGTAATTAGATTTTATTTTCGTCTATATTTAATGCTTCATGCATATGCCGCAAAATTCGATGTGACGGAGAATCTTGAAAACTTTTTGGATTTCGGGGTGAACTAAACGAGGCCCTATTCATCAATCGTCGGTCGTCGCGCAAGGCTAGAAAACTTGAGTAGGTAGAAATCATCGGCCGCCTCCCCACCGGCACCACCTCTGGTTGCCTTCCTCTACTCCTCCAGCCCCTGCCGCAATCAAGAAATCCAGCCCATACAGTTGCTGGAGCATACAGGTATCCTAATCCGTCCAGGACATGCAAAAGCAAGAGTATTGCAGATTTGCATTTAATGACTGATCATTTCCTCTGATTTCCTCCCTGCCAGCTGATTCTCCCTGCGTAACATACACAGTGTACAAAGCAGACAACAACCACGCTTGGGATAGCAGCAAGTCACCAGCGCATCAGCAAAAGCGCACGTTTTCTGCCATCCAAACTCTGTTCATCCTCCGGATGAACTCCTCGGCCCGCATCATGAGCTCATCCTCTTCCTCGTCGTCACCACGGCATTTCTCCTGTACCGTATCATCAACAGAAGCTCCATCCTCCGCCGCGCTGCTCTCCTCGCTTGACTGCGCCTGGACATCATCCGTGTCAACTTCGGCGACGCACCCCGTGGGGCGGCCGTTGACGTCGTCGTCGTGGGCACAGCCGCGCCTGTGCTCGACGACGCTAGCGGCAGCGGACCCTCGATCTCTCCTCTTCCCTCCCCGCACTCGAGGAAGAATGCCATCCGGCGTTCCAGCTTCGGCGGCTCCCGGCGTCCAGTCTCCGCGGCCGCTGACGAGGATGACGGCGATGATGAGGTGGGAGAAGCAGAAGGCCAGTAGCGACGGGCTGGATGACGACGCCCAGAGAGTGATCAGCTCCACGGTCGAGCTCAGCATGTTCTTGTGCTGTGTTGGTCTCTTGGAAGAGGCAAGATGGTCTGTCTTGGACGGTGAACTTGAACCTTGGCGCCTCGAGCCTTTATATATGTCCCCTGGAGTTCGGATTCGAAACCCCTGAAGTGTGCAGAGGAAGATTCTGCCCCGTGGACCCTGGGATGGTGGTCTTCCCGCACAATGTCTTGGCATCCAAGCTGCTGGAAGCCTGGAACGTGTCAACACTCATGAATACTGGGAAATGGTCATCGTGGTAGCTGCTCCAAAAGGTTGCAACTGGCGAACGCATGCACATGGGTGGAGTGCTCTGAGACTGGCGAGTCTTCCCGACGAAGAAAGCGGGGAGGACGGCCGTCGGCAAAATGGATTTGGCGCGTGCAGAGCACGGACTACCCACAACGTTGCAAAATTGGTGAAATTTTTTGGGTTCGGTTACTATAACACTTTTGTTTGTATTTGATAATTATATATTTACTGTGTAGATATATTTATGTGGAGTGTAACAAAATTATACTTTATGTTTTTTCTATAACTTACTATGATTTTTCAAATATCTAGACGAAATAAATAAAAAAGAAAAAGAAAAACCATCATAGCAAAAATTTTGTACTAAAGCATATTATATTATATGTTCATTTGTAGATCTACTTATGTGAAGTCCAGTAAATTGGGTTTTCTATTTTTATGATTTTTATGTGATTTACTATGATTTTTTTTAAAGATTCAACCGAAATAATTATAAAAAAACAAAACCACTATCGTTGTAGAAAAACACTATTCATTGTAGCAAAACGACCTTCGAAACCGCTCCAGAGAGGTAAAATGCACGGTTTGAAAAGTTTTGAGAGGTGGTTGCAACATCTAAAAATTCACATTCAAAAATCACTCACATTAAAAATTAATTTCAAAATATATTTCAAAAACTATAAATCATTTGAACTCTATAGTATCTCCATCTAATTCTTTTTCATCCATCCCAGTTATGTATCTTCAAATATAACCTGCACAACTGACATGAGCATCACATGTCCGCTACTCATCTCTCTCGCTCGCTCGCTTTGTCCGATACCCAGCAACGGCGCGTGCGCCGACCCCACCACCATCAGCGCAGCAACGCACTCGTGCCCGGACCCCCCTCGTTGAAAGCCCTAGTTTGGTTTTGGATAATTGATAAAACCCTAGTACTAACCTCTATACTAAGTGTGTGTAGACTTAATGAGGTTGGTACATGCCAAGTGATGATCATGGTGATGATGGTGATGACCACAAGATGATCAAGTGCTCAACTTGGAGAAGAAGAAAGAGAAAAACAAAACCCTATGGAGTTCAAGGCAAAGGTATTGCTTAGGGTTTTGGTTTTGGTTTGGTGATCAAGACACCATAGAGAGTGTGATCACATTTAGGATAGATAGCCGTACTATAAAGAGGGGAATTTTTTTGGCTAAGCGGTTATCGAGTGCCACTAGGTGTCATTGTTCTTGTGCATGCATTTAGAACCTAGTGAGCTAACTTAACTCCTTCGAAGAAAATGATTGTGAAAATGCTAACACACGTGCACACTTGTTGGTATACACGTTGTGGTGTTGGCACACTTTGAGAAGGAGGTGGAGTTTGAAGGGTAGAGAGAGGATGGGTTCTTCTCTCTCTCCCGCCGAGCTTGCTCGGCGGGATTCGGCGCTTTTCGAGAAAATGAAGTGCATATTTTCTATTGCGCCGGTGGGAAATTTGGAGAAGTCGCGGGAGTGTTTCTCGCTGAGAAAACACTCACCGGACGCTGGCTTCTGGAGCACCAGACGCTGCGTCTGAGCGTCCGGTGCAGACAGTGCCTGGCCCAGCTAGGGTAAGGCACCGGACGATAGGCACCGGACACTGGCTTGAGCGTCCGGTGGTGCGCGTTCGGTGTGCGTGCGTTTTGCGACCCTCTCTGCGCATGGGTCCGGTGAGCACCGGACGCTACCGGTGCTTAGCGTCCGGTGACCCTGTGTGTTTGCGGAGCTCTCTGCGCATGAGTCCGGTGTGCACTGGACGCGTCCGGGGCTAACTTGCTCAGCGTCCGGTGCACTGCAGGTTACCGTTAGACTCTGACACGCGGCTGACGTTGGAGCACCGGACGCAGGTGTTGAGCGTCTGGTGCCCCTTTAAGAGCGTCCGGTGACCCCGTTTTTCGCCCAGTGTAAGAGCCAACGGCTCTATTTGTTTGAGGGGCTATAATTACGTGTTTGGCCGGCTTGAGGCTTACTCCCTTGGCATTCTAACATACTTGACATCCTTGTGAGCCTAAGAAAACACCTCCCACTCATCTCCTTCATAGATTAAACATCTTTGTGAGATTGGGAGTGATTCCAAGTGCATTTGCTTGAGTGATTGCATCTAGTGGCATTTGGGGATCGATTTGGCTGCAGTTTTCTTGTTACTCTTGGTGGTTGCCGCCACCTAGACGGCTTGGAGCAGCGGAGGAGGATTGGCACGAGTTGGTGATTGTTCGTGGTCATCTCCCGGTGATTGTGAGGGGACTTGTACCTTCCCCGGCGGAGAGCCGAAAGGTAACTCTAGTGGATTGCTCGTGTCATTGAGTTACCTCACTTGTGGGTGGGTTCTTGTGGTGTCCCAGTGAGGACGAGGTTCGTGCTACACCTCTTAGCCACCGAACCACCAAGTGTTGGTCGACACAACGGGAACGTAGCGTGCCGGCAAGCACGTGAACCTCGGGAGAAAAATCTTGTGTCTCCATTGTGTTTGTTGATTGGATTTCTCCCGGTGATTGGACTTCATAATATTATGATTGGTTCATCCCCTCTACGTGGTGGCATAAATTTCAAACTCTCTCTCTTACTTTCTTGCAAACTAGAGTAGCTTACTTCTTGTATAGAAACTTTAGGTAGCTTTCTAGTGTAAGTAGAGACTTAGTTCTTGTGTGCATAGTGATCATAGCAACTAGAATTGTTGGGTAGGTGGATTACAAACACCCCATTAGAGCTAGAGCAAAAAGCTTCGCTTTATTTTTTACTAACCTCTTGCTCTAGTGTTCTTGTAGATTTTTATAAATAGGGTATTCACCCCCCTCTAGCCATATTAGGACCTTTCACTCGTCGGCTGTGCCTGCTCGCACGCGCACCGCGACATGCGGGCCCCACCTCTTCTCTTTTCTCTCTCCTCTTTTGCTGTACAAAAAGATAGCAAGTCGCAACATACAACTGGACACCATCCATATTTTTCACACACAAATAACAGCAAGTATCAGCAAGCTTATATGCAAAAAAGCATAAGAGTGCACCCCCACACACACATAGCTCATGCATGCAAAACAGGCAAAGCCTCGGCAACACACACGCTCGTACTTCGATACGTGCCGACCATCACACAGCACCAAGTTAGGCACCGTCCATGCATGCAAAGCATTCACCGTCTATCGTCCTTTCTCTGCAAGTGGTAGAGCTACCATTACGTTAAGAAGTCGAACACCGATGCCATGGCTCCTCTCCTGCTGCCTATAAAAGGCAACGTCGAGCTGCTCTTGCCACCGCATTGAGCTCACCGTGCTGCTGCTCAGCTTCTCCCTTCCAGCACCTCTGTCTCTCTCTCGTGCTCTTCACAGGTGAGTAGGTAGCAAGCACCTTCAGACCCTCATCTATCTCTCCTAAGCCATGGCTGTCCTTCTTCCTACATTTACCGAGCCTTTTTCTGAGCTCCAGAAGCCGTCCATAGCAGACAACAGTGTACCTTCACCTCTCTCTCTCTGTTAATTCTTGACCAATAGCAGTAGCTAAGGCCTTGTTTAGTTTGCAAAATTTTTGAGTTTTGGCTACTGTAGCACTTTCGTTTTTATTTGACAAACATTGTCTAATCATAGAGTAACTAGACTCAAAAGATACATCTCACAAATTACACGTAAACTGTGTAATTAGTTTTTATTTTCGTCTATATTTAATGCTTCATGCATGCGACCAAAGATTCGATATGACGAGGAATCTTGAAAATTTTTGCGAACTAAACAAGGTGTAATTTCACTTCCTTCTCTCTCTAGACCCACACGTAAGTGAGCAAAGATGCATGCCAGAGTACACCATGAAAAATGACAGCACGTGGTCACTTGTCTCTTCAAAAAGCTTTGTTTATTTTAGTAGACAATGATCTTATAAAATTAATATCTCCTTCATCCGAGTTCGGATTCCAACTATTTTTTTTCCTAAATTCATCTAAAATCATGATCTACCTCTCATATTAATTTCATGATTTTTAGAGCTCATTTGAATTTATGTGATTATTTATCTGTGCTTGTTGCCTGTGTCGGTCGTCGCATATTTTAGCTGACAGAATGAACGAGCCGGAGAACGCGGACGTTGGAGACGAGTACCGCGAGTTCAACGCCGAGAACCCGGACTGTCAGCAGGAGTTTGCCGAAGACACCGACGGAGGCAAGTCCAACCGATTCCCTTTGATGCATATTGATCCTATTTTTAAACACAACCCGTAGAAGCCGTTTTAAATATTGCATGTACTGTATATGTACGAAGTATTTTCACTGCTTAGTTAAAACCTGTCGAATAACCATCCTTGAATTGATATTACCCGGTAATTGTCTTGTTCGAACCTAGGAACAAATAATATGCTATGACAGAAATAATATTATTTAGTATGCTTAGGACTTGTTACTCATCCTGGATACTCATCGCTGTATTTTCTCAAATATAATGATTTAAAAGTAAAAGGTGTGAGTGGTAAAAATAAACTGTGGGTACTGTGAAAAGGGTAACGAACAAGTTATAGATGTGATCACTATAGAGATGGAGCGGATGGAATCTCTGTTGGGGGATGCTTTGGTGTTGTGGCTTATACCTTGCGGGGTTAAGCGTGAAATATCCGCCTTGTCTCGATTAAGGAGTGAGTTGATGATTCATCTTGCCTAACTCATTTATCGTACAACCACTCGCCTTACATGAGAAAGGTTTAGTCTAAATCCCTCTAATTAGAATGCAATCACCTCGAGGCAGGTGTGCAACAGGACACTAAGTGATGTATGTGAAATTGTGGAAATATATGAAAAGAGCTTTGTGAATTATTGTGGTGTCCTGAGATGTGGCCTTAGTGTTACCGTGGTGAGTGCCATTACTTAGCTATGGAGGGTAATGACTTTGATGGATCTGTGCTTGCACGACGGTGTAAGTTATGGTATCCTACTTGTGGGAAAAGTGTACAACCTCTGCAGAGTGTAAATCTATCTGGATAGCCGTGTCCGCGGTCTCGGACGGGTTATGGTTTGGTTTCAACAACTAGATGGATTGGGATGAGTGAAAACATGAGAGTGAGTGTGATTTTGGAAATAAATGGTTGACTGCCATTGTGTTGTGGGAACAAGGGTTCAACAAATACTTAAAATTGTGATCAAACCCCTCATTTTTAGAAATACTATCATATATGGAAAAAGAGGTCTTTTACAACAGTATTTGTGAAATAAAACCTTACATGTGTAAAAAGATAGCTTTATCCAAATAAAACTAAGCCTCATCATTGGTTTATCCATATGCATATATATTGTTATCCCCTTCCATAGGGTAAGGTTGGATTTGCTGAGTACTTTGTACTCACCCTTGCTTTATTAAATAGATGAAGATCTGGACTTCAATCTTGAAGTGGCGTTCGAGTAAGATCGTGTCTGCACCCAACTAAGCCTGTGGCATTGGGACTCATCAGATGTTCGGTTGTGATATTATTTGTTTCTGGGTCCTTTGGACCTATGTTGTATTTTGGTGTCTTATTATTATAGCGTGCCTTCATTGTCCACGTTTATCGAGACTACTGCGCTGAAACTTATCTGATGTAATAAATGTGTTACTAGCCTCCTGGGACTAGTATTATATCACATTTGAGTTCCTGGTTTACGAGGAGCGCTTCAGTGATTTAGCCTTGTTTAGTTCACCCAAAAAACCAAAAACTTTTCAAGATTTCCCGTCACATCGAAACTCGCAGAACATGTATATATATATATATATATATATATATATATATATATATATATATATATATATATATATGAAAAATAAAAACTAATTGTGCTTGCCTGCCCTGTAAACTACGAGACAAATCTTTTAAACATAATTACTCTATGATTAGATAATATTTGTCAGATAAAAATGAAAGTGCTACAGTATCAAAATCTAAAAACTTTTTGGATCTAAATAAAGTCTTACCCGATTTTAGAGTTGAGTGAGGAAAAGCGGACTTTCGTGAAATTTGGGAGCCGAAAATATTTTCCTATCTGATTCAGCACAATGGGCCTAGTCATTTCGGGCTCTAAATGCAATAGTCCACGGCTTCAAGCTGGGCTTGGTTGTTGGGCCGAGCTATCTTCTCAAGATGCGGAAATCCAAAGTTGTACACATGATGCTGGGAAGACAAGATATATGCCCTCATCATGCCCATCACATAGCCACATAGGAGGATCAGTAATCACAACCTCACAGGAAGAAAACGGCCAGGGAGGAAAGCGAGGAACTAGCGCTGTATTGTTTGTATTGACAAGTCGGCTGACGTGACAACGTTGCATTCTGATGTGTCCGTCAGAGCGTCCAAAGATTTAATACCTCATGTATATGTCCAAAGATTTGATGGAATTGGTGAAAAGTTTGAATGAAGAACTAAAAAAAGCCTCTTGACCTGATTATCTTATCAGACCGTCCCAAAAGAGCCTGCATGGACGTAATCATTTCTCAGCATAATGCATTCAGAAATTAGAAGTGCAGTCCCCTTGCCTGTTCCTGTACTTCCGGAAGTGTCCGGCATCACAACTACGTAAAAGAAAAATCATTAGGGACTGTCCTCCTGGGAAAGTTAAGAGTAATGATTCACGCCGTGATGAGAATGAGATCCCACCCGGCCGGCCCTACAGGGTTCATCACGTGTAGGGGTACTGTACAAGCTACAAAACCAGGACCAGCAACGTCGGTCCGGACGAGTGACGGCCGCAAAGAGGTGGCCGTTTTGGACTGGCACGGCGAATGCATAGGTAGCGCCGGGCCGCAGCGACAGTCCGCTCTGCCGACCTCCACTACAGTCACAGCCGCTGACAAATCGCGCTAGTACTCTGCCCTGCCTTGCTTGCCGGCTGCCGCCCTGCGTGCATGCATGAGGAGTTGAGGACTGAGCGCAGCAGCCCGGTGGTCTTTGCTAGCCGTTTGGCGTTGCATGCGGCATGGCATGCCGAAGACCAGGCGGCGACGGACGTCGTGATGCATGAGCTGTTTGCTCGCGAGGGCCCCTGCCACGGCCGATCGGTGGCGGTGGCGGTGGTCCTCGTCCATGACCGGAGCAGCAGCAACCTGAGCGAGGTCTCTGTTGTCTTCGTGGCATCTTTCGTGCATGGACCGGCCTGGACCATGGGACGCCCGTCCTTTGAATCTGTATCCGGCGATGGTGACAGATCGAACGCACTGCACTGCACATTGGAAGAAGAACCAAGAACTACGCACTACGTAGTAAAAGGCTAGAGCACGGTATTAGTGGAATAATTCAGATTATTTGGCATCCTAGCTCGGAGCTCTAATTTCCAGCGGTCGTCTCGTCGGTGGCCGTTGAGAGCAAGATCAAATACTAGCAGCGAGCTGGATACATATACCCACCGCCCTACACACTAACTCCAGTAGTTGGGTTGACGCCGACCATCACACCCCGTGCAACTTGTACGACGCGCACACTACAACGGTCCACTCTCCGCTGCTGCCTGCTGGGGTAAGCTAACGTACAGTCGTGAACGCAGAGCGGCCATGCATGGCCCGCCCGCTGTTTCAGTCGTCCATATGGTATGAGGCTTTTTAGTTCGCCCTGAAAACCAAAAAGTTTTTAAGATTTCCCGTCACATCGAATCTTGTGGTACATGCATGAAACATTAAATATAGACGAAAACAAAAACTAATTACACAGTTTAGCTGTAAATCACGAGACGAATCTTTTGATCCTAGTTAGTCCATGATTGGATAATATTTCTCACAAATAAACGAAAGTGCTACAGTACCGAAATTTTTTCACTTTTCGAAACTAAACAGCTTGAAAAAACAGTTTTTTTTTCAACTGAGGCCTTGTTTAGTTCCCAAAAAATTTTGCAAAATTTTTCAGATTCCCCGTCACATCGAATCTTTTGACGCATGCATGGAGTATTAAATATAAACGAAATTAAAAACTAATTGCACAGTTTGATCGGAATTGACGAGACGAATCTTTTAAGCCTAGTTAGTCCATGATTGGACAATATTTATCGAATACAAACGAAAATACTACAGTACCCATTTTGCAAAATTTTTTGCAACTAAACAAGGCCTGATATCGCTAAATCCATCAGGGTCTCTGGCCCGTCAAAGAGGCCCCGCCCCAGCTGCGCCCTGTATGGAGTACTGCATGCGTCGTCCGTCAGGCTCAGGCAAGCAGAGAGGAGAGCTTTGAATCGCGATGATCCATCTGGGTCCTCGATCGGGCTGGTGTTGCCCGCGAAACAAGTCGCTAGTATCAATGCGGTCGATGCAGCAACGTACAGTTGCAGGCAATGCAAGTCCTTCAGTACATGTACTACTACAGATGTACTCATACCTCTACCTAGCTGTATCGTACCGGCCTGTACATACAACTGTTTCTCTCATTACTCTGCCTGCCTGCTTATCCGAAGTATGGGTCGTGAGTCGTGACATGGAACCGAACGAACGAGAGAGAATTTTTTTTTTATCAGGTAACATATCCTCAATTAGACTTTAGTCTTTGGCAAATCGCCAGATACAAGGTTCATTATATACAAAGGCACTTGCCTCATTAACACATCTGAGCCAGAATCCAACACATAAGTTCCATGGACAGCTAAAGCATCTGCCACCTTATTACATGATGTATTACAGAAAGAGACATCACAAAAAGAAAACTCTGTTTGCATAATGTCTCGTATCTGAATTACCAGAGCACCAATAATGCTACGATCTAAATTTGTCGATTTGAGAGCATTAGCAAGCACTATGCAATCCGTCTCTAAGATAATTCTTGACATTCCTAATCGAACTGCATGGAGGATACTTTTGTAGGCTACAATTGCTTCAGTATGCAAAGCTGAAGAAGCATAAGAAATATTCCCAGGAACGAGAGAGAATTGACCAGGCAGCTAGAGATTCATGCCACTTCTTCGTAGATACTAAACAGTAACTCTGTTTGAAATTATAAGACGTTTGATTTTTTTTTTATCTCAAGTTTGAACATTTGTTTTATTCAATTTTTTTGTGATGATGTTTTGTATAAATTTTTATATAAGACGAATGTTCAAATTTGATGTCAAAAAAGTTCAAACATCTTATATATAATCTGAGACGGATTTAGTGCTCAGCTGAGTAGCTCACGACGACCTTTGATTTTCCTACAAATGTACTCCGTTCATCAATTGTGCAGATCAGCAGTTGCATGCACGCGGTTCTCGGCACATCAGCATGTTACCCGTCCGCATCAACGAGACTGCGAGGGTGGTCCGTGCATGATGAGAAGCCGGTGAGAGCCTTCAATATAATAGATTGACATATGCTTCCCGGCCGGGCCACCGGTAGCTGATCAACGTGTACCGGTGTAGCGCCTATTATTCCCTATGTCGCTTAAGCGTAGCTATGGTATCTATACACATGTATGATCTGATGTTCTAAATGATAAATGAATGGTGCACGATCACTTCGGAGTTAAGGACTTTGGACATTTGTAGTACGGTAGCAAAACCCTACACACAAGAGATACCTCTATATGTGTATACATGTATACGTGGGCACTCACAAGAGATACTCATAGCTCATACATTAAGCAACACATCCATCTATATACACAGTTATATTACATACACACGGTTGACACTCAAGAGTCAATAACTCAACCATGTGATACTCTAAAAATCTAGATATAATGCTCATTCATCGTGTACGTGTTCTCTTAGCGTATTTAGCTCAACTAAATCATTTTGTCAGTGGTTATCTCATATTAGTGAGATCATAAAAATCATGCATAGGCTCAGTATTGAATTGTGCTTATTTTAATTCAATTCCTCGCGCGTTTTCTCTTTCATTCAGTTATTTCCCCCCCCCCAATTTTTCCTGGGCCGTTAGATTTTCTATCCAACGACTAGGGCAATTCTAGGCCAATGACCATCCTGAGGCTGCTGGTCGCCCGCCCGCGCGCAAGGCACAACACGGGCGCTGTCCGCGCGGCCGGAAGATGCTGCCATCCATGCTCTCAAAATCAACAGCCTCGCCGTCTCCGGCACGCCTCTACCGCCTCCTCCCCGTCTCGTCCCTCCAAACGAACAGCCATCTCCGGCCTGCACCCAATGCCGCATCTCCTCCACCTTCACCTCCTGTCCAAAACCCCGCCTTCCTCTCTCCTTGCCCATATCCGTACAACCACAACAACTACGCCACCATCCTCCGATCCTGCGTCCTCTCCAGAGCCGTCCGGCCCGGTCGGCAGCTCCACGCGAGGCTCCTCGTGTCGGGACTTGGCCTCGACGCGGTCCTCGCCACCAGGCTTGTCGATCTCTACGCGTCCTGCGGCCTTGTGTCTGTCGCCCGTCGCTTGTTCGACGAAATGCCCAACCAGGGGAACGTCTTCCTGTGGAACGTGCTCATCCGTGCCTATGCGCGCGACGGGCCACGCGAGGCGGCAATAGAGCTGTACCGCGAGATGCTGGCCTGTGGCAGCATGGAACCAGACAACTTCACGTATCCGCCGGTTCTCAAGGCGTGTGCTGCACTCCTGGACCTGGGCGCTGGCCGGGAGGTGCACGATCGTGTCATGCGCACGAGTTGGGCCGCAGATGTGTTTGTGTGTGCAGGCCTCATCGACATGTATGCCAAGTGTGGTTGCGTGGACGAGGCTTGGGCGGTGTTTGATAGCACCACAGTTAGAGACGCTGTGGTGTGGAATTCAATGATTGCAGCATGTGGGCAAAATGGGCGACCAGCAGAGGCGCTCGCTCTGTGCCGTAACATGGCGGCTGAAGGCATTGCGCCAACAATCGTCACTCTGGTGAGTGCGATATCAGCTGCGGCTGATGCAGGTGCGCTGCCTAGAGGGAGGGAGCTGCATGGGTACGGTTGGAGGAGAGGGTTTGGATCACAGGACAAGCTGAAGACTTCCCTTCTGGACATGTATGCCAAGAGTGGTTGGGTTACAGTGGCGCGTGTTCTCTTTGATCAACTCTTCCACAGGGAGCTTATTTCTTGGAATGCCATGATCTGCGGATTTGGGATGCATGGCCATGCTGATCATGCATGTGAGCTGTTTCGAAGAATGCGGAATGAGGCTCAAGTGATGCCTGACCATATTACTTTTGTTGGGGTCCTATCTGCTTGTAACCATGGAGGAATGGTACAAGAAGCAAAAGAAGTATTTGATCTGATGGTGACTGTATATTCCATCAAGCCGATGGTGCAACATTACACCTGCCTTGTAGATGTTCTTGGTCACTCTGGTAGGTTCAAGGAAGCTTCTGATGTTATTAAAGGAATGTTGGTGAAGCCAGATTCAGGGATATGGGGTGCACTGCTAAATGGTTGTAAGATTCACAAAAATGTTGAACTAGCTGAACTAGCCCTGCATAAGTTGATTGAATTGGAGCCTGAAGATGCTGGTAATTATGTGCTTCTATCAAATATATATGCTCAGTCTGGGAAATGGGAAGAAGCTGCAAGGGTGAGGAAGCTGATGACCAATAGAGGCTTGAAAAAGATAATTGCTTGCAGCTGGATCGAATTGAAAGGGAAGTCCCATGGGTTTCTTGTGGGTGATGCTTCTCATCCTAGATCAGATGAAATATATGAAGAGTTGGAGCGATTGGAAGGTCTCATCAGTCAAACTGGCTATGTGCCTGACACCACGTCAGTTTTCCATAATGTGGAAGATGATGAAAAGAGGAACATGGTACGGGGCCACAGCGAGAGGCTGGCCATTGCATTTGGACTCATTAGTACACCCCCTGGGACAAAGCTGCTTGTGACAAAGAATCTTCGAGTATGTGAGGACTGCCATGTTGTCATCAAGCTGATTTCGCAGATTGAGCAGCGTGAAATTATCATAAGAGATGTTAACCGCTACCATCACTTTGTAAATGGTGAATGCTCATGCAAAGACCATTGGTAACTTACACTAGCAAGAGGCTTGTTGAACACTATCTATTCCATGGAAGTTAAAATGTCACAATGGTAATCTTATGTGAAACACAGACTGTTGAGCCTTGGGAACGCGAACTTCAGTTTTTCTCTAAGGAACAATAAGGTATATTTATCATCCTACATGAAAGCAAGCTTTTGTGTTGAATTCATGGCAAGTTTGCAAGCATCCTTCTGGAGTGCTACTTATTAGATGGCTTAGAGAAAGCTTTGGGCAATGTACAATTGTACATTACTTTCCATGTGGAATTTTAGTCTCATCTTACATACATATAAGAAGGGCTCATGATCGCAGACAATTGAGCTTTTCATGAATGCACCACATGATATTAAAGGTTGAGTAACCCATTTTGTTAGTGTTTTTGTATTTCTTTTTCTAGTATAGGCATATATTAAACACAATATCATTAAAGGACACTAAAAAGGGGGCAGTTGAGAGAGATGCATTTACCGGGAACACTGGATAATGCACTGTGAACTAAACTTTTTCTCTGTTTTGTCTGAAAGCACCTTTAACTCTTTCAGTTCAATTACTGGCTGGATCATTATAAGGGATCACAAAAATGATATATCTTGACACCTTCTCTTTTTACCACCTTGCCTTCATTTGTTTGTTATATCATGATATTGTTCTTAATGATGCTGTGAACACTTTCGGCTACCAATTTATCATGTTGATGTGTTGATGTTGACATACTTGCAACTCTAAGTGTCCAGAGATCACAGAGGCAATTCGATTTGAAGAAGGCCAAATTTCTACTGATAGGTCAATTGTTTTCCATATGAAACTTGAAGAATACCTTGCTGATATAAAGGAAGGCCACGTTTTTGGTCCTGTTCGTGCAGGTACATAATGTCTCATTACTCTGCTATGTTATTTCATTCAGCATTTTTTAGACTATTTATTGCGTAGTACCTGACATTTACATGTTCACATATGCAGTGGCCTATACAAATTAGTTCCAGACACGTGGGCTACCTCATTCATTCACACATTCTAGTTTGTCAGTGTGCTATGGATCGTGAGCCTTCCATTGCTGACGTTCATAGATATATCTTTGCCGAATTACCTGATCCTAGTGCTGATCCATTAGGATTCTCCCTGGTTCAAGAGTTTATGAATACTCCATATGGTCCATGTGGTTCAGCTAATCTAAATAGTCCTTGCATGAGAGATGGCAAGTGTTCGAAAAGGTATCCTAAGTCATTTATATCTGAAACAGCTTTTGATGAAGCTGGCTACCCACTATACAGCACAGAAAAAATGGTATTCTTGCATAGAAAGGGAATGTACAGGTAGACAATCAATGGGTTGTGCCAAATAATCTATCAATACTCAAGAAATACCAGGCACATATTAATGTTGAGGCCTGTAACCAAACCTATCTGATCAAGTATCTATTCAAATATGTTAACAAAGGATTTGACTGTGCATAGAATGAGGTTGAAGAATCGTCAGTCATCTGCTTCAGAATCTACAAAGGGTGACAGTACAGTAGATCAAGAAAAGACTAGCTCTGATGGTATGGATGAAATTGCTAAATATATCAAATCTAGATATGTTCTTTTTTTTTTCTTTTCGCGACCGGGTGTGTGCCCGTATTTCATTAAGAGGGAAGCAAGTACACAAATGAGCGCAAAAACTGTTCCGAGGCGAGAGGCCTCACAACAAGACAGAGGAGAGACCTAACCACTACTGAAAGGAGACAAGAATCTAGATGTATGTTTCTTGCTGTGACGCCACCTGGAGGCAGGTTTGAAATTCATGGTAAATTTCCTCCTGTTATAGTGTAAGAGTAAACTGATCTGCAGAGTGTTGTCGATGATCCAGAGGCAATTGTATTGGAGAAAACAAGAATCTCATGAATTTTAAGCATTTGAAGAATATTTTGTAAAAGACATTAATGGTCAGACATATGCACTGAACACCTGAAGAGTCAAATATGACAATTATTTTTTACCAGAGAATGTTTAATCATTTGAGTGTGTGCTTTGAGAATTGTTCTGATTTAATAAAAGGGTTACCCATGCAATTCTCATATTATTTTCTTCATTTTTCCTTGACAAGATCGTACGGTTGATATTCAAGCACCGACTGTCCGACTACCTACTTGCATAGTCGATGTCACAGGATTTCTGTGGACGTGCTACGGCACCTCTATACATCAGGTCCGTTGTCCTAGCTTCCTTGGTACAAATGTACTGCATGGAACTCTCTAACACAAGCTTTTGCATCCATTTCCATTTCCACATGCTTTTCTCTTCGATGACTGTGGCAGAACCTCCTGAGTTAAGTGGCCCACATGCACACATCATTGTCCCAAAGACTTCTGATCGACGTGCACGAGTTCCAAATGACTCAAGAAGTCTGTCGGGTGTCCTCGGGAAACCCGAATCATCCACGTAACATTCTTTTCAGGAATTCCCTCATCAAGCATCACAGTATTACAACATTTCATAGATAAGAGAAATCAGAGTAAAAGCGGAAAGGTTACATAACGTAGATTGAAACTTAAGTTCATAGTTTACAAACCATAAGTATTTGATACATAAAAGCTTCGGAACTTTATATTACATAAACCATAGATCACACAACAAATTTTACTTGCCCAAAGTCACTCATCAGATTCATCATCATCATAACTCTCCTCCATAAGAGTAAAGTAACCATGACCATCAAAAGGGTTATCAAAGGGTTCACCTGCATCAGGGGTTAATAAACCCTGAGTACAAAAGTACTCAACAAGACTTAACCGACTATAAAAGAGGTGAAGACTCAGGTATGCAGGCTATGGGGATTCAAGGTAAAGCTTTAACAAGATCAAAGCATTTCTTTTTGCATAAAAGCTTACTAAGAGTAAAGCCTACTTTCAAGTTTTAACTCAAAATTATCACTTATAACTAGCCACTATCATTGTCAAACTTTCATAAGCAAATCATCTCTTTCTTATACCAAAGATTCACTTATTACTACGATGATGGGGTGAGGATTGAGGCTCCATAACCGAGGAAACACGGCGATTCGAATCGATTAAACCCAGCTTGGGATTCAGTACCACACGACATATGTAGAACTTAATCTTGCATATGTCAACCTTTTCTATAGATCCTCCCATACAAGAACGGGTCCAGCGTCACCCGAGAGTACAGTACACCACCATCCTACAGCCAATCTAGATGTTTCCCGGTCATCTCAGATCCGTAAGGTGGGTACACGCTACTCTCGCCATCTTTCCACTCCCAGTACGCGGTTAGCCGTTCTCAAGTATCGGAATAGCTATAGGTAAGGCTTACCGCCGCATGTGGGCTGTACTCAAAGTTCTCAATCACAACAGGCCAACAACAGTACGGTCCTTAATCAACACAGTTGGAGACACTACTTTAAGACTCCATTCTTAAAGCAAGTCCACCGACCGGTCTCAAGTTGAAACATTATTGACCATAAAAGTATTCCACAACAACCCTTCAAACTTTCTCATTTGAAAACTTATCTAATAAGCAGGACTAAGCATACTAAGCATTTTCATAAAGCAAGTATCAAGGTTAATATTGAAATCGTCAAGGTAGATAATGCAGCAAATAGGATTCACTCAACTCCTATTCACCTAATGCATCATATTAACTCAAGTGATATAAATAACTTTATGAAAAATACAAGGATAGGGTTTAATGTCCGGGGCTTGCCTTGACCAGAAGGGACGTTCGACAACTCAGCAAAACCCGAAGGATCCACAAACTCGGAAGCAATCCACTGAGGATCAGATTTTTCCGGAGCGTATTCTATACGTAAAAGTGCATATGCATGATTATGATATACTCATGGCATGATAAAGTCAGGTTACATGTTCTTGGATGACAACCATAAGCATGACTATCTCGAGTACAATTTACCTTCATGGTAAAGAAACAAACAAAACTAGCTATCAAAGCATAAATCACTACTAAACAAACTTTATTATTTTTATTAAGCAATATTGTGAATCTATCATACCATAAAGATATGAAAATAAACCATAACCAGGGAGCATATCATGCTAAGTAACCATGGTTGTCAAACAATCCAAAATATCACCCAAATCCTAAAGGGATTATTATTTCTATTTCTTTTATAATTATTTTAAATAGCTTTATTAAGAGACAGAGCATACTTTATCAAACAGAGCTGAAATTATTCTTGAAGCTAGATAACAGTAACATAAGATCACATATTAAATTTCATGATTTTTGGATATAACTATAAATTATTAAAAATCATGGAAGATTTATTTATTATTAAATAGAGGCAATTTTTACATACATGCAAACTACCAGAAAATAAAGTCTAACATTTTTCCTGTGTTCTAACATATTTATGTAACTTACACAAAAATTTTCATCATTTTTGGACCAGCAAAAGATTTATTATACAAAATCAAACATAACTCAAAAACTGCAGAAAAAGAAAAAGAAAAAGCTATTGTGCCACTGCGGCCCAGAAGCTCGGCCCGAGCTCGCGCGAAGACTTGGCCCAGCCGGCCTCCCCCCGCGCGCGCTGACTGTTTTGCAGAAAAGCCCTCGGCTTTCTTTGAAACCAACCCGCAGACCAGCCAACTATTCACATGAGTCTACGGCTTCGCAAACAAACCCCTCCCCTTTCTCATCTTTACAACTGCGAGGTCCCCGACGCCCCGGCCGTCCAGAGCGCGACACCACGCGGCGACGCGGCTTACGCCGGCCAACTCCGGCCACCCCGAACCAAACGGAGGCGAGCACAAGCACCAACAAGCAAACCGCAACCGAAAGAGCTAGAAAACCCTAACTCTACTGTTCTAGCGAACTCTGGTCACGAGCGGCGGCGGACATGGCCGCGGCGGTGCTTACGCCGGTGGCTCTAGACCGGTAGAGATAGGAATAAGAGGTCAGGAAGCATCGGCGTCTCACCCTGGGTGTGCTGACGTAAAGAGAAGGAGCGGAGAACAGCCGGGTGTTGCTCGTCCACGCGACCAGTGACTCCGGCGGCGAGCTCCGACGAAGAAGCCGACGTTCCGGTGACAGCTGTGAAGCAACGGAGAAAAGAACGAGCCGATGAGCATCACAAGGTCATGACGAAGCAAAGACGAGAGAAAGAGAGAGCAGAGAGTTGCCCAGACGGGCTGACCACGACGAGCTTGACCACGGTGGCGCTCTGTCGCCGGCGGAAAGGAGAATGGTGAATTCCGGTGCTCTGGTGCGAATGAGGAAAGAAGGGTGGGTTCTGGAGATGCGCAAGGAAGTAACGAAGATATGCCCACGGTGAATTTGGATATGGATCAACCGTGGCGGTGAATTTTGGATTGGAGTGACATGCTGCCCGTCGGTGCTCCGTGGCAAAACGACGTCGGTGAGCGCAAGAGAGAAAGGCACGTCGCGCTCCACTTCACCAGCAGGTGCTTCACCTTGCCACGGACGCGGACACGCGCTAGGACGGGGTGAAACGGCGGTTCACGCGTTGGCAAACGCCGATCGACGCTCGGCGGTACACCGCCATGAACAGGGGCTGGAACTTATCCCCCTCCTTCCCCAAAAGCTCTTTCTGTCCTTTAGCGAAAAACAACCAAAATTTGAACAGAAGTCAAATTTTCACCAAAAAGAAACTTGTGTAAAATTTTGTGAGCTACAAAACATCTTTTGGTGGCCAGAGCTAATTCTGAGTGGAAGCTAGCTAATTTGGCCAAACAGTTTTGAAATTCAAACTCAAATCAAAGAAACCCAAATTTTTGAATTCGGGCAAAATAGAATTTCCAAAATTACTTTTGATTTTGCATAACAACTTGAAAAACTCCCAACATGAAAGTTGTTCAACTTTTCAAGCCCTACAACTCTCATGTTGACCATTTTCAAAATTCCAAACAGATTTTGAATTGGGGATTTAAGTTTGAAAAGGGGACACTTTCTGGAAATCTGTATTTTTAAAATTACTTTGGATTTGTACTGAATCTTCAAAAACTCAAAACACCAAAGTTGTACATCTTGACAAGATCTACAATTTTGCTTTTAAACTCAACTTCAAATTTTGCTTGGTTTTTGAATTGCACAAAAGGGGGCAAATCTAGGGTTTTGAAAACTAGGGTTCCCCCTTAAGCCTTTCGGAAAAACTTTCACCCATGGTTTTTAAACTCCAAAACAAGCATCCATACATAAATTAAACACACTTTAAATTCCTAAACACATTCATCCAAAATAAACTTATTTTAAGTTAATGCATCAGGGTTTACTTAACAAATAAACTATGCAATGCTCATGATGACATGTCATGTTTTAATTCGCTTAACACCAGAGTGTTACAATGACCCTATTCCGCTGCTCTATTCATGTGCCGCAAGATTCGATGTGACGGGAAATCTTGAAAAGATTTTGGTTTTTAGAGCGAACTAAACAAGACCTAGGCCTCGTTCGGTGATTCATTCCCAGCCGAATGTTTTGCTCTGCAAATTTGTACTACGCAGGAAAACTTCCAGTGCTGAAATAGGCCGTTCCGGAACAATATTATAAAGCATTTATTTTTAGGAACATGACTGCTCCTAAATACAGCACAAGAATTCTCCATTGCATTCATCAGTAGGGAGTGGGGAGGACCGGAGGAGCTCAGGATCAAGACACAAGGCATTGCCATATGTTATGACTGGTGTGAGTTATTCACACCGCAGGCCCACAAGTGGCTAGGAGTCGTAGGGGACTAGAGGTCCATATTTATTATATTAATTAGCTATTTATTAGAATAATTCTTATTTTTCTAGTTGAGAGGGTTATAAATACTTGTAAATATTATTAGGATTAATCAAGCAGAAACATATTATTGTTTCCGGCTTCCTCAAGGAGTCGGGAGAAACTCTAGCCGCCGCCGCAACATCTACGTGAACAGTACCCACAGGTACTGTAGCTCCACGGGTAGACCCTAACCGCTCACCTCTCCAGCGCCAGCTCCTTCCCTCTCGCAGCGACGGCGCCGCCGCGTCGTCTCCCTCGTTCGCTCAAACCTAGACAGCCTCCCTCGCACTCATACAACCTCCGTTCATCTTTCGGTAGGGCTAGGATTCCTAACACCATCTTTCTTCAACATTACGAAACTTTCTGTTATGTTCTTCGGTGCGACTTCAACAATCTTTTTCAGTAAAGAAAAAATATTTTTCTTTCATAATAAATTAGTACAACATAAGCCAAAACCAGCAAAGTGTCAAGTGCTTGCAATAATTGCAAGTATGGCCTTGTTTAGTTCCCACAAAAAAACAAAAACTTTTTAAGATTTTCTGTCATATTGAATCTTACGACACATGTTTAGAGCATTAAATATAGATGAAACAAAAACTAATTACACAGTTTACCTATAAATCGCGAGACAAATCTTTTAAGCCTAGGTAATTCATGATTGGATAATGTTTATCAAATAAAAATAAAATTACTACAGTAGCGAAAACCAAAAAATTTTCGCAACAAAACAAGGCCTATATCAGATCCAGCAGTTCGGGACTCGCAAATGTCGTGCAGAGTTTTTGAAAAATTAGAACCTTTCAGTGTCACAGTTCTAGTAGCAGCTACTGGGGCCTTGTTTAGTTCCAAAATATTTTGCAAAATCGACGCTGTAGCTTTTTCGTTTGTATTTGATAAATATTGTCCAATTATGGACTAACTAGGCTCAAAAGATTCGTCTCGTCAATTTCGACCAAACTGTGTAATTAGTTTTTATTTTTATCTATATTTAATACTTCATGTATGTGTCTAAAGATTCGATATGACGGGAAATCTGAAAAATTTTGCAAAATTTTTTGGGAAGTAAACAAGGCCTGGGAGTGACAGCGCTGGCCGCTGGTTCATAACTTCACTCACTGTCACAGGTACAGAACTCGCAAAAGTCGTCAGGTCTTGTTTAGGCTTGTTTAGTTCGCAAAATTTTTTATGATTTCCCGTTACATCGAATCTTTAGTCGTATATATGAAGCATTAAATATAGACGAAAATAAAAACTAACTGCACAATTTACCTGTAATTTGTGAGATGAATCTTTTGAGCCTAGTTACTCCGTGATTGGACAATGTTTGTCAAATAAAAACGAAATGTTACAGTAGCCAAAAACAAAAAATTTTGCGAACTAAACAAGGCCTTAGTTTCAAAAAAAATTGTAAACCTTTTCAGATTTCCTGTCACATCAAATTTTACGGCACATGTATAAAGTATTAAATATAAATAAAAAATAATTAATTACATAATTTGTCTATATACGAGACGAGCTAGTTAGTCCATTATTAGATAATATTTATCAAATACAAACGAAAATGCTACAATATCCATTTTGTCAAAAATTTTGGAATTAAACAAGGCCTAAGGTTAAACATCACTGCAATAGATTTTTATAATATAACGAAAAATCAATTTCATCTGCTACGTCATCAGAATGTACTATGCGTCTTTTGATTCTGATATGATACATCAATATTGCCTACTCAGCGCTCAGCATCGTATATGCATGTCTAGGCATTGTTTAGTTCCCTAAAAATTTTGCAAAATTTTTCAGATTCCCCGTCATATCGAATCTTTAGACGTATGCATAGAGTATTAAATATAGATAAAAATAAAAACTAATTGCACAGTTTAGTCGGAATTGACGAGACGAATCTTTTGAGCCTAGTTAGTCTATGATTGAACAATATTTGTCAAATACAAACGAAATTGCTACAGTGCTCATTTTGTCAAAAATTTTGGAACTAAACAAGGCCCTAATCCATGGCGACCGACATTTCGCTTCCGCTGTGGCCTGTGGGCTGTGGAGTGTCATTGTGAGTGTGGACCTCTGGCCTCTGCCCTGAAGTGTGAACTGTGCGCTTTGACTTGGGGCCTGTTTAGATTGGGTATAAAAATTTTTTGGGTGTTACATCGGATGTGTCGGAAGGATGTCGAGAGGGATTTTTAGAAACTAATAAAAAAACAAATTACATAGCTCGTCAGGAAACTGCAAGACAAATTTATTAAGCATAATTAATCTATCATTAGCATATGTGAGTTACTGTAGCACTTAAGGCTAATCATGGAGTAACTAGGCTTAAAAGATTCGTCTCGCGATTCTCAACTAAACTGTGTAATTAGTTTATTTTTTTATCTACATTTAATGTTCCATGCATGTGTCCAAAGATTCGATGGGATGGATGAAAAATTTTTAGGTGGGGAACTAAACAGGGCCTTGGGTGGAATCTCATTGTCGTCAGAGGTGCAATCAGCCTGCGGGAACCATTCGCAGACATGATCGTCGCCCGCGCGCTGCAAGTCTGCCGCGAGCGACAAGGGAGAGCCGGGGCGGTCGGCGCCGTGCGAGTGCGACTGTGGCCTTGTTTAGTTCACCCGAAAACTAAAAAGTTTTCAAGATTCCCGTCACATCGAATCTTGTGGCACATGCATGAAATATTAAATATAAACAAAAACAAAAACTAATTACACAGTTTAGCTGTAAATCACAAGACGAATCTTTTGATCCTAATTAGTCCATAATTAGATAATATTTATCACAAACAAACGAAAGTGCTACAGTACCGAAAACTTTTTTTTACTTTTCGGAACTAAACAAGGCCTGTGATTGGCATCGCCGTGACGCCGTCGCGAGCACGGGTGGGTGGGGTGGCATTCACTTCGCCGCTCGGACTACGGATCGTGTCTCCACCTCACCACCCCCACCACACTCCGCTCCGATTTCATTCGAGCAGGCGGGCGATGCCGGTCCAGATCGACCTTAAAATTTTAATCGAGCTCCGGACCCGGACCCCTCTTGCCAAGTGTTGGCTCTTGCCTCTTTGTCTTTTCTTGTCTTGTGCTTCGTTTCGTTTATTCACGGAGCCACATATATGGCCTTGTTTAGTTTAAAAAATTTTACAAAACAGGTACTGTAGCATTTTCGTTTGTTTGTGACAAATATTGTCTAATCATGGACTAACTAGGCTCAAAAGATTCATCTCATCAATTCCGACCAAACTATGCAATTAGTTTTTATTTTCGTCTATATTTAATACTTCATGCATGCGTCTAAAAATTCGATGTGACGGGGAATCTGGAAAATTTTGCAAAATTTTTTGGAAACTAAGGCCTTGTTTAGTTCACCCCAAAAAGCAAAAACTTTTCAAGATTCTCCGTCACATCGAATCTTGCGGCACATGCATGAAGCATTAAATATAGACAAAAGCAAAAACTAATTACACAGTTTAACTGGAAATCGCGAGACGAATCTTTTGATCCTAGTTAGTCCATAATTAGATAATATTTGTCACAAACAAACGAAAGTGCTGCAGTACCGAAATCCGAAATCTTTTCGGAACTAAACAAGGCCTAAACAAGGCCGCGCATGATAGACGTGAACATGATCTGTAAAATGGTGTAGCGGCCCGTAGCACGTACTATGTGCTTCGAGTACTCGTGTCCCGACAGACGCTTTCGTGTGACACGCTGCGACGGACGGTACGAGGGAGCACCGGAACAGGAAGCGTACCTACGTACTAGCAACAGTTTCCTATAGTTTCGTTTGCCCCTGCCTAATGGCTATTGCCCTCCAAGAATTCAGGAGCTACGGAGATCTCTGATTAAAGGGCAAGAGGATACTCCTAAACAACATATTACTGCGGCTCTACTTGGAGACAATACTTTGAGGTGCTAATCAAGGTTCAGGGAGGACGAGAAGAGAGGAAGACGGGAGCAGGGCATTAACCACGCACCAACGACCCGACCTGACCGGCATTCAAGTCCCGGCGTCCCGCGCCGCGGCCCATCCCCCTCATCCCGACCCCGTGAACGAGAAGCCAACCCCCCAAAAACGACTTGCCCCACGCGGACGCGGGAGCACACCACCACCAGCACCAGACCACCACAGCAAGAGCAAGCGCCCCCACAGGCCGTAGCGGTAGCGCTATCGCGACGTCGCCACCGGCCACCACCACAAGGCACACGGGGACGACGGGACGGGCGCCCCCGCTCCACTACCGCCCGCCGGCCTCACACAGCACAGCAGGCTACAAGTCAGAACCCAAGAAAACCCCTAAAGTCAGTCAGATCCCAATCAAAAGAGGAGCATCGCAGAGCTGTACGTATCACGCAGGAGGTAGCGCTCCATCCGCGGTGGCCATGGTCTCGTCGCCTTCCCCACCCTTGCCCACCGCTGTAAGTGTGCCACCCTCCTCTCCTCTGTTACGACGCTTCTGCCGTGCTTGAGTAGCTGAGTCGTTCGCTGCACAATGGTGCGCCGTCAGGCCTCCGAGCCGAAGCAACAGCAGCGAGGCGGCACCAAGGCGGCGCCGGAGAAGGCCGACAAGAAGTACGCGCACGTCCCGACGCCGCTCCACCACGGTCATGGCGGTGCCAGCAAGAAGACACCCCGCGGGGGCAAAGGCGGCGGCGGCGGCGACGCGGCCACCGACCCGGCGGCGTACGTCGCGGCGGTTTCCTGCTCCGACTGCCGCTTCAAGCAGCGCGCCCTGGCGCCGGCGTCGCCCGGCGCCGTCATCCGCTCGCTGTTCGTCTCCCTCACCCGCCGCTCCACCCCGCGCTCGTCGCCGTCGGCCTCGGGCGGCGCCGGCGGCGCGGGGGACGACGGCGAGCAGTGGCGCCTCGCCGCGGCCGACCTCTCCCGCCGGCTCGCCGCGGCCACGCGCACGCGGGACGAGGCGCTGGAGGAGACCACGCGCCTGAAGCACTCCCTCGCCGAGCTGGAGCACAAGCTCGCGCGCCTCGAGTCGCGCGTGCTCCCGACCCCCGCGGCCGCCGCCGCCTTCCCTGTCGACTCTTTCCTCCGCGCCGTCTCGACCGCGCGCGCCGCCGTGCGGAACCTCGCGCGCGCGCTGTCCGCGCACCTCCGCAGCCCCTCCAGCCCCGGCCCGAGCCTCGAGAGCTTCCTCAACCGCGCTTTCCACGCCGACTTCGAGCTGGACACCGACGCCGACGTCCACACCCCGGACCCGGCGGGCCGGTGCCAGGCCAACCTCGCGGCGTACCACGCCATCGCGGTGCTCACGTGGGAGGAGGTCCTGCTCCACGGCACCAAGCACTACAGCGACGGGCTCAGCCGCTTCTGCGACGCCAAGATGAGCGAGGTGGTGTCCTCGCTCGGGTGGGCGCGCGCGCGGGCGTGGCCCGAGCCGCTGCTGCAGGCCTTCTTCCTTGCCGCCAAGGGCGTGTGGGGCGTCCGCCTCCTGGCGCGCTCCGTGCACCCGCCGCTCCCCGTTGTGCGCGCGGAGCGAGGCGCGCGCTTCGACCCGCGGTTCATGGAGGACGCCGCGGCTAGCCGGGCGGGGAGGCTGGAGCCGGCCAGCGTGAAGATGATGGTGGCGCCAGGGTTCCACGTCTACCTGGCCGGCGCGGGCGTGGTGAAGTGCAGGGTCGTGTGCTTCTACAGCAGCGGTAACGGCCGCACCGGCGGCCACAGAGATGGCGGGAGCAGCGCCAATGGCAGCGTGGGGTTGGGGAGTAGCTGTAGTGACATGAATGGGAGTGCTACAGACGTGGTTGATAGCTGTAAGAGCAGTAGGGTAGGGTAGTTGCACAGGGAGAAAGAAAACGGGGATTTTACTTGTTCGTTAAAAAACATGGTGATCTGCGTTTAGCCATTTACCGCTGCTTGTGTGCATATGGGGTGAATGATTAATCACGAACAGTTTCTGTTAATGTTGATTATGCACTACTAGTAAAAAGTTTGAGTACCACAGATCAGATTCTTTGTTTGGCCGAAGCTGCATTTGCACGAGAGCGACGGTGCCGTTCCCGCGTTGCGGCATGGGATGACCAACCTTGGAAGCTTGAAACTTTCCCATCACAGATCCCAATAGAAGATTGATTGGACCCTCCAACTATCTTAACCGTCGTCAGGCACGCGTCTTTGGCCTTTTGGCTGTCACGTGTGTCTATTTATTTTTGAGCTGTTGGTTTGAGCTTTTTTTTTCTGAATTTGCTAGCTATTCCGTGATGTTTTTCTCTCTCAACAAATTAACGAACAGTACTCGGTGTTTGACACTATTCTATAAACTCTACTCCACAAACTCCACCGTAGAGCAGCTCCACAAAAAACTAGAGTTTGTGGAGTACCTCTTTAGGTGCTCTTACAACTCCACACTTTTTTATTGAACTGAGTGCGTGGAGCTAAAACCGTTTAGCTAAAAAACATAGAGCAGAACTGAAAAACATGAAGCAGCAATCCCAAACACCCTCTTAGTCAGGGTTTTTTCAGACAAGCGAACAGTCTTTTATCTTCTTAATAACCGGTTTTACCGAAGAAGGTTGACATATAAGAAATTCTTGTGTGCATAAATTATACAAAGATAGCAATAAAAGTTATTTTCTGAAAAAAATACAATAAAGCCTATGAGCTCAGCTGCTGATTTAGTTCGATTTTCATGTGATGAGCCTTTTTTTTGTTGCAAATAGGGGGGATTTCATTCATTTATCAGTTAACAGGGTGGTTGCAATCTTCAGCCAACAGATACTGCTGAATGCGGGTCAGGGCATGCTGGGGGGACACTAGGGTCCGCCTGTTCGGATGGAAATAATAAACATTCACAAAACACTAAAAATATTAAATTACAAGGATTTGAACTTAAGATCTCATGGTTTTTTTCGTTTGCAAATAGGGGGATTTCATTCATTCATTCATTCATCAGTTAACAGGGTGGTTACAATCTTCAGCCAACAGATGCTGCTGAATTAAGGCATGTTTGGTTGCTCCTGTTTTTTAACACCCATCACATCGAAGACACATACATAAAATACTAAATATAGATTATTTATACAAAACTAAAAACAGAATTAGAGAGTGCAAGACGAATCTTTTAAGCCTAATTAGTAAATAATTGGTTATTAATTTCTAATAAAATGAAAGAACTGTAATATCAACTTTAACACCTTCAACCGAACGCCCCTAAATGTCATACATAAAACTCTCCATTCGGCTAATGATTTTTATAGGGAAAAATGGTCTAGAGAAGTGGTAAATTAAGTTCAGCCCAATTAGCAAAAGTCCTCCAGATGGGCTAGATCTCAAGTCAGCCCAGCCAGCAAAACAAACGAAACTACTCTACAGAAAAGCCCAAGCGATCGGTTGCTGTTGCTGCCTCCTTTCGCTTCGCCTTCACCCGTTCGCCGTGCGGCCGAGCTCTCTGGTTCCGCCGCTCCGCCTACCTCCACACGCTGACTAATGGCGACCGCCATGCGGGGCGGCAGCCTCCTGCGGTTTGGTTTCCGCCACGTTTCTTCCATCCTTTTCCAGCCCCCTCCATGCCCTGCCCCGAGCCTGGGCCTGAACCTGGCCGTTGGCCGGACCGGGCTGGTACGCCTCCAGTGCTCGGCGGCCGGGGCCGGCGACGACGGGGGCAAGAAGGTGTCGGCTAGGCTGGCTCTGACGCAGCAGGTGCTGCGGGACGCCGAGGAGCGCGCCGCGTCGGCGGGCTCCGACCCTGCCCCCAAGATCACCCTGGGTAACTGACTACAGCTGGCCTGAATCCTCATTCTGCCTTCCAGTCGGTCCCAGAGCCCTTATTGATTTCTGAACGTCAATGTCACGCACTAGCATCAAACCTGGTGTAGTCTGCAGCTTATTTATCACATTTCACAGCCGAGAATTCGGCGTTAATACTTATTATGATCACAAGGGGCACTCTATGTGCAAACTGTTAGGAGCTTTGCACTGAGTCTCCTCAAGGCTCAAGCCCGTAGAAATCCTATTTGCATAACAACTTATGGGCGTATGTGGTAAGTTCATTTGACCGAAATGGCTACCCCCAGGGAGTTGTCTGTGCGCTTTAAATGTATCTGCTACTAATTCATTAATTCTATGCTCATTTCACTTTACGAACAAACTGTGAACATGATTGGTACTCCCTCCATCCCAAATTATAAGACATTTCAAGAATCTTGGAGAGTCGAAGTATCTAAAGTTTGACCAAAATTATATAATAACATAATAATATTTATTATACCAACTAAGTATCATTAGATTCTTCATTAATTATATTTTCATAGTATATATATTTGATGTTATAAATCTTTGTAATTCTCTCTATAATTTTAATCAAACTTGAGATGCTTTGACTCTCCAAGATTCTTGGAATGTCTTATATTTTGGAATGGAGGGAGTATGATCTTTTGTCAATGTGCTGTTCTTTAATTAGAAACTGTCGGTGCTGTAGAATGCAAGTTAATGAACCTTACAAAAGCAGATAAGGGTACAAGTTACCTCATGAAACTGGCTGTTTGCCATGGTGTTTACATATTCTGTTCAATGGTGTTGAACTGTCCAGGGAGCTTGTAGCTGCTTTTGCCCTGTATATTGTGCTCTTTAAACTGTGTTTGCATGGGTTATAGTGCTAGGCTAGTTGCTTGAATCAAGTAGGTTAGTCCTAGTACATTGGCCCAGCACTGTTTTCTCCCTTCTATTTCTGGTTACCAGACTGCTTGTATTTCTGTTATTACAGTAATGGAAATGGGGTCTTCCTGATTTCCAAAAAAGGATAGAGTACAAGTGAAAACATGGAAAGTGTGGGGATGGTTGAGGTGATATGAGTTTTGGCTTGTAAATCAATGTCTCGAACTGTATTTTGTGTTCATAGGACAGTATAAACACAACATTTTGTGCGATGTTTTGGGTTAGTTACAATTGAGAATGCATTTTCCTGTCGCGTATTGTTGAACATGATGATGTTACCCGTGCAACAGAAGACGGTTGAGAGCTCTTTCTGTGAACCTGAGTGGATTTGGTATGTCATCAACTGCAATATGTGTAGAACTGTAGATGGGACTGGAAGACGATAATATCCATGTAAATAGAACTTATGGTGGTTTTTTCTCTTGATAGTTATATGGGTCCAACATGAAATATTTCAGTGTTATTAAATGATTTTGAAATTTAATGATCATGTCTAATTAGTGCTTGAATTGCCAAATTTTGTTCTAACTCCATTTTATTTGCAGATCATGTTACTGTTAATTTTGCAAGAAGTGGTGGTCCTGGTGGTCAGAATGTTAATAAAGGTTTGATGTTTTCCCCATTCTCTTTTTTTCTCATTGCATATAGACCATTGGTGCCAGTTTCTCATGTGTTTAATCATCATCTTGACATTTATTTATATTTGCATTTTCTCTTCCTCCTGTTTCTGCATTCAGAATTTAATGAGTGGCGTACTTCATTCCGATCTCAATCACTCAATAGCATGTATTTTTCTCTTTTTCTTATTTTCATTCTTATTCATTAGATGTTTTTTTAAAGAACATTCATTACATAATTGTTGTTGCCCATACTTTTGGCATGCTTAAACTCTTTTGGCTGATGAATATGACAAAATAAGGGCTGATCACCCTCTAGTCAACGCCTTCTCCTGTTGATAAGAGTCTTTTTTTCTTTATCATAACCTAATTTGGGTAGGCAAAGCTCATTGCTAATCTCTACCTACGATTCTTGCACCAAAAGCGAGCACCCGATACTGCTATGTCACCCGCTAACCCATGAGCTGTTGGATCGAGCATTCATGCGATCTGGTCCATTCGATACAGGTCGTAGCGGTCTCTCACCCGGTTAGCCATCAACCCGAATGGTCGTGAATCCTCGTGACCTGTTCGCGGGCAATTCCCGACCGAACGTCCCTCCTCCTCGCACACAGGCGGGGTGCGGGCACCGCGGCCACGATGTTCCCCGCCATCACAGCGCGGGTGGGGTCCCTAGCGGACCCGGCGACCCCAACTGCTCCAGTCCCGACCATCCCATTGTGGGGAGAAATTTGCTATTATAGGAATCCAAACGTGTGGGTTTCGCTATAATAGGATCCCAAACATCTGCTTCGCTATAACGACCATCATGGCCTTCAAATAGGCAAATTGAACTCAAATCTCTTCAAATTCAATATTTTCATTTAATCGCAGAACTGCCATTCTGCTATACCCCTTCACCACGGGACCTTTCAGTTGCTAGCCGCGACCTATTGGTTCCCCGACGCGAGAGACCGACGCCCTCCCTCCTTCGCACGCGCCGGCCGCCGCCCGGCCGTGGCCAGCCACCGGCACAATCTTGGTCTTATGAGATGATCTTGTTTGTCTTATAACTTATAATCATGGTTGAATTTATGGCTTGGATCTATATTTTTGTTTGTTATCATGGCTTGGATCATGGTTGAATCTTGCTGCAGCAAGCAGCCGGCAAGGCTGAGCCAGCCGGCCAGGTAGCAGCGCCAGCCAGCAGCCATGCAGCAGCAGCAGCCGCCCTAAGGGCAGTTCTGTGATTAAATGATAATATTTGAATTTGAAGAGATTTGAGTTCAATTTGTCTATTTGAAGGCCATGATGTTATAATAGCAAACTGTCAATGTTTCGAGAGTCGTTATAGCGAAGCAGATGTTTGGAATCCTATTATAGCGAAACCCACACGTTTGGGATCCTATAATAGCAAATTTCTCCCCCCTTGCAGCGCTGCCACCCTTTAGGCTCTGCTCGCCGCCGCATTTGCGAACCCATTGCGCCACTGCCAGAAACGCACTTTCCACGGGGCACAAGGCGGTGGACGTGCTGCAGCGCGGCGGTGTGCGGGCAGGGCGGCAAACGGGCTGTGGCACGGCTGCACGGGAGCACACGGTCCAGCAGATGGGCAGGGGCGCACAACTACTGGGAGCTGCGAGGTGAAGGCCTAGCTCCAATGCATGGATCCCGTGATGCACCGTCGACGGCACAGAATGTCAGCCTGCCGCCTCTCCACAGCCGCAGCCGCCGAGGCGAGTGCAGTCCCCGCCGTGATGTCAGATGAGCATCTGCTACACATGGCCCTGGTGATGGTACCGTGGTGGGGAGAAAGAAGCGAGAGACGAACATGATGGAGCTCTGGAGGATGGCGTGCGTGCCAAGGAGTTGTGGTGGACAGCGTGCGTGCCAACTGCCACAGAGCTGGATGCCTACCACTGCAAAATCGACGGGGAAGAAGAGGTTGGCGCAGCCCGGTATGCGCCGTTGCCGCTGGTGGTCATGGGCCAAAGTTCGTTGATGACCACGTACACTTGCATCTCCTACTGCTATTGAAGGAAAGAGTAGAAGGTAGAGAAATCAACGATGCTTCCCATGCAGGCATAAGGAGCAGGATAACCAGATAAGGTACACTGGGGAGAACAAAACTCTACTCCCTTCTCCCCTGTCGTTTGTTTGCAGTTAACTTCCTACTTGTTATGGATTGGCTAACAATAGAAATTAGCTTGCTACAACTTGTATCCTTAAGATCTGAAAACATATAAATGCTATCACATGATTACATTCTGCAAATGTTTCTGCACACTAATTGCTCGAGAAAATACCTTGATGGAATATACGAATTCGAAGCCTCAAACTCTATTTAAGAAACGAACTGAATCAATGAAGCTTGCCGCTCTATCAACAAAGCTTGACATGTTTTCAGGATGGTGAAGGTTGACATATTTATCTTTTAGTTGATCTGTTGGCGCTTCCACAATTTTGTTGCCAAACAAATACACTGATCATCACTCAACAATGGATACTCATGTTTCAACTATCACTTCTCTTTGCCTTCGCTTTTTAATATCCGGATAGTCAATTTCAAAATCTAGAGGCCGATTGTATTTGCTCATCTTAGATGGCAACCCTACACTTAATCCGGCAGAACTATATATGTATTTTCAAATTCCATTAGGCAAATCTTTAGTTTCCACAATGCCTACTTGGTTGGCTTCCAACTTCCAAGACTTGCCTTGCCAAAATGAAGGTATTATTTTGGTTGGGCATGTTTTAGAAATTAGAACCCTACAGCAGGCTCATAAAACTAACCATAGTCTTGGCAGTGCACAAACATGCCTGAGTTACTTTTTTTGTGATCCATCTTAGACAAAGTTATTGGCATCTAATCTCAACTATCTAATCGATTATGACAAGATTTGATGCTAATACAGAGCTTGGGAAAAACTTCAATATGCCGTCCACCAAAATCCTGGAGACAGGCTTGGTGGTGTTGATGGAATTCAAAAGCAAACATGTTCCCGAAGAAAACCATGAATCATTGAGTAGATCGATTGCAATATTCCTTGTTGAGGTTGCAAACTAGATTGAACGAACCGGCGAGGCACTATCTTAATTCCTGTCATAAAAAATCACGCCTGACAATTTATAGTTTCCACCTTGATACATGCTCTCCACTGGGGTACCTCAAACTAGCGCGGCGTTAACTCGAGTACAGTCGTGGCTCTCCACTGGGAAGCTCAAGGTGGCGCAGCAATGCCGCTCAAGTTTTCTAGTAGCTTCTTGATTGTTCAATCTCCCTTGCAGGCATGTCCTGCCTATATAGTCTGTTATCCTAAACGCTAAACTGTATTCAGTCAGTCACCTGCCGTTTACCAATTATCAGGCAAAACGGGTGTTAAATGGTCAAAACGTCCGTTTAAACAGTCAAAACAACTGATTAAACAGAAAATGGTGAATCACTGGCACCAGCCAGCCAACAGATCACACTCAACTTGTATTCCTAAATCCTAAGTATAAGGTTACTAATACTAGTAAGTTTCCTAATTGATGCATGGTTTCCTCTAACGAACTCAGACATCTCTGGGTAATAATCAGTTAATTACTTAAATAAGTCACAGCTTAATTTTTGCTTCTTTGTTCTAAAGTCCCGCTACCATCTTACAGTTAACACAAAGGTTGACATGCGATTCAATGTTAAGGAAGCTCACTGGCTTGGGGAGAGAATCAAGGAACGAATATTGCAAGCGGTAAAAGAAACCTCCTTATGTAACTACTGTTTCCGTACACTCTTTTGTAATCATCCTGTCTTATATGCATTTTATTAATTCCTTTCATATCTCTTTTGTAAATCCTGTGAACAGATTGTTTATATTTTGAGTTCTCTTTATGCACAGGAGAAGAATAGGATAAATAAAGATGGAGAGCTTGTTATATCTTCTACAAAAACTAGAACACAGAAGTAATTACTGTTCTATTATTCTTTTAGTCGTTTTTTTATTGCAATTGATACGATTTATCATCTTAGGGGCAACATTGAAGATGCATTGCAGAAAATACAGGTATGCTTCTTCCATTTCATTTTTTTTCTAGGGCTAGATCACTTGCCTTACTCCACAAATCTATCTTGAACAGGCAATCATTGATGCTGCATCATATGTTCCTCCACCCCCAACAGAAGACCAAAAGAAAAAGATTGAAAAAATGTAAGCTGTTTCTTTCACCAGTTGCTTCCTCCTAAGTCATGTGTCAATTGGTAGTTCTTATATGGGATAGACTGCACCAAAGTGGTCAATAATTTATCCAGAATTGAATTAAAGGAACACCGTATATGATTTTGCTTAAACTTGTCATACTCTAAAGTTCCTGATAGTTACTTTGAGATGCTTCAATATTGCACTTTGCCACTTTCCAATGACAAATGCACAAGTTGTGTAGATTAGTGCTTTTGTTTAAGTGTATCATATTACTAGCAGTTACAGTTAAGAATCGCACTGCATTTGCTTAAGAACGGCGCTGCAGTTGCTAGTAATTTATTGCTCAGAACGTTTGGGTTGTTTCTTCAGGAGATCATAGAAACTCTCTGTAGTTGTAATGGCTAAATCTTTACTATTTCACTCTTACTCAAAATTTGATATAGGATGTTTCTTGACTGCAAAGATTAAACGTTCCATTTTTGGGGCAAATCACAGTGGTAATTTTGTTGTTCCGTTGGTAATTACAGTGCTGCTGCCGCTGAAAGGAAGAGACTTCAGAATAAGAAGGTGGTTTCACAGAAGAAGGAATTTAGACGTAACAGAACTAGCTGGGATTGATGCAAGGTATCTTGCACAGACCTGTCTTTCTGTTTTGTGTCATTCCCCGCCCCCGGGGTAACTACCGTTGTTTCTTATTCTCTAATATCTCTATTTTGTTTGTTTAAAAGTTAATTTGAACGCTTTGTTGATTGAGATGCGCCTGAGTCTTTGACAAGTGCCATTTGCTCAGCTTGTTCTTGGGCTAGCAAAAGCATTCGGCTGATCCTTTACTGCAGTGGTGTACACAGACCGACGATAAACAAGGATCGGACTTGCTGAAGGCACCGTAGTTCATACGCATCCAGTTTTTGTCTCGTCCATTGGGGACCGCCCTCTGACGGGAAACACTGCTTTGGTCCTAACACACGCTATATACATCAGTTTTCTTAATGAATTTTAATTCCATGCTGCTGCTATAGTTAAGTATTCATGTGTAATGAGGGTTCATCTGTAAAACCGTAAACAAATTATTAATGTTGGGGTCAGCGACGCCCGTTGAAGAGCGTCATTGTGTGACTAGCTGAACATGTTTTTTGGCGTCCACTGGGAGCTGAGTTATGCAGTGACGAGGGAGAGCGTCACACAGTATCAATGAGCATGGGGTACAGTATGGCAAGTTCTGACCTCTGACTCTGAGTATTGAAAATTACATCCGAGGTCACCAGTTCGTCACTGCTCACGGAGACACGGACTCACGGGCTATGGCCTTGTGGCCTTGTTCCGAAAAGATTTCGGATTTCGATATTGTAACATTTTCGTTTGTTTGTGACAAATATTATCTAATTATGGACTAACTAGGATCAAAAGATTCGTCTCGCGATTTCCAGCTAAATTGTGTAATTAGTTTTTGCTTTCGTCTATGTTTAATGGTTCATGCATGTGCCACAAGATTCGATGTGACGGGGAATCTTGAAAACTTTTTGCTTTTTGGGTGAACTAAACAAGGCCTGTTAGCAAAATTTTTTTTGTTTTTGGCTACTGTAGCATTTCGTTTTTATTTGATAAACGTTGTCCAATCACAAAGTAACTAGACTCAAAAGATTTATCTCACAAATTACAGGTAAACTGTACGGTTAGTTTTTATTTTCGTTTATATTTAATGCTCCATGTATGCGACAAAGATTCGATGTGACGGGAAATTTTGAAAATTTTTGCGAACTAAGGCCTTGTTTAGTTCGAAAAAATTTTCAAGATTTCCCGTCACATCGAATCTTTGGTCGCATACATGGAGAATTAAATATAAACAAAAATAAAAACTAATTGCACAGTTTACTTGTAATTTATGAGATGAATCTTTTGAGCCTAGTTACTCCGTAATTGGATAATGTTTGTCAAATAAAAACGAAAGTGCTACAGTAGTCCAAAACCAAAATTTTTGCGAACTAAACAAGGCCTAAAATTCAAAAAGTTTTTAAGATTTTCCGTCACATCGAATCTTGCGACACATGCATGAAACACTAAATATAGACGAAAACAAAAACTAATTACACAGTTGAAAGGTCCTAATATGGCTAGAGGGGGGTGAATAGCCTATTTAAAAATTCTACAAAACTCACTAGAGCAAGTGGTTAGTAAATAACAAAGCGAAGCTTTTTGCTCTAGCTCTAATGGGGAGTTTGCATGCCACCTATCCAACAATTCTAGTTGATATGATCACTAAGCACACAAGAGCTATGTCACTACTCACACTAGAGAGCTATCTAAAGTTTCTATAGAAGAAAGTAAGCTACTCTAGTTTGCGGGAATGTAAGAGAGATGGTTTGATCTTTATACCACCGCGTAGAGGGGATGAACCAAACAATAATATGAAGTCCAATCACCGGGAGAAATCTAATCAACAAACACAATGGAGACAAGCAATTTTTCTCCCGAGGTTCACGTGCTTGCCGGCACGCTACGTCCCCGTTGTGTCGACCAACACTTGGTGGTTCGGTGGCTAAGAGGTGTAGCACGAACCTCGTCCTCACTAGGACACCACAAGAACCTACCCACAAGTGAGGTAACTCAATGACACGAGCAATCCACTAGAGTTACCTTTCGGCTCTCCGCCAGGGAAGGTACAAGACCCCTCACAATCACCGGGAGATGGCCACGAACAATCACCAACTCGTGCCAATGCTCCTCCGCTGCTCCAAGCCGTCTAGGTGGCGGCAACCACCAAGAGTAACAAGAAAACTGCAGCTAGAACAATCCCCAAGTGCCACTAGATGCAATCACTCAAGCAAATGCACTTGGAATCACTCCCAATCTCACAAAGATGTATAATCTATGAAGGAGATGAGTGGGAGGTGTTTGCTTAGGCTCACAAGGATGTTATGTATGCTAGAATGCCAAGAGAGTGAGCCCCAAGCCGGCCAAACACGTATTTATAGCCGCTCAAACAAATAGAGCCGTTGGCTCTTTCACTGGGCGAAATACGGGGTCACCGGACGCTCTTAAAGGGGCACCGGACGCTCAACACCAGCGTCCGGTGCTCCAACGTCAGCCGCGTGTCAGAGTCTAACGGTAACCTGCAGAGCACCGGACGCTGAGCAGGTTGGCACCGGACGCGTCCGGTGCACACCGGACTCATGCGCAGAGAGCTCCGCAAACTCGCAGGGTCACCGGACGCAAGCCACCGGACGCACCCTGAGCGTCCGGTGCTCACCGGACCCATGCGCAGAGAGGGTCGCAAAACGCCCGCACACCGGACGCGCACCACCGGACGCTCAAGCCAGCGTCCGGTGCCTTACCCTAGCTGGGCTAGGCACTGTCTGCACCGGACGCTCAGACTCAGCGTCCGGTGCTCCAGAAGCTAGCGTCCGGTGAGTATTTCTCAGCGAGAAACACTCCCGCGACTTCTCCAAATTTTCCCACCGGCGCAATAGAAAATATGCACTTCATTTTCTGAAAAGCGCCGAATCCCGCCGAGCTTGCGAACTCGGCCTCCTTCTCAAACTCCACCTCTCTCTACCTTCCAAACTCCACCTCCTTCTCAAAGTGTGCCAACACCATAAGTGTAAACTAACAAGTGTGCACGTGTGTTAGCATTTTCACAAACAATTTCTTCGAAGGAGTTAAGTTAGCTCACTAGGTTCTAAATGCATGCACATGAACAATGACACCTAGTGGCACTTGATAACCGCTTAGCCAAAGAATTCCCCTCTTTATAGTACGGCTATCTATCCTAAATGTGATCACACCCTCTATGGTGTCTTGATCACCAAAACCAAAACCCTAAGCAATACCTTCGCCTTGATCTCCATAGAGTTTTGTTTTTCTCTTTCTTCTTTTTCAAGTTGAGCACTTGATCATCTTGTGGTCATCACCATCATCACCATGATCATCACTTGCTCCATCACTTGGCATGTACCAACCTCATTAAGTCTACACACACTTATTATGGAGGTTAGTACTAGGGTTTCATCAATTATCCAAAACCAAACTAGGGCTTTCAACAGTTTATCTGTAAATCACGAGACGAATTTTTTGATCCTAGTTAGTCTATGATTAGACAATATTTGTCATAAACAAATGAAAGTGCTACAGTAGCGAAATCTAAAATGATTACTGATCCACCGTTGGTTGCCAGTCCGCCTGCCATCAGAATTGCACCATCTAGGGCCTTGTTTAGTTCCTCAAGTATTTTGCAAAAAATCCAAAAATCCAAAATCTTGAGAAGCCCACCAAAATTCTAACACCAAATTTTTTTGGTTATGGTGTTTACTTCCCAAAAAATTTTGTAAAATTTTTCAGATTTCCTGTCACATCAAGGCCTTGTTTAGTTCCAAAAAAATTTACAAATTTTTTCAGATTCCCCGTCACATCGAATCTTTAGACGCATGCATGGAGTATTAAATATAGACGAAAATAAAAACTAATTGCACAGTTTGATCGGAATTGACGAGACGAATCTTTTAAGCCTACTTAGTCCATGATTGGACAATATTTATCAAATACAAACGAAAATGCTACAGTACCCATTTTACAAAATTTTTTGGAAGTAAACAAGGCCCAAATCTTGCGGCACATGTATAAAACATTAAATATAGATAACAAAATAACTAATTGCATAGTTTATATGTAATTTGCGAGACAAATCTTTTGAGCCTAATTATTCTATTATTGGACAATATTTGTCAAATACAAACGAAAGTGTTAGAGTGTCCATTTTGCAAAAAATTTTGGAACTAAACAAGGCCAATGTCCCTATTTAATTTTGCAAAAAGTTTAGAACCAAATGAATTTTGGACATGTTTACTTTCAAAATGCAAAATAGCAAAAAATTTTACATTTTGCCCAAAATATTTTGGAAGTAAACCAGGCCCTAGGCAGGTATAGCCATCGGCCCATCGCCCGTTCATCAATGGCGGTGTTTCGATCCTTCAGCGAGTTGCCCGGATCAAATCAGATGTTTGAATGTCAATTAAGGGACTAAACATGAGTTAATTATAAATTAATTGCATAAGCCATGACTAATTCACGAGATGGATCTATTAAACCTAATTAATATATGATTAGCATGTGTTTACATAGTATCATATAACAAATTATGAATTAATTAGGTTTAATAATTTTTTCTTGCGAGTTAGTCTTTATTTATGTAATTACTACTCTCTCTCTCCGTTTAAGTTATAAGTCGCTTTGACTTTTGGTATATTTATTTTGCTATGTATGTCTAGATACATAGTAAAATAGATGAAATAAAAAGTCAAAATAACTTATAACTTGTCTGATAGTTTTGTAAAAGGGTAGCATGGGCTAGGGCTCCTTGCTGTGGTCCCAACTAACAACTTGTTCGTTTGAGATTATTTTGTTAAATTTGCTAGCCATTCATAATTGTTTTTCTCTTGCAACAAATTAGCGAAGAGTACTAGTGTCGAGACAAAAATCACTTTATCACGTTAAAGAAAATAACATAAAAATACTTCTAGTCATTAGATCATTGGTGTTAACTTTACTACATACCCCCTTTGGCTCATTGAAATTGTCATTTTTACTTTTAGACTTCTTATTTGACCATTCATCTTATTCAAATTTTTTTATAAATATTATTTATTTTGCTATGACTTGTTTTGCCAATAAAAAATACTTTAATAATAATTTATTTATCTTATTGTTTATATAAAAAATTGAATAATACGAATGGTCAAAAAAAATAAGAAAGTTAAAATCAACAACAGATGGAGCGAATAGGTCGTATTGTGAGGCCCTGTTTAGATTCAAAAAGTTTTTGAATTTTGGTACCCTAGCACTTTTGTTTTTAGGGGCTGTTTAGATTTGAAATTTTTTGGTCTAAAGAGAAAATTTTTTGTGGAATTGGGACTTGAGAACTAAACGGAGCTAAAAAATTTTGGAGCCAAAATTTTTTAGCTCCGTTTAGTTCTTAAGCCCCAATTCCACAAAAAAATTTCTCTTTGAGCCAAAAAAAATTCAAATCTAAACAGGCCTTTATTTGACAAACATTGTCTAATCATAGAGTAATTAGACTTAAAAGATTTGTCTTGCGATTTTCAGACAAACTGTATAATTAGTTTTGAAAAAATTTTGGTTTTTATGTGAACTAAACAAGGCCTGAGTTGTGACAACTTGATTTGGTCATTGCAATCAAAGAAGTTACTCTCACCGTCCGAAGTTACTTTCGTAAAAAAAAAGTAAGGTTTTGTTTACTTCCACCTCAAAATCCAAATTTTTTTTTCAAAATTTCTTGTCACATCGAATCTTTAGACGTATACATAAAATATTAAATATAGATAAAAATAAAAACTAATTGTAGTCAAAATTTATGAGATGAGCCTTTTTAGCTTAGTTAGTTCTAGTTGGATAATATTTAACACAAACAAACGAAAGTCTACCGGAACTAAACACGGCCGTCTAGCTGTGTAGATACGGACGGAGGGACTAGAATGGATCTAAAAATAGATCTTTAATATACGTTCAAATAGAAAGGGGAAAAAACCATTCACGCATGCGTAGCCCATCGACTGGCAGAACCTCAGACTATGGGCGAGTCGTGTCCCCTGGCAGGCAGGAAGGCGTCATGCGGTCACAGTGACGCTACTGGCATACCGTGCACGCGGGTCAGACGCCCGGCCGGACGCACGCTGGTCAGTTGGCAACCCCCGAGGTCTCGCCATTCCCTCGTCGTCCGCGCCGGCCGCGTCAGGGTCTGGGCAGCGCCCGTCACGCTGCCACAGTGCCACTGCGCGGGCAGTACTGTAGTGAGCTGGCGCCAGGCTTTGACTGCCGTCTGCCGGGCACGGGCACGACGACGTGCTGTGACGGACTTCGGACGGGACCAGCGGTCGTTGGACGTCCTGTCGCGGCGGACGACGACGTGGGCAAGAGCGGAAAACCCGCGGGCACGGCAGAGGCGACCGCGGTGTGCTGCCACGGACGCGACGGGCGGGCGCCAGGACTCGCTTCGACCGTGGTCTGCTGCTGGGCGTCGCCGTGTCGGTGTCGCGCGCACGGGCGTGTGCATCCGGTTCTCCTGTCGAGTGCACGGGCCACGGGTGCCGGGCGCGAGGTGGCCGGGGCGGGGGGGCAAAAGCTCGCGCGGGCCGACGGGGCGGGGCGTCAGCGTGGTTACTGTGCACTGTTTTGTGCTGTGGTCAGTGAAACTCTGGTTGTACAGCGTCCGTGTCGTATTGTTGCGCGTCGTCGCTGCCTGTCGTCTCGCTCACGGCCGGGAACGCAACAACAGTTTGCTGGGGCCGGCCTGGGACTCTGGGAGGCTGGGACCGTGGGTATCTCAACACTTTTTTCATGGGTTGTTCATGTACGCTGCTGATAAAGTGATACTAACTGTACATGCCTCGCCGTGCACAGGGGCGCCGGTCTTGCTCGTGACGGTGCATCGAAACCCAACGGTATGCATTGCGGATGCTGCGGGCGGGTATGTGCTACGAATGTACGGTCTATTTGGTTTTGTCCCGTGACAAAATTGAGAAATGTATTTTAGGCGCACATGTTCCAAAAATAGCTCATAGTCGATCTGGTCAGAAATAATAGATGACGAAGGGGGAGGGAGACTGTCCTAGGAATAGGACAAGAACAGAAGAGTCTCACTTTATGATGTTTTTGAGGGAAACGAAATCTTTCCATATCTTTGTATCAAGTTTTTGCTCCTTGTTTAGTTCCTCAAAAATTTTACAAAATTTTTCGGATTCCCCGTCATATCGAATCTTTAGACGTATGCATGGAGTATTAAATATAAGTGAAAATAAAAACTAATTGCACAATTTGGTCGGGATTGACGAGACAAATCTTTTGAGCCTAGTTAGTCTATAATTAGATAATATTTGTCAAATACAAACGAAAATGTTACTATTCCTATTTTGCAAAAATTTTTGGAACTAAACAAGGCTATGCACATCGACTTTTGCGGCACATCGACTTTTGCACTAAATATAGACAAAAATTAAAACTAATTGTACAGTTTACCTGTAAATCGTAAGATGAATCTGTTGAGTCTAGTTAATCCATGATTGAACGATAATTGTTAAATAAAAATGAAATTATTACAATACCGAAAACCAAAAAGTTTTCGAAATAAGGCCTTAGTGAAAAAAAAATGTTTGCGCTTTTGGTATCCTTTGTCTGCAGAGTGGCAACAAAACTATGCTTCTCAAGCTGAAAAAATGTCTTTTTACTATTCATCCTCACAAACTTGACACAAGAGTATTAGCCTTATTTCGTGCTGCTTCCACACAAATTATCTGACTCCACCTCTGCCTCCGTCACCGAAGCTAGCGGAGTGACACCAAACATATACTAAGAGGAGACATTTTTGACGATGATGTGAGGAGGTAAAATCGTTTTCTTCCTATGGAGCTGAAGCCACACAAATGGGGGCTCCGTTGGAAGGCTCCGACACCAGAGCACGCGTATGTGGAGCCTTCCCAAACATGCACTTACAAAAGTACAACTAAACCTGTTTTTCTGAGCATTTTAAATTCTTATAGACTTATAGAATTATAAGTGACATGAAACTCTAGTTCTATATCTTTTTCTCTTTTGTATATGTTTTATTAGATGTCCTTGAAGGAAGGAACAAACATAAAACGAGAAAACACGTGAACATATAATAGACACATTACCACGTAAATAGCTTTGGTTCATGCTTTTAGGCTTTTTACCAGAACACATCTCTAAGTCCTGTTTGGTAGGGCTTCAGCTCCTCATGTAGAGTAGCTTCTCTAGTGGAGTTGAACTCGTTAAAAAAATATTTGACAAAAACAACTTTATTTATAGTTTTATAAAAAAATATTAGATTTAAGAGGAATACTAGACATATTTCTGCAGCCCTTGCTCCTTGCTATGTTCGGTTTCTAGGTTTGAGTGATCTAAAATCATTCCAACTAGAATTACTTTTTTGAATTTATATAATTACTTTTACTGGGAACGATTCCGGTCGACCCCTAGCTCCGACTTAGGGGGTGTTTGAGACTGCTCCACAAACTCTGCTCCATAAACTCCACCATGGAGCAGCTCTACAAAAAACTCGAGTTTGTGGAGTACTCTTTAGGTGCTCTCACAACTCCACCCTTTTTCCTCGAACTGAGTACGTGGAGCTGAAACCGTTTGGCTAAAAAACGTGAAGCAAAGCTGAAAACGTGAAGCAGAGCAGTCCCAAACACTCTCTTAATAAAAAAAAGAGTAAAATACACTGGCGGCCCTTTAACTTGTCAGCCTGTGCCACTTTGGTACATGAACTTGCAAACCCGAAAAAGTGACCTCTGAACTTGTCCGTCTGTGCCACTTTGGTCCATGAACTTGCAAACGCAAAACAGTGGCCCCTGAACTTGTCGGCCTGTGCCACTTTGGTCCATAAACATGTAAAGGCTCTTTCAACGCGTCAACAAATATTTATTTATTTCATAACTAATTATTAATGAGATGCTAAATTCATAAAATGTTTTGTGTAGCCTCTTCACGTGTACTTTGCCTATGAAAAATATGAAACCTAGAAAAAAATATTTTTTGCTTATTTTAAAATTATCTCTTTTAATTAATAAATGCAACGAATTGATATATTATTTGATATATTTGATGCTACGAATAAAAATATATCAATTTTGTAAATTAAAAAAGAAGTATTGACATCATTGCTGACGTCAACACCATAAACGGTGCCATGCATGGCCTACCAAAGGCGGCCACGTGGCAGAACAGTACCATGCGGCCGGTGTTATTTTCGTATTTGCATGTTCATGGACCAAAGTGGCACACGTCGACAAGTTCAGGGGGCACTTTTTCGCGTTTGCAAGTTCATGGACCAAAGTGGCACATGCTGACAAGTTTAGGGGCCTCTTTTTCGCGTTTGCAAGTTCATGGACCAAAGTGGCACACGACGATAAGTTAAAGGGCCGCCGGTGTATTTTACTTTAAAAAAACTGTTTTTAAGTCCCGTTTAGCAAGCCGTCAAAAGCCGGAGCCGAACCCTGCCGGAGCTACTATTTGTACCGTTCTGGTCCCTTCTCCCTTCGACCTTCGTCGACTTCTCGGCACAATACATTTCCCAACACACAGCGCCGTACGCACGGCACAGGCACGGTCCACCACCGCTAAACCCTTCCGAAAGAATCCCCAAATCTCGCACACCCCGAAGCCTTTGAGGCCCGAAACCCTAGCTCCTCGGCCTCCCCGCCGCTTCCACCCATGGCTCCAGGACTGCAGCTCTTCACTGACATTGCCGACGACGGCACGCCCCGTCTCAACGCCGCCTCCGGCGAGGAGCTGGTCCGCGTGGACCGCGCCGTCGCTGTCGCCCTTGGCCCCCGCTCACCGGAGTCCCCGGGGACTCTGTTCATCACCACCAGGTATGGAGCTCAGATTATGGCTGGTTGGCTGCGACCCTTCTTCGGATGCCTATTCTTTCGTTAACTGCTGGCTGGTTCAACCAGGAGGATGATTTGGCTTAGCGAGGCGGAGAAGGGCAAGGGCTACGCGGTGGGCTTCCTCGACATCACGCTTCACGCCGTGTCGCGCGACCTGGAGGCGTATCCCTCGCCCTGCATCTACACACAGGTGATTGGAGCAGCAAGCGCTCGGTTTGCTGATACTTGCTCCCTTTGAGGTCCAATAGGATCAGAGATTGATCATGTGTAGCTCTGATGTTCTAACTGTTGAGATGTCTGTTCCTAAAGTGTGGGCCTATCGTATTGAACTGACTTGGACCTTGGTCTAGGATCTATAGAGTGTTCTTAGCTGTAAGCTTGTACTAGTTGGTAGTGGCCTATTTGGTTAGGCCGTGCATTTTAGCTTGAGATGCTCTTCCTGGGAGACCCCTTTGCTTATGGAATTACAGAAAACGTTCTGCTGCTGTTTGCTGGATGTTTTAAGAACACCTCAGCTTTTGGGGAAAAAGGAGCTCTGATTCACAGATCATAGAATTATCATGGATTATTCGGTGCAGGATCTTTGTGTCTCACGGCGCGTAGTTGTAATTTTGTTTCCTGGCTATTGCAGTTGAGTTGTAGTCAAAGTTGATTGTGGATTTGGTGTTTATAGATTTGCACCGTTTGGTGTTTTGATTGGTACTTTGGGACATTTGTGCTCAGATGTTCTCTTGTGGATATACTCAAGGTCCGTCAGCTAGGTTCTTATGGACTGTTTGCCTGTTTGAAACTCGTTGCATTTTTTCACTGATGAACTAAAGTTCTCCATTTGCATGAGAGGAGGTGGCTGATAACCTTTTTTTTGTCTCATTTGTGATAGCTGGGAGTACCTGTCTTATTTCGTATGAGGTTTCTCTATTGCTTTTTCATTGATATGTGACCAGTGATGTTGCTAGAGTTTATGAGAAAGCTAACCCTCATTTGCATAAGATGTATGGTACTCCTTGTTTTTTTCCCTTCCAAATGTGCATTTTGCACCCTGCTGTGTTGGTTAAAAGTTTGTGAATAACAACCCTGCTTACCTTATTTAATAGCTGCATAACCTGATTATGAGTAGTCTGCATCTGTTTTGGTGTTTAATAGGTGCACTGTAAGCCATTATTTGTCTGTTTTTTTTCTGTTGTTTAGTTTTTAATATTCTCTTGTTTAAATGTCTGACTTTTTGTGCATTTAATTTGAAGATTGAGGCAGCAGAAGGTACAGATGAGGAGGCTGGTGAATCAAATCCTGAAGCAAATGAACTAGAGCTATCTAAAGTATCTGAAATGCGGCTCATACTAGCAGACCACAGTCAATGTATCCTTTTGAATTAACTTGTCTCATTAAAATATTTCCTTCAAGCATGTCTTTATGCCTTGAGCTTGATGCTGGAGTTTAAGTGCTTTCTGATTTAGTCTCCAGGACTCGTGGTCTAGTGAACTGATTCAAGGCACTAAATTATGTTATGCAAATAATTCTCACAGATAACCCTTGTGAATTTAATTGTAAAACTGATATCAGCGAACTACTAAATTTTCTTGTTTCTTGAGTTCTTGAAAAAAAAACCTTGGTCCCTTCTTCATCCAAGGGGTATACTTTACCAATTTGAAACTGGTTAAGATTATTACCTGCCTACCTTTACTTTAGTTGATTATTTTAATCGTACAAACTTTTTTATATAGTTCATGGCATTGCATGACTTGTATCCTTGACAGAGCTTCAGTGGATGCACTTTTTGATGTCTTCTGTCATTGTGCTGAACTGAATCCTGATCCTAATGCTGGTAAGCCATGAATTTACAGTTGATACTTAAAAGGTTCTGTCGCAGATCTATGTAATCTTTTGAATTCACAGAGCGCGACGAGGAGAATGGTTGGTTCCATGGTGAAGATATGTCTGATGGTGGCTGGGTTCATGATGATGAGGACATGGTTGATGGTAAGCATTTTGTTTCTCTTGTTCTACATTTTTGCTCTAATGTGATAGCAGCACTTAGATGTCTTACCTTGCATGCAGAAAATGCCCCCCAGTTTTTCAGTGCCAATCCGATAGGTCAAAATGGTGGATATGACCTCACTCGTTCAGTACTTGAGGTATCCAATGAATTTCTTTGTATCTTAAGTTTTGTTTTCATTACTATTGTATAAGCATATAATGGAACAAATGCCCATCTGAGATAAGCCTTATTTAGCCTATCTGTTGATTCTTGACGTCTTCTATTAAAGCTGAACGCTGAAAACAATAATATAACACAAATATGAGTGTTTGTCTGAATTATATGGCTGTTAGAAATTGTTGCCATGGATTTATTGTGATATTAATTTTGAATTAATCTTGATTCTGGGCTACTTTTTGCTGTGGTGAATCAGTTATTGTTTGAAAAAATGGAACAGTATCTGTCCCGGTGTATTTATTTCTTATTATGATTAAACAAATAAGACTCTCAGTTAACATTACTGGTATTTTGGCTTGCAGCTTCAAATCGACGACCAGCGTTTTGAGGATGCAGAGGAGGAACAGGAGAGCCATGAAAATGGACATTAGAAACAGGAACATGTTCCTTGGGAGCATCGTGTGATTTATTTTGTTGTAAATCACTACCGATGCAACTTGGTTTGCCTACTGTTTCGTCTACACTTTCTCTTCCTTTTTCCTTCCTCGATGTTATAGGATTAACATCCCTGGGTGACTCTGGAGTTGCATCGATGGTTTCTTTTGGTGAGAAAAGGTCTTGCTGCTGGTCAAGAATGTAACTTGTAGAGCATGATGCTGAATCGTGTGGAATTTGTTGAGTACTTTTGATCTAACAAATAGAAGGTCGAATTGGGAAAGGAAATGTATTATCGTTTCCCTTGTATATCATGGCACAGCTATTTACTCTGTTTAGAATGAAGTTCAGTTTGGGTGTTGCATGGGCCCTTCTGATCCCGTATTGATTAGCGTTGTTTGCTTCACGGAATTCGGGAACGTATAATTAGCGCTAATGGGCTTCCTGACTAGTGCCTACCATGTGTTATCTTTGTTCAAAAAGTCATGTGCCTGCCACTTGCCTTGCTACCCATCATCCCATGAATTAAGGCCTTGTTTAGTTCGTAAAAAATTTTGTTTTTGGCTACTGTAGCATTTTGTTTTTATTTGACAAATATTGTCCAATCATGGAGTCTAGGCTCAAAAGATTCATCTCACAAATTACAGGTAAATTGTGCAGTTAGTTTTTATTTTCGTCTATATTTAATGCTCTATGTATGCGACCAAAGATTCGAGGTGACGGAGAATCTTGAAAATTTTTGCGAACCCGACGAGTGAAACACGTTAGAAATAATCCCCACTCTAGAGCATCTAAATTTCGTGGAAGCCTGAAAGTGAAAACCCCCTTTTCCCCGAGCGCAAAAGCACCGTGACGACAAACAGTACAACCGAAGCACAGCCCAAGCATGAACATGTCAAATATTTGAAAATAGCAGCAGTTTCTGAAATCGCGCACAGTTTCTGAAAATAGGCAGGCAACAGATTGGTTCTGGATGTTGTCAACCCATAACAGGTCCATCGAATAAAAGTGTATGGAAATAACAGTTTAACATGTTAGAAAAGAAGCTTCTACCCCTGCAATGATGTCACAACAGCACGTACTGGGGTCTTGTTCTATAAATCTCTAATTCAACGCTTCACAGAAAAGTCATGACTATAAAAAAATAAAATGATTGACACATTCGAGTCAAACGAACAGGCTATCTTGCCAAATCTTCAGGACGCCACCACCGTGGCATGGTCACAAAGCCAATCTGTTTATATGGCCACAATGTAATGGCATTCATATAAGGCCTTGTTTAGTTCCAAAAAAATTTTTGCAAATTTTTTCAGATTTCCTGTCACATCGAATCTTTAGACACATGCATAGAGTATTAAATATAGACGAAAATAAAAACTAATTACACAGTTTGGTCAGAATTGACGAGACAAATCTTTTAAACCTAGTTAGTCCATGATTGAACAATATTTATCAAATACAAACGAAAGTGCTACATTGTCAAATTCCCAAAAATTTTTGGAACTAAACAAGGCCTAAATGTATTAGAATGCCGTGCCATGTATTAGAATACCTGTTACAAAACTTGCTGGCATCCCCAGGAAGAGTCCAGTCTAGGTGACGAGTTGGATTAACATCATAGCCACTGTTGCATTGATAGAGAAAAAAATAAAGTGAACAAGAGGTAAGTAGGACTGACATCACTTTCTTATCTCAGATACACTTTACTGCACATAATAACAAAAACAGATTAAAATACTCATTTTAAAATGCAGACGCACCTTAGAGATTTTACAAGTGGAAGACATAGGCTTATCTTGGCATATAGGATCATCATTCAGAATCCCACCAGTGGCGATCAGCCAAGAGCTAGAACCTTGCTGTGGGGCTGAAATTTGAACACATCATTGAATCCTAGGGTGCGAAGATCAGAAAAATTCTCGACACTGACAGGAGCAGTGTTGTCCTACGTAAGGGCCTGTTTAGATTGGGAACGAAAATTTTTGGGTGTCACATCGGATGTGTCGGAAGGATGTTGGGAGGGGTTTTTAGAAACTAATAAAAAAACAAATTACATAGCTCGTCAGGAAACTGCAAGACAAATTTATTAAGCATAATTAATCTGTTATTAGCATATGTGGGTTACTGTAGCACTTAAGGCTAATCATGGAGTAACTAGGCTTAAAAGATTCGTCTCGCGATTCTTAACTAAACTGTGTAATTAGTTTATTTTTTTATCTATATTTAATGTTCCATACATGTGTCCAAAGATTCGATGGGATGGATGAAAAAATTTTGGGTGGGGAACTAAACAGGGCCCAAATCATATTCTCCCAAAAACCCGATGACAACGTGGTCTTCATTGCACACTTCCATCTATGCGATGAAGCAAAAGAAGAGTAAACACTGTTCACAATTATCACAACTACAAATAAAAAACTAGTAAAGGATGATTAGCAGCACCAACCTTCAAGTTATCATGGTCTTTCCTTTTATCATTTAAAGCTTTAACCAGGCTTGCTGAAGTCATGAACCTTGTAGCATCTCCATCACAATCTATAGCTACGCCTGAGTATGCAAATAGCACCTTGTGCTCTGCACAAGATCATAATTTATGTTAGTTATAGTAACAAATGTTTAATATGTCTGGAAAAGAAGAGTAAAACAGCACATATAATCACCATCGACTACAGCAAGTAACACAACACTTTTAGACAAACCTGATGCAACTTCTTCACTCAGCTCACTCCAAACACCTAATATTAAAGAAACATGATACTCCATCCATCCAAAATTGTAAGTCATTACATGAATCTTAGAGAGTCAAAGCATTTTCACGTTTGACCAAAATTATAGAGAGAAATACTAAGATTTGTAACGTAAAATGAATATACTATGAAAATATAATTAAGGAAGAATCTAATGATATTTAGTTGGTATCATAATAATTATTATTTTATCATATAAATTTGGCCAAACTTATATGACTCTCCAAGATTTTTGGAATGACTTACAATTTGAGATGGAGGGAGTACAACACAACTATCAGTGCCCAGATAGAGCTGTAAGAAACATGAGCACAAAAGAGGAAGGACCACCAGACCGAGCCCAATAGCTCAGTTGTCTCTCCTTCCTCATTGCAAACTATTTTGTTATTTGTTGAGCTTCTTGTGAGGTAAGTTCGTTTATTCTTCTTCGAGCCTCTTGTGAGATGAGCTCTTTCATTCTTCCTCTTTGACCTTCTTGTGGGAACATCACCAACCCTATTATTTTTAAACATCTTAAAGACACTAAAGAGGGTTGTTTCCCCCTAAAGAAAGAGTGCAAATTTTGGGTCAAACCAGTAAAGCGATGCATTTTTTATGACATGACGGTGTATTTAAGATGAGAGAGAAGAGATGAGTTTGATCTAGATAAAATCCTCTTGCCATGATTACCAATTTTATATGAGTCTTGAAATTAAATGTCATAAAACCATAGAATGAAACTCTACATTGAGAATGAATGTTTCATCCAAATTTTATTTTATTTCACATAACATAGCAGTCTTACAAACAACACTATAAAAATTCCTACTAAGGTCTTGTTTAGATTTAAAAAGTTTTTGGATTTTGACATTGTAGCAATTTTGTTTTTATTTGACAAATATTGTCCAATCATGGAGTAACTAGGCTTAAAAGATTTGTCTCATGATTTACACGTAAACTGTGTAATTAGTCTTTTGTTTATATATATATATATTTAATGCTCTATGCATGTGCCGCAATATTCGATGTGACGAAAAATCTTGAAATTTTTTGTTTTTTAGGTGAACTAAACAAGCCCTAAGACTGCCTAAGCTAAAATAAGCTTTCCTACAAGCTCCAATCAATTCTGATAAATGATAAATGTAAAAGCAAAAGTAAGGCCTCGTTTAGTTCCCAAAAAATTTTACAAAATTTTTCAGATTCCCCGTCACATCGAATCTTTAGACGTATGCATGAAGTATTAAATATAGACGAAAATAAAAACTAATTACACAGTTTGGTCGGAATTGACGAGACGAATCTTTTGAGCCTAGTTAGTTTATAATTAGACAATATTTGTCAAATACAAACGAAACTGGTACTATTCACATTTTGCAAAATATTTTGAAACTAAACGAGGCCTAAATACGCAGGAGGCGACCGAGGTAACCGAGGCGACGACGGAGGTCGAGGTGGCGCCGACGGCGCATGCCAGGTCGAGGTCGGGATTGCGCGGGTCGCGACGCGCGAGCCTCGCCTCGAGCAGAACGGGGAAGCGGTTCCCGAGCGAGAGATGGGCCAGACGCGATCGGCGCCAGTGTCATGAGGTCGGGCTCCTTCCCCGCGTGGAATCGTGCTGCGAAGTGGGCTCTAGGGGGATGGGTCCAACTAAATGGGCCGTTAAAGGCCTGATTCCACTTGGGCCAACCCGTTAACTTCTCATATAAGTAGCCTCGAACCCATCCTCGGGCGAAACCCTAGCTTGCAGCGCCGCCTGGACCGAGCAGCCGAGCGAGTAAGCGAAGACCCCCGCTTCCCCCAAGCTCAAGAGCACCATGGCGTCGGCGGCAGTTTATGGCGGCCTCAAGGGGAAGCTTGGCGTAGAGGATGCCCCCGAGCTGCAGCTCAACCGCATCCGCATCACACTCTCATCCAAGAACGTCAAGAACTTGGAGAAAGGTATAACCAAACCTTATGAATTCAGACTCATATATATTTTCTGATGTGATCTAACGATCTTAGTTCGTTTGGAGTATGTGGTAATGGCGTATACAAGCTTCCGTTGATGGATGTTTATGATTATGCTTTAGATCTGCCTGTCGAATTTGTTCTAGTCTCGAGAACATGTACAAATCTATGAGACAGTTAGTCGCTGGTTACAATTGCTGGGTGTGGGAACCGTTGTATTGTGTTGGTTATCTGAACAAAACTCCTATGCGCGTTTCGATTTACTGTTTGCCTATGCACAAGCAGTGCAGCGCCTAAGTGCTTTGATTGTTATGTTGGATGGTATGGAAGGAAGGAATTGGCAACTGAAGTTTGCACTCGTTTACTTTGTATATACTTCCTTACTATCTTGTATCATTAGGCTGATTAAACTGTATTCAGTCACTTGCTATGATGCAAGCTACACCACTCAGTATTGGACTGTCGTTGCAGAGTTGCTTTCAATACTTGAACTAACAATTGTGTGGGATTTCTCCTTTCTGGTACATTTCAGTTTGTGCGGATTTGGTGAAGGGAGCCAAGGACAAGCAACTGAGGGTTAAGGGACCTGTCAGGATTCCTACTAAGGTTCTCCACATCACCACCCGCAAGTCCCCTTGCGGTGAAGGTATCGAGCTATTTCCTAGCCTCTGCTGTTGAAATTGTTTGGGTTGGTTTTGGTTAATTTGACTGATTGATTGAGTTTTTAGTGCTTTCATTAATAGGAACACATATGTATACATTCACTAGTATAAATAGGTGCTTCACCATTAAAATGCTTGTAGTTTGCACAATATTATGATATTGCTATTTTTATGTTTGAATTAGTTTGGTGTTTTTGAATATCATTTTCTTCTAAATAGATTTATCCCTATCTTACTATTGTAACATGTAAAACTACTATATACATCCGGTACCCTGGTAGGCGATTTTTGTGTTTTCCCTGTTCTCTGTTCCTCATTATTGGTCATTTTGGCTTTTGGTATACGCCTAGATATACACAATATCTCAATGCACCTAGTAGAATCTAGAAAAGCTTCAATGGGCTATAATTTGAAGCAGAGGTCCCAATGCACCTCGTTTTATGTTACCCTGTTTTCTGTGTCAAATTCTGGTGGGAATGGAATTCATGCCATCTCAAGTACACTGTAGCCTTGAGTAACTTCAGACTTCGTATTCTGGATAGTAACACCTAAGCCAGTTTGACACATTTTAGTACGATTTAGTTATTGGTGATTCCATCTTCTAGAATGTGGAGAAGCGGCAGTCTAGAATGGCAGGCCAAGGCCCCTTCTTATTTTTCAAATTCTTGAAAAAACAATTGATTTAAGTGAACAAATTTTGTCAAATAGAGAGTCCTTACATAGATTGCCCACCTCTGCGACTGTCATCAAGCTCTTGCATTGCACATGGAATATAATGGGATATTGATACCATACTTTTGTTGTCAAGTCATGAATTTGGCTGATCGCGTTCTAATTTGTTGGTCAGGAACAAACACATGGGATCGGTTTGAGTTCCGCATCCACAAGAGGGTGATTGACCTAATCAGTTCCCCTGATGTGGTGAAGCAGATCACCTCCATCACCATCGAGCCCGGCGTTGAGGTCGAGGTGACCATTGCAGACGTGTAAGGACAGTGCAGTTCAGCAATGTCATCAACTATCTATATCTTTGTGTTGCTTTTGTTTTGTGCTCCTTGTGTGCTTGTAAGAGAGATATCGAGTTATTCTTAGCATATAAGACTTTTCTTTCCCCCCCTATAATCCTATCGTAGCTGTATGTCTGATCTGTGGCCTGTGAGCTGTTCAACTTAAAAATTTTGATTCAGTAATCTGGTTTATCAGGGCAACATGGTTAGTGCCAATCGACTTATCGATCACACTGTCCACTAACTGGTCGGATTTTATGTGTTGGTTCAGCTGGTCGCTACTTGGTTAGTTAGTTGGTTCGTGCAACAGGTTTTAGCTTGCTACAGTATTTTTAAAATCTACATTTCTTTTGTTAAAACTATTATTGGGCAAATTGCGCACACACGCGAACTATGCCGAGAGTGATTAACTGCAGTAGCTAGCAGGGATCTCTTTTTATATCTAGGGGCTTCGCCATCAGAGCGAATATATCGCGGACGCGATGAGCGCATGCGAATCGCCCGGCGGGCGTCGAGAAACAGTGTACCAATTGCGCGACGCCGCGATCCCTCCACGCGGGCTGCCCGGCGCCCGCCATGGCGCCATGCCCTTCCTGCTGCTGCCGTACCACGGGCACTGAGGCCTTTTTTACTTCTACCCAAAATTTTTCAAGATTTATCGTCACATCGAATCTTTAGATGTATGCATAAAGTATTAAATATAGACGAAAATAAAAATTAATTGCTCAGTTTGGTCAAAATTGACAAAACGAATCTTTTGAGCCTAGTTAGTCTATAGTTGGACAATAATTATCACAAACAAACGAAAATGCTACAGTGTTGCGAAATATTTTGCATGGGCCTTGTTTAGTTCCCAAAAATTTTTGCAAAATTTTTCAGATTCCCCGTCACATCGAATCTTTAGACACATGCATGAAGTACTAAATATAGACAAAAATAAAAACTAATTGCACAGTTTGGTCGGAATTGACGAGACAAATCTTTTGAGCCTAGTTAGTCCATGATTGGACAATATTTGTCAAATACAAACGAAAAAGCTACAGTGTCCATTTTGCAAAATATTTTGGAACTAAACAAGGCCCAAGAACTAAACACGGCCTGAAGTAGTGAGGACTGTCCCCACATCACGGCCTTATTTTCCTTGATCGATAAATTACCAGGTAGTTGCGTTACAAGGAGAATAACGAGCTCGTTCGCTTGTTTGAGAAGCCATAGTTGAAACTATATTGTTTGGTGATTTGTTGCAAGAGAAAAATACTGATAAATGATAGATAAATTCGAGCTCAAACGAATAGGCTCAACATCACGGTGACTTTGATCCAGTACAGGTCAAGGATCAAGGAGGCTCAACATCACGGTGACTTTGATCCAGTACAAGGATCAAGGAGATAACTCAGAGTAGAGTATAAGTGAAGTGAGTACCAAGCTTCGAGATCGTTCGACCGTCACAGGAAAAAGAAAAAAAACAAGAAACGAACAGCTGACTTGACTTGGGCCTTGTTCAGTTCACGAAAAATTTTGATTTTGGCTATTGTAGCACTTTCGTTTATATGTGACAATTATTGTCCAATTACAGAGTAACTATGCTCAAAAGATTCGTCTCGCAAATTACAGACAAATTGTACAATTAGTTTTTATTTTCATCTATATTTAATGCTTCATGTATGCGTATAAAGATTCGATACGATGAAAAATCTTGAAAAAAAATTTAGAAACTAAAGAAGGCCCAAGTCTCCTGGACGGACCCATCCGGTGTGTAATCAGAGCAGTTTCGGTGTGGAAGTGTTCAACCCTGCACCGCCACTGTAAAACTTCAATGGTGTACTGCTGGGCTCACGCTGTCAAGGAGAGGAGATCAGTAGCGTTCGTGCCACTGGTGCTTACTCGTAGTCGACAGTCATAGGACGACTTGGAAGTCACTGGACGCACATGGCCGCGCGCATGCTCATTAGCCCGTAACAGCTCAGTTGCGTCGAGTAGAACAGTACGACCCATTGTTGAGAAATTAACCACCCTTCTTCTAGCAATTGGAAAAAGGAAGATGCCATAATCATCCCGCTACTAGGGCCTTGTTTAGTTCTCAAAATATTTTGCAAAATTTTTCAGATTCCCCGTCACATCGAATCTTTAGACACATGCATGAAGTATTAAATATAGACAAAAATAAAAACTAATTACATAGTTTGGTCGAAATTGACGAGACGAATCTTTTAAGCCTAGTTAGTCCATGATTGGACAATATTTGTCAAATACAAACGAAAAAGCTACAGTGTCGATTTTGCAAAATATTTTGGAACTAAACAAGGCCTAGGGTAAACGCTAGAACAGTTACGTGACTGATACGGATGGATAGTGACTATTAGGCCATTGACAGGCGCAAGGAACTGCAACTATACCTGGGCAACGGGCCGGCCCGGCACGTTGCCTAACGGGCCGAGGGGGCCCGTCGTGCCCTGCGGGCCGTGCCTTACCGGCCTGCGGGCCTGACCTCCGGCCCAGGCACGGGCCCGTGGGCCTTTTTGCGTACCGGGCGGGCCCGTCAAGCCGGACCGGCCCATAGCCCGTTGAACAATAACATATCAATAAACACAGATTTAAAAGCATATTTCAAACACATTCATCAATTCATCACTTCATCAGTATAAAGAACACATTTAAATACATATGACAGATGTAGAGAATAGATTTAGATATCAAAATGAGTTATTTTATACAATGTTGTTATTTGACGGGCCGGGCCGGCCCGCGGGCCTGAAGTGCGGCCCAAGCACGGCCTGCAGCCCCGTGCCGTGCCAGCCCGGGCCCAATGACCTTCGGGCCGGGCCGGGCTAGGGCCGGGCCAAAATGACGGGCTTCGGGCCGTGTTCACGGGCTCGGGCTGCATGCTCAGGTATAACTGCAACAATAATGGGGCATGGGAAACAAGGATACGCGAGAGAGGAAGCGTACCGTACCGACAGTCCAAGATCCGATCCTTAACCCGTGATGCAAACGGCAATTGCAAATGCTTGGTGTGAGAGAGGACCGGCGCGCCGCGCGCGACCCCACCGACCACTCGCGACGGTGGCTTTGTATAAAACGAAATCAGACCAAACGATAACGATGAACCGAAGATTTTGAGCCCCAACGGAAGCTCCCCCAACAACCGAGAACGAAGCGAAATCCCGGAGGCACCTGGTAGGTCTGGTCCACACGAGGCGAGCGCGAGGCGAGACTGACTGATGATTTTCAAAAGGCGCAAAGGAAAAACAAGGAGAAAATTTCGCTGCAACAGCATCTGCTTTTGTGATTATGGAAGCACTTTTAGAGCATCTCCAACCATTATGCATTTGAAGTTATGCATTTTAGGCAAATTGCAAACCCCCAAATAAAAATGGCAAGACTAAAATCGGGTGATCTCCAACCGTTATGCAAAATGCCAAGTCCATCATCTTTTTTTTTCCTGGAAATTTTGTTTCGCGGCACTCCTTCCTGCGCGGCCAATCGATCCCGCGCCAAACAGCCCGCCGTCGTCTCCCGTTCACCAATTCCCGCGCCAAACAGCCGCGTAGTACCGATAGTGAGCTGCGCTATTCGTCGTACCGATCGTAGTACCGATCTCCCGTTCAGTCGTTCACCGTACCAGTTCGTCGTTTGTTGGTCATCAGTTCGTCGTCGTATAGGTTCGCCCCTTGGCTCCAGTAACGATCTCCATCAGGTCCAGAAACGCGCGCGTGAAGCTGGCGAAGGAGGACGCGCGATGCTTCTCCTATCGCGTGAAGTGGTGGCGGCGTGAAGGGAAACCGCGCGAAGGGAAGAAAAAAGCCCGCGAGGTGGAACCGAGAATCCCGTGATCTCTATTTGCATAGCGGGACTCCTTTGGCATATATGCCAAGTTTCCCCCTCCAAATGCATAGCTATGTAAAATGCATAGTCCAAATGCATAACGATTGGAGGGGTTTTTTTTGGAGTTTTATGCATTTTGGTAAATGCCAAGTCCATTTGCATAATGGTTGGAGTTGCTCTTATACAAAGTTTAAAGCTACATTAAACTTTTGCAGATATTTTAAATTGAGGCGATAGGGTTTTGGACACGTCGGTGCCATATATGCAATCTCCCCTCTCTCCTTTTTTTTCCCTTCAAGCACATTTGTGGTATCCTCGTCAAGGTCACTCCGATACGAACTAAAAAATATATATATATGGGGGAAATATTACATGTACGGCCAGCATCCGTGGCAAATCGTGGTGCTCCTCATCATATCATACATCATCATACAATGAAAAAAAAATCCAAATCTAAAAGGGGAAGGTAAAGTAGAGACGAGAAAAATGCACGGGATTTCTCCCCAAATGTAGCCCCCCTCCGCGAACCAAATCCCCCGAAACAGGCCCGTCGAAAAAACCATCCCCACTCGAAAAAACGGCAGCAGCAAAAGGTCCCGCAAACCCAAGCGCCGCCGCGGACCCAATCGCCCCCAATCGCCCCGAGCCGAGATCCAGGGACCGTCCAGCCGCATTGCTGCGGATCGACGAAGGGATGGCGCCGCAGCTGACCGGCGCGCCCGGCTCGGCGGCCGCGTCTGGCGGCGCGGCGGCCGTCAAGCCGCAGTTCCACCACTACCACCACCACCGCCTGCCCCCGCGCCACCACCACCCCTCGCCGACCTCGCTCCTCTCCAAGCTCGCCTTCTGGTCCGTCTGCTCCCTCTCCCTCCTCCTCGCCTTCCTCCTCCTCTCCCCCGCGGCGCCCGCCCCGCGGGCCGCGCCCGAGTCGCCGCGCCGCTCCCTCCACGCCTCCCCCTCCTCCACCGCCTCCTGGGGCGGCGCCGCCTGGGAGAAGAAGGTGCGGGCGTCGGCGCGCGTCAGGCGCTCCATGGGCCACTCCGTCCTCGTCACGGGCGCCGCGGGCTTCGTAGGCTGCCACGCCGCCGCCGCGCTTCGCCGCCGAGGGGACGGCGTGCTCGGCCTCGACAACTTCAACGACTACTACGACACGGGCCTCAAGCGCGGCCGCGCCGCGCTCCTCGCCCGCTCCGGGGTCTACGTCGTCGACGGTGACATCGCTGATGCCGAGCTCCTCGCCAAGCTGTTCGACGTTGTGCCCTTCACACACGTCCTCCACCTCGCCGCGCAAGCGGGCGTGCGGCACGCGCTCGTGGACCCCATGTCTTATGTGCGCGCCAACGTTGCCGGTCTCGTGGCGCTGCTCGAGGCGGCGCGCGCGGCCAACCCTCAGCCCGCCATCGTCTGGGCCTCGTCGTCTTCGGTGTACGGGCTCAACTCCCATGTGCCTTTCTCCGAGCATGACAGGACGGATCGACCAGCCTCTCTCTATGCAGCCACCAAAAAGGCCGGTGAGGAGATCGCTCATGTCTACAACCACATCTATGGTCTGTCACTCACCGCCCTCAGATTCTTCACTGTGTATGGGCCATGGGGGCGTCCGGACATGGCCTACTTCTTCTTCACCAGGGACATCCTTGCTGGTCGGCCAATCACGGTCTATGAGAGTGCCGGTGGAGGTTCACACCAGACAACCATCTCCCGGGATTTCACCTACATTGATGACATTGTGAAGGGGTGTGTAGCGGCATTGGATACAGCTGGTCGGAGCACAGGCAGTGGAGGCAAGAAGCGAGGTACAGCACCGTTCAGGACATACAATTTGGGCAACACTTCACCTGTGCCTGTTACACAGCTAGTCGATTTGCTGGAGAAACTGCTGAAAGTGAAGGCTGTGAGGAAGGTTGTTAAGATGCCAAGGAATGGAGATGTGCCATACACGCATGCTAATGTAAGCCTTGCGCAGAGGGAGCTCGGTTACCGGCCATCCACAGATCTGCAAACAGGGCTCAAGAAGTTTGTGCGGTGGTATCTTGAGTACTACCATCCTGAGCTGGCTGAGAAGCAGAAGCTGCGTACCAGTAGCAATGGCAAGGGTTCACGTGGTCGGAATGGCAGCTCAAGTAGTGCAAGATGACTGTCTATTCAGTGTCTTCGTGGCCTCTCCTGACGGTGTGTATCAGAATTCTACCTCCATTCCTTAATTCATCAGATTGAGAGGCTCATTTTGCTCAGCAAATTGTGAAAGTGGAACAGAAGTTAAGAAACACTCATTAGGTAGCCATCATAATTCAAAAGCCTGATGCTTCTCTTTGCTACCTCGTAGCTAAGCATTTAATTCCTAGTTCCATTAGTTGGTTCTTAGGATGACACTGTTCCGAAGATTTTTCATGTCATGGGTTTTGGGGGATGGCACTCTGTTGCGTAGACTACCATAGATTCTTTTAGTGACTTTTTGTACCACGGAAGAGAACTAAGTATATCATGACTTGCTTTTGTTCAATTGAAGTTGAAGTGGCAATGATCCGCAATTTGTCTATGCTTGTTTTTTTCTGACGTGCATACTCTTTATCTATAGATATGGGTGCTACATATGGTCACTTGCTCAGTAGCTGCGTTGCAAACTTATTTTTGCCATAAGAATATTAAATTAAGGTCTTATGTGTACATTTTGGGACTCGGGTATGGAATTGTATCATGAAGTGTGTTTTCAGGTCATACAATGATAAACCATTTGGTTATTGAGGGCTTTTCAATGCATTTGTTTTGTTGTTAGTCACAAATTAACATTGCTAGAGTTATTTAAGATTTGTGACAGTGTTAGAAATTCTCTTATTTGTAGTTAGTAGTACTTCATTGATGTGAATGGTATCACACGAAATTTTGAGGCAATCAAATGATATATGGTTTAGTTTAAGTACTGCAATTATCTTTCAATACCTGTCTGATTACAGACATGATGCTTGTTGATTGTTGAGGCCCTTGTAGTTGTTCACGTGTTTTGTCAAGATACTCTATCGACCCTTTATTGGTATTATATGTGGCATTTTATTGATTGAGGACCCCTTCGTTTGAAGGGGAATGGCTCCCTGGAAATATTCCAGGCTGGATTTGTATTTTAATTTGAATAGGTTTTGTCAACTGGAATTATTCCTGGCCAGGTTTCAGCTTAACCAAACGGGCTCTAAATGTTCACTCATGATGAAGCTTGTTGATGATTCTGCAATATCATGATTGTGGTTTCACTATAACTGTAGTTTTTCCCCGATCAACATGATTGTAGGCCTTTCATGATTGTCTTTACGATTTTTTTCTAAAAGCTGGTTTTTGTGAATTGTGATTGTACTGATGCTTGTAAGTAAAGGAAAAATCCATTATGGGACTCTTTGGTTGCCTGTGTTTGGTTGTTCGTGGAAATTTTTATGCAGGCTTAAACAATGTTCAAATCATAGCTAGTGCATTGAATTAGGCAATGTAGATTTACACAAGCTGATAGACACACACAAAAAAAGAAATATTCTCACCTCTTTTTACCTTTATTTTTGAAAGGCACCTCTTTCTACCTTTACTAGAAACATGAGGTCTCTACTAAAACGTGGATGTGACTGCATATAACACAATGTTAGCAACCAAACACAATTTTACCAAATGTTGTGTAGGATAACTAAACGCTATGATATCATATACGATTATTCTGACTTAGATTGTACTGCATAAGGTCTAATTTAATAAAAAAAAGTCAATGTAAGCAATCAATTTCACCCTATGTTAAGGATTCCTTTTGCGCGCATGTTAGGTCAATCGGGGTTCTCACAGTATTAATGGATGTCGAACAGCTTTCCTAGTGTGCTGAATGTTGCATCATTTGGCCTTTCTGGAAACAAATCAAATGGCATTTCTAGCAACTAAGAATTAGCAAGAGTGAAACCGAATAGATCGATGCATAAAGTTGTGCTATCTATTTGTTAGTAAAAATTATTAAGACAGGCTGTTAGAAACTAATGTGCGTATCCAAAACTAGCATGTGTGCGAACATCGTCAGTTCGTCACCAATGCAAAGTTCCACCGTGACTAGTTGACCAAGAGAAATAGAGAATAGAGACTGCTTACTAGATACTCCTTTTGCTTGTGCATGCTTCCTTCTGTTTCTGTCCATCCATGTGCGTTCGCCCTCTTTTCATGGATTGTGATTGACATGCATGTGCTCTCTTATTGCCAGCCACGAGTTCTATGCCCCCCAGTCATCTACCACTTCGTTCAAATGGCCTGGAATTCAAATTTGCTGCTATGATTACCATCCTGATGTAAGGAAGCAAGCGGCACACCACCTTCAGTCTCTGAGTTCCAGTGCCTGTTGCCCATGCCCGTCTCCCTGTTTCTGTACATGGTGGACACGTGACAGGTGTTTGATATAACAATGCTACTCGGTTGTTTACTTTAGATGCATGGCGGATGGCTCCATCAGGTCACCAGAGAGACGTACAGCTGGTGATCGACGACGTCGGGTGTCGGCACTCGGGAACAACTGGAAGATGTGCTGCCTGCGAGCGAAGGCTTTTGTTTTGTACGTACTCGAGAGCTCGCATGATTGCTTCATGCCGTGTTGCCAAGGGAACTCCACGCGGCACGTCTTGGAAATAATCCAGTTGCTCAAAAACATGACAAATCTCTTCCGCATCAGCCAAGTGATGATGCACTGATCCCTGACGTTTACTGACGTTTCTGAAAACAGTATGATAATAACCCACCCAGATAGTGGCACCTAGGCACCCACCAGCTTGGGCCTCGTGCAGTTGTGCTTCATGGGCTGCCCCAGTCTCCAGCGGCCTGCTAAACATTAGCCGCGGGTTTCCGTGCAGCAGCTTAGCCTAGGTGTGTTTGGGTGCCCACGTCACGCGACCCCGGCCGCGCCGATGGGATAGGGGATGGAGATGGACAGCGGAAGAACTCTCGTTGCGCCGACCGCGCACGACGCCGTGCTCGCTGCGCTGCCGAACGGTACACCGTACGCGCCGCGCTGATTACCCAGTAGCTGGACAAAGCTGTCTCCCGTTCCTTTCACAGGTAACAGATTACTAGCACGAATGCTCATTTTCTCCACCGTTTCGAGGTACGGTTGAGCTCACGCCTCCTCGTATGGCCGCTTCAACGAGTTGGATGACCACATGATATGTGTCCCACACACGTACACGTACCCCTCGGCCGATGAAAGGGCCGAACAAGTTGGTGTAAGCCGGCAAGCTGCAACTGCGAGCTAAGCCCACGCCTAGCTTCTTTTCCGCTTTTGTTTAGCGGAAGTAATTAAATCCGTGTCGGCAGCAAATGGAGGAATCCTTACAGCTAGCTACTCTACTAGAGTGTAAACTTCGCACAAGGCGCACGCGACTTTCAGTGAAAGGCTGAAAGGCATCCATAGGACCAGCAGAGAGGGAGAGAGATAAAAGAAAACCCGGCACCCGCCGCATGTAGGCTTTGCGCCTCCGCCACTCCGGTGACGTGCCTAACACAGTAACACCAACGGCGCGCAGTGGGCGATGCGCTCCGCTTGGACCTTTCCAAACGAAGGTCTTTGGGTGATAAGTTATGACAGAAAATGTTGTTGGCTAATTTATTGTAAAAAAAACACTGCTGTCGGATAGATTTGGCAAGCGAACAGGCTGATTGGTGCCGCCGCGGACACTGTCGCCGTTAATTGCTGTGGTCCTCTGAATCATTGCTATGGAACCTAACGTTCTTTAAGCAGAGACTGCAGATCGCTCGAAACCGCTCGGTGATGGATGTTGTTAGGTTAGTTGTGCCGTCGGCTCTGCAGCAGTGCAGTGTCGATGGATGTACCGTGTGCCGGCGACACCGCATCACAAACCGCGTCGCCGGCGACGCACCGCCCGACAGGACGGGAGGACGGGGCGGTAGGCAGTGATGCGTTGTCGCTTGACGAGCCACACAGGGTGACGAGGAAGTGGCCGTGACAGGAGAGGAGGAGACGTGAACTGATCGATGGGCCGGCTCGGCTGCCTCCGAGTCCGAGGGTGATGGGCGACCGCGGAAAACGAGTTTCAGAGGGTTAGAAACTGGTTGGAGATTTTTTCAGTTTTCCTGTCCAGTAATACTCGTACACCACAGAGGCACAGACACAGCCGGTCCACTGGTCGAGCCATCTGGATAGGAGCACAAAAGGTTCCCTCTCGACGGGCGACGGCCCAACCACCACCACTCCTTGTCTTCCTCCATGTATTCGTCAAAGTGCTGTCCGCTTCTCCAACACGAACGAGTGCTGGCCGGACAACAGGACAAGCATGGCTGAGAATGGAGACGCGCAACTCTCAGCGGTCTCAACTCTGAACTCTGAAACCATTCAAGTATATATGGCCAAACAGAAAGATAGAGTAGAGTAGGAGGCATGATTGCCGGCGCCGAATGCAGTGCCCACTCTTTTCACATCTACACTTTTTTTTTCTTCCTGTGCATATCATATACATGCCCGTCAATTAATCCTAAACAGGAATATGACCTGATCGAGTGGCGCCGCTGTACTTGCACTTGCACGTTTGAAGTATATTATTATCTCCCACGAACCAAGGCCAACTGTTGTTCCCATGTTGACGATGAGCGCTGGCCAAGGAAAGAATCTCACACACCCGGGCCACAGTATAGTGTCCACGTATAGTTCACGCACGAATATATATCTGTACATGTTTGGTGGAAAGAAAGAGAGAACAAAGTGTGCGAGACGGTTCCAGTCAATTCCAAGACAGGGGAACCAAAGCAAAGGAAAGGAACCTTGAAAAAGGATACATCCAGATCAGAAACCAAGCTGAATCGCGATTACTATAACAAAACCAAAACCAGTGTTACATACAGGCAGCTAACTGATGAGTATATCATCCCCAAACTCTATAACCTGCAGCTAATAGCGAGCTGCAGCATCCCCTAATAATAACATATTATATATACATCGAATCATCGAATCGATCAACCAGCAACCAGTGGAAGTGGAACCAACCAAGCGCGCAAGGAAAAAAAAAAGCATGGGAACTGATCGATCGAGCACACTGCATGCAGGTACACAGAGAATCACGTATGAGAGGGAAGCAGTATTCGCCGATCCGTTCATGGCCTCCACATGTCCTGGATGGTGGAGTGGAAGCTGGCGAGCACGAGGAGGAGCAGGACGACCATGGCGACGCCCCAGGGCGAGCTGCCCTCGGCGGGTGGCCGCTCGTAGCCCTTCCAGCGGCTCTCCCTGGGGTAGAAGCCGAAGTAGCCCTCGAAGGATTCGACGGAAGAAATCCAGCGGATGAGGAGGACGAGCGCGATGGGCACCGCCAGCAGCGCCCAGCTCAGCTGCTGCGACGCCTCCTCGATGAAGTCCTCGTAGGTGAAGAACCAGGAGACGCCCAGCAGGAGCGTCACCATGAGCAGGATCAGGATCACCGGGTACGGCAGCGGCGACAGCGTGAACGCCTCCACGATCGACGACTCCGGGCGCCGGTCGCCGTAGTACGACATGGCTGATTCGCTGGTTGGTTGCCTTGGACCTTGCCTGGTTGCTCTTGCTCTGGGTTCGGAGCCGAATTCTCCTCCTCCTCCGGCTGCTGCTTGTTTCCGGGAGCGGTGGGCGAAGGCAGGGGAAAGCGAGCTGAGGGAGAGGAGAGGAGACGGACGTGGGGGCGAACCGGCGATAGGGATATAGGCGCGTGGAACCAACCACGATCGTGTCGTGTGCGCGGAGATGGGATGGATGGGTGCGTGTAACGACCCAAAGCAAAGGCTCTTCCTGCTGACGTGTGCAGATCGTGGAAGCAGAGGATCGGACGCCCAGACCTGCTTGATTCGACACTTGACAATCGGAAAAAGAGCTCACACACAAACTCCTCGTGTGATCGAGGAGGATTTGCACAAACATAAGCTCAGACTATTATAATACGTACGTATATAGGAGAGGTAATATGGATAATCTGAAGGGTCGGTGCGCGACGTCCGGCACGGCGTACGCGTGGAGACCGGCAGCGCGGTCCTCTGGTTTCCCTTCTTTTCCGGGAGAGCAAGATCCGTGTTGTTGCTTGGAATACCGGAAGATTTCGTGCTATTTGCATGCTGATATGCTTCCTTGACTTTACTCCCCGGTAGTATAATTAGGCCTTGTTTAGATACACCTATAAACCCAAAACTTTACAATATTTCTCGTCACATCGAATCTTGCGTCACATGCATTAAGTATTAAATATAGATAAAAAGAATAACTAATTGCACAGTTTATCTGTAAATCACGAGACGAATCTTTTAAGCCTAGTTACTTTATAATTAGATAATGTTTGTCAAATAAAAACGAAAATACTACAGTATCAAAATCCAAAAACTTTTTGCATCTAAACAAGGCCTTACCTAATTGGAGTGGAGCGTGGTTTTGGATTTGGATGCCCTATGCTCCGGCAATTTCCATGTATGAAGTGAATTGATCCACACATATCAATGTGGACATCTATGGTCCTTAGGCCAGTCTCAGTGGAGGTTTCACCAGGATGTCATGTATTTTTATTAGAGTACCATGTCAGCAAATTTGCATTTTTTGCATGAAACGAAGAGAAGAGAGAAGGAAGTAGTTTCACCATGCTGAAACCCCGCGGGCGTTGTTTCCCACGCGGTGAAACGGGATGAAATCCCCACTGAGGGCTAAATCGTTTCACCATCTTGCATGTGATCCAATCATTTTGCAGTAATTAAATGCTTTGCCCAGTCTAGAAAACGTCAAGTTGAAACTCATGCATTGGGGAGTTTGTTTCATTATTCGTTTCATTGATGCCCTATCAGCGGATTTGTTTTGGAAACAGTGCATTGAAACGGGCCACTGAGACTGACCTTAGAGGTATTAGACAGTTCACGACTCAGTTTTCAATACATCCATATTTTGGCAATAATATAAAACAGTTTTATCTTCATAAAACTCTTTTTATTTTTATAAAACTCTTATCATCTCTCTTTATTAATACAATGTCACATAAGCATGCATAATATTAATGAAACTATAATGAAATACCATTGAGATTGACCTTACTAGTACAAATTGTTGCGTCAAATTCATGATTGACCTTTCGTGTACTCAAGCCTTGAGACGCTTTCCGTAATATCTGGATCACAAAAATCGTCAACAGGATTACATATAGCGAAAGTGAAGCGCCGAATCCTCTATAGATATAGACTTGTAGTTGCGTTGGGTACCGAGGCCCCGTTATCACATTAAATCTTACGGCATATGCATAGAACATTAAATATAAATAAAAAATAATTAATTACATGGTTTACTTATAATTTATAAGATAATTTTTTTGAGTCTAGTTAATTCATAACTGAACAATACTTGTGAAATACAAACAAAAATGCTGCAGTATCTATTTTTTTAAAAAATGGAATTAAACAAGGCCCAAATTTGCTTCTGTAGGCAAAACAGACAATTGACTAACAGTTGCTCCCTCCCCTGGAACATGTCGTGTGCGATAAATCTGATCCACTGACTTTTAAGCACCATTGTGGGCGGGAAGGGCCCATTAGGATTGTTTTTATATGGGCCGGTTCGCCGAACCGCAGTACCGCACCGCACCACCCCATCTTTAGCTTCCTTCAACGGACTCGCGGGCCGTGGCGCTGCCTCATTATTTCATCCCCGTGGAGGCAAAGGCAGCATCAGCAGAAAACAAAGTGAACTCTCGCCACGCGAGTAAGCGAGGGCCGGAGAGGACGCCGCCGCTGCCGCCAATCCCGCAGTCGCAAGGAAGCTCCTGAAGGAGGAGGAGGAAGATGATGACGTATTGGACGTCGTTCCGCTGGCAATTTGTAGGGCCAAGAAATCGGGTAATCCGAGCGTCTCCAAGGTTAAGGAGGAGGAGGACGACGACGACGACGAGGAAGACTACCAGCTGATTTCGCGTTCCCGGCAAAGAAGGTTTGTTTGCCTCTCCCCCAGATCTGTGTTTTCTGGCATGTGGCGTGGCGGGCGTCGTGGTGCGAGCGACGCTAGGTCATGAGAGATTATATTTGGATAATATTTTTGCTAGGTTTTGGACGCAATGCTAGGTTACCTTCGGTTAGCTCATTTTATCAACTTTATTTGTGGCTGTTGTGGATTTGTGAACGCAGAGGCAGGATAACCTAGGAATTATCTGTATCTCAGGGAATTTCGTCGGAATTTATGTGATTTAGTTCAAAAATTGAGGGTTCTAACTTTGAAATTCGACTTAGTTTTATTATTAACTATTTTTGTCTTCACTAAATTTTATTGCCCTAACATGAGCACATGACATGATGTAGCCCTAGATTACTGAAGTGTGGTACTAGTGGTGGAGCCAAAAGTTTTATAAAGCCTGGGCGTAATGTCTAATACTAACAAGAAAAACATGATGAAAGATTATAAGAGGGGTTAAGTGCTAAGAGTGTAGTGACTCGCTGACTAAGTTTAAGCATGCTCAAGCGTTCATAATCCCTTAAGAGTTCAGTAGACATTACTTGAATAAATAAAGAAGAGAGTGGAGAGCAATTGAGAAAGAGCAAATGAATACATATGTTTTTGTCTATCTCCCATCTTTCTTTTTTATAGAAAATGTGTGAGGGAAATTTTTCATAATTTATCCTAATAGGGTTTGTATTTTAAAAAATATTTTTAGAGAAATCATTATGTCACAATGTTTTGTGATTGGGCCTTGGAAATATTAGTATGATCCCTAATATATATTATTTTAAATATATATATATATATATTAATTATATAGGTGCTAATTTGTCAAAAGATATTAGAAAAAATAGAAGTTGCTCAAAAAAATAAAAAAGAAAAGAGAAAAAATTGTATGGGCTTTTATTTAGTGGCCCATCAAACCACGCACCGTCGGCTCCTTGCAGCGCAGCGCGGACGCTCATGATGGCAGCGGATCGAGTTCGGGGTGGATATCCGCAGATTTCGGGTCCGCAGGTTTTGGTTTTGGGGCCTTATTTTTATCGATGGTTTTTCGGGTTCGGATACCCGAAATGTTACGGTTTTGGTGCTGATCTCTATTTGCACCCGTGGATCTCTATTGGAGCCCGAAATATTGAGCCCACTAATAGCCCAACTAACAACCCTAAATATATAACCTGAAATCCTCAACCGCCGGGTCCTTGCAGCGCAGCGCCGACGCTCATCTCCCTCGCAGCGCCGCTCAGGCTCGGTCCCTCTCCCTCAGCGCAGATCTTCTTCTCCTTCCCCCACTCGCGCTCAGGCTCGGTCCCAAGGATCGGATCTTCCGCGCGTCGGCGGCGTCCAGCGACGGAGGGGCAGTCCCAGGCTCGGCGGCGGCGTCGGCGGCTCCCCGCACCTTCTCTCGCCAGTCGCCTCGCGCCCTCGCCTGCGTCCTCCGCGCACCGGCCGACGATCCTGTGTACGCACCTCCCTCTCCCCTCCCGCCGCTGCTGTTCCCGTGGGAGCCCGGCCAGCTGCCCAGGGTGGCCGGGCCTTGGCTCCGCCGGTGTGTGGTACTCTTTCTTGTGTCTTCTAAAGAAGCTAAAATTGTCCTGTTTTGTATGGAAACGAGAAGCAGAAAGGCACCACAAATAGCAATATGAAGTCTTCGAAAGTTAAGAAAGAAGAAGCTGATTCTGATGATGATGATGATTTCACGGTTGCAGTTTTCATGCCCTATTGTTCCCAAGCTATATTTCTCTAGCTTCTTGTTTTGAGGTTAACAATTATGCACCTTTCAGCCAATATCACAGAAGAAAAGTGCAGGTGCTGCTGGAAGTAATGCCAAGACATCCAAGGTTAAGAAATTAAAAGATGAAAATTTGGAAGATCTCAAGGTATGCAATCCTACTTAGGCTGATGTTCTGTTGTTGTAAATTTACTCATTGTCTCGTGACTTGGTGAAGGAGGTTAAGAAAAGGAAGAAACGAGTTGGTGCCAAAGAAGAGGCAAACATGGCCATTGTAAAGGCAGAGAAGGTGAAGAAAGAGAGGAAAGTGTATGAATTGCCAGGGCAGAAGCACGATCCTCCTGCAGAAGTATGACCATTCTAACTTTCTCCAATCTGATATGCATCTGCAAAACAACTAATTTTCCTTTTGCTGCAGAGGGATCCATTGAGGATATTCTATGAATCACTCTACGAGCAGGTCCCCACCAGTGACATGGCTGCTACCTGGTGAGATACTAAATACTTACAAGCTTGTAAAGATTTGTGTTACAAGCCAACTAGAAGTAGCTATAGTGTGGCGCATATCTTGTTGTATCAGTACAGACCAATCTGGTGCCTGAGAACCAATGGTATAAAATATGTCATATGTTTGATAATTTTTTGCCAAAGCTTGCATAACTTTTGGAGATCTATTAGTCAAGCAACATCTTTGGCAAGATAATCACAGTGGTGACACACATCATTATGGCAACAACACTCACATTTTGTAACTGTGTAAACAACAGTACAAACAAGATTTATTCTTTTTTTTTTGTAACATTTTATTACAGTCTGTTAATAATATGATGTAGCAGGAAACGTAGTATTCTGCACATCTTGTTTGGTTGATGCCTAAGGGTACAAGTCTACAACTAAATCTTACACAACTAGGGCAACTTTTTGTGGCTAGGTGCCACATATGTGGATAGAAAAAAAGGTGTAGCTATATGTGCTTAGAAAGTGTGGCGCGCCACATTTGCATCTGAACCATACAGCTACCTAAGACGTTATGGCATGATTAAGCTGTAGTGTAGCAAACTTAGGCATGAGCCAAGAATTTCCAGAGCTCTAATTTTGAACATGTAAACCTGCATGCAAAGACAAATCTGAATGTGATTCTCACGAAATGGATCATTTGTTGTTTAATAAAGAAATGAACCATGTCCTTTTGTGCTTCCATAATGTTGTGAATTAATATTTAGCATTATGTTTGGTTGATGTTAGATTAGTTGAAATGTATCTTGTGAAGTAATATCTTGTGGAAAGATAAACTAAGGTTAGCTGAAATAACTCCTTTTATTTTAAACCATGCCATTCTGATATGAATTCCTTAAAAACATGCATAATGCTAAATATTAAGCCTTTTTTACTTGGTTTAAATTTAAATATTAAAAAATTGGCCTCTAGCATTAGTTACTTTCTGTTATGAAAAAGAATCCTTTGGCAACCCTTTTTTTTTGGTAGTTGCTGTGTCTTGGTTTCAGCTAGTTCCTAGCAAATTCATCACTACACTAGATCATTCCCTTGGCATAAAATATACTAACTTTACATCTTTACTGAGTGCACCTAAAACATGCCGGAAGGTATCATTAACTGGTCAAATGATCAAATGTCTGCTGACACAGGCCCCAGACCTGAATGTATATTTATGAACCATATTGGTTTTTTCTGCAGTCTGTTAATATATTTATGCTTTGGTGTCAGGAGTTGAAGGATGCATGAACGTTCTTATCAATGCAAACTAATATATTCAATTACTCTTTGGATGTGCATAGGTTGATGGAATGGGGTTTGCTCCCGTTGGATGTGGCTACAAAAGTTTTTGAGAAGAAACAAGGCCAAAAGTTTAAGTCACCGGTCAAAACAATTGTGGCGAAGAGAAAGCCTTCTTCTCCAACTCCAACCAAGGCACTGCCTTCATCCGCAAAGAAGTCAGTTGTGTCTGTAACGAGTGCTGGAAAACAGACGTCTCAAAAGAAGAGGAAGGCAAGTGATGACACAGATGACGATGACGACGACGATTTCATGGCTCCTAAGGCAAAGACCAAGAGGCATAAGGCCTAGTCTTAGCAATCTCTATCCTAGTAATGAGGCGTGTTCTTCAGACAATTTCTAGATCAGGGATAACCTTCGGAGGTGATGAGATGGTTGTTTCTTCCATTGGTTTGCTCCTTTGGAGCAGAACTAATTCTGTGAAGTGGCGTGCTGTATCAAGAAGTACCACTTGTTGAACTCAAGCGTGTTTTCTCATCTGGAATGAAGGGAAGTTCCTGCAAACTGTCACTTCGTTACCATTTGACTCGAGTATAACATCTGATTTTGAATGACTGAATTTGCACGGAGTAACATAATTCTCGGAGCTCCACATAGGCGCCATCCCCAACCAAAACAAAATTTACAACAGCTATTAGGTTGCCATTGATGATAGTACGTAATTATGTATGGCTTGGACGCCTTATTCCAAACTTATATGTCAATCGGGTTAACAAACCAGATGGCCTGCATCTTCGCATCTTGATATCTTGTCATGATGCAAACTTGCAGCAAGCTAGCATAGCATGCTGCGGCAGGGCAGTGCCTGTGATCAGACAAAAAGCAATAACACAGACACTGCTCAAATACTAGTAGTGACCCTGTGTTTTCCCGTATATTTCCGTCGTGTACTACGTTTCACTTCAATAGGGTGGATGAGCCAGACAAAGGCTCGTGCACGACGATGTTGGTAGAGACGAAAACGGGTTTGTCGTTCAGCCTCAGCATGATGGCCCTAAGGATATCTGTGAGTGATTTCTTGAACTCTGCTTCATCTGCTGCTTTTCCTTCTTCGACGCCCGCTGTTTTGATCGACTCGTCCACGACAGCATCCACCTGACAGATGGTTAAAAACATCAAAATCTACGTCCCGATTTAGCGTATATATCATTGTTAGGGCCAAAGTTGAGAGGGGTTAGGACTTAGATGCTGTGTGCCATTTGGAAGATGATACCTCTTTAACAGCACCATAGTATGGCAGGCTTGCAGCATCGGCCATCTTATCAAGCGCAGCTATGAGGTACTCCTTGGACGCCTTGTTCTTATGTTCTACTGGTAAACCTTTCCAAACAGAATCCAGCAGCTGGTGCACAGAACAAGATTTAATTTAATGGCATTTCCCAACAGCAACAAACCGTCTGAAAATCACAACTTAGTTTGAGAAAAGAAAAGAAAACAGTTTGGTTTGGTGTACCTTGTCCAACTCGAATTTGTTGGCCAGCAGCCTCTTGACGCCACTCCCGTCATAGTGGTTCTCGGTGTGCGCGACGATCACAGGCTGCTCCTGGAGTCGATCAGCGATGGCGCACAGCAGCTTCTTCAGTTGCTGGAACAAGTCGTCCCGGGAGGCCGGCTGCTGCTCAAGCTGATCCGCAGGAAGCTGCTGCAACGCCGGCTCTACGATGTTCTTCGCGACCCAGGTGTCTGAAGCCGGTGGCACTCCGTGGTCGACGGTCAGCTTCTGGAGAGCGGCCAACACGCACTGACGCAGAGACGACGCGTCTTCTTCAGAACCGAAACCGACCTTCGAGAAAACGGCAGCAGCTGTGGGTTCGTATCTGCTGCCGGCGACGAAGTCCCTGAGGTCCTCGCCGTCCATGCGCAGTATCACGAGGGGGTCCCTCTTGAGCCCGGCCGCCATGCCGAGGAGTATGTCTGACAGCGCCTCCTGGAACTCGGCCTTGCTCACCTCCCCCTGGGATGTCCCATGAGTCAGCTCGCTCACCACCTGCACGTACGCCAGTCGGGTGGTAAACAAGGTAAGTGGAAGCCTGCAATTAATCTGAGATTTCTGCCATTGCCTTCGAAATCTGCCATCTGTTCTGTTGATCAGGAATTCATGATTAATGTTGCTTTGTTTAACAATTCAATTATTGTTGAAGCATTGACGCTCCAAGTACGTGTGATGTAATACAGTGAACGGCAGTGGTCGATAGGCTAATATCACCATCTGATACTGACAAAACGCGCCTGCGCCAAAGTCGCTGTCATGTCATAAATACATATGCTTTTCAATAATAATGCATACAACTTTTCAGTAATAATAGCACTAACAACTCGACCTGTCGTAATTTAGTGGCCAAATCCACAAGGACCCGATTTCATTGGGAGAAGTGGCAACTGGCATCCTATAGATCAGTTGAGTAGTCAATCCTCAGTCAAGGATACAAGTATCCAGATTAAATGGAAGTGAAGCTATTCTTGGCAGAGCTTCAGCTCCAAAACGTTAGTCAATTTCATCAAGGGTGTTTGAGCGAGTTATTTTGTTTCTATTATTTTGATTATAGCTGGAAATTAAAGCACTATGTTTTAGCTTAGACAAGCTACAAATTTGACATGGAACAGAGGACTAGAGCCCTTCAAACATGTATCTGCCGAATCTATCAGCCATTCAATAGTTTTAGACAAGCCAATAGGTTCTGTCGGGAAAAAAACCATGTCTTTGAGGTTTATTCGTTGATCCCGAACTAAAGCAGCATGTAAACCTCCAAGAAACCAAGAAAGAGCAATAAACCATTTTTCTAGTACATTTATGACTGAAAGGAGGGGCATGACCACACAATAATGCTTCGAACCGCCAGTGATCATCTCACTTCAGCAACCATGGTAACTTTGTCTTGGAAGTAGGTACGAGTAGCAGCAAGCTGCGAGCATGATTCCGGTGCAGTGCATACCTCTGCGTAGACATGGTCGGTGTTGGGCGACGCCCCCTCCGCGGGCAGCCCGAGCGCGGCGCCGATGTCTTCCACGGCGGGGCGCAGCTCGCTCACGGAGAGCATGCCGTGACCGTCGGCGTCGAGCTGCCGGAACTTGCTGTCCACGAGCATCCCGAACGCCTCCCGGTCCTCCACCAGCTCCCGGATCTCCGTCCCGTCCACCACCACCTTCTCACGGTCACGGCGGCGGCCGCCGCCCTGCCCCTCCCGCGCCTTCTTCCTCCACCACCCGAACCAGCTGCTATTACTCCTCTCCATAGCGCCCACCACCCCCTCGCCCTTTATATATAACAACACTAGCTACTAGCCCCCGGCCCGGCGTGTATGGAAAGTTGCACCGGTGGCGTGGCGGTGAGTGAGCAGAGCTCAGGCGGTGGACGTGCCTCTCCTCTCGTGACGACGCCTTTTCTCCCCTTTCCCACTAAGCTTAGCCGTAGCAACTAGCAGCAGCAGGCCGGTCGCTTTGCGAATTGCGTCTCGGCGTTTGATTTGTCCCCGCGTGGAGGCTAAAAGGCATGGGAAGAAGACGAGCCGGCCGCGCAAAAGGTTGGCTGGGCCGGGGGGTGTCGGCGGCTGGATAGCGCGCGGGGAGAGGGACACGTACGTGTGGGACGGCGCCCACCACTTGGTCGCCCGCCCACATGTTCCGCGCTGCTGCTGCTGTGGTCGACGCGACGCGACGCGACGGCCACTCGAGCCTGCCCGGCGCGCCCGCACGCGGTCTCTCGCTCTGTCCGCGCCGTTCGCGCGACGGATCGTATCGCGCGGTGACCGTGACGGCGGCGGCGGCGGCGGCGACGACGCATCGACCATGGAGGAAATCGGGGGTGTCCGCGGGATCCCGTTGTTGCCCGTCACGCAACTTGGGCCGCGTACGTACGTGATCGGAAGCTGCAGGTAGCGTTGGTGTGGGTGTGTGATTGCGTCTCCGGCGGGAGAAGGCATATGTCATGGTCGGCGCGCGGGCGCGTCGTGATGATTGGCAGCTGGGGCTGGGACGATGCCGGCCGGAAAGCGACGGCAGGGTGGTGGCCGGCCCGGCCTTGTCGTCCTGGCACGCCTGCCACTAGCTCCAAGCTTTCTTGGATGCGATGATCAAAGGGTTTGACAAGAGCGACAGGCTAGGCTAACCAGGAATAAAATGGACATGTCTTCTTTTGACATAACGAGATCGAGATGCATCTTCAATTCTCTGCATCTATCTCTTCCTCACAAAAATAAACCAAAAAGGGCTGAAATGAACTCTAATCTTTACTCGTCAAATGTACCCAGCAACAGCTGAGAGTTTGGGTTGGGACACTGCAAACTACTACCTACCACGGAACTAGCCCCATAAGCAATTCTAAACTAGTGAGACGTGTCGGCAGTATGGAGTGTACACATGGAGCATCCCAATGCCGCTTGTTAGGCTTAGAAAAATACAAACTGCTTGACCTGATTGAGTCGAGCTCGTTTGTCTCTGCCTCATATACTTCGCTTGCTCCAGAAGCATCCCAAGTGTAGTTGGTGTCACAAACTATTTTGTCCTTTCATTCATGTGTGGTGCTTAGGAGCACTGCTGGGCCACACCGGCACAGAAGGCACGAAAGAAACCCTGTGGTGCTACACCGGTTTTCAGGCTTTGGCCTTGTTTAGTTCCGAAAAAAATTCGGATTTTGCTATTGTAGCACTTTCGTTTTTATTTGATAAATATTGTCTAATCATGAAAGAATCAAAATATTCGTCTCGTGATTTACAGACAAACTGTTAATTAGTTTTTGTTTCCGTCTATATTTAATGCTTCATGCATGTGCCGCAAAATTCGATGTGACGGAGAATCTTGAAAATTTTTTGGATTTCGGGGTGAACTAAACAAAGCCTTTCAGCCCATTCGTCCTCTCCATGTGTGCTTGGCACGAAAGCGCAGGGGAAAAAACAGAGGAAATATCCTAAAGAGTAGCCCTATCCTAAATCTAGCCACTTCCAATATCTACAATGTATATTGTATATACATTTGTTTTATCCGTCAATGTTTCTGCAAAAGAGAATGTTTTTAATAAGGACATTAAGAGGTACTATCGTTCCAAACTGTAAACTTTTTTTCTTATCTTTTCCTAAGCTAACTTAGCTCAACTTTTGCTAAAGAGCCTGTAGATTAATGGTTAAGAGTCTCTGTAGCACATCAGGTCTTGATTTGACTCCCCGTGGATTAAGAGTGAATTTTGTAGAATTTAACGACGTTATGATTTTAGTGGTAGACGACGTTCCTGTAGCAAGGTATCTGTAGTGACTTCGTCATTCTCAAGAATTTGTCGGCAGTCTTTGAAGGCACTTATATGGTGAGGTTTGTAGGTGTGTTCATATGGGTGATTATGTATATGTTGTGAGTATCTGAGTTACCGTTTAATAAAAAAAAGAACTTTGTTAAATTTTTATTAGGTTCACAGAAAACATATTGATATCTACAATGTCAAAGTACACTATTAAAACATATTAACAAAAGTTATTATAGATACTGAAAGTGATGTTGTGATTAGTGGACATAGAAAAAAGTTCAATTAGCTATTTAGCTAGCTGTCACACCGGCAATGTAATAAAGAGAGAAATATAGCAAAATGTTGTCTTTGCCTGTACTCTTTTCTTCATTTTCCCTTACCTTTCTCTTATTTATCCTCCGTCCTGTCCTAGAACTTTATCAAAACCGTATACAGATTTGAGAGTATATAAACTGGTATTGTATTAGAAAATTAATAGAGAGATAAACATAATTATTTTTTCTCAGTTGTACGTACTAAGTTTATCCATAGAACTTTTAGTACTTATAAAACGTAAGATTCTACCGTGCTCTAATTAACTGTGCTAAATTTTTAGTACGGCATGTTAAAGTTCAATGGTACGGAGTACCTAAGGCCCTATCTTTCGAGCTTCCCCAATGGATTTCTATCCTCCTTTGAAACTAATAGAAGTTTATTGACCATCCCTGTGAAACATAACGCGAGGTAGGATCGAGAGAAGAAGAATAAGACTCTTGCTAATATCATAACCTCTTGATGGGAGAATACAACCATTAGATTAGTGGAAAGAAGAAAGAATGAGACGAAAGCAGTTCGTGGCACTCAAATTGGGCAAGGCTATTTTTAAAAGGCCCATGATTAGCTTTTGTCTAATCTAAAGAAAATTGTATAAAGCGATATAATAATAATACCACATTTGTTTTTTAATGAGATAAAATTGCCCTTGCTCCCTATAAAATAGGAGATACGTGGCCAATTGAGGTATTAAATATCCAATCACACTGTAGAATAGTATTCTACACTTAGGATATATATATATATACACGTTTCTTTTACACGCGCGTGTAGTTACTCTCATCTATGTATTTCTAGATTTAAGGTGTATATGATCGGACGAAATGTATATAGACAAAGTATATGAACATACTAGACCATCTAGAGTGATATGTATGTTAAGTATGCATACATACATAGAGTATATGGTTATACTTATTGTATATAATATAGTAGTGGCATTTTAGTAATATATTTAAAATATAATTTTTTTTAAAAAAAATTCACGTGGTAAGATCTAGAGTATCTTAATATGAGTATATAAACATACTCAAACTGATAAATAAGTATGAATACATACACAATGTAGTTTATTGAAGATGAGAGTAACTACACCTACGTGTACACAGGAATTTCCATATATATATATATATATATATATATATATATATTCCTTTCTACACGTACGTGTAGTTACTCTCATCTTCAATAAACTACATTTTGTATGTATTCATACTTGTTTTATCGGTTTGAGTATGTTTATATATTCATATTAAGATACTATAGATCTTACCACACAAAAATTTTTCAAAAAAAATTATATTTTAAATATATTACTAAAATGCCACTAATATATTATATATAATAAGTATAACCATATACTCTATGTATGCATGCATACTTAACATTCATATCACTCTAGATGGTCTAGTATGATCATATACTTTGTCTATATATATTTCGTTCGGTCATATACACCTTAAATCTAGAGATATATAGATGAGAGTAACTACACGCGCGTGTAACTATATATATATATATATATATATATATATATATATACTATCTCGTTTTACCTAATCTCTTCCAACTCCATGCTGTCGTTCACCCCTTATCTGACAACCAAGAATGGCTTGTCGGTCAACCTAGTGCAAAACGACGACGTGAGGTCCCTCCCAGACGAGAGTTTTGACCGCTCCTTTGCTAACTTGTTCAGAAACTAGCCGTTCGTTTTTGGTGATTTGCTCGTAAACTTTTCCGTTCTTCACCGTATAAGGGCACTCTCAATGTTAGAAACTACATGTAGTTTTTATACCTATTAATTTCTATAGACACTATGTATAGAAACTATGGTCCCAATGGATAGTTTCTATATAATAATTTGTTATCCAATCACATTCATTCTCTCACCATTCTCAACCAATCATATCACTTAATGTTTTGGATCTCGCGTAGACATTCTCTCTCCATTCTCAACCAATCATATCACTTAATTGACATCTTTGCTGAGTTCTTCCGTCCGTGGCAGCCCAGACGATCTAATCCTAGCTGGTGTGTAATCCTAGCTGGTGTGTGATCCAAAATTAATCCGGCGTCAACAACATCCATGTGCATTTTAATTAATATAAAATAAGTAGGAGTCATAACATTTAAATTAGAGTGAAACGAGTCTTTTAACATAGTAAGAAATTTTTGGCATAGCTCTAACTCTGTCTCTAGCAGCAGCTTCTACAGAGGAGCTGTACCAAACTTTTTTTTTTCGAGCAGTAGCGGAACCAGTTGCATTTTTGGTTGAGAAGCCAGAGCTGCAAAATGTGGCTTCTCCTCTAGTGCTCCAACTCATCTAGATGAGCACTGCTAAACGGGGCCTAACTGCAGCGTGCCCCAAGGATTCAAACAAACTACTGGTACATAGAGAATGATAGAAAAACAACTGCTCTTGTTTGCCCCAGCGGATGAAAACTGTGTTGAATGACATCTTGAAGATACTCAGGGAGTCACCAGATTGAAGTGTATAATATTGCAATTACAGGCATTCGTTGCCAGCCACTAACCTATATACACATGCGGAGCGACAGTGTTATTTACAACTGAAATCACAGAAAAACGGCACTAAGAAAGCACAGAAATAAGATAATTAACTGTGTCACAAGAACCAAGTGAACAACAACATATCTCCATTCCACCAAACATGACAGCCTAAAACTCAAAAAAGAAAAAAAAGATCAACACAATGTGCAGGGAAAACAACGGCCTGCAGTTAATTCCCAGCAGGATCCTCAGTGGCTGTGCGCCTCCTTAGCTTGGCGCGCGTCACACGGATCGTCTCCTCCATTGGCGTCTCCTCGAGCGCAGGGTCAAGCTCTTCTGCGCCCTCTGCAGCATCACCACTGACCTCATCAATGGCCATTTTGTCTACTCCTTCGGCTTCAGGGAGTGGTGGGGCATTAGGCTCGGACTTCGGTGAATTGGCACTTGTGGCTGGAGTTTGAACTGGATCAGCAGCAGGTTTGACCTCACCTTTCTTTGGGCTACCGGCAGGTTTTGGTGTGGATGCAGCTGCTGCAGGCTTTGTGGATGCCACTGAACCAGATTTCCCTGATGTTTGACGCTTGATCTTGGGCGATGAAGGAACGGGTTTAGTCTCCTGAGATTGCTGTGCCATTGCTGCTTGCCGAGCAGCAATAGATGCTGCTCTGCGCATAACAGGTGCTGCTTGTTTTTGAGGTTGCGGCTGCTGCAGCTGCACCTGCACCTGCACCTGTGGTTGCTGCTGTTGTGGTTGCTGTGATTCCTGGAAGACATCAAAGCATGATTTCAAAATGGGTAACAAGATAACACTACCAGATCAGTTAAACCAGAGCACACATTTCTGTGACTTATTTTGAACTGACGGACTTGAAGGATACAGGGGGGAAAAATCTACAATCAACCATGCTTCTTTTGATTTAGATTTAGATGACCTTTTTTGTACTACATCTCTTCCTATATGGAGAAAATTTCTGAGTTTATCCTGAGTATATACTAACATTTCTCTCAAGTCTCAACCATCCAAGATAAGAGTCATACTACCTCTCTCTCTCAAGAAAAGAATGGTGCTGGTAGCATCACTGGACAATTTACACTATGAACCTACCGAGTTAGCAAGAAAAAAAGGAAGCAAACGGCCATAAGTGCCTTGCTTATTTAGCAGGTATCCAGTACTAGTGTATATGTGTTATGGCGTTTGCGATCTCCTTCGGATGAAATATCAGCAAATGGTTTTGTTTTTGGAAGGTTCAAGATACCAAAAATACATAGTGTTTGTGATCTCCTTTGGATGAAATATTAGCAAATGGGTTTGTTTTTTGAAGGTTCAAGATACCAAAATACATAAAACTCCAGGACACAAATGGTTGAACATGATGACTTTAGTACTTGGCAGGATATGACTCAAGGATGCTGACATGCTATCACAGTTTATGATATGTTCCAAATATGTACATACAATCGGTGAACCTGCAGACAGTTGCTAATGAAAGTAGCATCTGGTGTTTAGTATCCGCCAATGCGCTCCAGGAGTTCCCCCTTTTGGTCAATCGCCCTGGCCCCTTAGTCTGTTGTGTGTGTGTGTGTGTGTGTGTGTGTGTGTTCCAGAGAGTGGGTGCTTAGTCTTTCCCTATGTACTACTTTCTCTCTTAATGAAATGAACGCAGCTCTCCCGCGTTTTTGACAATGCCACTTGGAAGCAGTAGCAGCTTAAACAATACCACTTGGAAGCAGTAGCGAATGCATCTTTCAACAACATAGCTGCTAAACTTAATATAACATCATGACCAATATGCATCAGAGAACAACAGTAATAAAAAAAAGGTTTGAGTATCTGTGTAAACATGATGAACACTGAACAACAAATCATTCAATGGAAACTTTTGACAAAATAGAGTAATAGTGCATTCGATCCACACCTGCTGAGGGCGCTGCCTTGATTTCTGAGAAGGTGACTGGGCAGCAACATATTTTAAAACGTCAAAGAAAGTATTTTGTCCTACCGAAGCAGCCTTCTGGAAATAAATGACAACCATATCGGTGGCTCGAGCTCTCAGCTCAAGGAGATTCCGGTCGATTTCATTCTCATGCTGAGAAATATATGGCTTAAAGAAAGTCCCATAAACATATGTAGTTCCCTGTAATGAAAGCACACATCAGTCCTGTGCCAAAAAGAAAAACTGTAAGATAGAAGCAAAGGACAAACCTAAGTACCTTTGTCTTAGGGTACCACAAGTATACAAAGAACATCAGCTTTGCTTCCGAGTAAAACGGTAGCCTTAAACAAGAGCACACACAATGTTAAGAGTCTCGTCAATGAACTGAAGATAATCACAACCTTACGCGGTCTCACCATGATATTGTAAAATCTCCAAATCTCTCCAAAACTGTCAACAGGGCAACTAAAATCCTAGACACAGGAAACAAAACTAAATTTGGCAGATTGTTCATGGAAGTCAATATTACGACCACACAATAACTTTTGTATTGAAACACCTTACCAATACTGACACCAAAATATGAGCTGCTCAATCTCTGGTTTGTTCAGTTCAACAGTCTTGTAGCATTCATAGGCAGGATAGGCATAGCCAAAAGCCAACCTACAGGAATTGACATATCAAATGAAGATAAATGGCATGTTACCACTTGTATATTGTGACAAAAGCCTGTTCCTTCTCATAGTAAGTTGACATTTCAGTAAAAGACTATTTATTTTATTTTTTCCGCCTTTATTCAGTAATAAACCACAAAAAGAAAAGCTGACAATTTAAAGATGCATTGTTTCTGCGCTTACAGCAAAAAGGGAGATAATTCATCAACACAGAGATGAAGAGGATCAAATCTAGTTCTTGATGAAGCACAGAAGCAGGTCAAAGATAAAAAGAGCACAGCAATTCCACATAAACTCATGCGATAGTATTCTCCGATCTCAACCATTTGAAGTATGTTGTCAAAAAAAAAAACATTTGAAGTAACACATGATTATTACAACATCATCTTCAAAAAGAATGAGTCGGACCGGAAGAATAAACGATCAGAACCTTTGACCGTTGTGCAATGTATTGAAAACTTGCTCCCATGCTCCTCGAGAACAATAAAATACTTTCCAACGGGTGCGTGCTCTCAGCCTCATTTTCCGGCGAAGAAGAAGGCGGACAAATCGACAAGGAACGCATCTCCTCTTTTTTTTTTTTTTGAAAAAAACAGTATATTAAGGATGAATGAAGTTAAATCAGGAGAAAGAGACTGAAGTCTCCGAATGGGTACCCACAAATCCCCATTTCAAGGAAGCAAATTTAAAACCCGAACACTCATGCCTCTGATAAAGCTCCAACCTCAAAATGTCAATCTACAGAGAACATGTTACAAGATTGGGAGCAAGAGAGCGCTTACAGGAGGACCCTGGAGAGGAACCCGCCCATCATCTTGTCCGCCCACTCTGCGCACGACCAGATCCGCCAAAGCGACGAACACAAATCAAAACACCATCACCGCACCAGCACATTCCGAAAGGGAAGCCACAGGGAACCGAGCGTACCTCAAAGAAACCTTGCAGGAGAGGGATCTGGACGGGAGAGAAACGACCGGGGCGGTGGATGGACGGAACAGTCAGCGTAGCCCGCCGTGAGGAGGGAGAGAGGAACGGGCAGGAGCTCTGGTTTTCCCCTCTCTCTCTCTACGCTACCCGTCTCCTCCGGCGGCTAAAAATACCGGTAATGCGTTGCCAGGAATGGCATGCGGAGAGGGAGAGCCGGAGGAGAGGTGAGGAGAGGCGAGCACGTCCGCCGCGCCGTCAGCACTCTCAACCAACCCGACTGCCTCTCCGCCTCTCCTGTTCAAGTTCAACCATGGGGCATGGGTGTACCGGCGACCATTTCTTTAACCAATTATTAATATTACCGTTGTCCCTCTCTATCGACTCTTGGAAGGGGTAAAATACTATATTCAACGTTGTATTTTATACTGTGATATACACATTCTTCCCTTATCCAACCGTTTTGAGGTCAGCCATAGAAGAGTATTTCGAAATATGATTTCATAAAGTATATATTTACTGTGTATTTTGAGATCGTGTTGAACATGTCAAATATAGAAATGTATGTATTGTGCCAACTAGAGGCTGTTTAGTTATTTTCCGTCACATCGATTCTTGCAGCACAGACATAAAGCATTAAATATAGATAAAAACAACTAATTATATAATTTATCTATAATTTACTTGACGAATTTTTTAAACCTAGTTAGTCTATAATTGAACAATAATTATCAAATACAAACGAAAGTGCTACGGTAGCTATTTTGCAAAAAAAAAAATCGATTAAACAGGGCCCTGTTCTCCTTTCACGTGTGTTGTATAAGTAGTACCTCCTATGTTTAATAAATATACCTACAAATATAAAAAATTAGTATATGAAAATCGAGCTATATCTTTAACCTGAGTGTAGATTATACTTTTTTTTGTGTGTGACCCAAGGATCTAAAATAGTAATCTACTAAACCTTGACAATGATGGTACAGAAGTGTTTGATATGATTTAGTATTTTAGTGATGGTGTCACGAATTGAATACATGATTCTGTTTGACAGAGCTTTAGTTTTTAGCAAATATGTGGATTTTCTAGAGCCCCATTCATGTTAAGTATACTTTATATGATGATTCATTCATTTATATTTAAAATTAAATATTATGTAAAAATCAACTCACATTGATCCCAGAGTTAGAGCTATATCAAACAGGCTATATATAGCAATAACTTACTAGAAATCTGAAATCTTTTTTTTTTGGGTGTTGTAGAATACTAGTTATTCTCCGGCCATGCCCGGTCACAATAGTTGTCCACCCATTTTTGGATCTTTGTGATCCTAATATTAATTATACCTCTGCCTCTAGTCGAGATCCATCTGTATGGTCATGATGTCTAGCCTTTTCTCTATACAATCATGTTATTCGATACCACTTATAACAATGTATTGAAAAAATTTCAGTTCAGTACAATAATTAATAAGGAGAACTAAAACGTTATCGTTGGTGCTTGCTTTTAACTTGCGGCTGCCAGATCTAACCACTTGGAATTGCAACAGTAGGGCTCTTCAACTCTCGTGTGCCGAGAGTGGAGTGTGAGGTGCTTGTGCTTTTTCTTGTCCCTGGAACTCACCGCGCGAAGTGGCAAAGTGGTTAAAGCAGGTAGGGGGGAGAGTGAGACCGCAAGTGCTGCTACTACTAGTAAGCTTTGAACGCACGGCTGACATGTACTCCGTAGTGCAATTTAGGCCTCGTCTAAAAATTTTCAAGATTTTTCATCACATCAAATCTTTAAAGATATGTATAAAATATTAAATATATATAAAAATAACTAATTATATAGTTTACTTATAATTTGCTAAATAAATCTTTTAAACATAGTTAGTTTATAGTTAGATAATAGTTATCAAATACAAACAAAAATACTAGCTAAACTAAACCAGACCTTACATGCAACATAACAACAGGCGTAGGATACTCGCAGGGAGGCAAAGGGTCAGGGAAGCACGGCGCAGAGGTTGGTGGTGGATTGGAGAGGCAATGGACCCCCGGGTGCGCTCTGATCGGATCTGGGCGTTCCGGCCTTCCTTTCTGTGTCGCACGTAAAAATTCTTTGGTCCGGCCGCCGGGACGTGACCACCGACGACGTGCGTCCAAATCGCAAGGTGGCGGACCGCGGACGGACGGACCTATGGCCTAGCTGCTAGCTGCTCACTGTGCACGCATGTGCACGTTTCACCGGCCAATCGCCGATCGATGTCGGAGGCAACATATATACACGTACGTACGTGCACGGTGCACCAGACTGGTGCTTTGTACGGTTTGTTTGTTGCCCAAGCTGTCACGGATACTTTTCGTGTACTATTCAGGAGTGAGCCAAATCATGAAAACACAGTAGCTTGGACAGTTCTAGCTCTCTACTACATAGTACATTCTTTTTAGTTTTCATTCACATATGTAGGATCGATGACACGTCAACATGCATGGTATTGTGTAAACTGATGTAGCTGGGTACAATATACTTATCATGCATGGGTTGTTATAATAGTTGTATCTGTATAAGCTAGCTAAAGCCAAGGACAAGGATTTGGTACGAAAGAGCGTGCACGTGAGCAAGTCTCAGCTTTAAGATGGTTTCACATGATTGCCATATGCATGGGTGGAGGGGTAGATTGATTCCTTCAAAGCTAAATCTAGCTCCCTTTATTTGCTGCTGGCCTTGTTTACTCCGATAAATCAACCACCGGCACACCTGCGTAATAATGGAACGAGGAAAATAAAGAGAAGAATGCAAGAAGCCCCAGTACGTGCTCCCTCCACTTCCAAATTAAGCGACATTTTACGCTACATGTAAGTATGTAACTGGCTATTTTTTTTTTTTTACAAATTACATCATGTAAGTACTCTCTCTATACCTAATAAAGAAAATCGTTTAGGACAGTGACACGGTCTCTAAAGCCTAACTTTAACACCTTGTTTTTTTATGTATATACCTAATAAAAGTGGTATATGTATATTTTTTATGAAAGCATTTTTCAAGACAAATCTATTCATATGGTTTTCACATTTTCAAACTCAACAACTTAAAAGTTATTCATGATTTATATTCGGAATATTTAACTCAAACCTTGTCCAAAACGACTTTTTTATAGTTATAGAGAGAGTATATCTTTAAAAAACTATAAAAAAAATCAGCGAGTAAAGGATAAAATAAAGGCTCTGTTTAGCAATGCTCCTCTAGTCTCGCTTCATGCAAGAAGCCATGGAGCGCTACCGTACCTTATTCGCTGAATCTGTTAGTCATTCAGCAACATTTTTCTCTTACAACAAATTAGTCAGTAGTGTTTTCTGCCATGGCTTATCTGGCAAACGAACAAGCCGGCGCAACGGTCGGGAATCACCACTTCAAGACTTTTGTTGTCTTCTGTGCCCACTCATGGGCCCCGCGACTGCCCCCCTCCTCTGCGCCTGCGCTACGTCGCTCGCTCACATCTCCTCTCTCCACCCGCGCCACCCCTCCTCTCTTCCAGCACCATGCCTCTTCATCGAGATGGAGCTAGAATTGATGAAGAAGCTCTGCCAGATGGTATTTTTCTTCAAGCGAGGAGTGAGAAGACCTAGAGCCAAGGGAAAGTGGAAGCCTAAAACGTTGAAAGCAGCTAGAGAGCCCTACCAAACTGGCCCTAATTTGAGGTGTAGAGAAGATAAATTCATCTTTGTACCAACATGTGCCCAACTGATTACTCCATGCACTAGTGCAGGGAAGCTTATTTTAGACGGTTGTCAAGGGCAATTAGCGATGACTAAGGCATGTGTCTGAAAATTTACGTCTCTAATGTGCCAGACCCAGTGATGGATGAGCAACCATCTTTAATAATTTAGGTTACAGACGATTGTCTATTGTAACGATCGTCTTAGTTATGAAACATCTAGCGACAGGTATAATTATGAACCATCCTAGTTTAGGATAGGATTCATAATTATATCCTGAGCTCGTCCCCCTCTCAGTCACCGCTAGCTAGGCTGGGCCGGCGGATCAAGTCTGCTCTGTAACAGCCGGCCGACAGTGACCACACCGCACGGAGGGTTGTTCCTGCAGCTCCTCGCCTCCTTGGCAGCTCGGCTCCCAGCGGTGCCAGCAGTCGACACCTAGCAGGCGGCGGTGCAGCGGAGGCTAGTGTGCGTGGTGTCAGGCGGTTGGCAACAGCTTCTCCCCTCGCTCGATGCAGATTACTTGTCATGAGCAACAGAGTATGCATGCAGCCACGCGCGGGCCGTGGTTTTTGGGAGATAATTGCCTTTTTCAATGGACCGCTACTGGGTGACAAAAAATAGACCCAGCATCGGGTCATCTTCTTCTATCGGTTGTTCCTCATAAAAAATTTATTTCTCGCTCCTCGCCAACGCGCGCAGAAGCTTGCCATCGATGAGCTCTTGTATATGTTTAATTTTTATTATATATATCTAGATATAATATATATCTATACATGTAGTGAAAGCTATATATACTTAAAATACTAGAATAACTTACAATAGTTTAGCCTAGGACAACTAAAAATCCCATATATTTTAGAATGGATGGAGTGTTAAGCACACCGTAGGGTATGCCATTTTGTCCTGATATGGTGCCCATGTTCTCTTGTAACACGTGATATGTATCATGTATGGCCACAAATAGTGCGCTGTTGTTTCCCTTTTTGTCGCTTGAATAATTCGCAAGTTGCTATGCTGCTGCAAGAATCAGCAGCTACACATCCCAGATCAGTCCTACACTTGCACACCCCTTTGTACGGCATTTCTATACCATTAGCAAAAGACTAAGAATTCAACTGTGCCTTTCGTAGCTAGATCGTCTCTGCGCTCGTCGTTTATCTTGTTATTGTTTTCTCTATCTCGACCAGATATAACGACGCTCAACTGCTTGTTAGACATAGGTCCTTGGGATCATAATTCCTTTGGTTGGTGAGGGGACAGGTGGTTTAGTGACCAGTCACTAACGTCATGGAAAGCACTGCAATCGATGTGTTTCATCAGCATTTAGATGACTGGTTTATTCGTTTTGATGTCACAACAACCGAACCTACTAGCGCATCTTGACCATCGCAGTTATTTGCCACTATCATATTTCTCCATCATCATGCAAACAAGCAACGATCGGTTACATCTTGTAGGAGCGTCGCAGGTAGGATTGTGTATGTAAACAATCTTTGCTGTCAAGCCACGTTGAGGTCAGTCTATTTGTACTATTCAGGGGAATACCAAAATCAGACCAATTACAAGAGCAAAGTATACAATGAGGCAGGTGAAAACGCCACTGCACCCTTTTCTCCTTTTTAGTCCAATCTCTGTTTATATATAATTTGTGTGAGATCATCTATGTTATGCATTCTCTAGTCCTTGACAAAACAGGCTAAGCAAGTATACATTTTTTTCTTTTTGTTATTTGATACAACTAATTGCATCTCAATTAATTTAGGCTCTTCTTACCCACCAAAACATAGCCCAGCTTGTCAACCAAATGATAGCCTAACGCACCTGCAAAACACTGATCAGAAAGCTAGGAAATATTCACAGGTTGTGGATATTTATGATCTAATTCTGAACCTTTCTAAACAACCTGAGTAGCTCCTGCATTTCTTGCAGCAGGTTAGAACCGCGCAAGCTCGTCTGCTTCCTGAATCAACACAGCTAGAGTTTCCAGTCCAGTTAATTCCAAAAGAATTTTGTGCCCACCCCGATCCCAAACAGGCCCTTTGCAACACTGGAGTGTGTCATTATATTGTCAGATCAGCCGTAAACCAATTAGCATCTTTAACAATAGTATATAATCTGTTGCCGTGCATCATTTTTGCTTTGGTTTTCAGACTATTAAATCCAAGACCAACTCCACTGAGACAGAATCAGGCACTCAAGGCCCATGCCACAAGCAACCAGTTAAAGATGATGGGCTGATGATTGTGACTGAAGGGAGATCCTAAAAGAGACACATTTAGTTTCCTTTTTGCAAAGAACAAAGTCGCCGCTTAAACTTTCCCTTTGGTGTAGATAAGACCCACATCTTATGGCTAGGTAGGACACTTTACTGCACACTCATGGATGCAATCAGCCCTGTGAGATGGGACCACAAGTCAGCCTTATGAGATGGTATGTCTCAGATCAAGCTGCAGTGATGTGATGCTGTCCCACTGCAATCGCTTTGTTACCTTCAGAACGGATAGTGATACTTTAGCCTGAATATTTATTTGAAAAAGCTTTGGGGGCAGCCACCTAACGATGCAACCTAACTATAGGTTAAGCGCTCTAAAAAAAGGTTAAGCGGATTAGATGTCAAGTTGTTAACTGAGAGGATCGTTAAGAATCTGCTTAACGGTAATATGCAAGTGTGTAAATGTCGTTACCAGATACCAAGGGAACATCACGTACGGTACCTGTGGAGCATCGCTCGACCGTCGTCGATGTGTCCATGGACCGGATTAGGCTGTGTGAAGACCAAGTGTTGTCAACTGCACGTAGGCACGAAAAGACCGGGAACATCGATCACGATGAATCGACGGCAGACAAGTGGTGGCACAGGCGCTGCTATACATCACAAGTGCATAGAATTTTTTTCCCAATACCATAAGCTTGATGTGTACTGATCCACAGGGATATTGTTCCAGTGGATTTCTTAAAAAAGATACCCTCGATCTAGTTTTTTTTATGTATGATATTGGTTAGATCAAATTGATCTAATCAATATCATGTAGTATAGAAAAATGGTGGGAGTGAGCAGGGCCTAGAATTTATATACATTGGACTATTGGCGGAAGGAGTCTGGATTTTATTTAGGCCTTTTTTAGTTTCCAAAAATTTTGTAAAATTTTTCAGATTTTACTTCACATCGAATCTTTAGACGTATGCATTGAGTATTAAATATAGATGAAAATAAAAATTAACTGCACAGTATGGTCGGAATTGACGAGACGAATCTTTTGAGCTTAGTTAGTCCATAATTGGACAATATTTGTCAAATACAAACAAAAATGCTATTATTTCTATTTTGCAAAATTTTTTGGAAGTAAACAAGGCCTTATAGTTCCAAAATTTTTTGCAAAATCGATACTGTAGCACTTTTGTTTGTATTTGATAAATATTGTTCAATCATTGACTAACTGGGCTCAAAAGATTCGTCTCGTCAATTCCGACCAAAGTCTGCAATTAGTTTTTATTTTCGTCTATATTTAATACTTCATGCATGCGTCTAAAGATTTGATGTAATAGATAATCTGAAAAATTTTGCAAACTTTTTTGAAAACTAAACAAGGCCATAGTAGTATATATATTCAGCGCCTCAGCGGCTAGTCGCCGCCATGAAGCTGCTGCATAGCTAGCTGGGTTCTGCATACAGTAATTAGTTAATTACTAATTGTAGGCTTACAGGCTACGTTACACGAGTACGGGTACGAGTATCGGATACGATACGTATCGGATACGCGGATACACATTTTCTAAAAACAAAATCCACTAAAATGGTGTATCCGAGTATCCGTATCCGCGTATCCGACGAGTATCGGATACGGATACGTCATCCCCCTTGGAGTATCCGTGTAACATAGCTTACAGGAGTTAATTATTTAAGCCTAGGTGCTGCCTCTCATGCGTAGGGGGACGCACCCGAAGCCGACGACGAAACTCTGCCCGATATCTCCGATGATAAAATTGATGGCGGCGGTACATGCATTCTGAACTATTAAATCAAAGACATATGGACTACTCGTACTAAATTAGAGACGATGTGTTATTTCACTCGTCTAAAAGTTGTTTTCTCTGATAAATTGTAACCGCTTTCCTTCAAAAAAAAAATGTAACCGCCATCTCTGAAGTACCGTCATTTTCGTACTGCTCTGCACTAGTGATGGTCGGGATTTGGAAGGAGCGTGATCAAAAGGGGCACGAAGGTAAAGACGACGGAAAGAAAGACGCTGCTGGGTTGCGGAAAGACAGAGGGAAATAGAAGGCGTTGACCCGCGTGAATCGCAAAGCTGGAGTATAGGCTGCTGGATGCTCCCTTCGCCGGCGGCTGGGCCTGGGATGGGCAGAAGCCACCGCCAGCACGAGAATCGTGGCGAGCAGCATAGCCGACGATTTCGAGGCCATCGCTAAACTCCTGTGTGGGCTAATTTTATTGCTAAAATGCCTGAATGGCCCTCGACCGTGCATAGTAATAAACGATATATTTATAGGCGCTCGCCGCTCTCGGCCGCCGCGCATGTGTGGTGCACATATGCGATCACCATCCGTTGGTCTCACGCGGGAAAATATATGGTCGTCGCTTGCACTTGCACGTATGCATATTTGCTTGCACGACCTATGGTTGCTTGCACTTGCACGATTGATCCCGTGGTACGTGCTTGTTTTGCGCTGCTGCATTCATCAACGGATGGTACACGTACACATATTCAAATTATCAAGATAATATTTTTCATATGATTGCTAAAATATAACAATGTATGATTCACCCATATATGGATGTATGCTTACTTCATCTTTATGGTGTGGTGCACATGTGCGTTCACTTTAAACTAACTTTTTACATATTAATAGTGGTAGAGGTGAGTTTCTAGAAACATTTGTATATGTACTTTATGGTTATTTATCTTCTTTTTTGCAATAGTAATATATTAGTAACTTATAAGTGCATTTGAGGTTGATACTTTGGTTTATTTTTAATACTTGTATAGGTAGATAATTTAGATTTCAATTACATTACTCAGGTTATTTATTAGAATGGGTAACTTAGGGCTTGTTTAGGTGACGTAGTTTTCGAAAACTATGGTAACACAAAATTGTGGTTTTGTAAGTCAAAGAGATACAAAACCATGGTTTAAAAAAAAGAGGTCATGAATGGAGTTTTTAAAACTCCAAAAAGACTTAGTTTTAACAAAACCATGGTTTTAGAAACTACAAAGTTTATTGTATCCAAACACCCAACAATTTTTGAAAACCAAAGTATTTTAAAAAACCTTAGTATTTCTCCAATACTTTGAAAATACTTTGTATCCAAACATGGCCTACATGCAAATTATGGTGTTATTGTAGATTATCTTTCATAATGGTAGAGACAGAATAATTTGGATACAAGTTTAGAGGCTACTCCTTCCGTCATGTAATATAGTTCATTCTAGCATTCAAAATTTATCCTCAAATATAAAGTATTCTAGAGGAAAAACCATTTTTGTATTAAATATTTTCCATTTATCAACCAATCACCACTAATCATGTTCATGATAGTGTCTTATTAGTAAATAAAATAAGGGTACATGTGTCTTTTAGGTTCTCTTAATTTGTCTTATAAAATTTCTAGAATGCACTATATTAATATTTTGTTTCAAAATGACTTGAATAATTATATGCATATTGTGATTGCAAATATGGGTAATTTTCATAAAATAGAATATATCCAAATATAATGCCTATCCAAATATGGGCACTTTTGCCCACGGGATTAGAGTTTATAGTATTGATTGATGCTAGGATGTCTATGGTTTTTGTAAGAGTTTCTAGAAATTTTTTCCTACTTTATCTTGTGAGTATTAATATGGAAATTTTGTTGGAGCCTCTAGTCGTACTACTATAAGATTTTGTATACGACAGGCACGTGCTACCGTTTAGTACGAATTAATTAAGAAGTTTGGTCCAGTGCACTATATATCTATACCTACTAATAAAAAGCCAAAATTTCAGTCTGCCCTTTTTTTTCTGCCAATCTACAGTCCATAATAGCCACAATCTTCAGTCTGTACTCCACGTAATAGCCACAACAATCTCCAGTCTGCAGTCCTTACGTTACATCCGTATAGGTTAAATAGCCACAATCTCCAGTCTGCAGTCCGTATATGTTACGTTACATCCGTATAGGTTACGTTACATTTTCCAAATCCAAATAGGACTGCCAATCTGCTAATCCAAATTGGTCTACACGTATAGTTTACGTTACGGATATAGATGTCCAAATCTATCCCTAATATTTAAAGATGAAAATTTCAGTCTGCCCGAATGTTCTATCCGTTCCATCCGACATGTCCATATAGATTTATATAATATCTGTGTCCATATATATAACACATGTCCACATACAATACTTTACAATTCAGAGGCAAAACTACCGCCACTTTTTTGGTCTGGATTTTTTGATCGGATAAAAAATTGCTTCGGACCCAACATAGACAAGAAAGAAACTCCTCTCCCAAATCAGACTCGAAATCACATCCAACCGAAGATCGGATAAAAAATTACTTCGGAGTTCGGACGCAACATAGACCGGAAAGAAATCTCCTCTTCCAAATCAGACACGAAATCGCTTCCAAATCACACGAAATCAAATGCAGCCAATTCAATCAAAGTCCAAATCTAAATCAAATCTATACCTAATCACCGTCAGAGTCCTAAGTCCGCACGCATTTGCCGGCCTACTATATGCATCAAAATTACTCCTACGACCAGGAGTCAGACAACCCGTATGTCGGTGGGTTATACCTGTGTATACCAATCGTAGCTCCACACAGCAGGAAAAGGCAACAACTAATGATAATATATATATACACAACGTTCATGTCGAACAGTCCAACGCGTAGCGTCGCAGAAATACCCTGATGTTGGAGCATGGACTGGCCGGCGGCCAGCCTGATAGCTAGACTCCACATGGAGGCGCTGCTTCCGAGCTCCAGCGGCATCTCGCCAAAGATCAGCACGATCCTGCAGTCGCACGTGTACCTGCGATTCGGCCGCGTGCTGCGTGCCCTCGCCAGGGTCAAGTCCGCGCTGCTCGACGACCTCGGCAAGACCAAGTACTGGGGCACGCGACGCACCATCAGGACCGCCTAGCGGCCGGGCCACTGAGGTGGCTGGGAGAGCACCCGGCGCGGTGGGCTAGATGGAGCCGCGCGCAGGACCTGGTCGCACGCGAGCACCATCTAGCCGGCCGGCCTGTGCTGCTAAGGTACGCCATGGCTGCCGTGCTCTCTCTCCGTGTCTGTGTTAGATGATGGCTGAGGAGGGGAGAAGAAAGTGAGAAGACTGAGAAAAGTTTAGGGTTTCATTCCCTTTTATATGAGTATTTTTTTGTCCAAACGAATCACAACCGTTGGATCGATTTGGATGGCTCAGATGAGTTTACTTTAGGGTTTTTCCTTGCTGGGCTATTATTTGGGCCTTCAAGAGCCGTTTGGGCCTCTCAGGGGAGAGGCCGCAGAGGCCGAGCAGGCCACACGCAGTGGGCTGCTGTTGGGCCAAATCTTGACAAAGACAAAATTTAGTTTTTCTTTTTCCAGATTTTTTTTCTTTATTATCCCGTTATGAATATATATATATATATATATATATATATATATATATATATATATATATATATATATAAAGCTCCTCTACAAACTAGCCAAATTGATTAAATCTAATTAATCCGACATTAGCACATGTAAGTTGTAGAAATTATGGCTAATTATAAACTAATTAGACTTAAAAGATTCGTATTGTAATTTACAACCAAATTGTACAATTAGTCTAGGGGTGCACACGTAATGTAGTCATCGTAAGATAAATTATAGCTTTTAATGTTTATAGAAAGGGTAAAATATAAATAAATATATAACATTTTGTCCTTATTTTCTATTAACATTTGATAGCCTTTGTTCTCCCGTTGCAACGCACGGGCATTTTTGCTAGTATGTACATATTTGAAAATTTAATCTTTTTATTGAAAAGATGCAAGGTGCAGATCGAACCACGATACGTCAAGCCGTCCCTACGTAGAGTTCTCCCAGTACATTAAGCAATAATAAGACCACTATTGCCGGCCATAGTACATGTGAATCCTCATGAAGAGACATTTGGTAGGAAAAAAAATACTAAATATTTGGAGAACCCCCACAGCACAGCTGCCGATTTTGATTGTGACACATTGTATTTTTCACATTGCGGTTAACGCATTGTAGTCTCCGGTCTCACCCGCACCAAGTACCATAGTAAATAATACCCTTTCTACCCTTAAAACATGCATACAAGAAAACTAATATTAGGTTTTGGAACCAGCCCAAGCCTGTTGTGGTAGTCTGAACCCTAAATCGTGTTTTTCTACAAACTCATCTGATCTCGTGGGAAACTTATAAATTACTGGTAGAATAAGTTTTCTACAAGGATATTAACCCCCTCTATTTATATGAGAGGAACGGCCGACTAAGGGATCCATATATTCAATCCTCAAAATGCATCTATCTTTACTTTTTATCTTCTACCTCAATCTTTTTCTGACCCTGTTGTTTTGCGGCATGTCTCTTGACGAGATTTCTCGGCGTTCGTTCTAGCTTTCTAGGCGGCCTTACCGATCGTAAGACAACGTCAATACGTCTTTCCCTAACGGAGTCTCATGAGGCGTTCATGCATGTTTTTTATGGTGGTTGTCAACAAAATTTGGTTGGTAGTCCAACCGAACCAGGGCCTCGGCTGGTCCGGTTTAGCTTATAGGACCGGTATAAAACCCAGTGAACGAGCTTTTTTTCATATAAACTGGTCCCATGAGGCGTTCATGCATGTTTTTTTATGGTGGTTGTCGACAAAATATGGTTGGTAGTCCAACCGAACCAGGGCCTCGGCTGATCCGGTTTAGCTTATAGGACCGGTATTGTCGACAAAATATGGTTGGTAGTCCAACCGAACCAGGGCCTCAGCTGGTCTGGTTTAGCTTATATGACCGGTATAAAACCAGTGAACCAACTTTTTTTATATAAACTGGTATAAAACCGGATAACGAACCAATGAAAACCGACCGGTCTAGAAGTCTCTGTGAGTTATGTTGTCAATTGGCCAGGGAGAGCAGAGAAAATGAGGCGAAACTGTGTAAAATGAGGAGCCAACAGGACTTGAACCTTGGTCTCTAGGTTTGGAGGGTGAGTTCTCCATCGCTGGGCTACATCGCCAGTTGTGTCATATTAGTGTTTCTCATTCTATTTGAACCGGTTTAAATCGGCGGTTCAACCGGTTGAACCAATCAAACCATGAACTGAGGGCTTGAGTGGTTCAATGTCCGGTCCGGTCCTAATAACTATGAGTAGTAGATGAATTGGTGAAGGTGCGCGAGACACGAACTAGATGGTAATCGAGATACAAGACACAAGATTTATACAGATTTAGGCCGTCAGCTTGATGTAAAAACGTACGTCTTGTGTGTTGTTATTTTGTTTGATCGAGTCCAAGATTTGGTTGTCTTGATGACGTATCAGCTAGGGGACACCTGTCATTCCTTATATTCTCTAAAAGGATATGGTTACAAGTAAAGTATCATATTATATATAATATATTCTTATAGCCTTACGGTGTATGCCGACCAGCGTCGTGCGCCGCACGACTTCATCTGGTTGGGCCACCTGTGATAGCGTGGCCCATGTATAACCATGAGGGCATATGGGGTTATACCCCCACAGCTAGTCGCTGAGCACCTTGTATCCGCTGAGCAACACTGTCTTGATTAAGTCTGAGCAGTTCAATATGAAGCCGATCAACTCATCTGGTGATCCGAGCGAAGATAATTGAAGTTGACCAATTTAACCGGTGATCCGAGCGAAGATAATTGAAGCTGTACAGTTTAACTAGGTAGCAGACCTCGAACTTAACCAAATAAAGCTTGCCAGAAGGATGTAAGAGGCTCAAGATAAAATTTAAAAATTCTTCACCTTAGGTGAAGTGTAGCCACTTAGATTCCTTAGTTAATAAGGAGGGTAACCAGGAATAGAGCACTATATTCATCGCTAGGTGAAGTGTAGGCACTTAGTTCCCGGACCAGATAGCATGTGACTCAGCCACGTGGTGTGAGAGTAAAAATGAATGAGCCTTTTCCCTGTGTGCTATTACGAAAGATGCTTGATTCCTACATGCCTCTAAAAAGTTCAGATGGACTCTGGTGCCATGACGTTAAACTCTTTTGCCCAACACGCCATTCTGTTCAATTTTATCTCTAGCGGTGTCAAACAGGAAGGTGAAAGGACCATTTTGCCCTATAGTGGGTCCCGTTAGTCAGCCATCCAAATCTTCCTCTTTCCGCCACCCTCTAGCCCCACGCACCCCTCCCCCCCCGGCCGCGCCCCATCCCACCGTGGCTACTCTACCACCTGCATGTGACAGCCCCCCTGCCGCCAGCGCTCCTCGACATGCGTGATGGAGTCGCCCCACCCTGGCGCCCCACGGCCTGCGCTTGCGTACCACGATGAGGATCCGAATCCTCAGTGGCACGATCCTCTCCGTAGGTGTCCTTGATGTTGCCTGTGACGGTGGCCGCATTGTCCTTGTCCAGCATGCACAGGCACGACGCGTCGATGTTGTAGGTTGAGAAGGTTGCGGCCATCGTCCCTGTTCATGTGACAACGAAGCACGACCTCAGCGGCTACTCGCTTCTTGGCGCGCACTACGTCTAGCCTCGCCACGGCGGTCGCTCTTCACGACTTCACCACGTGCCAGGACGCCTCGGCCTCCTCGCGCGCCATAGCCATCCGCTCCCGTGAGTCACCCTGGGCACCAAATACCGAAAACCGAGAACCGAACCGAATTTACCGAGAACCGAACCGAATTTACCGAAACCGAAAAATTTAGTTCCCTGTTCGGTACCTAGTTCTCAGCAGGAACCGAATTTACCGAGGTATATTCGGTTCTGTACCTCGGTATACCGAAGTACCAAACTAGTACTGAATATGACTACTAGCAATATGTAATATTGTTGATGGGTCTATCATAGACAATTATGTTACATATTTGTGTTAATCTACTCCTATTATATTGTGGCCTTATATATATATATATATATATGATTTTGACATTGTTATTTCTATATGAATCACGCTGAATTTTTATTAAAAATGGCTATTAAACTTGATGTTACATGTTGCTCTAATATGTTCGGTTCTTTCGGTAAATACCGGAACCGAACCGAAAGAACCGATACCGAATTAGCTCGCTACTGATTTTTTTAAGGAACCGATCGGTACCAGTTTTCTCAGGAACCGAATTTGTATGAGTACCGAGAAAGTTTGGTATTACCGAACGCCCAGGGTGACCCGTGAGAACGTTGAGACTCCCCAGCTTCACCATGGACCTCGCGATCTGCCTCTAGAAGTTCCTCGCCCGCGTCACGAACATGGTCACAATCCTACGGGCGATGATAGAGGACGCGAGCTGCTGTCGATCTGAAGCATGGCCCTCCCAGCGAGCATGCTCAGGTAAAACGCGTCGTCACCGTGTGCGGCGAGCACCGGCACCGGCGCCGAAGCACGACCAGCATGCTGACAGAGCCTCGACGAACGATGCAGAGGGGCTAGGTAGGTTCACCTCGGCAGCGCTGGACACTGTGCCATCCCTCCTCCTCGTGGGCAGCTCGTACCGCACCTTCCCAGCCATTGCCACCGTGTCCTTGGCGTCTATGAGGGGGACGCCACTCCCCCAGCCAGACACTATCAGTGAGCTGATGAGGATGACGCGGTTGTGACTGCAAGCGAGGAGACATCGTCTGTGGTGGCGAGGACACACGAGGTGTCCGTGGCGACAAGGCCAGGCTGTTGGACCGGGGCCGGAGCAAGCGCTAGAGGGGCATGACCCGTAGGAGCATGACGTGCGTGCGTGGGGAGGGATTGGGAGGGAGAAGGGCATTTTAGACATTTTTTTTCTGATTAGACCCACATGTCAGGGCTCACAAATGGCACAAATCTAACAGAAGACAGACGGAATGGCGTGTTGGGCAAAAGAGTTTAGCGTCATGGCACCAGGGTCCATCCGAACTTTTTAGTGGCACGTAGGAATCAACCATCTTTCATAATGGCATAGAGGGAAAAGTGGACTTTAAATTCAAAAGCACTCCCCAACTTTGCAAACTGGAATGTGACAACAACTTTGACCTGCATCTTGTTCTCTCTTTCCTGTTGCACCCACCAGAAATGACAAATCATTTTACAAATCTCATCATCACACATGGTTTTGTAATATCAAAGCATGGCATGGCATAGCTTGGAATTGCCTAAGCAACTGTTTTGATCAAGGTCTCCTTCCATCCCTGTATTCGCTTTTATACCCAGTCTTTCAAATATTGAGCAGGCACACACCCTAGAGTTTTTCGAAGATCTTGGCCGGCAGGAACTTGCTGATCAAGGTCCACGGCATGGGCTGCTGCCTGGATGGTCCCTTTGTCGGCGCTTGGGCCTCGGTAGAAGACACCTCTGGCACGATAATCATGGTGAGCAACAGAGCGGGCGATTTCGTGGCCATCCTATCTGTTTTCGCAAGAGTACCTGAGAGTAGCTTATGTTGAGTTGGCTGGGTTGTTGCGATGGAACCTATCTACCTTAATTTTATATGGGTGCTTGTATTTATTCAAGTACTTAACGGCTCGAGATTTCTTGGTTCATAATTTTATATGTTGCAGGCTCTGAACCGAGCTAGCTAGAGTCCTCGTAAATTTGCAAAACCATGGGGACCTAGGTTGCCGACACCGAGGGTCAATTCATGATCCATATTTTCAATTCATGATCTCATATCCCTATTAAGCAAGAGAGTGGGCATTCTTTGGTAGTAGTGAAATATATATTCAACATGCTTTTCAGTGTATATGTATGGTATTTGAGCAGACGTACAACGATATAACCACACACGCATGTCACGTGATGATACACAAATAGCAGGTCAACTCCAGTTAGGTACCTGGCGTCAGACAAATACATGAAGACACGAGTACACAAGATCGACACATGCATGCCCTAAATGGCAGCTTATTCTCCAATATACGTAGTATATTGTAATACTAGCAAGTAGTAGCTAGTAGTACGGGTAATTAAATACGTAGTGCAGTACTCCAGCAGCCAAGCAGATGACACATGCATGCATACCAGCGATCGAGCATGCATACACGAGCGATCGAGCATGCTACTAGACCCTGAGGTTGCCTCCGAAGCATTTGATTTTGGGCCCTGGGCCCAAATTTTCGGTGCACACACATATTGCCAACTCAGGGTACAAGAGACCGAACTGGGCAAGGATGGTATCGAGGACCCGCTGAGTGTTAGGCACGAACATCACAAGGACCTTGTCCACGAGCGCTCTGGCTGCCGTTTCAACGGCCTGAATGTCCTTGAAGCTATCAGGGCACAAATTTTGGGATGGCGCTGGTGCCAGCAGTGTCGAATGCTTCACTAAATTGTCTAGTAAATTGGCATGCGCAGAAGCCTCAAGCATGAACAGCATAGCAAGGAGCAGGAGAGCTGGGGAAGCCATGGATTTAGAGGCCATTTTGCTATTTGCTAGCTTTTGCACCGCAGATACGTATATATGTATATGTGTGCTCAACCGTGTCTGTGGCTTGCTTCAAGACGATCGAGCAGAGCAACTATTTATAGACATGCAGCAGCCACACCGCGCCCAGGCCGTGATCGTCATTCGTCAATGAGCAAGGTTGCAAGTTTCTTGCAGGTACGGTAATGGCGGCGAAGATCGATCTATCACTACCAGTACTACTTTGTATTAATGTCGTTTATTAGAAACTGTTTTTTATTTTACTAAAAAAATACATTCTAGGTTTCTGGCTACGTACGGCTCTTAGTTACAGTAGTATAAATAGTCGTTTCGGTGCTCTAAAACTGTTGAGTTTCCTGTGTGGTTTTGTCAAAGCATTCTATCTAAAGCAACAACTTACATGTACATCAGCATTTCTCATAAAAATATAGTACTTTCTCTGTTTCAAATTATATGACTTTTGGGGTATTAGATACATAGCAAATTGGATATACCTAAAAAACCAAGTGACTTATAGTTTGGAATGGAGGGAGTACTTAATATAATGTTTCTATCAAATGTAAGAAATTTCTATCAAAGCACCAACTTATAAAATTTAATATCATGCGGCATTAATATAATTTTAAAAAAATGTTAATATTATATGTGATTTATTAAGATAATATTTTTCATGATTGCTAAAATATAATAATATATTATCACCCATGTATGCATACATGCTTACTTGATCTTTATGGTGGTGCACATCATGTGTGCTCACTTTAAACTATTTTTTACATATTAAGAGCATCTCCAACGGTTTTGCAACTGAGGTTTGCATTTGACTAATTTGCCAAAAAGCTCAAATTGAGATATCCAATGGTTTTGTATTTGAGTTTTGTATTTTGGAAAAGTTGGCAATTGAGGGAGGAAACTTGGCATTTTTGCCAAACCCCAGACGACTTGGCAAAGGCCGATCGGTCTCTCCCCCTGCGCAGTTTTCGGTCTCCTATGCGTCTCCGACTCCTCTTCGCGCCATATAGGTGAAACATCCATCACGACATATCGCGACACAAAGTCCCGATCGGCCTCCGACTCCTCTTTGCTACACAAAGTCTCACCACGCGCCGCCGTCTGCCTTGCGAAGAAACCCCTCCATACGTGCCGCCGTTCCGATCGCGACACAAAGTCAGCACGCGCCGCCGTTCGCCTCGCGACAGAAACACCTCCACACGCACCGCCGTCCGCTGCCGTAGTCGGAGAATCGCGCCGCGACCATGAGTTCAAGGCCACCTCCTGTCCCTCCCACGCCGGCGTCCAACGCGAGTTCAAGGCCACCCAACATGAGTTCAACGTGAACTGAAGGAGGCAGCGGCGCAACACAACGCGCGGGAGAATGCGCGAGACTTCCCGTGCGACGGAGTGGACGACGCGAAGAGAAAAAGCGCGTGAAAAAATAACGACCAGGTCCAGCATTTGGTTTTGCCAACTCAATTTTGCCAAAACTATTGGAGACACTCAATTTTGTGACTTGGCATATTGATTTAAGATTTGGCAAACTCCTTATTTTGCAAAACAAAAATTGTAAAACCGTTGGAGATGCTCAGTGGTAGAGCTGAGTTTTTGTAAACATTTATATAGATACTTTATGGTTACTTATCTTTTTTTTAATGGTAATATGTTGGTAATTTATAAGTACTTTTGAGGTTGATATTTTTAATACTTGTAGGGGTAGGTAATTTATATTTCAATTGAATTACTTAGGTTTTTTATTTTAATAACAAGAATGGGTAACTTACATGCAAATTTATGGTGTTATTGTATATTATCTTTCATAATGGTAGAGATGGGGTATTAGATGCAAGTTTAGAGTTTACTTAATGTTTTTCAAAATGACATAGCTGGATAATTAGATGCATAATACGATGGCAAATATGGGTGCTTTTCAGAAAGTAGAGTATACCCAATATAATGCCTATTATTCTTAATGATGATTAGAGTTTATAGTATTGATGTCATGATGTTTATGGTTTTTGTAAGTGTTTCTAGATTTTTTTTTCTAGTTTCTCTCGTGAGTGTTAACATGTCAATTCCGTTGGGACCTCTAGTCGTAGTGGTATAAGATTTGTATAAATAGGCACGTGCTGCCATTTTTTTTATCTTAATCAGGAGGGGATTGCCCCCTACTGAATTTTATTGATTGAGAATAAAAAGCAGGTACAGGTACGTGCTAGCATTTAAAGATAGCTAGTACAAATTAATTAAGAAGCTAGGCGCATGTGCACTATATATGTACGCGTGCTTGAAAAATTTCTCTTTTTGATTGAAAACATGCAATGTACAGTTGTTATTCTTGAATCTCGCCCGCACCAAGTACCATAGAAAATAATACCATTTTTTTATCTCAAATAATGCCCTTTCTACGACTCCCAAAACCTGGATACCTCAGGAAAATTTAAAATTTGAACCACTGCATACTATTTTGTAAACAAGATGAGAAGATGCATAGTTATTGTTAACAATTAAAATATGATAAAAGAAGTCAAAGATGGATTGAAAAAACATGCGCAAACAAAAAGGATCAAATTTAATTTAAATTGAGGAATAAAAATGGCCCTGGCTGTGATTTCACCGTAAGGCAGGTCTACTAGGCAGGTCTAACTAGAATGTTGCCCAAAACACATAATGAATCAAGTTGGTAGAAGAGCCGTTCGTGCCCTGGCGCGCTCTTCTCAGATGGCGGAATGGGGGTGCGCACAATGTATGCATGTACATCGATCATATACCATTTATTCGGCCTATATGTGTGTAACTTGTAGACCTCCTAAGATGCTCCTTAGAGTATGTTATTTGTATGGTTAAACTTTTTCTTTTATTACAATGATACATAAATCTTTTGTGTGTTTGAGAAAAAAACCTACAGTTTTTTAAGTCTTGATGAAAACCCAATGATTCAATATGTTTGTTCTAATCGCCTTGACGAGGGCAATACACAATTTGGCCTCCTTTAATACCATTCCAAGGACTTTTTTAAGTCTTCTGTGCACCTTAGCCAAAATACAAAAGAAGGTAAATATAACCTGCAAAACATTTTTAGCATACCAAACTTGGTAAATAAGAATTAGTCCCAAACATATTTTTTTTATGCGGCATCCGAATTTAATCTACCTTTGATGCCCCTTGTGTCTCCACGGCCAGTACGTAGCCATGGAAACTCAAGGTTCCCAAATCCTCTCTAAACCTTGCCGAAGAGATTTATTCTTATGGATTGTGTGAATGGACTCCATATATAAATTAAAAGATGAGAGCATCTCCAAAAGACTAGCCAAATTATTTTCTAAAGGTATATTTGGTTATTGTTGAAGAAAAACGTCTCCAACAGACTCTGTAAATGACTCTTCAAATTTAGTAGCTCTTCATCCCACCTTATTCGCTCTCTACTTTTGGATAGCCTACCTCACTAGCCATCCTTTTGCAGAGTCTGTTGGAGAAGTCTAATATCTTTTTGTCAAATCTATTTTAGAGAGTAACTAAATCAGTAAATTTGGCTAGTATTTTTGGCTAATTTTTTTGGAGATGTTCTGAATAGAGATTTGAGGCATCCGTGGGACGAGGAGTGAATAGCTATTAATTAATTTAATTAATTAATTAACTGCATGTTAATCTTTGATTAATTGGCACATCACGTGCATGTACAAATTACTACGTACTCTCACTGTCTGACACGCGTCACGCCTTATTCGTTCTGTATGCAGCTCCATTACCATGTTTGCTATAGTAGAGTGTATACACACAGCGTGAGTGCGTGACGTACACATCATGGCGATCACTCGGAGCTCGGAGGCGCAGGAGGGAAGCTAGCGGGGCCGCCATGGCCTGCAGCAAACCCTGCTTGTCCTTCCTCGCTGAAGCTGCCGCTGTGATCGACATCGGCTGCCCCTTGCTGCCAGGCCGGGTCCCAGGCCGGAACATGCCAGGCCGGCATCATCGGCGCCGGCTGCCCCATCGGCGGATAGTAGTACGGCATCCCGGCGGCCGGCGCCCCGCCCGGGGCGCCACCCCCGACGACGCCGGTCCCGGACGCCGCGAAGCCGAGGGCGCTGCCGGGCTCCTCCTTGGCCTCCTCGCGGGGCACGATGTCGACGAGGAAGTCGAAGACGTCGGTGCGCGCGATGGCCGCGGCGACGTCGTTCCGCTGCAGGGTGCGGCGCTTGTTCTCCTCGGCGTGCAGCCAGGACCGGATGGTGAGCTCGAGGATGAAGAGCTCGCAGGCCTTGGCGAACAGCACGGGCGCCTCGGCGGAGATCATGCGCACGTCCTCGTCGGCCTTCATGATCTTCTTGATCCGGGCCAGCGGCAGCTGGTGGTTCTTGAAGTCCGACGCCGACGCGCGCTCCGCCTCCTGGCGCTGGTACGCCCAGAACGCCTGCAGCTGGGCCTGCTGCTGCTGGAGCAGGTGGTGGTGCGGCACCGGCGGAGGGCCGGCTGCGCCGGGCACGCCCGGCACTACTGGGGTTCCTCCGGGGGCAGGGGGCTGGCCGGTGGAGTAGGGCAGCGGCTGGTTGTCCATGGATTTGGATTAAAAGTTGCTGGGAGCTTGTGACCCAATCGATCGATGCTTCTCTTCGTTCTCGCCTGGTCGGCGTTGTGGCTAGCTAGCTGCATGGATGTAGAAAATTTAGGTTATTACGTGCTGCAAATGAATGATCTGAACGTGTCCCACGTATGCAGCAAATGGCTAATAACAGGTCACAATACATGCAACGTTTCGAACGTACTATTTCTGAAGAGAAACAGGTCAGTATCGAAATCAGTATCCAAATTCTGGTGACTGGCCGGCGGTAGCTCTCAGCTAGCAAAGTGCAAACGGATCAGGAGATGAGGAGGGGAGAGTCGCTATAGGTGGCGGAGCGCAGACGTGGGGGCCTACTTATCTAGCTCCGCTAATGATTATATCATGCACATGCTGCATATACTTCTCGAGAGGCTTTTTCATACCTATCTTCAGAATAAACATACAAATTGGTCTCAAAATAATCAAAGCATGCAAATCGAATGAAGAAGCTACCCTATATATCGTAATAATTAGGGTGTTACAAATTTCCCAATTATTGCCGCATAACTAAATTAAATCGAATTATATGCATGTCCTCCCGTGTGTATGTGTATTGCCCTCGATCTTAGCTTGGTGGTGGGTTATATAAGCTCGTTTGTGCAGGGTGTTACTCAATTTTATTTTGTGCGTGTATGTTGAAGCGTGCTAGTTCGATGAGAGAACTCCAAAACGGAATATGTTTCTTGTCAGCAACAGAATCTTCATGCATTGACCGTGAGAAAAGCAGTACGGATCGGATGACAAAGTAAATGAACAAGTAGATGATGGTATCCATGTATGATCCATTACTTAATTTGAACCAAAATAGAAACCACAAAACGATTCTGTTATTTGAGCCAAGAAGAGAATAAAAATATCTGCTTAAATCGAAGGACAGAGGCAAGAAAAGAAATTACATATGCAGACGCCTGCTCAAGTTTGTCATATTTGTGTAGAAAACTTTAAAGAAAAACGATCTGTGCAAAAGCGAACGACAGATCTCAGAAAAAAAAATGCACACGATCAATGACGCATATATGCATGCAGCAGCAAAATCGAGCTTCAAAATGAAGGCAGATCAGACTAACCTCGCCTGAACTGAGGTTGCGTAGCTACATATACGTACTCCGGCTATGGCTGTATATGAAGCTATCTTGCAGGAGTGAGTTCCTCGCGGCTGCCGGGCAGTGGTCTCCCAAGCTCTCCCAGCTGCCGCCGCTGCAGGCCTGAGCAAAATGGCAAAGCTTCGTTCATTTTTCTTATGAAAAGGGGGGTTGGGTTGGGTCCAACGAGGCTGAAAAAATCGTGCAGTAGACGGAGACACTGCATATCTGAAAGCGTGCACTTCATTTTCGGCTGCTTGGGACCTAGCTAAAATGACATCCATATGGAGCTATGCTTTGTTCACTGTCAACCGTAAACGACATGGTGCAAATGGGGAGTTATATTTCTCTTGTAAACCATATACTCATAGTTGTCAAACCTTATGGGGGGAAGTATTCATCCGTTCGGAAAGGAAAATGGTCACAATGGTTATCAGCTTTCAATTAACACCAGAGTTAAATGTTAATTACTGAATTATTATAAGCAGCTAGCAGAACAGAGCTCGATCAGTTTCTCTCTTAGTCGTCGCACTGACATGCCTTGTCCACGCGCGCCCACGAAATCTGCCGTGAAAAGGGTCGCTGTTTTTTCTTTTGGTTGGTACATGCGGATAAGAAAAGATGAAGAGGAGATCGGGAGAGCGGGCGTTTCGTGGCCAGGCTTGGTCATTTGGGATATGCATATGGATGGATATTATCCGTTCTGGAAGTTCCGCAGCCTCTCAAATTTCGCGCTTACTTTTATCCATCCGGCGATCCCGATCCCATGCATCAGCGTAAAATCTAAATCTGCCGCACGTATGGCTTTGGCTCTAGCTACTACTATTACTGAACAACGCTAAATCATGATATCCATGGAAATTATGTACAGCTACTATATGTAACCGTGTAACGGGAACCAAATGGAATGGAATAAAATGAATAGGAGCTCTTTGTTTCACATTGTTCGAGCTTATTCAGAGCAATGGAACAATGTTTTCTCTCGCAACAAATCAGCAGCAACAACTAAAAATATTATTTTGAGCCACTAGTGCAAAATTGATTTATAAAAACATTTCTAGTAATACTATCCAAAGCAGATCACCTAAATGTTTGTTTGGGTAGCAACCTATTTTTATACTACTCATTTTTTGCCTTTAACTCCAGCGACACCTAAACATCTAAATGCAATCTAACAGTGAATGACATATGGGGCTGTGATGTCATCCTCTCTCTATTGATCTCTACGACAACAGGGAGGAGATGGCCATCGCCCGCGCTAGGGAAGGCTGCGCACCACCTGTGTGTCGAGGATGTCGTGGTTGTGATCGCACTGGGGGAGGTCGTGCACCTCTCATGCGGGGGACCGTGGTCATGTCGCGAAGGCCGCGTGGCTCCGGTGCGGGGGGGGGGGGGATGCCATGGTCGTGCCGCGCTGGGAGAGGCAGTGGTCATGCCATGTCGGGGATGTCAAGGTTGCATCACTGGGGAAAGCCATGGTTGCATCAGGGGTAGTCCATGGTCGCACTGTGTCGGAGGAAGCCACATGCCACCATTGGGGCAGGCCTTCGCCGGAGAGTCATCGAGGTGGCAGCCCTGGGGAGTCGTCATGGAGTCTTCTACAACCGGTTACCTTGGGGTCTTGTCTGCGTGACCGAGTGTTGGGGAAAGCCAAAAATTTTGGGTAGCCAGTTGTTGGCCCAACTGATATGGGCAGTGGAAGAAGGGATTTAGGTAGCCAACAAATTTAGATAGTCTAGTATTAGTCTCTAGTAGTGGATTTTTGGCCCTCCACTATCCAATTTTGGGGATAGGTAGTGTTGATGGATATGCTCTAAAGATGTCTCTATTTTTTTAGGGGTGGTTCAATCTAAAACTGCCTTAAAAATAATTTCCAAAATGAGCCACATCTACAAATCAATTTGTTGAGACGAATGGTATTTCTAGCCACCCCGATAAATGCCTTTATTTTTGGAGGATGGCTCTAGATTTAGTCACTCCTACAAATCGATTTGTAGAGGTGATTGAATAGTGCCGCCTCTAAACATGGGCATTGAAGTAAAATTACATATTAAAACTTGAAAATTTCAAATGACCTAGGACAGTGAAATGACTACAACAAAAGTTGTAGATCTCAAAAAGTTATACGACTTTATGGATGACAACATTTTCATTTGAAATCATCTAACCAAGAAAAATTACATTTAAGCTTCTCATATTTGAAATTCAAAATTTTCAAACGACCTCGGATGGAGAAACGACCAAAATAAAATTAAAGTTGTAGATCTCAAAAAGTTATACAACTTTATAATTGACAACCTTTTCATTTAAAATCATCTGACTAAAGAAAATTATGTTGGATTTCTTAATTTTGAAATTTAAATATTGAAAATGATCTTAGATGGGGAAACAACTAAAACAAAACTTGTAGATATCGAGAAGTTATACAACTTTGTAGTTAAAAATATTTTTATTGGAAACATTTACTCAAATGTTCATCTTAAAAATCGACTGAGTATAATATGAGGAGAAAGAATATTTCATATGGACACAAGCAATTGTGGGGTAGAGTGGTTAGAGAAGTAACTCACGAGACTGAAGATCACGGGTTTGATTCCTGGTGGCCGTAAAGTGCATGTGTTTTGTGCGAAAAATGTATTACCTATGATGCGATAGTGTCTTCATCACCCTCTTCACTCTATGTCCCCTTGTTCTTCATGTGAGCGATATGGATTGCCTATGGTGTTGGTCAGTCCTACTTTCCTCCTTGATCCATCAGTACCAAGCTTTCTTGCTCATCCTTCGTCGCTTTTGGTCCATCGCCCACCCATTGTCGCCGACTACCATGGCACATTCATTACCTACGGTTCACAAGCCAAAAGACACATCATAATACATATTTTTCTACACTACACTACACTACACTACACTGTTGACTAGCCTTCGGCATCATAATCAAGCATATGCAAGCATAACTAGGAAAGCCTCAAATCATATTGACTATTGCTCATCATTCTTTAGTCAAGGGCACATCAATCTTGACTCTCACAATGCATGTTGCAAAATCATGTAAAAACAGGATAAAAGATGGCTATGGAAAAATCAATATAGTGAGAAAGCATGAGAACAAGACAATAACAACCAAACAAATAAACAAAACTATTTAAGAACCGCTTTTTCACTTAAATATAAAGTCTTATTAATGATAAATAAAGCGAGCTACCTGAGCTATTTGCACAATTCACCTTGCTAGTCGAATTCATTCGAGGCAAATTTCTTGTAAAATTTGTTTGCATGCTAGAAAGGGGCCTTGAGCTTATTTTTTCCAAACTTATACAAAGCAAAGCCCACGAGACCAGTTTACAACACTTTAAACTGGGTCGTACATCTCCATGGCCATTTGCGGCTTGTTTGAGTGGGCCGAAATATAAGCCCATATGAAGGCTCCAGAGTTATTATGGCCCACGCCTCGCCTCAATTAATACCGACCGGGCCAACACAGAACTCTTTTCTCATCCACAGGCCACAGCTACGATCCCACTCCCACCTGTTGCTCAAAAAAAAAAAAAAAAGAAACCTCTTGGACAAAAAAAAAACACGATCCCACCTGGCCCCACAGGTCAGGTAGCCTAATCAATCACCCCGCGAAATCCACACTCTTCGTCGCCGCAGTCAACCCAAATCGCAATTCACAAGCACCCAGATCCGACTCTGGCATCTGGGCCCCACGGGTCAGAGTCCCGATCGGTGCTCGGCCCCGCCACGTCTCCGCATAACACCCACATGGTCCCGGCCCGAGGCTGTCTCTACCTCCCCGGCTCCCCCCTCGCTCACCTCCTCACGACGCGAGGAACCGATCAGGCCACCGCCGGACACGCAGGAGATCCGCTCCGCCCCCGCGATTCCGATCAGAAACACCTCGTCGGATCTCCAGGGATCTGACGGAGGAGCAGCGCGTCGGCTGCTGACCCGGCGGGGCACGCGCGCACGCCAGCCATGGCGCGTGGTGGCGGAGGCGGCTGCTGCCCGCAGATGGATCTGATGCGGTCGGAGGCGATGCAGCTGGTGCAGGTCATCATACCTGCTGAGTCCGCGCATCTCACCGTCTCCTACCTCGGCGACCTCGGCCTCCTCCAGTTCAAAGACGTAAGGCCACCTGCCCCTGCTCGTCCCTTCGATTAGGCAGTTCCAGGCTTAAGGTATTTTTAGGTTTCTCGTGGCGGGCGGGTGATCCCACTTGCTCCGGAGCTGGATCCCCTTTCGATTCGATCTAAGATAGTTGCTAGGTGATAAGTGTACTTTGTGATCAGGGCTTCCTGGGAGTTAGAGAGGATTTCCTGTCGGCATTACAAAATTGGGGAATTTGCATCTATACGGTGCATTTTTTTTGCTGCTTACTGTTCTAAAGCGTTGGAATTGTGGTATTAATGGTTCACATTGGTGTGATTGGTTGTAGTTGGAACCTGGAATTTAGCATATGAATATTTGTTGTTGGGAATTATCTCGCATATGCAGAATTTCCAATAGTCAATGAAAGTAACAGTTTCCACGTTGCTATGCTATTGTGGTCCGTTAGCTGATCGTGATGGTGTGCTTTTGATGCCTGCTCTAGCTACATACCTGTTGGTTTTATTGTTAATCTGATTACTGCTTTTCACCACAGCTTAATGCAGAGAAGAGCCCATTTCAACGAACATATGCTGCCCAGGTACATACCCCAGTTACCTTGGCATCAATTTCGTCTTAATTTTGCCTTAACATTAACTTGAAATTGTCATCAACATGCAGTCCCTTCTCATTGCTGACTCTCTTTCACTGTCGATGAAATTAACCCCTTTCCTTATGATAAATCAGGGCCTAACCTTGACAAGCTATGTAAACTTGGCATTTTTCTAAGCCATAGCCGACCTCACTTTTTATTTATTCACTGTATAAAGTGCAATTAGGATTATTTACCCATGTGTCTAATATGGTTTTCCATGTTATGTTTGTTGTTCTATACTCACAGATCAAAAGGTGTAGCGAAATGGCTCGTAAATTGAGGTTTTTTAAGGAGCAGATGTCAAAAGCTGACATAACAACCTCTCCTACACAACTAAATGAAACTCATCTGGATTTTGATGACTTGGAGGTATGTTAGTCAATGGGACGCTCCCTGATCATGCACAATAAATCTTGAGTTGATGTTTTAACCCTGCCTAATAACAGATAAAGCTTGGAGAACTGGAAGCTGAGCTAACTGAAGTTAATGCAAACAATGAGAAGTTGCAGAGGACCTACAATGAGCTATTAGAGTACCATACTGTTCTCCAAAAGGTATAACTTTCTGAAAGTATTCTGTTGGATCGAATATTTCCTTTGATGCGTATTTTGGCATCATGATATGTGTATCAAATAGAGGAGTAGGTCAGGCCCATTAGATATTTTATTTCTTTCTGTTGCTTGTCTCATTCCCTGCGAATCACTCTGCACAGATATGTGCCATTTCTAATATTACCTTCGGTTTGAATCACACTAGTTCTAGCTACTACGAATTGGTTCTTCACCCTGTTCTTTTGCTTTATTTTTATATGTTTCTATACGTATAATCATTTGCTGCTGGGCCTCATTGAGTATTGCCAGCTACATCTGTTGCCTCAGTTACCTCTATAGTCTATAGTGATATGGCAATTTAATGGAGGATACACTCCTTTGTGCTCTAATATATAAGCTCTAATTATTTTCCCATGTTGACAATAATATTGTTCACCAAGCAACACATTGGATGCATAAATTCATTAATGAGCAGGAAATTGTTTTGTCATTTGATTGTATATACATGTTTTGGTGTCATCCTAGTAATGAACTAATTTAGAGAGCCAGTTTCCCTTCTCAACCTGTTCTCATTCTACAACTTCAGTATAGTGGCCAAGGTAGCCATGCAATGTCTGGCACCAAGCTTCTAATTTATTTGTTTTTTTTTTCAGGCTGGTGATTTTTTCTATTCAGCTCAAAGAACTGCTGCAGCACAACAAAGGGAAATGGAGGCAAACCAATCTGGTCAAACTTCACTGGAGAGCCCTCTGTTGGAACAGGTAAAATGATTGTTTTTGATAATAATAAAGCAGAACCACCCTCCTTCGCATCTTAAATTTTTGAGTATATCTCTTTTTAATAAGATATTGACACATTGGTTGTATTCTTTTAGGAGATGTCAAATGATCCATCAAAACAAGTGAAGCTTGGCTCATTGAGTGGCCTTGTTCCAAAGGAAAAGGCAATGGCTTTTGAAAGGATCTTATTCCGTGCCACAAGGGGTAATATTTTCCTTAGGCAAGAGCCTGTTGATGAGCCCGTCACTGATCCAGTTTCTGGGGAGAAGGTTGGCACATATTTTCTAGCATTTTAATAAAATATTTTTTTTTGGATTTTTTTTCGTTCCTGGCCCTTTCAAGATATCTACATTGACAATGGTTCTTATTTATATGCACAGTTAAAAAGAAAAATCTGAATGATATCAATAAAACTATTCTTTGTACCAAACGTAATGGCAGGCAAACTCAGTACAAAGACTTGGACAATTCTGATTGCAGTAACACTGATACTTATGACTTTATGACTATTTTGATATTCATGTGATTAATTCATGAGTGATGATTGCTACACTTGATTATACTTCCCATTTATCAGCACCCCTAATTGTACTGTTCTAACTTTAAGCTTTGCGTTTATTCTTTGCTTGGACTTATCTGCCAACCTTTTGTATGGTTATGCAGGTAACGAAGAATGCATTTGTTATATTCTACTCTGGAGAGAGGGCAAAAACCAAAATTCTGAAGATATGTGATGCCTTCAATGCAAACCGTTACCCGTTTCCAGAAGATGTTAGCAAACAACTCCATGCTGTTCAGGAGGTCAGCACTTGAAATACAATATTTGTTGATATTCCTTATTTGAGTTCTTTGTGGTAGATGATAAATTCTGATGTTGTATTACGTGGTTTAGATTCTTGTGAACTAGAAATTCAAGTTAGCAAATTTGGCATGTAAAGAGCAATGTCCTTCTGGATATGTGCTTTGCATGTGATATGGGTGTGCAATTAAATCCTGTTGTGATGCTATTGGAATGGTCATGTTGGATACTAAATTCCACTCACAAATGACTCTGCCTTAGTCTTAAGATTGCACTGTAGTCATTTTCATTACAAGGTGAACATTTTATTACCGAATTGCTGTCGATTACTCAAAAATGATTGGCTGGCTGTGCTTGCATTTTTTTTTTGAATTAAAGCTGAGGCACTAATAAGAGAGTCTTTTCCTGTATCAGTATTTAAACCTATGGTATGATCTGAATTTATGATCTTATAGGTATCTGGGAAGATCTCAGAGTTGAAGGCAACAATTGACATGGGTTTAGCTCATCGTGACAGTATACTAAAAAATATTGCTTCTGATTTTGAACAGTGGAACCATCTGGTAAGCATCACTTGTTATCTCCATGATTTGATTATCTCCATGAATTTGATGAAATTTTATGGTTTAAAGTTACTTATTGCTTTACTTTGCATTCGATTTATCTCATATCACAGTTTCATTATTGTTATTAAATTTTGATGCTACAGGCGAAGAAGGAAAAAGCAATTTATCACACCTTGAACATGCTGAGCGTTGATGTTACGAAGAAATGCCTAGTTGCTGAGGGCTGGAGTCCAGTTTTTGCAAGCGTTCAGGTAGTTAAAATGTGCATTCAGTATGTTCTCCTAGGCCCTAGCTGCCTTCTTGATTCCTCTTTTGACATTTAAATGGGAATGATTTACAATGGATCTCTGCAGATTCAAGATGCTCTTCAGCGTGCTACTGTTGATAGCAAATCCCAAGTTGGATCAATATTTCAAGTTCTCAACACAAAAGAATCTCCTCCAACATATTTCCAGACAAATAAATTTACTACAGCGTTCCAGGAAATTGTTGATGCGTATGGGTATGTTTTCTAACTACCCTTGCAGTTTATCTCACATGGGACAAGCGGCATAAATGACTGAATATTTTTGTGTAACTAATGCTAACGAGCTGTTGTGTCATAAGTATATTTTTCTTAACAATTTTTTATTTGGATATGTGGAGCGATTGTTGACCAAGGTTAGAATTCGGGGTTATTAGCTTAATGTTTCTGTCAGAATCAATCCTTTATGTTTTAGAAACACAAATTACTTCCTTAGATGAAGGCTAACATGGACTGCTTATTTTTTGTAATTATAAAGAAGTGGCATTCATGTCATTTGAGGATTGGCTCAATACTGTAAGGTGGATAAGTGCTAATGCTGTGTTCCATGTGGTACAGTGTGGCCAAATATCAAGAAGCAAATCCTGGAGTATTTACCATTGTGACTTTCCCTTTCTTATTTGCTGTCATGTTTGGTGATTGGGGCCATGGAATTTGCCTGTTACTTGCAACACTTTATCTGATAATCCGGGAGAAGAAACTAGCTTCACAGGTTTGTCCACTAGTCTTGATTGCATTTTGCTTCACTTATCTTTGTATCTGTAGTACTACAATTCTACGACCTGTTTTGGAGTTGGAACGTTTAGTCGTATTCCCCAAGAGTTTTATTTTTACTTAAGAATCTGGGATATGAGAGGACTTAGTTTTGTTAATAATTTCTTTGTTAAAGCTGCCGTTACATCTTATTTTTTTTATCACAGAAACTTGGAGACATAATGGAGATGATGTTTGGTGGGCGTTATGTAATTATGATGATGGCAGTTTTTTCAATCTACACAGGATTAATATACAATGAATTTTTCTCTGTTCCATTTGAGCTTTTTGGTAAATCTGCCTATGAATGCCGTGATCCTTCTTGTAGGTAAGGATAATTATATAAAGAAACCTATGTTTATTTATTTATTTATTTATTTATAGAATTGTGCATTTATCCAGCTCATTAATTTCCTCACTTTTGGTCATAGTGATGCTACTACTGATGGACTAATTAAGGTCAGAGATGCATACCCTTTTGGTGTGGACCCTGTCTGGCATGGTAGCCGCAGCGAGCTGCCGTTTCTCAATTCACTGAAGATGAAGATGTCAATTCTTCTTGGAGTTGCACAAATGAACCTTGGGATTGTGATTAGTTACTTCAATGCAAAATTTTTCAGGAACAGTCTTAATGTGTGGTAAGTTTATTCACCTTTTATTAGACAATATGACATTACATTTTGAGATGAAGATCTACGACGATTGTGAAGAAGCAGTTGATCCTTTAACAGCATGTTACAATCACTAGATTATGATTTTTCCACATGTACTCCTTTGAAACAGGTACCAGTTCATTCCCCAGCTGATCTTCTTGAACAGCTTATTTGGTTACCTGTCCTTGCTCATTATTATTAAGTGGTGCACGGGGTCAAAAGCAGATCTATACCATGTTATGATCTACATGTTCCTTAGCCCAACAGATGAGCTTGGTGAGAACCAGTTGTTTAGTGGCCAGAAGACAGTGCAGGTCTATATTCCTTGTTGACAAGTTCTCTTCTGTGAGGCAGATTGGGTCTATCATGCCTAACGATTCACCTTTTCCAATGCAGCTTGTTCTACTTCTGCTTGCTTTGGTGTCTGTACCTTGGATGTTGATTCCAAAACCTCTTCTATTGAAGAAGCAACATCAGCAAGTATGTTTACATAGTAGTATTACTCTATCTTGATTTGATGTTTTGTGGCTGCAGTTTACTTTACACTGACTGTTTTTCCATTCCTTTTCAATCAGAGGCATCAAGGTCACCAGTACGCTATGCTTCAGGGCACTGATGAATCAGTGGGAGCAGAGTTGGGGGAACATCATGAGGACGCACATGACCATGAGGAGTTTGAGTTCAGTGAAGTTTTTGTTCACCAACTGATTCACACGATCGAATTTGTTCTTGGTGCAGTCTCCAACACAGCTTCATACCTTCGTCTTTGGGCTCTTAGGTAATGCTATACTTTAAGCAGTATATTTTACACATGCTCACCTATGCACAGTCCCATACTTCCTAAGGGCTTGTTTGGCTGCACCTAATCCACATAGGTGCATTGGAGTGCAGCCAAACAAGTCATTTTTTTGACCTCACTGGCTACTAACGAGCTATGGATATTCTCCTTTCAGTCTTGCACACTCCGAGTTGTCCACTGTATTCTATGATAAAGTACTACTAACGGCATTGGGGTAAGCAAACAAGTCTCTCGAGCCATTAAAATAAACATTTTGGCACTTTCTGAAATGCCGTTGTTTCTTGTAGGCTTAACAATATTTTTGCCCTTATTATCGGTGGCATTGTCTTTGTCTTTGCCACGGTTGGTGTCTTGCTTGTTATGGAGACCCTGAGTGCATTCCTTCACGCGCTGAGGCTTCACTGGGTGGAGTTCCAGAACAAGTTCTATGAAGGTGATGGTTACAAGTTCGCCCCATTCTCCTTCGCACTGATTCGTGAGGAGGAAGATTGAGCTCGCCCCAACATTTGTATTTATTGTAGCCGATGTAAAATCTATCTTTGGTGGCCTTTGTTCCCAGAACAGATCATTTTTTCATCTGTTGTCTCCGATGGATCATAAACCTCAGTCCCTTTGTTTAAGCATGGGACGAACAGCATCATTTTTCCTTCCTTAGCTATGCAGAGGATTTTTTTGGTTAGCTGGCAACAAATATGGGGTGATATCACCCTTGTATGATGCTAATAAGTAGTTGCCGATTGGGTAGTATGTTGGATATAAATAAGCACTGTATTGAAGGCTAAACATTCCCACTACGTTCATTGTCAATAAAGAGTGCTATTTACGCTGCTTGTTATAGTCGTTTCGTGGTCTGTTGCTAAGCATTGTCAGTGCTTCGTCTTATCTCATTGCTACCCTGAACCAGCTGTGTCTTACGTAACCACAAAGCAAAAGCTAAACCAGAAGCACGTTATAAAAGTTGTGTTAAACACGTCTGACTGCATGTGACATCGAAGCAAAGCCTATATAACAAAGGAGTTGTGGACAATTTCTAATTAATTAATGTAACAAACTAGCAGCTGCTAGGCTAGTTTCGTCACTCGTCAACGACGTTGGGGACGTTGCTGGCGCTGCGCCTAGCGCTGCTGAAGGGTCCCGTGACAGTCCGGCCGACGAACTTGCCGGCTGACTTGCCGGCCTTATGGAGTCCACTGCCGAACGCGCCAATGCCGGAGCCCACAGCGCCGATGCCCATCCCACCGCTGGAGCCGGCACGGGAGTCACCCGTGCCGGCCGCCGCGACGCCCGTGCCGGCCACGTGGGTGACCGTGGACGCCGTGCCGCTGCTTGCCCCGTCCGCGGCGCCGCTGACGGCCGCCGTCTCGCTCTTCACCTTCCGCCGCTCCTCCACGGTCTGCTTCTCCAGCTCCAGGGCCTCCCGCGCCTCTGCGTTGGTGAACTGGTGGTACACCACCTGCAATAGTAGCTTGCAAAAAGGAACGTCAGGCAACCGGGGACTTGTTGCTGCTGCCAACTGAACACGAAAAAGGACGAGGCTGATCGATCCTGCCTTGATGCTGAGCATGCCCCTGTCCTTCTTGTCCTTGACCTTGGTCGTGTCCAGCGACGACAGCAGCTGCAGGTTCACCTCCTGCACGGTCTCCATCTCCAGGTCGCTAAGGGGCAGCTTTGCGATGCCAAGCCTCTTGTCTTGCTTCATGTTGTCCTCATCGAACACCTGAAGGTCCAGAGAAACAAGCACATCAGATGACTCCCTGGAAGGGAACAGGCAGTGAGGTTTATCAGTTCGTGTGCACCTCAAGAACTAGGGACTGCGTCTCCTTGTCCTCCGCGATCAGATGGAACGTTTCGTTCCAATGAGGGTTGAGGTTGTCGTCAATGACGCTGGTCTTCTCCTTGAACATTGGGCGTATGAACAGGACCACGTAGGGGTCGGATTTGCCGATGAGTTCCTTGTTCTTGAGGGATTCCGCGCGGACCACAGTGACCGTGAGCTTCCCGTGTGGCTTCAGCTCAAGATCACTGCACAAGAGAGCACATCACCTTTCTGTCATTCTAAGAATTTTTTCAAGTCGACGGATCAAGCAACTAACTTCATGAACATGATTCTGATGAAGCAGAGCAGACTGTGTTAACCTGACGTCAACGTCGACTCCACCCAGTGGAACAACGATTCTGTGTGGCCATTGGAGCATGTCAGTGATCACTGACGCCACTGTATCCTACAGAAACATAACGGGGAAATTTCATTATATTTTCCTTCTCAGATTCGTACTGTATATAGGAATAAAACAAAGGCGAAAAAAAAGGAAAGTTCATTTCATATACGTCAATCATGTCTGAAAGGCCAGGCACTGCGGTCAGGCTTCCTCCCACGGCTTTGAGTATGTAGTCGATTCTCGGTTTTGGCTGCAATTGCAGGGAATCCACGCGTCTCAAAAACAAATATATCAAGAGAAATAAAGCATGTCTCCTTGACATTGAAACAAAAGAAAGAATGCTCTCATATGCAACATCTCTGACAACGAAGTGTTTGCAAACTAGAGTTCAAAAGCCAAAGCAAAGCCTGGATAACAGAGGACTAGAGGAGTTTCAGTAGCTAAAAGAAGCACACCTCTGCCATAAGAGCAACGACAACAGCAGATATGCATGGTATCTCGTCCGACAATTGGAAGACAACACGGATGATGGTGTACACTTGAAGGTTCTTAAACTGTATACATATATATACACAAATAAACACAGGAATTGTTAAAATAATTAGAAAGATGTGAAAACAAAAATTGAAGTCTAAACATGAAATCTTATACTGCAGGCAAACAATTGTAATGGAGTCTAAAAGGATACAATTAAGAGGATCCATTTTTACTTGGTTTGCTTAAGCTGTAACTACCAACATCGTTCCACGTGGTAAATTATTTTATATACGCGTAGGTACTTTGACGACAAAAATTAACATGCGTTTATAGAAAAAAAATGTGGGAAATTAAACCAAATATCCCTTTTGGTCACGGGCCTGTGGCGATCTGCAAACCTGAATGGGAAGCGAAGCAACAAGTGTTTCGACTGCAAGAATAATATTTGGATCCCCACCCCACCGGAAGTCCATGTCCATTGTAATCTGCCCTTTCTTAAAACTCTGAATCCGAATGCCTGAGCACATAATAGCATGTCAAAGCGAGATCCTATGAGACCATAAAACTGTTAAATTGACACCATTTTGTCTTAGCAACCTTCTATTTTCGGTGGAACAGTCCCAAGGGAGAGTCTGCTGAACTTCAGTGAGGATATCCCTGGTGGTCGATAATCATCCAGTATAGGTTCGACAGAATCCCTGATGACCATGGTTGCTGCCTGTAAATGGATGCAACTGTGAATAAGGACGGTTTTGTTGGCAGCAAAATGGTAAGATCTGTATGTTTCTTAAAATGGGAGTAGCTTCGTTCTAAATTGTTTGCCTTCATAATGAAGTTTTCTGAAGAAACCAAAGCTATCATCTTACCTCTTCCACAAAGGGCCAAAGCTTGCTCAATTGTTTGTTGAGCCATTTGACCTGAAAGGAAAACGAAAAATATATATCAAGGGAAGCATGCAAGTATCAAATCAAGGGGACATACTCTAGGAGAAACAACAGCATAATATGAATAGTGGATGTTTCATTTTCCAGGTTTTATGTATCGAGGAGTTCTGAAGTTCATACGTGGGCCGCAAAAAGTTCTCTCTTTGCGAAGTTTTGTCTAGCAATTACAACAGTAAAAATTCATGTGCGATAGTCAATAGCTTGATATCTTGGGACAGGAAATGGTCAAATTTACACAGTAGCCAATACAGCAACATCATTTTTACAGTTTCATGATTATAGCTACATCAAGTCAAGTAGCATTGCACCTGCTCATATTCTGGAAATGATATCCATTGGGGAACATTTTCTCCACATATTTTCTTCACGTCTTCACGGTTGAGAGATCCTAGTGCACTGACATCCGCAGCCTGTTCCAAAATGTGTCACTATGTTGAAATTTATCCCAAACTAAGACGCACAAATTTAATTCCATAAACCCAGATGAAACAAAAATTACAGTGAAGCGGCGTCCACTTTCAAGGTACATTTTGCATGCTGCACACAAATCAACAACAGAGAACACACGAAAATGTAACACTAACACATAGGCTGTGTCAATTAAACCGTTTGCACCAAATCGAAGATATACACCGTACTGTCAAATCTATCAGAGAGAAAAATCAAGACCCGGTAACTGGAGGTGGGGATATGAAGATCAGAACTTTTCAAGATTGCGTAGATCAAATCTATAGGAATGATGCAGCTGCACCTACCTTGTTGCTGCGTTTGGCGGCGCGGCGAGCCATGGCGCGCGCCCAGCCCGCGATCAGGGCGACGCCGACGATCATCCCCATTATGACTCCCGATATGAACCCCATTTCTTCTGTCCTCTTCTCAACGCGCCACGAAAGAGAAGGAACCAGGGAGGAAGAAAAAGATTTGAAGTCAAAAGGTAGCAATTACATACGGAAATTCTTGGATCAAATCGATAACGATTGTCTCTCCAGATTGTTTATTACTGCTAACGCTGCATTTGGGACCGATTTTTTCGCGTGGTAACAATAATAAAGAGGAGAGAGAGAGAGAGAGATGGTGGGCCGACGTGCGATTGGTGAGAAGGTTGTCAGTTGTCACGGCGAATTTCGCATGGCTGGATCTCTGCGACTGGTGCTTGGCGAGCCTTTGATTCCACGCAGGCCCGAGATTTACATGGCCCATGATAAAATTTATAAGACTCTTAGTACAATCATTGTCATTGTTATAAAAAAACAATCATCAAATCAAAAGTTTATAAAAAAAGTGTGTAAAGAGTATAAAACCGAATTAGTATAATCATATACACCATAAATATATTTTTTTTTATATTGTGTCATAAATATTTGTGCTCTTTTCTAGAAAATCGATCAAACATACAACTCTAGGAATTAATTTATTAAAGAACCAAGGTAGTAATCGGCAGGTAAAAGTCTAGACTACTCACGCTAATTTTGTTTGGCCTATGTCCATATAACCCTTTAAACTAATGTTTAGTTTGATTTTAAAACGTTTCTAGAGAGAATTTGAATTTAAAATGTTTCTACAAGAATCTGGATCCCTACCAAATAGATCCTATATTTCAAAATTTGTGAGCTGATACAGGACATTATATTTTTATGTTAAGAACACGTCCTAATTATTTGGACAAAATTATAATAGGTTAGGAAATTTGATATAAGTCAACACTATGGATAAAAAATGTACGAACTATAATGATGAATAAGCCGATTTTGATTTTTACAAGGCGTCTAAGGCCTTGTTTAGTTCACCTCAAAAACCAAAAACTTTTCAAGATTCTTCATCATATCGAATCTTGCGACACATGTATAGAGCATTAAATATAGATGAGCACAAAAACTAATTACACAGATTGTCTGTAAATCACGAGATAAATCTTTTAGACCTAGTTACTCTATGATTGGACAATATTTGTCAAATAAAAACGAAAGTGCTAAAATGTCAAAATTAAAAAAAATTCGGATCTAAACAAGGTCTAAGTTTACTTTCTCCTTGCATCTAGTAAGATTCTTTGAAAATGCATCGACTAGTTAAAAGCTAACCGGCTGCAGGTCTGCACCTTTCGGATGAACGTGCGATCTCTCGCTGAAGAAGAATGCGGGGCCAGCGAAAGGCTTGGACTAACCACTTTTGTCCACACATGATTTTATAATACAAAACCGGCCGGGGCTATAAGATTCGTATTCAAATAATTATTTATTTATGATCATGCTTTTGTATCTGTTTTGAGCATTTTTCTATCCAAGTCGTGTGTTCTACCCAAACCTAGCGAGTCCGCAAAGGCATTGAAAGAGTCAGCGTCTGCGTAACATACAGTGAGTGACAAGTTGACGTCAAAATAAAATATAAAAGCAAATGAAAAGAAAAGTCATTGGACATGGACAAAAAGAACCTTTGCTTCCATTGACACTTTAGCCTTTACTTTCACTTTTGCTAAGTAAAGCGTAGTGCTTGAGCTGAGATCTTGAGGAATCTAAGAATCAAGACTCTAGAGAACAAAATGGCCCCAATCCTACGACGAGGTTGCTCCATGCGGGGCATGCCCAACTGAAAAGGGAAGAATACCTGTAAAGTGCGGAGTACTGTAGTGTACTATGCTTGTCTCCAAATTCCAATTGTTGCACGATAGACAACACCGTATCCTGTATGTAAAGAAAAACTGCTAGTTTAGGGGATTCAGTTTGTTTTCCCCTCCTTTCTTGAGTTATTGCCAAGCTAAAGTTATCAATAGCCAAGTTTATAGCCTGACACATACAATAACTATTTTATTTATCTACTTTAAGGATATGTTTGGTTCCATTGCTAAATTTTAGCTAGCTAAAATTATTTTAGCTACTTTTAGATGACTAATGGAACTAAACTATTTTAGCTCCTTTTAGTCGACTAAAATTTAGCTAGGGAAACCAAACAGGGTCTAAATACGGTTTTTTTAGATGAGAAGGAAAGAGAAGAAGATGGCATAACGCTCATTACCTGTAAAGTAGTCTTGGCCTCCTTAGGCCTTCCCCAACGCTCCAGCATGGAGTACTACCTCAAAGGCCACATTGGCACCAATTGTCCACATCACGGTGTATTGTAGCCCCGTAGGGTGTCAATGCCTTTTGCAAAAATACCAAGGCTTCACCTGATAAAAGAAATAGGCAGCGGTTGAAATCATGTTGGGCTGTAGTCTAGCGTGTGTTGGGCAACTGTAGAATGGTGGTCTTCTCTACAAAGCGGTCAGAAAAAGCTAGAGGAAAGAGAGATGTCAATATAGTTCTAGGAGTTTACGACTTTTTCTTGAGACTAACAGACTTGTTAGCCTGCGTTGGGGCCGACCTTATTGCACGGATCGACGGAAGCAGCGACAAGCTTGGCGAGCGATATGCCCATTGTTGTATATGCCCTAAGCACCTAGCTAAGCAGCGGCGTCTGTACGTGGTCTAAGTTTATCCGCAAACATTTTTGTTTTCCTAATGCCTACAAGAGATTAAGCTCAGGGTATCCGGACGGACACCAAACCCGGATCGATCTACAGTACGTAATAAACTTTTGTGCCAAGGATAGGATTATATACAATTTGTCAATTTGATATCCATAACAAGGGAAAAAAAAAAGTGCTTACATATGACCGTCATGGGCGAATCTAGCATAGGAGTATCATGTAAAAGTGCGTGTACGGTGTACCTCGCGGGAGATCTTGTTTTGTTTTGTTTTTTATTTGATTGATGTAGGGTATGAGGAGCAGCTGTGGATAACACTCAAATGCTAATCGGCTAATCGCTGGGCCACTGCCATAACTCCACTCACACACTCAGCAGCATTTGACCTCTTCCTTCCCCCCATCTGAATTCAACTCAATATAATAAATTCCCTTGGCAATAACTCAGCCCGATCCTACACTCCTTCCTATACCTACTCCTCCTACAATACAAAAATTGCAAATACACCACCAGCTAGCTACCTCGGCGTCCAACCATCTCTTTCTCCCTCCCCTTCCCTCTCTATCCACGCCAACCAAACAGGGCCAGCGGATGGAGTGGGTCGCCAGTTGCCACCCACCCATCCCGCTGACCGTGGGCCAGGCGTCCCATCGGGCCCACTGACCAGTGGCTGGCCTCGGATCCTCCTCTCATCCGCTCTCGAAGCCGCAGCAGAGGCCGAGCGGCGACGGAGTGGAAGCACGCACGCATCTGAGAGAAGGAAATGGTGGAAAGCCAACGCACTTTTCGCCTCGCTCCGCTGCTGCGCTTTGCGGTGCTCCCCGTCCCCCCGTCGGCTTGTCTTTTCCTCGCCCCGCCTGCTGCGCCTCTCCGGCCCCCTGGCCCCTAAACCCCCACCCCGATGCCCTCGCGGCAGCTCTCGCCGCCCGCGCCGTCGCCGGGCCCGGCCCCGGCCGCCACCGTCGCCGTCGCGGACCCTCGATCCCACCACCGCCGGGCCCCGCCCGCCGTCCACGCCGCCGCGGGCGCGTCGGCCGCGGCGCTGATCTTGGTGGCCGCCGTCGTGTTGCTGCTGCTGTGGCGGAGGCGCCGCCGCCGCCGGAAGCTGGCCGTGGCGGCCGGCGCGCAGCCCGCGGCCGACCTGCGGAGGCTGTCGTACCACCAGCTGCGCCGCGCCACGGGTGGCTTCGCGGCGGGGAGCAAGCTGGGGCAGGGCGGCTTCGGCCCGGTCTTCCGCGGCGCGCTTCCCCGGTCGGGCCAGCCCGTCGCCGTCAAGGTCATGGACGCCGCGGGCTCCCTCCAGGGCGAGCGCGAGTTCCACAACGAGCTCTCCCTGGCCTCCCACCTCCTCGGCTGCGCCGCCACGGCGGCCCACGGGGGAGGCGGAGGCGGAGGGGGACCCGGCCCCGACCCGCCCCACATCCTGCTCCCGTTCGCCTACTCCCTCTCTACGCAGCCACGCCGCTGCCGGATGATGCTCGTGTACGACCTCATGCCCAACGGGTCGCTGCAGGACGCGCTGCTCGGGAAGAGGTGCCCCGAGCTGGTGTCCGGCTGGCCACGCCGCCTCGCCGTCGCCCGCGACGTCGCCGCCGCGCTCCACTACCTTCATTCCGTCGTGCAGCCGCCCGTGATCCACGGGGACGTCAAGCCCAGCAATGTGTTGCTGGACAAAGACCTCCGTGCCCGCCTCTCAGATTTCGGACTCGCACGGATCAGGTCTGAAGAGGAGGGTGAGTTGGAGAGTGGTGCCATTGGGGCCGATGCAGACGGGAACGCCAATCCCGGTGGTGGATGTGATGAGGATATGTCGGTGGCCGGTGAGAGCACCACTGCTGTCGTGGTTAATGGGGAAGACAATGCTGCCAAGTCCCCAGAGGATGATGATGCGCTCACTGCAGCATCTCCTGCAGAGGCCGTGTCCACTTCCGGATGTGACAAGACTAGTGTTGCTAGTGGATGTAATGCCCGAAGCTGCAATGGGGGAGGTGCAGGAGGATCAGCAACTGGGAGTGACTGGTGGTGGCGTCAGGATAATAGTGGTGGTGGTGGTGGTGGTGGTGGTGGCGGCGGCGGCGGCGGTGGTGTTAAGGACTATGTGATGGAATGGATTAGATCGGAGATCAAGAAGGAGCGACCGAAGAATGACTGGATTGCAGGGCCATCTGCGGTAACCCCTGTTGCTCCAACAGAGAGGAAGAAGCCAAAGAGGAGAGCACGGGAGTGGTGGCGTGAGGAGTATGCAGAGGAGCTCACAAAGAAGCAAAAGAGGAGGGCGCTTGCCAAGTCAAAGAGTGATGCTGGTGCGATGTCTGGTTTGCAGTGGTGGGAGAGGGATTGTGATTTTGAGGAGAAGGGCCATTCGAGGTGGAGGATGATGAAAAGCTGGAGCCGGAGGAGCAGCAATGGCAATGGCAATGGCAATGCCAGCATCAATTGGTGGGTGGACGGTGTGAGGAGGAGCAGCCGGGATTGGGCCAGTGGGGAATTTGTGCCTAAGAGTGGTGGAGCAGTGAGCAGCACGCCGAGCATGCGTGGCACAGTCTGCTATGTGGCTCCTGAATATGGTGGAGGAGGGCCTCTATCAGAAAAATGTGACATTTATAGCTTTGGTGTGTTGTTGCTGGTCCTTATATCTGGACGACGCCCGCTCCAAATGACAACCTCACCAATGTCAGAGTTTGAGAAAGCGAGCCTCATTTCGTGGGCAAGGCATCTTGCTCAAGTTGGCCGCTTGCTTGATCTTGTAGACCCTGCTCTGCAGGATGTTGATCGAGACCAAGCACTGCTATGCATTACTGTTGCGCTCCTTTGCATTCAGAGGTCACCAGCTCGCCGCCCATCAAGTACAGAGGTGCTTGATATGCTTGCTGGTGAAGGTGAACCACCACCTCTTCCGATAGAGTTCTCACCATCACCTCCTGGCGGATTCCCCTTCAAGTCCCGAAGGAAAGGCCGGTAAGTTTAGTTTGTTGGTAGATGAAAAGGTAGTGTTAGTATTCTATGCTTATGTTGTTTCTTCTTGTACTCAACTCCTAATTTATCCTTTTAATTTTTTGATGTATAAAGATCTTGGTGGGACAAAAAAGTTTCCAATTGGGTTCAGATTTGACAAGAATTGTTGTGCCCCATTAATCAATTGGATAGTCTTAGTTTGGTCATTCCATGTGTGAAAACTTCTTTCTATCTAGTTAAATATCGATTGGAGATCAATATGAATGAGTTGTAAGAATTGTGTTCTCCTCAACCAACATGCTTAAGTGTTTATTGGTTAACAGCAGGAATGCCATGTTTCATTAAATCATAGTTGATTTGATACTTGCGTGACCACATGAGGTTAGGAGTTCCCCTTGTTCTTTTTGCTGGGACATAGAGAAGCATGTTGCCTTTTGGACATGCTTTGGGTGTTTTGGATGTAGTGCCTATTAGGACATGTATATATCTAGGAATCTCTCTAATTGAGCCTAATTGATCCAGGATCATTTAGGCTCAATTAGAGAGATTCCTAGATATATACATATCCTAATAGTGCCCTTCCAGGCCCTAGTGCAGTGGATTTCACTCCGTTTTAACAACCATTTCAACTTTCAAGCTTTTGTTGTTCAGGGTTCCCTGTCACTTTTCTCTTTCCACTAGGATGGTACACTCACTTTCTCCAGCCAGTATATTCTACCTAGTTGCTTTAAACAGCTTGTGAAATATAAATATTAAGTAGACTGTAGAGCACTTTACTTTATCTGAAAAAGGCCTTTCGTGATTCTTCAACATAGCTAGTGCGGGCATGGTTTAGTGCCTCAAAGCAATAGTTTAGGCATAAACCTTTAATTGGGATTGGCTGCCTGAACTGGGAACTCTGAAGGCTGAACCTGGCATAAGATTCTGGGTCCTGTTTTAAAGCAATTACTGAAAAGTCCAAGCTTGTGCACAGTACTACTACAACCCAATGCTCTGTGCCTTATATTTATATGAGAGATGTTCTTTTAGTGAATTCATAGACTTGTAACTGCATCAGCTATTCAGCTAGGCATGTAAGACTGTAGATTTTAACTGGATTGCTAATTTGACACCCCGTTTTTGCTATCCTTTGCTTTTATATGCATTTGTTTAGTCTTTGCTTGCGTTTACTTCATTAAATGGAAAACAAATAGAAGCTCAAACCATTCACATTCGAAGACTTCAGTTCAGTGCATGTGAAGGAAAAAAAAAAGTTAAATCAGATAAGGGTTGCCTATTTACTGAGACTAGAGGTACTTGACACAATGATAAGTGATTAAATCTTGGTAAAGGTCTGTGTTTCTCGAAGTCAGATACTCAGATGTCGTCATGATTTTCAAGCATCAACTTCTCATATGGGTCGTACAGAAACAACTGGTCTGAAAATGTCAAGGAGTACGTGACAAAAATTGTTTTGATTGACCTCTGTGTCTGTGCTTCGTTGGGCTAATTGAAGTTGATTAGCATATGCGATTTGTTCTCAGACCCTTTTATGTAAACTGTTGGCAACTGGTGGTCGTTGCGTATTGAAGCAAGAAAACAAAGCAGGTGGTAGGAAATGTTGAACTTGTTATTATTGACTGAACATTTAGCAGTCCAGTTTGTGCTGCTTTTAGGGCAATTACAGTTGAGATGATGAACAGAAGAGGAAAAATACCTTGAGGCAAGCAGCAGGTTTCTGATGTGAATGTTTTTCCTGTTTGGTCGGTCATTGTTAATTATGACACGGTACTTGAATTGGAAAATGTTTATGCAGATTACCCTGTTACAGTATTCTCTTAATTTTGCTGATGTTTGATTTCATTTTTAACAAATAATCCTTACATCAAGGGTATTACTGTCGCACAAACACACGTAAATTGTTCATTAGTCAATGTAATATAGGCCTTGTTTAGTTCGTAAAAATTTTTAAGATTTTTCATCACATCGAATCTTTAGTCGTATGCATAAGGCATTAAATATGGATGAAAATAAAAACTAATTGCACAGTTTATCTGTAATTTGTGAGATGAATTTTTTAAGTCTAGTTACTCCGTGATTAGACAATGTTTATCAAATAAAAACAAAAGTGTTATAATAGTCAAAAACCAAAATTTTTGCGAACTAAACAATACTCCCACGTGAAAAGCTAAAAACATCGGTCATGCTTTGAAGACGGCGCGTTGAGCTGTCAAAATAAAATTTACACGCAGTCACACGCATTGATCCCAAACTTTACATTTATTACCATCACTTAAACAGCAATACTATCAATTATGAGCCCCTTTATGAGGTCTGGACTCGCCGGTCATCGATCCAACGAGCACAGAAAACTTTATGTGATTATAAAATGCATATATCAATAACACCTCAGCTACCCGATGGAGTACAGGCCTTGCTTAGTTTATTGCAAAAATCCAAAAATTTAATTCTCCGTCAAATCTTGCGGTATATGTATAAAACATTAAATATAAATTAAAAAATAACTAATTGCATAATTTATCTATAATTTTCAAAACGAATTTTTTAAGTATAATTAGTTCATGACTAGATAATAATTGTCAAATATAAACAAAAGTGCTATAGAACTATAATGTTCAAATTTAAAAAAAATAGATCTAAACAAGGTCTAAGGGCCTGTTTGATCTCTCGAAAGAATGTGGGTTCTAGTCCTTGAATTCTAAATACATTACATGTAGTGTTTGATCTCCTGAAAGAATGTGGATTCTAGTCCTTGAATTCTAAATACATTACATGTGGTGTTTGATCTCCTGAAAGAATGCGGATTCTAGTCCTTGAATTCTAAACACATTACATGTGGTGTTTCACATCGATTATCTCCAAATAGTAGGATGGAGGTGGATAGTTGGATTATAAGAATCTCTCAGTCATAGATTCCATTCTCATTTTCTGATCTCATTCTCGGCTCACTCTCATAATTTTTTTAGGAGATCCAAATAGGGCCTAATTTAGCCAAAAAAAAAAAGAGGGAGCAAGAAGTAGAGTAAAAGGGGAAAAAACTGGCAGAGGCCTCTTGCTGAGCATCTTGGTTGCCAATACAGTCAATTCTGAAGGATAGGTCAAACAAAAAAAAACTGATCATGCTGTCGCCCTGTGCCACAAAAGAATCTGTTACACTGTTGCATTCTGAAACAATCTACGGGTTTCAGATGGCTACTGGGATAAAAGCATAACACTGTGACCATATACAGGTAGAGTAATTTGTCTGTTCACTTTTGTTCCTTCCGAAGAACGACATAGCCAAAGCAATCCTTGTGAGATATTTTCCTCACAATGTCTGTAAATGTTTTCTTGTCCTGCAGTAACAAGAGAATAAAAGGCAATGGATTGTTGAATGGAATGGTAGTCACAAATTACTGTAATAAAACTTAAATAGTTAAATGTATGGTAATGCATTGAGAACAAACATGTAATCAAAAGGCTGAAGAAGCCAACCTCTCGAGTTATTAGACGAGGCTTGAACCTCGACACCAGATCTTGGCATGTGGTGGGTTGAATTGCAAGAAGTACTGCCCTGACTTCCTCCTCTGTAATGGGTGAGGATTCTCTTCTTTCTGAAAGAGATGATTTTGATATTGGTTCCAAAGAAGACAGCTTCTCATCCTTGACAACCAATGTTCTGGTTTCCTATGTACCAAGAAATAGGGCAATTTTAAAGCAAAGAACCTGGTGCAACTTATGATTATAGACTGCAACTCAAATTTCACATGTGTAGTGTGAAGAATGAAGAAACTGCATACAGGCTCTATCTTTATCTTTTTGGAGGTGGCCCCATTAGAAGTATTTGCATCACCACCCCCTGATTTCCTCTTTTGAGTGGATTTGGATGTAGGTGTGGCGCTCTGAGTGTGCACTGATGGTGTTGGTTTAGCAGGGTTGCTATCCACTGGTTCACTTTTGGGTACAAGTTGTTTCGGAGCAAGTTCTGGCGATGGTAGGTCATCTTCCTGTTGGACAAAGCAGATACAAAGATTAGTTATTAGGTTTGCTAAGGTGTCCCACCTCCTATGAAAGAATATGCGAGTTCTAAGAAGAATTGTGATAATTACATCTGTGCTTTTGTCGTCAACGTCAGACTCATTTTCCCCAGCAGCTCGGCGAAGCAGCTTTTTTAGCTCCTGACCAGACTTGCTCAAGTTGTCACTGCCGCCTAGTTCATTCTCGTTGTCATCCTGTGAGTATTATGATGGAAATCAGATATCGCATCTTATGAATGGTGAATTGGTGATCCTGGTTAAGGCAACAGCATGTGCAGATCTAGTGATAGCTTAATAGCACTATAATGCAGCAGGCACATCACATGTTGTTTACCTGTTTAATTTCAGGAGGAGGAGCCTCAGGATCAGCTAAATCAGGTCTTTCCTCTATATCAACATCCACAGCCTCATCATCATCAGTGAAGGTCTCTTCGTGCTCCCAATCGTCACCTGATAAACAAAGGTTGTAGAATCAAGCTAAGATGCATGCTAAATTGAAGTCTGATAATATGGGTACGGAAATATGGTATGCAGCCTTTTTATTCTTCATTCAGGTGTGAAACTGTGAGTAGTTCTGAGGAATGACACTAAAGTATGTTGCTGTATAAATGCAAGTAGAAATTCATAAAATCTCAGTATTAACAAAAGGGGTTATTTGATATGTATACCTTTCTCAATTTCATCATCCAAATCAAAGTCTATGTCCTTTCCACCTTCCTCGTCATCCTCGTCCATGCCCTTCATTGTAAGCCCAAGCCTGTTTTTCCTTGCAGCGCCCCCTTCTTCGTCGTCAACTTTGTCAGATTGACTTCCATTCTCATTCCTATCTCCTTTCTTGGGGTGAACACCATTTGTTGCCCCTCTATTTACATCAAGCCTGTTCACACCTGAACTAAAGGCAGCAGCTCCATTTGTAGCTGCCTTCATCATCCACCGTTCATACCCAGATGCACTACTTCTCCTTCTATTCATTTTCTCTTCAGCTTCTTCCAAGGTCAGCTGTTTGTACTGTGCAATTTTACTGAAGTTATACCTGATAGGACAAGAGAGACTGTAAGAATGCTCTAACAAAATTAAGAGAGCACCCATCTCAAAAGAAATTATATTAGGAGCTTTCTGCCACAGGATTAGTAATGTCAAGACTTGATGAAACCTTACTCTAATGGTGCTTGAATCTTACAAGTATGTACGTTCAGATGATGGATATATGATCACAGTTCGTTTAAAGACAAATAATAACAGAGGAAGCGAAGAGAACAGTAATGGTGCTTGAATCTTACAAGTATGTATGATCAGATGATGGATATATGATCACAGTTCGTTTAAAGACAAATAATAACAGAGGAAGCAAAGAGAACAGTACCAGGGACCAACTTGAACAGCAATCATGTCATTGCCTTTCAGTGTCAGTGAATAGTATGTGGCAGGCGGATCCTCAGTTTGGCCCTGATACTGATGTTCGCCCGTCTCATCCTCCAAAATCCACGGTCTCTTGCTGTAGTGTCTGTCCTGTTTTATCAAATGTGTGCACATGGTTTAACAGGGGAAACATCAGCTTATTGTCCTTAAGTTGCTATTGCACAAAGAACTTATAGCAATATATTATAGCAATATATTTGTCAACTGCATACTGCTAATTTGCAACTGGTACAAGATGCCTGATGCAGCATAACTACTTTGTAGTAATTACAGTGCTATTTAGATTGATTGTAATTAGTTGAAATTTACACAGGTTCACCATTGTTACACTGTTTTATATACTGTTTTTATGTATGATTAAGGATACCAATTGAGTGACAGAATTGTCAGGTTGTCCAAAGCAAATGAATGACAATGGTGATCATCCACGATCAAAAGCCAGTACCCGCATATTCCCAGTAAGCTGCCGTCCTTGGGGAACATCCTTGCGAAGAGTCCACCTGTTTTCTGTGCTCCTCTCTTTGGAGAAGGGCGGCAAGCCGGTGGTGAACCTGCCGATGGAGTGGGTCTTCTCCTTCTCCGCGGAGGTATCCACCCGGACATCGAACTCCTGCGCAGCGAGCCATGTGAATAACGGGAAATCCCCGGGGAAAACAAACGATACCCAGATGAGCTGGGTCCGCATTGCTCGCCCGATTGCCAACGAAAATCTGCATTATAGAGACGGCGCGGGGGCCGTACCCGGATGAGCCTGGTAACGGGGGCGTTGCACACGGTGCAGCGCCCGCGGGCGCGCGCCAAGGTCTTGCCGCAGTCGGAGCAGAGGGTGGTGTGCCGGCACGACGTCAGGTAGAGCTCCGACGCGGCACCGCAACGCTCGCACGCCGCCTTCAGGACCAGGTCGGCGGGCGCGAGGCTCGCCGTGGTGGCGCGAGGCCTGCCTATGCCGCCGCCCATGGTGTGCTCGGTACGTAGGGTTTGGTTAGTTTGGTTTCGATTGGGCCGTGTGGAACGCGGCGTGGCGTCTTTAAAGCTGGGAGCAAAAACCTGTGCTCTCTTTCAGGTTTCTCCTTCGGTTCGCGACTTCGCGTCCTGCACCGGCATCGCATCGCATGTTGTGGCCCTGTCTGGTGGGGACGCAATGTCGCAATGACACCCACAATGCGTGCGCGTGGGCCTTGGCAACTTGCAACCCGCGGAAGGTGTCGTCGGGCCGTGTGCTGATGGGCTAGGCCTCTAGAGCCAAAAATCACCGAATCACATTCACCAATTCACGGCTCGTTCATCACGCAAAAATTTAGTTCTATCTAGTTCTCGTTCCGTACCTCGGTAAACTGAAATATTTTTTATTTAAAATTGGCTATTAAACCTGATGTTATATGCTGCTCTAATATATTCGGTTCTTTCGGTACATACCGGAACCGAACCGAAAGAACCAATATCGAATTAGCTCGGTACTGAATTTTTTTAAAAATCAATCGCTACCAGTTTTATCAAGAACCGAATTTGTATGAGTACCCAGAAACCAAACCGATCGATTCGGTATTAATGAACGCCCAAGGTGACTTAAGGAACACAGGATTCACAAAAAATAAAAAAACATCCCCTCAAACAATAATAAAGGAATAGGAAAAATATAGGAATAGAATAAGAATACATGTGTAAAACATACTTTTGAAAAAAAAGAAATTTAGTGAGTAAAGGAATAGGAAAAATATAGGAATATAATAAGAATACATGTGTAAAACATACTATTGAAAAAAAAAGAAATTTAGTGAGTACTCCCTCTATCCTTAAATATCTGCCATTTTCGCTTCAAGAAAAATAACTTTGACTAAATATATATTAGAAATATTAATATTTATGGTATATATAATTAATATTATTGAAAATATTTTTAAATATAATTTTTAATAAATTTATTTGGAGATATAAATATTGCACGTATTTTTTACAAATCGAGTCAACTAGTGACACGCACAAACAGTTATTTAGAGCAAGTACAAGGCATCCATAGGTCCCGCCTCTATAATGTCAATTACGCAAAAAAAAAACAACACCCCGCCGATGCCAGCAAACCGGGCTCGCGTCGTCTCACGAGGTGACGAGAATATCCCATTGTCCAAGGGCGAGACTCCTTCTCCAGCAACGTTGTACACATTGATGGCGTCTTCAACCCGACGGCGTGGTTCTACGTTTGAACTTATCTGTCGATTATTTAGCAGTGTTTTTCTCTTATAACAAATCAGCGAGATCCTATGCGTTGTTTCCAGGTTTGGAGGTAGTTGAGTCGCGCCAAACGTTCCCCACCGGTGTCATCGCCTTAGTTCGCTCTAGTGTGAGGCCGGGGGGCGGCAGCGCAGGGTGCTCAGAGGGGCGTGGTCGCGGCTGAGCAGAGCTGGGCGCGCACGAACGGGCGTGGGTCAGGATTGTAGTCTGTAGATTGATGCGGAAGGAGCTCAGATGGCGTCCGCACATGAGGCAAAGGTGTGCGTTTTCTTTTTGACTGGTGCGGCACCTTATATCGAGAGTTCGAGAAACTCTGTGCTGCAACCTGAGGTAGAACGAGTGGAGGAGAAGGCCTTGACATGTACAACACTTTTTTTTTTATTCACGGAAGGATGGATACTTTGTAGGGCATTGCACTTGGCCAGTGTGTGCGTTTTTTTACAAAGTTTAAAGTCTAGAATGTTTTTTTTTTTGCTGAAAGATGAGAGAGTATTTCTTAAGTTTGTGTAAGTGGAAGCAGCATTACAATGATAAAGAAATAGATATTTATAACTGATCATGACTGCATGCAAAATATTAAATTGATTATAGACAACCTCTATCTATAGTTTGTATGATCTGTCTTTTTAATTGTGTACATATCAGACTTTGGTCTCTTACAGACAACCCTCACTCTCTTAGTTGTACATGACCTTAGAGACTGAGGGAGTATAGTTGTTTGGATGGCCAACAGAAAAACACATGGTTTCTAGATACATGTTAGTGGTAGACTGGTAGTTCACTTCTGTTATTAAGCAATCATCTACAAGGATCAAGCAACCTAGGCCCCACCTATCAATCTATCATTTGGGAGCCTGACCCGTCCTATGTAAGATCCCCTGCAACTGCAAGGATGATAGAGTTGTTTGCCTCGATCCTACGCGTGGGAGAGAAAAAATAAGGTTGAACGGGATGGAAATATTCATGTGTTTTCCCTATAGAATCAACCAAGTAGGAACATTTTTCTCTATTTTTTCTATATGGAGCTTCCTACGAACCAAACGCTGCTACAGTATTTCAATTCTAAAATCTTACATTTTTCTTTGTTTTAACTTCATTCTGAAGGGGCCCTTATTGGTGATTATGGCCGCGCCCCTCCTAGTTGTTCCTTCCTACTCATTGGTAATTGCCGCCGCCCCCTCCTAGTCACGAGCAAGCACGAGATGCAGGACGACACGAGAAGAAAGGGAGAATCTTAAAAGATATAAAGAGTAGGATGGAACAACATAGGTAAAATAGACATTTTATACTCATGAGCTGTTGTTTTAGCTAAAATACATAGATGATATATAGTGGCATACTGGGAGCTTAAAAATGAAATGGTGACATAAAAGTGACAGTAACTTTCCAGATTCGTCACTGCGGCCTTGTTTAGATGTGAAAAAAGTTTAGATTTCGTTACTGTAGTATTTTCGTTTGTTTGTGGTAAATATTGTTTAATCATAGACTAACTAGGGTCAAAAGATTCGTCTCGCGATTTACAGTCAAACTATGTGATTAGTTTTTATTTTCGTCTATATTTAATGTTTTATGCATATGCCGTAGGATTCAATGTGACAGAGAATCTTAAAAAAATTTAGATTTTGGTGTGAACTAAACAAGGTCTGCATTGTGGTCGTGTTTGCGTGCAGTCAAGGCGCATGGCTGCATGGCAATCGAGGAGGACTCAAATATGGTGGACAATTGAGCGTAGTACGTGCATCGCTCCAACCAATCATGAGCAGCCACGCCGCGCGCGGCAGCAGAGGACAGGACACCCTAGCGAGACCGCGGAGCGTGATCCACGCCGCCGGCACGGAATTATGGCGCGTGCTCCAGCAGACCAGCACCATGCTGCGCTGGGGATCTCGTGTCTTCCCGTGAACATCAATACCTGGCTACCTGCTCGAGCAGTCGAGCAAGCCCATCTCGCCCTCTCACGTCCGCTGCCCGCCGATCCGCTTTTAGCTGTAATAAAGATCTAGAGGGAAAGGCCAGTCTTAATGTATATTTTATGGGAGCGTCATGCACATTAAATAGGTGTCATATAAGCAAAATTGCTGACTTGGCAAGGTCATTAAATGAATGAGTTTCATCAGATGAGAGAGGAGTTTCATCCCCATGAAACTCTTGTGGCTCCGTTACCTAGTTTATAGTCTTGGTAACTGTGCCATGAAACTATGAATGCATGTTTCATGAGAGTGTCATGCACATTAAATAGGGTGCCACATAAACAAAATTGCTGACTTGGCAGGGTCATTAAATGAAGGAGTTTCATCAGATGAGAGAGGAGTTTCATCCCCATGAAACTCATATGGCATAGTTACCTAGTTTATAGTCTTGGTAACAGTGTCATGAAACTATGCATTGAGACTGGCCTAAGAGCAGGTACAATAATAAATTTATAGCCAAGCTAATGCTGATGTGGAGGAGAGAAGAGAGAAAAAGATGATAGCTTGGCTCTATGCAAACACCAAGCTAGGTACGGATGCATAGGTAATGGTGGGCTCAAATAGCAAGTGTTGTGAGAATGAATAGGAAAGAGAAGATGTTTTAAAGACAAGTATAAAACAACTTATTGTATAACTTAGCTCTAATCACTTAGCTTATAGTCAAGCACTTGACTTTATTATTGAGTTTGCTCTAAGAGAGGACCCCAACCCAGGGAGCCAAATTAACAATGCGCGCGCTCTGCAGGTGCAGGTGCAGCATTTGTTCCTTTGTTTAGACCTTGTTTAGTTCGCAAAAAATTTAGGTTTTGCTACTGTAGTATTTTTGGCTTTATTTGGTAATTATTATTCAATTATAGACTAACTAGGTTTAAAAATTTCGTCTCGCAAATTACAAGTAAACTGTGTAATTAGTTATCTTTTTATTTATATTTAATGCTTCATGTATGTGCCGCGAGATTCGATGTGACAGGAAATCTTGAAAAATTTTGCGAACTAAACAAGGCCTTAGAGACTTTCATTGGTGGCGTGGTGATGTTACTGTCAACGACCTAATAAATGCGCTGCTGCGACCTAATCCGGTGATTATGATTATGGTTGATGCGTCATTCACCGATCTGATGTCTTCCTAATTACTATATTTTTTGACGAAACTTCATCAATGGTTTTGGACCTACAAGTACATAAACTTAATTAGGCTATGGCTAATGACAGAGAGGTCTCGGTGCTCCATCCCTGAATTCATGGTGAGCGCAAGTTGTGGAATCATCAATCGACTCAACTGGTATGCACACTGTAGGACCTACATCGCTTATTTTGCAACTTTAAAACCAATCCAACTGTATGAGAAGGAAGCCAACCTCTGTATTTAGAGTTTGTTTGGTAGAGACCTATCTGATTCGAATTCTCTATGGAAGCTGATTTTGTTGCTGAAAATGATTCTCTTCGACTCGTTAGCATAAACTTTTAAAATCACAATAGAGAATCACTTTACATAATCAAGTGAAGCTACTTTTTCCAGCCCTCAACCTCTTGGTTCATTTCAGAGAATCAACAAAGTTGACTGTGAAAACTTCAAAGGTATGAAGCATGCCAAGTTCTCCAGCACACATGCATTATATAAAGTGCTTTCAATTATTCAGAAGTTGAAAGCAATCTCTATCAGCTATACAAATACTACAACAGCATAACCTCTTCATCTTGGTGTCCTTCCGGTGCCCACCAACCAGGCAACCACGCAGAATTCACGCCGAAATCGATCCGCGCGGGTAAATAAAAACGACACAAAAATGAAAAAAGGGCGGCCAACTTGTGTAGCTATCCGGAATTGAACGAGCTCGGCACTAGTATCCTCGTGTGCCGGGTCTACCTATCAGTTGGACGCTGGCGAGCTCGCCAGTCACCGCTCAGCATTGTAGCATGACGATGATGATATGATATAATATGATTGAGAAGTGGCCCTTAAAAATCGGTTCAACTTGCACCAAAGTTGCCGTACAGCAACCTCCACTGCGGCCCGATCGGTTTGACCATGCGTCACAGCTTGCTCATACCAACCACGTCGCCGGCGCTGGCGCTGGCGCCGGTGTCGGCAGAGGAGTGGCGGCGAACGAAGTCGGCCACCTGCGCGGTGAACTCCGCGGCGCAGTTGGCCTTGAACAGCTCCATCGCGTGGTACCCAGCGCCGTCGAGCCTCGCCTCCACGGCCACCCCGGCCTTGCGCAGAGCGTTGACGAGCGTCCTTGTCCGGTCCCTCGGCGGGTCCTTGCGCCGGCCGAGCACCAGGCAGGGCGGGAGCCTCCGCAGCCGCGCGGCGCCCACACGGGCGAGCATGGCCTCCGGGTTGCAGTACTCGTGGTCCCGGTCCGCGCCCACGGGCAGCGCGAGCTCCCAGAGCAGGTGGTTCGCGGCCAGCGGCAGCACGCGGTCGTCCACGGACGCCGCCTCCGCGGGCGACCTCTCGGCGCCGCCGAGGTGCGGCTGGTTCAGGATCACCCCGCGCAGCTCCACGCCGGCGTCCGCCGCCGCCAGCGCGGCGCGGAACGCGATGCTGGCCCCGTTGTGGCTTCCCATCACGAACACGGGCCTCCCGGCGGCGGCGTGCGGGCGCGCCCACAGGACGGCGTCGGCGGCGTCCTCGAACGCCGCGGGGAGGCGGTGCTCGGGGGCCAGGCGGTAGTCCACGGACGCGACGACCGCGGGGCCCGCGGCGGCGAGCGCCGTGCAGGTGTTGTGGAACGGCTCGGAGGCCGCGCGGAAGAGGACGTACCCGCCGCCGTGGAAGTAGACGATCAGCGGCAGCCGGTCGTGGTGGCCGCCGGACACGGACGGCACGAAGAGGCGGAGGCCCGTGCCGGTGGCGTCGTTGAGCGGGACGTCGTTGGAGTGGACCGCAATGCGGCGCGCCCCCTGGTCGTCCTCGACCGTCACGGGCTCCCCGGCCGGCGCTGCCGGGAGGAGCGGCGCCTCCCCGTAGCGGCAGAGCGAGCCGTCCGGGTTGAACCGGATCTTGAGGTACTTATACGGGTCCATTGCACCCACCGGCCACCGCAGTGCGCAGCAGAGCTCTTACCTCGGTGGCGAGACAACAGACACGTGCGTGCAGGTGCAGCGTAACTGGTAGCGGACGCTGGCTGAGCTGCGGAACTGAGCTAGATCGTGGCGCTTATATACCGTGAGCGGGGGCAGGGGCTGGGCGCGCTGCGACCCGCCTGGCCTGAGTGTCCTTTCCTTTGCTCTGAGAGCGATGGTCGCTCACGGGGACCGGTTGGGTTGGGTGGCGCGATCCCATCGACGGGTGAGACGACACGAGCAAGACCCCGCGCGCGCGCGGCGCGCCGTCCACACTCTCTCGCCCGCCGCGCGTTCAACTCTGCCCCGGCCCCGGGTGGATCGCCGAATCGAATGGCAGCGCGGAACGTCCTGGTTGGGTTCAGACGCGCGGATGCGACGGGACGGGCGGACGGCGGGAGGGATCGGCTCGAGAAGGGACCGAGTCGGAGGAGGCGGAGAGGGGACCGCGGCGCGCCAATGAACACCGAGCGCGTGCGCGCGCCCTACTGTCTGTGGCGCGAGTGGCCGCGGTGCGGCCACGCAGGCCCTCCGTGTTGTACAGGACACCGGGAGGACACCCGTCGTCTCCGACCTGTCCTTTAGCACGATCGGAGGCCGGAAAATTTCGTTCCGTGCAGGAAATATGGGGGTTGCACACCTTAAGAGCACTCACAATGCAGACTCTATCATAGAGTCTAAAGTCATTTATTACCTCGAATAATATGGACTTAGAGTCTTATTTTTTCTACTTCTTTCTTCAATAAATATGGTGTCACATCAGCAAAATACCATAAATAATATATAATTAATTGTCTTGGACTCCATGATAGAGTCTTGCATTGGGAGTGCCCTAAGGCCTTGTTTGGATGTTGTCGGATTCACCTCAATCCATATGTGTTGGACTGGATTGGGGTGGAATTTAGTTCAAGTTCCACTCCAATCGACCCCAACACATGTGGATTGATGCGAATCCGACTACATCCAAACAAGGCCTTACTTGTGCGCTGCCTGCCTCACTGGAAGTGGTAACATAAAGTCATGCAGACATGCACGGTACATTTGTGCATCACTTATTTATGCTCGCCACTCGCCGCTCCCACCCTACCCTTTAAGCTATCACAAAGCGGCAACGACGTGATTAGCGATCAAGATTCAAGTAGACTGGCTGTCTGACTTTTTGTTATTTTTTTGAAAAAAAAATGATTTAGAGCTATCATAGCCCGAAGCAACAACCAACCACAGTGCTATAGGTTTGAAAGGAACGGAGCCTGTGGAGCGGAAAAAAAATAGATGCAGTCTCGCTGTCCTTTAGTCTGACCGTGTGATGAATTCTAAGGACACGTGACCTACCTATAATATCTTTAGAATTCATCACACGGTCAAACTAAGAATGTTTTTGCCGGGTTATAAGATTTAAACTTCTTTCTGCTTAATGAAATACGCGTTATGGCGTGTTCTAAAAAAAAATTGTTGCTTCCTTCCGTGCGCATCCGCTCTTAGACGATAAGGCTGTTTGGCTCTGGCTCGACAATTGATAGTTAAACACGTGTCAACATATGAAAAGTATTTTTCATAATAAACGTTATCTTTTTAGCGATAAGCGATGTTTTTGTCAATCTCAAATTCTGTTAATTAGTCCAGTCTTTCAAATGTGCCCATACGTTACGTCTGCACTTTCTTGAAAAAAAGTTGTTTTTAGAATTCCATAGAATGATTCCAAAGCACTGACTGCGAGTGATTCCAAAGCCAGCTGACCCGAGTGTAGTGTGTGAGCATCTGCCGTATTGTCGGGGTAGCTGCTGACCTGGGTACCTTTGGCCTTGTTTAGTTCACTCCGAAATCCAAAAAGTTTTAAAGATTTTTCGTCACATCGAATCTTGCGGCACATACATAAAGCATTAAATATAAACGAAAACAAAAACTAATTACGCAGTTTGTCTGTAAATCGCGAGACGAATTTTTTGATCTTAGTTAGTTCAGAATTGGACAATATTTGTCAAATAAAAACGAAAGTGCTACGGTAGCAAAATCCGAAATTTTTTTTTCGGAACTAAACAAGGCCCTCCGGCCACTGCTGAAGACGATCAGTCTCAGAAAGCAATAATGCGAGCGACAGCCCGTGAGCACGATGTCTGTACTTGCACGACGAGCCCCGATCATCTACTCTACCCACTGATGGAAAAAAGAGCCGCCCAGATAGCTAGATGTCGCCGCCGCGGGCCATGCGCCTACGGACGGAGTGGAGGCGCCACTCACCGGCCGTCTTCACGGCTCCGACCGCAGAAGCGCCGCCCGGCCGTCCCCATTTCTGGCATGTGCGTGGCCGGATGCTTTTACTGGATCGGAAACGACGGGCGTTTATCTGCGCCGTGTCCACACCGGCGGGGGAAAGAATGAGTGGCTGCGATCGAGAACCGGTTGGGCGCGCTTTATTTACCGGCCGCCAGGAGCGGCAGCGGTGTATGCGGCGCGCGCGGCGCCGGCGAGGACGTACACGACCCCCGCCGGCCAAACTCGTGCGCCGTGCACGGAGGACGGTTGACGCAGCGGCTGGCGGCCTGGCGTGAAGGACTGGAGTTGTTCAATGTTTGTCCAGGTCTCTTCCGCATGTGGAACAATGCAGCGTCGTTGTCGCAGTCGGGACCGAGGAGGGCACCACGTGCTGTCCGGGTCCGGACCGCCGGAGCCCTGAGCCGGGGAAAATGCAGCAGAGACGGGCATACTCCCTCTGTCACGGTTCTTATTTTCTGAAAAATCAATTTTGTTACTAATTATATAAAAAATAATATTTATAATTAATAATTAGTATTATTACATAGATAGCTGAATATATTTTCATAATAAATTTATATAGAAATTTAAATGTTATACATATTTTCTATAAATCTAGTTACAATTGAGAAAGTTTGACGTATACGTATCTCATAATGACTTTTTGTGAGATGGAGGGACTATGTCTACATAATTATATGTACGCATCTAACATAGGAAAAATGTTTAACATATGAGTAACATTTAGAAAGGAAAGTTACCTTATAAATTTAAGAGGACCACAACTCTCATGTGTTAGATATAATTATATATGCGTAAAGATGATCTCGACTGAATTTTTTTCTAAGCTCGGCGCCAGGAGATGCGAGATCCATTTTCCACATGTGCAGCGTCGTAGCCTGCCGTCTGCCGAGTAGGCCATTGCGCATGTGTTTGGTCAGCGCACTTGATCAAAAGTCTCTTTTTTTGTCCTTTCTTGCGAGTTGCCCCTCATAAAAAAAATATATATTTCACGAGGTAAGTCGCTGTGGTGCATTCTCAACATCCTGGTAAAGGCTTGAGCTATGATTCATTCTCAACATCTACTTTTAACTATGTAAATGATGGTCATTCCAAACTCCTGGAACACACACACAAACGTTTTACAGACACTGCCTAAGTGCTTGCAGAATTCCATTTAATAAGCGCATGTGCCGGCTATCTGTTTTCTGACCAAGTTGTTCTAACACTTGAGTCATCTCAGTCAATGAGCAGAAATAATGGGCTTCCAAAAGGAACAAACAGCTCATACGTAGATTCAGATACTACAAGATGGCCACTGGCCCACTATTTGGTGAGGTTGCAGGGAAGATCATTACTATTAACTCCTAGATGGCGAGATGTGCAGTAGTACAGCACAAGCACACTACTATACACCACTGTTCTACAAAATTTTTCATATTTAGAGAATGTTTGGCACGGCTCATCACGAGGGGTTCCTCTAGACAAACCGTTTTGGAGAAGTCATAATTTGTGACTTTGCCAAAATAGTTCTGGCTCCTCTTTTTTTAACTTAAAAATAGTTTTTTAAAAAAAAACACACGGCAGAGCTCCTCTAAGCCGAAGCCGAAGAAAAACCAGTCAAACAAGCCCACTTTACCTCTAAACACCTTGTTTAGTTCGTAAAAATTTTCAAGATTCTCCGTCACATCAAATCTTTGGTCGCATGCATGGAGTATTAAATATAGACGAAAATAAAAATTAACTACACAGTTTACATGTAATTTGTGAGATGAATCTTTTGAGACTAGTTACTTCGTGATTGGACAATGTTTATCAAATAAAAACAAAATACTACAATAGCCAAAAAACAAAAAATTTTACAAACTAAACAAGGCCTAACTGGCCACTTATTTTGCCAGTACGGTGGGTCCGAGCAACAAGGTGAAATCAGATCTCACCAAACACACACAACCTAGTACTCACAGTACGTCCAAAACACACACACAACCCTCTTAGGCCTTGTTTAGTTTGGGAAAATTTTTGGATTTCTCTACTGTAGCATTTTCGTTTGTTTGTGGCAAATATTATCCAATCATAGACTAACTAGGATCAAAAGATTCGTCTCGCGATTTACAGATAAACTGCGTAATTAATTTTTGTTTTTGTCTATATTTAATGCTTCATGCATGTGCCGCAAGATTCGATGTGACGGCCGTCTCGCGATTTACAGATAAACTGCGTAATTAATTTTTATTTTTGTCAATATTTAATGCTTCATGCATATGTCGTAAGATTCGATGTGACGGAAAATCTTAAAAAATTTTGGAAACTAAACATGGCCTTAAAAAAAACCCGCAGGATACGGACCTAGAGCACACAACACGAAGACATTAAAGGTCGCTTTCGTCTTCCAATGGAATCCGGCGTGGATCAAAAGTATGGCCAGCTGATGTCTTTAAAGGATGTCTGCGCCGGCTGATGTCTTTAAAGAATCAGCCCAGCTGGCCATACTGAAAAAGACATCTCCTGGCTTTTGATTAGGGATGAAAATTTTTTGGATGACATTAAAGGTCAGCTGAAAGAACCGGCGCAGACATCTCCCCAATTTTCATCCCCAATCTGAAAGAACCGGCGCAGAAACCCTCAAGGGTTGGGAAAGCCAGGAGATGTCTTTTTCAGTATGGCCAGCTGGGCTGATTCCAACGGGAAGTTTCCACATATCCAGATTCCGCTCCTCCGATGCCACAGTGAAAGAATTTGCATGAACAGGCTTGTCATCTTGGTCAATGAGACAATGAATCTAATTAAGAACACAGCTGAGGTGGGTCCGTGGGTGTTGCAATTATTTGAAAATGCAAGTCCGATTATCTTCCGATAGAAAAGAACAGCCCATATGTGGATTCAGATAGGCAAGACGGCCAATATTTTGTGGATGAGGTTACAGGGGAATCATCACTACAGGGAAATCAGCAAGATGTACAGCACAAACGCACTATTCTTCAACATAACTGTTCTACAAAATTTTATTTTGCAAGTACTATGGGTATGAGCAACAACAAGGTGAATTCAGAACATGTAGAAATGTACAGGTTATGTACATTTACCAAACACACACACACACACACACACACACACACACACGCGGCCTAGAGTACAAAGTGCGTAGAAAATGGATGGCTTTCATCTTCAAGGGAAATCGATGTGGATCAAAAGTAGTCTGAAAGAACTGATGCAGAAACCCTCTTCAAGGATGAGGAAAGCCTGGAGATGTCTGATTCAGTATGTCCAGCTGATACAAACAGGCGGATTCCAAGGGGAAGTTTGCACCTATCCAGATTTGACTTCTTTGATGTCACAATGAAAACTGAATCTTCCTTCAAGACCTGTTGGTGAAAGAATGTGTAAACAGATGCTTACGAAAAGTCATATAAACTGCAGCTTGAAATTCTATTAGAGTTGATTCAAATTTACCTTGTCAGCAATAGTTTCAAGAAGATCTAGATCAGTGGTAGGAGAGCCAGTTGATTTCTTCAGCTTAAGGAAGACGATAGGTGACAGAACATGGCTGGAAATTTCAAGCCCTGGAGTATCTGATAGTTCTGCAGAGTCAATACAAAGAGTGTTGAGATGGTGGCCACCAGTTGGTTACGTAGTAAGTTGGAAATCATGTTGACAGTAGTTATGGCTTGTATTTGTTTCCCAACTTAATTATGTTTTCCCTGGTATAGGAACCTAGAGCTCAGAGGGAAAATAAGTTGCATTGTAATTCACTGTGGCTTCTGTATACTTTAAAAGTTTGCAGTTAGGTAGTTGCCTCGGTGTTATGCGCATATTTTCCACATTAACCCAGAAAAATGAACAAATAAGTACAACCTGGTCAAAGAAATAGTTAATTGACTATAGAATCAGCTTACCTTTATGCAAAAGAGCAATATTGCTCCTTAGGTTTGCAAGAACTGAGGGATTCTCCTCCAGGTAGTTGACAGCAGAAACAGCAGCGCTGGCAAGATAAGGTGGCAGAGATGCAGAGAAAACATACCCAGAGCTGCTTAGACGCTGCAAAATTTCATATTTCCTTGGTCAGACAATAAAACACTAAACTACAAGAGTTTCTACATCAGAAAGCGATTTCCATCAATCTGGTATTGCAGCTACCTGATGATCAACAACTCTGACACTTCCTGTACAAAAACCACCATCAGTAGCTAATGCATTTCCCATTCCAGCAGTGATGATATCAATTTTTTCAATCTGCACAAGCATGAGAGTTTCAGAAAAGGGAAGGATGTGCTTAAGAAATCCAAAGTACTAGATCCATATTCTATGAACCAATTGGTGACTGCCCAGAAAGCAGTGCAATATAGTGCTTGTTTTTTTTTTCTTTTACACCATTCCAGTATCATGGTGAAACATTTAGAAAAGCTGAAGGCAAAATACTCACAGGAACTCCATAATGTTCAGCAAGGCCACGCCCAGACTTGCCAAGCACCCCAAAAGAATGGCTCTCCTCCAGAATAACACGGAAACGATATTTCTCCTTCAACCTGACAATCTCATCCAAGGGGGCAATTTGGCCAGAATTCTGTGTTCACAAACCATGAAGACTGTAAGAGAGGTTTTCTGAATTGCCTAGGATGTACAGGTTGAATTGACATCTTATGTTCCAAACTTTCATAAGGACATGAAAAAAGACAGCACAAATCAACACAAAACAATAAAAAAAAGGCACTGCACCTGGTAAATGGATTCTACAACAATGTAGCGTCTAATCTTTTCAGCACGTTTATTTCCATGAGTAAGTTTTTCCAAAGTGCTTGCAAGTGAAGCCATATCATTGTGCTTGAAGTACACCACAGTGCTTCTTGATAGATGGAGACCATTTTGCACTGCCCAGTGAACACCCTCATCACTGCAGTCACATCAAATATTGGTGCAAATTTAGCAAGGGTGTCAAGAGAAAAAAAATAATTTTTAAAAACTACCCAGGTACGATTAACTGACAGAGGAATATCAATTCATGGAGACAAGAGGCAACAATGTTTTGCTAAAGCTAAGCTGGATAAATTCATGTCTAAAAGGCCAAGCATGCGGGTATCAATACAACAAACAAGTCAAAGTTTCATAAATACTTGTGAATTTCATAAATTTTTAATAAGGTGAACTTACGCGACTATGATATCTCCTTTCTTACAGAAGGCAGGTATCACACTGAATATTGTAGAAATCCCATATGAATACAGAATGGAGTCTGGAGTCCCCAGGAAATTAGCTATTTTTGACTCACAGTCAAGATGGACATCTGCAAGAATAGATTTGAAAGTTAAGCTCCTCCTCTATACTTGCAACCAAGGTCATTGTCTGTGGATGATAGTACAAACCAATTGTTCCATAGAAGCCACGTGGACCACAAGACCCAACACCATATTTCTCCAGTGAACCAATGCAAGAATCCTGAAAGCCATTCACTTTGTTTAGATATTCCAAAAAAAATGTTGAAACTTTGTCAAGCAATAGACTTGTCTCTTACAATAATCTTTTCGTTGCCAATTAAACCAAGGTAGTTTGCTGATGCAAAGTTCACAACTTCTTTACCATCAACAATCGTATGTGGTCCAGCGGCACTATATAAGAGCAGAATAGAAAGGTTAGTTCTGATCCTCAGAAGTTAATATATGCAATGCACTCATAACTACTTCACACCATAAACATTTGCAATCCATACTGCATGCATATTTGTAACATAAAACCAGAAATGCCTAATGCAATTCAATGATATACACAGATAACTTAAACGGATTTCAGGGGATATTCGACAAAAAAGAATATTCCATGTATAGAAGTGTCTTCAGATAGAGCACTGCTATCACAGGGGATGTTCAATAGCTATTCCTATAACTACAGACTAGGAGAGCATATCATTGATGAAATCATGAAACTGCTGTTTTATTAGCGCAATGCATCCTAAGAAACAACATTACATTGGCAACTATATGAAGGTACAAGCTTATATTGTGATGTCTGAAACCCTCCTAAGAAATAAGATTATCAATATACATCCAGCAGCATACATTAGATGCTTTGATGGTCCTACTGATATCAGAGAAGAGAGAATACAATCCAAGAAGCATGTAGCCATGTAGGCATTTGGGTAGCAAGGGAAAATGATACTCTTTGTGGTTCAACATGTCCCTTGCTGCTTATTCATGAGTACATGGTTTAAATGTCATATAATCTAGCGAGTAAACGTTCCAAATCAATAGGTCCCACACATGGCACTACTAAGTTAAGTGAAACTAGTATCTGCACTAACACTACCACAATTTCAAGAATGAGACCACCAGTTAATCCATAGATATGAAATGATATGCAGGATTACTCATGCAACAGCAACCACAATGTACCTTATTTATTTGTGAATTTACTTTAAGCACAAAATACTTTAGACTGATATAAGTTTCCAACACCAATGGGTCAACTACTGGTTTGAAGTAACAATCTAGTATGACTCCATTGGAAACCAAGCTATAGTGCAAACCTTTCCAACATTGGAGTATCTATTCTGGCCCCCTCCTTGATTGGAGGGCATAGCGGCTCTGGCTCCCACTCATCACATAGCTCATCAATCTCCTGCAGAGACAAAATGCTACCATTCAGTGATATGCTTCATGAAGCGACGACGAGAACAATATTTTTCCACTATTAAGTAATAACTGGCTCGTTAGGAACGAGCAGAAGAACACCTGACCTTTTCAGTGAGTGGTTTCTTTGGTGGTTTGTAGCTCTTCCTGGAGAGCTGAAACACTATGACTGCAATAAGCAGTCCTTCTACGACCAAGTGCCCTGAAAAATCACATCACCACTGAATGTGAGACACTAAGCCCAACCAACCCACCTTATGAAAATCCATGAGGAAAGAGGGATTACCATCAATATGGACCCCAAAGACGACTGCACGGGCAAGGGGGGCATTGAATGCAGCCGAGACACGGGCGAGCACTGCCGCTGTGGCATTCACAACGGGCAATGCCATGTCCATGTCCCCAGGAGCTTCCCTCGGGAACTGCTAGCGCCCTGAATCTGCCAACCAAGCAGTTTCAATCAGTCAGATCGATCGCCGAACCAGGTGCGGCGGGCTTAACCGCTGAACCCCTTTCGAATTTTCGGGAAACAAACAGACCACTATCTACTGCTCCCCTGCACACAGCAAGGGGGAACCCGCAACGAATTGGACGGCCTGGAGAGACCCCCATCCCAGCAACAGAGATTCGGGTTTGATTGGCAGCACTGGTAAGATCCAGCAGGAGAACACCAACGGGTCATCCAAGCAAAGCTAGGGCTTCCTTACCGAGAAAAGGGAAGGAATCGATCCCAAGTCCGTTCGGATCTCCGCTCCGCGCTGTCGAGAAGAGGAGGACAGACAAACTACAATTCCTCCGATGTGGCGCCTTCGCTTCAGCGGGAGGAGCTTGGAGGCGCGCTTTCGCCGGCGACGGGTCGACGAATGGGCCCGGGAGCCAAGCGGGAGTAGGCGCCGGTGAGTCGGGTTCGAGTAGTGGAGCGATGGATTCGAGGCGGTGGTGGTCAGTGTAGTCCCGACGGGGTTGTAATATAACAGGGGGGGCGGGGGATGGAGACGACGACGACGCGGTGGACAAAGAGAGGGAGGAGACCGATGATGGGTTTGAGTGGGCTGGACCTCCCGGGCGGCGGTCGTCTTTGGCTGGCGCTGGCTGGGCTCGGCCTCGGCGTCTGGCCTTGCGGAGCTCGTCCCTTTCGTTTCGTTAGACCTGGGCGTCCGGGCCAGCCAGCGTTGATCCGGTGTGGCAGTGGTCAATCCTGGCTGATGAGTATTTTTTCTATTGGGATTCCGATGATCCCTCTCTCAATTAGTGGTTAATTAACAGCCTGCGACTTGATGATGGCCCCTAAGACTCACTTCAGTTCAGAGGTACTACCTCCGTTCACAAAATAATATAATTCTTGCGGTTTGAGAAGTTAAAGAATTTGAACTTTAAATAAGTTTATATAAAAATATATAAACATTTATGATATAAATAATTATTATCAGATTAGATTAGTTATAGTATATATTTTTAAAATAAATTTATTTAGAAATATAAATATTAATATTGTGTATTTGCTATAAATTTAATTAAACTCTTACTAAGATGGATCTTATAATTATATTCTTTGGTGAAGAGAAAGAGTACCGATCCTTCAGCAGCTTCGCTGGACAGGACTTGCCTGATGTCATGTCGTGTGGTGTGGTGTTTTGACGTGGTTGCATGGGCTTGCCTGCCGTGTATACTAGTGTAAAGAGATGGGGTGGACTGATTCAACTAGAGGGGGCAGAGGAAGATAACGTGGAACGACTGATAGTCGTTGTGTGAGAGCAGAGCTGGAGACCTGGAGTGTTTGGTCAATTTTGGAGCCTTGGAGACGTTATAAAAAGAAACTAAAGCACATGTCTATGACCTCTCTTATTTAGTTTTTGCAACACTGCTGCTATTCAAAACTGGCTTCAGCATTCGAGACTCTTAATTAAAGTTTTAAACTGACAGGTCATGTTAGTGGCACATTTGTTCTGTCTCTATAGCCTTTCTGAACGGATGCTTTTCTGAATTTCAACCTGGTTTTAGAGAAATTTGACACAACAATTTTCTTTAGCGAAAGTCACTAGTCGACAATGTTACCAGTACACATACTCCTACGTTGCAATAGGATGTACAATTTATTTTTTTTCTCGAATACGTAGAAGATCTGCGCATCATTATATTAAGAAAGAAAGAGTTTACAGTGCACCAACGCGCAACAAGCGCGCTAGGTGGTCAACAGCTGGACCGACCTAGCAAAGAGTTGTGTGGTCAACAAGCGCGCATCATTATGTAGAATTTATTGTGTGATGTTTGTGTCAGCAATGATGAGCTAGCTATTGTTGGATTTAATTGGACTTGGCTCAACCTTAAACAAAAAGAAAGTTCGAAGTTTATAATGAATGCTAGTACAATAAAGGATTAGTTCCATATAGAAAACTGATAGGTGATTGGGTCAAGTGTGCATATGTTGTAAGTTTAAGAAAGATAAAATACCAGGCACATGCCTGCAAACTCAAGTGAGAAGTGACTAGTGTGTGATGGAGAGAGGGACGGACAGACAAGGGAGGCTCTTTCATATCAGGTGAAGTGAAGGGGTTGACTTTTACTTCTATATGGCTAAAGTTGAGCATGCAGCCCGCGGGCCAAAGGCACGGCCCAAAGCACGGTCATTTGGCCCGGCCCGAGCACGGCACGGCCCGATCCTAACTGGGCCCGGGCCGGCCCGAAGCACGTTGTGGGCCGTGCTTGGGCCGACCCCTTGGCCCGCTGGACGGCACGGCACGGCACGCTTTTAACAGCAGGCACGGTGTCGGCACGGTATCAGGAAATTTGTGAAACTTGAAGTATCAGGTTCTATGACTTGTGAAACTTGTGACTTTTGGCAAGTAAAATATGATCTGAGAGTATATTGTGTTATGTGAATTGTGAAGTATTAATGTATGTGACTTGAATGTAATATATTTATGCTTTGTTAAATTCTGTATTAAATTTGGTGTTTTTCATATATTGGGCCATGGGCCGGCCCGAAGCACTATTGGGCCTCGTGCCTTTTGGGCCGGCCCGGCACGAAAATCGGCCCACGGGCCGTGCCTGGGCCGTCAGGCAGGCACGATGGCCTGTGGAGGCACGGCCCGGTGGCACGCGGGCCATACGGGCCCGTGCCCTTTCGGGCCGTGCCTAGCACGGCCCCGTGCCGGGCCGTGCCGGGCCGGTCCGTTGCTCATCTTTATATATGGCCTATTTCAAAGCGTGGAGCCAATGCACCAGCATGGATGGTGACTCTATCATGCCACATAAGAAGAAATCTGACTTGGAGCCTTGGAAGTGAGAGAAGAAAAAAAACATAGTACTCCTTCCGTTCTAAATTATAAGACATTTAAAACCAATATATCTGGAACTTATAAGGCTTGTCTCAGTGGATAGTTTCATGCCAATATATCTAAGACTGTTATATCATATAAAATTAAATTAAATCTGGATAAAACATCCACTCTCAATGCAAAGTTTCATTTTATAGTTTTATAAGCATTGAATTTCATGACTCAAAGAGAGTTGGTAATCGTGCCAAGAGAGTTTCATCATTTACTCTCTTTCTTCTTAAATACACTATCATGGCATAAAAAATACATGTAAATAAAGCTTACATGAAACTCCCACTCGCTTAGTTTAGGATGGAGGAAGTAGCAGCTTATAGGGTGACAATAGTACATGGACATGCATAAATAGCCTCAGGGGAGAGAGTGTGTGAGAGAGAAAAATAGATTCACAAATAGCCTCAGGATTCACGAGAGAGAGTGAGAAAGAGAATAATGTAAAAACTATTGTATGATTTTTTTTATTCATCCATGTAACTTGTACCGTAGCATTGCGGTCTTTATTAGTGATTTGTGAATACATGTTGTCTTCTATCTTCTAAGGTCACTATTGCGCATAGGAATTTGGACATGACCTAATTGGACAAATTTTTATAAGAATGTAGAGAAGATATTCCTACACTCCAAACTATGTTTGAATCTCAAATAATCAAATAATGTAAAGGAGAATTCTTTCCACACAGATTGTTGGTCCATTCTCTGATAGGCAGTTTGGTTGAAGGAATGAGTCAGTCCATCAGTCTGTTTAGTTTGTTAAATGAAATGAGTTGATGCATCATCACCTCATTTGACTCTTAATGCATCACCTCATCTAAAATCTAAAATGGAGTGACTTCCCAAACTAAACACTCTAGGATGGCCGGCTGACTCTGTCATTGATGAGCATTGCAGTACTGGGGCCGAGTGGGTTGGAAGATTCTGATGGGCTGGGCTTATGCACGTTTCACTGATCCGTTACCAATCCAGTTAATAATAGACAATTTTACATGTCTCAAAAAAGCTAATATTTATATAGGACCAAAAGGCCTGATTTTAGATAAAAAAAAAGAGGCCTGATTTGATGGCCGAGCTAACAGAGCACCCTCCTGCAGTGCAGAGATACCCCTACGACTTGCCTAATAACCAAACAAACAATTGCTTCCAATTCGCAAGCACAAATCAAGAGAGGAACTACCTCGACAAAACTTTGGAGTGCACGTGAGTTTACCAAGACGACGCAAAAGGTGAATATGATGATGATTGACATACTTCACAAAATATATATGTTTCTTTCTGCGGAAATGGCGAATCCTGCTACATGCGCTTCACACTTTCGCTAGCTAGCTAGCTTGTGGTGCAGTGCAGACGGCGACGATGAAAAGATGGCATGCCGGGAGCAAAAGAGACCATGCATCCTGTTTCGTGGTGTCTATCTCTGTAACGTGGAATATGCGAGTGGTTATTGCATTTCTACTCTTTATGAATTTTGAACATTTACCTTTTGCATGTATTATAAGATATAAGATGGAAAGTCGGCGTTCTTCCCAGCAGTGAAAAGAAGGCGAGGTGCTTTATTTCCTGTTAAGAAAGGAGTAGTAACGAAATAACCCAAAAATAGTGGGGCAAAATCTTCAGTCAAGATTCTAAGAACGATCACAACTCGATTGCAAGACCAGTCAGACAATTGCAAATCATATAGCTGATTGATTATGAGCATCAAACATTACAAGGCCAAATTAAGGAGCAGGCTTTACATGTAGTGCAATACGCATAGGACGATGATCGAGGAGCACTACTACTGCATCCCTTTTTTTACATGTCATCAGGAGCCAAGCTACTAGCAGGCTATGCGCCCGTGCTCCTCGCACTCACACACTGAACAGAAAAGCTCTTAATTCTGCGCAACACCACATACTTTGCACACTTGCATGCATGCCTATATATCCATAATTACACACAGGCACACGAACACACACATATCTCAGGACTCACGTGTACGTACATGACGAGCAATCGTTGCACGCGCGCGCCGCGTGCTGCAGCTAAGCCCTCATCTCTGGGGCCTGTTGGCTCTGCCCCTGCGAAATCATATATCGAACCACATGTGGACGTAAATTAGGCATTCATAAACTGAAGTCTCGATCGGTGTGTGTGGTCGATCGGACTAGCTATATATGCACGCGAAAGTGAGTATAAGTGATCGACACGCACCTGTTGTTGTTCCCGTTGTTGCCGTTGCGGGCGGCGGCGTTGGGGTTGGGGTTGGGGTCGTTGCCGTAGCCGCCGGACTCGATGTCGCCGACGTCATTGACGAGGTGGGCGTAGTGGCGCCTCGCGTCCTCGGCGGTCTTCCCGCCGCCCACCGCGGCGGCCACGAGCTCCCACCGCCTGGGCGTGTCCCGGTCGTACGTGGCCAGCGCGCGCTCGAACACCGCGTTCTCACTGTCGCTCCAAGACATGATGATCCCTTCGCTCGCTTCTTACTACGCACACCCTTGTTAATTCAAGCTAGGTGATGACCAGCGTCTAGCTCTCCTCAGCTAGATCGATCCCTGCTTACTTAGGTCGATCTGTATGTGTTGCTTCGAACCAGGCATTCTATGGTTGATGGTATTTATAGAGAGGGAGGGACAAGGAAAGGCTTTGTCGCAACATGGGTCTAATTAAAACCTCCTCCACCTCCTACATCGATCTACATGCATGCATGTATGCTACATACGCTGCAACAAAGCAAATCGATCGGCATAGCATAATAGTCGCGATGCTATGCTGCTATATAAATTATTGTAAGAGGCTAGTTGATAAAGCTCAATGCGAAGGGTTCGGGAAGTTGCAAATTGTGGGAGGAGATCAGCCGGGCTTGTAATGGCAGGTAGCCGATGAGCGAGCTGATTGGCGGACGTTTTATTCGACAGACGTAAGAAAGTATCCAGGCTTTAGACGATGGCATTATTTTAACAGCAGCTTGCCTTTCTGTTAAATGGTTGCCAGATCAGAGGGATCGATGCCCCCTTTCTTTCATGCTTTACCTGCCGGGCAAATATCCATGCCGCGCCCCCCACAGTTCCACTCAAGTTCAAGGGCATCTTTAAGGGGGGAAGTTAACGTGTGATTCAGTTGCGGTGTCGGGCGAACGCGCGAATACACGACTCGTCGCGTTGTCAAGTGAACACGTGACCCCGCTGTCGCCGCGGTGTGGTAGTGTCTCACGGGGGCTCTGCGGCGAGACCATATCGTGCCTGCTGCGATCTTTTTCTTCCCCCTCCCCTTCCATTGCCACACATATATGGCTATGGACATTCCCATCCTAACCTGCACCGTCCCCTTCTTCCTACGCCACTAGAACCCTAGCCTCCCTCAAAGCCTTCTTCTAATCAGTCGGTAAGGAGACAAACTTACCTTGAAAACCTAAAACTCTGGCCTCCGACGCCGATGGAATCGTCATCTAAACCCTTGCCGCGGGCCTAGGTTGCAAGCTCCGACTGACCACGCGATAGAGTTTGTGATCTTTAATTCGAGCTGTGATGAGAGCACAAGTACACTATAAGATTGGATCCACAATTACAATTTTAGACATGTTTTGGTATACTTCAATCAATCTAGAAAAATAGCACGACATTCGTGACACAATTATATAAAGATGTGATGTGATTTTATTATTTCCCTCAAAAAAAAAGATGTGATTTTATTATTTCTAAGCATATATATATGGATAACACAATACTGTTCAAACAAAATTTAGAAAAAAAGATGGTTTTATCTCGAGGCGAGACCAGTGGACACCTATAATGTCCCTCCCACTAGTCGACTGAGTGGGTTACTCGATATAGTCGTTCATGCTTATACGTACAATGTAGAAGTGAAGCTGTGCCCAATGTAATGTGAATCCTACTATACATGTGCTTCAAACCACCAACAGGTAGTGGAAGTGCTGATAGCTAGGAACAGGAGTTGTCGTTGTGGGAGTACTCCATTTATCCATAAAAGAGTGATAGAGTGTGTTTAGATCCAAAAACTTTTGGGATTTAGATAATGTAGCACTTTCGTTAATTAGTGTCTAATTATGGACTAACTAGGCTCATCTCGCGATTTATAGATAAACTGTGCAATTAGTTTTTTATTATATTTTAATATTTCATACATGCGTCCAAAGATTCAATGTGACGGAGAATATTAGTTATTCTCGTTTGAACACTTTCAATTTTGACAAAATATATAAAATGTTGATATTTATGGTGCAATACTTAGTATCACTAGATAAATCATTAAATATATTTTTGTAGTAACTTATTTAGATATATAAATATTATTAATATTTTTATAGTCTAGTTAAACTTAAGAAAGATTAATTGGTATGAACCCTATATGACATGTTTTTTAATATGGAAAGAGCAGAAGCAATAAACAGTCATGCAGAGATGCGCTCCTAAAAAACTTTATGCCCCGTTACTGTCAGCTTCGCAGCAGACGTCGATTTTGGGGATCTGCGGCCTTGTTTAGTTCGCAAAAAATTTCGTTTTTGTCACTGTAGCACTTTCGTTTTTATTTGACAAATATTATCTAAACAAGAAGTAACTAGGCTCAAAAGATTCATCTCATAAATTACAGGTAAACTGTGCAATTAGTTTTTATTTTTATATATATTTAATGTTCTATACATATAACCAAAGATTCAATGTGATGGAGAATCTTGAAAAATTTTACGAACGCCGCTAGCTGCCTATGCGCGCCTAGGAACTCTGGGAGGGAGAAACCGAGTAGCCGCAGGAACAGAGAAGGCGAGTTCCGCGCAGGAACTCTGGAGTTCTTTTTAAAAATATTTTTATTAAGTTTTTTTAGTAAGGATTAATGTGTCCAATTAGCAATAATAAAATTTATTAGTGTTACGATTAGAAATTAGAGGATGATTTAGATTATAAATTAGGGAAAATAAATGAGTTTTGAAAAGTCCCCGCGAACCAAAGCGCATGTAATCGGCAGTCGGCAAAACATGAAGAATATTTTGCTTCCGCATATACTACTAGAGTACTAGTTAAAGCAAAAGTTCCAACAAGCTAGATTTGCATTCTGGATTGCTTGCCTTATATTGAAAAAAGATGATAGGCCAATCATGTCCCATCTCACATATTTGGCTTACCATGACTAGCACTCTAGCAGTCTATAGCACATATAAAATGGCTCCATCAGAGCAAAAAGGAATTGGGTCAAGTTGTGCACCTGACTTTATGCCCAACATTTGTATATGCAAACAGCACACTGCTTGCTTGGGGATCATGAACAAAAAGCAAATGATAAGGAATAATTGCATTAGTTATATGTGTAACATAGCGCAAGTGCACAAAAGGCAGGGGACTTAGATTCCAGCAACAATATGTATGATGCGCACATTAACAACTTCATTCGATCACAAGTGGGTTGTTATTGCATGATTGCGTTGCACGGGGATAGATACAAGCTTAACCTGAGATAACCACGCACCAGACAGCGCATTAGCATCAAGGGATAGTTTTAGGAATAGCTCGTTTGGCTAAAAAGTCATGGCTAGAAGTATTGTTTGTTGATTTGTTGTGAGAGAAAAACATTTCTGAATAGATGACAGATTCAACAGATAAACTCAAACGAATATACTAAGATCGGTGACTTCGTCGATGTCGAGAATTTGTCGTACCTATAGTGAATTTGTTAATCTCAAGGATTTGCCGGATCAGTCTTTGAAGATACTCCAAGGGGTAGGGTTTACCTATTTGTTTACAATTTAGTCCTTTTTTGAAGAAAATTTACTTTTGGCCCCTGAGAAACGTAAACTGAAATTTGGACCCTAGCTAGGGATCGCCGTCAGGACTCATGACTCCAAGCTAACACATTTCGGAGCCAAGATCTGTGGCTCCAACCTCGGAGCCATGGATCTTGGCGCAAAACCAAAGCCTAGTTTCCCTACCCGAGCCTCCTTGCATTGTTCCTCCTCCCTCTCAGTCACTGGTGGGGAGGTGCAGGGGGCGGCAAAGGGGCCGAGGGGAACTGCCATGGGCGTGGCCCTAAGGCCGACCGACCCTGTCGGGCCGCTGTCGAGCGGTGTCGTCCACGCCTTCGGTGGTCAAGTAGGCCATCAGTGCTCCTGGTGGCGACGAGGGAGGTCGGGGAGGCAAGGACAAGGCGCGGTGGCATGGGCGGCGACCGGGGTCGCAACGGAGGTGGCGCGAGCGAACTAGAGGTGGTGGTGCAGTTGTCGGACGGCGAGCGGTGAGATTTAAGACAGAGAGTCAAGAGAAAGAGGAAGAGGACGCACAGTATAGGTTTGGCACCTCGGCGCCAAGATCCATGGCTCCGACCTCAGAGCCAAGATCTGTGGCTCCGAAACGTGTTACCTCGGAGCATGAGTCCTCGCGCTGACCCACTGCTACAGAATTTCTTTTCCGAGGCGGGCATCCAAAACGCCTGAGGATGAAAGGTCACGGTCAATCGGACAATTTTTTGAGGCATTTTAGATGCCCGCCTCGGTTAATAAAATTTAAAAATAAAAAGGTGAGCCCATCGATGGGGCCCGCTGAGCCCATCGATGAGGCCCGCAAAATCCCATCTGAGCACCATCGGGTTGCCGCTGCGCTGTGACATCGGATCTGGCCACCCTTGCCGCAGATTCGCTAGAGGTGACACCGAAGGAGGAGCGTCGTCGCACCTGCGCCACCCGCATCGCTCGTGGAGGAGCGCCGCTGGAGTTGAAGCCGTCGGAACGCCCTTCTATCTAGGAGTTGAAGCCGCCGCCAGAGTCGAAGCCGCTGGAGCACCCTTCTATCTAGGAGGGAGGGAAGGGGGAGGTGCCACCGCCGACCGGATCCGCCACCGCCTGCTAGCACCACCGGAGAGAGCGAGGAGGGACGTCATGGCCGGGACGAGAGGGGAGGGGCACCGCCGAGAGGGGCCGGGCCTTCCCGCGCTATGGCCGGGAGGAGAGGGAAGGGACGCTGTCGAGAGAGGCCAGGCCGCCTCGCGCCATGGCCAGGAGGAGAGGGGAGGCACGCCGTCGAGAAGGGCCAGGTTGTTGTGTGCCATGGCCGGGAGGAGAGAGGGGCTGCTGCACCGGGATGGGAAGGGGAGGGAGAAGGGTGCAGTGAGGACTGCCGTCGGTGGTGGGAGGAGAAATGAGTGAGGAGGAGAAACCTAAGTAGTTGTATATATATGTGAAGCCTTATATCGGGCTGAGATTTGCTTTTATGAACAGGAGTGGTCTAGCCTTTTTAACCAAGATGGGCTTCTTATAAATAACCGCCTCCGAAAATAGCTTTATTTTACGAGGCGGGACTCTTATAAATAACCATCTCGTTTAATTGATTTTACGAGGTGGTTTTTGTAACCGCCTCGGTTAGTTAATGTTAGGCATTAACCGAGGCGGTTGAAAATGCTACCCGCCTCCGAGAGCCATTTTAAAAGGTCGTGGTTAATAAATTTTGTAGTAGTGACCCTAGGGTACGGTCCAAATTTCATTTTACATTCCTCAGGAGGCAAAAGTAAATTTTCTTGAAAAAGGGCTACAATATAAAAAAAATTTTGGTAGAACTTACGTGCGTGCATTATACTGTGTGATCATAAAACAAAAAATAAATTTTGGATCTATATCGTTACTGACTTGGAACTGAAGAACTTGTAGAGTTGAAGTGTACATGTGAGCCTGTCAGCCTTACAGTAATTTGGATGGGGCTATGGGAGGAAGTGGAGTAATTCCTTTTTTTTAAAAAAAAAGAATAAGAGCCTACTACTATATATATCTTGCGTATCCAATTAGCTAAGTGGCCGGTGCAGTATTCAACTTTGAAAGCACGCTATGATTTCAGTAGAACTCGTATATATATCTTGCGTATCCCCACAAATTTTTTTTGCAGGAAATATTTTGCATCTGTGTTTGAGTTGGTCGGACTCCATGATTTTAGAGTTTTAGTACCGATTTTTTTCACTTTTTGTCTTTTGGGTTTTTGCCACTACATTAACATGGCTCAGTTTTGCCTCTTCGATTCAATCTACGATGAAGGTAGCAGCCAAACTGAAAAGGAACTGTCCGGGTTCGCTGCAAAAATGAATTAGACTACACTGTAGACGCAACCACACGTAAGCTGGTTTGTCCACGAATATGTAAACAGACTTAATTTTTGCAAGAACCTGTAAAAATTAAGTTTGTTTGTGAGTTTACAGACACTGCTCGCATCTCTACTACTCAAATAGCTGAGTAGTATTGAAGTAGTGGAGATGCGAGCAGTGTTGTGATGGGGGCGGAGTGATGGGGGCGGTGCTCAAGGTGCAGAGGCGCCTGGTTGGAAGATCGACAGCGTGGCCCCCGTTACTTCTGTGTGAGGCCAATATCTTTTATCCTTGGCGTTGGGCCCTGCCGTGACATGTCCAACCCTTTCAGCGAATCGTGACGTATCTTCTCTAGAGGTCAGAAGAATCGAGGGAAGAATCTACTCAGCTATTAGATTAATCATATGAAACATAATTATGGCACTCAAAGGCCGGTGGCAGGCATGCTTTGGAAGCTCCTAGATGGAGAATTTCACTGCAGTTCGCTATCCTGTGTGTGTAGCGTACCATTTTGTAACTGCTCCACAACGCGCTAGACATTTCTTTCTAATTTTAATTGTGGCTGGGGTGCACGCCTTGTCGTCGAAAGATTATATGCTCCCAACTTGTAGGATTTTGTGTATCGCATCATCGTTCACTGAATAATTAGAAGATGAGCACACTCAAACGAGTGCTTCAGAGTTCAGACGGTTAAAATTATCGGGGGCCCTAGCTTGTTCCCAGATTTTTCATATATTGCAGCATCATCCTTTACAAATGTATTAGATTATTGTTATCCTTGCCATGGTTATTACGTACTAGAGTTAGCTACAGCTATAGTTTGCTATTCTATCAATTTGTGTTTCTGCAAAGGGTAGATTTTTTTTTTTTTGAGGAAACCACAGGCTAGAACTTTAACAGACATAATAAGCATTAAAGTTTCTCGATAAATTTGTTTAGAATCTATAGCTCATCAAAGTTGTTTATATCTGCTCTCCCTTTGTTAATTTCTAATAAAATATCTATATATTGGCCTGTGAAACTTTGATTCGTAATTGCTCTACATTTTTCTACCATAATCAAAGTTTCCCTTTTGCATCACACGGTTCACGCCTATATATATGCGTGTCTTCAGTAAGTGTTTAGCAGAATTTTTAGCTTGAATTGTGTTAGCTCTTGTTGTAGCTCATGCCATGACTTCGTTCATGGATTTAGATTTTGCCTTCCAATTTTGATCTTACCTATTATATTTATTTTACTCCACATATATGTGTACATCTCAAGTGTTCATTGTACCTCTTATTGAAATCTCTCTCTTTTATATTTTTAAAAGCATGGATTCTACATCTTAGATAAATTTCTTATGGCTCGTACCATAAACATGTGCCTTGGCTTTCAGCATAGCACTCAAGATGCCAAATTTTCTCAATACGAAATATTAGAAGTGTAGTAGTATACCTTTGAGTTAAATGCACCGGAGGTGCTTTAAGGCCAGTCTCAATGCATAGTTTTATGACACAGTTACCAAAACTATAAACTAGGTAACCGAGCCACAAGAGTTTTATGGGGATGAAACTCCTCTCTCATCAGATGAAACTCCTTCATTTAATGATCCTGTCAAGACAGCAATTTTGCTTATGTGGCACCCTATTTAATGTGCATGACACTCTCATGAAACATGCATTGAGACTGGCCTAACTTATGTACGGTTTCGTTTAGGTCCATCAACTCTAGAATTTGATTTTTAGGTCCATAACATTTATTCTGAGTCAATAAAATAGGCAACATGATATGGAATTTGCAATTGGTAGGTCCATCAACTCTAGAAGTTGATTTTTAGGTCCATAACATTTATTCTAAGTCTATAAAATAGGCAACATGATATGGAATTTGCAATTGGTGCCCCCCCTGGCGTTCCGTTTCCTATGTGGTAGCATGCAGCACGCAGGGTGGTAAGACCAGTCTCAATGCATAGTTTCATGACACAGTTACCATGATAATAAACTAGGTAACCGAGCCACAGGAGTTTCATGAGGATGAAACTCCTCTCTCATTTGATGAAACTCCTTTATTTAATGACTCTTCCAAGTCAGCAATTTTGCTTATGTGACACCCTATTTAATGTGCATGACACTCTCATGAAACATGTATTGAGACTGGCCTAAGCGCAAGTACTAGTCTAGCAGCAAGAGCACGGGACCACGAGCTTTACTACTTAGGCCTTGTTTAGATACGAAAAGATTTTGGATTTCGCTACCGTAACACTTTCGTTTGTTTGTGGTAAATATTATCTAATCATAGACTAACTAGGATCAAAAAATTCATCTCGCGATTTACAGTTAAACTGTGCAATTAGTTTTTATTTTCTTCTATATCTAATACTTCATGCATGTGTCAAAAGATTCGATGTGACAGAGAATCTTGAAAACTTTTTGGTTTTTGGGGTGAACTAAACAAGGCCTTACCCGAACACTTGAGAGTGCTTTTAATTTTGCCCGATGGAGGCTAGCAACGGGCCAGCCATAACACACGCCCATCTGCGCAGTCAAAGGTCGGTAGAAGGGAAAATACTACGACAGAAATGGTGATTCAGCATAGACTTGCTCCAAATACATGCACACAGAGACAATGAAACCACGATAGACTCAATCGTGCACTAATTTGTTGAAACAGTGATGGCCTACACCATTCACCAACATGAACGGCCACGCACGCAAGCTCAAAAATTGATCATGATAGCTACAGTACGGTGGGACTGGGAGCTCCTGCACGATTTCTGTGTGGCCAATGAATGTAAAGGGTAGAGGAGGCATAAACATACTTGGTATAAATCATTTGTAGATGTAAAGCGCGGGACAAGGAACAACATTGGTAGTGGGAGCTCGGGGACCAATAATGGTGGTGTGGCCAACACTAGACTAGAGATAGAGCAGGGGCACAGATCTTGCCAGGTTTGAGGGAGTGGTGGATAGAAGGGCAATGCAGATGGGGGATAGGCATGAGCTCGACAAATTTAATACCATATATTGGTTGCCGACTTCACATGCCATGTCAAATCTAAGAGCCAAACAGAGGGGTATGGACCTGCGGCCAACCGCTTGAAAAAGTTTATGGACCTAGAAGTTAAATCTATGAGCCAAACGAAGGGGTATGGACTTGCAGTGGACCTTTAAAAAGTTTATGAACCCAAAAATTAACTTTTAGTGTTGACTGTTGATAGACCTAACTGAAATCCCCACTTAAGCTAATGGACCTCTGATGCATCTAACTCTATTTCTTTTTGCAATAAGAATGTTATGATAATGATTAAACTACCCATTTATATATGTTATAACATTTTGTTCAAAATATATAAACTTCTTAAATAGTTTGAAAGCCATGACATTATAAACAAATCTTACAAGAAACCATTTCTCGGTCTATAGGAGTAAGATTTCTTCATTGCGTTCCAAACAGACCTTAGCCCACTTAGAGTTGGATAAGGCTTATGTACTTGGAGACTCGATCTGTTCCCACTAGTCCTTAGTACCTCGGAAACAATATGATAATCTACTCCAATGCATGAGTCAACTACGGAGGTGGCGTGAGGCTACCATCGCCTCTTTCCATGAGGCCCTTTTTCATGTTTTCTACAAGCTAATACTCGCCATATATTCCTCTTGTACGTAAGCATATCTTTCATGCAGTGATGCTCCTCAGCAAGCCAGCAAAAGATTTTCACAGGATCTAACGCGTAATACAGAGATGGACACACAGAGTTATATTAGTTCCTGGGACGAAAACGACGAGCACCACAAAACCCTTTTGATTTTGACTCATCAAACAAGTGCTCCGAATGTACTTAACGTACCATCCTTGTACCCTTATGCCTATATCTTAAACTTGGTGAAGGGTAGGCACCACCATGTTCTCCAACCTGCCGTCAGCCTAGTGAGTTCCACGTTTGCAAAGAGACATCGTCTCTTGTGCTTATATTTGTTAAAAGAGCGTGACGGCTTCCTTCACCCTTTCTCTACTAGAATACTCCCTCCAAGTAAAGTGTCGATTGTCGTAATAAAGGACATGGTCAGTTGATCACTAACTAGGATACTACTTTATTTTACCATCAATTATATTAGTTTAAATGTATGTAAATTATAACAGATTATTTATATATAATTATTTTGTAACCACTTCGGAAACACAAACCTAGACATAATTTCCAAAGTTCAATCAACATATTTATATTCAAATAAAGAGATACCAGATTTAAATGTGTCTACCCTATATATATGTAATCGGCCAAAAGACACTTATTTGTGGTTTGAAGGGAGTGATGGCTTTCTTTCTTACTTCGAAGTTCACATGTTCATAGTTCCTGACATGATCAGCATTGGGGTCCGGTCCGCTGACCCAATGACTTTTTTTTTAGATAATAGCTGACCCAATGACTGTTTATTACTCCTATCCCTTTAAAAAATAAAACCTTCTTTCTAAGTTCTCACTGAAAAAACAACAACATTATCACCGACCAGGCATGTTACCTTTCAACTCTAGACCGACCTTTTAAGAGTTATTTTCCACCATCCTTTCTCCTCCTCCCCCTCATTCCTCCTATCGCTCCACACACCTCCCCCGTATAGACCGTGCTGGCGCTATCAAAAAAGTATAATGAATTGAGTACTCTCGTAGACCATCCTTGAAAAGGTATCACAAAATTACCTTAGAATTTCACAGAACTATGCATCTTTTGATATGCCCGAATATGGTTTTGGAGTATAGACGCAGTGCCAATTAGAACGCTGATTCGTCTGGCCGACCACTGGTTTATGCAAAAAAGAGTCACTAGTAACAAAAGTCACATACTTATTTTACAAACAAATTTCCATGGATTGGTGAATGGCGAATACCTGGCATTCCGTGACCTTCAGCTTTTCCGAAAAGCCAAAGCCAAATTTATAGCCTACAAACAAGCTGGCCTCCTTGATGCCTCAAACTAGAAAAAGTATATCTTGCCGTAGATCTTCCGCATTTCCTCACCCCTAATAAGTGAGCCCTATCCAGGCTAGGATAAGAACAAGCATGCGGTACTTCAACATAGACATGATATGCTGAATTGTTTTGATACAGTTCAGATACCCACCGTGTATAGATAATGTTGAACTGGCATTTAACAATAACAAAACATGATCTTGACACTTAAAACAGGACCTCCTGGCCTTAATCTAAACATGATCACTAACAATTACACAGTGGGGAAAGCTAAGTAAATGAGCAGACCAGAGCACGAAGATGCTGTGCTGTCAGTGTCAAAGTAGTCGTAGGCTCACGTAGTCGTATGCTCGTAGGTGTAGGTGTAGCATATGAGGGTGAAAGGGTTCTACCAGGACACGCGCTTTCGGCAGCATATAGAGTGCAAATTGTTATGAAACAACACCTACACAAATAGGTGTCTACAGACACACACGAACAGGCATCTCTTCACGAGTGATCTCATCCATCAAGTATAAGATTAGTGGATAGTTTAGTCCCAAAGGACATGTCCTTTGAGAATAGTTATCCCTTCGACACACCCCTTCACATGTGTATATATATCAACGAGATCAATGGAATTGATTGTTTTTCCAAATCTTGTTCATTTACATTCACTCCTAACACAAGTCAAAGGTCAAAAAAGTTGTAAGAGTGACACCCAGGAGCTGCTTATAACCTTCAGTGAAGGCAATAGTTTCCACTGATTTATGTAAGAGGTGCCAAATTGACTAATTGAGGAATACCTTGGCTATCTTAGGAACAAATCGAATCGATTGATTGGCGAATAGTACCACTGGCAGGAGGAAAGCATTTGCACGCTAGGCAACATTCTACCCAGCTGGGCAGTGGCCACATCCGGTATCCAAAGCCAAATCATAGCCCACGACCTCAAAAATCAAAATGAAAAGCCTTTGGACTCTGGCCATTTCTTCATTCCACAGTTATACGCCCTCTGTTTCTTCACCCGGAAGCCAAAGCACGGCCTATCATAGGATAAGGTCAAATATCAAACACCATCATCATATAAACCACACCCACACCTCCTTTCAAACACTAACACATGCTGAATTATCATACAAACCATGTTAAACAGTTGCAAATACAAGGTTTACAGTATGAGTTTGTTGATTGAATAGCTTGACATTTCCTCACGTATATTCCATAGCTACAAGCACTAATTCCATGGAAATCCCTAGAATTCCTTATTTTCTACACTCATGAACAGTCGTTGTAAATAACGTGCTATCCTGCTGCAAGTGCAGCACTTATTTTAACCACGTACCTCCTAGCATTCGGCACAATTTGGTACTTCTAAAAGAACGAGATAATAAATAATGGTACACCATACATACATAAATAGAACTATTAACAGTAGAATCAATTAATCTGAATGGACGATACAGCTGCTGAGACCTCCCTTGTTCTTGGGTCAGCATCTTCCAATGAAACACCACGGCAGTCTTCTCGTACAAGAAGTGGCAGAACGCCAGCTGAGCTCCAAGCATTTGCTACAGCATTATTTGCATCCCCCAAAGTCACTGAGAATACTGCATCGAAACCACCAGCTCCAGGAACTCCAGCCAGTAAAACACCCTCCATATTCATAGTGGCATCTAGTAGCTGTGTTTGTGAATCTGGCTCAATCTAAAAAATTAGGGCAAAGATGACAAACAAGGTTGAATTAGAATATTGACCTTATTATATCTACAATTTCATAATTTAGTGCTCCGTATTGCTGTGATTATGCCAAACATCATACTGAATATACTTCTTTGAGCATGCTATACTACAATACTTGCAGTTTCGTAAAGGGGGCCTTACTGGAACACCGGCTGCTATACCCATCTCTCGCATGTGAAGCCTTATCTCAAGGGAAGCATCCCTTGCAGCCAACAATGATCTAACAATTAATTCTTGATCTTGGTTAGTAGCCACCTCTGTCCACTGCAGAGAACAAGGAAACATAATTCATTTAAAAGAATAATTAAAGAATACTTTCACTTCCTTTTTCCACAGATCGAAAATATCATGATAAATGGTGATTAAAAATGGGAGTACAAGCTCTGGTCAACCAAAAACTAAAAACCAAAATATGAAGGTTTATCCCTGTCTGTTCCTCATTCATCAATCTATTACTCCAAACCAGAAATTGGATAGTGAAATATAATAGATATAAGTATGTAACATAATTATGTACTTACCTTCCCATATGTGAGATGACTACAGGACCGCACTACAGACTCATATGCCTCCCGGTGATTTTCAGAAAGTCCTTTTAAGATTCTCAGTTGGTTCTCCAGCGCTGAATTGGCAATGGCCAGTTTACTCCATGTATCTTTGGATTTCTCAGGGTCAGACTTCTGCCACCGTTTCACAGATCCAACCATTGATGGAGTAGATGATCCTCCGGTTCCAGGTTCCCCAAGGAGCTAGAAAAAAAAATGTAGAAAATAAAATACTGTTGAATTGTTGATATTGGAACAAATCCCCCACGCCCCTTCCTATTCATACTGTCTTGTGAACAGAAATGCATTTTTTTATGTTATGCTTTGTACTTTTGGCTAAGATGTCCACTGTTTAACCTTGTGCTGTTTTGCAATGTGTGCCACACAAGTCTTATAATAGATATCAAGTGAAGAATTACTAATAAAGATACAACTTTGCAAGGATATTTTTAAGGGAAGGCTGTGATAGACTAACATGAAACAAGAGAAGTATCTGGTGATGATGAGAATAAAATGGGACCAGACATTCTACAACTCATCACTTTTCAAATCTGGATGACATCAGTATTAGCATGGTATGCATGTAATAGCAATTTCATTGCACGTGCTGCCACTACGAGCATAAGACATGGTCTAATGGCTATAGCCTATAAGCATCATAGCATTGCAGTATCTAGTAAAGAAACTGTAAATCCTATACCACTAGTAGCAGCCTAGCAGACCAGTAGTTATGGTGGCTGGTGAAAACCAGTAAAATGATCTTATTGCCATTTTGGAAAAATTGGCCATTGACTATGAGGCTTGGTGACTTACAAGGGTCATCAGAGGGGGTAATGAAAACTGTTTATTCTCATGATCCCACCTTTGTGTAACAATATCGGATACTACATCTGGCAAGAAAGTCCCACCTGTAGCCTGTAAATATTGCAGTCATAAATTACCAGCTCTTCAAATGGAATGAGATTACACTGACAAAGTTGATGAGGTGCACGTTATCTGCCACTGAGGTTTCTTACCTGAGCCGAGGAGAGTATTTCTGGAGAAAACCTTACATAGCGTTGACTCCCATAGACAGCAGCACTAACATCAAAACCACTTCCAATTTTCCCTTGTGCTATACAATGTGCACTTTGGGCAATAGCGTGAACCAAGTCAAGACCTCGTCCAGTTGCATTATCACCGGAAGGTTGTCCCGGACATGAAAGGTTAACAGCACCAAGGTAGTGAAGAAGAGCTGCAACAACTGATGTGGTCATGGCAGCTGATGACCCAAGTCCAGTTTTGGCTACTTCAGGTTTACATTTCTCTCCAGTCGTTGTTCCATTAGCAACCTCTGAGTTAAATGTAATTGAAGAGAATGGAGGCAATGAAAGCAATACCTCCGTAGTAAGAGGAAGACCACGTGCTTCGATCTGAAGAAACAATGGAAACCAACAAGATATAGTATTTTCTGGGTGAGCTCTAGTTGTAAACATGAACTAGGTTAAACAAAGAAATTTTATATGGTTCATAAGATATTTAGTTAGTATGTAAAAGAGAAAGCAGTTTCACATGTGGCAGTTTATTAAATAATGCAAGGAGAATAACTTTTAAATCTTTTACATTGCCATCTGGCAGTCAGTCATCTATTCAAAATTTTACAGCTGGCTATCCATTTGAAGTTCATCGAACCTTAAGGCCTTGTTTAGTTCCGAAAACTGAAAAGTTTTTGGAACTGTAGCACTTTCGTTTTTATTTGACAAACATTATCCAATCATGGAGTAACTAGGCTTAAAAGATTCATCTCGTGATTTACAGGTAAACTGTGCAATTAGTTTTTTTTTCGTCTATATTTAATACTCCATGCATGTGGCGTAAGATTCGATGTGACAGGGAATCTTGAAAAGATTTTGGTTTTTGGGGTGAACTAAACAAGGCCTAAGTTTTACATAAGAAACACTGTCATGAATGCATAGAGCATAAAGGAAAATAATAATCTTCAACTACACAAACTTTATAAGAAAAAATAAAGCAACCATTACATGCACGCACATCATATGTCATATATAAATATATATGCAAACACATTAGCTTTGTGTTTTGCATCTGATTTCGTCCTTTGTAGTAAGAAGTGCACTATGCTAATTTTGGTCTTAACTGAACTAATACTTCTATCACAAAAGGTATGATCACCATCATTGGAATAGAAAAGCAAAGCACGGTACAAAAGAGTTCACACTTTAAGTTTCAAATTAAACTCTGGCATCTGTTTTATTGTTTTAGTAGAGTTTGTAGATTATGTTCAAGATTGGGTAGTTCACTTTTTGTAACTGATGGTTCAAATTAAAAAAATTTAAAAGGAGCTACAAGGGTCATGTTAACATCAAATCTCTCTTTTCTTTATCAGTGGGGCTGGGTTTTTGGGTGTAGTAGAGCTCTGCAAGAAGCTAAAATACACATGAGTAATGAGTATGCTTATACAATTAAGAAGGTTCACCTGCTTTCTATAAGAATAGAAATCATTGCAACCAAGAATTGTAATGTTCAGACCTGTAACAAGAGATTGAGACATATTACAAAAATAAAAATAAAAGTACACTCGAGTAGTATACATCAAGCATGTAATCTATGCAATGACTGAGAGCAGCAAAAATAAATAAGAGAAGTTTTACAACCTTGCAACAGCAGCTTATCTATAGCATCCTTCTTGTCCTTATCAGTGATGATCGATTTAGCAGCTGCTACGGAGAACTGTATGGCCTGCTCAACAAAAGGGTTTGTAGATTCCCTGAAATACAACAGTAATGCTGTCAGTGACATTACCACCAGACTCGAGTTTCAGAGATAATACAACAGAACAAGAGCAATTCACCACGAGATTGCAAATTTGCAGTCATTAAGAACGACGAGCAACTTGCCTTGCAGACGTCAATTGCAGTGTCGATTTCGTTAGAGACAACTTGTATGTGGCCTCCCGGGAGAGCTGAGGGGAAGTCACTTTCACATCCGTCCACGCCTAGCATCGGTACAGGGCACACAGGGTGAGGAGCAAGAGCAACACGCTGTAGCTTCTGAGACAAGAGGGGTGGCAGCTGAAGAGCGCTCACCCAGGCCCAGGAGTCGGCGGGGAGGCTGTCGCGGATGGGGCGGACGACGGCGTAGAAGCGGGCGGTGGTGCTGAGGACCAGGCCGGCGTTGGGGCGCTCCAGCACGAGGTATCCTCCCGCGATGAGCACCTTCCCCGGCGCCGACGCCACCCTGCGACGACGCGGTCAGATCGGAGCCCAGAGGTAGATAGATGCGGAACCTTAGCGGGGGAGCGGGACAGTGAAATGACGGTGCTAGTGAGTACTCACACTTCCATGGTCTTCGACTCCTCGGCGGCAGAGACTCGATCCGGCGGCCGCCTCTGCTGGAAGCTTCGCTGGAGTGGAACGGGCCGAACAGCGCGGCAGGGGAACGCTCTGGCGATCACGGCGACGGGTGGGCGCGGGGGAGGAAGCGTGCCGCGTGCGGGTGCGGAGGAACCGAGGAGAAGTCGGCGATGTGGCCGTGCCGCCGTGGGGGCGCCACGACGCGACGCGAGTCTGACGGCCCAGGTGGCCGTTCAACTGGACCAGACCTCGCTTTCGTTGAGTCGTGGGTCGCCGTGGGCTGAAAGCGACTAGGGCAGTTGGCAAACAATGATACGGTCCGTGCGAGTCGGCCGGTTTTGGCAGATCATGATATGGGCCGTGCGAGTTGGCTTGGGCTGGACTTTCGCTATGCTCTTTGATCCGGAATCCTCGTATAATGTTATTTTCCTTTCTCTATCTATGATGAAAAAAAGGAATTGTTATAGTTCAGGTTCCTGAATTTTCAGGTAATAATTTTGGACAACCAACTAGTATAATTCAAATGGCAACTCACAAGAGTCAATTTACAATTTTTCTATAGTCAAACAATCAATCAATCGCAAAATTACATATTGCCTCATAACAACAGAAGATCAGGCACAAAAATACAGGAGTGTGAAGAAAAGGACTGAAGTGTTGCGTGGCAGCCAGATAGGCTGCCTGACACTGACGAGCTCTAATAGAGACAGGTTCGATCCAAAGCAAACAACTGCCTGGAGTAGGTACATTACGTCTGTTTATGATGCAGTTAGTTACAGAGGAATCTCACAATCTCCCTGCACGCGAACCACCAACAGAAGCGCGGCCCCTCCTGCATGCCACCATCCAATGCAATTGGGCAACTGGCCATCGCCCTTCCCTTCTGCTGAGTTCACACCATCATGCGTGGTCAGATCGATCGATAGCTGCAAATCAAGCTCCCTGCACATTTGTTCCTTAAACAAAGCTCGGTCAATGGGGTCCTCGATCTCGCACTGAGCTTTGGCTCCTCCGACAGGGACACGTTGTGGTCCATGGCCTCTCGAGCCTGAAGGGGACCTGACGATCGATCCATGGATCCATCCAGCTGCATTATGAGCTGCAACCTCCAGCAGGCAGCAGGAGAGCAAGGCATCTCTTCTACCTAGCTGATGGATCGATCAGCCAACTCTCTCAAGAGAAACTATGGGGTGTTTGGGACTGCTCTGCTCCACGTTTTTCAGCTCCACTCTACGTTTTTTTAGCCAAACAGTTTCAATTTCACGCACTCAGTTCGAGGAAAAAAAGTGGAGTTCTAGAGCACCTAAAGAGGTACTCCACAAACTCCAGTTTTCAGTTTTTTGTGGAGCTGCTCCACAGTAGAGTTTGTGGAGCAGAGTTTGTGGAGCAGTCACAAACACCCTCTATATAGTATAACATAAATGTACAAGTGGCTTGCCTGCCTATTACGCCCTCCTTGTATATTGTCTGAACCACCGGTCACCTGATCCTCAGAGGGAGGGGACGCTCATATTGTGATGATGATTGGGACGTGTTGTCTTCTTTTTTTTCTTTTTGGTAGGACTGTGGGGGCTGGAGTAAAATAAGAGGGCCATGGCATTGGCATGTGAGACAATGTGGCTTTGTTCCCAGTTGAATTATCGCTCTAACAAATTCGTTCATCAGTGCTTTTTTTTAATTCATAGTCAATCAACACTCAAAGTTCTTGGCTGTGTGCGGCTTTAGAGTCCGGAACTATTTCATTTTCTAGAAAAAATTAAAGTCCTGATTCTGAAATTGCAAATTAACTGCTGAATTAACCCCGCAGTTACTAAAAGACTTCCCAATAGTAGAATAAAGTAAATCCTTTCAATGCTCAACCAAAAATGTATTTTGCAATTTTTTTTAGAACGCATGTTAAGTATGAACTATCTTCCATGCGAATTGCCTATCGTTTTCTTTCGACTAGGCTTTTCGGTGCAACCCGTCATTAGGTTGTCTCCAACAGCATATGCAAAAGGCCACCCAAACCAAAAATGCATGGCACATAGTGAAAAAAACTTCTCCAACAGAGTAGGTAATCAGAGTACCCATTTTGGGTGGGAGGAGATAGGGAAGGCAAATATGCGTCCTCCTAACGCACGACCTAAATCTTCGGCATTGTGGGGGTGTCGCCATCTACGCTCCTGACGGTGGCGCGTGGTGGCTTCCACATCCTCCCTCTCAGCGGTGGATGCGGTCGGTGTGGCCAGGCAAGGCCACGGCTGGGAGCCTGGGAGCCACCAGCACAGATAGGTAGGCCCGCGCGTGGGGAGCCACCAGCGTGGCTAGGCAAGGCCATGGCGGGGGAGCCTCCGGTGCGGCCAGGCAAGGCCACGGCTGGGAGCTGTTGGCATGGGCAGGCAAGCCCGCGCGGGGAGCCACCAGTGTGGCTAGGAGCAGCTAGCACGGCGAGGAAAAGAAGAGGGTGGCTAGATCTCGCAGGAGCCGCTCGTCGTGGAGACAGAGGTGGCTCGCGCGGAGGTAGTTCTCATTTGCGGCGGCTTTCGCGAGGCGGCGGACGAAGGTGCCGAACGCGGGGAAGACGAAGATGGAGGAGCAGGCGGCACCAGATGGAGAAAACTAGGAGTCTTTTTTGCGTTGGCTGGTGGAGAAGGAAGATTTTGGATGACCGACTTTTTCCATGTGACTCAAATGAAGGAATAGGTCTTGTGTTTGCCTACTCCCTGTTGGAGACAGTCTTAGATCCTCAAAAAAAACAGTCATAAGAGGTTGAATTCTTGGATTTTCACCATTGTCATTCAAAATTAAGTTTTTCTTGAACATATGAAGCAGTTTTTCCTAAGAGGAAGCTGCATGCAGATTATGTACTAGTAATATTGCTGTATTATTATCATTTTGTTTCCAAAATGGAAAGATCCAAGCAGAGAATGCATACATATTACAGGTATGTATGGGCATAAGGAAGACCCCAAGACCGGGCCATGGCGCCGGAGCGAGGTTCATGAACCTAGCTCGACAATGATTGGTCTGTTGGGCCGAGAAAGAGACGATCGAACAGTTGGCGCGGTCTGGCGGGACGAGAAGCAGACTAGGAATGCATGATGGACTCTCGTCGTCTCATCAAAGTTTGCGAAAGTGTTAAAGGATCCCTTGAACTAACCACCCTTTTTCAAATGCCCGCTTTTGTTGCCGCTAGACGAAGCAGCAGATGAAAAGGAGCGCTCGTCGTTCGATTCTAAAGGGCGAAACAAAAGTGTGCGCTGCACCACAACTGTAGATATATAAAACCTGGGCTGGGCTTGGCCGGCCGGCTCTGCTGCAGGGAGGGAATGCCCTGCACGTTGCCACTCGAGTCCACTGTCGTTTTTCTCCTTGAGGAAAGTCACATGAAGCCATGATGGAACCTTGCTGGGATTTGCGAGTAGTGTGTGTGCCTGACATGATGAGCAATGATACTATGATGTTAATTTAATCATCACTGTAGTACTAGGTTACTAGCAAATCCTAGACACGGTTGATCGATCAGCAGCAGCTGCTCGCATTGGTGCCGCGCGCGTGAATGCCGGCTTTTGTTCACCAAATCCACTGAATTGCGTGAAGCGTCAGCTTGTAGCCTTTTATTTAACCGGAGGATCGATCGTGTATTGCAGGGAACGGTGGCGTACCGATCGAGCTCATCAGGCTGGGGCTCTGTAGTGCGGTGCTGCTTTATTCGATCGATCTGGCTTCAGCTTTGTTCCTATGATGAGATTATAAACGTACGTGCGCGAGAGAAGACGCAACGTTCATGTTGCTGGCCGGCCGATCACATGTTGATGCTGTAGCGCATGCAGCCGCGTGTCACGTGTGTACACACAGGCCGGCCCGGGCGGGTGAGTGGGGAGGCAGGCACACGCCTGCAGAGACGCGCCGCGCGGCGGACAGGCGTGCATGGCCGCGCGCGGCCGGCCGGCCAACGTGCTCGTAGGTACATCCCGGCTCATCATCAGCTACTACAACATGCATGCACACGCACACGCCGATCGAGTGGCTGGACTAGAGATCGATCGAATACGTGCGCTACACGACGTCGTCGTAGTCGGCCCGCGCCGCGCCTTGCCGGAGACGTACGCATACGTTCGCCGCGTCGCGTCGCATTCATAGATAGCGCCACGTACGCGGCAATGCATGTGTGTGTGTGTGGCAGTATCTGGCAGACGCGAGGAAGCGTCGTCCGATCTAGCTGCTGTGTGCAGGTCCTCGCCTGGTACGACGAGTGATCTTTCGACGATCGAGCTGGCTGGCTCAAGTGTTCAGTGCTTCACTACTTCAGTCTTCAGCAGCAACTAGCTGGCCCTGCAGGCCGGCAGGCGTACGTGCGTGCGTCTACACACGACGTTTCGGATCAGGACTAGTACAGCACGATTTCCCTGAGCAGGGATCGGAGGAGAGAGCCGCAGAGCGCCAATGCCCATCCTCCTAGCTAGCTATAGATCTACCCCGCCTCTTGTTGCACCCACAGTGGTACATGTAGCTCCCGCCCATGTCGTAGCACACGCACCGACTCGTATGTTAGGAGATGAGATCGATCGATCAGGTCCCGCGGCAGCTAGCGCTAGCTAGTACACGTACAGCTTACCTTACGCAAGCTGGCTGGCTGGCTACGCTTGTGCGCGGCTGCACTGGACTCGATCGCTGACTTGTGCGTGGAGACGGAAGGATCAAGCAGCCAGCTTATTTGTCAAAAAGAAAAAAAGAAAAGCAGCCAGCTTGAGTGACTGGTGGACGTAGGCTTCAATCTCTGCACAGGGATCCGTGTGATGCCCAACACGGATTCGCCAACCCCAACATCCTGCACGCGCTTATGCGCCGATCGACACAGGCAAAGTCATCCTTACAATGGTGTGGGCGTCTGACTCCGTGACTGTGTCACCTTGTTCTTGGCTCCACTCCAACTAATAAGCCTCTCCTTGGAACCAGCAATATACTATATATAATGCATTGCGAGCCATCGCTCTTGCATTTTGTTTTTTAACCTCAGCGCTTGCATCATCCACATGTACCGGCCGGCATCTTTCTTTCTTTCACACAATCACACTACAGAGGGTTCGGTTTTACCGGTAGCAGTAGCCGCACGCACGTACACGTGACGATTGTACGGCTAAAATGATTCTATACGGCTTCCAAGTCCATGTTACTAGTATGTTACTCTACTAGAAATCTAGAATAGACAGCAGTGCGGTTGATCCGCACAAAGGCCAGTTGGTGTGTGTGTATTGGTAACCCCGCATTATTCAGCAGAAATTAAGATGCAGGTTACTGCTACGTGAGTGAGCAGAGAGAAGGAGAAACAGAGCGATCAGCAGCATATATGCATATGTTTAGTCAATTGGCTTGGCTAGCTGTTGCACGCGGTGTGGCGGCAAGATCGGAGATCGCGATGTGGCTAATTTGGCTGTGGAAAACCTCTTTGGTCGGTTGCAACTTGCCGCTGGCCGGTATATAGGACAGTGAGCCGCGCGCTGGGTGCTGCCTTAGCAATCTCCCCCAGGCCCCAGCTAAGATCGATCCCAACTGTCATCTTCGGTCATCTCACTTAGAAGATCTACGTACAGTATTCTCACAGAGTATAATCGCCAGTTTATTGTCACTTGACGCCAACTGGGCTGGATGCTCATCTGGCACAGTAGCAGCCAGTCTGAGATTGCCTTTGGTTAACAAGTATTTGCTGCCATCTGCAGGTGCAATGCAAGCTAGCTGAACCACCTTATTAATTTGAGAACAAAAGAATAGTGCCAATACGCAATCCATTTGAGATAGCGTTCGTCTGAAATCCTGCGCACCCACACTAGCAGCCCTTTTTGGCGTTTATCGCTTGATTCTTGGTGTTTTTCAGCTACGCGGCCAGGCAGACGCGGACGATCAAACATTAGAATCCCGGCCGGCCGCAACTTGAGCACCAAGTGCTGCGATTACAAAATGCACGCAGGTGGATCGTGCGTCGATGGAGCCGCGGCCGCAAAGCTTCTGCTGATTTTGGTATATCGAACGGCCCGGGCATATGCAAAGCGCGCGCGTCAATCATTTGTGCCTTGTGCGAGGCGAAATCCAGAGCATGTGGCGGCCGCCCCGGATGCTCTACTTGCGCAGGTATTTCTTTCACTGACTAGCATGCGGAAGCGGAATAAAAATCGGGAATCTTGCGTCGAAACCCAATAGAAAATGAGGGAGCGAGCTGCGCGCGCGCGAGGCCGGCTGATATGTGAAATATGCGCCGGCCTCAGCCCTCATGCATGCAAGCTGCAGGGGTGGGGCGATCACAGAATCTCGAGGGTGGACGGCGCCGGAGATCCCCTGCATTGCCAGCGTCAGAGGCATCAACCCATGTCCGAGCGTAACTTAGGACGTACGTGTTTGCAACGCGGAAGAATATTTGTATGGTTTATTTAGTTTGATTTGATGCATGTTACTTCGTTCATTTCAAACTGCGAGTCTGTTCAAATTGCAAGTCGTTCTAGTGCTTTTTAGGTATAAGAATTTGCTACACGCCTAAGGTCTCGTTTAGTACGGCTTCACTTTACTAGTTAAGCTGGATTTCTTTTGCTTCAGCTCCATGAAGAACTTTATTGGTGGAGCTATAACCGTGTTGATAAATCGTTTGACAAAACAGCTCCATATATAGAGCTTTTTAAAACACGTTCTCATAGAACCACATACATAGTCTACCAGGGCTAGACAAAACCACTATTTTCGGCTCCACGCACCAAAATGCTCTCGTGAAAGCACAACTTAAGAAGCTCCTTAGGTTATTAAGCATGTTGGTTGTACCTCGTTTAGCACAAAATAGCTTTAAACGGCTTCAAGAGCTTGTGAAGAAGCCATGCCAAATGGAGACTTATTAAATATATTATATATTATGTCTAAATACTTTTCCCATCAACAAAATAATATAATTCTCATTTTTAGAGAAGTCAAACGTTTGAAAATATTAACCAAAGATGTTGGTCATCCCATGAAAGATCTATTGTAGGTAGCCATCTAAAAAGGAGCAACGAGCAAGCTTGGGAACCTCGGTTTCGTACGGCAGATCTCCACGGCTTAAGTGGATTTTAGGCAACGTCAATAAAGTTTAACTCCCGTTGTTTGGACACATGTATAGAGTACTAAATATAAACTATCTATGAAAATAAAAACACAGTTAGAGAATAATTTACGAGATAAATATTTTAAGTATAATTAGTTCATGATTGAATACTAATTGTCAAATAAGACGAAAATACTAATACTCCTAACCAAACACCCCTTAGATGACAAGTTCGGTGACGAACCTCTATGCTGGGCTGGGTGGGCACTATTTTTTATCTGTTTTAAATTAATTTACAGATATGGACATTCAACACTACCACAGTTATCTGCGATTAACACAGAGGCATACGGATACCTTGCCTCTGAAAATTATTTTTTGTTCTTGGTAAAGATTTCACAGTAGTATATACAAAGGCCCCTTTAGAACATGAGATTTCTTCCTATAGAAACCTCCGTTAAAATGTGCCCTACAAGAGCTAATTGCATGGGTAGGTTGGATGATGAGCTCTGGTGTAGCACAATTTTCCGCCCCAGAGTTGTTTACTCCTGACTTAAAGCTAAGCAGATGTAACTGCCAGGTAGTATAAGTTAGAGGGAGAGGACAAGCGAACAAGTTCGATCATCAGCAAATTGAAAGGTGTCGCGTTTGGTAGACGGAAGGGGCATCATTCAGCACTAGAATTACGACCGGGAATTGGGGCTTTTACCTACTTATTCCTCAAGCCTGGCAGTGGGTGCATTGCGTTTGTTCTCTGGGAAAAAATAATTAGATTGTTCTTGACACGCTGACACGCACCTAAGTCAACAGTGAACGACCGGCCGAACGATCGATCGAGCCGTATATATATACATGCATGCAGCCTCATCTAAGTTTGTGCATCTGCATCGTCCTCGCATATATAGCTTCACAGACAAATGCATAGGCCGTATTTTGGAGCAAGTGGTAACTGTGTCATTAGTTAATCTAACAAGCGTGGTGTTCTCAGCCTGCGAGTTCATTAGTAGTGCGGCCACGTGTTCCAAATGACCTCAATCATTTTTGCTTTGTCTGAAAATGCCCTCGAAGATACTACTAATGTACAAGCAAAAAAAATGCAGAGTTAAGGATTAATAAAGAGGTTACCGTTCCAATGGGGTTTGACCTGAAATGTGGACTTAGTGAATTGATATTTATTATTAAATTAAAGATGGAACGGAGGCTACAGTCGATATCGTATAGGATCTTCATTCGGCGCGGCTTGGAAGCTTCAATCCTTGCCTCCTTGGGACGTCAATCAAAGCCCACACGGATGGGCTCCTACTCACTAGTCGCTAGCAGCTAGGTGATCGATCATGTCGATGCCGGCGATGATGCCGATCCCACGGGCGCGGCCGGGCCCCGGGCCTAGGTGAACTGCGAACTGAATATACAACGGACATGTCAATCATGCGTGCCACTGATCTCGATCTGTCATCCGAAACAACATTCGTAAATCATTCTTGTATAATTAGTTTTTATTTTTATTTATATTTAATATTTTATACATATATCGTAAGATTTGATATAACCGAAAATTATAAAAGTTTTTGGTTTTTAGGTTAACTAAACAAGGCCATTGCAACCCAAACCCGTAGACAGAAAAATAAAAAAGAAAGCTAGAGTACGTACGCGAGTCCAATCACAGATCGGCGTCGCCTCGTCCCATCGTCATCATGTTCACTTGTTCAGTTCAGCCGCTACATGCAGATCGGCCGCGCCGCGGGGACGAACAAGCCCGGCCGGCCCTCAGCATTTGGCTACATATCTTCAATTCAGCTTGGAGGAACTATAGCTACTTTTAGCTAGGCAGTTTGCATGACTGTACATCGTACGACTTTAGTTCTCATCACGGACCGCTGGACGGATGTACTAGCGTGAAGATCGGGCGGTCGATCGAGGTGCAGTGATCCGGAAAAGTAGCGCGGACGGACAAGAGTTGCTGTTGTATGCTCATGGCAGAACTGTGGTCGAATCTGAGGACCGACCGCGGCCGAGGGTAATAACAGCCGACGCCGATCTAGAATGCTGTGTGGTTCAACGGTCAAAATGACTGACGTGCCGGTCGATCTCTTCAGGGAACCTGGTTCCATCGGCTCATCGGCCAAAAAAAAGAGAACGTGCCTGTGCCGACGACCCAGGTACCTCATTTCGGGCTTTGCTCGGATACTTTGGACACTGCAAGTATCCAACTTTTAGACCAGCAAGCATAATAGTCTGAAAATCACCATCTGAAGAAAAACATCTGCCGAAAACGAGAAGTTCTCTGCACCAACAAGATTTTAAGCGCGCGTAAATAAATGGAAATAAACCGACGGTGAACTGCAGAACACCTTGGGCATGGCCGCATGGGCATCTCGAGACCGTTGCGGACCCGACCTCTGCGGCAGGCGGCACGGCCCACGCGGCCACGCGGCTCCGCTCCCGTCCTTCTCACCGACGCCGGCCTTTATAAGCGCCCCGCCCCGCGCAGACTCCACTCGACTCGCATTCGTCCGTCCGTCGGCTCATTCCCCTCCTCCCCGCGACCCCGCCCGTCTCACTCTGCATGCACATGGAACTAGCGCCGCCGCCACCACCAATGGACCACCACGACCCGGCGCCCTTCTCCCCGCTATCCTCCTCCGACGCCGCCCTCTCCCCGCACTTCCCGCCCGCGCTCGCGGACGCCGCCGGCGCCGGCGCGCTGGACCTGTCCTTCACCTCCACCGCCTCCGCCTCCACCTCGTCCTTCACAACCGCCACTACCTTCAGCGCGCGGAGCTCGCTGTCGCTGCCGTCCTTCTCCTCCTCCACGTCGCTGTCCCCGCGCCCGCACTCGTCCTCCGCGTCCCCGCACTGGGCGCACCTCGCCGCGGCGCGCGCCGCCACGCCCGACGGCGTGCTCCGCCTCGCGCACCTCCACCTCGTCCGCGAGCTCGGCCACGGCCACCTCGCGCGCGTCTTCCTCTGCCGCCTCAAGAGCTCCCCGCCCTCGTCCCCGCTCTTCGCGCTCAAGGTCGTCGACCTCCGCGACGACGACCCGTCCCGCGTCTCCCACGTGCTCGCCGAGTCGCGCGTCCTCTCCTCGCTCGACCACCCCTTCGTACCCACGCTCTACGCGCGCCTCGACGCGGGACGCTACGCCTGCTTCCTCATGGACTACTGCTCCGGGGGGGACCTGCACGCGGTGCTCCGCCGCAGGCCGGGGGCGCGCCTGCCCGTCGCCGCCGCCAGGTTCTACGCCGCGGAGGTGCTGCTCGCGATCGAGTACCTCCACGCACTCGGCTTCGTGTACCGCGACCTCAAGCCCGAGAACGTCCTCCTCCGGGGCGACGGCCACGTCGTGCTCTCCGACTTCGACCTCGCGCTCCCGGCGTCCGTGGAGCCCGCCGTCCGCCGCCGGCAGGTGCGGAAGCAGAACCGCCGCAGGAAGATCACCCTGCTTCTTCCGTCATGCTTCTCTGGCCCCCGCAATGGCGGCGGTGACGACGAAGAGGAGATCGACGCCAAGGAGCGGTTCGAGTTCGTGGCCGAGCCGACGGCGGCGAGCTCCAAGGACTGCGTGGGCACGCACGAGTACCTCGCGCCGGAGCTCGTGAGCGGGAGTGGCCACGGCAACGGCGTCGACTGGTGGGCCTTCGGCGTCTTCCTCTACGAGCTCGTCTACGGCCGCACGCCTTTCAAGGGCCACACCAAGGAGGCCACCCTCAAGAACATCCTCTCCAAGCAGGTCACCTACCCTCAGCTCGACGGCGAGGCCGACGCCTCCCAGCTGCGGGACCTCGTCGGGCGGCTGCTCGAGCGTGACCCGCGCCGCCGCATGGGCGCCACGCGCGGCGCCGCCGAGATCAAGCGCCACCCTTTCTTCGCCGGCGTGGACTGGGCCCTCATACGGTGCGTGGCGCCACCGGTGGTGCCGGACAAGGACGCCGCGGCCTCCCCCGCGGGCGGTGACAGGAAGGCGGCCAAGCTCGGGAGCTGGAGCAGCATGAGCAGCAACTGCAGCAGCAAGAAGCGGAAGAGCAGCAGCTTCGGGAGGAGATCCAACTGCGAGGAAAGGCAAGGGGTTTTCCACAAGCTCATGAGCTGGAGCCAGGAGAACCGATCCAACAACAAGATCAAGACGACCAACAAAGTAATTTGAATGAAAATGAAGTGCCTTTTTTGTTCTTATTAGCTTGGTGTGATTTCGAGGGTTTGGTTTAATTAGTGTCCGGCCTTAGGTTACTTAATTTGTTACGTTACTAGCAGTACATGTATAGAGTCAGTGGTGTGGATCATGGATTTGATCGAGATGTACAAATAGCGAGGCGATGTATATGTCACTGAGTTGATCAGGCGACAAGGTTTGGGCCATGTTCAGGCATGGAGAAACTTCATCCCTTGTTTAGCAGTAAAAAAGTTTAGCATCTTTTATGTTACATATGCGTGCCCCTTTGTTTAGCAGTAAACATATTTTATGTTACATATGCGTGCCGTGCTGATGTACGAACTGGAAACCAAAGTTGGATTCTGATAATTTAATTTGGCTGACTGACTCAATTCACAAAAAAAAAAAACTCCTACTTATTACATGTCAACGTCAAGTTCCTCCGGCGTATCCGTCTTGCACGATGCAAAATGTTTTCGACAGATCACGGTAATTAATGCTAAGAAAACAAACTCGAGTTTGATTTCCAGACCCGTGTAAATATGTGCTGATTAGGAATTTGTGGATAAGGCCAGTCTCAATAAAGTTTTATTAGGGTTTCATAGATATTAAATATGCTGATGTGACATCGTATTAATAAAAGAAAGAGATAATAAAAGTTTTATTGAAGTAGAAAGAGTTTTATGTGGGATAAAACTCTTCTATATTTTTTTCTAAAATTTAGATGCGTTAGAGCATCTCCAAGAGACTAGCTAAAATTTTTATTCTAAATTACAAGATTTACCCATTGCGTAAAATAAAAAACTCACTCAAAGCATAGAGTTCCACAACAGCCTTTGTATAGGATAGCTAGTGAGGACGACATGCTATATATGACAAGCGAAAGTTTAGGATAGCAAACTTGCTATTTTAGCAAACCAGATAGCACATCTGTTGGAGTTTAACTTTTGCTTTAAAAATGTAAAAATAGTCTAGACAACATGAATAGCATATATCTGTTGGAGTTGCTGCTAGAAATTGGGTTACGCAACTCTCATAGACAATGGCGTAAGGAGCTAGTATAGCAGATTGCTATAGTACTCTCTAGCTGCTAGCTTATCGTCCAGATCCAGGTGTCCGCCGCTTCCATCCAAATCCAATCCAAGGACGAAAATTAAAACTAGGGCGTCGTCACGTCACTTGGCGGCCGCGCGCCCTCGGCGGCGCGGTATGGAACGACGGCCCACCAGCGCCAGAAAGCTACAAGTTTCAATCCAAAAGCACACAAAAACACTTGAATTTCCTCGATCTCAGCCATCGCCCATCGGCATCTCCTGCTACGCGATGCCCAGATCAAATCATTGGCGACGACGGCTCGTGCATGAACGACCGCAGTGGGCGCGGGGCACTGCACTGCACATCCATTAATATCCCAGCACGCATGTCCCGATCGATCCAGAGACAAGGCACGTACGGCCCGTGCGCGATCTCTGCACTGCAGCTCACGCTACATGCAGCCGCGATCGGTTGCTGCCTCGCTGGCGGCGCTGCCGATCTGGCGAGAGCGCTGTAGCGAGCGAGGGGGAGGCGGCGCATGGCACGCGTCCCGCGCCGGAGGAGGCGCACGAATCGCAGCGCCTGCGGCGGGCCGCGGGGGCGCCGGCCACGCCGCCACGGCACGGCACGGCCGCGCGCGCGCGAGGTCCCAATGGCGGCATCGGCCGGCGCGCAGTGGTCGATTCGGCGACGCGGGCGCGGGAGTTCGGCGGGATGCGTCGATGCGACGCGAATAAACTCGCGACGAAAAGTGGATTGCCATGCCAGCGGAAGCACGCGGAAATTAGAAGGGAAAAAGCTCGAAAAGAGGGGGGCAGTTCTGCCTTTGCGCGCTTTTGCTCGCTTCTATGCGACGGACGGACGGAATGCATGCAGCGCCCGTATCTATCTTCTGCTAGTACCTTTGTCTCTTCGCCTGATGCTGGCTCACTTTTCTTCGTCCTCAGTCCGCCTGAGCGGAAGCACGCGCGCGCGGCCTCAAATTCATGCGTGCGTGCGTGCATGCGAGTCAGTGAAGGAATGTGCGCTGCGCGCACCAGTTCACTCCAGTCACATTACATCATCGTGTCGATCGTTGTACAGTAGGAGTATATGATGCGCCGCCGTCAAGATCGAGGACCAGAGACTCGAGAGAATCTGTGGCTTGAGAGGGTGCTGCCAAATTTCACAATCGTTGCGAAATGATGCGTGCATCGATCGTCACCTGCTAGCATGTTGTAGCAGACTAGTAGGACTAGCTAGCTAGTGTACTATACTGTATGCCTGTTGTATCGGAGATGGGGAGCAGTGTCGGGGTGGAGTCGGACCTCCCCGAATTGACAATCACCAAGTGTCAGACGACAGTTGAACACGTTCAAAGAACATCGGTTGTCGCACGGGTGTTTGTAAACAATGGGGGGGTGAAGTTGGAATCTGAACGCGCACAGTACCATGGAAAAACAAAAACGCATCGGTTTTAGATGCATGGTCAGCTATTGTAAAGAAACTCTCTCGGTAGGACGTAGGAGTAGTAGTAACAAACAAATCACGCTCTTGTCAGAAGTACAGTCCGGATAATTTCTGCCTATCGGTTTCCTAACAAAATACAGGTACTTCGTCGTGGATTTTCTACTCGCTGACAGACGCAGATTAGGCCTGTCGAAATCGAAATCCAGGTGCATGCATGATGAACTTCGGATCCCCCATGGCCGCAGCTGCAGCTGCAGTCACGAGCTGCGCGTGAACTGTGCCCGGCCGCATGCATGCAGTAGTACTGCAGTACCCCACGACGCACGCAATAATAATCGAGTGGGGGCAGATTCAACCGCCGGCCGGCCGGCCGGCTCGCTGCTTCTGCTTGCTTCGGACAATGGATCCATCGGCACGAGACACGGCCGGCGACGCGTCACATGCTCGCGAGACGCGAGCCCTCTCCAGTTCTAGCGGTGGCGCCGTGGTGGTGGTACTATTTCGATCTTATCATCATATCGACGAATGGCCCTCCGTCCGTGCGTGTCCTCGTTGCCTGAAAAATACGTATTTCCTTTCCTTCTCCGCAGCATCATCATGCAATTAAGTTATAAAAAAAACTAAACAATTTCTTCCTGCGTCCTCTCGCGAATTAATGGACAATAATTTGAATTCAATCACCGGAGCAATGCAGCGTCGTCTGAGCGCCTCTGCACCATGGGCGAAAATGCACGCGCTCAATCACTGTGGTTAAGAGAGGAGATGCCTGCCTGATGAAACGTGACGGTGCCGGAGATCCACCATATTACCAGGCCGGCCAAGCGAGCCGATCTCAGGAGCCCGCCGGCCGGGCCGCGTGTTCCATGACCAGGGAGGATGAGAATGAGAGAGGAAAGCGGCGGGAGCGCCGGTCCGGCCGGCCGGCCGGCACCGCGCTTTATTCCGGGCGAAGCAAAAGAGATAGCTAGCGCGCGTGACGTGCACTCCGTTTAACAACAAACACGGCACAAAATGGACATCCTCCCTTTTCCGCTCTTGTAGCTTCGTACCTCCGCCTTTTCTTCTCAACCCGGAATGTCGTCTTTACCGCCGGCACCACATTCCGTCGCCTTTTGGACCAATGCAGGCCGGCCGGGCCGGCTTTACCTTCAATCTCGATCCTGATGCTTTGCTTGCTACAGATAACATACTACCTTGTTGATGATTCATCATAGAAAAAAAAAACGTATACATATACAGATAATAACATTAAAGATTCACCCGCCGTAAAAAGGTAAATTTTCAAGGGCGGGAGATTAATAAAAAAAATTAACAGAAAGGACGTCGTAGGTGTGTGTATACAGAGAGAAAATAGTCTTTGGGTTAGACAACTGGCAATGGCATGGTCTGCTGCTCACACATGGTCATGGACTTTCATAGCATAATACCCTAGCTGTAATATTATATTCGATCGGGATATATATATATATATTAGAATAGAGCTGATCGCAGCAATTTAGAGAGGCGCCGTCCACAGCAGCTGATGAGAGAAAAATTAAGTAAAAGAAGGAGCCGGTTAACAAATTCTGTACCGTTAAGCACGAGGGAGCACCACGATCTACTAATAATTCAGGGAGCATTATGCATGATCATAAGCAGATGACTTAATGCAGCCAATTCTATATTCTATCCCTCTGGGATGCGCTGCTACCTGCAAGCAAGCGCCACTACTGCCACTGCCAGTGCCAATAATCTGCCATTAAGCATGCATGCATGAGGGAGGGGAGGCACGGTGATCCGAGACGAGAGATTCCCCCCCTAATTTGACATTCATCTAATCATTTCTCATGGGACTGCGCCAACTTACCATAAACATATCGGGCCTTGTCTTGGCGCAGGACAGCACCAGGACGTGCTACCTGCGTGGCTGTGTTGTGTGGGTTAGTTGGATGGATGTTCTAGCCAGTTCGTTACGACTAGTTTATTCGGATCGGTAGCTAGACTTGGATCGGCCGGGAGCATTGCATGCTAGTGCTAGCTGAGCTTGTCCTTCCCTGCCTGCCTGCCTTCCTTTGGTGAGCATGAACGATTTCGCAGCATGTTGAAACAGGTACGTCTGCCCCTGATCATTTGTGATTTAGGCCTGATGAGACGATGGGTGTAAAATTCAGCCACCTGCATGAATTATTAGTATTGTTGTGTAACTAGAGCTACACGTACGACCTTATTTCTGTTGCTTGTTTCCTTGTGTCACTAACAACCAGATTAATTGGTCATCTCGCAATAGCAAGAAAAGGTTCAAGTTGAAAGTTGGGACTAATTGGCAGCTACTGACCGACCACCAATATTATGAGCTTGCCCCCTCAGGCCTCATCAACTGTACAGCAAGTTCGTTGAGCGAGCTGGGGAAACATGATGATTAGCTCGCAAGCCGCAACCAGAGGAATTATGCTGCGGCGCCAGGTATAACTGAAGTTGACATCCGTCCGTCGCTCTCAACGTCATGCATCTGTTGTTATTAAAATCATAATCATAATAAAAAAAACGTCATGCATCTGTGCGCGCGGCGCGCCTAACCAGACATGCAGGACACCAAACTACTGTTAGCTGATTTATTATAAGAAAAAAACACTGCTGAATAGCTAACAGATTCGCTAATTTATTATAAGAAAAAAAACGCTTCTAAATAACTGACAAATTCGACGAATAAGCTCAAGTAAACAGAGCCGAGGACGGTACATGTTTCAGCTCATGTGAAGGAATGAAGGGTGAAGATTGACGTCTGACAGCCAGCGCAAGCATTCCCAGTTGAGCTATTTAAAAGAAATGTGTTCAACGATCTGTATGCTAAAACGTATTCTCCATCATTTCTCAGCTCTAAAGCTACTGGAATCCAAAGATGCGCTCAGGAATAACAGGATATGGGCACAAGTGAATCCATCAGAGCAGTCATCAGTCACTGAGGACGGGCATGCAATCTAACATCAGTGGGCAATTACTATTATGTTCCGGTAGCAGCAGAGTAACAGGCAATCTCAGCCATTGCATTGAGCCCGGCTGTATGCCAAATTGCCAATGTCGGCGGCAACTCCAAAATAGACAGATTCCGATCGACTGAAATCGGATTCTCATTATATTTGCATAGAAGCCCCGCCAGGTCACACAGAATTTAAGACTTCAACCATGGTACTGCATTTAGCACACAAACAATATGCAGATTCAAAAATATGCAACATTCGATCAGAAGTGATCTGCACTAACAGAGGATGAAAACATTTTGGGTCATACCACATAATCCGTACCCCTTGCATAAATAAAACAGATTAATCATTATCATTTCTGACTGAGATTTCAATGTGCCCCTATCATCTTTGTTAGCAGGTGGGAATGGAATGCTAACTTGATATCTGAATACAGCACAGGAACTAGAACTAGTACAATGTTTCGGTTCTGCGGATTATTACATACACTCTAATATGGAACAGGAAGAAAGCAAATCTACTGATTCAAATCAAGAGATCCACATAACTGGTTGGGATGATAAATCTGGAGGAACCCTGGATGATTGGAATTTCCGGATCGAAGCAGACCATCACATTTCACAAACAAAAACAATCAACCTATCGATTATAGGGTTAACACAAACACCTGTGCCAAATGTCATTTGGATGTTTGTCATAGGAAGTTTACATATGATGTGATTTAAATTCAGTAATAGAAATGCATCTTATTTCACTTTAGACCTTCAGCTGTATGACACCCCAACTACATTCAGAAAATATAACTTATGTTCATATATACATGATACAACCTATGCTTATATAATCATATACACACAGAAAATAACCTATGTGTTCATATATACAGGAAAAAAAGGGTGGGAGAGCATATACAGAATGTAAAACAGCTACTAATTAGAAGATAAGTTACAATTTTGACAGTAACAATGTAATTAGATAAATATTTAATAAAGTCTTAGATTTTGAATTATGCTCACAAAGCAGGTTCTCATGTCCATAGATTTTAAACAATGGAGATCATGTCATACGTGACAAGTAAACATAGACGATGCTTCGATTGTTCATGTGAAGTTTTGGCCATATTCTTACTTTGTGGGAATTGATATACAGTTTGTGACACGAATCCGTTGTTCTACAATAAGACAAACTGGATGAAGAAGCCACAAAGTGACAAATCAGTTGATACTGCTTAGTCCAGGGAGCATAAATCAAGCATGTCAGGACTCAGGATGGCAAAAGGTGTCACTGAGTTGTAAATAGCTGCCAGACATTAAGGTCCAATGGTCAGTGAGTGATGAGAAACCACATATTTAGGGTCCAATAGACACTTTTCTAAGTTTACATTCTAATAGTTTAAAAGTCATTAGAGGTATGCATTCGATTTTAAAGATAATAAAACGATAAAAAACATATACAGACATTAATAACTGAACCACCACAATCCAATAAACAGGGAAATATTGATAACATTACAATGTAAAACATATAGCTAAACATTAATTCACAATACAAGTACATAGCAAAGACACAAGAAGTTTCTTAGTTATGGAGAAATGAAATAGAAGCTAATGGCTAATGCATCTGGTTACATTCTACTCGCAGCACAAGAACTACAAATGATGTGTTACAGGAATAAGCAGACTGGTCTCACTAAGGAGAGCTTTTGCAATAACTCACCCAGATTACTTGGCAAAATGACTAGAAGCTACTTCATCAGTTCTACAATGTTTGTCCAAGGCATCAGAAAAATACATTCCACAATTTTTGTCCATTGAGGATATCAAGTGTGCAAGTTATTGCTAAGCTTCCACTCTCCACCCTTGATTAAATCCTTACTTATTAGGTGTAGATGGTCATCCCACCTTCATTTTTTCTTCTTGGAAACAGAACTTCCTTGGTTGCACATGGTGTGCTATGGACAAACATTACAGAATGGAGGTTTAAATATATAAATACTAAGCTATCGATTGAATACCAAAAAAAAAGTCAAAGTGGGCATTGGATGCTTGGCACGACGAGTAAAGCTGGGCTAATTGTGTTCAAAGTTACAAAAAGGTGTTCAAGGAGGCAACAAGCAGGGGTTGAGTTAGGATTGTGTGCCCAGGAGAGCAGCCTCAATAACAGTTTTTTCAAGCTCTGTAGGATCAAAGATGGTTGGGGACATCAAGGGTGGTTTATCCAGTACCTCCAGATTTGGGATTGCCTTCAGGACTTTATGTTCAATCCAGATGAGGCATATCAGCATATTTCGAGACATCCCTCTGGTCAGATCTCTACCAAATCTACCATAGTGTCATCTCCCATTCTTTACTGGGAGCATCCGCTGTGCACCTGGAAACGCTGTGGAAATCTCGGGCATCATGGCGTTCAAATAAGCAAATTCTTCCTTTGGCCTGTCATTCTTAATCGTTTGGACTGTGAATTAACAAGCACATTGATGGTTGCTGTGCTGTCCCTTCTATGATAAGGAAGGGATACAACATATCCTTTTGCTTTGTTCTTGTGTTTTTGCAGGAGAACTATGGTTTCAGCTACTGCACTGCCACTGACCACTGAGTCAACAAGCATCAGCTTGCACTTCATACTCATGATGAGGTCTTCGCAGTATGGTGTCACCAGAAGCAAGCATTAGGTGCAAAAGTTTGAATTCTTTGATCACACTTGGGGCATGGTGGCGCTGGAAGCACTGCAATGGTTGCTTGTTCAGCGGAGTTGCTCCCAATATTGCTTCAGTCCTGCAAGAAATATATGATGAGGCAGTTTTGGATTATGTCGGATGGCAAGAAATTATGGGAGCTCTGGCCAGAGCAAAGTGTTGAGTGCAGTCATATTCTGATGTTTACGCATGTGTTTTGCGTGTCTGGGCTTGGTACTTGGGGCACTGCAAGGGACCGATCCTTTTCTTTTCTATATATCTAACATGTGTTTGAGGAAAAAAGGAAGGTGGAGTGTGAGTAAAGACTGCAACACAGGTGTGATGAAATGGAATCAGAGGTCCCAAGAAATGTTACATGCAAAGCTAACAGCAGCATATGTTATGGGTCCATGGCAATAGAAGTCAAGTGTTGCAAGATCATACCATACATGCACACATGATAATTTCTATTTTATTACCATGTCGGCACACCCATAGGTACAACACTTCCACTACTGGTTGCATGAGGCTTGTGTGCTAAGCTCTCACCTAATTGGCACAGGTTGCTGTCTTTGTGGGTCACATGATAATGTTCCTAGCATCCCAGACACTTAGTTCATATAACAAGATCAACTGTACAAGTTTTATACAGAGTATCTAAAATTTTAGGAGCACTATAGAGCTTACCAAGAACCTTCTCGTTTACAAATAGCTCCCACTCGATTTTTACATTAGTGGAACCTTCTCTTCACAAAAGGTGATGTATGCATTCTATTTGCAATAACCCCTACATACGTCACTCCCCCTGAACTTTACAGACATATGCACAATGGGAACACCATAGTTCTGATCTTATTTTTGTAGATATTCCAACAGTGCTTTGTCTTCAACCGTTCCACACAGAACCCATCCTAAAAGCCCACCAAATATGTAATATCTCACATCATATTCATGCAAAGTACCTTATGATTCTACTAGCACTAGAATTTAGCCCCCTGAGCCATAATACTGAGTGAATACACAATCAAAATGAAGGTGCCACACAGACTAATATCTATAATGATGATCGAGCAGGAAGTTTCACAGTATTAAAAATAGATCAGCAAAATTGATGATGAAGATATATCAAATATAGACACCAAATTAATATCAACAGTTTGGAAAATAATACAAGAATTAGAGGTCAAACCATTTTCCACATTAGGTTGTTTACCTCCTTTACTCTCCACACAAGTTTTTGAGATATAATGAACGAAATTCCTATTTTTCTGATGTGAGCATAAATTAATGAAGATGCATGATTTTGATGCATTTCACTGAACATATTTAGTTATTGATAATGATAATAACAGGAAAATAAACCAAATTCAGAAAAACAAGATGGCAAGGATTTGCACTGAAGTAAGTCATTCAAATAAGGTCTCCTCAAGTTAGTATAAAGGAAGAAAGGAACTGAGAACGAAATAACATAGGTCTGCACTGAAGTTAGTACACAAAACTACAGTTTCTTTCACTGACAAAGAAACAATCAGTTACACTCAGAAACATTCCACTATTTATCCAAAGAGCCCCCCCTCCAATACAAGTGAGCACGCCTAGATGATCAATAAGTTGAGGGCTGACAAATAAGTAGCAAGCTTACACAGACAAGTAAGAAATGCATAGCAACCCCGCAGTTTGTTCAAGGTTTTACATCCAAGCAATTCCTGACAGTCTGTAAAGAAGTAAATATATTACCTAGCATAGCAGAAGGCTCCTGGTAAGCATATCCTCCTCAAAAAGAAATTAATCAGTAGCCAAGCAACTCTGGATCTCCAGTGTATTCTGCCATCTGGTCATATCTAACACGTACAATATCCTTTGAATCTGCATCCTCCACCAATCCGATCTCTTCTTCGGAATTCTTCTCTACCAGGTGCCCGTATAAACCCTTGTGCTTCCCATAAAGCACAAGCACCCGCCCGTTCGTCCGTGGAAGTACAGTTTCGAGCATATCCTGCTCCACCCCCTGCACCAACTCTGACCCATCATCCATCATGATGTCACACGTTGTAGGCCCCACCACATCGACAACCTTACCCTTCATCAAGTACAGCCTCTTGCTAAGTTTCTGACTAACAATCCGAACCCTGATATGACTCTGTAACCACCGTACACTGCTACGAGTATCGCTTGTATTACTTGTGTCTTCTCGGCTACCCCGGCCATTACTCTCCTTTACACGGCCCTCCTTCTCAGACCTTTGCTCACTAGATCTCTTCTTCCGCGCACTAGAATCCCTCTCTTCCATCATATCTCTACTATCTCGATCTCTCCTCTTCGCACTCCCATTCTCGGACGCCTTCTTGTCGCCAACAATCCAGTCGCCCGAACGAGTCTTCCGGGGGTCGGCTTCAGAGGGGTTGTAACCTAACCCCTGCGTCCCAGCACGGCGGTCATATTCAACAACTTTGGTATCCCCCGTCCTATTGTTCCTACCAATGCCCTTACCTTCCGTCCAGCCGTACCCAGCAAGGAGCGCCGCGCCAAATCCCTCCACGGGTACTTCATTGAACTCGTCCATGCCACGGTGCTCCGGAAGGACGTCCATGTCCTCCTTGTACCGCTGCAGCATGAGGTTGCCGGCGGCGGCAGCATCAGTAGTGGCCGGAGGCGGTGGGGGTGGCGGCACCTTCTCCGATTCCTTGGCAGCAGCGTCGGTGGCGCCGTTGCGGCGAGTGAGGCCGTAGCCGATTTTCGATGACGGGTCGTCGGGGGCGGTCGATGTGTCGAGGACGAAGGCGGGGCCCCCTCCGCCGGATTCGGCAGCGAGGGCGGCCTCCTCCTCAGGGGTGGGGAGCGAGGACGGTTTGCGTGGGCGGTGGGTGAGGAAGTTGCCGGAGTTGGGGAGCGGCGCGATGACGGCGCGCGCCGCGGCGGAGGCAGCTAGGGTTTGGGACGGATCGAACTCTGTGACGTACTGCTGGGCCGGCGCTGGCGCGGAACGGAGGTCCGCGTCCTCGTCGTACGCGGCGGCCGCAGGGCGTGCGGGAGGCTTGGGCGGCCGCTGCTTCGAGGAGGAGAAGGAGAACGAGAGCTTCTTCTCCTTTTCCATCGCGGCGGCGGCGTCTGCTGCGGCGGCGGCGAGCGATCCAGGAAAAATGCGAGTCTGTTTGGTGGAGAAATCTGGAAGCGCGTGGCGTTTGAGAACTGAAGTCGAGGGGCCGTCTGGCGGTTTGGTAAGTCGTGGTCGTGGACTGTCTCGTGGCCGAGTCGGAGGCGGTGCCCGTGTCCGAGCCGACGACTTGGGCCGGCCCCATCACAGGAGAAAACGATTCGGGCCATGACCGTGTCCGAGTCCAGTTCGAGCCCACGAGTGTATATATCCACGGCCTCGCGCGTCCATTTGGCACCACCGCACCAGGCGTCCAGGCCCAGATCAGACCATCGCCGCTTGCTCTGCCGCGGACGCAATGGGCGAGGAGAAGAAGAAGCTGTCGATCTCCATCGTGTGCAAGCGCCGGCCTCACAAGAAGCCCTCCCTCTTTGCTGCCATCGACGATGCACCCAGCTCCGCGCCAGCGCCAGCCCGGCAGTACATCGCTGAGTTCGACCCATCCCAGACCCTAACCCCCGCCGCGGTGGCGCCCGTCGTCATTGCGCCGCTCCCCAACTCGGCCATTTTCGGCCGTCGCAAGCCATCCCCACTCCTCGCCGCCCCATCCGCTGCCGCCGCCTTCGTCGTCGACACCGCCGCCGGCGACACCTCCTCCAGCACCCACTACGGCCTCACCCGCCGCGACGCTGCCGACGATTCTTCCGACCGTGGCACGGACGAGTTCCGCGACATGCCCGTGGAGGGATTTGGCGCCGCAATCCTTGCTGGCTACGGCCTGATCGTAGCAAAAGGGGAGGATACCAAGGTCGCCCATCGTGGCGCAAGACAAGGGCTTGGCTACAACCCCTCGGATCCCGACAAGGATTGCAAGAGGAGGTCCGGTGGAAAAAGGTCTAGAACAGAGGAAGCTTGCCAGGAGGAGGATCGCAATGCCAATGCCCGGTGCAAGAGGCCCTGTGGTGAGAAAAGGTCTAGAACTGATGCTTGCGAGGAGCTGAGAGACGGCCGGGGAAGCAAGAGCAAGGTGCGGTGGCTACAGAGCCACATCAGGGTCCGGGTTGCCAGCGAGAAGCTGGGCAAACGGCTGTACTTGGCGAAGGGGAAGGTGGTCGACGTGGTGTCGCCGACGACGTGCGACGTCGTGATGGATGATGGTTCGAGGCTCGTGCAGGGCGTGGAGCAGGATATGCTTGAGACGGTGCTGCCGCGGACGAATGGCCTGGTGCTCGTGCTCTACGGGAAACACAGGGGCGTGCGTGGGCGCCTGGTCCAGAAGAACGCCGAGGAGGAGGTTGGATTGGTGGAGGATGTGGATACCAAGGGTGTGATGCGTGTTGGATATGACCAGATGGCCGAATTCACGGGCGATTTGGAGTAGCTCAAACACTGAATATTTTCTTTTTTTTTTCTTTTGAAAATTGAAATGTTTTCTTTGTGGTCTGTGCTAGGAAATGTTGGAGAGGAAGAGGTAGATGTTGACCACCATGATTTGCGATATACGGAGTAGTCGCTAGATTTTTGTAATATAGAAGTAGAAAAAAAATACTTGTAATGCCTGCAGGCTGCAGATGAAGGTCGAGTGTATGTGTGTAGACAAAAGATTAGCCTTTTAGCTGAATTCAAAGTTAAGACACGTCGTATTGTTAACTTCCGATGACAAGATTAAGTAACACTAGCTTGTTGAAGGTGTTTATTGACCTAACTAATCAAGTTGATTGATTGTATGAGGAACTACAATGCTCTGCTTCCAGTTCCGGTTTCCCATTTTGGACTGGATTCTTCTGTCTGTCTATGGGCTATGGCATCACTAGATGTTTTTTCCCCGAACTATTTCTTTCTCTAGATGCGCATGTTATATGCAGAGAAGAACGCTATTCCAATTATGGATCTTGCATTGTGCACAATTTAGGCATCAAGGACGTAGCACTGTACTAGTACATTTGTACAACATATATTTTTTTTTTGGAGAATTTGTACCAACATATGTCTTGCTTATCTTGATGTGAGACGAAACAAAGATATGCACATTGGAATGTTAGTAATGGGCCTGGCCCAATTCGTGCTGTGCAAACTGCAGATCATGCGAGATTTGGGGTCATTAGTACTCGGAATTAGTACCACCTCACTAGTCTTGCATGGTTATGGTTAGGGAAAGAGCATATAAGGAGGGCCAGGGCTACCTTTTGATGGCACGCAGCTGCGTGGTGAGCACAAACGCAGCTGCGTGGTGAGCACAAAGCGAACTATTCTTTCGCCTTTTACTAAAGAATACCGTGTGCACGTCACAAATAGCAGCATACGCTAATTTTTGGAGGGGATTCTCCTTTTTGGAGGGCCCCACAATTCAAATATAATTTTGGAGGGGTCTGAGAAGTTTTCTTGTTGGTTATTTGTTGAGCCCCACAATTCAAATTTATGGAGCTTTATTTTTTTTGGTGAACAAAGTTAAAAAAATATAGAGTAATGTTAAAATTTTATCAAAAACTTCAAACGGGGTAAGACAATGTTTTGGAAATGCAGTGTAAGAGTTTCGATAAAGTTAAGTGGGGGCACCTGATAACTTCACACAGGTCAAGAGTTTGGTCAAAATTTTGCCATGCGATGCATTTAATCTCAGGCGAGATATTCAATTTTGCACTGGTGAAAAATTTGCCATGAGATGCATTTAATCTCAGGCGAGATATTCAATTTTGCACACCGTTTGTGTTTTTCCTCAACGCCTCAACTCAAGTAGGAATACTCAATCTTCAGTTATGCCATTGTGCAGGTCGTTAATTTCTGTGTGCCAGTGGTGGCTATTTTCATGCAGTCTGGGAGCTAATGCTAGCCGAGACCTAACAAGCGATGGTGACAACCTCAAGTCACGAGCCTCTATCTGGTACTTGTAGGATTGTAGTTCTAGCGATTGTGCACATGTCCGAATACGAACGAGCTAGATCAAGCACGAACACTGACGCTCCCCGTCTGCCTTCTCCACACCCAGCCAGCCAGCCAGGCCCCAGTAGCTAGCACACCCCAGCGAAATGAGCATAGCATACCTTCGATTACGTGGCCAGTGAAGGATCAAACATTCAAGCTAATGAGCATAGCATATCTGGATGAATCATGGAACATGTCCATCCGTTAGGCCTTGTTTAGTTCCCAAAAAATTTTGCAAAATTTTTCAGATTCCCCGTCACATCGAATCTTTAGACACATATATGAAGTATTAAATATAGATAAAAATAAAAACTAATTACTCAGTTTGGTCGAAATTGACGAGACGAATCTTTTGAGCCCAGTTAGTCCATAATTGGACAATATTTGTCAAATACAAACGAAAAAGCTACAGTTTCGATTTTGCAAAATATTTTGGAACTAAACGATGTTTTGGCATTTTCATAGATGTTGCTATGTACTGTATCTAGATATACACTTACTCCCAAGTCCCTAACACTATTACCTGACCAGGTGATGCATCCAAGCACCGTCAGGTCAATTCTAATTAGTATTCTAAAAAGACAAAGCAATTTAGAACTTATGAGAAAGTAGAGCAATGCATGCCATAAGCTAGGGCTAGAACAGGGGTTCAAAATAGCTCTCGTAGAAATATTCAGCATGATCCTGTGCAAACCTCAAAGCAGATAGCTACGCTCAAACTAAAAAGAATGCATTAATAAAAGAAGATTGCACAGAATCTTCTTAAATCAAGAGACACCTGAGCCCAAACTTTTAAAAGTACAATAATACAAAGAGATTGCCCAACCCAAAATCAACAAACCAACTCAACTAACCTCAGGTATTATACATGCATATAATAACTTAGTTTTGCAATGCAAAACGTTGGGTACAAACCTAGTACATCAACGCATACCAAATCATATTCAGTAACCAGCAGATATGGAAAAGTTTAGACATTAAAGTATTGCTCTTGTTAGCCCACAACCAAAACCACAGCTGATGAACTGAGTAGATTTTTAATCCGTTAATTGACTGGACAACAACCAAATCCCATTGTAACTATCAAGCATCAGCAGGGCCAGATATGATTGGGGCCACTTGGCCACCTTGTGCTTCACCATTCCAACTCAATCATATCCATATGACTTGATGGTGGAAACAGCCTCAAACATCCAAGACTGAACCAGAATTGGTCTTGAGAACAGTTCTGGTATAAAATTTCAGCATGATACAGTGCAAATCTCAAAGACAACCAAACGCTGTGACAAACCAAAAACAGAATTTTCTATGGACATGCCACAAAAAATTGTAACTGCTGAACACATTCAATAACCAACCAATCAGAATATCTGTACTAGTTTTATTAAGCAATTCTGTTTCCTCGGATGGTATCAGTCAGGTGTACCATAAAAACCTGCCACACAATTCAGAAAGTTGGATGGGAAACTAGTACACACAGTCAGCAATCAGCAGGTATGGGACATGTTTCACATGATGTTTAGATTCGCAAGTATTTCTCTTTATTTGCCGGTTCATCAATCACTGCCGAGTTGATTTCCGATACCCCCTTAGCTCACCGGACACTCAGCTGTTGCAAGTTGCAACTAGGAAGGAGGAGCAGAGGCAGATGCCTCAGACGGAGCGGCCTCGTCATCCTTGTGCTTCACCATGCCCGAGTCGACCAGAATCGGGACCTCCGCCGCGAGCCACGGCGCGAGGCCGAGGCACAGCGCGTGTGCGATACCGAACCTCGGGCAGTTCTTGGCCCACAGCGGCTTGAAGTGCACGGTGAGGCAGATCTTCCCACCCCGGTACATCTGCGCGAGCCAGCAGCCATCCATCACAGCGCAAGTCAGGAACCCTCAGCCAAATCCAGCAAATTAAGCAGGCATACAGACAGCATCGCTGTAATCAGTCGGAAGATTAGTAGCTTACCTTGTGGGTCTTGCCGTCGAGGGTGGGGAGCTCGATCTCGGGGGCGACCTGGGGGTAGGCGACGGGGATGTCGAACTGGAGCGGGAACTCATAGCGGCGGAGGTTGTGGACGTACCAGCAGGTCCCTTCCCAGCGGGTGCCCTCCGGGTTGGCGGCGGCGATGCGGAACCAGTCGTTGTCCTTGGCCTTGTTCACCGACGTGTAGGCGATGAGCGCGCGGTACTCCTCCTTGAGCCGCTGCCGCCACGCCTCGCCGTCCCGCGGACCCGCTCGCGTCGACAGCAGCGGGATCTCGCCGACCGTGCTCTTGGTCCCCTTGTCCCAGCCCTCCATCGATCCGACGCTGCTGTTCGGCCCTCGGCGGCGACGCGGCGGAGAAGAGAAGGTGCGCTGCGTGGGGACCGCTGCGTGTGTCTGACGCTGATGCGTGACGGCCGCGGGTTCTGAGGTCTACTACTAGTGTAGGCAAACCTTGAGGTACCTGGGCCGGCCCATCTCAGTTATTTCGGGCGGACGGGCCCGCAGTAAGTGAATGTGCGATCTGCTCGGGGCACAAAGTTATGGGCACGCAATCAGTGATAAAGGGTAGGATTACAAGGCCTAACTGCTACAGGGCTACAGGCTTTGGCGTTGGCGTGCACTCAAGTCGGAAAAGTTACTAAAAAATTAAGGAAGAATCAAAGTGATAGATACGTGCTAACGTTCTTTTTACCTTCTCTTGCTTTACGTTTATCCAAGGAAGGTTAAGTGTCGCCAAAAGCAAGTAACACGTTCATCTGTAGCACCAGTCCGTAAAAAAAAACCCGAGTGGAGTACTGTCTAGCTTCATGGCAACTCCGTAAAAATTCTCGTAGTTATGAGAAACCATCGACCATTATTTTCGGTACTGTACATCGTCTCTGAACCCACACTACGAGATCTTGATAGTGCAGAGTCCCTCCCTAGCTCATAAACCATCAAAGTTCATGGAAAGGACACTGCACCAGCAACCGAACACAGTACTATCAAATTGTCACACCTCACTCACCATCAATGGAGCTGCCCTTTTCCGGTGATTAAAACCAATCACCGAAAACCCCCCTTTGGACACATGCAAAACCATGGAATCTTTTTTTGCCCCCTCTTTTTTCCTCCTTTGATTGACAGTGAGGATTAGGCGCCTTGAGTTACACTAAAACGCACATCACTTTAGATGCACATGGTGCTACCGCTAGTTCATGAAATCCAGCGAGTGTTGGCAGGCAGACAAGGATGTAGCACACATGAGCCGTCCTACACGCTTGAACCTGATCTGAAAGTGACGAGATGCTGGCTGCATGCTATCCAGTACTGTCGTCTGTGTACCCAAAGCTTGCTTCGGGTGCACGAAGGAAGGCCGGGCTCGATGATTTGTGCAACAACTCTGACGATGACCCGTTCCAGTTTGCTACCGGGTACCGGCCTCGCCAGCAGACCACCTACTAATCATTCGAGGCTCTCGGCAGGAAGGACTCTGGTTTCTCAAGGAGGGGAAAGGCTAGCTAGGTTTTTGCGACTGACTTTTGCCTTCAGACATTGCAGAGTTGCACGAGGAATGAGAGAAATCTACTAGTCAACAAAGAAGCCTGGTCAGACAGATATCGTGCTAATGCTCATGCCCAAGCCGAGTCAAACACTTTTGTGAACCAAAAAAAAACTAAATAAATGACAATGTCAAGCGCTTTTGCTTCATGGGAATGAAGAATGGTCGTGTAGGGCCAATGGATATGTGCCTAGTACATATATTACTATGAGTTTGTAAACTAATCGGATGAATTTTCACACATGCTGTATGCAGATGCTGCTCTTTCAAAAAAAAAAAAAAACATGCTGATGCTGCTACGGTGCATCCACATCTTCAGAGAAAGCAGAGTGGCTGCAGACCTGCAGTGAGAACGCAGAGATGCAGTCCAACCGCTGCAGCACAAATGGATGAGACATAGGAGACCAGAACAGAGAAACTGTCAGAGAGGAAGCTCCAAGAACTGGCTTCATGGAGCCGCCAGGGGTTAGGTCATTGCTTGATCCTAACACATGTCCTGAACCACCACATTCCCGCTGCTGGTTTGTCCCATTCACTTTCTTTTTTCTGGTTTCCGATACCAACAATCTCCAGCTACCAACAGCTGAAACTCCTACCGTGGCTCCGTATAACCATAATAATTAAGAAACTGAAACTAACTATGGTACGGTTGTCTGATTTATAGCCTAACATCACAGCGTGTACATTGTCGTCGGTAGATTAGGAAGGTCCCATTAAAAACATGTTCAAATTTTCAAAAGAAAACGGTAAACAAGATGCTCATTGGCAAAAATCTGAATGGCTTCAGAAAAATTGGGCTAGTTAAACATGAATGAACAATAAAAAAATAGTACACCTTTCCACCATTGTCTAGGGCCTTGTTTAGTTCGTAAAAAATTTTCAAGATTCCTCGCTACATCGAATCTTTGGTCGCATGCATGGAACATTAAATATAAACGAAAATAAAAATTATTTGCACAATTTATCTGTAATTTGTGAGATGAATCTTTTGAGCCTAGTTACTCCAAGATTGGGCAATGTTTGTCAAATAAAAACGAAAGTGTTACAGTAACTAAAAACCAAAAATTTTGCGAACTAAACAAGGCCTAGATTGCACAGTTAGGGAAAAAAACTAAGCAGCAATTTCCTTCTTTCTTTATTTATTTCTTTTTATAGATTTCCTGCAAGAATTAATCCTGAACCACTGCATTATTGCCGCTGGCTTGTCCCATCCACTTTTCCTAACTTTGACACCAACCATCTCCAGCTACCAATCACTGAAACTATTGCATAGTGCATAGCTTCATATAATCATGAGAATTAAGAAAGTCGAGGTAACTATAGTACAGTTGTCTGATTCAAAGCCTAACTGGATCAGGATCAGGATCAGAATGTGCACTCTGGTCAGCGGGATTAGGAACGAGTCATCAAAATCATATTTAAAACGCCGAAAGAAAAGGGCAAGGAACAAGCTCTGAAGTTTCATTCAACAAAAATCTGAATGGCTTTTCGTCAAAATAAGCTAAGTAACATGAACAAAAAAATTTCGCACCTTTTTTACCATCGTGTAGAACTGTAGATTGTACAGCAAGAAGAAGATGAACTAAGCAAAGATTCCTTTCTTTTCTTTTTACACATTTTCTGCGAGAATTAGCTCTGACGATCGAGTATCATCATCATCATCATCATCAATCAAACGATGCTATGGCAGAGGCTGGATTTCCACTGCGATTGCCTCGCCTCCACCCACGCCAAGAACCGGTACACCTTGCCGAAGACGCTCAGGAACACCAGCCCGGCGACGAGGCTGTAGGCCGCCACACCGACGCCGCCGCCCTCCGCGGCGACCCAGCCGACGAGGTACACCGCATCGGCGGCAACGAACACCCAGCCCACGGCTTCCAGCGCGGACCGCGTCCACGCGCTGAGCCGCTCCTCGCCGTAGATGCGGCACACCATCCGCGAGCACAGCGCGAAGATGATCGCCAGCGCCGTCTTGGACAGGCCCCGGTACTGCACCGCCGTGCCGCCCACGACCAGGGGCTCCATCCGGCACAGGCACGACGCGCACTCCCCGGAGAAGCGGGACCACCGGAGCGCCTCCAGCCCCGTGTAGTACGGCAGCACGACGGCGTCCAGGTACAGGCTCGCGTGCAGCACGCCGGACACCGTGGACGCCTCCAGCACCGCGTACCGGATGTCGCCGTCGGCCTCGTTCCGGAACGCCAGCGCCGAGGCCTGGAGCAGCAGGAGCAATGCCGGGCCGAGCTGCGCGAGCGGGAACACGGCGTTGACCCGCTGCCCCCTGGCGAGCGCGAGCAGCACCAGGGGGAGCAGGAACGGGCCGGAGGGGAGCAGGTACTTCCTCTTGATGCCCCTGACGCCGGCCGCCGGCGCGCTGCTACCGTTGCCCCGGACGAGGTCCAGGACGGTGAACGCGAGAGTAGAGAGGAAGCAGTACGCGGCGAAGGCGGCGATGAGGACGCCGACGGCGGCGGAGTAGTCGCCCGGATAGGAGCTGTCGCAGTAGTAGTGGTAGGGGCAGGTGACGAAGTCGGTGGTCTCCTCGAGCTGCCACCTCGTGCACTTGAGTATCTGCCTCGTCACTGCGTCGCCGCCACCGACGCCGCCGTGCTGTGCCGCTCTCCACGCCGATCGCCCGGCACTGAAAAGCGGCGAGAGCATCTGATCATAGGACATGGTGGCAGCGAGCAACCGGTGTCTTGGCGTCCTTCAGGTCTGCTCCGACTTGTTCTTCTTCCTCCTCTGCTTCTTCTTGTCCTGTTCGCTATATGCATGCCTGCATTTGGTAGCCAGTGATGGCTTGCTTTCGGAGGCAACTCCTCACCTTCCTACTCTTCGTTCCTCTTCTTGGAGTTGGAGGCTGGTGTGCTGCTGCTGTTGCTTGCAGGAGGAGGGAGGGGGTTGCAAAGTTTGGAACTGGATAGGGAAGGTTTAACTGGCAACATTGAAGGGAACTTGCCAGGCATGCCCTTTAACGTGAAGTTTTCAAACATTGTGTACTAATCAAAGCAAAAGGTACCCAGGAAAGATGTGCTGATGGCATTAGCAAGGATTAACTGGGGGGTGTAGGGGTGTTTTGGGCATATGGAGTTCATGGTTTGCTGTCATGGTGGTTGGGTTGAGGAGGGGATGGGAAGCTGAGGTATTTGTTTGACTTTGTTTCCTTGTGTCATGCATTGGTACGCCAGCAAGGAAAACAATCAGAGGAGGGGAGAGAATTAGTTTACATGTACCTAGGTGTTAGTTAAAGTTTGTTGGGGGGTTGCATTTTCTCAGAGAGGTTTGTTGGGGTATTTGGTGAGGATATAGAGACCAAATGGCCAATTCAGCACTTTGTTCACCAGTGCATGATTAGACCTGACCTGCATGATTAGCATCTAGTAGCTGATAAGCTAGTCTTGCATTTATGTATGTATAGCCAGTAGTTCTTCAGTTTCCAAAACGGTTTAGACTGGCGGAGGCGTATGATGGTGCTATCATTTGGATTCCAATGCAACAAACAGGATACTCGATCTTTTATTCGGCATGAGGAATTGAGGATCCCTGGAGCAAATTATACTCGGCAAATTATTCTGGTAGTTGGCAAAGCCAGGTAGGCCATGATCCTGGAGCAGCAAGGAGTCAAGGAAGGACTGTGGCTGTGGGTGCCACTGTGACATGGTATATTGGTATCCCAGTCTGATGCTTGTGCTGTTGTGCACCGCATGTCTGTCTTGAGTCTGAGATGGTGGCCGGATGTTTCTGCAGCACAACGGGGCCTCTGATCTTTTTATAATCCAACCAGTTCTTATGATATTCTCATCGCTTACATAGATGATCCAACTGCCACATTTGATATGTCATATACTACATGTCAAACGGATATGGGGGCATGCATCATCTGGTGAGGTAGCGTCACTTGTTTATTGTTGCCATGAACGAGCTTTGCTGTTTTGTTCTGTCATCTTCCTGTTCATCTTTCTTGTCAAACATGTGCGGATGTGCCACATGAGGAGATGGACGAAGATTCGCTGGAAATCGGGAGCTGCAATTCCATGGCAGTTTTTTCTTTTTTCTAAATGACGAAATCCATGGCAGCTGTAGTGGATATCGAGAGATATTCATCCAGACATTCTGCAGGACATAACTCCCACTCCATTGCACGAACTAGATGATTTCAGAAAACATGAAGCAACTGTAAATTTGAATGGTAGGGGCAGTGGTACGGTCTGTGCCAAGTCAAACAATAGGACCTTGTCTATGAAAATGACTGAAACATGGTACTCACGTACATCGGACCACTAAACCAAAAAATATTTCGGAATCAAGCATCAGCCAGGGCATATAATATCAGCTGCTTCTAGTTCACGACTTGTTGGTCCAAGTCTGTTCGCATCATATATCAGTGACACTCACGTATTCAAGTTAATCCCACACATCAACACGTCCAGTTCCACGATACGTACAACCTTCACAAGTCAAACAGGTGGTATCAGAAAACACCGGCTTCGACAGTGAAATACAAGCAGAACTGGTAATTTGGAGTGATTCAGAGGGTACATATGGAGTTTGCTCCCTTTGGTGTGTTCACTGTTGACCAGTGAATCAGATTGTAAATTGTATGATTGGACGAACGGGATCTTATAGTTTTGGTTCGAGCACTGAATAAAGTTGATCTTTGGCTATGCAGTTAATCCACTCTGACTTAGCTAATTGCCTTTTTTTTTGCGAAAGACTTAGCTAATTGCCTTCGGGTGATACTAAAGGTAATCGCAAATATCATTTAGCTAATTAGGAAAGTGTAACTACACCAAAAGAGTATGGAGGGTTAGGTATTCCAAATTTGAGAGATCTGAATATATGCTTATTAGGATCATGGATTAAAAGGTACCATCTTGGATGGATCTAAGCTTTGAAAAGTGCTAGTCCCTCCGCTTCAAATTATAAGACGTTTGGCTTTTATATATACATTGTTTTTACTATATATCTAGATATAGTTGTCTATTTAAGTGCATAGCAAAAGCTATATAGCTAGAAAAGCCAAAAGGGTTTATAATAGTTGGTTATAAGTACAATACATGCAGTCCTAACATTTTCTATAGTTTTACTATGGTGCCTCTCAATTTTTTAAGTGTATGATCTAGGTTGCTTCCTAGGTCACAACAATGCAAACCGTCTGGTATGGAGATGGAACCAAGAGGAAATGTACTCCTTCAGCTCAGCTTACAGAGTGCAGCACCTACCTTCGCACTCGGTCCACGGATGCACTCGGATCTGGAAGACCTAGGCGCCGCTTCGCGTCGGGATCTTCCTGTGGCTCGTCGTTTGGAAGAGGCACTGGACCGCAGACAGTAGGAACCACCACAGGCTTGATGCGCGCGACGAATGCTACCTGTGCGACCAAGACCAGGAGACCATCGACCACATCATCACCACCTACTCCTTCTCTAGACACATCTAGTGGTCCACTCTAACGGTGAGGGCCGACGTCGCTTAGGTGGGGGGCTCCATCGCCGACTGGTGGGAGCGGTGGAGACAGAGATGGCACGGAGAGAAAAGGAAGTGCGCTGACACCCTCTTCGCGCTCGTGGCATGGGAGCTGTGGAAAGAAAGGAATGCAAGACTATTCCGGAACGAAGCAGCCACTAGCGCGCAACTTCTCGCCACGATCAAGCAAATCGCTGACCTTTGGATAGAGGCGGGAGCGCGCCACCTCAGAGAATTAGTCCTCGAGTAATCGCCATGTGTAATCAGGCTAGGGATGTTGCGCCTTTTAATTTTTTATACTTTATATATCATCCCTAGCGCGTCCGTGTGCGTTGTAAAAACACCTTCTTTTTAAATACAAAGATACGCAAATCTTTTGTGTATTCGAGAAAAAAAACTAGGTCACAAATGGAAACTGGTAATGGTCATAAGTTTAAATTCTGGGAGGATAACTGGCTTGGTCCTTCCATCCTAACCATTCAATATTGGGAGATTTACATCTTGGTGAATGAGAAAGCTCAGAGTTGTGTAATGGCACCAACCTCAAATGCACTTTTAGAAGATAAGTAGATGCTAGGCTTATGAATTTATGGTTAGAGGTCGACTGGTTAGCTTGAACTATCTGTTTTTCTGAAGAGGAAGATGATGTCCTTATTTGGCAATTTAGTTCTAGCAATTTGTATTCTTCTCAATATCAGTATAGAATCATAAGTTTAGGGGATGACTCCTATAAGGAGAAAGTACCTAGAGTCTATTTTTTCCTTGTGGTTATTCTCTACAAATAATATTTTAACGAAATAAAGATAATTGAAGTATAAGAAGAGAAGTAGAGGACATGTCTTTTGTTTTGTTGTGAAAAGGAGCCGGTTCATCATTTGTTTTTCGATTGTGTTGTAGCTAGACAGCTGTGGAACTTATCTCTGCTATTTTGGTACAACCTGTGGAATTGATTTTCAGTTTCGTTTCGCTAAAATTTAGCTTATGCTTATGCTGAAAAGTATTATTCGCTGATTTGTTGTGAGACAACAACATTGTATCATGACTGATAGTTTGCAGTGTTTTTTCTGCTGCTGCCCTATGGAGGCTCTGGGAATTGAGAAATAGTTTATGCTTCTAGGAGAGGATATGAAATCCCTCTTGCTGAAGGTTGCTACTATGATCCAAAATTGGTCGATCCTGTGTCCACCAAGCCATTCAGGAGTTTAACTCCAGGCTTTTGGATTTGACGAAGCTAGCAACGACCGATGATAATAACCATGTGATGATATCGAAGAACAAGTGCTTTACATCAATGCAATAAACTAGAGGTCCAATACTTTACCGCATGAAGCCAAGGCTCTGCCGTCAGGAAACTCAGTTTTTGGAAGGGACTTGACTCTCTGGCAAATGGCTTGATTTAACTAAGCTAGGTTTATCTTGTGAGATGTAAGTGTTTTTGGTTCTGGCTTCTTCATTGCTATTTCCAGTTTGCATTAAACGGCACTGATGGATGTAACCTATCCGAATTGTATAATAACGTTCTGATCTTGATAGTGTAAGACAGGGGCTTGGCCCTCTTAAAGAAGTTGACCATTTATTAAGCTATATTCAAACACAGGTCCTGTATATATATGTACTAAACCTAAAACAAACGGGCATTCCCAAGATAGCAAGCCTTTCTCCCGTCATGGACGTGAAATGAAATGTTTGCAGCAAAGCGAAGCCCGGAACTGACAACACGACGCGGCCGCAGGCAACGAGTAGCCAAAGAATTGAGCACTGAAAGATACATCCACCACTCGACCAATCTGTTGTGGGAGCAGGTAAGCCTACTCATAATAGTTTATAGCTTTGCTCCAATCAGGTATGCTGATGTCGCAGACGAAGTCGGCAAAGGAAAAGGCTGGAGCCCGGAGCAGGTACAGGCGTAACAGCGAAAGGCGTTGATCGGTAGGAGCCTAGGAGGGGTATGTAGACAAGGGAGGATGGATGGAAGGATATTTCACTCGGTTGATGACTTGTGGAATGTGTGCAGCCATAGAATGGTTTCCGGTTGATAGACTCGTGGAATGTGTCGAGAAAAAAATGTGTGCAACCATACAATAGTTGGCGCACCATGCACGCTGAAAAGGGTGAAATGACTGAGCCTAAGGATCCGCATCGACCTGGATCAATCAAATCTGAAGGGAGAATCTGCAGATGGATTTGTGTTCACAATGCCGATGATTGATGAGATAAAAAGAAACAGAAAGTGTGAATTTTAGGTCTTAATATCTAGACATCCCTCCGCCCAGAATGGATCAACTTCTAGAGTTATCATAATTCAATTAATTTTAAGTTTAACTAAATCCTTTAGTAAAAGACTAATATATTTGTGACATAAAATTAGTATAGTTAGATAATATATTTTCATACTATAACTTTTGGGGTCTTAGATCGTAGTGCTCTTTTATTTCAAATTAATCAAACTCAAAGCTTGACTTAAGACAAGTCAAGTTGATTTATTCAACGATGGCGGGACTACTAGATACCTAAGTGTATAACAAAAAGGTACGTATCCAGAGTCCAGAAACATCAAAACGACCTATATAATTTAAGAAATCCCAGATTCCAGAAACATCAAAACGATCTATATAAATTAAGAAATTTAGGACGGAGAATCGCCCTGGATTCCAGTAAAGTTACAACAGCACATTAGAGGCCGATAGCCGGACAGTTAAAGAAACAGTTCTCCAGAAAGAGAGATGTTCCTTACAGACAAGATTATATCCATTGCGTAGCCCCCTAAGACACATTTCAAATCAAAATGAATTGATTCGAAATCAAATCTAGTTACAATAAGAGTTGCTACGATTTTACAAAGCCGACTTACTGGATTAGGCCACGTATTTGGATGATACAAGACTCATGAGAACTAATAAAAAAATACCCTCATCCAGGCATGCAGGGCTTTCCCCAAACATTGAAACATTTCCAGACATGAACTGACTGAAACCACTTTGCGTTCTAGCAATGTAAGAACCGTTTATGACTCCACAAAACTGGTTTGATGGCAGTACATTATGAAAATCTTATTCCTAAATTTCCCAATCTTGCATAGACTTAGTTTATCCACAGTTTAGCAACTTCGGTCGGATCTTCCATTTGTGCAAAATCTAAACAAACAAACAAAAAATCAAGTCAAGATTGACAATAAATCTAATGGTTGTATGTAAATAATGGTAAAAACAACAATTATCAGAAGTCAACTAGAACTTGGACAGTGGAAATAACTTCACGGAGTTTAAGTGCACCGGCAGTCCTTAAACTTTCCATGTGGTTCATCTAGGCCCTAAACTTAGATAGCTAAGTGTGCCACTTGAGGTCCAGAGTTCCCTAATTAGCATAAAGTTGACTATGTGGCATGGCAACATGGCATGTGGCATGAACAGACATGATCATAAGCACGTAGTAGAACATGGGAAGTAGAGGACATGATAGTGGCATGTTTGGTAGCAGGAGCGAAGGTAGGTTGTGGCTTGGGGGTGCAAATACTCCACTCCCTGATTTTTAGCTCCAGCTCCCTGATTCTCTAATGGAATGATTCTGGTGGGTGAGAAGGGTAAGGAGCAGGTGGGAAGTGATTCTTGAGTGTTTTGGCAGGGTTTGAATAGAGAGTAACGACGAGCGGGTTTTTTTAACTCCTAGCTAAATGGAGAAGTGATTCAAAAAAAAAACCTGCTCCAAGGAGCACTGCTAAATACCACATACATGATTGCTCGCTTATTAGGGTGATTTGGACCTCCAATGGCACACTCGAAAAGTTGGGATCCACACGTGCATTTTAAGAGTTTATGGACCTAGATGGTACTGCATACAATTTTCAAGACCACCAATGACTTGAAAGAATGTAGCAAGATTCAGAAGCTACAAACTTGTGGCTTAAAGAAAATGTAGGAACATTCAAGGCTAATCAAAATACAAACTGACATTCAGAAGAGAAAATCCTTTATTGAATGCAAACAGACTTACTCCTATCATCAGACTACTGAACAAATATCCATATCCATACTAACTGAGAAATATTTAAAGGAAATTGGACTGACATATCCATATGTGAGGATTTGAACTACTATAAAAAATTGCTTCAATGCATGGATTGATATGCCTTTCAGCTAAACAAGGTAGGTAACATCTCTAGTACGGGGAGAGTACCACTAAACCTATAAAAAAATGTACCCAAAAATTGTATTACGTATAAGCGTGGATGATGATAACCTTACTTGCTAATTTGAAATTAGCAATCAAAAGATTCCATGTAACCACAATGGTAACTTTGAGGTTGCTGGCTTGCTGCTGTTCAAGTTAGCATGCTAGGTAGATCTTCTGTACAACTTTTTGTAGGTGTAGTATTACTAATTCCAGAAATCACAAGAAGCATATTTCATCCTACTGTTTGATGTCTATCATTTCAGGAAAGATCCAAATTCGAAACTTTTATGACCAAATGACAATACAAAACACAAAATAAAGTAAACATCAAGGATGGTACAAATGTGAAGCAAAATAGATATAATATATATGTGGGAGATTAACCTTGGAGATGCTATGGCACTGCTAACTGCTTCTGTTTCTTGCATCCTTATGCTGGTAAGTAAGATTCTAACATCAGCTGTGTTTTTGCATGTGGTGGTGACACTATATCAACAACAAGGTATGTGAACTTCCATGTCCGATCAGAATTATCTTTGAACATCTCTGAATACACTTTTCCAGCTCCATGTGGCCCACGGATGAGAAAGTTCACCTGAAAAAATGCATGTGAGCAGCGTAAAAATAGCTATATGAACAATATGACTTGACATCAATGCAACCTTAGTGCCTCCTTTCCAATTTAGCAAAAACTATCTACGAGCACAACAAAAAATGTAAACAGGATCATCTCTGGTGTTGATACTGCTCTCAGGATTGATATTAGCAATGAAGGCAAATAATTCTCATCTTAGTACCTCCCCCTATGTTATGATTCAAAATTAAGCTCTTCCCACGCTGCTTGCTGTTGTTAAGGAGAATAATTGGCTCATTGTTGTATGCTGCTAAGGGACTAATGAACTCTCAGAGAGCAGTTTCCCAACAAGTGTTGCAGAAGAGAGAGCATAACTGCAACAGGTAAAGTTGCCACTTTCTTATTGACTAGGCTACAGTAGACCTGAGGTGCAAGAAAACAGAAGAATGGAAGAAGACACAACAGAAGAGACAAGAATGTGTTATACCTCCACATGTTCAACACCATCTTCATCTGTCCAAATCTTATTTGGAATTCTCTGCCGAGCTGCACGGTTTCTAGTTTCCTGGCCATATCCAGTAATAGGGTGGCCAATCCTTGAGGTGACCTGACAAAATATATAAAACTAGTAAGAGAGAGAAAGTACAATTATCTACAGGAAAACATGATCAACAAAAACCTGGCTATCACTCTGAATTCTTGCTAGAGCTTTCCCAAATATCTTGTACCTGTTGGGTGGTTAAACAATGCACAGGCGTTAGCTAATCTCCCTTCAGCTTCAAAATTATATATTCATTTATAAAACAGGCATATGGACAATCACTATGCCACACAAAAAGCAACAAACACCAAATTATTATGTTGGGTTTCAACTTTAGCCTACCCCCAACTTGCTTGGAGTAAAGGGCTTCGTTGTTGTTGTTCAGCTTTAACATAAAGCAATGCATAGTACTTTCGGTAGTGAATCAACACTCTTACAAGTTATAGGATAAAAATGCAGTATGCACCAGAATAGGGCTTGTGACAACCGAAGAAAAACAGAAAGATCTATGGTATTTGTTTTTTTTTCTCGAACATGCAGGAGAGTTGTGTATCTTTGTATTAAGAAGAAAAAAGGGGCAAGAGCCACACCCACGCTCCTAATCTCTTAGAAAAACACACGCGCCTTTTACTAAGACATATGGTATTTGGTTTCATCTTCATTTTTCAATATAGTAAAAGTTTGCTCATATCAGGTATCACACCAACCTATAAGTGTGTCACAAAGTTGCAGATAATAAATCTTCCTATTCCTATACTGCACAAAATGCCACTCTATGAACCAAGGAAATGAAAATATAGACACATGTGCCTTAGACAATGATGCATCCAGATTAAGATGTATATATAAAGTAGCAAAAAGGGCAAAATGAAGTTCCATATTACACATCATATTGACTGTTAATTTGTACAGTGCACGTAAAGATGGGGTATTAGTGTTACGATCTGAAGAATGACCACTACGAAATTCTTTTTTTCTCGAATACACAGGAGATGTGTATCATATCATTAAAGAACCACTGCAAAATTAAATTTTATAGAACTTAAAAGAACATGGTAATAATTACTATTTATTTATAAACACATTTGTAATATCGAAATACAATTAGTTATAGGTGTATCAATTATCATTCTGCAAAGTTCAAACAGAAGCCAGATAACAAATGCAAGGGACTTACTCTTTTGGCTCAAATATAAGCTCTTTGAACACAGCATATCCAGCCACCCCTGCAATTCCGAGTCCAGCAAGTATTACAAGACTATAAGAAGCACCTTCAGTAAATGTCACTGGCTTCTCAGGTATATTGTAGGTAATATCATCAAAGGGATGTTCTACAGTTGACAAGTCTTTCCCTTCCTGCGAACAAAGAGGACAGTTCCTTACAAGTAAAAACCCATAAAAATGTGCAACAGCATTATAGCTATGCGACATATTCTGCTTCCAATATAATTAACAAACACGTGTTTGACTAATGAAACCAGTAATATCAGTTAGCTACATATACAAGTTCTATCAAGAACTAAATGACTAAAAGACCCCAAAAATCTGACTGCTGGTGTCTTATAGGTGATTAAAACTGTCAAGCAGTATAACAATAAACAAAACTCAAAGTCTTCTCCAGCAGTAAACACACGCTGAAACTTTGAGTCTTCTCCATCAGAACGCTTTCTCACATATGACAGGGATGCCTTGTAGAAAATAGCACTGTAACTGCAACACTACAAGTACTGCTGGCTTTGGCTAAATGATTAGCATAACTGAGTTTGCTCATATGGGACCACTGAGATTATGGATCCATAAGACAAAAAACTTTGAAGCAGACCATTACAAAACAGTGTCTAGCAACTACCTCTACATCTCTCGTAATGTAACTGGTGAAACAGAAACTTTTCAACATATGCAGGATCACAAATTTGGTATAGCTCTTAATAATCATTTTTTTATGAAATTTTGGTTGTCCAAAACCACATTACAGGGCTAATGCATATAAATAAGCCGGTATACGTGGTAAAGCTGTTGCCATTCAAGGTGTAGAAAGCACGTCCAAGCTAATTTATGTATAATCCACAGGTGTTCAGTAATTCCGATGATGCATGATCACAAGTACATGTGGGATTGGATTTGGAAATCCAAAGTCCAATTTAACCCTGCCTGCTTTGGATGTACATGAACATGATCTGTTTGGACTTGGACATCCAACACCATGTGAGAAAATAAAGCACAATATCCATTGGGTTGCAACACAAAACTCGAAAAGTCCAATGTCCATTGGACTTGGTTTTACAGTGGTGGTAACCCTCTCAGCCTCTCTTCAAATGCTAAGCGGGGAGAGAATCGAGAAAGGAAGGGTGGATGAGAGGGGCAGACTAGACTTCTCATCCGAACCATCAAGTGACCTCCATAGACCACTGACATCAGAGATGAGACGAGAGAATGGTCACTTCAGTACTTCACTTGTCTCTATGACCATGGCATGGCCTGGCATGGTGTTCCATTGAATAGATCATTGGAGTGGAGTGGGTGACATGCCAAGCACAAAGCAAAGGCATGTGCAGGGTGACGGTGATGCTGTAGTGATTGGCCTTGAGGTAGAGCACAAAGGCAGTAACGTAGCAGACTGAAACAAGCAGTAGCTTGACGGTATAGGCATTGGTCACGTAGAGGTTAATGCAGACACCAACAGCTCTGGGCCAGGACCATGCTTGTGAATCTCAAGATGGCCATGGCTTGGAGTTCTGCAGTCAGTGAGGGTCACATGGAGTGTCCGATGCCTGATGAAAGGAGGCTAACATTGGTGTTTCACAGTGAGTAGTTTTGCGGAGAGCTCTGGCTGGAGATCTGACATGACAGATGAGATGAGAGAGTCAGCATAGCTTGGTTTTCAAGTTGCCTGTGGGGAAGGGGAAGAGGAAGAGGAAGACGCCTTTGCTGTAATGGTTGGATCATGATGGATGGATTCTAACTTGAGGCACTTGGATTGCTTTGAGATATGTTTGGACTGGATGGTAGACTTTCTGTAGTAAGATTCTAATTGGATTCCTTTGTTAGGATTTGGATTTTGATCCAATCCCACCAACAAGGTAACACAATAACTAAAAGCTTATATACTGCATTACAACCACCTTAGCAGCATATCACAAGATGGATAAATAATTCAAATTTATGCAGCAAAGGATACTCATCCATCCCAAAATAAATCAACTTCTAGAGTTGTACTAAGTCAAACTATTCAATTTTGACCCAACTTTATAGAAAACGATACCAACATTTATGATGCCAAATAAGTACACTATGAAAATATATTTCATTTTCTAATTTTGCATCATAAATATTGGTGTTCTTTTCTACGAATTCAGTCAATCTTAGAAAGTTCGACTTAGGAGTTAGGACGATTTTAGAAGATAATCCATTTCGGGACGGAGAGAGTATATAAATGCATGAGACGAGAGAGTATACAAACGCATTACACTGAACAATTTAAATCAGCAAGCAGAACTGAAATACAAACCTGTTTTGCCTTCTGGTCTGCTTGTGTAGAGTAAGATGCACATGGCCTTACGGAACAAGGAAACACTTTGCGCCACTCATAACGAGTAGTCAACGGAGCTGAAGTGTTTGACCTAGTCACGTACCACCTTGAATTTTTCAAAGACGAAACTGGATGTTTTCCCAAAGAAAACTATGTCAGCATTAACAAATCCTAACGTGGAAAAAGTAGTGCGGAAGAATATCGGTCAAGATTGAGCAAAAATGCACACAAAAGTTGGATAATTGTTGAGTGCTTGGAAATCAATGAAATTATGATGAGACTAGATAGCTGAGAAACCATTCTTTGTAATCATAGCCATGCATGCTCATAACATGGAACACAAGTAGAACCTTAAAGACAGCTTGGAATTTCAATTTTATGAATTGAAAAAACTGAGCAGTTTGCATCGACCGGATCATGATGAGGGTTACACACAGAATATCATAATCATGTATTCGAATTATCACCAGTTCACTACTGAACAACACCTTTTGACTCTTCAGTTCTGAATAATTCAACATAGAGATTTGTTTTACCTTTGGCAAGTTCATCAAATGCATCCAATGTATGCAAAGTATCACATACAGTTATAATAGATGCAGTGTTGCAATGGCAGTACATTATCATGGAAGGTTTACTGAATCAGTATGGCAGTATAGAAGCGCTCTTTGAAGTATTGGTTGCGGTAAGAGTGGGAAACGGTTCATGAATATTATGACAGGCTAAAAGATGCTAAGTTGACCTAGGAGCTCATATGGAAGCCACCGAACACTTTACTGTGATTTGCAATGTCAACATATACTTAAAGCAGCTAAACTAAAAACTAGATAAGCATACATAATGTTTAAATTGTTATGCAGTATCCAGCCAGCCAGGGTTCCAAAAAGCAGCACTAAGCGCACGCTTCAGCGCGCTGAAGCGCTAAGCGGACGGGTAGCGCTTCGCTATGGGGCATAAGCGCTTCCAAAGCGGCACGACCGCCTTTGGTAGAGCAGCGGCTGCTGGCTCGCGCTGCCCGCCGGACGCGCGCGGCGCGCGGCGCAGCCGCAAGGGCCGTGCGCCGTCGACGGTCCAGCGGAGGCGGGAGGGGAGAGGGAGGTGCGTACGCAGGGTCGCCGGCCGGTGTGCGGAGCACGGAGGCGAGGGCGCGAGGCGACTGGCGAGAGGCGGGAGGAGCCGCTGACACTGCCGCCGAGCCTGGGACTGCCCCGCCGTCGCTGAGAGCACGAGCCTGAGCGCCGCCTCCGTTGCCTTCATGCCGAGCGCGAGTGGGGGACGGAGCAGAAGATGGAGCGTCGCCTTCATGCCGATCACGAGTGGGGAAGGGGGCAGAAGATGGAGCGCCGGCGCTGCGAGGAAGACGAGAAACGGCGGCGGCTATCAGGCTGTGCGCCTTAGTGCTAGGGTAAAAGACTACGAGCCTGTTTGGTTGCCCATGGGTCTGGCCTGGTCTCGCATCAATGGGCCTGGCTCACCTTAGGGCCCGTTTGGTTAACTCTGATCATATCAAATATTTGGATATATATAAAGTACTAAATCTTTCTTTATTAATATATACTAGGAGATATATCCTTACAGGAGAAAGATCACATATTTGGAAACTGTATGATGTACTCCTCAGTTGTCTTTCTCTCCATTGGGCTTCTAGCACCTACAATCGGCACCTCACACATGTCTCACCAACCTTCCACGACATCCTACCTTAACCATAAGATTCCTGTCTACCACTCCAGCATGACGCCCTGTCGCTTGCCCTACACAAAGTTTTACAATTGTTTATTTACTAAGGATTAAAGAAAGAAAAGAATGGTTTTACAAATGTATCTACGTACATTTTGGTTGATCAGTTGGGTTCAAGCCTTTAGGCTTGCGTAATTTTTTTCCTAATTTATTATTTATGGGCGAATAAAAAAAATAGATAGACTGAAATTTTTATGATTAAATATTAGTTAAAGATTTACATATTCTCTATTACAACAGATTTTTTATTAGTCAGGTATGTCGATGTCGTAATTAATTTATTGCATCATTGGAATTTGAGAACAGATCAGACTCCATATTCTACTCGAACTTAACTGACCCAGTCGGGCTGTGTTTATATACTATGGGCGGACAGAAAAAGTGGACAGACTGAAATTTTCATGATTAAATATTAGGTAAAGAATCATAGTCCTATACGGATAGACTGGTGAATAGAATTTCGTCGTGAACAAAATTTTATGGTGAACTGAAATTTTCAAATTTATTATTAGAGATATAGAATTATAAAAATTTTAATCTGCTCATTTTATTCTGTCGGCCAATCTTCTCTCTGGAATCGTTGGAAGAGAGAAAAAAAAAATAAAAGTTTTTCGAGGGTTTCCAATACAAAATCTTCTGACACATTAAATAATACATATCAGAGCACGTTGAGAATAAAAAAAAGTATAGGGCCTAAGTGCAAAGTGTTTATCCTATTAATTTACTTTTATTTTATTTTTTAAATCAGTTGAAAATTGATAAATGTTAGTAATTTGTAGAAAAATCTAAAAATTACAAAACAAATTTTGTTCAGCTCCACATATGTAGATCCATGCAATAAACAAAAATATCACAAACTTTAGTTTTTTGTTGGAGATGCTTGTCTATGCTTTTTAGTGTAAAATCAAAATTGTAGCTATCTTGCTCAAATTATTATGAAAATTTTATGGTAGCCTATTTAATGTGATGCTTGATTTTATGGTAAAGTTTTAGCACCATTTCTGCATATCTCACTAATTTACTAATTTACCTAGATTTATACTTGCTAAATAGTTTACAATTAATTTAAGTATGTAAATAAAAAAGGATGCTCACACTACCTTTGCATGATGTTTTGATATGTCATATGAACACTTCATAAGACCATGTGCTTATAACCTACATACATTTAACTGATATATCATATTTCATATGAATCCTAATTAAAAAAAAAGCTAGCAACAACTTCTCATGTTTTAATATAATACTAAGGTATATTAATAGATAATATATGAGTAAGATAATGTTTGCTTAATTTCTATTTTTATTATTAAATAAATATATCTCCAAGCTATATATTATTATAAATATTAACTATCTAATACCATAGATGTCCTGGTTATCAGTAAAATAAATTATAGATTTTAAATTTATAAAAAGGATAAATATAAATAGACATGTAACATTTATGTCATCACTTTCTATGGCCATTTGATGTTTTTCTCCCGTTGCAACGCACGAACATATTTGTTAGTATAGATTATTTACGAAATTAAAGTATAGCTAGAGAGTAATTTACAAAATGAATCTTTTGAACCTAATTAATCCATAATTAGATACTAATTATCAAATAAAATAAAAGAGCTACAATATTTTTTAAAACTTTAACACGTTTAACCAAACACCCCTTTAGCCTGGCTTGATATAACACTCCAAAATTTTTAATTTTGGATTGTTATTAGAAAACACTAAATTAAATAAGGATTTAAAATTTTTCTAAAATATTACAAGATTTTTATTAATTATTGTTTTTATGAAATGAGGAAAATGTGAAATTTTAAAACTTTTATAAAGATAAATTAAGTGGAGGGTGTTTTATTTGATGTGTGTTTTGTGCCCTAGTTTTGTTTGGCTTGTCTCAGAAAAGTGAATTATAAAATTTATAGTGAGCCACGTTTAGGTCCTTTCGGGTTTCGAAAAAATAAAATAAAACTCCAAAAGTCATATTTGAAAATTAATTTATATTTGAGAGGAAAAATAATTTAAAAATATGTTATTAAGAAAATATGCTTTGTTTCTAAAAGTAGTAAAGAAAATAATTCTTAAAATAACCTCAAGTTAATAAATCAAATTTTGGTTTATAAATGTGGTGAAGAATTTGGTTCAAAGCCCTTTTGAATAAAAAAAAATGGTTTTCTTCCTTTGTGGGCCGGCTCCTCTCTCTCTCGGCCCATCTTCTCCCTTCTCTCTCCCGCGTGGGCCGCGCTAGCCCAGCCCAGCAGCGCCGCGCCCCCTCTCCCCCCTGCCGCCTGAGCCGCTGACCGGCCGGGCCCGCATGTCAGCCGCAGCGGCCTTTCCCCGCGCGCTGCCCTCTCCCACCTGCTGTCGCTGTCGGGTGGGCCCCGCGAGTGGGACCCACCTGTCATCCCCGACCTCCGGCCGTTTCGGAGTCGGCCGCAACAACCGGCCCCGACGTCCACGCCGCGCGCGAATCGAGGATCGCCGAGCCGCCCCAGCCTATAAAACAGACGCCGCAGCCGCCCGCGCCCCCTCCTAGAACCCTAGTTTCCTTCCCGCGTCGCGAAACCCTAGGAATCAAGCACCGCCGCCATTGCCGCCGACTTGAAGCTTCGGCCGCCGTCGAATCTTCGTTTCCGCTGCGTCTCCGGCAACGAGGACCGCCCCCCGAGCTTCGCGTAGAGGTGAGGAATCCGCCGGTGCCCTTCTCGCTCGTTCTCTCTCTCTCAGTCACGTGCGTGACCTCGCCGGAGCAAGCCACCGCCGCCGAACCGCCTCGCCGCGTAGACCGCTTCCTTCCCGGCCCTCTCACGCGCAGCCGTCGTGCGCATCGGCCTCGCCGCGACCCGCGCTGCACGCCCGTGCCCTCGGCACGGCCCCTCGTGCCCCGTAGTGCAGCCACGGCGAGCCGGAGCACCGCGGCCATGGCGCCGCCGGCGCGGACCACGCCGCCGCCGTGCGCGAACCCCGCCCGGCTCCCCGGTCCACGGTGGACCGGTGGACCAGCGCCCCCGCACCCGGTCCACAACCCCCGCCGTAGACCGGCCCTATCCCGTCGCGACACGTGGCCGGCCAGCCGGCCACAGCCCGTGGACCCCGGCATTTTTGCAAAAAGACCCCTGCAGATTTTGTAAATCAACCCGCAGTCCATCCCTGTTAAAAAGTAATTAGGTTTATGCCCTTTTCTTTTCCGTTTTAGCCCCTGTGTTTTAGAGAAATAGTGCCCGCAGTCCAAAATGTATTTAAAATTCAGTTTTGATTATTTAAAAAGCGAAATAAAGTTCTGTGTAATCATGGTTTTGCCACTGACATAGTTTTGGCCATAGAATCTGCGTTTTAACTCCGATTGAGCCCATTCTTGTCGCGTTAGTTTCATATCGCCGCGCTCTAAGCAGTAGTATAAATATTTATCATATATCTTATTCTTAAATTTATTGATTTAAGTATAAATTGATTAATATCTATTGAATAGCTTTTAAATTAGAAAAACAATCTAGGCTTGTAATTTGGTTCTCGTTGTGTTGTGACTATGTCGGTGTAATCTACATTTTAGCAATGTTGTTTTCATTGTCTCCTGTTTATGAGTATAATTAATCTGACTAGTGTTTTGAATGCATTTCTATTTAATTAAGATAAAAACAATATAGGATTACATTTCGGTATCTTTATAATCAAATGTGAACTTAAATACTTCTTAATTATAATTTGATTATATAAACATGAAGCACATGAATAATTTAGTAATACTTGTCTAAGTCTTTTTGAACTAAAAGTAAATCACATTTATAATTTGATCTTTTATAAATAAATAAATAAATGCTCATGTTATTGATATTAACTATAATGTTTCTTTATTAATTATACCTTGATTAGTTTAAACCTGATATATAATCACTTGATTAGCCGCTTTCATATAATCCATATTTTAAAACTATAAACGCTTAATTGGCTTTAGTGGTATATAATTATTTATAATAATTATAATTATGACTAAAGTTTAACTCCTACTTTTATAATTATTTATAGTTTGGTCAACTCATCTTTCTGATATTTCTTTGAATAATCCATCACCTGTTTTCTTAAAATACGACCAACGTATAGTCGTCTTCTCCGTTTCACTTCGAGCCTCGATAGTCGTGTCCGTTTAACGATAGCTCCGTTCTTAATTGTTCTTGCGTTGTCACGATTGTAGCAATAAGCCGTGTCGTTTAGTGTGCTCTTTCTAAGCTTTTCTTTCGATTGATGCTTGTTCTTAGTCGTGATTGTTGTTTGTTTGTTTGTATTGCTTGTTTGCTTTGAGTAGAAGAAGCGTGGTTCGTCAACAGTGAAGACCAGGAGCTGAGGACCGACAATTGTAGTAGAAGATACAGATCACAAGAAAGAAGTCAAAGAATTCTGAGCAGATATACACTGGAAATTAAGGCAAGTGCAGACACCGTTTGATCATTTTGAACCTACTCATTAATGTCATTTACTTTATATGCATGTGTCCAATGAATGCAAAACCCTAAGGACATGACTAGTCTTCTACTATATTCCTTGTATACCTGGGTTTATACATGGGTAGTATAGTGAACAGTAGATATGCTTAGTTGCTCTACTCATCTAATCTATATAATAATAAAAATAATGATCTTGCTTAATAAATTCTTCAATGATGATAAATGATTAAATGATGAACAATGGTCACTTCGGTGATGGAGATGTTGCGGTGCTTGCGAGCATCGTGGTTTGGTTGAGGACAGGGGGAGCGGGTACCGTTGGTGGTCCGGTTTGCCGGGCGTACCCGTCTCTGCTCTCCGTAAGGACTTAGTCAGGGAGCGGCCCCCTGGGACTTACAGTGCAGCTCCAAGCTATATGGGCTCTGGCTTGACTAATTAGCAGGACCTCCACTGGTAGGGTGTTACTTTCCGGGTAGGCGTAAGGAATGTAGCTTGGGTATTCATATTAAGAGGTCGGTCAGTTCGGGGTCCCATTGCTATGGGCACGACTGCCGCGCGCCCCGGCAAAAACTTACGAGTGGCATCCTATTAGTTGGACCCTGTGAAAGGTCTCGTAGTGAAACCCTGCCTGCTCACCTTGGAAGTGTTTTGGGGAGTCGCGACCCCGGGCAATTGGGAATCACGACTTGGAGTGAACGTGCACACCTCTGCAGAGTGTAAAACTGATATATCAGCCGTGCTCACGGTCACGAGCGGCCCAGACCCTCACTTGATGAGCAAATTGGATTCACTGGATACTTGGAGATGGAACTTGGCGAGGTTGCTACCTCGTGTTTTGGCGGAATGGCTATTCCGTGTTGGCAGGATTGCTATCCTATGGTAATAATTGGGGTTAATCCCTGGACTACTATAATTATTAGGATAGTCATTTAAAAGATGCTAATCACTACTTACACTTATAAAGGGTTGGGTTTATGCTTCACTCATATTTAGTAATAGGTTGTTTTAATAAAAGAATTGTAATAAAAGTGTGCCAACTAAAAAGCTCACCTGCAGTCAAACAGTGTCAGCTTTTCCTTTGATTAAGCCTTGCATGTCATTATACTTTCCGTCTGTACTCGCTGAGTTCGACATGAACTCACCCTTGCTATTTCCCCCACACCCCCAGTGTGTAGTAAAGTGCTGCTCAGAAGAAGGATAAAGAGGCCATGGAGTTTTCTAGAAGCTTATGGGAAGTGCTTGGCGTACGGAGCCCCCTGTCAACCGTCCCTGAGAAGAATGGAGCCTAAGAAGTTTAGCTACTGTTTCCGCGTACTCTGATGTTTTGTAAGTGTTATTATAAATATGTTTTTCCGCTATATATAACATTGATTCTGATATTTCTATTTTTTTGTTATATGTGTGGACTTCCTGGGCACACATATGACGACTCTGGTCTTATTTTAAAAGCCAGGGTGTGACAGGAATGGTATCATAGCAATGTTGACTGTAGGACGTATGCCTAGATAGCACTGGTCGATTTCTAAAGCTTATTTTGCTATAAAACTATTTTCTCATCCCTTGTCTCTTTGACTCTGACTATTTTCTCAACCTTGTCATGTTGTATCCACTCCTTGAATAGCTTCCTTTGAGCTATTTCTATTAATCTCCTTGGCTTTTGTTTAGTTGTTTTACTTAAGTTTTCAAAAACTTATTTTATTCCAAAATTCGATGGCCCTTCATCATCTCAGACTTGCCTTTTAGGATGACACCCACTGTTGAAGAAGCACGTGTAGTATCGTTGATGTGATGTGTGCTTGTTTTGCTTGGTTTGTTGTTTGTGTGTTGTCTTTGTTCTAGTGTTTTGAAGGAGTTCTGGAAGAAGACGTTTAGAGATTAGCTCAATCTCTGTTAAGTGGGGTAGTGATCTCTCTTATCCTATCCATACCTATTGTCAATCTTGATCCTCTCCACCTATTTTCTCTCACTTCACATCCTGCTCTTTGTCCATATTACTCTAGCTCATTCTACCATTGCCTTATGTCAGATGATTGATCCAAGAGGTGTCATCAATGGAAAGAATACCAGTGATCAGAGTCAACAAATGCCTTTTGTAACACGACTAAGCAGTGAACAGATGATAGTCTGGCAAGCTCAGATCCTAGAGATGGCAGCTGATCAGATGGCTAGACTCCAGAATCTTTTGACAGTACAATCTCTACTTCTCCAAGGTGACATTAAAGGAGCTTTCATCAAATATCAGGAAGACCCAGCTATGCCACCCATGTTCCCAATAAACAAGGAGAAGCCCTCGTTTACACAAGATCAAGTACTAAGTGGAGTGGGACCACAAAAAGATTCTCAGTTATATTTAGAAAAGAACATGACTGAAACTCAGGAAGAAGCAATGAAGCGACAAGTCGTAGAAGACTGGAAGAACATGAAAGCTAAGAAAGATGGTATTAATGAGGCACTTGGGATTCAAGAGCCGTGTAATTGCTGCAGATATTATGGTTTACCGTGCCTTCAGAAAAAGTCAAGCGAAGGAAAGGTAGAAGTACCCCAGGATCAACAAACTGAAGGTAACAAGAAAAGGAAGGCAATCTCCCTAGAGCCACTGTTAAGTGTCGAGCCAAATCTGAGATCTACATCACAGTTACCTGTAGCTCCAAACTCTCATCAGACACATTCATTTCTTGAAGAAATAGATACCCCATCAGCTACACTTGCTATGCCAGAGTTATGTCTAGATGGATGGACCATCACCTACACCGAACTTCATCCTCGAAAAAGTAATCAAGCTAAGAAGCGAATAAGTGAAGAGACTCCATTGAAGGAGAACCCTCAGAACCAACAAGTTAGTAGCACTCTGGTTACTCCTGATACATTAACTCAAGGAACTCAACATCAGGATAGCACCTACGTTAAAACTGTTAGCAATGCTTGTTACCAGTGTCACGAAGAGGGACATCACAAGAAGCATTGTCCAAAGAAGTACCTAGTTCGTGACTATGTTAATGGTAGATTGAACCATGTGGATCTATGTACTGCTCACGAAGCACAAAATGTGGTGTTTGGATCGATTTTAGTCAACTCAACTCCTGCCACTATTTTGTTCGACTCAAATTCTTCACATTCTTTCATCTCAAATAAATGTGTTGCTAATCATAAGATGCTTCTATTGGAAATGAAGAAACCCGTACTAGTCAAATCACCAAGAGGGAAGATAAAAGCAACACACATGTGCCCAAAAGTCAGTCTCGGTATAAAAGGTGTAAATTTTGAGGTGAATCTTGTAGTTTTGGAATCAATGGAGATTGATGTCGTTCTTGGAAGAGGATGGTTAACCGCTTGTCATGGAAAGATTGACTGTACCCAACACTCAGTATCTCTAACCACCCCATCAGGAGATAGGTTTATGTATGAAGGTATTCAACTTCACCCCAAGAATTAAAAGGACTAATGAAATGACTGTATCGACAACGAGGCAGTTCGAAAGAAATGTGGACCTCATATAGAGGCAATATTTTCTCAACATCAGATGTGGAGTAGATTGTATTAGGAGATCTAGATCAATTTGAACCAGTCAAGGAAGTATGTAACACTTATGGCAACATATGAAGTCAGCGATGCCTTTTAGCTTATAAAGATTTAGCATTCAAGTCACTTGTAATCTTCTTTGTAAAATGAGATATCTTGTTCATTGGACCTTATCATTCTTAATCTCCTGATATGAGCTATGAGTTGTTTGACAAGATGTTTAGTCTATTTGTGGTAACCATGGAATCTCAGGCAAAGCACCTGGTGTTGTCCCAACATCGAGTGGTAGTGCTTACCCGTGAAGTGATCATAAACATTCCATTCAGAATGAGTTGACAACCTTTGTGCAGTTCTCTCTCGCAATATTTCCCCAACACTGCAAGTGGTATGAGAAATCTACTTAGGATCCATCTATGGAGACCATAGAGAAGCATCAAGTGTCCTAGGAAGAGTGGTGCTTGTTGACCTATCAAAGCAAGACATAGGAAACCAAAGTCCCAAGATAAGATGTATTTTTTTTGTTCACTTTGGAATATGTGATGGACTATCACGTGACAAAATGCAGAACCTGAAGGTCCGATATAACACCATACCGTTATGGTCAATTTCTCATGACCCCTTGGATTGCTTTCTCACGTGGTGTTCAGGAATTTTCTCCTAGATAAACATTTTGTCTTCTAGCTTAAGTCACACCATCACCAAGGAAATTAAGATAATTTTAATCTATCCTTTCCCAATCGATGTGTTGATTCTCTCCCTGTTCCTCGGAATCTCCATCTATGCCGCGTGTTGTCAAACTAGTAACCTCCAAAGGAAAAGTTTGAAGATTATCTACTGACAAGATGAGTATTCTTATACAGGAATTTGGAAGATAAGCTAACACTTGGTTTAAGTGGGGTAGCGTCCGCTACGATCATCACTCTCGAAAATCTCTAATCAGAAAGACATGGGGAACTATATAAGAATCTTTATCATTCTTGCGATGAGCTCTTATCAATTTTGTCAACATGTGATCTTGGATCTTACGTCTCATAGGACTACAAATAATTAAGCGTGAGACTAAAAAAAATCTAAATCTTTGTCAACTTTTGTCATTTCTTTATCCTTTCGTCTACTATCTCATACAAATCTGGAATCAAGGAAATTGTGAGCACTATAATCTTTATCTCCTATGTATTATCTCTTGTTAATATTGGCTTCTTGCCCTTGCACCTTATCATAATACAGGATCCAAAGATCAATTCTTATCTCATACAATTATCTTTCCTTGTCTTCAATCTTTACCATACTCTCTACCCTTTATGTCTATATTTAATTCTTTGATCATGTCTTGGAAGTCTCAAAACAACCTTGATGATCTCCTTTATCTTTCTCTCTAGTTTCTTCAAATCTCGGGACGAGATTTCTGTTAAGTGGGGTAGATCTATAACACTCCAAAATTTTTAATTTTGGATTGTTATTAGAAAACACTAAATTAAATAAGGATTTAAAATTTTTCTAAAATATTACAAGATTTTTATTAATTATTGTTTTATGAAATGAGGAAAATGTGAAATTTTAAAACTTTTATAAAGATAAATTAAGTGGAGGGTGTTTTATTTGATGTGTGTTTTGTGCCCTAGTTTTGTTTGGCTTGTCTCAGAAAAGTGAATTATAAAATTTATAGTGAGCCACGTTTAGGTCCTTTCGGGTTTCGAAAAAATAAAATAAAACTCCAAAAGTCATATTTGAAAATTAATTTATATTTGAGAGGAAAAATAATTTAAAAATATGTTATTAAGAAAATATGCTTTGTTTCTAAAAGTAGTAAAGAAAATAATTCTTAAAATAACCTCAAGTTAATAAATCAAATTTTGGTTTATAAATGTGGTGAAGAATTTGGTTCAAAGCCCTTTTGAATAAAAAAAATGGTTTTCTTCCTTTGTGGGCCGGCTCCTCCCTCTCTCTCGGCCCACCTTCTCCCTTCTCTCTCTCCTGCGTGGGCCGCGCTAGCCCAGCCCAGCAGCGCCGCGCCCCCTCTCCCCCCTGCCGCCTGAGCCGCTGACCGGTCGGGCCCGCGTGTCAGCCGCAGCGGCCTTTCCCCGCGCGCTGCCCTCTCCCACCTGCTGCCGCTGACGGGTGGGCCCCGCGAGTGGGACCCACCTGTCATCCCCGACCTCCGGCCGTTTCGGAGTCGGCCGCAACAACCGGCCCCGACGTCCGCGCCGCGCGCGAATCGAGGATCGCCGAGCCGCCCCAGCCTATAAAACAGACGCCGCAGCCGCCCGCGCCCCCTCCTAGAACCCTAGTTTCCTTCCCGCGTCGCGAAACCCTAGGAATCAAGCACCGCCGCCATTGCCGCCGACTTGAAGCTTCGGCCGCCGTCGAATCTTCGTTTCCGCTGCGTCTCCGGCAACGAGGACCGCCCCCCGAGCTTCGCGTAGAGGTGAGGAATCCGCCGGTGCCCTTCTCGCTCGTTCTCTCTCTCTCAGTCACGTGCGTGACCTCGCCGGAGCAAGCCACCGCCGCCGAACCGCCTCGCCGCGTAGACCGCTTCCTTCCCGGCCCTCTCACGCGCAGCGCATCGGCCTCGCCGCGACCCGCGCTGCACGCCCGTGCCCTCGGCACGGCCCCTCGTGCCCCGTAGTGCAGCCACGGCGAGCCGGAGCACCGCGGCCATGGCGCCGCCGCCGCGGACCACGCCGCCGCCGTGCGCGAACCCCGCCCGGCTCCCCGGTCCACGGTGGACCGGTGGACCAGCGCCCCCGCACCCGGTCCACAACCCCCGCCGTAGACCGGCCCTATCCCGTCGCGACACGTGGCCGGCCAGCCGGCCACAGCCCGTTGACCCCGGCATTTTTGCAAAAAGACCCCTGCAGATTTTGTAAATCAACCCGCAGTCCATCCCTGTTAAAAAGTAATTAGGTTTATGCCCTTTTCTTTTCCGTTTTAGCCCCTGTGTTTTAGAGAAATAGTGCCCGCAGTCCAAAATGTATTTAAAATTCAGTTTTGATTATTTAAAAAGCGAAATAAAGTTCTGTGTAATCATGGTTTTGCCACTGACATAGTTTTGGCCATAGAATCTGCGTTTTAACTCCGATTGAGCCCATTCTTGTCGCGTTAGTTTCATATCGCCGCGCTCTAAGCAGTAGTATAAATATTTATCATATATCTTATTCTTAAATTTATTGATTTAAGTATAAATTGATTAATATCTATTGAATAGCTTTTAAATTAGAAAAACAATCTAGGCTTGTAATTTGGTTCTCGTTGTGTTGTGACTATGTCGGTGTAATCTACATTTTAGCAATGTTGTTTTCATTGTCTCCTGTTTATGAGTATAATTAATCTGACTAGTGTTTTGAATGCATTTCTATTTAATTAAGATAAAAACAATATAGGATTACATTTCGGTATCTTTATAATCAAATGTGAACTTAAATACTTCTTAATTATAATTTGATTATATAAACATGAAGCACATGAATAATTTAGTAATACTTGTCTAAGTCTTTTTGAACTAAAAGTAAATCACATTTATAATTTGATCTTTTATAAATAAATAAATAAATAAATGCTCATGTTATTGATATTAACTATAATGTTTCTTTATTAATTATACCTTGATTAGTTTAAACCTGATATATAATCACTTGATTAGCCGCTTTCATATAATCCATATTTTAAAACTATAAACGCTTAATTGGCTTTAGTGGTATATAATTATTTATAATAATTATAATTATGACTAAAGTTTAACTCCTACTTTTATAATTATTTATAGTTTGGTCAACTCATCTTTCTGATATTTCTTTGAATAATCCATCACCTGTTTTCTTAAAATACGACCAACGTATAGTCGTCTTCTCCGTTTCACTTCGAGCCTCGATAGTCGTGTCCGTTTAACGATAGCTCCGTTCTTAATTGTTCTTGCGTTGTCACGATTGTAGCAATAAGCCGTGTCGTTTAGTGTGCTCTTTCTAAGCTTTTCTTTCGATTGATGCTTGTTCTTAGTCGTGATTGTTGTTTGTTTGTTTGTATTGCTTGTTTGCTTTGAGTAGAAGAAGCGTGGTTCGTCAACAGTGAAGACCAGGAGCTGAGGACCGACAATTGTAGTAGAAGATACAGATCACAAGAAAGAAGTCAAAGAATTCTGAGCAGATATACACTGGAAATTAAGGCAAGTGCAGACACCGTTTGATCATTTTGAACCTACTCATTAATGTCATTTACTTTATATGCATGTGTCCAATGAATGCAAAACCCTAAGGACATGACTAGTCTTCTACTATATTCCTTGTATACCTGGGTTTATACATGGGTAGTATAGTGAACAGTAGATATGCTTAGTTGCTCTACTCATCTAATCTATATAATAATAAAAATAATGATCTTGCTTAATAAATTCTTCAATGATGATAAATGATTAAATGATGAACAATGGTCACTTCGGTGATGGAGATGTTGCGGTGCTTGCGAGCATCGTGGTTTGGTTGAGGACAGGGGGAGCGGGTACCGTTGGTGGTCCGGTTTGCCGGGCGTACCCGTCTCTGCTCTCCGTAAGGACTTAGTCAGGGAGCGGCCCCCTGGGACTTACAGTGCAGCTCCAAGCTATATGGGCTCTGGCTTGACTAATTAGCAGGACCTCCACTGGTAGGGTGTTACTTTCCGGGTAGGCGTAAGGAATGTAGCTTGGGTATTCATATTAAGAGGTCGGTCAGTTCGGGGTCCCATTGCTATGGGCACGACTGCCGCGCGCCCCGGCAAAAACTTACGAGTGGCATCCTATTAGTTGGACCCTGTGAAAGGTCTCGTAGTGAAACCCTGCCTGCTCACCTTGGAAGTGTTTTGGGGAGTCGCGACCCCGGGCAATTGGGAATCACGACTTGGAGTGAACGTGCACACCTCTGCAGAGTGTAAAACTGATATATCAGCCGTGCTCACGGTCACGAGCGGCCCAGACCCTCACTTGATGAGCAAATTGGATTCACTGGATACTTGGAGATGGAACTTGGCGAGGTTGCTACCTCGTGTTTTGGCGGAATGGCTATTCCGTGTTGGCAGGATTGCTATCCTATGGTAATAATTGGGGTTAATCCCTGGACTACTATAATTATTAGGATAGTCATTTAAAAGATGCTAATCACTACTTACACTTATAAAGGGTTGGGTTTATGCTTCACTCATATTTAGTAATAGGTTGTTTTAATAAAAGAATTGTAATAAAAGTGTGCCAACTAAAAAGCTCACCTGCAGTCAAACAGTGTCAGCTTTTCCTTTGATTAAGCCTTGCATGTCATTATACTTTCCGTCTGTACTCGCTGAGTTCGACATGAACTCACCCTTGCTATTTCCCCCACACCCCCAGTGTGTAGTAAAGTGCTGCTCAGAAGAAGGATAAAGAGGCCATGGAGTTTTCTAGAAGCTTATGGGAAGTGCTTGGCGTACGGAGCCCCCAGTCAACCGTCTCTGAGAAGAATGGAGCCTAAGAAGTTTAGCTATTGTTTCCGCGTACTCTGATGTTTTGTAAGTGTTATTATAAATATGTTTTTCCGCTATATATAACATTGATTCTGATATTTCTATTTTTTTGTTATATGTGTGGACTTCCTGGGCACACATATGACGACTCTGGTCTTATTTTAAAAGCCAGGGTGTGACACTTGAGTGCACGTAGGTTTTCATATTTGGTTCCTTGCACGTACATAGGTAGCCTGGATGTGAACAGATATTATTTGTTTGTCTATATGTGTGTCAAAATAAATATTGAAATATTAATTATTTACTATATTATGTCATAATAAAACTTAAATTACTTTGTACAACCTTAATCTATTTTAAAATCAATTAATATTTCATTAATTATGTGCTAATAACATCATTAGTTATGCTAATTATGCACATCGCGAGCCTGGCTCACTAGATTGCCTGATTCTGGTGTTTTCCTTAGGCCTGGCTCATTTGGTTCTTTTGCATGAGCTCAGTTTATCTTGGTAGCACATCCAGATAACCAAACGTGCTCCACCTACGTTAGACGAACCTAGCTGGGAAGGCATGCAGACAACCAAATGCCTCCCATGCCGCGATGCATGGGCTTTTTTAGATGGGCCACTTACTAAATGCCCATAATATCTTTTTTCTATTTTTTTTATTTATTTTTCTTTATTATATATTTTGATAAATTAGCACATCTATATCTATATCTCTTATAAAGATAAATCTCACTAACTTTTTTTTTCATGTAATGTATCTACATCAACATCCACTAAAACATCCCACTAGCATATAGTATATTCAACACACAAAGTGTCCATATCAGCATCCACTAACACAACCACACTAGCTATTTCTCTTGCCATGCAAAGTGTCTACATTAGCATTCACTAGAATATCCCACTAGCATATAGCACATTCAACTATCTTGTGATGCAAAGTGCCCACATCAGCACTCACCAACACATCAAACTAACACATATCATTATGTCTTCATTCAAGCTATTCACATTAGCAAACCACATCATTTATTAACATATATTGTTGTATATAAACCATACATCTCTTGATTCTTAGTGATTAACATTCTAATCTATTTATATTCCTTCTTTATACCAGCGACAACACGTGGAAAATCCTCCTAGTAATCTATATTTATATATCTATAATAACATATTTACCTATGATTTTGTAAAGTCACATCAATCTCTATTATTTACTATTGATCTCCATGTATTTGTATTTAAAATTAAAAATTTATTGCTCCACTAAAAAACATTTGATTTAAACATAGACCAACATCCATTGGGCTTCCTAGCCTCCTGTTACACCTCCGCAGCAAATTTGACATATAGTTGGAGATTTGGAGATCTAGGGAGAGAAGCAAGAATGGGACGAGGAATAGAGATAGATTTTTTTTGAGGTTTTACAGTTCCAGTTCTTTGTTAGAAGACACAAGATCTCAGGCATTATATACCATCCCGATTCATATCATATATTACGCTCGTTAACTCAACGTCAACTAACACCACTGTGGTTAACTGTCACCATTACCCTACCTTGATCAACGTCGTTTGCTCAGTGCTTTGTTGCCGAACGTGCAATAGTTCTCCTTGTTCTTCTTTTCTTCTCCTTCAAGGCCTTGGCTTTGCCCTCATTCAAAAAGTTGCTTGTCCCCAAACAGCCGTGGATAAAAATCTCAGAAATCAGACCACTACAACTAAATTTGTGACATTGAAGAAGCCTCATTCTACACCATACGTGAAGCTATAAAATGGATGGATAGGCTAGACAATTGTGGAAGGATCATCTGGAACCAAAGTGATACCACCATCCTTTAAATTCATGTAGCAACACGTAGGAAAATCATCTAGTTTAATGTATGTTAGATGCTTTGAGTTATGTGATGTTAGGGACTCTATCAGTGTCTTCATGACTCAATTACATAACCAAGAGACTTGTGAGATAATGATCAGGGCTCATTTGTAACCTCTATATGTTCTTTTTATAAATACGAGCCCCATTAGGGAGAAATTGTGAAATAAATTCCCTCATACCACCCCTATAAAAGGTGAGAGGGGAGGTGGAGAGGGACCTAACCATTGATTTTTTTGCTCTTTCTTAATTGCTATCCATTCTCATTTCTAATTTATTCTGTCTAAGACTAAAATTCTGAAATTCTACTAAGGGTTTACGGATGCTAAAGCATGGTTAAACTCTGGTCATAGGTTATTGATCGCTTAGCACTTAACGCCTTTTGTAACTTTGTATCCAACACTATAAAATAAGCTCAATTTCAACAATGCAACAACAATAGGAATAATAATAAATAGAACATTTAATAATAACAACTTGGCCAGTCAAACACAAATCTTTAGTTTAGAGGTGGGAGTTGAACTTTAGGCTTAGCAATGTCATGTAGTTAAAAGACAAGGAAGCGTTAAGAACAAATCAGATCTCCAAGTATATATTTTTAAATAAGAAGAGAAAATATGATTACATTGTTTTTCATATAGATAGAGCACCAACACATGCATTGTTTGGTAACCATCACCTTGCATAACAATTGATGCTTTTGTGGGATCTAGCACAGAGCACTAGTTGAGTTCCTTCACGAACCTAACCAGACACTACATCACAATCAGAGTCTGCAACATCAAAAGAGGCAACAAGGAGATTGGCACGGGTATTCTGTCGAACATTTGTTGCTGTTGGATTACCTTCGAGATGGCGGCGCCAGCGCAGGGGTGACACATGGGCGGCGGTGCTGAAGCAACCTCGTGACCCGAGAGGCCATGGACATTTGACTCTATACTTGAGGAGGTGTTGAGGAGGAAGCAAAGAGGACAAAGAGAGAACAGTTTGTGTGGCTTCTCAACTTTATTCTAGTGCTCCGCGGCGACGGCGCGGATGGAGTTTTTTTGGGCTTTTTTGCGCCTCTAGAACCTTTAGTTTTTGATTGTTTGTGCCTCCAAAACCTCGTCTCAATCAGCTACGCCATTAAGTTTGCAGACTCATGGAAGACGATAATATGATAAACACATATTTACCTTTTTATGATATTTCTTATACAAAATAAAAACATCACGATTGTTGCTAATGAAAGGGTTTTGATTCACGTCCACTAGCTAGGTGCATCCATGATGGATTTTTGGCTATTGAGATTGATGAGGCCTAAATAAAAAGAACAAAGAGGTTATGTGTTTTAGTTTTAGAAAGAACTAGTTTATGGCATGTGTAGTACTAATTCATAATATGGGTCGGTAGTTCTTATTTTGCATGAATTTATGGGGTCAGTGGTTCTCATTTTGCATGAATTTATGGGGTAAAGTACTAATAATGTATAAAATTAGAAAAATGGAACTCGACACTCGATCTCAAATTAGGTTCTCAGAGGATATATGTTGTGAAGACCATCTCTAAAAGTTGTCAAGTGCTAAAAAAAATCTCTATGCAATTCTTTTTGATAGCCAATTTAATGTTCAAATTAAGTTTTGAGTTGTACACCTTTATTTTTATTTATAATTTAATATATTAATTAGTCTAATTCTATCGGTCACATGGGATAAAATCATATATTTATTCCTTTATTTTAAAAATAGTAGGTGCTCTACTATTAAAAAGTTGAATGTGATTTTTGTAGTATTCTATTTGTAGCCAATCCTCACTATTACTTCGGTGCTAATGGAGCGTGGACAATTATTACATATAAACGCATAATTTAAGTTTTGATAGGAAATTAAAATGACCAAGTTCTGACCACGGTAATTGGTCTGTCATGACTCTTTATTTTGTTGTTTGTAGCCTATGAGGAATGATGAGGAATAGTTTAGATTTTATACTAGTTTTAGTAATTAGATTTAAACTTGAGGGATATTTTAATTTGTTTTTACAATAATAAATAACAGAATTTATATATTTTATATCATCTTCCACAAATGAAAATATGGGTAATTTAAAAGCAAACTCAATGATTGCTTTGTATTATCTTTAATAATCTTGTAATTTAGATGTAAATATAGGGATTATTTTACATTATTTTTTATAATAGTAAAGGTGAGTAATTTTTATGCAAATTGAGAGGTTAATTTATGCATTTTCGTAATGACAAATGTGAATAGTTTTTATAAAATAAAATTTAAATTAATGGCTATTTTGATGGTGATAGTTATAGTCTTTGAAATTGAAGATTACTTGTTGCTGATTTTTAAGAGATTTTTAGGATGTCTTTTTTCAAAAGATGACTCATGAAAATTAACATGGAGTTTATGTTTAAAACCTTCAAGTATATAGGTGGTATATAGGGCCATTTTGGATTAAGAGCATCTTAGAGAGATTTGCATAATTGACTTGGCATTTGTTGTTGTTTGTAAACTCACAAAACAAAATGTAAAGTCTAAAAATAAGTCATCTCCAAGGGTTTTGTATAATTCTTGTATTTACCCAAAGTGGATCCAGATGTGATTTTTTTCCATGTGGCGCGCGGTCGACTTCTTCCCGCGAGATCGAGAGACATACTTCATCATTGATCTGCCTGAGGCCGTCGTGGGAGGGACGGAGGGCATCCTTGAACTCATGGCGTGAGGCAGTAGTTTTCTGTCGCGATGGAGTCCTGCACGAGTTTGGCAGCGGACGGCGGCGCATGGATGGAGTTTCTGCGTGATGGAGTTGGTCGCGATCGGCAGCTGACGGCGAAGCGTGGAGGGAGTTTCTACGCGATGGTGTTGCTCGCATCGGCAGTGGACGACGACGCATGGGGAGGGAGTTTCTGCGCAATGGAGTCGGTCGCGATCGGCAGCGGACGGCGGCGCGTGGAGGGTAGGTGCTCGCGATGGAGTCCCTCACGACTTCGATCGGTTGCGGGTGACAGTACATGGAGGGCCGGGAGGTTTCTGTCGTGATCGATGGAGTATATATGGCGCGAAGAAAAGTCCGGATCGTGCGGGGGACCGGGAGACGCGCGCGATCGGACTTTACCAAGCCGTTCGTGGCTTGACAATTATGCCAAGTTTACTCTCTCATTTGCCAAGTTGCCCAAAATACAAACTCCAAATGTAAAACCGTTGGATACCTTATTTTTATGATTTCTAGTAAATTATAAGAATGCAAACCCCAAATATAAAAGCGTTGGATCTGACTATTAACCCCGTACATATTTGGATCCTAAAAGGTGCATGTATCCCTGCTGGCTAATGAACTACTCTCCATTTCAAATTAAAAACCAGTTGTTGTCTAATGAACTACTCTCGATTTTATAAGTTATTTTGGCTTTGACTTTTGCTATACATCAGATACATGCTATGTTTAAGATACATGACAAGAAATAAATGTATGTAAAAAAGCAAAACGACTTAGGGTTTAAAATAAAAGAAGTAACAAGTAGCCAATAGGTTAACTGAAAATTAGTTCATCCATTAGCTCTTCTATTTGGATAAACTAAAGCTAATTTTTGGGTAGTACTGGTTGTTAGCCTATGAGATCAAAAGAGTCCCATGTCCACTTGGAGTTCTTAAACTAAAACCAAGTCACCAGCTCACAACATAGCGGGAATCAAGCCATAGTTTGAATTGTTCTCAGAAGAAATCCAAAAGTAAACCGTCTTATTGCCGTTCGACAGATACTGCCGATTTCATCGCTCATCTTGCCTTGAACCGTGGAGCAACCCAGCGGTCGTCGAACATATCAACTGGCGCCAAAATTGCAGCTCCGTCCGCCTACTGAAGTGAAGTGGCTCAGAGCACGGGGACGAAGCAGGCCTTGGTGTCCTCGCCCGCCCACTGTAGCGCGTTCCACCAGTGCTTGTCGCACTCGATCCGCACGGTACCCTGCTGCCCGCGCGCCGGGCGCATCGGAATCCTCTTCAGCCGCGGGCACCCCCTCGTCTGAAAGCGCCGCAGCTCCGGGAACGCGCACTGCCCCCCGGCTCGGATGGCCTCCAGCTTCGGCAGCCCCAGTAGGGCCAGCACCCTGAGCCGCGGGAACACGACCACCTCCTCCGTGGCACTGCCGCCGTCCTCCGCGCCACCCAGCAGCCTCGTCAGCCCGTTGCACCCGCTGAGGTTCAGCGACTCTAGGCAGGGGAGGTGCTGCACCCACGTCGCGTGCGTTAGGGTGTGGCACGCGCCCATGCCGACATCGCGGAGGTTGGACCCATGGGACCACGCCATGACGCTCAGCTTCGTGAGGAAGCCAAACTTGATGATCTCCAGCCTGGGCATGTGCGCGTCGGCTGAGATCTCCTCGACGTCGGACGAGTAGACCGCCAGCTCCCGCAGGCTCTCCTGCACACCGCCAAGCTCCGGCGCGTGCTCCGCCGACAGCAGCGGAACGGCGCGCGCCCCTTCTAGCTTGCGCAGTTGGAGCGACCGGGTGCACACGCCCGGCGCTAGCCGCGCGAGGCGCTCCACGTCGCGGGTGGTGTCGAGCCAGATGCTGAGCGACGCCATGCGCGCGCCGCTGCTCTCGAGGTCGTCAATGACTGGCGCGACGTAGTCGTCCGCGACGGAGACGATGCTGGCGGTGAACAGCTCCAGCACCTGCAGCTTCCCAAGCCGCGAGATCAGCCCAGGTGGTATCGTGATCTGGATGTAGTAGTTGTCACGCAGGTAGAAGTACTCGAGCTGGCCCAGGTTGCCCAGCTCCATCGGCAGCGACAGGATCTTGTTCTTGGATAGGTTGAGGTACTTCAGGTTGACCAAGCAGCAGATCTCCATGGGGAAGGCGTCCTGAATGCCGGTGTCCTCGAGGTCCAGGTACGTGAGCTTGGTGAAGTGCTGGATCGCCTGGAGCATCCTCTTCGGCAGGGCCTTGTTGAACTGAAGCATCAGCGACGCCGGCTGCGCGTCCGCGAGGGCGCTGCCCACCTTCGCTGGGACGTCCTCGATGGTGTTGTGCATCAGGGACACGCGCTGCGCGCCGCGCCACAGCGCCTCCTCGCGTGGGGGCTCCCTGAGCCCGGCGCCTGCACGGACCAACCACTTGCCGGGCGCGAACCGGAGCGCCGCGTCGCGCACGACGTCGTGCAGCCTGACGTGAGTGTCTGACGGGTACATGTTGCAGCGGTGGTTGTCCCCGGCCTCCAGCAGGCGCGCGTCCTTCAGGATGGCAATCACCGAGAATCCGAACCTGTAGGCCTCTTCGATGTCGCCGAGATCGGGGAGCAGGCCGAGTCCTATCCAGCTCTGCACGAGCTCCTCCTTGAAGATGTTGTGGTCCTCCGGCCATAGCGCGCAGGTCAGGAAGCATTCCCTCACCATGTCGCTCTCCAGATTGTCGTAGCAGAACTTCACTAGCGCGTGCGTGCTCTTGTCCAAGCCGGGCGTGCCGGAGGGCAGAGACGCCTTGAGGGTGTCGAGTGCATTGGACCACTCCTCTGGTGTGCGCTTATTTGACATGGCGCGGCCGACGGTGACGAGAGCCAAAGGCAAGCACTTGCATTCGGCAGCGACCTGTTTGATGGCAAAACAAGTTAAGCCTGAAGAAATCAGATAACTGGAAATTCTCATGTCAAATGAAAATTTGAAACATTTGTAATTAAAAATTTGATATTATAGTGATATTTATGTCAAGAAATACGATCACAATTATAGACTGAAAAATGGGCCATACACTGACACCGAGCGTTGACATTTGCCAATACTGACTTTCTAGCACACTTGGTAACACGCTAACACAATTAGTGACCAGACATGATATATTTTGTCTAATTATAAAATAAGAATGGACGTCATAAAATAAGGTCACCCTTGGGTAAGGTTTGAACTTTTTCCCCAATAATTATCCAAGGCCCTTGGATCAGTGTCATTCATCTCAGATCAGTCGGCAAGTAGCTAGATGTCCTTGGATCAACATCAACTACCTAGACCCGCAAATTGGCACACAACGGCCCTTTTTTTAGAAAAAAAGCCATACTACTGTAACTGAAAAACATATACTGGTAGTAACAGTAGGTTAGAGGTACTTGAAAAAAATTGGATATAGGGCTAACTATTATTAGCTAAAAATTAACTAAAATTAGTTTTAGGGCTTCTATATAGGAAGGCTAATATGAGCTAAATTCATAGTAAGTCTTTGACTAGTTGTTAGACATCTAGCTCACGTTAATTTGAGCTAATTTTAGCCTAACTAGTAAGGGTGGAAACCACAACCTTCGTGAAAACCTGTGCAAACCACGGTAAAAAATTGTCTAAATTTACCAAAAAAAATCAGACATGTAGATGATATGATTATACACAATCTTGTAAAATATCTTGTCCCAATTCGAATTCGTTTGTGAGATAAAAAAATAACAAATTTCAATCCAGAAAGTTGTCCACAGGATCAGTTAGAAATTTGTTATTTTTATATCTCACAAACGAATTCGAGTTTGGACAAAATATTTTAGAAGGTCATGTATCATCGTACCATCTACGTGTGTGATTTTTTTTTGGTAAATTTAGACAACTTTTTTGTTGTGGTTTACACGGGTTTTCAGGAAAGTTGTGGTTCTAGGTCATCCAAATAGACCCAAGACAGATATTGCATTTGGAAGGGCAAACTTTTGACCAATAATTACTTTATTAATAAATACTACTCCTATAATTAAATACTTCTCCTATAATCTCTGGAACTAATATGTACTCCTATAGTCCTTTTGAAACAAAAGGGATGTTTTAAGATCAAACAAAATGGATGTTATAAGACCATATAACAATATATATTTCTTGTTTAGTTTTAGGTTGTAAAGTTTTGAGGCGTTATTTGGTTGTCACATAGTGATGTCGCATGGAATTGTTCGGATACTAATAAAAAGTTCCGATACTAATAAAAAAAGAAATTATAGAATAGCAAATTATAGAATCTATCGGTAAACCGCGAGACAAATTTATTAACCCTAATTAATTTATCGTTAGGATATGTGTTATTGTAGCCATTTATTGTTAAATTATAAACTAATTAGGTTTAAAAAATTCATCTCGCAAGTAGTTGCAATAGTGCAATTAGTTATTTTTTAGTCTGTGTTTAAAACTTTATGTGTGAAAATATTGGATAGGGTGTAGACTTTTTGAGAGGAACTAGACAATAAGAGTTTAACCATACGGACGATGGGCTTTGATCCGGATAATATTATAGATAGAGTGGTAAAAATAGCAAAAGCACTATCTGAACAGAAAAAGCTGGTTACCTGTCTAGCAAGTGCAGGAATTTGAGTGTGGCCATGGATGGTGTCGCCGCCAACATTAGCTTGAAACAGGCTCCACGCATCCTCCTCGTTGAAGCCCTCCATCTTGATCTTCTTGCGGCAGCCCATGTCAGCGCACAACGCCTCGCTCCTCGACGCCACAATGATCTTCCTCACCTTGCCGTTGACCATGCCGAGGGGCTGCGGGATGCCGACCCTCTCCAGGTCCAAGCGTTCCGACACGCCGTCCAGCAGGAGGAGGAAGCTCTTCTCCCTCAGGAAGCTCAGGATCCCTGCGGCTTGCGCCTGCTCTGTGGCCGCGTCGCGCAGGCCGAGCACGGACACGACCTCCCTCTGGAGCTTGGCCACCGTGCAGTCCCTGGAGGCCGCGACGAGCAGGACGTGGTCGAAGCGCGCGACGCGGCCGCACACCTCGCGCACCAGCTTGAGCACCGTGGTCTTGCCCACGCCGCCGGCGCCCCAGACGCCGAGCGCGGCGTCGCAGTCGCCGAGGAAGCGGAGCGCCTCGTTGAGGTAGGCCCTCGCGGGCCCCGCCTCCGCGGGGAGGCCCTCCAGCTCGGCGGGGTCGCAGAGCAGAGGAGGCGGCGCCTGCGGCGTGGCCAGCGCGGCGTCGAGGATCGCGGTGCCCTGCTCCCGGAGCGCCCACACCGCCTTGAGCTGCTGCTCGGCCAGCCCCGCGACCGGGCCCGTGGGGAGGAAGAGGTACTGCACCAGGCGGACCACGTACAGCTGCCCGCCGTCGTGCCGCGCCTTGATGGACGCCAACTCGTCCTGCGCCTCCTGCACGCGCCGTAGCCACGCGCGCACGGGATCCGACGACGGCGCCGGGTCGTGGCCCAGCACCTCGGCCCGCAGCCGCAGCAGGGCCTCCACCGCGTCGGCCAGCTCCTTGACGCGCCGGTCGGTGCTGGCCAGCGGCTGCCACCACTTGCCGAAGAACAGCACCAGCACCGCGCCGCCGAGGACGAGGGAGCCGAGCACGGCCGCGAGCTGCAGCTCCATCGATCTCCGCCGATCTGATCGACCTGCAACCAGCCCAAGATCGTTCTCGGCGGTGCTCTTCGATCTCCGGTACGTTGAAGGCACGGTGGTGCTAGACTGCTAGGGGAGACAACGGTGGCATATGCGTGTGCTCAGTAGCCACTGAGGCGCGGCTGGGTTTAAGAGGACGGAGTGAGTAGGTGGGGCGGTGAGAAGGGCGTTAATGGTGCAGTGAATGCGTGAGCGGAAACGGTAGGTCGAAGCCAGACGGCTGCCGGAGCCGGACAGCAGGAGCGTGGAGCGTGGCCTGCGGTGTGGGCGTCGGATCACGAGGCCGGCACAGGAATGGAGGCAGCGGGGCGGGGTGAGCTCGGTGTTGGAGATCCATCCTCAAGCTGGCAGGCTGGCCGTGAGTAGCCATGCCGTTCGGCAGCTCCACCTGCTGCATTCATTCACGCCATGGACGCTTGATGCTCAGCTCAACGGCTCAGTTGCTGTTATCTGGTTTCTCTGGCTCTGCCCTGGCTCTCATTTGTTCTTCGTCCAGGGTACGTCCAAGTCCCAAACTGTGTGCGATAAACCACTGGTTCTCACATCTGCTAGGTTCTCCAGGGCACGCGCCATGAGAAACCAGATAACAGCAACTGTTAGCGTAGAATTCGGAGAAAATAGAGAAAACGTCACGACGGGGAAAAAACGAGAGTAAAATGGTCTTTTTCTCTGACCACTCTAAAGTAAGGGAAGTATAAAATAAGAAAGATAAATAAAAGGATGGCAACTGACAAATAGAAAATATTTTAAATTTAGGTGTCAAACAGGAGAGTATAAGTTTTTTAGTGTCAAATAGGATTTTTTTTATAACTTTACATTCGTTGGACAGAGATTCGAACAAGATGAATTGATCCCATTGCTCCTTCCCTAAAACCAACTAACACGGCAATTTTAGAATGTTTATTTAGAAAAGTAGAGTGTGTGCAATTCTCCAAAAAAAAAAGTGTGCGATTATAAACTTTAAAGAAGCCACAAGTGTACTTGCGAATGTTAAGAACTTAAGCCCAACTGACCAAGTATGTCAATCTCGAATTGAAGAACATGAAAATGGCAAGAAGTCACAAAAAAACACGAAAAGTAAAAAAAAAATCAATAAGTAAAGGAATATAAAAATAGCAAAGTTTTATTATCACACTTTTGGGTGGACAGCAGTACCAACAAAATATTTTGTTTGGACAACATTGAGATATTGAATTGAAATGAGTTTGCCTACTGAATTGCACTTCAAGATATGTAGTGCACATTTGGTGGAGATTTGAATTCTTGCAAAAAAAAGTTTTGGATCTGTATTCTCTCTAAAAACTTATGGAAGATGAATAAAAATCACTTTATAAAGCTGTTTGGCTGTTAGGTCAGATTCTAATTCCCACCTAAATTTATATAAAATATATAAACCAAAACATGCTTCGAAAAAAATCTATTTTTTATGCGTAAATAATAACTTGATACAAACACATTTCAACTTGTTGCACTAAAAAATAATTTATTAACAAAAAATGCTAGCATTGAGGGGAGGCGGGAAACAAATCTAGCAAAACCACCTCTTCACCGCTTCGTACTAGCATGTACAAATAGAGAAATGATTCTCCCATTGAATGGGTTAAATAGTTTGGCAGTGATTCTCAATTTCTCATTAGAATCAGAGACGTTTCTGGTTGCCTAAACAACGCCATGATCTAGATGCGTTGTTTGTAACTTTTGTGTTACAGAGAAACCCAATTCTTTGTAGTAGCCCCTTATAGAATTAGCTGATAATATAAAAGATACATGAGAAAAATGATGATCTAACACAAAACCATATACCCCTCATTTTCCATATTAGTTATCATCTTTCATTCTAGCTTTGTCGAAAGTCTAACTTTTCTATCTCTAACTACCAATTTCTATAAATTTCTAGTACGGTTTATAGATTCATAGAACCTATGTTTCGTAGACATACCATGAGAAATATAGTTACATAGTATGTAGTTCACGTCTTGCTAAACTACACGAATTACGTAGTCAATGATCATAGATAGAATGTAAAGGAGGAATACTCTTCTAGAGGCCAACCCCGCAATAGTGCTTCCTCTAGTCATAAATGCTTGATATTTTTTATGGTTCCGCTGGGCTTAAGAATCCAATATGCAATATAATGGGTCTGGAAACATAAAAGTCACAAAGTCATCGTATATGTAATGTGCCCTATAAAAAGTTCATGGTCTTATAAAATCATTAGATTGATGTGTTCTTATCTCTTCATGTTTTGTTTTTGAATCACCTAAAGCTTAGTTGATAAGGATTAGAGCATAGAGTCTTAAGCTTTGTGTGGTAAAAGTTTTTATGTTCACAAAATTGGTTGCTTAAATGACCCTAATCCAAACCTATGAATTAATCTAATGCTACTTATTGTATGCATATTGTATACTCCCTCCATATCTATAAAAAAGTCGTTTAGGACAATGACACGGTCTCTAAAGTCTAACCTTTTTTTTTTGACAAAGTCATAACTTTATTATTAGCAGCAAGAAGCTGCAATAGATGGGATTGAATCCCACTTTACATTACACAGCGCCAATTTTAGTGGGCAACTGTTCACGTGATCTTCATTGGTAATGAGAGGACAATGTTACAAGAAAATTCTGCATTGTTGAATGCTGATCTAGCCAGCTTGTGAGCTTTGTAGTTCTTGTTCCTTGGAATCTTCAGGACTTGAATTCTTTTATGCTTAGTATGGTTGATGAACTTTTGAGTGAATGGTCTGCTGTCCCATGAAGGCATCCAGAAACAATCTTCTCCATTAAAATAACGAACCAGCATTTCATTATCTGTGTGGAAGTATGTTTCTTCAATTCCCATCTCAGAAATGATAGCAGCAGCAAAGGCTAATGCTGCAGCCTTAGCCATGATAACTGAGGTGATATCATTGATTCGAAGCCAGATGTAATGAGTGGCATTCGCCTTGTTGTCCTGGATGACGATCCCTAAGCCCGCTGACTTAGGGTTGTCGATGGAGACGTCTGGGTCAATAGAGGCGTCGGTGTAGCATCTGAATCCGTCTATGTCACCTCCAGATCTGCAAGAAGAAGGTTTTTGGAAGCTTTTTGGCACCTTTTTAGGACTCTGTGGCTTGGTGCAAGATTGAGATTGCTCGCTCAAGAGCGTAGTTGTGGAGGAATGAATGTGCGCCTGCACTGCTAGATGGACCTGCAAAATAGACCACTGTCGCTTCCGAAAACGAAAGTCGTTTCTTGCCTTCCAGATGAACCAAAGATAAGTCATAACCTGGACAAAGATCTCTTCAGAAGTATTAGAGTCAATGATTTTTGCAAGACATTGCTGGATTCCATCTTCTTCATAAGGATGATTATGAGTGAGCAGAGGAGTTTTTGCAGAGAACCAAACAGCTCTGGCAAATTCACAGTGAAAAAATAGATGGGTATCAAATTCAATTAGACCACAAAGAGCATAGGATTTATCAATTTTTTCCGTGAGGCTATTCGCCCGAGCTCTAGAGGCAATGGCCCTCTCCTTGTTTTTATAAAAGTATTTATCAAAAAGTGGTATATGTATATATTTTTATGAAAGTATTTTTTCAAGATAAATTTATTCATATGGTTTTCATTTTTTTAAACTCAACAACTTAAAAATTATTCATGATTTATATTCTCAATATTCTTATCTAAAACGACTTCTGGAGGGAGTATATATATATTTGACCAAATTTATGAGTGATCAATATTTTGAAAGCGAGATTTATATAATATTTAGGATAGAGGATTTAGCATACAATGGTATAATTAATAAAAAACGCATATCAAATCAAATGATGATATTAGGGCATTGTTTTGTTCACCTCAAAAACCAAAAACTTTTCAAGATTTTTCTTATCACATCAAATCTTGCGGTACATGCATGGAGCATTAAATAGATAAAACAAAAACTAATTACGCAGTTTGCCTGTAAATCGCGAGATAAATCTTTTAAACCTAGTTACTTAATCATTAGATAATATTTATCAAATAAAAACGAAAGTACTACAGTGTTAAAATCCATTTTTTTCAGATCTAAACAAGGCCTAGGAAAGAAAATTCTTGGCAGTTCGTTGCCTTGGGCAGTTCAGGGCACTAGGAAACCACAGGTCCCACTCCGACCGCCAACAGTTCCCGTTAGCATATTTTCAGGCCACACAAATGACACCACCACAAAAATCATGTCAGGATCCGAAGAAATCATTTTCTTTGTACTTTATTTATCTAGATTATTCTAAAAATTTTAGAGATTTAATTTTTTCTAAGTTTGATCAAATTTATATAATAAAATAATAATAATTATGAAGTATTATTAGATTCTTTCTTAATTATATTTTTATAGTATATTTATTTTATGTTATAAATCTTAGTATTTTTTATTATAATTTTGATCGAACTTCAAAATGCTTTAACTGTTTAGGATTTTTAAATGACGGAGTAGCTACTAGGACACACAGAACCCGTCATCCCGACTCCCGAGCTCGGCGCGCTCTGCTCGGTCCAGAATCTCCGAACTGCCGTGCCCGTCGGCTCCTGCGTCGTGCACCACAAACTGCAATGATTCTCGGCCACGGCCATCAACAGCCACTGCAACCCAAAGATTCCGGAAGTCCAGCGGCAGCCACTCCAACGGAATATACCTGTTGAATCCCCCTCTCGAAGCCTCTCCACCGAACTGTGACTGTGAGTGTGTGCCGGTGTTCCAGAAATTCCTCGCCGATGGAAGGGGCCATCGCCCGCGGGGCGCGGTGCCCAAAGATCAGCCGCGCCACGTTCGGCTGCCCGGCAGTACGCGTCCGTGTGCCGAGAAGCCTCTGCGGCGGCCACCTGGGTGCACGGTGCAGCAGCGCCCGTGCCATGGGCGAGAGCGCGCGTGACGACCCCAGGCCAAGAGTGGCGCGCGCGAATGGCCAAGGCCATGGGAGGTCCGCGCTGCGGCCGGGTCCGGGTGCTCCCGCTCCCGCGTCGCCGTCCCGTGGCGAGAAGAGGGGGAGCGTGGCCGGCGCCGTGGCGCTGATCGTTGGGACCAGCATCGGGTCCGGCATCCTCGCCGTGCCGCAGCGCACTGCGCCCGCGGTGAGTTCCCTTGACTAGCCTCAGCGAGACTAGCCTCAGCTACTAATCTTTACCATGGACCGGGCGGCACGACGTTAGCGCGGAAGAAAACCGCTGGAATTCATTTCTACGAGTACGATCCACTTGAGCAAGTTGCAAGCAGCAGCAACAGCGAAGCCGCCGAAAAATGCTGCCGCCAGGACAATGATTTCTCATTTCCTCCCGTATCATCGGTGCTGTCAATACCAGCAACTCTCACAAATGGACCAGCTAACCTCCCTTTGCCTACAACGAATTGCTACAGCAGCAGTAATAGACTGATACGGAGTATAGTTAACAGTAGTGCTAGCGCAACAGTAACAGTCAGTAGAGAACAGCGCATAGCCTCGACACGCAAGCAAACCAACTGAATTTCTCTACTCCCATAGTTATGAGCATTCAATCGATGGCATGTTGCTCGGTTTTTAATTGGCACGACGAACGTCCGCGTTTAATTCTACCAAGCTGAGCGCGCTTTCGATCGATGATCTCGATCTGTAAACACCAAACACTTCCCCGAACGGAACAGTATACATCTGCATTGATGCAGCCCCGCGCCCATTTCGTCAGAAAACCCGGCACTGACCGCTGGCAAATTAATGGATTGTTGCAGGGCTTCGTCCCGAGCGCGGCGTGCATGGTCACGTGCTGGGCGTTCCTGGTCGCGGAGGCCCTCCTCATCGCGGAGATCAACGTGCACCTGCGGCGGCGGCGCCGCAACAAGGACGGCGGCGGCAACCGCCGCGGGGAGCTGGAGCTGGACCTGGAGGTGATCTCCGTGAAGAGCATGGCGCAGGAGACGCTGGGCGAGTGGGGCGGGCACCTGGCCACCGCCACGTACCTATTCCTGTCCTACACCTCCATGGTCGCCTACGCGTCCAAGTCCGGCGAGGTGCTGTCGCGCCTGGTGCCCGGCGTGCCCGAGCCCTTCTCCGGCGCCGCCTTCACCGCCGCGCTCGCCATGCTCATCGCCGGAGGCGGCACGGCCGTCACCGACCGGGTGAACCAGTTGCTCACCTTCGTTATGATAGGTAAAGTATTTTGTACTCCCACTATACTACTAGCTGCTGTTGTTTGCTATCGTTACTCTCTCGTCCGGACAGACATGCGTGGCATCCACGAGCTGTTATTTAAGACTGATCATTCATGCGTGCATCAAAGCCGTTTCCTACATCCGCATTAAGTTCACACACACCGATCCGGGAACCAATCTAGCTCTAAAGGCCCCGCCATGCTTTTTTTTTTCCTGAACTGATGCCTTAACATTTCAAGCATGTCTTTTATTCTGAGCTGTTATTCCAAGCATGTCTTTTTAGTACTCAAAGGAGTATATGCCCATGCCTGGTACGCATAGGTTGGCGTCCCGCGTCCCATGTCCAAAGCGACGATGTACAGGCAAGCAATACTGTACCCATGTAGGCAGAATACTGAGCATATACGTACGCACCTCGAGTCATTGTCATGTTCAATTCGTGTTCATTACTCAGTACTCCGTACTCACCATACAACCAACGCGATCCCAATCCGATCTGCTGCTCTATCACCTAGCCGTGTAGTACTAGGAGACTATGAATCATTAATTCAGGAACCTTTTTTGATGGAAATAATTCATGAAGCTTAGCTAGCTTTTAAAGAAAAAGGGAAATGAAATCAACTCGGACTACTGCAACAGGTTTACTGCTGACAATTGAGGTGTCAGCAGTGGCGCTAGGCGGTGGCCTGAGCTTGCCAGCGAACGCCAACTGGGAGCAGGTCCCGGCGGCGCTGCCTGTGATCATCTTCACGCTGGTCTTCCATGACATCGCGCCAGGTAGGCACCCACACCACCCCACCTCCGATCCAGAGAACCACCCCCACCTTCTGTACGCGCGGGAACAGTTCAGCGCGCGTCAAAACACTGATGAATCGCCGCCGATCGATCTATCACTCTCAGTGATCTGCGCGTACCTGGAAGGGGATCTCGCGAGGATCCGGCTGTCCATCCTCGTGGGCAGCCTCGTGCCACTGGTGTCCTTGCTCGTGTGGGACGACATCGCGCTCGGCCTCGCCACCACGGATGTCGCAGCTGGGTTTGACGTCCTGGGCATGGTAAAGACAGAGTAAGGCCACTCTGTGGTACTAACCACGTGCCTGCATGCATGGCTGCATCTCTCTCGCCTCATCGATCCTGCCTGCCTCGCTGTTCAGTTTTTACTTCAGCAACCTGCAACTGAAACAGGCTTGTTTGGTTTGGTTTCTAGATGGAGCCACACCGTGCTGGAGACGTTCTCGCTCCTGGCCGTCGGGACGTCGCTCATCGGCACGCTGCTTGGGGCTTCCCAGTTCTTCATCGAGCAGATGACCAATAGTATTAGTATAGCCTCTTCACCAGGCCAACAGCACGTACGTATGGTTCTGCTTCACTACTTCAAAAACAAAAGGCTAATGAAATGGTGTCAAGGTTACAATCCATCTGTGGAGTGTTGTTCTGAGTTTCTGACCAAACAAGCGGCGAGTGCAGGGCAAGAAGAACAGAGGCGTTGTTGAATCAGTTCTGGAGAATAACATGCTCAGCTACGCTGCTACAGGAGCTGTAGTTGTCCCGACCATGCTCATCGCAGCTACCGTCCCCAACTCGTTCTCCATAGCTACCGACATCGCGGTAAGTGCGCACCAAAACACGCGTGGCGTGGCATCGTAGTCAAGCATAGCATCCCGATCTGTATTGACCACTGTTGCCTGACGCATTGCTGTCCTGCTCATTCCTCCACGAACGTTCAGGGCGGCTACTGCATGACAATCCTGTATGGTGTCCTCCCTCCGTTGATGGCCTGGGCTATTATCGGCTCGTCCAAACTGTCTGACTCGAGTGCCGGGCTCGTGGACGAAGACCTCCAGAACGACGACGACGACGACGACGACAGGGGAAAAGAAGACTTGACGAGTGCGAAGCCTGTTCTGGTTGGGATGGGGGTGTTCTCGGTCCTCTTGGTCTTTGAGCAAATCGTCCAGGATTTTCTCAGTTTAAATGCCTCTCTCGTCTCGTAGACTAGTGGAGTAGCGCAGAAAGATCAGCTGCGCCGCCGATGTTGAACTCGCATTAACAACGGGTTGATGCTGATGCGACTTCCCTTCCCTCTTCACTGTCATCAAGTAGGCACTTAGGCTTAATTAGGCAGGCCCCATGTAAATAGTACTGTAGCACCAAATGAACGAACTGAAAGTATGGACCATGAAACAGACTAGCACTAGCTTATCGTCAAATTGCAAATCAAAATTTACACCAGGTAGCCAGGTACCGTGGCAGCGCGGCATGGATGCAGTTCAAATTCAAACCCTGCTCGCTTGAACTTATTAGGCCTTGTTTACTTCACCCCGAAATTCAAAAATTTTTCAAGATTCCCTGTCACATCAAATCTTGCGGCATATGCATGGAGCATTAAATATAAATGAAAACAAAAACTAATTGCACAGTTTGTCTGTAAATCATGAGATGAATCTTTTTTTTAGATAAAGGATATTTTATATCCAGCTTCATCTATCGACTGATAGAATCAGGCCAATTATTACAAAGTTTGAGTCCACCGGCCAACATGCCGCTAAAAAATGTCAAACTTAAAATAAAAACAATTGGAATAGAACTGACTAAGAAGAGGCAATAGATCTAGTTGATAGCCATCCATTGGAATTGAAGAAGTTCAAAGCTGACATCTCAAGATATCGCCCCGTTGAAATCAACTCATTCCGTAGATCCTCACACCGCTGCAATTGTGCCCACTGTCGAAGCCAATGAGTTCCTCTGAAAAGAACCTGTAAAAAGATTTTGGTCTACTTTTATCAAAAATCACCTCGTTTCTTGTTAACCACACAGTCCAGCTAAGCGCCGCCGCTGCTATCAATAACAATGAATTTAGGTTTTTATTACCCCTTTTGGACCATCTATTAAAAAGGTCAGACAAACTTAAGGGGGGAGATATGCCGAATCTTTTAAGCCTAGTTACTCTATGATTGGACAATGTTTGTCAAATAAAAACGAAAGTGCTACAGTGTCGAAATACGAAATTTTTTCGAATCTAAACAAGACCTTAGTTTGAATCAGCCGTACTTTTCAAGCTATAGAACAACTAAGAAAGATCTAACAAACATGGCCTGGTCCCTGGCGCCTGTAGAAGACGAAAGCGCACGCCGGCAAAGGCAACTCACCGGCACCCGGTCTGCCGGTCGCTCACTCCGGGGCCCGCCCCCTGTCTGCGGGCGGTTGCAGAGCACGGTGATGATGCCACCACGACCGCATCCGCCCTTGCCCGGGAGCAAGGCGGTTGGCCACAAGGAAGCGGGCCTCGCGCAGCGCTGGCAGCATGCACATGATGGAGCAGAGGGGGCCAATCCATGGGTGCACGCCCACCGTGGGCCAGGTCTCGGTTGCTCGGCGTTGTTGGACCGGAAGGAGAAACGGCTTCAAGCCCGCCAGGCCGCGAAGGAGTAGAGCCGAGGCCCGAGGGCTACTTCCAGAGAAGGATGGGCTGAGCTGATGGTGCCAATGCCAACCAGAAAAGAGAGCACGGGGGTGGTGGCCCTGAGCCCATATTTGGGCTCTTCGGCCTTGTCGATTCACCCATATATCAATGGGTGAGCTTTGGGCTCGAGCGGCGTCGCTCTCCTGATTCCTGAATCTCTCTATTCCCTCTTTTCCCCTGTCATCAACATCAAGCAGAGACCCCGGGCCTGACATGATTGAATGGTACTACTACCCTCTTCCCTATCATCAGGGATACTAGTTTGGTACAAGAACATGTCAACTACCGGTCCTCGAAAGATCAGACTTATCCTACAGCCCAATCAGAGCTGAAGAGGGTAAATCCTGCCTCCTACTAACCAACACAGGCACTCGCAGGGTTTTGGCCTGTACCTGCAGTCCTGCACCAAATTTCGATGCTTGCAAAGTTGCAAAACCGATACGGGTGGGACTTCTGTAGTGACTAGAGAGTACGGGCTGTGAGTATGTATCATCGCAGTAAAAATTTCTATACATCAACCAAGGAAACGCCGTTTTTTTCAATGTGTTCTGATTTCACACCTCAAAACCGAACCACATCTCCGTGGACGCGGTGATTTTCTTCGCGTTGCTCTCTGCACTCTCACTCCGTATAAAAATACCCCGGCCATCGCACCTGAATTCAGGGCAAGTACATCCATTAGTGTACGCACGCGTGAATTCAGGAAACAGTTCTTTTGTCATCGCACTAACCACTGACTCACCGAGCACCTTTGACGTTTCCACCGTCCGCCGATCAGTTCAGGGCATGGCCACATGCCCACATGGCTATCTTATGAATAGATTACTTGTCGCTAAACGGGGATTTGAGGACGGGGTAAACGGTAAAGAGGGCATCTTGGTGGCGGGACCCTTTGTGGTTTAATTTGTCTCTGCTTCCTTCCTGTCCATCGTCGGTGCTGCGAACGGGCGTGTGACACTTGCTGCTAAATCTCTTAAGGAACGTGTCTAGCTTTTTCAGTGACTATCATCTTGTCGGCTATTGAAAAAGTATTTGTTGCTGCCCTGAATTTCCTTGCTCGGTTGATCTCGACTACGACAGTACGACCACCACTCAAAGTGTATCATGTATTCATGTGTATATGTACTGCGTTGCATTGCTCGATTTATCATCGAGACGTTCATTTCTGTTCTCAGGTTTTGTTCCAATATATACCAGGACATGCAAGTTTTATAGCGTTTCGACACAGCGATTTAGCCGAGGGGAACGTAGCTGCTTGCTCTAGATCAGCAAGTTTAATTTACACCGCGATTTCTCTACCGCAGTAAGAAACACAGATCGAGGAACTGAAACCATCAACACTCCAACTAGACACCTCTCGCATCAGCTCGTCATGGTACGCAGACGCAGCAGACCTTCAGCTGCTATCGTACAGTATAGCATTTACACCAATCTCAATATCCATTTCCTCACAAAAAAAAAATCTCAATAGTCCATTAATTTATCATATCTCTTGTTGGTATCATCTATTTAATCATGCATTCCCGGAATACTCGATCTTTGGTTATGAGAGGTTGCCATGTATGTTAGGTCACACCGAACTCCGTCCGGCCTTGATTGGAGTTTGAAATGGACAAGTGTACGTGTACGTGCGGGTGAGTAGTGGACCTCTGTCTTTAGCTAGTCTACCATGTACACAGTACACCTCCCCTCTCACGACCAAAGTGTGTTTTCTAAACTAGCATAGCATCAGTGGAGTCCCATCAATCACATAATAAACTCTGGCTACCTCCAATCTTTGATTTAAAAGTACACAATACGTTTACACCGCATACTTAAACAATCATGAGGTATCGCAGGCTGTTTTCTTTATGAAACAGTAAAGCCCATCAAGACCATCATCTGTGCCGCTTGTGTGTACACGGAATACGATGTACGGCCTACCGATGGACGGGGCGACGTAACAACAGGAGATCGGATATGACGCGAAATCCGTCATGGACGCGTTGATCTCAATCATACTGGCCATTGACTCATCACTGTCATCAGTCATCACAGTGCTGCAAGGAAGTGGAAGATACGGCCACTATTCATGCCCTGCATACACTGATGATCACGATTCTGCAGCAACTTGTGTTTCCTGTTCAGCTGGTGCATGCAAAAGGAAAGTGAAGGATGTATGTCGAACGCACACATGAGAGAAGAGGGACGCGAGCGAGCGACTGATGGCATGTGGTTGCGTTTGTCGATATGGCCCCCAAAAAAATTTGCCCACGGGATGAGCAATTTGGTTCTCAGGCAAGCGTTCCCTACCGTGCTACCAAGAGTTTTTCCAAGGGCGGCTTCAAAAAATTTTGCAAAATAAGAATAATACCAATTTTGTTTGTATTTGACAAATATTATCCAATCATGGATGTCGACGAAAGCTGGTCGGCAGTCTACCTTGGGGTATACCCACGGTAGTAGTTTATCGGTAGACGGTGCGCAAACTACGAACTCGATGGTGACGCAAGACACGGATAAGCTTTTTATCCAGGTTCGGCCGCCGAGTTGGCGTAATACCTACGTCCTGCGTCTGGTTGTATTGATTTGTATTGAGAGAATATGATGTGATGTGTCCTCTAGGGGACCCCTGCCCCTCCTTATATATCCTGAAGGGACAGAGTTACAAGCAAAGTATCCTATTTGGTACAATATCTTGTAGTCTTGCGGTGCACGCCGACCAGTCGCGCGCCGCACGTCTTCATCCTGTGGGCCGAGCCACCTCTGATGGTGCGGCCCATATAGGCCCATGAGGGTATAGGGGTTTATACCTCCACAGCTAGTCCCCGAGCACCATGTATTGTGATGTAACACGCCGTCTTGAGCTTTTTCGATCAGTGAGGCTTGACGTCTTCAATAAGTAGGAAAGTCGCCCAAACAGTTGCAACGGTATTTTGACCAACTCAAAAGACAGTTGATCAACATTGACATCGAAGAAGCAGGTTGTTCAAAGAATGCATGGTGCTCTTAATCAAAAAAGATTTCTTTCCTGGTGAAGTGTGCCCACTTTACTTTTCTGAAAAGTATAGCCTTTCAAAAAGCAAGCACATTCACCGCAAGGTGAAGTGTGCCCACTTAGTCCCCGAGCCTGGTAGTAGGTGACGTAGGCACGTGGTGCCAGGGTCAAAAGAAAAGTCCTCAAAGAAATTCTGAAACTGAGATGCATCGCCAGATGCATCGTACCGATGTAGTCCCCGAGCTTGCTGGAAGGCAAAGTATGAGCCTTGTAGCAAGGTCTAAAAAATTGAATTTATCAGTCCGTCTGCAATTGAATAGACTAATCGACCAGTCCTCGAGCATATAACGCTCGGTGGTCGGTACAGTCTCCGAATTCTCAAATTGGTGGGCTGGTCGACCAGTCCCCGAGCGTATAGTGCTCGGTGATCGGCACAGTCCCAAAAACTCTCAAATTGGTGAGCTGGTCGAACAGTCCCCGAGCGTATAGTGCTCGGTGGTCGGCACAGTCCCCGAGCATGGCGTAGGGACCGGTCGACAAGTCCTCGAGCGTGGTTGGGAACGTAAACGTGCTCGGTGGTCGGCACAGTCCCCGAGCACGGCGTAGGGACCGGTCGACAAGTCTCCGAGCGTGGTTGGGAACGTAAAAGTGCTCGGTGGTCGGCACAGTCTTCGAGCACAGCATAGAGAGTAGTCGACAAGTCTCCGAGCGTGGTTGGGAACGTAAACGTGCTCGGTGGTCGGAGCAGTCCCCGGGCACAGCGTAGGGAATAGTCGACGAGTCTCCGAGCGTAGCTTGTCGATTAGGCCAAACTCCTAAAAAATAAATATAAAGAATTGGTAGTACATGATGTATAAATAAACTTTAGATAAAAAATCAGTACCGAGATAAGTTTTAGATTTTTTGTTATAAAATTAGCACGAGTAGTTAATTTATCCTAGAGCTTGTACCAGCTCTGGTCTAGCCAACAATCAGCATGAGGTGCGGAACCTAGACATGCGTGGAATTGCCAGCCTCGCCAGAGAGCTACTGCCGACCACCCGGAACGCAGAGGGCGGATCTCATGCACGTGTAGGGAGGAGTCGGAGACAGTACCGGCTCTGGAAAACTCGTGTAGGAGAAAAAACTAGTCGGCTAAACAAAAAGTTATTTTGAAGGATAATAAAAAATATTATGCCAAAAATAAATAAAATATTAGAAGTGTACTTATCTTTGGACGAAAGTCTGGTCGGTGACGACAAAATTGTCTGGCCCTCGAGCTTTTGGACTTGTTGTCGTGACGGTGGTCGCGGTTGTCGTAGCGCCGTTCTTCGCGGCGATTATTATTGCGACTCGTGGTCAGAGCAAGTAGGCCAAACAACTTGGTTGATAGCCTGAGCAGGTCGGTGTCGTCGATCTGCCTCTCTTTGTAGCAGAGAAGCAGCGACGCGTTGTCGGCGTGGTCGGAAACGTTGCTGGTGTGGTCGAAGTCGTAGCCAGCGTGGTTGGAGCTGCAGCCGACGTCGGTGAAGAAGTGATCGGCACAGATTGGATCTACGCCTCCTTCGCGGTCGTGGTGGTGAAGCTGTTGAAGCTGACGGTGAACGTGAAGCCGCCCGCCATGGCCACGAAGTTTGGGATGATGGCCATCTTGTTCGTCTAGGAGAGCTGTACGCACACCCCCTACCTGGCGCGCCACTGTCGACGAAAGCTGGTCGGCAGTCTACCTTGGGGTATACCCACGGTAGTAGTTTATCGGTAGACGGTGCGCAAACTACGAACTCGATGGTGACGCAAGACACGGACAAGCTTTTTATCCAGGTTCGGCCGCCGAGTTGGCGTAATACCTACGTCCTGCGTCTGGTTGTATTGATTTGTGTTGAGAGAATATGATGTGATGTGTCCTCTAGGGGACCCTGCCCCTCCTTATATATCCTGAAGGGACAGAGTTACAAGCAAAGTATCCTATTTGGTACAATATCTTGTAGTCTTGCGGTGCACGCCGACCAGTCGCGCGCCGCACGTCTTCATCCTGTGGGCCGAGCCACCTCTGATGGTGCGGCCCATATAGGCCCATGAGGGTATAGGGGTTTATACCCCCACAATGGATTAACTAGATTCAAAAGACTCGTCTCGTCAGTTTCGACTAAACTGTGAAATTAGTTTTTTATTTTTATCTATATTTAATACTTCATGCGTCTAAAGATTTGATGTGACGGTGAATCTGAAAAGTTTTGCAAATTTTCTTAGGAACTGAACAAGGCCTTAGACGAAAGATAGTACACAAACTTTTAGGAAAACACTAAAAAAAGGACTATGCCACCACAAAAGAGAGGATGACCCGAGAAACCGAAGTGTAGAAAAGAAAAAAACAAAGAAAAAACTACTACTGAAGATCAACATCTGAACGGGTGGTATACTAGAACTGATCAAACTCCTCTTTACAGAGAAAGGCCACCTCACTTGGCTGAATACTGATGTTCTAAAAGATCATTTTGTTTCTCTCCTTCCAAATATTCCACCAGAAATAGATAAACAATACATCAATTTTTCTTTTGTTGGGTTTATCTATCTTTGCGTGACAACTTCGCCAGTAGTTGTGAATGGAATCGCTTACCCCAACTGTATCAATGATCGAAAATCCAAACCAGGACCTCAAGATGAGCTAGACTTGCTTTGAAAAAGTGCAGGCTTTGCACAGATGCGTTGGAGTTTTCGGCTCATTTCTACAAAGTTTGCATATGGGATCGTTTGGCCAGTTTCTTTTGATCAGTTTGTTTGTTGTGAGTATCTTTTTTTTGAAGCAAGGTCCAAGTAAAAAATCTGCATTTTGGTTCATCTTTAGCTTTCTAGATCGATGTGATCTTCAGTTTACAAAAAGTCCGTTCGAATTGGATGCGATATGCACTTTGAGTTGTATACTCACCATCTCCTGTCCAGCGCCATGCGATAGTGTCTTCCCCGGTATCGTCAAAATGAATATGTTGAACTGCCTCCCATACTACTGTATATTCCTATATTTTAATCTCGTTCGATAGTGGCATGATGTGTGTTAGCCATCTATTTTGCTGCATCGCTTTGTGGACTGAGATTTTTTTGGCCTTTTTGAATAAAGTAGGTGCCATACTCTTCAGGGTCCTACCATTTGTCCACAACGAGGACCAAAATTGGGCTGTTTTACCATCGCCTATTGAGACCACTGTCGAGGCAGCGAAGAGATCTCTGTCTCTACTATCGCACGGGAGATCCAGGTCATTCCACGCTTTTTTTGGCGCCACTAAAACCAAAGCCAACGAAAGCGTAGAGCACATGCGAATCTTCCAAGGTCTAAAATCCCCAAACCACCTTTGCTCTAAGCCTAATCATGTTCGCTTAAGCTTATCTGCCGAATCTATCAGCCACTTTGTATTATTTTTCTTTCACAATATATCAGTCATGACTTTTTAGAAAGTACGGAAGGATTGGTCTCGTGTCATGGCAAGAAGTTTCTTTGCTTGCAAGGCGTTTGGTGGGATTTTCTCTCAGGAACTCTGATTATAATCAGTTCCAAACAAACAAGAGAGAAGCAATAGAACCAAACTACTCTAGACCTACTTTTCAATTTTTGTACTAGTTTAATCTGAGATGTAACAATTCTTTCCGTTTCATGCCCAGAAATATTTCTTGTCGGTGGAGGCTAATGCCGACTTGGAATTTTAGTTTTCAGTAGTGCATGGATGTCCTGAGCAAGCTGAGTGCACTATTCACATTCCTCTCCCGCCTGAAAATCTGGACCTCCCATTTGGCACTGTTCGTGGAAGGCATGGCCGCATGGGCAGCTACGCAGCTGTAGGGAAGAAAGGTATCTGCCCAACTTGACATCTAACCTAATCGCCTAATCGCCTAATCTAATCGATCAACACCTCCAATGTAGTAATACAAAAAAAAAAAAGAAGTGGGCTGCTTTATTTGCGTATAGTATTGCGCGGGTGCGTGCGCGAGCCAACACGTCGGCCAGGCCCGAAACCCCGAACCAAACAAAAAGTGCTCCAAATACAGGAGCGCGTGGTGCATTTCCTGGGAAGTATTTTAAGCACGACGCGGTGGGATTATTCCAACGACCGCGTGTCCAAAATCGTAGTAATACTCACCCTGCCTCAAGTAAAGAAACTCCAAGTCCTCTCCTGTCCATATCGCAATACGTGTCTCTACATGGCACCGAAAAGGAAAATCGAGCGGTCAGTTTCGCCGAGCGTTGGGCGCCACCTGCATCTCTGAACGTTGCGAAACGGAGGAGGATAATGTACGTCCTGCCTGTCCCTGTCTACGTACCTGTCCAAGGATACTACTAGCAGGTTACCCTTGGATTAAGCAACGTATATACAATAATACAAACGCAATCGTTCCTGTCAGTGATGTAAGTATTTTGTAATGTAGGTCGTGCAAATTAAATGAGCTCGACTCTGTCAAAAGAAAAACTGCAAAATCAGATCACCAAGCAAGCTATCGGAACTCTGACTTCAGTTCGTAGAAGGCCATTGGTCAGTTCCAACTTCGGGGTCCGCTTCTCGCCAGTGGCAAGCAACTGCTGCCACGTGTTTATTGTGCAAGTGTACTACTTCATCAATTATATGATAGGATAATAACATTTATGATATTAGCTAAGTTTTTTTAATTATATCTTCATATTTTATATTTTTTTTTATAGTTTTAGCTAAACTTGAGATGTTTTAACTGTATAAAGTTTTTGGAATGACTTGCAATTTATGATGGATGGAGTAGTAAATAAACTGATCATGTAGGAGCCTCATGCTCAATTTGTTTTCATGCTCAAAAAATAATGTACGAGTCGAGTTCTGTACATTGACCATTTCCCCTTGATCGACCTGCCGTTTCGCACGGCGGCACCCGTGAGTTCTCTCTTGTCCCGTTCCCGAAGCCCGCGGCACACGTGAGCCTCGCCATGCCGCGCAGCCAGGCGGTGCCTCATGGCTGGCAGGCAGGCAGCACTGAAGTCCGCGTCCCAGTCTCGGTTCGGTCGTGTGGATGGCGACGGAGCGACCACACGGACATGTGCCTTGAGCCATGGGCTTGCTCCTCTTCAGGCCGGTCCACGGCACACAGCAGGGTGGGAAAGGAATGATGGGCGGCGGAGAGCGTTACAGGCGGCGCGGCGGCGAGCGTGGTGGCACGCAGCCCAGCCCGCCCAACGGGCATCGTCACCAAGAGGGTGCGGGCCCGCATAGCAGTGAGAGGGGGTGTGAAGGGGAACTGGGGAAGGAAAGTTTTCTGCCGGGCGTTCAGCGTCCATTCCGGCGGCCCGCCGTCCAGCTCTCCCCCTGCGTTTGACCGATGAAAGTTTCGTCGCGGACCTGGCAACTCGCTGGAGGCTTTAGGGGAGGTTTGGGCCCGTGGGCCGTCCGTACATGAGCGGCAGGGGCGGTTTGGCTCCATCTGAGCTCATGTCCACGCTGCTGCAAGGAGCCAGGTGGACCTACTCCTGTACACCATCAAATACTCGCCGTTTTACGATTTTTTATTTTACGCACACCAGAGTACTACTGTATTTCTTTCTTTCTTTCTGAAACACTGCTGTGAATCGTGTGCAAACCCTGCTAGCTGGAGGCCTGGAACGTGCCAGTGGAGTGGCTGTTGCAGTGGCACCTGAAGACCTGAAGACGCAGCTGTACCCGTAACGTGCAGGGCCTAATCCCGAGCTCAGCCTTGTAGCAGCACTGCGACCCTCCTGCCTGCTGTTAAGTCCGTGGCAGAAATACTGCCACCCGCGCCCTCTGATGATTCTCATGGGAAAAAGAGATATCTTCACGACAGGCAAAAGTGCAGGCACATATGGTCGCGCTCCTCGGCGTTGCAGCCGTGGACCGCCTCCACGCAGACGCAGAGACGCGCAACCGCAGTCTCCGTCCTCGATCGTGCTAATCCCATCAGGCTCTAGAACTAGAACGGCCGTGGAGGGGAATCAACCTAGTATGAATTACTTCCCCGCTTTGGCTTTTCCTGGCCCCACAGCTTGGATTAATCACAGCTCGCCTGTTTATACGTAATTTATTAATCCAGCACGAGCCCAGGTGACGACCGCGGCGTGACGCCAACCAAGCTCCGTGGACCCGTTCCACCGCTGCCGCGCCGCCTCACGGATCTCGAGGCGGCAACGTACGCCCGCGGTACCGTCCGCTCGCCGTGCACCGGGGGAGCGGTGTCCAGGGCCAGCTCGCGCGGCTGGAAGCCTGGAGCCGCTCCATCGGTTACGGCGCAGCACCACGACACGAACGACCAGAGAGGAGAAAAGCCACAGAGGAGACGACGACGACCCCCCTCGCTCGCTCGCGCAGGCCCTTTCTCTTCGCCTCCTCGGCCTTCTTCCCTCTTTAACCTTCCACTCTCCCCCGTCGCCTATCTTCGTCTCCCTCCCTCCTCTCGCTCGCGCACCTTTCCGAGCCGCCTCCTTCCTTTCTTCGCGTGCTCTGGCGCGCGCAAGGATCAAAAGGCGCCGGCCACTAGAGGCGAGTGAGTGAGTGGCATGTAAACGGCCGACCGCTCGCTCGGCGCTGTGATCTCAAAAGGGAGCGAGAGACAAAGGAAGCGGGGCAGGTCGTGGCGGGCAGCAATCGTTGCGAATCCGCGCGGGATTCTGTCCTCTGCAGCGCTGCTTCCCGCTTTCCTGCCCGCCGGAAGTGGTATAATTCGCCAACCGGTTGACCGTGTTGCCACTCGCTCTCGGTGGGGGCATGGACGACGCGGAGGAGATGCAGGTGGAGAGGCTGCAAGAGGAGGCCGACGCGGGGGGTGCCGACACGGACAAGCTCAGCTACGAGATATTCTCCATCCTCGAGAGCAAGTTCCTGTTCGGCTACACCGACCCGCACCAGCTCTGGCTGCCCAAGCCGCCGACGCCGCAGGCGTCGGCCGCGGCGCCGGGTAAGCCATCGGCGGCGGCGCAGCGGGGGAAGGTCTGCGTGCTCTGCGTGGACGGCGGTGGCGGCGGCCTGCGCGCGCTGCTGGCGGGACGCGCGCTGGCGCACCTGGAGGCCGCGCTCCGTCGCGCGTCGGGGGACCCCGACGCCCGCGTCGCCGACTACTTCGACCTCGCTGCAGGCACCGGCGCCGGCGGCGTGTTCGCCGCGATGCTCTTCTCCACGCACTCGCGTGGTGCGCCGCTGTTCCACGCCGACGACACGTGGCGGCTCGTGGCGGACCACGCGCCGCGGATGTTCCGCAGGCCCGGGTCCTCCTCGTCCACGTCCCTGTTCTGCCGCGGCAAGAAGCGGCCCCTGGCCGCGCCCACGGCGGCGCTGGAGGCGGCGATGAAGTCCGCGTTCGGCGAGGAGCTCACCCTGCGGGACACCATCAAGCCCGTGCTCATCTCCTGCTACGACCTCAAGACGTCCGCGCCGCTGGTGTTCTCGCGCGCCGACGCCCTGGAGAACGAGAGCTACGACTTCCGCCTGTGCGAGGTCGGGCGCGCCGCGTGGTCTGAGGCCGGCCGCTTCGAGCCCGCCGAGGTGGCCTCGGTCGACGGCGCCACGTCCTGCGCCGCTGTAGACGGCGGGCCCACCATGGGTAGCCCGGCGGCCGCCGCCATCACGCACGTGCTCCACAACAAGCACGAGTTCCCGTTCGTGCGCGGGGTCGAGGACCTCCTCGTGCTCTCCATCGGCGGCTGCTCTGGCGGAGGCTCCGGCGCCGCTGGCGAGGCGGAACTCCGGCGCATGCGTCGGTGGGGTCCCAAGGAATGGGCGCGCCCCATCGCCCGTATCGCTGCCGACGGCGCCGCCGACCTGGTCGACCACGCCGTGGCGCGCGCCTTCGGGCAATGCCGCTCATCCAACTACCTGCGCATCCAGGTGAGCCAATTCGTGCATTTGATTCCTGTTTCTTGTCTTTATTATCGCTCTGTTCGTATCAACTCTGCTAAAAAAAAAACTGGGCGCGTGATCAGGCGAAGCGGGAGAGCATGCCGCCGTGCGGTCCGGACGGGGAGTACGATCCGAGCCCAGGGAACGTGCGCGCGCTTCTCGCGGCGGCGGACGAGATGCTCAAGCAGCGGAACGTGGAGTCGGTGCTGTTCGAGGGGAGGCGAGTCGGGGAGCAGACGAACGCGGAGAAGCTGGACTGGTTCGCGGCCGAGCTCGTCGCGGAGCACCGCTGCAGAGGCTCCCGGATCGCACCCACCGTTGCGTTCAAGCAGGCGCCGCAGAAGCCGTAGACCCTGGCGTTAAGGACGTGCAGACCTCTCTTTCTTCTTGCTTGGGCTGGCGGCGGCTGGAATCCTGCTGCATATTTTTGACGCGGCAGCATGGCATAGCAATATGGCATTGCTCCCGGAAGCATTTGCCGCTGTGAAATCTTTTTAAGGGAGGATGGAATATGAAAGGAACGTTCGCGATTATATATAATAGCTTGATCTTCAGTTCAGCTTAGGAGATAAATGCAGCTTTTCTTTACGCAGATTTTTGCTGTCCTTGTTGGTACTATCGAGTGTAGGTTCGTGGTTACAAGGTGTTTGGACTCTAGTGTCGGTAGAGCTTTTGCTTAAAAATGTTGGAGATACAACGGAGACGGCTTCTACCTTGCAATTACGCAGATAAAAATCAGTCGTTAGTGTTTACTGAATGTTTAAACTGTAGATGAATAGTCCGTGTGAATGATACCTTTTCTACCTTGTCAGAGTACCACCATCCTTGATTCTTGATGTTGGAATATGTTTTGTACTTGTAGGGTTTTGTGGGATTATTAACTGATGTTTCTTACTACCTCTGCCCCAAAATTAATTTAATATTAAGTTTGGAGTCACACATTCTTAAGTTAAATAGAATTATTGAAAATTGTATGGACTTTTCTGTCTCCAAATAGATATATCATACTTATTAGTATCTAAATATTAGGAAAATTGTGTACATATTTGAGCAAACTTGAGAGGGACATCCTAGACATCTTTCCAGGCTGAAGGGAAAAAAAAAAGCAAGAAACTGTAGGCGCAAGTGCTGTCACCATCTTGAAACTAGTCAGCAGGATGTACTGTACCTCTGTCCAACGAAGCGCCAAAAGATTCCTCCACGCCACTAAATGAAGTAACCTTTGTTTTGACAGCATGCCCTAAACACACACGGGACACGGGCACCTGAAACTTAAGCCCTCCTTGATAGCGAGAGAACTAGCAACAAAGCTGCTCGGGCACAGTTGTCGCCACTCGCCACTCACCACACCACACCACACCGCCGTCTCGTCAGTCAGTCCACCGTGAAGCCTCTGCAACAGTTGGTAGCAGCAGCTCCCACCATTGCACAAACGGTCACGGGCGGTCGCTGTTGCCGGCCGGCCGGCCTCATCTCCGTGTCGACGACGGGGGAGAGGATCCGGTGGGCGCGCATCTGTGTCGTCGAGGTCTCGCTTTAACCATGTTGATATTTAATCCGCCTGATGAAACGGGACGGGAGCGTAGACGTTGTTCGTCTTCTGATGGGCGCTGTCAGTGAACAGGCGGCGCTCCATGATTGACGGTTGTTGGATTTGGAGCATCTAGCATTTCGCTGTCGCGGACGATCACATCGCCCTCGCCCTCGCCACCGAGATCAGGGCGCTCCCCGTTTTACCTGTGTCAACCGACAGACAGGGATCATTAGCGGCACCGCGGGTGCTCATCAGTAGTGCTCGGGGAGTGCTGCTGCTGAGTAATCATCAGTAGCGTGAAGAACATACAGATGTGGTTTTACACTTTTCAGCCAGGGATTTTCGACGTCCATCATGGTTAGATGTACCAACCCAGACCAGGATGCTGGGCGTTAGGTTACGTTTCTCTTCTGTCTCCGGTCATATAGATACTATCGATCGCTAACGCACGCACGCACGCCGCACACCTGCAGGCGGGCAACCGGTTTCTGTCGTGGCGTACATTTGTGCTATGCTGCTGTGAGAGACCTGCCTGGATGCATAGATTGAGTCATGCCAGGATGATGTTCCCGGACCGGATCGTGCTCCCCGTACAGCTGCTACTGCTGCGTAAGCGCTCCCTGCAGCTAGCGCGTGAAGTTATGGGGGGTCGCACGGAGTTTGGTGCACCGCCTTTGTTCGGAGGCGCGCGGCGTGCGCTAGCTCCAGGCTCTGGTCCGTGCCCGTGCTCCCGTGCTGGACGAGGGACGACCCCTCCCTTCCCTCCCTGTCGTCGTCTCGTCGGCGGCTGGAGGGCTCGGTCGTCGACCGTCTCGTCTTGCGTCCATGACGCCGAGGCGGCGGCCGGCACGAATGATTACTGGGCACGACCCGTTGCTTAGCTTGGAGACCGCGCGGTGGTTCGTGGTTGGTTAGGACGGTGCCCTCCTCCGCCGGTCGTCTCTCTGCCTTAAATGGAGTTGCTCTCCGGCCAGTGGAGGGCGCTCGTACACAGCTTCCTCCGAATGAGGAACGGTCCACGAGACCCTGACCAAAACTACATGGTTTCGAGCCTGGGGACCTTTGCAAAAAATTTTGCAAAATTTTTCAGATTCCCGTCACATCGAATCTTTAGACACATGCATGAAGTATTAAATATAGACAAAAATAAAAACTAATTGCACAGTTTGTTCGAAATTGACGAGATGAATCTTTGGAGTCTAGTTAGTCCATAATTAAACAATATTTGTCAAATACAAACGAAAGAGCTACAGTGTCGATTTTACAAAATATTTTGGAACTAAACAAGGCCTAAATTATATTCCTTTTCACGTCGTTGTTATGCTTTCACGATATTATATTACTTAGTTGTGGGCAAGGCCATGTCCTGAATATACACACACAAAAAGAACAGATAGCATTTCCGAAAAAAAGAAAGGACAAAGGAGACAATAACCATTGACCTAATCGTAATCTCGTTGAGAACCGGGTTACACATCCCATAATCGTATGTTTTCTGTACTACGAGTACGTACTCCGTAGGAGTAGTTTCATCACCCTGTCGCTAAATATCCAGGCATATGTTGACAAGTTGTAACGGCACAGAGTAGGAGTGGAGCAGCCCGGGAAAAAGTCCTCTGTGCGGCTGTGCCAGAGGATGTGAAATTTGGTAGGGCCACCCTTGCTGTAATAGTACTTCCTCCACAAATGTGCGGATGCATTATGCGAATAGAGGTGAGAGGAACGGTCCCAAATTCTTTGACCTCGAGTTGCCAGCACTCTGAAATGTTGGTTTGTGTTGTCAAGTCATCAAAATGTGCATACTAGATTTTTTTTGTTTTTTTGAACAACGCCTGTAAATGTGCATAGTTTGTGTGATGAGAACTTTACCGCCAGCGAGTATATGATCAAAACCAGTTTTTGTGAATGAGTGCACTACTGTAAGAACTACTTTGAAATTATGAAATACAAAATACTTAAAGTTTTAAGGTTATATTTAGTTTCATCTAAAATATAGAATTTATTACTTTTATTATGACCTCTTTGGGTCCTTTTTAGACTTTTTTTTTAGCATTTTGAAGGCAAAATCCAAAATTAAAAAAAGACAATCATTTTGCTAAAAAATTTATATGGGTTTAATTCTATTAACGGACTAAAATTTAGAATTTTTGGGATAAAAGGGGAACTAAACACCTCATTAAGAAGCATAAAGAAAATGCTGCAAACTTAGCATTATTAGTCGTCATTTTTTTCAAGAATTTTTGAATGGATTTTTCAAGAAATGGAAACGATGCTCAGAAGTTTTGGCGCTAAATTTGAGGAAGCGAGCGCCGTCCATTCTTCTGGACACTGAACAGACAAAAGAGGGCAGAAGGTCGAGCAGCCTTTGTGCCCTTTGATGTGCCTCCGGCCAAATTATTTGGACAGGAACCTATCGATGGGGATTGATTTGACCTAAGTCTATTGTAGATTTCAAAAGCCTGCCGCTGCTGCTTTCTTTAGCTTTAATTTGGTTTCCCTTATCAGGATTATATATAAAGGGAAATCTAAGCATTTCTTTTTGTGTCTTGTACAGTAGTACTCTGGTCTCTGGCAAGTGCGATGCAGGTTTCGGCCCTGACCGTGAGGTGTGCGGTGTGCCAGCGCGGGCGGTCAGTGGCCACCAATGGTGCGACGCGATCATGAAAAATCCTCGTGTGGTGTCCTGACTTCTGCCTGAGAGACGGCGCGGCAACTTTCTTTGTGTCGCCCAGAAGTCCTGCTCGGCTGCTCCGACGCCGGCCACGCCAGCTACCCTTTCCAGTTTGCCTGAGGCCTTGTTTAGTTCCCAAAAAATTTTGCAAAATTTTTCAGATTCCCCGTCACATCGAATCTTTAGACACATGCATGAAGTATTAAATATAGACAAAAATAAAAACTAATTACACAGTTTGGTCGAAATTGACGAGATGAATCTTTTAAACCTAGTTAGTCCATAATTGGACAATATTTGTCAAATACAAACGAATAAGCTACAGTGTCGATTTTGCAAAATATTTTGGAACTAAACAAGGCCTCATCATCTCAGGTGCCCAGCTGAAGAACAGCCTGTGGACTGCTGCCTGTGTGCTGCGCTAGCGCTTGCGCTGCAGCACCAGGTCAGCTCAGCTCTGCTGACTGCTGTTCTCCCATTGTTCATCTCCACTTCTCCAGTCGAGAGCAGAGAGCAGAGAGTGAGCAGGAGAGTGACACAGAGAGCGCTGCGCCGTCACGAGACGGGATAGGGGTGTGTGGTACTACTACAGTGTAACGCAACGCGACCTGTGACATTTGGTAGTGCGGCGCATGTACGACGACACCACAGTACTGTAGGAGTGCAGAGTGATGGAACGCCTGTCCCGTGTACGTGGCGCACCCATCTCGCCAGGCGCTAGGCGATGGATCGTCCGGTCGCCCGCCGATGCGATTCTTCACGCCCCGCTCCCCGCCGGCCACTTTTACAACCTGTCTGGAACCGCTGTGCTGCCCATGCCCATGCATCTCCGTCCTTCCATGCCCCAGCCGGCCTGGTCCGATTCGCTGTTTCCTTGTGAGGCTAGGCGGCTAGCCCCCACGATGCTGCCGCATTGCCGAGGGCCGCGTTGCTGCATTCCTGCACGCCATGCATGGGCGGCGAGCTGTGGCCTGTAGGGCGCTCACGTCCCGCCGGAGGAGGAGGAGGAGGACAGGAGACATGAAGCGAGGGTGGGGGTGAGGCTGCTCCGCCTCCGCTAGTCCGCTGCTGCTGGAACGCTTGTCCCCTACGATGTTTGAGGTCGGGAGTAGGCGAGAGCCGAGTGGCGCGGCGCGGGCGGCGACGGCGGACGATAGCTTTGCTCGTTTTAGCGGTGGCACTACCGCACTAGCGCCTGTCCTGTCCCCCCGGCCCCTCGGCGTCTGCCGGCCCGGCACCGGCAGGGGGTAGCTCTGCTTTGCTGCCGAAACGCTGTCAGGAGGGCGGCACCTAGCCTCCTGCTACTGCTACCACTGCTGGCTGCTGCACTGGCTGTGCTACTGAATGCAGCATGCGGTCTGCGCCAGCTTTGCCGGGCCTTCAGTGTGGTGGTTTTGCAACTTGCAACAGTTACCACTTCTTTTCTACTCTCCCTGAAGGAATAAAAACCTCGTTTACGGAGAATTCCCTATGTTTGACTAGATATATGTATATGTTCAAATATATTTACTATTAAAATATTTTATAATTAATCTAGTGGAGCAAATTAACAAACATATTTGAAGATAATTATCAATTGCTTATTGCTATTCAAATATGTTTACTAGATTAATTTAAAAAAACATGCATATACAACATCAACATGTATATAAAAACAACATCATCACACACTATACACGGGGTGTTAAAAATTTAACAGGTATTGTAATATTTTCGTTTTATTTGAAAATTAGCGTCCAATCATGAACTAATTAGGCTCAAATGACTCGTCTCATAAATTATTCTCTAGTTGTGTTTTAAGTTTTGTAAATAATATATGTTTAGTATTCTATGTATGTGTCTAAACATTTGATGTGATAGGAGTTAAAAAAAATAAAAAGGAAAATGGTTCCGTTCGCTTGTTAGCATCTCCAAGAGATTAGCCAAAAACACTAGCCAAATTTACTGATTTAGCTACTCTCTAAAATAGATTTTACAAAAAATATTAGAGTACTCCAACAGACTCTGTAAAAGGATGGCTAGTGAGGTAGGCTATCCAAAAGTAGAGAGCAAATAAGGTAGAATGGAGAGCTACTAAATTTGAAGAGTCATTTATAGAGTCTGTTGGAAACGTTTTTCCTTCAACAATAGCTAAATTTACCTTTAGAAAATGATTTAGCTAATCTCTTAAAGATGCTCTTATACTCTCTCTCTCCGTTCCAAAATAACTGTCGTTTTTACTTATGAGAAATAACTTTGATGTGGGATTGCATCGGCCAGCTGTACAACTGCGAAGCTCTAGTACTATCACTAGCCTGGTCGGTTGCCTACTGGCGTACTGGCATGATATGTCAGGGGCATCTTCCCGGGCGATGCGCCCCGGTCCACATCCCTGTGCTATGCCCTGGCCGTGCACGACTGCACGGGCGCAGGTACCACCACGCGATTGCCTGCCTGTTCGAGCTCGCCCGCCGCCCGCTGCAGCCTGCAGCGCCTCAGCTCGGCAAAGCAACGGAGGTCGATTTCCCCCCGGACCCGGCCAGCGAATGTCACGTACAACGTCGTACTACGTGCTTAGCTTGCATCCACGAAGGGCTTGTACGTGCCACGACGCACAGGCCAGAGGGGGGCAGGCATGGGCTGGGCCGCTGGGCAGTCGCCGCTGGCTTCCAAATCCCCGCCATGCACCATGCCAGTTGCATGGGGCTGGCCGTGTGACTCACCGGCTCACATGTGGTGGCCGTCGGGCAGTAACCATGACACCACCTCCCTCAGTTTCAACACCGTCCACCGAGACGAGCGCTGACCTACACCTGCTCAGTGACTGAAGAGTAGGCTGGCTGTGGCTGAATCTTCTGTCCTCTGTTTCCAGCGTCTCCTTGCTAAGCCACTTCTCATTGGTGCACGTCTACAAGCCCTTGTGCTTGGCAGAGGCGAGCCAGCAGAGGTAGCTTTCCATTAGATGCCGAAAGCGGTCAGAGTGGCAGCCGCATTCAGCAAGTCACCAGCGAGTACGTTTTGTTCCTTTGCGGGGGTAGGTCGCTGTGCCGAGCGTCATCAGTGCCACGATATGATCCCACCACCATGTATATTCAAGGATGGTAGATGGACCACTCAACACTCCAAATTTCATGTATGCTACGAGAGTATACATCTTTTTTCAAGATACAGTTACAACCCCTTGCTAGAAAAACTACAGATCAAATCACGAGGCAAAAATCACCATGGTGACCTGGTGAGGCAGTTAAGCCTCGTTTATAAAAATGAAGAGATACTCGCTGGATGCAAGTCAGAAACAGCATTTTTTAATTAAGATAGCAAAAACGGCGGAACAGGGCCAAGAGGCAAACGAAACAAGATACTTTCACTAAGTCATAATAAATATAGGTACCAAGCACACCCAAACTGATAGTTGTACTACATCTTATCTACTGATAGTTGTACTACATCTTATCTACTGATAAAAACTCTTCACAGCACGGTAAACAAAGCAAAATGAAATACTAGGACTATCCTCCTCACTCGATACAGTCATTAGAAATATATATAAGCAACGGATAAACTGCTGTTGAGCTTGTTTTTATTGAGCGCATTGTCTGACTCCCTTGGAACCGATCTGCCAAGGTTAGTTGCACCACCCTTTGAAGCCCATCTGCAGAACAAGATGATGTTATGAACTGAACAAAAACTCTTCCCCGCTGATCTGTATTGACAATGTTCCCTTTGGTATTCATCAGGGGCTTTGTTTGACAGTTGAAATTAATATGTCGACCAAAGAGTACAGTATATTCTTTGTTCCTGCGATTGTGTTGATATGTTTCAGCCTAAATCATAGCAGTTTATTGGCCAAACTTCTAAACTGCACCAATCCATTATAAATGCTCTATACATATCAAGGCAAGGAATTTAAAAATAAAAAAGTTCAATTTGTTTCATCGACTTAGAAAGGTACCTTGGTTAGACTCATGCCACGAAAAATCTACCAGTTCCAACTTCTTAATCATCTTTCTGGTTGGTCAGAACTTGAAGCTCCATTAGGAGGCGGCGTGGACAAGTTGCTAGCAGACCCATTCTCTACTGGTGGAGGATTTCCCCATTTTCTCTCAGATTCCAAAGGTTCCAACACAAAAACACCACCATCAGTCAGCCCTAGAGCAAACTGGCTTGCTTCCGAAGGGTGTGCCGCAACCACAACAGGATGAACACTCGGACTACAAGAGAAAGATATTGAAGCAACCATCAAAAATTTGTTAAAAGTTGTGCGCTAAACATATGAGTTGCTTATTACAGAAACATTTCAAAGACTAAAGACTTATACAGATTGCATAAGAAGCAAAAACATGCTGCAGAAAATCAAGTGGCAGTTTGTGGCTTCAATGAATCGCAACGTTTGTGTTTTAATTTCTTCTTCCCAAGACCTTTTACAACTCATTTCAATACACTCACTATACCTTTTTTGAATAAGGAGTAATATAAAATTATAACCCCCACCCCCACCCCACCAGCGCTGCAGCACATGCAGGAGTTTTGGCACGCAGTCCTAGAGGCACACACACAAGGTAATGTGGAAACTAGAACAGGCAGGTGTTACCAGTATGTGCGCTCAACTTGATCTTAAGTTTTATAAATTTGGAACAAGAATGCCAATTCAATCAAAGACAGACATCATTTCCGATACAATAAAAGACAGACACCATTCCAAAAAAACAATGCTAGAAACAAATTATGTGTTTTATAGAATACCTGATATTTGGAGGAAGATATGAAGCAGGAAGAATCCGACATTGAAGTCTCAAACTTGATGCATTAAATATGCCAACAGTAGCATCCATAAAGCTTGCATAGATCAGTTGACTATCACACGAGAATGTGGCATGTGTGATTGGAGGTGAATTCTCTCGAACAGGCCACTGTAAGTGAAGTTATGTTGGGAAATGAGAACCTTCATACTGAACTCCATTGCAAGTGTAATCTGCAGACAAATGAGGGGAGACAGTTTACCTGCTTCACTGGTTCTAGTTTTGTAGTTTCATAGATGGCAATCTGGGTTTCATGCACAACAAGAAAATGCATTTGATCTTGGTGGAACTGAACACGAGTGTCCAAGATATTGGATTGGCGACCTGATGGTATCTGCAAAAATCTGGTCTTTTGCTTCTCCCATCCATCCGTGTTCCAAACACATAACTAAAAGAGGAAATAATTAAAATGGTGAAAATTTAATTTAAGAAGTATGTCAGATATGATCTGAAATTCTGAATTGACAGTTCAGTAACTAACCTGGGCATCAGCTCCTGAAGAGACTAGCACATTTAGCACATTTGAAAAGGCAAGACCCGTGATTCTCTTAGAGTGACCTCTGAGCTTGCTTTTGACCTGTACAAAGAACAAATAAGGCATATTTTAACTGCGTCCTGTTCAATGGAAAGAAAAACAAAGCCACTGTGAATACCTCATCAATTCGGACATTATAGATTTGGATGGTCGAGTCATCCATTCCAATTGCAATTATGTTGTTATCTTGGGGGTGAAATGCAAGAAAAGTTGCTGCTGGCGGTGCAGGCATAAATGTTGTCATCGTCTGCAGCAAATACAAAATCAAAGATTGTTTCTACAAGAAAAAAAGCTAAATGTATCAAAGTGTAAAGATTTACCAACCTTGAAGGTCATCATGTTGAACAGAGAGATTTTCCCTCCAGAAGCAGACATGACATATGAATCATTCTTCGACAAAGCAAAGCAGTGAACAGCTTCTTCAGGATTATTATCAGTTGTGTCATTAGTCATGAAGATGCCACTTGGTGGTTGCCATAGGGTGGGAGACACACTCGCGGTCGCCTATAAGATTGATGAATAGCAAAATTGAACAATTTAGTAACAATCTACCACAAAAATTTTCACCTATGATATGCAGAGAAGATGAGCAATCTGAACACTATTTATGCACATCTGGGAACATAAGAAAACATATCTCACCTTTCCAGAATTGCGATCACTGCGTGGCCATTTCCAGAGTAGATGAACAGCGCTTGAAGTTAAAGCCAAGATAGCAAGACCAGAATTTGTGTAAATCAATCTCGAGATCTGCAATTAGAGAGAAAAAACATCAAACCTTATGATAAAATCAGCATAGTCAATGCCAAGGATAATGGAGAAATCAAGAATACAAGTCATATATGAGATGCCATCCAAAATCAAGAATACAAGTCATATGAGATGCCATCCATTTTGGACAAGCATCACATATATTGAACTGAAAAATAAGGTAAACATGTAGGCAGGAGCTTAGTGTAATTAGTTAATGTTCCAAGCCCAAATGAATGAAAGAGCTGACACACCAAAAGATGTATTCATGTATACATGAAAACCGAGCCCAAATAATTATGCGTCACAAAATGAAATAAGTTGTAAACAGACATTTTATAGATTAATGGAAAAGTGGAGGGGTTAAAGTATTATTACCTTGCTTGTTCTCATGTTATCCGCCAGTTTGATTGATCTGCACTGAGTTGACTCAGTTATCTCCATAAGCTTCCATACCTTTGACTTGTCCAGGGACTCATCAGCTATTCTAGGTTTTACATCAACCAAACTTCTGCTATCACCATTCTGTTCATTTTCCAGAGTACAACGAAGTTAGTTGGGATCATAGTTGTTTTTGTAATAGAAGAATACAAGATCATCTGAAGAGGTAATATATGCAGACCATTGCAGTTATAGCTGACGGAGCAGCAGCTACTGAACTGCTTGCTGCAGCCGCATTTGCCGCAGTCAATATTAGAGGCTGCATAAACAAGGATTGATTAGATTCATGATTGCAAATATTCTTCTCGGAATTTTGTTATTACAAGTAATTACCTTTGTTACAGTCTCAGTTGCATTACGAGAAGCATCAAAAGAGCGATTTTCCAGAGTGCGCAGCAACCTAAGTCCATCAGCATTTGCTAAGATCTTGATACCATTGTCAAGAGTAGAGACAGCCAATAGAGTTCCTTCCTTGTTGAAGCGTATCCGTGGACTTGCCTGATGATTATGGGGCCATGTTAATACAACGACGAAATTCCATACTTCATTGTATGCAATCAACCATTCAACAAACGGGAGCACACAAGAGGATAAGAAAAACAACTCACAGGTAAGCCACCATCAGCATCAATGGTAGTCAGAAGACCTGTGCTGTCCATGTCCCATATCTTAATCATGAATTCATCCCCAGCGGCCAAAAACCTGTTCCGGGTGGTATCAAATTGCACAACACCCATGGATCGCTTACGGAATCCCTGATATGTCCTCTTCACTGCTCCTTCACTTTCATTCCATTCTACTAGATGTGATTCACCATCCTTGCTAGTGCCACAGGAAAATAACCTATGCATAATAAATGACAAAAAAATTAGTGGAAGGCTAGAATTAAAATACAAAACACCCACACATACTCCTAACATCAAGAACAGAAAAAGAAAAGCAGGAACCTTGAACCATCTGCGCTATATGCCATTGTAGTGCACCAATGACCTGGTGCATCATAGTCAACTCTAGATCCCAAATTATCATATAGCCATGCCTTAATCTTCCCATCTAAAGCAGTCGAGAAGATGAACTGAACAATAAGAAAATAATAAGATATAAAACCATTAGTTTTCGATGGTACAAAAACCAAAACATTTATCAATTGTCTGTGATAATAACTGGACAAATACCTGAATATTTTCCTTGTAATGTGGACAAACAGAATAAACAGGAGCTTCATGTCCTTCAAAGGTAAATTGCTTAGTTCCACTAGTGGCCTCCCATACCTAGAAATATACAACATTCAGAGCTTCATATTTGAACAAAATGATTAGTCCGAGAGATAAACCATCACCGAACTCACCTTAATTGTCTTATCATCTCCACATGTAATTATACATAGCTGCTTATTTGGATGAGCAAATGCGATGTCATTTACACCACCAATATGTGCATCAATCTGAAGAAAGCAAGTATTAGTCAAATATAGGAACCAAGATAGTCAATTGTACAAAAGAAAACACACCAAACAACTATGAGGTAGAAAGAACTAAGAACATGCAGTTAAACCTCCAAGTGTTGCCTAAGATCATCACCGCCGTTATAGGAATAAATCTGTACAATATGCCTTGAATAAGCAACACCTATTAAAATGATAAATACATTAGAGAGATGCAGCCATAAAAGGACAACAAAAACACTGATTAAATCATCTTATCTTACCAAACAAGGTTCCATCAGGACTCCATATTATGCGATTAACTGACACAGCTGGATCCTTAACCAGTGATGCCTGTTGATCAATTCATGCGTTATATGAAGGCTAACAAAATGCAACAAGCTACTGAAACACAGAGAGCAACAAACAAACCTGGAGGGTCATTGTACATTTACTAAGGTCCCAGACCTTGAAGTTTCTTACAACAAGTCTCTCTTTGGTACCAACATCCCACAATCCAATGTCGCCAACATTGGTACCAACTGTAACGAGCCAAGGGTAAATACATCACACTGAGATGGCAGGAAAGGGGCTAATCCGAACTTATATAATAAAAAAGCATTAAGACAGTAAGAATTTACCAAGAAGAAGAGTTTGTTGAAGTGGATGGAAATCCATGCTCATCGGTGTTGATCCTTGAGTCAAGGTCCGTGCAACAGTTTTGTGGAAATCATCTTGTTGGTAATTATGGCTCTGCGGATAAGTCACAGGCAGCATGTTCACCGGAAGATTCACCTGCTACGTTAGATCATCATAAGTGCATGATTAGGTGTAATAAACAGTATCAAGTACTCAGAGCAAGAATCTAGTAATGGCAATTCATATTTCAGGGCAAGATATCACAAACACCTCCTCAGACATGCCAACTGGTCTAGTTCTCTTGGAGATGTGATCAGAATCTCCTGATGGATAATCCATACCAGGATTAGCAGTTGTGGGTGTTCTAGGATGCTTCAACAAAGCGGCTACAAGATGTAAAGACAGATAGATATTAGTCAACAGACATACACACTGCCTTCGATTCAGGCCATTTCATTATTCTTTGCAACAAGATGACATAAATACCAGGATTTGTAGGAGTGCCAAATCCAATGGCACCACCAGACACAGCAGGATGTGTTACTGCTGGAGGGTTTGACATCCACCCAGCCAGAGGTGGGACAGGCGTTGGTGCAGGTTGAAAAGGCTGTAAAGGACATAAGTCATATCATATTCTAAACAACTGAACCAAACAAGCTCTAAACAATTGTACATATGAAGCAACCAAATCCAAATATGATTGACAAACTTACTCCATGGGCACCCAATGGAGGGAAACCTCCAGGTTTGGGCATAGATCCGAGTAACGGATTGTTTGCTGGTGATGGAGCACGTGCACCATTTGGTTGTCCACACGAATGATCAACAAAAAGAGTCTTGATGTCAGGATTAGGCCTAGGGTTTTTGCAAAGCTGGTGCTGCCAGTTTAAGCTGTCAAACATGAACAAAATAAGGTTACCCACCATATAAAATGCGAATACAAGAAAAATAAGTAGTTAAACATTAGAATTCATGAGCGCAATGTCAATAAGAATCAGCATGAAAAATTAATCGTCTTTACAATGTAAAAACAAGATACGAAGCTAAATGTGTTTAAGTAATAACTAGTTGTGGTGAACCAAAAATATGTATTACACAGGTACTTTTAAAGATGAAATGTACCAGATGCAGATGTGTTTGGGAAAAAACTGTTAAAATTAAACAAATTAGTCCCAATTTTCATGCTTGGTCTGTGAACTCCCGAATCATCAAAACTTCTTCTGAAGCACATATCAACAGCCGCTTTAGCTATTCATGTACTTTAAAGTTGGCCTACTTTTCAGGTTTCAAATGTTGTGTTGCTCTAATAAACCAATATTCTAAACCAAAATTGAAATTGATATTGTGATTCACGTGTGCGAATCATCAATATATTATTTCATTTTTATTATATATACACGTACTGTTCTATTAAATAAATAGCAGCCAGCGCCAGTTCATATGTATACAAATCACGTGCTGGTTCCACCTTCCACTGTATCCAGGCAACGTAATCTAAAACATTTCAGTTTCTAAGGCTCTGTCCTTACTTGCATAAGTGTAAGGTCACAGAAAGAAACAAAATGCTGTAATGGCTGAACAAAGAGCACAGAGATAATTCTTTTCCATGGGACTACCTCTGGTTAATAAGTGTCCGCAGCCTAGAATTCTTCAGGTTGGGAAATTGTAGCTTGTCGCGGAACAAAGGGTTAGCTTCAATCAGCTTCTTCAGCTCAACAAGCATTATTGCTCTTGCAGATTTTGTATCGCCATACTTAGAGAGCTGTTCATTTTCCCTAATAACAAGGCAAAAGCATAAGTGACTCTCTGAGCAATCCAGAAACAGCTAAAAGCCATGATAATAATGATCACAGATCAATTCATACAAAAAACAAGGGTGGCCAGTCAGCTCTTTACCTAAAGTTTTCCAAGGTCAGAAGCTGTGTGATCTCCTTAAACAACTCCTCATTGAAGGATGCAAAGACCTTAAGGTCCTTGACCAAGATTTCAACAGCCTTTGACCGATCATGCCTGATAGGAAAGCAAAGAAACCCTGGTCAGAACTGCACTCCACTCTAGCATCATAATCAACGCTGCACAACCCCCTCCACTTACTTATCAAGGGCCTCGAGATACTTCTGCTTGCGGATCTCGAAGAATATCTTCATGGAGTAGCGGTTGTCGTCGACCTTGGTGAATCCACCGAGGTAGCGCTCCACCTCATCCCAATTCCCATTGATGACCTCGTCCTCAAAGTACTTCATGTTGAAATAGAATCCGGACTCCTGCTCCAGCCTAAACAGCAACAAGGACGCCAAGTGAGAAAAAATAGAGACTACAGACAGGTCCATTTTCATTTTTGGTCCAAATCACTCACTTGTGAACGGTCTCTTTGAATTTTTCCTCATCAAGGAACTGCAGGATGAGGAAAACTAGCTCCCGGCTGAGCGACGACATCCTCCCTCCTCCGCCTCACCCACGTGGAGGCGGCTGCTCCTAGGGTAGTACCCTATAGGGTCTCTGCACAGTACCAGGGCTGAGTCAGAGTATAGCTCCCCCCACTTCACCCCCCGGAGAATTAGGATCTGACTGCCCACAGCGAGCAAGAGATCTCTCCCACGACAAATAAATCTCAGAGGAAAAAAAACATCGAAGCAAGTTAGGGTTCCTTACCGCAACCCTAGGTCCGGACGGATCGCCGCCCCACGCCTATCCAGTGGAAACCGACGCGTCGGGGGCGGGGCAGGCCGCCAGCGGCCGTCCTTTTAGGTGGAAGGGGAAGCTGGCGGCGGGGTCGGCGGCGACGGAGCGGACGAGCAGCAGAGAGAGAAGATGCGGTGCGATCGAGGCTTTGAGGTCTACCGCAGGTCCAGACCTGACATGGTGAGCCCGGAAGCCCAGAACGGTTAGTACAAATAGCTTTCCCAAGAAATGTTTTCCATGGCAGAGGAAAAAAAAACAAAGCCATGGCAGCCTTGTGAGCAGAAACTTCAAAATAAACATCGATATTGCCCGAAGCCGGCTGGGCTGGGCAAGAGCACGGAACTCCACAGAACCGCGGAAAGATTTTGCCCTAATTTTTACTCAGCCTCAGATCTGTAATCTGTAAATAAAATAAGAGCAGCCAAAACCTACATGCATATAAACTTAGACGGGGAATTAAGCGATCACCTAGGAAGCTTTCGATCGATCCGATCTCGGCGTGGGAACGGCCGCCGGCGACGATCCTGGATGCAGTTGATCAGCACGGAACCGGGTAGAGGGAGATGAAATCACCACCGAACCAGGTTGGGGAGTAGAAACTGTTCGGACGCCGAGTTGAGCGATAATCCTTAATTTATATAGGCTAATAAGGCTGTCTGATACGCGCGTTGGTTTATCAATCTGCTTATCTCCTTATCTCCAGTGATAAGTGCATGGGATGTGATAGCTGATAAGCCAAGTTAGAGATGGTGGTGGGCCCGCGGTGGGCTATGGCCATTGACGCGGGGCGGGGGAATCAGGGGGTGGCTGTGGCTGGATTTGCTTTTAATGAAGAGATCTTTCCCACCCAACAGAATGATTTTCTTTTAAAAGGATCCGAGAGACATTTTCACACTTACATGATTTTATTTATATTTTGGTTAGAAAGGAAAACGTGCACATGATACGAAAATAAATCTTAGCAGTACATCGGTGGCTTTGAAAGATAAAAGAATCTTTTTTTTTTCTTAAAAACAAAAAGAAAAACTATGAAACACGAAACTGTGATCAGCGGCTCCTCTATAGTAATTTAGTGTATCGTTCCAAGGTTAAGTTACTAGTACTAGAGCTTCACGATATATATTTTACTACTTTCGTTTGTGTTATAGTTAAGTATTCTATCCATCCTAAATTATAAAATATTTGACTTTTTAAATTTCAAGTTTGATCATTTATCTTATTTAAAAAATTAGTTAAATATAATCAAATTTAAATTATTTTTAAAAAACTTTTATTAATAAACCAAACCACGATAAAAAGAAGTAGTTCTCTTATACAAGTTTATAAATAAAACGAGTGGTTAAACTTGATGTTAAAAAATCAACGATTTTATAATTTAGCATAAATTGAGTATATAAGTACAGTGTTTCGTCCTGTCTTTTCGGAAAGTATAAAATGCATTGAGCCCGTTTGCTTGTTTTATCAACTATATTTTTTCTGTCGGCCAACAGTATTTTTCTCTCTTAATAAATCAGCGAACGATATTTTTAGCTATGACTTTTAAGACCAACGAATAAGTATATAATAATTTATGAGATTGGACAACTAGATCATATCGAAAAAAAATTATGTAGAGCCAGTATGCACTCAAGTCTTCGTACATATAGGTCTTGTTTAGTTCCCACCAAAATCCAAAAAGTTTTTAAGATTTTTCGTCACATCGAATTTTGTGTCACATGCATAAAGCACTAAATATAGACAAAAATAAAAACTAATTACACAGTTTGACTGTAAATCTCGAGACGAATCTTTTGACACTAATTTTTAGACCAAAGGCTTCCACCCAGCTTTATTAGAAAGCGTAACGAAAACCCATATTTTGACACTAATTAGTCTATGATTGGACAATATTTGTCATAAACAAACGAAAGTGCTACAGTAGCGAAATCCAAAAACTTTTTACATCTAAACAATGCCATAGGGCTGTAGTTTTTGTGCCGCGTGCGCGTGGAATTGCTGGAAATCCCACGAACTGACGAACGCTCCTTGCTGGCTCCCACACCCCCACGCGAACGCATATAAAGCTCTCGGCTGCAGCGATCCCGGTGGCTCGACTAATGGTGTTCGTCCGATTTTTTTTATTTTTTTTATGTCCACGTGTGGTAGCAATCGGAGTCTGTATGCACAGACGCGCAAGTGCATATCGGCTCCACCTACTTTTTTTTTCCCGATCATACAGCTTCGTTATTGTAAGCATGAGCAAGGAAGCTTGTTAAAGCTATGATGGTCGGACCAGAGCAGTCTAGAGTTGTTTGTGTTGTAAATAACAGCGAATAAATGACAAAGAACACAATATCAATCACAACGGAGACACAAGATTTAACGTGGAAAATCTTTCTAATATAAAGGAAAAAAATTACGGACGACAGCCAGCAAATACTCTTATTATTATGAAGAGTCGAGTTACAACGCCGTGCGCTGACTTACAAAATTGTAACCTCAGTGGAATCCTAATTTAGGTATAGACGGGTATCCGATTTGTTCCATCAGAAGTCGATCTTTATAATGTATAGCTGAATTTAGAATATATTCAAGAATTTGATTCTACCGACAGTAATGTAAACGCAAACGATTTAAAGTTGAAGACCAAATTGGGAAGTGCAAATGAACTAATTTTATTTACGTTTACATTACAGTTGAACCAACCAAACACTATCCAAATCTGACACTACAGCATGTGTACACGCGTGTGGCACTAGTTCACCATCCACATCATTTGTTTCATTTTCCTCCTTTGAGTTTGGACAAACAAATCACTCGGCAACAAAAACTCCCAACAATATGACGGATTAAATTGCTTCAATTGCACTTGCGTTACCATACGCAAGAACATCTGGGATATACCGTAATTTGTTCTACCTCAACTCTGATCAAATAACTATGTTCATGGTCACAGAAGTCAAATGCTCTTCTTAATCAACCATTCTTCTTTGGGCGTAGAGCTTGCCCATAATAATTTTGAACGGCTAGGGTATCATGGGTGTAAGGCACGGAGCCAGCGAAGCCCCCTAGAGTCCCCATCTAAAATTTCAGCCGTAGATGTATAGGTAGGAGGGGCTAAGATTTGCTAGAACTTTTTTCTCACGGCGTTATTTAGTTACACCTAAAATTCAAAAACTTTTTAAGATTCTCCATCACATTAAATCTCGCGGCATATGCATCGAGCATTAAATATAGATAAAAATAACTAATTGTACAATTTGCCTGTAATTTGCGAGACGAATTTTTTGGACCTAGTTAGTCCATAGTAAAACAATAATTACCAAATACAAACAAAATGTACCCAAAACTTTTCACCCACGAAACTAAATAAGACCTAATTGGGCCAAATCTATAGAGGCTGAGGATTACCCAGGCAAGGACTAATCCAAGGTCCAATCATTGAAACAAACCCTATCCCAAGTTCTCAATCCATGATGCCCGTCTCCAACCCATCGAGCGACAGCTTCAGGGGCGAACACGCTACTCCTACAATGTTGCGGCCACACAAGGTCACGAGCGAGTGACCGAGCAGCCAGGCAGCGTCGGACACGGTTGGCGAGAAGTGAGCGGACACCCAGATGCGGTGGGTGGGCGGGTGAGAGGGCGCTGTGAAAGGTCCAAATGGCTAGAGGGGGGGTGAATAGCCTATTTAAAAATTCTACAAACTTTACTAAGCAAGTGAGTTAGTAAAACAAATGGCGAAGCAATTCTAGCACTAGCTCAACTAAGCTATGCAAGCCACCTATACCAACTAGTTCAAAGCTAAACACTAAAGCACAACAACAAGATAAGGCTAGTTACACTCCTAAACAAGAAGAGTAATCTAAACAAGCTAAACAACTAGCTAGGTATACAAGTAAGTAAAGGAGTAGAGAGTGATTGTTATACCAACGTTGTAGAGTAGAGATATATCCAACCAATCACTCACAATCACAAGAGAATCCTCGGCAAGAGATGACACAAGATTTTTTACCGAGGTTCACTTGCTTCCTCGTTGTGGCGATACACCCACTTGATGGATCACGAGCTAATTGGCAATCCAAAGCCAAACCCTCAGCGGGTGCCGCACATCCACTCACAAGATGGGGATCCTCCAAGCCACGAGCAATCCACTAGAGTAGCCAATTGCGATCTCCCGCGGGGAAGGCTCAAGAACCCCTCACAAATCACTTGGCGAGGCTCGAAACAATCTCCAATCACGAGCTCAACACCACCGCTGCTCCAAGCCGTCTAGGGCGTCGGGAAACACCCAAGAGTAACAAGAAATCCGCAACAAACTCAAGAATCAAGTGCCACTAAATGCAGCTCTCAAAGCAATGCACTTGAATCTCACTCAATCTCACTAGGATTAGCAATCAAGCAAGGATATGAGTGGAGGGAGTGTTCTCTAGCTCAAAGTATGCCTCAAGTATTCAAAAGTGCAAGAGAGTGCCCCCTAAAGCCGGCCACCAACTATTTATAAGCCCCTCAAAAAAACTAGTCGTTGGGCACTTTCACTGGGCTGAAATCGGGGGCACCGGACGCTACTAAGTGATCACCGGACGCTCGACCCCCAGCGTCCGGTGCTCAGGGATAGGCCACGTGTCCTCTTTGAATCTCACGTGTCAGATTCTAACGGTCATCTGCGGACCACCGGACGCTCTGCAAGTCCACACCGGACGCGTCCGGTGCTCACCGGACTCATGCGCAGAGAGTTTGTCAAACTCGCGACCTCACCGGACGCTGGGCACCGGACGGTCCGATGCTCACCGGACTCGTGCGCAGAGAGGGTTGCAAAAACCCCTCACACCGGACGCTAACCACCGGACGCTACCAGAGTGCGTCCGGTGCTCAACCCTAGCAGAGTCAAGCTCTGACAGCACACCGGACGCTCGGGCCAGCGTCCAGTGCCTCCGCACTGAGCGTCCGGTGAGTGTTTCACACTGAGAAACACTTCCGCTACTTCTCCAAATTTCCCACCGGCGCAATAGAAAATATACACTTAATTTTCTCAAAAGCGCCGAATCCCGCCTCGCAAGCTCGGCGGGAGGGAGAGAGGAGCCCACACCCCTCTCAACCCTAGGAACTCCACCTCCTTTGTAAATGTGCTAACACTAACAAGTGTCCACCACCAAAGTGCACGTGTGTTAGCTTTTCACAAACATTTTCCCAAAGGAGTTAAGTTAGCACTTTACTAGATCCTAATGCATATGCTCAAGATATAGACCTAGTAGCACTTGATTCGAGAGATGACCGTGATTTCCCCTCTTGATAGTCGGCTATCTATCCTAAACCCGGTCAATCACTTCTCTACTCATCTTAGACCGGCAAAAGTAAAAACCCTATGTTTATACCTTTGCCTTGATAACTTTGCTCCTCGTCTATCATCATGAACTCCACATTATGCTTCATCCCTTTGTGATCATGTGGCCACCTTTCCATGCCACTATACACCTTCATCACATGTGTTGCTATGCCTAACTCAAATCACTTAAACACAAGGCATTAGCAACTTGGTGTCATTAATTACCAAAACCAAACTTGGGCTTTCACGCTGGCGGCCGGCGCCTGGCGGGCACATCGATGCCACTGCTCAGCTCCTAATTTTTTTCTGCCTTCGTCCCTGATGGGTGTGGCCTTGCTTGGCTTCACCAAGCAGAGCAGGGCATAAAGGTTCTGCCTTCGTCCCTGATGGGTGTGGCCTTGCTTGGCTTCACCAAGCAGAGCAGGGCATAAAGGGGCGCGACACGAGGTTGTCATCTAGGGAGGAGGCAGTCGCCGTCAGTGGAGGGGCCATCGGTAGGGGAGGGCACACAAAGGAGGTTTGTTCTCGAGGGAGGGCATGCGATCTTCGTCGAGGGAGAAGACCATCAGAAACCTGGAGGAAGAGGTGCAAAGGAGGCGGCGCATCTCGATGTCTATGGTGTCAGCCCCTCGCTAGAGCGTAGTGTCCATCCCTCGGGTCAGTCAGATAAGGGAGGCGATGGCACTTGCGATACAACCTGTTCCAAAATCTATCAGTCATTCGTCAGTGTTTTTCTCTCACAATAAATTAGTAAATAATACTTTCAGTCATGCATTTTCAGCCAAGCAAAAATGTTGATAATTTTCAATGCAACAGAGCAGATGGGATAAAAAAGGAGAGCAAATCGGTGCGAAACCACCCCACCACCGTTTTGAGACCTTACAAAGGTAAGGGGAACAGTTCCCCTTCGAATCTTTGAGCTAGAAACCTGTTTCCACCGATTCTTCCTAGAAAAATTTGCTTGTCTGAAAAAATCATAGTTTAATATACTATTCGCTAATTTATCGTGAGAGAAAAATACTGCTGAATGATTGACATATTTAGTACATAAGCTCCAATTCTTCCTTCCAAACACACCCTTAACCAATTCAACACGTTCTCATCAAACTGGAGCCACCAGTTCAGTCTATGTCAGGGTTAGTAGAAGCTTGCCACAATATACCCGCTACACCTTTTAGATATTCCACCAAAAGAATCACCGATAAGAGCTTAAACATTGTTACCCCGATTTTTGCTATTCCCATAAAATGTTCACAGCATGATGATTAAACTCAATTCTAGCACTTTAAAAAAACTTGGCCTCTCGTGGCTATACATATAAAAAACAAAATCAATTAAGTGTGGCGGGGGCGTTTTTTCATCAAAACTAAGCAGGGGTTGACGATGCAGCAAAACAGACTTATATGGTGGAAATCTCAAACTCCAAGCGACATACACGTGGTCTTAGCAAAATTCCTTAATAGGCTGTTCAAGTGCTCATCGTATGGAAGACACTATTATCTCTCCCAATTTTTTTAAAAAAAGAACTTTATTGCTCAAACGACATCATGCGTCCTCTCACCAAAAAAGAAATGGCTAAATATCTGTTATAATAAATGTCTAAACATCACAAAAACATTAATGCATTTCAGTCTCGATATATTCATTCACTTTATAATATCTAGATACAATGATCGAGGGTTTATGCTGGTTCAAAACTGCAAACTGCTTAGCAAAGCCCAGAATTTCGATACAAGGAAAACTAGAGGGCCATGCTCCACGACAGACATTATGATAGGTTTGGTTCCAGTTCAGATGCACTGCTAGCAGAGCCAATGGGCTCTTGTAGGGCAAGGTTCAGCGGAAACATCTCACACTGAGCAATATGCGCCATGAGCTGGTCCATAAGGACCAGCGCAGCCATGGATTCCACCATAGGAACAGCTACAGAAGTAACAGAATTAGAAAACATCAGATCATAGGGACCAAAAGTGATGATAAATGGTAGGAAATTTTTGGTGGAGCCATTACCTCGAGGGACAACACACGGGTCATGGCGCCCCCTTGCCAAAAGTTCCACATCCTCATGCTCCCTTGACACAGTATTTTGTTTCTTCTGGAAAAGTGAAATCAATATATCAGACAAATTAGTGGTTCCAACTGTATTCACAGCATTATGCTGTATTATCATTCAAAACGCATTATATGTGCTAACGTTTTAAGGAAGCAAAGAAAGGAAGTTTTGAACTGGGGATGCCTTACTCCGATAGTTGCTGTTGGCTTAAAAGCCACTTTGAAGTAAATAATTTCACCATTCGATATCCCTCCCTGCATGGACATATACAAGTTAAAAATAGTAAGTCAACAATTTCGTATGAACTACAACTATATATCACACAAAAATGTAGAAGTAGAGTAATAGGATTTTAGGATAAAAACCTGAACACCGCCTGAGCGATTAGTTCGTGTCCTCACATTTCCAGCCTCATCCATATAGAACTCATCATTATGCTCACTTCCAGTAAAGTCCGTACCTGGGCACAAGTTATTAGGGATTAGTCAAGCTGTAGAGTAGGCTGCATAGCCCGTCAACTATTTGCAAACAACGCCAACTAGTCCTGTGCAAAATGTAAATGATTCCTTTTGTACTCAAGGAAACAAAATGATTCCTCTTTCCTGGCACATAAATGAAATGAAATGATTCCTTACCAGCAAACCCACTGCCAATCTCAAACCCCTTGCTTGCAGGAAGAGAAAGCATTGCTTTTGCCAGTTCAGCTTCAAGTTTATCAAAAACAGGAGAGCCAAGACCCTACAAATTGTTGTTGCCCCAAACAACTCAGTTATCAGATTCAAAACAAATTTGAAATGGATGATCAACCTTAAAGGACATGATGCGATCAAAACTAAAGCAAAATAAAAATAACCATAGAGTTTCAACACTTACACGAGGAACATTTCTTGCAATGCATGTGACAACCCCACCAATTGAGTCTCCTCTAACTCGTACTTTATCAATGGCAGCAATCATCTTCTCTGCATATTCTGGATCAGGACATCTAACAATGTTGCTCTCTATCTGAAATTTACAAGAATAAGATAAAATTCAGCAAATACATGTGAAGACTATCCCTGTAATGCTTTGGAGGGGGAGGTGGTGAAAAGAAGATACCTGTTCCAAGGCTACAGTCTCATAATCAACTGCATCTTCTGGAAGTACGACTTGATGCACTTTAGAAACAAATGCCAAGATCTGCATGTAGATGATGTTCTTCCATCAGGATTATCTATAAAAGGGAGAGGGAGGGACTGCCTTTTTGCAGTGTAAATGAAAATGCAAAAGGATAGTTTATTACTCTAGGTGAATACTTGCATTGACTGAACTACACGTTTTTTTTCCCACACCGGTAAAACCGAATTTCATTACCGCAGCAACAAAATTACAGAGGTATTTCAAAACAAGTTCAGTCAGCCCAACTCAAAGAAAAAAAAACGAAAGAAAAACAGCACTGAGGCCTAGGATCACCAAGGGAACCTATCCAAAGCGCACGACCAAAACACCAGCAACAGCGTTGCTGCAACACAGCAAACCAAGTTTGAAAGCCCAGAACGGCTAACCACATGACTAGAAAACTACTACAGCACCCTCCAAAGAGACTAAGTGACGTCAACAACTTTGTGGATCAACCATCATATGACACCATCTGCTGTCCTGCAACCGTCTGCATGCTTTGTATAGGTCAAACAAAAACCAGGATTCAAGTCCAAGAAATCTGAGGAGCACTGTTTGACAAGGATCTAACAATGTTCGGTCTTATAGCTTTTACATATAAAAAAACTCCAAAAAACAAGCTTCCGTTTTCTTTAGCGTTGCATTTTTCTATGGCGAAGTAACCAGGCTAACTACAATGGTTAATCACAAGAGTATAATGGTTCAAGAAAAATGTTGCTAAGTAGGGCCACACCTCCACTCCTGATTTGAGCTTCAGAATTTTCTTTGCAAGAGCTCCTGCAGCCACCCTGCCAATGGTTTCTCTGGCCGATGACCTTCCGCCTCCCTACCATTCGTCAAGCACAAATATTTTGACTCAAATATTAAAGTCTGAGAGTCATTACTTACATAAGTTCCAGCACAAAATGTGTAAGAACTGGTTGTACAGTGTGATAGCTACTTGATACTTATATGTGCATAAAACAAGGTACCTGCACAGCTCTGACACCATACTTGAAGTCATAGGTTGCATCTGCATGGGATGGTCTGTACGCCTTAGCCATTTCACTGTAATCCTGTAGAAGCGAATATGTTTATGAAACAAAATATAGTACTGATACTCTCCCTTATAAATGTTCAGCTTCCATAGCTTCCATTCATAAAGAAAATATACATCCAGAAAATTAGATACTTACACCGCCTCTTTGATCTGTGTTCGGGACAAAGACGTGAATTGGTGTGCCAGTAGTCATCCCTGGAGAAAAAAATAACATAAGTATTATCATGCTACTGAGAAAAGCTAATGCATTCTTAGTTCTAGAATTTTTGTCCTCTATTCTGGTAGGTAGCATACCATCATGTGTCCCTGATAGAATTTTGCATGTATCAGTCTCCTTTCTTGGGGTTGTTATTCTACTTTGACCCGGACGTCTGCACAAATCAACCTTTGGCATCAGTGAACATTACAGAAATAGTTTAGCAATATATCGAGGAAATTCATCCTTCGGCATCAGTGAACACCAAAGAAATAATCTAGCAATGTATATAAGAATATATGCTACTACCGGTCCACCCTAATATGAGTTTGATGATGTCATTCCACATGTTACTACCATGTTAGTGGGCAGTGGGAGTGACATATCCCAAAAAATTCCATATGAGAACTGTATTCTGCTATATTTTAGCAAACATATATACTTCTGAAATAGTAACTCCAGTAGTAAACTAACTTAAAACTAATGATGTGGAAGAGAGTAAGAGACATACCTTCTATCGAGTTCTACTTGCATGTCTGCCTCAGAGAGAGGAATTCTGGGTGGGCAGCCACTGATAACACAACCAACACCCCCTCCATGGGATTCGCCATAGGTTGCAACCTGGAAGTAGTTCCCGAACACATTTCCCGATGCCTTCACCTCTGTTCTCAAAAGCACACATTTAAGAGTCGGCTCCTTTTCCATTCTTGTTCTAAGAAAATGCCAGTCATGTACTAGCAGATTAAGAAGCCATTTGCTAGAGTATAAGAATCGCGGCATGGAAATCAATGATGGAAATTGACAAAGATAACAAACTTTAGAAACAGTTGTGATACCCACTAGATCTAAAACACTTGCTGATTAATTGAATACACTGAACTAAGCCAACTAGCACCAGAACCTTGGAATCCTATATTCATTGGATCATTTCTAAACGAATCACAACAAAACATGTACATGCCGTCATCATAAGGCGGGTTATTCCCTCTCCAGACGGGAAGGTTTTCGGAACCCTTCTAACCACCCACGAGACGGACACGCTGCAATCCACCGAATTGCAATTAAGCAACCCAGGGTTCCCGCCCGGCAATCTCCAACCCAATTGCGCCACAGACGCGCCATGCTTATCCGCTCAACGCCGTTCATACGAAACAAACAAATTCCAGTAAGTAATATACGAGGTGAAAGGAGGGCATCCACGCGGACCTAGGCGAGCGGCGCGGCGGCGGCGGCCGACGGAGAAGCGGAGCGACGCGGGGGCGGACTCCGGGAGCGCGCCTATCCCGCGCGGGAGGAACCGCGTGGACGCCCTGGCGGCCACCGGCGGCTGCGACACGGGCGCGGCCATTGGAGATGAAGGTTTGGTTGGCGGGTTGGTGAGGGAGAAAGAACGGTGAAGTGGAGCCGTGGAGGGAGGTTGCAGGGAGTGGTTTAATACACGGCGCGGAGTCGCCACCTACCCCGGCGTCGTCGGGGCCTCCGGTCCGATCCACCCGCCCGGGCTGCAGCACCTACTACGAGCTATGGTTCCGCTCCGCCCGGGTTCTGACTTGGATGCTGACCGCCTGACCCCACCAGTCAGTGGGATCGGATCGGATCTGGTAACCACAACCAACCACGGACAGAAAACAAAAGTTGCTTACAGCATCTCCAACAATTATGTATTTGAAGTTATGTATTTTAGACAAATTGCAAACCCCCAAATGAAAATACAAGGCTAAAATCGGATGATCTCCAACAGTTATGCAAAATGCCAAGTCCATCATCTTTTTTTTCTCGGAAATTTTGTTTCGCGGCACTCCTTCCCGCGCGGCCAATCGATCCCGCGCCAAACAGCCCGCCGTCGTCTCCCGTTCACCAATTCCCGCTCCTTGGCTCCAGTACCGATCTCCATCAGGTCCGGTTCCCCATCAGTTTTCGGTCACCGCCATCAGTTCGTCGTCAAGGCAGGTCGCCGCCATCAGTCAAGCCGTTGCAGCTCACGAGCAGCAGAATTTCGTGAAGCCAACATGGGATCGAGGGTACCGGAAAATGGATCTAGCCGTACCTGGCCGGCGTTGATGAGAAAGGCGTCGTAGATTCGTCCTGTCGCGCGCTGCGTCGTCCTATTGTGCGCTGCTTCGTCCAAACGCGCGCGCGAAGCTGGCGAAGGAGGACGCGCGATGCTTCTCCTATCGCGCGAAGTGGTGGCGGCGCGAAGGGAAGAAAAAAGCCCGCGAGGTGGAACCGAGAATCCCGTGATCTCTATTTGGATAGCCGGACTCCTTTGGCATATATGCCAAGTTTCCCCCTCCAAATGCATAGCTATGTAAAATGCAAAGTCCAAATGCATAACGATTGCAGGGGTTTTTTTTGGAGTTTTATATATTTTGGTAAATGCCAAGTCCATTTGCATAATGGTTGGAGTTGCTCTTACGTCAGTCTCAATGCATAGTTTTATGGCACAGTTATCAAGACTATAAACTAGGTAACCGAGCCATAAGAGTTTCATGGGGATGAAACTCCTCTCTCATCTGATGAAACTCCTTCATTTAATGACCCTGCCAAGTCAGCAATTTTGCTTATGTAGCACCCTATTTAATGTGCATGACACTCTCATGAAACATGTATTGAGACTGGCCTTAAGGCCTTGTTTAGTTCACCCGAAAACCAAAAACTTTTCAAGATTCTCCGTCACATCAAATCTTGAAGCACATGCATGAAGCATTAGATATAGACGAAAATAAAAATTAATTGCACAATTTGCCTGTAAATCACGAGATGAATCTTTTGAGCCTAGTTAGTCCATGATTGGATAATATTTGTCAAATAAAAACGAAAATGCTACAGTGCCGAAATCCGAATTTTTTCGGAACTAAATAAGGTCTGGCCTTGTTCAGATCCAAAAACTTTTTGGATTTTGACACTGTAGCACTTTCGTTTTTATTTGACAAACATTATCTAATTATGAAGAAACTAGGCTTAAAAGATTCGTCTCATGATTTACAGGTAAACTGTGCAATTAGTTATCTTTTTTATCTATATTTAATGTTATGTGCCGCAAGATTCGATGTGATGGAGAATCTTGTAAAGTTTTAGGTTTTTGGATGTATCTAAACAAGGCCTAAGTTCACCTAAAAACAAAAAAAAATTCAAGATTTCCTGTCACATCGAATCTTGCGACACATACATGGAGCATTAAATATAGATAAAAATAAAAAACTAATTGCACAGTTTATCTATAAATCGCGAGATGAATCTTGAGCCTAGTTACTTCATAATTAGATAATGTTTATCAAATAAAAACAAAAGTGCTACAATACATCTACTAAAAAAATATTGGGAACTAAACGAGGCCCGAGTCTGAAAACAAAATTCCTTCCACGGGCTGACGCTCCACTCAAATTGGTTGAATTTATTTTATTTTCTCCTACAACAACTAAAAAGACTAAAGAGTGGACATATTTTGGTGCGACATTCTGCCTTCGTTCGTCCGTCTGCCCCTGCGATCCCACGCGCGGCCAGCGGCAATCACGCCCCCATCACCTGCGGCAATTGATCCCTCCGCCCCTGATCCTTCCCCCACGGCAATCACGGCCCCATCTCGCTTTCTGCTCGCAATCCTATCGAAAGCTCGCTCTCCAACCTCGCCTCCTGGTTCCTGCCCTGCACCTAGCAACCACCTCCGGTGCTTCGCATCTTGCACGGCAAGCCTTCGCCTTGGCGCGCTGCTGCTCGCGTGCCGGGCTTGCGCCGCCACTGCCATTTTCGTTGGCCCTTCCCTGCTGATGAGGTACGCCATCCCTTCTCTCGTCCTGCTGTGTGAAATTGAATCCGCAGAGGTGCGCTAAAGACTAGGCCTCAGGCCAAGGGCGTTGCACAGAGGAGAAGCCCACCAGTGCATGCCACATTGAGGAGCGGATCTCTGGCTGTGGAGGCAGGGAATCGCTCAAGGCTGGATCTGTGAAGGACGGGTAACTCGGCATCAGTGCACCGGCAGCCTCAACACCCTCGCCGTTGGCAAGGACAGCAGTACGTGTTCCTTTCGCCGACCCCTATCTATTGTTTGTGTTTGTTCTTCTTCATTTATTGGCAAGGATCGCCTCCGAGGTTCTCGTCCACGCCACCCTTTCACCTCCCTATGCTGGTTACATCGATGTCGGTGTCTCGATCTGACATGGTGGCGCTCCAATCCGGCGCGAGCAGGGCGGATTCGACGAGGATGAGGCCCTTCGATTCACCTATGATGGCCGTGCTCGGGCATGGGGTGGCGCTCTAATCCGACACGAGCAGCGCGGATTCAATGGGGACGGAGCCCTTCGATTCATCCGCGATGGCCCTACTTGGGCATGGTGCTGCGCCGACGGCGAGATCTAACAAAGCGGCGCAAATCCAGCCGGAGGCCAGGGAGCGACAGGAACCCAAGATCCACCCACCCAAGCGTAAGCAACTCATTGCCACCGTCGCCGCCTGTGCAGCCAGAGAGCGGTTCTATCTCCATGTCCCCACCTCTGCCTCCACAGGTGGGAAGCTGGACAAAGAAAACAACTCTAAGTCATGGGCGCGGCTCGTGCCTATGGAGACAGCCGGACAGCCAGACGAAGGAGGCTGTGGTGATTCAGCCACCTCACACACGCAGTGTGCCTTCCCTGTCGGCAGCAATGGTTTCGTGAACAACTACTACCTGGTGCCCTTCTCCGTACAGTCTTGCTTGCCAGTTTGCCACCCAAGACTACGTCCGCAGTAGGAAAATCCCTCATGGTAATTCCTACATGTTTCTTTAAATTCAGCTACTCATTCATCAGGCATAAATTAGTATATGAAAACTGAACTATGCAAAGATATATAGTTTGGCAATCCTCAACAAAATTGGAACAAATAGACATATTATCCAGCTTTCGAGAACATAATTCAGTGAAAGGACTATGCCTTACCTTTCCAGTACAGAATTCGGAGAAAGAATTATGCCTTGAAGAAAAGGGAAAAGAAATAAAAAAAATGTTGACTCAAATAGAAGCAAGAAGATATATATGGGTCGGTACGCGCCTGTCTTGTTGTCAGAGACGCTGAGAAGGGGACACAAAATGTAGCAGCAATATGTTCTGCATGCTCCGAGTAATGTATGTTTCAACCCGTGGCCACTGTTTTTTACATTTCAGTATGTTTTTCCACCATTTGTTAGAAAACTAACAATATCATACAAAATCTAACAATTTAAGAAAGTTGATTGTGTATTCTCATTTTGTACAGATTTCTGCTCTGAATAAAGGCAAAGACAAGCACCAATATCACATTCAACCTACATTCATGTTTGTAAAAAAAAGTTTTAATATGAGCTGGAGCATGTACTACTCCTTATCATCTTCTACTGCTTCTGCCATACTTGTTTCCCAGGCAATTGTTGCAATGAAGGCGATAGAGATCACCACTTCGTTGAGGGGCTCTAAAGTATCAGTTTTCTACCAATTCATGTTTTGAGGAATAAAATATTAGATACTTTTAGAAATGCTCTTCGTTGTTGCACCGAGAGTATAACTTACTGAAAGTACTAAGGTACAGTCAGTCATATTTCTCTTTTTTAACATAATCTGAATGTTATATACAAGACCGTAGCTAAGTATATATACAGGAGTCCTGAGCTGCCCTTCACATGCTTCTGTGTGACGAATTGCCTATTGGTAATCTGCTAAACTTTGCTTGCAGTTCTAAAAAAACTCATATTAGCTATTTTTTATGTTCCTAAATCTCACTATCTAGAATCAGCAATAACCTTCCACGAGAAGAAAGTGTGAAGTGTTTACATCATCTAGGATCATGTGTTTCTAAATCTCACTATCTAGAATCAGCAATAGGTGTGTCCAAATGAGGTTAGCCTGCAGCTCAACATCAAATACTATAATTATAGGGATGATTCAAGTATAGTACAAATATAAAAATACTATAATTATAGGGATGATTCAAGTATAGTACAAATATATTATATTACAGTAAACGAAAAAGAAGAAATTTCAAAATTTCTACAAACTTACAAACATCAAAGCAAACTCATAAGTTATAACTATATATATTACAATAAAAAGGAGCAAATTTCAGTTTCTACAAACTCACAAAGATCATCCCTTTATTTTTATTTCTCTTTATATATATTACAATAAAAAAGGAGAGTAAACTTGATGTAAGTTGGAACTAGAAGATTTTATTGTTATTTCTCCTTTTTCTCAAAAAAAATATAGACACATGCGTGACGCAAGTGCATGTCCACTATTTACATATAATTGAAACTGTGTATGAAGATGCGACGGAACTCATTTGTAGATTTATTGGCACACGAGAGAAATGGATATTACATGTTAATATAAAACATTATCTTAGTTGCATCACAAAAAGTCTATACAGTAGAGTTTGTGTGCCTATGACACTGCTCTTTGTGACTCTGTTAATTTCACAAACTTTGCGTTTTGGATTAAATGTCACTTTATCGTTAGTATTTAATTTCACAATATTATTATCTTATCATGTGATACGTGTGTTTTTATACAAAAGTTTACTTGTCCCGTAGCAACGCACGGTCATACTACCTAGTAATTTATATAACAGTAGACCAGTAGACATAGCGATAGCGATTAGTGGCCTCACTGCATCGAGGATGGTGTGAGGCGCTTACCACACGCAATCCTATATAAAAGGTTTGTCACGTCCCTTCTAAAAATTTTTCATCCATCCCATCAAATCTTTAGACACATACATGGAACATTAAATGTAGATAAAAAAATAAACTAATTACACAGTTTAGTTGAGAATCGCGAGACGAATCTTTTAAGTCTACTTACTCCATGATTAGCCTTAAGTGCTACAGTAACCCATATATGCTAATGACAGATTAATTATGCTTAATAAATTTGTCTTGCAGTTTCGTGACGAGCTATGTAATTTGTTTTTTTATTAGTTTCTAAAAACCTCTCCCGACATCCTTCCGACACATTCGATGTGACACAAAAAAATTTCATCAACAATTTAAACAGGCCTAATTTGACCGATGAAACACGTAAAGAAACGTGACGCCAGCAGCAGATTGGGACACGCCACTGCAGAAGTACATAGCGATTTGCCCCCTTTTTTTTTTGAAATGGCGACGTTCTTCCATCACCACCAGCCTCGTTGTTGCAACTGAGTATTTGGAATTTATTTCACTCTAACTTCCTCACGTAGTGACGCCAAATTAAATCACACACCACTAAAGGCTAGCAAGTCCGAGGTTGAATGAACCTCAATCGCAACAAGAACACAACAAATCGACGAAACCAACCAAGAGGTTGTAGGTCGATTTTGAACCCGTTCTACATGTAGTAGACTTCCAAACACCTCCAGAAAAAGACCCGTTGAGGAGAACATATAGAGGTTGTCCTAGAATCAGCAAGGCCACAAAAAAAACAACTTCAAATCTTGTCGAGAGACGTGGCGAACAACGAAATAGAGAGAAAGTAGGGCAAAAAAGGTATGTGTTTTTTGTTTTGTTTTTACGATATTGTAAGTTGGATTCTCAATCGGCCATGATCTGCTCGTGTATTTATATAGAGGGGTAGTTTTATCCTGAAAGAAAATAAGTTCAAAACACGTTCTCCAAGTTTCCCACGTCCAAAATAAATCCAAAACTGATTTAGAAACCAACTCGGTTCTTAATATGTGTGTACATCTTTATAGAAGAGAAAGGATTGAGTGTGTGTATATTCACTAAGCCTACTCTCTTATCCTCACTCAAAGGGTTGTATAGTTCATATAAGAGCACCTCCAATGGTTTGGCAATTTTGGTTTGGCATTTGTTGTTGTTTGCCAACTCCCAATTGCAAATGCAAAGGAAAAAATATGGCCATCCTCAATGGTTTGGCATTTTGGACTTGGCAATACCTAGTGGAGATCGCTCGGCTGCGTGGATGCAATGGCCGCTCGCGTGTTTCTGTCCAGACGCGCGCGATCTTCAGGGAGGGATGTAGCAGACTCGATCTGCGTATTTCAATCGCGTTCAGGGAGGGACGACGTAGCAGACTCGATCTGCGTCTTTGAGTCGCGGCAAACCAATGGCGGCGCGGACTCTATTTGGCGCGAGGACTCCCTACGACGAAGAAAACAACGCCAAAGAGACCAGGCCGCGCACGGAATTGACGCAGGAAAACCGGCCGCAAGTGTTTGCCAAATCAAAAGCCAACTCCCAAATATGCCAAGGGGAGCCTCTCAAATGTCAAGTTTACTAAAATGGCAAACTCGTTTGCAAAACCGTTGAAGGAGTGATTTTTACCTTTTTGCCAAATAACACAAATGACAAACTAGAATGACAAAACGTTAGAGTTCGATCAAAACATCAAATATGACTAGCCTATAAAATAGTAAAATAAAATTGTGTGTTGAGAGAGACTACTTCACTTAATAGTCAAATATGTAAAGTTAACGAGACAATCTTAGAAAATGGGATACGATACCGGCCTTTGCACTCTGGCACTCGCCTATAGTGCTTTGTGCAAGCAAATTTCGTGTCCCTGCACTGGACGTCTGAAAGAAGTTGTCCAATCCATCGCACTGGACGTGCAGCTAGACCTCGTTTAAATTAATCATTGACCTGCTCAGACTAAACGGAGCTCGAGGGAACTGAGAAAGCGTGGAAACGAGGACCAATCCAATGACACGATCCAGTGCCTGGATTTCTTCATGGAAGCCCGACGATACACACGTCGGAACTCGGAACTTCTGCCTAGGGCCTCGGCCACGCAGTTCTCTGGGCCAGTGGGCATCATCACTGCGTCTGACTCTGGCCTGCAAAAGGGAATCCACGGCCTAGGCCTTGTTTAGGCTTTGTTTAGTTTGTAAAAATTTTTGTTTTTAAGGTACCGTAGCATTTCGTTTTTATTTGACAAACATTGTCCAATCACGGAGTAACTAGGCTCAAAAGATTCATCTCACAAATTACAGGTAAACTGTGCAGTTAGTTTTTATTTTCGTCTATATTTAATGCTCTATGTATGCGACCAAAGATTCGATATGACGGGGAATCTTGAAATTTTTTGCGAACTAAACAAGACCTTAGTGAAAAGTTTTCGGTACTGTAGCACTTTCGTTTGTTTGTGACAAATATTATTCAATCATGTACTAACTAGATCAAAAGATTCGTCTCGTGATTTACAGCTAAACTGTGTAACTAGTTTTTGTTTTCGTCTATATTTAGTGTTTCATGCATGTGCCATAAGATTCGATGTGACGGGGAATCTTGAAAACTTTTTGGTTTTCAGGGTGAACTAAACAAGGCCCTGGCCCTAGGCCTTGGGCCTTGTTTAGTTCCGAAAACTGAAAAGTTTTCGGAACTGTAGCACTTTTGTTTGTTTGTGGTAAATATTGTCCAATCATATACCAACTAAGATCAAAAGATTTGTCTCGCGATTTTATAGTCAAACTGTGTGATTGGTTTTTATTTTCGTCTATATTTAATGCTTTATGCATGTGCCGCAAGATTCGATGTGACAAGGAATTTTGAAAACTTTTTGGATTTCGGGGTGAACTAAACAAGGCCTTGATTTGCAGTCCACCATTTTCATGTTAGACTGACTTCAGCAAGGCAATTCAAACATAAAATAGGTGATTTATAGTGTTTTTGCACATCAAAAGCATCCTTCAATAAAAAACCCAAACACCAGACATATTTTGCCTCGAGACGCAAATAAGTGTCCTCGAGGCATGGTGACGCGAATCACTGGCCTCCGAGTGGTGGGCCCATGGTGACGCAGGGCCCTCGATGGGTGGCCGCTCGGCGAGGCAAGCCTATGGTAGGGAGTCGGACGTGGTGACGAGCGCCGCAGCAAGGCACCGCTGGTGCTTCTAGGCGAGGAGCGGGGCGTGGCTAGCCCGCGGACGACGTTGCCACCGTAGGAGGAGGGAGACAACGCGGCAGAGGCAAGCCCTCGGCGGAGAGGGAGGCAAGCGGTAGGATTTGGGGCAGGCCCAACAGGGAGAGAGGCAGTCAGGGGATTTGAAGTGGGGTTAGCGGTGAGGGAGGCGGACGACAGGATCTGAGGCGAGCTCCGTCGAAGAAGGCGAAATTTGGGTGGGGACCTTTTCATTGTAAGTAACCTATATTAGAGGATGGGTATCGTGTTTTGGTCGTTGTTGTTGGAGACCGTCTTAGCTAGCATAGACAGCAAATGAGTGCGCACGGCATGGCGCAGCCAGCACTTCCACTTTTAGTGCAAAAAAAACTGCTTGCCGAAGCTAACGGTAGCAGAGAGCGCTGCTATTTACAAGGGTCCCGGGCGCCTTGGGAAGGACACGCAGCTGCGCAGTGGGCACAAAACGAACTACTTTTTTCCCTTGTACTAAAGAATAAGTTTAAGGACTAGCAATGAAATTTACTCTTTTATTTTACTATATAATATACAATTTGTTGTCTACATAAGGATGTACAATGGTAAGTATCATCAACTTATAGAAAATAGACACAATTTAACTTAACATTTTGAATCGCTTTATACAAATGTGCATATGAAATTTTAAATGTACATATACTTTTGGGTTATCAATTAAAGAGCATAATCGCTTTGTACAAGTGTGCATTGGGTTATCAATTAAAGAGAAGAACATAGCAACTGAAACTTCTCCATGACATTCCATACAAAATTATAGAATTTTTATTTTATAGGATATACAGGGAACCCTCCTAGGTCTGACATGTACAGTATTAGCTTTTAGCAATTAGAACTAGTATTGACATGACAAAATTATATAGCATATTTTTTAAAAGATATAAGAAAATTGCAAGTATGAATATTCCTACATAATCCAAATGTTCTCTCCATAAGCACCAGAATTTAATTTAACTCTACATAATTAAACAACAACAAATAGACAAATCCACATCAAATGCAACGACGATTCAGAAAAAATGAAATAGGATATCGAGTACAGCGAACCAAGGAAGTCATCATATAAACACTCAGCTCCTCATGATCACATATATATTCATGACAGGATGTACTCAATATAGAGATGGACACAATAGATCCAAAGACAAGGTTGAGCACTATTCCTTGAATGACAATACAGTTTCGAAGGCCCCCACCAAGGCCTTCACCCGGCTCTTCCTCTCCTCCAGAAGTTTGCTTTTGGTTTCCTCAATCACGTCGTTGCCCCTTGGATCATCCTTCCTCCACACCTGAGCCACTTCAGTCCTCGGCACTACCTTATCTGCACTTCGGTCAGCCTCCTCCTTCTTTTTTGAGAGATCAGCCTCCTCCTTCTCAACAATCCCACATTCATATATAGTCTTGACGCCACCATTGATATCTTGCCCTCCATTATGGATCCCATTAGTTCCGGCATCTACTTTCCCTTCAGAGAAATGCCTCTTGGATTCCTCATCATCTTTGAATACTTGTTCTGGTTGATTGGAAGATGGCTCATGCTGATCAGGTACGGTCATCTCCATGGATTTCAAATCAACTGGATCAGTGAGCTCCTTGTGCAAGTGCTCTTCTGTGGATAGGGTGGTGTTTATGCACTTTGTTCCCTTAATTTGCATCGATGGGTCCTTATGTTTCTCCTTCCTGGTTGCAGATGCCCCCATTGCCTTCTGAGAGCTAGTAGTAGCACCAGTAACAGTATCCAATCTCTTTCTTGCGGCTACACCAGGTGAGTGTGTGGTAGACAATGGCTGAACTTTGTCTCCTCGAGAAGCACCTGGCAACAAGACCTTCTGGTTGCTAGGTTTAGGTGATGCTGCTGCCTTGCAACTATCAGCAGTAGGCCTTGGAGATGGCTTACTCCTCAGCGAGGTGGTTGGAGTTGGAGGTGCCTTAGTTGCTGTCTTGGTCATGTCCTTAAAAGAGTTGCTCGGTGGCACAGCAAGCACCGGAGGCCGTTGCGAGGTGGTGCTGACCTTGTCGGATTTCGCCCTCGCTAGTGTAGGTGAGGCTGCACCTGGGAATGGTTGGGCCTTGGTGCCATGGATGGATGAGCCCATGGTCCGCGATGAGATGGACCGACCAGCGCTGGACAATGATGGACGCTGCACATCCTTGGAGCTAGAGGCAGTCACAGATGACGATGATGAGCTGAATTTGCGGTCGGGGGAGCTTGGGACAGACCGCGCCCGCCTAGCACCGTATCCATACCCAGAGGACTCACTGCTGGATGGCCTGAGGTTGGGTGACATCCTGCCTCTGCTAGGATTTGGGGGATCCTTCTTGGATGTCGCCATTGTTTCACAATCGCGCTTGGCTTAGATCAGCTCTACGAGAAACAACACAACACAAATCAGCTAGCTGGGCCCAAAGCTTCCAATTACATAAATAGAATCAAGACTTGAAAACACATAGGCAGATCTTGCCCCCAGTTGAGTGAAAAGGGGATGCAATAAAGACATGGTGCCATCAAAGTTGGTGGCTCCAGCAAAAAGAGGAAGGAAACAAATAGATCCGAAAAAGAACCATATCATACGAATTTGGAAGTTAAGGTCTTGTTTAGTTCGCAAAAATTTTCAAGATTTCCCATCACATCGAATCTTTGGTCGCATGCATGGAGCATTAAATATAGACAAAAATAAAAAGTAATTGCACAGTTCACCTGTAATTTATGAGATAAATCTTTTGAGCCTAGTTACTCCGTGATTGGACAATGTTTGTCAAATTAAAACGAAAATGCTACAGTAACCAAAAACCAAAATTTTTACGAACTAAACAAGGCCGGCGCAGTCTCCAACCCAATTCAAAAACCCCCTGGTTCTCCCTTTGTTTTAGGTTGTCCCTACCAACATTTTAACAATTATTCCCACAAACAAAATACCAACGTAGAGAGTAGAGCAATGGTAGCAACTACAGACATGAACTTTTCTAATTTTTTTAGAGTTTTAGAGCCGAGATGGCCCTAGTCGACCACAAGAACCACAAAACAGTGTGTGCCCCCATCTAATCGATCAACTTGTGGATTGTGGCATCATCTGTTGCGAGGCGCGGCAACGAACAACAAAGAGAGCCGAATCGGCAGCATCCAATGATGGTAGCCAATGAAGCGGGTGCCAAGAAGGGAGAAGCGTCAAGGCGAGGGAACACGGGACATACCTGGAAGGCTGGCGGTGCATGGGGCGATCTGTGGAGGGGAGCCGGAGGTGGCTAATCCGGGCCACACACGGGGCTGGCAGGGAGGGGGAGGGGGAGGGGAAGAGGAAAGTCTGCATGGCTGGGCTACATTATATGCGGCGATTTGGACGGAAGTTGTGCGGTGTTGGTCTTGTGGGTGGGGAGGGCCAAAGCGGGGCGAGGATGGAGGGGCAGCGCAGGATGGCATGAGCGACATGGCCCTGCATTGCGCGCTCTGTCTTCTATAACTAGATGATTCCTGGTGTGTTGGTGCAGAGATCTCATAGAGCCACGTAGGAGCAGAAAAGTGGTTATTATGCACAACTTAAGAGTCTTCTAAGATTTCTTGTCTCTGTTAATTGCTATTCAGTGAAAAAATAGAACTTGTCCAAATTACCAAATGAGAGTATTTGGATTGCAATTGTTGGTTGTAACAAATACATATAATATTGGTCACTCTACATGTACTTTAAATGGTTTTGCCGTACGTAAGTGGTTTGCCCGTGTAGTTTGTGGGACATGCATGTGTGGCTCCCAACTTCATGCTTGTGCTGAAAAATAGGATGATTAGAAAGTTAAACTTGTACTCTACCTGTAAGAAACGGGACATAAGATCAGTGGTGGAGCTAGAATTAAAATGAAGGGAGGCGGGGGATTGTGAACATATATGAACAGAAAAGGCAAACATCACTGTAGAGTAACATACGTAAATGCTTATCTCCGGGTAATAAAGGTGGACTAGTGCCACAATCAGGAGGGCAACGACCAGCTTTCCGTGGGATGAGAGTGCGGCCAGAAGCCAGCAAGCATGTGACCTCAACTCGTGCACCGTTGATGACTAATGCATGCACTCTACTATGCACACAGACTACAAAAAGCAAGGCTATGCACTGGTAGAGCAGGAGGCCAACCGCCTAGGTTCGTCGCCAGGTAGCTCCGCCAAAAGGATTGTTCTAACAATTTTCAAAGTCAATACATCTTTTTCATATCATACAAACAGATCTTGTTCGCTTGAGTTTATCTGCCAAATTTCTCTCACAACAATTTAGCGAATAATACTTTTAACCATGATTTTTCAGACAAACGAATAAACTCAAGTCTTAAAAGGAAGATGATATCGCCAATCTATTTGAGCAGAAGACATTGCACAGAAGAATTCAATGGAGCACATTCGTAAGATGTGCTCCACTACTAGCTAATACATATTGAAGCAAATGGAAGCTACATGTGCTCATTAGTGTTGGAATCTATTCCACGTCTGAGGCCTAAGGGAGCCTCCACGTGAGGGGGAGTGTTGGAATATAAGTGAATTGTCCACCTCTCCCCATCAGCTTAAGTTTTTGGGTTGAATTGGTCGGTGCATGCAACTCAATAATTAGTATAACAAAATAAATCGAGGTGGACTATGAGTGTAAAGGTAAAAAGAAGTAGAAAACACATTTGTTTATCTAATGTAAATAAGAAAATTAAGATATGAGAGCTTACGTACCAATGTGAAGTTGGAGAATTACGAAGCTGGCCATCGCCGGCAGAATAAGGGGTTATTGGGTTGGCAGGGAATATATCCCAGAACCATTCCAACCAGAAATGCAATGTTAATTTAAACTATATTTTGATCACCTGGAATGGTTCCTCGTGGAATTAAGGTGAAACGAACAAGCCTAAATACCCGTTCAGTTAAACGTTCTTGGCCTGAAACGATCCGAAATAATTCTAGCCCAATACAATTTATCGAATGGTTTCAAGCTCAGAATAGTTCTAGGCCATTCCGGGCTGCAAACGAACGGGCCTAAGGTGGCCCTGCATATTGGGCAAGTGGTCTTGCCTTGGCGTAGTCCCTCCCCTATCCACCCTCTACGGAACGCGTGGCCGCAGCTCAGACATGACGAAGCGCTCCATCACTGCGCCCATTCTCCGCCCAAGCATATCACGTGCCACGACAGATCGCCGCCACCAGGCAGCGGGAGGTACGTGACGTCGGGCACGCTGTCCAGGAGCCGTTCGGCGGCGCGAAGGCCGGCGCTGCGGCTGCGCCAGTGACGGAATCAGAGATAATGTTCTCATGCCAAGGTGGATATAAGAGACGAAGAGAGAACATATATATGGCCTATTTCATATATGATGTCGTCGGTTCTTTGGAAGCCGCGATGGAAGGTATGTGCGCGGGGAACCAGCAAGGGACGGACAAACGAACTGGCCAGGAGATGATGACTGAACCACAACAGTGATTTATGGGACATTAAGATACGTTTTTTCAGTTATGATGATGCCGTTACATGTCGTATTGGGCTTTGGTGGATTGGCACGACAAGGCCCAATTCTTATACAGCGCGCGTGCGCCGAGACCTTCTAACGCACACTTTTCTTTTCTTTTTTTACCGTCACTAATCGCGAGTAGTACGTGTTTATTTTCTATTTTGGATATCTATTTTATATTTTGGGTCTATTTTCTTTCTTTTTATGGAGGGTGGGCGCGGGAGGGGTGGAAAGTACAAGCTCCCAACATCTACAACGACGTCCAGTAGTCTTCCAGCATGATTCAACGGCGTTCTGTAGTCCCCCAGCCAGTAGTCTCCCAGCATGATTCAACGGCGTTCTGTAGTCCCCCAGCATGATTTGGAGCATCTTTGGAGACGGAGACAAACGATTTGGTGCAATCGAGCCAAGTTATTATCAACAAAAGGACTTCTTGAATCCAAACGGGCCGTCATGTAGTCCCCCAGCATGGACGTTACTAATATATCCACCGTCTATCCAAACGGCACAAGATTGCGCGTAGCTGAAAGGACTCGACAGTTAGGCACTTAGGCCACACAAATCTCTCACCACCAGGCGAGCTATTGAACTTGTTTTGACTCGCACACAAGTAAAATACTCATCGACTTTTCAGGGCATCACAGAGAAGGTATGGAATCAAGGTGAAATACAGTCATTTTTGTACAAATTCAAGAGACCACCTTCTCTTGCCCTTTTTCCCCTGGAGGCATGAGGAAACCTCCTCGCTACACTTCTTCAGGTAGCCACGGCACACGCATGCATGGTGCATATATATGGTACACACTCTCCTTGGCATCTTGGTCTCCCGACCTCCAGATAGTCAGGTACAGCAGAGGTCGGCAAAGCCATGCGATGCCAGAAGCTTACATAGGCTAAAGGTAAAGTACCGGTTACATTCCCCGTTGCTCAGATGAGAGAACAAACCTTTAGGGAAAGGCCTGAAGGGCCGCAAACTAGAGCCATATAATGTCTCAGAACTGACTTTGATCACAGCTACACCTCTTCCTGCTGCGGAGCCGGGGCTGGGAGCGGTGGCGATTGGGGCGTCTGCTGCTGCTCTTCAGATTTGTTGTTCACTTTGATCTCGAGGAGACGCTCAACAGGCTGCCTGCAGATGGGGCACCGAGTGGTTTGGTACCTCAGGACCTTGGCACACTCACTGCACATGCACTGCAGTAAAGACAGGAATAAAATGTCAGGCTTTAGCACATATGCTAATGCAACATTAAATCAGTTCTGAGAAAATGGAAGTTGCTTAGACATCAGTATGGTACTACCCGCTTTTCTGGACCAATATTAGATCATACAGTTGGGAATCTGGGAAGCATGTATTATCAAAAGATAACTCTGTGTTTAATCTGGAATGCAGTCAAATAATGAAACTTATACCATGTTCAATAATAGACTGCTAGTTTCTTAAAAAAGTGCAGTCCTTGAATAGATTGCTAACAGACTTACCATATGCCTACATGGGAGGACAGTAGTATCCCTTGGCTCTGAGAGGCAAATAACACATTCTTTCCCTGGATCATTTGCATCAGCATCACCTTCCATGGAGTTCCCTATGCCATATATTTCTTGCAGTTCATACCTAGTTCCATTGACCCAAAGGATCTGGCAAACAACTCTTACTTGATAATCCCCATTTTCTTTCTTTTCAAACACCGCCTGGGTGATCTGTGAGTTAGGAGTTTTCATCTTTTGGTCATCCCCTTCTGATGGGTGATCAGCAGACAATGCTGTTTCAGCTTTAACTACAAGTGGATATACATCCATGTCCCCCTGCTTTAATAAATCTGATTCTTCAAACACTGAAAAGTCAATTCCTGTTCCTGAAGGTTGCCTGAATTTTTGACCAAGACCCTCTTTGAAGCTAACAGTAACGGGCTTAATTAGGTCTTCTTTCATTGCTGCTAGATTGCAGTTGAGCTCTTCCTTTGCAAAGAAGTAAACAGTCATGCTGTTCAAGGAAGCAAACAAAAAAAATGGTCACCTTACATGACAGCAAGAATAGAACTGTTTTTGTTATTAATAATAAGAAATTCAAGCTGCAAGGTTTGTCTGATGCTATAAAGATAGGTGAATATCCTATATAGTAAATAGTTGTGCAGCTTTTAGCACAAAGCACTACAACCAAAAACTAAGTAGAAGTATACTATGTTTGAACAAAGGGTAAGTTAGTTGAGTAGGGAGTTGTGATCAAATTATGAAAACTATGATTCAAGAAATATTTCAATCAATATAAATGCACAGATTCTTCTGCCATTAAAAAATTAGGACCCCATTACACTGTAAGCTTTAGGATAAATTAAAACATCTAACTGGCAAGAACAACAACAGCAATAAGTACCAACTTCTAACAAACAACTGACTCGTTGCAAAAATGGTTGCGGTCAACATATTGCAAAATTGTTTTTAGGAAAAATGATTAGAAATAATACTACAGCAAGGCTAATAGCTTTATAATGTCGTTGACACTATAGTAACTAATAATGCTGCCCTCCAACCTGAGGCTGTTGAAAGCTTAAGTATTTAGTACATGCCTGGCAATGAAGGAAATATTTAAATGCAGCACCAATCAAGTTCAGAATCAATGAACAGGAAATGATACACGAGAAGAAAAGTGGTAGACATTAGGGCATACAGAATCTCTAGTGTTAACTGCTGACAATTCATTTGACGGCAGCGCATCTAGTGTAAACTAGACGATTGACATCAAATTTTCATTTTTATAAATAACGATAAAAGTGTGTTATCTCTCCAATCAAGTTTCAAGGCACGATCACCCTACAGGTCTACAGCGAAGAATTTATGCAGAAGGTCGTAGCTAGGGCTAGCATACTGCAGAGTCCTTTGCAAGGGCTAGCGCTAATCTACTAACAAGGATAAATAGATACTCGGATTGGGAAAAGAGGAGAAACTAAACATTAAGGCAATACTGTGATAGGTTAATGCATAATGGACAACTTATTGACTTATTGTTGGCTTGTATGCTTCCATAAAGAACAGGTCTCTAGGAGGGGACAGGGTTTGTATAGTTCTATCAAATTTCTTTTATTAGTACAAATTGAATTTTCAGTCAACAAATAAACGAAGGTCAATGATAACTAAGAAAGGTCCCCAACCTCAAGGACTGAAAGCATCACCATCACAAGAGGCTGATTCCTCAGAACATCAACATCAATACACGAAGTAAAACAATATACATCAATACAGAAAACAAAACAATATAGATTGCAGCAATTTCATACATGACCTAGCAAAGTAGATAACAGGGAAGGAGATTCACATGCATACATGAAATACAAATTAAAATACAACACATGTTTAATGTTAAGTGGGCTGAATAAGTGAATAATCACCTGCCGGCGACGGTGGCATCAAAGGTGAAGGCGACGAGGAAGTGGCCAGGGCACTCTTCATCAGGCTCGATCCGAAGCGTTTCCTTCTTAAGGTTGACGTCGTTGCGGATAGTGACAGCCTTCTGGTGCTCAACGTAGGGCGTCGGCATAGGCAGATGCGGTCCGTAGGAGGGATACCGCCCAGCCCAGCCGGGGTAGTGGTGGGGGTGGGCGGGGGGCGGGGGCGGGAACTCGCCGGGGGCGGCGGTGGGTGGCCTGTGGTGGTGGTCGTACGGCGCCGGAAGGGGCACCGGCACGGATGGCGGCGGCGGCGGGTAGTAGTTCCCGTACTGCGGGTAGTACTGCGGCGGGTTGGGGTTAGGGTACTGGGGCGGATACGGCGTGGCGGCCGCGAACACGTAGCGGTTGGGCGCAGTCTCCTGCGGCTGGGGAGGCGGCGGCGCCTGGTGGTGGTGGCCATGGCCGTGGCTGGAGCTCCGACGGCGGTGACCAGCGGCGGCGCCTCCACCGTTGCTACCCGCGTTACCCATCCTCTTGCACAGATCGATGCGGATAGCTCGGAAAAGGCCTCAGGATTGGATCTTGAGGCCTGGGCGCATCGGAATTGCAAACTGCCTCTTCTGCTCTTGAGAAAGCTCGCACAAATAAGCCAAAAAGAAATCGGTGGGGGGAAAAAAGGCTCGCGAAGAACTCCGACTCCGAGGAACGCAAGCTCAAAGGGGGGAGGGGGGATGGAATTGGATCCTCGCGCAAGCCTAGATCGATGCACAAACCTGTGAAATGGTTCGGGCGATTCGATCGGGGTTGCGAGGGGAGGAAAGGGAGAGGAGACGATAAGGGAAGTGCTCACGCTTCTTGCTTTTCCGCGTGTATTTTGGGCGTTATAATGGAGGGTTGCGCGGAAAGCACCAGCACTGTCCTCCGTTGCTTTTCCGGTGGTTAAGGTTTGGCACACGCAAAGAAAATATAATTACCATGAGGTCCTCATCATTTTCTCCACATGCATCTTGTTTTTTACATGCATCCGTGACTTACGGCAAAAAAAATTCTATCGACCGCGTGTGTGTGATCTTGTATACTCCGACTGAAGCGCGACTTAAGACAGATATGGATTTTTTTTTCTCTCTCTGAAGTGTAGGATAAACATCTAAGAACCACGTGTGCAAACATTGTAACCAAGGCACTGACTTACGCAAAATGGAGTTTCTTAAGGCAAGCTTCTATGGGTGTGTTTTTTACAACTAGATCTTGCTTTGCATATCGCGGAGTTCTTATATGACTAACAAATTTTTAATAACTATTTGTTAATGTTGCTATGACACCGCATGTCATCTGAGTTTTGCCTTTTAGGATTACAATAACATAATCTTAATGCTAGCCGCATCTAAGTTTCATCCAATTAGTTTTTTTAAAAAAAATCATCCAGTTTCTAACCATGCAGAGGCATAACACCATGAAGTGTACTGTATTGATTGGTTTATCTAATGATTGACATTGTTCGTTGGAGAGATTAGCATTTATCACATTCACATGGCTCTGAATCACTAGAGAGGTTTGAATATAACCTGTTGACATCAAACTTTTATAGCATCGCGAGCTATGTTTGCTTGATTATGTTTCTCATGGTGAAACATGTTGCCTATGATAGAATATCTAACTTGTATGGATGCTCATATTTTCATTTATGGTAACTTTGACAATCTTTTATGATATGTGCACACTTTTGCGTTGTGTTTCATTAATTAAAAGAAAAAGGATGAAAGATTAAAAAAATATTTTCAAGGTGTATGCTAACTAAATTCCATATATTTCTAGAGTGAAACTTCCACGTTCCCAAATAGGATGAATGGAAACTTTACTGCAATAAATAATATCTGCAATTGAATAAAATGCCTTAAACTTGTGCTTACTATAAACCTTCATACAAGTTTTGATGATATAGTCAAAATTGGAGGTGCTACATGCATATTGTCATGTTTTTGTTTTCCATTCCAGCTTTATGAAAAGATATATTTCTAGTGGGAAGTGGCAGGGTCAGGTTTGAGGCTTTGAGCCAAACCAAAGGTGTCCCTGTTCTGCTTTATACAACTACTAGTGGCATTCAAATTATGATTAAATACACCAATTTGTTTCAGAATAAAGCTTTTGTGCAAATGCTAATGATTCATGGTTGAACAAAAAGTTGGATCGAAGCCACTAGCTAGTGCAATACAGCGTTCTTGTTGTGCTTGGTAGGTGAAACAAGGATGACGACTAAACATGTTACTGTGGATGCTCTAGTATTGCATTGCATGATTAACATGCATGTACTTGGGCATAATTATCATATAGACTATGTTTTGTGCATGCCCTAAATAAGATAACTACGGATCCAGGAAACCATGGGTCCAGCCATCCTCTCAGTAAGGTAGCAAGGCTTAAGGTAGCAAGGCTTGTAGTTGTAGGCTAGTTTGTAGCTATTTTCCGACAACATGGCAAAAAAAATGTCACATACATGTAATAGCAACTCCAGCCCAAGTCTCTAAATTAAGCTCTTAAATTTTTATTTATATGCTATGATAAAAAAAAAGTAGGGGCTCAAATTAAGACCCACCTCCTAAACAAGTAGGATAGAGGGTTCTAGATATGATGGGCTGAAACTATAATTTGGGAGAGCATGGAAAATGGAAGCCCAAATAGGAGGTGGGTTGGAGTTGATTTTTTTGAGATTTAGAATAGGGACTTGTTTAGGAGGTGGGTTGGAGTTGCTCTGGGCACTCACAATGCAAGACTCTATCACAGAGTCCAAGTCAATTAATTACATATTGTTTATGGTATTTTGCTGATGTGGCAGCATATTTATTGAAAAAAAGGTAGAAAAAATAAGACTACAAGTCTTATTTAGACTCTAAGTCCCCATTGTTCGAGGTAATAAATAACTTTAGACTCTATGATAAAGTCTGCATTGTGAGTGCCCTAAGCAGCTCATTATTATGAATACATGTACAGTCACACTATTCACACGCTATATTTATGAGCACTTCTCGAATAATAAGTTTGAAGATTGAGATTGATAAAACACCGATAATGCTATTTTTTTCTTAAAATAAACAAGGAATACAAAAAAACCATGCCAAACCTAGTGAAAGGACCTAATGTCTTAAGAGTTGGGTCTATTGGATTCAAAAATAAATAATGTGACAATCTTAAGTAGAACCGACTCTATAATTTTAAGGGCCTTGAGCAAGCAAGAAGATAAAAAGGCCTATTGAACTAACTTTTTTCCTTGTTTTATTATGTAGAGGACCCTTCTTGTTTTCTTTTTTTTATTTTTTCTTTTCTTTTTAGCACCCAACAAATGCTTCTTAGAAACATCTAACGTATTTAAATAAAAACATTGAACAAGAAATTTATAACAAGCAAAGTGCATACAAAAAACAAATAAAAAATAGATTCCATTGCTTCAGTACAATGATGTCCCTAGCACTAGCTTCTAGCGATCCAAGTTAAAAATTGGAATTTTGGAAAGTACTAATCGTCTAATCGATCATGGGGGTTTGGCGTGTTGCTTACTGTGACCGTGATCACATCTGTCGTTCGCCGCCCTTGCAGCTCACGCCATCGTGGCATCACGGCGGTGTGCCGGCGAGTCGACGACTAGTGTGTGATGAACAACGTCTCCTCAATGAGAATAGCGCATCGATGCCTAAATGGGCGAGATGCGAGAATAGAAAGCGGCGGCACCAGTGGAAAATGAAACTTCATTGGCTTCTCACTCCGCGTCTGCGCTCAATTGTTACGTAGAATAGAAAGAGGTATGTGTGCGTGCAATGGGGCTATGTTTGTTGGGCCTTCAAAGGCTTATGCCAAATATAAAAATATATCTACTATCACCTATATGATCTTGCCCCCCCAGCTTCATGGCCCCCCTGACATCGGCTACCCCTCCTCTGCAATAATTTTACTCACCCACTTGCACAGTGAGCTCTTGGGACTAAAAAGATCACACATAGCCAACAAGCTAACTATGTCCTTATGAAAGATTACTTTCCCTAGTTCATGTTGGAGCACCAAGGAGTCACCAAGACTCGTTTTAGCTCCCTTGAATCACTAAGGCTGCTCAAGCTTCCATTAGTGAATACATCTTCACTCCGGATCACCAGATATCCAATCGAGCATACCCAATAGAAGCTCCCATCCATCCTCCCCCTCGAGAAATTCCACTAGAAAGGTCATCTAGTCCTCCACTGGTCCGTCTAGGTGGTAGCAAATACCAAGAGTAACAAACCTTCAACAACAGTATGAATATTGACTTGGATGACCTCACACATAATGGAGGATCCTCAATTCCTTATGGAGGCGATACTGGACTCCTTTCACAACACCCCTATCAGTGGATATGAAAGAAAATTTCAATACGAGTGCCCATCCATAATCTCCAAGCTATCCTATCCTATCCTATCCTATCCTATCAATATTCTCTTGAGAATTCTCTTGATTGAATGATTTGAAAAGAAATTTTAATACCTCTACCCATCCATCAATCTTCAAGCTCTCTTGTCCCATCAATCTTTAAGCTCTCGTATCCCATCAATCTTCTCTTAAGAAGCCAAAAGTATAAATCTTTGTAACAACTTTATCCTTGTTTGCACCTTGAATTGCATGCTCCACTTTTGTATTTTACTATATATGTATAGTTGCTCCCATTTATTTCCCCTCTTGATCCGCCAATGCTTACACACTTCACATACTCTCTCTACATGTGTCTAGCATATAGGTTTAAATAACAGCTCAAAGTGAACTAGGGAATGCACATATGGTGTATGAAGGCTTCAATAGTCGTTGGAATAGATCTACATATGTATATACCATCAGATGATCCTCCATGCTCCACCTAGGTGCACCAGATCACCTGGTGATCCCACACATGCTAGTTTCCCAACGGTCATAAGGGAATATATGCCTCATGAGATGATTAGTCGTGGGTCACACAAGTACCACTGAATTATATGCCATAGTCCAGTAACTTGGCTACTCAACACACAAACACTAGATGATTTGTTAGGCTCCATGCAGGTGCACTAAAACAGAGGTGGAACATATTACCTTGACCACTTGATGCACAATCATGTCATAGCTCTATTGGATGGTCTGTCATGAGACACTCGACCTCACTAGATCATGTGGCACAACACAATATCGTGGCCAAGTTCAAAAAGAGCTATGTAGGGTTCCATCAAATGATCAGCTAGGCATGTCCCAATCATTCAATGTATGTTTATGTGCATATTTTGAGCTTGCTATAAGTCGATCTCATTCAATTCAACTTCTTTAAGATGCATGGTGCAAAAGTTGTAGAGTTGCATTGGCATTTGTGTTGTGCCGGTTGACGCATGTAGCGCCGAGCTTGCATGTTTGTCCTTCCTTCTATCTTCCATGCATCTAGAGTATTGAGCCATTTGTCAACATATCAGTCATTGTACCTGCTCTAAACATCACTACCATCCTAGATTTCATTCTAAGTGAACACTACCCACCATCCTAGATATAAAAAGCAGCGCATGTTCTAATGGTATCGGTGTGTGTGCGCGCATGTGAAGAAGGTTGGCCAAAATATCGACATCCTTCTGTAATGTATTTTGAACTTGGTTTTGCCATCATCATGTATGTTTTTTCACTTAAAAGCCAAAATCGACAAATTAATTACAAATATACATTTATATCATGTAGAGTGGGAATGACTTTAATTTGAAGGTAGACTACATATGGCAAAAACATGTATGTTTAGGCGCCAAAAAGATAATGTCTTTTGTTTTATTTAATAGTGAAAACGATGAAGATGAATTTCTATAAATAGCTCCCTTATGTCCCTCTTTTCTTTTGCATGCAAACCATTTTTATTTTACAAGGGCACATGCGAACACTCCGTTTTAGTCCTTTTCATATTTTTACCTATACGGTAAAAACAGTTGAAAACACAAGAGGGTTAATAAATATAGTTAACATTACATGGCTAATAACTATATTTAATATTCTCACGAGTAATAACATGATTTTATAGATCATTGTACATAAGATACTCTGTATCTTTAATATACAAATCTTTTTAAACAAAAGAGCCCATCAATCGCTTGTTTGATAGAAATACACGTGACAAAATTAAAAAGGTGATAATAATTATTTTTTCATAGGTTTCATAAACCCAAAAACTACAAACCTAGAAAGAAACATATTAGTAGTCACACCAGTTACCATCACTTGATGAAATCTAACACCGCAACTAGCAGCAATATTCATCGTCTCCCTTACGACCTTCTCTTCGATAATGTTACAAGTTCACAACCCTCTCTTCTACGCATATTAGGCTTGTTCCTATGTTGCCTTCCTCATTGTTGGTGGCAAGGATGCTGTTGGTGCCATTTTACCCATATAAACAAGGCATTGTCAATTTTGAAATTTATGGATTAGAAGGTAGCGTGAAATATAACTAACTGGATAAGATCAGAAGAAAGCCCCTTATTATTAGTGATAATAGTAGTTCACTATCACTATTGCTCTACTTTAACATAGGATCACATCAAGTTTGGAATACTTCCACATATGGAGGTAGAAAAAATTGATTTATAATGTTGGTCATCATGTAAGATGTTCTTCAATATAAATAGAAAGTGCCTTCTTTAGACTCTAATTGAAGCTTTGCAAAAGTAGGAACTTCTAAAAAAATAAGTCTTGCTTAGAAAAAAAGAAAAGCTAGAGGAAAACTCATCCTCAAGTATCCATCTTTCATATATGATATTATCTTTACCTCTATATCTATTATCTCGTCGGTCGTCGCTCTACCTTACGTCTACCAAGTTTGGCTCCTAGAACCTCACTCTATACTTGTCGACATCAAATTCTCCATTGGATCACGAAATGCAAAACGTGTCATGGAGCTAGACGCTCCTAAGGCCTTGTTTAGATTAAAAAAACTTTTTAGATTTGAGCACCGTAATACTTTCATTTGTATTTGCTAATTATTATCCAATCATAAACAAACTAAGCTCCAAAGATTTGTATCGCAAATTACAGATAAATCTTGTAATTATTTATTTTTTCTATATTTAATATTACATGCATGTGTCACAAGATTTGATGTGATGGGAAAATTTAAAAAAGTTTTTGAATTTTGGGTGTAACTAGGCCTTGTTTAGTCCGCTTGTGAAAACTTTTCGGGTTACTGTAGCATTTTCGTTTGTATGTGACAATTATTGTTCAATTTTGGATAATTAAAGTCAAAAGATTTGTTTCACAAATTGTAGTCAAACTGTGTAATTGATTATCTTTTTACCTATATTTAATGCTTTATGTATGTGCTGCAAGATTCGATATGACGGAAAATCTTGAATTTTTTTTTATTTTTGGGAGGAACTAAGGGGATGTTTGGTTGAGGGTGTCAAAGTTTAACAACTACTGTAACATTTTCGTTTTATTTTACAGTTACTGTCCAATCATAGTTTTAAAAAATTCGTCTCGCAAATTACTTCCTAACTATATTAGTCTATATTTAATATTTTATGTATGTGTCTAAAAATTTGATGTGACATGAGTTAAAGTTTATCGGAGAAACTAAACGGAGCCGAACAAGGCCTAAATCGCAGCCCAATCTAGGAGACACATATAGGGTTTGTTTGGCACAGCTCAACTTCACTAGTAAAGCTGTTTTTTAGAAAATAACTTCATGAACAACTTTCTAGATGAAGCTAAGCTGTTTTGGAAAAAATATTTGGTAAAATAGCTTCACTAACTATTTCATGCATAGTTGAGAGAGAGAAATGAGGGAGAGAGAGCTGCGATAAGCTACTTTTTTCCAGCTTCATCCCAACTCATGTCTTTGTGAGAGGAGAGAAAAAACAGCTTCACCTATAAAACTATTTTGGAAATAAGTTTTTGGCAAAAAAACAACTTACAACAGCTCATGAAGTTGTTGCGAGCTGTACCAAACACATAAAAATCATGACAACTCCAACAAAATCCTACTCCTGCGTCATTGCGTGAACACAGCATCACGTGTTCGGCTGCAAAAGGCCAAAGGACCCAGGTGTCAGACTCATCCACCCGCCGATCCACGGCATCACTCATCGCCACATCCGCACAGGCGCAAATCCTAAGCTCACCCAGGAACGAACTCCCCGTCTTCCTCCCCACACCCACACACACCCACACCACACGCACACCCCCTCCGCTCCGCTCCGCCCACCAAAGCAAAAGCAACCCAGCCCGAGTCACCCCCAATTTCCCTTCTCTTCCCCGGCGACGTCCCCACGCCCGCCGCCCCGCCCAGATCGACGTCCTCTGCGCCGCTACGCTGCCCCTCCCGTGCCCCACGCCACCTCCCCCGCTCCCCCGTACCGTCGCCTGCGCCGAACCCTCGCCATTCCACGCCGCGAGGTATCCGCCCCACTGTACCTCTAGTGTTAATGCTTTTCGGGGGTGCGGTGGTGTGGCGCACGCGCGCGCAAGAGGGTGTGTGTAAATAGTCTACTAGGGGCAGAGCATGGGGGCGGGTTCGAAGAGGCGGGCCACCGGGGCTCAAAACCCTAGCCTCGAGTCCGACGAGGAGGAGGCGCGGCGGGTCAAGGAGGAGCTTGCCGACGACCTCAACGGATACCCTGCGGAGGAGGAGGAGGAGGAGGAGGACGAGGTGGTCGTGGAGGACGATGAGGTGGTCATCCCCTCCGACGACGAGGAGGACGGCGGCGGCGGGGACATCGTCTTCGTCCCCAACACGCTGGAGGAGGCCCTTGTGCCGCGGGTGGGCATGGTCTTCGACTCTGTCGACGAGGCCTTCGCGCTATACAAGGCCTACGCCTACCGCACGGGGTTCCACGCCGTGCGCCGCACTTGCCACAACTACGAGGGGCAACGCTACCGCTCCACCTTCACCTGCACTTACGGCGGCAAATCTGGGACGGGTGCTGCCCCATCTGACGTCCCAGGTACCCGCTACCCACTCCGCAGCAAGCGGGGGTCGGCTGCCAAGGAGAAGAAGTCTCGCCGTGGCACCACCGAGAAGACGGGATGTAAGGCGATGCTGATCATCCGGGACAAGCGGGTGGATGGAAGGTGGAAGGTGGAGTCTGTAGAATTGGAGCATAACCATCCTTGTACTCCTGATATGGTGAGGTTCCTAAAGGCGTACAGGGAGATGCCTGAGTCAGCAAAGAAGAAGGCCAAGATTACCGATGAGATGGATGAGATGGTGGAGAAGTCGCTGAGCGAGATTGCTGAGACAAGGAAGTTCCCGACACGACCCAAGAGGGGTGCTAGTGTTGGGGCTGCTGTTGGTAGCCAGAGGTTTAGCAGGCTCGAGAGTTTTATGCAGCGTTTCGGGGAGGATGACCTCAATTCACTCAAGAAGTTCATTGAGAAGATGCAACACAGGAAACCAAACTTTATCCACAGCTGGGATCTTGATCGGGAAAGTCATGTGAAGAATTTCTTTTGGACTGATTCTAGGGCCCAGGCACAATACCGCTATTTTGGTGACGTCATTACACTTGACGTGATGTATTTACAGCACTCACGCGCCAGCCTCCCATTAGCCACACTCCTTGGGGTGAATAACCATGGCCACCTTGTGCTTCTTGGCTGTGGTCTCCTGTCCGGTGACAGCAAGGAGAACTATGTTTGGTTGTTGAAGAGGTGGTTGAGCTGTATGAATGGCAAATCGCCAGAAGCAATCACGACTGGCTATTCCGATGTTATTTCAGAGGCCGTGGCTGAGGTGTTTCCAAATGCAAGGCACCGCTTCTGCTTTTGGCATATCTTGAAGAAGCTACTTGAAAACGTGGGACGCACACATGAGAAAGAGGCAATTTCCTCAAGGTTTAAGGAGGTTGTATATGATAGTGTCACTCTTACTGATTTTGAAAAAGAGTGGGGAGCAATGGTCGACCAGTATAATCTCAAAGACAACGAGTGGTTCTCTGCTTTGTACAGCTGCCGAAAGCAGTGGGCACCTGGGTATGTCAATCATTCATTCTGGGCTGGCACCTCTGCTATCAGGAAGGCTGAAAAAACTGATCCATACTTTGATAGTGTTGTGAGTAAGACCACTCTTCCAGTTTTCCTTGAGCAATACGAGACTACTCTGAAAGAGAAGTTGGAAAGAGAAGCATATGATGATTTGCGCTCATACTATTCTAGACTCACTTTGTTGTCAGGATTGCCCTTTGAGGAGCAACTTGTGGAGCTCTACACAGTAACCATGTTTCAAACGTTCCAAGATGAGATTAAGCAATTGATGCATGTTATTTGTAAAGAGGTAGACAGAAGTGGGAACTCAATTACTTACATGGTCAGTGAGTTAATACAGGGAAAGAAGGTTGACTATACAGTTGTTTACGACAATTCTGACAAGGATGTTTGGTGCATTTGTCGCTCCTTTCCCTCGAGGGGTATTCTTTGCAGCCATGCTCTGGCTGTTCTGAAGCAAGAGAATGTACTGATGCTGCCGTCAAAGTACATCCTGAACCGCTGGAGGAAGGATTTTAGGATACTTAATTCATCTGCAAATGCTAATTGTATGGAATCAGATAGGAATCTGGGTATTTATGACGACCTCTATTTCCGTGGCCATGAGTATTTTGAAGATGTCATTGACATTGGAGCAAGAGAACCTGAGCTGAAGGAGTTTGTGTTGTCAGCCATGAAGGAAGCAAAGGACAGACTGATTAGGCCTGATCACAGCCAGCAAGATGATCAACGGGTTGATGTAAATATGACTGTGACTGGTCAGGTGTCTGCAGATACAAGAGTCGATATGAACATGGCCTCACACACCTCAGCTCTGATTCAGGGGGATAGAAGGGTTGATGTGGATATAGCACCAAATGCGCCAGCCTTAGTCCATGGTGATACCATGACATCAAATGCCACTGCCCTGATTCATAGGGACAGAAGAGTAGAGATGAAAATGCCGACAAGTCACCTTATTCATGGAGAGGGAAGACTTGACATGAACATGGCATCTCCTCACTTGATGCAGAGGGAAAGGAGAGTGGACATGAACATGGCGTCACCTCACCTGATACAGGGGGACAGAAGAGTTGATATGAACTTGGCATCACCCCATTTTATACACAGTGACAGAAGGGTTGATATGAACCTGGCATCTCCGCATTTGATACATGGGGATAGAAGGGTTGATATGAACATGGCATCCCCTCACCTGATGCAGGGCGACGCCAGAGTGGATATGAATATGGTATCAACTTCTCAGAATGGGATGCACACTTTTGATTTGGTGAATATAAACCTGGAGAGTGGCTCTTTGCCGATGGCCGCAACAGATTTTATGCAAATGCACCCACACCCAGCAGTTTACCATCCCAAACAACTTCTTGATATGAGAGATCAGGTGATGGATGCAAATAAGAGACCAAATATGGAAACTAACACTTATTTTATGGGAGGCGGTATGCATGTGGGGTAGTTTGATTGTCTACTTCTGTAATCCTTTATGTTCAGAATTCAGAGAGGGCATCCTTCTTTTACATCAACATGTAATCATGTATGTTCTTAGAGCTGGCAGTACAACTAAACAGCTAGGCTTTAGTATTGCAGATAAGACTTGACTGTTGATAGCTCTATTGTAACCTGTTACCTTTTTAGCAGTTGTAGCAAGCCGGATGCCCATTATCTTGTGCATAATGAATAAGCCGTCGTATCATCTTGTTAGCAATTTGGAAGTGAGACACCTTTAGTTGCAAGATTCTGCTGACATTTCTTGTTTCTTTTGTTGACATTTTTGCTGCATGTCTATCTTGCAACCTGTTCGTTATGGTTAGTGCATGTGTCATTTGACCTGCAATTTTACATTTATTGAGCCCATAATCTGTGCATGGGAAACGAAAGATTATTTTTTGTTTACTATGATTATGCAACTTGATAGTCTGTTGGCAGTCCATTATAAGTTGACTGGCTTCTCTATCTCTTTCTTGGTAATGTGTTTCTTATGAGACAATTGGTGAGAGATAAGGAAAGGGAAATTTTGGGTGCAGCTGTGTTACAACAAGATGTACCTTGCTAATTTTTATTGTTCAGGGATGGTGATTTTTACAGCTCTCCATTGCACATAAAGGCTCTAGATCATCAGTGGACATGTCCTATTATTGCTTGTTGCTGTTTGCTTTCTTTTTAATGAGCTGTAAGGCAATATTTGCCCTGTTTTTATATTGATATACCACTTTTGATCCATTTCCAGTTAATATTGACTGCAGTTTTCCATGTTTGGTTAAAAATGTTGTCCTGGACTCCTTTGGTTTAAACAAGTTGAATGTATTATGATGTCCTTGATCTCTTGTTGGTTCCTTTTGGGATATTTCGAAATCCCATTGAAACTTCCTTGTCAATTTGTGTTCTTCTATCATTGAGGTTAGCAGCAAGATAGAAATGGATGATCATCGTTGTGACATGCACTGCTAAACGGGCTTCATCAATCTCTGAAAGTCTTCCCATTCCAAGTGGGCTGTCCCTAGAGGTTAAGCCACTTAGAGGCTGAAGGAAGGTACTGCAAGCTGAAGTGCTGAACCATTATGCTACAAAGATCATGGGAACCTAGAGGTCTTAGTAAGGTATTTTTTTTATTCTCTGGAGTACAGAACCAACTACATGCGAGTGCTGACTCCAATGTTGCTTGGTCTTCAGGATTCCAGGTGTCTCTTGGTATGACAAAACTATCCATTCATTGAGAAGTGTAATTCAAACTTCCTTTTTTGCAAGTATGTATAATTAAAATTGATTGAAATTCAATCCATTCTATTTTTTCAAGAAGGATTACAAAAGGATCACCTTCTTTGTCATGATGGATGAATTTACATCTTAACAAGAACAATGCTTTCTAATCATACCATCTAATAGCTTGGATATAGCAATATTGGGAATATTTTTATTCCTTTTGACCAGGATGGGAACACTTATTCCTTTTTGCCTGCTTGCCTACACAGAGAAGGTTTCACCTTCTCCCCACTGATTTTGCTTCCTATGAACCAATGTTAATCAGACTTGTCACGAACATGCAGCTTCAACCGCAAGGCTTTTTGTGACCCCTGTGCATGGATTTCCAAAGTAATTCGACGACACTGGCACGCTGCAGCTGCTCACTCCAATGCAAGCCTGCAGAATCCCAGTAACACTATTAGCAACCCATAAGAATCAGTTGATACATTGAGACATGAGAATGGAGCAGCTTGTAGTTACCTCCTGAACAACTGAGAGAGCCTGAGTGCTGCTGCATTCGCCGTGGCTGTAGCTTCCACACGTGCCGCTCGGTGTCCCAAAGCTTGCAAACTTGATGCTGCTGATGACCTGGCCATCTTTTGGGCATTCCAGGCGAAGTTCAGGTCCATATCTTTGCATTGTCTGTTGAGAAGAATTCCAACTATCAATTTGGGCTGGATGTTCCTCTGATACTTGTGCGCACACACTTCCTGTCTGCCTTATCACAAAGGATATCTTGCTTGGGTCACCACCAAATTGCTCGAAAAGGACTATATCATTGCTGCCTGGTTGAAGAAACGAACGGGGAACATGGTACCTGTTTAACAAGGTAAGAATCCAATTAATCAATAGTCTTCAGTTCCTGTAGTTGCTATATTGTTGGGCAATATCAGAACACACTGCTAAAGTGCTCAGCGTCACAGTGTGCACTAGTATTACAATTTTGAAAATGCATGCTTTATGTGCCATAGTTTCAGTACTTAAAAATCTAGCAGGGCGTACATCTTCAGAAATGTAAATCGGTATTAAGACCTATATGTTACAGACAGATCTGAACATATAAAATTGACATAGACGAAATACTAGAACTGCCTTTGCATGTAGGGAACAAAAGGAACTAATGAAAATATTATAAATATTATAGAGCATTAGGGGGGTGGGGGGGGGGGGGCAGGGCTATATGGAAGCCTTACAAAGTCTGTGATGGCTGGCCACACTTCTTCAGGCATTTGTTTGAATTGTAGCTTCCTCTGTAGTTGCACGAGTTGACACAGCCACTCTGTGGAGCCAGATTTGTTGGCCAGTATCGACCAATGCTCTGTCCGTTCACCCATGCTTCGCCTTTACCCATTCCCGTGAAGTCAATTGCAACAGGATCATCACCAGCAGGAGGCGTGAACTTGGTCTGTGTTTGGAGAATTGCAGTTAGCACATCAACCCAAGGCAGCAATTATAGGGAAAATGGGTTAGCCAAACAAATAGAATGTATATATATTGTCTTTTAAGCCCATAGTGGCTGTGTTCAAATGCCGTATACGGATTTGTTACATGGTCAGATGATCATACATTCATACTGACCTTGTACCAAATCAGTGGTTGATTGATTGGATAAGCATTGGCTGAGACCCATTCTGGTGAGGCTTCTGAAGGATCATATAGGTGCAGATCTTCTCCTCTGAGTCCAATCTGATCAAAGTATGATTAATAAACGTGAATCATGATGCATCTTTGGTCAAATGGAGCTCAAAGTAGAGTTTAGGCTACCTGGTATGTCCATTCTGCAGAAGACAGATCGAGTGCACCATTTGTTCCACTCAGCTTTACTGGCCCAGTAATTCCAGCACCTACCAGGTCGAAGAATGCACCATAATTCTGTACGAACAGAGAAGGCGGGGGTAAATTTTATGTTATAAAATCTGTTGCAGCAAGTCACATATTGGGAAATGGAGTGGCATATTTCATGTTTTCCATAGTGAAGGTTATTTACCGACAGCCCAACTGTTGCACTTAGAAGATCTATTTTGTTCTTCCCAGGTACAAGTTCAATTGGTTTCTGCCATGAGATGAGTGAGCTGCTCGCACTACCTTGTGCGCTTCCTGTTAAGATTTTAACACATATATATCTCAGAACACAAATTTGATTTATGCATGAAAGACCCATGTTAAGAAAATCAGAACCACAATTCAAATGCCAGACGAAGGAATTGGTGCTATCTTCTCGAGCAGTACCTGCAATTTTACCATTGATGTAGACCTGAAGAACATGTCCAAGTGAGTTGACAACCAGATTGGACTGGCTGCCATTTAGATAGGGTTCATCACCTTTAACTGTGATGCTGCACAAATTACATTAGTAGCACAAACGGTTAGTAAAAATTTGTTTTGTCAGTGCACATTACCATATGCTTAACTGTAATAAGGCATGTGTACCTTGTTGAGTACCAGAGGAAATCACTGGCATCTGCTGTGGTGTTTATCTGCTCCATCAGTCCAGCCTTTGTTAGTGCATTGTCCTTTGTAATACCTACAGGCTCTATGGCATAGCTCCAGCCAGATACTGCCAGTTCTGGCGTGATGAATGAGCCATCTGATGCCATGTTGCTCGATTCCAAGTATCTCATTTCTGAACTCGTCACTTGAGAATTGATCTGCAAATTGTGGCCACGTATATCTGAATCAGATTAATGGTCAATCTTTCTTTTCCAACACAAGTGCGAGCAACTTATGTGTAGTTATATGTACCTGTGCTGTGTTAAGCACCACATTCTTGCAGTCAGGAAGGATGCTGACAGACCACGCAGGGAGCCTGTACATTCTCCCATTGAAGGTGACGGTTTTATCAGATTGACCATCTATGTTGGCAAGGAATGCTGCGCAAACTGAACCAGTCTTGTATACCGCTGCCTGAAGATTGAAGAATGCAGACATCATTTTATACGGACCAGACAATGAAGCTAAATATCTTTTTTCAGAACAAGATTTTTGCTATATTTCTGCAATGCTGCTGAACGTTTGCTTGTTTTGTCATCTCAAAGACACTTTTTGTTGAAAAATGAAGATGCTTTTGTAAAGGTGGACATACCTCAGCATTTTGACCTAGAGAAGTGTATGATGGATCAGTTGCTATGAGCGCTGGTTCGCAGAGCTTGATGGCTTTGTGCACATCCCTTAAGTGGCCCCACTTTGGTTCCCTGACTAGTCCTGAATCATCACAAGAAGTGGGGGGCAAATAAATCAACAGCGATTTTTTGTGTGGGGTGGAGTGATAAAATATGTCTCGTTGATTTCATCCATGCTAATGTGAGACATGCCATGATCCCCTAACATAAAATTTCTTACGGTATTGTTATAGCCGAACATTTATTTTGCCCCGCGAAAATGTCTTCGTCTAACGTGGGTGGGTGGGAGTAGTTAAGGCATCGTACACAAGGATTCTAAAAAGAGATAGGTGATGAAATATTCTAACTGAAGTGTCATAACACTGCTGCAGCACAGCAGCAGTGTCGAAGGGACCACCATACATGTTGAAAGAGGTTCACGAGCTCAAAACAAAAGCAGGGCTGCCGAGGCAAACCGAAAGCTTCCTATAATTCTTACCGTACTCGTCGATGGGGGCATCGTAGTCGTAGCTCGTAGCGATGAAGGGTCCCCCTGAGCTGCGGTCGAGGTTGGTCCCTCCATGATACTGCAACGACAAGATTCAGAGTTTAGAAATGCTGCAGCAGGAATGCAGGGCCGACTGGCAGCATCAATAGACACCCTGAGTGCTGCAGTCCAGCATTTTGTGGCCACGCAGGCTGGCACAGCAGAGCAGCTGTCACGGTGAAATGGGAGGGCAGATATCCTCGCACGGTGCGCAATGCAGGATAAAAAAAGGTTACCATGTAGTAGTTCTGGAAGGTGCCGCCGCGCTGGTAGAACCTGGCGACGGCGAAGGCCAGGTCCTCGACGGGGCGGTAGGGGACGGCGCCGCCGAATGAGAGGAACCAGCCGCTCCAGTTCTCGGTCCACATCTTGGGCTTGGCGGCGGAGTTGGGCGTGAACTGGTCGCAGTAGAAGCCGTTGCAGGTGTTGATCTGCATTCACCCCCGGCGGTGGTCAGGCAGGCTGGCCAATCCATCTCAAAAAAGAGCAGGCTGTGACTGTAAAAGCAGGGGCATTGATCGGGCGAGGAGGGGTCAAGAAGCCACGTACGAGTGGGTCCGGCGCGTCGGTCTGCTGGCACATGACCCAGGGCACGCCGGTGTCGAGCGAGATGGCCATGCCGGCCGCCCACCGCATGTACGCCTTCCCGGCCGCCCCGTACGCCGAGTCGATGTTGCCGTACTCGTTTTCGATCTGCCACGCCGTGCCAAAGGGGCCGGGTCAGGACTCACTCAGCACGCACATGAACACACACACACACACGGACACGGCAGGCAATGCAATTGTATATTATCTCGATCTATCAGTGGTGGTACGTAGCGAAATTAAGCACCGGGATGGACCTGGGACAGGATGATGGGCCCGCCCTGCGACGCGTACAGCCCCGCCCCCTTCATGGTGTCCACCACCTTGGCGGTGAAGCGCTGCATCTCCGTCTTGAAAGGCTCGTTGTCGGTGCGGAACTTGATGCCGGGGATGAAGTGCAGCCACAGCGGGAAGCCTCTGCAGCAAAGCATTCATCCATTGTTTTTTTTTTTGGGTTCATTTTCATGAAGATGATGAGGCGACGACCACTACAGCACTAGTGGTAAGTGAAGTGATGAGGCGAGGCTGCTGACCCGTAGTTCCACTCGGCGCAGACGTAGGGACCGATGCGGAGGTGCACGTAGAGGCCGGCGTCGGCGACGGTCTTGACGAACGCGGCCAGGTCCTTGCGGCCCTCGAAGTCGTACTGCCATGTCGGTAAACCTCTTTGCCGTCAGACTTGGTGTAGTGTAGGTAAAATACTAACCCTTGTAAAAGAAAGCAATAACAGCACGGCACGAGAAGCAAAGAAACCAGGATCGGAGCAGGTAATAGTAGAAGAGAATAAAGCATAGGGTGCAGAGGAAGCAAACGCCAACACGGCCCGCCCTTTGACAGACGGCGATGATGGCATGGCAGGAGCATAAGATGATTAGGAAAAGTAAATATACGATGGAATAACAGCACTGAGGGGATTGATGATGTTAGTATTTCTCTACGTGCCTGTCCCCTGACGGGCTCGTGGATGTCCCAGAAGACGTAGGTCTCGATGACGTCCAGGCCGCCGTCCTTGGCCTTCTGGATGATCCCCGGCCACATCTGCCGACGACAAGCCATGCCAGCGTCAGTACGTATCTCGCTTGCCAAGAACAGAGGAAGGAGCGTGCTGCTAGTGGCTGGAAGAGAGCGGTGAAATAAACAGAGGGAGAAGAATGCGCACGTCGGGCGTGCTCCGTGGGTAGTGGATGGAGCCGGAGACGAGCACGCGCCGCACGCCGTCGATGACCAGCGCGCGGTGGTCGTACGTCACGTTGGTCGCCCGCGCGCCGCCCGCGAGGCAGAGCACCACCACCAGCAGCGCCGCCGCCGCCGCAGCAGCATCGGCGAAGGCAGGAAGAAGCCGCGCGGTGGCCGCCATTGCCTCGCCGCCCGCCCGCGGGACAAGGGAAGGAGAGGAGAGGTGAGGTGAGGAGACGAACAAAGACCACCGCCTCCGCCGGGACTTGGCGCGTTCGGTGTACTAGCTAAAGGCAAAGCTCGCACCGCCCGGGTATTAGTAGTAGTCGTGGTAGTAGCTGGAGCCCTGGAGGTGGAGTGAGCGCGAGGAGGAGTTGCTCGCTCGCGCTCGGTGGTGACTGGTGACTGGTGGGGGCGGCACGCCAGGGAAAGGAAAAAAAGAAAACGCCCCGGCGCGGGCGGGCCTGGCCTGGATTGGACTGACTGACTGACCGGCCGTGGCCGGCCGGCCCCGGGGCGACCCGGCTGCCACGGGACGGAGCACTGTACTGCTAGCTCCTGCTGCCGCCGCGACCGATCCGATCCGATCGCTTTCTGGCGTTGTTCCTTTGCCGCGCGGCGTGTTGTGGAGGTGGACGTGGGAGATGGGGGCTGGATGCTACTATACGCTATGCTTCTCTTGAAGCGTGCCTAGCCGCGCTGCGCCGGCGCCGCGGTTAAAAAGTGGAGCGGCGCGGGTTGGTCACTTAGTTTGGGTGAGGATCTCTCCCTGCTTTCAGCTTTCCTTCTCCGGCGGCCTCTGCCCCGGCGTCTGGGCAAAGCAAAAAAGAGGGCTGCAGCTTCTTGCAAGCAACAGCAAATGCTGCCGCTGTATGGGATGGGATGGAGCAAGGCGAAATCACCCCACTTCTCCGGCGGCGGCGAGAAGAAATGGGGCGAGGCTGCCAGCCAAGGAGGGGGCAGTAGAAAGTTAATGGTGGCGCGCGCGATGGTTGGGTGGTACACACGGCGTGGGTGCCCGGTAACGCTGCCACATCTTTGTTGCTCATCCCGCAGTGACGCTGGCCGCTCACTGTCCCCTCCCCGCATGTGTCGTCCGCATTGCATTGCACGGTGTGGCCAGTGGCCTCGCATTCTCATCGAGAATAAATAAACAAATTGGATTGAAAATTGGAAGAGGAAAAAGGGCTACTGCCGCTCGCGGTCGCGGTCGCGCTCGGCTCGGTGTGTCTGCCGCCGGCCGCGAGTGGGCGACCGACAGACAGGGGTCGCGAGCCGTGACCGACCGGCGTTGTCGCTTGTCTGTATATACCTTGTTGCTCTGCTCTGCAAAGCTCTACTACTGTGCTAGCACTAGTTGCGGGGTAAATAAAAGTAAACAAAAGACTAAAGAACTGGACGGCGCTGTCGCTTCCCGTCTCGCTATAGCCTACAACAACTACCAGTAGTGGTGATGCATATCATACGCTGCACCGCTGCTAGTGTTGCGAGCTGTGGCCTGTGACAGTGGCACGACCCCGGCCCTCATCTTGTCTGCCCTGCCTCGTCGTAGCTTTCGTCTGGGGTCTGAACTTGGCCGGAGTAAACGACCCCCCGGAGTAAAAGGAGGGTAGGTTGTTATTAGGGCGGTGGAAAATGGTGGACGCGACGTACGAAAGCAGGAGCACTCGTGCCGTCAGGTCAGGTCAGGGGAAAGAAGGAAGCGAAAATGGCCTCTGAATTGTGGCACGTCCACAGGGCCGGGGGGAGTGAAAGCACACGGAAGAAGAATGAACGATAGAGGAAGGTCCGCACGAGCGCGACTTGGTGCTTTCATTCTCCGTACATACGCCAATTACTTGCCCTAGAATACGTCAATACTAGTATATATAGTATGTACTAATGTGGATGTGGATTTGGCTATCTGGGTTACTGCACTTTTTGGGATGCTTCTTTTTGTATCAAAAGGCTGTTCCTTCACACGCAAAACGGTTTATAACAGCTCTTAAGTTCGTAAGATAGAAAGTTGGGTCGTCATATCGCAAACATATATAAGAGCATGCAGTGTGATTCTTTTGAGTTGGGTCGTCATAAAAGAAAAAGCGTGACAAACTTAGTTGGGTCGTCATAACTTTATTAGATGGTTCTTATTATGTTAAAAGGGAAAATAGACATCTGAATTTGAGTTGGAGAGGACTCAAATCAAGAAAGTTAGATGAACACCTCGTACTTATGTGATTCTTTTTCCGTCGGCACTTTTGTCTCTTTTCATGGGAATCCTGTGATGCAACTGCTACTCTCACCAAAGCAGTACTTGAATTTTCAAGAGGCTGCATTTATATCATAAACCAAACACGCCAACTTACATGAACTTCTGGGAGATGCACTACGCACACCTGGTTCGCTGATTGCGTATACAAGTGTGATGAGTGTGGTACGATAATCGATTGCACTAGGAAATGCTCCCACTTTCTGATCTCTTATCTAACTATATATTTATAATAAACTGAAGGAAAAACGAAAAGTCACCCGCTCTCGATCTCACAACTCATCACTTGTCAAAAGCATGCCTCGTAGGAGCAGTGCCTATGTGTATCTTGTCCCCGTCTATCACGTTGACCTGTCCGAAACCAGCTCTGACCCGTCATCACGTTCACGGTGGCCACAGGACGTGTCTGCTTGTTTGTCCGAGAACGGAGAATGGCGGCAGCGAATCCTGACCTGGTAGGCGCCTAACCCACTCAAGCTCTGCTCGTCTCCAGAGTCAAATGGCACCACGACCTCGTGCCAGAAACCAAGAACAGCCGCGAACCGTGGTGGTTGCAGCCGCAGCTCCCAACCAAGGTACTAGTGATGGCGGTCGGTGCTCGTTGCTGCCAATAATAGACACATTCCATTCCATACGTCTGAAACACCACACGCTGAAGCGTATCCACGTCCGCGCAACAAAAATTATCCACTCCACTGCGACTACTCGTCAAGACTATTCGTCCATATCAGTAGTCCTGGTGGGTCCACCGTATTCTGAAGCAGTCGAGTTTTTTTATTACAGTATTATTTACAGGAGAACCTGATCATATATATTCCGTAGTTTCTTAACAAGAATCAGACAGAGTATTACATTAGATGAAGAAAAAAATATTAGTCTGGACGGCCAGATACTCTGACGGTATTCACCACCCGCCCGTCACTGCAGTCTGTTCCTTCCGAGACGGATAGACAACGCGACTACGCATGCAGAATGTTCAGAGGTCGCACGAGCCGCCCTGACGCCGCTGCAAACCAACAGCTTGCTGCTCAGCTGCGGGTGCGGCGTCACCGTTGCCCCCCATCCTGCTAACGCTAATTCTCAGTCGTTACTGCGTCGCTGTGCCTCGCATCCACATCCGCTCCGCGTCCTGACACGCGGAGCTGAAGCACTCCCCGGTGTCCTGTGCGACGGTGGCATCCTCCGGCGGTTACCAGTCTCGTCGTGTGGACGTGTACAGCGCCAGACTCTCTCTCGGTGTCAACTCGACTCGTGTCCCTTGGCGGCGTGCGCGCGCGCCGGCGATGCCGACCGGCTGATGCCACTCGCCGGAACACCGCGGTGCGGTGCGGTGCGGAGGAAGCCAACGCAGTTGGCCGCGGCCGGCCTGGACACGCTTTTGGACTGTTGCTGCACGTCACGCTCTTCTTCTCTTGATTGTTTACCAACGCGTTTAATTTAGTTCCGATTAGCCTTATCATCATCAACCAGATAGCTGAGCTGGGTACGGACGTTCGGGCGTGGAAGCTGGGGCAAGTGATGTCAGCGAACGCGATTAGTCGCTCGCGTGGGTTGGATTGGATCAGAGTAGACACCATCACACCACAGAGTTTTTGCTTGGAAGGGTTAGCAAGCCAAGCTCGGACAGGGAGGTCAGATCAGGTCGAAAACACTCCCTTTCTCGGCAGATCGTTCCGCGCGACGAACGAGAGTAGCATAGCATCTATTCTATCCGCGTCCCAGACGAATCCGGCAAAAGCGGATGAGCACGGCGGGCGCGCGGGTGATGAGGGTGACGCGGACACATGCTTATTTGCAAGATCATCCGGGGCGCCGCGACACCGACACGGATGGGGGCCGGCCGGGGGACCGTGACGGCATGGCAGCGCCGTAGCACGGCACGGCACGGGCGCGGAGGGCTCAGGCTTAGCTAGCGTCCCTTGGAGGCCGCGCGACAGGACAGGACCGGCGCCGCACGGGCACGCACGGCCGATCGATCCACTGCATGCGTGACGGATTCGCAGCGCCGTGCGCCGAAATGGCGACTGCGACGGCATCTGACTCGCCATCGACCACCACCTCTTTTTCTTCGAGATGAAATGGGACGCCGAAAGGCTTGTAGGCCACATTCCTCGTGTTCTTCAGTGGACGTCGCTGAAAACACTGGTTCCTATATAGAGTACCGCTGCCGCACCACCACACCACTGCTGCCTGATGAGGCCACGAGCGGACGAATGAATGGATGGCAAGAGAAGGGAGGGGAAAAAAAAGAGAGGCATGGCCAGATCATCGAAGGCGACAGACGAGATCGCTTTGGTGGCCATGTCGCAGAAGGTATCAGAACGATATCTGAATCTGAAGGGGAAAAAAGAAAACGTATAGGATGAACAAGCAAGATGGCATCTGTGTGTCATTGCAATTTGCACATAATAGATATTACCTCCGTCCGTCGCTTTTAAAGTTTTAATAGTGTATTATCTAGTTTTGGAGTGCACATAACCTATTGGGATGTACAAAACTGGTGTCACGCAAGCACAGCCAGGTACTCGCGCCGTGCAAGAGATGCAGTCTTCTAGATAAGAAAGCAATGTGCGAGCATATGCCTATCGTCTAGCTATCTTGTCGCTGAAACATGGCGGAAATGCCACTGTTCCTAAAGCCGAATTCCACGATGATAAGCACAATAGTGACACTCGTCAAACGCAATCTGCACTCGACGAAGCGCTGGAGATTCGAGCACAGATCCGCAGAGGACCACAGTGCCCAAGCAGACGTGGTCAACACAAATTGCAACGATCAACGAAAGGAAACCATTCCTTTGTGACTTGGATCATTGGTGGGTACGCGCGAAAAGTAGCTGACCGAAACGGACACCACCGTGTGGCAACTACTACCCTCTATCCTCTAGCATCCACACTGCTTGCCTGTTATGTTAGTAAAATAGTACAAGATGGTCTCAGAGAGCAGATGATTTGGGGGAGGACATCCTTCCCTGTGACTGACGCCTATGCTGTGCAATGTGCCTACTGCAACTGCAAAAGATCAAGGTGTCAACATCGGCATCTCCTGCGACATCAGGACATGCTACACATGCAACATGACTGCCTGCCACAGAAGCTATTGATTATGTCCTAGGTGGACCATGTGTAGCGGTAGTAGGCCATTAGCAGTCGAGTATTTGTTCATAGAAAAGAATAGCAGTCGAGTACCACCAGCGATATTATTATTGCCAAATCAAGTGATGTACTATAGTCTAATGAGTACAATAGTGATCTTATATATAGGCCGGATCAGGCGATTTAATAGTCCAATGACAAAAGCCCCACTAGTACTAAGTTGCACCAATTGTTCTAAACACTACTGGCCCCGGGTCACGGACTTTCAGACTCCTTAGATAATGGATGGATAGCCGTAACAGATGACGATCCGCCAATCACCAGTGCACTGATGGGCTGCAAATTATTATGAGACGACAAAGCCGGCTCAACAACTCGAGCGATACGAAAGATCAGATCAGGCGTAGCAACCTAAGATATTCTTCTCCAGTTCCTATCTTTGCAAACGCGATCAGAACAGTTGAGCCGCAGCATTCAGGGAGAACGGTTTGTAATGTTCCGAGGTGACGCGATGTCCATCCAAAAGACGACCGATGACTTCAGCAGTTCAATCGCATGGATATATCTTATACGATCTATTCAAAAACAAAATGTATTGAATACATCAACCGAAAATGCCATCAAGAGGTGTTAGACTCTGATTAAGACCTCATGGGCCAAGGCCAAAAACGTTCTACATCTCATATTGTAACCTTAAAACTACTATCAAATCACCAAGGAACTAGCATTTCCAACTCCACGAACGTGAAACAAACAAAGAAAAAGCCGATGGATTGTACAAGCTATTTGAAGTAGGATACCATGTTTATAACTTCTGCAGGACATTGGGCTAACATGGAAACACGATGAATCTCTTACTTCAAGAAGGTCGATGATATGAAAAGGAGCACATAAGTAACACACGCGGTGCTCACTTCCAAGTTTCTTGGACCCGGGAGTATAGGAGGAATTACAGATACCATCAAGAAAGTGCCAAGGAACCAGGAAGCAAAGAAAGAACCAAACCTGAAAGATCACATAAATCTCAGCATCAGGAACCATCTAAAGCAGAAAACAATATTTAAAAAAACAACTAAAGTTTTATTTTAAAAGAATCACCTAAAGCAATGTACACAAAGGTTAATATTCACAACTTAAGATGCCAAAGACTGCTTACTTAAAAAAAATACTAAAGCAAGCACTGAGAATAGTGTATGTTAATCTCAGCTATAGCAATTGCGATGACTTGACAGGAAATGTTGGTGGGCCCACTTAGAAGACGCTATTCAGCCAAAACAGTTATACTCTGCTTATTATTATCAAGCCAAATATCTACCCTCTGGTCCAAACCAATCTAAACAAATTCTGAAAAATGCCAGTTCATGCAGTGTTCAATAACAAATATATACCCTCTGGTCTCTGGGCCAATCTGGTGTATCTGCCTCAGAAAACACCCCTCTCCCTCCCCCATCTCCTCCATGTCCACACCCTCCTATGTCTCCCTTTGGTCCCACACCTGCCTCACAGTTGCGCCTGTGTGACTTGCCCGTGGGTCTTGCAGCTACGTCTGCACTCTGGAGGCACACTCAGTGGCCATGGAACATACAAAGAGAGGTGAACTGCAAGAGAGAGGATTGCAAGAGCATGGGCGCATGGCCACGTAGGCAGCTAGCGGTGGCTTGGACCTTTAATCGATCACTACAGTAGATTTTGGACCCAGCAGGTCACTTTTTTAGTTCGAGGACCCAAGTGAGAATTAGCAGTACATTGAGGACCCAGATATGCACTTTTGAGTTTGCGCACCCAACTGAGAATCCATGAAAAGTTTAAGGACCTAGGGTGCATTTTCTACTCCATTCAGTAGCCTCTTAACTTCTATCACACAGCTAAAATCTTAACTTGTAAATATCAGAACAACAATATATCTGCAGGCTAACCTACAATGCTAAAATATATATGTTTACAATAATTTTTACTTCCAAACCAAAGTGCTAAGTTGTTACGTCCAAGCTCTACCATTGACCACTGCAATACAGTCACAGGAACATAAATACATCTCCCAGCATATTTTGAAATAATGGACCTGTCAGTGGAAGAAGTTCATGACTACCAGATAAGGATTAGACAAGGAGATCATCTATTTTGCATTTGCTTGCTTACAGGATATGAGAATGCAAAGGTTCTTTACTTCTTTTATGAACCATACGCATAGGGGCGGATCCAGGCCCCAGGCTGCCCGGGCTGCAGCCCGGGGCGCGGCCCAGAAATCCCTTTAATAGTTCCTTTATCCAGCCTAAGATAACCCATAAAAATATAGATTTAGTCCTATCTGATGTGCCCTAAAAATACCTTGCACTATTTTTAGCCCCCCCCCCTCTGAGTTGTTTCTGGATCTGCCACTGCATACGCATGCGGTGAGAAAATATGCGCCACCACATATCTGGCTTGTACAGCCTGAAGACATTGGCGGGCAGACCATTGGCACCAGAACAGACATACTTAGCACCGCTGCAGGAGCTAGAAAAATATTCTGGTGGTGGGATGTCCTACTGTGGCTCAAGTACCACAATAGGATTTATTGATGAAAAAAATACTTTTCTCAATGGGAAGAAAATGCTACAGATTAAAAATGGTTGCACCATATCTAATATATATACAGAGTAAATGAATCCAAAACAAATGCAATTGTAGAGAAAATCATAAGCCAATGCAGATGTATACTCAATAAACTAAAATCCTAGAATAAGAAGAAAACATACCCAAAAAAGAATGCTCGCCATCCACTTTTGACCCTCTGATAAATGAAATAGATATTTGCTGCACAAGAGAGAGCAACCTGGAGGGTTGGCCCTTCTTCAGTAGGGAAAGCAAGGGTAAGCACTCCAAGCAAGACAAATGCAATAGCTGTCTGCCAAATGACTTTGCTACGTGGTGTTTGAAATCTGCCTTGAATAGCCTTCACTGCACGTGACTGACTAAGTTCCCTAAATTTTTTCTTGAGATTCATTTTTGGCTTTTTCCTATCAAAGAAACTCTGCATGATAATCCTGTCATGGGCAGACTCAATTGCATCAACACTTGGCTTGTGGCCTGCATACTTGCTTATCAGATAGTTCCTAGCAGCACGGATTTCTTCTTCCGATGCTTCCCTGCTGATTCCGAGACGCTGATATGGATCTTTTACATGGATTCTGGGAAAGATAGCTGAAATAAAATCAAGCAGTCAAAAAGGATGCTCAATGATTATTATACAGAAGAACTGTTACAAAAAAACAAAATCAAAAGGTCAATCACAGGTACATGTAATCTGTAAAAGAAGGTGGGGGACAGAAACAGGTGATACTGATTACCGAAATTACTCGTTCCCTACATACACGAATGTCAAATGCGGTGCACTTGGCAATGACAACATTCAATGTTTATGTAAGATCAATTATTCTGGACTCTGGAGAACAAGTTACTACTGAAATTCAATATGAAAAGAGAGCCACACAATCTCAAGTATATATAAACTAATTATGTAAGATTCTTTTGCCATAGACATGGGTAACAAATACTCACGAGTTGAAGAATCAGCCATATCCCCAAACGATGCAGTTGCCAGTGGTGTGATTCTGGCATTTCTTGGTGCATAACAGAAAGAAGTACTGTACTTTGTGTATCTGCATTGAAGGATTTGGATGAGAAATTGTATTTCTCAATCACAGCAGAAATTAGACAAAAGCTTTGAGGCTGAGTCGCAACTCGCAAGACGTGTAAGAAACTATACCTATCCACATTGGTGAAGATTTTGTTCTTTTCCTTGCATCTCCTGTTGAAACTCATCGAAGAAACAAGCCCCAAGGGTGCACTTGATACCCTTGAAGTAGCTGGACATTGCAAGGTTCTTGAGGCATCGGTGGCTAGACCATGACCCAACATCTCTAGCAATATCTGAATATTTTAGACTCAAGTTGAGCTCCCTACGAAGCAAAACAACAGTATATCAAGAACAAGTAGACAAGAAAGGAAAATGGACAACACCACTTGGGGAAAAAATGCATATCTACGGACTACGGTGTATTTCTCTGTGGCCAAATGTCCATGCCTTAGAGCACCCATAAACAAATGCACCTCTGTTGTCTTTGATTCTAAGGAGAATGGGGACTTAAAACACATGATCACATACATTTTTTTTGAGAATATGCACCTTTGTATTCAGGGGGTGTTAGTTCCCCCACAAAATGCAAAATACAAAATGGCAACTACTTTGGAATGATGGAATGCAAAATGCCAAAATTTTTAGGGTTATGTTTACTGTTTAGTTCCATGAGGGCCTCTTGAGGCTTTTTTTGGTGGTGGTGGTGGGGGGTTTGGCCTCTTGAGGCCAAAATCTAAAATGGAGAATAGCCACCTTTTTGCCAAAATATTTGCATGGTGTTTAGTTCCATTATGCAAAATGAAAGACCCAAACCCAAAATTTTTTGGGATGAAAGGGCCCAATTGTTTCTCTTGAATGTACAGCTACTACCCAATACAATATCTAGACCATCTCAATCAATGCAACAACCAAGCCATAGATTCATACTAATTGGAAATGAACAGGAGCAGTTGAACCCACATTTTTCCTTATCTGGGACTTAAACCGCACCCAAAACCCTATGGGGCACATCTGAGATGGACCTAGCGCGTGCTGAATAGGTTAATCGAGCCCAACAGAACCGCGGATGGATTAATTGCCAGATCAGTGCTCCACTAAGCATCAAATAAACAATGAGGAACCGATGGGGAGAAACAAACGTTTGGATTTAATTGCCCGGAAAACGAAACTTTGAGAAAAATCCATCGAGGCAAGTTAGGTCTCATACCACGGAATGACAACCAGGCTCTGAGTGCGGACAGGTTCTCTCCCGCTCCACGCCGGGAGAGGAGGTGGACGGCGACGACGGCGACGATTGCAAGGGGCGTCCCTCCGGGGCGGCTCAGCAGATTGCGTGCAGGGTCGTTCGCTGGGATGAGGAAGGGGCAGCAGTGGGGCGGGGACGGGCTGGAGAATCCTCGGTCCTCGCGCATACATGAGAAAAAGGCCCAATTTGAGGCCCAGTACGCAGTTGGTCCAGCCCACCTAAAACTGAATTGCAGTTTGCAGGCGCACCTGTTTTCAGCTAAAGCAAAAAGTCCACGTTACTTTTCTTAACTTTTGCAAATTGTTTTTTCCTCCTTTAACTCTAAAACTGTTTAATTCGTCTAAATATTTGAAGAGCCATAGTAAATCACAGAAAATTATAAAATAAAAAGTCTAATTTTTTTGACTCCATATGAGTATATCTACGCAGTAAATATATAATATGGTATATTTTAGTATTATTTTTTATAACTTTAGATCTAAAGCTTTTTAATAATTAGTACATAGTTGCAATTTCTATGATTTAATTGTGATGAAATTTTTATGATGGACTAATTATTGTAGTATGCTTGAACTATGCATATGAATTTTTTCATGAAAAAAGAAATCTCCCTCCGGCGGGCGGATGACAAGGACGCGATTGCACGACGACGCGGCCGTCCGTTTCCCGTCCCTCTCGCTGCAGGCGGGGCCCGGTAGGCCCACGTCAGCGTCATGGCCCGCCTCACCACGACTCGTTTATCCACTTGGGCAGCCGCGCCACTTGACTCGAGCGTGACGGCTACACGTACCTCCCGCGCGCCTCCCTCCGCCTCCTTGGCATCCCCGCCCTCCGCCCGCGCGCGCGGTTCTCCGCCGTCCGTTTCGTGGCTCCGGAGATCCGGCCTCATCCTCCCCGCTCGCCCTCGTCGTCTCCTCCGCCCTCCCCACTCCCCGTCTCGTCCGCTTTCTTTAATCGATCCCCCGCGCCCCCACAACCCCAAGCAACCCCCACTAATCGTCGTCCCCTTCCCTTTCCTTTCCTGGCGGTGGCAACAATGGACGGTGGCGGCGATCTCACCGCGTCGGGTTGCTGCACCGGCGGTTCTTGCGGCGCCGTGCGGGTTTCTCGGTAGCCTGTGAGTTCGATTAGACCGCCTCGACCTGCCGTCGTGCTGGTTCCTGGTTCCGTTCTCGGTGTTCTTGGCGCTGGTCTGGGTTCTGGGGCGATCGGGACACGCCTCAGCTATGCTTGTCGAGGGTACCCGACGATCTTCTCGGGAAAAGGTAGGTGCTGTTCGTTTCTGATTACTCCCTTTGGTTTTTCAACAGATATCGCCTTTTCCTGATTAAGAGCTCATAAAGCTCGTTGCTTTCTCGCTTTAAGCGTGATATCTTCGTTCCATGCATGGCAATAAATATTTTTTTTGGATGGTCGAGTTGTACCATTTTACTTTCGTTCACATACTCAAACCTAATACAACAGTTTACAATTAAGTATTGATCGATTCTATGCTTCTTGATAAGAACTCTGGAGGAGCAGAGACAGTAGAATCTTCTGCGGTTTTAGGTAGCACCAGAATAACGTACATGTCAGACAAGTGGCATGTTCACCTTATGGAATCATGCAACTATTGCAATCTGATGAATAGTACCCACCGGAAGCAGTGACTTTCAGAAAAAGTAACAGAAAAGGGTGCAACTTCAATAGTAAGGATGTTTCCTCTGTATCTTTCCTTTCCTAGAAAAGCCACCCAGAAGACATAAAATGGCCTTTGACTAGACGCTGTCCCGTTGAAACAGAAGCATGATGCTTAAACTGAAGCCTTTGAACAGACATTTTGCACAATTCATGGCCTTGTATGAAGATGTGGCATTTAATAGACACTGCTTTGTGCCTCTGGGGTTCTGACAGCACAAAAAGGTGATTTAGGCCTTGTTTAGTTCGCGAAATTTTTGGTTTTTGGCTACTGTAGCATTTTGTTTTTATTTGACAAACATTGTTCAATCATGGAGTAACTAGGCTCAAAAGATTCATCTCACAAATTACAGGTAAACTGTGCAATTAGTTTTTATTTTTGTCTATATTTAATACTCCATGCATACGACCGAAGATTCGATGTGACGGGGAATCTTGAAAATTTTTGCGAACTAAACAAGGCCTAACTTCACTTGCCGTAGGACCTTCATCTTCAGTGTGATGGTAGTCAACTAGTCATGTTTAGTGTAGTTCTGGATGCGGCAGTAGTCACAATGTGCAATTGTGCCTAGTTTTTGATTCGGCAATGTGAACCATTGTAACCTCTTCAAATTCTTTTCCTCTAGATGGACAATCATCCACTGTTAGGTTCTGATCTTTGTAACTTGTATCCTGACAAGGCCGGTTTGGGGCCAAAATATGAATAAAAGCTACTGCAGCCATTTGGCAATGCCGATTGCCGAGAAGATGCACCGACTTATCTACCTTTTGGGGATCCATTCTTTCCCACTTCACTTCATTTGTAACTATGGCGCCATGCCAAAACTGGGCTCAAATCCCCCCAGCCCCCCAGGTTGCCTGTCCAGAAAAAATCTGAATAAATTCAGGTGGGAGAGTAATCCTCCCCACCCCACCCAGGTGAACAGTAAAAAATTGTGCCTTCTCTTTTGAAATATTGTCATCGGATGTGCATTAACTCAGTGTAACGTCTCTGTAGTTTGTGGCAAAGACTTCAGTTGCATTTTGCATCTGAGCTCCCCACCTGATATAATTATTCTCTATTTTCTGTTCTTGGATGGGATCCCCCAAATAGACTTTGTGCATACCTCTGAATTACCTTTGCTTTTAATGTGTTTGAGAAAGTTTGTTGCCTTTTTAGTTTATGTCTATTCAGTTGTTTCCCTTTACTACTTTGCAAGGCTTGTTCCACTTGGCACTTGCTCCAATATCTGATCAATACCATTTACTATTTGAATCTTCTTACAGTGCCTCACTCCTCATACCATCGGGTAGGGCCACATCTGAACGACCTCTGCGCACCGTGAGTGTCCTGATGTGTAACTAGTACGCTGTTTTGGTGATTTTGGACTTGCACTCTTTTTCTGAAAGTTCATGAAAGAGATGTTTAGAAAATCTACATAGTTCTGTGACGGTGGATGGTGGTCATGGAAGGGACAGCAATCGGAACAGCTATTGAGTCAAAACCAGGCAATGAGCAAAAGGACTCCTTAACAGAGGTGCTTAGAACTACTGAGACTTTAGTGGCACGTGATTGTGAAGTTGAAAAATTAATTGGACTTGAAGATGACACAGAATTAACACCTTATGAAGGAATGGAATTTGAGTCTGAAGATGCCGCAAGGGATTTCTACAGCACATATGCAAGAAGTGCAGGTTTTCGAATTCGGATAAGCAGGTATACTCGCTCCAGACGTGATAATTCAGTTATTTCTCGTCGAATTGTGTGTTCAAAAGAGGGATTTCATGAAACCCGTGCTTGTGATGGCCTCCATTCTGAACAAAAACAGAAAGAACGGGCAGGTACTAGAGTTGGTTGCAAGGCAATGATATTAATTAAAAAGTTTGATCCTGGCAAATGGATGGTTACCAAATTCGTAAAGAACCACAATCATGGACCAGTTCCACCAAGAAGACTTGATTCTAGGCCAGCTGATCAGGACTGCGATCAAATCGAGAAGCCACATTCTATTGAAGCGGACCCTGTTCAGGAGCCATTTGAGGGTATGGAATTTGAATCGGAAGAAGCTGCAAAATTTTTCTATGTAAACTATGCAAGGCTAACTGGTTTTCGTGCACGTATTAGTAGATACTGCCGTTCAAGGCGTGATAATTCAATTATTTCTCGCCAGATTGTGTGTTCCAAGGAAGGCTTCCGTGAACTTCGGACCAAGAAAGTGATGACAGATGAAGGGAAAACAAAGCGTCCGAGAATGATAACTAGAGTCGGTTGCAAAGCCATGATTGTAGTGAAAAAGATGAACTCTGGAAAATGGATGGTTTCTAAATTTGAGAAGGAGCATAACCATTCACTATCACATTCTAAAATGATCCCTGGTACCTCAAACATTACTTCTAGAGAAGTTGCTGATTTTGCTGCAAAGAGTGCAGATCCCAATGAAGTTAAAAATGAAGGATTTGGTGCAGGAACACAATGTAATCCTGCAGATTCCCTCACTGTCCTTTATAATAATTTATGTCAGGAGGCCATAAAATTTGCAAAAGAAGGTTCCGTCACAGAAGAAATTTACCATGTGGCAGTTTCTGCCTTGAAAGAGGCTGCAGAAAAGGTTGCTGAAGTCAAAAGGAGTCGTCCAACATTGCCACATTGTGGTTTTATTAGTGAAAGCAAACATGATGTCTTACAGCTGAAAACAACGAGTGCTTTGCAATGTTCAAATCAGGTTGAACTGACAACAACATCTCCCAGTCCCGGGTCCAGGCCTGCTCAAGATCCTGCCTCCAATCTTCTGCTGATACCAACCAAAATTTTGACTGATTCAGGATTATATGATGGTGTTGACACTGTCGTTCCTCTATCAAGAGGTTTTCCCAAAAATGGTAAATCTGCTATGGTAATGATCAAATAATCCAACACCTTTCCACAGCTATTGTTTTCTTTATGACTGTTGCTTGTTCCATCAACAGGGAGACAAGGTACACATACATCAGAAAGTTCTGTTATGCATTTTGAGACCACAAAGACCTCTTCACAAAAATCTCAGGTAATTTGTTACATGCTTACCTATCTCCTTTCCATGGATGCAGCAGTTTTTAGTATTTCATTTTGAACCAGAAGATGTTTATTTGTTGCTGTGACCGCAGAACACTTGTTCTAATAAACTCATCCATGGAAAGGAGCAAGTTATCCATGGAAGTTCCGAAGATTCCATGGTTGCTATTCCTGCAATACCTCTTGCACTGTGCATGCCTGTAACGCAGAACTTACCTGGATCTTCTGCAGGTAGCTCTAATTAACTCAAACTTCTTGTTTCAAGAAAAAAAACTCAAACTTCCTGATAGCGTCATGTCAATAACTCAATTCCTTGTGCATTGCTGTCTAAGTTTCAAATCTTCTAAACGGCTTATCTGTTGGTCTGCTGTTGCAAACGAAAATGAACATATTACCATGGAATGGTTCGTTATTTATACCAGTGGTTACATTCAGCATCTTTTGTGACCAAACGATATATGATCTGTCCCCTTGAGCGACTGAAATTTCCAATTTTTTTGTCCAATATAGACCTATGCACGCAGTGGTGCTTGATAGTAGCCCATTATTTCAGATTTGTGTTGACATTCCCATTGTGTACATTTTTTTGAACCATTGAGGCATTGACCATCTGGGCCACAATTTATTTTTTGTTCAATTCAGATCACAGCAGTTTTATTTGGTTAGCAAGCATAGGATTAAGGTTAATGCAAGATGGTCAGTGGAAAATTTTAGCACCTTGATAGACACTATTCTGATACCTGTTCATTTTCCTGGACCACAGAGGTGCCATACAGATTGCTGGCTGCACCTATTCAAGCAGTTCCAATTTCATACTGTCCTGCAGAACCCATAAGACAACCACAAAAGGGTATTTGTGCTTTAAGTCCATTTGGAGGTGTTCTGTCTGAACTGAACAACCATGGAACAGGTCCCAAATCTCTGGTTCATGCTACTGCTCTTGCTTGTGGTGCTCGTGTTGTTCCTCTTGAGGAGGCAGCTTCGCTTATTAATGCCATTGAATCCAAGATCAGATCCGGAGGGGCCATAATAGCAAAAGTGCCTTCAAGCAACCTGACATCTCCAGTTCCTCCGTCTATCGCTATGTCATCTTCTAGTGAAGATGAGGAGCATGACCCCAGTGAGCCCTTGATGGTGGACATCGATCGCAATTTTAATCAGCAGAGCTCTGACGAAATGAAGCTCCAAAGCGAGCCATCAGAGTCGGAAACTGAAGCTGACAACTGACCTGTGTGGTGTGAAGATGAAAACTATGATATTGTTTGCTAACAGATACGAAGTGAACTATTGAAGTTGCTCTAAAGATCAAAGCTTCCCTTCAAGGCGGCAGATTTATTCTATGATTTGAGACATTTTTGTAAGATTCAATTAGGATTCTAGTCACTTATTTTTGTTGAGTTTATATTGTAACTAGATTAACTCAAGTAAATACCTCCAGTGGAGAATTGGTAGAAAGGACGAACCATGCTATGTACATGTCTTCTGAGTAAAAGAAAGGCGATAAGTTAAAATCCAGTTGCCAAAGGGTGCTTGGTCTAGTGGCTAAGACACCCGAGCGGCACTTCACAGGTCCTGAGTTCGAATCCCCGTGGGAGCGAATTTCAGGTTGTGGTTAAAAAAATCCCCTCGCTCGCCCCAGACCACAAAGCACAGGTAAAGAGATCGGCCCACACCCCGGGGTAACGTCTCCCTGTGTACGGATGGGGTGAGGGTTCGGGGGTTTTCTCGGTCGGGGTACTGAGATTCTCTCTTAAGTACAATACCGTGGGGCGGTCTTTCCCCCACCGGCCGAGTTTAGAGTTAAAATCCAGTTGAGTGTTTAAAATCCAGCTGAGCTAAACTTGATGTATATAACCCGGGGCACCCGTGTAAAAATAAAACTACTAGTGCTTATCATATTGGGGTTCAGTATTCAGACAGGTCGCTTTCAATCCTCTCATCAACAAAAATAGTTGTGCTGTCGTACACTACATATCTACTATCTTGAAGGCTGCCGATATGAAAACAAAAAGGTTTGCAGTTGTCAAAGTCAAAACCCCGCAGGCTGCAGAGTCACCTGTTAAACTGACATTATCGCTGACCTTGAGCTCTTCAGACCAACAGCCGCCCAGGTATGCTCGTGCCATGCCATCACATTGAAAAGGAAAGCTAATATAGCATCATATTGTCAAAGGTTTATCGTACCAAAATTGTACTGGTGTACGGTTCTTGTTGTTTAGTCCAAATCTGGCTGCCATTTCTTGGCAAATTTTCAATTGCTTCATGATTCAACTGATCTTCAATGGATTTACACAACGTCATGTCTCAACTTGTCAATGTAGAACGATGCATTTGGGAAAGCGTCTGCATGCCTAATAGCCCCGCACTTCCAAGTTGTGTTCAACAAGAAGCATGAGCTATTGAGCTTGGGTCAAATCTGGAGCTTCCTTGGCGATGGCCACAAAATATGGCAGTTTCAGGCAGAATCAACTGCTATATGTTGGTGCGATACTGCGAGCAAATTGGAGAACCACTGACCAGAACATGAACCCGATCTTGCTGTTTCGTATATTCAAATTCTGAAACCAGAGACATACAGGGGCAAGATGCAAGCACGCGCAAACTGTTCTGAACAAGCTGATGGAACAAACCAAGGTAACAACACCAGACGCACCCATGACAATATACCGAACTAGTCTATACTATGCTGGCTCATCGATCCAACACTTTTTTCGTCATCATCATCATCTTCACACATCACACGCACACACGCACGCACACCACCGTTTTATTCATCCGGATCCACTGCTGTAGTTCAGAAGTTGGGGCCTGCGGCGAGGATCTCGTCAGTCAGGCTGCTGTCGTCCCCGATCTTGTAGCTGGCGAACACCTCGAAGTTCTTCTTGAAGAGCCCGGCAAGCCTCAGGAGCGTCTCCTTGTACGCGGCCTTGTCCGTCCACTGCACACAGCATTTGTCAAGTTCGAAATCTGTCAGTGCTCTGTAGTCTGTTCTCAATAGGTTGTATATATATAGTTCAAGATGACTGATGAAGCTAGATGATTAGTGTCAGAGGAGCATACGGTGTTGATTGGGTCAAGGATTTCCGACGGCACGCCCTTGATCTCAGTGGGGATCTCAAGGCCAAAGACCTCGGTCTTCTGGTAGTTGGCAGTGAGGAGCTCGCCGGAGTGGATGGCGTCGATGATCTTCCTGGTGTAGGGAAGCCTGATCCTCTTGCCCACGCCGTACCTGACAAGCGACCCATCCACAACGAACGTATGGTTGGTTAATTTACACAACGAACGAACACAAGCTTTGCAACTGCAGGACGGAAGCAGACCATGACGACGTCGCACGTACCTGCCACCAGACCAGCCGGTGTTGACAAGCCACCCGGTGGCGCCGTACTTCTGCATCTTCTCGGCGAGCATGGCGGCGTACTTGGTCGGGTGGAGCATGATGAAGGCCGCGCCAAAGCAGGCGGAGAAGGTGGCCTGTGGCTCCTTGATGCCGTCCTCCGTGCCGGCGACCAGGGCAGTGTAGCCACTGATGAAGTGGTACATGGTCTGCGCCAGGTTCAGCTTGCTCACCGGCGGGAGCACGCCGAAGGCGTCGCACGCCAGGAGGATCACGTTCTTGGGGTGCGGACCGACGCATGGTATCTTGGCGTTGGGGATGTACTCGATCGGGTAAGCAGCCCGAGTGTTCTCTGCAATGCAAGACCAGCAGCGCCATGAGATGATGAGAACACACACATTTTTTTTTTTTTGTGATGCTTGTGATTGAAAAGCAATTGAGTCCGTGTAGTAGGGACATGGCATTTACCGGTGACAGATTTGTCGGTGTAGTCAACTTCACGAGTATGCTCATCGAAGACAACGTTCTCCAGCACTGCAACAGAAGCATTCAGTTACCAATTCAGCTTCAGCCAGTGCAAGGACAGAGCATGCTTAGGTTTGAAATGCCACTCGTTTGATGAAGAAACCGAAAGTTGAGACAAGTACCAGTTCCAAACTTGATGGCATTCCAAATATCAGGTTCTTTCTCCTGGGAGAGGTCTATGCACTTGGCATAGCAGCCGCCCTCAATGTTGGACACGCCATTGTTGCTCCAGCAGTGCTCATCGTCGCCGATCAGCAGCCTATTGTGATCCGTCGACAGCGTCGTCTTCCCGGTACCTGTTGTGAGGAATTAAATCCAGAATTCGAAAATCAGCAGATAGATATACATGGCAACGCATTCAGAACACATATAGCAAGTTGGTCAGTGACGACGCTGACATCACATAACAGCAAATCTGAGGCACCTACTGCTATGCGGAGTAGTATGTAACAGATACAGATAAGATAAGACAGGAATAAAGGATAAGCTAAGCGGAGGACGTCAGATGCGACATGGGCAGGTGACGGCACCACAATCCTCTTGGGGTCTTGTTACCTGAGAGCCCAAAGAAGAGGGCGACGTCACCGTCCTTGCCCATATTGCAGCCGGAGTGCAGCGAGAGGATGCCCCGCTTGGGCATGAGGTAGTGCATGACGCCGAAGAGGCCCTTCTTCATCTCGCCGGCGTACTGCGTGCCCAGGATCACCATCTCCCTCCTAGCGAGGTTGATGTCTACGCTCGTCGACGACGTCATGTAGTGCGTGTAACGGTTACAGGGGAACTGCCCGGCGTTGTAAATGGTGAAGTCCGGCGTGCCGAAGCTCTCCAGCTCCTCGTCCGTCGGCCGGATGCACCTGCGGGCGACCCCCCATCCAGTTACTTGCTTACTTCTACAGCTTACTTCGCTAGGGACTAGCTCCCCGGCGGCCAATTATGTTACTTGGAAGGCAACAAGATTGATTACTACATGCAACAAAGATATAATTATTTATATATATGTATGAAGTTTCATCATGGGTCGTCGTGGAGATGAACTTATCTGGGCGTTGGAGGAGTGTGTCACGAGCAACGACCTAATACTGCAACAAAACTATACTACTAGTATTGACAGATTGGCAGCGTGTCGATCGGGCGGCAGGTTGGCTTACATGTTGTGCATGAAGAGGGAGTGGTAGGCCCTGGCGGAGATGATGCGGACCTTGATGCGGTTCTCGGGGTCCCAGTTGAGGAACTGGTCGTTCACGAACACCTTGTCCAGGGAGTTGAGGTAGTCCACGGCCCTCTCCCTGTTGGTCAGGAACGTGTGCTCGTCCATCTCGATGTTGGGCGACCCCCTGCATGCACGCGAGGCGATCATCAGGATCAGGGTGTGCCAGCAGCGAACCAGAGGCTAGCAACGGCGGAGCAGAACGAGAGAGCACACTCACTTGCCCCACCACAGCTCCTGCGCGGCGGCCTCGTCCTTGACGACGCGCTTGTCCCTGGGCGACCGCCCGGTCTTGGCGCCCGACAGCGTCGCCAGCGCGCCGTTGGACGTGATGAACGACCCCTTCTCGTACTTGATCGCCTGCTCGTACAGCTCTGTTTTTTTTTTTATTTGATGACAAGCACCACAAGGGGCAAATTAAGCATCCATCCGCAGAGAAGTTGTGCACACATGCATGCGATGCGAACTGCGATGCGTACCAGCAGGCGAGAGGTTGTAGAGGACATGAGTGAACTTGAGAGAGCTGTCGCTGACGGCGATGGTGGGTGCGGCGGGGTGGTGGTGCTGGTGGTGCTTCTGCGGCGTCGGTGGCGCGCCCTTGGCGGCGGCCTCGCCCTTCCTGGCCGGGTCGCCCTTCACCACTTTCGGCCCGGTTTCACGTGTCAGAGACGCCAACGACGCACTGCAGCATCCATCACGAAATCAGAAAAAAAAAATCATGTTAATGCTTAGCGATCTGGCATGTTAATTACGGCTCCGGATTATCAGCACCAAACCGCAAAGTGATGCGCAAGACCGGGAGGACACTGGTATCTGTATGAGCAAAGTGAAGCCCTATGGCGACAGCGGTGCCACGTCAGGTTCAGCCGTTCAGCAGGTGCGTGTGTGTACGTTAGCTTGTTCGTGCGAACGACCACATCAGCCATCAAATTTCTATCCCCTCCTCCACCCTTTTCTTTTTCTTTCTTTCCTTTTTTTATATATAAAGACCTTGTTTAGTTTTAAAAAATTTTGCAAAATGGACACGGTAGCACTTTCGTTTGTATTTGACAAATATTATCCAATCATAGACTAACTAAGCTCAAAAGATTCGTCTTGTAAATTACAGATAAACTGTACAATTAGTTAATATTTTTATCTATATTTAATGTTTCATGCATACGCCGCAAGATTCGATGTGATAAGAAATCTAATTCTTTTTTAACCACCGCAGATATAGGATTGAGCCCCACAAGTCCATAATTCACATCAAATGGGCTACTCCTACACCTTATAGGGAATGGAAATAAGGGAACCTATTCGATGCGATAAGACCGAGTTCGATGCGAGCATGTGGATGGATACAACATGACGGTGTTTTTGTGCTGTGCAGTGCAGGGGAGGTTACGTGATGCCATGCCGCGTGGATGCACCCGGGCGCGCGCTCCACGCGGAGCGCCCGTGGTGGCGCGACGCCTTTCTCGTGCGGGTGTTTTTGGGTGGAAAACGACGTGGGACGGCAGGTAAACTAATCTGGCCACCGTAGCAGTGTCGTGTGGAGAAGGGCACTGTAACTGCAAGCGTCACCATAGTTTTGCTTCTCCTTTTAGCATTCATTTATATTTTATTTATTATCTGTAGAGATTTTTTTAGGACTGTAGCTATGCTAAGTAGTATTAAAGGAGGGCCCACGCGGCAGTGTATGTTGTCAAAGTAAGCGGACCGGGCTATGATGTCGGTGGGGTGGCCCGTGGCCGTCGGAGGCAGAGAGCTCTGAACTCTGATGTGTTCCGTTCGTTCTTCTTCTCCCAGGACAAGTCCAGCAAACGTCATTTTTTTTTGTTTTTTTTTCTCTCCAGAAAGGAAAGGGAATTCATCTCCTCTCACTTTTCATGTTCCTGGGTTGGCCATTGTCGTTAAGCTCTTTTTTCGGTAACGAACAAAACCCATCCCATGAATAGATCGTTTTCACCAATTCGTTTATATAGCTAATAGCGGCAGAACAATACGGCCGAGGAAAAAAGAGAAAAAGCGAGAAAGGCTGGCTCCGGGCGTCGTCACCTGATGGACTGCAGCTGCTGCCTGTGTCTCTCCTCCTCGGAGAGCGCGGCGGCGAAGGGCGAGGCGGCGCCGTCCTTGATGGGCGTGGTGGGCGCCGACCGCTTCCGCTGCAGCGAGTGCAGCTCGTCGATGGTCTGCGCGCGCACCGGCGCCGAGCTGTCGTCGTGGCACACGCCGTTGTCGTGCTTCTTCTTCCCGTTCGTCTCGATCCGCGCAAGCCCGTTCGGCGTCGCCATCTTTCTCGCTCGAGGTCGTGCGTGAACCAGCTGCCTGCAATCAAACAGAGAACGACACAACAGCAGCGACGACCGCGCATTAGCAACCTAGCTTCTTGGGACCAAAGCCTGCCATTGATGCACGGAGAGCATCATCATGGCGTTTGCTGCGTGCAAAGATTGCACAAGGCAAGGGAGTGGAGACACACACAAGAAGGAGAGACGAGCACGTACGGGACGAACGACGTACGTGCGCGGGGGTGTATGTATGTATCGAAAGGAGACGAGTGAAGCGGTGTGGGGCGGATGGGACGAGCCCGGCTCGGCTTTTAAAGGGTCCCGGAGTTAACCATGGTTACGTTTTCTACCCGACCATTCAACGGCGGCGGTGGTTAGGTTCCGGGTTGGGTTTGGGTTTCTGCACTCTGGAGCTTATCTTTTTTGAAATTCCTCCCCTTTTTTTTATAACATTTTTTTACAACAAAATTCGCCCCTTCTTTTCTCCTTCTCTGTGCAGGACCTACTACATTTTTTTTACCTGTTTATTATCTGTTAATACCATCGTCGGCTTAACATAATATTTGCATTATTGCAGTACTTGTTCGTAGTATCAACTACAACGATGTTGGTGAAGATGTTGGTTCTTCACCACTTTGACCCCTCTCAAAGAAACTAAAGTTACTCTTGTATGTTTGCTAAGACTGTCTCCAACAACCCTTACCCAAAATGTAAGATTTATTTGAAGTTTGGATAGTGCTATAAATAAAAGGTTCTATATCATTTTAAATCTTCTCTAACAACAAGACCCAAAAGAGAATCCTTCCGAGATGACCAGGGGCACGGCTGGCCGAGGAATGGTCACTAGGGGCGCGGATCGCTATGGGTGCCGTTGCCAGGGCTCGGGAACCAGGGGTGCGACCACCGGGAGCGTGGCTTGCCGAGTGCCGCCAGCTAGGGTCTGTAGGATCTCTGGACGTACAGGAAGTGGCCTAGAGGGGGGGTGAATAGGCCTGTTCAAACTTTTTCAGCAAAGTTTATCAGTCACACAGGCAAGGGCGGCAGTGAGGCCCTCCCAGGGCGGCACTGCCGGCCTCTACAGAAAAACAGGTAGAAGCTTAATTGAAATGATTCAAAGTTTACCCACAGAAATTTAGATCGACTAAATTTCCAAGCTTCCTGCAAGATGTTAGAGCACAAGTATGTGGCTAGAAAGTGCTGGAGCCTCCCCACCAAGTAGATCGGCCTCAAATCCTAACACAAACTTATACACAAGTGAAAGCACACAAGACACACGATTTTTACCGTGGTTCAGCTGTTGCCACAACAAGGCTTGGTCTACTCCACGTTGTTGAGGCGCCCACACTAGGACCGGCTTAGCCACACAGGCTTACCTTCTCCTCGTTCTCAAAGCAAGGATTTTACCCCTTGCAAAGAGTGAATAATGTATTAGCTGCAAGGGTAACTTTACAAACCTTCCCTTGGCTGCCACACAAGTTGGCAAGCTCTAGGGCGACGCCTAGCCGGCTAGGAGCAAGCTCCAAGAGTAACAAACTCAAGGTTGCCGGCCAAACGTGAACCAAAAGCTCTTTTTGACGCTGGGAATCAATGGATCTGCTCTCCAATCGAAGTTTGCTGCCTTTTCCCTCAAGTTTTGATGGTTGGAATCAAGGATTGGCTTGGGGGATTGAGGAGCAACAATGGAGGGAGAGAGAAGTGAGCTCTGGTCAGTTTGCAACGGTTGGGAGCGAGGAAGATGAGCAGGTTGCCGTTTGAGACGGTCTGAAAGGGTATTTATACCCAGCTCTCCAACTGTCACAGGGTAGGGCGGCAGTGCCGCCCTTGCCTGAACCAGCCTGAAAACACCAAAGTGTAGAGAGAAGGATATGCTGGCTAGGCTTGGGTCTGAGGATGTTGATGAGCTTTTGAGCCTTTGGTTCACAATTTGATCAACAACCTTGGAGTCCCTCTTTATAGTACGGCTTTTCCTATACTCAAATTCAAACCGAAAAAGAATTAAACCTCCTTTGGAGCTAGGAAAACCATCCTTTAGAAATGGGGGATCCTCCATGGTATTCAACAACCTCTTTGCTATATTCCCTGCTTGTTATCTCAGCAAATCTCATTAGTTCCCTAATTCGGTGGTCATCAACGCCAAAACCCACAATAGGCTTGATTGCACTTACAGGGTCGCGGCTCGCGTGGTGGATGGCTTCTAGGGCGCGGCTCACTAGAGCACAGCCAGCTGGAGCGGCGCCAGGAGTATGGCTCACAAGGGTGTCGCCTAGTAGGGCCATGGCTTGCCGGGACATGGTCTATTGTAAAGATGGCAACGAGTACAGATTACTCGCGTGCCTGTGGGTGAAAACCCGGTAGAGTGAGGGTACGGATACAACTTTGTGCCCGCTGGTGTGGAGTGGCGAATCCAGCTCGAGAAATGACCTAGGGCGGACTTATACCATAAAATTTTGGCAAACCAATGGTAATATAAGCTAACAAATTCCATAAGTTGCTTTGGCAACATAATAATTTGACCAATATTAAAGTTTTTAGCATATATTTTCCACACCAAAACTAGAGAAGTTTGTTCCTTAAATTAAGAGAAGCCATACATACTAATACTAATAGTTCTAAACTGACTTCACAAAATCATTCGATGGTTCATCCTTAATCAAATTTTAAACAATTAACTATGTGAAAAGGAAAAATAAAAAATAAAGATACCTGCAGCCCGGCGCAGGTTCTTAGGTTCCGCAAGTTTGTGAATTAGCGAGAAAGACGACCAGAAAGTCAGAAGTCGAGAATAGCGAGAAACATGAGAAAGGCCGATCGTATTCTTATTGCACTTTGTGGGTTGTGGTTTTCTATATGGGCTGAACCACACATGATAGTCCAAGACGTCTAAGTTTATCTTTAACCTCCGTCGGATACTCGAGGAGCCTATTTTTATTTCGCACTAATGTCTAAAATTTCCATAGAGTGTCAGATGAGTCCTAAGAGGAACTAGGGCGGCCGCCCTGGCTCGCCCTAGTGGTGGATCCGCCTATGTGTGGATGCGGGTTTGTAGTTGAACCCAACAGATAAAAACTTGTGGGCATAGAAAACTTGTACCCGTGCCCGCAAACCCGCTCCAACCTCGTGATACGTAGGTCCCTTCTTATACTATAGATAAAAAAACAACATGGCTTTATGATTTCTGTGGCAGAACCTCCTGAATTAAGTGGCCCACATGCACACATCATTGTCCCAAAGACTTCTGATCGACGTGCACGAGTTCCAAATGACTCAAGAAGTCTGTCGGGTGTCCTCGGGAAACCCGAATCATCCACGAAACTTTCTTTTCAGGAATTCCCTCATCAAGTATCACAGTATTACAACATTTCATAGATAAGAGAAATCAGAGTAAAAGCGGAAAGGTTACATAACATAGATTGAAACTTAAGTTCATAGTTTACAAACCATAAGTATTTGATACATAAAAGTTTCGGAACTTTATATTACATAAACCATAGATCACACAACAAGTTTTTACTTGCCCAAGGTCACACATCAGGTTCCTCATCATCACTCTCCTCCACAAGAGTAAAATACCCATTACCATCAAAAGGATAATCAAGAGATTCACCTGCAACATGGGTTAACAAAACCCTGAGTACAAAAGTACTCAACAAGACTTAACCGACTATAAAAGAGGTGAAGACTCAGTTATGCAGGCTATGGGGATTCAAGGTAAAGCTTTAACAAGATCAAGTATTTCTTTTGCATAAAAGCTTACTAGAGTAAAGCCTAATTTCAAATTTTAACTCAAGATTATCACTTATAACTAGCCAGTATCATTATCCAACTTTCATAAGCAAAACACCTCTTTCTTATACCAAAGATTCACTTATTACTACGATGATGGTGTGAGGATTGAGGCTCCATGTCCGAGGAAACACGGCGATTCGAATCGATTAAACCCAGCTGGGGATTCAGTACCACACGACATATGTAGAACTTAATCTTGCATATGTCAACCTTTTCTATAGATCCTCCCATACAAGAACGGGTCCAGCGTCACCCGAGAGTACAGTACACCACCATCCTACAGCCAATCTAGATGTTTCCCGGTCATCTCAGATCCGTAAGGTGGGTACACGCTACTCTCGCCATCTTTCCACTCCCAGTACGCGGTTAGCCGTTCTCAAGTATCGGAATAGCTATAGGTAAGGCTTACCGCCGCATGTGGGCTGTACTCAAAGGTCTCAATCACAACAGGCCAATCAACGGTACGGTCCTTAATCGACACAGTTGGAGACACTACTTTAAGACTCCATTCTTAAAGCAAGTCCACCGACCGGTCTCAAGTTGAACATTATTGACCTTAAAAGTATTCCACAACAACCCTTCAAACTTTCTCATTTGAAAACTTATCTAATAAGCAGGACTAAGCATACTAAACATTTTCATAAAGCAAGTATCAAGGTTAATATGGAAATCATCAAGGTAGATAATGCAGCAAATAGGATTCACTCAACTCCTATTCACCTAATGCATCATATTAACTCAAGTGATATAAATAACTTTATGAAAATACAAGGATAGGGTTTAATGTCCGGGGCTTGCCTTGGTCGGAGGAGACGTTCGGCAATTCAACAACACTCGAAGGATTCACAAACTCGGAAGCAACCCACTGGGGATCAGATTCTTCCGGAGCGTATTCTATACGTAAAAGTGCATATGCATGATTATGATATACTCATGGCATGATAAAGACAGGTTACATGTTCTTGGATGATAACGACAAAATATGATTATCTTGAGTACAAATCACCTTCACGGTATAAAAACAACTAACTTAGCTACCCAAAAACATAGATTATTTCTAAACAAGTTTTATCATCTTTATTAAGCAATGTTGTTGACCTATCATATCACAAGGATCATTTACATGAAAATAAACCATAACCAGGGAGCATATCATGCTAAGTAACCATGGTTGTCAAACAATCCAAAATATCACCCAAATCCTAAAGGGATTAATTATTTCTATTTCTTTTATAAGCATTTTAAATAGCTTTATTAAGAAACAGAGCATACTTGATCAAACAGAGCTGGAATTAATCATGAAGCTAAATAATATTAACACAAGATCACATATTAAATTTCATGATTTTTGGATATACCTATGAATTATTAAAAATCATGGAAAGTTTATTCATTAATAAACAAAGGCAATTTAAAGATATATGCAAACTATCATAAAACAAAATTTAATATTTTTCCTACACTCTTTACATTATCTGGAACCTACACAATTATTTCCATGATTTTTGAATCATTATACAATTTATAGCATAATTTCAAACATATATATCATAAATTGCATAAAAGAAAAGAAAACAGCATGCACAGAGGACGGCCCGGAAACTGGGCCGCAGGCCGGCCTGCCTGGATACGGCCCAAGTTGGCCCGCGCGCTGTTCTCCCGCGCGAACTGCGCGTGCTCCTCCTCACGTGGCCACTGACGGGCGGGTCCCGCCCGTCAGAGGCGTCTTCCACCTCTCGCCCGTCGCTCCGATGAGCTCCGGCTCCGCGCCGGTGAGCTCCCGGCTCCCGCGGTGGGGTGAGTTAGCATCTCCGGTCCCTTGCGCACCTACCAAGGTATACAAAGCCCAAGCTACTCTCTCCTACTCCCCTTGCCTACGTCCATGGCGGACGACGCGGCCTACGGTGCGGACACCGGCTACTGCGAACGGATAGAAAGCAAACCAAAGGGCGCACGAGCTTAAGGGGCTCACCAAGACTTCAAAGGAGCAAGGAGTGGCAGTGGAGAGGGTCGGAGTGATGCTGGCCACGGTGGAGCTCGATCACGGCGGCGCTCGGTCGGATTTGGAGAAGAAAGAGAATTTCCGGCGCTGGAGTGAGTTATGCAGCGAGCTTGGGGGTGCGTTGGGTTCGCAAGGAGGTGGCGAACATCGTGGACGGCTCAATTTGATGCGAGGAGGATCGAGCACGGCCAATTTCAAGGAGAAAGGTGTCGGGCTCCTTCGGCCGTGGTCGATGAAAAAGACTGGCGTCGTCCACGTTGGTGCTCAAGTGGAGGGAAGAGCGAGCCCAGAGCGCCCACGTCGCCTGGCGACTCTGGCAGCCAAGCAGCTGCGTGCCCTCACGCTCGCAGGCGGCGCTGCACGGGCGGCGGCCGCGGTGGACAGGTCACCGAGGTCCACATCGGCCACTGTTGCCGACTCTATCCTTCCCCCCCCTTTTTGTCTTTTGTGAAAACCAGCCAAAGTTTGAACTAAAGTCAAAAGTTCACCAAAATAAAAGTGGTGCAAAAATTTGTGAACTACAAAACATCTTTTGGTGGCCAGAGCTATTTCTGAGTGGAAAAATAGCTAAATTGGCCAAACAGTTTGAAATTCAAGCTTAATTCCAAATTTTTGAATTGGGGCAAAACAGAATTTCTAAAATTACTTTTGATTTTACAAAACAACTTGAAAAACTTCCAACATGAAAGTTGTTCAACTTTTCAAGCCCTACAACTTTCATGTTAACCATTTTTCAAAATTCCAAACAGATTTTGAATTGGAGATTTAAGTTTGAAAAGGGGACACTTTCCGGAAATCTGTATTTTCAAAATTACTTTGAATTTTGTACTGAAACTTCAAAAACTCAAAACACCAAAGTTGTACATCTTGACAAGATCTACAACTTTGCTTTTGAACTTAACTTCAAATTTTGCTTGGTTTTTGATTTACACAAAAGGGGACAAATCTAGGGTTTTGAAAACTAGGGTTTCCCCCCTAAGCCTTTCGGAAAAACTTTCACCCAAGGTTTTTAAACTCCAAAACAAACATCCATACATAAAATAAACACACTTTACTTCCTAAACACATTCATCCAATTTAAACTTATTTTAAGTTAATGCATTAGTGTGTGCTTAACGAATTTATGATGCAATGCTCATGATGACATGTCATGTTTTAGTTCGCTTAACACCAGAGTGTTACAGCTCTTTCCCCCTTAAAGAAATCTCGTCCCGAGATTTACCTTAAAGTCTAACTAATGGAAAAGGAAGTTTGTCAAGCACTTCCAAAACCAACCTTTACAAAAACAGGGGTAGATCATTATACTATAGATTACAAGGATAAGACAGAAGAAAAGAACTCAGGAAAACTTTCTAAGAGAAACTCTTCGGATTCCCACGTAGCTTCATCTTCAGTATGTTGATTCCATTGCACCTTGTAGTATTTGATAGTTCTTCTACGAGTGACTCGATCTTTTTGATCCAGAACCTTGATAGGATACTCTGAATATGTCAGATCAGGCTTTAACTCAATTTCTTCAACATGAATGATATGATCAGGCACTCGAAGACATTTCTTCAATTGAGAGACATGGAACACATTGTGTACTGATAACAACTGTGGTGGTAAATCTAAACGATATGCCACCTTTCCACATCTTTCAAGGATTTGATATGGACCTATATATCGAGGTGCCAACTTTCCTTTTACTCCAAAACGAGTTACTCCTTTCATAGGTGACACTTTGAGGTATACATAATCACCAGCCTCAAAGGTAAGAGATCGACGTCTCTTATCAGCATAACTCTTTTGCCTGGACTATGCTATCTTCATGTTCTCTCGAATGAGCCTGACTTTTTCTTCGGTTTCTTTGACTAAGTCAACCCCGAAGAGACTATGTTCTCCAGGTTCTGACCAATTCAAGGGTGTTCTGCACCTTCTGCCATATAGAGCTTCAAATGGTGCCATCTTAATGCTCTCTTGATAACTATTATTATAAGAGAATTCTGCTAAAGGCAAACATTCATGCCACTTCTCTGAATAACTGAGCACACAAGACCTTAACATATCTTCTAAGATCTGGTTGACTCTTTCAGTCTGACCCCCAGTCTGTGGATGATAAGCTGTACTATGCAGAAGTTTGGTACCCAAGGACTTATGCAGATGCTTCCAGAAAGCATTTACAAATTGTGTCCCTCTATCAGATACAATAGTCTTTGGAACACCATGTAGACTCACAATTCTGTTAAAGTATATCTTAGCATATTCAGAAGCTCGATAATCCTTTCTTACTGGAATGAAATGAGCTGATTTGGTCAGACGATCAACAATGACCCATATGGAATCAAACCCTCTCGATGTTCTGGGTAGACCCACTATGAAGTCCATACTAATGTCATCCCATTTCCAAGATGGAATTGGCAACGGTTGCAATTCTCCAGCAGACCTAAGATGAACTGCTTTCACCTTTTGACAAGTATCACATCTAGCCACATAACTAGCAATTTCAAGCTTCATCTTAGTCCACCAGAATCTTTGTTTTAGATCATGATACATCTTATTACTGCCTGGATGGATTGAAAATCTTGTTGTATGAGCTTCATCAAGAATTTGTTTTCTGAGTTCAGGAACTTTTGGGACTACTAACCGATCCTTGAACCAAACTACCCCAGCTTCATCTATCCTGAACTTGGAATTCTGCTCAGACTGGATCTTTTCTTTCAAAAAGCTCATACCCTTATTTTCTTTCTGAGCTGTAATAATCTGATCTTTGATAGATGAATGAACTGTCATATTTGCAAGACTTCCTTGTGGAATCATTTCAAGACTTAACTTCTCAAATTCATAACACAAGGTAAGGTTTATCGGCTTAACTTCCAGACAATTGCAATGACTCTTTCGACTGAGTGCATCTGCCACTACATTGGCTTTGCCTGGGTGATAGTGTACTTCAATATCATAATCTTTTATCAGTTCTAACCATCTTCTCTGACGCATATTCAATTCTGACTGGGTGAAGATGTATTTCAAACTCTTGTGATCAGTATATATGTGACAAGTATTACCCAGCAGATAGTGTCGCCAAATTTTGAGAGCATGGACTACAGCTGCCAACTCTAGATCATGGGTTGGATAATGCTCTTCATGACGCTTAAGTTATCGTGAAGCATATGCAATGACTCTGCCTTCTTGCATTAGTACACACCCAATGCCTTTGCCTGAAGCATCACAATACACATCAAAAGATTTTTCAATATCAGGTTGAGCTAGCACTGGTGCAGTGGTCAATAACTTTTTCAAGGTCCGAAAAGCTTCTTCACACTCGGATGACCACACAAACTTGGTATCATTCTTCAGCAGTGTTGTCATTGGTTTAGAGATCTTGGAGAAGTCAGGGATAAACCTGCGATAATACCCCGCTAATCCTAAGAAACTCCGAACTTGATGTACTGAAGTTGGTGACTTCCAGTCAAGAACTTCCTGAACTTTGCTTGGATCTACTGCAACACCTTCAGCTGACAGGACATGACCCAAAAATTGAACTTCATCTATCCAGAATTCACACTTGCTAAACTTAGCATATAATTGATGTTCTCTCAGGCGAGTCAACACTATCCTGAGATGCTCTTCATGTTCTTCTTTAGTTTTGGAATAGATGAGAATGTCATCAATGAATACCACCACGAACTTATCTAACTCTGGCATGAACACTGAATTCATCAGATACATAAAATGTGCTGGGGCATTTGTCAGACCAAAAGACATGACCAGATATTCATACAAACCATATCTGGTAGTGAATGCTGTTTTCGGAACATCTTTTGGCTTGATCTTAATTTGATGATATCCAGATCTCAAGTCTATCTTTGAAAATACCTTAGCACCAGTTAGTTGATCAAAGAGAAGATCAATACGGGGCAAAGGATACTTATTCTTGATTGTTACTTCATTCAAAGGACGATAGTCCACACATAACCTCAAGGTATTGTCCTTTTTCTTCACAAAGATTGCCGGACAACCCCATGGTGATGAACTAGGTCGAATGAAACCTTTATCCATCAATTCTTGCAACTGAGTTTTTAATTCTGCTAATTCTTTTGGTGGCATTCTATAAGCTCTTCTAGATATTGGTGCTGTCCCTGGCTTGAGTTCTATCTCAAACTCCACATCACGATCAGGTGGCAGACCAGGTAAATCTTCTGGAAACACATCAGGAAACTCACAGACCACTGGAATATCCTTGATTTCCTTGACAGAGATAGCACACACTTGCTCAACTGCTCTCTTAAGGGTAGGAAGATGGATAAGAAGTTGAGACTTGCTATTAGGTAAGTTGACCTTGATGGTTCTATTTAAGGTGTCTATAATTGCACCTCTCTGACTCATCCAGTTCATACCCAAGATTACATCTATACTTGGATCTTTTAACACTATCATGGATGTTGGAAATATATATCCACCCAAGTCTATTGGTACCTGGTGTACCATTTCCTTAGTGCAAAGTCGACCCCCAGGTGACTGTATAAAGAACTCATCTTTGGTTGCACCAATAGGTATATTATGCTTTTCTGCAAATGTTCTATTCATGAAAGTATGTGATGCACCAGAATCAAAAAGTGTAAGCGCTGAGTGTTGGGCAACGGGGAACATACCAAGCATCACTGGTTCTCCTTCAGGTATAGCTTCAACTTGAGTATGGAAAACCCTTCCTGTTTTCTGAGTACCCTTACCCTTCTGCTGATTCTGGGCATTACCTTTGTTTTGATTTGCTTGCTGATTTCCAACTGGTCTTGGTGCATTGACATTTGGAACATTTTGCCTTGGATATGGACATTCACGAGAAAAATGTCCACTCTTCCCACAATTGTAACAAGGGTTGTTGACAGCTTGTGGCATTGGTGGACGAATGGCAGGGACATTTGGCTGACGTTGAACATTGAATGGCATTGTCGGCCTTGCAAAACTCCTCTGCATATTCTGCTGCTGAGGTGGCTGATAAGGAGGACGATAAGATGATCGGAACTGTTGAGCTGGATGATATACAAGCCTCTGACGCTTCTTGTTGCCGCCAGATGATCCAGACCCTGAGACAAACCCCTTCTTCTTCTTAGCCTCCTTATGTTTGCGATTCTTTTCTTCACTGGAGATGGCGATGTTTACTGCCTCATGATAAGATATATTGCCACACGATGCCATCATCAGCTGAAGCTTTGTATTCAAGCCTCTCATGAAACAATCCTTCTTCTTTTCATCAGTGTTGACTTGCTCAATTGCATATTGGGACAGATGATTAAACTTTCCAATATACTGCATGACTGGTTCATCCCCCTGACGGAGAGCTAAGAACTCTTCGAGCTTCATTTTCATAACTCCCTTGGGAATGTAATGAGCCCTGAAGGCTTCCTTGAATTCTCCCCAAGTGATTCGGTGGCGGGCTGGTTGAACAGCCAGTAAGTTTTCCCACCAAACTCCTGCTGCTCCTCTCAGCTGCTGAGCGGCGAAAGCTGGCTTCTGGGTTTCAGTACAGTTGATGAGACTGAACTTTTGCTCCATAGTGCGAAGCCAATCCTCAGCTTCAAGAGGTTCATCAGCTTTTGTGAAAACTGGGGGACGAGTATCTGTGAAGTCAACATATGTGGTTTCCTCTCGGTTATGGCGACCACGGCCACGCTGACCAACATTCTGGTTTTGTGCTAACAGAGTTGTTGCATTGACCAATGCTGCAATTGCATCAGCCAAAGAGGGTGGAACTGGTGGTGCATTAGGAAAATCATCCCCACCCTGGGAAGAACTAGCTCCATGGTTGTTAGCAGACATCTGTTTAAAAAAACACATCACACTTTAATTAACATGCTTACTTAACCATCATACATCATGACTTATATAACACCAACACGTTCATCTTATTTATCATACAAGTCCGCTCCCGGGCAGGACTACTTGAAACCACTATCTTACACAACTTCCCATACTAGAGGTTTTCTGACTAACTAAGTTACAAAGTCAGAAGAGTACACTAGGTCATACTTCGTGCCTACTCATCACCTAGTCGTCATCCATATCCGACTCACTGGTGGTAACACCCTCATCTGGAGTGGGAGTTCCTGGCTCCTCTGCTTCATCCTCAGAAGTATCACTATCCACTTGGATGACAACTGGTCCTTCCTCTGCTGCTTCAGGAGCCTCGGGTGGATTGAGAGCATCCTGCAGCTGGTGCACTTCCTCATGGAGGGTGTTGGTATAGGCCTCCAGATTAACCACATACCCTGCCATATGGTACAGCTGAACTTCCATATTGATGTTGTCAGTGAGCATCAGGCGCAGATCATTCTTCATAAGCCTGTAGGTCCTTGGCGAAGGAGGACCTCCGCTGGTGTCACTCCCGTTTCCGTCGCTGGAGTTGTCAGTGCTGCTGTCGCTGTTGTCGGATGGTGGCGGATCCCTTGATGCCAACTGGTGCCTGGGGACACGACCTCCGGTGGACTTGCGGGCGGTTAGGCGGGTACGTGCCATCTGCCAAAATATTTTTATTTTGAATATTAGAACTATATATGTTCCAAGGTTAAAGAATAGAGTTTTACAATTAGATGGACATATTACCTCTAATTATTAACAACTCTAAGGAGGAAAGTTAATTACACGTTATCAATAATGATGCATGAAACGTACTTACGAACAAAGCATACATCAAACAATTAATTAGCTTTAAATTAGTCACTTAACATAAAAGTGCATAAACTTTCTTTTCATAATTAGGGCAATATTATAATATCATAAGCATTGTTCCTTATATATAAATATTACCATAATTATACTAAGAACATATCCATTTGGATAGAAGGATAAGTCTACAGAATGAATTGAGACAAGTTAGAAGCATAAGACAAGCTTAGAAGCAACTTGGACTCAAACTAATTTGAAATTTGGTTTGACTCAAAAGCTTTTGAAGTTTTCAAAATCGAATACTGCTATACTTTGTAAGGGAAACCTGCTCTGATACCAGCTGTGGCAGAACCTCCTGAATTAAGTGGCCCACATGCACACATCATTGTCCCAAAGACTTCTGATCGACGTGCACGAGTTCCAAATGACTCAAGAAGTCTGTCGGGTGTCCTCGGGAAACCCGAATCATCCACGAAACTTTCTTTTCAGGAATTCCCTCATCAAGTATCACAATATTACAACATTTCATAGATAAGAGAAATCAGAGTAAAAGCGGAAAGGTTACATAACATAGATTGAAACTTAAGTTCATAGTTTACAAACCATAAGTATTTGATACATAAAAGTTTCGGAACTTTATATTACATAAACCATAGATCACACAACAAGTTTTTACTTGCCCAAGGTCACACATCAGGTTCCTCATCATCACTCTCCTCCACAAGAGTAAAATACCCATTACCATCAAAAGGATAATCAAGAGATTCACCTGCAACATGGGTTAACAAAACCCTGAGTACAAAAGTACTCAACAAGACTTAACCGACTATAAAAGAGGTGAAGACTCAGTTATGCAGGCTATGGGGATTCAAGGTAAAGCTTTAACAAGATCAAGTATTTCTTTTGCATAAAAGCTTACTAGAGTAAAGCCTAATTTCAAATTTTAACTCAAGATTATCACTTATAACTAGCCAGTATCATTATCCAACTTTCATAAGCAAAACACCTCTTTCTTATACCAAAGATTCACTTATTACTACGATGATGGTGTGAGGATTGAGGCTCCATGTCCGAGGAAACACGGCGATTCGAATCGATTAAACCTAGCTGGGGATTCAGTACCACACGACATATGTAGAACTTAATCTTGCATATGTCAACCTTTTCTATAGATCCTCCCATACAAGAACGGGTCCAGCGTCACCCGAGAGTACAGTACACCACCATCCTACAGCCAATCTAGATGTTTCCCGGTCATCTCAGATCCGTAAGGTGGGTACACGCTACTCTCGCCATCTTTCCACTCCCAGTACGCGGTTAGCCGTTCTCAAGTATCGGAATAGCTATAGGTAAGGCTTACCGCCGCATGTGGGCTGTACTCAAAGGTCTCAATCACAACAGGCCAATCAACGGTACGGTCCTTAATCGACACAGTTGGAGACACTACTTTAAGACTCCATTCTTAAAGCAAGTCCACCGACCGGTCTCAAGTTGAACATTATTGACCTTAAAAGTATTCCACAACAACCCTTCAAACTTTCTCATTTGAAAACTTATCTAATAAGCAGGACTAAGCATACTAAACATTTTCATAAAGCAAGTATCAAGGTTAATATGGAAATCATCAAGGTAGATAATGCAGCAAATAGGATTCACTCAACTCCTATTCACCTAATGCATCATATTAACTCAAGTGATATAAATAACTTTATGAAAATACAAGGATAGGGTTTAATGTCCGGGGCTTGCCTTGGTCGGAGAAGACGTTCGGCAATTCAACAACACTCGAAGGATTCACAAACTCGGAAGCAACCCACTGGGGATCAGATTCTTCCGGAGCGTATTCTATACGTAAAAGTGCATATGCATGATTATGATATACTCATGGCATGATAAAGACAGGTTACATGTTCTTGGATGATAACGACAAAATATGATTATCTTGAGTACAAATCACCTTCACGGTATAAAAACAACTAACTTAGCTACCCAAAAACATAGATTATTTCTAAACAAGTTTTATCATCTTTATTAAGCAATGTTGTTGACCTATCATATCACAAGGATCATTTACATGAAAATAAACCATAACCAGGGAGCATATCATGCTAAGTAACCATGGTTGTCAAACAATCCAAAATATCACCCAAATCCTAAAGGGATTAATTATTTCTATTTCTTTTATAAGCATTTTAAATAGCTTTATTAAGAAACAGAGCATACTTGATCAAACAGAGCTGGAATTAATCATGAAGCTAAATAATATTAACACAAGATCACATATTAAATTTCATGATTTTTGGATATACCTATGAATTATTAAAAATCATGGAAAGTTTATTCATTAATAAACAAAGGCAATTTAAAGATATATGCAAACTATCATAAAACAAAATTTAATATTTTTCCTACACTCTTTACATTATCTGGAACCTACACAATTATTTCCATGATTTTTGAATCATTATACAATTTATAGCATAATTTCAAACATATATATCATAAATTGCATAAAAGAAAAGAAAACAGCGTGCACAGAGGACGGCCCGGAAACTGGGCCGCAGGCCGGCCTGCCTGGATACGGCCCAAGTTGGCCCGCGCGCTGTTCTCCCGCGCGAACTGCGCGTGCTCCTCCTCACGTGGCCACTGACGGGCGGGTCCCGCCCGTCAGAGGCGTCTTCCACCTCTCGCCCGTCGCTCCGATGAGCTCCGGCTCCGCGCCGGTGAGCTCCCGGCTCCCGCGGTGGGGTGAGTTAGCATCTCCGGTCCCTTGCGCACCTACCAAGGTATACAAAGCCCAAGCTACTCTCTCCTACTCCCCTTGCCTACGTCCATGGCGGACGACGCGGCCTACGGTGCGGACACCGGCTACTGCGAACGGATAGAAAGCAAACCAAAGGGCGCACGAGCTTAAGGGGCTCACCAAGACTTCAAAGGAGCAAGGAGTGGCAGTGGAGAGGGTCGGAGTGATGCTGGCCACGGTGGAGCTCGATCACGGCGGCGCTCGGTCGGATTTGGAGAAGAAAGAGAATTTCCGGCGCTGGAGTGAGTTATGCAGCGAGCTTGGGGGTGCGTTGGGTTCGCAAGGAGGTGGCGAACATCGTGGACGGCTCAATTTGATGCGAGGAGGATCGAGCACGGCCAATTTCAAGGAGAAAGGTGTCGGGCTCCTTCGGCCGTGGTCGATGAAAAAGACTGGCGTCGTCCACGTTGGTGCTCAAGTGGAGGGAAGAGCGAGCCCAGAGCGCCCACGTCGCCTGGCGACTCTGGCAGCCAAGCAGCTGCGTGCCCTCACGCTCGCAGGCGGCGCTGCACGGGCGGCGGCCGCGGTGGACAGGTCACCGAGGTCCACATCGGCCACTGTTGCCGACTCTATCCTTCCCCCCCCTTTTTGTCTTTTGTGAAAACCAGCCAAAGTTTGAACTAAAGTCAAAAGTTCACCAAAATAAAAGTGGTGCAAAAATTTGTGAACTACAAAACATCTTTTGGTGGCCAGAGCTATTTCTGAGTGGAAAAATAGCTAAATTGGCCAAACAGTTTGAAATTCAAGCTTAATTCCAAATTTTTGAATTGGGGCAAAACAGAATTTCTAAAATTACTTTTGATTTTACAAAACAACTTGAAAAACTTCCAACATGAAAGTTGTTCAACTTTTCAAGCCCTACAACTTTCATGTTAACCATTTTTCAAAATTCCAAACAGATTTTGAATTGGAGATTTAAGTTTGAAAAGGGGACACTTTCCGGAAATCTGTATTTTCAAAATTACTTTGAATTTTGTACTGAAACTTCAAAAACTCAAAACACCAAAGTTGTACATCTTGACAAGATCTACAACTTTGCTTTTGAACTTAACTTCAAATTTTGCTTGGTTTTTGATTTACACAAAAGGGGACAAATCTAGGGTTTTGAAAACTAGGGTTTCCCCCCTAAGCCTTTCGGAAAAACTTTCACCCAAGGTTTTTAAACTCCAAAACAAACATCCATACATAAAATAAACACACTTTACTTCCTAAACACATTCATCCAATTTAAACTTATTTTAAGTTAATGCATTAGTGTGTGCTTAACGAATTTATGATGCAATGCTCATGATGACATGTCATGTTTTAGTTCGCTTAACACCAGAGTGTTACAGATTTCCTCTCTCATATCTATTTATATATAAGAGAACCATTTTTATGTTGGTATGATGCTAGGTATTTTTTATTTTCATACTTAGACTCCTTTATATAATCTATGTATGTATTATTAATTTATTATTATATAGGTTCGCGGGTACGTCCGTGGGTATTTTGTGCCCGTAGGTACGGACATGAGTGTAGACTTCTACCCGTGGCGGGTTACGGGTGCGGGTGTGGGTTTGGGGTAACCTTGTTGATGTCTGTATAATCAAATCAAGGAGTAACCTTGTTGATGTGTATAAGAGGATACCATGGGTTGAGGTCTCTTTTATGTTGCTCTTGGTGTAATGTTGCTCTTGTGTATGGTTGCATTTTCTTCTTCTGTTAATGAAATACTTACTCAGACATGTTTGTGAGAAAAGTGGATTGATTGCAAAAGCGTTGATAAAAATTATTGGATGTGAAACTCAACATCATATTCTACCGAGAAGTGTTAGAATCTATGCCTAACACAAAAAACCGTGAAACATTTTATTAGGAGTGAAACGCTTCACGTTTCTTCTTTGAAACTTTAAACGCCGGAATATTGGTTTCGCATGGATTCTACTTTTGCTACTCTATATTAACAATTATAATTTTCCCAATTATATTTTTTTGTAACAAGTTAAAATGGGTTGTGAAGTTGTTTTTCACTTACAAAAAAAATCAGAATTTTTTTGAAGCATATTTCATTTAAATACTCTTTCAGGAATCCAAAACCGGCTTAACTTCCAAATAATTTTATAAAATGTTTCTGATTCTTCACCCCGAACATTACCGGAGAGTTTTTGGATCCACAACATTTTTTACGGGATCTAGAACACTACCAAAATAAAGATTTCCCCTATCTGTCCTCGGTTAATGCCTCTTTGAGTTGATAAGCTTGATGTGTGTTTACAACGTTAGCTAGTATCTTTTAAAAATAACAGGTGTACTACACAATTCATGAAAATAATAGTGTTTTTGTTAAAAAAAACAATGCCGTTAGCATTACCACGATACCATCACGGTAGCTCGTTTGACCTTGAGCATTATCATCACAGATAATGTGACCATACCGGGTCGGCGCAGGTCGGCGTTCATCTTAATTATTCCTAGCTAGTTCTCCAACACCAGGATGGATAACCCAGCAAACAAGGCATACACAGTTGAGCAGCTCGGCATGCCATTTTTTAAAAGATATATATGTTACCAGCTGGAGCAGGGTCAACGTTTGATCGAGTCCCAGCTAACATGAGCCGTGTGCGTGTGTCCGTGATTTGCAGTTGCGTACGTGTGTATGAGATGGATGGATAGGGACGACAACCTATTGCCCCTTCGCAAATTTAAATCTCCTTCTGGTTTCTGCAATTGATCTGTCATCAGCTGGAATACTATGCAGTACTACTTCATGGTACAAGTGTACAACCAGCAGTATAAAAGCGATGAACTTGCTGTGCATAATCAAGTCAACCAACTGTGTCAAGTATATTTAATTAACTCGACAGGGGTTTGTCAAACAGCCCAGCTCTCGTTTCTTCCCTTTTCATTTATGATCTATCGTTTTCATCGATCAACAGCACAACTAATGGCCGATAAAACTTTACTTTATTCACGAATTTGAGATGCATGAACGAGGATGCTACCGGGAAAGCAGGGGCTCAATTACGGTGTTCACGGGAAAGAGGTAAACAGGTTGATTGGCTCCAAGCCTCCATTAATCCAGCTCAATCCGGTGAATGACAATTGACAATGCATTGTTGGGTCTGATATTTCTTAAAATATCTCTGTTAATTGTATATTTGGATGCAGAAGCGAAACGGAAGTATATGTAAACTATTTTGACTTTTCGACAAGCAGACTCTTCTCAAGTAGCATTTTTTTTTTTTGGTAAACATTTTGATCGATCACTAACTCTTCGTATAGCCTGAAGGATCATTTCTTTGTGATTAATTATAACTGCGTGTCCTTTGTTACAGGAGCTGACTGAAAAAAAAATATATAGCGAAAAGAAAACGTGGCCGAGCTGGATGCGTGCACCGCATGCCTCCGTGTTATGAGTGTTTCACTTGATTTATGCCGAAGGGAGCTTGACCAGGAAATGTGTTTATTACTCCCCCAACACCGTACTCCCGGGACGTATATGCACATCAAATATGTCCCATGTGCAGATTACCTTGTTTTTATCAATTAGTATAATCAAGTTGCTTGGTTAAATGAATTGAGCCAGTTTCGTAAAACAAAAAAAAAGAAAGATGATTTGAGCCATTGAGGTGTCAAGTTGCAGGTCAGAATGAAGAATCCATCCATGTCGTATCCGACGCTTATCCTGGTCAGATTCCGCATCGGCATCGGCATGGCATCGGACCGCGCCGTGCCTGACATTATCCATCCACCATCCTCTCCGTCTGCGGCTGCTTCGTTCGTTCGTCTTGCAGGTAGACGAGACGTCTTCAACCACCGGATGCCCTCGCCGAGGCGGCTTCCATGCCATGATCTACTCCTTCGACGACCTGAACTAGTCTTCCACCAGGTCCAGGCAGGCACCGTACTACCGACGTGCCCGCGCCCGCTCGGGTAGGTAAACGGAAGTCATTGGGCGGCCTGGACTTTTACAGCGCACGCGCGGTAACTCCCCGCACTTGTTCCGCCCGGTACACGCACGAGACGATCACATCACGGACAAGTTTTGCCTGAGCCGGCAGACGGGAATACGCGCATGCATGCTGCGTCGGTGCCCGCGGGCCGCGGCGGTGAGGCAGGTAGCGGCCGGCGGTCGCTTTCGTGGCCGCGACAGACGCGCCCCCCGCGAGCCACGAACGCCCTCGGAGAGCCGTCGAGGGAGGGATCCGTTCCGGTTCCGGTGCTGTTGATGGCCTTGACGGGGGTGCGGTGCGGACCCGGCTCGCGCCATGCCGATGCGGTGTAGCGGCCCGCCCCGGCCGTCCGGCGATTCGAGGCTCGCGTGGGACAAGCGTGTGGTTTGGTGCGCGACGTCACCTACGCATAACTTGCGGCTCGAGCAGTATGGCATGCTATCGCACAAGTTGCTGTGTACACACAAGGGCCCAGGGATGGTGCGATCTCCAACGGTTTAGCGAATGATCTATAATTTTTTTTAGTAAAATAAGAAAAAAAATCTTTTTAACGGTTTAGTATCTTAATTTTTTATCTTTTCTAACTTGACATATCTCTTTATCTAGCGCGTAAATATGAGCGCGGGCTACATGCTTGATATTGGTCTTTCTCCTCATGTTTAGCGAGGCTTTTCGTTTCCTTAGCGGAGCTCGTTGTTTCGTTAGCGGATTTTAAAGTTTTTGGAAACGAATTTGCTAAAATATTGGAGATGAGATTTTTTTTCTTCCTTCCTATGTTATTTTGGGAGGTGGCAAACAACAAGATTTGAGAAATGAATTTTGTAAAAACAGTTGAAGATGAGTAGGTGGATCTAACATTAGCTACCCAGCGCCTCAGCCTGCCGCACAGCTCAATCTTAGCCGGAACTAGTACCGGTACAAAATCTCAGAAGATCGGCAAAGGCCCTTTTCAAGCTCCAAGTTTGTCTTGGATATGATACTGGCGACGTACATATCGGCTTTTTTTTTCGTGCGTGTGCCGGGCAAGTATTTCCCATCCGTGCGACGGCCGTGGACTCTTATACTAGGGCCTTGTTTAGTTCATCCTGAAAACCAAAAAGTTTTTAAGATTTCTCGTCACATCAAATCTTGTAGCACATGCATAAAATATTAAATATAGACGAAAATATAAACTAATTATACAGTTTAGCTGTAAATCACGAAACGAATCTTTTGATCCTAGTTAATCCATGATTGGATAATATTTATCACAAACAAACGAAAGTGCTACAGTACCGAAAACTTTTCATTTTTCGGAACTAAACAAGGCCTAGCACTGGGGCACTACTAGACCAAAAGCGCAGGTGAGCGAGCACGGGCGTCAGCTCGGCACGCCCTTCTCTGTTTTCCAGGATTGGTTTTGGCCTTTAGGCCGGGAGGCGCCATCTAGGGCGGGTTCTACCAACCAAGGCGCAAAACAAAGCTCTGCGATCGTAGCTTGCGCCAAATGATTCAACAGCAGAAACGATAGAACTCTCGGTAATTTTCGTCGCTGAACGGATATATGGGTGATTTTACCGAAATCACAAGGCGTACCTTCGTGGGCATCACGCGAGTGGCGCATCCCCTCGCCCGCCCACGGTTACCGGAACTGGCGTCCCCGGGCGAACGCGACCCGGAATAATTCCGCACCCAGAGAAGAGAACACAGGCTCGTTGCACAAATAGATAAACACAAGTAGTGCTTGAAAGTACAGTAGCCGAAAACAGGGACACGCACTTGGCTGAATGATAAAGAGATTTTCGAGTGTAAAAGGAGGCGCCATATTTCTCCCCTTTGTTAATGTGCTGATGGCACGGCACGAAATGAACTGCACACGGCGGGGTCCCTCTTCCTCGAGCAGAGCAGGCCAATCCGACCGGTGGCGGGCTGCCGCGGTGGCGCCTCCCCCGGGCGGGGCCTCTCGCGAGTTTCCAGACCTAATCGATTCGTTCACACGCATCGAATCCCAGCCAATTTTCAATGGGTGCAAGCGCCAGGTACTTGCCTCCCTTGCTTCGTCGCTGGATCGGCGGCGTCACTCTGCAAGCGAGTGATCCTGCTGCCCGGTGAAAGGGACACGCGTGACGGCAGAGCAGCAGAGGGCGTAACCAAGGGAGGCCCCGAGCCCCCGAACAGCCGAGGAAACGCCCAGCCCGATGCGATGAAAATGACGACAAGCGATCAGAGAACGGCTTTGCGGTGCAGCGCCCAGTACTTCAGGCGTGCAGCCTTGCTGCTCGCCTGCTCGGAGCGTGCTGGCTGCCGGTGATCTCGTGGAAAAAGTGGAAGCCAGTGGGCGCGACCTGGCACCTGCACTCACCGTGTACTATAGGCACAAAAGCACATAAAGCGTCGATGATGTGCTGCTGCTGCGGCTCGAGATATTTTCCAGGTTTTACCAAACCAGGGCACTCCCCGTTGTTCCCCCGGATTTGGCCGTGGACGCCTTGCATGAATGCAGGCATTGTTTAGTTCATTCCGAAAATAAAAAACTTTTAAAGATTTCTTATCACATCAAATTTACGACACACGTATGAAGTATTAAATATAAATAAAAAAAATTAATTGCACAGTTTATCTGTCAATCGTGAGATAAATCTTTTAAGCCTAATTACTTTATGATTGGACGATACTTGTCAAATAAAAACGAAAATGTTACAACATTAAAATCCAAAAATTTTTGGCATACCATGGTATGGTTGTTCGTAGAAACGTCAGCCTCAGTGGCTAGGCACGGCACCTCTGCTTCTGCTTGCCTTTGTTATCGTGTAGTATACATACAAAAGTTATGGCCACGCACGCTGGCCACGCATAGAAGAAACGGCATACCGAACCTGAGCGGAGGCAGACCGGGGGAGGCGAAATGCCTTCATTTGCTCGCTGTCGCTGTCCGCGTTGATCAGTTGCTCAACTCCGCCGGGACCAGGAATGGTTGTTTAGATTGCATCAAATCTCAGTGAAGCCTGTTCGTTTGAGTTTATCAGTCAAATCTATCAGTTATTCAGCAGTACTTTACTCTCGCAACAAATCAATCAACAATATTTTTTATCATGGTTTATCAGCCAAACGAATAATGTGCGACTTCTGCAGTTTACTATCACCTGACTGCCTCAGTATCATCGCAAGGTACTCGATCACATAAACGTGATAGCAAGGAATAGTATCGCCGAAAAACTGCAGTTACTCCCTTGCCTATCAACACTAGTCCGTGTGGAAGGGGCTGCTAGTGCCGGTGAAAAAAGCACAATCAAGAAATCAATGTGATTTCTCCGCTGCACCAACCACAAAGTTACAGGACCCATCCGTCTTCTTTGCTGTTGACAACTTCGTTTTCATTATTTCCCTCACTGTTTGGGCAGGAAAACAGAACAAGGCGTTGCCCTGGGAAGGTCACCTGTTGGCTCTTGCTGAGGCCTTGTTTAGTTCGCAAAATTTTGGCTTTTTGCCTACTGTAGCACTTTCGTTTTTATTTGACAAACATTGTCCAATCACGGAGTAACTAGGCTCAAAAGATTCATCTCACAAATTTCAGATAAACTGTGTAATTAGTTTTTATTTTTATCTTTGTTTAATGCTCCATGCATACGACCAAAGATTCGATGTGACGGAGAATCTTGAAAATTTTTGCGAACTAAACGGGGCCTCATTTTCCCCGACGGGTACTCACAGTTTCACACGGCAAATCTTCGGTCAATAGATTAGGCCTTGTTTAGTTCCCAATTTTTTTTTGTTGGGATACTGTAACATTTTGTTTTGGAAAAAGTCTACCTAACTCCCCAAACTATAAAACCAGATATTCTACCCTCTGAACTTTCAAAACCGGTCAAATAACCCCCTCGAGTGGTTTTAAAGGGTAGTTTTGTCTTTTTCTTTTTATTTATTTCCGCTGAATCTTTGAAAAATCATAATAAATCACAGAAAAATCATAAAATAAAAAATTCAATTTTTTTGGACTCCTAATGAGTAGATCTACATAGTGAATATATAATATGATATACTTTAGTACAAAGTTTTTTCTGTAGCTTTAAATCTATGTTTTCTGTAATTAATTAGAATAATTCATATATGTAGTTCCTATGGTCAATTGTGGTAAAATTTTTATGGTAGGCTCATTATTGTATGCTTGAACTATGGTAAAAATTTCATACTCATTGGATCATATATAACTTAGTTATAGATAAAGCATATATCTAACAAGAATAAAGCTAAATAAATCTATAACTAAATTATACTTGATCCAATGGATACGAAACTTTTATCATAGTTCAAGCATACAATAGTGAGCCCACCATAAAAAATTTACCACAATTGAACCATAGGAACTACATATATGAATTATTCTTTTTAATTATAGAAAAACATAGATTTAAATCTACAACAAAAACATTGTACTGAAGTATACCATATTATATATTCATTGTGTAGATCTACTCATCACAAGTCCAACAAAATTGAAATTTTCAATTTATGATTTTTCTGTGATTTATTATGATTTTTCAAAGATTCCGTGAAAATAAATAAAAAAGAAAAAACAAAACCACCCTCTAAAACCACTTTAGGGAGTTATTTGACCGGTTTTGAAAGTTTAGGGGGTAGAATATCCGGTTTTATACTTTGGGGGATGAAGTATTCCACCTTAGATAGTTTGGGGGGTTATGTAGACTTTTTCCATTTTGTTTTTATTTGGCAAATATTGACCAATCATGGACTAACTAAGCTCAAAAGATTTATCTCGTAATTTACAGATAACTGTACAATTAGTTTTTGTTTTCGTCTATATTTAGTGCTCCATGCATGTGCCGCAAGATTCGATGTGACGAAAAATGTTGAAAAGTTTTTAATTTTTAGGGTGAACTAAACAAGGCCTTAGCAATGCAGCGGAGCCGATTGGCACTCACCCACCCTGTTGTCATCTGAGGCTTAGCTAGAGTATGAGCTACGAGTTTACAAGATCTATTAGCATACACCAAAGAAAAAACACCTCGGTAGAGAGGTTTGTCAATCTCAATTGCCACTCGGACTCGCAAGAATGTCCCAATGGCTTTCCCATCTCCATCAACATCCATGACATTGCCCATCAGGCTCATGGCTCAACTTACCCTCTGTTGATTCATCCAACCCAAAGGTAGGTTTAAGAGCTTGACCCAGATCTTCATCCGATCAAACACAATTTCCAACACACTAAGGCGTTCATCGTATGGCTGAGGTATGGCTGCAGATCACGGTGTGCCTGCCCACCATCCATGGTGTGCCCGCCATAATCCTCACAATCTCCATCCGCAACGAACATATTGTCATTTTTTCTCTCTCCAATCGCCTGGAGCTTGAGCACGCAGGAATTCCCCGAGCAGGCCTCATGGCTGAGTGGATAGTATTCACATTCACGATCGATGATGAGAGAACTTTCCCCACCACATCCCATTCCACCACCGGCGTCTCAGCCTCCTCCTCGTCATCACTGAACTATAGGACGACCTCCTCCCCCCTCCTCGATGAGGTTAAGTTTCAATAAGAGATCCACAATGTTATCCTTGGCACTTCTATCTTTGACTCCATAGCCCCCACGATCCCCTTTCTTCCATTCCCAAACAATGCCATGGCAGTGATCAGGCCAGGGGAAACAACGCAGGCAAAACTGCACCCTCGAGATGCAGACATAACATGATTCCAACTCTACGAAAACCTAAGCAACGCTTAGACCCTAGAAGGGAACTTATGGTTTTGAAAGTATGTGGTTGACGACGCTAGGACGGCTAACTGGCGAGATGTCGTGACCATCGTTGATTGGGAGTAGGTGGGCGGGGCGTGGACGCCGTAGCCAGGTTGTCCAGTGACAAAGCAGGTCTATATCGGTGGTGAGGCAAGCTAGATCGAAGTTGGGAACAAAATTGCCTTGGTGAGATCCAAAATTTCCAGAGCATTGCATCACCTATATGTAACTTGCATGTGAAAGTTGTTCTCCTCAGCGATCTTCCATAGGCTCTTGACTTCAAAGCGCTCAAAGCAAGTATATTGCTGCATTAGCGGTCTCACACTCCTCTCATATAGTGCCACATAATTTTTGTTGATATAACAAGGCAGAGCCAAGGGGGCCGTGTGGGGCGAGGAGGGGGTGCATGGCCCGCTGATATCACAATAAAAACTTTTTACTATATTTATATTAGAAATATATGATAAAAGGCTCTTGCCATATATATTTTTATGTCTTTTGGACTATACAATCACACAAAATGCAATTATAATAAAATATTATAAACTATGAATTTTTTTACCTATCATATTAGGACGCATTTAATATTTTTTTGTTTTTACCAAAATTTTTACTTGCATTTCATCATTTTTTTCCATTTTAATCGATACAGGTTTAACTAATAATAAAAATCAAGGTTGTAAGTGCAACAAATGCATCTCAGAAAACCTAAACAGATGAGCTGCACTTAGTTCATATATATCAGAACTTTTTGACCGTCCTGCTATGTATTACTTCCTAGCTCCGCCGCCGTGTTGTAGAGGAAAAGAGAGAACAAAAATGAAGAGGTTGTTATTTTGCAAAATAACCACCTCATGTTCTAAAATTTAGGACTATGACACAAATATTGTACCATTATATAAGTTGTTGCCATGCAACTAACAACTTTATTTTTATTCTTTGTATAAATTATAAAATTGCTAGTTACTATAAGATAATTCAAGAGATAACCATTATCCATCGTATATTATGACACAAATATTGTACCATTATATAAGTTGTTGCCATGCAACTAACAACTTTATTTATTCTTTGTATAAATTATAAAATTGCTAGTTACTATAAGATAATTCAAGAGATAACCATTATCCATCGTATATGTTATTTGTTATCTTAAAATTTTGTGGCATTATACACCCACCATTGCATTTGCCCTCGTCATGGTCTCCACTTGGAACCTGTGACTCTGTCAGCAGCCAATCTGTGCGCACATGATCGAGGCCGAGCTTTATAGTCGGCCCAGCCCAAGATTCATCTCAATAGGTCGCCCACTGATGAGACGTTAAAAGGCCTCGCCGCTGCGTTCGGGCCGCAGCGCAGCAGGTCTCATCATGTCATTATCATGGCCAGCTCGCTTGGGCCACACCACTCGTAACGAGGCGCATGTTAACTGTTATGCTTCTGACCAAAAGAAGCAAATGAGAAACTCGGCTGAACAGAAGCCTGCACCGTGGGCCGTGGCGTTGTTGCCAGGCCGGGCTGGGCTGAATTTTCCCTATGAGCATTTTCGTCCCTGAGAGTCACAGGGAGTAGGGATATTTGTTGTTGTTGTTGTTGTTGTTGTTGTTGTTGATGAGGCATGCCTAATCACGAGTGTTGATGATTACCTTTAATCCTTCTCAGATAAAGTAGAGATATGCTGGTCCCTCCGTGCGCGGTAGGTTGAACATTTCGTCCACCTTTCGCAGTTCACACCGTGTCTAGACGCGCAGCAGAGTAGAAAACTACAAGTGGGAAAAGTGGCTGGGGGTAGGGGACAAAAAAAATATTGACTTGACCTGGAGCTGGGAGCCCTGGCAGAGTGTACATATGTGCCCTCTTGTTCTCTTCCCTGTTTCGCTCCCTGGAAACCAAATCTAGCCCATTGATCGTGTCACCACTCAGTAGGCTCCGGCGCTCCGCCAGCTTCAGCCAGACCAAAAACCGTCTCTCCTGTCGTCCATAGTCGTGTGCCCATGTACCCGCGCGTGAACCCAGACGCGCTGCCGGCCCCGGGCAACCTTGAGATGGGCCACACTATTCCGTACCCACCGCCGCTGCCGCCGGAGGAGGTCCTGCCCGTGACCGTGATCCAGCAGCGGCACGGCGCCGGGGCCGCGCCTGACAGGAACAGCCGCGAGGACCTTGACCCCAGCGCGCTGCTCGTGGGTGCCACGCTGATCACGATGCTCGCGTTCCTGCTCGGCTCCAGCGTCCCCGGCGGGTACTGGCCGCAGGACACGCCGTCGGGGGACGGCAACGGCAGCAGGATGTACCGCGCCGGAGACCCCGTCATGCGCGACCTGCACCGGCCGAGGTACTGGGTGTTCAGAGTGGCGAGCTGGGCGGGGGTCGCGAGCTCCATGGTGCTGACGCTGAGCCTGCTGGTGAGGATGGCCGTGGCCTCGCGCCACGTGCGGTGGTCGTTCGCGGTGGCCTACGCTAGCCTGCTCCTCACCTTCGCGGCGTCGCAGACCAGGACGCACCTGTCGCTGGACATCATCCTCTGCCTCGCCGTCCTCCTCGTTTCCTGGCTCATCACCAGCGTCCGCGAGGAGAACCGCGCGTGCGTCATGAAGGTGCTCTGCTGCAGCAGCAGCAGCCGGGACAGCTAAACAGAACCTTTTTTTCGGCAGCAGTACCGTTCAATCCTCTCAACTTTTGCTTGTTCGTTGGTGATGCGATGCTTGCTTAATTAAATGGATTTCCTCTGAGCTCAGTGAAAATTATAGTTAGGCACGAGAGAAGCCGCAAAGATATGTGGTAAAATTTTATGTGCAAGCGGTGTGTTGTACTCTACCTATCCTTCTTGTGATATCTGATATATATCGAAATTCGAAACTGTATCCTTGTTTGAGCGTGTTACTGCTTCCATATACATAAGTTGGCGTGGTTATGTAAATGTAAGAAAAGAAGAGTTTGTTGAAATTATCTGGATTTACTATTCTCTGATCGAGTACACGTGTCTTATGGGGGTGTTCCTCATAATGTCAGAAGCCATTGCTTTCGTGCAGTACAATATTTACGTTATTTCGGACCTTGCTTTTGGCTTTTGATTTTTCAAGGCCTTGTTATAAGAAATTTTGCAAGCGCAAAAACAGAAATATTGTCCAATCATGGATTAACTAGGTTCAACGTTTTCTGTTTTTGTCTTCTTGATTTCATTTATTGCCTTCATTCTTAGTCTGGTATAGATGTACATTTGGCCCGTTAAATTTGGCCCGGTCCGTGGCCCGGCCTTTTGGCCCGGTCCGTGGCACGGCCCGGTCCGGTGTTTGCGGGCCACGGGCGGCCTGGCCCGTTGTCGGACCGGGCCATGGGCCGCACCCTCGGCCCGCAGCACGGTGGTGGCCCGGCCCGGTCGGCCCGTGGCCCGACATGGCCCGCTCATTTTGTTCTATATGTTGTGATTTTGTGCTCTTTCTCTTTGATATAACTTGTGAATTGAGATATGTTTTGCTTGAAACAATGAAATTGTATGCTGCTTCTTTCATATGTTGTGATTTGTGAAAAAAATTGACCTTTGTTAAAAAAAACTGGTAAATTAAGACATGAGATGCTTGTTGGGCTGTGGGCCGGCCCGGCCTGACCGGGCTGAACGGGCTGCACGGCCCGGGAAAATGGCCCACGGGCCGGACCATGGGCCGCACCCTCGGTCCGCAGCACGGTGGTGGCCCGGCCCGGTCGGCCCGTGGCCCGACGTGGCCCGCCCCGTGTTGGCCCGGCCCGGTCCGATCGGGCTGCGGGCCGTGCCGGCCCGACCCGTTGTACATCTATATAGTCTGGTATGTAAGAGCAAAAACAGAAAACATTTATCACGTTCTTATTGACCTAACTTTGATTAAGTCAAGATGTCGACAGGGTAATGGCAAAATGGATGAATATCGTATATTTATTTTATTTTTCTTACTGGCCCTACAATCTTGTTTCTTAGCCGATTAGTAAAACAACAGTGTTACTCAAGATAAAAGCATTTATCTACTGTTCTGTTGACAATTGCAATGTAATCATGATTGCCCTGCCACTTCTTTTACCCCACTCTCGGTTTTAGGAAAGCTTGCCTAATCGATCATGCTATTCTTTCTACTATAGATGCTTTGATGATGCAATGACACATGTCTAGAAGAAAAGAAATGAGGACTGGGATCCCTGGATTTGAAGCTTCCATAGTACTGTTTGCTTTGATTGGCATATTGTGAGCCAATCAAATCGCACTACCAATGTGCTACTGGCCTACTGCTTGCTATACAATACAAGGGTAGCAGTGTGCTAGATGTTAATTTGTCGCTCCATTTTCTGGACAGAGATTCAGTTACGTACTGCACGTGCAGTAAGTTACATCAGTAATTTTTATTTGCTTCGATTTCTCACAGCTATTGCAGCAGGAGCTCTCGGTTGTGGCCGTGATCATTAGCGCGTTGCACCTGGTCAGCAGCACATTGATGCTCCGTAAACTTTTCAAGATTCTCCGTAAACTACCAATGTGAAATTTTATCTTATTTTAACTAATTATATTTTAGTGCGCTCAGAAGACAACAGATTAGTCTTTTGGTGCTTATTACTTGATGCTCCGTAACAACGGTTGAGAAAAAAAGTGATATATGAGGTTTCTTTCTCAGATATCGTAAAGTATATGTACGATTGTCCTACACCGCTCGTGCAAGGACAGATTTCGGTTTCAGTGCTCCACACGCATTGCATTTCAAATTTCATCACACAGATGGTCATATATAGTTTACATTGAGTTCACCAGCAAGCCAGTCAAACATCGCATAACCGATAAGCATATTAAAGCAAGCAACTACTGAGTGCTAATACTACGTAGTAGTTTCAATCCACTGTCCGAATCCGAACATGATCCGAAGACGATAGGAGACAGGCAGGCAAAGCAGCAAGAGGCTTCAGTTGTCGCGGTTGCAGCAGAAGATCACCCGGATGATGCGCGCCCGGTGGTCCGGGTGGAGGCCGATGACGAGCCAGATGAAGGCGAGGACGGCCACCCAGATGATGATGTCCAGCGACAGGTGCGTCCTGGACTGCGACACGACGAAGGTGAGCACGAGGCTGGAGTAGGCCACCGCGAACGACCACAGCACGTGGCGCGAGCCCACGGGCATCCGCACCAGCAGGCTCAGCGTCATCACCATGGAGCTCGCCACCCCGACCCAGCTCGCGCCCCTGAACACCCAGTACCTCGGCCGGTGCAGGTCACGCATGATGGGGTCGCCGGCGCGGTGGTACACCATCCTGCCGCCGTCGCTCACGAACGTCTGGTCGGCCTGCCAGTAGCCGCCGGGCATGCTGAGGCCGAGCAGGAAGTTGAGCGCCGTGATCAGCGTTGCCACCACGATCAGCGTGTTGGGGTCGTTGCCCGCCCAGCCGTCCCTGCTGTCGTCCGCGGGCGCCGCCGCCTCGCCGAGCTGCTGATGCCGCCGCACAGGCAGGCCCGTGGCGACGAGGCCCGCCTCCATGTTGCCCGGGGTCGGTGGTGCGCTCGGGTAATACTGCTGCTGATCCATGGGCTATCGATGGATTGATCCAGGAGCTAACGCGAATTTGTTGGATGATCTGAAACTAGCTAGCTAGGGGATGCAGTTACTGAGTGCTGTGGCTATCGATCCTTGTGGTGTCTCGTTGTTGGTTTTCGATGGAGTGATGAAGGCAGCAAATGATCCATGGCACGTATATATACACGACTCCCTCTGTGTTCCTATCTCCAGGTCAAGTTGTCGAAGTCAATTTTTTTTGCCCCCTACCTCGTAGCCGCTTTTGCCACTTGCGTATCATATATTCCTCTGTACTCAGTGCACACGGACAGTGCACAGATTAGATGATGACCGTACCGCTGCTGAGTGTGGAGGAATTGAGATCTTTTTCCTTTTTGCTAGGGACGAATTGAGATTGAACAGCTCGACTTGCAAAGGTTTGTGTCGCCTTAGCAACGCGATAAAAATAATCTTGATTTGCTCTAAAGGAAGGATCGATGCATAGCCAACGTAATCATTGGACTGTTTGGTGTGCGATTGACCAAAGGGTGGACTCGGGGTCTCCCACCCTGTGCAGTTTACTATGACGCTAGCTAGGTCTTCGGTGGCTTTATCGCCATGGAATTATGCATCATCCAGTTATCGGCAAATCTCCTTCTCCGAGACTTCAGAACACGTTTTACTCTTGTCTTACGACTGTCTAGTTAACCAGGGTCCAGGGGCATACGACAGCATGTTGACCACTTGATCCCAGTCCTAACTTAATAACCAGAAAAGAACAAACTAGATTGGACATGAGGTTTTATTTTGTTGTTTGTTTCCAACAAATTGGGTTCCGCAAATTGTGAAATAACTATTTATCATTTATTTTGAAATTGTGTTTGAGCCAGGGACTGTTACGCGAGCTAAGTAGTGGTCGGAGCAAAAGGTCTACCATACACTACCAAAAGGATTGATTTCTCCTAGTATTTTTAAGTAGTGATAAATAACTATTTATCATTTATTTTTAAGTAGTATTTTCAGCCGGTATGAAAATTCATGGCTGAAAATACTTCGCTAATTTATTGTGAGAGAAAAACACTATTGACTGATAGAAAAAGTACGGCTTATAAGACAAGCTAACGGGTTAGAGAGCTTGTGTGCGGAAGAATCTGCCAGTCATCCAGCAGTATTTTTCTCTCACAACAAATCAGCCAACAGTACTTTATGCCATGTCAGACCATGAAATTCTGTGCGAAAGAATTTGTCAGCTATTCAACAGTGTTTTTCTCTCACAACAAATCAGCTAACAGTGCTTTCTACCATGGCTTATCAGCCATACCAAAAGCGTTCATGCGCGGTTTCAACTGAAGCACAATCAACACAAGACGGCGTCTTCTAGTTTTCTTCGTCATTGTAAAAAAGTGACAGGTAAGAGAATGAGACTATGGTAAAAAAGCGCCGCTTGCAATGGAGATCAAATGTTGCAAGTCACAGTAATGTAATGCCATATTTTGGTAGACGGCTACAATCTATCGTTGCTCGAGCATTTCCAAGGAATAAGGAGAGCTTTCTTCGGCGAGGGGTCAATAATTGGTTTACTTGGCAGTTGGCCAAATTGGTTTCAAGAAGGCTGCGCTAACACAAGCACAAGTGAGCATTCTTGGTGGTTTTTATTTATGTGGGCCCAGAAGTTGCGGATACAGGTCCATAAATATTTAGGCCCTGTTTAGTTCCCCCACTCAGAATTTTTTCATCCATCCCATCGAATCTTTAAACACATGCATGAAACATTAGATATATATAAAAAATAAACTAATTACACAGTTTAGTTGAAAATCGCGAGACAAATCTTTTAAGCATAGTTACTCCACGATTAGCTTTAAGTGCTACAGTAATCCATATGTGCTAATGATAGATTGATTATGCTTAATAGATTTGTCTTGCAGTTTCCTAACGAACTATGTAATTTGTTTTTTTATTAGTTTCTAAAAACCTCTTCCGATATACTTCCGACATATCCGATGTGACACCTAAAAAATTTTCATCTCCAATCTAAACAGGGCCATACTTGTTCAGTATGGCATCCCGATCAAAGAGTTTGTGCTATTTTCAAAGACAAGCCTATTGTTCGGAACATCAATCATTCATAGACGGAGGTTGTACTCACTGTAAATGTGTTGGCGTGAGCGTGCATGAATCGTCCATTCGTCCTTGCAATCATGAGAAAAAAAGAGAGGCTGAATTTCTTGCTGTGTTTCCTTCAATATTTCAAGATAGATGTCGTGCAATCCAAATTGCAAAACGTTTTATTCCAGAATGTCCAAACCAATGACGCAAAGACAACAGAACACCCATCAATCGCTGCTTCATTTGTCACCGTGTCTGCAAGTGGCACAATAGCGCGTTGCACAGTTGGACTTTATAGTACTGTGTAGCAGTGTCCAACTCTATATTGATCTTTTTTTCGAGACCGCGATTTTACACGTTTTTCATTAAACAGGAAAGCTGATGAAACGACAAAATAACTAAAACAATGGATTCGTAAGTAATTCATGGATTACCAACGAAGTCCACAACACAAATGAAATCAAGAAACATAAGGTGGGGGATCCTCCACATGACAACCCCAAGCAACTGAACCTAACACAAAATAACTCAACACGTTGGTCGCCAGTATTGATGTGTAGCCGTAGATGATAACCTCCAGACGGCAAAGCATCCGTCCAAGCAACCTCGACAGCAAAGCATCTGCCGGAAGAGACAACGACCTCGATGGCAAAGCATCCACCAAAAACTCCTCGACGGCAAATCATCCGCGGAAAACATGACCGCCCCGCGTGCGGCAAATAGTCTTTTGGGGCTCGCGGCTCGCCAAATAGTCTTTTCTTAGGCTCATTTTCCAGTTTGCTCTGTACTAGTGACATTTTGCCGATTCTCTGTTATTATTACCTAGTAGTAGTCTCCTTACTCTTTATTTAGTTTCCAAAACTTTTCAAGATTCTGTCACATCGAATTTTGCGGCACATGCATGAAACATTAAATATAAATAAAAAAGATAACTAATTGCACAGTTTACCTGTAATTTGCATGACGAATCATTTGAGCCTAATTAGTCTATGATTGGATAATAATTATCAAATAAAATCGAAAGTGCTACTGTAGCGAAATTCAAAAAATTTCGCGTACTAAACAAGGCCTTAGCTACTTGATCAAACTTCAGGAATCCTGTTGCCGATTTACTTGAAACTTCAGGAATCTTTCAGAAATACTTTTATTCGTCAGAATCAGCCAACCAGACGTATACCAAAAATAACTGCTACAACTTGAATAACAAGGATAATCATTTTACACTCAACAGAATCGTTTTACCAGCGAATGTCCATTGCCTTTTTCCTTTTCTTTACACGTTGACATGGAAACATCTAGTATAGTTTTCAAAGTGCAGGTGGTGCCGAAAAGCTTACGCTAATGTCCATTGTCTATCTATCATTCTATCTAGATACTACGTGCTATAGCGCTCAACTGCTCAAGCAAGGTCATAAACTCATAATAGGCTCTGGCTGTGGCTATCTTCTGCAGCTTACACGACAGTTTCACCACCAGATACCCTTGCAACCATCTCATGGTTAATCTGCAACAGGATTTGTTACATCTTGGTTGACTAGCTGATAAAAGACAGCAAATTATCCCAATCACCAGAATAAGCAACAATTAATCAGTTCACGAGCCATCAAGTTGGGAAAAAAACAAGAGAAGAAGCCCAGAGTAGTTCTCCTCGTGAACACAACTCGATCATTCGTTTGCTTGCTTCAGGCTTCGCGGGCACCGCAGCAGAGCACCTGGATGGCGCGCGCGCGGCGGTCCGGGTGGAGGCTGACGATGATCCAGAGGAAGACGAGGACGGCGGCCCAGATGTCCAGCGACAGGTGCGTCCTGGGCTGCGACACCACGAAGGTGAGCACCAGGCTGGAGTAGGCCACCACGAAGGACCACCGCACGTGGCGCGAATCCACGGGCATCCGCACCAGCAGGCTCAGCGTCATCACCATGGAGCTCGCGAACCCCACCCAGCTCGCGCCCATGAACACCCAGTACCTGCACCGTGTGCCAACCCGACGACGACGTACGTCTCAGGTCCTCAGCTCGCACAGATCGAAGGCAGCCGTGGCGGAAATTAAACGAACGAACCGTACAGCACGTACGTACCTTGGCCGGTGCAGGTCGCGCATGATGGGGTCGCCGGCGAGGTACGTCACCTGCCGCTTGCCGTCCCTCGACGCCGCCGTCGTGTCCTGCTGCCAGTAGCCGCCGGGGATGCTGGTGCCGAGCTGGTAGGTGAGCGTCGTGATCAGCGTGGCCACCACCAGCAGCGTGTTGGCGTCGTTGCCCACCCAAGTGTTGGGGCCGCCGCCGCAGCCGCCGAGGCCGACGCCGAGCTGCTGCTGGTTCACGGACTGGCTGTGAACTGGAAGCGGCGGGTACACGCCGCCGTGGGCGTGGTCGCCCATCTCCAGGTTACCCGCCGCCGGCGCCGCGTTCGGGTGCACACGAGGCTGATGAGACATGGGAACGGGACGCAGCACACACGGGCTAACAAGCGAAGCGAGGGATTATTAGACAGATGTTGATCGGCAGATGGAAGAATTGATTGATGGAAGCTGATGATGAGCTTGGTGTGGGAAATTTGGAACAATGGTGGATGAGATTATATGAGAGGGAGTGAAGACTGAAGAGAAATTCAAGAGGCTCCGCCTCTCCCACAGTGCTCCATGCTCCAAGTCAAGTCAACGCATTTTGTCCTGTCCATTTAACTTTAACGCGTTTGCCACTATATCTTCTACAAATCCAAGAAGTCTCCTACTGGTCCATCTGGTAGTACACTGCGATGCATTTGAGTTGAAACGCGTTTAGCGTATGTATTACCTCAGGTAATGCCACACCCACGTAGGACACCAAGAATAATAATAGTTGTCCTTTTAAAATGTCCCTAAAATAAAATAAAACCCTTAACTGTCTGAAATCTTGTAGATATAGATATGCAGGAACTTGACGCAATGTTAAACTAAAATGTTTGCCAAAGAAATATCAGAGCTAGGCTTCACATGATTTCCAATTGAAAATTGAGAAATAAATGTCATTTTGACGCCAGTATAGATAACTTGATACCTGAGGACACTGAGTTTTTTTCTCTCTCGAGATGCTTGTGAGGACATGAGAGTTTTCTTTTTTTCAATATGCTTGTGAGGAAACGAGACTGAGAATTTGGACCTAGTAAGGCAAAGCTCCTGTTATTTTTGTGTTTTAAAAAAAAAGTAAGGGAGCTTCTGACATAGCATTCGGAAAAAAAGGACTGAGTATACAGCATGATAAGAGCAGGTATAGTAATCGTCTTTCAGCCGGTGAAGAGAATCCAAGTTATAAAAAAAAAAAAACAGCCCGTAAAGAGAGAGAATTTGGAGCGGGTGGTAAACTCCTCGCCAACTGCAACGCAATGTACGAGGAGAAAACATCTTCTAGAGTTTCTTTTCAGCTTCACAGTACTCGCGGTCGCGGGGCTATGGCCTGTAGCCTGCCGGCGCCGCCAAAGGAGGAGCCGTAGAGGCCGGACGGGACGGGGCGACTCGCCGTCGCGGGGCTGCGCCGCTCGAGTCATGGACCTGGGGGCTGGGGACGGCACGCGCAGGCAGCCCGAGGGAGCTGAAGTGCTGAACCGTGCGTCTGCATACTAGGGGCTGAGGACGGAGGCGGGACTGCCGCACTGGACACCGGACGCGAAGGGCGGATGCCGGGCGGCGCGCCGCGGTGGTCGCGAGTGGAGGACACGGACGCGGCTCGCGAGTCGTGGGTGTGGTGCGGGCACGGCCGCGGCTGCTCCGTCCTGGGCAAGGCTGGGGCTGGCGGTTGATGTGGATTCTTGGGATGCTGGGCTGAGGACTTGCCCCCTTGGAATTCGGTCCACGACCTGGGCTGCAGGCCCGGGAGCGGGAGCCCCCTCGTGGATCCGCCCCTGTGTCCTGATAGACATGGACATTGATCTTGGTTGTAGATAGTATATAGGTTTGTTGACAAAAAGAATATATTCCCCCTCAAAAAAAGATATTCTAGGAATATAAAAACAAACTTTTCGCGTCCCCGGCCACTGCTTCCTTTAAAAGGAAAACATATTTGGTAAAAACAAAAAACAGATCCAACGTGTCGCCGCAGCCGAGCAGCGCAGGCGGAGCCGGAGGCGCCATCAACGCGAGACGCGGAGGCGCCGACCTAGCTAGCTAGCTAGTAGCTAGTAGCTACGAGCCCCAACATGGCTGAGGTGAAGCAAGACCAGGTCCCTCAAACCGTGGGCTTTCTGGAGGTCATCCTCACCGGGCCGAGGATGAGCGGCTTCGCTGGTCCGGCGTGGCCACGGACCTGCACCATCTACGTTGCCATCGCCGACGAGGTAGTCGCCTGGCAGACGCTTCCGTTCGAGTCTGACAGCGATGACTTCAAGAAGTGGAGGCTGGGGATCAGGGTCCCCGTCGCGTCGAACTGGCCGGACCTGTCTCTAGACATCTTCGTGGAGCGTGCCGACTTCCTCTTCCGAAGGAGGACGAACATGGTGGTGGTGACCCGCGAGGGGCCGCACACCTCGGGCCACACCGCCGTCATCAGCAGGGCACGGTTGCGGCTGCTCGACGCGCTGGTGCTCGGGGACATGGACGATGAGGAGGAGGAGAAGACGATGAAGAGGCGCCGCAGCGAGGTGATGGAGGGGAACCCAAGGCTGCTGGAAGGGACGGTGCCGTTCGGCAAGGCGGTGAAGCTGCAAGACTGGGAGTTGCCGGCACCGGGGGATGAGCACGGGAGCCCACGGGCCGTGGTGCGCGGCAGGGTGGATGTGCGTATGAACCTGAGGCCGGCGGCGTTCTTTGGTTGATCATTGGATTTGGACATTTGGTTCCAATAATCTATCTTTTCTGGTCACGTTGTTCACTGTCTGCTCTGATGATTTCCCTATTTTAGTGATGATGAAAGCGAAACTGGTGGAAGATATCGGTTACCGAGTTTTATCTGGTTTTTTACTAAAAATAAAACAAAAAAGTTATAATAACTGTAAGATATCGGTAACCAAAAAATTTTCAAGATTCTCTGTCACATCAAATCTTGCGGTATATACATTAAATATTAAATATAAATGAAAACAAAAACTAATTGCACAGTTTGCTTGTAAATCACGAGATGAATATCTTTTAAGCCTAGTTACTCCATGATTGGATAATGTTTATCAAATAAAAATAAAAATGCTATAGTGTCAAAATCTAAATTTTTTTTATCTAAACAAGGCCTAAGTCTACATAAGCATGTTACCATATCCAGCAGTAAAATACCGTCCTTTTTCTATCCCTGGAGAAAAAAAGAGGCCGAGCTCCTACTTTGGGAGCCTAGATCTAGTATCCCAGCAACATAAATGCAACATAGCTACCGACTACTATCAACTAAGGGCCTGTTTAGATTGGGAACGAAAATTTTTTGGGTGTCACATCGGATGTCGGAAGGATGTCGGGAGGGGTTTTAGAAACTAATAAAAAAACAAATTACATAGCTCGTCAGAAAACTGCAAGACAAATTTATTAAGCATAATTAATCTGTCATTAGCATATGTGGGTTACTGTAGCACTTAAGGCTAATCATGGAGTAACTAGGCTTAAAAGATTCGTCTCGCGATTCTTAACTAAACTGTGTAATTAGTTTATTTTTTTATCTACATTTAATGTTCCATGCATGTGTCCAAAGATTCGATGGGATGGATGAAAAAATTTTGGGTAGGGAACTAAACAGGGCCTAAGAGCAAGCTCAATAACAGAGCAAAGTTATTTGACTATAAGCTAAGTTATACAAGAATTATCTCCTATTTGTCTGACACGGATAATTCGCGAGCGCTCATCAATCTATAAATAAGCGAATATTTTTCCGACAAGGTGTACCTTCACTTTTTAGAATGAATAATTTCCATATGGCACCATAACTGGATAGTGTTCTCTTTTTTCGCTGAGCAAACTGTTTATGCATCTACTCAAATTCAACAACCAGCACTGGTAGCTATAGTTTTTGCCATTTATTACTTCCTTTTTGTGGATAAACACTATGATGCTCCCATGTTGATCACTAGCAGCCAACTCAGAAAACCCAGGATCTGACGTTTAGGTGCGTGGCGAGGATCCAAAAGATGCTCCCTGGCCTCCCCAACGGCAAGGGTTTGTCAAGAAATGACAAGTTTGCTATTTCACTTGGTATACTACAAAATTTGGCAAAAGTTGTAGAAAATGTTCTCTAACAATTTGCTATTCACATTTGACAAAACCCTTCGCTTGCCAAAACTTCCCTCCGCGCGTCCAGGTTTCCGCGCGGCGGACTCGTTCGCGAAATCAACGCGCGGCCTCGTGAGAAGGAATGTCGTCGTGCATAATGAATGAAGTCGAGAGGCCTCGTCTGCACAGCACAGCCTGTGCTTAGCTGTGATATAATCATGCAGTGCATGTGCGGACGACAACTCCAGCCAGCGCTGCCTCGCCTCGCCTCGCCTCGCCTCCCCGGCCCCCGCGCGCTGCCATCGAATCGAGCACCAGTACCAGTACGTGCTGGGCGGCCGGCCGGGCTGGTTTCGTTTTCGGGGAATCTGGATTCTGGAGGAGCGTACAGCGTACGTGAGCCGCCCAGGCCCAGGGCTCGGACCACACACGTAATGTGCGAGGGAGTTGATCGTTCACGCAGCCTTGATCTCACGAGGAGTTGATCGTTCACCTCGGCGGCGGCGGCAAGGAGTACAGTCGCCGGTGCACCGGCTGCGCAGAAAACAATCGGTCGAGAGCCCTGCCTGTTATTTCCGTTGGTCCAAAAGCCTGTTTGTGGGCCTCATTTTTTAGTTTAGCAAGCCCAAATGACAGACTCTTGGAGAAACAACAAATTTTGACTTGGCAAATATTTTATCAAGTTGCTAAAATAGAAGATTTGACAAGTGGAATTTAGAGAACTCTTGGAGATGCTCCAAGCTAAGGACTAAGGCTTGACATGGGCTCAAACGCAGGATGAGCCGGTACGCGTATTGGGCCGCCTGTGTGCCGACTAGGGGATATAACCGACCCAAACCTGTAATGAACTTGCCATTTCCCTGACCCAAACCTGGATTCATCTTCTTCTTGCTCTAGCTACCCTGTCTAGTTCTTGCTTAGTCTCCATTCGTACCTCTGATTCTTAGGCCCTCTTTAGTTCCTCACCCAAAATTTTTTCATCCATCCCATCGAATCTTTGAACACATGCATGAAACATTAAATGTAGATAAAAAATAAACTAATTACATAGTTTGGTTGAAAATCGCGAGACGAATCTTTTAAACCTAGTTACTCTATGATTAGCCTTAAGTGCTACAGTAACCCACATGTACTAATGATAGATTAATTATGCTTAATAGATTTGTCTTGCAGTTTCCTGACGAACTATGTAATTTGTTTTTTTACTAGTTTCTAAAAACCCTTCCCGACATCCTTCCGACATATCCAATGTGACACCTAAAAAATTTTCATCATCAATCTAAGCAGGGCCTTAATTCTATCAATACAATCGGCGTGGTTCCTGAGGAATCTTGCGGGTACATAACAGGGTTCTTGAATCGGATCGCGCAAAACGCCATCTGCTTCATAATTGAGCTAGCACCGCTCGATCTCAGCGCCCCTAGCACCTTCCATTGTCCATGGCCACGACTCCTATCCTATGCTGACATCTTGACTCAGAATTAGCATCGCTTCCTGAATGTTTGTTGCTTGTACCGGCATTCGTCAAAGACAAGTACCTCATGGTTGACTACAAGAACTCACCCAGAACTACGAGAAGGGTTGTGTCTAGTCTAGTTCTGATGGTAATTGGCATGTGCAAGTACAAGTTCTACAAAGTACCAGCCCCCAAATCAAAATGTATCTCTCCAGATTCCAATTGCCTCGGTCTCTCGGCAATTTTTGCATTCGGCTGCCTTGTACTTGCGCGTGGTCGCCGAATCATCCGCCGCTGGCCCGTGCCTATCGTTGTCCATGTACGCTGTCGATGGCATTGCATTGCTGCGGTGAGCCAGTGAGAGCTGCACGATACGACTGCGCGAGCACGGCCAAGCCCGTGGCTCAGCTGTAAGCGTGTGTGGGTAGCCCTGAATTTGGCTCTGATCGAGAAATCCCTCTATGTGGGCCTGTTTGGATACGGGAAAATATTTTCCCGCTCCTGTGTTTTTCCTGTGAAATTCCTGCACGATTCCTGCTGAAAGTTTGTAAACCTGCAGCCGGCGGCGTGGCTCATTGCACCCGCTCACGCTCTCCACCGCGATCCTCTGCCTCGTCGAGGCCTTGTTTACTTACCCGTCACATCGAATCTTTAGACGTATGTATAAAGTATTAAATATAGACGAAAATAAAAACTAATTACACAGTTTGGTCGGAATTGACGAGACGAATCTTTTAAGGCTAGTTAGTCTATGATTGGACAATATTTGTCAAATACAAATGAAATTGATACTATTCACATTTTGCAAAATATTTTGGAACTAAACAAGGCCCAAGTCGCTCTCGCTGGTGGCGTGTCTTTCTATGGTATTGGTACAATTAGTGATGAGCAATGTGGCCTCAAACATTACAATGCAACAAAGGTGACGATTATGACGCGAAACAGGTCAGAGGCGGGAAAATTAAAACACAAGCAAAAGAAACTGATGCTTAATCTGTTATTAAACATCACATTATTAACTTATTACCAAATTGCAGTTCCCGTCATGGGCCTATGCACTGCCAACATGCTCCATAAACAGAACTGATAGCAGTTAAGACATCAGACAAGAATCTTTCAACAAACCGAAGGAATGCTACACCCTGACCTGGATCTCCCTGCTACACCCTGACCTCCACACCAGCATTGACCAGATGCTCTTTCACTGCTAGTATGGGAACCTGTGACGAATAAAGCTCGGACGTCAATTCAATATATCGGGCCCAAGGACATATCCTATCTCTATCATACTGCATACGGAATGCATGCAGTGAGTTGATCTATTGAGAATAACAACGGACTAAACAAAACATTACTCTAGGGGGAATCTAACACTGTAGCAACAAAGTTGTGCAGGTTATATGAACGAAAACAAAACAATAATAATAACCAAGTTCTAGTAATAATAATACTACTAAAAGAAATTCGACTTCTAGATCAATGGTTCCCTTAAAAGTCTAGCATCGTAGCAGTGATTATTGAGTAATCATATAATTTTAATATGCTGTAAACAAGAGTTGCTAACTTTTGCATCCATGCTACCAAACACGGCTGAATTATTGAGTAATCACATAATTTTAGCCGAAGAGAATTCCAAAAGCTATGCAAGAGATTTTAAATCCAGTCTGATAAGAGATAAGATACATGTAAGTTGCTAGACAAAAAAATAGTCTCAGGAAATAGTTTATGGCATAGAATTGAGATAGAAGAGGAAGTAGGATAAACATCAAAACCTCTTTCCGGTGGAAAATGCCAGCAGCAAGGGCAGCAGAAGCATTTGTTTTCTCAAAGACTTCAGAAAAATGTTGAACAGCACCAGCACCACTGCTCGCAATGACAGGGATTGTCACAGCATCAGAAACCATTTTAACCAAATCTATGTCAAATCCACAGCCTTGGCCTGCAGGATAAGTTTATTACAATCATGACTATATATCCTCTATGCAAAGAGTAACAAATTTACATGAAAACTCAAGTGAACATGCAACCTCAACGCTAACCACAAATTTTCAAACACTAGATGTAGCTTATTAAATGTTTAAGTGAACTAAATGCTCAAGGTCTATTTAGTTCAACCTATATTAACAAAGGAAAAAACAGATTCCAAGGCTATAGAGCACTTGCTTAACTTAGTCAAACATTATGCACTTTTGCAATAGACAATAAGATTATATGTGAATAGGGGTCTGACTGTGTGGTGTTCTATGGGTGCAAAACCCTTTTATTACTAATATATTGATACACAGCTCTCCTGTGTATTTTTTGAGGAAAAAAAGTGCTAAGGCACAGTCACGAAAAAAAGATTATATATGAATAGGGCGTTTAACCGGTTGTTTCAACATAGTCCATCCCTAGCCAAGATAAATGGAGAGGGTTGTGGCAGGCTTGGAGAGCCAACTTAAACCCTGCCATTCTTGTGTAGATGAATGAATAGGGTGAAATATAATTCTAGACTGGAAAAGCGCATGTCACAAAACTTGTATGAAATGGATTACAAAACCATAGTGCAACAAAGCTGAAACATTGTAACTATGCCATAGCTGCATGCAAAACATAAATCATTCAGCAACTGTGAATATACCATCACAATCAATGCAGTTAAGAAGTATTTCTCCTGCGCCCAATTCTTCAACAGCTTTCGCTAGTTCATATGCTCCTATAGGTCGGCTATCACGTCCACCATTCACCTGAAACAGAAATAAATCAGCAATCATGCCACTGTAAGTCATAGTTGCCAGTACTAACCTAAAATTCAGCGTAACAAGAGTACAAAGGCAGCACAAAGTTTAAACAGCCTATGTGGTTAAAGCCAGATAAGAATGACTTACTGTACACTGGTACCATGCATATTCTTCTCCTGATGGACCTGGAAATACATGAGACATGACAACGTAAAACACAACTGCTAGTTTACAACATAGACAAGGAATAAGAATATACCTTTAGTGGACACCTTTACAGTTTTAAATGGCACATCTTCTTGACTTTTGACATATACCCGCCGAGGATCAATACTGACAACTACAGCCTAAATAATGGAAATAATTATAATGAGCGATTTATAGGTTATATAACAATAGTGATAAAATAGAAATAACAATTTATATGTAGATGGTTAAGTTGAATGCTAAACAGCAAAGCATATTGTGGATACTGTTAAATATTTCTAGCAAAATGAGGCACATATATAAGTACAGTTTTACTGGATTGATTGATCAGTGTATGAACAGCACAGCTGAAAAGACTGGCAGGAACCAAATGGTTGCCATTGGCCTTTGCTCAAATTGGTCATCAATGGCAAATATGATATCATCTCGTTTTAACTTCAGTTTCCAACTAAGTCAATTCATTTTTTTTAATGATTTTAAGTGATAAGGAACTTCTGCTTATTGAACCTTGATAGGCTGCCATGAGTCATCATGTTAATAGATGGTGACATCTAGAAGAGCTTTAATAGTTTCATAGGATATGTGACCACAAATCAGAGTTTCAGCAAAAAGAAAAAGAATAAAAGATAAACATAGAAAGGACCTCTGAAATTTGGTGGCATATGGATGGCAGAACAAAGACTTGAATATGATATTTTCTGATGTTACTTCTTTCAGAAAAATAAAATGTAACAAAAGGAAACATCTTTCATATATCACGAAAACTAGCTAGTAACAATAAACCAGATACGACCTTTTAACTTATGTTTGGCAGCAAACCAATAGAAAACAAAATTGTAATTATCTAGAAATGAATAAAGAAAAACCTGATTGCCATATACTCTAGAGATTTGCTCCAAGCTGCTTTTCCCCGTCTTTACCTGATACGCAGAAAAAACTGTATAGTGGGGAAATAACTGAACATTGTAGGGAAAAATATAATACATACACCAGTTTGTAAAAAGGCTTCAGCAGCATAAACAGCATCACTTCCAATTGAAATTTTGTCAGCACCAGACCTGAAATATTCTGATGCCACTTCCAAGCTTGAGTAGTATCTGAGAAGAAATATACATGATTACATGGAAATATTTTTCCCGTCTCAGTATTAACTAAAGCAACAAATGCTACCTATTGATAATTTAGTTGGAGGTGGAGCCAAAAGTTTCCATAAAAAAAAAGTTCGAATCAGAAGACAGTAAACATGCAGAGTTGCTAAGGAATCAAGAAACAAGATGACAAGATGAAAACTGTCTCACACCTAAAACTTTGGGAAAATAAGGAAATTGGGATCAACTTCAATAAATCCCTTTAATGAAGTTAACACAATATTTAATAAAACTATCTTAGCAAGTCAACAGGAAAACTAGGTTGCTAAGCAGATAGTTTCTGGACTCCCTATTGCTCAAGAACATAACAGGAGAAATAACCTTCCATTTGCATCTGTGAAGTCTCGTATGCCCCCACCAACTGTAAGTGGCACAAAAACATTTTCAGAGGCACACCGCAGTACCTATTGAAGATCCCATGTCACCACACCAGACAAAGGGGTTTAAAGAGTAAAGACAACAATTGGAGGTTACAGATCTTAAACTAACCTCTAGCATTGGCAAATCACCCAATGGAAAGTCACGGAAACCAGTTATATTCAAGAAGCTGACCTAAGGGGAATGATATTCATGATATCAAATAATTAAGTTTACATAAAGAAAATTATAACATGAAAAAAAATCTTATGCAGAAAAGTACCTCATCAGCACCATCTATGTAGTACTGACTTGCTAAATCGACTGGCTTGCCAAGGTTTCTTACCTATGAGCATGTCATGTAAATATGAACAATTGATGAGAAAGCTGTGTATCAGCCAAAATATAAAAAATTTGTCTTAGATTTATTGTCATTTTAATATATCCTTGACAAATGAACTAAGCCTAAAGTATCACCTACAACTAGGCGAGGTGCCATCTGGAGCTAATCCTGATGTCTAATAAGTTTTAACCACACTTAGCACTAATGAATAAAGATGTGTACCTCTTTGCTGCTCGTATGATCTCTTACATCATACTGATCACCTTTTGTTACCACAAGATCTCCTTTATCATTTGACCGAACATCAAGGCATGCTATCACCTGGACGGTTTAAGAGAATAAGAAGGATGGCAATCTAAACTGTGGTACACACTGAAACATTGACAATACAAAACTTACTCTCTTTGCAAGTTTTGATGCTTTCCTACGTGCAGGGACCTACATTGCAAATATAAGTATGAACTTAACATTTAGTATACATCAAACAAAAAGAATGCATACTAGAAACAATTTTACTATTACCTTGGTCCCAGAAGAGTTAGGACTGAGAAAATTTTTTAGAATAGAAAGCCCGGTAGCTGCACAACGGAAAAGAATCTTTATACGATTATTAAGTTTAAACTTAGGAAATCCAAGTGTCAACTGCTACCTCTGATCACAAATACAAGTCCATTCATTAATCAGGATTGTTGTAGGAAACTCTTTTTAGCTTTGACTATCAATATCTAAAAAGTCATAAAGATGGACAACACAATATTAATGTTAACATATCAAACAAGAAAAAAAAAATCCTTCCATAGACCATAATATAAAACTCTTTCTATTTGGAATAGTATATGTCCCTAGATATCGCGAGTCAAGTTGACGTATTGGAGACTGTTCTGCTGTCCTAATTGACTTGTATTTACAATCAGATGGAGTATACATTTACCTCCGCTCTTTTCTGGGTGAAATTGAACAGCCTGAACGTTGCCCATCGAGATGGAGGATATAAAGCTGTCACCATAATTGCATATCGAGGAAATCCAGTCTCTATTAGCATCTGACTAAGCATGTAGAAAGAAAAGAACAAGTCACACCTCATGAGTACACCAAAGCACGGGAATCTAAATGGCATTTTTACCTGTTACTTACAGGCAGTATGTGGTAGGAGTGAACAAAGTACACATGTTGGCCATCAGCTCCCTGCAGCAGTGGCGTGTCCTTGGTGATCTGGAGAGCGTTCCAGCCAATATGTGGAACTATGAGGCCATTTGAGGAGTTGAATCGCCTGACCACGCCCGGTATCACACCAAGGCCGCTCACTGTGACGGTAAATGCAAAATCAACCACAATACCGTTTATCCATACTCCACAGCTTAGTAAGCAAGTCGCAGACGAAGTGGGGTTAGAAAGTGAGAAGAGCATACCCGGGCCGTTCTCCTCGCTGGAGTCGAAGAGCAGCTGGAGACCGAGGCAGATGCCTAGGAAGGGGCGATCCCTTTGGATGTACTCACGGAGTGCGTCGGCCATGCCCGTGCTGTTGAGGACGTCCATGGCGGAGCCGAAGGCGCCGACACCGGGAAAGACGAGCCGTTCCGCTGCGAGGATGTCCTCCGGGCTCTGCACGTCGCGGATGCCGAAGCCGAGGTGGCGGATGGCGTTGCGCACGCTGCGCACGTTCCCCGCGCCGTAGTCCAGCAGCGTCACCGCTGCGGGGAGGCAATTTTAAGCGAAACGCAGAAGTCAAGCCATGGCTCGAGCCCCAGAAGGGAAAGGGAACGCAGCGCTTACTGTTTGCATCGGAGGACGCACGGACGGAGAGGGAACCGGAGCTGGAGCCGCATCCGCGGCGCTGGCTGCTCTGCTTCGGGCGGCGGCCCGCGGAGCAGGGGACGGTGAGGATGGCGGCGACTTTAGCCATTGCTCCCTGCGCCTGCGGCGGCGGCTGCATTCGTCCCCTTTCTCGCCAATCAATCGACGCTAATGCCACGCGCTCAGGTACGATGGAGCAGGCGACGAAGGAGGAGCCAAGAGGTGACTGGCGACGCCGGAAGGGTGACGTACGGCGGCGCCGGGGAGGTCGTCCTCAGAGACACGTTCACACGGTCACTCGCTCAATGTCTCGGCGCCCTAGCGGGCCTTTTTTTTTTTGCGGGCCTCCGCTGCCGCCCCGCTGGCCCGGCAGTAGGCCACTTTTAGATAGACGTTGGGCCTCAATGGCCTAGCCAGAGTAATGTTTTTCAACAAAATCTATATTTTTTTTTCCTCAAAGAAAAAACAGAATCTATTTTTGAGAAAAAATAAGCATGAAATAATAGAGTAATGATGAATATTCTTGAGAAAATGGCAGACATGAAACAACAGAATCTATTATGATTTTCAAAAAAAGTGCAAATGGACGAAACAAAACGGAGCACAATGTTCACGCAGGTATACTAGTTGCTCTCTTTAGCACTGGGACTGTATTTTTACTGAACTTGATCATAAATGAAGTTGATGTACATACCAGAGTACCCAGACAGACACGATAAAGTTATTTGCAAGCGCACTTTGGCTTTATCCCAGAGTATTGTGTATTTGGAGATAATAATACAAACCGGGTGTCGCTACAAAACTTGACATATGAATCATCATGGTGAAGACACGATATACCTGTGCAATTTACAAATCAAGTTTACTCTAGCTAGGTAGTCTGTCCATTGTCCAATCAAAGGTTTCTGTCACTGCCTTGCAGTCCTACATCAGCATCGATCGTGGCAGCTGGACTTGTCCCACTTCGATGGCACAATGCTTTTGTGGGCTTGTGGCCTAACAAAGATGCAGTAACACGATTCTACTTCTCAGTTGGAGTCTCATTTTTCAGAGGAGCTGTCTGCTTCTGGGCCTGGGAGCGACCCAGATCTAAGTTTTGCATCTCACTGGCAAGCATGGCCCTTCTTTCTTTCAGAAAGTTGAGTCGAGTAGTCAGCTTGGCTAATGCAAAGGATGGTGCGGCCCCAGACTCCTGATAATAGAGTGGCATTAGTAACTTCAAGTCAAAGTGGCGTCGTTAACATAATCTTATCAAGACACAGAAAAAGGTGATTATGGGGACCCAGGGTAGTAAAATCAGTGTTTATTACGGAGCAGAATGTGATCACCTCGGTTTTAGTACTTGAATAGGCATCTGAACCTTGAACCCTGCTCGTAACTGGACTATTTGAGTGCGGTCTCTGTGCAAAGTTCCATCTTGATGTTAGTGATCCGTCTTGGCCGTCCTTCCCAATCTCACCTTTCGAATACAACATCTTCTGAACCATTTGGTTTGTAGCCCAGAACATGTCAGGTACAGAATTAGAGCCTACAATTGGTTGTGCTTCGACTAGGCCGGCATTTTGTTCACCTCTGCAGAAAGGGAGGCCAATTATGTCTCAACCAAGGATTCTAAAAGGAGGCAAATTTATGAACAGTGAGAAAGTAATATTGAATGCTCAGCAGTAAAACCTTACTCGACAAACTTGTCTGCATTTATGGATCGCTTGCTGTTGCATGATTCACATAACGAGGTGGAACTCAATGGGACTTGGTTGTTGAGTTGTCCCCGAAGATCAGAAACCTTTTGCTTCAAGTTCATAATATCAGCTTCAGCAGCAGCAACTTCCTCAAGATCAGCCTTAGTCTATTATCAACACAAAGAAAAGAAAAAAGCTTCAAATGGCGAAAAACATTATCTTCCTCAATAGCCAGATTCAGAAAGGGTACCTTGGTGTCTATCGTTGACGGAAGGGACACTTGTCCTCTCCGCATATTCATTAGCCCAGATTCCAATGAAGCCCTCAGATTTCTCTCCTTCTGCAGCTGATCTCGTAAATTTTCCACCTGTTGAATGTGCAAAGTATTCTTGTTGAGCAGAGGAAAAAGCAGAACATTGCAAGCACAACAAACAATTTCCAGAAGCATGTAAATGCAGCATAGTTTCGAGTGCACCGACATTCTGTAACTATCAAGTTTCAGGAGGTTGGGGAGCAACCATGGTGGTTCTCTGGAATTTATGGTCCCCACGAAGATGCAAACAAACCGGCCTTCCCTGATGAATTACGAGAAGTAAGGAGTTTCTGTGCTGGGCCTTGGATGCTAACAGGGGACTTCAACATGATCTATTCTTCCGGAGATAAAAGCAATGACAATGTGAATAGGGTGCTAATGGGACGGTTCCATCGTTTTGTCAATGAGATGGAACTAAAAAGAGATACCTCTATTGGGTCGTCGTTATACTTGGCCGAATGAGAGAAATTCCCCCACCCTTGTCAAGTTGGATAGAGCCTTGTGTACTGTGGACTGGGAAGATATATATCCTCATTGTGTTTTGCAGAGCCACGTGACAGAGATGTCTGATCATTGTCCGTTGGTGCTTGGTCTCAAAGATGGGGTGAAGGGAAAGAGATGTTTCCACTTTGAAAGCTTCTGGACATGCCTTCCTGGCTTCCTTGACACAGTGAAGAGTTCCTGGGATCAGCCAAGTCAAACATCATGCCCTCTTGAGAACATCTCCTTCAAACTGAAGCGGCTGACCCGCGATCTGCAGTCTTGGAGCACGAAAGGAGTGGGTCATCTAAAAACTCAGTTATCCTTGGCACGTGAAGTGTTGCACAGGTTAGAAATCGCTCAAGGTTGGAGATCACTGTCACCGGAAGAGGACTGGCTGAGAAGAGAATTGAAGCGTCTTTGTTTGAAGTTAGCTTCACTTGAAAGAACTATTGCCAGACTACGCTCCCGAGTAAGGTACCTAAAGGATGGAGATGCAAATACATCCTTCTTTCACAAGCAGGCTACGTTCAGAAAAAGGAAAAATTATATACCCAAACTCATGGATGGTGATCGGATAGTAACTTCTCAAGATGATCAACACAAGATTTTGTTTGATTTGTATGAGAATCTGATAGGCACAGCCCCAAACCGATCTGCAACCTTGGATCTAGATTTCTTCCATAGGGCCAGTATGGATTCATCAATCCTTGATAGCCTGATCACAGAGGATGAAGTTTGGGAGACAATCAGATCACTGCCGGCAGATAGAGCCCCAGGTCCAGATGGGTATACAGGCAGATTTTTCAAGGCGTGTTGGCAGGTGATTAAAGCAGATCTCATGGCATGGCAGCAACCATTTCTTTACAGCAAGGAGATGCAAGGGGGCTTGGACTGCTAAATGCAGCCTACATCACTCTGATTCCGAAGAAGGTTGATGCAATGACGGCAAAAGATTATCACCCCATCAGCTTAGTGCATAGCTTCGCTAAACTAATAACCAAGATTCTGGCAAATCTATTGGCACCCTTCTTGGACTCCTTGGTATCTATGAATCAGAGTGCATTTATATGTGGAAGATGCATACATGACAATTTTATCCTAGTGCAGCAAACAGTTAAAGTGCTACATTGACAGAAGGTGCCTAGCCTCTTTCTCAAGCTTGATATCTCAAAAGCGTTTGACTCGGTGTCGTGGTCATTTCTCCTAGAAGTGCTGCAGCATTTGGGCTTTGGCTTGCCATGGTGCAACTTGGTCTCTAATCTGCTATCAACTTCTTCAACCTGTATTTTAGTGAATAGTGAGCCGGGAGAAATCTTGCAGAATCAGCGAGGGCTGCGGCAAGGGGATATCCCCCATGCTCTTTATTTTGGTGATGGATGTGCTTAATAGCTTGTTTGCAAAGGCAGGGAATGAGGGGCTGCTGCAACCTTTATCTCAACGCATGGCTGGACAAAGAGTGTCTTTATATGCTGATAATGTTGCTTTTATAAAAACCAAAGCTGCAGATCACTAGACACATTCTCAGGGTGTTTGGTGAGGCTTCAGGGCTGCAAACCAATATTCAGAAAAGCAATATTATACCCATCAACTGTGCAGAGGATTCTTTAACAACAATTCAAGATATTCTACCTTTGTTCAATCTCGGAGTTTCCGTGTAAATATTTGGGCCTGCCTTTGTCAAATAAGAAGCTCCAGAAGAGGGACCTTATGCCATGGATTGAGAAAATCGCTGACAAGCTCCCATGCTGGAAGGCAGCTCTCATGAACAGGGCAGGTCGTGCCACCTTAGTTCATGCTGTTCTCTCAGCAATGCCGGTTCACTTGTTAATTGCCATCAACGTTCCAAAGTGGTTCATCAAGGCGGTGGACAAAATTAGAAGAGGTGGAAAAAGCTAATGGAGGTTGTTGTCTAGTGGCTTGGGAGAAGGTTATGCAACCGTTGGATCTTGGAGGCTTAGGCATCCCAATCTGGAGGTAATGGCCTGGGCACTACAAATCAGATGGCAATGGCTTAAGAAGACCAGAGCTGATCGTCCATGGACTGACCTTGAGCTTCCCTCGCATACCAACTCAATAGCCCTTTGATCGTTGGCTGCACGGTTGCTCAATTGAAAGTCTTGTGCCAACAGTCTTTGCATGTGTCCCTCCAAGAACACACAAGACCCGGATGGTGGCTGAAGCTCTCAACAATGGGGAATGGCCCAGGGACATCCAAGGAGGCTTGTCTTGGGTTGATATTAGAGAATTCTTACAGTTATGGGACTGCCTCATAGAAATTGCTTTGACTCTCTCAAAAAAATTGCTTTGACTGATCAAGAGGATCGTCACATTTGGAGGCTTGATGCTAGCAGATGTTACTCCTCCAAATCTGCCTATAAAGCCTATTTCTTTGGTGCTGTGACCTTCGAGCCTTGGCGTCGATTATGGAAGACCTGGGCCCCAGCTAAATGCAAAATGTTTCTGTGCCTGGCAATCTGAAACAGATGTTGGACAGTGGATAGGCTTGCTATGAGGGGCCTCCCTCATCCGGATAGATGCCATCTATGTGATCAAGAGGATGAGACGATACAACACTTATTAACAATGTGCGTGGTGGCAAGACAAGTGTGGTTCAAATTGTTCCATCCGTTGGAGCTAACAGATTTAGTCCCCTGTCAAAATGAAAGGAGCTCTGCAGATTGGTGACGCAAGACGATGGGAAGAGTAAAAAAGGAGCAGAAAAGAGGAGTGAACACTAATTATTCTCGGCGCCTGGACTATTTGGAAGCATAGAAATGCTTGTGTGTTTGAGGGGGTTTCTCCTTCAGTTAACACAATTTTGTGTGAACTGAAGGATGAGCACGGCTTATGATGCATGGCTGGTGCGAAGAAACTGCTGGGGTTAGGACTTACTTTTGCAACCTAGGGCAGTTAATTGAGTTGTGTGTGTTAGCTATGTGGAAAAGTTTTGAGCCTGTGTAATTGCCTCACCCATATTTGGTCCCTGTATGAGTGAGGATCATGTTGGGGACCACCCTTTAATACTATGAAATGCAGCTCTCCTGTGTTTTCAAAAAAAAAAGTATACAGAAGCAGACTATATGGTCCAGTGCCGGATGGATACATGGCTATGAGCCTATGACAAAGTGACATTTTAACATTTTATTAATTGTTTATTAAATGGCATTGCCCTCACCCCTGCCTCTGTACCCAAACATTACCATGCTAGAAGCTATTTTTATCTGAAGGAAGAAATAAACTAATGCTTCACTGCGGCACCATGTTCAAATCCTTTGCTGACCATGGTGATAACCCAAGTCAAGTAAAGAACCATACGCTTTTGATAAAATGTGCAGTAAAAAAAGTTTGCTACAAAGGAAAACCTAGACCTACATAAAAGGGTGCACCACCAGCAACCTCCTTACTGGTTGTTTCTCTTAGTGCGGAGTTTCACTGTTTGTGTGCTCTCACATGCTGAGGCATGCATCCAGTGTCTTTTGGGCTTTTGCCCCTCCCTGTACATATAACTCTCTTCTTCTTAATTGAAAGGCAGAGCTCCTGCCACTTACGTTCAAAAAAAAGTTGGCTGCGTAATGACATTAGAACATCCAATAGAACTTCATTCAGTTTGTTATCAGGGAGATATTCCTACAACAATGATTGCATTGGATAAGTTTGAGCGGCAAGAAGATGTTTGTTTTGAATGTATTCATGCTTTAGAAAGGAAAAAAAAAGAAGAAGAAGAATCACGTTAAGATATTGCATATCAGTTGTCCTGGGCATCCAAAATGACAAAGAACAAACAGCTATCTGACCGAGTACCATGACCATGCCTCGAGCAAAAGGCAGGGAGTCCATTTGTTGACTCTTAAAACATGAGTCTCAAACTTATTAGGCTATCGCTTGGGTTTGGATGTTTGGATAGTACTTGCAGCATAACTGCTAGTAGAACAATCTCACCTTCAACATAATGCATGATATCTTATGTCTTTCTTAATAATTTAAGTTCAAACCCTGCCTGGTAGGAGCATTCTCTTTCCAGAACAGCAGCAGCACCACCACCACCACCAACAATAATAATAATAAGCCAGGCCTTAAGTTTGAACTCTTACTTCTTTTTCAAGTGCTACACGACGCTCATGTAGTGCTTCTTTTCGCCTTTCTAAATTTGCATGGAGGACTGTATTTTCTTTTACCTGAAAAATAGAATCATCTTACATGGAAGAATGTTATGTTACATGATTTTCGTGTGATCCTAGGGAAAAGGTTGTACCTCCTCTGTAAGTTTAGATTGGAGATGGGTCTTCTTGTTTTCAAGCTTCGCAATATGAGCCCTAGTTCAGAAGCTTAATTAGAAAAGAAAAGGCAGCTCAAAATAATAACAGATGTAAATTCTAAATCTGACTTGTATTTTTATCTTTATAAGTTTCCATCTGTCCTTTTTAATATATTTTTATTCAGAATGAAAGGCAACAGGAAACTGTTAATAGTTAGCCAAGTTCATAAAGCCTACAAATTTTGGAGAATCAAAGGGCAAATGAACCTATATGCAGTGAAAGAAAAAAAAACTTTCTGTATGAATTGAAAAGCAAGTTTGTATTTTATATGCACTAATCATCCTACAAGTGGGAGTTGAGAGAAGAATGGAAAAAGGAATATAACCTTTTTTAGCTAAAAGTGGTTTGGTCCATAGCAGACAACCATCACATTCTTTTTAATCACACCAACTAATAGAACTGCGCAACCATGTAAGAGCAGAAATAGTTTATTCCCATTACTAAATCCTAACAGTGGGCTCTTCCAGTTAGTCTCTTTGGGACATCATGTGATGAGTTCTTGGTTGCTGAGGAGAACTAGCCAAATAACAAACGAAAAAGAATTTGCTGCTTTTAGGAGATGTCTATAACTCTTCCGATACATAGCACATACCCAGTTGCATTGCATAGAAGGCTACTTACTCGTCGGTATCACTGCAACAGCCAGCCTCCTCTGTTGACAAGCCTTTTCTTGCCTGTAAATAAAGTGTTCCATCCAGATTGTAGGATAATACTAACTCTAATACATAGAATTATGTGAGTAACAATTAAACTTACTGAAGTACGCCCCCATGAGTTCCTTTTGCTTACTGACGAATGAGCATTTTGTTTTTGTATATGATCTGCGGATGAACTGTTGCTCTGCATTTTAGATGTATCATCCATGGCCCTTGCAGGAGGTTGAACAACTTTATCATTGTCGCTCAAGATATTGTTATTAACCTATGGGTAATGAGAAATTGTAAGGGCAACAAACAGGTTGCAAGGGCATTTAATGAGAAAGGAAAGTTTATATGTTTTAAAAATTAAAAATGTAACGTAGTAATTTCAGACTTCATGCAGTGTTATGCATAGAATCTTAGTCTTATCAATATAGTTTCCAAGAATATTGAGTTACTGCAACCAAGGTTTTTCTCATCTTAGAATGAAATTAGATGGCTTAAGAAGATGCCTAGAGTAATCCCTTTTCAGTCAAGAAAAGAAAGGCCTTTTTTGACTTTTCAGAGTAAAAAGAATGTTATTAACCACTAATTTTTCAAGAGTGTGATCTAGAAAAAGTATTTTACAAAAAATAATAAAAAAAATCACCCACATCATTTCAGATGTCACGAGTGATTTTCTCATGGCTGCATGCATCCTATACAGTTGCTGTCTGAATGAAATACATAGTAGCAGTCTATAAAGATGTATCTTATTAGCATTACAATTATATGCTACCTTCAAATACTGAATGAATTGCTGAGTGCTGACATGTGTCACCAGAACACAATTAATGGGATTTTGGGCTATCGGTTGAATATGAAAGCATAAAATCTTAAGTCAGTTCAGATACAACAAATAACTAGTTGAGTTCTTCTTAAGATAAGTTCAAAAAAAAAAAAGAGTTCTTCTTAAGAGACAGTTTATTGAGTCTCCCTGAGATATACTCGCAGGTGGAGGTAGTTGCTACTCAGCCAACCAGGTTCAATTTGCACCATCCAAGTTTTAAGTTATGTACAATGGAGAAGTTTTTATAGCCCATAGTGAGGATATTTGCAAAGGCTTTTGTTTAACCAATCAATTAGCATAACTTTGTTCGTATAAGGATTACTTGTTATTGACATATTCTGCTAAAAATGATCCTACAAAAACACACGGTCAAGTAAGAATTCAATCATTGAGGCCCTTTTGATCACATTAAATTTACTTTAGATAAGGACTAGAATAAGGACTTATGTCCAGAACAGTAATTTCTGTTCCATAACAAAATTACTGCTTCTTTTGAAAAATTTAACAAGCCCAATCAGATAGCAACATATCAACTAGATAGAGGTCACAAAGCTGTTGCAATATGAACTATTGGTACAAGTCGGATTTTTTTAAAGTTCTGCCTTGAGGTGTTTGTTAGGTGACGTATTTTTTTCCTAGTTTCTTTTAGCAATTTTCTGTTAGTTTCTGGAGGGAGGGCCAGAGACCACCACAGAGTTAGTTCATAAAGCATCTTCTCCTTTTATTCTCCTTCGGATACTGTCTGAGGTGGATGAAAAACGCTATGGAACAGAGTACAATATGAGAAAAGCTAATTCATTCTAGGGAAAGTTAGTACAAATTTTTGTTGATTCAAAGTGATTTTTATCATATAATAAGTTAATGACCAGTGGAGGAACTTTTGACAGAAAACCAGAATCCATAATCATCATTTCAAGTAGATAATTTAGAATTTATTTTTAACAAAATATTGCTGGTGAAAATGTTTCTTCTTAATATAATGATATGCAGATCTCCTGCGTGTTCAAGAAAAAAAAGTTGGTGAAACGGAAAATGTTTTACCAGGTCTGTGAACACTGAATGGTTACGTTTAGGAAGATAAGCTCTGAATGCTAAAAGCAAGACAATGAATAGCATGATAAAAACAAGATATCGATCATAAAGATTTACAGGAAAAGAGATATCCTCCTTTGGATAATATTAGAAAAGGACCCAGTGATTAGATGAAGTACCTTAGCATCTGCATTATCAATCCTAATGTTACTATCACATTCAACCCTCATGCCTGAAGAGTCTTCAGTATCATCATTTAAATCTTCTTCAACATCTTCACCAGAACCATAGGAACCATCGTCTTCAGGGATGTCATTGTCTGTTGAATATTCCTTGTCAATGTCAGACTCGGTATAAGCATCTGAAGAGTACGAACCATCTTCAATATCCTAAACAGGTATTTGTTGGATTAAAATCCATAACAATGCAGTACGGATTCAAATGGAACGAGCTTGCAAAGAAAAGTATGTGCAGGGAAAAGCAGGTACATCAAATATCTGATCATATTCCTCAAGCATAATAATAACAATAGCTTGAGCATGGTTGGCAGCAGCAGCAGCTTGAAGCAACTGGAATGAACCATCCCCAGCCATACTGAATTCACTATCAATTTCACATTCACCAAGAAGAAGAGGACGAAGAAGAAGCGGTGCCATGCAAGCTGCCAAAGCAGATGGAGACATCCTATTTACAGCTTTGTGTGATCCAACAATCTGCATCATTTTGAGAATCCTAAAAGAAAAGCAATGAGTCTCATGGATTTCTGCGATTATCAGTTTACCATACAGTCTAAAGGAAACTATTAAATATGAAAAAAAATCATGTACATATTCTTCAAGAATGAACATAGACAGTAGGGATCATGACACCATGAACATTACTTGTGCAGTCTACAATTTGGTTGATGACACATTGGAAACAAACCATTATAGGTACATACCTCTGCAACAATTGACGATTTGGTTCTGGGAATACTTCATATATCACTTTATTCATAGCATCAAGTCTTTTCGTCTTGTCAGTTCCTGTACAACCATTTGTTTTGATCAGTTTATAATTTTTAGCATAACACAATTGTTAGTAGATAAGGGATTAAGCTGGTATTTTGGTATGTACTCCATGAAAGGTAGTTGGGCACTGAAAATCAAGATGGGGCAGATTTCTGAAAAAAAAACAAGTAAGTTTCAAGTCAGTCTTACGGTAAGCTCTAACCAGGGCAGTGCAACATGGTGCCGGAATTGGAAAAGATGGCATCTCTCGAAGAATGCACTGCAGTGAATGAGAATCAACAAACATTACTAAAAGAATAGAACCGTTTATTCCTATTGTAGATCATAGTAAATGCTTGTCAAGTACATACCTTAATACAGTCACCGATAACATGTGCATCCTCTTCTGGGGAGAACTCGTTCTTTCCTACAAATTCATATTGAAAGATGTGATTTTAAACACATAGCAAGCAAATAAGCCAGAGCAAATACAACTCGTGGGCTATCCAAACTTACATCCTCCCAAACTAGTTTCATGAAAATATGTATGGATATAATAAAAAGAAAAATAACTTACTAGAACTACATACAATAAGCTCTTGGTAAGACACTGAGAAGTGTCAAACCTAGTTATCTTTACTTAAAAGGTAAAATGGTCAAAGTACAAGAAATCACCCTTTTCATAATCCTGAACCCTGCGTTTGACTTCTTCAACATCAGCAGACTGACGGAGAATTCCTTCAACCTTGACACCTAGAAAGAGGGAGGGACCCACTTGTTATTGAACATCAACTTGGTAAATATATATAGACCTGTACTTGGATGCTATTTGATGTTCACCAGGATATTTATTTCACAAATTCGTAACTACAGGAAATTCCAGGCAAATTTGTGTATTGAATTATTAAAACATGAAAAAAGATTTACCATAATCTTCAATGAATTTTAAGGCCTTCTCCAGAAATGCTGTATTGCCATCAGCATCGACAAGTGCAAATTCTGCTGGTCTGCCGATTACAGACTTATCATCTGCTGCAATGGATCGAATTTGCTTATTTGTATTCCAACTCCATGATAAGATTCAGTCCCTCCCCACTGAATCACAGTAAGAATGAAATTGACGAAAAAAACTATTCCAAATATTGTAGTCTCAAGCTCCATTGTGAGAAGTCTCTGATGTTAATATACTGCATTATCTAACATTTGATGCAAATTTTCATTTTTTCTATGCCACCTGTATTATATGTATCCATGGTAGCTTGGTGTGTGTATCTGTCTTGGTTCATGAGGCCCAAAATCTATTTATATTTATATATACTCATGGATAATGGATGACTGGTGCAACTGTAGATATCCTCCATTCTCTTTTCAACTCTTGAGATGACTAGATGCAGTGATTTTGATGAAATATGTAAGGTACTTCATGTATATTGACTAACAAATGGTTGGCCAAGCCCTTGTAGGGAGCATGCAACTTGATTAAGTTAGTGTCCTAGAAAACTCTGGTTTCTAGGTACAAGCACAAACAAACAGAATCAAACAAAGAATTAGAATGTTTATCTGCAACAGAGTCATTTTCGCAGCATAAGTCATTTTCATCCAGGCGTTACAGAACTTCTAAATCAACAACACATTAAGGACATGTAAAACGAAGGTAGCTGAACACAAATTGGAACAGTATCACCACACTTTTACAGGCAAAGCTATCAGATGAAAAAGACAGGAGTCAATAGCTATTTTGTCGAACAATCAGGAGAGCTGTGTGTCATTTCATTAAGAAAGGAGATAAAAAGTACAAAGGGAGGAGCCAAGAGCTATCAATTTCTGTTAGGAATTGATATATCCATTGAAATTTTGAGTAGCCTATTGTTTACCCAAAAAAGTCGAATTTCTTTTGGTCTAGAAATTATGACTTATTAGTAAGTAAAAAAGAGTCATACATGCAACTTATGATAAAGTAAACATAGCTTACATTGTTCAACAGCAGCCTCAACAGGTTCTATTATGTCAGTACTGACTATCGGATGTTGTCCCGCTGTATTTGCAACACTGGGTGCCTGAGCCAGAGCATTCTCCAATGCACTTCTCCACTCATTTAGGTCTTCTGTAGTTTCTGCCTGCTTGATGAAAAATCACACCATTAAATCCCTGTCATTGATACCATGAGCCTTATTAATTATTGTTGGACACCCACATTGCAACCCCAAACCCACTGACGCACCTGTTGCCCCACTAGTCACTGCAGCAGTAACATCGTTACACACTCTTTTTTTCTCGAAAATGCAGGAGAGCTGCGCCTCATTATATTAAGAAGAGAGTACAGGGCAAGAGCCCAAACAACACCACACACACACGCGCGCGCACTCACACACTCCCAAATGCCAACCCTCCTATAGTAACTAAGAAACTGAACCGTGGTACACAACCAACCTTAAGGGTGAAAGTGCGCCCATCACGGCCATCAGGAAAGACGACCGTTATAACTTTCCTTTCTTCTTTGACTATCATACTGAAACATGCACAAGATATAAGCTTATAAGAAATTATTGAAGGAGATTTATACTTCAACAAATATCAGCATTAAATTCATACCTTGCAGTGTTATTCAAGTCAATTCCACCAAGTGTAACAATTGGTTCACTTCCTTTGGGAGGGGGAACACTCTGCAGGTAAATCAGAAATTGGGGATATTTGCAATGAGTGCATAACCTAACATTTCACCAGTTTTACATGTAACTGCAATCATGTTTAGCTCTTGAAAATGGTTACATACACAGCCATTAGTAGAATTATCATTTTGTTTTTTGCACAGAATCAAACTATAGGACCACTTCACTTATAGTTATAGGTTCATTCAGCTTTCCTGTTACACTATGTAGGTATAGTGAATAATGATACAATGACCTAGATCAAATCAGGATGCTAGTTTGTAGTTCATCTGCTAGGGTGCTAAGTGCTAACAGTGGGTATAACTTGCTTTACTTGATTACAGCTCAGGTAAATCTAAGCAAGCAGATGGGGATAGTGAGCAACACAAACTTCTTGTTAAAAATATTCTGTAGAGTTTAGGTAAAGATGCTAAGAGTTGGATTCATATACTTATTCTTCCTCAAAACAAATTTGTTGAATTTATATACTAAGTTTCATAAGGCTAACAAAACATCAGAACAGAAAAGATCAAACGAGATCTGATCAGGGTGCGAGGGCCCATTGGGTATAGACGAGGTACAGTTTGTAGCTTCCCCAGCCGGCATCCTACCCTTAGTTGAACTGTTGGACATATAGTATAGGTATCAAGGGGTCTAACCCCACTGGATAAAGGTATCTACCTAATGTCTTCTTTCAGAATACACTTCACCTTGGAGTGTGCTTTATTACAACAAATTTTATTCTAGTCCAAACAGCAATTTAAATTATTCAGAGCATTGTAACTGAAGCAAAGAGACACAACAGAGTACATTTTCTACAAAATGGTATTAGACTAATTAGTTAAAGAAAAGGGAAACAGTATAGAAGGAATGATAACAATTCATCTTACAGGATCGCTCCTGAAGAACACTAATGATGTCCTTGTAAGAATAAACCAACGCTTTTTCCATACTGTCCAGCCAATCCCTGTAATCTATCCAATTAATGAAATGGGAAGCGTAGAGTAGACAGAAATATGTAAAACTTCATGTTGAAACAGAAGTGATCAGGTGTAAAGATGACAGAATGAAGCAACCAAGCTTCTATAAAAGGTCCACATTAGAAAGGAACATGTGAAAGCAGAAATATCCTGACCCACCTAATTAAACTGCAAAGAAACCTCCCATGCTAAATGTAGTTAAAATATGGGAAATTCTTATTGTTATATGTTGGGCTAAGTATAGGTGTAAGCAACATGGACAACTATCCTATAGACACTCCACCACTTTTCTCGAATACGCAAGAGGGTTGTGCTTGTGTATCATTTCATTAAGAAGAAGAGTACAGGGGTTTCAGCTCTCCTGATGTTGATGCATCAGGGTAAATATAATTTTGCTACTAAAGATCCTAAGATTTACCACATATCTCTATAAAACATATATACACTTTTAGTGATACACCAGGGTGGATTTGCTGCTAGCTTCACCCCTGGAAGAGTATAGTACAAAAATACAAAGACAACACACACACATACACCCCAACGCCAACAGCTGAGACTTGACCAAAGCTTGTTCGACCTTGCGCCAAAATTTTTAAGCATATGATTTTATAAGAATTATAAACAGATATCGTATGTTTCTTGGCCATGCTGTTTAGAGCAAGTAGATTATAACATGGTCTACTCTAACTCAGAAGATGCCACTCAAAATGATGAGTAAAATTCATGGGCGATCCTCAAACTTGGCAGGGGGGCTGTCACCTGGTCCCTATACTCTCAAAATGCTACTTTTGGGTCCTTAGACTTGCTTCCGGGTCTCATCCGCGACCAAACAGGGCCTAACCCGCTCTCTATGCTGTGTGTCCACATGTCATGTCCACAATTCCTCTCATGTGGGACCCATCCATCAGTGGAATATATTTCTATTTTAATTTTTCTCTTCTCTCCTTTTCTCTCCCACGTCCAGCCGACCAGCCCTGACCTGACATGTGGGCCCTCGGCCGCATGGGAGCCTCGCTCAGTGGCAGCATGGACCCATTCTCAGTCATTGCAGCGCCAGCCAGCCGGAGGCCCAGCTTGCCTCGGCGTGGCGCCCACGGTCAGCCTCGCCCTATCCGCAGCGTCCACAATGGATCCACCAGCGGCGCCCGCGGCCATCCTCGCCTCGCCCCCACCAGTGGCACTTCGTCTGTGGTGGCCCCAATTGCAGCGCAGGCAGCATCCCCGCTCACAACGCCTGCAGTGGCCTTGCCAATGGCACTCGCGGTAGACACGCTTGAAGATACAGAAGGAGAGAGAAAATGGAAGAAAAAGAATAAACACATGGAGTGGGTTGAGCCACTTTTGGACCCAGATGAGATCCGAAACCAAGTTTAGGGAGACAATATAATATTTTCGGAGTACAGAGACCCGGATGAAACCACTTGCCGAGTTCAAGGACCAGCCATGAATTTTACTCGTGTTATCTACCTTTCATATATAATCCACTCTGCTGGCTGATATCATATCATCTAAAAATCATGCATATATAAGTACACATCCATCACAATACAGTTTGCCATGGTTCCAAAATCTGTATTCTGATACACATAAGATATTGAGATTACTGCTATGACTTCACAAGATGTACGTTTTTCTGTCTTCTGTACTTGAAAGCTCGACCATTGGTAAATTCAGAAGTTAGAAGGTTATGTTGGTCTAATTTTAGACCATCAGAAGGATAATCATTCTATGTCATATACATATGAAAATGTTACCACAAGTTAATGTAGCCATGTGAAAACAGAATTTATGCATAGTATCAGCAGGAAATAATACCTTTAGATGAGAGCAGTAAATTTCCACTCTTAAGAACCTGCAGTAAAAGAATATGTGGATTCTGAATTAATAGTGTTTATGCAGTTGTAGTTTTATCCAATATGACTAAATGCTGGTTGAAGTGCAACTGAGACTTAGGAACAGTAAATCTGAAGTAAGTGATATATTATAAAGCTAATCTGCACTCCAAAAAAAACTCAGGGATAAGACAACCCTGGGCATTGCATTAAGAAGAAGACCTTCTCACACAGGTCGAGAAAACCCTCGAACCCCTGCCCCACCCATACACCGCGGCATTGTAGCCCATGTGAGAACAACCACGACCGGGCCTTAGACCTGTGCTTTGGCATGACGAGGGGATTTTTTTAAACCCAACCTGAAATTTGCTCCCAAGGGAGTCGAACCCAGGACCTAAGGAGTGCTGCTCGGTTCCTCTAACCAACTGGACTACAGGCCCTTTGGAGCTGCAAGTCTATCTCAACATGCAAACCATCCACGGGAAGAGATCCAGTGGAGACGGGGTGGGCCTGTAGCTCAGAGGATTACAAAAAAAACTCGGGGGTAAGACAACCCTAGGCATTGCATTAAGAAGAAGACCTTCTCACACAGATCGAGAAAACCCCCGAACCCCTGCCCCACCCATACACCGCGGCATTGTAGCCCATGTGAGAACGACCACGACCGGGCCTCGACCTGTGCTTTGGCATGACGAGGGGATTTTTTAAACCCAGCCTGAAATTTGCTCCCAAGGGGAGTCGAACCCAGCACCTAAGGAGTGCCGCTGGGTTCCTCTAACCAACTGGACTAGATAGAGGCCCTTTGGCACTGCAAGTCTATCTCAACATGCAAACCATCCACATCATCCTCCACTAACTATCCACATCATCTCCCACTAATAGCCATGTCATCCAATTAATTTCCAGCCTCTTAATTGCAAGATATCCACATCAGGAACAGCGCGGGGTATCTTCTAGTAATAGAACATTGAAAGGCCATTGGGAGAATGCCCTTTGCATCTTTGTTTTTATGTACAACCAAGCACAGCTTTGTGAAAACACATTTTTTTAACTGCAAGAAAATCCAACAGACCTGACAGTTTGGACATGTCGGTGAATTTTCACCAGCGTCAGATTTATTAGTGATCTGAAAGTTAGAGTCTCCCGACCCACATCGGCAGACCTTGAGTTGACCGACATTCTCAGGGGACTGTGAAGATGATACCTGTCAAGAATATGAAACAAAGCGGTTTTAATAAAATTCACAGTGGGGGCCTCCCCAGCTGTATATTTCACTCAAAAAAGAATGAAACAAAGCAGGTTAAACTAATACTCAGAAAAATGCAACAATCCAAAGATGCAAGACCTTTTGAAACTTCAGTTTAATTAGAAAGAGGAAAAGTGAAACCTTTTTACATGAGCAATTATGTGTATATACTGTTAGCAAAAACAATCTCGAGAGCAAATCAGACTGAACAATGGTACCATTTCAGTAGAACAATGAACTATATGAACAACATAACAACCATTTTACCCGTTGATCAACCAAACTGAGCTCTATCAACTCGCTTTGTGTTGCAACATTACATTAATCCGGTATCTCTTAAGTGAAACTAAGAATCAACTGAACTTCACTAAAGTGACATGGTAAAGTCCAATAAAAACTACTAATAAAATCACTAACAGGATCAGGACATGGAAAAGATATGCGAATTAAGAATGTAAGTGAAACATCAAACATATGCCCCCCTTACTTGCTGGTGAGAAGTCCTGAATTCCGGAGCTGACATTTTCTGCTCTAGGTTGCTGACTTATGAAGACCTCAGGATGATTTCTGTCCCACCGATAAGTACAGTGTTACTAATGATGATTTCATTAGAGTTAATCTATGCAGGAATAATAGAAAAGAAAGAAACTACCAGGTTCCAACAGGTAATCATGTTTCAGTGGTTTTCTGTTGAAAACTGGTAATATGGATGGATGTTTTAAAATTTGAACTAGTTTTATAAGTTCTTCGAGTAATAATCCTCATGCATAAACTCCAATTCCTCATATTCACAATGAGAATTTTTTTTTAACAACAACATTAGCTAAGCCATGATCATGGACAGTGACTGAAAATATGTGCATGAAGTACCAGTTAGCCCAACTGCTGACCTACCAATCCTATCGACTTGTAGTATCATATAAATTATAGCTAAGCAAGAGCGGCTGTGATGTGATCTTCTGAATTCCAATCTAGATTTTCACAGGAATAGGGAGGTTACCAGAAGGCACTGAAGCATAAAGCTTATTTTAGTTCTTCATGGGTCAGCTTCGGATTCACTGGGTTGAATTCAGCATCCACCATAAGTGTCAGCTTAAGTTTTTAATCCATTATTTGAACCTGGAGTATCATATAGCACAACATAGTCACAGAGAGAGAGAGAGAGAGAGAGAGAGAGAGAAAATTTAATAAAACTATGGAAACTCTCATGGTCTTGCTCATGTAACAGTATATATAATATACTCGTTAGAGAACAAAAACTATACTAGAAATCATAGACTGATAAGAGTAGAGCTCCAACATCATGAATCCCGCAAATAATTGAACTTGGCTTCATGGTAGAATTTTGGATGCCAAAATATTAACTTTCTAAATGATTCTTAACACAGTAGTAACTGCATAATTGTCTATATCCGCTTTTTCTTATAGAATTAAAACCGCAGTATTTTGAAGCAGCATTCCACTCATAAGCTTTGCTATGCCTCGCCTCACTCAACAGGCTGACTGCAATTCAGGCAAGATATCATGCTTCTGAGGAGAGAGTTCAAGCTGCACGGTATCAGAGCATCTTTCTTAAATGACGCAACCTCTAATTAACAATCTTCAATGGGTGGGGAACACGACATCACCAAGAAATCATGCACTAAAATATAGACGAGAGAACAAGTCTACACTGCACATGACACGGACACAGAATTGTTTTGAAAATCTTGTCATTTCTGACAGATAACAAAAATCTCATGGATCAAAAGTCACACCCACAACGATCTGCATGCACTGCGCCCTACATCAATTGATCTAATTCGTCAATGAAGCACGCATTGGGCCACCGCCACCCCCTCCCGCATGGCCGCATGCAACAGCAACACAGCTCTTCTGACGCGCAAGCGGGTGTTCCCCCAAAAACCAAACCAATGCAGCCTGCACAGCGTCCTGAAGCCAGACGAGCACCCGGCAACCCCATTGCCTCATACGCGCCTCGATCCCATCCTACGAAGGATTCCGCACACCACCCCCTCAAATGCACGACGCGCACCGATCAAAGAGCGGCGGCGGCAATGCGGCTCACCTGCGGGCACGGGCGGCCCGGAATCTCACGTCGGCGCGCGCGGAACCGACCCTGCCACCTTCCTCTTCCTCTCTTCTGTTCGCGCGCGTCCCTCTCGATCCCCTCCCTCCCTCCCTCCCTCCTGGCCGCCTCCTCCGCTCCGGTCTCCCCGCTCTATTTTCTCTCGCCGCTCAGGCTCGTCCCTCACGCCCGCACTTTCTCCGGGAAATTCCGTGGCAAATACATAGCCTAACGACCCCGCCTCACTGCATCCTGGGACCGCGGCCTCCGGGCCCGACGTGTCAGAGCAACGGTACGATTTCACCTCGCGTTCTCCACGTTCGTTCCGCCACGAGCTAGAGCGGGCGTGCGGACCGGGTCAAGCGACTGGGTCCGTAGGATCTCGATGGTAGGCACGTGGCGGCAGATCAGAGGCTTACCCGGGGTGACAATTTCGTGCGGTGCGGGCAGAGTGGGAAGCACGTTCTGACGAAGTGACGAAAGAGCAGGGCCGGACGGGCATGCAACCATGCACTACTTGCTCTCGAGCGTGGACCCCGATGCCACGCTTTTTCCCCACCTGCTGCTCACCTTCCGTTGTTCGTACACTGTAGAAGTACTATCTCGCATGATTTCATCACAAATGTGCGTGCAACTCCCCCTGTCATGGGCATGATGAATGCATGACCAAAAAGAACCCACTGCATCGTCCATGCCGCTGGTCCATCAAAACGATTCGAGGCCTTGACTGATCTGAAAACCACTGGAACTTCAACCGGAGAACCGAGAGTCCGAGATCGACCATGGCAGTGCACATCGGGGCTGCAGTCCAGTGGCAAAGCCGCAAAAGGACGGCACCTGCTGTGCCGTGCAGCATGCACAGCCATGTGCGTCACGGATGGACCCGGGGCCCTCTTCATGGCCGCAACAGAACAAACGAACCACAGCACCACTCTCATAAACAGACAAGCAATGTTAGACATACGTACAAAGCGTGACAAACAGTACCGCCAGGGACAAGAAATGCACCCATCATGTTAGCAACCAACCCATGGCATTCGTGCCAGAAGCGGCGTGGTAACTTGAAAGTTGAAACGTCCGATTCACATTCACAGCCACAGAATTTTAAGTACAGGCATTGGAAGTGAGAAATTTATCAGATTGCTATATTCATTGCAGTCTAAGCGTCTGATGGTGAACAATGACCACTGTTCACACGCTCTAGCAAAGCGCATCTGCTCTCAGTTGTCCCCTCTTGGTTCGTCGTCCTCATCGAGATTGATGCCTGAGATGCTCATTTTCCCTACATTTACTGCAAATCAAGGAAGAATGAATGAAATACTACAACACGGTTGTATTGTAGCCACAGCTGCTGGAAAATCTAGCTGTTGAATGAAAATCCTGTGCTACTGATAAGGAGTTGCACACTGTGTAGTACTTTGTATGACTTAATGGTTATCCATGCTATCTAATGCTGTTCATCCGAGCAGATTTCGCGCATACATTATTTATGCTAAATTACTGGTATTCATGTTGAACATTTCTCATAATTTATGCAGAGTCTTAGTGCTTACCAACTGCATCCAGTCCACATAGATTTGGCATATACTTGGTAATATGATCTTCCGCGTCTTTATCAGCCTTCAGCGTCTCACATTCAAAAGAGAGCAAGACTTTCTCATTTCCATGCTCCTTCTCAACCAAGCCAACAATGTCATCTTCCCACCTGCATAGTAGTTTATTTGTCTTAGGGAAACCAAAATCATTATAGGACTCAATAACAGATATAAATAAATCTAGATTGCAGTGAGGATTCATCCACAGCATGGGGACCATCAGTCCTAGAGAATTTAGCATGGGATTACTTACAGAACAGAAGCATCAGTGTTGGCACATTAATTTTATTCAAGGCACCACCATACAACTGTTTACTGTTGTCCAAATAATCACCATTATCTTGTATTAGAAGATGACATGTTTGAAGAAATTTTTGTACCAAAAAACTCATAGATTGCCAAGTTGGACTTCAGAAACCAAAAATAAGAATAAAAAAGGGAATAGTGGTTTGAGTTCATCAATATTCAATTGTATTAACTCCAAAAAGAACTTAAGCATCAGTCCATATGCAGCTAAGGCTTGCTCTAATGTTTGACTGATGTGGCACTGTGTCGAAAGGACCTTGTTGGGTGGGTGAGTCACCTGGGCTGTCATGGTTAAGTTTTTCACTGGTTTTCCTTTACATATCTAAAGTTGCAGAATAATGAACTTATCAGTGTGGTGTTGGCATCCAAGATTAAGAGATGATAGCAACTTGGTAAATATACATCGATGCTAACAGACCAGATGCACCACCAAAATGTGTAGAGTGTGCAGTAAATCTGTTACACGATTTAAACACTGGAGGTCAAGCGTGTGTCAGAAAACTTAGCGGTACTCCAAGCCACTATCATTTCTAGATTAGATAACTCTAAATGTCTGGCAAAACATGCCCTTGATAAGTTTAGCTCAAAAACACTACAAAAGAACTTTGCCGAAAATACAATGTGATACAATATGGTACTTTACACAAAATTGTTATGTTCCAGAAGTGCCCAAAATAATAAGACAAGAACTCCTAGCATAACATGTTAACTGAAAATGGGACACAAGAAGCCATATAGATTCTCCATTCATGTACACCGACAGAAATCTATGCAAATCCTCACGTCTGACGGTCTGAGCAACAAAAACACCACTTGATATTGTTTGACAAAAGGTGAATTCAGTAGCACCAAACTGAGCTATGAAATCTAGTGATAGAAATTTACCCATGCAAATGGTCAATGTTTTGTAATCGAGCAGCATCATGACCCCTGCATTCCACCACAAGCACCTTCTCTCTCTTGCTCTGTCACATCAGCATCACAGATTGATCAGAAAAACTAACATCAGCCCAGAAACATCATACATTCTGGAGAAAGTTATTCTCCGTTGCACAAATTGCACAGTTTAATGAGAAAAATTAGCCTCTATCACAGAAGCCACATAGTTCCATGACAAAAGATTATCTATTTTGGCTCTGTTGCACAGACTTCACAGTTTCATGAGGGCACACACTAAGCCTACTGCTTGAGCCTAGAGCACAAAATGATTTCAGGTGAGGTATGGGTTCAAGTTCTCCATTCCCCTCTAAAAAAAGATCATGTCATTTTATCCTTTCATGATAAATATAATAACTAGGTGTAGGTGTATGATCTTTTTAAATACGATGGACCAAAAATAACCAAGATAGTTTTTTAGTTAAAAACAGGATTATTGATTAGTACAAGATATGGTTGATGGAGCAAAGCAAATACATAAGACATGCCTCACCTTAAAATCAATGATGGTGAGCTTTATAAGGCGGTAGTCCTCTCCTCGGCTACATTCCCTCTCGCAAGATATTGCTTACAAAATGGAAATGGAAGAAAATAACAAAATAAGCTAATATCTTCTTCTGACAATATAATTTCAAACTTATCTCCTGTTCTACATAGCAAAAAGTAAAGACGCAGATGGTGAACTAGTGCAAAGAACAAAGTATTCCCAACCAACCATCTCAAATCCACTAAAATAATTAAGAACATGTTATCTCACTGAAGCTATCCACCAAAGCTACCAAGAAGATCAAAGTGACTAATCTAGCCCCCTTTTACTGAATCTAAAAAAATCAGTAACATAAAAGGAAAGCTCCTAGTTCAAGATGTTATAGAATTTTATACAAAGTTTTTTATTGCCAAAAGGTGCTGGGTGTAAGAGAATAAATGTTGGTCTGGTGACTGGTATTGCTCGGGATGGTGGCACCAAAAAGAGGTAACCTAATACCAACAGATGAGAAACCCTCTTATGATATATAACAGTATAACACTATAATTCATGTTGTGCATTAAAAAAAATGTTTTTTTTGTGATTTTTGTTAGAAATGAGAACAGCATAACAATATTTTTATCAAGCGTGAAACTTGGAACAAATCAGCAACAGCTGCAAGGGGAATGGGGAGAGATGAATACGGGTGCCTTGTAGCCCATAGCAGATGGAGCCCGGGAGCCGAATAAAATGGCCGGAGATGGCACCGGTAGGCAGCAAGGCGATGGAAGCGACGCCTTCCATAGTCACGCCGGCATCGCCCTCCTCGACGACCTGCCCCGCCTCAGCCACCGGCTCCGGCGGCTGGTAGTTGCCCTTGATCGTGTCGCCGGCATCGCCCTCCTCGACGACCAGCTCCGCCTCTGCCGCCGCCGGCGGCGGCGACTGGTGGTTGCCATTCTCCTGGCAGTCCGAGACCGAACCCATTGCTCCCCCTGCCCCGAACACCGACTGCGGAACCTACGGTAGCGAAAACGACTATAAACAAGTTTCTTGTCACCTCTCACGACTCAGGGCATGGCCTATAAACAAGTTCAAACACCAAACATGGATGGGATGTTACCAAATCGATGAACCAACTGCGCACCACCGCTTCAGCTGTTGTTAACCAAGCCCGAGAATCGGGTACGACGGGGGCGAGGGAGAAAAATGCACTCACCTCGTCCCAGGGCTCGACAGCCGTCAAATCGTCGGTGGGTGAGGCTTCTGTAGCCCGCGCCGCCACCAACGTGATCGAAGCTGAAGGGAAACGCTGCTGCGCGACCGCCGCCACCGCCCACCGGCGTCGGCTGTCCCCTCCCCGCTGCCCTCCTCGACGTTGTACACGACACGAGGAACGATTTGGAAGGCCCTTTCAGCCTTTCTACATGTTTTGGGCCACCGTTACAAAACAGCCCTATCTCTGGCCCTTTCGTGAACTCTTTCTTTCAACAAAACCAATTCCGGCCCATTAGTCCCTCGGATCGTACGGCGAACTACCCAGAAAAAGGCTCGTGGAGCTTCTCGACGGGGACGAGTTCTCTACCTACTACAGAGTCAGAGACCAACAGGCCTCTCCGCCTCCGGCTCCCCCTTCTCGAGCGCTTTCGGCACCGCGGCACGGTAGGATGGCGGCGGCGGCGGCGGCGGCCCCGACGAGGACAGAGGTGCTGGCGCTCTTCCGGTCCTTACTCCGCACGGCGAAGCAGTTCTCCGACTACAACATCCGCGAGTACACGCGCCGACGCGCCGCGGACGCCTTCCGCGAGAACCGCGCCCTCGCCGACGCGCCGGCCGCCGCGGCGGCGTTCTCGGAGGGGAAGAAGCAGCTAGAGGTTGCGAAGCGGCAGGCGTTGGTTTACTCGCTCTACGCCCCCAAGGCCAAGAGCGTGATGGAGTTGAAGGTGCAGTGATGGACGAGGTGCTGCGCCCTTTTCTTCCTCATCGTTTCCCTTTCCGGATTCGTTCCTTTTGTGTGGTGATGAAACTATAAACTGATGTGTTATTACCTTTGCTGGATGATTGACATGATATTGCTTCTTTCTGTGCAATAAATCACTAAATTCTACTGTCATTATCTCTTGCTATCGTCTGCAAAGCTATCTGCTTGAGTGATTGTGGTTATTGCCTTGCCCTAGTACTCTTCTGACGGCGCTGGTTTTTGGCTGTGATTGTTTGCTTGCACTTTGGGCGCGAGTATGTTAGCTCAGTACCGAATTGGCACCGTTACAGTGGGGCGTTGGGGCCAATTGCAGTGCTCATCAGCTATTTGATGAAATTTCCCCCACTGGCACACTGATCTCAGTTACTCCCTCTGTCCCAAAAAGGATGCAATTCTAGCTTTCTAACAAGTCAATTTATCTCAACTTTGACCAAATATATAAAAAAAATGATATTATTTACCAAATCATTATTGTTAGATGCATCATGAAATATATTTACATAGTATACCTATTTGGAGTCCCAAATGTTCCTAATATTTTATAAAAACTTAGTTAAACTTAAGAAAGTTTTGCTTAGTCCAAAACCAGAATTGTGTTCTTTTCTTGACAGATGGTTCAAACTAAAACAAGATTGAATAGCTTATGGCTTTCTTCAGACTAGATTACTGATTACCTATGTAGTACCTTATTTTGGAGCCCTAGGCAGCTAGGCTACAACTACTGGCATTAGGCAATGTGGTGACTGACTTGGCCTTGTTTAGTTCCAAAAAATTTTGCAAAATGGACACTGTAGTACTTTCGTTTGTATTTAACAAATATTTGTCCAATCATGAACTAACTAGGCTCAAAAGATTTGTCTCGCAAATTACAGGCAAACTGTGCACAATTAGTTATTTTTTTATCTATATTTAATGCTCCATGCATGTGCCGCAAGATTCGATGTGACAGGCAATCTGAAAAATTTTACAAAATTTTTTGGGAACTAAACAAGGCCGAATGAAGTGATATCCGCTGACATACATGTTTCGTGTCAAGTTACCAATAGATGCCTCTTGGTTGCTGGTTAAGTATGATTCCTTAGTTTCTTGAGAGAGCAACAATTAGGAGTCTTAGATAGGGGGGTAGAGGAAAGCTATTGTGGTAGAGGCACTATGTTATTCCATCATTCATGTCTCTCAGTCTCAGAAGATCTGGTGTCAGGCTGTTGTGCCTTATTCTGTCTTGCACAGGACACAAGCATGTTGGGGTGGCCTGTCCTCCACCCCTCTCTGCTAGCTGGTGCTCTCGTATTTTTCTTTTTCTCTTGCTAACTTTGATTCTAAAACACCTTAGATATCTAGGTCATTCAATTTAAAACACAGTAAGCTTAAAATCACATGTTTTAGTAGCATGTGATTTTCTCAATGCATAAGAGACCTCTCAATGCCATCTGTAGCCATCTCGTATTAGCCCATCAAGTACATGTACATCATAAGAAACTAGATTTTACAAATATATATCCACAAAGAATTTTCTAAACACAAAACACCACACGAAGTGGAGATATTTCACATATTTTAACAGGTGCTATGGTCAAGAACCTGTATTAGGTTGTATGTAAATTCTGTGGCAAGGTAGGGCTTCTCTTTTTAGAGACTTGATAGATTGGAGAAGAAAGGGCAGTATTATGGATTATATAACTGATGGCTACTGCTGTGGGCCTGTGGCTGTTCGTGAAGAAATGGAAGGTTTTGCTGACTCAATTAATTGGACCTAGTTAGTTGCTTTACAGTTACAGATTTAACATGTGCACACCCATAACTTGGTAAGTGTTGAAGCTAAACATAGCATTTCCTCATTCTGGATTGTTGCATCTGAGCTGGATGCTCTGAATGTTCATCTTCTTGTGCGCACAGAACTTTTCATGTTCTTTTGTTTTGAATGCCATTGTTTGCTCCATCAGAGTTGGACATATCGCATGGATCCTTGTTGCGCGGGGGAGAATGATAAGTGTCTGACTCTGAACTTTCATCCATGTCAGTTTGGTATATAGCCTCGTGGTTGAGTTCATGATGGTGCAGAACGTTTGCTGCTGAGCCTGCTCAACCTTCTTGGAACTCAGAGAAGTCCAGTAGCACATTGTTCTCAGCAGCAATCTCCTTCACCACTTTTTTCTTCATCTCCATGTTTCTTTTGTTGCCAGATAGCTTCCAGACCAACTGAAAGGGTAGCATAAACCAACCGTGTAAATTCCAGCTATTCCTGTTTCCAGTTCCGAATAAATGTGATTGGACCATGAATGAATATAGGATATTATTGTTCTAGTTACCATGGGGTCGACAACGCCAGTGCCCTCCTTTGCCATGGCTGTGAAGTCGCCACCAAACTTATTTGCCAGTATAGTGCGTGCAAACATTAGCTCCGGCAGATCGCTGCACCTCCCGGCTGCAAACATGATCCCGGCGGCTGCCTCCTGAATGTCCTCGCCGCATTCACTACACACGAGATTGAGTTTGGACAGAATAATCATGCAAACGTAAAAGCGGTTGAAACAATAGTGGCAAATATGAGAACAAGATAAACTCAGATGTTAGGTGTAGAGAAGATGCATACTTGGGCTTGTCTAACTGCTTTGCGTGCTCGATGAGGCGATTGCAGTATAGCTCTATTATGTCGAATGCCTCCAGCATGTTGTCCTCCTCTATGAACTGCTCTGCCTACATGGAGATAGACACAGAACAGCAGCATTGGTAAGCCTGCATTTAAAGAGTATGAAGCTTCATTTAACAGGATGTACGTCAGGGATGATAGTCTGGCCATACACGGTGGAGAGCACGGTCGAGATGGCCGAGTGCCAGTAGCTGCCCCACATCGCTGCGGGAAATTGACCTGCGAGCGAGGCGGGGACGGCGTGCCGCGGCAAGGCGGGGCAAGGCGAGCCCTAGCAGGGTCTTAACCTTGCTGGTCTGCTTGGAGGTCCTGTGGATGAAGCCCATTGCTGATCCCCTGTTGCCAGAGTTGGTGTTCCTGGTGCTGGTTTCGTTACCCTGTTATGTAGATGCCAAGCCTAGTTGCCCCGTTGGTCCTTTGCTTGGTTGAGAGGACGGGGAAGAAGAAGATGACTTGCTTGTGGGCTGATGAGGAAGTCCGTCGGAGGGGCAAAGGTTTTATAGTGCCGTTCTTCTTGTCTGGCATCTCCAATTTTGGTGTATCTGCTGTCAGTTCGGTTTAAACGTACTCCTTTTGGATTTGCACAGCTCCGTTGCACACATGCCTAAAGAAAGGAACTGAGGTAAACTTTTTGGAAAGAAAAGTTAATAATAGAGGTACAGCGAATTTGCACGTGCAATGTTTTTGCCAGAGAACAAATGGACGCGCAAACAAATGATCTTGCTGGCTCTAAGTTGTCTGATATTTTGTGTTACTAGCTCGTGTTTGCTGTCTTCTGCTAGATTTTTACCATCTGTTTTACTGACTTAAGACAACACAAGTGTGGCACTGCCCCACTGATTTTGATTTCGGTACAGGAATTCCCCCCACCCCCACCCAAAAAAAAAAGCAGACAATGTTTAGTATGGAACACTGACACAGCGACTTTCGATTGTGTAACTATTTTCCAGTGAAAATAGAATATCTTGCTATTTAAATTTTCAACTCTAATTATCTCTTTCCTAATCAAACACGAACATTTTAACTCATTTTCCTGTAGTAGCGATTGTAAATGAGTTTGGCTGTAAGCCACGGTGGGGTCACTGATATTTTACTATTTGTGTTTGATGGTTTTGTTGTCTAGCTAACTATTCTTTTGGTGAAAATATAATATCTTGTTATTTAAGTTTACAACTCTAGTTATCTCTTTCCAAACCAAACGTGAATCTTTTAACTAATTTTCCTCTGTTAGTGATTGTAAATGAGTTTGCGCATGTCTATGCCACGGTGGCCATGGGGTCATTGATATATTACTATTTGTGTTTATGGTTTTGTTAAATGAGATACTCCTTCATACGGTCCATCAAACTTCTTTAGTTTTGATGAAATTTATAGAAAAATATATTTACATATACGAAACTTTTTTTATAAAGACACAAGAAAAACAACGGCTAGTAGAAAAGATGGAAAATAAGACATAAAACGACCTCTAAAGAAAATAAGAGTACATCAAAGACCAAATTAATCATCTTCTTCCTTCGAACATCCACTGATTGCTAGAGCTTGAAGATCACAAATTCACAATGGAAAGCGACAAGAGAAATGGACACCTGCAAACACTCTTGCCAAACAATGCTTCGAAAAACCACAAAAACTACTTGCCACTAACATAGATCTAGTTTCATGAAACATCATGTGGAGAAACCTCAAAAGAACATGGGCTTATAGTCTTTCACCATCAAAATATAGAACAAACCAAAAAAAGAGGTTGAGACCACCGCATCAAAAAAAACAACCATCTGCTTCCTCTGATGAGCATACAAAAATGACAAGATTTGAAGAAGATCAGTAGTCTTGATGGACTAAACTCTCACCGGCCCGAACACTATCGTCGAGGTATGGAGAGGCCAAAGAAAGCTTATTTCAAAGTATCATTATCATCATCATCATCGCCTCATGAATGACACTGGAAACCAAATCCTAGATTAACAACAATCCACAGACCAAACCTAAAACTACAAGAAGAATGGGTCATCTCACTCCTCTATCCACTGGCAACATCCCTAGTTAGGAGAGAGGAGAGAGACCGAGCCAGTGTCCTTAGGAAGGGTGATGGGGTGGCGGTTGAAAGAGAAGGCAGGTGTGTTTTGTTTCGTGCTGGTATATAAAACTAATTTGATAATGTAGATATTGTATTTTATCATAAACTTTGATAGAAAATAATTTATTCCAATAAAATATCTCAATTGTGTGACCACATGTTTTCTCACTCCGTCTCCCGTATAGGTAGACCGGAGAGCGGGGTGTAAATGGTGCTAATATTTTTTATCGACCAAAGGGGTTGATTACCCATATGAAATGTATTGCCCATGTTGATTTAGTTGAATACTCAATTTTGGACATACATGATGTTAATATCTAATTGAAAAATTGATGATTAATATCAAATTAAATCTTATCCAAAATATCTGTAACCAAATTCGTACTTGTTTCCGTAGGTATCTAGTTGTATTCGATCATTTACACCCTACAGGAGAGGACTACGGGTAGCAAGAAGTGTGCCCCTCACGCTCGACTACTTTGACATCGGCACAAAAGGACTACCGCCTTGCTTGAGGATACATCGACTTTTTCTCTAGCCATGGCATATGCGGCGCATCGATTGTTATGACTGTGAGGGAGTGTTAGCTTGTCAGCTTCTCCAGCCTCACCGTCTGAAGTGCTTCTGCTGTGACTTGTGGGGGATGTTAGAGTAAATAGGAATAGTATCATATTGTATTAATTCTATATACCCTATATAATTAGCCCATAAAATCAATTTATTTATTTCACCAATTCTATTCTTCTACATGGTGTATAATTTTCTTCTTGGTGAGATTTAAGTCGTCCTACTACTGTAGTATACTTTTTGTGGAATTTGGGGTGTTTTTGCCCTACAATGGACAGAGTTTGACGTAGTTGGATTCTAGATCAAACATATTATTAGACGTTTTCAATGTAAAAAGAACAATAATCACTATGAGAATAATATCTAAACATCTTTTCTTTTTTCTTTTTCCAAAATTCAGATTCTACGTTCACTATTTAGAACCTAGATTTTTCACCATAAAAATGAGATACAAACAAACCCTTAGTTTAATTTCAATTTCCACGTGATGAAAAGGGCAAAAATTTCAAGTTCGTCCGATTCCTACCGCACGGCAGCGGATGGGACTCGGTTGACCTGTGTTTTGCGATCTAGCGGGAGGCAGAGAACTAGTAGGTGGTGGCACAAAAGGACAGGCCGCCGTTCGACAACTAGGCAACGTGGACAGGTGCCGAGCAGAGGCGCAGCGGGCAGCGGCAGTCCGCACTCCGCAGTCACTACACACACCTTGCAACACATGAACTGACGAAACCAAAGCTGGTGCAGGAAAAAGGTCCGGAACTCGCAGTAGGGGGTGGTCCAAACGTCCAGTTCATCTTCGTCAGAGATCAGATCCGATGGCAGTTAGCTGCCGAACACGCGGTAGCTGTGGCGACCTCTACCGACCCAAATGTGACGCTAATCAATTGCGCAGAGGTGCGCGGTGGAGCGCGTGACCGCTTCCGTGCGCGCGCGAACGAAATGGTGCCGGGCACGCCGCACGCGACTAGTGCAAGGACGGAAGGACCAAATACAGAGCGCGAGCGAGGGCGATCGCCCGGCATCAGGCCATCAGCCTCGGTGTTGCTGGCTGCGGCCGCCGGCGCGACGCGTCGCATCTCAGCCTTCACTCGTCAGACTCTCAATGCAAGAGCACACAAAATTTGCAGCTTAGGAACACCTACCATGAAGCAAAACTCCTTAAGTTTCTACAGGAAAGAAAACACAACTCGATACTCAATCCTTTCCTCTGTACAATAAGGCCACGTACTGACCAGTATGCATGTATCAATATTCAGCTCCATGAGCAGTCCTGAATTTCTAGCAAAATTTACTTCTAATTGATTCTACCCATGTGTATTTCATTTCCAGAGGCAGGAAATCTCCATGGTTCCCGCAGGCAGCACCAAACCACAGAAACCGCTCATCTCCTCGTGCGCACCGAGATGGCCCTCCTCTCCAGGTCCAGCGGGCCGTGCCCCTGCCCCTGCCCTGGCGCCGCGCCGTACACCCGCTCCTGGAGCGCCCGCGCGTCCGTGCCCATCCTGCGCACCTCCTCGTGCCGCGCGATGTGCTCGTTGCTGCGCTCCAGCGCCGACACCATCCTCGAGTACGGCGGGTGCACGTACGACGAGCTCTCGTACGCGCCGCCGTCGTCCCGCGCGGCGTCGCTGTCTCTGCCCGTGCTGGCCGTCGAGGTCCTCCTGTACGGCGGGGCCACGTACTGCCCGCGCTGGCCGCCGCCCAGGGCGTTACCGGCGGCGAACTCCGTGGCGTGACGCCTGTGCTGCGGGCGCGCGTGTGGCAGTGTGTTGTTCCCGGGCGCGCCTGTGCTGCCGGCGTCCCCGTACCACGGGCCCACGCCTGTGCCCACCGTGGAGGCCGTCCTCCGGTAGGATGCGCGGCGCTGCGACGGGGGCCAGACGAGGTCCTCCGTCACTTGGTCCTCCAGTTCCCCGTCGCTCTGGTCGAACGCAACCTCCTTCCCCTTGTGCGCAACGTCCGACCCGACCGAGGTCGCCGTGCTCCTGTCGCTCCACGAGGGCGACGGCGATGGGGACTTGTGCGGTCTCCACGATGGCGGCGCCGTTCCTTGCTCCGTTGCCGCCGTGGTCTGCACGGACGGCACCTTGTCGTAGCCACGGCCCCTCGATCCCTTGCCAAGGGACTCAGACCGAGACAGCTCGACGGCAGCCCGGGCGGCCATCGCGGCGAACTTCGCGGACGCGAAGGCTGCCTCCGCCGCCATCCTTGCGTCGGAGTACTTCTTGGATTCCCTCAACACCTTGTCATCCAGGCTCAGCTGAGCAAGGCTCGGGTTCACCTTGCCATTAACAGAGTTCCGCTCCACCTGCACATGTTACACATCGATTCTTAAAATGAAATACCGCAAGGATACTGGATTTCTGATGATCCTTGTAGTGCGATCACGGCACAAACCTCAAGACGATCCGTCTTGACCGCACTCTCCACGACAAATGCTCTGCCCGGTGCCTTCTTCGTTTGTTCGCTTGCTCTCTGACTGTTGATCCGCGACGTCGTGCGACCATCTTGGTGAACCTCTCCTGGGCTCGCAGGGAATTCCAACAAGATGTCGTTCTCGGCGGCGATCTCCTTGGCCAACCTCCTCTTCTGCTCCAAGCTCGCCCTCTCGCCGGACAACTTCCGCACCAACTGCAACAAACCAACAGGCCAGTTTCAGTTCTAACTCCGATCATGCAGTGCGGTTGGGGGGACAACCTGTAAACTAGGCGAGTTGGTTGAAAGGAGTTAAAGCTACCATGGGGTCTACGACGCCGTGGGCGCCCTCCTTGGCCGCCCTGGCGAAGTCCCGGCCGAACTTGTCCGCAAGGATGGCGCGCGCGTCCAGCAGCTCCGGCAGCTCGCCGCACCGCGCGGAAGCGAACATCAGCCCCGCCGCCGCCTCCTTGATCTCCTCGCTGCATTCCCTGGGTTCCGCCGAACGAACCAAAGTGGCAATCTTTCCGTTTGAGATCGGGGGAACCGAGGAAACGGGGAATCGAAACGAGAAGCCAAGAGCAACGACTTTGAAGGGGAGAGACTCTGCACATACTTGGGTTTCTCCAGCTGCGCGGCCTGCTCGATGAGGATTTTGCAGTAGAGCTCGATGACGTCCAGCGCCTCCAGCATGTTGTCCTCCTCGATCACCTGCTCCGCCTGCTCGACGAACAACACACACCACTCCGTATCACTACAGCTGCAAACTGGCAAACGGAGAGACACTGGCACACGCGACGTACACGAACAGACAGACGGGCACTTACGCGGATGAGCGCGCGATCGAGATGGCCGATAGAGAGGAGCTGCCCGACGTCGCTGCGGGCGATGGACCGGCGACCGAGGCGAGGCCGGCGGGCGACGGCGAGGCGCGCCACGGCGAGCTTGACCAGGGACTTGAGCTTGGCGGTCTGCTTGGAGGTGCTCTTGCCGAAAAGGCCCATGGTTCTCTGGCTGCGGCTGCCAACGGTGGTGTCCGGGGTTGGTGCTGTGGCGGTGAACTGCTGATGGCCCGCTTGTCCGCTTCTTATACTGGTCACTGGATTGGTGCTCTGTGCCGAAGAGACCTGACTTGCTTGTGGACTACGGAGTTTGCTCTGGACGGGCAAGCCTGCGCTGCTGCTGATGCTTCTTTTGGGAATTGGGTAGTCTCCAAGTTTTGTACATGTTGATTTCTGTCCAGCTCAGCCTCAAAGTTACCGGGCTTTGGAATCATGTGCATTTTGTGTGCGTCACTTGCCAAAATGAAAAACGCCAAAATGGAGACTTCATCACAGGGAGAAATAATCACTGATTCCAAAGTTTAACAGGAGGGTACGAAATTGAGTAAATAAGGTACCATTTTTCGATACTAGGCACCAAAATCCAAGTTAGACTTTGTTTGGATGTAGTTGAATTCGTATTAATCCACATGTGTTGGGGTAAATTGGAGTGAGACTTAAACTAAATTTTACCATAATCTACCCTACCTCATGTGGATTTAGGTGAATCCAACAACATTCAAATAAGACTTTAGTAATTTTGGTACATCATGAGACCTTTTGATACATGTACCGTAAAAATGCTAAAATAAGTACTTAGAAGTATATTTGATTCATTTCATGATTTTTGGTATGGCAGGCATGGAAGAGCACAGTTATTACAACAGTTAGCATCAGTTCGTTTTCTGAAAACAAAACGAAAGTTGTTACAAGTTATCACCCCTCAAAAAGGTTATTGAAAACAAGGTAAATGCTACATGAGTAGCCTTCCACGAGAGCAACATCATTGTATGTCTGTCTTGAAAGCATGCCTACTGTGTGTTAGAGTTTCATCTTGCAGAGTGCCGGGGGCAACCAGCTGGTGGTGTAACCATCCTAATAGGGATGAAAACGAAAATAATAATATCCGATTTTTGAAAATCGTTTTCGAGTTTTTTTTTTCTGTTTTTTAGGCCTAAATGGAAATGATAATAATAACCGAACAAATGAAAACGATAACAGTAAAAATAATTGAAAATGGAAACGAAATTAATTTTGCCTTCTTCCGACCGTTTTCGAAGATTTCCGTATTTAACTTGTAATTTATCATTGATAATTGCCGATTCAAAGGCCTGACAATAATCTTTAGGAAGCCTACAGGCTATAACCTCCAAGAGGACTTTAGTAATTCAAGTTTTGATCACTATGCTATGTCGAGTCAACTTGGAACATAATCGTTTATATTGTATCTTTGTCAAGAATTGTCATACTGTTGTGTGGTTTGCTCTTGTTTGAGACCTAAGATGCTGTGAGCTATGTGGTTTTAGCTTGTGATATTGTCAACTGTGGCTTTATTTATCATTGTCATGTGAAATAGGCTGAGTTCTATAGATCTTTTCATGTTCGATGGTTTGGTGTGTTTATCGTTTTTAGGATATCGTTCTCATGGATTTCGATCGTTCTCAATATATTTTCCGATCGACTACTATCATTTTCAAAATTATTAAAATATCAACGCCGTATTCGTTTCTGATAATATAGTACTAATTTTGTTTTGAGAAAAAAATATATGAAAACAAAAGTGATTTAGCCTTCTATCAATCGTTTCCATTTTCATCCCTACATCCTAAGACCTACATACCATTCACCAACGAACAGAAAGCCTTGAAATATCTGAAAAGCATAAAACCTATAGAAACTTTTTAGACGACGTGAACTTGTCATTGATAAATGTGGTAAACCACGTAATTGCATATGTAGAAGTACAATGGGACACAACATAAGAGCAAACCACATAGTACACAACATATCACCAGATATAAACAACAACTAGATCTTCATTGTGCCCATATCTTTTAAATATTCCGTTGATAGAATAGAAACACCTTGTAGTACAAGCGTGGATGCTTTGCTTACTCCCCTAAGCGGCTATCCGCTAACCTTAGTTTATTTAGAGCGGTTGGGGCGGCAGCATATTGCCCCGTGATGGCAATCTAATCTAACAGTTGTAAAGCGGGATCCCGAGCATGTCGCCTTGGACAAGACACAGACACGCCGCCGAGCGGATCGGAGCAATTCGTGGCTTGCCGGCTAAATCATGCTTGATTGGTAGCTAAAATCCTTTCCGTGGCCTGAATAAAAAGTTTCTTCGTTTGCCTGCGCCAGGGGAATTGCATTTTAATTTGCTGGAGAATCCACCACCGCAGCATATCGTTCACGGACTGGGTAACCATCAATCCATCATCCGCCGCTCGCTCCCGTCCAACTCGTCGATCGGCCACCCGTTTCGTAGCAAATAACCGCTTGCTTGTTGGCTTGTGAGCTCTAGCCGCACCGCACGCACAAGCGTCGTTTCGTCGTTGGTAGGAATTGGCAGAGAGGGGTCGTTTTCTTCCGTGCCGTCGTATTGTAACGTTCAGCACACTGTTACAAGTGCCAAGCGTGTATGCAGGTTGCATATGCACAGTGGCATGTGTTTGTGCAGACTACGCAGGAGCTGAACTGTGTAGGCGCTGAAAGCTACGTACTATTTGCAAAATGTTTAATTGACTACGGAGGGAGAGGTACAAGACTACTACTAGTAGTTCTGTGTATATATATAACGTATATACTTATAAAGTATACAATATATTCATTGACGAATGTCTTGTCGTCGTCGTCGTCTTCTTTTCTTAACAGAACATTCGATTTATTCCCTTTCGTACGTACACGGATCGATTCAGGCATGCGTTCATCCGACGCAGCTCTTTTACGAGTCTATCCGTGAATATTTTAGTACAAAACTAGTAGTACACCTTTAGATATGCGTCTCGGGAAAAAAGGATTTCGGTTGAGCACTCGACTCACTTTACAGCTTAAAACATCCGAGTGGTGACCGGTGACAAGCAAGTTTGTAATGCAACTCTGCATCTGCATGGCCTAGAGTAGTTTATGAATTCCGAAGCCGCGCGCTTTTGATGGTCAGGGGAATTTCTCATGACACATGAGTGGGCGTTGCCCATCGGCACGGCACGGCCGCGCAAAAGCATCGCCGCCGCCGCCGCGCATCATGGCCCGTGGGGGTCTGCAGTCATTTAGCAGCAGCAGCAGCAGCAGCAGCAGCAGCAGCAGCAGCAGCAGCAGTCCGCTTTTGCTTACTATTGATGCCCCTTTCAGCGCGCGTGACGTTCCCCTGGCTGCAACGTGCTGGTGCCGTGGTAAACGGGGGAAATTGAGGTACATCTCTGGAAGGGCTAGCAAGTAACAACTAACAACGACGTGTAGAAAAAGGTAGGGCGGCTTTAACTTTACCGATTGATGCGGGAAGAGAAGCAGTTAATTCGAAGTTCTTCTCGGTCATATGTGGCCGGAACGCCCATTGCCGATTTGTTGTACTACTACCACTTCCTCGGTCGCATGTATAGACTCTAGTCGATCGTCCAATGCGTTGCTCTGAATCTCGCACGTATCGGGATCGTAGTTTTGCATATTGGGTAAAAATCCATGGACCAAGAGAAAACAGAGAACAGCTTTCAATTCAGACAAGAAACACGTACGCAAACGTCAAACAAGCCGGCCGGTAATGACTAATGAGACCACTCATCCTAGTCCATACACACAATCATTGAATTTTACAAAGGCGACACCGCGACACAAGATCACTGGAAAAAGGCGTGGCGCGCTACCATGCATGTGCGTCGCGCGAGGTCGATCGCTCTTGCCACACAACAGATCGCGGCGTGATCTTTCAGTTATTGGCGGGTTAAAAAGATCATGATTCATGGGCAGGATTAGAAAGGCCATAGGATGTGATGGATCCAAGTCAAAGCGACCGGGGAACAAGCGATAATACCTGTCACTAGAGCTGCAGATAAACTAGGGGGAAAAGGGCCCCCATCGTGCGCCTGGTTCTTGTGTAAAGCGACGCGCCGAGCCCATCATCGCACTGACGCCGACACCTGTCGTCATTGCCGTCCTCATCCGTGGCTGCCTGCACCTGAAGGCGATTGGAAGTACAGTACAGGTTAATCTTATCGGGCTAATTTCCATGGGTTTGTCTGTGTCACCGATGGACTTCAGGTTCAGCTAACAAGTACAAACACTACTGTATATGATTGTACTTGTTATTCACCGCTCGGTTCGTTTCTTTCTTTGCGAGCAGAATGAGCCTGAATTCATCAAAAAAAGATAGAGCAGTAGCTAACGTTGAATTTGTTCGCTTATCTTATAAATCATTTTTTTAATTGATTAATATATTTTTCTCATAATAAATCAGTGAATAATGCTTTTAGCCATAACTTTTTAAACAAACAAATATACTCGTTATTTTTACCTAGTTGGTTAGTTGCACGAATAACTACCCGTGAGCTTGTTCACTTAAGCTTATCTATCAAATTTGACAGATACTTAGTAATGTTTTTCTCTCATAATAAATCAACGAGTAGTATTTTCAGTCAAACTAACAGGACGCTGGATAAATGGATAATACGTGCCTCTCCGCCGTGAGCAGCAGCTAGCGCGATACAAATTCGCCATGATGTCTGGTGCACGCGATGATGCGCATGCAGTGCGTTGTCATTGGTCAAGCACGGGCCAGGTAGCCTTGCCGCCACCAACTTAACCACCAACATCTCTAGCGCTCTCCTCCAACGTGTACCATTGGGCAACCAATTAATCCTTCTTCCACCTGGATCTATTTCCCTTTTCAGAAACACACGACACGCATCCAGACGAAGTTTACCGCGAGAGTCAAATAATCGTGAGGCAAGAAACACTTTTTCACCTAAATTTCCCGATGAGTGTACCACAAGTGTGCCTACGCGCGTTCCTCTAAGATGCCATTGCCGATTTGCCGTCCTGCGTTCTTTGTTTACGACAGGTTGGTGCCAAAAAGCGTCGAGCTCGCTCGGCAGCTGTATGCCTGTATTCGCTCGTCAGTTAGCGCAGTACCTTCCAGGACTAGCTCGTTCGTGATGACTCGGTCGTTGCTGGTGTTGGTGGAGTTGTCCTCATCGCCCAACTGTTGGAATCCATCCAAGAATCTCGTGTGGTTGAGTGGAGCTGTGAGCCATCCCGAATTTTGAGACCAGCGTTGGTCCCATCATGACAACGCTGCGTTCACTGTTCAGCCCTTCATTTATGCCATCACCACACGACTAATCCAACAGTGAGAATTTGTACGGTGCTTGAAAAGAATGAGTCTTTCATCGTTTATTTACATCTAAAGGTTAAAATCATAGAGAGACCTGGTGAGAAGAACTTAAGTCATGGGCCGAAACTTAAATTTTATGGGCCAGGAACTTATCTTCACTTTTATTAAAAGAAGTATAATAGTATTTTCATTTGGTAGAACTCGTCACATGCATAACAGGCCCGAGCGGCGATGACCAAATGTCTGGTGCCGTGAAGTCGGATCCCGTCCCGACCAGCGACCGGCGATCTCCAATGGCACCGAGGACGAGACACCTCGATTGCTGGCCTAGTCAATTGCTTCCATGTAGACATACTTGGCCAAGCGATGGCCAGACTTCTGACTTCTGCATGGGTGATGCCTAGGATTGTGGAGCTGCTACTGGACGTCGGGTGTGTGAAGGGCCATGGAGGGTTCCTACTGGACTACGAGGAACTCCTCTGTTTCACATTGTTGGAAGAGGAGGGACGATGGGCTGCACTGCCATGGCTCTCGGCTTTTGCCTCTGCCATGGTCGCAGCATTGCGGTACAGGAACTTCCATTGGCACATCGACTGCTACACTACGTAGATCTAGGCGCTCGGTGCTGCTGTGGGTGGGCGCGGTCAGGTGCGCGCTCGAGGAACAGGGACGGAAACGGAATAGAATGTCTGAAGAGACCGTAAGGAGGAAAAAAACAATTGTTAAATAACTATAACTAGGAGCATACCCTGCGCGATGCTGCGGAAATTGCGGATTAGTGGATTATGTAGTATGATGATGTGGGCTATACTTATTTATCTTGTTGACCTAGACACTACAGTTGTCATGTATGCTATTGGATTTTAATTGTATATGTGGTAGTGCATTGCATGTTGAAAGAAATAGTTATTAAGATTTTACTTAGTAGATTTTAATTGAATATGGTAGTGTACTGCTTAGGTAAATAGCTTACATGCTTAGAAAAATAGTTAGTGGGGTTTAGGATTATAAGAGTTACAGATAACCCCACGCCGAAAATAGAAATGGACGGGTGGAACTGCTGGCTTAAAACAACTCGATTTTCAAGCCCAAATCGGACGGCCGACGTATAGGTCTGGGCCTTGTTTAGTTCTCAAAAATTTTGCAAAATTTTTCAGATTTCCCGTCACATTGAATCTTTAGATGTATGCATGGAGTATTAAATATAGATGAAAATAAAAACTAATTGCACAGTTTGGAATTGACGAGACGAATCTTTTGAGCCTAGTTAGTCCATAATTGAACAATATTTGTCAAATACAAACGAAAGTGCTAATATTTCTATTTTGCAAAAAATTTTGGAAGTAAACAAGGCCCTGGTCCAAAAGTTCTGGACATGTCGATCCAACCGAAGTGGCCCATGTAACGCGTGGGCCGCCGACCGACGGCTCAACAGCCCAACTTCCGCAAACTCGAGCACTTCACCAGTTCGCCCCCTCGGAGCAGGAGGAGAGAGAAAACCTCACCGTCAATGTCCGCGAGCGTTTCCAAAGGCGCTAGGGTTTAACCCCCAGCTGTTCGATCTCTCTCCCCAATCCAGTTCGGCAGCATCTAGTCCGCGACCCGGCGACATGGGGTACCTCCAGGAGGCCCGGGAGAATCACGTCAAGAAGAAGGTGGAGGAAGGTGACTCCCGCAACATCGCATCCGTGCTTCATAGCATTTTTCATTTGGTGATTTCGGCGTCCTGGAGTGTGGGGGAGCTCCTATTCATTCTCTATGTTAGATGGATAATTGGCTGCAAGATTAAATCCGCTGGTTCTTCGCCTTATGTTGGTCGCTTCACTTCGCCTGACTATGCACTAGTTGGTATTTGCACGACGATAGGCAGTTTTGCATGGACTTCCATCGATATGGTGTTGTTAACTCATGTTGCTTATCAATTTGTAGTCTATTACCAGTTAGTGTAACAGATTCGAGTTTTGTAGTAGAGTGCCCATCTGCACAGTCCATTACAAATTTAGAACCTTTATCTTGCAGCTTGTTACACCTGAATATTAGTGCATTCTGTTTTACTGTAACGGAATGAATATCAGAATGTTTTCTCACACAAGTGGACAGAATATATCCCATGCCCGGTGGAGCGAACTAACTATTCTTAATTATTGAGGAAATTTCCCAGCAAGCCATTAATTAACGTTGAATCTCATAAAAAGATGTAATGGTTGGATTAATGGACTACTGTTCATCATGGCCAGAATGTTTCTCACACAAACAGTACTTTGTTCAATGGATTATCATTGTTTACGACGTCTCCATTAGAAACCGTACCATAGTATGTGTCCATGTCATCTATGGTGTATAGAATACATTTCTATTTTACTCCCTACGTCTCAAAATAAGTGCAATTATAGATTTGAACAGGTCATTTTTTCTTAACTTTGACTAAATTTATAGAAAATAGTAACAGCATTCATGCCTCCAAATGGGTTTACTGTGAAAATATAGTCCATGATTAATACAATGATACTTTTGGTATCATAACTGTTAGTATTTTTTTCTATAGATCTGGTCAAATTTGAAACTGTTTGACTCAAAAAGCGAGAATTGCACTCTTTTTGGGATGAAGGGACTATATGCACTATATCTATCAAACATTCAGTAATTCGTATTGTATTTATCCTTGACCCACATCATCATTTCGTGACCTAGAATTTGCGCTGAAGCTATTAGGTATCTACTATTTAATAGCTAACACCCATCTCTCTGCTATGTAGTAGCAATTTTCCTCTCTACTGTAAGCAAACTGATGACATGGCAAGACTTGTTGTCTACTAGCATGTCCCTGTTGGAGATGCTCTTTAGCATTCATTGATAATGATTTTAGATTATGCCCAGGAAAGAGGAAACCCATTAAGGATTGTTGTATTTGTATCTATTTCTAAGAGTTAATTCTGCCCATTATTTGTTTCTCCTTTCAGCTTTGCGGAGCAAAATGAAACAAAAGGCCCTTAAGGAATGTGATTTCTATTGTTCAAAATATGCTGAATGTGCTCGAGGAAGAACATTTTCTGTGGTATGGCAATGCCGCAAACAAGCAAAAGAGTTGAATGAGTGCCTTCATCAATAGTAAGTGCTCATTACATTCCAGTCTTGTAAGTTTACTATTGTTATAATAAGCATCCAGGTGGCATCTCTGTTATTTGTTTGATTTTTGTTGTTTATGATAAAATTGCACTCACATTTAATTTCTACAATCTGTTTGCATATAACAGCACTATTCACCTTTTCATATATATTTTATTTGTTGAATACATAGGAGAGGTGTGTATCATTGCATTGAGGAGATAAATAAATAAATTACAACACACCCACCATGCTCCCCGCCCCCACCCGCCCATTCTTACAAACTCATACCAGAAACAAACGTGCCTTTGACATCAAACCATGACCCAACCCAAAAAAGGGAAATTTTGCATATTGCCTATAATTACAGAAATGGATGCCGCTTACCTGTTCAGTAGCAGAATAATATGGTTAAAAATATATGTGCAGGTTTTTCCTCTTTTCAACTCTAGTTTGTTTTTTTTTTTAAAAAAAACAGCAACATTTTAATTTAGCTATTCATAAGATGCATTTCTGGAGGTTGATTAGTATGTGTTACTACAATTTTATCTTATATCAGTAAGCACCAGGCATAATTTAACTTAGATATGGTTAATCTTTTCTCTTTTCAATTTTCATTTAGCTATTCATAATATGCATTTCTGGAGGTGTTACTACAATTTTATCTTATCAGTAAGCACCAGGCACAATTTAACTTAGGTATGGTTAATCTTTTCTCCAATATTTACGCGTGATGAATTTTGATAGTCAAGTTCAGTGTACGTCCCTGTCAAGAATTCCAGGAGTAACCAGATCTTATTGCTTGTGACAGCATGGTCTCATGGGCAATGATGCTAAAACACTGGACAATGTTGATGGTTGACAATTTGCCTGATTCCCTGTTAATTCAAATGTTGTGTTTTCTATTTGATGACCCTAGTATTATTTGCTCCCTCCTTTCCAAATTATAAATTTTTTTGGCTTTTTTGGATGCATTGCTTTTACTATGTATCTAGACATTGTGTATATCTAAGTGCATAACAAAAGGTACGTATCTAGAAAAGCCAAAATGTCTTATAATTTGGAATGGAGGGGGTACTGATCAATTTGTGTGGGAAAAAAAAAAAGAGCTGTGCTGCTATCCATCATGACTAGAATGTGAGTGTCTTCACGTGATGACAAGTTAGTGACTATGCTAATGATTTTCATTCCTTTGGTTTAAGTGATTTGTTTTCCTTAGTTTGGGACATATCACTGTAGCCTGGAAGATGTTCAATTTTACTCTCTTTCAAGAAGTTGCATATTGCATTTGTTTACTAAAACTATTGTTGGCATGAGAAACACATCCTATTCATGTGGATATTCACCATGTGCTTTGTATGCCTTGGCAGCACAAATGATGCAGTCCTGGAAGAAATGAAGAAGGCTTATATGATTGAGCAGGAGAGCAAGGAGATGAACCAATAAGCAAAATGCATTGCACAATGTGCATCACGATCTCCCTGCTTGTACGTATACTGTTGCCTTTGATAGATACTATTCATGGGCAGTGTTGCAAACATTGATTCTGCCCCATGCATAACCTGATACTAGTACTGGATGGCAATGTTTCTGTCTCTGTCGAATATGCGATATAAGTTGTTTTCTTCTGTTGCAATTTTCATCCCTAATAGATTTTGTGTGGATGCAGATAATGCAGTTGTGTTCGTTTCCCTGCTACCATTAGCTCTAGTTCCACCAAGATTACATATTTTGCTTCATAACAAATCATGTGGGCATATGCATATTTGAGTTTACGGGAGTAATACAAAGCAAAGCATTGGATGGGGTTACATTTTCCGGTCCTAGTTAAGCTACTGATTAAAAAAAGAACTGGAGACACACACTACTGGCCAAGACTGATAACCAATAGGAAATCAAGTTAACATCATCGTCCTCCTGAGAGGTCAGATCCAGGACCGATGCTTGTTGTTGCAAATGATGACGCATCCAACATGGCATATGAGTCGAACCCCTCACTTTGCAGAAACATCAGAGTGCCATAGTCCAGGTTCATCATTGCCATTTCTGGGACTGTCAATGTACCATCGAGGTACTGCAAGACTTGCCGCATGCTAGGCCGTGCATTAGGCATTGGCTGCAAGCATAGGAGCCCCAGCTTTAGAACCAAGCTCGCCTCTTCTGCACTGTACTGATCACTCAACCGTGCATCCACCGTGTCAAGAATTGCTCCTTTGTTCCAGTGCTCGAGCACCCAGTCTAGCAGCACGACCTGGTCATGCTCTAGTGGCCTTCGTCCACAGGTCACCTCCAATAGAAACATCCCAAATGCAAAAACATCGGTTCCTGGTGATGCTTTCCCTGTGCGGAGCAGCTCAGGGGAGAGATACCCCATGGTGCCAACGACATTTGTGGTCCTTGGGTTGGTGCCATGACTGTACATCTTTGCAAGGCCAAAGTCACCTAAACATCCATTCATTTCACTGTCAAGAAGAACATTGCTTGCCTTGATGTCTCGGTGAACAACAACCTGTTCCCAATCCTCATGGAGGTACAACAAACCAGATGCAATGCCTTTGATGATGTGGAACCTCATGTTCCAACTTAAAACAGGTCTGCTCTGGTCATATAAATGCTTGTCGAGGCTACCATTTGACATGTAGTCATAGACCAATAGAAGTTCGCCTTTGCGACGGCAATATCCAAGTAGCTGCACTAGATTCTTGTGTCGAAGCTTCCCCATGCTAACGATTTCCGCGATAAACTCTTTCATTCCTTGCTTAGAATCATGCGACACCATCTTTACTGCAATCTCCAAGTTAGATTCTAGAAGGACCCCTTTGTACACTCTCCCAAACCCTCCTGTCCCAAGTAATTGTTTGCTCACAAACCCTTTAGTAGCATGGAAGAGGTCCTTGTAAGAGAACCGGTGCGGCCCGAACTCGACCTCCCAATCTTCACGGAGCTCAGCATACCTCAACCATCTTTGCATAAACATGAATACAACAATGAGCAATGCGATGATGAAACCAGCTGTGGCAAATGGCAGCACTATCACCAAAGTTTCAGATAGGGAGCGCTTCTGGTGAGGTAATCTTGGCAGCTCAGGTAGGTTAGATGAGTTGAGGACAGGTGCAGCTCCATTCAAACTGAAGCTCCAGCCAAGTATGTAATGGTATGCTATGGAGAGACCTGTCGCCGATGAGAACCCAACGTATGCTGTAGTGTTCACTATCTCTGAAAGGTTGATGGCGGTTGACAGCAGAGGGTCTTTGGGCTTCTCAACATCCAGAGGAGCTAAGGTGACATTGAGCTCCATGGCCTGGCCACTGTAGTCCACCCACAGCTGCATGACCTTACGGCTCATCAGTGTCAGGTTCAGAAACTTGCCAGTGCCGTCTTCATAGTAGCCGGCAGTGTGAGACTCCATGGACTGGAGATTGTTCACGTCAATGCCGACATGGTTGCTGTCTATGTCATGGAACTCGGGGCTGAGGACGGTATCAAGCTCGACAGCGAGGATGTGGTTGCTGGGCTTGCCATTGTTGCTGATGTTGAGGAGCCCCAAGTACTGTGCTCCAGTGGCGTCCGAGAGGTTGCTGCTGGGTGCGAGCACGAAGGCGAGGCCATGGTCGCTCAGCTGGGCGTGTTCAGAGCTGATGGCAAACACGAAAGTGGCTGAGAATGACTGGAGGGTGGTGCCGCTCACTGGCCTGTGGAAGTGGAGAGGAGCCGGGAAGAACGCATGGCCTTTGGTGTGCTTGTCGTTGGTTAGAGCAAGCAGGCCGCTTGGCGTGACAGCGGCAGCGCCGTCAAGGGTGAGGTTTGCACCAGTGAAACCTTCATAGGTGAACTGCTCGTTGTTGGCAGATGAAACCCGCTCGATTTTGTGGAGGACAAAGAGTAGAAGGATGGAGATGGACCTGACGCTAACCATGGCTGCCGTGATGCATGAGCTGGGCAAACTTCTCGAACATTTGTTACTGGGGAGGCAGTAGTCTATTTTCAGACCGATTGTGGAGTAATCTTGTTGAACTGGACGGTTAGCAGTGCTCGGCGGAGGTCTTCTTCCAAGTCAATTCAATAAGGTAATGCCATCACCAATACTGTTCTCGCGCATGTGCCTTCCTGGAAAGGATGTTCTTTGACTGCCAAACTTAACGTTTCATGTCACCTCAAAGATACAGTATTTATGACTAGCTACTCTTGTCTCGTTACTTTGCCGGCCGGGCATCTTTCTTGACTCATTCTCAGACGTGTAATGTAAGGAGCCTTTTTTAAAAAAGTAAGCAGCGAGCGAAACATTTGTCAGCTACTCACTCAAATTCCACAGGATTTTGACGTAAATATTTCGTATAATATGCTTAGTTTATCACGCATGTTAGGGGACAATTTCAGATTTGTCACTCATATATTTTCGTTTACCAGATTAGTTATAGGAATTCAAGCTCTCAGATAAGAACTTAATCTGTACGGTTTCCTTCACTGCATACTCCAGCCACTGCTTTTTAGCCACGGAAAAGTGTTTTTTTTTCTCAGCAAATTAGCATCAGCCGTAGAAATGATCAACCGAACAGGTAATCTTTACGAGACAATGAGAACATACACTTGCTTGCGGTCTGAGGAACCAAACAACGAAACATGTGGGCATTTTACTTAGCCACAGAAGTACAAAACCTTACATATGCTGTCATCTTCCTCCCGACAGAGTGCTAGACATAGTGCCAGCGCTTGACGCTGAAGACAACTCACACGCCATGGCATCCAGCTCAAGCTGTTGGTCCTTCATCAGAGTCGCCATACTGAAACTGAAATTCATGGGCATCACCTCATTCTCCGAGAAGACCATGTCGCCGTCAAGGCACTGGACAACTCGCCGCATGCTAGGCCTCGCGCTGGCCAGTGGATGTGAGCAGTGTAGGCCAAGCTTGAGCACCAGCTGGACCTCCCTGGCGGCATAGTCATCTCCGAGCCTCGGATCAGCTGCTTCCATGATGGAGCCGTTGCGCCAATGGTGGAGCACCCAGTCCACAAGCACGGCCTGGCTCCCTTGAGCGTCCTCCTCGACGGGCGGCTTCCCGCATGTGACCTCGAGAAGGAACACGCCGAACGCGAACACATCAGTGGGCGGTGCCGCCTTGGCTCTGTGCCCGAGCTCCGGGGCTAGGTACCCCATGGTGCCAACCACGTGGGTGGTGTTCGGATCCGTGCCATGGTCGTACATCCTTGAAAGCCCGAAGTCACCCAGCCGGCCGTTCATCTCCGCGTCGAGGAGCACGTTGCTGGCTTTGATGTCCCGGTGTATGACGACCTTCTCCCAATCTTCGTGAAGATACAGCAGGCCTGACGCTACATCTTTGATTATCTTGAACCTCTGGCCCCAATCCAAGGCGGGTTTATCTTGGTCGTGCAAATACCTGTCGAGGCTGCCGTTCGGCATGTAGTCGTAGACCAAGAGGAGCTCACCTCTCCGCCGGCAATAGCCTAGCAGTTGCACGACGCTCCGATGACGGAGGCGTCCGAGGCTCACGATCTCCGCGACGAACTCCTTTATCCCCTGTCTGGATTCATGCGAAACCCGCTTGACCGCGACCTGCACCTTGGATTTCGGGAGCACGCCCATGTACACCCTCCCAAATCCTCCTCTCCCAAGCAAGTTCTTGTCCTTGAAACCGCCCGTCGCGTAGAAGAGATCCTTGTACGCAAAGCGATGCGACCCGAAGCCAGCTTCCCAATCCTCGCGCAGCTCGGCGAACTTCGCTCGCCGTTTGGCGACGACGACGATCGCCGTGGCCAGTGCGACAACGAACACCACAGACGCGATTGGCAGAACGACCTCGAGGACCTTTCGCCGCGTGTTGCCGGCCGTGCGCGGCAGAGCTGGCAGCATCGACACGTTCAGAGCCGGGGCCTCGCCGTTCATCCTGAAGCTCCAGCCCAGCACGTAATGGTGCGAGAAGATTATCCCCGTTGCCGAGGAGAAGCCAACGTACGCTTGGTCCGTGGCCACCTCTGAGAGATTGACGACGGTGGACAGGAGAGGCTTCTTTGGCTTGGGCATCTCGACGGGAGCCATGGTCACGTTGAGCTCCATGGCCCGGCCATCGTACTCCACCCACACCTGCATGGCCTTGCGGCTGATCAGGCTCAGGTTTCTGAACGAGCCGGTCTGGTCGTCGTAGTAGCCGGCGGAGGCCGCTCGCACGGAGGTGAGGCTGTTGACGTCAACCCCGACGTGGTTGTCGTCGATGTCTCGGAACTCCGCGTTGAGAACGGTGTCGAGCTCGATGGCGAAGAGGTGGTTGCTGGCGTTGCCGTTGTCGGCGGCATTGACCAAGCCCAGGAAATGGCCCGGCAGCGCCGTGGTGAAGTTCCTGCTCGCGGAGACGACGAACGCCATGCCTTGGCTGCTCACGTCGGGGTACTGCCCGATGATGCCGAACACGAAGGCTGTGGAGAAGGATGCCACGGTGTGTTGTTCGTTCGCGCCGTGGAAGCGCAGCGGAGTGGGGTGGAAGGCGTGCCCCTTCAGCGCGGTGGTGCCGTTGGTGAGCATGAGCAGGCCGTCCGGCGTGACTGTGGCCATGCCGTCCAGGGAGAGGTTCGCGCTGGAGAAGCCGTTGAAGGTGAACGCCGTCTCGTCCATGGCGGCCACGAGGTGGTCAAGCGTGACGAGGAAGAGGAAGAACGTAGGCAGCATGGATTGATTGATCAGGTTCACCGCGAGTTCAAGAAACTAGCACTGTAATAACTTATACTGAGCTCTTTTTTGGCCTGAAAACAGATGAGTGCAGTGCTCACAGGTGCCTCTACAGGTTGCTGCGTTTGACTAAACAAGATGTACAGTGGCCAAGGTTTATTTGACTGTCGGCACTTGACAGTCTCGTGAAGTCGTGTGGTGCCTTCCTACCACGTCAACCGTTTCTTTCTCATGGTTGGTGATGGTTTGAACAAGGATCGGGTTACTGGCGTTCCTTGACAGGAGAGATTCCACAGTATGACTGGGCTTTGCTGATGCAGTATGAAGTTAAATTCGTTTGCTCTGTTTGGAAATTGGAAGTGAGGACATAGGCCTTGTTTAGATGCGAAAAGATTTTGGATTTCGCTAGTGTAGCACTTTCGTTTGTTTGTGGTAAATATTGTCCAATTATGGACTAACTAGGATCAAAAGATTCGTCTCCCGATTTACAGATAAACTGTGCAATTAGTTTTTATTTTTATCTATATTTAATACTTCATGCATGTGACAAAAGATTCAATGTGACGAGGAATCTTGAATTTTTTTTGGTTTTTAAGGTGAATTAAACAAGGCCATAGAATAAGTCACTGATGTTGTCCAATAACATTCCTCTTGTCATGATCGGTTGGACTCGTCGATTCAGACATATACTAGAGATGAGACTTTCGAACGCAAGAATAGGTTCAATTTCACATGACAAACACAACAATAGAACCTATTCTTTACATGTTCCAAAAAGAACTGTAAACTTTTTTTCTGTACATGTTCTAAACAGAACTGTAAACTGTCCTCTTTTTCAGTAGAAAAGAGGAATAACAAGAATATGTTAACGGTAATGATACTACTAGAGCGTCCGTCCACGTTAGATGGACCAGGGAACATACGCGTGTATGCAGCGCTTTGCTTTCTCTGTTCGCTTCTGTCTGCATCACTCCCTATAGTCTGCTTCTTTCTCTGAGCACCCTCTTCACTCGCTCTGCTCGCATCCCTTGCCGCACTCGCTTTCTTCTCCGCGTCGCTGGTTGCGTCGTCGTCGAGACTGAGGGGCATCGCGCCCACACGTCCGCAGGCTCGCAGCACGCCCCTGCACCACTCGTGCTCCCTTTCGCCACTGTGCCCTCCACGCACCCTCACTGCCTCTGCGACCCGGCTCTATGCACACCACCGGAGATGAGGACGATGGTGGCGGCTCCAACGAGGTAGGTTACAGAGGGATCTGGATCCGAGGCCTCCTCTTTCACCTCTGGATTTAGATCTGAGCTCTCTCCCCTCATTCTCCTCTAGATCTAGCTCTTCTCCTCCTACTCGTCGTCCTCCTCCTCTTCACTCTGGATCTAAGGGATGTGGCGGTGGCTAGGGTTTTCATGAGCTTTTGGGATTCGGATCTCACCGTGTTGTAGCGGTTTTCTTTGAATGTTGCAGAAGTGTTTCAGTTGATGTTGCAGTAGTACCGCTTTCAGCTTGCAGCATGTTTTTAGATGATTCAATTTGCATGTTTGCAGTAGTTGTTGCCTATTGTTACAACGGTTGTCCAGTGTTGTTGTAACAATATGTTCATGATGTCTCAACATGGTGTTTCAACTATTTTTCTTTTTATTGTTGTAATAATGTGTTCAAGGTGTTTCAACGTCTTCATCCCAATGTGGCAGCTATTGTTTCTTTTTGTTTTATTGCAATACACATGTTCATGGTGTTTCAACTACTTCAACCTATTGTTGTAGCAGTTTCTTCGGTGTTGTTGCAATAACATGTTCATGTTGTTTTAGCTGTTTTATCCTCTGTTGCGGTAGGAATGGGGGAGGGGCGAACTAGGGGACGGTTTTGTGGGGGCGAGCTGGCGGCAGACGGAGGTGCTGGGGGCCAGCAAGGTTGGGGCGTGCGTATCCCGTGCATGTGGGTGGTTGCAGGCGGGTTTCATGCGCGGGGAGCGGAGGAAGGGCCGTTCCAATCTCTACTTTCTTCTTTGTGCGGACGGGCGGTAATCTCTACTTTCTTCTCCACACGGGGCAAGCTGAGTCGTGATTCAATGCGAGAAGGCAAGGGTGGTTTTCAATCTCTTTCTTTTCTTCCGTGCGATTTGACGCTCGCTCGGTGTCCGGACGCTATCACCCGAATCAAACGTCCTGGCACTGGCACTTCTCATATGTTAATTGCAATTTGCAATTGCCAGGCATTACCATTTTCAACCATAAGACCATTGACGTGAAGTCAAATTCGTCTGCTCTGTTTGGAAAATGGAAGTGACGGCATAAAATTAGTCACTGATGTTGTCCTATAAACTTCCACCTGTCATGATCGATCAGACTCGTTGATTCAGACATACTACATATGACTGCATATCTAAACTGTCGTCTTTTTGTGTAGAAAAGAGGAAAAGAAAAGGTATACTCCTATGTTATATAATTGCAATTTGCAACTGCCAAGCATTACCATTTTCGTCACCCATAAGACCACTGTGCACCGGAAGCAGTTGGTAGACAGTCAGAAGCAATTGCTGGTACAGTGGTACTGCCGATCTACGTGAACACTACTGTGGTTTCTCAGACGACATTGATGAGTGAGTTGGTTGGGCCTGAAAGCACTCGAGTAAAGGGCCATAAAAGCATCCTGTTAATCCAAGAATAATAAGGTCAGAATAATAAGGCCTGTTTAGTTTCCTACCCAAATTTTTTTCATCTATCCCATCGAATCTTTGGACACATGCATGGAACACTAAATGTACATATAAAAATAAACTAATTACACAGTTTGGTTGAAAATCGCGAGACGAATCTTTTAAGCCTAGTTACTCCATGATTAGCCTTAAGTGCTACAGTAACCCACATGTGCTAATGAAACATTAATTATACTTAATAGATTTGTCTTGCAGTTTCCTGACGAGCTATGTAATTTGTTTTTTTTATTAGTTTCTAAAAACTCCTCCCGACATCCTTCCGACACATCCGATGTGACACCCAAAAAATTTTCATCAGCAATCTAAACAGGGCCTAAGGCCAGTCTCAGTGAGGGTTTCACCAGGATGTCATGCATATTTATTAGAGCGGCATGTTAGTAAACTGCACTTTTTGTATGAAATGAAGAGGAGAGAAAAGGAAGTAGTTTCACTATGGTGAAAACTCCACGGACGTTGTTTCCCACGCGGTGAAACAGGATGAAATCCCCACTGAGGGCCAAATCGTTTCACCATCTTGCATATGATCCAATCATTTTGCAGCAATTAAATGCTTTGTTTAGTCATGGAAACAACAAAGTGAAATGCTCCATTGCTGGAGTTATTTCATAGATACTCCATTGTTATGTGAAACCGTGCAGTGACTTTGTCCATTGAGACTGGCCTAAGGCCGGCCCAAGTCTCACAATATTAATCACCCTGAGGTGTCAACTAATACATGCTTATTGTTGTCAAAAAGTCAAAAAATCACCTGTTCGATTGAACTTATCACTTTTCAGCTACAGAACAGTGTTTATCTATCGCAACAAATCAGTATCAGCATCAGCATCAGCTGCAGAATGATTCAGTACTAGAATATGACTCTTTAACGTCAATTGCTCGTTTCAACTTTTTCTCCCTCTCCACGCAATGAAATTGAAGGCACCCTTCGTTTTGCCCTTTCCCAAGATTCACTTGCACCATATAAATATCCCTTTTTGTGTGTACCGGTTGATCCTTCGAGATGAGGTGAGTGGAGATATAGCTGGTCTCCTTAGGCTATATAGGTCCATCCTAAACGGGCTAATGCTCCTACCACTCAGCTCACTTGCGAAAGCAGCAAGCAAACCCTCGTGGGCCTTTTTGACCTGCCTGGCCTGCATATACACAATTATACATGCTGCTGCTAGCCAGTGCCAGCTTAACGCTGCCATTTACACCGCCGGAGTCCGACCACGAGCTGGTTTCGCCGGAGATTGTCCCTTGCGTGGACGTGATCCCCTCCCAGGCCTTGTTTACTTCCACCCAAAAGCCCAAATTTTTTCAAGATTCTCTGTCACATCGAATATTTAGACGTATGCATGGAGTATTAAATATAAATGAAAACAGTTTGGTCGAAATTGACAAGACGAATCTTTTGAGCCTAGTTAGTCCATAATTGGACAATAATTACCATAAATAAACGAAAGTACTACAGTGTAACGAAATGTTTTCGTTGAGGAACTAAACACGGCCCCAGCCTCTGAGCCTCCCTAAAATCACAAAAGCCAGGTCGTCCCCTCCCGGCTCAATCCTTTCGGTCCCAAGCGAAAAAAGGGGAGCTGCACCTTTGCTCCTTGCATGGAGACCTCACCGCTGTCCTGTCCACTACTCCACTGGGCTGCCAGCCAGCCGGCCCACCGCCTTTCTGGACCGGCCAGGGGCAACGCCGCGGTGCCGGTGCATACCCACGACCAGGCGCCCCCGACCCCGCGCCACTAAGCTGCGATCACTAGAGCTTCGATGGCCGGCCGGCAACGAATTCCTCGATGGCAATCACCGAAACGTTCGTTCAATCGCCGCGGTTGTCGGCGTGTCGCTGACTTGCTGCTGGGAAGGAACAAAACAACACCTGGACACGCGCTGCCGGCTGTGCTCTCCGTGGCCTTTGGAGAGGATAGGCGCGGATCCGGGCTGGAGGACTCGGGGAGACGGGAGTGATTCGGTCGGGAACGGCCGCGCCGGGCGCCGGTGTGCCTCCCCCCGTACGCACAGGTGCACAAGCGAACCCGAACCCGTGGACAGCATGAATTCCGCCAATGATTTCTTCCTTCCCCCCTGTCATCAATCTGCAAGTGGTCGTCGGCCTAGGTTAGCTTAATATAGGTAGATGCTCCTAGCAAGTCCGATGTGTGGGCCTGGCCGTACTACTACTACCCTAGCTAAATTGGCTACTTGTGTGTGTGCGTCTTGCGGTTGGCATGGACAGGTCCTTTTGCTAGGCCCATCTTTTGCCTTTGCTTTTGTTGACTTGCTACAAGCACTTGGATTATTTTTGGGTGTCAAATATTTTTGCGCGTCGTTTGCAACGTGAGCATTTCGCACATTGTATAGGACGGGCTGAGGAAGCCAACAACCGGTCAGTTTGGCACTTACAGTGTACTACGCTTACAGTACTCACTTCTTGAAGGCTTGCTCACTTGTTGAAGATATTCCTTGCTGGTCCCCTGCAAATTATCAGAAAGTTGTGACGTGGCCACAGAAAGCGGATAACCACGGCTTGGGTTTGGGCCACTGCAAAAGCTTTGCAGTTGGTCAGCACTGTCTCCACTCCCCTGGGCCCTGGAGGAGAGCCTGCCTGCCTGGCTCTGCCTGGACAACGTGGAAAGGTCGGCGTCCAAAGCGTGACGTTGCCGCGCCACATTGCCACCGGGATCGATCTGGGGGGTTTGGTTGGTTGGTGAACCCAGTCTGCAGCTGGCAACCTTTTTGATGCGCCGTGTGTGTGCCGCTCGCCTTTCTGATGCGACGCGAACTAAAAGAAGGGCCGGAGCTGAGTCTGAAGCAGCGGGGGCGGGGCGAAAAGGAAGAAGCGAGCGCGTGGATGGTGTGGCGCGCGTGTGGCAGCGGCCGAAGTGCCGAACGAGTTACGACTCGCGGCGTCGCCATCGGCTCACCGGCCGACGGCAATGACCGGCGGCCGTCCCGTGCCGCGTGAGCGACCGTGTGTGATGAGATGGAGGGACGTCAACTCAAAGTTAGGCCGGTTCCTACTAATGAGCATAGTAAGCTAGGAAGTAGTAGGATATAGTAATAAGGAGTTAAGGACTGACTGACTGACTATGGCTATCTTAATTTATTTAAGGCAGGGTAGGAGGACTGTCATTAAGCTCATAGATAGTGATATGACAGGTAGGTGTTAGGGCACTCACAGTGCAAGACTCTATCACAGAGTCCAAGACACTTAATTACATATTATTTATAGTATTTTGCTGATGTGACAGCATATTTATTGAAAAAAAGATGTAGAAAAAATAAGACTCCAAGTCTTATTTAGACTCCAAGTCCACATTGTTCGAGGTAATAAATAACTTTAGACTCTATGATAGAGTCTGCATTGTGAGTGCCCTTATGGTCGGAGCATTGTAGCACGGGACGAATTGCTGTCTTATCACTTGTTCATATTTCTAAAGTAGTAGATAGAACAAGTAAAGGTAGAAACAGATGAAATTACTTTAGAAATATCAAATATGTCTATAAGTTCAATTTTCTATGTTTTGATCGTCAACCAACAATAGTACAAGTTTCCAATCATATGACTGTTATAATGTTATACCAAAGTGTACTCATGTCATCTTGCCATTATATTACAGTTGATTATTTGTTAGAAAAAAGTATGTCATGTAAAACCTTATGTCAATGTTTAGTTTCAGTGACATCAAAGCAGCCATTATGTTCTGAGCGATAAGATTGTGGACGAGCAAATGACATGGTGCTAACTACCATGGCAGGATATTATTGTAGGGCGTATTTTAGTTTGCTATGGAGAAGGTCTTCAAAAGTACATCATGATTTTAAGTTTTTGTTACAGCTTATTTGTCAAGATCAGCATCATATCCGTAGCGCCTTGGAATAGGAGTGTGTTGTTATACTACCTTCAGTTTGCCGCGCTCTGTTCGCTTGACTGAGAAGTCATGACTGAAAATACTGTTTACTGATTTATTATGAGAGAAAAACATTGCTAAAAGGTTCGCAGATTCAGCAGATAAGTTCAAGCGAACATATTTTTTTCATGAGCGGAGGGAGTACTTTTTTAGTCTTTTACACAATGTACTCAAAGTTTTTCCCTTTTTACACAAAACATGATATATAATTTGACTTTCAAAGCCTAACATATTTCAATATGAATACATTTAATAGAAGTGGGTGGAAGGTATACTATTCTCTTCTTTGTGAAATATGAACATTTCTAGTTTTATCCTAAGTAAAACAATCCTAAAATTTCAAAAATTTATAAAGAATCATATCAACATAAAAGAGTATTATTAACTATCTTCATAATGAGCTTAATGGTGTTAATTAGATACCATAAATATTATTGTTTTTAAACTTGACAACTTAGTTTAATCTTATAAACGCTTTATTTCAAGGCGGATGGTGCAAGTCAGTCATCACGTCAACACAAAAAAGGGCGTCATATTCGAACAACCACTACATTATTGACCAGAGCTCCAGGTATGGACTTTCAAATTTTTTGGTATTTTGCTTAATTCTCCATGTCTTGAAATATAGAGATCTAGAGTTCAAAAATTTATACAAAAGTATAAAGTATTCTGGTACGTCAATCCTCTCTCTCCTCTTTCTTTTTAAAAGAAAATAGTGAGATTTCGTTTAAATTTGATGTCGTCCAAAAACAGCCAACCGATTACTAAGGAAAGTAATAACTACTCTGCTCATCCTAATTAGTAAGGGGTAAGATGGTCTTTTGTTAGGCTACTAATTTTGTCTGAAATCATTTCGATACCTTATATTTTAAGACAGAATATTTCACAGTCACAACATAACTCCGTGAATGAAATAGGTAGAAGTTTCAAATTTCGCCTTTCTCCAATAATTTATAATGTTTTGCTTGATAAACTGGGCTCATGACAAGGATTTTCTTACGTGTTGCACCTAGACCTCCGCCCCAGCTGACCACGACAGCCCCAACCCGCCCCATTCAATTGTTGGCAACTGGTCAGCCGAAGCTAGGGCCAGCCAGCCACACACAGTCACACACACACATTTGGAAATAATGGATGATACTTACTAAGTGTTTATCTTTAGAAAGTTCAGATATAAAAGCTGAAGGATCGTTTTTCTCTTTAACAAAATTAGAGCCTATTTAAACACTAAAGTATTAAGAAACAACTATATTGATTCCTAAAAAAACAACTATATTAACAAATTGCAGGTTTAAAACTCATCCTAGACTTGTAAAACTATGGTTTATAAAAAGGAGGTGTAGAGTGACGAAGTTCTAAAAGCTCCCAAGACAAATTTTCAAAACTATATAAAGTTTGTTACACATCTGCACGCTCATTACACTCTAAAATCAAAGAATTTTACAAACTTTTTTTTAAAAAAAAATCAAGGTAGTCATTCCACTTTGCATGCGACGAACGATTAGAATCCAACCCACGAGTCGCAACCCCACCCACCTCCACTTTCTTCTATTGGCACATGAGCTGGATTATTTACGATCACGGCCCATTGGTCGATCAAATTCTGGGGTCAGCGGCAATGACAAGACTCCCATGTTGCAGAAGTAAAACGATACGTATGTGTTCATCTAATCTTCTATGCCAACAGATTTCCAGTTACCTTACTTATCACTTATCAGCGGCTAGAGTAAACAAATTTACGGTTTAATTTCTTGATTTTACCTAAGGTTGTATAACGACAATCCAAACACCCAAAACTAACCAGAGAAGCATTAAAAATACTAGGAAAAGTAAACTGAGCAGAAAAAAAAAGGCTCAATATTTTAACAGTTGATCGTAACTCGTCCTTCTAATAGTAGCTACTAGCAGCTGCCGTATCCATATTGAAATAGCTATATGGTTTCATAGTTGACTATCAATTGATCCGCGTCGCGCCCTGTCTTTGCGAGTAACACACTTATTGAAACAAACTGAACACACACTCTCACGTTGCACCTACCGAGACAGAGAAAGAGATGATCCGAGACGAAGAAAGAGAGGAGAGAAAGATAGCTACAACACAAAACACAATCATTTCAATATCTGAAATCATTTTTTATTCAGATAGGATGTGCATGTGTGTTAATTTAAGAAATGCATGTGTATATGTCACTATCTACAATTATACCAAGTTTACACAAAAGCTTAAAAATAATGTGTATAAAGTAATAAAAACAAGTTCAAGATGCGATATCAACCGGCCTTTTGCATTTAGATATACTAATATGTCCCTAAAAAAGTTGTACCATTCAAATTTTGTACCTAAAAACTTGTCATTTTTACCCAGGTGTGTTTGCTTGGGATCCTTGCAGCTGCACCCTCCAGACAGCAGATTCAGATGGTCGATTTGGTTATCCAAAAGTCTAATAAATCGTTGCCTAGCCCAAGCGACGAAATCCCCTGTATACATGTGCATGCTGGAGAGAAAATTTTTTTAAAAAAAGCATTTTATGTCTCTACTAAACTGTTTGAAAATTACTGTGGTGTCTTTCTTTGAGAGATTGAGCGAGTGGTCGTAGCCAGTAGCCAACAGTGCTGAAAGTCTCGACAACAGCCGGAACGGATAGACATAGAGAGGAGCACAGGGTAAGGATCCACCGGATCACCGGATCCGTCCCCGTGGACTTTCCCGTGCGCCGCGCGTGAACGAGATGGGTTTTGATTTCATTTTCACGCCCTCTCTTCCAAAGTCCATTGCTTCCCGCGGGCGGGCGACCCCACCCGCACGACGTCGCGAATGGCCCGTCTCCACTTGTCGGCCGAGCCCACTTTGCCCTGCGCCAACGCCCTTCCAACACGTGTCCCACCGCCCCCCTCCCCAGCCCCCCGCTATAAAACCCGCGACGCCGACCGAGGGCACACCCAACACGGTCGCACGACTGTATAATTGTGCTCGCTCGCCGGCCCCAGGGACGTGACACATCGCACGGCCGAAGCAGCTCGGTGCTTTTGCCTCCGCCTGCCGTGCCGCCCGTGAGGCCGGCAGCTTTGCATGAGGAGGAGGAGGATGGGGGCACTGCACGTCGTCGGTGAGCCCAGGGTCGTCAGCTTCCAGCAGCAGCCTGCAGCCGTCGTCGCCAAGAACGGCCACGGCCCCGTCGTCGAGGAGATCCACGGCCTGATCCGCGTCTACAAGGACGGACACGTCGAGCGCCTCCCGGCGATCCCGACCGTGCCCTGCACGTGGGGCGGCACCGGAGCGGACGCGCCTGGTGGCGTCGTCGCGAGGGACGTGGTGGTCGACCCCGCCACGGGGGTGTGGGCGCGTCTGTACGCGCCGATGACGACGACGACGTCCGCGGGAGGCGGAACCGGAGGCAGCAGGCCCCCCGTCGTGGTGTACTTCCACGGCGGCGGGTTCTGCGTCGGGTCCGCGGCCTGGAGCTGCTACCACGAGTTCCTCGCGCAGCTCTCCGCGCGCGCGGGCTGCGCCGTGATGTCCGTGGACTACCGCCTGGCGCCCGAGCACCGCCTGCCCGCCGCGTTCGACGACGGTCTGGCCGCCGTGCGGTGGCTGCGGCACCAGGCCAGCCGCGCCGCGGCGTGCGACGACCTCTCGTGGTGGCGGGCCCGCTGCGGCTTTGACCGCGTGTTCCTCATGGGCGACAGCGCGGGCGCCAGCATCGCCTTCCACGTCGCCGCGAGGCTCGGGCAGGGCCACCTCGGCGCGCTGTCCCCCTTGACCGTCAGGGGCGCCGTCCTGATACAGCCTTTCTTCGGCGGCGAGGCGCGCACCGTGTCCGAGAAGAGCATGGCGCAGCCGCCACGGTCGGCGCTGACGCTCGCCACCTCCGACTGCTACTGGCGGCTGGCGCTGCCGGCCGGAGCCAGCAGCCGCGACCACCCCTGGTGCAACCCGCTGTCCCGCGCCGCGCCGCGCCTGGAGACCGTCCCGCTGCCGCCGGTCCTGGTGTGCGTCTCGGAGACGGACATCCTGCGGGACCGCAACCTGGAGCTGTGCAGGGCGATGCGCAAGGCGGGCAAGTGCGTGGAGCAGGCCATGTACGGCGGCGTCGGGCACGCGTTCCAGGTGCTACACAACTGCCACCTGTCCCAGCCGCGGACGCAGGAGATGCTCGCGCACATCAAGGCCTTCGTCAGCGCCAGGTAGCAGCCGCCGCCGCCGCCGTCGTTCGTCTTCGTTGGACTGGACCCCTAGCTAGCTAACACACTCGCCGTCGCCGTGTTAATCAATCCACCATGCATCCACCACCTAATCCTAATCCTAATCCAATCGAAGAGTAGATGCCGTGTAAGCAACCAGCCTTGTGCAGTACTGTATTACGTATCACAGTAGTATGTGACTTCGAGTCAGCTACGACGTGTATTTGCAGCAAAAAAGCGTCCAATGCCCAGCCCGGGTTGTTGTAGCGGTGTCGGAAAGCAAAAGCTTATCACTACCATATATATATGTTATGTATGATGATCTGCTGTTCATTTCCTCTCTTGTCAAGAAAGGCTCAATGCCTGATGCTGTTTTTAAGTCGGGGTGCCGTCGTCGTCGTTATGGATTCATGGTGTCTGTCCCAGCACGGAAACCACGGGAATGTCCAGGGCAAATCATTGCCTTCCTTCCGGTCCGGCGCTTTCTGCTTTTCGCAGGCATCATGAAGTGAACAAACAAGTGTTTCTTTCCCTGTCTCCGTGTTCGGAAAGGCGATCTCCGACTCCGATTATTATTAGCAAGGAGGCTAAAAACTAAATGGTGGTCGCCTTTGTTATGTTATTATATACTAGCACTAGTACAATTGTCTAGGCTAGGCACAAAGCCACAAACCAACCGGTTCCTCCTCCGATCCAATAGACGGCGACAGCATAGAATCTGTGGCCGCTTCCCGACGCGGCCGTGCCATGCCATGATGGACAGGTGCCTTGCGCCCTCAGGCCATCACAAGATGCCCAAGGCAGCAGCGAGCGAGTCGCAGGCCGGCAGAGAGCACAAGCAGACGGGCGACGGACGGCTAATGGCTAGTGGCTACTACTACCAGACAGAGGGAGGGAGTGCGTCGTCCTCGTCCTCGTCCCCGCTTGCCGCGCTCGTGCCGGAGGGTGCCCCTCGAGTACATGGTTTCGGCAGCTAGCAGCAGCTTGCGAATTGAAGCGCACGCAGCGTGCCTGTCATTGGCTTGGCCGGCCGGGCTCAGTCTCAGCATCACCAACCACATCATGGCATGGCCGCAGCCCGCAGCTGATTTCGCGTGCAAGCAGGCCAAACATCATTTGCGATCATGTCTGGGTAAAGGTTCAGAAAACGCATATCGATCTGCAACAGGTAGCGAGTGTTGCCTCTTAGGATATTTGTAGACCATGCCATAATTCTTGTATGCTGTTTTCTCTCGGGTCAAAATGATCTATCAATGGATGTCAATAAGTCTGTTGCCCGTTTCGAAAGTGGCTGATGAAAGTTCAGACATGGTCAACTGAAGCTGCCAAGAGCACTCACTACACTAGTCACTACCCAAAACGAAAAAAATGTGAAGAAAGAAACGAGATTCGCATTTCCCACGAGATGTATCAATCAGCGAGTTGGAGCACGTCTCTGTTTAGCCTCCCCTTGCCTTACTTTCGAAAGCTCCGGTAAAGCTCTCACAATTCCTCCGTCAGGAATCCGCCGCAGGACGCCTTTACAGTCAGCACGGCCATAAGAGCGTGACAGCATTCCGCGGTTTTGCAGCGGATCAAAATGGGTCGTTATGGCACCGACGCGATTGTGATCCGATATGCCACCGGGCATTGGAGATCGGCTTGTATCCTCGCCGAGAATCTCAATCTGCCTGCCAGATCTCCCGAGATTCCTGACCTCACAGCTCCTTTCGCCACCTTCATTCAGCACACATTCAGAGTACTGCCGGTCAGAGCAGAGAGCCGCTTCATCGCCTCCTGTTTCTCGCCAAAACATGCCCGTCGGACGAGAAAGAAAAGAAAAGAAAAAACTTTGGCAATATACTGTATAATATTCCCATATCTTTGGCTGATGGAACTGCACGCTCGTGCAGTCTGCTGACCGCGCGTGCGGGTTGTGCGATCGTTCTATGAGCTTTCTTCAGCCTTTTTCACCCATCTGTCAAACCGACATGCCGGCGATGTCAAACCCGGATGCTGCAACGCTCCATGATGGTCATGGTTACTGATTGGTCGGCTGATCTTATCCTCCTCGCAGATGCACGCTTTATTAGGGGGTGCTAGCTTCAAGTTGCATGCATGCGCGCATGTGTTTGGAAATTGGAGATGCATGTATCGATCAACAGTACTACGATATCTTTGAGCAGATCATCTGAAGGAATCAGAATAGATCAAGAGGAGGAATGGAAGAAAAGGGGGGGGAGAGAGGGAATGGAGAATGCATGTCACCGAAGCAAGTGATGCCGGATTGGAATTTGGAAATGCCGACCGAATTGGGACATATCTTCTCTCTATATATATCTCGTTCAAAAGAAAGCTGATTTTAGCCGAGAATGACCACTCTATGTGGGCACATTAACTCGATCCCACGTATCAGGCAGAGGCAGCAACACTGTATCAGGATCTGGCAGCAGGAGAATGAACTGGAAAGCATGCAACTCGAATATATCAGAAGATCTACACAGAAAAAATGAAGACACAACGTCGCCATACAGGATGGAGAAAAGTGTATAGTCTAATACTCATAAAGACTTAAATAGCTAGCACATCCGACAGGGTCAGGTGTAAACTGAAGATCATTGGATCAAGAAGAACAAGGTGTTGGCGAGGAACAAACTAAAGGTGCTTAGAAAGACGGATGACAAAAAGACGGCACGGCGCGCATCAGGAAGGAAGTCGTCCTCAATGACACAGATGCGGCCATGATGATGATTGGTAAAGCGAGGGCAAAAGCGGCCGATCTAGATGGCATTCAGCCCGGTTAAGAATCTCGCGTTCCCCGGATGCTAGCTTGACAGGGAAGCAGCATCGGCCACGGAAGGCCTTTGAGGCTTTGACCAGCCACACCGGCCTCTTCGTTCTTCCATCGTCTATGCGTCGTAGAGGCATATGGGTTGGCTCCATTATGGGCACAACCGCACAAGTAGGAGCTTCGCTTTTGGAATTTGGAGGCCACTGATTGATGGTGGTAGAACCCATTATTCTAAAGGAGTTTTCTCCCCATTGGATGCTTGGATATTCCCGTTGCATTGTGCTGAATGCTGAATGCTGATGCGCATATAACCTTCTTCCTCTTCCAGGACTGTAGTTCATGCAGACATGCACTGAAACATCGATCCAGCGCTTCAAGTTGGAGTGGGAGGTGAAAGGAAGCAAGTATTTGACTCCCAAGCTTGAGTATCCTATCACAGAGGAGAGGAGTGCTGTTCTAAGTGGACTTGCAAGGTCTCTAGTCCCTTCGTGATGAGCCTGGTTTAGGTTGTAACCGCTTTTAGGTGAAGAATATGTGGACAATCTGATCACACTTCAAAAGCACAGCGAGGCCTATGATGTGTGGCGCTGAGGTCTCTGTGGACACTCTGATCACACATTTAGGTGAATGGAAGTAACCAATTTTCTTCAGTTCGATGTCAAAGTCAAACTTGATCATGACTACATGAGAAACGACATGTTTTCTGAACTAGGACATCACTATTTTCTTCTGATAACGTACCATCTCTAGAAGAGAAACAATTTGCCTGCTTTAATATGGGGGCAATCAGATGTGAAAATGTTGATTTAGACCAAGTCCTATCACCCTTCGCCGGTACTAGAGGTACCTTTCCATGCAAATATCTAGGGCTGCAACTCCATACCAGATCTTTGAAAAAGGTCCATGTGCAACCTCTCATTGAGCGTATTGGACAAAGGTTACCCAAATGGAAAGGAAGATGGTTAAACAAAGCGAGACGCCTCACTCTAGTAACTTCAGTCCTCTCCTCCATGCCAACCTACCACCTCACAGTATTCCCCCTAGCGGCATGGGCTAGAAAGAAGATCGACAAAATCAGGAGATCATTCTTATGGAAGGGGGAGGAGAATGCTAATGGCGGTCACTGCCTGGTTAACTGGCCAACAGTTACCAGACCCAAAAACCTTGGGGGCTTAGGCGTTCCTGACCTTGATAGATTTGGGAGAGCCCTTCGATTGCGTTGGCTTTGGCAACAATGGACAGAGGACTCCAAGCCATGGATTGGCTCAGAACTTCCATGTACTAATGTTGATCGTCTTCTCTTCAACTCCTCAACCACAATAACTCTGGGTGATGGCGCAAAGACTCGATTTTGGCACCATAACTGGCTTGATGGTGAAGCTCCAAGGTACCTAGCCCCAAATTTGTTTCAGCTTGTGTTGAGGAAAAACCGAACAGTGCAACAAGAACTCAGAAACAATAGTTGGATGCGCTCGCTAAGGGGGAAAATCACCTCGACTGTTCACTTAGAGGAATTTGTGTCCCTTTGGATACGTATTCAGGATGTGCAGCTTCAGGAGGGCGTTAAGGACTCCATCACTTGGCGTTGGACACAGGATGGGATCTACTCCACCCGTTCGGCTTATAGAATTCAATTCAAAGGCTCCGTCGTCATGTTTAGTAATGAACTCATTTGGAAAGCACAAGTGGAGAACAAATGCAAGATCTTTGCCTGGATTTTGGTGCAAGATAAAATTCTTACGGCACACAACCTACAAAAGAGAGGATGGCCACACCAAGCAAACTGTGTGTTGTGCAACGGTCCCCTTGAAACCGGCCTCCACCTATGCCTATGTTGCCCTTTTGCTAAGGCGGTTTGGGATCAAATCCTCTCCTGGGAAAACTTCACTGAACTACAACAACAGCAGCAGCCTCAGGCCAACCCCATCCATATTAGAGCATGGTGGGAAGAGGCGGCAAGGAAGGTGCCTAGTTTCGAACGCAGAAGACTCAATGGGGTAGTAATCTACACCTTTTGGAACATTTGGAAAGAGAGAAACAGGAGAATCTTCAACAACGCCATAGAAACAGTGTCGCAAGTGGCCACAAGAATAAAGGAAGATATAGAGCAAAGGAAGAGAGCTTTCGCTTATGGTTAGCCGCTGTTTTGGCCCTGGGGAGTGTCCCTGTTTCTGGGGGCCTTAAACCCTCCTTTTGGAGTGCCTTTGCTTGTACATAAACTCTCTTTCCTTACCTTAATTGAAAGGCAGAGCTCCTGCCATTGCGTTCAAAAATTAATATGGGGGGAAATAGACCTTCAAAAAAATATGGGGGAAAATAAGAGTAGATATACCTTCATATGAGTAGAACAACAAAGTCTCTTCAACAAAACGCAAGGTCTGAACTCTGAACATGGCTATATTTTAGTGGTTATTGAGACAAACAAACAAACAAACTGCAGATGTCAAACTAGCAATCTTCAGTTTGGATAACTGTGCTTCAACTCAAAGGATCATTATGAGTTTAAGTACTGCAATACACTCAGATGGAGACTTAAGCTATGATGAACTAGATCACTTGCAAATGAAGCAGTAGTACTGTGTACTGACTTTATCTTTCAAAAACTGTACTGACCTTGCAGCGGTCCGAAGACTGTACCTACCGAAAATTTGTCTGTTCTCCATGACCCTGATGCCTGAAAAGTACTTTTGATTCACCACTCCTCAACAAACACAGTCGTACTGTATACTTGGATTTGGATTCATAGTTTTCATGTGTCTCCGGGCTGGGAATCTGCAAAAAGAAGTGTCCATTTCAAACTGGAGCACTGGAGATCCGTCCAAGTAGTAAAAGGAGCTTTTGAATGGTCAGAATGAAAAAGACTACTGCTTTTGGACAGAAAGATGAGTTGAGGTAACAGCTGAGGTAGTCCTCAATATATATTTCGTCCGTGAAAAAAAAAACTGAGAATGAAAACGATTTCATTCGCAGCGCAGCACCTTGACTTTGAACGATTAGTTGCGACAGGTGTGAAGTTAAGTCCTATTCAACGTAAATGAGACACAACAGATTTATATCTAATACCTATAACTAATAAAAATCTATATCTCTTATATAGCCCCACTAGCTAATTCTCTTGACATGCAAAGCATCCACATCATCATCCACTAAATCAACCCACTAACTAATTCTCTTAACATGCAAAGCATCCACATCATCATCACTAGAGCAACCCACTAACTAATTCTCTTGCCATGCAAAGCGTCCACATCAACATCCACTAAATCATCTCACTAATACATTACCCCGCCATGCAAAGTGTTTACATCATTATCCACTAATAAATCAAACTAACACACATCATTTATCATGCATCTATGTTATTCACATTAGCAAACCGTATTATTTTCTAACATATATTTAGTTGTCAATGCTAGATCCACTAACATATATTATGATAGTATAATTTTACCGGTAATTCCTGCAGCAACGCGCGGGACATTCTCCTAGTATATCTATAACTCCACTAGATGAATTTTCTCTTCATATAAGGTGTCCACATCATTCCCCATTAAGTGACCCACTAAATATTCTATCTCTTCATGCAAGGTGTCCACATCATTACCCACTAAGTCCATGTCATCCCATATTAATTACAAAAAATGACAATGTCATCTATATTATGTGAAATCTATAACTCTTATAAAACTAAACCCCACTAGATAAATTCTCTCTTCATACAAGGTGTCCACATCACATTTCCCACTAAGTGACCCACTAAATATTCTCTCTCTTCATGCAAGGTGTCCACATTATTCCCCACTAAGTCCATGTCATCCCATATTAATTACAATAAAATACATGTAAGTCAAATATATATATACATATATATATACATACATGATAGACTGAATACCATATAGTAATATTATGTATATAATGATTTACTTTTAAGAAATTTCCGCAACAACATGTGGGGAATTCACCTAGTTAATTATAGTTTTATCTCTTTGTTTGTTTCTTTACACAATATGCATATAAAATTATAAATGTTACTCACTCCATCCTAAAAAGAATAGTGTTATGGAATATTGGGATGTGTGCTGTTAAAGACTGACTATATTTATAGAAAAAAAATATTGAAAACATTTATATCTCTACATAAATTTATTATAAAAATATATTCAGTAATTCATATAATGATATTAATTATGTACCATAAATATTAAAATTTCTTATATATATTTGGTGAAAGTTTAAAGAAAATTAACTTCTCAAGTCTCAAGAAACGAGAACAACTACTCTTTGAGGGACGGAGGGAGAGTATGTAATTTTTCCTATAAACCAGCAACAGCAACCTAGGATTGTCTCTGGTAAGCAAACTCCAGACATTAACCAGCAACAACGAACACAGAAATTCCTTTCAGTTCAGGGCCAAAGAATGCTGAATTTGTGTCACTTGCAATTTTCATATGGTAGCAATTTTTATATAGGCAACGGCTGAAAGTATATATGTGTTAACATTTATCTTAGGATTACCAGATTAGGATAATGTACTCTATTCCTAAGCTGTTAAAACTTGCTAATGGATAGTCCTATGCTTTTCAACGATTACACCTTGTTCGTCTTTTTTGTGAAAAAAAAAAAACATTGTTAAATGGCTAGCGGGTTCGCAGAAAGCTCAAGTGAACAGACAAAGTCATTTCACTAAAGTAATAACTGGAGAAGATGTAAGTTTATCTCTAACACTTATATGCTGTCATTTTGCAAGTTAGACATTGCCGTGCCGTACTACCTCTAACATATAGCATGCAAATGTATCTTGTTTTCACTTATCACTTTCTGCATAGCCCAAAATGTATCATGGACAGTGCTAATGAGGCTACAGTAATCTGTAATCTGTGCTGCCCCCAAATCAGTGATTCTGTCTAACATGTCATTGTTTTAAATTTAAACACAATACTATGAGTTGCAACACCAAGCACTTGGAACACTGCTCATGCATCTCACAAACCACGTCTCGCAATAGAGAAATTTAGAAATTGCATCTAGGCCTGTCCAGCTCAGCGGAGCTGATAGCAGGGAGCAATTGATGAGAAATTTTAAAATTGCATCGAAGTCTGTCCAACTCACCGGAGCTCATATCAGAGAAGGGGGGCCATGCAGCGGCAGCTGAATTGGGAGGAAGAACGCACAGGCACCCGCATTTTCCAACCAAGACACCGACACCGAACAGGCGTGCATCTCTAGCTAGCGAGAAGGGATACATATTATATTGGCTCATTAGATACAAAAAAGCTGTTAGAGCTATATTTCTTCCAATATTTCTAAAATCCACCCCTGAGAGAAAGATAGCTCATCTCTTGGAGATGCTCTAAGCCACTATCAGTGATTGTCCATAATAAGTAGGAGTTTAATTTAACTGACATTCACAAAAGCCCATGAGCTAACAGCTACAAATGAGGGCATGGCACATGTCATACGAACGAGAAACTGGATCACCATTCAAAAGTAGCTTGCACAGCACTAGTACTCCATAAATTGAAGGATCCAAACAACCAAATACAGCACTAGTACTCCACAAAAGTAGCTTGCACAGCCAGTAGCACAGCACAACTACTGCAGTTACCAGCAGCCGAGCGGTCTGATAGGTAATTCTCAGGCAATTCTACGAACTCATGTCAAAAGCAAATATAAAGGTGGTCGTTGTGGCTGCAGATATAACTTCTAATATGAACAGCAGCAAAACAGCAATGAACTATACTACTCTGCAGTAGCCGCAACCTCCTGTCCAGCCTCATCTCCCTCAACGGGCCTCTCAAGCTTCACGCCAACATCCTCTTTATAGTCACCATGAACCTGAGAAGCGACAAGTGTTTGTATGATAAATAACAGGTAGGCTGTACAAAAACATTATTACTTTGTGGATGCAGCAATTACCTCCATAAGCTTCCCAAGGTCAAACTTTGGGGCCTTCAGGATCTTCACCTTGCGGATGAAAACATTCTGAAGCGGGAAGATGCTGGAGGTAGCTTTCTCAATCTCTTTGCCAATCACTTCTGGTATAAACTTTGAAACCAGCTCCTTAAGATCACAGGAAGAGGCCTGGTTCACCATAATGTCCACCATCTTGCGGCGGATCTGCACGCAGAACAAGGCAAAAAGATAGCAGCAAACATAGTTTAGAGGCCTCTTTGATGTATGAGATGTCGTCGTTGCTAACACAGTTATATAATTCTGCTACGTACTCCCTCCATACATATAAAGAAAGTCATTTTGGACAAGGTTTGGATCATGCATTGGGAATATAAATCATCAATAACTGTTAAGTTGTTGAGTTTGAAAATGTGTCTTGAAAAATACTTTCATAAAAATATAAATATACCACTTTTTGATAAATATTTTTATAAACATAAGGAGTCAAAGTTAGGCTTTGGAGACTGTATCGCTGTCCTAAACGGCTTTCTTTATAGGTATGGAGTATGTGATAAGGACAGAAACTTTACCTGCCGGATCTAGGATGCCTGAGCATAGCACGTTCTCTTGACCTGGTTTGGGCGCCTCTTGGTGAAGCCAATGCAGAACAAGCGCAGCATGTAGTTGTCAGTTGTCTTGACATCAACATGGGCTTCAATTAATGTCTGCCACTTCTTCACTAGGGATCTGAGTTTATCGGTAGTAAAACTCATGCCCTAATATAGAGAGAACAAGTTAGTGACTGAAAACACAATAAAAGGGCAACAGCTGTGAGCAATAAAAGGCAGATCCTTACCCAAAAGTTTGTGAGCACATTCCTGCCTTGCACATCTTCAGCACGGAGCCTGATTTTCCTGTAAGCCTGATCCTCGTCGCCTTGAAGATCAGCTAGGCAAACCTCAAAGACTCTGTGCTTCAGACCCTCAGAAGCAATCTAAAACAACAGAAAGATGCATCAATTAGCAAATTAGGACATCAAATAGTGTATCTACGTTCTGAATAAAGTTGCTAATAGAGTAGCACCTGATAAAACATAAAGGGAACAACATTACTAAAGAGATCATTATGTAACCTTCAGTGATAGGTAACTGATTACTCATCAAAGATATAGTGAACAAATGAGATCTATAACCTTGTGAAACAACAAGGTACAGTTACGAACAAAAAATATGGCAATTCATAATGCTATTGGCTATGGTATAAAATCAAACGCACATAATCATAATAATTCCAACAGAGGAAGCACGTAATCATCATAATAATTTCAACAGAGGAAGCACATAATCATCATAAGGATTCCAACAGAGAAAATGCATAATAAGTCAAGTAACATCAATGCATGAGCACTTCTCTGATAGTTTCAACAACCTCCATCTATAAAGAAAATCAGCATAGGGAGTCAAGGACTTAATATTTAATTATCAGGGGAGCAGTGGCATTGCACATAATAATACCCCTTCCCATACAAATTAGAATAAGCAAGCGAGAGAGCGATATTTGATACTGACTAACGATCTATCGAGATCGCCCTAACGAGATCATCTATTTGATCCTAAGAGTTCTTGGGATGATATAAGTAAATCATTCCCCACAGCTTGACACATGCGCGGGAACGAACACATCAAAGATACTACTCCTTAGATGACTAATCTAGTAATCTATGATGCTAATCCTACCGTGGTCTACATAGACAGAACATATATGTGCAACATCACGCCACAAAACGTAGAAGCAGCACGAGAAAACATCAAGAATGAAAGGAAAAACACACCCTGGTACCCTGTGTCCTGGACACTAGTCTTGCCAATGTTGCGCACGCTGAACACAGATGGGGCCTTGATGTCATACCAATCCTTCTTAGAGAAGGGGTCGACGCTGCATAACAGAAAGAAAACCACACCTACGCATCAGCACCGGATAAAGGAACAAAGCAATCGGCCCGAGCAAGATCTGAAGAACGGGACGAACAGGCAAGAAAAAACTCACGTCTTCTTCTTCCCACCCTTCTTTCCCTTCGAGATCCTCTTGTTCTTTCCAACAGCCATGGTCGCCGCCGCCGACGCCGCTGACGCTGACGCCGCGCTGGTGCTTGAGGTCTCAGGTGGTAGAGAGAGAGTGGCCGGCGGCGCAGCAGGTGCTCGGGACACCAGGAGCAAGTGAAGATTTAGGGTTTTCAAGGTGTTCAGGGTTTTATATGGCTAGAGGTGGGATCTCTGGGCTGGTTTGGGCCATGGGCCGTATTGAAACCTAGGACGGTACGCGCGCGTTGAAACTGGTGGTCGACCTTTTCCTAAAAATCTGGTGGTCGACCTGTGTGTTGGCCTGTTGGGTATGTCGGTTACTGTAGTATTTTTATTTTCTTTAACAATTAGTGTTGTTATAAAAGCTTAAAAGATTTGTCTTGTAAATTACTCTCTAGTTGTGTCCAAATATTATATGTGACGGACGATAAAATTTAACAGGGGCAACCAAACAGGGCCAACATTAGATATGACGGATGATAAAATTTAACAGAGACAATCAAACGGGGCCTTAGTATACGGTCGTTCGTTCGTACTTTTTTTTTTGTCAGATGGAAGTATTTTTTTTTCTTAAACAGTATTTTTAGTTATGACTTTTAAATCAACAAATATGTTTGTCTGTGGAAAAGATCATCTTAGTTTGACTATGAGAAAAAATGAATTGAAGTTACCAGATCAACCTATATGTTCATAGAGTATATTAGAAGCTTGGAATTTGTGCAATGGAACATATTAGAAATTTAAGGTAATAAAATGGATAGAAGTTACCATGTAAATCTATATTCGTAGTCTCGTAGAGCATATTACGAACAAATTATATATGAGTCGGTTGGGTTCTTTATGATAGAATATGTTCATCCGAGTAGCTCTCAACTTGGCACGGATGTTCGTATTTTTCTAGATTTATTTTATGATTTAACAGCACTATGCTTTTAATAATAGACAACATCTCCATCGACAGCGAGGCATCTGTGGTGATTTTGTGAATTTTGTGATCTGCCGACTCAGTCATTCGAAGGTGCTCATATAGATAGGATTTGCGTCATGAAAAAAAATAGCCCGCTATTTTTGTCGCTATAGCCCGAAATAGCTTGAAAAAAAATTGTGCCGCTATTTGTGTTCATGCACAATTTTGCCGCTAAAGTATGGTAATTACGGTTTATAAAACGCTAAACACCCTGGCCTTAGCTCGCTACTTAAAACATGGATTTGCGTAGTCTTGGAGAAGCATACGGAGGGGTTTAGAAGTGATGAAACTGGACATTATATGGAGAATTGGTGATGGCAGAGATATCAAGATTTGGTCTGATCCGTGGATTCCTAGAGGCACACTGAGAAGACCGACCACCACTAGGAGAGGAAATATCCTTACATATGTTGCTGATTTAATAGATCCAGCGTCCGGCTCCTGGGATGTTGAATTGGTGAAGGATGTATTCTGGGAGGAGGATGCAGATATTATTTTGGCCCTACCGGTGCATGAAGGCAGAGACAATTTTCTTGCCTGGCACTTTAATGAGCATGGTATTTTCTGTGTCAAGAGTGCCTACAAAATATGCCGAGACGACTTGTTACGCAAAAAAGATAAAGGAAGTCTGCAGGAGGGAGCAAAAGTGAAGCTGATCCAATCTGGGAGGAGATCCAATTGCCCAAACAAGGTGAAACATTTCATATGGCGCTTTGCTCACAACAGTCATCCTTTGAGAAAGAATTTGGAGCGGAGGGGAATGAAGCTTGACACAAAATGCCTGTGACAGATTAGATGAGGATGACGCCCACCTCTTTTTCAAATGAAAAATGGCAAAGCAAGAATCGAAGTGCCTGAGTGGCCTTGGTACAGCCTATGATGTATTGAACATATTCTCAAATCAGCAAAAGATAAGCTACAACTAATGTTCATAGGCTTGTGGTTTATCTGGACAGAAAGAAATCTTATTCGAGAGGAGGGGCGCAGGTGCCCAGCTGAGGCTATGGCGAGAGCTATTAAGATTTATACTGCGGAGCTGGATGAGACTGTGCAAACACATCAAAGAACCCAAGTCCAGAGAGAGGCGCGCTGGGCTAGGCCACCGGAGGGTTACCTGAAGCTGAATTGTGATGCTTCTTTCATTCCTGAAAAGAAGTGTGGTGGATAGGGGTTTTTTATTAGAGATTGGGACGGAGATGTTGTGCTCTATGGATGGGGGCGAGTTAACCACTTGCTAAGTGCTTTTCAAGCGGAAGCCATTGCTTGCCTTCAGGGAGTTCAAGCTGCATGCACGCTGGGCATTGGACGGCTTATAGTGGAGACGGATGCTCTAAAAGTTAAACAAGCTCTTTCTTCTGAAGAAACTGATCTATTTATCACTGGAGGTATCATAGAAGAGTTGAAGTTCATAATTTCTACTAGTTTCAGTAGTTTTGAGTGTGTTTATATTCTAAGAATTTGTAACAAAGCAGCCCATGTCCTTGCTGCTGTCGGTGTGAGTAGCACTGAAGGGGAGGAGCACCTGTCGTGCAATACCCTAGATTGTGTCAATGTAATTGTGGTTGACGATTCGTCAACACCAGTGCAATGAGAATCACCCAAGTTCAAAAAAAAGAGGGTGAGTGTGTGTTCTGAGTGTCTGCGTTGTATTGTGTAATTATAAAAAAAAATCTCGTAGAGAATATTAACGTCCTATTCGTTTGAGCTTATCAGCCAAATTTATCTATCATTCGATAATATTTTCTCTTATAATAAATCAGTGAACAGTACCTTTATGTCATGGCTTTTTAGCCCAGCGATAAGACAACGAGACATATTAAGTGCACTCCTAATGTAGAAACCATCATAGTTTCTATATATATTAATTATGGTGTTACCTAAGCATTTTGCTAATGTGGCAAGATATTTATTGAAGAGAGGGAGAGAGCAAAAATCATAGAAACTCGGTCTAAGATAGAAACCATATCTATACGAGATCCAAGACATGAAGTGATATGATTGGTTGAGAATAGAGAGAGAATGAATGTGATTGGATAAAAAATTATTGTATACAAACTATCCATTGGGGCTATAGTTTTTATACATAATGTATATAAAAATTAATAAATATAGAAACTACATATAGTTTCTATTATTGGGAGTGCCCTAAAGAACTTCAGTACCCAAGTTCTAATTAATACAAATCAAACGGAGCAAACCATGCCCATGTTTTACATGAAGGTAACTATGAAAGTAATGGCCCAACAGATTACTGGAAGCAATATGTTGAGGTTCATGCAACCATACTGATCGGAACTAAGAAAATCAAATAGATTAAACAACCATGCTAATATGTTACTACAAATACAAACAAATGGCGATTCATAGAGGTCAATGATGGGGCCTTGCTCGTTGTGTCGCCAACTCAAATCATAATATTCAAGCCGTGTAGTAGTTCACATGTTGTCGATGAAAGATAACTGCATTTGGTTGATGAAATGGGAATGAATATAAGAAAGAGGAGCAAGCTAAGAAGGGAGCAAGTGCTTATCATCAACTCATACTCATACAAGTTAGAACAACTCGTATCTTTATGATGATGGATATAGAGTTCGATTCTAATTCATATTAGGTCACGTCCTTTTGTATTTCATATGTGATCCGGACTAATCTATACTCATACAATTTAAACAAATTATGGCTATCGATGATACAAAGTCCATTTTTTATATGTATTGGGTTCTGTTGCAATGCATAGACGCAAAAGCTTCTTCCAATGCATAGATGCAAAAGTTTCTTCTAATATGTGTTTCTATTTCTAAAATACCTCTACGCAACTATATTTTTCATGTCTCGTATGTGATTCGGACTTGACCGTGCTTGTGTCTAGTGATAGTCTAAATTTTGATTCCAAAACATATTAGAACCCCTTGAAACGTACGCGCAAATTTACTAGTTAAAATAAAAACATCAAACAGGCGGTGGGTGGTGGCGGGTGAAGGATTATTTAGACTCAGCCCACTAAACATGTGCAAACACTTGCAACTATTTTGGGCCAACAACTCGCATATTTGGCCTCCTGAGCCTTGAACTGACAGGGTGCCAACAAGGTGCGATTTGGGCCGTTGGGTGCTCCTCTTCACTGTCGTCCCGATCGTTTGCCCTTCGTGTTGATCAAAACCGTCGACACCTAGCTTTTTTTTAGAATCCGACACCCAACTTTAATCAAATTTTTTTAGGGCAAGTACATTGGTAAAAGTCAACGGTCTTGTACGCCGTCTCGTGTAGTGCCACATATATGACTTTTGCTGATGTGGAGGAAAGAGAGAGAGGGAAAAAAAAGAGGTCGTTGTTTCACGAAACAACCACATCATGATCTAAAATTTAGGACTGAGAAGGCTTACACACCATTGTACAAGTGGTCGTCGTCATGCAACTCACAAACATTTCATTGTTGTATCCACAAATTAAGTACTATAGAATTAGCACGAGACATATGAGATAATACCTATGCACTCGCCCTTAGAACGTGAGATTAAATAAATCTGATAGGAACAAAACCAAACAATCTCAATGAATATGGTCACAAGAATATGTGAAAAAATGTTTGGTGAGGTCTACAATTCACTGGGAACACCTCGAATGTATGATTTACAAGACAAACGCATAATATAAATCGATGTTAGAGTTGAGCCAAACGCGGAGGCCTTGTTTAGTTCTGAAATTTTTTTGGTTTTTGATACCGTAGTACTTTCATTTTTATTTAGCAATTATTATCCAATCATAAACTAACTAGATTAAACTGTACAATTAGTTTTTATTTTCATTTATATTTAGTGTTTTATGCATGTTACGCAAGATTTGATATGAGATTTTTTTTTGTTTTTAGAGCTAAATGGATCGCATATCATTGGTGCCCGTTTTAAAAACGAAATGAACCTCCAGCTCGGCGTCACGCATGGCTAAGGCCTTTGTTTAGTTCCAAAAATTTTTGCAAAATAGGAATAGTAGCACTTTCGTTTGTATTTGACAAATATTGTCTAATTATAGACTAACTAGACTCAAATGATTCGTCTCGTCAATTTCGACCAAACTGTGTAATTAGTTTTTATTTTCATCTATATTTAATACTCCATGCATACGTCTAAAGGCCTTGTTTAGTTCTGAAATTTTTTTGGTTTTTGATACCGTAGTACTTTCATTTTTATTTAGCAATTATTGTCCAATCATAAACTAACTAGATTAAACTGTACAATTAGTTTTTATTTTCATTTATATTTAGTGTTTTATGCATGTTACGCAAGATTTGATATGAGATTTTTTTTTGTTTTTAGAGCTAAATGGATCGCATATCATTGGTGCCCGTTTTAAAAACGAAATGAACCTCCAGCTCGGCGTCACGCATGGCTAAGGCCTTTGTTTAGTTCCAAAAATTTTTGCAAAATAGGAATAGTAGCACTTTCGTTTGTATTTGATAAATATTGTCTAATTATAGACTAACTAGACTCAAATGATTCGTCTCGTCAATTCCGACCAAACTGTGTAATTAGTTTTTATTTTCATCTATATTTAATACTCCATGCATACGTCTAAAGATTCGATGTGATGGAAAAATTTTGCAAAATTTTTGGATCTATACAAGGCCTAAGCCTGCGCACCGCCGCACGGTTTGGTGAGCCGTGACCGTGAGCGCCATAAACGCCAAGGGCCCGCATGCCGCAGCCCGGCGCGGTGGTGATCTATCGCCCGTGCTCGGCCGGCCATCCAATCCAAAAACGGCAGAGAACACACATCCACTGTTCGTTTGCGTCACGTTCCGCCGTTTGTTGCTAATAACCCCATGAGCCGTGTGCATGTAACCCTACCCGGCCACGCTACGCTACGGTCCGATCGACCGGGCCAGCGGATACACTCCTATAGTCCTATCTCTCTCTCTCTGCCGCATGTGGCCACATGCCAACATGCACGCGCGGCGTACGAGAGCGTCCGTCCGGCAAGCCTCAAGCAGGCAAAGCAACGCAACGCGACGTCGTGAGCCGCCGCTTGGTTCGTCCAACCCGCGGGCACTAGCTATTGTGGTAGGGCCGTGGCCGTGGGTGTACATGAGGGTGTCTCCACTTGTCTCATCTTGCTTACTCCTGTCACGTAGCACGCCTTGCGATGTGGCTAGAGGAGCCTAGGACGATACTACAACGACCATCGCGTTTGCGAGCCTGGCTTTGTCCAGGGCGCTTTCGTTCGTCTCGCGACGCAAGGAGGGGGTCCGGTGGTCTGCTGTTGTTCAGGGGTGCACGGTTTCTCCTTGTTAATCCTTATCGACGGAGTACGTCCGACGTACGTCGCGGTCTCCAAACAGGCACGTACGCTGTGGTGCAAGATAAGACAGCACCACATCATGCCGTGCTCTTGGTCTTGGATGGGTCAACACTCATCAGGAAAGTACGTACTCCGATCCTCTAAAAAACAGGGACGAACGACGCACGGGCGGTATCGAACGGTCGAGAGCCAAATTACCGGGCTGGATATGGTTGGTGGTCGTGGACTCATGAATACATACCGAAAAACAAAACATCAGTGCAAAGAAAGAAGTTAATTAATCAACGCAGGGCCATCAATCCACCAAATAAAAATCGTACTTACTACTTATAACAAAAAAAAAATCCCAACCTGGCCAAAGCTCACTCGAGCGTCTGAACGAGAAATTCCATCGTAAACGCGTTAGCTAGCTGGAGGGTTTACTGTTACCGTGCGAAAAAAAAATCAGGGGGCAAAAATGGTGGTCAAACCTTGTGCACTGCTGCATATATATACGCTTGCTCATCAGGAGCTAAACACCCGCGCTTAACCTAGAAGAAAACAGAGAATCAAAGAAACCTGTTCCTGAAACGACGCAGTGTCGTTACACATCTACTACTACAAGCCTGTGTATCTGTCCCATCGATCAACCATGGAGCTAAGTACATTGCTGGTAGCGAAGACGAAGAAGAAGACGAAGAACCGTGCCGGCCACCTCGCCGTTCTTCTCCTGCTCCTCGCCTGCGCCTGCGCCGGCGGCATTGCGCCCGCGAGCGGCGCCGGCGGCGGGAGGTGGGACCTCCTGCAGCGCAGCATCGGGGTGTCGGCGATGCACATGCAGCTGCTGCACAACGACCGCGTCATCATCTTCGACCGCACCGACTTCGGCAGCTCCAACCTGTCCCTCCCCGACGGCCACTGCCGCGTCAACCCGCGGGAGCGCGTGCTCCCTCGAGGGGACTGCACCGCGCACTCCGCCGAGTACGACGTCGCCGCCAACGCGTTCCGCCCGCTCTCCGTCTTCACCGACACCTGGTGCTCCTCGGCCACCGTCGCGCCTGACGGCACGCTCGTCCAGACCGGCGGCTGGAACGACGGGTTCCGCAACGCGCGCACCATGCCCGCGTGCGGCGGCACCGGGGACGACAAGAGCTGCGACTGGTCCGAGAAGCAGGACGTGCTCGCCGCCAACCGGTGGTACGCCACCAACCAGATCCTCCCCGACGGCCGCGCGTTCATCGTCGGTGGCCGGAGGCAGTTCAACTACGAGTTCTACCCGAAAGCCGGCCCGTCGGATACGTCCGTCGTGCAAATGCCATTTTTGGCGCGGACCAAGGATCCCGAGGAGAACAATCTTTATCCGTTCGTGCACCTCAACATAGATGGCAACCTTTTCATCTTCTCCAACAACCGCGCCGTCCTCCTGGACTACAAGAGCAACAAGATCGTGCGGACGTACCCCATGCTGGGCGACGGCGACCCGCGGAACTACCCCAGCTCGGGCTCCTCGGTGCTGCTCCCGCTGAAACCCAACCCCACCGAGGCCGAGGTGCTGGTCTGCGGCGGCGCGCCGGCGGGCTCCTACAACTCCACCAAGGGCGGCGCCGGCACCTTCGTCCCGGCGCTGACGACGTGCGGGCGGATCAAGATCACCGACGCCGCGCCGGCGTGGGTCATCGAGACAATGCCGTCGCCGCGGGTGATGGGCGACATGATCCTGCTGCCCAACGGCGCGGAGGTGGCGATCATCAACGGCGCCGCGGACGGCACCGCCGGGTGGGAGTCCGCCAAGACCCCCGCGTACGCGCCCGTCGTCTACCGTCCCGACCACTCGCCGGGGGACCGGTTCGAGGAGCAGACCGCGACGGGCGTCGCGCGGCTGTACCACTCCTCGGTGGTGCTCCTCCGCGACGGCCGCCTGCTGGTGGGCGGTAGCAACCCGCACACCTACTACAACTTCAGCAACGTGCAGTTCCCCACCGACCTCAGCCTGGAGGCCTTCTCGCCGGAGTACCTCGACGCGTCCAACGACATGCTCCGGCCGAGGATCCTCGACCCGTCTCCGACCGGCGCGCCGTCGAGCGTGGCCTATGGGGCGACGATGACGCTCCAGTTCTCGGTCCCGGCATCGGCACGGAGGAGGCGTGGCGACGCCGCGGGCCTCGGTGACGTGTCGGTGACGATGGTGGCGCCGTCCTTCACGACGCACTCGTTCGCAATGAACCAGCGGCTGCTGTTCCTTGACGTGACCAAGAATGTGGCGGTGCGTGGTCGAGCCGGCACGTTCAATGCGTCGGTGACGATGCCGGCGACGGCGGTGCTGGCGCCACCGGGGTACTACATGGTGTTCGTGGTGAACGGACACATCCCCAGCGAGGGGATCTGGGTCCAAATACAGACACAGCAGTGACAGCGTGCGACGGGGGAAGGGTTATAGATTTCATTCATTTTGTTTCGTTGTGCCATTCGGACTTGATTCTTAGTTACAGTACTTACTCCAAAGGTGTACGTAAAAGGAAAAAAAAATCTGGTAAAAGAGTGTAAAATGCGTGGTAGCGTTGACAGTCACTGACCGGACACTGTGTGTTGCTGTCGTTGACATGAGATGCTGGAAAGAACGAGAGGAGAATGTCTGTAAAGCTGGTATCAGAGAGCTTCACGTGAACCGGGCACACGTGACGCATCTCAACCGCATCTGCTTTTGGCTCTAGCGTACTACTACGCGCCAAGCGCCATGCTTTCAAAGTTGATCTAGTAGGCTGTAGCGGCGTCTGGGCAAGCAAATCAACGACTGTGCTGTGTTGATCCATGACTGGCGAAGGAGATAGCGCACATAGGCTACGCGAGCAGGCGGATGCGTTCGGTTGCAAGCATTCATTCCGAATTCTGAACCGAGTACGTGCGCCGTTCGTGTGGGCGCCGGTCAGCCGGTGGGCGCGGGCGCGCGCGCAACTCGTGTGCTCGCGGCTGACGCCTGACGAGACGTGGGAGTTCTGTGCTGTGACTCCTGTGAGGACGGTGGTCGTCACGGTCACGGAGGATGGCGGTGGCGGATCCGGGTGTGGGTGTGGGCCAACAGAACCACAGATACAACGGTATCTTGCCTTGCCGAGACTGGACCGCGCGCGGCCGGCACCGGTGCAAGATACGCACGGCCCGCACCTACCCATGAAGATATAGATAATTAGATATCACAAGCTCGATCATTTTCGATTTTCTCACGCGGTTCAAAATCAAGCCAACTCATTTTCTGATTTTCTGACGCGGTTCCAATCCAACAAAAATCAAGCCAACTCGCTTTCTCTCCCCGCCAGACTGTCGTTTTTTTTCCCCCCGCATGCATGCATGTCATCTATTTAGATGTTTCCATTTTGATTGGAAAGAATCCGGCATAATGAGAGTTTAACTTTTTTTTAGAGACATAATGAGAGTTTTACTGCAGAACACTAATTTGCGTCGCTGGCTGTTTTCTCAATGCTACCGATCCAACTGGCGCCCCAAGCCCAAAATGTCACGTACGTACACAAAACATTTAAAACGGCCTGGCACTTGGCAGAAAACACTTCCCGTGCACGACCATCCTGTTGCTATTTTCATACGGTTCGTTGTTCTTGCTTGCACATGCTTTTTCTGTGATTGTTTAGCGGAGTAGGCGTCAGGCCTCGGGTTGTTATTAGATTTTTTTCGCAGTGGCGAAGCATCAGTCGAGCTACCATTCTACGCTTCTTTGCCGCTAGCTGTATGCGCTGGTGTTCTTTGTGTGTGTTTGCACAGGAGTAGATGTACCAACCGGTGTTCACTAGAGTCAGAGTGGCACAAGCTTTTCCCCAACAATGACTTATAGCTTGCATCGTCTCTAGGCTCTGATAACGCCCCCCTAGCATACGCAACACAGATTATGCATGACTTCTATCAGCAATTTCGTTTTGAAGCCTTCCGGACCGCCATGTCTTGCTTCATGGCTAGTACTGTACAGTATGCCTGGCCGCAACCAGTTAACATTGGAACATAATAAAAAAGGATCTAGTGGATGCCTTTTTTTGCCTTCTTCAATCTAAAATCGGAAGGTTGCACCTGGTTAATGAGGCTAACATTTTGTGCTACTGAAGAAGGTGAATGCAATGACATTGGGCGATTATTGGCTAATCAATCTGATGGACAGCTTCATGAAAATGATTACGAGAAGCAGGTTCCTTTCAACAGATTGGCGTTGAGGCTTAATATGAGCTGGTCTCATATTCACAAAATTCATTCATAAAAGGAAGATTTATACATCACAATTTTCTTTATGTGAACATGATTTGCGTAGCAAAAAAAAAAGACGAAAATTGTAAGGCCTACACACTATAAGGCCTTTGACTCCATAAATTTGCCCTATCTCCTAGAAGGCCTAGAAGCTTTTAGATTTTGGCAAAAATGGAGAAACTGAATGTCTACACTTTTTTGCACGATCGGGTCATTGCACCAATTTTTCACGAAGAAAGAATTTTTTTTTTCGAGATCGGGATATAGCCCGTTTTTCATTAAGCAGACGAGAATGGTCAATAGCAATCATGGCAACCTCATCTCCCAAAAGTGATTGTAAATGAAAATGTTGCAGAACCATAAAACAAGCCGGTGGTCTAAGACGAGGAGACCCATTGTCACCAATGTTATTCATCTTAGCAATAGATCGACCCTATGTGAAAAATAATTGAGATGGCAGCGCAATTCAACATTCTTGAGCTGGTATTGCCCAAAGCGGCCCATTTGTGGTGCTCCCTTTAGAGCAAGGTCAATAATAGAGCCAATTGCTTGACTATAAACTAAGTGATTGGAACCAAGGTATACAATAAGTTGTCTCATACTTGTTTCTAAAACACTTTCTCTTTCCTATTCTTCTTTGCAACACTTGCTATTTGGGCCCACCACTACCTATGCATCTATGCCTAGCTTAGTGTTTGTATGAGAGCCAAGCTATCTCCTATCTTCTCTTCTCTATATCAGCATTAGCTTTACTATAAATCTATTATTATACCTGCTCTTATGTCAATGAGGTGAGCGTTTTTGCTAACCCAACCACTACGGACTTGCATGCCATGTCTTACAGCATCTAGGAGTTTCATGCAGCTAGAACGGTATTGTGCTATGCGTGTGTGAGTGTGGCTTGTTTGCAAGGGAGTCGGCAGACTGCAGTAGCAATGCATATGTTGACCGTGCTAGCTGCATGGTGGCCGTCGGTCTAGCGTTACAAGTGCACGTGCAGGTTGCATTGGCAGTTTGGCACCTGCTGGCTGGTCTCATAGGCCGAGCAAAGGCATGTTAATTGGGCACTAGTTGGACTTTGGTCAAGGTGCTGGTAGTGGTAGCTGAGTAGGAGAAGGCCCATATCCATATGGCCTGCTGGTTTGGTCACGGGAAATAAAAGCAAAGAATAATGGGTGGTTAGAGTCCATTAGCCTTTATTAGCCTATAATTAGTTTATGTTTAATATATTTTCACAAGGTGGGCTAATTTTTAGCCTTAGGATCCAAACATGAAGAATGTAAGATGTATTTTGTAAACCTGTGCAATAAAGATCAATTATTTGCTAATTGATGGGTTGGTCATCTTGTTCATTTGCTTCTCTATTTGCTCTTTTGATTTGCATGCCTAGCTTTTGGTATCAAACGTAAACTTTTTTTTTATCTATATAAAAATTGTGCTAGGGCATCAAGTTAGTGATCTAAGATAAGAAGTTTCATTGATTAATCTATATCATTTTCCGTTTGCATTTCTGCCTCTCTCCCTCCTAGCCCACATATGCCTAGCCGTATAAAAACTGTGCTACGGCATCAAGTTAGGCCTTGTTTGATTAAATGTTCAAAAAGTAGAGGCCACCTCTACGAATCTATGATCTCCAGGAATAAGAACCTGAGAGAGGAATTCGGCTAGATGGCATTGCCAAGATTGCAATGTCGTGGCTTTGATTCTCTCTTCTTCCTCAATACCTAGGCTATCTAGAAGGAGCGCAACCGCAATGCGAGGACTTCCAATGGAGTCTCGACATCCGCTGAGCGCCTTAGGATTAAGTGAGGCTTGGTGTCGAGCGGGATACCGGCAACTCGGGGGCTCTGTTGGTGCTAGCTTGATTCCTTTTTGATCAGTCGCTTTTCTCTATATCACGTAATTATTTAACCAAAGTAATTGGCGTCCTTCATTCAGGGTTAGGCTCGGTAACTCTCAAATTACCGTCGACCCCACCCTTGTAAGAAGACTCTAAATACATGTCTTGCATCATCGTGAAAAAGAGAGAGGAACTCTGGGCCTTCTACTTTTGGTGGCCTAAGTAGGTGTCATTGTCGATCTGTGTTTTTAATTAAAAAAACTCTTAAATTTTAGTTTAGGAACATGTTGCAAGTCGTTTCGGAGTTGCTCTACCCTGTTTGACCACGGGTTTCCTCTAGCATGTGATACATCAGGGGATAACATTTCCCAAACACAAAAGGGTTCTCTCCATGTTGATTGAGAACACCAGCATTATAAATCCAGGAATCTGGAGCAAGTCCATCTTGTCACAGCTCCACAAGGCCACAAGCTAACCAAGGAATCTAGAGCTATAGGCCGCGCCAAACACATCCTACAGTGTTTGTAGGTGAGAACGAACAAGATTAACCACCACCAAAAAAGTGCCTTGCGAGCCTACCAAAACAGGGCACACACACCCGAAATAGCACAAGACACGACCAGCCTAAAAGCTCATGCAGCGGCCGTCAGGGCGGCGCAGCGGACCTAACCTTATGCTCCTGTTCCTCGCCAGCGCCAAAATCTCTGAACTGAACAGTGATTACCAGCTAGCCACCAGTTCCCTGAAACTTCACTGTACTGTCGTCCTGTAATGCAACATCGTCATGATGACTGCAAAAACTTGATCGATTCCGAATAATCTTTTCAGCTCTTGGTTTTCCTTCGCGCACGACAAGAACAGCAATGTCAAAGGCGGCAAAAGCAGATGTGCGGGGGCAGAAAATGGCAGCAATACGAAGCTACAGGACGGGGACTCACGTTCACGGATCGGCTACCTGTGGCGTCGAGGCAGATCACGGGTTCCTCGTCCTGTTTCGACACAATTATGGAGGTCCTTCTCGAATCTCGACCTTAGCACTGGGCGGAATCCTGATTAGTACGTGCAAACCGTTGTTTACGATGGGAGATTTTGGTGTATGCTCTCCTGTGATCGAAGGTACCCGTTGGTCCAGACGCTTGAGATCTCTTGGCCGTCGAAACGACAATTCTGGTTACATGAGTAGGGACTCCATCCCTTGATCAAGTCTATTCCAACGAATCAATCATAATGCTCTCTGGTGGTAGTCCAATTTGAGAACTTGTCAACTTGGGGATCTGAACAAGTAACACTGATCCACTTGGTGTTATTTATATTTTCAGAAAAACTGAGTGTGTTTTATCGCCTGGACACTTCAATCACGCAAGAGTGATTGGTAAAAAAAGCAAAACTTGAAGCGATTTGAGTCTGAGAAACCAGCTGCGTTAGCGTGTAATTTTTATCCCATTTTTTAACTTTTTTCTCGGGTGGCAAGTGGGCAACAGCTTGACAAAGTTGGGATACTACCTAAAAGGTAGCCAATGAGTGAAGTGGCCCTGATCTATCATTGCATTAGCTACTTTGTTGAAGTAAGCCAGTTTTCGTCAGCTAAAGCAACAAGCAGATTGGCCAAAGAGCCACGTGCATTTCTCACGACATATACAGTCGAAGGACATTTGCTGAAACATGCTTGGTGTACTTCGACACAACGAACTGAATCAATCCTCAAAGCAAACTGAAGAATCTGATATGTAGATACGCAAAGCAGCCTCTGTTATCGTCCTCTGAATTTCTCTTCAGTTCATGGCCGAACACAAGCAGTGCAGCTTGTAGCGACTTGCTAGTTGCTACGATGACAGAGTCATGCTAGCTGAGTTACCTCGAGTCCTCGACAACGATGGCATCTTCCTTGCGAAATGGAAGTATGACAGTTTCTTCGCAACAGCGACTGGAAAACCGAAGCATTTTCATAAGAGTGTGACAAAGACTTGTGTTTGGCCCTTGCCGTGCAGTCTCCCAAAAACCAGTTATCTGTTCGGCAACCACACAAATACTCGTCATTTCGTCAATACAATGCACATGTTCGCCGGTTCCCCATGCAGTTTTTTTTTTGCGCTTGTGGATCACCAATTCACCAGTCTACCAGCTAGATGTGACGCGAAAGATCCAGTATAATTTGAGCAGTACAAAGATTGCCGGGTAATCTGAGGTACCCTAGCAGAAAACCCGTGAAAAGGTTGCTAAAGCCCAAAGGCCAAAGTAAACGATGATAACAGGCTAGGGAATCAGGGGTTTTGACTGTTGCATGTAGCAATGGCTCTTCTTTAGCGAGAGACTTGAGCTTAGGCTCAACTCAGTCCTCAGCTTTTGTGGAAGGACATTCCTTGCGCGCCGTGTAGGCATTCGGATTTGGTACAACCACCATCGCATTTTTGGGATAATAACTGGAGTAACTTTTTTTTTTTTGCTCTCTTGATGGATCCAGGTTCCCGGTTGGCCCCTTTCTCGCCTCTATAAGAAGAACCCCCCACCTTCTCTCCAGCCATCACAGCAGCTCAAACACACAGAGCAGCATCACACTCCTCTGCTCTGCCTCTGCAGCACCACTAAGAAAGCGCCCAAAGAAACAGCTCAGGGCGGCGATCGCTATGGCTCAGGGAAGGGGCAGTGCGACGCGGGGGCTTGCCCTCGGCGGCCTGCTCGCCGTTTGCCTCCTCCTCGGCGTCGCCGACGCGGCCACCCACAGGGTCGACTGGTCCTTCAACGCGGACGGCTGGTCCAAGGGCAAGAGCTTCCGCGCCGGGGACGTCCTCGGTGAGTAGTGGCCAATGTTCGCTCAGCCGAATCAGAAAATTATTCAGCAGTATTTTTATTTCATAATAATTCAATCAATCGTACTTTCTACTGTTATCAGTCAAACGAATAGCTTTGATGGTCTCCAACTCCAAACAAACGCTTATCATAGCCTTTTTTTCTCCCCGCGTGCAGAGTTCAACTACGACCCCTCCGTGCACAACGTGGTGGCCGTGGACGCCGGCGGCTACTACGGCTGCCGGCCCTCCGGCACGTCGTACGGCTCGGGGAGCGACCGCATCACGCTTGGCTCCGGCACCAGCTACTTCATCTGCAGCCTCAACGGGCACTGCGGGATGGGGATGAAGATGATCGTCAACGCTAGCTGAGCATGCATATGCCCGGCCGGCCATGCGCATGAATAAGTGCTGCTGTGTCATCGGTGGGTCCGGCCGATTGATCGTGCAAGTGCAAGAACTCAATCGTGTGGTGTGGCAGCGGGGATATACCGGTTCATGTGTTTTGTATGTATGCGACTGGTAGGTCAGGAATGATGTACGTGTGGGTAATGGGCATGCATGTTAGTAAAGCGTACTGCAGCTTTGTTGTTTGTTTATCGAAGCAGTGGCCTCTTTTGTTTGTTTAGTAGAATCTTTGCATGGAATGGAACAGTGAGATACTGGTTTTGAGCTGTGATCATCTTCGCTGAATGCTGGTTGCTGGAATGCGCAAAACAACATGAAAAGATGAAAAAGGACCCATTTTTACGCTAGATATATGCCCGTGCATTGTATGAGGCAATAAATATATTCTCGCATATACGACAATGCATGTAGCTTGTGGACTAGACGAAAATATTAAGAAATCTATAATTTTAATTACATAAAAAATATAAAGTTCGTTTTGTGATATTTGTCACCTATATCGTGTAGATCTAGTTCCTAGAAACCTAACAAAATTTGTCTATTTTTTCTAATACTTTTGTGATATATTATTATGCATTTTACATTTTAAGCTAATTTGACCATATTAAAATAAATAATTAAAAGCCAATAAACAATTTTGCATTGGAAACCTTAAACTATTTTCAAATTCATTCAAACTTTCTCTCTCTCTCTCTCTCTCTCTTTGTCGTCGTTTGTGGCAGGGCCTCAGCTGCGGCATCGTCAAAATGGTCTTACTCAACAGGAGCTTGTAGCATGGTCACTACACTGTGGCTAGAAGATTTATTTCAATGATCACGTCATGTGTTTGAATTCACTTTGGAATCGGACTTTGTACTATGACTAGTCGCATGCCACCTTAACTTGTACTCGCTTCATCCCAAATTGTAAGCCACTTCAAGAATCTTGGAGAGTCAAACTTTTCAAAGTTTGATCAAATTTATATGATAAAATAATAATAATTATGATATCAACTAAATATCATTAGATTCTTCCTTAATTATATAAATAATTATATTTTTATAGTATACTCACTTTACGTTACAAATCTTAGTATTTCACTCTATAATTTTGGTCAAATATGAAAATGTTTTGACTCTCCAAGATTTTTGGAATGACTTACAATTTGGATGGAGGAAGTATGCTAATATGAAAACGCCGACTAGTCAGCATGCTACCTTAACTTGTATGCTACTATGAAAACGCTCGTAGTCCAATTTATTTGGAATGGGACTCTGTACTATGTTTGAACATGTCGCTCTAATTCTTATAGTAACGAGAGATTTGGTCTGTCAGGTCCCTAGAGATGGTCTGCGAGCAATGTCAGACAAGAAACATCCCCCTTCGATATTTAAAAAGTAAATATATTCATACATTACAACAGAATCATTTTTTTACCTCAAATACGCCATCGATTTATTAACAAACTAATAAAAGGCCAAAATAATAAAAGGCGATGCGGTAGGGATTTTTTTTTTATACTCCCTCCATCCCAAATTGTAAGTCGTTTGACTTTTTTACCCTAAGTTTGACCACTTGTCTTATTCAAAAAATTTGTACAAATATAGTCAAATTTAAGTCATTCTTGAAGAACTTTTATTAATAAACCAATACACAACAAAAAAAAGTAATATTTTATACAAAACTTTGAATAAGACGAGTGGTCAAACTTGATATTAAAAAAGTCAAATGACTATGGATTGAATATTAGAGAACTTATTTTTTTGAGAAACGTATATTAACATTAACAAACTAATAAAAGGCCCAAATATACATTGGAAATACGTAACCCATCCCCAAGCAAAACTGTCGAAGTAAACTCATCGGCCGATGGGCCATATCGAAGACACTAGCGCACGGCCCAAGAAAAATCCCTCGAGTCCGGATCCACCCCAGGCCCAAACGTCCAGCCAATCACGTGAGCACGGACACGTCTCCACTGCGTGTCCCATCTCCACGTCCAATCCTAGCTGCTCGCTCGACCGCCCCACCTGTCAGCGACGCGGTTCCCTGCTCCTAATTCCCAAGTCCGAACCCACTGTACGACGGGGGTGGGGAGGGATCTCGTGTTCTCGTAGACACACGCCTTCCCCGATGGCTCGCGTCCTCCACCGCCGTCTCCTCCTCCTCGCCGCCGTCACCTTCGCCGTGGCCGCTTCTCTCCTTCGCCCAGCTGCCGCAGTGCGCCCCTTTGTTTTGGTTCTCTCCGGTGAGGATTTCCTCAAGGATTCGGCAACCGCGCACCCGTCCCTCCCCTCTGCCGACTCCGCCGACGACGACGGGTGGGACGACTTCGCCGACGATTCGCCGGCCGCCGACCCGCTCCTCTCCCCGTCATCCTGGGTCCCCCTCCTCGACCCAACCAGCCCTCCCCCCTCTGGCGATGAGACGGACTCGCCTGCCGACGGGCTCTTCGTGGCGGGCGCCCGCGCGATGCTCTCCGCAGCGTCCGACGGGGACGACGCGGCGTTCGCCACGGCCGCCGCGCAGATCGAGGCCGCGGCAGAGGCGGGGCACCCGGGCGCGCAGTCCGCGCTGGCGTTCCTCACCGGCGCCGGGATGACGCGCCCGGCATCCCGATCGCTCGCGTTCCTGCTGCACAAGTTCGCCGCCGACGCGGGAGATCTCCAGTCAAAGATGGCCCTCGCGTACTCCTATTTCCGCCAGGAGGTGAGGTGGCCAAGACCGTTTGCTTTTATTCACTCGTACAATCTGCGTACACAAACATTACACATTTACACCTTATTTTTACCACATCATTGGGGGTTCTTAATTTTACCACATCATTGTAGGGTTCTTATTTTTACCACAAACGTTACACCTTAGAGAATCAAATTCCCTCTTCATCATTGTAGGGTTATATGTAATGGTAGGTCTACAAATTCTTCTCTAGAACTAATGCTTTCCGTGACACAAAATCATCTTACAAGTTGGAGATAATTTAAGGAGCAATAATCGAGTTGATGAAATTTATCAGTACTAACCATGATGTTTTTTTTTTCTTAAGTACCAGTGAGCAGCCTTAACCATTTTTACTCTTTCTATCTTGCATCCAGACATTGAATGTCTGATGCAGTGTTCTCTTGTAAATTGTTGTGTTTCTTTTGATGAAACAGAATGAGGGATAGTATTTTACCTTAAAAATATTCAGTTTAGCTTCTTGCCCTAGCTTTTAATTCTTTTTGATTGCTTTCATGTATTGCACAATCTGTAGTTATCGCAATAAGGTTTACTTCATATAAAAAAATAGTGCTTGCTCAATCTAATTCAATATAATTTCTTAGCAATCCTCTGGATTTATCATTTTGTGATGGTTTCTACACTTGTTAATTGTCATATATATGCTATACTAGTTATTTCTAACCTAATTATTGTCATGTAGCATGTTCTACTCCAGTCCACTCTATTGGTGTTTAAATTGGGCTCAACTTGTCAAATCCTATCATTTTAATTTTCAGATGTATGAAGAAGCTGTTATACTATACGCTGAACTTGCAGAAGCTGCCCTAACAAGCTCCTTGATATCAAAGGAGCCACCAGTGATTGAACCAATCCGTCTTCACAGTGGGACTGAAGAAAATAAAGAGGCCTTGAGGAAGTCACGGGGTGAGGACGATGAAGATTTCCAAATCACAGAGTACCAGGCACAGCGAGGCAATGCTGCTGCCATGTACAAATTAGGGCTTCTGTATTACTATGGACTACGTGGGCTCCGTCGTGATTATGGAAAAGCATTTCATTGGTTTTCTAAGGCTGTTGAGAAAGGCGAGACACGAGCATCGGAGCTTCTGGGTGAGATCTATGCTAGAGGTGCTGGAGTGGAAAGGAACTATACCGAAGCATACAAGTGGTTGGCATTTGCTGCAAAGCAGCAACATTACTCAGCTTACAATGGATTGGGTTATCTTTATGTTAAAGGCTATGGGGTGGAGAAGAAAAACTTGACAAAAGTAAGTATGTTGGAACTATACCGATACAATTGCATATCTATAGCTGAACATTAGAAAACTTAAAACGCTGTTGGAACTAAATGTTTCCCATTTACACTTTTCTTTAGCCTCTACTGTCCTTTCTTAATTGTCATTAAAATTTGTAGGTGATTATCTGTACTTTGTTTTGGTAGATATACTTCTATGCGTGACTTATCTGTTGAGATGTACTTAAATGAGTGACCTGTTAATAGCAATGGAACCGTTCATTCCACAATAGTACCATTGATCTTGTCAACATGATTTTTCATACTAACATTACAATGCATAATTGTTATGGAGCAAAACTTGAGTGTTATTGTTTATTTTTCATGTTTAATTCATGGTGTCCAGCTTCCATCATTTTATCCTAGTAGTCAAGAATAAAACATGTATTGTTACAGAAATACCATGTCCCTGGATTCTCTTGCTAGTATATTATATTTAGGGGGTCATATTTATAATGTCTTGGAGTTTGGGGTGCCCCCTGTTTTAGGTCTCCATGGAGACACGTTGTTGCGAGAAACCTTTCAGTTATGCACTCTTAGCTGTTGAATACTCCCTCCATTCCAAATTGTAAGTCATTCCAAGAATCTTGGAGAGTCAGAGCATTTTCACGTTTGACCAAAATTATAGAGAAAAATACTAAGATTTATAACGTAAAGTGAGTATACTATAAAAATATAATTAAGAAAAAAATCTAATGATACTTAGTTAGTACCATAATAATAATTATTTTATAATATAAATTTGGTCAAACTTAGAAAAGTTTGACTCTCCAAGATTCTTAGAATGACTTACAATTTGGGATGGAGTGAGTAATTGCTAGTGTTTGTGAATTCGTTCAATACACCTACACAAGTATATTTGAACAGGCGATCATATTAGTGTTACCTTTATCTGTTAGTCCTACAAGCACTAATTGTATGACATTCTGAGATCGACCAAATTTGATGCTAACTCGACAAGAAAACACCAATTACATGGGACATGTGGTCAACCACATACTGAATCTATGGCATGGCATGCCATGCCATGCGAACACGAGTTTTGAAAGTGGAATGGAGAAGTGGGTGAGTCTTATGGATTTTTGAGATAAAGACATAGAACCACTCTTTCAAAAGAAAGTAAGAAAAAAACCATATATTTTTTTTTCTAAAAAATGCAGCAGAGCTGTGTATCTTTTCATTATTAAGAAGATAAAGGAAACAAAGGAGTGTGGGTGGGGGACTGGGGGGCGGTTGTACCTAAACCGTATACTAGTACACTAGGTTTGGCAACTGAGGCACAAAATGCAAGTAAAAAATGATTCACATAATATATCTAGCCCAAATGCTCATGAACTTAGGAACTTACCATCCTTTTTGTTGTTGCAGGCAAGGGAGCTTTTTGAACTTGCAGCTGAGAATAAGGAAGCCGGGGGACATTATAACCTTGGTGTGTTGTATCTTAAGGGTATTGGCGTAAAGAGGGATGTAATTAGAGCATGCAATCTCTTGCTTCATGCAGTTAATGCTGGGCAACCAAAAGCTATTTATCAGGTGGCAAAGCTGTTCCAGAAAGGCATTGGTCTTAAGAGGAATCTCCATATGGTAAATGACTAAGCTTCTTTTGTTGCATTGTTGGTCAAAATTAAATTGTGACTGGTAACTAGGATGCCCCATGAGCTTTGTGTGATCAGATCAGATCATCCTGATCCCTGGTAAAAAGGCTTTAGGTAGAAATTTGGTTCATGAGTTATATATAAACACAAAGATTGTGTGCAACGTTGCCTAATCACGTTTGATATTGATAGGTCTTTTTAGTTTTCTTGATTGATCCCCTGAGGGTAGGAATTGTTTGCTTACATTGATTCTGTGCTTAGTATTTTAGTGTGCAGAGACAAGGTTCTTCCATAAAACATAGGTATATCCGTGTATGTACATACTTTATTGAGTTGAGAATAGAAAATCACATATGTAAGCAATATCATCATTAAAAGCATAAATGGTTCAAGACAAACAGAAGTTCTATTTTCGTCCTTCCTCCCCCGTGAGGATAATCCAAAGTTTGCTGTGCATTCACTCTTAATAACATAAGTTGTTTTGTTCAGAACTGTTTGTATATGCCTCAAGAGTCTTGTATAAGTATTTCAGAATTTACATGGCTCTGAAAACTTGACATCTTGACATATGCTTGCAAGCATCATTGCCTGCTTCCTGCCGGAGTAGCAGCTCACTGCAGCCTAGTGACTTTCTGGTGATGGTATTGTTGCCTGCTGTGACCTATCTCTTATAGTACCACTACAGCCCCCTTTGGTATGGCTCCTCATTCTCAAAGAGCTGCTCTGGCTTTGGATGAAGCTGTACCGAATGAGTGTCAAACGAAGTGCTTTGCAGCTGGAGCCCAACCCGTTTTTGTGTTAGCACGAGGGAGCAAAAAATTCTAGCTTTGCTGAGCTCCCCCCCCCCCCAGGCAAAAGATGGGTGCAGCCCTCACCTCTCTCTCAGCGCACCTCTTTTCTATCTCAGCCCATGGAGGGGGAACAAGTTGCGGCAGCCAGCAAAGTTGGCAGGAGGAACAGACATGTGGAGCTTCAGGCAGAGGGGTCCTGTAAGCTAATCAAACCTCTATAGACCACACCCCAACCCGCAAACACACACACACACAATTATTTCCCCATTGGAAGTGAACTTTGGTGCAGTTTGAAGTATCAGCAGTGACGGTAACTTGAAGTCTGGGTGTCTTGTCATTGGGAGCAGAAGACTTGCTCCTGCACTTATTTGGACATGTGGTGCCAATGGGCTGCTTTATGGGCCAATGGGATTAAGGGAAGGAATTTTAGTAGGTTGGGCCTTTTGTGATTATTTGACCCATCTTACATGCCACCATAACAATCCTAATGACATTCTTTTAATAGCAGTCATTAAGTGTCCAGCCGCCTTTTAAAAGCAGTAATTGAGTGTACAGTGCCAAAAAAAATCATGGGTTATTCTTTATTTTCTTATCATGAACATTTGTTTATTTCGTATGAATATCACTTTGAAAAGTAGGGTCAAATATAGAACTCATGTGTCAAATAGGTAAGGGTACAATGGACATTTGACCCCTTCCATCCATTTCTAAAAAAACAGGAGAAGCTGTTTTGCCAAACGTTTGTCCACATGTTTCTGCTCCACTAAAGAAGCTGCTTCTCTAGAGGAGCCAGAGCTGTTTCAGAAGGAGACAGAGCCATGCCAAACAGGCCTGTAGACATTACGCTAATTGCTGAAATACCATGGTGTGAGGAATTTTTGTCACATGCACATCCATTGGTCATATGAACACTGACTTCCTTCTTCAGATATGGCGTCTTGATTGTTTCATCAGGCAGCAATAAACCCCTGTTCTTGTTCCTATTTTTGTATCTTGATAGTGGTACATGCCTTTACCTTTAAGATCTGCACATGTGTTTTTTCATTTGTATAGTTATAGTTGAATTATAAATTTGTAAAAAAAAGAAGGCGTACATCATACATGCTGAAATGCATATCTCAATAAATAAGACTTGGAGAAATCCTCTAGTATGCCAATTTGATTGATCTTTTTGTTACTAATCTGTTAATAATACAAATAGGGAAACATGAACCAACTAAAGAAATAACTTCTGATGCCTCAATCAATCAAGTATATAGTCATCTTACTATTTTCTTGTTTCAGGCAACAATGCTGTACAAGTCTGTTGCTGAGAGGGGACCCTGGAGTTCACTGTCCAGATGGGCTCTGGAGTCTTACTTGAAAGGTGATGTTGGAAAAGCATTGCTCTTGTATTCCAGAATGGCAGATCTTGGATATGAGGTTGCACAGAGCAATGCTGCCTGGATTCTGGATAGGTATGGTGATCAAAGTATTTGCATGGGAGAATCTAGTTATTGCACAGATATGGAAAGACATCTTCGTGCACATGCTTTGTGGTGGCAAGCATCCGAGCAGGGTAATGAGCATGCTGCTTTGTTGATTGGCGATGCCTACTACTATGGTCGGGTATGTACTACAGTCATCTGACTTTTTAGAATACATAAGTTGGTTAGGGCTGCTTGTGCTAGAATTTTGAATCTTTATACACTCCTTTTGGACCGTAGCTTTTTTGCTTAGTATATCTTCAGCGGGTTCACATATGTTTTTTAAGTATTTGGGGCTCTTTTTTTTTTGATAAACACTATTAGTCTACCTGTTAGCAAGATCATTGTGTATTTGACTGTTTGTACAATCATTTAAAATACGATTAACAATATATTGATTTGAAATTATGAGTATCAGAAATTATTTGAATATATGTTGCAGTTACTGATGACTGATGTCATCAATATGAATACCTTTTTCTGGCAACTTATGCATTTGAACAAACCAAATGTCAATGTTTTCTTAGGCAGATTTCAGAAGCAAATTATTTATATAAGTGAAATATCTCCATGTGGTATTTCTTGGAGAATCTGCATTTGCTGAGAAACTGGCAATATGGCATCACCTACTTGTATTTCTCTGTTACAGGGCGTAGCAAGGGACTACGAACGTGCAGCAGAGGCATATATGCATGCTCGGTCACAGTCTAATGCTCAGGCTATGTTTAACCTTGGGTACATGCATGAGCATGGTCATGGACTTCCCCTTGATTTGCACTTGGCAAAAAGATATTATGATCAAGCTGTTGAGGTGGATTCAGCTGCTAAACTCCCTGTCATGCTTGCACTAACAAGTTTGTGGCTAAGGAAGAACTATGCAGACAGTTTTTTGGTAAGACATTATTTTCTGTGTGCAGTAAGTACAAGTTATATGCTACTGTGTCTTTCACATTGGATACCTTGTTTTGTGCTTTACGGCTTCACTTGAAACATGTATAATTATTAATAGTTTGTGCCAAAACTCTTTCCTGTATTAATTCCCAATGGGTTGCTGCTATTGATACCTTGTAGCTATCGACCAGTTCCCAGTAACTTACTCCCTCTGTCCCTGAAAGCTGCAACTTCTAGAGTTGTCCTAAATCAAACTTTTAAAACTTTGACCAAATTTATAGAAAAAAACGCTAAGATTTATAGTACCAAATTAATACCATTAGATTTATCATTGAATATATTTTCATAAGATACTCATTTTATGTCATAGATATTGATGCTCTTTTCTATAAATTTGGTCAAAGTTAAACAAGTTTGATTGGCACGGATTCTAGGAGTTGAAGCTTTCAGGGACAGAGGGAGTATATCAAATGTATTCAATGAACTTTAGTCCCCAGTCCATTAAATGATATGTTGGGAAAGCCTTATAAGTTATTCCTATATATTTGGAGTTGTCAAGTGTCATGATTATAATGAAGAAGGTTTAAAACTGTTAATCTAAAGTTACTTCGAGTGGGATTAACTTGCTGAACATACTGATGTTAAACACACTGGTATACAAAGTATTCCTTGAATTTCCTGTCCCTGACACATGCATACTTGAATATTGTTGTTTTGTTGCCCCATATTTTGGCACTTTATTCTGATTCTGTGCTCTTTAGCCTTTGTTATCCGGTTTCCAGTACTTCAAAATTCAAAGTTATTCCCTCTTTCCAAATTATAAGTTGCTTTGATTTTTTTGGTACATCGATTTTGCTATGTAGACAGATACATAGCAAAGTCGATGTACCAAAAAAGTCAAAGCGACTTATAGTTTGGACTGGAGGGAGTATTCAAGAATTTGATAACCCTTATGTCCTGGTTTGGATAGTGAATTTTTTAGCACAATCCAAAGGGATTCAACCTTATATTGAGACAAGCAGTAGTGTGATGCCTTGGCATTGATAAGATACCTTTAATAGTCTTCAGTTGATGAACTTTGATTGATTTGTGGAAATAAAAGTGAAACAAATGAAATAACCCCTTGTGTAATGAAGTTGGAGAAGATCTATGGATAGTAAGGTGTCTTGTGCAGACAGGAAGAACTTTGATCCCAGATTTGAAACAGTCAAAATGTGAGTCTATGATTCCAAAGATATGATGCAGCACAACTATATTAATTTGGAATTTTGGTGAAAGTTTTTGCACAAGATTGGAAAGTACTTCTAAAGCAGCCCAAGAAAGTTTTGGGCAAATTTTGAAGCATTGCAAGCCACTTGGACTATTTTTCTGTTCATTATTTTGATTATTTTCCCTCTAATTAACTTTGTGGCTTTAAGGTTTGGGTCAACTCTATTCTTCTATAGTACAATGCAAGAATTTTTCCCCTTCAAAGGTTCTTTGGAAAATAAAATGACCCAACATGCCCCAATTCGTGAGCTGCATTTTGTTTTGAGTATGGTGTCACATGTTGTCTTGCTTAGGCTGCACTACATGAACAAGGCGATGTTGAGCCTGGGTCCTGTTGTATGTTGATGTGCTTTGTAGTTTTAGTTAATTCATGGCACAAGTGCTTGGATGTATTCGTTCTTGTTACCATATCGGCAATTGTTTTGATTAATAAATTCCAAATTTCAGGTTAATTTTATCGATTCACTTCCAGAAATATACCCTGTTGTTAAGGAATGGGTGGAAGATGTTCTCATGGATGAAGGGAACGCAACAATTTTGACTCTCTTTGCTTGCCTTGTAACTGTCCTCTACTTGCGGGAGCGTCAAAGGCGTCAAGTTGCAGCAGCCAACCCCCAACAACCTGATGATGTGGCCATGTAAATGTCAGTTTTCATGACATGGGCAGACCTGTTGCTTGAGGTACATATAACTATTCTTCCAAATCGACTTTTTATGAATTTCTACATAACAAACTGTGCTCATGTTGAAGTTGTGGACCATATTATGGTGTTCTTCCAGGGAATTGGAGACGTAAAATGATAGCTCCTTGACGTGACTCATGTACACTAAATTGAGTAGGGACATGAAAGCCGCTGGAAACTCGGACAATGTTTGCTCCCTGGTGAATATTCAGCTCTCCAAGACTTAGGGAGCTATATGCTTGTAAAGGACAACAATTCTTGGAAACTGACTGCTTAGAAATGTTGTTTAGAAATTTCACAGATGTTCAAAAGTAGACTTTTTCCCCTTGTGTATTTGCATAGCCATCGAATTTCGACTAGCACACGGAGAATATATCTGGAAGAGGCAACTTTTGGGAACGGATAACTTTACATCAGCATTTAAACACAATGTATAGTTTTCGTTGGATGTGTTAATTGAAAAAGGGCGGTGCATATTGGGAGAAGAAGTTTGCAATAGTATCCATCAGCGTTGGAAGTTGCACATTGTTTGCAAGAGTCCGAAAATGAATCTTGAAGGGTTGAATGACGACGGCAGCCGCGCGCGCGGAGCAGCCGTTTGCCGGGCGACAGAAGTGAATGTCTAGCGGTGCTGTCGAGGCAGGCCTAAGCCTTGTTTAGTTGTAAAATGAACATCGTAGCACTTTCGTTTGTATTTGACAAATATTGTGCAATTATAAACTAACTAGCCTTAAAAGATTCGTCTCGCAAATTATAGTCAAACTATGCAATTAGTTATTTTTAATTTATATTTAATGTTTCTGTGCCGCAAGATTCGATGTGACGGGAAATTTAAAAAATTTTGCAAAATTTCTCATGAACTAAACAAGGCCCTAGAGTAACCGTGTAAACCATGACCAACCTAATCCAATTAAGACCTTGTTTGGATGCTGTCAAATTCATCTTAATGGCTCAATCTGTATATGTATTGGGATGGATGGATTAGGGTGGAATTCATTTAGTTCAAATCTAACCTTTTGGAACCCGTGAAAACCTGCCCAAATCACACTGGGATACTTAGGCCCGGTCAGTTCTGCAGAATTTCACCAGAAATTGTTCCATTTGATCAATGCTTATACAAGTTTGCAAAGCAATTCCAATATAATTCATTGTAGGCAATGATTCCATGCCAAATGAACGAACCCTTGTTTGGAAGCAAACCAGAAGCCGCCAAAACCAGCCCATGAACAGGGCTATCTACGGCAACGATGACTGAGAGCAGCTCCAACGTTAGAGTATTTTGCGGAAGAAGTTGGAGTAAGGCCTTGTTTAGTTCAAAAAAATTGGCAAAATAAACATTATAACATTTTTATTTGTATTTGATAAATATTAACTAATTATAGACTAACTATGCTCAATAATTCATCTCGCAAATTACGGACAAATAGTATATTAGTTATTATTTTTTATCTATATTTAATATTTTATGTATGCGCCTGTGACGAAAAATCTGAAATTTTTGGTAAATTTTTTTGGAACTAAACAAGGTCTAAGAACACCGATTTCCGGTTACCTGGCATGCTCTAATTCTGTGCTAGGAAACGTGTTCTTTGGTGTGGCGCCATTGGACGTGAGACGAGACCTACTTTCTCCGTCAGAAGAAAATGTACTTCTCGTTTTTTTTTTCAAAAAAATCAATCAATTTAAACTTTAATAATTCTATGAAATATTAATGTTATTTTTATGTTAATATTCCTCGTAGTCAGGGTGTGTGGAGTTGCATTTCTGTTTGTGAAGTGGTTGACACTGCTGATCGTTGTTGCAAAATTATCTTCATTGAATTCCATACAAAAAAAAGATTAGTGTCGGCCTGTTTCAACGTTGTTGCAAACCGCCTACAGGGGCACAGGGCTACGAGATTTTTGGATTGCCTTTGAGCAATGAGAATTATAACTTGAACAGTTGAGTTGTTGCATCGCACTGGGCACTCGCACAACTAACTTGAGAGCCACGCTGGCAGCTTAGGTTCTCCCCGGTGACTTGGCGGGCGCGCTACCGCTACGCCTAGAGGGTGGGCGTGGCAGTCGGCTACAAAGCACCGCACCCGCGGCGCGCCGCCGGGGTTCCGCTTCCGCTTCATCCATCCATTCCAACCAGAGGGCAAGAGCTCGAGAGGGAAGGGGGAGAAGAAGGAAGAAGGAAGAAGCAGGGACGAAAGCCCGGGTGCGTGAGATCACGGTGGAGGGAGATGATGCAGGTCTTCCTGAAGACGGTGACGGGGAAGACCGTCATCCTCGAGGTCGAGAGCAGCGACACCATCGCCGCCGTCAAGGCGAAGATCCAAGACAAGGAAGGTATTAGCAGTTCAGCACATCGTGATCGGGGCCGTTCTTCATCCCTACCTCGCGTTCTGATCTCCATGTTATTAATTTGTTTTGCTTAATTGCTTTGATTCCTATCGGGGCTCCTTGTTTGAGTTTTGCTCGTTCGATGTTCATGTGTTCGTGTAGGTATCGCCGTGGAGGAGCAGCGGCTCATCTTCGCAGGGACGCAACTGGAGGACGGCCGCACCCTGGTCGACTACGACATCCGTAAGGAGTCCACGCTTCACCTGGAGCTTGGCCTCCTCGGCGGCGCGTACGTCGCCTGGTGGATCTCACCAAATCTCCGAGCCCTCGCGTACAAGTACAACGTCAACAAGATGATATGCCGCAAGTAAGTACTCAGTCACATATTAGCTACACACATGGATAAGATCTCTGTGCGAATTAATCGTGTGAATGCAATAATCGATCTGGACTGCTTTTGGATCCGTTCAGCAGGTAGTTTCGCCTCAGGTTTCTGTGTCTTCATCTTGGCAAGTTGGTTGCATGGGATTGGGGTTCATTGGATGCCAAAAATGACATCGGATTGGTTGGAACTTGAACCTGCAAAATCACCTTATGAACACAACTTTATTTCTGTTTGAGTCTTTGAGATGTCAATTTCCCTGTCAGTACTTTGCTACAACTGCAGAGACTATTATTTTCGTTAGCCAGTTACAGGCACCTTTGTATGGCCTTCGAAACAGTACCATTTCTAAGGGTATTTGTTGACATCACACCTATCTGACAATAGAATTTGTTGTTCAATCAGACATACAAGTTGGCGTTGTGGGACAAACACCCAAACCACATTTCTCTTTTGATCTGCAATTTCAGCCCTGCCTATTCTTTTCTTTATGTCTCTTGGATTCACTTTTGACCTAGACGATAAGTTGGTTACGAATTGGCCATATGAAAAGGTTGGATTAGGATAGTGTGGTTGTAATGCAGATGACAGAGCCTATCTTTATTTGATTTTTGTCTTTCAGGTGCTATGCTCGCCTTCCTCTTGGGGCCAAGAACTGCCGCAAAAAGAAGTGTGGCCACAGCAACCAGGTGAGCCTTATTTCTCCCATCAGGATCTTAGACATTGCTGAAATATGATTTGAGGTTAATCTTTCAAAATTGCTGTTAGTTGGCGTCACTGTGCTATAGCATGTACGTTTTTTTTAGGGGACTGCTCTAGCATATAGGTGCTCAAGCTTACGCCAAGCATGTTATCAGTTTGATGTACGTTGTTTACATACTTTTGTCTCCTTTGTATTTAAGTTCATGGTGTGTGCTGAGTTCAATATCTCAATAGTTTCAGATATGGCTGCATATTGTTGTATGTTGCACGTGTTTCAGATTCATTGTGTCGTGTACTGTGCGCTATTCTCAATTATGAGTTGCCTGTAATGTTTCATATATATGTTAGAATTTCCATCTAGCGCTAGCTGATGATGATAGCATCATTATAATTTCAACGATCAGTGTCCTCCTTTTCTGGTCTGATGTATATTGCTCAATTTGTACTTTTCAGCTAAGGCTAAAGAAATGCAGGGACAGGCACAGGTTTTATCAATCAACTTACTAAGTTCTACCAAGGTGTAAAGTTCCTTCCGGATATTGAAGATGTTCTACGCTTTTGAATTGTGGATACTGAAGATGGGCTAGGCTTTTGAACTGTAGGGTTATGTCGATAGCATGGTTAAGAAATGCTACTAGTTAACATGGTATAGTTCAACACTTGAACTCATCTCTTGGCTGAAATGAACACTTCCCAGCTCTGCATGCTGCTACATGCCTACATTTTCTATCTCTAGAAGATGCTGCTGAATGCTGAACTCTGGTTACTCTGTTGAAAGTTGTGGCTGCCTCCTCAGTTAATTGTTAACATTTGATGCTCGTATGGTTGTTCTCTACAAACTATGATATGCGTGCTGTCACGTGTCATCTTGTATGGTCCATTATGATATATTTCCACATGCAATATATTTCCATATACAATCTTAGATTGTTCAATGAGACAGACGCAAAACAAGAGCTGATAGGGAATAGGACGCACAAGATTAATTGAGATACTGAAATAATTGTTGATGAACAAATACAAGAAACCTTTTATCTTCAATTTGTCAGAGAAGAAAACCAGAAAACTTAAAGGGCGCGATGGCCACCCACTGGCAGTCTGGCCTGATCGCCCAGCTCATTACTGGATGCCGTTCATCCGAGCCCAAAGCAATCAGAGCACGGTTTTGTATGGGAAGCGTTCAGCAAAGAGTAGTTTCAGATAAATTGGATCTTTTGAATATTCCTCGCGTACCCAATTCTTCTATGGACGCAGAAAAGACCATTTCCAGTGTATTTAGGGAGTACTATTATTTCTCTCTTGCAAATCGAAAATCCAATTCCACCATCGTTCACCATTAGCGAATCTAGCGAACCATCAGCTACTCCCGCAACTTTTCTTATTTAGAAATGATAATTTCCACAACTTTCCATTTTTAGAAGGTAACTAAGTTATACATATATGTTATAGAACATAACTTATTTCTATAAATTATACTAACAACTTGGTATAACACTTTGTAAAATGTATCACCATATGACTTATACCATATAACTTACAACTTATGCCAAAACTTTAAAACACAAAAGTTATAAAACATTTTTTAAAATTTTTCTTTTCTTTTTTTCTCTTTTTATTTTTTTATAGAAGTCTATCAATTTTTTCTTTTTATATATGTTGTCAACCCTTATTTTATTTGGACGATCGTTCACTTAGATTTGATGTAACAAAGGTTCAAACTACCTCTCCTTCTAGCACGCTTTTCCATAGCCACTGATGTCATAAAAAAGTAAAACATTTATTTTAAAATGCTAGATGTAAATTTTTACCATATAATTTGTAATTATTAACTTTCTGCACGTAACTTTTATGTCTAACTTTATGTAGACAACTTTTATATCTAACTTTCTACGTGTAACTAGTACATATTAACTTATAATTATTATCTTTTATGTCTAACTTTTTGCACATAAGCTATTTGGTTTATTATATTTTGTTCTTAACTTGCAGTTATTAACTTATATGTTAAAATTGGTTTAATTAAATTATATGCTTAAGTTTAAATTGTAACTTTTTTGAACGTTCGCTAAATAGTCTCGTCATAAATTATGTTGATAAACTTGTTCCATAAAATATTATAGATAAAAGTTATGCGTATAACTTTAGCATGTAGTAAGTTATATGTATAAGTTATGTGTGTAACTTTGTCACAATGAAGGTATATGTTAAAGTCATGTATACGTACAAGTTGTGAGTACAACTTTTCAAAAAAGAAAAGTAGCGAATTTTTGTGCCTAAAATAGAAAACTTTCCAAAAATATAAAATTGTGGGATTTTTTTTTTGCCAAAAAAGGAAAGTCATGGAGGTTGTCTGATGGTTCGCTAGATTCAAATCTGATGAACATTTGCTATTTAGTGAGTCCGCTTGCAAATACAGCTTCAAAAAATTCAATACTATTCGTGCACTTTTCTGCAACATTTGTCATTTTGATTCTATAGCGTATTCACTTGGCCAAAGTAAACATGGTGTAAAATCAAGTCTTGTCAATGTTTTATTATTCGAAATTTCAGTCACATGGTCGATATTCAGCAGCACACCTGTCGTTAGTACAAGAGAAACATGTCGTCTATAGACCAAAATCCGCCCCGTATCTTTCGTCAAAATCTGAAGGAAGCGTGAAAGGAAATCTGTCAGCTGAACTTTACAGACAGTCAGACTTGCACCAACGGACGCCATCCATGCATTGTGGTTGACTAATTTGTTGTGAGAAAAAAACACTAAATAGCTGGCAGATTCGGCTAATAATCTCAAACCAACAAAACTTAAATATTTGGACACGCAGCGTTATCACGCACTGAAATACAGCAGCAAACCCTGTCAATACGGCGTACGTAGAGTGGCAGGGCCTGGTTTACATAAAAAAAACTTTTGGATTTTAATAGTGTAACACTTTCATTTGTATTTAGCAATTATTGTTCAACCATAGACTAACTAGAATCAAAAGATTCGTCTTGCAATTTACAAGCAAACTATGCAATTAATTAATTTTTTATCTATATTTAATGTTCTATGCATGTGACGTAAGATTCGATATGACGAGAAATCTTAAAAAGTTTTTAGATTTTAGAGTAAACTAAACAAGGCTGGGGCCGCTCTGCTAAGACTTCCCATGCCTTACAAATAGGGCTATCATGGAAAACTAATAAAGGGGGAACGAGGGAAAGAGACCGATCTGACAAACGTGGGTTAACCCATCAAGCAGGTATATATATACTCAAGTAAATATGTAACTTTGTATTATGTGTGGGAAAATTAGTCACAATGGTAATGTTACAGAAGGGGGGAAAGAACTGCTACAAACTTGTCTGGGTGACAATGCCGTTGGGCCCCAGGGCCTTTTCTTGACTACCTTGAAGAAGAACAGCTCTTTTAGGATTGGAGAGCAGGAGCTGTTGCATGTCTTTCGGCAGGACATTGAATGCTGCTTGGAGGTCTACCTTCAACTTTTGGCATGCTCCTATTGGATCAGTTCCTTTCCCAGGGTTCTGCAGGACAAACAACAACATTAACATTAGAAACTTCGCTTGATAAATGTCTACAGAATAGATGGCCAAATGGCAGAATAGGGATGTTGAGCACGTTATTAATGGCACAAGATATTCCTTTGCCTACATATTAAACCATTAAGAAAAATCTTGCCCATTTCTGGTCTAACAACCTTGGTTGATGATGTAACAAGTGACAAAACAGATACTAACCACAAATTCCAGATGGTGAAAGGCTGAAAGCTATAAACCATAAAAAAAAAACTCAACCTGCAGGGGTAAGACAGCCCCCAACCATTTTGCTAAGAAGAATAGCTTCTCAAGGTAGTCAAGAAAACCCCCAACCCCTGCCACACCAATACACAACGACACTATAGCCCGTGTGAGAACAACCAGAAAACCTCCGAACCTCTGCCCCACTAATTCAAAATGGCACTATAGCCATGTGAGAACGACCATGGCCGAGGCAGGATCTTAGACCTGTGCTTTGGCGTGAGATATACTTGGGGATTTTTTTTTAACCCCCAGCCTGAAACTCGCTCCCACAGGGAGTCGAACCCGGGACCTAAGGAGTGCTACTAGAGCCACCTCATTAACTCAGTTAAAGGCCCATTCACGAAAGCTATAAACTATCAATGTGAAGTCAGAAAAATAGCAAATTAACTTTTGATCAGAGAACATATATTGGGAATTAGTTAGTCCAGAAATATCTTTGTACAGAATACAAATTTTTAGCCTATCAACCAAGGAACATCATGTTGGTTAGTTAATTGGTGATACCAATGAAGGCAACTGCAAAATTTCAGAAATTACAGTATTCATCTATTTGCATTCAATATAGAATAACAGAAAACAAAACCTATGATCAATATAGTGTTGTACAGTAAATAGGCATTCAAACATTAACCAAACATGGTGTTCTTCAAACAAAGAGGCAGTTAACATTGTTCTTATTAGCTCCCAACTGGTAAAGTAGTAATTCTTCTAAAATATAGTAATAAATATTCAAGCTATATGAACTATTATGCAAAACTAGATTTCTTAAGGCATGGCAATCAGAAAACAATGGATTCCATTAATAGAGTAGCGAAGTCTTCAAAATTTGAAGTACAGATGTGCTGCCAATTTTTTAGTGAGGAAGAGGAGTGTCTATACTCTATATTCAAACTAACAAAAAAGATGGCAGGCTAGCACCAAATATGTTTATGCTCTTCGCTCTTGGAGCAAGATGGTAGTTTGAAATATAGATTTTACCAGCATTAAGCAAACAAGCTATTCTTATGGCAGCTAGCGATAGCAATTACAATATTTACTTTTCTTTATAAGAAGTTAACGCAAACTGCTAGTGACACTGATCTGCTCTTTATAACTTCACTTGTGCTAATTTTGATACACACAACATGGATAAATGATGCTGAATCTTTTCCTAAAAGGGACTCTAAATTTCTGAGTTGGAATATTTGATCCCTAAGCAAGATTATTCTCAATTAATTACGCAAACATATTATTTCAATTGTTTTAATTCCTAGAGTCCACAGATAATGCCAGGATGCCCCTTACCACACCTCTGGAGTTCAAGTCTAATTCCAACTTAAACTTAAGCAGTCCCAACAAAAGAAAGTCTTGAGTCAGACAGTTAAGTCTTATTTATGTTTCATGTTAGGATAAGTTTGCAGTCTTCAGTGACAAATTCATCTATAAAAACATAAGCAATTTTTTCTTCGTTATTTGATATGTTGTATTCTGAGCTATTCTTGGCATTTATTTGTCAGAACATAGAACTTGTCTGGGTGATTGAACTTAAATTTGCACACCTAACTTGCTGAATAAATGCCTTAATAATGTAATGCTGAAAGATGTGACTAAAAAAGTTACCTCCATCTCTCTGAGAAGATAACGCTCAACAGCATTAAAAGAATCAATCCTCTCTAATTCAGACATATTTGACATTAGCTTTTCAATGTCAACATTCATGCGAGCCTGCCTCCAGAGCCTCTGCTGTTCTTGCTCTGCAGCAGCACGTCTTTGCCGGAACCAGGGCATGAAATTGGGGCCTTCAAGGAATCTCCTGTTAAATACGAGAAACACAGGTCATGCTTCATTATTATGCCAGCAATTCAAAGAAGACACATAACAAATTTCTTCACAAATAAAAACAATTGTAGCTTACCTGTATAGGTCCAACCAATTGGACCTCATCCGTTTGGACAAAAATTTCCCTGGACCTCTAGCAGCCAAACCATTGATAAACTCATCTGCGTGAAATGGTGGTAGCAGTGGCGGGTCAACAAAAGGTGAACTCCCTTCTGATGGTGTTGTAGTTCTCAGATACGGCCCAAAAGGCGCAAGGAAGTTGGTCGTCAGCTCCAAGAAGTGCCGCCGCAATATCTCATTGTTGACTACTGACATGGACTCCTCAATCCTTGGTGACACACCAGCGTCGATGAGCCTATTTAGAACAGAAGTATCGGGCTTTGTGGTCGGCGAATATGTGCTCCATAATGCTTCTTTGTGCTCTGTCATGAGAGAAAGAGGGCCTTCTCTTCTCAATTTGATGGAATTCAATAGGCTAGTTGGAGAGAACTTATTGATTGCAAGTTTCTCAAGCTTGAGCTTCCCAGGTGTCCCATTCATTCCATTCCCTGGTGATTGGCCACCCACTGGTAGCACCCTTGTGGAATTTGGATTTGGGCTTCCCACAGATACAACATTGGGAATGCTCTTAAGACTCTTCAAGAAAAACAAGTTGGTCACTCCAAGTACCATCGGCGGGAACACCTCGCCTTCCGCAAGCGCATTCAGGCGAGCAAAATCCGGATCATGGATGGTGAAGTACGGCCTGAAGTCTACGCTATACAAAAGCGGAGCAACAAGGCTAACAAGCCCAGCCACAGCCTCCGAGCACTGAGCTGGAGACGGCGCAACAACCAGCACGGGCTCGCCAACCACCATGAGCTCCCAGAGCGTCCATAGGTGGAGGAGCAAGCCACGGAACGCAGCAAACAGGTCGGCATCATGGAAGAGTCCATAGGGCACCGAGGGGTTGGCGGGCAGCAGCGCAGGCGGCGGACCAGGGTCGTCAGCCGCAGGTGGAAGGTGCACGCGCAGCGCGGCACTGCCAATTGGAAGCTCCATTGGGCGCCCTGGCGCCGGCGCGGGCCACGCGGCGACGTGCGACGCCACCATAGCCAGCGCGGAGGGGCCGACGTCGAAGCAGAGCGGGCCGAGGATCTGCAGCAGCAGGCGGAAGAGCGAGGAGTAGGGGGCGTGGGAGAGGATGAGTACGGACTTCTGCTCGCCGCCGCGGGGGAGGCGCTCGTCCTGGCGCTGGCGGTTGAAGACGAAGCCGTAGAGGAAAGCGCGGCGGGGGGAGGACGGGTCGGGGACGCGAAAGGAGAAGAGCGAGTCGTGGACGGAGGAGCGGTGGCGCGGGAGGTGGTGGGACATGGAGTCCGGGAAGGAGGAGAAGGCGACGAGGCGGTCGAGGCCGCCGCCAGGCGCCGTCAGCGCGTCGGGCGGGTAGCAGGCCTCCACCAGCTGCCCGCGCTCCAGGTCGAACCGGATGATGGAGAAGGCCCGCACCCACCGCGACAGCGCCACGGGATCGGCGGGCGGCGACGCCGCCGCGGCGTCCTCGTCCGCCCCGCCTCGCAGCGAGACGGACGGGATCCGGTTCATCCCCGCGGCCTTTGGGGCAGGGAAAAAAAATTGGGGATTTGGAGAGCCGCTGCCCCGGCAGAATTGGGGTTGGACTCGGGGGGCGGACGCCGCGGCGGGCGTCAGCGCGGAGGCGCAGGCGGAGGCGCGGGAGGGGTAAAAGGGAGGGAGGCTCCGGCCGGATCGGGCGGTCGTGTGATGTCGGCCGGGCGGGCGGGCGGGTGGTGCGGTGTTTTCTCGGTGGTGGGCGGGGCGCTGGCTGGCTGGTGCGTGCCTGCACCCTGCCTGATGGAGTGGTGGGTGTGGGCGTTACAGCCGAGCGGGGCTGGATCAGCGTGTTTGCCAGATGGGTCCACTGGTGCTCATAGTTGATGTTCTCCGTCTGCCTTGGTATAAAAATTGTAGGGATTTTCTAGACTGAATTCGTTTAGAGAAGTTTAGATCTATTTGTATCTAATCCGAATATTTAATATTCGATACCGTATCCGTATCTGAATATTTAAATCGTATAGTTATGATGTCGACATCTAATCTTTTCTTATCCGACATGGTTGATATTATCTGTATTCGAATCACAACCCGACTAAAAATATGAAAACAAATATGATATAGGTGATATCTGTCCATATCTGATCCGTTTTCATCCTGTCTGGCGTCTCGGGCTCTTAGAGGCCTTGTTTATTTCATCCTAAAATTTTAAAACTTTTCAAAAAAAAATCGTCGCATTAAATCTTATGGCACATATATGAAGCACTAAATATAGATAAAAAACAAAAACTAATTACACAGTTTATCTATAATTTACAAGACGAATCTTTTGAGCCTAGTTTTTCTATAGTTGGACAATAATTGTTAACAAACGAAAGTGCTACGGTGTCAAAATCGAAAAACTTTTCACAACTAAACAAGGCCTCAGGGATGGAGTGATCGAAGGATTTGTGATACATTTGTGTTGTTGTAGGCCTTAACCTTCAAACACTAGGTAGTTGCTAGGCTACTCGTAGGCCTGCGAGGCTGCGACAGGTGATGAGGCGAGAGCGAAAGTATATCAAGACGTGAATGGTGAAGTGATTCAATGGATAGCTGGTTTCAATACTCATCATCATCCTTTACAATGACCCTAGGAGCCATATTTATACATGTCCCTAGACTTTACACATGGTCAAACTGCTCTCACATCGACTCCATATTCGAATATATCCTACGAGATCCAGGGTTATTTGGTCCACCGAGCTCCGCCGCCCCCAGATGGCACCACCCTTAGTCAGCACTTGGGCGCCCTATGGCACAAAGAGGGGACCGCATGGGCCAAGCAACCTTTGGCCTCCGCAAACGGCACCCTTGAAGGGGCTTCCTTGTTTCACCTAGGACGCTCCCATCTCATTTCGTCGTTCCATAGCTACAACAAAACCTAGAGATCACCTATATAGTGGAGTAACTGCTTGGGCCTATGTTATCGCCCATCAGTCCAACCTCATAGTGCTCTCACCATTTGGCTCCATCTTGGGGCTTTTGAGGTGCTTTGGTGAGTAATTGAATTGACTGAGTGTATGGATGGTAGAGAACGAAGAGGGGGTGACGAGAAGGCATGTATCCCCGCCCCAACACATTGGTGTTGCTCTAAATTTTGAAAGGCACACTTCTTTTCTATTTCGTTACATGCTTGGCTACCTGCATGTTTTGGTTGGAAAGTTGTCTAGCTATATCACTGCTGCATGATCGGGCATTAGCACCGGTCGGGAAGGGCCTGTTGCTCCGGTTCCCGAACCGGTGCTGCCCTTCCGGGACTAAAGGCCCACCCTTTAGTCCCGGTTCTGGCAACCGGGGCTAAAGCCCCCCCTTTAACACCGGTTGGTACCAACCGGTGTTAAAGGGTCCTGCCAGGGCTGCCACGTTGCAGGACCCTTTAACACCGGTTGGTAATACCAACCGGTGTTAAAGGGTTTCTTTTTCTTTTTTTTTTGGTTTACTTCTTCGGTTCTGTTTATTGTTTATATATAATATATAATAATAGGTTTTTCAATACATGTTTTGCTGATACAATAATATATTTATATTACACGCATATTAAGCATATATAAATGAAAATTATAGGCTTAGCTTAATAATTAAGTTTTGCCTATAATAAAATAAATAGACCACATCAAAAATTAAATAGATATGTAAAAAGCTTTATATATATATATATATAGTTTTATATGTACAAAATTCGTAACACATATATACATAGAGTTTTTTCTCCCAATGTCTACAAACGATACAAATGATCATCGTTGTTTGGAATAAGAGTTTCGTTGCCGTTGAAGTGAAACTCGCCGTTTGGATTGATCACTTGGTCGCGGAGAAATCCTGCTATCGTCTCTTGGATAGCTTTGATTCGGCCTTGTTGTAGGACCCTTTTCACTCAGCCATTCCGTCTTTAATTTGAAATAAATAAAAAAGGTATTAGTTATCTAAGTTATTCAATATAATTCAGGAGATAATGAAAAGAGACATGTAACATACTCTGAGCGTCTCTATGGGTGTTTGATTGACTTGTGCCATCATGAATTTGCACACGTAATATGCACATAGATTGTTCCCCCCTTCTTGTCTTAAACACCACTGTACGATATATATATATATAAATATTCACGACCACGACAATAAGAAGGCTAAAAGTTAGCGAAAGTTTGTTAGCTAGTAGAACTTACTTGTGGATGTATTATGTTAAGCGGCGCTTTACATCCACTGATATGTTCACGGTCAATGAATCTTTACCAAACCCTATACACAGCCATTGTGGATCGTGAACTAATAATTACAGAGTCATATTATGATATTTTTGTAGCTGAGATCGACATTACGTACCTTTGAATAATGTTTACCATTTGTTGATAATTTTCTTGTGGTTTTCTCATTGAGTCAAAGATTATCAACCGGTTCTTGGGAATTTCAATGACCATGAGTATCCAGTGAAAGCTGTTTACACACATATATATAGTCAGTCCTATAATGTAAAATAAAATATGCATGCACTTAATAACTATATAACTCACTCGAAGTTCAAGGGGAAGAGTATTTTTTGTTTTTTCTTTTTGGTTCACAAAGAACCTCATAAGATTGGTGCAGACTTCTGTCTCATGATCTGCTGTCCACACTGCCTGCAGAGCCTTGAAAACAATATAAGGGTCAACGAACCCAATACTATTGTCATTTCTCATTCTGAGCTCTCTCATTTGGTGCCTGCATATATACATACAAATCCTAAGTGTGTAAGGATTATATACATGTAATTAAAGAAGTTAGAAGTATAATAAAAAGAAAAAAATACTTACAGACAAAAGCAGCTGACAAGAGATTTGTCAAGAGCGTCGAGGTGGCATAATTGGTGCAATTCTTTGAACTGCACGTATATGAGGTCATCTCCACGGAAGTAGTGATGTTGTCTAATACGAACAGAAATCCAATTCTCTCCCCTTTTAGACGTCTCAATGCACTATTTGTTTATTGCAAACATTTGTGTGTCGAGCTCGTGTAAACGCTTAGGGTCGAATAGACTCCTGCCCGGTTCATATCTTGCCCTCCATTGATCAACTACCTCGGCTTTTTCAAATGTTTGGCATCCAAGAATGATGGAAATTTCTTCCATATTTAAACCGCTCTGTCCAAAGTAACGCTCAAGCGAGTCTAGCTCAGACAACGCTAAGGATTTCTTTGGCATCAAGTCTTCATTTGAGCCGTATTGATTTGGCACAATCAAAGGGGGCACCAGCTTTGATACTTCTCCGAGCTGTGGGACCCCCTTTCCTACTCTCTTCTTATTAGGCTGTGAAGACTTGACCAGAGACCGCTCATAGTCCGAAAGTGCTGGCTTTTTCTGAGCTTCGCGTTGCTTCTTTTGATGGTCCGCCACCTTCTGCCTCAGTTCCGATGGCTTCACATAAAAGTACGGCTTTTCTAGGTTAAGTCGTTTTTTCCTATCCTCCTTTATTTTATCAAAAAATTGTTGGACCTCAGCTTTGGATGTAGCAATTACCTCCTCTTCACTCTTTTCGTAAGGTAATTTTTCTGGCGTCTTAGCTCTCTTTGCTGAGGCAGCCTTCTTTGGAGGTGGGACCGATGACTTCGGTCCTTCTTGGGCGGACCGCTTCTTACTACCTCGCTTTGGAGGCCAGGGGACCGACCGTGCACTCTTTGGAGAGGGCGGTGCAGGCGGTGGAGGTGGTGGAGCCGATCTTTTTGGCGTTGGAGAACGCGGTGGAGGAGTTGGAGACCTCGGTGGAGGAGTTGGAGACCTCGGTGGAGGAGGTGGAGACCGTGGTGGAGGCGGTGGCGGGGTCGGTGTGGCCACCGCAGGTGTTGGAGGAGATCCAGCATTGTCACCGCCTGCAGCACTATGATGCGTTGGGGAGAGAACTGGACTTAGGTTGGAGGAGTCCCTGCAAAGAAAACAATTACAAGTTTTGTGAGCAAACTTTTTTTAAATTTCAATACATAATAAATAATATAAGAAGTAAAATCACACACAAACCTATGCTGAGGAATAATTATGAAGCGCTTGTGCCAACAAATAAATGTCTTCTCAACTTCACCTAAGGTCTTCTCTCCGTCTCCCCCTTATATGTCTAGTGGCACATTGCCACAACCTTTCTCAACCCTATCAACCGAGACGCTAGCATATCCACCAGGTACTGGTCGATTATGGATTCTTGGAGTTCTCGTTCGGTCGATAGGGTTGACAACAGCGATAGCCACCTTTTTGGTGGCATTCCCATCTGGTACATGCAGCTCACAGGTAGTAAAAGCCTCTGTGACATCATCCACGAGAAGTGTAGCTTCGTGTCATCCTGAATGGTTGGTACTTCCGTGGATGCGCAGCTGCTTTTCAACTGGCCTGGGGGGCTAATATTGACCTCAGGCTGTGATGTACCTTGCCCTTTCGTCATTTGACTAAGTGCTGCTTGCACTTGCCTTTGAATCTCTGCCTGCATCCATTCTTCACGAGCTTTCTCGCGCTCTTGTGACTGCAGAACAAAAGCTTCCAGACGGCGGATCCGCTCTGCCTCCTCATCCTTCTTTCTCTGGCGGCTTCTGTATGTATCTTGATCGGCTTGGAATGATTGTAGCCATGGAACTGCCCCATAGCCTCTCGTACGCCCACCGTGCTCAGGATTTTCAAGCGCATAGGTGAGTTCATCCTTCTCCCTGTTAGGCCTGAACTCACCAGACTGAACCGCCTCTCGTGCACGGACTAGTCTCTCTGCTGCTCTAGAGATTTCTTGGCCCCAAACTAGCGCCTCGGTGTCTGGGTCCACGCTTCCCTCATGACCGTAGAACCAATGCTTGGAGCGCTCGCTCCAATTCTTTGCTATTGTCTCGGGTGTGACCCCCCTAGCAAGCATCTCTTGTTCCATTCGGTCCCACTTGGGAACAACACTCTTATAACCACCTGATCCCATATGATGGTGGTATGTCTTTTTACTGGCATTCTCTTTGTTTCTATTGGCTCGTTCCTCGTCCTCTTCTGATGTTTTGTACTGCACAAAGTCATCCCAGAAGGCCCTCAGCTTTACATTGCTTGAGGTTGAAATTTGGAGTCTCATTTTTCTTGACATATTTATTGTACAAAGACTTCTTCTAATTCTGGAAGAGTACTGCCATCTTCTTCATAGTCCAGTCATAAATTCGCACCTTCAACTCTTCATCGTTGGTGTCGAAGGTGAAAACGTCTGTGACGGCTTTCTAAACTAACTCCTTGTCACGATCAGAGACAAAACTGATCTCAGGAGCACCTCACTTCTCTCTCCATTCACGAGCACTGATCGGTATTTGATCTCTCACAAGATATCCACAGTGACTAACATATTTATTTGCATGCTCACCAAGTGGTCTGCCTGTAGCTATCTCAAACTCAGAGATTACATAGCGGCCCTCCAACGGCTTCTTTGGCCCTCGTGGAGGTACGCTTCTCCCTGTAGAGGTCGATCCAGAAGGCTACACGTAGATATAGAAACAAAAATACTAAATTAATAACCAAGTAATAAGTCTAAAACCTAATGTAAGAGATGCATTAATTATATATGTTTACATTTACATATCTCACTAGTATTTTCTTCTTGTTGCACGACAAGTTGTTGCTCAGGGGCATTGCCCTCTTGTTGCTCAGAGGCATTGCCCTCTTGTTGCTCAGTACGATTGCCTTGCATGATCTCGTGGTAATCAACAAAGTACTGACTACCGTCGTCGATCATATTTTGAATGACATATTCCATATAATCAGGATCATCATGAGGACGGTCAGCCATTTCTACGTCTGCAACCATACATATATATTAGAGACTTCCATATAATACACTAGAATAATATACTAAAAGAATAATACTAGAATAATAGTACAAACAATAATATATACAAAACACTAGAAAATAAAATAGATATTAGAGACTTATATACTACTAGTACTACTACAAATGAAAGTGCTGGAGTTCTCCAAAAATAATACTAGAATCTTAAGCCTAGTAATACACTAGAATAATATACTAAAAGAATAATACTACAATAATAGTACAAACAATAATATATACAAAACACTAGAAAATAAAATAGATATTAGAGACTTATATACTACTAGTACTACTACAAATGAAAGTGCTGGAGTTCTCCAAAAATAATACTAGAATCTTAAGCCTAGTAATACACTAGAATAATATACTAAAAGAATAATACTAGAATAATAGTACAAACAATAATATATACAAAACACTAGAAAATAAAATAGATATTAAAGACTATATACTACTAGTACTACTACAAATGAAAGTGCTGGAGTTCTCCAAAAATAATACTAGAATCTTAAGCCTAGTAATACACTAGAATAATATACTAAAAGAATAATACTAGAATAATAGTACAAACAATAATATATACAAAACACTAGAAAATAAAATATAATACAAGAATAATATACTACAAATATATACTAAAAAATAATACTATAAATAATATACTAAAAAAATAATACTACAAAATAATACAAGAATAATATTAATATATTACAAATATATACTAGCATAATATAATTTATAACAGGTCAACACTACACTTATACTAATGTACTAAAAACTATTACTAGAATAATATACTAACATCATGCATTATTTTTTAGTGTATATATATATACTTAATATATATACTAGCTAACATTCATTAATTATTATTTTTGTGTAAAAATATATAGAAATCACTAAAATTGTAAAGTGATTGGCATATAATTCATAACATTTATTTATTTTATATATATAAACTGCAGTGGAGTATTTATTATATATATATATATATATATATATATATATATATATATATATATATATATATCGATCTCGGTTTTGGATTATACATGGCGTGTGACGCGCGGGGCCGAGCGTGGAGAGGCGTAGATGGCGGCGCTGGTGGAGATGGTGGTCGCGGCGGCGGCGCTAGAGACGGCGGAGCTGGAGATCGGCGAGGTCTCGCGTGGGCAGATGAACGGGCGGCAGCGCTGGATACGATGAACTCGACGAAGACGAAGATGAACTGCTCAGATCCAGTGCGCCCATGACTTAAATAGAGGCGGACCCTTTAGCACCGGTCCGTGGCTGGAACCGGTGCTAAAGGGCCTTTAACACCGGCTGGTGTTACCCTTTAACACCGGCGCGTAACACCAGCCGGTGTTAAAGGGTCCCTTTCGTACCGGTTCCAGCCACGGACCGGTGCTAAAGGGTCCTAGGCGGGCTCGGGCGGGGTCCTGAAAATTTTTAGGACCCTTTAGCACCGGTTCCCACTATGGACCGGCGCTAAAGGCCCTGTTTTTTACTTTAGGTCAGTGTTTATATATACAGTTTATATTATAAATTGTATAGTAAATTAAATATTTTGCATAATATTTTTTAAACAGTGACATATATTGTAATTTTTTAATGTACACATGAAAATTTTTAACCTTAAATATCTTGCTCTATATTTATAATTTGCAATGATTTTGCAAGAAATGTTTAGTATTTTGTTAATGCAAAAATATATTATTCAAATAAATTTACAAAAAAATTATCCAATCAACTGGAAATCTATTTTCACATCATATTGACGTTAAACTTTTTATTTTTGTTATTTATTACTCGAAATGGTAGTAGGGTATAGTTTAAATCAAATAAAAAATCTATTTATCATATAAAAATATATATATTGATGAACACACCCTTTGACCAAACCCTAGATGGTCCCAAATAAAAAAGTCATGAATACAAAGTTTGTTACACTCATCAAGTTGTAAATTTTGTCTAATGGTCAATTTTTCATTTGAAAAAGTTTGAACCACTGAATTTTGAATTTTCAGAGAATTCATAGCCACGCAGCGGTTTCGGAACCCTAGATGGTCTCGAATGGAAAAGTCATGAATACCAATATTGTTCCACTCATCAAAATCTACATTTCATATATATACCATTTTTGCATTTGAGAGAGTTTTGGGAAGGTGTAGTTGAAAATCCACAATTGACACATATAGTTTCATATAGTTTGTGTGAGATTCAAGATTTGGTGGGTATTGTTAACTTAAAATTTCTCAAATGGAAAAGTTGTTTATATAAAAAGTTTAGATCTTGATGATATCTAACAACTTGGTATTCAAAAGTTTTTTATTTTAAGTAATTTAGTTTGTCATTTGACCAAGTTTGACCAAAACTCGTCTTGGATTTTAAAGAAATGTGCTTAGGATTGGCTCAAACATATCCAAATGGAAAAATGGACAATATATAAAATGTAAATTTTAATGATCTCTAACAACTTTATATTCAAAATTGTTTCATTTGAAGTCATCAAATGGGCCATTTGATCAAGTTTGACCAAAGTCAAAGCATTGGTTTTTACAAAAACACCCTTTGACCGAACCCTAGATTATCCCAAATGGAAAAGTTATGAATACAAAGTTTGCTACACTTATCAAGTTCTACATTTTGTCTAATGGTCAACTTTTCATTTGGAAAAGTTTGAACCACTGAATTTTGAATTTTCATAGAACTCATAGCCACGCAGCGGTTTCGGAACCCTAGATGGTCTCGAATGGAAAAGTCATGAATACCAATATTGTTCCACTCATCAGAATCTACATTTCATATATAGACCATTTTTGCATTTGAGAAAGTTTTGAGAAGGTGTAGTTGAAAATCCACAATTGACACATATAGTTTCATATAGTTTGTGTGAGATTCAAGAATTGGTGGGTATTGTTAACTTAGACTTTCTCAAATGAAAAAGTTGTGTATATAAAAAGTTTAGATCTTGAAGATATCTAACAACTTGGTATTCAAAATATTTTCATTTGAAGTAATTTAGTTTGTCATTTGACCAAGTTTGACCAAAACCCGTCTTGGATTTTATAGAAATGTAATTAGGATTGGCTCAAAATTATCCAAATGGAAAAATGGACAATATATAAAATATAGATCTTGATGATCTCTAACAACTTTGTATTCAAACTTTTTTCATTTGAAGTCATCAAATGGGCCATTTGACCAAGTTTGACCAAAGTCAAAGCATTGGTTTTTACAAAAACACCCTTTGACCGAACCCTAGATTGTCCCAAATGGAAAAGTCATGAATACAAAGTTTGCTAAACTTATCAAGTTCTACATTTTGTCTAATGGTCAACTTTTCATTTGGAAAAGTTTGGACCACTGAATTTTGAATTTTCATAGAACTCATAGCCACGCAGCGGTTTCGGAACCCTAGATGGTCTCGAATGGAAAAGTCATGAATACCAATATTGTTCCACTCATCAGAATCTACATTTCATATATAGACCATTTTTGCATTTGAGAAAGTTTTGGGAAGGTGTAGTTGAAAATCCACAATTGACACATATAGTTTCATATAGTTTGTGTGAGATTCAAGAATTGGTGGGTATTGTTAACTTAGACTTTCTCAAATGGAAAAGTTGTGTATATAAAAAGTTTAGATCTTGAAGATATCTAACAACTTGGTATTCAAAATATTTTCATTTGAAGTAATTTAGTTTGTCATTTGACCAAGTTTGACCAAAACCCGTCTTGGATTTTATAGAAATGTAATTAGGATTGGCTCAAAATTATCCAAATGGAAAAATGGACAATATATAAAATATAGATCTTGATGATCTCTAACAACTTTCTCAAATATAGTTTCAAATGAATACAAAGTCATGAATACAAAGTTTGTTACACACATCAAAATTCATAATTCTCAAATATAGTTTCATACAAAGTCAAGCCGACACAACAGTGAACTTCTTCTTGACGTATGACCCTTGGTTATGATCCTGCCGTAACCATGGAGTATCCTCATTGTTTAACAGAATGCTTGGGTCTTTGTTGACTATGAAGGGCGGAATTCGATCATCCCTTTCGTAATCGCCTGACATGTCTGACTTGTCCTCAATTCCGACAATGTTTCTTTTCTCAGAAAGGACAATGTGGCGCTTTGGCTCATTGATGATTGAGTGGTCATCATTTTTTCCTCTCTTTGGTTTCGTAGACATATCTTTGACATAGAACACCTGATCACGTCTGCAGCAAGGACAAATGGTTCATCTTTGAACCCACTATTGTTAAGGTCCACGGTTGTCATCCCATACTCCTTGTCGACTGTTACCCCACCTCCGGTCATCTTCATCCATTGGCACCGGAACAAAGGAACTTTAAAATTAGCTGCATAGACTAGTTCCCATATGTCTTCTATGCGTCCATAATATGTTTGTCTGTTCCCATTTGGATCCGTGGCAACCACGCGTACACCACTATTTTGGTTGGTGCTCCTTTTATCTTGGCCAACTGTGTAAAATGTGTTACCATTTATCTCGTACCCTTTGTATGTGAGGACATGCCATGATGGTTGCCTAGCCAACAAATAAAGCTGCTCATCAATGTTTTCATCACCTTGACATTTTTTGCGCAACCAATCGCCAAAAGTTTCCATGTGCTGACGCATTATCCAAGCTTCATTCTTCCCGGGCCACTGGGACCGTAGGAAATCTTTGTGTACCTCAACATATGGTTCCACCAATGAGGAGTTCTGGAGAACTGTGTAGTGTGCTTTATTGAAGTAATCGTTTCTCGTACCAATATATGTTTTCTTCCCAAGTGTTCCCTTTCCGCTGAGTCTGCCCTCGTGTCGAGATTCAGGAATGCCAATTGGGTCAAGGTCTGGAATAAAGTCAACACAGAACTCTATGACCTCCTGTGTTCCGTAGCCCTTGGCAATGCTTCCTTCTGGCCAGGAACGACAATGGACATATTTCTTTAGGACACCCATGAATCTCTCGAAGGGGAACATGTTGTGTAGGAACACAGGACCGAGAATACGAATCTTTTTGACCAGATGAACTAGGAGGTGTGTCATGATATCGAAGAAGGATGGAGGGAACACCAACTCAAAGCTGACGAGACATTGAACGACATCATTCTGCAGAGTAGCTAGTTGCTCTGGATTGATTGCCTTCTAAGAAATTGCATTGAGGAATGCACATAGCTTTACGGTGGCTAGACGTACGTGTGGAGGTAGAATTCCTCTTAAAACGACCGGCAACAATTGCGTCATTAGAACGTGACAGTCATGAGACTTCAAGTTCAGGAATTTCTTCTCTGGCACATTAATTATTCCCTTGATATTGGAGGAGAATCCAGATGGGACCTTGATGCTGCTAAGACATTCAAACATGCTTTCCTTCTCTTCTTTGCTCAGAGTGTAGCTAGCAGGGCTTAAGTAATGACGTCCATCATCTGTCTTTTCTGGATGCAGGTTGTCTCGTTCTTTCATGCGCTGCAAGTCTTGTCGTGCTTCAAGTGAATCCTTAGACTTCCTGTAGACACCCATGAATCTGAGCAAGTTCACACAAAGATTCTTTGTCAGGTGCATCACGTCGATCGCGTTGCGGACCTCTAGGACATTCCTGTAAGGTAGCTCCCAAAATATGGATTTCTTCTTCCACATGGGTACGTGTCCCTTAGCATCCTTGGGAATAGGTTCGCTGCCTCGTCCCTTTCCAAATACCACTTTTATATCCTTGACCATTTCGAGTACATCATCCCCGGTTCGATTGAGAGGTTTGGTCCGGTGGTCTGCCTTGCCTTTAAAATGCTTGCCTTTCTTTCGTACTGGGTGGTTCACAGGAAGAAACCGACGGTGGCCAAGGTACACGACCTTTCGACATTTTTTCAAAAATACACAGTCAAGGTCTTCATAACAATGTGTGCATGCATTATATCCCTTGTTTGACTGGCCTGAAAGATTACTCAGAGCTGGCCAATCATTGATTGTTACAAACAGCAATGCTCGCAGGTCAAAGTGCTCTTGTTTGTACTCATCCCACACGCGAACTCCTGATTTGCTCCATAAAAGTTGAAGTTCCTCAACTAATAGCCTTAGGTAGACATCTATGTCATTGCCAGGTTGCTTCGGTCCTTGGATAAGCACCGGCATCATAATAAACTTCCGCTTCATGCATAGCCATGGAGGAAGGTTGTAGATACATAGAGTAACTGGCCAAGTGCTGTGACTACTGCTCTGCTCACCGAAAGGATTCATACCATCTGTACTTAAGGCGAACCGCAAGTTTCTAGCATCATCTGCAAAATCTAGGAATTCTCTGTCTATCGCTCTCCACGGGATCCATCGGCAGGGTGTCTCAGCATATTGTCTATCTTATGGTCTTCTTTATGCCACCGCAACAACTTTGCATTGTCCTTATTTCTGAACAGACGTTTTAATCGTGGTATTATAGGAGCATACCACATAACCTTGGCTGGAATTTTCTTCCTATGACGTTCTTCACCCTCAACATCGCCAGGATCATCTCGTCTAATCTTATACCGTGATGCCTTACATACTGGACATGCATCCAAATTCTCGTATTCCTCCCCACGGTAGAGGATGCAGTCATTAGGACATGCGTGTATCTTCTGGATTTCTAATCCCAAAGAACAGACAACCTGTTTTGCTTCGTACGTAGTGGTGAGCAATTCGTTGTCTTTCGGAAGCATCTTTTTTATGATCTTCAATAACTGCCCAAATGCCTTGTCAGATGTACCATTCTTTGCCTTCCATTGCAGCAATTCTAGTGTGGTACCCAGCTTTTTTTTGCCCCTCTTCAGCGGTGGGATATAGCGATTTCCTGTGGTCCTCTAGCATGCGCTCGAACTTGGCTTTCTCTTTATCACTTTCACATTCTCTTTGTGCATCACGGATGGCATCACCAAAAGCATCATCGCCCTCATCTTCTGCCGCCACCTCTTCTTCATTATCTCCCCCCATTGCAACATCATTGAAGCCACCGTACTGAGCAATAATATTGGCATGGTCCAATTCTTCTTCTTCTTCTTCTTCTTCACCTTCATCCATTATAATCCCGCTTTCTCCATGTTTGGTCCAACAAATGTAGTTTGGTACGAAATCTGACTTTAATAAGTGTGAATGAAGAGTTCTTGAGTTAGAATATTTCGTCAAATTCTTGCACACGGCACATGGACAGCACATGAAACCGTCTCTCTTATTTGACTCGGCCACACTTAAGAAATAGTGCACGCCATTAATGAACTCTTCGGAGCGCCGATCGGCATTATATATCCAATTACGTGTTACCATCTGCATTAAATATAACATATATATTATGAAAAAAAATGCACACATATAGTTTCTCATCTTATTGCACAACATGTCTAAGATACATAGTTGATTAATTTAGAAAAGCTTGGCTACAACAAATACAATCGCAACTAGCACTAAAAAAACCAAAACTAAAATGCACTTAAGCAACATAATTAGTTCGCGTCCGATCCCAACTATAATAGATAGATCATTCGCTTGATCAACATCATTGAACTCCTTTCGTCGGCTCACTGCCTCACCACCTTCAGCCTCAACCACCTGTGCAAAAGATTTCTTAATGTGTTCAATGTATTCTTCCTCCCAGTACCAACCTGTACATCCGCCGGTACCGTCCCACTGAAATTAAAAGAGAGAATCAAAAGTTTAATTAATATCATTTAAAAAAATATGCACATATATAAGCAAATGTCTGGAAATAACTCACATTACGATCTGGACACTTGTAGAATATACGACCCTTGTTTACTCCCTCTTTCGACACTTTGTACTCCATCAAAATCTTCTGCCCACACTTGCCACAAGTAATGAGAGGGAGTTCCGGACGGTATCGCTTTTGAACCCGTTGAGAGACCGAAGACCCGGTCACGGTTGCCATCTACTATCCATACTCAATTTTTAAACAATTATAAATTCCACATTTACTAGTAAACATGTATGATACAATGGACATTATATGTAGTAATAAAAATAAATCAAGTGATATTAACAAACCAATTAATTTGAACTATCCTACTTTCTAAGATCATAAAAATATACTATAATTCATTCTTGCAAACTACATTAATACTAGGTCAACCATGAAATACGATATATATATATATATATATATATATATATATATATATATATATATATGGATACTAATTCATGTGAATGATTCAAAATAACAACGTGGATTTGAGCTAAAAATAATGCGAACATCACAAGCCAAAAACAACATGAAAAGACAAGAAAGACAAAAGTTAGTCACCTCCAAGCACGAAGAGACGATGACGGAGTCGAAGAAGATCAACGATGGGTGTTGGAGATGAAGAACAAATGAAGAACAACGAAGAAGAAGCTACAAGAACAACAATGGTGCTCTCGGTTTCGAATGGGCAGAGGGGAGGAGGGAGCCGGCCTATAAACCGGAACTTTAGCACCGGTTCAGGGCAAAAACCGGTGCTAAAGGGTTACCCTTTAGCACCGGTTTGTAACAAAAACCGGTGCTAAAGGGTTTGCCTCGGCCCGTGGCTCTGGCCGGTGCTAAAGGGACCCCTTTAGCACCGGTTTGTAATACGAACCGGTGCTAAAGGGTTTCTGCCCCGACAGCACCTGTCAGTAGCCGTTGGGCAGGACCCTTTAGCACCGGTTCGTGTTACGAACCGGTGTTAAAGGGGTCTTTAACCCCGGGCGGCAAAAAGGCCGAGGTTTTTGCCCATTTTGAGCATCGACCAATGCCTCATTCTGTAGTAGTGTATGTTTCAACTAAAAACTAACATTGGCATTGTTTGATGCAAAATGTAAGTTAGAAAAGAAATGTTCTGCACTGCATCACAGGATAAGGAGGACAACAATGTTTATCTCCTTTTATCAGGGTAGCTTTAGTGTGTGTTTTTCAAGGGTGATGTCACTATTTCAGCATATGTTCCAGTAATAAAAATAATACTCCCTCTATTCTAAATTACAAGTTGTTTTAATATTCTACATGCATAGCTTCTACTATGTATATAGAAATATTCTATATCTAAATGATTAGCAAAAGTTGTATATTTATAAAAACTATAATAATTTATGATTTGGAATTGAGGAAGTATACGTGAACACTAACATTTAATGTTGGTGTCGGAGAATAATAAGACGACTTTATGATTTTACTAGACGTGGCCCTCATTACTTACTTCAAAAGTTTTATAATACCATAGTGAAATGAAACCTACGCGTTCAAAGAGACCTTAAAAACAAGATTTCATGTTGGTTTTTTGGTCTTTAATAGTTTAGTCTTTGGAATTTATAAGTTGAGATTAGTACCTTAATGTATAAAGACGGATTGGCTAGGTACCTAAAATTTTGGGTTAAATTCTTCTCTCTTTTTTTTAAGAATTTGGGTTAAGTTCTTCAGGTCTGATAGAATAGCTACCAACATATAGGAGGAGCAATGAAGGACAACAAGGAGTTGTAGCATAGAAAATAAAAGACTCCAGTGTCAAAAGTTTGCATCTAAAACTAGAAGAGAAAAAGGAGCTAAATGAAGAGATCCATATAGATCTTCTTCTAGCCCCTACTCAATAAGCTTCAGCGCTGTGAGACACGAAAGAGACGGAGCAACAAAGAATGGAACACTCAGCATCAAGGCGGCCATCGCCTATGAATGCACTGCCACCGGGTAGGTCGACGGGGATAGGTGCGAGAAGTTGCCAGAGATATAGGTGGAGGCAACAATTGCCATGGGCCACCTATGGTGGCGCACTCGATGAGATTTTGTGGTGGGAAGCAAAGGGCCAAGGGGAGCATCGCTCGAGAGTGTATGGGTCGAGTGAGAGGCTGAAAGGAGATAAGATAGAATATGAGAGACCAAGAGGAGATAATTAAGGCAGGGTTGTAGGACTTTTTAGATTATTGGGTAATATGTGTATAAACACTAAACATCCTTAAGTGTTGAAAGAACTACTTATACATTATATTATTTGTTGTAAATAACGTGCAGTGTATAACCTATAATCCATTTTGAACAAAATATAAAATGTGTGTTTTTATATAAAAGGTGCAACGAGCACTAGAATTTTAATTTAAAATAAGGATAGAAATTGTATAAACTAGTGAAGGTTCTGATTTGGTTTTGGTAATTGAGTGTTAATTTTAGTTGGACTAATATGTTTCATGTAAGATGAACAAGTAATTCCACACACACTAAGTTGAGCAAGCAATGATAGCTATGGTGGAGAAATGTCTTGTGGTGTGATGCAAGTGCTCAACTAGTGCACGCGAAGGAGATTATTAAATATGAGACATCATATATAATAGGCATCCAACATCCTTGATGAAAAAGGATTATATAATACTCTCTCCGCTCTAAACTATAATACGTTTTTCACTTTTCTAGATATAAAACTTTCACTATACATTAGATCATACATCCCATATGTTTAATAACATAGTAGAAGTAATCTATAATAGTTAAAATATCTTATAACTTAGAATGGATGAGTAGCAATAAACTACGACCTTTCTTGTACAACCCTCATAAACTTATATACTTTTTCTAGGAGATGGACTTATATATTTAGCGCTGCACAATGTGAGGTATACATATGGAGAGATAAGAAAAAATAAAGAACGGCAGCAGACTCGATCCTCTTTGCATTTCAGTGCATAGCTGGACTTAATAAGCTCCGACGCTCCCAGCTGGCAGCTGCAATGTTATCTGTTTTGTGACAAAACCCCCCGACATAAACACACGTCTCTTGACATCTGTTCGCATTATGGCTGCGTCCCTACTCTACTATCCCATGTTTGCTTCAAGCAGATCCTTGACTCCATCCTGTAATGCCACCCTTTTTTTTCGTCGACTGCCGCTTTCGGAGATAATCCAATGTGACACCGCGTGTTGGCTCCATAGTCCGCACCAGTAGCTCTCAAAGCTTGCTAAAGAAACCGGGAAACGATGGCCGGTGGGGGCGGTGCCGCGGCGGCCTTGGTGGCGCGCGAACGGCCCGAAGTGGAAGGCGCGGCCGTTACGAACGGAAGGACCGAAACCGAAGGATTAGAAAACCACGCAGACGCGCTGTGGAGCCTGGGATCCTTGATCAGACTCGCCAAAGGCGATGAGGCTGCCGAAAGCGGAGTCGGGTCGGTGGCGGGTGGGGGCGCCGCGCCGCGGCGGCCGCGCAATCAACTCCCACCACATTCCAACCCGGTGTCTGGGCTGGTCCACCACCTCTCCCCCGCCCGCGCACGGCCGCTCCCGGCGACCGTTTCACCACCAACGGACGGCACCCCCGTACTACTGCAACGGATCAGAATCATTCGATCCAGCTCTTGCCTTTGCCCCCCGTTGTTCGCCCAACATCTCCGTGCTCCGTGGCTTGAAATTCCCCATCAACTGGTCCTAGCAACCGTCCGTCCTACGGTGGCGTAGTAGTGGAGAACCAACCTGCTACCGGTGCTCCTGTTTGCTGCTCCACATAGGGATCGCCGGATCAGTACTCACGTTAGCTTGCTCTCTTGTAGGAATGGTGGCTGTTGTCTTGCTGCTGAAAACGCATGTTAAACTTTAGCTCCGATCGCATCAAATGTTTGAACACATGACTAGACGAATATTTTAAGCCTAATTAGTTCATAATTGGACATTAATTATCAAATAAAACAAAAATACTATAAAATCTGTTAAACTTTAACGTCTCCAACCAAACACGCAAAATTAGCACTACACGTGCTGGTGCCTGGTGGTCGTAGTGCAGCACGTGAGAGCCATTGAGTGTGTGCGGAACCGTATGGCAAAGGATGTGGAATTTCGGATCCGATCCCAAACCGCCAACTGCATTCATGGAGTGGAGTCAAGCCTAGCTGGTGCCTGAAACAGCCGTCCTCCGTCCTCTGCCTGCCATAATGCTTCTTCGGTTTTTCAGCCTGTTATAAGGATATTTTGATTCCTTTCCCTAGTACAGTATATGAAACGGACACAACTTAAATAATAAGCCAATGTGGTGAGCCTCCAGGCTCCAGCTGCCTCTGTTGTTTTTTTCCTATCACATTGCAAAATACAGCAAGCACGTCTGTCTGGCTATGAACGAGTGTACCACTACGAACGGGCATCGGATTCTATTGCCGATGCTGAAATGTAAAAGCCAGGCCTGTTCTGTGATTCAGAGGAGAGCAACTCTTTTCCTGTCGATGCTGTCCTGTCAAATCGGCTATGCGTTCTTATCTACGTGTGTATAAACATGTTTTAATCTCTTTGATGACAGTTGACATGCCTGTTGATTTTTGAGTCCTAACCGCCGGACTGCCGGGTCGTTCGTGCTCACCACTCACAGACGCAACGCAGCGCACGGCGGTCTCGTCACCTCGGCCGGTGCACCATTTCCACTGACCCACCGCCCACCGGCCGCATCCAACAGGAAAATCGTATGCTAGGCCTGCATTCCGACCTGCAAAAATCAAGGCTTTTCCTTTCCTTCATGGTCATGGGGTCCAATGGCCCGACCTTTCTCCCTCCAAAGGTGAAGAAGGCGAGAGCCAAGAAGCTTCAAAACAACTCATCCATCATCCTGCCAACCCGGCACCGGCAACCCTCCTCCTTGGCCCCTTGCCATCTCATTCCCCCACTCTGCCTTTGCAGGTCGCCACTCGCAGCAAGCATTCCACAACATACTTTCCTCCGGTCCCGTTCGGCGGCGAGGCTCCGATCGAGCAACGTCGTCGCGCCTGTCCATGCCGGCGCCGCGGCCGTAAGGGCGGTCGATCGAGCGAGGAAGAGAGAGCTAGCGCGAGCGCGGGAGCAGCCATGGCGGCGTCGGCGGGGAAGCTGGCGGCAGCGCTCCACCGGAGGACGCGCAGGGTCACGTCTGCGCTGGCGTACGCGGCCCTGGAGTGGGTCCTCATCGCGCTGCTCCTCATCAACGGCGTGCTCGCCTACGCCATCGCCAGGTTCGCGGACTACTTCGGCCTCAGCCCGCCGTGCCTCCTCTGCTCCCGCGTCGACCGCCTCTTCCTCCAGGCGGAAGGCGGCGATGCCGAGGCTGGCGCCGCGCGGTGGCTGCGGGACGCACTCTGCGGCGACCACGCCGCAGAGATCTCCGCGCTGGGGTACTGCCTCCGCCACCATCGGCTCGCGGAGGCCGGAGAGATGTGCGACGGCTGCCGGTCCGAGTGGAAGGAGAAGACGAGCGATGCTGCAGGTGCGTGTACCTGCTGCAAAGCTGTCGTACGGACTTCTTTGCGCGAGCAAGAAGATACAATTACAAGGGATCAACATGTCTTGGAGAAGATAACCGAGGAAGTAGAAGACGACGATCAGGGCTATGTTCTTCTGGCTCAAGATGATCACGAAGAGGACGAGGAGGAGCCGGATGAGGTCGAGAGCCAAGAACAAGAACAGCAGAGCGAGGTGGAAGGCCAACAGCAAGAAGACGAGGTGATGGCTTCCGTTCAGGATGAATCCTTGGAATTCATGGATCAGGTCGAAGACATCACCGCGATCGGGGACGACCGGTTGGTGTCGGTGGTGGCGCTTGATGAGATGACGATCGCCGATGATTCGGGTCTTCATCGGGATGTTGAAGAGGAGGACGGAGTGAATCGTGTAGTAGAAGATGAGCAGGATTCGAGGGATGTGGATATCGGAGTGGTTCTGGAGGAGAAGAGGATGTTGGATTCCTCGGTTGCAACGCCGGCTGATGTGATCGAGGACTCTGTCATGCCCATCAGCCCCGTACCTTGTCCTGAGATTTTAACAAACCCATCTCATCCTGATCATAACTCCATTTCCCAAGATGATGGAGATGTTCCTGAAGATACTGCTGAAATTGGCGATTCCACGGCCGAGGAAGAACACATCTTTGTGCCTCAAGGTACTTTCTTCATGCGCTGTGCTTCTTTAGCATCGTGTTCCATTTCTTGTCAATTGGTAATAACCATCACATGTTTTTGGCTTCAATATCAGAAGCCAATTTTGAAGATGACAACAGAACAGCTGAGGTGGACACGAACTGCGAAGTATCAATCGGAAGCGATATATGCGAACGGGAACAAGATGACCATGTCGTTCCATTTCAAGATTTGGCAGCATTGGAGGAGCCGGTTTCTCCATTGTCAGCTGCAGATGATCTGCCATTGCCATTGGAGATTCTAGACCCAACTGAGCAAGGTAGTTAAGTGATTCAACCCTACTAATTCACCCAAAAAAAATCCCCATTGATATGTCGTTGATTATTAACACTTTTTTGTTGTACTAAATTTAATTTTAATTTCTGTTGCAGAAGAAGCTGGTGAAGTTGAGCAGGAGGAGGTGACGACGAGCACGGGATTGGACCTCCAACCAAACGAGCAGAGCGAGATCGAAGAAGACAAAGCACCTGAGACACCGACGAACAGCGCCGCTACACAACGCTCCGACAGAATGTTTCTGCTCGAGAGGAAACGGTCGTTGTCGCTGTCTCTGGATGGGAGCGTGGCGAGCGAGATGGAAGGCGGCGAGCCTTCCACCGTGGACCAGCTGAAATCGGCGCTGCAGGCGGAGCGGAAGGCGCTGGGCGCGCTGTACGCCGAGCTGGAGGAAGAGCGGAACGCCGCGGCCATCGCGACGAACCAGACGATGGCGATGATCAACCGGCTGCAGGAAGAGAAGGCGGCGATGCAGATGGAGGCGCTGCAGTACCAGCGGATGATGGAGGAGCAGTCCGAGTACGACCAGGAGGCGCTGCAGCTGCTGAACGAGCTGGTCACCAAGCGGGAGAGGGAGAAGCAGGAGCTGGAGAGGGAGCTCGAGCTGTACAGGCAGAAGGTGCAGCACTACGAGGACAGGGAGAGGAGGAGGACGGCGAGCTTCAAGGCCAACGGGGTAAGCGTAAGCCCCAGTGGCAATGGCACTTCCGTGTCCTCCAGCGGCGAGGAAAGCGACGGGCATTCCGACGACTACTGCGAGCTCGGCGAGTCTCCCGACGTCGGCAACGTTCAGAGCTCATCGGATGCTGCACTTGGCTCCATGAGGGATCAGGAAGGCACCAAGCACCTAGCGGCTCTGGATGATTCCTTGACGTACTTTGAGATGGAGAGACTTTCCATCTTGGAGGAACTCAAGACGCTGGAGGAGAGGCTCTTCACACTGGAAGACGATGATACCAACACCGGCAAACAAGCTATTGGCCATTCCTCGATTGATTTCGATTTGTCGGCCGGTGGCCTTCAGTCGCCTGATTATATTCTCAGCGGTGACAAGGCAAGAATCGGAGGAAGAGCCTCTATCAGTAGAGGGAAGAGCCTTCTGCCTCTGTTCGATGCAGTCGGCGACGAGACCTGTGACCAAATGCCATCTGCAGGAGTAGGAGAGGCAGATCAAGACGATGATTCGGCAACAAAGCCGGTGTCGGTGCTTGTCAAAGAGCAGGAGAGGCTGGCAATCATTGAGGAAGTTGATCATGTCTATGAAAGATTGCAGGCGCTGGAGGCAGACAAGGAATTCCTGAGGCACTGCATCAAATCCCTGAAGAAGGGAGACAAGGGCATGGACCTTCTCCAGGAGATTTTGCAGCATCTTCGCGATCTCCGCAATGTGGAGCTTCACGTCAAGAATGCCGGTGATGCCATAGCTGCAAATTCAGCCTAGCAAGTTCGTCTATAGGAGGTAATGGTAAGCACCTTCTGTCAAATCTAGATGTCAATTGAATCAGAGTGATTAATGAAACTGTGTGTATATCCTCAACATAGCATCTCCCCTTAAAAGTTCATATAGCCACACGACTTTGGCAGTTTCCAGCAATAACGTCCAGCAACAATCATGATTTGCAGATTACCCTAGCTTGGTATCGATTGAGTAGACTGGATTGGAGTAATCCAAGGCACTGCATTGGTGATGGTCCCTGGAAGGTACTGCCTGATTATTGGGAGGCTCTGCTCATTTTGTCTGTGGGCCGGAAGCAGGCCCTCCCTTTTGTGCTGGTCCAGCACTGCCAACTTTTTTTTTTCTGTTGTGATGGTCGGTCGTAGGAATCATTAGGCCTTCCAACGCTGCACAAAGCTGAATCATGGTGACAGCTTCTGTGGCATGCACGGGGCAAAAGAAAAAGGTTAGCCCAAGTGGAGATGTGGATGTTTTTTTTTGTTATCTTTCCTTGTCGGATTTAATCTTTTGGTTAACTTCGGATTTGTTTTTGAGCTGAGGTAGGGAGTCCTCATGTATTTGTTGTAATTTTTTTTGTGAGGTTGTAGCTTGAACGGTTGGTACATGCAGTTTGCTCTTTGTCTATAGCCAGATTTATGATGAAAAGAAAGGCTGTCTTATGATGAAATCCCCCTGTGGTAAAGATTATCCCCTAAGGCTCTAGCCCTTGGGTTTTGCTTCAGATTGAATCCTAATTTCTAAGTTCCTAGTATCAGATAGTCATTACAAAAGAGAGAAAAAGAAAGAAAGAAAAGCAAAGACGGGACATAGAGTCGCTACATACAAAAGAGAAAAGGATGTAGGCTGAGAACAAAAAAAAGATGTAAGGGTCCAACTAGAGACTACATCAGCAATGTATCGGAGCTAAGAAAAGGCCCCAAATGCAACTGCAACAGCTCTGTAATGGATCGCCGGAGAGCTTGCCCACTATCCCTCATAGTAAGTAAACAGGCCCTTAAGATGTTAAGCCTGGTACAACCCACTTGGGGCTGGTGCGAACAATACTACAACATCTTACCATATGCTAATATAGTGCCATTGCCAAGGAAGGGATAAAGACTAGGAAAGATATCAGATTCCCTTAATTGTAGGGATTAGTTTGGTAATGGTCAACTCCTCTTGCACCCCTCTAGCACCTGTTCTCCTGTATTTGTTTCCTTACTTTTAATACAACAAGAAATAGGTGGGGTTTTTCCCCTATTAAACCCTAAAAAAATGTCAACTCCTCTCAACTACATAAGGGTGGTATTGTATCTCCTTTCAATCAAGCAATAAAGAAGAATTATTCCAAATCCGCCAAATTATTCTAGTCTCCCTTCACGTCGACTTTTACTAGACATCTTCATGGCAATGGTTATCCCCAAATGTCTAAGGATCATAACACGGACAAAGCCAATGCCATTTTTTATACGCTACACTACCTATAGTGCGCTACAATGCCTTAGGAGTCGTAGATAGAGCAATCAAAAGCGGCACCAAAGGGGTCCTAAGCAACATAGGATAGATTCAATATACATCTCAAAATCAACTATCAAACTATGTTCTAAGTACGAAGAAATAATTTAACATAGTTTGCTTATATTCTCTTGTACCATGAGGTGAGATGGTCAAAACCTAAAAAACTCTACCATCTTCCTATGAAAGATGGTGATGAACAATGTGTCACATGTCTCTAAAGCCCATTGTCGTGGCTTCGATTCCGTAGCAGTAGTCGGGTTGTTCGATGTGGGTCAATGTGTGAGTCTCTAGTGGCTTAAGCACTCAAAACACATGGGGGTTTATCTTGGTTTAGGCGTCTAAGCCCTATATCCAGCAGTGGTGTCCTTTAGGTTAGAAATGCTCGATCAAGTTCTTACAAGAGAGAAACAGAGGTGTAGGAGAGCCCTATGCTACTGTTCTAGGGTTTCAGCTGCTTGGGCGAGGAGTCGACCAAGGGCCAAGCATCTTGGTTCGCTAGACTATGGCACGATCTATCGTGGGTGTTTTAATCTCTTCTACGGGAGCCCATGTCTCACCTTTTATATCGGGAGGCGATGATGGTGTTGCTAGGCTTCGATTCCCCCCTAGAGGTGTTGTGTGTCATCCTTTGTCTTGTAGCGCGGAGGCAACAACTCCTCAATTGCCCCCCTAGCATCTTCTGTTGCTACCTGGAGCTGCCTGTCACACGTTGTGCGATGTTGTTGTGCCTCCCAATATAGACAGTAACTTCACACCGCTCGGTCTCATGCTCTTCATATTCTCTACCTTCATATTCTGGGCGATCTTTGATTCCAAGTTTCTGCATGGTAGCATACAAGAGCTTGGGAAAGCCTTCTACACTTAGACAATAACTGCTGGTCCAAACTCCTTCTGCCATCTGAGAGAATTTTTTTTCAAATAGAGGGAAGAGGGTAAGAACTTTTGTAAAATACGTTTATTTAGTAAAATACTGGTCTAGAAAAGCCTAAGGTCGCGTCCTACAGCCAACTACGGCTCTGATACCACCTGAAGCGCCCCTGGTAAACCAGGAACTCAAATGTGATACAATACTAGTCCCAGGAGGCTAGTAACACATTTATTACATCAGATAACTTTTAGCGCAGTAGTCTTGGAAAGCGTGGACAAGGAAGGCACGCTATAATAATAAGACACCAAAATACAACACAGGTCTAAAGGACCTAGAAACAAACGATATCGCCATCGAACATCTGACGAGTCCCAATGCCACAGGCTTAGTTGGGTGCAGACACGACCTTACTCGAACGCCACTTCGGGATCGAAGTCCGGATCTTCCTCTGTTTAATAAAGCAAGGGTGAGTACAAAGTACTCAGCAAATCCAACCTAACCCTACGAAAGGGGATAACAGTATATATGCATATGGATAAATCAAGGATGTGGCTTAGTTTTATTTGCATAACGCTATCTTTTTACACATGCAAGGTTTCATTTCACAAATACTGTTGTAAAAGACCTCTTTTTCCACATATGATAGTATTTCTAAAAATGAGGGTTTGATCACAATTTTAAGTGTTGTTGAAATCTTGTTCCCACAACACAATGGTAGTCAACCATTTATTTCCAAAATCACACTCACTCTCATGTTTTCACTCATACCATCCCATCTAGTTGTTGAAACCAAACCATAACCCGTCCGAGACCGCGGACACGGCTATCCAGATAGATTTACACTCTGCAGAGGTTGTACACTTTTCCCACAAGTAGGATACCATAACTTACACCGTCGTGCAAGCACAGATCCATCAAAGTCATTACCCTCCATAGCTAAGTAATGGCGCTCACCACGGGAACACTAAGGCCACATCTCATGATACCACAATAATTCACAAAGCTCTTTTCATACATTTCCACAATTTCACATACATCACTTAGTGTCCCGTTGCACACCTGCCTCCAGGTGATTGCCATACTAACTAGAGGGATTTAGACTAAACCTTTCCCATGCAAGGCGAGTGGTTGTACGATAAATGAGTTAGGCAAGATGAATCATCAACTCAGTCCTTAATCGAGACAAGGCGGATATCTTCACGCTTAACCCCGCAAGGTATAAGCCACAACACCAGGGCATCCCCAAAAGAGATCCCATCCGCCCCATCTCTATAGTAATCACATCTATAACTTGTTCATTAACCCTTTCATAATACCCACAATTTATTTTCACCACTCACACATTTTACTTTTAAAATTATTATATTTGAAAAATATAGCGATGAGTATCCAGGATGAGTAACAAGTCCTAAGCATACTAAATAATAATATTTCTGTCATAGCATATTATTTGTTCCTAGGTTTGAACAAGACAATTATCGGGTAATATCAATTCAAGGATGGCTATTCAACAGGTTTTAACTAAGCAGCGAAAATACTTCGTACATATATCGTACATGCAATATTTAAAACGGCTTCTACGGGTTGTGTTTAAAAATAGGATCAATATGCATCAAAGGGGATCGGTTGGACTTGCCTCCGTCGGCGTCCTCGGCAAACTCCTGCTGACAGTCCGGGTCCTCGGCGTCAAACTCGCGGTACTCGTCTCCAACATTCTCGTTTTCCGGCTCGTTCACTCCGTCAACTAAAATACGCGACGAACGACACAGACAATAGGCACAGATAAATAATCATATAAATTCAAATGAGCTCCAAAAATCATGAAATTAATATGGGAGGTAGATCATGATTTTAGATGAATTTAGGAAAAAGAATTATTAAAATCAGAGTTAGCATGTGGCATTTGTGAAATGGCCGGAATTTAATCATGCGAAAAAGGCTAACGATAATTAAGGAATGGATGCTTCACGTGGGCATTTGTTTGGCTGGTAGTGCATGTTTCATGCATGCATGTACTATTTGGAGTTAATGCTTGGCCCACACATGCATGGTTAGAGAGAAATTAGCAGGGATCATTAGAACTCTTCTGTATGTCATGGTTCTATTCGTGGAGTTCTTGGCAGTGAACCGGTACAGACAAATACATGGAAAAATACAGAAAAATACTACAGAAGGACAGAGAAGAGCAAGGAGATACTCATGAGCTGCTCACCTCGTCTTGCGACGACAGTCGAGCTCGGCTTGTGCGTATGGCCGTATACGGTATACGCGAAGTGAGAGTGAGTGAGCGAGTGAGTGAATGTGCTTTTCGGGTGGTGAGAGTGAGCACCTGAGGCTGGCTTTTTATAGGCCAAAGCGCTCAGCTACGTGCCATTAAAAATGCTACTGTAGCGCATGGTCGGTGCCTAATTTCATGCGAAGGACGATGTCCCATTTGCATGCACGTTGCATGCAAATGGACGGTGCCTAATCACCGTGTCCTTGCATGCAGGTGCATGCAAATGGTCGGTGGCATGTCCTGCATGCATGCATGAGATATATATTCGTGTAGGTGCACTGCTATGTTCTCTCGCATGTAAGCTTGCTGGTACTTGCTATTATTTGTGCGCAAAAAATATAAATGGTGCCTAGTTGTATGTCGCGACTTGCTATCTTTTTGTACAGCAAAAGAGGCGCGAGAAAAGGCAAGAGGTGGGGCCCGCATGCCGCGGTGCGCGCGCGAGCGAGTGCGCTCGGCGAGGGGGCCGGGCGTGAGTGCGCTGCGGCGCTGATGGTGGTGGGGTCGGTGCACGCGCCGTTGCCGGGTATCGGGCAGAGCGAGCGAGCAAGAGGGATAAGTAGCGGACATATGATGCTCATGCCATGCGGTGCAGGTTATATTTAAAGATGGATAATTAGAATGGATGAAAAAAGGATTAGATGGAGATACTATAGAGCTCAAATGATTTATAGTTTTTGAAATATATTTTGAAAATAATTTTTTTTAATGCGAGTGATTTTTTAATGTGAATTTTTGTGATGTTACAAACCTACCCCACTTAAAAGGAATCTCGTCCTCGAGATTCGGCTGGGTCCTAAATAGATGGGAAAACTCTTTTCTCAGGGCATCTTCTCTTTCCCATGTTGCTTCTGCTTCAGTGTGTCTACTCCACTGAACACGACAAATTTGGACTGTTGTCGTTCGAGTTTGCTTGGTGACTGTATCTAGGATTTTTATTGGCACTTCTTGATATCTTAGGTCATCTTGTAAATCAACTGTATCTGGCGATATTTGTTCATCTGGTACTCTGAGACATTTCTTCAATTGGGAGACATGAAACACATTGTGTATATCTGACATTTCTTCAGGTAGCTGAATACGATAGGCTACAGCACCAATCCTCTGTAATACTTGATATGGTCTAATATACCGAGGTGCTAGCTTGCCTCTAACTTGGAACCTTCGAGTTCCTCGAATAGGAGAGACTTTGACATACACAAAATCTCCAACTGCAAAACTTAACTCTCTCCTTCTTTTATCAGAATAGCTCTTTTGACGTGATTGTGCCTCTTTCAATTTTTCTCTGATTTCAGCTACACGATCTTCTACTTCTTTTATAAGGGCTGGTCCAAGCAAGGTTCGTTCTCCAACTTCTGACCACATCAATGGGGTTCTACATTTTCTTCCATATAGAGCCTCAAAAGGTGACATGCCCAAACTAGCTTGGTAACTGTTATTATAGGAGAACTCTGCATAAGTTAGGCTTTTCTCCCAATCTTTACCATATGTGAGCACACATGCTCCATAATCTGATTTATTCTTTCAGTCTGACCATCAGTTTGAGGATGATAAGCTGAGCTAAAATCTAGCTTGGTTCCCATAGCTTCATGCAAACTTTTCCAGAACTTAGAGGTAAATTGGGTACCTCGGTCAGATACAATCCTACTTGGCACACCATGCAATTTGACTATGTTATCCACATATAACTGGGCTAACTTGTCTCCACTATATTTGGTGCGCACAGGTATGAAGTGAGCAACCTTGGTAAGGCGGTCCACTATTACCCATATTGAATCATTTCCTTTCAGAGTTTTGGGTAATCCATTCACAAAATCCATGCCTATCTCATCTCATTTCCAAACAGGAATAGGCAATGGCTGGAGCAAGCCTGCTGGTTTCTAATGCTCCGCTTTAACCCTTTGGCAAACATCACATTGTGCAACAAATCGTGCCACATCAGCTTTCATGCCATTCCACCAATATCTTTCTTTTAGGTCCATGTACATCTTGGTGGCACCAGGGTGGATAGAATAAGCTGAGTTATGGGCTTCATCAAGGATTAATTCTTGAAACTTTCCCTCCTTGGGCACACAAATCCTGTTTTTATACCACAATACTCCTTTGTTATCCACTCTAAAGTATGGAGCTTTATTTTCTCCAGTTTGCTCACGAATCTTCATCAGATCCTTATCCTTATGTTGCATCTGTTTGATTTCTTCCACAAGAGTTGGCTGCACCATCAGACTGCCATTTTGAGGTTGACGTACTATATGCATGTTCAACTGTGCTATCTCTTCTTGTAGGTGAGTGTTCTTAGGCACCAACTGCTGACCATATGACCTTCTGCTTAGGGCATCTGCTACCACGTTGGCCTTTCCTGGGTGGTAATGAATCTCAAGGTTGTAGTCCTTGATTAATTCCAACCATCTTCTTTGCCTTAGGTTCAAGTCTGATTGTGTGAAGATGTACTTCAAACTCTTGTGATCAGTGTAGATTTCACACTTGTTTCCAATGAGGTAGTGTCTCCAAATCTTGAGAGCATGCACTATAGCTGCTAACTCCAAATCATGGGTAGGGTAATTTTGCTCATGAGGTCTAAGCTGACGGGATGCATAAGCAACCACTTTTCCTCCTTGCATGAGAACACATCCTAAACCTTGTCTTGAGGCATCACAGTATATGATGAAATCTTGGTGAATGTCTGGCAAAGTTAACACTGGTGTTGTGGTCAGTCTCTTCTTCAACTCTTGGAAACTCTTCTCACATGATTCTGTCCAAGTGAATTTTTTGTCCTTCCTAAGAAGCTCTGTCATGGGTCTGGCTATCTTGGAAAATCCTTCTATAAACCTTCGATAATATCCAGCTAATCCAAGAAAACTTCTAACCTCACTCACATTGGTGGGTTGCTGCCAATGGGAGACAGCTTCTACTTTCTCAGGGTCAACTGCAACTCCTTCAGCTGTCAAGATGTGGCCTAAAAATGCAACCTTCTCAAGCCAAAATTCACACTTGCTGAATTTAGCATACAACTTGTATCCTCTTAGCTTTTCCAACACTACTCTCAAGTGTTGCCCATGTTCTTCAGCACTCTTAGAGTAGATAAGTATGTCATCAATGAAGACTACAACAAACTTATCTAACTCTTCCATGAATACCTTATTCATGAGGTTCATGAAATAGGCAGGGGCATTGGTTAATCCAAAGGACATCACTGTAAACTCATATTGTCCATATCTGGTTACAAATGCTGTCTTGGAAACATCACTATTCTTGATCTTGAGCTGGTGATAACCTGATCTCAAATCAATCTTAGAGAAATACTTGGCTCCTTTAAGCTGATCAAAAAGGTCATCTATCCTTGGCAGGGGATACGGTGACTTCATTTAGGGACCTATAATCTACACACATCCTCATACTTCCATCTTTCTTCTTCACAAACAAGACTGGGGCTCCCCATGGTGAAGAACTAGGTCTAATATAACCTTTCTGCTGCAATTCTCTTAGCTGCTTTTTCAGTTCAGCTAACTCTGCCGGAGCCATTCTGTAAGGTCTCTTGGCTATGGGGGCAGTCCCAGGGATAAGATCAATGATGAACTCTATATCCCTATCTGGTGGCATTCCAGGTAGTTCCTCAGGGAATACATCAGAGTATTCTTGCACTATTGGTACTTCCTCTATGGTCCTTGCATCCAAGTTGAAGACCATTGGATTAACTTTAGACCCTCGGGTTTGGCATTTCACTTTAATCCCTTCATGGTTAACTAATGATACTTCCTTGGTTGCACAACTAATAATTCCATTGTGTCTGGTTAACCAATCCATTCCAAGGATAACATCTATTCCTTTGGACTTGAGCACTACTAAGTCTCCTAAGAAAACTACCCCACTTAGAATGATCCTTACATTTGAACAACCTAGATGACATTTGATGTCAGACCCAGGTGTTCGGGTTATTAGGGGTAACTTTAGTAGTACTGTGGGTATTTGATGCTTCTCAACAAAACTTGATGATATGAATGAATGTGATGCTCCAGAATCAAATAATACTGTTGCAAGTACTGAATCGACTAAGAACTCACCAAGTACCACTCCTGAAGCAGTCTGAGCATCTTGAGCATGAATATGGTTGACACGGGCTCTACCATAGGATTGTTGAGGTTGCTTCATCATCTGGCTATTATTGTTGGTGTTGCTATTGTTGCGAGGGAAACCACGGTTGACTCCAGACACTGCAGGTCTTGGTCCATTAACAGTGTGGGACTGAGTGGATACTGCTGGTGGGTTGTTCTTGTAGGGACAGTTGGCGATGTAGTGTCCAGTCTCATGGCAATTAAAGCAAGTTCTGACATTGTTTGTGACTTGACCAGTGTTGTTCTGTTGAGTCTTGCCATAAGTTTGATTCTGATAGGTTGTCTTGGGCTGATATGATGACTACATTTGGTTATTGGAGACACTAGCAGGAGAGCGAAACTGCATTGGGGCTTGAGTCCGCTGGCTTGGTTGGCTAAAGGTTTTCAGCCTCTGGGATCTAGCACCATCTTGAACCTTGCGCTCCAGAAACTTGCGCTTGTTTTCCTTCCTTTCTTCAGTCTTGGCCACATCAGTCAGAATGGTCCTGTTCATCAAAGTGTTGAAGTCTGGATAGATCTGTGGAGTCATGAGGGTTCTAAGCTCACAGGTCAATCCTTCTATAAACTTTGTCTGTTTCTTGGCATCAGTGTTGACCAATTCTGGGGCATAGCGAGACAATTCAGTGAATTGGAAGATGTACTCACTCAGAGTTTTATTTCCTTGCTTCAAGTTGCGAAATTCATCAGCCTTCAGCTTCATGATTCCATCTGGAATGTGGTACCGGCGGAATTCATCCACAAATTCTTCCCATGTGATAGTGTTTGCATTGTCCACAGCTCCACCATAGGCTTCCCACCAAGAAAGGGCAATTCCTGTCAGCTGATGAGATGCTAGCAGAACTCTATCCCTTCCATCACAGTGGATTGTGTCCAACTTCCTTTCAATCACCTTAAGCCAATCATCTGCTTCCATGGGGTTGTCAGATCCAGTAAAGGTGGGTGGCTTAAGCCTCATGAACTCAGTCATCTTGTCTTGGACTCCGGCTCCACGGTTGTTCCTAGGGCGGTTCATGCCTTGAGCCAAGGTCTCCAGAAGGCGAGTCTGAGTTGCCATGACTTGTGCTAAGTCAATTACTGGAGGAGGGGGCAAGTCATCTTCTTCATTATGGTTCCTAGTCTGACTCACTTCATCTTTATGAATACCGTCAACATTTGCATTGGCTTGACTTCCATTTGGATTTTGGCTTTGTCTACTAGCTGCACGACTACTTGGTTGAGAGCGGGTAGCTGGTTTGGGAGGCATCTGTTGGTTAAGATGAGAAAGCATTAGATAAGGGTTAGATCTATTGAGTGATGTTGTTTTTTTGTTAAGGCGTTATATTTTAAAAAGGTGCAAGTTTTAAGACTTGCTATCCCGTAAGGGAACAACATAGAGCACTCAATTATTTAGCACAACCAACAAGCACAAATATATATTTTGATTAAGAGGGCGGTTTACAACGTAGTAATGGAGGAAATAAGCGTACTACAATACGATTCATCTACTTTGGGGGTTGAACAAAAGTGAAGTAAACTCCACTTCCCCAAGACATAAGGAGGAACTAGGTGCTACTATTCTTCAACTTCTTCGGACAGAACGGCTTCATTCCCTCGGTGTTGAGGAGGATCATGCTTCCGGCATTTGTGGTTCTTCTTTTGGACTAAGAGGTGGGTCACCGTCTTCCTTTAGTGGTGGCTGGGTGAGGAGGGGAAATCCTTCTTCCTTACTGGGCTCCAACTCTAAAGCTTCATGAGAGGCTTCTGTGGGTGGGGGAGCTGATGGCCCTTCTATGTCCATCTTTCTTTTGGTTTTTAGGGACATGATTGGGATACCTTTTAGGACTATGGGCTCTTGGTCTTCCTCTGCTAACATCCTTCTTTTGATCCTAGTGATAAGGTAGGCATCCTTCAACTCCTGAGCATGGCGGTCTTCAGCTGCCTTTAAGACTTCAGCAATGGTGATTTCACGACTCTCGGCTGCAGCTGCTTGGGTCTGAGCTTCTGCAAGCTGCACATAGAGCTTTCTAACTATGATCTCGGCTTCCTGCGCACGATGGATGCACTTCCTTAACTCCGAGGCCTGCTCATCATATTGCTTATCTAGAGCAAGAAGGTACGTGGTCATGAATACCACAGTTGGGTCATCTTCAAGTGAGTAACGTCCTTGCAAGAGCTCCATGCGGGTCCTCCAAACTGGTCGGTCTTTTTCGTCGGGTGGAAAGAACCTCATGGGTGTACGGGTGATGGGTTTCTCGTAGATCTGGCATAGGTACCTCAAGGCTTTACGGGCGACGGCTTGATATGTATCTGCAAACCGAAATCCGGTCGCAGTCATACTCCAAGCTTCAGTTATGTTAGAGAAGTCCTCACTTTTCCCAATATAGACAGTAACTTCACACCGCTCGGTCTCATGCTCTTCATATTCTCTACCTTCATATTCTGGGCGATCTTTGATTCCAAGTTTCTGCATGGTAGCATACAAGAGCTTGGGAAAGCCTTCTACACTTAGACAATAACTGCTGGTCCAAACTCCTTCTGCCATCTGAGAGAATTTTTTTTCAAATAGAGGGAAGAGGGTAAGAACTTTTGTAAAATACGTTTATTTAGTAAAATACTGGTCTAGAAAAGCCTAAGGTCGCGTCCTACAGCCAACTACGGCTCTGATACCACCTGAAGCGCCCCTGGTAAACCAGGAACTCAAATGTGATACAATACTAGTCCCAGGAGGCTAGTAACACATTTATTACATCAGATAACTTTTAGCGCAGTAGTCTTGGAAAGCGTGGACAAGGAAGGCACGCTATAATAATAAGACACCAAAATACAACACAGGTCTAAAGGACCTAGAAACAAACGATATCGCCATCGAACATCTGACGAGTCCCAATGCCACAGGCTTAGTTGGGTGCAGACACGACCTTACTCGAACGCCACTTCGGGATCGAAGTCCGAATCTTTCTCTGTTTAATAAAGCAAGGGTGAGTACAAAGTACTCAGCAAATCCAACCTTACCCTACGGAAGGGGATAACAGTATATATGCATATGGATAAATCAAGGATGGGGCTTAGTTTTATTTGCATAACGCTATCTTTTTACACATGCAAGGTTTCATTTCACAAATACTGTTGTAAAAGACCTCTTTTTCCACAAATGATAGTATTTCTAAAAATGAGGGTTTGATCACAATTTTAAGTGTTGTTGAACTCTTGTTCCCACAACACAATGGCAGTCAACAATTTATTTCCAAATCACACTCACTCTCATGTTTTCACTCATACCATCTCATCTAGTTGTTGAAACCAAACCATAACCCGTCCGAGACCGCGGACACGGCTATCCAGATAGATTTACACTCTGCAGAGGTTGTACACTTTTTCCACAAGTAGGATACCATAACTTACACCGTCGTGCAAGCACAGATCCATCAAAGTCATTACCCTCCATAGCTAAGTAATGGCGCTCACCACGGGAACACTAAGGCCACATCTCATGATACCACAATAATTCACAAAGCTCTTTTCATACATTTCCACAATTTCACATACATCACTTAGTGTCCCGTTGCACACCTGCCTCCAGGTGATTGCCATACTAACTAGAGAGATTTAGACTAAACCTTTCCCATGCAAGGCGAGTGGTTGTACGATAAATGAGTTAGGCAAGATGAATCATCAACTCAGTCCTTAATCGAGACAAGGCGGATATTTTCACGCTTAACCCCGCAAGGTATAAGCCACAACACCAGAGCATCCCCAAAAGAGATCCCATCCGCCCCATCTCTATAGTAATCACATCTATAACTTGTTCATTAACCCTTTCATAATACCCACAATTTATTTTCACCACTCACACCTTTTACTTTTAAAATCATTATATTTGAAAAATATAGCGATGAGTATCCAGGATGAGTAACAAGTCCTAAGCATACTAAATAATAATATTTCTGTCATAGCATATTATTTGTTCCTAGGTTTGAACAAGACAATTATCGGGTAATATCAATTCAAGGATGGCTATTCAACAGGTTTTAACTAAGCAGCGAAAATACTTCGTACATATATCGTACATGCAATATTTAAAACGGCTTCTACGGGTTGTGTTTAAAAATAGGATCAATATGCATCAAAGGGGATCAGTTGGACTTGCCTCCGTCGGCGTCCTCAGCAAACTCCTGCTGATAGTCCGGGTCCTCGGCGTCAAACTCGCGGTACTCGTCTCCAACGTTCTCGTTTTCCGGCTCGTTCACTCTGTCAACTAAAATACGCGACGAACGACACAGACAATAGGCACAGATAAATAATCATATAAATTCAAATGAGCTCCAAAAATCATGAAATTAATATGGGAGGTAGATCATGATTTTAGATGAATTTAGGAAAAAGAATTATTAAAATCAGAGTTAGCATGTGGCATTTGTGAAATGGCCGGAATTTAATCATGCGAAAAAGGCTAACGATGATTAAGGAATGGATGCTTCACGTGGGCATTTGTTTGGCTGGTAGTGCATGTTGCATGCATGCATGTACTATTTAGAGTTAATGCTTGGCCCACACATGCATGGTTAGAGAGAAATTAGCAGGGGTCATTAGAACTCTTCTGTATGTCATGGTTCTATTCGTGGAGTTCTTGGCAGTGAACCGGTACAGACAAATACATGGAAAAATACAGAAAAATACTACAGAAGGACAGAGAAGAGCAAGGAGATACTCATGAGCTGCTCACCTCGTCTTGCGACGACAGTCGAGCTCGGCTTGTGCGTATGGCCGTATACGGTATACGCGAAGTGAGAGTGAGTGAGCGAGTGAGTGAATGTGCTTCTCGGGTGGTGAGAGTGAGCACCCGAGGCTGGCTTTTTATAGGCCAAAGCGCTCAGCTGCGTGCCATTAAAAATGCTACTGTAGCGCATGGTCGGTGTCTAATTTCATGCGAAGGACGATGTCCCATTTGCATGCACGTTGCATGCAAATGGACGGTGCCTAATCACCGTGTCCTTGCATGCAGGTGCATGCAAATGGTCGATGGCATGTCCTGCATGCATGCATGAGATATATATTCGTGTAGGTGCACTGCTATGTTTTCTCGCATGTAAGCTTGCTGGTACTTGCTATTATTTGTGCATAAAAAATATAAATGGTGCCTAGTTGTATGTCGCGACTTGCTATCTTTTTTACAGCAAAAGAGGCGCGGGAAAAGGCAAGAGGTGGGGCCCGCATGCCGCGGTGCGCGCGCGAGCGAGTGCGCTCGGCGAGGGGGCCGGGCGTGAGTGCGCTGCGGCGCTGATGGTGGTGGGGTCGGCGCACGCGCCGTTGCCGGGTATCGGGCAGAGCGAGCGAGCAAGAGGGATAAGTAGCGGACATATGATGCTCATGCCATGCGGTGCAGGTTATATTTAAAGATGGATAATTAGAATGGATAAAAAAGGATTAGATGGAGATACTATAGAGCTCAAATAATTTATAGTTTTTGAAATATATTTTGAAAATAATTTTTTTTAATGCGAGTGATTTTTGAATGTGAATTTTTGGGATGTTACACAACGTTAGCTTGAGCGTCGACGTCGAAAATTGGCAGTAGCTTCCACGACGATGTTGACATAGAGCTTGTCATGCTAACGTGTTGTGAAACATGTCGTCAGCGGCTATGATTTTTTTCTCTTATGGTTAACACAATAGATGAAAATAAAATACATAGACACAAGAGATAGAGAGACTATTCTTTATTCCTCTGAATATTGATAATTACAACATACAGCTCCCACGTGTATATAGTCCAGTCAAAGCCTAAGAGTTTGGTAAGAGTCCACTTACAAATCGACTATGATTAAGATCTTCCTGAGCCCGTAATTTTAGCACCAACATGGACATACAATGCATCTAGTCTTGAAAAGTGAAAAACATAGTAACACATCTTCATAATATGGATGGACTGGTCCATCAATCAGGTCCTAGGAAGCAGCTGGATGTGGTAGCCTTGTGGAAACACAATCTCTGAGATGCGTAGCACATCACCTCCTTTGACTTCCCTCCATCTGATCATTAAGAAAGACAGAAATTAAGAAACCAAATCTATCTTATGTAAGGCAGATACAAATAATATGATGTAACACAGGTGGTTGGACACCCAAAAAATAATGTATACATACCTATAATTGGTCACCAAGGTGTGGATGAAAAGCGCGATCAGGACTTTGCTGAACTCTGCCCCAACGCAGAGCCTTATGCCGCCCCCAAATGGCATGAAATTTCTCAGCAGAGTGCTCTTATTGTCCTGCATTTCCTCCGGGTTCATGGTCCATTCTTGGATGAATAAACTTGAATTGCTCAATTGTAGGTAAACAAATACTAGTAATTTATTAATTGGTAGCGTTTGTGTTTAATGGTACTTTCTAGCGAAGTTGTGTCCAAAATCAGGTATCTTGGCATCTTGTGAAACCCAAATTAAGATCCTCAATTTTTTTATAAACCAAAAGAAGTTACAAGTTTAGTTTTAAATTCTCTTATTATGTGGTCGTTTATTTGTTTGCATTAGACTGACAAGTCGCTTAAATTAGGGGAGGAAATGGCAAGTCAATGTGTTCGATCTTGACGACTGACCTGCCACCTCCATGGGTTGAAGGTGAGTGGATCTTCAAATAATCTAGGGTTCAGATGAACTGCCATTGGGCTGATCATGACCAACCAGCCAGCAGGAATTGTATAGCCTGCATCAAGAAAATTAATTGAAGTCGTTAGTGTAGTCAGTCATTAGATGAAAACTTGTTTGCCTGGGCTGGAATATGGGATGATGTCGTCTTCGGTATGAGGATGAATGCAGTACGGATAGTGAATTGATCTGTATTAAGCTTTCTCTAATATATGATCTGTATTAAGGTTTATTGCAAGGCTAGTTTGGACCTCAAATAATCGTAGAGTTAGAGATGGAAACTAATTTATATTTAAATCATATAACAGCCGAATTCTTCTGCATGCTTGCCGTATACTTTAGCATACTTACCATTCACTTGGACATCCTTGAGAGACTTTCTGAAAATCCCAGGAGCCACGTTACCCACTCGAGTTATCTCATTCATAACCTTCATCGAGTCAAACAATCCAATCAGTTTGAAGAGCTTAAGAGGATCCATGAAGGGTTCATTTAAACATTACGTTGAAGACTTCAAGTGAAAGAAACCATCATAGATCAGCATGTTTCTGGAAACGAGACCACCGATAGAGTTTCTTACATTCACCGGAAAAAAATTTACACTCGGAGTACCATAGAAATGCCGAGAGAGAGAGAGAGAGAGAGAGAGAGAGAGAGAGAGCAACGAGCACGCCGTCATTATGCATTTTAGCTATTTGTTAGAGTATTTCCTAGCATCAAATCACCTGAGCAGTAAACGTCATGGACTTGTACTCATCCCATGTGATTGAAGAATTCACGCCCTCTCGTTTCTTCAGTATTGTCTCGTGCTCTTCCTGCAAAAGTACGACGATGTTTTCATTATGCACTCGCTTAAAATTAAACCAGAGTGCTTCGAGCCTTCGACCGAGAACCAGATTATAAAAAATATAAATTTAAGTAGACGATAAAAAAAATTATTTTTGAAACGAAATAAAAATTTGATTGTCTCCAATAGAGCCCGCAAAAGTGTAGGAATTCACGCACATAGGATGATTTGCAATTATGATGAGATTATATACAGAAAAACAAGCTAACCGTGAGTGCTTCGACAACTTTGGGGTTGTCAGTAAGGAACTTCATGGCAACAGAGAGGGTTGAAGCAATAGTGGCAAAGCTGGCAAATAGGAGTGCTGCGATTGCGTCAATTGCAAACTTATCAGTCGCCACTGGCTTTTCACTTTGCAGATCATCAACAACTATGTCAAGAAGGTCTCCATGCCGTTTCTCCGGGGCACTTAGCCTTTCCTTCAGAAGTTCTTTGAGAACACTCTGCACCTTTTTCCTTCCCTACATAAGCATAAGTGACATACATGAAGCTGAAAGCGATGAAAAATGATTCTGTGTGTACTCATCTGGAAATAGAACTGTGGAAAGATTAATATGGATCGAATTTGGGACTTATGCTAGGACTTATTAAATACTCCTATATGTTAGAGTGTATGTGGTATGTACTAGTGTATTAGTTATGCTAGGACTTATTAAATACTCCTATATGTGAGCCAACAAAATTCGATGTCAACTATGCATTTTTACTCCTATTAGTTCGGAATGAAATTATCTCAAATCACGCAAGAGCGAAAATTGGGTCTCCTAACATGATTCTGAAGGCCAAGTTATTGCATAATTTATTTTTCAATTTAAACAATTCTTATGCACTTCTCAACCAGGCAAAGTGCTTCATTGACTCTGCCCTCCATCGATGAGGGCTGGACAAAAAGCTCGTTGTGACTCGTTTGAAAATAGCTCTGATTACACTTATTTATCTTTTAAAATTAAATTAAAATTATCTTATTCTAAATAGAATTTAACTTTGGCTCAGCTTGTTAGGCTCGGTTCGTTAAGAACGGTTTAAAGTTGAGTCTCAAACTTTCGTCCCCCTCCCCCCACACGCCCCCACCATTAAAAGGATATAGTAAATTTATGTAGCTAGAAACCTCACAATCGCATCGTTCGTATATAGTTTGAATTATACACATATACTCCGTACCTGCATGCATCGGTAGAATGTTGTCCCAGGAACATACAACGGAAAGGCGATTAGTCCCTGGAAAAATGATTCGTAATTCTTCCGCAATTCTCTAGCCCTTGCAACGTCAACACCGATCAGCTTCTTTGCCGTCATGTCAAAGATCATCTGGATGCAAGAACCATTAGCTTATATGTGCAGTACCATATAAGATTTTTTTCTTCTTCTTGTGAAACAAAACTGCAGAAGCATTTGCTCGCCCAGTCCTTCAAAGAAGCTTACAGAGGTAATTAAGATTTGTGTACATATATTCATAGGGGTAAATGTGCGTGCGTTATGAGCGTCTGTGTTATAACATATAATTATCAAAAAAAAGCTAATTACTTGCTAAGTTAATGTCAACACAAAACCTATTTAAACTTTCTTTCTTTCGAAAGTAGCCTACTAATTGCAACCTTTGTTTTTTTTTTGGAAAAAACAAGTAACCATTCTACTTACATTTGAGATGGCCTCCTTGACCTCGATGCTGGGCTGTGCCGCCCATGCTTGGAGGCTGGTGGCGACGACGTCGGCCATCTCCGTGAGGAAGGGCCCCTTGAGGTTGTTGAGGCCGAAGTCGCGTGCGGCAAGGCCGCGGACGTAGCGGTGCAGGATGCCGTCGTAGGAATTGATGCTCTCCTTGCCGAAGATGCTGTTGGAGGTGTCCGGGTACCAGCTCCGGAACAGCTTGCCCTCCTGCTGGAAGATGAACCGGTTCACCTCCGCGTCCAGGGACACCACCACCGGTTGCCCCACCAGGCTCGTCCTGAACACAGGACCGTACCTGCATTTCCAAACAGAGTAAGTTAAGGCTGTGCTTGGAGTGATAGTGATGCTTTATTTATATATATGTTGAGGCCTCAATTTTAAAACTTAAGCTATCCATATGACTAGGAACAGTAGAAATAGTATTTTTTTTTTCTCGAATACCTCTGTAGAAATAGTATTACCATATTAAAATTTTACGATTTGGATTCACAAATACGTACTCCCTGAAGCCATGAATAAATGATGTTTTTGGTTGCATGCCATTAACCTAAAAATTACTTTTATGCCTTGGATGTATTTGAAAATACTACAAATAGACTCGATTCAAAAGTACTCCACCCAATCCAAGAATGTGAGATTCTCACCTGTTCAATCTTTCTTTGTAAAAGACTGGGATACCCAAGGAAGGGCTCGGTCGGAAGAACTGGAAGGTCTCACCTACAATAGGGAACCCCATTGAGCCAGGAGGAAGCTTGCCGTTGCACGGAGGGTGCCTCCACTTGTACACCCAGTGCAGCAGCCATCCTACCACAAGTGTGCTGACACTCCAACCTAGAATAGCATATGGAACCTGCAGTGCTTCCATGCCTGCCACTAGCTTAATTGTTCATTTGAGTGCTCAGGTGCGTTACAGTGTCCAGCACATATTGACAGTACGGTGTCTAGCATATGCCTGTATATATATATAGAGCCTTAGGGCCTGTTTGGTACAGCTCACAACAGCTTCATGAGCTGTTGTGAGCTGTTTTTTTTTTGCCAAACACTTATTTCCAAAACAGCTTCATGGGTGAAGCTGTTTTTCTCCTCCTCTCACAAAAACATAAGTTGGATGAAGCTGAAAAAAAGTAGCTTATTGCAGCTTCTCCCTCATTTCTCTCTCTCAACTATGCATGAAGTAGTTAGTGAAGCTATTTTGCCAAACACTTTTTCCAAAACAGCTCAGCTTCACTAGAAAGTCACTCATGAAGCTATTTTCTAAAAAAAACAGCTTCACTAATGAAGTTGAGCTGTGCCAAACAAGCCCTTAGCTAGCTTTGAGGGTCAAGTGCTGGAAAGAAGAGACAAAAGAGGGAAAAAGAACAGAGAGAGAAGAATGATCTTTATTGCCGGCTCAAGTGAATGCTGTATATATGCTGGCATAGGAGTAGTAAGATTCCGCCGGTGTCTTCTTCTGCGAATTGCGACGGCTTAGTTTGATCAATTGTGTTGTTGTTGGTGAGTGGTAATACTTTTGTTTATATAGAATAATATAAGAGAAAAAATTCATATGGAATTGAATGACGTTAACCAACCCACAATGTTAATGCTGAGTGGTTGCACTCTTGTGATCTTGTCATACGCTTTGACCTTGCATATATAAACGTCAATGGGATGGGATATCATCGAGTGGCATACAAATGACCATATGGTGCAACAAAAATTGCATGCTGAGATATGAGTGCTATTCCGCTGCTGCCACCTTGCATTAGTAGTTCGTTTTCCTCAGATTCGTTGGTTGTCCTATTCTCGAGTTTGGTCCTATGTTTGATTCCTCACATATCAATTTTAGATATTTGCAAAATCAGAACCCTCACTTTCAGTGTTTTCTTTAGGGAACTGGAGGGCCAAGAGCCCCTACAAGAAAGAATTTATTAAACCAAACAAGAACAATAGTATACAAAGTTAAAGGAGGACGGGGAAGAGGGGCTAACTTTAAAAACAGAGAAAGAGAAAGAAAATCAGAAACAAACTGCTGATTGCACTAGATTTTATGTCCATTTTTCACACCCCAATATATGTCCAAACATCCTTTCAATCCAAGCACAAAGTTTTAGAAGTTCACTCCCCAATTATATGTCCAAACATCCTTTCCTTCAAAGATTTGATCAGGTTGCAGTGCTGTATGCGCAAGACCAATTCTTCTGCCACCAACCCGAGCTTATTCTTTCTAATTCAGTACTCCACGAGGACCATAATTCTCTAGTTGGGACGCTTCTTCTATTGCGGCATTGCATTGCGCAGCTTTTGTTTCACTACCAGGTATCAGAATTTCGCAAAGATTGCTACACGAGCTAATTTTGGCCACATACCAAGCCATAGCTTTTCCTTTAGCTGGGCCAAATTAATTCGAGCTACGGGGTCCAAATTTAGTCCTTGCCTTAGGCCCCAGAAGCCCATTAGTTATGGATCTTTTTTTACTGGGCCGGCCTCGAAACATCTATAGGCTGTAACAAATCAGCTAAGCATAGAGGGCTCTTTCACCTGGGCCGGTGTTCCAATTCCAAGCAAGCATCCGGGTAGGCCGTAATAAATAGCAACAGTACACAAAGATCCAAACGGAACATGAAGAAAATGTTACGGCTTGAATTCATGGTAGAGAAATAATAGTTTTGATAGAGTCAAGGTAGCTTAAGTTCAGCTTGAATTCATGAGAAATAATAGTATCCACTCCATCTGTTTGAAATTATAAATTATTCTGTTATTTTTTCTAATTACATCAAAAAATTGCTATGTATCTAAGATTATACTATATATCTAGATGCATGTGTATTTAGAAAAGCTAAAACAACTTATAATTTAAAATACACCTAGCACATTGAAGACTCAAACTACTAAAAATATATATTCTATAAAATTGTAATAATATACTTTTTAATATAATAGACATTAAAATAGTTTTATACGATATACTTATTTAATACAATAGACATTAAAATATTTTTTATATAAATGTGGTTACTGTTCTAGAATTCCATTAGGATAGAGGTAGTGTAATATACACTTGACCTAAATACTACTACTGTATTTGAATAATATTGGTGTCCTTCCAACAGCAGTATCAAATGCCGATCCGCGCTGCCTTCGACACACATGCACCGATCGATGCACGATGGTCGGTGCATGAACCATCTGCTTGCTTGCTTTCACGCATGTGCTAGCGCTGCTGCACCAACCACTCTGCCATGCCTGCACTGCACGACAGCACGAGTGCGGATTGGGTTTCCTTTCTTCCCGGCTCCAATTGTGCCAAGCAGCAGCCAAGCACGGTGCACGGACGGACCCATTTGCTCTCGGTGGACGGAGCGTCGTCGGCGGAGGCCGGAGAGCCACTGGGGAAATTAAAGCGCGGCAAGAGCGTCCCCGCGCTCCCCTATTGGTGTCGGCGCTCATGCATGCATCAGCCCGTACGTGGCCCCGTACGCGCGCGTGCACAAATGACACAACACACCACACACCGGCCCCCAAAAAATGAGAGAAAACCACCCGGCCGGCCAGTGCCGTCTCGGACTGCGGCTGCTGCTAGAGGCTCTGCTGCCGCGACGATGATGCCACCGCTGGAAACCACGACGGAGCTCAGGATGCAAGCGGCACGGGCTTGCCCGCAGGCCCCGCTTTGCCCGTCCTGCGAGAAAGATGTATTGGACAATGCAGGTAGCCTGCTTAGTTACTGCGGTTTGGGGCAGGTTAGATCTGCTAAGCCTGTTTGGTTATTGATAGTGTCCGCAAAATCCTGCTTATACCTGCAAGTTTCACAAGCACCCACGTCTTCTTTGTTTTGAGACGAGTTGGATATTTCCGCTTATGTTTGGATGAAAGATCGTGGACGTGCTGGCGGAGCACTCGCTGGATTCCATCTAGCTCATCGTCTATTCGTCTCCAACGGTCAAACCCTATAGACATCATAACCTACGTCGCTTGGAAGCCGTTGGGTCCCAGTCAAATGCATCATCAGCTTCGACACTAAGGTCTTGTTTAGTTCTTAGAAAGTACCTAAATTTTTTTTAAGATTTTTTATCATGTCGAATTTTACGGCACATGCATAAAGTATTAAATATAGATAAAAATAAAAAACTAATTACACAATTTTTCTGTAATTTGCGAAACAGATCTTTTAGGCTTATTTAGTTCAGGATTGGACAATATTTATCAAATACAAACGAAATTGCTACAGTACTCGAAACCAAAAAATTTTGCCAACCGAACAAAGCCAACCTGTAATCGTCCAAGTTCCTCTTCCTCGTTGCCGAGCATCTCGACGTCAACAACCAAGACGTGTAGGTCACACAGACCATCCTTGTCTAAGGCTTTGTTTAGTTTACCCCAAAACTAAAAAACTTTTCAAGATTTCCTATCACAACGAATTTTGTGGTACATGCATGGAGCACTAAATAAAGACAAAAATAAAAACTAATTATACAGTTTATCTATAAATCGTGAGATGAATCTTTTGAGCCTAATTAGTCCATGATTGGACAATATTTATCAAATAAAAACGAAACTACTACAGTAGCCAAAACTAAAAAAAATTGAAAACTAAACAAGGCCTAAGTTGGCGCATAGCGCAGTAATCGGTGGTCTCTTCGCGAGGAAGTGGGGGCGGAACGACTCGTGGAGGTAGCGCATTTCCTCGCTCGATCTCGTCGGCGAAATAGACACTATAGCTAGTACTTTCATTTGTATGTAACAAATATTATCCAATCATAAAATTCGTGAACTGTGTAATTAGTTTTTATTTCTATTTATATTTAATATTCAATGCATTCGTCTAAATATTTAATGTGACAGAAAATCTAAAAAAAATTGTAAATCTTTTTAGAAATTAAACAAGGCCAGCGACGGCACGGCTGCCCGTGACAGGACAGCTCTCGCGTGCGGTGTTTTGTGGATGGACATATCAGGCCACTGCAGGCTCTTGCATGTCTGCTAGCTCTTTCCTGCAAAGCCTGCTGAATAACGCAGTCAGCGGCACAAGCAGTACCGAGCACCCACCAAGCCCGCAAATTGACTTAGCGGCTAAGGCGGCGACGTGCGGGCCGTCTGCAGAGCGGCCCGCTTGCATCTTGAGACGGAGCACTGCCGTTTGCTGGTCGGTCGATCCAATCCAATGCAACTACTACTCGCCGGCCGGCCGGCCGGCGCTAGCTAGCTTTTCCCTCGACGCACTGTGCACCGCGTGCATTATTTATTGCCTTCGCGTGGAAGGAATCAGCAAAGGCATGCATGCCCTGAGTTTTTTTTTTCAAAAAAAATGCATGCCCTGCACTAGCTAGTAGCTTTTTAGCCATGATCCTTTTCATTTTCGTGCTGGCCTTTTGCAGCAGGGGTGGTCTTTAATCAAAGTTGCCTAAGGGGGTGTTTGATTGGATTGTTAAATTAAGTTTAACAGCTGTAGTATTTTCATCATATTTGACATTTAGTGTTCAATCACAGACTAATCAGACTTAAAAGATTTGTCTTTAAAAAAAACTTTCTAAGGCCTTGTTTGGATGTAATCGGATTCGTATCAATCCACATGTATTGTTGTGGGTTGAAGTGAAACTTGAACTAAATTCTACCCCAATCCACTCCAACATATGTGGATTGAGGTAAATCCGACAACATCCAAACAAGACCTAACTGTGTTTTTAGTTTTTAAATAGTTTATATTTAGTACTTTATACATGTATGTATCTAAATATTTGATGTGATGGGAGTCGAGGCTAAAGCATGCAAGAAAGAAAGAGCATATTGTACTGCAAGATTAAAGCGTCTGATGGTATGTGGAACAACGCCATCTTTTGTGGAAGTCCACTAGACCACTACTGGTTTCGTTCGTTCGATGCACGCACACGCATGAGGCCACGTACGACATGCGGTCGTTGCATATGTTTATTGAGTACTAGTCCATGTTTATTTCAATCGTTGCATGGTGGTGCATGGTAAGAATATATGGGCAATATATAGACGACATGACCTTTTACACCAGATATCCTTTACCTTTGGTATCCTGAACACGGTTTTTCCGCTATGAAGGACATATATATGCTCCCATTCTTCCATCCGAATCTGAAAATGAGTGAGAAAGTAAAAGCATGTGTCCTTAAGAACAGAAAAAAAAAACTTTATCTTGTGTCGTGACCATCGCATGCCGTCGATATATATACATGCGGTGCATCCGCACCGCGCATGAACGAAGCAATAGCAAGCTAGAGCAGAGCACTAGACGCAATGTGTAGCAATTGTGTTGAACTAGCATTCCAGCTGCACCTGATCTTCGTAGTGGATGCCCTTGGTATCTAGATGCTGCGCTGGGGCCGCTGGATTTGGTCCGTGTGGGCGGAGAGTGGCGACGACCCGACACCGACGACCGAGCGGACGGACGCTAGCTGCCAGTTGGCGCCGCGGCGGCGGCGGCGGCGGCGGCGGTTGGACCGGAGTCCGGAGGGGCAGGCCGGATGATCTACGGCAGTGCGTGCTGGGGGCGGCGCGCGGCACCTGGAGGCGACGTCTCAGGGCACTCACAATGCAGACTCTATCATAGAGTCTAAAGTTATTTATTACCTCGAACAATGTGGACTTGGAGTCTAAATAAGACTTGGAGTCTTATTTTTTCTCCCTCTTTCTTCAATAAATATGTTGCCACATCAGCAAAATACCATAAATAATATATAATTAAGTGTTTTAGACTCCGTGATAGAGTCTTGCATTGTGAGTGTGGATTTGGAGTCTAAATAAGACTTGGAGTTTTATTTTTTCTACCTCTTTCTTCAATAAATATGCTGCCACATCAGCAAAATACCATAAATAATATGTAATTAAGTGTTTTGAACTCTGTTATAGAGTCTTGCATTGTGAGTGCCCTGAGGCTAGTCTCAGTGCTTACTTCACTTCACGGTTTCCAAAACGCCACATCAGCTTTCACATGTTGAAATAATTGATGAAACTATACTCCACAATGCAATGTTTCATCTCATCATTTCCAAAACAAACTAAAGCATTTAATTGCTGTCAAACGCTCAGATCATATGCTCCGTTGGCCATGTAGCCATTTGTACACAAACATTGCATGTTGATCACTGCAGCAGAAACGATATAGGACATATATATACCGATGCAAATGAAAATGAACAACGATAAAATAAAGAGTTTTGACAGGAACCCAAAAACTGGAACACATCGAAGCGCACCTTCCTTCCACTGCCTGATGCGGGGCGCCGGGGATCCTCTGCCGGCCGCGAATCCATGGCGGACGGCGGCGCCTTCCCTCCACTGCGAGGCGCGGGTCGCCGAGGACCGTCCCCTACTGGCGGCGAGTCAACGAAGGGCGACGGCGCCTGCCCTCCTCTGCTTGACGCGGGCGGCTGCGGATCCCGGCGGGTCCATGGCGGACAGCCGCAAGGATGGGGAGGCCGGCCGGCGGCGGGTCGTAACGACGGGGAGCGGCCGGCGGCGGGTCCCCTTCGACCGGCAGCTCACTATTCTTCGGCCAGCGTCGGGTCGCAAGGATGGGGATCTCTCTGGACGGCAACAGGGCGGGATATGGTGTCAAGGATAGGGATGGGGAGCGGGAGATTCAGGTTACGCGCGCGAAGACGACGAGGACGGCGCGGCTTCCGCCCGCACGAGATCAGAGATGAAATGAAATGTCACAATGCTCGTTTCACTGCGTTTCACCCGGTTCCCAGTGCTTTGGAAACAGCGCGTCCGCGTTTCACCGGGATGAAACGATTCTATTCTCTCTCATCCCTATTTCATGCAAATACTCCTTGTGTGCTGATGTGTCTCTATATTAAATGCGCATGAAACGTCCATGAAATGCCCATTGAGACTAGCCTGAGAAATGCTCTGCGCGGCGCATGATGATGATGTCCTACGTCGGAAGCCGGAACGAACCGCCTACTAGCCTACTCCTAGTGCCACGCTACGGTTTTACCGGCTCATCTCCCAGCGGCGCCGCTACGACTTCCTATGCACATTGCACGGGCACAGCTCTGGGAGTGGGAGCGCCGAGCGCGCCCCTTCGCCTTCCCAGTGGCGGCACTCCTCGCGTCTCGCTATATATAAACCATGCCGGCTAAAACCTCTCACACATCGCTCAAGAACCCAGCAGCCACACTCCACCACCACCAGTCCACCACACTGTAAACCCACCATTGTTTGCACTTCGCAACATGTCCAAGAAGCTCCAGATGGGGGGGCCTAAGCAGGCTAAGGGCGCGACCGACGACGGCAAGGGTGACGTCGCTGGCGCCGGGGGCAGCGCAGTGACGGCGAGCGCCATCGCGGCCTCCTACGACGACCAGATCCGCCCGCTGCTCGACGCGGTGGACAGGCTGCGCCACCTCAAGGTGACGCAGGAGGGCATCCAGCTGCCCACCATCGTCGTCGTCGGGGACCAGTCCAGCGGCAAGTCCAGCGTGCTCGAGTCCCTTGCCGGCATCAGCCTGCCGCGCGGCCAGGGCATCTGCACGCGCGTGCCCCTCGTCATGCGCCTGCAGGACGACCCTTCCGCGGATTCGCCCAAACTTCAGCTGGAGTACAGTAACGGCCGCGTGGTGACCACCACCGAGGCCAACGTCGCGGACGTCATCAACGCCGCCACCGCGGAGATCGCCGGGAGCGGCAAGGGCATCTCCGATGCGCCCATCACGCTAGTCGTGCGCAAGCGCGGCGTGCCCGACCTCACCCTCGTCGACCTCCCCGGCATCACGCGCGTGCCCGTGCAGGGGCAGCCCGAGGACATATCCGACCAGGTGGCCAAGATCATCAAGGAGTACATCGCCCCGAAGGAGAGCATCATCCTCAACGTTCTCTCGGCCACGGTGGACTTCCCGACGTGCGAGTCCATCCGCATGTCGCAGCAGGTGGACCGCACCGGGGAGCGCACGCTGGCCGTGGTCACCAAGGTGGACAAGGCCCCCGAGGGCCTGCTTGAGAAGGTCACCATGGACGACGTGCACATCGGCCTCGGCTACGTCTGCGTCCGCAACCGTATCGGCGACGAGACGTATGACCAGGCGCGCGTCGAGGAGGAGCGGCTGTTCAAGTACCATCCGTTGCTGTCCGAGATCGACAAGTCCATGGTCGGCATCCCCGTCCTCGCCCAGAGGCTTATGCAGATACAGGCCACCATCATCGCCAAGTGCCTCCCCGACATCGTCAAGCAAATCAACGAGCGCCTCAGCCGCAGCAGCGAGGAGCTCGACCAGATGCCGCAGGATCTGAACAACGTCGCCGATGCGGTCAGGGTGTTCTTCCACATCGTCAAGCAGGTCTGCAACTCACTAGAGAAGGTGCTGGTGAGGGGCGACTTCGCCGAGTACCCTGATGACCGCGAGTTCCATGGCACGGCGCGCATCGCCGAGATGCTGAGTGGATACGCCAAGAGTCTGCCCGTGCAGTGCCCGACGAACACTAACGAGGCGTTTCTGATGGAGGAGGTGCGTATCCTGGAGGAGACGAAGGGCATCAATCTCCCCAACTTCCTGCCAAGATCAGCGTTTCTTGTCTTGTTGAAGAAGAAGGTGGAGACCATTGATCAGGTCCCTCAGGACCTTGTCAATGGCGTCTGGGACTACGTGGAGGAGCTGGTGATGAAGGTTCTGCTGAAGCACTCCGACAACTTCCCGCAGATGCAGTCGCCGTGCCGCCGCGCCGTGCAGACGCTGATGGACAAGGCGCGGCTGCGCTCGGCGCAGCACGTCAAGGAGCTGATCGCCATGGAGCTGGTGGCGGACTACACCGCCAACCCGGACTACATGAAGACCTGGTCGGAGATCATGGAAGGGTACGAGAAGTTCATGGAGGCCGTGGAGGACAAGACGAAGCCGACGAGGATCACACTGGAAGGCTTTGGCGAGGTGGACGTGTCGCATCTCAGGGTGTACGCTGACTTCGCAGGGAAGGCGTTCGACCTGAGGGCGCGCCTGACCGCGTACTGGAAGAGCATAGTGCTGAGGCTCGTTGATGGCCTGGCGCTGCATGTCCTTCTCAGCGTCAAGCTGCTGGTGGAGAAGGACCTCGAGGAGGAGCTCGGCAACGAGCTGCTGAGCAACAAGTTCGCCGGGGTGGAGAAGATGCTCGCGCCGTCGCCGAGCACTGGAACGAAGCGTGAGCGCCTGAAGAAGAGCATCGTCCTGCTGCGTCAGTCCAAGGAGGTCGTGGCCAACATCATGGACAGGATTAGCGCGGCGGGTGAAATCTAGGCAGGCCGTGGTGCCCTTGTGCGGGTTAACGTCTTTTGGGTTGTTTCGTTATGAACTTAGTGATGAAGTGTCTTGTTAAAGACCTTCCCTGTGCTGTTCTTTTTTATGCATTTTACTATCGCTAGTTAAGTTTTATTTCGTCAGTGTTCATGGTGGTGCTTTGATTAAGTGTGACTTATTGGCGTTTTGGCGACCTTGAAACACTAGCAGTTCGTTATGCATTTTGCACTGTGTTATGGTGTTTGTTTGGTTATTTTTTCTATGCGCGATCAGTATTACTCCATCACAAGTTTACCTGACGTAAAATGCCATTTTCTTTGGTTTGTACTCCTATATTCCTAGTACTAAATAGAGCCAGAGCAGAAATGAGTGACGTTTTTTCCGTTGGCCGTTAAGGACGTGAGGCGCGCTGGCCGTGCGCCGAGCTAAAACGGTCATTGCAAAATCTAAGCAGTAACAGCAATGGCAATCCCTTATCTTACAACCTCTCTCCTGACTTCCTGAGCCTCTCTGGGTCCTCACCTTCACTAAAACCTGTCGTTCTAAAGGTCTAATTGTATTTTAAAAAAACTGAGTTCAGTAACAGATTTAAGCAGCATTAGAAATGCAAAAAAAATAACATAAGTTATACAGATTTTTTTTGACAAACGATTACTCTGCTTTTATTGAGGCCTTGTTTGCTTCCAAAAAATTTTGCAAAATAGGAATAGTAACACTTTCGTTTGTATTTGACAAATATTATCTAATTATGGACTAACTAGGCTCAAAAGATTCGTCTCGTCAATTTCAACCAAATTGTGCAATTAGTTTTTATTTTCATCTATATTTAATACTTCATGCATACGTCTAAAGATTCGATGTGACGGGAAATCTGAAATTTTTTGCTAAATTTTTGGGAACTAAACAAGGCCTGAAAGCATATAATTTTACAGAATTTTTTTACAAGCATCAATTCATTTCACAGGAAAAAATACAGAAAACAGAAAAGAAGTCCCGTATTTCAAAGTGGCCTCATCCTCTTCGATCGGCCACCATGGCAGCCTACGACCCATGCATTTCTTGCAACTAAGTTCACTTCAGAAATGCACAATTCTGAGCGCTAATCCACCAATGCAAATAAGTTCACTTCAGGATTGCACAGCAGTGAGTGCTAATCTACATGGAGAACTGTACAATAGGCAGCACCAACTAATAACAACAGTGGTATCCATGTCAATGGAGGTGACAAGACTATTGGTACAATTCCATAAGCTGACATTAGCTTTGAACAGAGCTGCAAGAAACACAAATCAACATTATTATCAACACTAATACATGAAAAACTGCCTTGTCAGAAAGATTGAGGGACAGAAAGATGTACCTTCAAATGTATTGCTGCAGTGATCAAGCATGAAAGTAGAAGAGCCCTCCTTGTCCAGCTACCACAAAACTGGATCATCATGGACACCATCTTGTCAGTGAATTTCATTAGTAAAGCCCTTGGAGCAACTGGCAGCATGATTGATGACTCAGCATGCATATTTGCTGAGTCAGCAGAGGATACTATTCTTCTTCTGTGCCGCAAAAACACAATAGAATTTTCTGCAAACAGACCATATATAAGGACTATTACAGGGACAACCACCAGATATAGGAATGGTAGTGTGATGACAAGCACATCTGGGTTGCTCAGTTTGTTGCCCATCAAGCCCCCATCATGAACTGGCACGCTCCATCCAGATAAGTACATTTGAGCAATTTCTCCATTTTCAGACGTTGCATGACCCCAAAACCATGGCATTTCAATTAGCCAGAGCACATATATTACCATAGAAAACCAGAAAGGTTTACTCCTTGTGCCCTCCATTAAAAACCAAACCAACCAAAAGTAAGCTTTTCTCTGCTGGATAGGGGATGACAGAATTGACAGAGCCCACCTTTGATATGATGAACTTCTCCTAACAAAATGATACAACAGTTTGGGGATGAACAACAATACGATGGTGAAGGCCAAATTACTCCACAGAAGGACTTGATACATGTCTTCCCACTGGACTTCAAAGAGCAGATAGTTGGTCCATGGGCTCGTGGGAATTGCCATCTTACCCTCAACTGAAAATGGTCTCTGCTCACTTGAAATCTTTAAACCATGAGAATCAAGAACAAACACCTGCAACCAGTAGCGAGTAGCGGATGAACTTCTGTAATTTTCAGCATTCCATTTGGCATGGTACAAAGGTCTGTGAGTAACAGTACTGGCAACAAGTTGCAGAGGTATCTCCTCAACAATCTTAAACTCACTATGAGAGTCAAAGACTCTAGCACTCACATTACGGATAACTTGATGAGAGAAAATAAGAACATTTATATCATTTCTCATCGACCACTTTTCTGAATCCAATATATTCATACTTCTTGAATCTGTTGGATATGTGACCAAGATGGAAGTTTCAAGTGCCTGTTTCAATGTGTGGTCTATGAATGAGACTGCACCACCATCTATTGCTAAAATCCTTATCAATCTGGAGTCCTTCCAGTCTCCAAGTTCCCATTCCCAAAAGCTTGACTTGTGATCTTCTGCTGTTCTGATTTCATGATACCTCCAAAGCTGCTTACTAACTTTTGCATGGAGATGACCACACAGATATGCTGAAATAGACTGCCTTGCAAATACACTTTCGTATCGCTGCCCTTTTTCAGATGATGCAGTGAATGACATTGGGAAATGTCCAAATACAACTTTTGTAACTGGAACATTGGAACGATTGGTCCAGTATTGAAGCTCTAAATTTACTGCTTCTATCCTTTTATCAGTTGAATGACCAAAAAGATTTGCAGGAAAACGAATGCCAACACTCATTGTATCATCAATACCCAGAAATTGGTAGCTTCTATCTCCCTACAGTGCCTTTTAGGATAAAATTTAGTTTCAGAAATGTAGTGGTTATTAATATCGATGAAATAAGCATGAAAATACATATGCACAACTCCCAAAGTATGTTTCATAATTTTCATTGTACATTTAGTATTACAAAAGAATGATATTAAAATGGGACATTGATTTACTCGTTAGTGGATTAGTAGTCAATAGTGTTCAGCATTTATGCTTTGCTAGTAAATATGTTACAGTTTACACCTTGAGACAGAAACAGATCATAATAATTTAGCTAAAACCTGAGTACCCATTGGATTTGAGTACAGAATGGTGCCTAGAAATACCTTGAATAAATTCAATGATGATGAACAGTGAGAGCTGACACAGGTATAAGTCGTACCTGAAGCAATATACTACTGACGGTGCTTAATCGCTTAAACTGTGAGTTAACACTGTACGTTGAAAAGAAGTCCAATTTTCCTCCTCTATAGGGCACTCCATATGTGTCATGATTGCCTCTAATATCAAATATCCTGCTCTTATCAATGCCACCTTGTCCAACAATTGCATCAATAGTTTTCTTGTAGGTAACCCATTCGTATTCATCCTGCCTTGAAGTAGTTCTTTGCTGATTCTTAGCATCTTATTGACGTGACAATGAAAATGTTAAGTTAGAATATATAGTATATAGTAAAAGGTCCATAAAACCACAAGGAAAGCAATCCTGGTCAATCATAATAATCATGTGTGCGCTTATCTTATTGCCTTATTTTTATTGCAAGGCCTTTCTATTCTATCTACCATGTTGCATGTACTGGGTGCTCCAAAAAGTTCTCTCGTGACAGGGCACAGAACAAGTGATCTCCAGAGAAACATTTCAATATGGCAACAATGTAACATCATTTCCAATATTCCATTTGTCATCAAAATAAAATTTTGTTTCGAAGCACAAATGCCTTGCCTTGATTCCTTATATTGTAGGTTTTCTTCTGTTCTGTTATTGGATATCCTGTTGGAACATTAATGGTTTGCATGCCAAACAAGAAAAGAATGATTTACATGTCGTTAGCACTTAGCAGGAAAAAAATTGGAGTGAGTTATCTTAAAAGCCATAGCAGTAATAACTCGAGTTTTCCAAAGTTTATATTTTGCACTAGTATTATAGGTTTCTGGGTAGTATGTCAATTTGGTCTGTTTGAAGTACTTCTGGTCAATTTTACACCATCTGCTGTCTGCTCCCAGTATTTTCTTAGTAATATCCATGAGCACGGAACAGCGCCCTATAATGACTATTTTGAATACACGTTGCATAATCCGACACCGAAAAATTCAGATCCAGAAAGATGAGAGCAGAGGGCTCACCAGTGATGTCACCGGTGACGAGGAGAAGGTGAGGCCGGATTGCGCGCAGCGCGGTGCCGAGGAGGGCCAGTTCGGCGGCACGCTCAGGGTTGTAGGTGCTGATATGCAGGTCGCTGACCTGCACCACCCAAGCCACGTCACCGTCCATGGGGAAGACCGACCTCGAGACCGACGCGTCGTCGTCGTCGGCCGGTCGCCACGAGGAGCACGGCGTCGGTAGGAGGACGAGGAAGAGGAGCACGAAGAGAGGGAGCGGGAGATCGGAGGCCATGGCTGCTGCCCTGCGGGGGCACGGAATCGGCGAGGCGCCGAGTGACGGAAATGCCTGCTGCTGGCTTGCTGCTGTGCGCCTGTGCCTCTGCCGCCTTTAGAAGGAAGAAGAAGAGTGCTCGGTCCGCAAGCGCAAGGCACGGACGAACGTGGGCCGTGGGCTGTGGGCTGTGGGCCTAACGCTGGATGATAGAGAGCGAAAGGTTAGGAGACCTTTGGTTTGTAGTAGGCCTTTAGGCGGCCTTTGGTTTGTTCATCTCTGGGTGAAAACCCCTGAAGAAAAAAAAAATCTTACAGCGCCAGCGACTTTTCATTTTTGGGAAGTTTTCTATTTTCAGAAAAAAAATTCCGGCACTTTGTTGTTGAAAAGTTATACTCATAATTTTTATATATAACTTATGGAACAAATTTTAACGTGTATATATATATATATTATTTTACAAATAAAATTTTCATAGAAATATACAAAAAAATTATTATACGCATAACTTTTACATAAAATATTTTGTGGAATAAACTTATCAACATACTTTCATAGAAATATACAAAAAAAATATGTATAACTTAGATATATAACTTGATGAATGTCTTAGATACTTAGATGTAAAGTTCGATGTACTCCCTCCGTTTCAAATTATAAGTTATTTGAAAAATTTTGGAGAGTCAAAACATTTTCAAGTTTGACAAAAAATATAGAGAGAAATATAAAGATTTATGTCATAAAATAGGTACACTATGAAAATATAACTATGTAGAAATATGGAAACTATGTACGAAAAATAACTATGTAGTATAACTTATAAATATTACAAAAAAAAAGAAAAACAAAGGAGCGTCTGTGTAGGTGTAGCCATGCCACCGAACGAATTCGACCAACAAAAAGTTATTCAATACAACTTATATGTATAAATTGTAAGTTATAAGTTACATTTCACATGAATTACAACTAGAAAATACTTCTTTGAAACATATATAAGTAGGGTCTAGTTTTGTTCATCTTGTTGCGTAGAACACGTAACTGCAGATAGAATTAAAAACAAATACCCAGTTTGAAAGTTATAACATTTTAAAATAGTTTGGAAGTTATAAAATTGTAAAATAAATCTATTGGATTTTTGGAGTGACGTAAGCAGTATATGCAGCTTCGTCCATTCGTATGCGCGCGCGTGTCCTCGTCCCTCAACAGGAAACGAGTGAAGGATCGCCAAAATGGATTTGGAGCCACTCGCCGACGTTTGGTTGGCAATGGTACCCGAAACCCGAGTAACCGACGGGTTTTACCCGATAAGAACGCGGGTATGGAATGGATTTTGTACCCGCGGGTACGTTATTGGGCGAAATCCTTTACCCATCGGGTATAGCGGGTAAGGGTGTGGAATAGTAGTACCCATACCCGCGTACCCGTGGGTAAGAAATACCCGCAAAATGAGTAAGCAACCTAAGCAATTTAGCCCATATAGCCTATGAACTGATTGGCTGAACGTGTGAAGTGTTGAGCAGCTGGTGTGCTACTAGTGCTGCTATTAATTTGTTGGAAGTTGTTACGTTTAATTTTAGAAGTTGTGATATTTAACTTGCTGGAAGTTATTATATTTCTATTGAACTCGGGTATATTTTCGGGTACGGAATACCCGTCGGGTAAAAATTACCCGTCGGATGCGGGTACGGAATGAATTTCTTACCCGTCTGCTTTCGCGGGTAACCCGATGGAATAGGTTTTGACGGGTGCGGATACGGGTGGCCAGTACCCATCGGGTACGTACCCGTTGCCATTCCTAGTTGCCTAGCCAACTGGCCAGGGGGGGTTCACTCTCGGCAGCTATCCGTCTGGCTGCCAAAATGAAGTGCCCTGCGCAGTGCGCGCACACAGCCACAATGCAATGACGCGCCATTACGAGCTTACCACTACCCGGCTCCCCGCACTAGCCTCCTGGTCTTCCCAGCTGGGTGCGGTGCGGCCTTTCCTTTTGGGTGCCCCTACGCCTCCCCACGACTTTGGCCGTATCGTTTTCTTTTTCTTTTGTTTTTGTGAGGAAAAAGGCATCGGCGTACTGTACGTGTTAAATAGAAGAGCATGTTACTCCGATGCATTTTTAACACGTAGTACAAGAGAACCGGAAAGACACTGGGAAACAGAAACAGCATGTCCAAGAAGCGTCGGACAGGGGATAAGCTGGAGAACGATGACGGGGACGCCAAGGGCACGGCCGCGGTCATTGCCAGCGGCGTCACAGCAAGCGCCATCGCGGCCTCGTACAACGACCAGATCCGCCCCGTCCTCGACGCCGTAGACCGGCTGCGCCACCTCAAGGTGACCCAGGAGGGCATCCAGCTGCCAACCATCGTCGTCGTCGTCGGCGATCAGTCCAGCGGCAAGTCCAGTGTGCTCGAGTCCCTGGCCGGCATCAGCCTGCCGCGTGGCCAGGGCATCTGCACGCGCGTGCCCCTCGTCATGCGGCTCCAGGGCGACCCTTCCGCCGACTCGCCCAAGCTCCAGCTCGAGTACAGCAACGGCCGCGTGGTGACCACCACCGAGGCCAAGGTCGCCGACGCCATCAACGCCGCCACCGCGGAGATCGCTGGGAGCGGCAAGGGCATCTCCGACGCGCCCATCACGCTCGTCGTGCGCAAGCGCGGCGTGCCCGACCTCACCCTCGTCGACCTCCCAGGTATCACGCGTGTCCCCGTGCAGGGGCAGCCAGAGGACATCTATGACCAGATCGCAAAGATTATCAAGGAGTACATCACACCGAAGGAGAGCATCATCCTGAACGTGCTCTCGGCCACGGTGGACTTCCCGACGTGCGAGTCCATCCGCATGTCGCAGCAGGTGGACCGCACCGGCGAGCGCACGCTGGCCGTGGTCACCAAGGTCGACAAGGCCCCAGAGGGGCTGCTTGAGAAAGTCACCATGGACGACGTGCACATTGGCCTTGGCTACGTCTGTGTCCGTAACCGTGTTGGTGAGGAGACGTACGACCAGAAGCGCATTGAGGAGGCGCGGCTGTTCAAGAATCACACGTTGCTTTCCAAGATTGACAAGTCCATGGTCGGCATTCCAGTCCTTGCACAGCGGCTAATGCAGATTCAGGCGACCATCATTGCCAAGTGCCTCCCGGACATTGTCAAGCAGATCAATGATCGCCTCATGCGCAGCAGCACCGAGCTTGACCAGATGCCACCGGATCTCATTAACACCGGGGATGCTGTCAGAGTGTTCTTCCACATTGTCAAGAAGGTCTGCACTTCACTGGAGAAGATACTGGTCAGAGGCGAGTTTGGTGGCTACCCGGATGACTGCTACTTCCATGGCACAGCACGTATTGCAGAGATGCTAAACCGTTACGCCAAGAAGCTGCCAACGGAATGCCCAAGGTGCAGCGATGAGAACTTTCTGACGGAGGAGATGCGTGTTCTGGAGGAGACCGTGGGCATCAACCTCCCCAACTTCCTGCCAAGATCGGCGTTCCATGTCATGCTGAAGAAGAAGGTGGAGATGGTTAGCCAAGTACCGCAAGATCTTGTCAACGAGGTGTGGGAGTATGTGGAGGACCTGGTGATGAAAATTTTGCTTCAGCACTCTGAAAACTTTCCACAGGTGCAGTCGTCATGCCGCCGCGCCATCCAGAGCCTGATGGAGAAGACCCGGGCACGCTCGGCGCAGCACGTCAAGGAGATGATAGAGATGGAGCTGGTGGCAGACTATACGGCGAACCCAGACTACATGAAGACTTGGGAAGCCATAATGGAAGATCAGAAGAAATTCATGGATTCTGTGGAGAACAAGTCCAATCCATCTAAGATTACCCTGAAATGCTTTGGGGAAGTGGACGTGTGCCATCTGCCATCTTAGGATGCACGCTGACTTAGCAGCGCAGGCATTTGACTTGAGGGCACGGCTAACCGCGTACAGGTGCTCAGGCTCGTCGACGGGTTGGCACTTCATGTCCTTCGCGGTGTCAAACGGCTCGTGGAGAACGATCTCGAGGATGAGCTGGGCAACGAGCTCCTGGGCAACAACATGGCTGGGGTTGAGCGGATGCTCTCGCCGCCGCCGAGCACTGGAACCAAGCGCGACCGCCTCAAGAAGAGCATTGTCCTGCTTCAGCAATCCAAGGAGGTTGTTGCAAACATCATGGACAGGATTAGCGCGGCAGATGAAGCCTAGCTACGCAGTTATTTGCTTCTGTCTGTCTGCCTCGTGCATGCCTTATTTTTGGATGAGTATGCGTTTTGAAATAAACTTTCTTATCGTGATAACTGGGCGACCTGCTATATATATGCTGTTAATTAAGGTTTATATATGCATTTCCTATCAGTTCGATATGAACTTTGTCAAGCTGCCCTGCTCTTTGCTGTTATGATTGAGCATCTACGTACCACTAGCTAGTAAACTGCTTCATCAACCATGACAAGATTCAGTGTACGAACTTTGCCAATGTGCTTGTTGGTAAACATGCTAGTATTTTTTTTTCCTGTTATGGCCTTGTTTAGTTCCATTTTTTTTTAAGATTTCACGTCACATAGAACCTTTGAACCATTAAACATAGATAAAAAATAACTAATTGTACAATTTATTTGTAATTTGTGAGACGGACAGTAATTGTCAAATACAAACGAAAGTACTATAGTAGCCGTTCCAAAAATTACAAGTTTGATTAATAGGTACTCTCTTCATCCCAAATTACAAGTCATTTCAAGAATATTGAAGAGTCAAAGAATCTCAAGTTTGATTAAAATTATAAAGAATTATGACATCAAATAAGTATATACTATGAAAATATAATTAATAAAAAATCTAATAATACTTAGTTGACATTATAAATGTTATTATTTTATCATATAAATTTGGTAAACTTGAGACGTTTTCACTCTCAAAAGTTCTTGAAATAACTTATAGTTTAGGATGAAGAGAGTAACATGCCTATAAACAGCACCGAGTAGCCCCAAACACAATTTTGCCTTACGAATGTACAGTTTTGAACTTCAGGCACTACTATACAGGAAGTATTGTCCAATAGGCGGCAAAAAAAAAACCTACATTAAGATGACGTACATTAGCTTTGAAGAAAGCTGCAACTGCGAGAAACGAAAAAAAAAACTACGTTACCTTCCAACATGAAAAATTGCTTATCTTAGAAAAGTTGGGGATACGGCAGCCGGGGACAAGGCCACACGGCGGCGGCAGGAGGAAGAGAAGAGCAGCTGGTGGAGACTGGAGCCTGGAGGCATCTGGAACACTGCGGGGGAGGGGAAGGCAGGAGGCTGCGCCGCTGCGGGCTGTGGACTGATGGTGCCGCCGTGGCGCCCGTGCCGGTGCCGCTCGCAGAGGAAGAAGAGGTGGTACCCGGGCCATCGACCCATCGTGGGCTATAAGTTGGCCCAGTTTTGTCTCGTATTGGGCTTGTAGTTCGTCGACCAGGGCCACTTTCGGCTAATTTTGGCGTCAACGCGTTCCCTTGGGAATGGCAAGCTCCGACCGACGCGTCAGGCGCAGAGATGGTTGGATCGGCACATGCTGCGGTCGCAGCCGAGAGCTGACCGATCACCGGTGGATGGATCGGGCAGGAGCAGCGAGAAGCCGAACGGACCAATGCAGGTAGTACGCGAGTTGGCTTCCACCTCACGTGATCATTAATGGGAGCAGCAAACATTCAACGCCTTCGAAGCGATAAACAACGCCCGGAAACCGTGGCGACCCAGGCAGCGGTCGGCGGCCCCTTCGCGGCTTCGCGCCCGCCCGGTGGCCCGCGCCGTGGAAGCTGGAATCTCTTGGGCCGCGTGGCCACCACAACCTTTCCATGGATTAATCAAAACACACAGGAGGGCCGCACTTCGATGCCATTTATTTCCCCGGTCTCACACTAACTACCTGTATGCAGCAGGTACAAACTACAGATTAGACCGAACTACTCCTACATGGCAGTGTACACAATACTCCTGGAGTATACTGTGAGTATGCAATTCCTTAAATTTGTAACCTATAACATATACTATATATAGAGTAAACCTTGAGTAAACATGACGCGACGAACGCCCACGTGCGCACAGAGATGGTTATGTCATGTGCAAGGAAGTTGTAGGTTAAGGTGCAATCTGCCCTTGAACTCTAAAAAAAAGTCGTAAGTGAAGATTACTGTGATTAAGAAAAGTTTACTGTTATTACTAAGAGCATCTCTAAGAGCCTTTCTAAATCTCACTTTCTAAATCATCATTTAGAGCGTCATTTACATAAAAATCGCTTTCTATATTTTTTTCACTCTCCAACAGTTTTGCTAAATCTCATGTGCACTCTCGAGAGTCATTCTCGTCTTCTATATTTGGCTAACGAAAAATCCAAAATAGACAATGGCTATATTTGGATGACCATTTAGAAAAGCTGTTGGAGGGTAGTTTTTCATTAAAATTGCTATTCCTAGTATTTAGCAACAATATAGAGAGTCTCTTGGAGATGCTCTAAAAATAGTGTGATTTCAATTATTGTCCCTTTTGTATTCCGCTACCGCTAAACATGGGGCGCACTCGCACTTGTGATCTTTGTCAAACTTTTACCCAGCCGCGTCTTGTCGAAACAGATCTAGAGCCGTTTGTTACCGGCCATATCCCGATCACGAGCGCCTTGCACTCACAATACAAGACTCTATCACAGAGTCCAAAACAATTAATTACATATTATTTATGGTATTTTGCTGATGTGGCAGCATATTTATTGAAGAAAGAGGTAGAAAAAATAAGACTCCAAGTCTTATTTAGACTCTAGGTCTACATTGTTCGAGGTAATAAATAACTTTATACTCTATGATAGAGTCTGCATTGTGAGTGCCCTAATAAGGCCTTGTTTAGTTCTCAAAAATTTTCAAGATTCCCCGTCACATCGAATCTTACGGCACATGCATAAAGCATTAAATATAGACGAAAACAAAAACTAATTACACAGTTTGCCTGTAAATCTCGAGACGAATCTTTTGACCCTAGTTAGTCTATGATTAGACAATATTTGCCACAAACAAACGAAAGCGCTGCGGTAGCAAAATCTAAAAAATTTTACGAACTGAACCAGGCCTAATTCCTAATTCTCAGTACGTACTCCTGCTTGGTAGCACGCGCTGCATGTAAACATCACGTCCATACACAGAGTCGAGTCTGGTAAACCCTGCACAGAGTACTTCTCCTCCATCCTCCCCTATCGTACTAAGGCCTTGTTTAGTTCCGAAAACTGAAAAGTTTTCGCAACCGTAGCACTTTCGTTTTTTTTACAAACATTATTCAATCATAGAGTAACTAGTCTTAAAAGATTCATCTCGTGATTTACAGATAAACTGTGCAATTAGTTTTTATTTTCGTCTATATTTAATACTCTATGCATATGGCGTAAGATTCGATGTGATGGGAAATCTTAAAAAATTTTTGCTTTTTGGGTGAACTAAACAAGGCCTAACAATTCTTGTTAGGAGTTAATTACTGCCATCAGCAGATCAACTGTGACCAGTAAAAAGGTGAGAGCACACATCCCCTATGCAGGCCTGCTTATTTTGACCTCGGATTAAACTAATCCACAATCTTGCAATGAGAATGTGAGATACAGGGTGCGTGCGTCGTGGTTAGTGCAGAAAAAACGGGTATAAAATGGTCAAATGGAGGCAGGGGGGGCGGAGAACATGAGGGCAATTTTTCCGGCGCCTTGTGCGTTAAGCTGTAGTACAACGGCACACACATGTATGCATGCTGATGCTCCGCGCCCTCTCTCGCTCGCTACTACTAGTAAACTTGTTATACTGCAAGTAGAAGTAAACTTCCAAGAGGAAGATGCCAAGCTCGCCTATGAATCCCACGACGATGCACGGCTCCGTTTCAGCGACGGAATTGTATTGTACATGTTCGCTCAAAACAAGGAGCTTGCCTGGCCGGCGCCTGCGTGCAGCTAGATATATCAGTACTGACTTGCATTTGAAACAGTTTTTTTTTCTTCACTTGACTGCATTAGCATTAATTGGAATCTGTAATTTGGTGCGTGAACGTATGTACTTTCGTGTGTTTTTTTTTTGCGATAAAATTTGGAGTCAAACTCCGTGGTCATAACGTCGTAGCTAGTGCTCTCGCGTACTAGCTGCGTAGACAACCTTTGTCTTGGACTGTTTTGGATGACGGTGCGCTGCAACGAGCAAGTTTCGCAGGCATAGGCATGCATATGCATCCGGACAAGTGTTCCGTCATCTTCACGGAAAAGAAGGTCTCTGCATTTCTGCAGTGTCGTCACTGACACCCATAAACCTCCATGAATCCCAACGGACCAGAAAACAAAAATTTTGGAGGAAGCCATCAGAACTTCAGTAGTGTTCTTGCCCTACTGACCGATAGAAGAGCTAGTGAAAAATGAAATGATCCCTTAGCAAAGGCCTTGTTTAGTTAAAAAAAATTTGCAAAATATTTGCATCAAGTATTAATTATAGATTAAAAAATAACTAATTATACAGTTTATCTGTAATTTACGAGACGAATCTTTTGAGCCTAGTTAATCTATGATTGGACAATATTTGTCAAATACAAACGAAAATGCTGCAGTGTCCATTTTACAAAATATTTAGAACTAAACAAGGCCCAAGTCAGCAGTCAGCGCAGTGACAACGAATTGAATACACAATGAACATATTCCTCTCTGGAGTAACAAATGAGTACATGATCGCTTTTTACTCGATGATGAAGCATTCAGCATGCATGCCAAACTGAAAGAAAAAACAAGAAGAGCTTCTACCAAGCTACTCCTAGCTACGAGTAAGTTCGAACACCTATCTGAATGCGCAACTAACCCTTCTCATTCAGCTTCCTTTCTCCTCACTCGGAGCCCTCTGCCGGCCCAATCTGAGCAACAACGAAATCGCCAAAAACGCGGAGGAAGAAAAGAAGCAGAATCAGAAGCTTACGGCAGTCGTCGTCGCGCCATATGCATCGCCGTCAACCTCGCAATCTCATTCACCTTTGGCTGCTTGCTTGTCTGCTCATCAGTGCTCACTCACGAAGAGCACCGTACCTTCAGCGCATCCGCCATCTCTGCTCCAATGTACGTGTCATGTCCTGCTGATCGATCTCGCGCGCGGGCCCTGCCTCGCGTCATCTGTTGTGCAAGGGGTTGGAACCGGTGGGCACTTTCCTCTTGCTTTCCCCGAGCATGTTGTCGGCGGGTGATGGCGCTGGAGCCATCGGCCGCAGCGGGGCCGTCGTCGTCACCACGAACGCCGACGTGCGGGCGGCGTCGACGGCCGTGAAGACAGTGGAGCCGAGGAAGGAGGAGTGGACGAGGACAGCGATGAGTAGCCACGGCCCGACCAGGCTGCTGGCCACCGGCCTCCCGCCACGGACCATACTATATCTCAGAGGGTGAGATGACTTTGGAGACCTGCCGCCAATGGCGGGCGCACACTGCAAGTCAACACCAATGCCGCCGCCGGGGCTCGTAGCGTCTGAGCATCCGTGGCGCCAGTAGCAGTGGGAAGGCGGAGGGAGAGAATAATAAGGCTGCGGCGCGCCGGCGACGGCGAGGAGTGCAGGTGCACGTCAACGGGGAGAGCGGGCATGCACCGCGCCCGCGCGCCGGGGGAGAGCAGCTCTGGGAGGAGGCTGGGGCGTGAATGCGTGATGACAGGGGATTGCGGTTGGACTCGCTCGCGCTGGGTTTATTATCGCTGATCCAACGACGCCAGTGGTGTCCTCGGCGAGTAGTATAAAAGTGGCGAGGCGACTGGGGATCTAACGCGATGTGGACAAATCAGATCGCTGCACCAGCAGGTACGGCTGTGTTACCGCTGGCCATTACCCTGGATGCGTGAAAGTCTCTCCTTCGCAAAAGTATGAATGTGAAGGGAGGTTTGGTCAAATGTCTTCCAGCCTACAAACTATACATATATATCCATCAGTACGACTTGCAGTAGTATATATATAGCTAAAACGTATGACATCGCACATGACATTTGAGCTACGCAAACTGGATATAAACAGAAGAGCCTACTTATAATCAACAAATATATATGTCTTAATGTTCAGTGACGAGGCCAGAATTAACTTAGCTAAAGAGGAAGCATTTACTCTTTAATTATTATATATTAGATTTGCTATTTAGGAGAGCCCCCTCTAGCTCCATATCTTCGCCACCTATCACTACATCGATGGCTGTCACAATCCATTAGGTCAAGGTGCTCGCGGAGAGTGAACGATGTGGAAAGACCTACTGCTAAGTCATTCACACCAAAATGGGAGTGAACTGTGAACAAAATGGATCGGGAGGTCTCACCACATGTTAATATTGATCGCTAGGTCAATGGCATTATGGCAATGTCACAATCCATTAGGTCGAGGTGCTCGCAATGGTGAGTCGACGACATGGAAAGACCTGCTATCAAATCAAGTACCATTGTGTCTGTTGAGTGATTCACACCAAAAAAAAATCGAGTCAACAAAATGAATTGGATAGGAGGATAAAATTAAATATGGTTAGCTAAGGGTGGACATGGGTCAGGTACTCAGGTCCATACATGATCCAACTAAAACAAGGTTAATTAGTTTTTTAGTAATAACAAGGTTAATTAGTTGAACATGATTGCTTTAATATATGCGTAGTTTTCTTAAAAGACGATGTACTGACCAATTATCTTTATTCATAGACTAGGGAGTTATTATATTTCAAGTGCTTGAATTTTAAAGATGATTTTAGGCAACGGTCTAAGGCAATTAAAATGACAACCAAAATGAGACATTTTTTTCCTATAGCCAAAGAATAACAAAATTACCTATTGCTTGAGCAACTACAAAAAATCAGGCACCTAAAATATAGGACAATATGAAAGTAAATACATCCTCTCTGGGTGCGCCAAATCACGGGTGGGATCACCGTTCCCGCCGTTGTCGAGTACCTAAGATTGCGGGATCTCCTGTCCACAGTAACCTTAGGCACAGGTGAAGACAAGCTCATTTGGCGCTGGACAGCAGACGGGCTCTATTCTTCCAAGTCAGCCTACCGTGCACTACTTGCGGCTTCTAGCTCGGTCTATGGCTACCCGCTGATCTGGGGAACTTGGGCACCTCTATGCGTCAAAATCTTCCTATGGCTCGCCATCAGGAGACGCCACTGTACGGCTGATAGAAGACGCCGACACGGGTTGGAGGCAGCAGACCGGTGCTACCTATGTGACCAGGAGCCCGAGACCATCGACCACATCATCGCCTCCTGCTCGTTCTCGCGGCAAATCTGGTGGCCATCTTGGCCACTCTTGGTACCGATGCGTCGCAGATCAGAGCCGATAACTGGATGGCATGGTGGGAGAGCTGGAGGCACAGATGACAGGGAGAAAAGCGGAAAGGAGCTGACACTTTATTCGTCTTGGTAGCTTGGGAGATATGGAAAGAACGCAATGTGCGCTGCTTTAGGGGCTCCCCGGCCACAGTCAGCTTTGTTGACCATCAAGATCTCCGGAGATCTCTGGATAGATGCCGGTGCTCGGAACTTAGGTTGTTTAGTTCGGGAGTAGTTAGCATGTCGTGTTGTGAGGAGGGCATTGTTCTTGTACCACCTGTCAAACCTCCGCCGCCAGCGCCACGGCGCTTTTGTAAAAAACTTGCTTCTACTTAATACAAAGATACGCAAACCTTTTGCGTATTCGAGGAAAAAAACAAAGGATATATACGTCCTTGTGTGCAGTAAGATATCAATATACTCAAAAGTATCTACACATGTAGGAACGGTGATTGACCTAAACCAAATATTTATACAGATTTCTTTCCCCACGAGTACGACAGTGGACAGACATCTCAATTCTCACTTTTGAACCCCCCGAAACCCTCCCTAACGGCACCATTATATTCGTGATGCTGCGTTATATTTTGATTTTTTATAGAACAGATTTTACACTTACTCAGCTTGCCCAGCCAAGCCAGGCACGTACGTCTATTTCCCACGAGCCACGACGGTACTGTATGTAGGATATCCTAGCTTCTGAAGTATAGCCACTACACTACAATTTTCTGACAGACCAATGTCCTTCGCCGGTTTCATCCTATATACTGATGAGTGATGAGACGAGAGACGAGACTCGCCGCGCCGGTGGATCCAAGGGAGAAAAGAAGTTTCTTCTGCCGGCGGGTCGTGCGGGGAGACCACGTGAGGCCAGCGCGGCTTGCCATGGCAGAATCTTGTGTGGCCGTTTTTCAATTGTTCCTCCTCGGCTGGCTGCTTGCGACGGTCAAACGCGGCACAACGTCTACGACTCTACGCCGTGGTGTTTCTATACTCCAATCCAGACAGACTCCGCGAATAGCTAAGCAGTCCGGGGTCCTTTCTGCTAGTACTGTGCTTAGTGCTAATGGCAGAAGTTTTCTGCTAGTACTGACTGACTGACTACTGTCCAAGAGAAGCAAGGGTAAATTAGTCTAAGACCTCGACCGGGCCCATTACTACACTGGCCCAAATGATGCTTACAGGGCCTTGGGCTAAAGGCTAGTGCAAGTCCGTTTCCTTTCTCTCATGTACGCCTGGAAGTTATACTGGTTTGGACTGGACTTGGGAGAAAAAAGTGACTAATAATGAGTATGTCCGGGCAAGGTTGGATCGTGCAATAGCTACAGCTGAATGGTGTAGTATGTTTCTAATGGCTTCACTGAAACATTTAATTGCTGTTAAATCAGATCACTCTCCGTTACTTTTATCTACAGAGCGAGAAATTCAAAACACAAAAAAATGCTACTAAAGGAAGGCCGTTCAGGTATGAGGTCATGTGGGAATCAAATAAAAGTTTGATGCCACTGATTTCTTGTGTGTGGAAAGATGATCTACATTGCAGCAGCATTAAAGAGTTGAACCAGAAATTAAATCGGCTAACAAGTGCCATTCAACAATGGAGTGCTACTTCTTTTTGTGCAGTAAGAAAGGAACTAAGGACTTTGAGGAAGAAAATAGAAATTATTCGGACCAATCCACAAAGAACAGGGCCTTCAAATGAAGAGAAGGAAGTAGAAGAAAAAATTATAATGCTAAGTCTGCAGGAGGAGATAATGTGGAAACAGCGCTCACGTATCCAGTGGCTCACGGAAGGGGATAACAATACAAAGTTCTTTCACCAAAAAGCTACTCGCAGACATAATAAAAATAGAATTACAAGATTAACCCGTGCTGATGGTACAATCACAGAGGTGATAGATGAAATGCAACATATGACAAGAGATTTTTATAGAAATCTGTACTCTTCTGAGGGTACCTCAAATATGGAGCAAGTTCTATGTCATGTGCCAAGAAAGGTAACTGATGAGATGAATACATTTTTATGCAGACCATTTACAGAGAAAGAGGTTAAAGAAGCTTTATTTCAAATGTCCCCTTTAAAGGCTCCAGGACCAGATGGATACCCAGCCTATTTTTTTCAGAGGAATTGGGATATATGTGGGCAAGATATTACAAGGACAGTGCTTCAGGTGCTCAACGGGGATGAATTACCAGAAGAAATTAACAGTACATTCATTGTTCTAATCCCGAAGGTGGCAAATCCAATCTCGATGGGGCAATTTAGACCGATCAGTCTTTGTAATGTGGTTTATAAAATCATTTCTAAGGCATTGGCTAATCGGCTAAAGTTAGTCCTCCCTAAAATCATTTCCGAAGAGCAGTCTGCATTTGTCCCTGGTAGGATAATTTCTGATAATATAATTGCTGCATATGAATGCCTACATTTTATGCGAACAAATGGCACAAAGAGGAATGGCTATTGTGCTCTCAAACTTGATATGTCTAAGGCTTATGATCGAGTGGAGTGGCCATATTTATTTGCCATCATGGAGAGGTTGGGATTCAGTAAGAAATGGATTGATGTAATCATAAAATGTGTAACCTCAGTATCTTTCTCAGTTCTTTTCAATGGAGAAATATTAGAACAGTTCAAACCATCCAGAGGAATTAGACAAGGTGATCCAATTTCTCCATACTTGTTCCTTATTTGTGCTGAAGGCTTATCATGTATTCTAAATAGCAATAGCAATCAGGAGAGGGGAATTACATTAGCTAAGAATGCTCCAAGAATCAGCCATTTACTTTTTGCAGATGATAGCATTTTATTCTTCAAAGCGAATGTAAGAGCGGCAGAAATAATTGATTCACTTCTTGCTGCTTATAGTGATGCATCTGGACAACGAATCAACTACGACAAGTCATCAATTTATTTTAGCAAAAAATGCAGCAATACATTAAAGGAGGAGATAAAAAAGAAGATATGTGTGAATAATGAGGCACTGACTGAACGCTATTTAGGATTGCCAACTGATGTGGGTAGGTCAAAAAATGGTGCTTTTAAATATTTAAAAGACCAGATATGGAATAAGGTGCAGGGATGGATGGAACAATGCCTCTCAGCTGGCGGCAAAGAAGTGTTGATTAAAGCTGTAGTCCAAGCAGTACCTACTTATTCCATGAGTTGTTTCAGACTACCAAGGGGACTATGTCAAGCTATTAATGCAATGATTCGAAAATTTTGGTGGGGTAGCAAGGAAGGGAAAAGGAAAAATTGCTGGGTATCATGGGAAGAAATGACTCAGCCTAAATACCTTGGTGGGCTGGGATTCAGGGATATAGAGCTCTTTAACTTGGCTCTTCTTGCTCGGCAGGCTTGGAGGATTATGCAAAATTCAAAATCCTTGAGTGCTAGGCTATTGAAAGCATTATATTTTCCTGATAAACATTTTCTTGATGCAGTCTTGGGAAGTAGACCGTCACAAATTTGGAGAGCTATACTTGATGGACGGGACGTTCTTGAGCAAGGATTGATCAAAAGAATTGGGAATGGTAAAAGTACAGATATTTGGAAACATAATTGGCTCCCAAGAGATGGTGGGTTGCGGCCAATTGAATCAAAGCTATCAAACCCACCCAGATGTGTTAGTGAATTAATAGATGGAATAACTATGCAATGGAGGCAAGATGTGATTCAAAAGTACTTTTATGATATGGATGCTCAGGTAATAAAAAATATTCCTTTGAGTTCTTGTTGGCAAGATGATTTTTGGGCATGGCACTACGAAAGATGTGGTATATTCTCAGTTAAATCTGCTTACAGAATGCTTGTCCACCGTAGGAATCAAATACAAGATTGGCTTGATGGCAAAGTAGAGAGCTCGGACACTGAAGGAGCTAAAAAAAGATGGAAATTATTCTAGAAGGTCAAGGTACCATCAAAAATTCATATCTTTGCTTGGAGATTGGCCCATAATTCTTTAAGTACCGGTGAAGTTCTTAAAGAAAGGTCAATGAGTGAACATAGTGGATGCAAGTTATGTTGTGCTATTATTGACTCGTGGCGCCATGCTCTTTTCTATTGTACAATGTCAAGATGTGTTTGGACTCTAGTAGATGAGGATCTCATTGACCATATTGCTGCAACTGAGATTAATAATACAAAGATGTGGCTGTTTTTTATGCAGGAAACTTTATCGGCAAAAGAATTTCAGAAACTTCTAATCATATGTTGGGCAATCTGGAGGGCACGAAGAATGGCATTACATGAGGATATATTTCAAAGCCCATTATCAATATTCAGCTTTATTACAAAATATCTTGATGATCTCAAACTGGCTGGTTTGATTGAGGACATTGATATGACCAAGTCAACAAGAAACAAGAAACAGCTCCCAAATGGATACCTCCACCTGAAGCTTTCGTGAAGTTCAATGTTGATGCTGCAGTGGCACGAGCTGAAGATAAGGGGACTGTTAGTGTGGTGTGTCGAGATAATGTAGGGAATTATGTGGCTGCAAGTGCTATGGTCATTGATGGTTTAACTGATCCGTCATCTTTGGAAGCTTTGGCTTGTAATGAAGCAATTTCTTTGGCCATGGACATTGGGGTGCGTAAGTGTGTAATAGCTTCAGATTGCTTGGAAGTGATTTTGAATCTTCAGAAGCAAAGTTTGTGTGCTTATTCCTCAGTGTTGAAGGAAATTAAAGCTAGAAGCACTTTGTTTCAGGAAGTAGTTTTTAAGCATGAAGGTAGAGAATCAAATTGTGGGGCCCATGCTCTTGCTAAAGGTGTTTGTAAATTGGCACCAGGGAGATATTTATGGCTCTTTGGGCGTCCAGAAAGTTTGCATGTACCTCAAAACATTAAGAATTAATAAAAGTCTACCTTCCTCTCAAAAAAAAAAAGTACGCCTGGAAGCACTCTACCATTCCACGGCCCAAGAAAAGGGAGGTCCATACATCTATTCTACGGAGCATGACATGGTTTTGTTCGTTTATATTTACTTCGGGAGTCAAGGCACAAGTTAATCATTTTTTTATCTAAAATTCCATGAAACGTATTTTGATAAATAATAGAAAAACATTTTAGCTTCATACATCTTTTTAAACAAATATTAGATCATGCTTATTACAACAAAGCCACAAGGTCCAACAAGAAAGTGTAACATTATTATCCGATACGTACGATAAATAAAAGATCATCCATGACTCCATGAGCCGCAAAATATATGGCCGTTGGAAACACATTTTCGTGCAATTTTTTTATATGTATACTCAATATACCATTAGTTATACCTTGAAAATAAATGAACTTGTAAGAGATCCAGTAACCTCCTTAGATCCTTGCTTATCCATAGGAATAAAGATTTCGGTAAAAAAAACCCTCCAACAATATATTTTATTAGATATTCAAATATTGGTGTTCCCTATTCCAAGTTTTTTGTTAGCCAAAGATAGAGAGTGGGGTTGGCTGTATAGATCGTACACAAGATATAAACATGTTGTTAAAGGACGAAAAAAAAGAGTAACATTTATTTAAATGGTTCTGCATATAATGATTTAGGAAGTAAATTTAAGAAATACTCGAAGATTCTCTAAGATCTTGCTATTCTTATATATGTTGCAAAATCATATAAAATGAGTTAAAGTTTTTTTTTTTGCAATTCTAGAAAATCGAGCTTATTTTGGTAAAAGTTCACCTCAGGTCGGAAACCGATTACCTTTGTGGAATCTCCTAATTCAACTATTTGCACCCAAGAATAAGGATCTTAAATACGAAAGGAGTCTGAAAATACTAGAAAATAAGGGTCTTTTATTAATTACGAAAGGAGTTTGAAAATAGACATCACAGTACAAGGCACCTCCTGCTGCCAGCACCAAGTAGGCTTGCTAGCATTAAGAGTCAGCTCTATATATTGTACTCCCTAAAAAAATATAATTCTTATTTTTTGAAAAATTAAACATATTAATGTTTACTAAATTTATAAGAAGAACATTAATATTTATGGTATAATTATTAAATTAATTATGAAATTTATTTTCACACTCTAATTTTTTTCAAACTTAAACTATTTTAACGCAACGGATATCATAATTGCATTCTTTTATAGATGGAGATAGTAACAACAGAGCCACTAAGGATTGGGATTTGGTGGTTAACTCATTGAGGATTGGGATTTGACAACAACAAAGTATTTTGTTCTGATCCGATCTTAGACCAACCATCAAACAAGTGTTTGATACTTTGTGGAGGCCAATTCCTAAAACAAAGTGGACAGAACTCCATAAAAACTTGCTATATGGTGACATTCCAAGAACATTTATTATTAGATGGTACTAGTTTACTTAAAAAATATAAACTCTACTGACATTTGCATCATTTTAGTTAATTTATCCTTGTTAAGGATTGAATCAAACAGCCCATCCCCCCAAACCACAAAAAATACCGTTATCATTTGCATAACTTCTTGTGTAGTTTTCCCTCCGTTATTAGCAAGACGTGTATATACATCAACTTTGCTAAGAAATTCCATTCAGATTCTCCAAACAAAAGGATCCAAACCTTCGTTAAAACTAAGAGGAGTTGCTATATTTCAGGTGCCCAAATTTTTCGAAAGTTTCAGGCAACAACTCACAAGAGATGAGTAGTATAATTAAAAGAACAACTAACAAGAGATATCAGACAACTTTTTTCTATAGCCAAACAATAATATAATTTCATATTACCTGAAGAACTACAATAAAAATAAAAAATATAGGAGAAATGTATAAAACTAATATATTAGTTACTCTTCCAACAAAGTTTTGCCTCTACAGCCGTTTATCTCTGGTTAATTAAAACTCTTTTGAATGAGACATTAAGCGGAATTGTGGTAAGAACTTTTGCTCCTGGTTCAAGTACGGCTAACTAGGCAATCACATAAGTGGTGTCACACTAGTGAAGGTTTATACAGCTTTAAATTAAAAATAAGAGATGACAAACTAAGAGATGAAATAAAGAAGAGACATGGGGGGTAAGAGATTATATGGACCGATCGAGGGACAAAGATACTTTTATGAATATTATAAGCTACTCTTTTCTTCTTCTTCTTCTTCTTCTTCTTCTTCTTCTTCTTCTTCTTCTTCTTCTTCTTCTTCTTCTTCTTCTTCTTCTTCTTCAGGGCCCCTTTTGTTTTCTTTACCAAAAAACGGTGGTGTTACTTTTGCCTGTTAGCCCATTTCTTCTTTTCGGACTTGCACGGTTCTGATGCCAACTTGATCTGGGCTTCTCACACTTTCCATTTTGGCAAAGGAAAGTACAGAGGGTGCAAAAAGGAACTACAGTGTGGAGACTACTACTGACTGCTAAGGATCGTCCGATCTTTTAATTTTCCGTGATGATGCGTACGCGAAACATAAATACTCTCGACACTGTAGCACAGCGTCAGCGAGGGGCGATCGACGACGTGCCAGCGCTGCGAGCAGCAGGGAGCGAGCCCAAACAAGGGCAGAGTGAATGCGGCGGAGCCACGCCATGATGAGTTCTCGCCGGTCGTTTTTGCTTCTGCCGGCTAGTCTCCCCCGTGCTCGATCTGAAACTGGCAGGCGCGCGCTCCGCTCGGGCGCGTCGTCACCGTCACGTTGCATGACGCGCACATGGCCCAAGGGCGCGTGCCGTGCCATGCAGAATTGCAGATGCAGCGGCAACCTGAATCGTGCGTGCTCTGAACCCCGATTCGATCGATCGATCGATGCGTGCATGGCTTCCTCTCCGTCCGCTCCCTCCCGCTCCCGCTCCCCGGCCCTCCGATCCGCCAGGGCGGCCGAGCACTGTGCCGGCGTACGAACGCAATCACGAAGGCGCGGGGGAGGGACGCGACGCGATACGATATCTGGTGGGGGGTGTGCGGAACGAGGCTGCTCCACTTGTCGCCCCCCGCGCGCGCCTCGTTCGCCGGCCCGCGCGAGCGCGGAGCGCGGCACAGCAGCATGATCGTGTCGTCGACGACGCGCGCGTCGCGGCAGGGGCGGGGCGCATCATGGCGCCGGCATGCATGCATGCAGGGGCCGGCCGGGCCGCCGCGGGATCTCATGCTCATGCTCATCTCCCCCATCCCCATTCGCGACCTCGCGAGCGAGCTGCCTAGAGCGCGAGCGCGGGCGCGGGCGGGCGGGCGGGCCTTGTTGTAATCATGGGCCAAGATTTGAAACCAACCACTTGATAATCGTGGCGCGGATGAGTGGCGCCATTAGTGGCATTAGCCTGCCTGCCTGCCTGCCTGCCCTTTCGCGCGGATCCTGTTTTGCTCAATCCTGCGCCCACGCAGGCCGGGATTAGAGTAACAAATCCGTCTACTCGTACTACTATAGTCTCTCTGCGGCCGCTAGCTGCAGCCGGCCGGCGAGGAGTGTATTCCAAGACACAATGATTGTGTCGCGCGGGGAGGCGTGGATTCGTAAAGTGGACGGGTGCTCGCTCAGCCCGCTCGCCTCGCCTGCTGCTGCATAACATGGATGGGCCTTGACCGAGGCAGGCGTTCAGTCAGGCATCCACACACACACACACGCATGCATGAGGCATGACACGAGCGAGCTCTTTCTTCTCTCCCCCGGCCGTCCTGGCCACTCCACTCGCCTTCCAGTCCAGGCAATCTTTTGCCCCCTCCGCCTCCCTCTCACAACGCGTCCCTTTTGGTGCTGTTCCAGGCCTGATCGATCAGCTCCATTTACACGCCCTTTTCCCCCTCCTGTCTCCGTTGCTCCAGCCTCGTAATTATATTACCCTACTAGTCTTTGCCCCCACAGGGCCATCGAAAGGCGTGGCAGCCAAGTAATGGTATCAGCTGGTCAGGTCCTCTGGAGGGTTGGCCCTGGCAAAGGCCACCGGGAGCAAGCGAATTCAAGCGAGAAAAAAAGGCGAGGCCTTTTGCTGTATGTCTCTGTGTGATCAGCAGGCCAGGGGGAGGTCGCCATGATTCTTGCGAGGCCGGGCGAGATCATAAGCGAAAGACAAAAAGGCCGAAAGGCGCATCATGCTGCCACATGACACACCCCTATACAAAAGCTAGCCCTAGACACACCAGCAGAAGCATCCATCCATCTCGCTTCCACGCCAATTAAACGTAGTAGGAGACAAGGAGGACACCGCAACCTTATTTGAGAGCCAGCAGCTGCTAGCTCCTCCTCCAATCGGATCGGCGATCGATGGGTGGTCACGGCGACCACCACAGCCACCACCACCACCAGGAAGTGGGAGTGCTCGTCGACGACGACGAGGAGGAGCTGATCGAGCACCATGCGAGGGCGGCCTGCGGTGGCGCCACGAGCGGAGTGGTGGAGCAAGGAGTAGGAGATGGCGGTGGTGGTCAAGACGCCGCAGGCATGGTGTTCGAGGCGAGCAGTAGCGTGGGGAGCGTGAGTGCGGCAACCATGGCGCCGCCCCAGATCCTCTGCTGGCCACCGCCGCAGTCCGCGCCGCCACAGCAGCAGCAGCAGCAGCTTCACCAGGACCACCACCACCACCACCACAGCGTCGGCCAGCAGTCTCCGTTCTTCCCGCTTCTGCCGCCGCTCCCCCCGCAGCCTGCCCCGCCGCCGCCGTTCTTCGCCGACTTCTACGCGCGGCGCGCGCTCCAGTTCGCGTACGATCACCACCACCATTCGGGCGGCGGCCCGTCCACGTCGTCGGACCCGCTCGGCCTCGGCGGCCTCTACATGGGGATGGGGCACCACGGCGGCTCCGGGATGATGATGCCCCCGCCGTTCGCGTCGTCGCCGTTCGGGGACTTCGGCCGGATGACCGCGCAGGATATCATGGACGCCAAGGCGCTGGCCGCGTCCAAGAGCCACAGCGAGGCCGAGCGCAGGCGCCGCGAGCGCATCAACGCGCACCTCGCGCGCCTCCGCAGCCTCCTGCCCAACACAACCAAGGTAACAATCGACGTCCTCATCAGCTCGATCGCCGGCCGTCCCTCCGTCGTCACGACATACATACACGGCCGGATTGATCGAGTGATCTACGAACGCAATTAACTTGCAACGCATGCATGCATGCATGCGTCCGCGTGCGCGCGAACTCCATTGGTAGCTAGCTGATGCTGGCTCTCCATCCGATAGCACTAGCAGCTAGCACAGGTGTAGTGTAGGGCTGAGGTAGCTAGGAGGAGACATGGGGAGGGAGGGAGCCGCCTAGTTGACGCGGAAAAGAGAGACCGGGAAGGGAACAAAAAGCTCGCGATGCGGGAGTTACTGCCGGGCCTCTCCGAGGAGAGACAAAACACGCGAGCTCGTGTCAGTCTCGGACATGAACAGTGGCAGCAGCAAAGATAAACAAAAAGCTTTTTTTTTGCGAAGAAGATAAAAAAAAAAAGCTGGCTGGCCATCTCGAGAGATCCTCCTCTTCATCCGGGTATAGGAGTGTCACCACACTCCTAAGGATCCGAGCCTTCTGCTGATCCTCTCTGCAGAACCTGCATTTCCCATTGTATGCCACGCCACGCGCCACTACTAACAAATAGGAGTATACTGTGTACTCCTCGTGCTGTACTGTTAGTTAGTTCTTAGTGCACCACAAACTATAGTAGCTTAGTAGTAGGCGCATGCATATGCATTTGACCCCAGGTAGGCGCGATAGCAGAACATGTATAAAAGAATCGGGAGTGGTGATGCTCTGATGCCCCACTTGAGACCGAAAAGAGCGAGCGACGACGACATAGATCGCTTGTGGAAGCGTGCGTGCGAGCACCACTCACAGCGCAACAACGACACCAACCTATGCGTTGCACTAACCCATTTTGTATTGATTACCAGCCACATCTTCGTGCTTGCTCCAAGTAGGAGGGGGCCGGTTAGTGAGTGAGTGAGTGAGTCCCACTCCACGCAGCCACGCTCGCTAGTCGGAAGCATGCATGCCCACGGCGGGCACGCATGGCCTCCTTTTGGCCTGCATGCGTACAACCCCCTCTCATCATTGTTTTCCTGATAGTGTTGAGGTGGTCTTTCTGTTTAGTTAGCGTTGTTTTCCTTGTGATTTACTCCTCCTAGCTCATTGTGGTTTTCGACCGGATCGTTCATGTGCGTGCGTCGTGTCACATGCTTGCAGACAGACAAGGCGTCCCTGCTGGCGGAGGTGATCCAGCACGTCAAGGAGCTGAAACGGCAGACGTCGGAGATTGTCACGGAGGAGGCGTGCCCGCTCCCCACCGAGTCCGACGAGCTCACCGTCGACGCGTCCAGCGACGAGGACGGCCGCCTCGTCGTGCGCGCGTCGCTCTGCTGCGACGACCGCGCCGACCTCCTCCCCGACCTCATCCGCGCGCTCAAGGCGCTCCGCCTGCGCGCGCTCAAGGCCGAGATCACCACCCTCGGCGGCCGCGTCAAGAACGTGCTCGTCATCACCGCCGACGACAGCGCCGGCGGCGGCTGCGAGGGGGCGGGGACGGCGGATGACGACCAGCAGGAGGAGGCAGCAGCGCCCATGTCGCCGCAGCACACGGTCGCGTCCATCCAGGAGGCCCTGCGCGCCGTCATGGAGCGCACGGCGTCGTCGTCGGCCGCCGCCGAGGAGTCGGGAGCGGCGGCATCATCAGGCGGCGCCGCCGGGCTCAAGCGGCAGCGCACGACGAGCCTTTCGGCGATCCTAGAGAACAGGTCCATCTAAAAGCTAACATATATCCACCGTCACTTGATGAGATCGATGTGCAAAACGAAACGAGAAACACAACAGTAGAAACAAACACCACAATTTCTCATAGTTGATCATAATACCATCCATGCATGCAACTAGCTAGCTACTCATGAAGTTATGGATGATAATGCATGTTTGCCAGTTGCCAGCAACCACGACTATTTTTTTTTAGTTTATTTTCATTTATTTATAGTCTTCCTCTCTTGTGTATTATTGATCTCAATCGGTAGTGTTTCTGCATGCAAGCATGGGATATCCTCATCAATCAAATACAACGATATATTCGTTTTTTCTGCTTTCTCTTACCAGCAAAATAAATCGCCAGTCCTTTGGAGCAGAAGTTTGCAGACCGCGCTATAAGCTAAGTCTATAACTGAGGACATTGATCGAGTAGCATAGCATGACTTCATAACTAAGATTTGGTTCCTTTCTTGATATTAGCTGGTCATTAGTCAAACACTGCTAATGTAGACGCTGCTGTTACATGATAGTGTTGAGGTGGCTATGTTCCCATCCGGATAGTCAAGAGAATAGGCAGGACAACATCATTCATCTTCAGGATGGAATTAGAGCTTTACACGTTCTCTCCTGTTTGACGTACGGCGCTGCTGACTTGGTGTGGTCCCTGTTGATAAAAATCAAATCAAACATTTGTCGACATATATACACCATATATGAACTTCAGTCTCAATGCTGGGTGTTATATATATGTTTCAAGAATGTCACATGAATTATATTTTGTATTTAATGATGAACGAAATAGCAGATGATGCATGAACTGTTACATTGGTTTTCTTCATAGGCAACACATGCAAGAGCCAAGAGGTAAAATGTGTTGGATACAATGTATGTATGGTTTCATCTAGATGAAATAGTCTTTCTGTTCATTATTAATTTCTTGCCACATCACCAGAAACACTAACATAACACTATATTTAATGAGATTCTTATCTTTTAATCATAATACAGGCGTAGACACTCATATACATGTACACACACCTCACCCATATGAACATATACACACACATCTTATTCCTAAGAGCATTTCCAAAAGATTGAACCAGCATATATATTCACCATAAATATTTTGTTGTCAAAAGGCACGTCACCTACGTATTGCATCCTCTTTCTAGAGTAGTTCATTAATGATCAGAGGAATCCTGTATATATGCAAATTAAGTGTCAATCAAGAAACAATAAGTTGTTTCTCATACGCCATATCTAAAGTGGAGACATCAGACATGCCACTATGATGGTTGTGTGAGTGGTAGTTTAAAGGTACGTCATTCATCGAGCCTAAATAGTAAATACAGTGAAACAACTAAAAAGAAATAATATGATGATATATATTATGCTTCATAATGAGCCCGTATATAATGAATTTTACATAAATTTTAACCATTCAAGTTCTAAAGGAATCAGGGAAATTCACACATTCCATTCAGGGACAAACTTATTAGCTAGTCCATGCACACCGGAAAGAGGTCTTATATAGTATAGGTTTATTTTGCATGCAAGGCAATTCATTCGAGAAGGCTGACCTGCGTGCTTCTCAAAATTGATTTGGCAAGGGCATTTGACTCAGTTGCGTGGGTTTTTCTCCTCGACGTGTTGCGCCATATGGGCTTTGGTCTTCGCTGGAGGAATTGGATCTCTAACATACTCTCTACCTCCAGCACCAGGATACTGCTGAATGGCAAGCCTGGGAGGAGAATCTGTCATGCGCGTGGTTTGCGCCAGGGCGACCCCCTGTCGCCTATGCTTTTCGTTCTGGTGATGGAAGTGCTAAACCGCCTGCTCTGCTGGATCGAGTGTAATGGGTTTCTCACTCCCATTGATGGGTTGCCAGGGAATCGGGTCAGCCTGTAAGCGGACGACCTGGTGATCTTCGTTATCCCAACTGAAAGGGACCTGCTGGCTGTCAAGGCCGCCTTGGGCATCTTCAGACTTGCCTCGGGCCTTTTCTCCAATTTGGAGAAAAGCACTGCGGTTCCGCTAAACTGCACCGAGACTGATATTGCTCGTCTGCAGGCAATCCTGGCGTGCAAACTGGAGACGTTCCCATGCAAATATCTGGGCATCCCGCTTTCAGTCTACAAGCTCAAGCGCTCTGAGGAACAGTTCTTGATCGACAAGGTCGCAGCTCGGATCCCTGGCTGGAAGGGCCAGCTGCTGAACGTGGCTGGCAGGGTGGCGCTTGTTAAGGCCACGCTGTCGGCCATTCCCATCCATACTTCCATTGCCCTATGCCTCTCGCCGTGGGCGATCCAGGCTATCGACAAGCTGCGGCGCGCTTTCATCTGGGCTGGTGCAAATACTGTGGCCGGAGGGAAATGCAAAGTGGCTTGGGTCAAGGTGTGCAGACCCAAGGAGCTAGGTGGCCTAGGGATCTCGGACCTGAGAAGGGTTGGCATCGCACTAAGGGTGAGATGGGTCTGGCGCGATCGCATAGAGGGCAGACGGCCAGCAACAAGGGAGCAATCGGCCCTGGCTTTGTTCCAGGCAGCAACGGTGTTCTCTGTGGGCAATGGGCAATCGACTTACTTCTGGACAGATAAGTGGATCAAGGGATCCAGCATTGCTATGCTGGCACCCAACGTATACGCTGCAATTCGACCCATGAAGAAATTGTCCACTGTGGCGGAAGCGCTGCCTGGCAGTGTATGGGTAACGCATATTTTGGCAGCGCCAACCCTGCAGATCGTGACCGAAATCAGCCTGATTTGTGACCTGTTGGAGGATTTCCAGTTGTCCTAGCAGCCTGACACTTTCACTTGGAGCCTCACAACAGATCATGCCTACTCGACAGCCTCAGCTTATGGTGCAATGTTCCTGGGATCCTCACCGATGCTGGGTGCAAAGCAGATTTGGCGCACTGCTGCTCCGCCAAGAGTGCGTACCTTCTTTTGGTTAACTCTCCATGGGAGTTGCTGGACTGGCGATCGTCGATTCAGGCATGGGCTGCAGGCTTCCAATCTGTGCATCATGTGTGATCAGCAGCCGGAGACGATGGACCACATTCTCATTGCCTGTTGCTACAGCAGGGAGGTCTGGCATTTGTGGCTCCATAACATGCGTCTGCAGCTGCCTCTCGGCGATCATGGTGAGCCCGCGCTACACTGGTGGCTGCGTGTCAGGAAGTTGGTCCCAAAACCTTTTCGGCGTGGCTTTGATTCCCTTGTGTTCTTGATTGGTTGGATGCTCTGGAAGGAACGTAATGCCAGAACCTTCAGGTTTGTGGCTACCCCGGCACCTCAGCTGGTGAGCGCCATGCAGCAGGAAGCTTCGCTTTGGGCTTTAGCAGGGAACAAGCATCTGCAAAACATCCTTTCCAGGCTGCGAGCTAGTGTTGTTTGACTGCTTGGTCTGCTTCCTCTCTCTCTGTTGCAAGTTGTTTGATCTATGTAATCGTCGGTTGTAATCCAGTAGAGCTAGGGGGCAACTTGGTGTTGTAGGGTTGTAAGCTTCAAACTCCTTTCTGCTTAATGAAATACACGCTTCGGCGTGTTCTAAAAAAATAAATTTGAAACGTACAATTCTTAGTTGTGTTTTTATGCATGTACAATGAATAGAATATGAGATGAAGAAAATATTTAATTTGCGCTTTTTCGACAATAATAAGTTTGGCTTACATTTCCTCTTCAATCTAGCTTAACTCGTTTATAATAATTCGTGTTATCGTTTTTTCTGACTATGGATCAGTCATCGTATGACTTCCTCATAGACTGTAAACTAAAAAAAAAGTTATGAAAATTAAGTCCAAAGCCACCCGAAAGTTGCCGGTGCTACCACCTAGCTACCCAGCTGCCAGCTCCCATATTAGCTAGAAGCGAGTAAGAATGATTTCATCATGACCAATTATATATGTGAGCAGAACTCCATTTCTGAACATCATTTCGTGTTCTTGAGAAAAGCGGCTCCCCCCTCTCATTAGAAACCTTTTGGGGTCCGATCCCTTGGATTGGTCCAGAGATTTTGCACTAGCAGGAGCAGTCGTCCCTGCAAGAAGGCAAAGGAGGCAAACGGCAATTGCTGGATGGACACACACTCTGAACTGGTGAACCATAAATATGCAATCGTGAAGAGATATAAGGGCACTCACAATGCAAGACTCTATCACAGAGTCCAAGACAATTAATTACATATTATTTATGGTATTTTGCTGATGTGGCAACATATTTATTGAAGAAAGAGGTAGAAAACATAAGACTCCAAGTCTTATTTAGACTCTAAGTCCACATTGTTCGAGGTAATAAATAATTTTAGACTCTATGATAGAGTCTGCATTGTGAGTGCCCTAACGCCAACAGGACGGTGCTCGTAGAAGGGAAGCATAAATGTAGCCGAATTGTTTCATGATGTGCTTCTTTGGCTGCTTTTGCTCGGTTTTCTGATCTCTGGAACCGAAGACTGCAGTGTGCTATTTTTTGCGTTGAATGACGCAACCTGTACACTCGTGCCTGCCCGAGGATACTTGCTTCCGCCTGTGTGACACTGCTTCTTGCAGTCTTGTGCAAGGACCACCTAGAGTGGATGGTGTAATATGTACGGAGGTGATGTCCTAGTTCATGAGCTATTGCGTAATTTTTCTTTTCGAAAGGTTGGCAAGAGCTGCAAAAACCGAAATCACTTGATCAACTTCCCTGAAGATTTTCTTCAAAAAAAAATTCCCTGAAGATTAAGCTATCGGTCAAACCGCACATCCCGTACGTAAAGTGTAGACTCATCCAAGTCATGCATACAACTATTACAGTACTATATAGTCTTCCACACACCTTGTTCTTATTGCTAGACCAAATATTGACAAGTGCACGCCACTCTTCATCGTCCATGCATGAGACAAGAGAGGTCGTAGGGATCTGATTAGCAGGTTGGCCCTCGATTTTTTTCTTCAACTTATGGCATTGCTGTCGTGCCATAATCTTCATTACATCCTGGCAAGTTTTTTTGTTGGTGAGCCAGCACTAACGCTTAGCCTTCTCTATACACAGTAGTGTGAATGAAAAGTAAATCCGTTGAAGTTGCACAAAGCAGTTTTGAATGTCAAGAGGGGATATCCATACATACATTTAGCTGGGGCCTTGTTTAGTTCACCCAAAAACCAAAAACTTTTCAAGATTTCCCGTCACATCGAATCTTGCGGCACATGCATAGAGCACTAAATATAAACGAAAATAAAAACTAATTGCACAGTTTACCTGTAAATCATGAGATGAATCTTTTAAGCCTAGTTACTTCATGATTAGACAATGTTTGTTAAATAAAAATGAAAATGCTACAATTCCGAAAACCAAAAAGTTTTCGGAACTAAACAAAGCCTGGGTCACAAATGTGTCGTAATAGACGACGCCGGGATTTTTCCACTTGTAATTTTTCCAATGCGGCAAAATTGGTACTTCCTTCCTGACTATTATACCTGCCTCTAAGGCAAACTTGGCAGCTTGCACTGGATCATGTGGCCTTCTGTTCCCATCGGCAACAAGGATTTTCATCCTGCTTCCTCATAGTGATTTGCTCATTTTCTCAAGCATCTTTCCACAAGTTTCAAACCTCGGCTTCCTCGCTCTTGGCGGCAATGGTACTACACAATTTTTATACAATCGGATTGTTAGAAAAGTTACATGAACATCAAATAGCTAGTGCAAATTGTTTGAGAGACATTTGTAAAATAATACTAACCTTGACAAGTTTTATTGTTCTGCGGGTAGAGGGGGACGGTAGTTTCAGCATCTGGTTGTGAGGAGTCTTCCTCTCCGGATGTCGTCCCAATAACCCTTTTGTCAGTGGTAGAGCTCTGAGTACATCTTCGGGGAGCAGCCTCTTCTGGTGCTATTGACCTCACTCGCTTGGAGGGCCTTCGCTTAGGACTCATGGCAGTCCTGCGTTCTGTCCTGCTGGCAGAGCCTCCTGTATGACTTCTTTGACCCAGACACTAAAATTGGAGATATAATTTAAGCAGCAAGCATGTACAAATTTCATTGCTATCAAAATAGTAAAGTATTGCATGATTACCTTCCCCTACCCCTCCAAAATAATACAAGATAGAACAAGCACCTCATTTGATAGGGGCACTGACTCATCTTCTAAATCTAAATCTGTTTCTTTTTTTTTCGAAAGATCCGTTACCGGCTTTCATTGATAAAAGCGAAGTTGAATTACAGACATGATTACAATATGGGGCTTATAGTGGCACAAGCTGCGCCCGCCCCAACCCCCCTTTTTGCTTGGGGTTCAGGAAAGAAAAACCCCTCGCCACCCCTGGTACAAATACAAACGGACTACATACTAAGTGGTAGCACCTGCACTATGCGCAGTCCCTGCAGCCAACAATAGCTGCATGCCTTTGTTTCCGGCATGAGCCCAAGTCCTTGCCTCATCCTGTATGCTGCTGAAGATTTGCTGCACAGACCTTGAGATTTTCCTGAAAACTCTATTGTTTCTTTCCCGCCATATCTCCCAGATGACAAGTATGAGTAGAGATTTGACGCCTTCTCTTATGACCGGCAGATGTACATCTGCCATACACAGTAGCCACTCTTGCACATTGTCTGTACGATTCCAGTTTTCCGGTGCTAGGTTTGGGACACGGATCCAGTGAGCCACCCTTGCCCAAACGCTCTTTACAATGCAGCATTCTATAAAGAGATGAGTTGCAGTCTCTAAATTTCTTATGCACAATTGACAGAAGTACTCATTTGGCCAACCTCGCACCTGCAGGCGCGCCGCTGTCCAGATTCTCCCCTTCATTAGCAGCCATATGAAGAACTTACACTTTGGAGGCGCCTTTGTTTTCCATGTCAGTTTATCCGCTGCGCATCTGGTGGACCCTTCCATCTGCAAGTTATACGCTGATCTCGCTGAATATTCCCCGTCCCCGGTGTGCATCCATACTATCCGATCCTCCTGTGTTTCTGATAGTACAACAGCTTGAACTCTTTCCCAGAGGCTCACGAATTCAACAATTAACGGTTGGGTCAAATTGTAATCGATATCCGTGATCCACCTATTTAGTGTCATCGCATCCAACACTGATCGGTTTTTTCTCTTACTGTGCTTGTATAAGGCTGGGTAGAGTACAGCCGGCGTCTCCCCTTGTAGCCATCTCGACGTCCAGAACACTGCCTTGCGCCCATTACCCAGCTCGACCTTGGTTGCTGCATTGAAGAGCTGCATGTCTTCACTGTCAACCGGAATCTGTAGGCCCTCCCATGGCCGTTCCCTGCTATCCCATGCGAACCACGGCCATCGAAGCCGAAGCGATCTGCTGAAGCATTCCAGGTCTTTTATTCCTAGCCCACCATTCTCCACTGGCCTGCAGACTATTTGCCATGCCACCTTGCATTTGCCACCAGTAAGGTCACCGTGTCCCGCCCACAAGAAGCGTCTCCTGAGCTTGTCAATTTCCTTAATGAATCTTTTTGGAGGTTTGATACATGTCATTAGGTATACTGGCTGAGCGGTGATCACTGATTTAATTAGTTCTCTCCTTCCTGCTATGCTAATCAAACGCCCCTGCCAACCTTCTACTTTCCCCTTTGCCCTGTCCTGGATATACTGTAGATGCACCATTCTTAATCTCCTTAGAGTCAGCGGTAATCCAAGGTACTTGACCGGGAATTTAACACGTGCTCCTGGAAAATCAGAGAGCACCTCATCCAGGTCCACCGAGTCGCACCTGATAGGTGCAACTGTGCTCTTGTCCATATTTATTCTCAAGCCTGTGGCCTCACCAAAGGCCTCCATGATTTGCATAATGCATCTAATGTCCTCCTTTTTTGGGTTCGTGAAGATGACCGCATCATCTGCATACAAGGAAAGCTGCAAACGCGCCTGTCGGCCTTTAAGTGGGCTTAGGAAGCCATCTTCAGTTGCAATGTCAAACAGCCGATTGAGCACATCAATGGCAAGGATGAACAAGTAAGGAGACAGCGGATCGCCCTGCCGCAGTCCTCGGCGGTGTGAAATGCTTTGCCAAATTCATCATCAAATCTATCAGCTAACTCCATTGGTTTAGGGATAGATTCCAAATTTTCATCGTGTCTACCCTGTACTTGTTTTTTTTTTTTTGTCTTTGGAGACACAGGTTTTGGGCCCGAGAGGCTGGGTCTGCCTCTGAGATGTGGCGAGTTGCCTTGTGGCCACTGAACAATTTGCTACGGAACAGGAAACAAGATTTACTCAACTGTCTCCAGTCTTCACCTGAACAGCTGACCTAAGTTCGTAAACTAGCTTCAACTCTCACAGGAGTCGGGTGCAATGTTCCAATCGTTCTAGAGTGCTCAAGAGACCAAAATTTAGATAATGTGCAGCTGTTGGGGACTAAGCTCTACGGTTGCGAAGTCATCTCTTGATGATCCAGCACGACACTCAAACCGCGCGCTTCAGTTTGTTCTGGCTTCTATAACATTTGAGTATGCAGGATAGGTGCAAATACATGGACTCGCACGCAAGCATGTGGTCAAATCTCAATATCTCATGTATTCTATTAGTTGTTCGGTGAACCTTTATTAACACATGAAGGCAGAAGTGCAAAAAGATAACGCGTAAATCTAGTCTCATGTGAGCATGCATACCAGCATCATCATGCTAGTAGACGCCAAAGCAGAGAGCCAGAGACGTAGGTCAGAGGGCTCCGAAAATACAGCCGCCCAGCCACTTGTGCAGCCAGCCAGTGCCCCTCCTGCGATGGCAACTCTGTGACCCTGCAAGCTAGATGACCCTGTCATCACTCATCAGCAGTGTGAGATCCGCATCTCGCCACCAACCTACAATTAAACAGGCAAAATATTTAGTTCAGATGTATGTACATTGCCACAATGGTACAGGCAAAATATTTTTTCTAGGTGCTGTTGCCGTATAGCTTTGCTTCAACTTCAAGAGCTGCGCAAATGACCATAACGTTCGTGTGATCCTGTCCCAGTAAGATGCGCGGCCGAAACTTCCACGGCCCAAGTACGCAGCTCCCCAATTCCATATCCTCACCAAGCACATGCTCTGCTTGCTCACACACACGTCCAAGTCCAACCACTCCAAGCTTGTATAAATGACCCTGCCGCCGGCTGCGCCCACCGGAAAGAGACCAAATATTTCGCGCTCTGCCAGTCTGCTGCCTATCCATTTCTTTCCCGGACACCACACACGCCCGCCGAGACGCGCAAAACGATCGAACACCAGAGGATGGCATCCGTTCTCGCCTTCTCCCGGTGTTCGTCGCTGCTTCTCCTCCTGCTGGCGACGGCGTCACAGGCCCTCAACGTCGGCGACCTGCTCGGGACAGCGCCTTCGGTAAGGACCAGAGTGGCGATGGCGAACCGAGTCTGAACTTTTGTAAGTGCTTTTGTTTCGAGCTGATCGGTTCCGATTCCGACCACCATGCATGGACTTGTTGTTTTCCACAGGGGAGCAAGGATTGTAGCCGGACGTGCGAATCATCGTTCTGCATAGGTAAGCAACCTCTGCCATCAGCTGTTCTTCAGGAAAGCAAAACTGAACTGAAAGGTCGGATTGCTTTGCTGAGTTCCATTTGCTATGAGACGACTGCGGACAGAGCTTGCGTAGCCTACAATTTTTCTGGCGGACAAGCTTAAGCCGGTTGCTTTTCAGCTTTCAGTCGGGTACGCACCGGCAAAGGGTACTGATTCGCTTCTTTTTTTTTTTCTTGTCCACCCTGTCCATGAAAACGAAAGTCCCGCCGCTGCTGAGGTACGGGAAGTACTGCGGGATCCTGTACAGCGGCTGCCCCGGCGAGAAGCCCTGCGACGCCCTCGACGCCTGCTGCATGGTCCACGACCACTGCGTCGCCACCCACAACAGTACGCGCAACTCTCCCAAGTCCCAACTCTGCATTTTCGATCAATTCCTCGTTCAGTCATTCTTCTTCTGAAACCGAAAGCCCAGAGCAGGACTAGCTAAACGGAACGATGGTTAGGTCCCCGGTCGCACGGCAGGTCTTCGCGAGCTGACACGCCACCTAACACGATCAGAACACAATCTGAAACCAGTACAAGTCTACCAGATAAGATTAGACTAAGCACAAGCTAGCTGCGGTGCACCGTGCACCGGCACGCCCTTGTCAGTTGTCACGCCTAACTAAACGTGCATGTTCCCGCGCAAGGCCAACCCGTTGCGTCGGCGCGTCGAGGCCAACCGACATGTGCGCGCCCGCGCCCGCGCCGCGCGCACGGCGCGCCAGGAGCACGTCGCGTCCTTGCCGGCGCGGCACGGTGGCGTCGCTTGCACGCGTCGGTGCGCATGATTGCCCCGGGCCGGCCGTCGACTTCGACTGGTGCGCACTCGAGCGCACCGAACGAGTGTCCAACGAGTGGTGGTTGCGGCATACATGTGTCGCCACGACGCCTCGCCGTCTCGTCTCGCTTGTGCGAGTTCTGTTTTTTTGCCGTTGACTGCCCGCTGCTGATCGACTTTTTTCCCCCGCATGCAGATGACTACCTGAACACGCGGTGCAACGAGAACCTGCTGAGCTGCCTCGACAGGGTGAGCCCAGCGGGGCCGACGTTCCCGGGGAACGAGTGCGGCGTCGGCCAGACGGCGTCCGTCATACGTGGGGTCATCGAGTCGGCAGTGCTCGCGGGCAAGATCCTTCACAAGCGCGACGACGGCCCGTAGCCGGCGTTCTTGGAAGGAGCGCGCGCGGTTGGTACTAGGAACACACGTTACACGTACGTAGTTGTTGCAAGCAGAGGAATAAAAGCCGCACGCGCGCGCGTGGGCGCGCGGCGCCCGTCCGTGGCGATGCGGCGAAGCAGCATGTGCTGGATTGGAAGGTCATGGACGGCCGGACCACCGTGGCATGTGACTGCCTTCAGTGTATGCGCATACTACATATATACATATTGATTATTGGTAGTGTTTGATTGCTGGAATTCCGAGCGAAATGGCAAAGATTGTAAGTTGTAATAAAGTTATTGTACATTCCTTTAGTAATTACTGGTAGCAGTGGACAGAATACAACAGCATTCGGTCATTTATACAGTTCAATTTCCGTGCTGTCCGGCGTCAAAGTGCAAGACTTGGACTGGATGCTGTACGTCGATTTTGTTGTGTACTCACCGCTTGCGCGGTCCTCTTCAAGCGATGGAGTCGTCTTCATCAATGAGTTTCACATTCTTAATAGACCCCCAAGTTGAACAAATTCTGCCATCTGTTGTTCATCATCCATCCTCCAAAGGCCTCTCGTCTAGCTTTGCTTTAGCAATTGAGACTTAAGGGCAGTGTCAACTGGTGCACCACCATTCAACCATGGGTCCTGCCAAAACTTCGCCTTATCTTCTTACATAGTCTTGGGCTCTTTTTGGTTCCCCTTACTAAATTTTAGCTAACTAAAATTATTTTAGTTATTCTTGGATGACTAATGGAACTAAACTATTTTAGCTCTTTTTAGTCAATATGTTTAGAACTTTAGCTACTAAAATGACTAAAGTTTAGCTAGCTAAAATTTAGCAAAGGAAACCAAACAGGACGCCCTGGCATCATAGCGACACTACTATAGAAATAATTTTTGCCGACGATTTTCATTTTTAGTAGAGATAAACAACATAAGAAACCACATATAACTCTAGCGAGAGAGCATTGTAGCTCGTAAAGAGGTGGTTCTATTAACAAAGCTGTCCCTAAAAATAAACTTGTTTTATGATAAAGTTCCTTTAGGGCAACAACTTCTAAAAAAAATATGATTTTTAAACATGAATCATTAGATCCGTGTTTTTAGTACGCAAACCTTATCTTTATAAGCACCTCTGAAGGATTTAATCTACAGTTCTCGAGATTCATAAAGTCACCGCAGCTGTCTCGCTGTAGACAAGGACGTCGCCGACCATTGAAAACATAGTGTCGTTAAATCATAGAATAAAATTCAGGAAAATATGAGTACTCATGTCAAGTCGAGGAGTTAAACCCGGATGAGTATGCTTCATCATAAAAACCTAACCAACTAATTTATGATCAACACATCTACATGTGATTAAAAATTATAGCCCCATATGTTTCATAATTCCATTCCATTTGCATAGGCCTCAACCCAGGCTCCACTGCGTCGACGACGCAACCCAGGCAACCAACTCGGTGTTGCGTCCACTGGTTCTGGACGGCGCCACAACCCAGGCCCGTGCAGTGTTAAATCTTTTGTCCTCGCATCCGCAATCTTCTGGACTGGCCTCGGGAGTTCATCTTGTGCCTGATGGATCAAGACGTCTGACGTCTTCTGCTCTGACTGGAGGAGTTCATTTGGAGATCACGACGTCGTCCGTAGTCCCTGTCACTCGCTGTGTGGCCGTGGACATAGGTGCGTGCAGATGTGTTAATGCTACGGCTTGCATTTTCACTAGATGCTTCTAATCCATTAGCTCTTCCCTTGCCTGTAGTCATGCAAATGGATAGTGTCTTGTTTTTTTACGTTGATAATATATAAATAATTAATAACATTGGATGAGGAACAGCTAAGCATAATGCTAAAAGAGCAATAATTGCAACTTACAATGCAAGTGCCACTGCCAGGCTGAAGATTAGTAGATGCAGACTTAAATGATCTTCCTCAGGATCTGCACTGCTTCCTTCAACAAGTGATGTGTTTCCCAACTGCTTCGGCCCAGTTAATGATACAGAAATAGTTTCATCTGGCTCTTCAATTAGTTCCTCAATTGCCCTTTCGGGTGTCTCTTCTGTTGCATTTTCTATTGTCCATTCAGCTGTATTTTTAGATGTTATCTCTGTTATTTTTTGTGCATCATTTATTTTTTCGGCTGGCTCATCAATTGGTGATTCAGTTATCTTTTGAGTAGGTAGTTCAATTGATTTTTCAATTATGTGGTCAGCTTGGCTCTTCCATAAGTTTGTCAATAGGCTTTTCAATTGGTTTCTCTAGCAGCTTCTCATCAGAGTTCTCTTGATGCAGAGGTTTGTCCTCTGGCTTCTCTTGATGCAGAATCTTCTCATCTGGCTTGTCTTGTTGCAGAAGTTTCTCCGAGGCATAAGAATATGTTGAAGTATAAACATTGTTGCTTAGTGTAATGTCAGCTTTAGCATTGCTGGAACTAAGAGTTTCAGGTTGTGAGATAACAGAGTTCTTAAAAATTCAATGTCTTGTAGACCTCCTACGAAAGTTCCATCTGCTTTTAACGTCCGCCGCTTGTTGCCCACCGCCGAACCATCGTGATTGGGTGTCCTTCGGCTTCCGCGCGGAAAGCACCGCGAGCGCTGCAACGTGCCCGCCGCCCAAGTTAACAAGCTCCCTGTTGATAGTTCAAGTAATGGGTTATCTGAGTTCATGTTTCATTCAGAAGCGTGCTTGCAACCAGTCTCTTGATAGTTCAGTTCCTAAAGTACTGGCATTATTTGAGTGTTGATAGTATGTACTGCTTGCACTCTATGGTCATTTATCTATCCAATATACTACTACCATTATTTGAGTGTTGCCAGTTTTGCCAACTACTTGAGTTTCTGAAATGAGTCATATATGATGTTAATGCCTCCTACGAAAGGCATAAATATTTATACGTTGAGATAAATATTTTGTTTTTAAGTTTTGTAAGATTTTTTTCAGAACATGCAATATTATCTATGTGATAGTCATTAATATTTACATATACTAAAACATATCTACAAAATAGTATGGAAATACGGCGGAACTTATTCGTGAATTTATTGGCACACAAAAGAAATTGATATCGGAGATTTCTTTCTGCCGATATAAAACATTATCTTAGCCGTATCATGGAAATGCCTATACAATATAGTTGGTCAGCTTGCGACGCCGCACTTTTCATGATTGTATTAATTTTACAAACTTTGCTTTTTTGAATTAAATGTCATTTTAATGTCGGTATTTAATTTTATAGTATTGTTATCTTATCGTGTGATCATGTGTTTTGAGTACAAAAAATTTGTTATCCCGTAGCAATGCACGGGCAAGCTACCTAGTCATAGAATAAAATTCAGGAAAATATGAGTACTCATGTCAAGTCGAGGAGTTAAACCCGGATGAGTATGCTTCATCATAAAAACCTAACCAACTAATTTATGATCAACACATCTACATGTGATTAAAAATTATAGCCCCATATGTTTCATAATTCCATTCCATTTGCATAGGCCATGGGACCCACATTATATCTTACAATTAGAGCACCTTATTTGTACTTCCTTCCTCACAAAAGAAATATAATTTTGGGATGCGTGCTGGTCAAATTAGCTAAAGTTTGATCAAGAGCATCTACTAGAAAATAGAACTCTAAAAAGGATACCATAGAATATTAAAATGACTCCGCAAAGATAGAGCATGATTTTAGGAACAAATTCGGTTCCATTTTTCTCAACAATTTTTCTAAACAAGATTTTTATTTTAAAAAATATAAGTTTATCTGACCATCCTAAACTATCAATGTAGTTCAGTCTACCATGCCGTGGTTGACATGGCGCGCATGCAGGATGATTGATGTTGCTCCACGTAGGCTAAAACTGCCATGGAAACCACATAGGTCAAAAGAACAAATGGTTTTAACAAAAATAAAAAGGACCAACATATGGTTTTATAGGTGAAGGGAAATCGAACTTGGAGCATTATTGAGAGGACCGAAAGGACTCTTTCCTTGCAAATTGATATAAGCATTGAGTGTTAAGTGACTCTAGTCAGACACTAGGTCTGTTGTAGAAGTTTTTGCATTGATTCAGAAAACATCCATTTTATCTCCCCAATTATTGTCGAAGTCTGATCCACGCCTGCCATAGAAGTTTTGCATATTGCTTTAGAAAAACATTCATTTGATCTTCCACAGTTACTGTCAAAGTCTAATCCTCTTCCTCAATAGAAAAATTGATTTTCAGTCTCTCCAACTTTTGAAACTCTTTGTTGCTGTCGATGTCTGATTCGCCTCCCCAATCGGGAAAGTAAGTTTTAATCTCCTCTAACTTTTGAAACCATTTGAATTCACTCCTAAGTGGTTTTAAAAATTTAAAGCGGTTTTTGGTCGATATGGCACCAGATCAACCATTCTACGTGGACCACGTCAATGCACGCGTGCGCGCGAGAGAGAGGGGTAAACTAGACTATGTTAATAATTTTGTTTTCATTAATGCATCTCCTGTAGGGGCCTCGGCCCCTCTAGCTCAGTCAAAAAAATAATTTAGGAAGATCAGCGTCTGCATCTGTAACTAGGTCTCGCAAAAACAATGAGTTTTTACTTAAAAACTATAATTTGTTTAGAAATTTTTTCATATTTTTTTGAGTGTTATACAATTAGAATTTCTAAATTCTGATATAGCATTAGAAACTTCATAGAAAACATGATTTAGGTTAGAGTAAATTAAAACAATTTTTAAAAATCATGTTCTATCTTATAGTACCTAGCTTGAAAATATTTGAATATTGTATTGTCTCCTTTTGACATTTATTTGCTAGTAGTTGCTCTCATCTATTATAGGTAGTCTAAAACTCAGACATGCCACATGAGTTAGATCTTGTTTATTAACATGCAAATTTGGTGAGATTTGAAATTATTAGCTAAGAAGATATTATGAGTTGTCGATGTATGTGATGAATTTGTCAACCTCAATATATGTGTCCACAGGGGATGGGTGACGTGTGCGCGTTTCATATCGAGAGTGTGTATGTATGTACAAGTGATATATGTGTTCATATTAAATAGAACCGAGTATGTGATGGTTAATGAAAACGGTCGGAAACGGTCGAAAAACTCCTAAATTGTTTTCTACTTTTACATTTGAAATACGAAAACGAAAACGAAAATGGTAAAGTCGGACACGAAAACGAACACGAACTTACGAAATATCGAGACTTTCGAAAACGAACCAATTCGATCGGATTTATGTCGAACACGGTCGATATACGAAAACCTAATACGAAATACCAATATGTAGTACCAAGTGCATGACTAAGTATATAAACGATCAAGTTTAAGTGCATATAATAATAAAAAAGTGCATGATCCTTGGTCTTAGTATTTAATATAATAGCCCACACATAAATATAAGTCGAATAAGCAATTAATAGCTAGCAGGAACGCACTAGCCACCAGTAGAAAGAACGCAGATGCATGGTGAGTAGTCTGTAATTGGACTGTGTGACCCTACAGTTGACTAAATTCGGTTTAAACCAAATTTTGAATTCGAAATATTTCAAATTAAAAGTAGAAAAGTAGAAAACGGTCGAAAAATATCAAAACCGTTTTCTATTACATTTGAAATACGAAACATCTAAAATACAAAAACGAAAACGATAAAGTCGGACAAGAAAATACGAATTCGATCGGATCAAATATAGAAAGCGGTTCGGTTCGGTTCGGGATATTTCCGTTCCGTTTTCATCCTTAGTTACACGACACGTGTGTTGTCACTGAAGTCAATTGAACTTCTACATGCTCTAGATCATCGACATAGATTAATTATAATAGATAACAAGAGCATCAACTAACAAATAAAAAGCAAGAGAAGAAAATATAATATTTAAATAGCTTCAAGGAATCGTAATATAGAAAATGACTTAAAAAATGAAAGTGGTTCCATATATTTCGAATGTAAAGTAAATATTATATAAATTTCTAAGATTAAATTAGTTTTTATGGGTTTTAGTTGCAATTTTTAGAAAAATATATGGATAATCTTTCGTAAACAATTTTTGTTATTCTCTAGATAATCTCTAGATAAAGTCTAATTGGCCCTAATAGTTTGATTTATCTCTCTCATAATTTGATGTGGTATCATGTAAGAGTGTAAATGTGGCATCACACCACATTGATAAAAATTAATATTTAGAAAACAAATTTAAATGGTTTAAAAAGTTAGAGGATGTAAAAAAACTATTTCTTCATTGAGGGGTAGAAATCAGACTTTGTTTTAACTTAGAGAATGTCAACCACGATGGAGGTGTTTGCGAGATACGACTAGAGATTCATTAATAGAATTACGTCTTAGATGTTGCTTATGGAAACTTTTCCTTCTTCCTTCTTGGATTAAAACTTTATTTTTAGCTTGCGTAGACCTTTGTGTTTTTTTATAATAAAGAATAGCTATATGCATTAGTCAATGCCGAAGCTGAGATATTATTAATATATTTCATTTTCTAAAAAAAATAAACATTTTCCTTTTGATTGAATTCAAGCGCGAAATTCTAACAAACCAAGCGCGACGATGGGCTACAGCCCACAAAATACCCGGCCCACTCTGCCGAAGCCACCCTCTGTCACACGCCGGCGCACAGCGGGAGTGCGGGACGCCGGCACCTGGAACCTTGGGAGCACAACAAATCTGAACCCTCCGTTCCACCCTCGCCGCGCGACGCAAGTCACGCAGACGCTGCACGCTGTCGTCTCGCCCGTCTTCCCCCCGAAGGCCGCCCCGACCTCACCGCGTCTTCTCCTACTCGGCTTGACCCCTCCACCACCTCCATGGGGTCGTCGGAGGCCGACGAGGACCAGCTCCTCAAGAGCTTCCTCGCGGAGGTCAGCGAGGCCGAGCGGGACAACGAAGTGCTCAGGTCTTCTTCCCCTCCCTCCCTTTCTCATCTTCTCCACGGCGGTTCCCTTTCGCTGCGAATCACCGTTGCGCCTCATGTAGCTTCAGATCCCATTTGTTTCGGGTTCTTCGTCTCTATTGTGCGGCCTAGTGGATGTAGCAATTGGCTGGGCGCCAAATCTTCGCTGAGATTTTGGAGAACCCTTTAGCTCGAATGAACCCTAGGTTGCGTTTGTACAGTCGTTCGCTTGTTCTAGTTGCCTAAACGCGTGGGTTTTGTTGGTTAATTGTTTTTTGTTGTCACAAGTGCACCAAAATTATTATTTATTTTGTTGCTATGGAAATTGGTACAGGAAATTAGCTTCTGCCACTTCCTTATGCAATGATTAAATCCTGGTATAGCCATAGAATACACAGAATGTGCGGTTTCGAGCGGTCGTTGGTACTTGAGATCAGTAGCAGAGCATTGGAATTGTTCAAGTTTGGTTGGCAGGAGCTAGACCTTGCAGTTCGATGACTGACCTAATGTTCGAATTTAATGTGAAACTTTTCTAACTGTCATATATAAACATTTTTTTTTGTGAATTGCTATCATAGAGTTAAGTAGTCTTATAATATTATTCTTGCAATCCATGTTTAGAAATCTTCCATGCTGAGTGAGACTACCCTGTTTTCAGAAAAAAAAAGTAACACCAAGTATTGAAGAAGGAGTTATACATGAACCTCCAACTTATACAATGATGTTTCTTATAAGTTGAATTATATTATATAGTGGTATTTCTTTGCAACAAAGATTAGAAGTTTGTTACGTGGGAACTAGGGATATTTTCAATTGAAAGAAATGGATCAATTGAAATTTCATGCTAGGTTATATTCTTCTCAACAATAGTTCCCTATCCTGACACATCCTAAATTTATCAGGATACTTGGTTGCTTCAAGTTAAACCCCTTCGAGCATCTTAAGTTGTCTTTTGATTCATCACCAGATGAGGTGAAAAAGCAATACAGGAAGGTATAAAGGCATTGATTTGATATTTATAAAGTCTTCCATTTGATTCATTTTTTGTGTAGATCTAATTTTTTTTTGTCTGACGTGCTTTCTGCAGTTATCATTGTTGGTCCATCCTGATAAATGCAAGCATCCTCAGGCACAAGAAGCTTTTGCAGGTACTGAAATGAGCCAGTAACGAAACTACTGGAGCACATGAGAAGCAAAGTGCTACAGTAATTCATTATATTGTCATGTTGTGAAATGGTATCACATTACATTGCTGTACGGCATATATGGATTTATTTTTGAAATATGATATGTACGATTTATAAACCATCAAGGAACATATGCTGGTTGGTAATTCTATATATCCTTCAAATCGGAATAAATAAATAACTTTGAAATGGATAGCATCAGCATGAATAGGCTTTTAAATTTTCATGTTCGGAAAGGGGCATGAGTTCGTAATTCATAATAGAAAAGAACTGGAGATGGATTTAATTGGATGTTATCAGATATCCACAGTAAGGCACAGATTAACTATTCAAAGAATTAAACAACAAAGAAATGATCTTAGAAATGGGATCTGTGCATTTTTTAGTTTTGCTCATTAAGATAGTAGTGCTAATAAGGTGTTAACCTAGGATTGCTCATTTTGAGTATTCCTGTATGACTTATGGTTTTCTAAAGATTATCTTGGACCTTTTGCACTACCTCTGCTTGTAAGATCTGGACTTCTGTAGTTAAATCTGTCATAGCACCACTGAAAGTGACCATGTTTGAATGGTATAGCTCTTTTCCTTGGTCGTTGATATATATTCACTTGATGGTATAGCTCTGGCAAAAGCACAACAGCTCCTGCTTGATCCACAGGAAAGAGGCTACATTCTTGACCAAGTTACTGCTGCAAAAGGTGTGAATTGATCTTTTTTGTATACCTTATTGACAACAATGATTTAGTTAACTGAAGTACAGCTACCATGAACTAAACAAAATTTTATGTTCGTTTGTGTTGAAAAATACAGAAGAATTGAGGGCAAAGCGGAAAAAGGAGCTGAAGAAAGATAGTGCGTCCAAGATAAAATCTCTTGTAGATGAGGTAAGAGAATTTTATGGAAGGTGATGTGACTTTTGATTGGACTTTGCAAAACTTGAGAAAAACATCTATCCATAAAGAAAAATATTCCATCTATCTGAAACTTCATTTGTTGAAATCTCTAATGAATGCACAGTAGCTGTTTCATTTTGCAAACATCATCTGCATGTCCCAGTAGTTGGATATTAACAAAATATTATGATAATAGTTCAGTTCTGTGAAGTCTTTGATATATCTTATTGGATTTCATGCATCTTCCACATTTCAGAACCCCTAATGATTTGCTTGCATATATGCAGGGAAAATATGAAGAGCAGTTTGAACGATCGGACGAATTTCAGCAGCAGTTAATAATTAAAGTACGTGAAATTTTGACGGACAAAGAATGGCGTCGGAGAAAAATGCAAATGAGGGTAGAGTATTTTTTCCCCTAATGTTATCATTTGGGATTGTCGGATGAGCTATATTCATGTGGGCGTTGCACAGATATCTGAGGAAGAAGGAAGACTTAAGAAGGACGAGGAGGAAACAAAAGAGATGTGGAAGAGGAAGAGAGAGCATGAAGAGAAGTGGGAGGAGACCAGAGACCAGCGGGTATGTTTGCAGTCTATTCTATGTAGAAATTTCACAATGTTAGCTATGCTCGCTTTCTGTTGACATGTCAGTACGAAATTAGGTCTATGTACTCGTACTGAAAAATGTACCAAAAGCTGGAAAGGAGAAGGATCATGATGCATAACACAGTACTGCTCGTAGATATTTTGCATAGTAGCTGATACTACCTCAAATGCTACCTTGAGTATCTGGATTTTTGTGGCCTACTCCCTCTGGCCACAAACACATGTTGTTTAGAGCTAGATTTGGTCAAACCTTAAAAATTACGAACATCAAATAACTGTTCCACTATTTTGTTTGGACTTTGGAAACATGTTGGTTATATGTGTGGATCTGTATTGAAAATACGCAAAATCTCTTAAGTTCAAATGATTTTCAGAAATATTCTAGAAGAAATTAGTGGTCAAACATATGCATTGAAGACTGGAAAGTCAAATGTGTCAAGTATTTTTTACCAGAGGGAGTACTTTTCTAGAACATACTACTTGCCATTTCTGACTCTTCAAAGCATGAGGTGGTTAGCGTCCTTGTTATTTGGTATCCCAAGGCAATAATGCAAGGTGGAAGGATTAGGGCACATCACATATATTCAGAGATGCATTCATGACTTCAGTTACTGTGATTTTTTCCACATTCTCACTAAGGTTGCACTTACACTATAAAGTTCATTCCCTGTGATCTGTATATAGTGCAGCTATCTTTGCTCAAACGTACCATCTTTGCTCAAACGTACCAACTGCCTAATACAATGGATTTTGGGTTTGTAGGTCTCCAGCTGGAGGGATTTCATGAAGACAGGAAAGAAGGTTAGTGCATATGGCAAGTAGTATGTTCCTATTCATGAATTTGTATCTGAAATTCCTTTCTGCAGGGACGGAAAGGTGAAATCAAACCCCCAAAATTAAAGACTGAAGATCCAAACAAATCTTATGTCCAAAGGCCAGTAAAGCGCAATTGAGAGGAATGATATTAGTGTCAGCAATCAAAGAACATCTGGTAGCGATCTTTGGTGTCACCAGATTCAAACTGCAACCCTTCCATGTTGCGCTGGCCCTCAAGGTTGTGAGGTTCAATTATGCCCGCTGGGCTGATGAGCTCTAGTGTCGTCAGTGAACAGAACAGATTTTACCCGTATTGCTACCTAGAGTGATTTGGGTGATGTACTCATCAGTCTGAAGATTTTACTGGAAAGAAGTACAAATTTTCCGTTGGAAAAGAACCTACTGAAGTGAATGTTGACAGGCTCGTCTCTTTACTGTTTTGTATCATTTTAATGTAAGTAATGCTGATATATATACATGGTTTGTCATCATTGATGCACTTTTCACTAGATGCCGATGTAGAGAATAGTCTGGCGGCTGACATGATTTATGAATGAAAATTGCCCGTGCGATATTCCGAAAAGCCATGTACCAGGAAAGGTCGATGTACTCTTGACGATGAACAGGAAGGTGCTCGGTTAGTATCTGCATTCGACTGACTGCAATTCAAAACTGTTATAAGAGGAAAATCAACTTGTCGTTACCTGTTGGCCGCGTGCTTGGACTTGAATCCTCGAAAGCCCATACAGGAACATTACACTACCATTGTCAAGACTCAAGATCTGCATAAAAAAAAGGCTGTAATCAACAGATAGCTGCAGGCGCGGAAGGTATAGCTAACAGCCTAACAGTATCAGTATGAACAGCAGTAGGGATGCAACTGCCGATAACCCTTGGATAGGTTCACACTAATCTGACTCGACTAAAACATTGGATAGGTTCAGGCCATGGTTTCGACTCGTAACTATCTTTGAGTCAGTACAGGCTGCAATTTTTTAGTCTAGTATTTTGACATTTTTTTTTAAAAAAAATCTATCTATAAGACTTAATTTCACACGAAAATCCGAGAAATAATTCAACCCGACTCAACACGTTCGTCGGGTGAGCTTGGGCCAAAAAAAAAATCTGACCCAACATTAAACTCGGGTCGGGCTTGGAGATGGACCGACCAAAAAAACGCCAGGTCTTTTGGCCCAACCCGACGTTGGATTAGGTATAGCCGCAGCACAAGCCGAAGCGAGCAGCAGAATTAACATTGTTGATACTGTGGGCTTGCTTAACCCAAGCACTACAGTTCAATTCTTCGGATTCATTTCCTCTTAAAAAAGATGGGTCTCCAGAGAGGTTAAGAGACAGGCAGACAGCAGACGACCCCAGAGTCTCAGTCCCCAAGACCAACAACACCTGAATCCGTATTTCTCCTTTTGAAGGTCTCATACAACAAACGAAAATGATTGATTTGTTCGCCATCCATACACGGTCCACATACCCTTGTGCATGATTAAGCTGTGCCACAGCCCACAAGTATATAGGACTCCTAAAACTAGAGAAATGTGGTGACGTTGGTGTCCATGTCCATGCGTGCGTACATCACAAGTTGCCAAGTTGGCCAACTCTTTCGTCTAGAAACGTTATCATCTGCCGCGCTGCTGTCTCGGCCGCCGGCTCCCTTCCTTTTATCTCAGCCAGCACCGGGGCCAAGGAGGCGACGCACCTGCGCCACGCAGCCCCCCATACGTCCAACCCGATGACAGTCTGTTAACTGCCCTCTGGATGCTGGAGCGCCCATGCTTAGACGCCGTCCTTCTCCTCCTGAATTATTAAAGCCCTTTTGTGCGAGCGAGACAGGCACACACAAACACAGGCCATGCGTCGCCTTCTCCCGGTGTGCCCCCGGCCAGCAGCAGCCACACCACCGTCCCTCTGTGGGCCTCCCGCAGACGCAAAGCCAAGAAGCCATCAAGCCATCGCTCGCGCGCTTTCGTCACGCCGGGGCCCTCCCTCCCTCCCTCGCGCGGACGTGTTAGAATTAGAATTGATAAAGAAAACACGGACACCGACCCGCGCACGGGCGCGATCCACGGTTGGCTCCGCCTCGCGTCACCGGTCTCCCTGCCGGGTGCGCCCCGCCCGCCGCCCGCGCAGTCTCCGGGGTGCTGGTGCTGTTGGTGTCACGCTCACACGCGGGGAGGGCCCCGTGGCCCAGCCCCGCGCGCGAGTCCACGAACCTGCAGCCGCCTGCCGCCCGCGCATTCCATTCCACCTTCCACGAGACCAATGCACGAGCACGAGGGTGATGTGAGCAAGCAACCGGTCGTCCAGCACGAGTTGGTTGGCTAGCTTGCTATAGGAGATCGATGGAGAGATCACCGGAAATCGCACCACATGCATGCAAAAGAGGAAGAAAAGGTGCGAATTATTTCAAAGCTTTTTCTCCCGTAGTGTCGAATGATTTGCAGCTTTGCTCACACATGTCAGGTGCCGGTAAGCTGCGTGACGAGCAAGTGGGCGTTCAACCTTGTTGCATTTTCCCGTTCTCAATCTGCTTTCGGAAAGATGGTGGGCTCGGGGGCGAGGTAGGCCGCACTAGGGCGAGGTCATGGACTTATGCCACTGGTATAGCTTTAATTTAAAGGCTGATCGAGTTAATGGAAAATGATGTGCTTATGCGTTTGTTTATGGGAAAATAGGATCGTTAACCTAGCTTTAAAGTACTTCAACAAATAGAAGTGAATCGATACTTTATAAAAAGCTTACTCCCAGTTGCCGGCCGGGGTTGTAGTACGTGCTCCTATAGTTTAGTTGTGCTCACTGATGCGATCCTCAGCGAGTTGTGTTAGGGGGTATTTGATTGAAGGTGCTAAAGGTTAACATGTATTGTAGCTTTTTTGTTTTATTTAACAATTAGTATCCAATCATAACCTAATTAAGCTCAAAAGGTTTGTTTCACAAATTAATCTCTAACTATGTTTTTAGTTTCATAAATATTTTATATTTAATACTCTATCCATGTGTCCAAATATTTGATGTGACGAGAGTTAAACTTTACCAACACAAACCAAACAGGACCTAGTTATTGTTGGGGTGACCTCCTGGTTGTATGGTTTTTTATTTTGCTTGGTATTTCTTATATACTATTCCTTCTGTTACTGAACAAATAGATTTTTAGCTTAAGAATTCGTATATAGATAAATCAATCTCTAGAAGGTTGAGTAGTCACTTGTCCATTTGTTTTTTCTTGAAGTCTCTATACATTTACTATACCCCTCCTATCTCAATCATGTATTGACTTTCTATAGTTAGATGTGTTTATGTTTAACAAATGCTATACTTGGTTTTCTATCACCGATACTACTCCAGTTAAGGAAGGATAGTATGTCATACTAATCTATCCTAAGCTTGCTTAGGGACAAAGGGAGTAGGTCGATTATGTTTTAGTAATGTTATGGAATATTAAGCCAGAGTTAAAGCTTTCGTCTCAAGGGGAAAAAGAACATGTAGAAGTTTGGTTATTTCATTTGTTGTGTAATTGGTTCCTGGAAACCTTTGTGGGTGTGACTCAAGCTGAGTTGCATTACCAAATCTTATACTCCTATAAAGCAAACCTTATTACCTATTTCTCTCAACATGCAAGCCATCCAATTAGAGAATCCACGATCACACCTCAATACCTATTTCTCTCAACTTGGAAGCTATCTAACTAGGCAATCCACTATGATACACAACTAAAATTCGCTAGCTCATGTAATTGTAATATTCATATCAACAAGTCACCTATTTCTAACATATAAGCTGTCCAACTAGACGATACACGTTTTATATTTATTCTTTATACCCGCGGCAATGTACGGGGAATCCTCCTAGTTATAATGAAAGATGAACTTGACCTTTTTTTAGTTCGATATTTTTATAATGAACTTTCATGCGGGTGCACTTCGGTTGAGCATGTGTTGAAATTTCAGCACGAATCACACTTCCACATAAAGAAGTACGCACAAGCAGGCACGTTTAATAAAGAAAAAAAAAGCAGGACTTTATCTTTAAAATTAAGGCAGCCAATTAGATATTTAGAAATACACTCTCTACCTAGAAATATAATACCTTGTCTTATTCCTATAAAACTGTCATATTAGGGGACAACTATATTTTTTCTTGCTCTAATTTCAATATCTCCTTTTTTTTAAGTCACCAGTATTTTTCTTGTATCTCTTTAAATAAAGGGGGTTACTGTATGGGGACCATCACAACCATCGATTCTTAGCTATATTTTCTCCGATACATTCCTATAGACCCAGCTTTTATATGATTATGGCGAGAGAGAGATATTAGGGTATTGCCATGATAACTCTCCTAATATTAATATTTACAAAAATAATATTGGACTACTCGTATGCATTGAAAATAGATTATTGGAGAGCCGTCAGGGGATACTCTAAAACAAAGGGAAGGGGAGGGAGAGTGGAACATCTTGGACAACGGGGTGGAGATTTACTGTTTATAGCACCCCGCGACTGCTAGCATCTTTTGGCACAACGCAAAAGCAGCTGCCCGAAAGGCCGCCATTACCATAATTGTGAGACCCTTGGGAGATCAACGGGGGCCACGGGTGCATCAGCCAGCAGCCGAGAGAAAGGCTGCCGGCGATGGCCCAAATCTGCACACTCTCCTACGCGGAACACCGATAGCTTTTGATTATTCGCCGCCCGGCGCCCGGTACAGAAATCGGTAGTCCGGCAGCTCACGGCCACGGCCAACCACAGCAAAGATTGGTGGCCAGACACTGACTACATATCCACGATCCCATCCGTGGATGGATCTTATTCCCCCCAATGCCGGCCGGGACAATCGCGGAAATGCATGATAAAGCTTTGCCATTCCATTAGCCGCGTGAACGAGGCACGGATAAAGACGACGTGATCAAAGGAGCTTTGCTTCGTTTGGTTGCTGATGATTATGATACCCGCCCGTCCGTCTTGCTCTGATCGATGCTGCGTGTTTTCAGTAGTGTTTGTTCCGAACAGAGACAGATTGCATTTCCAGTTGGATTTGTCCTGGTGCAATAAGGCAAAGTGACGCACAGCCGCACAGGTGTTGGACGATCAGCTATTCAGCTCTCAGAGAGTCATGTTCCTCTTGGGTACCATGCATAAAAAGGATTCCATTTGGGGTCTGATCGCCTGGGTTACATACAATACGGACGTCCCCAAATCAACACTGTACAATACGAGAGAATGTCAAACCTACTGTGCACTCTACATTCAGTGGCGGGCACAATTGTGTTCATTGGTATTCAGTTGAATACCCAAATTTTTTGGCAATTTTTTTTATATATAGTAATTATACATATGTGTATTAGTATATACAAGAAAAACAAAAAGTATTACCTCCTATCACACTCGTGCAAAGGTGAATTACGTAAAAATATTCTCAAACTCCTTCAGTAGCATGAATTATATACAGTATATATCATATATGGCACTATACATATCGAATACGAGCCATTTGGTTGTTAAAAAAATTAAAGCAATTTAGTTGTTAAGTTTTTTTTTTTGAATACCCAGCTCTCAAATCCTGCGCCCGCCACTGTCTACATCGTCACCTGTGACTGTGAAGGAAGAGGTATAGAAGAGTACTGCCGAAATGGTTCTTTATCATGAGCAGTATGGGACAGTGTGTTATTCGGCTGGAATTTGGCAAAAAAAAAAAAAGAAAAGAAAAAAAAGCAGGTGGCCAGCATCGGAGGCATAAGGTTCCTCCTTTTCCCGTCACATTAGCAGGCATAAGCCTTTTCTCCTTTTTGTTCCGCCTGCTTTGCTTTACAACGCTCCACAGCTTCTTCTTTTGGATCGCCTTTTGGCCCCGGCCCCCGGTGCCTTTCCCATGGGCAGGTGCTAGTTTTGGCTCGTACACAACCACACTGTTGTTATTGCAGGGTAATGGGGCATGCACTACTGAATATTGCTCCTAGGCTGATTCCCACAAACCTGTCCTACCTTCTTCTAGTGCATTTTTTAAAAAATTCTTTAATTTTTGTTCTCGAGAAGAACATTATCTTTCACATCCAATTTTACCTTTTATTTTAGAATTTTATTAGTTATTCTCTTGTTTGTTAATAACGATGACAGAAAGGTATTGGCAATGTTCAGAAAATTGGCCTTTTTCAGGCTGAACAATTGATCATGATGTCGCGTCTAGCTGGTTAACTCCACGCTACGACTAAGACATGTTTAGTACATGCAAAATCGTGCCCTCTTAGATGTTAGATCCTGTCCCTCAACACTTTTATAGCATGTGCAGTCGGGGCTGGGGCTCTGTTCTGGATAGGACTAGGTGAGGTGATCATGTGCATCTGTTACTGATGGCCGCCCACCATGTCAGTACTCACTTGCATGCCTTTGTTTCCAAAAACAGCTTTGCAAAATCATTCCTGCTGCTGTACTGTTTCGAGTAGGAGTTCGTTATCACCATCCATTGCTCTGATGTAGTGATGTTGCTCTCCAATTCCAAAAGCTCGCCGTCGAAAGCCGTCACTTAGCCCTTACGCAATCTTTCCCGTTTGTCGTTCCATCTCTTTCAGCTATATTCCCTTCCAATTAGCCCTGCAAAGGAAAGGTTTCATAGTTTATACATACCATAACTAGCTTTTTTTCCGAATTCAGGGTGGCCATAGTTGATGTACGTGATTAAAAGGTCAATTATACTAATATTAGTGCAATCTGTGGGCAGCAAGCGTACATGAGCCAGGAACCTTTGACCTCAAAACTAGCAAAACAAAAACCATGGCTCACACACAGCCTATCCATTTATATATTACAGACAGAGCCATGCTAATTGCTGTGCCTAGCTACCCTGCAACTGCAATAATGTAAATTATATATTGCATGGGAAATGGAAATGGAATATATCGTGCTCGATAGGCTCGTCCTGCTCCGGATCGAAATTCGAAAGCGCCATGCGAATGCAAGTTGTCACGGCCGGCATATATGTATGTCTCGGAACTTGCTTTAGAAATGCTTGAAATGGACATGAACAGGGCGAATGGGCAGTGTCATTGTAGTGTAAGCTCACGGCCGGATTGGAGTATGTACTCGATCGCATTACCAGGGAGCGGGAGTGAGTGACAGCCTCGTGAAGCATCCGAATTCAGATCTTTTTGCTGTCATCTCCAGAGAAAAGATTGGGCCGGCTGCTGCCATCGTCAAGTTCCAGATAACTCTTCCATCGGCGTCAGAATCTCGCATGCAGGCATACACTCGCACACATGGATCGCGTAGCGGCTAACTGAGAGCGCGAGCCGGGCGCGCGCGCATGCAGATGAGCGTCACCCCCCACTCCCTAACTTGCAGTCCGAAATCGACATGAAAAGATCGCCATCTCTCATCACGCCAATAAGCCCTTTATTCCTCTGGGTTTTCAGGCTTTGGTCCCGGATCGATTTTCGTGGCCCTTTGGCGGCGTAATTTCGACATGGTTTTTGGACGGCTCGTAGGGTGGCACCTGCGGGGGACATTCCATTCCATTCCACTCCCTCGCAGCATCCCGATCGATCCCCATTCCGATTCCGATTCCGATTCTGGTTCCCCTTCCGCTCTGATAAACTGTTCCTGAGAGGCACTGAAAACGTAGTGCATTGGTGAGTTTGGCATCTTGATTTGAGTCTTTAATTAGTGGGTTCAAAATGAATAATCTTTGGTGGGCTGAAGTTATATGTGACCATTTCAAGACTAAGAACTAGGGAAGACACAATGATGTTCCCTACACCCTTTTTTGGTTACTTTCTGACATGATAATCAGTTTTGTTTGGTCGGCCAAGCAACGGCTTTTGGGGATGCCAGCATTCAGAATCATTTTTGTCTGCCTCAATTTCAGTAGTGTCTATAGAACTTTACGGTCATCAACTGCAAATCAAAGCTTCCAGCGGTCTCACACTATTACTAATTAAAGGTCCTGAATGCACTAAAAACATAAATAGTAACAAGCCATCTCGCCATGAATTCAGTAAACTCTAATCAGCATTGACTCCATATTTTTATTTTATTATGAATAACATAAAGTGATCCCCACACCTAAACTACCCACCTATACAATTATAAAAAATAAAGTGATCTCGAAAACATCATCTAAATTATCCACCAATAATAGTATGAAAAATAATATAAAGTGACCCTCTAAACCTAGCTAGAAATTTTTCATGTCTGACATTATAATAGATAACCTAAAGTGACCCCTAAATTGGCATCAAAATAGCCCATCTTTGCTATTATTAATCTAAAATATCTCCTCAAATTTACTTCTAAGTTACTAACATATACCATTATAATCCTAAAGTTCATCCAAATATATTTTAAAATGCCCACGTCTACCACGGTCAATATATAAAGCTAGTTCAAAGTAATAAACATATACGATATTTGCCACCACAAAGACCAAGTATACATGCATGCAAGAGTGGTAAATGTATATTTTTATAGTTTAGTACTACCTCCGTTTTTATTTACTTGTCACCAAACTTTTACTGTAGCAATTTTGACCATACGTTTTTTCTACAAAAGATTTTTAGATACATCAAGTTTTCACATATATGATTCTTTATTAAACATACTTCATTAGTGTTATATACATTGAAGTATCTAAGATTATGTAGCAGAAAAAACAGATAGTCAAATTTGCTACAGTAAAAGATTGGTGACAAGTAAACACAAACGGAGGGAAGTAATTATAAATATTGTCCCCTTAAAGAATCAAATATCAATGACACTGGTAGTTAATTTTGAATTATGTTAATACTTCGTGACAATACCTTATGTAAGTTGTTGCTTCAGGTAAATTTATATGTTTTGTCAAAATATTACAATATATCTACACCAATAACTTAATTGTAAGAACTATATTTAATGGAAAATACTAATGTAGGCATAATACTTTGGTAGAGAAAATTACCACTGTTATGTCATTATATTAACTAAGCATTCATAGAATATGTATCTTTAATAAAATATAAAATGGTATTTTAAAATAAAAATTATAGTAAACACTAAAAAATCAATTTACAATCTAGATGAAAAATTTGCGGCAACTAATAAGGTCAAAACTAGAGCCAAGATTTATGACCATGGCATGGTCTACAATAGAAGATGATGCACTTTTTTTGATGATGTACTTAAGCTAAGGTTTTAACTAAATATGTATTAAAGAATGTAGATACATCAATTGATAACAGGATGAAAAACATTTCAACTGAATTGATGGCATTATATTGTTGATATGCTTATCTTCAGATCTCCGCGCTGCAGATTATCCCGCTGCGTCCATGCTCATTCCCATTATCCCAATTGCTCATGTATACGTATGTGGAGATTCCTTGCGCCATTTTAAAAAAATAAAAATATTTTCAAGAATCTCCTGAGGAGATCAGGATAACTATGGACTCAGAGATAGATGTTCCACAGTACTCCCTCCATCTAAAAAGAAAATTCAAAAGTCAAATAATTTAAAGCTCGATCAAAGTCATAAAAAAATATTAACATTTATTGTGACACAAGATAAGTATCATTAAATTAGTTACAAAATAACTTTTTTAGTAAATCTAGTTGAATATATAAATGTTCATACTGCTTACTATAGACTTGATCAAAGTTAAGCTAGTTTGACTTGTACAAATTTAAAAAACACAGACTCCATAACTAAAAGAGAATCATGCACCGACTCGATAAGAAAACACAGTCATTAGGTCATAGAGAGTTCATATTATTCATAAACAACGGTCACTAGTAGTAGCAGCAGCATGCAAATGCAAATGGCACTAGTAGTAGTAGTAGATACAACAAGCAGGGCATGCAAGGTGACATGCCAAACCAATTGGGCTACCTCTCTGTCCCTCCTCACCTGATCTCACACACATACACGGCTAAACCAATCACGTGACGATCATCACTTACTAGTAACAACGACAGCATTACGTTACGGACGACGACGTTACACCAGCAGCGGCTGCTGCAAACAAACAGATAGCACTCGTTGAAAGCATGCATGGAATGGAACTGATCGGCGATGGCGGCCGCGTGGACCCGCCCGGAGAGTGCGGCGCGGCGTTCAGGAGGAGGTCGCGATGCACCCCTCCCAAACGAAAAGCGACGGGCTGAGCTGCCCGCTGCACCGGCGCATGTGCTTCATCAGCTCCTCCTTGCTGCTGTGCCGCTTCGCCGTCATCAGGAGTTTGTTCTCGCCGCACGTGGCGCCGGGGACGGCGTCGTCGCCATTGTTCGGCGGCGCGGCGGTCGCGCTCAGCGCCGAGGCCGCTGCCAGGGCCGCGACCGCCGTGGTGGTGGACCCAGTGGAGCGCTTCGGGGCTGTGGCGCTGTCGTCGATCTCGCAGGGTGTGACCGGCTCGGCGCCCACGAACTTGTTGATGACGAGCGCGGAGCGGTGCACCCGCGGGCCGCTCCCGCTGCGCGCCTGCGGCTGCGCGCTCACCTTCACCTCGACGACGGTTCCCCTGTCCACGACCTCGACCTCATCCTCCTCGTCCTCCTCGTCGGCCTGCTGCGGCTCGGTCTCCGGCTGGGCGCGGCTCCTGTCCACCTCGTCCGAGGCGGGGGCGGGGGGCGCGGCCGTGTCCGCGAACGACAGGAGCAGGCGCCCGCCGCGGCGCTGCGCGCGGAACAGCGTGGACGACGCCACGGGGACGACCCTGACGAGCAGGCGGCCGTCCTGGCGTTCCTGCCGCATCTCCATGGTGGACTCCACCTTGCGGCGCGCCAGCGACGGCAGCGGCGGCGGGAACGCCCTGGGCGGTGTCGCGCGCGGTGCCACCTCCTCCCCGCCGCGCTCGTCGTCGGAGCCCGGGCACGAGCGGTCGGTGGCGGAGCCGTCGGTGTCGGAGAAGCCGTCCGAGCCTGTCTCCGAGCCGAGGCTCTCGGTGCAGATCTCCAGGCTCTTCTGCGTCAGCAGGCTGGACGAGCGGCGCACGAGCGGGTGCACGTACGGCGCCTGCGCCTGCGCCTGCCTGGGCACGGCAGGCGGCGCCGGCTTCTGCGCCTGGATCATGTTCCATATGTCGTCCCTCTCCGGCCGGTCGCCGTCGCCGCCGTGGTCCGTCTCCTTGAGCATGACGGCAGCAGCCTTCTCGGCGCCAGCAGCTGCGGCCTTGCCGTTGCCACCATCTCCAGCGCCCTGCTCGACGGCCTGCTGGCACGGGAGGAGCTGCTGCTCGGTGGTCTCGAACACTGTCAGTGCCATGTCTCCCCTGCTTGTCCTGGGCAAGTGACACTAGCCTATAGCAAGCAAAGCTACCTGTCTCAGCAAGTGCTGCAGATTACCACAAAAAAGCGGCACGACTACGAGTGACGGCGCTAGCGTCTACGTTGGTGCAGCTAGCTACAGGTTCTAGAGCGCGTGTGTTTATATTTCGCGTGGCTTGCTTGTTAATCTTGTGGACGAGCACAGGAGGATGCAGAGCAAACCGGAGGAAGCAGAGCACGCAGCCGCGTTATATAACCGGAACCAAAGGCTGCGGGTTGCGGCGGGGAGGGGAGTGGAGTGGAGCGATAAGCTTTGGCGACTCTAACGCGCGTCTGGACTGATTTTTCCGCTCGTTTTGATGGTGTCTCGGATCGGTTTCGCTCGGTCTATCTATCGCGCTCGCCCGCAGACTTGTCCTTTGGCTGGGCGCTAAGGCTAAGCGGAGGAGAAGGCTCCCGCCGCAGTGGAAGTGGAAGGCGTCAGCGCAGGCGCTTCAACTGAGGATTGCGGAGGTCACACGATAAGAAGAGGAGCGGCGGGGGCGGGGTATTTGTAGGGCGCGGAGCGGGGGTGCTGGTGCTCGATCGGGCCACAGGCTCAGCGGCCAGCCTCTGCTCACCGCACACACCCCCACTGCCACTAGCATGGGGAGGACAAATACCTTTGCCCTCGTGAGGGGCCCCTCCGTGACATATGCGCACTCCATTTGGGCATTTCACAAACAAAAAAAAACGTTGAAAACGAAATTTTATCGAGGGAAATGTATTGTTAATTTTGTTTTGTGTATGTTCTCATCTGCAAGTGGTTCCCTTGTGGCACACACTGTCAGCAATACAAAATGGTGAATATGATGTGGTTTATCCGTCTGTACTTATCAAGATCTTTCTTGTGTATAAGTAACACAACATTTTCTCGAGTCGACGCACAGATCAGATTGCTGGAACGAGGTGACGTACAGAGGAATTCCTTGTCTGAATTGGGGCTGTGGCTTGCTGCTGGCTAACTGGAATAGAAATTTCCCATTGATTAAATACTTTTGTGTAGCGACGTGGTACTAGTGCTACTGATCATGGTCTTCAATTTTAGTACGTAGTAGGTTTAATGGGAGAAGGAAGAAATGGAAGAAAGAAAACGGGTCATCAAATTGGTTAGCTGCATTTCTTACTTCGAACAGATCAGACGTATGGCGTAGATGCTCGCAAGTTCCAAGAGCGTATCATGCGTGTGCGCCGCCACCGACAATCATTTGGGGGCCATTCCTTCACCGTTTCTTCAGTGATTTAAAAGGCCTATTTGATATGGTTTCGTCTGATACTAGTAATTCTCTGTAGGCAGTGACTTTGATGAGTAGTGCTTCTCTATATTCACTGTTTTGTAGAGCTCACAGACCCTGATCTTTGTATATATACTAGTATACTACAGTTCCTGCGTAGAGCAGTAGCTTCAATTCGGGTAACCACCACCCTGGTTTTGAACGGCTTCTGCACGAGTTTCATCAAGTGCCGAATTGACTCTCTTAATGATACACGTACATGGCCTGAGAAGATGACAGAAGTAGCTAATACGGAGTAGGAATGTGCGTGCATCAATCCAACTCTCTTAATCTCTTATACCTTTGATAAAACAAACGATAAAATTCCGTTCCTGGCATATATGCAGCGTCTGGCTCTGAGCATACGACGCTAGCTAGCGCTGTGCGTGTGCGTGCGAGACAAATGCCCGATTAGCGCGCAGCACAGAAGGATCCAAGCCACGCTGGCGCTGCCGAGCAGCTTCCAAAGACCCCGGAATAGAGCCTTGTCCCCACGCACTGCAACGCCGCAACGTTCGCCCTGCCACGCTGCGAATCCTCCTGCCGCCGCTGCCGCTTTGCAGCTGTGCAGTGCAGAGCGCTGAGCCGGGGGCGGCGCGTGATTCACCCGATCCGCCTCGCCCTTTCCAGCGCGGTCGCGGCGGCGCGGCGCTTCCTCCGCGCGCGAGCGTGTGGATCGTGCCACCCCGCGCGCGCGCGGAGGACACATCGGCGGGCCACGAGTGACAGGTGGGACGGACAGCGAGGAGGGGAAGAGTTGGGTGGCGGAGTGGTTGCCTGCTGAGCAGCTACTGTTTCTTCTTCGGTTCATTTTTCTGGAAGTTGGCGGGGCTACGGCCACGCTACGCGGCAGGTTCGCCCGGATGGCGACGCGCGACGCTTCACGCCAAGCCCCGGCTAGCTCGCGGGTCGCGCAACGTGCCTGCCGGTGGCGCCGGCCTGAGAGCTGGTGTGCAGTGGTGCCCGGCGGGTCGTTGCCAACGGCCCGAGCCGTGGCCGGCCAGCAGAGCGCGCTCCGCCGTTCGTTCTGTGCTGTGCGTGGAAAAATGTGTGCTAGCGCTGGCTAGTGCATCCTTCGCCACCCCGTTCCGCTTTGCCACATTAGTCGAAAGCATTGTTACTCTTGTCCTTGCCTCGTGCATCCCCTCCCCCCCCCACACACACACACACACACACTTGGCAACACAAACCGTGCAACTTCCTTGCACTTTCACAAGCAGAGGGGGGTGGGGGAGGAAGAACAAACAGGTTTCTAAAATATGTATGCGCCGGTTGCAGTTGCACTCGATACTTGTCAAACCCCATATCCCGTGATCCCAAATTGCCGAGCAACCAACGCCGACCCTGAACAGAACCAAGAAAGACAACACGCGATCTGCTCGCCTTAGTCCATCTCCGAAGATTTTTATCGGGCCGCTGGAGACGCTTTGCGACCCTCCTGTGTTGTTACTTCTTACACGTGGGAGAGTTGGCGTGCCTCTATGCCCGTAGCTGAAATGGAGGACGTCATTAGCTTACTCATGCGGTGATGTCCGTATGCCACTTGTGTTGAGGACTTGTTAAATTTGGAAGTATCTAGCCGAGAGTTTTACTGGTTCTAAGCACTCGTTTTTTTCATAGTTCTTCCTCCTCGGCCTCACTCCCACCGCATGGCTGCGGCCATCGAGCTCCGATGAAACCTTAGCTCGGCGGCGGCAGCCTTTTTCTTCCCATTCCCTTCCCCCTTCTTCCATGACAAGCTCCATCCATGGGTATCCCGCCCTGACTTGATCCAACTGTCTCCATCGTCGTCAAGACCTGAACATCGCCCTGTCGCTGTCTCCACCGCTTGGCTAGCCTGTCTCCCCCAATTTCTCCTTATAAGGCCGTCGAATTTGGAAAAGAAGGGAAGAGGCCGGAGAAAGAGGGCGCGCGAGTGAGGAGAATCGAGTGTCTAACACTCAGGTTGTTGAATAGCATTTCTCTTAAATTTACACCATTCTATTTTTGTTGGAGTGAGTTGAAGAGAAAATCTGTTAATTTTCTACCTCAATATATATGGATTGAAATAGATATGAATATCTAAATCTAAACAAGACCTAACTGTACCATATTCCGATAAATGAATCACATAGCTACTTTCCATATGTAAGGAAGCTAGCGTGTATTGGTAAAACCTAAAAACAAACTACAATTGTGTGTCTTTGGCTCTTTAACAAACATCGTTGTGGCTCCCTCTCTACTTCCCCACCCGCCGTGAGCTCCTTCTTCCCAAGCGGATCTCCTTCCACATGGCACGGCCGCCCTGGCAGCCGAGCGGCAAGTCAGGGAGGGAGGAGCCTCGGCGACTGCCCATACGAGCAGATGGCCAGGGATTCAGCAATCTTGTCAGATCTATGCCGAGAGAGAGGCTTCATGACAGATCCGTGTCGTCTGCCTCCGCACGAGCGTGCCTGTCTGGCCACCTCCTCCCTGGTCTATCCACGTCATGGTGGAGGAGGAGGGGCTTGCGAAGCCACAGAGGCCCATAGCCGTCTGCCTCTGCCGCCCAACAGGAGAAAGAAGAAGACAAAGAGAGGATGACGAGCGGGCCCTATTGTCATTGTCTATTGGGATGAATTTCGGGGTTTAAATTTGGGTTCTACTTCTGGAGCACGAGTAAAAAAAATAGAACCCAAAAAATATGGAGAATACCCAAATAAGAAGTAAGAGTAACTCCAACATATATGTTATCCATGTTATCTATGCTATTTTTATATTTTTAAAGCAAAAATTAAAGTCCAACAAGTATGCTATCTGATTTGCTAAAATAGCAAGTTTGTTATTCCTAAATTTTCGCTTGTCATATATAGCATGTTGTTCTCATTAACTATCCTATACAAAGGCTGTTGTGGAACTCTATGCTTTAACTGAGTTTTTTATTTTACACAATAACTAAATCTTATAAATCTTATAGTTTAGAATATAATTTTACTTCTCTTAGAGATGCTCTAAGAGCTCTGTTTTTGGGTTAGTGCTGGAGTTGCTCTAAGGTCGGTATCAATATATAGTTTCGTGGCACAGTTACCAATAGATAACCGAACCATATAAGTTTTTTAAAATAAAACTCCTCTCTCAACTGATGAAACTCCTTCATTTAAAATCCTACTAAATTAGAAAGATACTTATGTGGTACCATATTAATGTGCATAATATTATCATAAAATATACATTAAGACTAGCCCAACGCACATTGTAAGAGGGGCAAGGAAAGCACTTGATTTCTCCATCCGCAAGACCGTAACACGCTGTTTAATTCGCCGGTTGGAGAACGTGAAGACGAAAGAGCCGAAATTGCGCATGTGTGGAAGAGCGACAAGCTGCGAAACTGACCAACCAGAGGTCGCCACGAGCCTACGAACACAGCTATTGACAAGCCGGTGCACCACAGGCCCACAGCACCGGACACTGCTTTCTGTGCAGCTAGTAGACAGCAAGGACGTACTACTACTACTACTACTAGTACTAATAGCTCGCGTGTGGTTTAGCGTTTAGGTGTGAAAGTAGAGTACGAGGAGCCCGGTACCACGATCAAAAGGTTGGCCTGCTAGCACTGTACCTCTGGTCGTTCTCCTTCCTCCCTCGTCAATGCTGGAGGCATTCTCCTTTGGCAATCCCCAAGCTAACCATCATGTAAAGTGTTTCAGCAACAAATTCAGTTTTGAAACCTTTTATTTTTGACAAGACAGTATTTGCAACTTTGTAAGCACTCATCACAAGAAGCTACAATATCTACGATCGCAGACAAGCCAATCCACAGCTTGTATTGTTCGTATCCGTCATTCCATCCATCTCCGGAATCCAGATGATGAGGTCCCACAAGAACGCTATTTTCTCGGGAGTTTTTTTTTTTTGAGCGATGCTTGGGGCAGCTCGTGCCACGTGTCAAGCCCCAGCGCCGCGAGGGATGAGCGAACGAGTGGAAGCCGAGCGGGCAAGCACGCACCCAACGGTGGTTCTGCTGGTACAGTAGTGTCTCCTTCAGCTCGGCTGGAAGAATAACGTTACAGTTGTAGCACCCGTCTCCTTCAGTTTTAAGATTCCGACTTAGCTCAGAGCACATAATAACAGTCTGATTAACAGTTTTCCGCACTAGAGTAACATGGGGAAATGAATTAATTCAAGACTTTGCGTGTGTGTGTATGCATATATTTAGAATTTAAATCAATGTGAGAGAATAAAGCTAAGCAATTTTATTGTGGCCCCGCATTTACCTATGCATCTCTAACAATTACATTTCGTATCTCCTAAAATTATTAGCTTGTGCAGGAGTATGAGCCGTACTATTCTTATTAATATGTTTTACAACCTTTGTTTTCCACACAATGAAATAAGTGATCAAGTACGCTAGCAAAAAAAAATCTTGGCTACTTAATTTTTGTTTTGGGCTGCTCCGATCCTATTTTGAGAACTTGGGGTAAAAAAGTTCAAGCAAGTTTTTACTCAGGTCCTTTAAAATAAAAACAAAATCCTCAAATCTGCCCCCTAGGCCTTCATGCCCTAGAGCTTCCCCTATATCCTCTATTTTTCAGTTGTAGCAACTTCATCTCCCCTCACATGTGTGCTTCTTCTCAATCATGTGTAGCGTAGCCTTCATCAACATCGGCCCTAAATTCGACTCTGGTTGCTGTCATCTCCCTCTCGATAGGTGAAAATCGCCACACCCCCTTCCCCCTCCCTTCTTTCTCATTGGATCTAAGCTCCTAGCCAAAACTCTAGGAACAACAATCTTCCTAAGACCGGTCACCCAAGATTTAGCCAATGTCCTGTGACCGCGCCCTCCCCAATCTTTGTCCCAGCGAGCTTGCCCTTTGAGCGACCGGTCTTTGCAAGCACGACCTCCTCGTCCACTGGTTGCCCTTGTGATCTTTTCTTCGTGGTGGTTGTCCCTGCCCTCGCCACTCTCGGCCACCAATCACCCAAACGGTCCAACTACCCGTCAATGACCTCCGACCACCCCACACATATGCACAGCCGCCAATCCTAGAGTGTGAGGGCGATATGGAAGGAGAAGACAAAGGAAATAACAAAATTTAAAAATGCCAATGACAAATGGACCTCACTTGTCATTAGTAAATTAGGGACCTTAATTTATTGAGATACTCAAATTAAAGTAGAGGCCGCGATTGAGGCGCGATGGTTTCTCTTATGTAATCTCAATGTTTGGAGTACGGGCTCTAGAGCAGGGCGATGGTACTAATTAAAGTACACTCTTCACTACATAAGAGAACGTTCAAGAAAAAAAAAACTTCATTTTGTATAATCTCCGGCGTTTCAAGTAGGGCGGGGCGATGGTTTCACGAAAAGAACTGTATTTTGTATGACCATGCTTTCAAATCATTCCAATCTCACGCATCAGTTCAATTAGCAGCATGAATAATGTTCATTTGCTGGCGCGCTTTGTTAATTAAGTTTGAGAAGAAAGCTCAATCTAGCACTAGCTTTTTTAACCGTGCATTAGCGAAAAGGTAAAAAGTGAGAGATCGCGTGGATGGATTCCCTATATCTAGCGCAGGCAGGCGCAGGCTCTGGCGGTGCGCAGAAGCAGGACCGGAAATCCACGGCAAGTGCCATCAGAATCCCTCTTGGATTGCCAGCCATCGAATCTTGCGTGCCATTACCAGGACAGCGCGTGATCCTGGGGGCCATCGGATCCGCTCGTGCTCAGATCTCGCCATCTATCTGCAACAGCAAAAGCATCCCGGTGCGGTGAGCGATCGCCGGCTCGCCGCTCCTCCGTCCCTGCCTCATATGGCTGCTCGCGTCGCACGTCGCACGTTGCTGTTGCCTTCATGCCGGACCCTGTTCGACATCAACTGATCCGTCCGTGGCGAACCGATCTCGTTTCGCCGTCGTCCAGCATCGGGATTAAAACATTGTAGATAATGTGGTGTGTGTTTTTGTTTCCTTCCATCATTATTAGACGGTGTAATGTTCTAATGGGCTGGGAATGGATGCAATGCAACACGACCGGCCGGGGGGAAAAAAAAAAAGAAAAGGCCCAATAAATATGTTAGGTACGTACGAACCTTTCTTTTAGAACCATTCCATCGAATAACTTTATATAGATTGCGCGCGCGGTTGATGGATTGATGCATGGCCTGAAAGGAACCTGTGGATTATAGCATGTAGCCCTAGCTAAGCTAGCCTCCCACCCACCCAGTTTGGACACTAGGGTAGAGTAGTCCTGGACCGAAGGACATGTTCGTCGTCGTCGCGGCTCCGATCGGTCTACGTCGTCCGTGTATACGCAGTGGCGTGGTGCGTGCCTGTCTTCTCAATTTCTCAGGTAATAAACATGTTACACCTATATATACTCCGGGAGGGCAAATTGGCACAGGAAATACTCCATCGATCGGCCGGGAGCAAGAATCGAGCGAATATATTATATATATATAGTTCACAATCACATATATATTGGCATGTTTCATGCATGCAAGTAGTAATGTATATCATATATATGTGCCTCGGAATACAAAAAGTGGGCAGCTAAGCTAGCTAGCTTTATTTTGTTCGGTCAAGGTCAAGATCGCAACGTAGCTAGCGTAACGAGGGAGGGACAGGCGTACGTGCGCGACGGGATAGATGGAGAATCGGCCGGCCGGGTACGTTACGTGTGCGCTGCCCATAGAAGCGTACGCGAACTAGGCAGCAGGCATGCTCTCCTGCTGCGCTGAGCTGTGCAGCCGACGTGCCCCGCGTAGCGCAAAGGCAGGAATACATTATTACGATGTAGTAGCAGTACAAAGTGGCAGTGTCTCGTTCACTACTGCTAGCTGCTACCTTGCCTGTCACCTTTCTTTCTATCCTCAAGGGAAATAGCTCGTCGTCCCCGTCGTGATACGTTCTACGACGCGTACTACCCACAAAGGCGCGCCTGGTGACCCTAAAAAGAGGCACGCGCGCGCGGCGCGCCCGGGCTAGGTGACTCATGATGATATCACTTCAGGATTCTCTCTCTCTTTGTCTCGTTCTCATGCGCCGATAGATGCACCGTGCAACACGGAGAAGCGGACTTGGCCCCGTGCGCACTGTAGTAGAGTGCTACAAGCAATAATCCATGTCCACAGTCCAGGCGCCGGAACGGTCTCGCCCAGCCGGCCAAATGTGGGCGACAGCGAGAGGGAGTGCAAGCGCGCGCGGAGCCAGCAGCTGTGTCGCGAAAGGCTACCTGCAGGCGCGGCGTTTCGCCTACCGATCGAAAGCTAGCTAGCTATCGACATTCGCCACGCCAACGCGAAGAGACGGGCTACTTAGGCAGGCGGTGTAGGTAGGCGTCTTTGCCTGAGGCGGGCGCATCGCATCGCACATGGCCGCGCGCGGCCGGCGGGATGCCAAAAATGGCGTTGCCGTAGGCTTTCGGGGCAAGTGGGCGAGCGGGCGGCCCCAGTCTCCAGAGGACGCGGATCCGGCCGAGATCGTGCCGGCGGCCCGCGTCGTCCTGCTGTCCACCTGTGCGTGTCAACACGGGGTTGGCCGCGCCCCGACGCCGTCCGATCAGGGTCGAGATGAGTGCCGCCTTTCTTTGCCGGTGCGGTTGCTACTATACAGAAAAACAAAAGCTGATTAGGGAAAGCGAGGACAAGATCAGTGCGACCAAGCTTAAAAATCTTGGTTAAAAAGGCAGGGAGGGGGTGAGCGAGCAGGCAGGAAAGGACACCCAACCCGATCCTATGATTGATGCTGTTATCAATAGATCGGGCTTTTGCTGATCAAAATCCACCGACCTTGGTCCAAAGAGTGGATCGTGGAGCACACACAGGGACGGGGACGGCGACGGGGGCTCTTCGCGTCCGCGTGCCGATAGTTTTCCGTCTAACTTTTCCGCGCATCCAATCTTAGCTAGCGGTTGACAGAGGCTGTCCATCCTACAGGGCCCACCTCATCCATATATTCTCCACTTTCATCAACAAAATTTAAAAAGTCATAGCTCCTAAACTAAATATCTAAATCAAAATCCGATTACACTATAGTGTTTCTTATAATAAATACTTCAAAACAAGATCTCACATGGATATATTTAGATAAAATTTTATTAATAAACATTTACCTTATAAAGATATAACATTTTAATTTATGATAGACAATGTTCTAGGTTCATAAAATAAAATAAATGTTCCATCTTCGTAAGAAAAATGTTCTCAGTTTAAAAAATAGTGTTCTAGTTTAGATTCATGAAACTGATATTATAATATTTAAAATAAATAAATAAATACATCATGTAAACAAAAATAAAATAAAATCTAGAGCAGAGCATAAGGAAAAAAAACACGTAATAGAGAAAAATTTAAAAGAACATCATATGGATAGTTTTAAAACATCCTAAAAATAAACTATAAAACATTACATGTGTACTAAACTGAACATCACTAAATACATCATAGAACACTATTAAATACATTATGAAACATTGTATATATATTACGTGAACATCACTAGATATATCATAGAACACCACATGTGTACTAAGCGAACATCACTAAATTCACAATAGAACATCACTCAACACATTATAGAACATTGTATGTATACTAAGTAAACATCGCTGAATTAACCATAAAACAACACTTAATGTATTATAGAACATCACATATAATACAAAAAAAAAAGATTCATAACAAAGAAAGATTAAAAAATAAAACATGAATAAAAGAAAACATAATTAAAAATTAAAAAAAAAACAAAATCAAAAGAAAAAAAACACGTGAACATCAAAGAAAATAATAACAAAAAAAAAGATAAAATATACAAAACAAAGGATAATATAAAACAAAAAAGAAAAATAAAAATAAAGCACAAAAAAGATAGAAAAAGAATCAAATGGAATATAAAATGAAAAAAAAAGAAAAAAGAAAAAAAATTAAAGAAAAGAAACAAAGAAAACTAACAGCAACGGCGGGAGGGAAAAAGAAAAGAAACATAAAAAGAAAAAAAGAAAAAAAATAAAAAAAGAAAGAAAGAAAAAAGAAAACGTAGTGTCAGGCGCGCGGCAAACATCTGTCACGCGCGCGCGGCAAACAGCAAACATCGTGTGGGAATCATCGGACGACGTCTCCGGTCCGAATGAACAACGGACGGCGTTTCCGGTCGGAATGTTCGGACCGGACGGCGACGGCGACCGGTGCTCCCGTCCCCGGCTAATCCTTCGTCAATAAGAAACAAAACTTTCCCAAACCGGCATTGGGCAGCCGCACTATGGATCGATGAGCGCATGGCCACGCTGCTCACCTTGGACTGGCTTCTTTCCTGCAATTGTTTTAGCTTTCCAGATACTTTTGATTTCTTTCCCCGCTTCTACGATTTTCTATTCGCGACACAAGGAGCGCCCTTTTCCAACTTGGGCACGACAAGGTACAATCCGGACGAACACCAGCAAGTGGCATGAGCAGTATGTATACAAAATTTGCCAGTTGAAGAGTCATACATTCTCTCTATTTAAAACTCTCTTCTATATACAACAGCAATCAATGAATTGCAAAGACAGGCAAAAAATTACAAAAACAAGAGCATAATAAATAACAAAAACCGGAACCTGAATACAGGCATGCACTCACAGAGGCGCTGTCGGCCAAGGCGTGCACCTTTAACCATACAGGGCTCCAAAGCAAGCACAACAATGTAACTCAAAAAGAGAGGAACCAAGCTCACCATATAATCAAGCATGCGCCAACTGGACAACTCTGCTCACTCTTTGCCAATGTGCAATGCAAGCACTCCATCTGGTTTGATCCGTGTGATCGGATCCTCAGGAAATGGCAACCAATGGCAAAACCAAAACAAAATCAAGCAGAACAAGGAACTAAAGAAAAGTTGGTCCTCGGTGGTCATCTTCTACTGGCAAATGAAGCCAGCGCGCTTGCATGAGCTGGTGGAAGGGCACTCAGTATTGGCTGCATTTGCTGGCCATAGACAGATATCAAGTGAGAAACAGCCTTGCCAATATTTGTTTTGACTTCATCGCTCTCATCTGGGGATACCACCACTTGGGCAAAGACATGTATGACATCAGGCACAAGAGGAAGGATCTGCAACAGAAAAAAAAAAGTTAGGTTTGGCCCATGAATATAGACCGATAATGGACATCTGGTTCAAGAATCACCTGGGGATGTGATGATAATAATAAACTGCAGATGCAACCATACACAGTCATTGATTCTTCATGATCTTCTTTTAGTGGCAAAGCTTTGATAAAAACTGGAAGAACCTATAAGAATGCAATCAAACGTTTGTTACACACTTAGACTCTTGAGTCTGAAACATGAAACTGTCCAAACAAACTAAATACAATGTTATTCAAACCTGGTTGAGAGGAATTGACTGAGGCTGCACCATTATCATCCTAGCAATAGCACCAGCAGCATTATCTCTTACTGCATCATCTGATTCTGAGTTACCAAACAAATTATGCAGAGAACGAAGTATATCCCCATAGTATCTGCATAGAGATGAACAAGAACTAGTGAGTAACATAATTACAGTATCAGGTGTTACTCTTTATTTTAGTTATGTAATGGAGACATTGAGAAGTAATCCGTCTGCTGACTATAAAATGGAACAGCATCAAGTATGTCTCATGATTCTTAGCTGCCCCATCCAACACTTCAGAATGCTTTTAAATTTAGGAGCAGTGTTCAAGTTTATTAACAAATCTCATGGCAGGCTATTCACTAGAGGAAAAAAATAGTTTGTTTTTTTGGTCATTTTGAGAAGAACTCTGAAAGACCATCAGGTCCAGATGGTCATGGTTACTTCTAGGGTCCAGCAAAAAAAGAGAACTCAAACAGTATGTGGTTTTGAAGTTGAGGATATGGCAATTGAGAAGCACAGAAAAAGAATATGGTTCTAATTAAACTGCTCTCACTTGCTGACATATATTAATCTAATATATCGAATATGGATAAAGTTAGCATAACACATCCTTTGACCTTGTATCTATATAAGAAAAATGTTGCATTTGAGAAATTAAATTAGTAAACGCAAGTCATTATTTCATCAGCTAGCTTTTCTGATTATAAAGAAAACTTCAAAATACAAGCTTTTTTTCTCAAATGACGCAAGAGAAATGTGTGCCATTTCATCAAGAGTAAGCATACAACATTTTTTTATTAGTGCAGCATACATCTTTTTATTGCTATTGTGCATATAAACTGAATACTACTTTCTTGCATCATCAAATATGGTGATTCTAGAAAAAAAAATACATACTTCAGTGCTGAAGCACCCCCATTCTTGCATATCTCGCCAACACAGAAAGCAGCATTTCTCCTATTAGTAGCATCAGATGATGCAAGCTCTTTCAACACCAAAGGCATTATCTTCTGAAGAATCCAAATGAAACAGTATGAAGTTGAAATGATAAAAATCCATAGACATTCAAGAATGCTAGAAACATACATCAACATAAGCAGATATTGGAGCACCCATTTCCTGAGCAACCTCAGCTAAGGTTGCCACAACCATAGTCTTATCTTGGGGGGGATGGGGAGATTTCTGCATTTATTCCAGGAAGTAGTTTCAAAAGCAAAATACAAGACCACCATGTGTCTCAAAAGTATAGAACTTCCATTGAATAAATTAATCAATTGATGTGGAGGAAATGAGACTATGGAATACGTGCATATAGAGAGGGGAAGGGGAGGTAACCTACAGCAAATTTCATCAATGGATCAAATAATTTTGCAAAGATAGGATCAAAATAAGATCCCATCACTTTTGCAAAAGCAGGCAAAAGATCTGAAACTGCATCCATGAGGACTTCATCATGGTCAATGTCACCATCATCCTCACCATCTGACTCTACTTGCTGACAGCTTGATTCTTGACGTAAAAGAACCAGTGTTACCTCAGCAAGCCTTAGCATGTCTGAAAGAAAGCACAGAAGGGTTAGTCTTTAACAACACAACCTAGTATTTTTTCAGGCCAACCAGCACTGGATAGGCACAGCTTACAAGGCTCAATTGCAGCAAAACCACATTCCTTCACAATGTCTGCTACACTCATGCAAGCTTGTGCAACTACCTCTTTATCATCATCCTCTGTCATAGTCTTGATGTAAATGTTCAGAACAGTATCTGAAAAAATAAATGCAGCATGATTATTTGTTATCAAACAGGCCAAACGAACTTAAAATGCAGTATATCCAGCATTTACCAAGAACATCCTTCTGTTTCTCTAGTACATCCTGCATGGTACAAAAGAAAACATAATTTCATCAAAATTAATCTTTAATCGCCAGAAGGTACGAAGGAAGTAGCATATGAATATTAGCACAACAAAATACTCACAGCATGTGTAGGAGGTATTGCCCTAACAGCAGTTAGAATATCTGCAAGAAGGGTTATCAATGTAACTACTAACAAAGCCATAAAATCACATTTTATGGAACACTATAGAAATAATATACATTACGATATGTTGAAAATATAAACTTACTTATATAGTGATAAATTATGAAATACAGATTTTTCAAATTGATTAACAACATACCATTCTGGATTTTATGCAAAATATTGTTGGAGCAGCACTTTTTTTTTCCCTGTAATTACCATATAAAAATATTTGGCTCCTGCACTACCATTGGGTGAGTTCGTGAGTCTACCTCTACCTAACGTTAAGTTTTGCCATTCCAATATGAAATAAGCTTGCTGGAAACCTCAGTACACAGACAATAGTTATAAAAGTACTTCATTCAAAAGGCCACAAATAACTGGATTATATGCCCCTTTTCATCTTGCATTTCAGTAATTCAGATAGCTAAAGACAACTTCACATAGTGCAGACTGCAGAATATGTTTTAAGAAATTTAATTTCATTCACTAAATATATTTTTTTGTGAGTACTGATTTGATACATTTACAGATTAAGCAATCAACTCTTCTTTTTGTTGAACCATTTAGCCTGACAATGAAATTTCCACAATGCTGACAGTGCATGAACAAGAAGGGAAAGGAATTCCTTGTGAAAATTCATGCATCATCAAAGAGAAATAGGGGGTAAATTACGTTTCAAAGAAATGACTGCCTGCAGCCTGAGATCTTCATGGAAATAACTACTGTGCCTGATCAAAATCTTCAGTGACTCCTCCAGATACCTAGTGTCAGTCAAGGAAGTTTTGAAAGGTGAAACTGTGACTAGAGCAGCTTAGCATTTCTTAAAGGATACGGAGCATAGGCACTCTTTGTGTGTAGTGCGAAAAAACCAATAGCCTGTGTTGCAGCAGCTTTCTCATCTAATACCCCAGTCCTCACACTTATATTTCTAACTCTTGGCTCATCATTAACATCATCATCAGATGAAACACCGCCAAATCCATTTTCAATACTATCGGCATCATCAATGTCCACAGCAGAACCATCATCCAAGTTGCAGGAAGAAAATACGAGAGGGACAACATGAGGAAGATACTGAAATGTGAAACAACATACTTTGGTAAATTTACACATCAATCAGAAATTAAATAAAATTTTAAAGACCCATGTTACCTGTGTAAAACTCTCACCCAAAATTTCAGCAACATTACTAAAAAAACCATGAGTGTACTCTCTGAGTTCACTGTAATCCAATCCAAAACCCTGCAAGTATGAAGAACAAAAAGGTTGCACTCAACGCTGTAAAAGTAACTAAAGTTAATGGAACCACAACTTACAGAAATAGCAGCCTCAATAAAAGGAGGCAATATTGCTTCAATTCTTGCTTTGCCAACTGCCATTGCTACTATCCCAACAACCTCAGTAGCCCTAGCACGTGCACACAGATCTTCGTCATTAATAAGCACCATAAAACCTTTCATCATCTCAAGGACTTTTTCGGCGTATGGGGTAAAAGCCTGCTCTGCAGCAGCAGCCACCGAACCAATTGCAGACTGCAGAAAATATCATCATTGTCAAAATAAAAGATGATTATATGTTAAAATGGTTATCATCGTTCCAATACACAATTTATATAATACTATATATTACTACACACCATGCATGTCTCTTGCAAGTTCCGAGGACTGCTCTGCAAAGACATAACCAATCTGCATATCAAGGGCTCTAGATATGGTAGGATATCTTCACCCATGTCCTCACAGAATGCTGCAAGAGCATAATATGACTTCTCCTGCAAGAACAAATGAATTAATTGATTATATTGCCAAGTTTACCATCCAACCTAAACAATTATGGAAAAGGTTGTTGGCTTGCTGCCCATTTATAGAATCGAAAACATCATCAGCATTTGATGGCTATACCTTAACTTCATCTGATGGGTCTTCAAGAGCATTTAGAATACATGGAAGTACACTCGCATAATGAGATAAAATTTCTGGTTGCAGGTGTTCAGCAAACTGGCCAAGAGCAAAAGATGCAGCACCTCTAACCATTTGTTCTTGGTCCTTTAAAGCTTCCAAAACAATTTTTAGACAATCCTCCAACTTATCTTTCAAATGCTCACAACAACCCTCTGAGATAACACCCAGTGATGTCACGGCAGCCTCACGATACTTCGGATTAATGTGATGAAAGCTCACAGAAGCAAACTCAAGAACTGGTGCAAGAACGTGCCTTGGTAAGTTGATAGCCATTGTATCAATGACTTCGGCAGCAGAACGATCTGCTGCTAAATCAGAATCTTCATCTTCATTAGCTGTTTCCGTAAGCAATGGGCACATAACTTGCAGGATAGGTACAACCAGCTTGTGCTTTTTCAAGAAAGATGCTTTAAATTTTACCAGCCATGAAATTATCTGGATAGCCTGAAACGATCATTTGAAACATCTTAGTAATCTGTAAATAAGTTGGGAGATATATTAGAGGATGTTGAGGCCTGATCAAACCTGCTGCCTTATATTTATTTCCAAATCCTGGTTTGCAGAAACTTCCAGCGAGAATTGCACAATTGACCTCACAGAGTCTCCAAGAAGTGGTGCAGGAGATTCAATTAGTTCGTCAAAAATTTCAAACGCAATGGAAGCAACATCTTCTTCTCCATTAGCAAGACACTGCCTTGATACATTCAAGATACTGGGAACAAAATCCCGAAACATTTTTACCTACAAAATGTACACACATAAGGTTACAAGTTCAAAACATTAGCCAGTGGCAATGTGTCAAACGGTATATCCTGCAAGAACAATCATCAAACATGAAAGTAAATTGCAATTGCAAGAAGATAGTGGAGGATGCAGACAACATTTATACACTAAAAACAAGTGCTCAGAACTCTAGGAAAATTGTATCCACACAGTCAGCAAGGTGAATTGCGTGTAGAAGAACATATTTCATATTTCTGCACTGATTTGGAAAGAATATCATGTGCATACATCATAATAATTAGATACAATTATTTAATGCAATTTGTCCCCAAGCACCAAGAAAATACAAATTAGATAGTGCCCAAAAAAAAACTCAGCTACAATAAGTACTTAAATATGTAGTTCCCCTTTCTCCGGCCGTATAATGATAAATAACTCAATGGGAACTGTACTTATCTCAAGAACGACTTTCATTTCGCATATATGTTCATTTGGATAAGAGATTAGCAATGAGTCAGAGAGTACTGCATACCACCTACATTTCAAATTGTAAGTCATTTTACTTTTGTCCTAAGTCAAACTTGTCTAACATTGAGCAAGTTTATAGAAAATATATTAACATCTACAATATGAAATAAATGCACTATCAAAATATATTTCATGTGGCTGTAAATAAAATAATAATAATCCAAGTAGTAGGGCCATAATTATCATAGAACTACTGCATTCTCAACTCTAATCAACTTTAAAGAAACAAAAAAATTAGAAAAACACAGCTGACAAAAGCAAAACTTACAATGTCACCTCCATCATTGACATATTCTATGAATGATCCAACGGCCCTGTTGCACAGAGAAAAGTAGTTCATTCAGAGAAAAGTTTGGCCAGATAATTTGTTTGCAATGAGCTTTTGGACAAAAGTTAACCATACTTTAGGGCGGCAATTCTGACTCGAGAGCTTGTTTCGTCTTGCAGACATTTCAGTAAAATAGGTTGCAAATTGTTCAGATGAGACTGAAAAGTAGCTCCAATAGTTTCAGTAAGGGAGCTGAAAAGAATCAAAGCCACCTGCAGAAAAAAAAATAATGGCAGCAGAACTTTGAGACACTCAGAATTAGCTTTTTGTTTGCGCAGATAAAGCAGCTGCTGCTTCCTGTACAATCAACCTTTCTTGCAAAACTGTACAAGAAAAACTTTTGATATTAAAATGTTCCCACCAAACAAAATTACAATAGAATACAGGGTTCTAAAATGTTTGCCGCATGCCAGTACAACATGCAATGCTCGGATGAATAATTGATATTAACAAATGCATTATCTGAATGTTAGATCAATTTATTGATGCTAATAACCCAGTTACCCACTGACACAAACATGGAGAAAGGGAAGTGAACAGCAAGTAAAAACTTCACTGAGTACGAACATTGAAGAATGGTATAATGACAAATTAGGTTTCACCTATGCATCAACAGTGTGACTTCCAACTTTTTGTTTGTGTTCCTGACCAGCAGGAAAAAGAATAAAAATGTGTGTTTAAAGGAAACAGATAGGGTTTTACACAGACACAAAATGAGTCAGACCATTTAGCCCTTAACTTCAAGTGATTAGCTGTATCCACATATTTAAGACTTCATAATAGACTAATGTAGTAACGTGCACAACAAGCAATAGTGAAGCCGATATGTTGCTGATATGATGTCAAAATACCAAAAGATACAAATTAATTTTAGCTATTGATGTGGTAAAAATTCAGAAACTCACTACATATAGAAGAAAATGACATGGCAAGTACAACTTTGTTATGTTTAACATCTACTCCTATAATTCATCTAATAGGAAACCACAATGTCATTCTCCTTCAGTATGAATAGTGTGTCTATATTCATCCGCTTGGCAGGAATAAACCCTTCATCAAGATAAACTTACTTCTCTGTGATCTTCTTGTGGACTTTGGCTGCATTGGAAAAGGAAAGGTAACAGCTCTGGCCACTCTCCTGCAGGGATAGCATACTTAGCTATAATGCTCACGACATTTGCACTAGCTCGCCTTACAGGATGACTGCATAAAATGGAAATAGAGACTCTAAGCTCAACAGAAGTACATGTGAACAGAAGTTGTAAGGCAGATCAAAAATAGATGAACAGCACAAAGTTTTATCTGCAACATTTGCACCAACAGATGAGATGTTTTGTGCTGTAACTTGTAACCATGATCTTCATGAAAACTATGTTCTATGGACCTCAGCAGGTACTGATTAGTTTCAAGTTTCAACTGTACTAGGGATGTGCATCTCTTGATTTCAACCTACCAGATTCAGTCATTGGTGGTAAATTAATGCTCGACTCGGATCAATACTCATGCCATGCAAATTTAGAAGTGTGATTTAACAAATTACATGTAAATGTCAAGATGTAACAAAAAGCTTAGTTTTGGAGAAGACATGCTACAGTATTTTTAGAAATTTTGGGTTGAAAAATTGTAATAAGCCATAGGATGTGGGTTTTTTCTTACCATTCTGTATTGGCTCAACGGGACATTTAAATGTGTAGGATGAAATAGAGAACCACACAAGGATTCAATGCCATTGAGTGATGTATGAAGAGTGTTTGTAGAAGCAAAAGTATTCACAATAAAAGATCACAAGACCTTTGTCCTTTGCTTCCACATGGCAACTATTCCATGTTTTAACTCTTTACAAAGGAATTTCTGCAAGAGCTTAAGCTGTGGGCTGTGACCGAAGATGTGCCATGAACAAGAACTGAGCAGATTTAGGTCTAGACCCCAAGTAACCAGAAATGGTAGGTCATAGAATATCCGTATCAGTTACCATAATTCGACCACAGTGCATTATCATGTAACCAATTAAAAAAAGCACGGCCTGGATCAATCAGCTCTAGAGCAACCATGATTAATTTAGCTCAGCAGAAAGTATATTATCATGAGAAGTTGGAATTAATCATCAGCCATGTTATAACATGGATGAGAACATATTGTGCAAATAATCTTTGCAGTACTCATCCAAAATTGGGTGAAGCACAAGCTGAATTTCTCCCCAATTGGAATATAATATATGAGCAATTGCGGTCACAACAGAAGCATCAAAATTCTATGCTGTTTGGGGCCCAAACAGGAAGCTTTACTAAAGCTGGACCTCGACGTCTAAGGGTGAGGGATAGGATGATGTGGGAGGAGTAAAGAAACCTAGTAAAAAGCTCAATTCAATTCTATGATCGGCGCAAACTAATAAGTTGAGAACACACTCAAAGTGTCCTTTAGGCAGCACAAATGCACAATTTAAGTGAATTGAAAGCGCGCAAATTCAGAGGCAGACATGCGCAGAAGGGTTGGTGATAGTTATCTAGCAAAGAACCTGTGGTCGAGTGTGATTGAGTCGATGAGGGCTTGCTTAAGTGATGCCTTGGAGTCCGGGTGAAGCTTGGGCCAGTGGGAGGTGATCTTTTTGCGGAGTAGCACGGCGGCGAGCTGGCGGACGTTTGGGGTCTTGGCCGTGCGGAGATGGTGGACGAGCGCGGGGACCACTTGCGGGTCGCGGGCCAGCCGCCGGATCTGCTCCTCCGCCTGCCGACGCGCGTCGTTGTCCGGCATCAGGAACTGGATCAGCAGCAGCTCCAGCGACTGCGCCATTCCTCCCGCCTGATGCTGATTCTGGCCGCCGCCTGAAGACCTCCTTTTACTGCGATCGGCCGCGCTGGCGGAGGCGGAGGCGGCGGCGGCGGGCTAGGGGGCAGCAAAAACCCTATCGATTTGGAGGCGTGGTGGCTCTGGCTCTGGTGGTGGCGGCGCACGTTGGGGCGCGGCGTCAGGGGTTTAGTAGTAGGAGTAGCATAATTGGGAAATTGCTGTCTTTTCGTGTTTGTTTTTTTATAATATATTTTCCTTTTCGTTATACGAAAATGCTTTTCTTTTTCTTGATCGGTTAAAAATGCTTTTCTGGCCGGAAGGGGAGCAGCTGCACGTCTTTTTTTTTTCTGGCAAAGAGTGCAAAGCCCTGCCAGTCTGCCTCGAGTGGTTGGAATGGGTCTAGCCCAATTGTTTTTTGTTTTTGTTTTTTAGGGGAGGTCTAGCCCAATTGTACCCGTGTCCGTGTGATCGTGGGGACTAGACTCCAGCCCAAATGTTGCCCCCTTCTAAAGGAAGAGAATGTGGGCCTAAACTAAATCCAAGTTGTACTATTGTCTGCATTTCTGAAGAATTTCGTAAACTTTTCTGGTCTATACCTATCTATAAAGAGCTAAAATTTCAATCCAACCAAATCTGTTCGCCCCTTCCGTGAATTACCGATTACTATAAGACTAGGAAAGATAATAGAAAGAAATACAGGGTTCCAGATGTAAAGATATAATAGAGAAAAAAGAAGTTGGAGGACCTTAATAATTTTTAAAATAAATTAGAGATTTTAATGCAAAATGTCTAAATTCAAGTTGGCTTCTTTTTTTACTCAGGCCTTCATTGGGCTGGACCAAGCCCATACAAATATTTTTATTTTTTTTCATTTTTCTCTTTTTTTATAAAAAATAGAGATTTTACAAATTTCACAAAAAATCAAAAAAACATAAAAATTCTAAACCAGTTTTGTTATATTTATAAAGATATGATTTATCCATATATGTTATGAATCTTATTAGATTGTGCTTTAACTATAGATGTATTAAATCATCCTTGCATATGTTGTAAGCATATAGGTTTAGCGATGACCGAGAACTTGTCAGAGGTAGACCCGGAATATGCGGAGGTGGCTAGGAGTACGAGGAGGATGTCCTCGTTGTTGGTGTTTCTAAAGGCTTCACTAACTCTCCGTTGTCTAGTTCTTGCCTAAGGCACGCCCCGGTGGATAACCCCTATTTTTCAACACTTGCTATGTTGTTTGTGCATTGAGTTATGGAGGTTGATATGATGCATCAAAAAGCTACAAAGGTCAATATTGAGTCATAGAAACACATGGGTAGTATAAAAAATGCAAAGTTAGAATATATTTATATCTAAATAATTATGTGTTTTGCAATGGAAGAAAAAATATATTAAGATATATTTTTATTCAATACAGGTTTAATAGGATATTTGTTATTTATTGTCGGCATTAACTTACATTATGAATGTGACTGTCATCATGAAATAATGAAATAAAATAAAAAGCAAAAAATATAAAATACATATGTACCATTCATGCTATCGTTTTGTGTGACTATTTAGTAGTTTTTTCTCCCATTGCGACGCACGGGCATATATTGCTAGTCACCGATAAAAGACGAAAAAAGAATGGGTGAGCCTTACTGAGTTTGGAAAAATATCTACTACTTTTGTGAACATCAACGCTACCATAATAATACGGATTTTTTTCTAATAATGCCTTGTTTGGATTCTAATTCACCTCAATTCTTGTGTGTTAGGATGGATTAAGATAAAGTTTAGTTTAGATTGATGATAATCCAACTATATCTAAATAAATCCTTATTATTTCTTGACTTTCCATTAGAACCCTGTTTTTTTTTCATTTTTGGCAAGATTTTTTTTGAAAGCAAGATTTTTACTTTATTAATTTTGGGGATGTTTGTTTACACCACGAACTTCTAAAGTTATTATAAAACTTTGGGAAGGGATCGATCGATCCAGCCTATTCGCTTGGCTGAAAAGTCAAGGTTGAAAGTATTGTTCGCTAATTTATTGCGAAAGAAAAACACTGTTGAATGTCTTGACAGATTCGGCAAATTAGTTCAAACGATCAAGAGCCATGTGCACCTCTATTACAAGATCGTGGTACATGGACAATGTCAGCCCGAGTAAAATCCATAGATATAAGGAACTTGGCTTCTCTAAACAGAACATCATTAGCTGAAAAATCATAAGAACAAGATTGAAGAGCCTCTACTAGAATTGATGAATTGGTCTCCAAAAGGATCTAGGATATATCATTGGTCTATTACTCATGAAAAGCTGCAAGGCATGCTTGGGCCTCAGCACTGAAAGCATCATACACCACGTTGCTGCACCAGCCATTACAACAATCTCTCTGTGATCTCTCGCAATGAAACCTCATTTACCTTTCTTTTCTCCTTGAGAGTAAGCTCTATCAAAGTTAATCTTCAAGATATGTGGAGACCAAAAAAAATTCCACTTCGTTTCATATTTATTGTCTCGTGTGTATGAATATTATCAAAATATTTTCATACCCTGTACCTTGTACACTATCTCCTCGGTGTGGACATAATTTTGTCTCCAACATTTGCTTTGTTTCATGCATCCCACTAAACCTACAGAAAATCAATTACTAATAATTTTTTTATCCTCTTCTAGAGAAAGATTTTTTATGGCAACCGGTTTTGTAGAGATAAGGTCAATTAGAGACAGGTGAAGCTGCTTCAAGTTCAAAGTCCTCCAACATTTCTTGATAAATTTGCATTTCACGAAACAATGCCCACTGTCTTCATATAGCTGCCAACATACAAGGCATTGTGTACCAATGTCCATGCCTCGGCAAAGAATATTCATGCGTAGAGGAAGATTGTTATGTGATAATCCTAAAAAAAAAGTTTCACCTTTCATTGGCATTGAAACTCCCAAAATTTCTTACAATTAATGTTATAAGTGTGGTCTGACATAGCACTAGCTTCACCTACTTGCCTCCTTTGTGAGAGATCATTTTTGTCTTTCAAAACGTGGTATGCAGATCTGACCAAGAATTATCTTTTTGAATCAAAATGCCAGACCACATAATCCCCCATTCCACTTTTCAACATAATAGATAGAATGTATTTTGCATCTTCTTCCCAAAGAACTTCATATATTAAGCTTCTATCCCAATCACCATACATCGGGTCAATAAGATCAGGGACCCTGTTTAAACATGGTGTCGCCCTCATCTATTGACCCAATGTATAAGTGTGGGATCCTGTTTAAACACGGTGTCGCCCTATTTATGTGTGGGATCTTAGGGATCCTACCATATATTAATCTGAGTGTCATCTCTGATCCTCCCGACTATCTTTCAATGCTTGCCACCCCCCCTCGAACAATACAAATTTCAGGCTTCTCTTGTACTGAGAGAAGGTCACCATTAGAAAAATATTTAGCTCTTAGAAGCTGAGCGAGCACATAGGGAATCTGGATTTACAAGAAGACGCCACCCCTATCTTGGAAGCATCGCTAAATTGAAAATATATAGACCTTATATCCCAAGCCACCATTTTCCTTTCTGTAGCATAGTAACTCCCAGAATAACCAATGCATCTTAATTTTCTTGTCTTGCTAAGCCCGGTGGAATCTACTTATCATGCTATCGATCTCATTGCACATCTTATTTTCCTTGTCTTGTTGAGCCCACCAGAACCTACTTATCATGCCACTAATGTCATCACAAAGAGTTTTTGTGAGATCAAAACATGACATTACATAGCTTGGGATGACTTGTGCACAGCCTTAACAAGAACACCCCTACCAGTTTTCCATAATAACTTCTCCTTGCACCCTTATATTCCTTTCAAACTCTTTTCTTCAAATAAAGTTATTCTTTTTAATCTCCCCGTATAAACTATAAGTCCCAAATACTTTTCATTTTCGTGCCTCTGAAGTGATACTCAAATGTACCATCAATTGATTTTTCTCTAAACTTTCGAATTCCATTTAAACATGATTGATGACTTATCCTTATCGATAGTTTGGCCCAAGCAATCTTCTTACAAAGAAAGATTTGCAGATGATGTGCACTCTATTCATCAGTTTTCAGGAGTATCAGAGAATCATCTGCATATAAGAGATGATTTATACTCGAGCATTTTGGCACACTTTAACACTGTCAACTCCCCTCTACCTTCAGCTTCATGTAACAGGCATGAGAAAGCTTCAGCACACAGTAAGAAAAAGGTAGGGAGACATGGGATCACTTGTCTGAGACCACGACGGAAAAGGATTTCCTCTGTCAAAGAAGATTATAGGATGGGAGTTACTGAAAAGGAACGCACGAACCACTGAGACCCTCTTGCATAATAGTTATGACTTGGCTCCTCTATTGTTGGCAGATCTTTTTACGTAACCTGCAAGGCAGTTGAATTGAATCTGCAAATTGTACCACTCCTTCCTTTATGAATCATCATGTGTAGATCGTCGGTACAAATCTAGTGCCAATGGTGAGCTCATCGCGTCGTTAACTACCATTCGGTGCGCCTGGCAGCTTCCAGTATTGAATTCCAAGCTTTCTCACCGCGCGAGCACGGACTTTCCGTATGGTTTCTGAGTTTGTCCATTATTATTGATGCTGGCCTCCTGCTGCTGCTGTAGTGTTGTTGTCTCACCAGTCACCACAGTACGATGGAGGCGCCGCGGGCCGTAGTACTCCCTCTGTCCGCGAACGAATAAATTCCTAAAATCCGTATCAGTCAAACTTTTTTAAATTTGACTAACTTTATAGAAAAGAGTAGCAACATCTATGATATAAAATGTGCATCATATGAAAATACATTCTATGATGAATCTAGTGATACTAATTTGATACTATAAATCTTAGCATTTTTTTCTAAAAAATTGGTCAAAGTTCAAAAAGTTTGACTTAGGACAACTCTAGAAATTGACTCTTTCGTGGACGGAGGGAGTAAGCCCACCCGGACGCCGGACCCAGCCAGCCTACGCTACGTTCCGTGTCCTTCTTCCTTCGAATAGTGGAGGAATCCGCGACGAGTTCCGCGGCAGGTAGCTGTGTCCGACTGACCGGGTAGGAAAGGCTCGTCCAGCCGCAAAACTCACGTGAAAAACTGGCCTGCTCGGCCGCGTCGGCCACCCGCCGGCCGCCGTGGCAGACGAGACGACGCCCCAGCCGCGTGCGCCGCTGCACGACCGCGCCCGGCCCCGCCGAGCGGGAGGCCCTTTTAAAGTTCCAGGCTTCCAGTCCCAGCCCCGCAACCGCTAGTAGTCTAGTAGTACTGCTAGTGCTAGCGTAGTTTACTCCCGATCGCTCGTCTCGTGGATCGACTCCTCGTCCGGTCGTCCCCGCCCCGCCGGCCTGACATCGCGTCGCGTGCCAAAGCCGACGCGCACAAAAGCAACGAAAGCGAAAGCAAAGCGGCCACCACCTTCCCCCCTCCCTCTCCTCCTTCCTCCGCGGCTCCACCCGTCAGAACAACAGACCGAACCGAAGCCCGAGCGAGCGAGCGCGAGCGGCCGGCCATCTCTCTCGTCTCGTCTTCTCGTCCGGTCGTCCCCTAAAAATGAGAAACCTAGTACTGCTGCTATAGAAGTCAAGTCACTCGGCTCGCCCGCGTGCCCAACCACCCACCCGGCCGCGCTCCAGAGGCGCCTACGGAGACGGAGCCTATGCCACCGGGCGCCGCGGCCGTCGCCGCCACCGCCTCGCAACAGGCCGACTGCTGCGGCCACGGGCCCGGGCCCGGGCCCAGCTGGCGCGGCGGCGGCGGCTGCGACGTCCCCGGCGGCGCGTCCTGCAGCTACCTGCCGCTGCGCAAGCGGCTGTCCGTGGACGGCAAGTTCCCCGCGCCGAGGATATGCATCTGGGAGTGCGACGGCGAGGCCGGGGACATCACCTGCGATATCGTCGCCGCGCCGCTCCGCCGCAGCTGCAGCGCGAGGGCAATGCCGCCGCCGCCGCCGGCCTCGCTCTTCCGCCGGATGATGACGCCGCCGCCCTCGCGGCCCAGGCCGCCGCAGAGGGAGGCGGAGGATGATGTGGAGGCAAGGAGGCCCGGGGAGACCATCTCCAAGGGCCATCGGAGCTACGGTCTCATGCTTAACCTGCAGCTTGGCATAAGGTACCAATGCTCGGCTGCTACGTTTCCTTGGGATACCCTGCGTCTCACTGTTGCTCTGGTATTCGTGCCGTAGCTATTCGGTGGGTAAGTCATCGGCGCTGCCCTTCAGGAAGCTCTCGTCATCAGACTTCGACCCGCGGGAGAAGGTGTGGACGCGGTTCCCGCCTGAGGGGTCCAAGCTCACGCCGCCGCATCACTCCGTGGATTTCCGGTGGAAGGACTACTGCCCCGCAGTATTCAGGTGACATACTATTGCTCTGCTGCCCGTGGATTTTTGTCATTTGGAGAAGAACGGCAATGTTTTATGCGCTTGGATACATTGCCTGACTGCTATGTGATGCCAGGCACCTGAGGAAGCTGTTCGGGGTGGATCCTGCGGACTACATGCTCGCCATCTGCGGGAGCGACACGCTCCGCGAGCTGGCGTCGCCTGGCAAGAGTGGGAGCTGCTTCTTCGTTACACAGGACGATAGATTCATGATTAAAACCGTGAAGAAGGCAGAAATGAAGGTCATTCTTAGTGATAATTTGATTTTTCTAGATTAAATATCTTCGTTCATGAGCTAGTCACATGCATGTTTTGAGTTTTCTTCGACCACTTTGATCATCTTTAATTCTGTGCCTGAACGATTTCTGCAAAATGACATCTATCGACACAAAATAGCTTTTGTGATACCCATTTTTAGCCGACACCTGCTCCTTTTTTTCTTCTAGAAGTTAGATTTGCTGTCCATCTTTATATCCCAAATTTAGCTTGTTTGTAGGTAAGAGTACACAGTAATATTAGTTGGCGACATAAACATTGGTTTATTCAAAATATTCCCCGGCAGGTTCTAATTAGGATGCTGCGGAGTTACTATGAACATGTTTGTCGGTACAAGTCCACTTTGTTGACAAGGTTCTATGGCACACATTGCATCAAGCAAGCTGGATGTCCCAAGGTAAGCAATATTCACGTAAAGATACATACTCATAACTCGTACAATTCTCTTATTTGTTGTTGTGAACTTGTGGTATTTCTTTGTAAATTTTCTCGACAATGACTTGGTGCCAACCTAACAACTAGGTCCGGTTCATTATAATGGGCAATTTTTGCTGCTCAGAGTATAAGATCCATAGACGTTTTGATTTGAAAGGCTCATCACATGGTCGTACTATTGACAAAGCGGAAGAGAAGATAGATGAAACAACTACTCTAAAGGACCTCGACCTTGATTATGCATTCCACCTACAGAGATTTTGGTACGATGAGTTAATGGGGTGAGTTTCACATTAGATTGACTTAAGATAATTGGCTGCAATATCGTGACAATTGCACAGACCAATCCTAATTTTGACTCATGTTATCGCACAGGCAAATTCAGATGGACTGCACATTCTTAGAGACACAAGGGATTATGGACTACAGCTTGTTGCTAGGAGTTCACTTTCGTAATGATTTCTCAATGTCTAAAATAGGTGTATCTCAGTTCATTGGTTTGCCAAGTAAGTAGCATAGAATTCGGTTACTTTCAAACATTCTGAATTGTGGCAAGCATATATTTTGGCACATTTAGCTCACACTCACCTGTTTTTGTTAATCAAATGTTCACTATTTTTGATCTAACATTGACAATGTGCCTGATCAGAATCCACAGGCAAAAGAAAATCATTTGAAGGTGGAGGCGATGTTTGTGAGCTTTGCTTTACGGAATCTGGATGCAAGGACAGAGATTTCACTGTTGACTCTCGGTAACATATTGCTTTCATGTCCTCTTTCAATTTATTTTACTTTTTGCAACTTATTCAGAACTATCTGGTATAATGAAAACTCATTATGAAGTAGTTGTAATAAAGCACCATACCCAGTGATGGATCAATATCATCGTTATTTGTATAAAAACTGATAGGTCACCAGAATATTGGATGATAATTTCTCCTTTTTGGGCACTATTGTCGTTCAGAAATTGTGTACTGTATATGTAATATGTAATATTTCACTGTCAAAAAGCTACCAATTGCTCCTGGCTACTTTTAGGTGTACCTACTCACTAGCTGCTTGCTTCTATGGTGCATCAGTTTTACTGTTTTGATAATTTTGGCACTGTCACACCACAAAGTAGAAGCTCTGTTTCTCTAAATTGACAAGTAGTTATCTCCTACTTTTAGTTTGGAGTTTGCTACTCTCCACTATGTCAAAGTGCTGATTTTTATGTTGTGTTTTTCAGTAATGCAATTTTATGTTCTCATCATGATCCTACTTTGTTGCTCCCTATGTAGCCAACAAACAAGGAGCATCATGGGGTCATGTGTGTTTGTTTAAGTCAAACCCTTATAAAGGAACCCTTAAGATACCTTTAACTTTTGGGAATAATATTTCCCGAACTGTAGCTGTTGCATACCATAATATTGTCGAATCCTTTTCGTTGTGCTAATGTAACCTCTCTGTCTGCTCTTATCAGGAAACCACTGGTCCAGTTAGGCAAGAACATGCCCGCCCAGGCAGAGCGGAGGTCGAAGAGAGTCCTTGATAAGTTTCTCCTAAACGAAAGGCACTTGTTTATAACCACATCAAGTGGCGGATTCCGGGATGTCTATCTCTTCTTTGGAATAATTGACATTCTACAAGACTACGACATAACCAAGAAGCTCGAGCATGCATACAAGTCCTTTCAGGTCAACCCTGGTTGCATTTCTGCCGTAGACCCAAAGCTATACTCGAGAAGATTCCAAGACTTCATTCGCAGAGTGTTCATCAGAGAACAGTAAGAAAATTTTCCACAGCGCTAACGGGTGACTGCTCCACTGACATTTTACATCATGGGATCCATTGGTGAAGTCCTGGGTATGATCGTTTCACCGATCCCGAGCGTGCCCTGGAACAGTGGAAAGGATGGTCGGTTTACCCGACGCACAGTTTTCTGAATAATTGGCGTCGAGGGAGGAGCACTGCCGACACGCATGCTAATGCTTAAAGGATGCGCTCTAAAACTATAGAGCTTCGCCTTTTCAAGGACTTGTAAAATGTAAGTGCCGGTTCCATGATTGCGGAGCACATACCCCAAACCTTGCTGTTTGTTTATTCTTCTTCTGCACTCGCATCTTCCAAGAATCTCAAGTAATTTTAGCTTCTTGGGATGCTTGATGAATACGACCAGTATGATCTTGGCCGAATTGGGATCAGACATTGTACATGCACATAATGTCGTGTAGTTATACACTAGGCGGATTTAGGAACTGATGCAGCATCTTGTCAGAGTTTAAAAAGGAATTTGGATGCCTTCATGCATTCAGTTAAGTATTACTGCTAGCATCTTGCTTTTTTCGCTTGCGGTTGCGGATGAAACGTCTCTTGTTGCCAGACTGTTTGGGTGAATGAATTCCTGAAGCAGCCATGTTCTTTGTTCAGAAAAGAAGCTGCCCCGTAGACATTGTTGCCTTCTTTGCAAGCATTTGCAGTTGCAGGTCGGTATCTTTTCGCTCGCTCCTGCTCTGGCTGACCACGGTGGTGACTGGAGACTGGGAGTGTGGAGGGAGGCAGAGCACCACTCGCAGTCCTACCACTGGCTCGGCGAACTGGCGAAAGGTAAAGTGGAAAAGCGGAAGGGGGAGGAGACAGGCATCAAAAGGAGAGAAAGCGGGTGCAGGGAGATGCTGGGACAGATCTGGTCTGCTCCTGTGGCCCGTGTCTACTAGATGGTGCGTTTTTCTTGCGTCCTCTCGCTGTTGCTACATGGCCGGCCGGCCTTTTCCTCCTCGCTCTCGACTTTGCTTTGTCCCATGCCAAGGCCCGACGCCGTTTCTTCTTCGTCATGCTCATGCTCTGTTCTTCGTGCCCTACTTTGCTTGGATCTAGTACATCTACTGTGACCGGGCCAGCCTCCCTTCGACCCTTGAGAATCGGCAAGACTGCAGGATAGGTGATCAGAGCTAATTCTGCTCTTTAGGAACTCGGCAGATGATGCACTGCAACTCTCAAGCATGACGCTTATAGCCCAGATGATGCAGTGGCACTACTATCTTCTATTCTCACGCATGACGCTGCCCCCGGTGGTCGGTGGAGATCAATCTCTCCCGACAAGGGGATTGGTGCGAAGGCGAAAGCTAGGGTTAGAATTCAAACCTTGACAAATCAATACAAGGAAAATAGAATTGGTGGAATAATTGTTTAAGTTATATGTCACATTGAGTCTCATGGCTGATTATATAGCGTACATAGAATTAACACCTCACGTGGTAGACAGTTTGGTACTATTCTCATTTACTCTAACAATAAAGTTATAGCCTAGATTGTACCAACATTGTTGTTAGTATGTGATTCTGATTTTATGATTTTATATGTATGTATTGGGATCTTATTAATTATAATTATATAATATTTATTTTGGTATGTTTCAAAGTTTCTTAACATTTAACAATATTTTTCACAACCATTAGAAATTCAATTATATCAAATGATATAGTAATTGTAGTATCGAGATACTATAAATTTTTATGTAGGATTATGTGAGACCTTCATGTAGAATCAAGATACCATAGAAATTAGAATACATGGTAGGATCGGTATTATTTCAACTCAAGTACGATTTAGTATATTAAGATTCTAAGATGCGGATCGGGATACTAACAACCTTGAATCGTACTGCTAACATTCTCTGCTCTAGGCAATAATGGTTAGCTCACTGGCCATATGGTAGTTTTATTCGAGTTGACTTGATTGCTTGTCGCTATAGACCACAAACCTATAGCTAGAAGTAGCTTTATTAGGGCTATTTGTGTTGCTAATGAGATTTGTCTAGTGTCTTTGGTTTTTAGTGGTTACTGACTATTCATCCCCACATTGGTTCATATATCCTTTCGAGCATATTGATCAATATTTATCTCCTTCCCTTAGCCTTGATATATGCCCCATAAGATGGGATGGGATCCGCCTAATCGGTATTTATTTCCTTCCATTAGCCCTACTTGTGGCACACAAATAACACATCCACAAACACAGGACGTAAGGTGTTACCTCTTCACGAGGGGCCAACACATGTATAAAATCTATGTTTCATGTGCTATCATTTAGATCCTCTACTCGAGCTTTAATACATACTACATTTTAGTTGTGTTTAAGTGCCTTTCTCTATCGCAAAATCTTAGACGTCACATCTGAGACCATGCATATCGTGATTCTACGCACTTGAGCATGTGTGCTTTTCATCTTTCTCAACGCCACAACAAATGTAGACAATAACTGGCGAGTTAATCTTTAACTAATTTTCTATACGATATTACTCCTTTATTTACCTACACTTATTATTGGCTATGAAATGTATTCGATTTATTTGAAAGTTGAATCAAACCCAATTAAATTCAATAAATATATGCTATCTCATTATAATCATTATGAATTGGTCCAGATGACCGCACAACGAGATATATGTCTTGTTGCAATGCATGACCATGCTTGCTGATCAATACTCCTACGATGGTTTATATTCCAAAACCAAATAAAGAAAATAGTCAAAACAAATATACTGTTCAGCTAAAATGTTTTATGTCCTAAAACATAACTGTATTTTTGCAATATATATGAAGAATAACAGAGCTATCATCTCTGTCTATTTTAAGGAGCGAAACATTTTTTTAAACCTTTTTTTTTTCTTTTTACTTCTCACAAATTGTCATTTTTTCCGACATACTTTTCTTCTTACCAGATCGCTCTTGACAGAATAACTCGAGTCCAACAATGATTATTATGAAGTTAGATTCTAACCAGTATATGGGATCTCGTACAACATACTCCCTCCATCTACGAAAGAGTCAATTTCTAGAGTTGTCTTAAGTCAAACTTTTTAAACTTTGACCAAATTTCTAGAAAAAAATGCTAAGATTTATAGTATCAAATTAGTATTATTAGATTCATCATAGAATATATTTTCATATAATGTGCATTTTATATTATAGATGTTGTTACTTTTTTCTATAAAGTTAGTCAAACTTGGTACCGATCCTAGGAATTGATTCTTTCGTGGACGGAGGGAGTATTTGCTAGTTATAATAAATGAAAATTACATGAAAAAAAAAGAAAAAGGAAGGGCAGAAGCACAACTCCGGTGGCCCGATCCCGGTGTTCGACTCAACTCAAGCCTTCGCTCTGACACCCCGACTCCCCTAAACCCATCCTGTGCCCGCCGTCGCCGCAGCCTTCGTCCTCCTCCCCATCCCCGCATCCGAATCACGCACGCCACCCCAGCCATGGCCACCTCCAGCGACGGCGGGGGCGACCAGCGGCGCCTCCTCTCCATCCCCAAGGAAGGCGAGCGCATCATCGCGCCCACGCGCCGCCCCGACGGCACGCTCCGCAAGGCCATCCGCATCCGCGCCGGCTACGTGCCCCAGGAGGAGGTCGCCATCTACCAGTCCAAGGGCGCCCTAGTGAGTCATCGTCTCCTTCTCCAAGCTTCACCAAGTGCCGCGTTTCTATTCGATTTTGTTTTCTTATCGGGTAGCTCGGCACAGATGAGGAAGTCAGGGCCCGACGTGCCGCCGGGGTACGACCCGGCACTAGTGGCCGATGCCAAACCCAAGACGAAGGCGGCCAAGCGGAACGAGCGAAGGAAGGAGAAACGGCAGCAGGTACGGCTTCCTGTCTGGTGCCTGTGCTCGTATCGCCATGGATGCGAGGGAAACCGTCAGATTTGGTTGAATCGGATTGCTCATCGTAGGTAGAGTTCTTGCCTTTACAAACTGTTCATTGGAGAACCAATAATGGGGTTGGGCTGGTGATGGAGGGAGGAATTGACCCTTTTCCTCGTGCATTAGCTAGCCGTACTCAATAGTTTGTTGAGGCAAAAGTCGGCCCTTAAACAATGCTTCCACCGGATGCAGTTTCTCAGATGACTTTTGTACTGCAGTAGTTTTATTGCTTGGGTGTAGCAATAATTAGCATTCAGCAATACATGATTAAGGTCAGTATTGCTACACTGAACTCTTCAATATAGTTTTATATATCATGTCTCAAGTTAATGACGCAATATGTTGTGGAATTCTTTTGATTGAAATTGCTATAGCTCATAAGGCTATGCAAACTAGCAGAATGCAGTGGCTATCTCACGTTCCTTTATACAATTTTCACTGTGTATTCCATTTATCAGACCTAAAATTTGTCAATCTTGTCATCTCAACCAATTAGGTAACATCAATTCTGATTAGTGATTCATCATGTGGAAATAGCTCGCATTATTTTATCTGCATTCACTTTATTATGGTGCTCAAGCAGTGTTACTTGAGGGCTTCAGGTACTAGAAGCCCTTGGAGCAACTCTGCTAATCTGTTTCTGTCCGATTATTGACTGTAACTGCTACAATGCAATCACACACACCACATTTTTTTCCATTGCGCTCCTAATGATGTTTCTTGCTACCATCATGATTGTATGTGTTGTCTTCATGCACTGTCCTGGGGATAAAAGCATAGGGATCTTATTAAGAAAAATGTGGGTTTGAGTAAGGTTTCTATGATTTGTGAAAGAGTGACGCACTGACAAATTTTGTATCAAAATGGAGTTGGAGCCTTGCAGCAACATGGAATTGGTTGCCTTTAGGTCCTAAATCCCTAAGATGTGCTGGTAGAGGCGTATGTCATGGGCCTGTCAGGCCTGGGTTGGCAATATAGCACATTAGAGTTAGGGTTGATTAGAGATAAGGATTTCTTGCTTAGGGGTCAAGTAAGCTTCTCTATATAAGGAGAGGAGATGTATCAATCTGTCTAATCAAGCAGGAATTAGAAGGAAAAGCCTTCTCTCTTGCTCGGCCGTGGGCAAGCCCCCATGGCTGCCCCCCCTCGCCCTCTCAACCCTAGCCGCCACCATAACATGTACTCTCTCTGTTCCAAATTATAAGATATTTTGACTTTTCTAGATCCATTATTTATATTATGTATCTTGACATAGTGTATATCTAAGTGCATAGCAAAAGCTATGTATCTAAAAAAGCCAAGACATCTTATACTTGGAACGGAAGGAGTACTTTGTAAAGGACATGGAGTTTATTTATGACTTTACAAAATGTTGTGGTTGGTCTGATTGAGGATCAGCATGTTTCTCCATGAATGTATGATTCAATTCTGTTGCTTTCTCAAAGTTGGGAAATATTATATTCTCTCCATTCCAAATTAAAGATTGTTTTGGCTTTTCTAGATACATAGATTTTACTGTGTGTGTTGTATATAGACATAGCATATATCTAGGTGCATAGCAAAAGTTCTGTATCTAGAAAAGCCAAAACGGCCTATGATTTAGGATGGATGGAATATGGTATAAATGCATCTTAAAAAATGCATCATCAATATTATTTTTGATTATATAAAAACACCATCTCTTTGTAATCAGAGTTCTTTTCCTCTTTCCTCTGTTATAGTCCTGACACTTGCATCATTAGCTAATCACCCAAGATATTTAACATTTTCCTCATGAAACTTCATATTCTGAGTATAATTTCAACATAGGACTTTGTCAAGGCAACTCAGTGCACAGTATGTGCATCTTCATGATGTGTTATGATGTTATCTTCTGAACTCAGAATAGATATAAGGCATGCCACTTTCTAAACTAACTGTTTGGACTAATAATGGGTTATGTTGTCAGATTAGTTTTAGTGTGCCAATCGATGTTATGAACTCATTTAACCACACATGACCAAAGTTAATTGTTGCTGATTGAGGATATCAAAATGGCATCCAAGCTCCCCTGATGTAAATTAGTTGTTTGTGTAGAATTCTTAAACATGTCAGTTTGAATTGGTTGCATGATTAGTTGATTGTTTAATGAGGTAATAAAATTTGTTCTGTGAAGATATATAACAATGAAATTTTCTAAAAACTAAAGGTTTTGTGTTTAATTTCCCATAATTTTTTTCTTCGCCTATTGGGTTAGCAGGCCAGTTCGGCAAATGATAAAGGAAAGAGTACGGATATAGAGGAAACTGATGCTGGAGAAACTGACAAGGCTCTTTCTTCCAAAGCGGATAAGCAGAAGGATTCAGTGGAAAGTGTAACAAAGCAGATAAGTAGCATTGCTATTTCTGAGTCACATGCAACGCCGTCCACAAATAGTACAAACAATTCACAACCGGAATCATCTGCTCCAGATATAGATAAGAAAATTCGTGCACTGAAGAAGAAGGTTTACTCTTGCTCTCTCTTGTGTCTGCATATTTTCTATGAAAAAAAAGATGAATGTGTCAGGTCTGGGCATGGTAGTTTTTTAAAAATATTAAGTTGGATTTGATCTTGCTTATAGCAAACTTCAATTGTGTGCTTTCATTTTCAGTATCTTTAAATCAAATATGATAGTAAAAAGTTGTCTTCCTGCAAACCTATTGTAAGAATTGAGACCTGGCCTCATTTTTTTAATTAAAATCAATTTTCTTCTACCTTCTGATTTATTCATGCTGAGTGCTGAGAATCCAACGTAATAGTGTCTATTAACTGTAATTTCCTTTCTAGTTTTAGCGCATTTAAGGTATTCCACATGTTCTTTAAACATGTACGGACCTGCCTTCTCGGTGCTTAGACTAGTCTCAATGCATGTTTCATGAGAGTGTCATGCATATTAAATATGGTGCCACATAAGCAAAATTGCTGACTTGGCGGGGTCATTAAATGAAGGAGTTTCATCAGATGAGAGAGGAGTTTCATCCCCATGAAACTCCTGTGGCTCGGTTACTTAGTTTATAATATTGGTAACTGTGTCATGAAACTATGCATTGAGACTGGCCTTAGTCTAGATTTCACTCAATGTTTGGGCCTTTTTTCCATTAGTGACATTTCACTTGTTTGAGAGCCTTTGTGCCTTGTAGTAAACCCATTTTAAGTAGAGGACATTCATTGGTAGATTATTTGATTTAAAAAGTTTAATACTTGAGTCTAAGGTGTATTTTAGGAACCAAAGCAGGATGAGCTGACATGGATGAATCTATCTTGATTTTTAACAGATACGGTTAGCTGAAGCACAACTACAAGGTGACCCTGAAAAATTGAAATCTGACACGCTGGAAAAGATGAAAAAGATTGATGGATGGCGTATGGAGCTGAAGCTTTTGGAGGACAAGAGAGCACCTGAGGCCTAGACAAAATCGACTTCGGCTCTGATGTAGAGTAGAGCCATCGCGACCACACCAGGGTGCTGATCCAAATTCCAAGGTGCACTGAATTACCATAGGCTTCTCCATTACCTGTGTTGGTTACTGGAAAAGAAGTCTGGTAGATGTGGGTTTGCGCAGAAGGATGGAGGTGTTTTCACCGCACATTTGTTATCTCATGTTCACCAAGTTTCAAGATTTGTACCGCAAGACCCATTTGTCAGAAAGACCACACAGTGAGATAATTCAACCGATTATTGTGACAGTGTGGTTTAACTTCAGTATACTATGCTAATTCTGGGAATCTCTTGACACTGGATCAGAATTTACTTTCGCCCTCATGGCCAGAATTCATCTCGCTATCTAGGTTGAAACTGATTGAAGAGTGCCGGAATGCTTCTGTCCCTGGCTCCCTGGCCCCTGCCTCTCCGCGGCTTTAGATGTGTTAGAGAGTTATCCCCGCCTCTCTTCCGTGGCTTTCACACGTGTTACAGTTAGGTCAGTCTCAATATATAGTTTCATGACATAGTTACCAAGACTATAAACACATCTAAAGCCAAGTCAGCAATTTTACTTATGTGGCACTCTATTTAATGTGCATGACACTTCCATAAAACATGGACTAAGACTCGTCTTATTTGCCTCTTTGTTTCGTTACCAAGAGAAAATGCCTGGAACCTTTCAACCCAGGTTAGAACCGGTAATGTGAGAGATGCTCTCAAGCAAGTGTCAACAGATTTATGGGACTGGAGCAAGAACAACCTGGGGGACTTGGAAAAACGAATTAAAAGAGCACGTCGAGATCTAGAAGCTTGCAGGAAAGGGATGCTTAATGGACAAAATGTTTCACGTGAGGCAATTCTCAGATACAAATTAGAGAGGTTAGAAGACCAGAAGGAATTGTATTGGCGCCAAAGGGCACATGTTCACTGGCTTCGGGAAGGAGACCGAAATACAAAATTCTTCCATCAATACGCTTCTGATAGGAAAAGGATAAATAAAATAAATAAGTTGGTGAAGGATGATGGTGGCGTGGTGGAGGATACAAGTGGGCTCAAACTGTTGATTACTGATTTTTATAAATCCCTTTTTGAGTCACATGCAGGTGCTCGCTTTGAAGAACTGCTCAATCAGGTGCATCAGAAGGTTACAACTGATATGAACAACTATTTAATGGGGGAATATAGGGATGAGGAGATAAAACAAGCTCTTGATAGTATGGGAGATCTAAAGGCTCCAGGGGTGGATGGTATGTGTCGACGAAAGCTAGTCGGCAGTCTACCTTGGGGTATATCCACGGTAGTAGTTTATCGGTAGACGGTGCGCAAACTACGAACTCGATGGTGACGCAAGACACGGACAAGCTTTTTATCCAGGTTCGGCCGCCGAGTTGGCGTAATACCTACGTCCTGCGTCTGGTTGTATTGGATTGTGTTGAGAGATAATGTGTCCTAGGGGGGTCCCTTGCCCCTCCTTATATAGTCTGGAGGGCAGGGTTACAGATCTGGAAACTGATCCTAGTCGGTTACAATTGCCATAGATAATTTGATATCAATTCCTATTCTAACCGACTAGAATCCTGCTTGATCTCCACATCTTGTTTCCTTGCGCAAAACTCCAAGCTGTCGGATCAAGCCTTGAACTCGTCTCGTAATGGGCCAAGCCTCCTGGCCCAAGTCTAGCCGTAAGGGTATAGGGGTTTATACCCCCACAGCTAGTCCCCGAGCACCATGTATTGTGATGTAACACGCCGTCTTGAGCTTCTTCGACCAGTGAGGCTTGACGTCTTCAGGAAAATTGCCCGAACAGTTGCAACAGTATTTTGACCAACTCAAAAGACAGTTGATCAACATTGACATCGAAGAAGCAAGTTGTTCGAAGAATGCATGGTGCTCTAAATTTAAAAAGATTTCTTTCCTGGTGAAGTGTGCTCACTTTACTTTTTTGTAAGGTATTATTCTCAAAAAAGCAAGCATATTCACCGCAAGGTGAAGTGTGCTCACTTAGTCCCCGAGCCTGGTAGTAGGTGACGTAGGCACGTGGTGCCAGGGTCAAAAGAAAAGTCCTCAAAGGAATTCTGTAACTGAGATGCATCGCCAGATGCATCGTACCGATGTAGTCCCCGAGCTTGCTGGAAGGCGAAGTATAAGCCTTGTAGCAAGGTCTAAAAAATTGAAAGTACCAGTCCGTCTGCAGTTGGATAGACTAATCGACCAGTCTCCGGGTGTACAAAAGTATGACAACCAGGCCCCAAGCACCAAGCGCACTCCTTAGAATTCTGCGTTGCTATACTGTACGGCCAGTCCCCGAGCATCGAGCGCTCAGTGGTCGGTGCGATATTTTAAAGTTTGGAGCTGATAAACTGGGCGACCAGTCCCCGAGCATCGAGCGCTCAGTGGTCGGTGCAGTCCTTGAAGTTCCGAGTCGATAAACTAAACGACCAATCCCCGAGTGTCAGGTGCTCGGTGGTCGGTACAATCCTTTGCATCCGAATTGATAGACTGGTCGACCAGTCCCCGAGCATCAATTGCTCGGTGGTCGGTGCAGTCCCCGGATTGTTAGCTCTGCCATATTTGTCTTCTTGTTTTTGAAAAAATCTTCCCAGTTAAAGTTGACGTGACGAGGCCTTCTGATGGTGTGTCAGGTGGATGCATGAAAAGTTGCGCCTGGCAACTGTACAGCCGCCCTTTGCGTGGTTTGAGAAAAGGAAACCATCAATTGGTACGAAAATTCTGCCGCATCAATTGCCTATAATCATTGAAAACCGAAATACCGTATCCGCCGCACGGCCCGCCCACTTCCCGAGAATACAGGAAGTGGGAGGGATGGAGTTGCGGGTTACAAGAGCTGGACAGTTCCGCCCGTACTGCTTACCCTGCCATTGCCATCAAGCCTTTCTCTTTTGCCTCCTTCAATCACCTTCGTCCTCGTAAACCAAGTCCACTTCCTCACCTCCAATGGCGAAGAGCGACTCCAAGAAGAGAGCCGAACTGATGGCCCAGGAGTGGAAGAAATCCCGCAGCACCACCAAGTCCCTCGGTGACCTCGTCGACATGGGACTCCTGCACAGCTCGGAGCTCGGCGGCTGGAGAGCGCCGGAAGGAGAGGGCTTCCCGGACCCTCGCGCCGGTGAGATCGTCGTGTTTGAAGATTTCATTAAGAGGGGCTTTGGGGTTCCTGTTCATCCTTTTCTTCAAGGTCTTCTTTTGTATTATGAGATCGGGATTTGCAATCTGCACCCGAACTCAATTCTCCTCATTTCCACTTTTATCCACCTGTGCGAGGCCTATGTTGGCATAGAGCCGCACTTCGATCTTTTTCGTTATCTTTTCTGCTTGAGGAAGAAAGGAGCGGTTGGAGGCTCCAAGGTTGCAGGTGGAGTATACCTCAACCTTCGTGATGGAATGAAGAATCGCTACCTGCACTGTCCATGGAACACTTCCTTGACCGAATGGTATAGGAAGTGGTTCTACATCAGGGAGGAACCAGGCAGCTCCACGTTCTGCGACGTGGGATACATTCCTGAGAAGAGGCTGAGCTGGACCGACCGCCCGGAGTTCGACGGTCAAGTGGCGGATCTCATGAAGCTGATCGACTGGTCGCGCCTGGACGGGCTTGGCGTGGTCGGCAACTTCATTTGTCGCCGGGTGATGCCCTGCCAGAAGAGGGTGCACTCGGCGTACGAGTATGCCGGAAGCGTGGACCCGACCAGGATGCGGCCGGAGATCTTGGAGAAGGCGGAGGTACAACAGCTGTTGAACGAGCTGTTCAACTTCGCGGACGGAAGCTTCATCCGTGGCAGTGATCGGATGCAAGCGTTCAAGTTAGGACGACCAGCACCAAAGGTATGTAGCGAATTATTTTGTTTTAGGATTCGTTTATCGTCTGCAACCGACTTATCTTTGTTGCTTTTGCAGATCGGCGAAGTCGACCGGTGCATAGTGTATGTATCACTGGCACCGGGGATGGAGAATCCTGCGGGAGAGGACCCGCCAGAGGAGGACGCTGCTCGGTGTACTTATTACACCAGCAGTGAGGACCAGGCCCGCCCCACCCCGACCACCGAGGAGATGGTGGCGGGAAAAAGGCCACTGGCAGCGGATCCTTTGCCGGTACCAACATTGCCGGCGGAGAGCAGCCAAGCGCCGAAGCGCCGTCGGCTCGTGCGGATTGTTGACGATGACGACGAGGAGGAGGCCGCACCGTGCTAGTTCAACGACCTCGGAGCCGCCCAGATAGTGCGCCAGCCACTACTGGTCGGGTGGCCAGCGACCCTCCTGCACCGCGCGTTGTCGAGATGGGAGGGCAGGTGCCAATTGGGCGGACGAGGAGGAGGTTCACCGCGACCCACCGTCGATCGGACCTGTAAGTGTCTGACTTACGTATTTTGGCATTATTTTGTTTTTTTTTAATTATACTTTTGTTCTTTTAGCGCGGCGTCGGATGTCAACCCTGGCCATGCCGCCGGCCAGGAGACGGGTGAGCCTGCATGTGCTGCTGAAGACGCGGCGCCACAGACCACGGAGCAGCCTGCGGCTGCAACCGTGCCTGTGAGCACCGAGGAGCCCCCAGCTGCGGCACCGACCACGTCGAGCAGCCCGGCTAGGGCTGAGGGGGCTACAGAGGCACCTCCCCCAACGAACGCCACAGAAGGGGAGAGGAGAGGCCCGACCCCTCCCGCCGAGGAGAGCGAAACCCCCACGCCGCCCCGAGTAAGGGCCGCTTCGACTACAGGCTCCCCTGGTCTAGCCCGGGGGCCAGTAATGCCTTCGACTGCTGCCGGGGGCAATACGACGGGTGAGGAGGAAACCCAGGCGGCCTCCGACGACGAGGTGGAGGAGATTGAAGGTCGTCCCCGCGATGGCCGCCAACACGTGTATGTGTGGCGCCAACGCGGGGATCACTTCATCGGGCATGAAGAGCTTGCCGAGACCGAGGAGGCCACCAGGGTCGAGCGTGCGGCCAAACGCCTTGTCGACGAAGTCAAGGTAAGCGGTTCTTTGCACTGTCGTACACTCTGTGCATTGTCTTGCTTGGTTGTCATATGTTCATTTTGTAGGGCGCGATGAAAACGGCGAAGTACCGAAAACGTTGCTTCGACCAGATAGAAGGCGTTGTGGCCGAGAACAAAGCCCTGGCCGCAAAGGTAGACCGGCTGCGATCGGAGGTTGGGGAGAAAGTAGCCGAGATGAATGCCCAAGAGGAGCGTCGTCTCGAGCTTACCCGTCGCTTAGCCGACCAGTACCGTCAGCGAGAAGGTTAGTCACGCGCTCCAAGCACCTCCGCGTAGCTGTGTAGTTCGCTTTGCTGACCGGGTTATGACTCACTTAGACCTGGAGGAGGAGGTGACGCGCCTCCGACAGGAGAAGGAGCAGCTCAGCCAAGAGCTTGCTGGAACGCTGGAGTCCGGGCGCCGAGCAGGAGAGGAGTTGGGTCGTAAGGACTGGGAGCTATCTGGTAATACGCACCGCCTCGTTATCTGCCGCTTGTCGCCCCCATTGTTTTTTTTGATATGTCGAAGATAACGTCCTGCCTGACTTGCAGTGCTCAAGGTGAACGCCAAAAAGCATCTGGAGGAGCTGGCTAAGGACCGGGACTCCTGGAAGGTCAACTGCTGTAAGATCTGGAAGGGAGTATCCCCGGTCCTGGATCTGATCAGTCCCGAGCTCCCGGAGAGCCAGCCCCGCGCGCCGAAGTTGACTCCGGTGGAGAAGGCGCAGCGGGCGTGGGACTGGCTCCAGCAATTTGTAAAGGACGCTGGTGAGTTTGCCGGCGCGCATGTCCTTAGCATGGTGCGCGCCCACTACCCCCTGGTCGACTTGACCAGGCTGGAGAAGGGGTACCCCAAGGAGGTCGGCCCGTAGGAGGCGGACGAGCTTCGGGGTGGTCTGCTGGACTTGTCGTCGATGGTGATCGGCGACATCAATCTGTGCGGAACAGCCACTCCCCCCGACCAGCCAGGCTCAGACAGGTCGGCCAGGGAGCTGTCGGGCGCGTCTGTTGCGGGAGATGGGCGGTCGACGCCTGCGGTCTCGACCAGCCAGGCGCCGGTGGCCCCGACCCCTTCGTCCGGGCAGCAGGGCCGAACGGGTGATCAGCCCGAGCAGTTAGGCCGATAGGGTAGACTGTAGGAGTAGACTAGCGTCTGCCCGTCAGGGTATTTATTGTAAACTTTGTATATGTAAAGTTTGTAATAAAGTTTGCTTTTGTCATGACTGCTATTTTGAGCGCTGTACAATTTTCTGAGTGACGTGTCACCGTATTCGACTTTGTAGTCGTTAAGAGCTTCCATTGCAGAAGGTTTGCCAAGAGTTCTGCGTGCAACAAAGTATAGGCAAAATAGAAAACTTTATTATTGACAATTATAAGATATTTACAAGCGAAAGTTATTAGAACTTATGGGTAAAATCGTCGAAGTTTGTCTATGTGCCAAGAGTTAGGCACGCGTGTCCCGTCTGGGTATGCCAATCTGTAGGACGTGGGTCGTGTGACTTCAGCGACCACGAAGGGTCCTTCCCAGGGAGTGGAGAGCTTGTGCATTCCCTCTTGACTTGTTCTCCACCTAAGTACCAGGTCGCCGACCACGAAGGAACGGTCCTTGACGTTCCTGTTGTAGTATCGCCTGACTGCCGCGAGATACTTTGCTGTTCGGAGACAGGAATTCAAACGCTTTTCCTCCATGCAGTTGATTTCGAGTTCCCTGGCGTTGTCGGCGGTCGCCTGGTCGAAGTGTTCAATCCTAGGAGATCCGAAGGTTATGTCAGCCCTTTTTTACAAGCAATATTGGAATATTGTTGGGGAGGATGTTGTAAGAGAAGTGAAGAATCTGCTAAATGGTGGCACTGTGCCTGAGGGTTGGAATGAAACTATTATAGTGCTGATCCCAAAAGTGCAAAAACCAGAAAGGTTAAAAGACCTTAGACCGATCAGTCTCTGTACTGTTGTGTATAAAATTGCATCGAAAGTTCTATCAAATCGACTGAAGGTCATCTTACCTGAGATTATTTCTTTGAATCAAAGTGCTTTTGTACCGGGGCGTCTTATTACAAATAATATCCTTCTAGCTTATGAAATGACACATTTTATGAAGACAAAAAAGAGGGGATCAGATGGTTATGCAGCTGTCAAATTAGATATGAGTAAAGCGTATGACCGTGTTGAATGGTCCTTCCTGGAGAAGATGTTATTTAAGTTGGGCTTTCATGCTGAATGGATCCAGGTTATTATGAATTGTGTCTCAAGTGTTACTTATCGCATCAAGGTCAACGGTGAACTAACAGAGAAGATTTCCCCCCAACGTGGACTCAGACAAGGTGATCCCCTTTCTCCCTACCTTTTCCTGATTTGTGCTGAGGCGTTTTCTTGTTTGCTACATGAAGCCAAAGTTAGAGGGGAGTTGACTGGGGTTAAAGTGTGCCAAAATGCACCGAGTATAAATCATCTTTTGTTTGCTGATGATTCTCTGCTACTCCTGAAAACTGATGAATGGAGTGCATATCATCTGCAAAATATTCTTTCATTGTACGAGGATTGCTCGGGGCAAACTATTAACAAAGAGAAATCTTCAGTTATGTTTAGTTCAAATTCCAGAAGTGCAGAGAGAAATCAATTGATGTCAGTTCTTGGCATTACATCAGAAGCACGAAATGAGAAGTATTTGGGACTCCCAATTTATATGGGGCGGTCGAAAAAAAGAACTTTTGAATATTTGAAGGAAAGAGTTTGGAAAAGAATACAAGGGTGGAAAGAGAAGCTTTTATCGAAGGCGGGCAAAGGTGTTCTTATTAAGGCTGTCGCACAGGCTATTCCAAGCTATGCAATGTCCTGTTTTGATCTGACAAAGTCTCTATGTGATGAAATCAGTAACATGATAAGTAGATTTTGGTGGGCTCAGCAGGATAAGGAAAATAAAATGCATTGGTTATCTTGGGAATTACTATGTTGCAGGAAGGAAAAAGGTGGTTTGGGTTATAGGGACCTGCACCTTTTCAATTTAGCTATGCTCGCAAGACAAGGGTGGCGCCTTCTTCTAAATCCTGATTCTCTATGTGCTCGGGTTCTGAGATCTAAATATTTTTCAGATGGTGATCTCTTGTCAGTAGTGGAGAAGCCGGGAATTTCTTATGCATGGAGAAGCATTGTTCGGGGGGTACAAGCACTAAAAGATGGACTTATTTGGAGGGTTGGTGATGGCACTCAAATCAATATTTGGACAGATCCTTGGATCCCACAGGGTGTTACTAGAAGACCTTGTACGCCTAGGGGACAAACAATTTTAAATAAGGTCTCTGAACTAATTAATCCAATTTCTGGTGAATGGGACAGAAATCTGGTAACTGATATTTTCTAGGAAGCAGATGTCAAAAACATTCTTTCTATACCGCTGAAAAATGGAATGGAGGATACTTTGGCCTGGCATTATGATCCTAAGGGAGACTTCTCAGTCAAATCTGCATATCATGTTCTTACAGATATGAAAGAACTATCAAAAAGAAGGCAAATTGGAGAAGCTAGTGCTAGCTTGATTTCTTCCTGTAACAACAATTGGCACAAGATCTGGAAGCTTCATTGTCCACCGAAGGTGAAACTTTTTTTCTGGAGGTTTACACATAATAGCTTGCCCCTTCGCATGAATATTCTTCGTCGGGGAATGGATATTGATACACGTTGTCCTGTCTGTTGGAGGCTAAATGAGGATGGTGGACATTGTTTTCTTAGATGCAAATTTGTCAAGAAATGTTGGAGAGCTTTAAACTTAGAGGAGCTTCGTCTAACTTTGACTGATCTTAACTCTGCAAAACAGGTTGCCACCAAAATTCTTTCTCTCGAGGAGGATAAAACATTGTTAGTGATTGGTTTTCTTTGGTTTTGGTGGGATGCTCGTAATAAGGCGAATGCTGGGGATAAAATCATATCTACTGAGGAGATGGTTCACAAGGTGCTTTCTATGAAATATGTTGATACTCTTCATACACAGGACAGACCAATTAAGTGGAAAAGTGGGATTTCTTGTTGGGTTCCCCCTACAACTGATGTTCTAAAGATTAATTTTGATGGAGCCTTTTTAAAGACTCAGAAGAAAGGTGCTTGGGGTTTTATTGTGAGGGATCACACAGGTGCTTCAGTGGTGGCTGGAGCAGGTAGAATCAATGTGGTACATGATGCATTGAGTGCTGAGTCCCAGGCTTGTCTTGCTGCCTTGTATGTAGCAATAGATCATGGTTTGTCCCAGATCATCTTGGAGACTGATTCGACAACTCTTGTTGATGCTCTACAATCCCGCTCTTATGATTTTTCAGCTTGTGGCGTGTTGTTTAGAGAAGCAAAGTTTCTGATGTCTATGAATTTTATTCGAGCTGATGTTGTTCATGTGCCACGCTCTAGCAATAGGTGTGCACATGAGCTTGCTCGAATTGGGTTGAATTGGGACCCGGATCGGTCGCATGTTTGGATTGATCCCCTCCCAGAGTTTGTACAAGAACTGGTGTCTCATGATGTAAATGTTTCTCTCTGGATATAATAAAGTGCAGACTTTTCAAAAAAAAGAGGCAGAGCTTCTCAAGAATCTTAAGCAGCGTACAACGGTGAATATACAGTTTTTCTTGGTCGAATAGTAAGCGCTCTACGGGCTACACACGCCAAGTCAAGCAACAACGCGTGAGAAAGGAATCCTCCTACGGCTGGCCGAAAGCGATATGGTCTCGCATGCCAAATGGAGAACGGCAGCCAATCGAAGAGTTTTCTGGGAAGTTCCGTTGATTGAAAAAGGAACAGATAACATAGCCGTATGCTTCCAGTCTTAGCACAAAAGCTGACAGCAATTCCAATCTAACAACTGTTGTTGACAGTTCCAAAGCTTTGAACTTTTTCTTTCTTTCTTTCTTTTTTTTTTCTCATGACAACATATCATTGGCATCAAGACAATCTATTTACACACCCCGTTCTCACTCTACAACTCATGCGCTCAAATGCACATTCACTATTCTCTATCCAGGCAGAAGAATATTAGCCGGCGGCTCAAACGAGGACATCTTCCTCGCGAACGTATGCCAAAGAATCAACTAATGAAACACTAAGAGGTTGACGACACGACAATGCTGTTGAGCGTTGACAATACTAGCTCCAGGCAAAACAACACTCCCTTTCGGCTAGCTCCGCATGATTTGCGCGGACCAATATCTGTAGGTCGCACAAGCAAAGAAAGTCAAATTGTCAGATTAACCACGCACTTATAAAAGCAACAAGTGGCGCCCTAGTGGGCCATAGAGAAGCTGACGACTGGAAGACCAGACACAAGCTTTGTACCATTCAACGTGACACGTACGTAAAATCTTAGCATGAGTTTGACACAAAAAGATACAAGGTTAACTTACCATTCTGCCACTGTCCAATAGATAATCAACGACCCATTAATTGATGCCACGTGTAGATGAATTTGATCGTGAAGATATCGTCCTCATAGACCGTACTGATCTTATTGACTTGTTTACAAATGGATGCTCCAACAGTTTGGATGCTGATGGTCTGTCTTCTGGATTGGATTTTACGCACTGGCTTATAAAATCACGAGCATCCTTTGAAAGAGCATTTGGAATTGCTGGTGATTCCCCCTTACCAATCCTGTATAGAGCTTGTGTCTGCATAACAAGTAGCAAGAAGAATGGGGTTAAGCATATACCAATAGTTCAGAAAATCATGTACATATAGGCACACTCATATAATTTGAAAACAGCAACTCGAATTTGCAGAAGTTAGTACTAAATGTTCTCACCCATTCGAGGTCAGGATAGGGTATTCGGCGTGTCAACATCTCTAGGACGGTGCAACCAAGACTCCATATGTCAGCTGCAGGTCCATACGTCTTCTTTGGATTGACAACCTGAAAATTTAGATTTTAGTGCTTCCATCTAGAATGATCTTAAAGTGTAGATCCAAATTGTACACGCTGTCATCCACAACCATGATTGTTTGCCAGCACATTTTGTTCACATGAAATGATGCCTATGTCAAATCAATGAATCGTCACTTAATCACACTAAAGTATCAACTCAGCTACTACTCTATTAATAACCAACTTTTGATAGATCTGTAAGGGTGTCCCCAACAGCGTTTAAAACTAAAAGATTAGACAGTGGCAGGTATGTCAGCGACATGAAAAATTTCGGGAAACATGTGAGCTAGGCTCTTATGCACACGCTAGCTTGGTAAATTTCCTTGTTCTCTCTCCTGATTGGGGAGACACTGCTCCGAGCTAGCGAACTGGACACCATTGGGGACGCCCTAATAACATCACTGAGGTAGGGGGGGATAGGGCACTACTTCCAAGTAATATTTCAATAATTTAGGTCTATTATTACTTAGAGATGATTATTCTAGACAAATCACTGAAGATAAATATAAGGCAAACAAAATACAAGAATGTTCTAATCTCAAGTCAGAGATTATGGTGGTTACCTCAGGTGCCATCCAATAAACAGTTCCTTTGCATGATTTAACTGCATTGAATTTGGTAATCTGGAAGGGAAATGATAAAATAATTTTGTATCAGAGAAAGTGTTAGCGGATAAATTGAACCAAAAAAGGACAAAGTTTGCAGCATGCAATCAACCTCCTTAGCGAGTCCAAAATCTGCAAGTTTCACAGATCCATTGGCATGCACCAGAATATTTGCGCATTTAATGTCTCTGGAATATTCAAACCATAGTTCAGAACATACGTATATATACAATAGTAAGTTGATATAATTCTGCAGTACTTTTCAGATCAATGTGGAAAACACAGGTAAGGCATTGCTTGCAGGGCTTCATTTAATATAATTGTCCATATTTGTTATTTACAGTAATCTGATTTGTTACACTGAATGGCATCATTATAGGTATAAGAACTTAATCTAATTTCATTACCTATGAACAATGTTCCTTTCATGGAGGTAAATCAACCCATTAAGGATCTGTCTTGTATATGCAGAGACATGAGTATCACGCAGGCGATATTTCTGATACAATGATGCAAGGGATCCTTGGGTCACTAATTCAAGAAAGATGTAAAGCTTCGAATCTTCCTGCAATAGTAACACAGTTGGGAGGGTCATCAATCTAATAGCCTAAGCTTGCATACACGGGGCATGAAGAAAACAATAAATTTCTGTGCATACATATATTATACCAACAGCATGATAAACTGAAGCTACTTACTTTGTCTGTTCCATAGTACTGCACTATATTCTCATGCTCAAACTGGCTCAGAAGTGCAATTTCCTGGAAAGATTAAGAAAGATAAAAGAGGTCAGATTTTGCAACACTTGTCTTTTGAGGAAATTGGGCATAGTTTGCAAGTGGAGCCATCTTAAGGTTAACAGCGCACAGACCAACAGATCAAATATCAGGAAATCACAATGGAAGCAGAAAAAAAAAACATTGGTGCTATCTTAGACTCATGCATTACCATGTAGTCTGAGACAAATTAACAGACAACCCCTACAATGGGTTGTCTTTTACGTTATATAGTAATTCCAAAATCCCTTAATTTGTGCATGAAATGCAAGAAAGCAAAAAATATGAGTTTGGCAGAAACAACTTATACAATGATGCGCGAGTAGTCTTATAGTATTAAATTTTAGCTTATATATGAGGTGGTTGCTTTACGAAAGAACGACCTCTTTCTCTTAAGTCTTAAGTCTCAATCTCAACTCCCTCTGTCCTTCACATTAAAAACATCCTATAGGGCATTTGCTGCATGAGATGGCTCACATGTACAGATGTACTTGTCCTAAATAACCTTTCAACCTATCATGAACTGTGCCATTCAAGTTGAAGAACATGGAAGGTGCAATTCATGATAGGATGGGAAATTGCCAGTAATAGATTAAATCTCTCATACTATCAAGAAAAAAAATAGTGAAACGAACCTGCTCAAGCTGAATGATACACTGCTTCGCATTGCTCCCTTGATCAAATAAGTTTACTTCTTTGACAGCAAAGAAGACACCCTCACTGATAATATGTCACAGAAGCAGAAAAGCATGTAAGAGACTTCAGGGTTCAGGCTTGCAACAGGGAAAAAATAGAGCAGGCTATAAATAGTGAAGGTAACCATCCCTATTGCACATTGGCAGGGAAAAAAAGAACAAATGCTGAATTGCTTCATCCAGGACAATAAATTCATGTACGTTGTTAGCAGAGGTGAATATCCAAGTTATCATGACCAAATAACACATAATCAAGTAAAAAATACTTAACCTCAGTTCTAAATCGAAATAAAATCAAGGTTCTAAAAAGAACAGAAAAAGTCAAGTGGTTATCAAATTATTCTCTGCGATCCAGAAGTCAAGAGTGCAACATTTTGGCACACTAATATGTCATGATCCCACGTGACTGAGGAAATGGTTCATCGAATTGCATGTGACAATGATTTTAGTTGAGATCTTTGCCTATTATTTAGGATCATGTTGGTTTAGTTGTAGAATACTATGTCATGTAACTAATTCAATTGTTACTTACTAGCCCAGATTAATGGAGGCTTCTAGCTGTACCTTATGCTGGGCGTAGCATGTTAGATTGATTGTTCCAAGCAACTAAACAGCACGGAAGAGTCTTTAGAGCACTTACTCACTGATGCCCTCGTAGACTGTCCCAAACGAGCCACTACCCAGGAGCACCCCTCGGCTCCATGACCGGATCCTCCTCCTAAACCTCCCATTCGGCGAGATATAGAACATGGATTCTGTGGTGGTGCTTGAGGTCTCGTCATCGTTGGTCGTTGATAGTGAAGAAGTGCCAGTGAAGCCCTCAGACGACTCCTCCAGCCCAAGATCGTCCAAATTTAACAATACCGCCGCATTCTCGTCGTCATCCTTCTCCACTGCATCCCGGTGTCCAAAACGACGGTCAGATCTGCTCGCGGGGGCGTCCTCTTTCTCATCCGGCGCGAACGACCGCAAGATATCCCACGTGGATCCCACCCCGCAGACAGCTGGCAGCGCCATCGAAGGCGGCGGCTTGAGCACCGGCGGCGGGCGCACGCCCTTGATTCCTCCCTCCCCAGCTGCCCTCCTCGCATCCGGACAGGTGGACTCGGGCGGCGGATCCAGGCGTGCCGGCCGCTCCGGAGCTTCGATTGGGCCGTCCCTCCCCGTTGCGGCCGGTAGCTCCGGGTCGGCGTCCGCAGCCTGGGCGGGCTCCTCGGCACCCACCTGACAGAGCGGTGAGTCCCGCTGAGGGGAGTCGTGGTTGGGGCGTGCGGAGGAGGGGGAGCTCGAAGCGGAGGCGGAGGAGCGAACGGCCTTGTGCGCCTCCCAGTCGGCCAGCGGGATGGCGAAGTCGTCGGGCCCGGAGAGGCCGAGGCTCTCGCACAGGAAGCGGAGGTCCCCGCCCCCGTCGCCGCTGCCGCCGATGCGGAAGCTGTTGACGAGGTCGAGGGAGCAGGCGACGGAGGCGGCGAGCGAGGCCGGCCCGGACCCCGGCGCGGAGGCGGCGGGCTGCGGGGACGGCGGGTACTGGCAGTAGTTGGGGGCTGTGTAGCCGATGTGCTTGGACGCGTTGCGGCGGTCGAGCCGGCGGAGGCGGCGCCTGGAGGAGCCGGAGCCGCTGCCGTCCGACGGCGACGGCGACGGCACGGGGTCCTGCGCGGCGTGGGGCGGCCCCATCGGCGGCGGCCTCAGCTCATGGGCGCCCTGGAAGACGCGGGCGGGGGCGAGGACCGAGGAGAGAGAGCAACGCCGAAAGCGAGAGCTCGGCTTGGGGACGCGGGGAGACGGCAAGCGGGTGGGATTTTTTTTTTCTGGTTTGGTTCGTAGCCGCGGCTGGGGCTTTTGGGTTTTTGGGTGGGTGATGAGGTGGAGCCGTGGAGGGGGGCCGAGCGAGATGTGGAGGGAGGGAGGGAGGAGGATAGCGTTGTCCGGTTGTCCGCATTGACTCGCATCTTTTCGCCGCTGCGGCCCCCGGTGGTCGGGTCAGCGACGCGACACGGCAACCGCGGGCAGCACAGCAGCTGGCCCCCCCGCGCCGCGCGCCTCTTGGTTGGCCCGCGGTGATCAGGCGGGGATGCGGCCGAGGCCGGTGCGGCGCACCCGCGCTGGCACCCCTGGCGGCTGGCGCGGGGTAAAAAAAGCTTCGTCGGAGACGCCGGACGGCAGGCAGGATGCGGTCCCGGCGAGTGATGGCTGCGGGGTCGTTGCGCTAGGGCGGCAGATCGCGGTGCTGACGTGAGGGCAAACGTCAGTGGCGAGCTCAGCTGCTGATGGCTTGGCACGTGGCCAGAGGCGCAGCCAATATTCTAAAAGTAATCATGTGTCAGTGGGCTGATGAGCTTGAACAGCCGATAGTGTGCTTGCTTCTGCCAGATGGGGAGACATTGTGGCATGTGAGTACGTGCATGCTTGACGAGCTCATCAAATCACGCGCTCATCATCGATACTCTTCATAGATTGTCAGCCTGTCAGTGGTTTAACTGGGTTCTGTGCCAAACGGTGTCTGCAGTTTTGCTAGGGCCTTGTTTAGTTCTAAATTTTTTTAGAAAAACTATACTATATCACTTTCGTTTCTATTTGATAAATATTATCTAAGCATAAACTAACTAGGCTCAAATGATTTGTCTCGTTAATTCCGATCAAACTGTGTAATTTGTTTTTATTTTTGTTTATATTTAATACTACATGCATGTGTCTAAAGATTCGATGTGATGAAAAATCTGAAAAATTTTGCAAATTTTTGTGGAACTAAAGAAGACCCAACGCCCAGAACCCAGTTTGACGTGATTCTGACAATCATATTTTTTAGTTAACTTTTTTTAAATGCAACAAGCTAAAATGTGTTTATATTTAAGTTGTTCTACACACACAAAAATTCTGATACTTTTTGAAACATATTTTCACCCATATGAATTTCTTTATAAAAAATATTTTTTACTATGTTAGAAAGTTTTATTTTACAGTTTCACAAACATTTAATTTCATGAATCATATTAGTAATTGTATCAAGAGAGTTTTATCATTTCTCAACCCTCTTCTTGTCATATCATTAAAAATACCTATAAACTCTGACCTAAGCACACGCAATTAAACGGTAACAACTTGCAAAGCACGGCGGAATTCTGCAGGAGCGAGCACCACGCGTACAGGTGCAGTCTCTGGTGGTTTATTTGTCATTCTCCGCAGCTCGGTAGCTTTCATGAAGTTCATTGGATGCTACTGTGATGCCTAGATGAATGGTGCGTGCCTCCTTTGCTGTGGCCGGTACGTTCCCAGGGCCGCTAGCGCGTAATCCAACCGCCTCGCACCCGCAGGCCGCAGGAACACGGCCAAAGCGGAGGCATTTTACCGCCACACGACCGACGACCTGGCCGTGCCATTACCGCCCGGCCACGGCCAGACCCAGATCAAACGGGACCCTGTGTCACTGTACTGTGTCGGTGTGTGAGTGTGAGCGAATGCATGATGCAAGGTGCAAGCGTTCGCTGCTACGGCCACACGAGCGACTTACCCAACGATGGCAAAGGTGCGTGCCGTGTTCCTGCGGCAATCCTTGATGTTACTGTTCCCGCTTCCTTCCGAGACTCTTTTTTGCGAGGTTTTCTTTGGGCCTTGTTTACATCCAAATTTTTTTGCAAAATATAAATAGTGATATTTTCGTTTGTATTTAACAAATATTATCCAATCATGGACTAACTAGGGTCAAAAGATTCGTCTCGTCAATTTCGACCAAACTGTGCAATTAGTTTTTATTTTCGTCTATATTTAATACTTCATGCGCGTCTAAAGATTCGATGTGACAGGGAATCTAAAAAATTTTGCAAATTTTTTTGGGAACTAAGGGGGTGTTTGGGAGTGCTCCGCAAACTTGTTTTTTAGCTCCGCTCCACGGTTTTTAGTCAAACGCTTTCAGCTCCACACACTCAGTTCGAGGAAAAAGGGTGGAGTTGTGAGAGCACCTAAAGAGGTACTTCGCTGTGGCAGAACCTCCTGAATTAAGTGGCCCACATACACCCATCGTTGTCTCAAAGACTTCCGATCGGCGTGTACGAGTTCCAAATGACTCAAGAAGTCTGTCGGGTGTCCTCGGGAAACCCGAATCATCCACGTTACATTCTTTCCAGGAATTCCCTCATCAAGCATCACAGTATTACAACATTTCATAGATAAGAGAAATCAGAGTAAAAGCGGAAAGGTTACATAACATAGATTGAAACTTAAGTCCAACGGTTACAAACCATAAGTATTTAGTACATAAAAGGTTCGGAACTTATTATTACATAAACCATAGATCACACAACAAGTTTTACTTGCCCAAGGTCACACATCATATTCCTCATCATCACTCTCCTCCACAAGAGTAAAGTAACAATGACCATCAAAAGGATTATCAAAAGGTTCACCTGCAACAGGGGTTAATAAACCCTGAGTACAAAAGTACTCAACAAGACTTAACCGACTATAAAAGAGGTGAAGACTCAGGTATGCAGGCTATAGGGATTCAAGGTAAAGCTTTAACAAGATCAAAGCATTTCTTTTGCATAAAAGCTTACTAAGAGTAAAACCTACTTTCAGGTTTTAACTCAAGATCATCATTTATGACTAACCAAAACTATTATCAAACTTGCATGAGCATACCACATCTTTCTTATACCAAAGATTCACTTATTACTACGATGATGGTACGAGGATTGAGGCTCCATATCCGAGGAAACACGGCGATTCGAATCCATTAAACCCAGCTGGGGATTCAGTACCACACGACATATGTAGAACTTAATCTTGCATATGTCAACCTGTTTCTATAGATCCTCCCATACAAGAACGGGTCCAGCGTCACCCAAGAGTACAGTACACCACCATCCTACAGCCAATCTAGATGTTTCCCGGTCATCTCAGATCCGTAAGGTGGGTACACGCTACTCTCGCCATCTCTCCACTCCCAGTACGCGGTTAGCCGTTCTCAAGTATCGGAATAGCTATAGGTAAGGCTTACCAGCGCATGTGGGCTGTACTCAAAGGTCTCAATCACAACAGGCCAACAACGGAACGGTCCTTAATCGACACAGTTGGAGACACTACTTTAAGACTCCATTCTTAAAGCAAGTCCACCGACCGGTCTCAAGTTGAAGCATTATTGACCATAAAAATATTCCACAACAACCTTTCAAACTTTCTCATATGAAAACCTATCTAATAAGCAGGGCTAAGCATACTAAGCATTTTCATAAAGCAAGTATCAAGGTTAATATTGAAATCATCAAGGTAGATAATGCAGCAAATAGGATTCACTCAACTCCTATTCACCTAATGCATCATATTAACTCAAGTGATATAAATAACTTTATGAAAATACAAGGATAGGGTTTAATGTCCGGGGCTTGCCTTGACCGGAAGGGAAGTTCGGCAACTCAACAAAACCCGAAGGATCCACAAACTCGGAAGCAACCCACTGAGGATCAGATTCTTCCGGAGCGTATTCTATACGTAAAAGTGCATATGCATGATTATGATATACTCATGGCATGATAAAGACAGGTTACATGTTCTTGGATGATAACAACAAAATATGATTATCTCGAGTACAATTTACCTTCATGGTAAAGAAACAAACTAATCTAGCTATCAAAGCATGGATTATTATTAAACCAATTTTATCATTTTTATTAAACAATGTTGGGAAACCATCATACTACAAAGAGCATTTATATGAAATAAACCATAACCAGGGAGCATATCATGCTAAGTAACCACTGGTTGCCAATCAATCCAAGACATCACACAAAGCCTAAAGGAATAATTATTTCTATTTCTTTTATAATTATTTTAAATAGTTTTATTAAGAAACAGAGCATACTTTATCAAAAAGAGTTGAAATTATTCCTGAAGCTAGATAACAGTAAGACAAGTTCACATATTAAATTTCATGATTTTTGGATATACCCATAAATTATTAAAATTCATGGAAGATTTATTTAGTAATAAACAGAGGCAATTTATATGTACATACAAATTATCAGAAAATAAAATCTAATATTTTTCCTACACTCTTTATATTCTCTGGAACCTACACAAAAATTTTTACTATTTTTAAATCACTACACAATTTATAGCATAAAATTCAAGCATCAAACATTTTTAAATAAAAAGAAAAAGAAAAACAGCACTGTGCTTCACCGACGGCCTGCTTGGACCCGGCCCAAGACGGTCCGCGAGTGCTCCCCCGCGCGAACTGCGCGCGCTCCTCCACACGCGGCCACTGACGGGCGGGTCCCGCCCGTCAGAGGCGTCTTCCACCTCCCGCCATCGCTCTGATGAGCTCCGGCTCCGCGCCGGTGAGCTCCCGGCTCCCGCGGTGGGGTGGGTTAGCATCTCCGGTTCCTTGCGCACTTACCAAGGTATACAAAGCACAAGCTACTCCCTCCTACCCCCCGTGCCTGCGTCCATGGCGGACAACGCGGCTAACGGTGTGGACACCGGCTACTGCAAACGGATAGAAAGCAAACTAAAGGGCACACGAGCATGAGGGGCTCACCACGACTTCAAAGGAGCAAGGAGTGGCAGTGGAGAAGGTCGGAGTGATGCTGGCCACGGTGGAGCTCGATCACGGCGGCGTTCGGTCGGGTTTGGAGAAGAAAGAGAAGCTCCGGCGCTTGAGTGGGTTATGCGGCGAGCTTGGGGGTGCGCTGGGTTCGCAAAGATGTGGCGAACATCGTGGACAGCTCAATTTGATTTGAAAGGAAACGAGCACGATGAATTTCAAGGAGAAAGGCGTCGGGTTCCTTCGCCCGTGGACGGTGAAAAATGAGCGGCGTCGTCCACGTTGGTGCTCAAGTGGAGGGAGGAGTGAGCCCAGGGCGCCCACGTCGCCTGGCGACTCTGGCAGCCAAGCAGCTGCGTGCCCTCACGCTCGCAGGCGGCGCTGCGCGGGCGGCGGCCGCGATGGACAGGGCACCGAGGTCCACATCGGCCACTGTTGTCGACCCTATCCTTCCCCCTTTTTGTCTTTTGTGAAAATCGGCCAAAGTTTGAACTAAAGTCAAAATTCCACCAAAATAAAAGTTGTACAAAATTTTATGAGCTACAAAACATATTTTGGTGTCCCCAGCTGATTCTGAGTGGAAACTAGCTAATTTGGCCAAACAGTTTTGAAATTCAAACTCAATTCAAAGAAATTCCAAATTTTTGAATTGGGGCAAATCAGAATTTCCAAAATTACTTTTGATTTTGCATAACAACTTGAAAAACTCCCAACATGAAAGTTGTTCAACTTTTCATGCCCTACAACTTTCATGTTGACCATTTTTCAAAATTTCAAATAGATTTTGAATTGGAGATACAAATTGGAAAAGGGGACACTTTCCGGAAATCTGTATTTTCAAAATTACTTTGGATTTTGTACTGAAACTTCAAAAACTCAAAACACCAAAGTTGTACATCTTGACAAGATCTACAACTTTGCTTTTGAACTCAACTTCAAATTTTGCTTGGTTTTTGAATTGCACAAAAAGGGGCAAAAACTGGGTTAAAGAATTAGGGTTTTCCCCTTAAGCTTTTCGGAAAACTTTCACCCAAGGGTTTTAAACACCAACACAAACCTCCAAACACAAACTAAACATATTTTACTTCCTAAGCACAATCAACCAAAAATAAACTTATTTTTAGGTTGATGCATAATGATGTGCTTCAACAATTATACTTTGCAATGCTCATGATGACATGTTCTGCTTTTAGTTGGCTTAACACCAGAGTGTTACATTCACAAACTCCAGTTTTTTATGGAGCTGCTCCATGGTGGAATCTGTGGAGCAGACCCTAAACAAGGCCTTGGAGACTTTGCTGCTTGTCTGTTACTGGAGTACTACTATTATTAGTACTACCGCACCGGCGCTTTGAGGTTTGTGGTCAACCTCCAGGCCGGCGGTTGCACCTTCAACGACAGCCACGCGCAGTCTTGCTCCATGTTCAATGGCTTGTTTCTCGCACCAAAGTCTTTGACCACGCATAGGAAATCATACTGTATTTTACTACTATACGCAGCGCGTTTTTTTTTTACCTTGCGATTTTGCGAACATACAGTATCCCGTTAATTAATTTGACCCAGGGACTCTGCATGCATGCCAACGAACAGCAAAGGAAAGATGGCGATGATTGGCGCTTGACTGCTCCGGCGGGCGGCGGGCGGCAGCCGCACCATGTCCATGTCCATTCTAAAGTGCGCACGATGGCAAGAAGCCAAGGACGCTGCTGTTGAAACGGAACTTGGAAGCACCCTGGAAAACGCTGCTATAGTAGCACAAGCACTCAAGCAGATATATGTGGCTAGGGCAAATCACGGCAACTGCTTTTCTGAAAAAAAAAACACAAACAACCAACAGGAAAAGCAAGGCAAAAGTGCACATAAAGGCGAGAGGATCTCCGAGACCCCGCGAGCAATTTCTCCTGTGTATCAGTGTGTGAAACGGGCAGGAGAAGGCCCAGCGAAAGACCCTGGAACGGATTGCCGCTGCCGGATTGGGATTGGAAGCGAGATCGAGCAGAGGACGCCGCCGGAAACGAGGGCCATGTGCGGTGCGCCGGTGCCTGCGTCGAAGGAGGTCGCCGAGAAAGTACAACGCGCTGTCCAATCAACTCATGACGGTACGATTGCACGGTAGCTACAAGCAAAAAAAGGGGGTGCGGGGTACCGTGCGGCCAGCTGTACAAAGAGCTGCTTTCTACAGTATGAGTGCATGTCAAACTTTTAATTTTGACTAAATTTATAAAAAAATATGTATAATATTTATATTTTTAAAATAAATTTATTATGATAGTATATTTAACAGTCTATTTAATGATATTAATTATATATTATAAATATTAATATTTTTTACATAATTGATCAAAGTTAAAAAAATAGATTTTTTTTAAAAAGTGAGAATGACTTTTATTTTTAAACAGGGGTGAGTACTAGCTCCCTTTCCAACATGATCTGCGGCGTTTCGCGAGAAGAAAGTTGGGCCTTGTTTAGTTCCCAAAAAATTTTGCAAAATTTTTCAGATTCCCCGTCACATCGAATCTTTAGACACATGCATGAAGTACTAAATATAGACAAAAATAAAAACTAATTGCACAGTTTGGTCGAAATTGACGAGACAAATCTTTTGAGCCTAGTTAGTCCATGATTGGACAATATTTGTCAAATACAAACGAAAAAGCTACAGTATCCATTTTGCAAAATATTTTGGAACTAAACAAGGCCTTCGAAATTTGAACGGAAGTGCTCCTGCTCCAGAGTCCAGATGGCAACTTTTACGACACGACAGTGTTCCATGTATGTGAAGCGTCGCTGGTGTAGCACAAAATGGGATGGGTTCCAGCTCATTCATTGGGGGCTCGAGTAGGACGCGAGCTGCGGCCGTGGACTTGTGGCGTTGTACGCGGCTCTGGCGATTTGCTGTGTCCTAGTGCAGCCTTTTCGTGTATCGCCGCGCCCGACGCCACGTAACGGACCGGCACGACGACCCGACCTGGTGATTGGTAAAGCGGCCAGTCAATTTACCCCACCAGTTTGGACTCCAGTCTACTGTCCACGTCGGGGGCACAGGCCTCGGTCAATCCTTCCGACCAAAAAAAAAACAAAAAGTTTTCGAGATTCTCTGTCACATCAAATCTTTCGGTACATGCATGAAGCATTAAATATGGATGAAAATAAAAACTAATTGCACAGTTTAACTGTAAATCACGAGACGAATCTTTTAATCTTAGTTAGTCCATGATTGAATAACATTTGCTACAAATAAACGAAAGTACTATAATAGTGAAATCCAAAATCTTTTCGCATCTAAACAAGGCCTTAGCCCTCGATTCTCCAGAAAATGGTTGTTTGCACATGGCAAGAACACTAGAACAGGTATTCTTCGTCTTTTATTTCAAATGTTTGCGATTCCTTGTTTTTTTAACTCAGGGCTGGCTCTACGGCCTTGTTATTGAAATCAATTGGACCTGTTCGCTGGTTTGAAAAGTTAAGCTTGAAATTACTGTTAGCTGATTTTTTGTGAGAGAAAAATACTGCTGGTTAGCAAAAAAAATACGGCTGAAAAGAAAAAAGAATGAGAGGGGTTGTTTGGTTCGGTAGCAGTGAAGCCTGGCCGCCTTACATGGGATAGGTTGAAGAGATGTAACTAGAGATGAGCAACGGGCCGGCCCGGCACGGCCCGGCACGGCCCGGCACGGGCCCGTGCTAGGCACGGTCCGAAAGGGCACGGGCCCGTATGGCCCGTGTGCCACCGGGCCGTGCCTGCACAGCCCATCGTGCCTGCCTGACGGCCCAGGCACGGCCCGTGGGCCGATTTTCGTGCCGGGCCGGCCCGAAAGGCACGAGGCCCAATAGTACTTCGGGCCGGCCCATGGCCCAATATATGAAAAACACCAAATTTAATATAGAATTTAACAAAGCATAAATACATTACATTCAAGTCACATACATTAATACTTCACAATTCACATAACACAATATACTCTCAGATCATATTTACTTGCCAAAAGTCACAAGTTTCACAAGTCATAGAACCTGATACTTCAAGTTTCACAAATTTCCTGGTACCGTGCCGACACCGTGCCTGCTGTTAAAAGCGTGCCGTGTCGTGCCGTGCAGCGGGCCGAAGGGTCGGCCCAAGCACGGCCCACAACGTGCTTCGGACCGGCCCGGGACCAGTTAAGATCGGGTCGTGCCGTGCTCGGGCCGGGCCAAATGACCGTGCTTTGGGCCGTGCCTTTGGCCCGCGGGCTGCATGCTCAACTTTAGATGTAACATAGTCATGTTTGGTGAAGCCTGGCCGGCTTACATGGGATAGGTTGAAGAGATGTAACATAGTCATGTTTGGTTGACTGTATCTATTTAGTCTGACTAAGAAGAGATACTGTTGGTTGCATAAAGATATGTTCAGTCTAACTGAGAAGAGATACTATTTGGTTACCTGCATAAAGATATGTTACATGAGATTAAAAAATATAAAATGATTATGATTTTTATTTTTTTACAAATACTCCCTCCATCCCAAATTGTAAGTCATTCCAAGAATCTTGGAGAGTCAAACTTTTCTAAATTTGACCAAATTTATATTATAAAATAATAATTATTATGGTACTAACTCGGTATCATTAGATTCTTTCTTAATTATATTTTCATAGTATACTCACTTTACGTTACAAATATTAGTATTTTTCTCTATAATTTTGGTCAAACGTAAAAATGCTTTGACTCTCCAAAATTTTTGGAATGACTTACAATTTGGGATGCAGGGAGTACGTTCTAAAAATTCTTATTTTATCTAATTATGTCTTAAACATCTTTAAAACATATTAATATTACTTGATATTTACTAATCATACATTAATATATTATGACTAGATTAATCCCTATGTCCAGCATGCCTGGCCTGGTATGAATGGCCGATTTTGACATTCCTGCCGAGCCTAGCCACAGCCGTGTTTAGTTACGAAATATTTTACAAAATCGCTACAGTAGGTGTTTTGTTGGTATGTGACAAATATTGTCCGATCATAGACTAACTAGACTCAAAAGATTCATCTCGTATATTTCGACCAAACTGTGCAATTAGTTTTTATTTTTATCTATATTTAATACTTCATGCATGCGTCTAAAGATTCGATGTGACGAGAAATCTTGAAAAATTTTGGGTTTTGGAGTGGAGGTAAACAAGACCTTACTACATGGCCGGAGCCTGACCCAATGGCGTCAGCAAGCAATCAAACAAGGCTACCCTGCATCCGGCCAGCCTGGTTCCGATGGATGCAGAGAACCAAAACAGCCCCTTACAGACTCGGGGAAAGGGTTTGTCCAGACATGTGATTCACCCGGGTCTCAACTCATCCCTAAGCTGACTAGAGCATGACAACTGAATTACAATTTCTAGAAACAAGGAGAACATCATCACATACGAAATGCTCGTAAAGGTCTATCCCTAATCAACATACCGCTATCCGCCAGATCCATCGATGATGTCCAATTCCTCGCTAACAGCTAACGATATGTCCAATTTCATCTACTTGTGCCGTTTTTTGCAACATGCTTGTACTTGTACAGCTGGACTATGCCTACCTCTTGCCCAAAATTGGGTGTCCAGTACGTCGCAACACACCAGTGACTGCTATACCGAGGAATGTTATGTGACGAAGAGGAATCATATCATATGTACCGAACTTGGATTCCCTTTTTATGTGCCATATGTCTCTTAGACTTATCATGACATGTGGGGCCTGTGTGCAATTTATATATTGGTTAGAATCACCAGCTCAAATACCCCATGTTCCCATGGGATAAATGTAAATTAGCATGACAACACTGACAACATGCATTACACCATACAAGGCGATGATACCATGGAACGATCAACTGCACCCGTTCCGGTTCCGACTCCAGCACCGGGCTCCGGGATCACGGACTGCAACTACAAAAATGGCTCGGCCAACCCATCGTCCTATTGCCTTCTAATCAAATTGAGGGGGAAAGAAATGCTGCCGCTCAACATCAGCACCAGTTTATTAACTTATGTACTGCCTGGTGCTTGCTCTACAACCTTCTCGCGTCTGCCACCGAAACAACCGCTTTCTGCTAATAATACAACATCCTCAGGTGAAAATGGAAGTGCACCAGAACTCAAGTAATGTCTTGACTGACGGGACCTGCAACAAGCCGGAAAGGTAATGTTTATGGTAAACTCCAGTTGGTGGCAAATTCAGTTGAACAGCACAAATTGCACACAATTACTATTTGTAAGGGGAAGATTGTTGGGTTTCCATGTGTTCCAACTTAAATAAAAAAATATTGAGAAGAATGGGGCAAATACAAAATTGCATAAACATAGCAAATCCTGGTGTTCACCTACATTATCAGGTAGTTTTGGTTGGTGTACATGTTTTTTTAGGCCTTGTTTAGTTCACGCCAAAAACCAAAAAGTTTTCAAGATTCCCTATCACATCGAATCTTTCGACACATGCATGAAGCATTAAATATAGATAAAAATAAAACTAATTGCACAATTTAACGCACAATTTAACTGTAAATCGCGAGACGAATCTTTTGATCCTAGTTAGTCCATAATTAGACAATATTTGCCACAAACAAACGAAAATGCTACAGTAGCGAAATCCAAAATCTTTTCGCATCTAAACAAGGCCTATATATTTATATGAGTTTAACAGCTGTGCAAAAAAAAAACTTTCACAGAAATTGAATTCGCTTGCTATATATGTTTAGCTGTGCAAAAAAAAAACTTTCACAAAAGTTGTATTCGTTTGCCCACCAGAACCTGAAGAGGTTGGCTCTATTTTTTGCTTTCAGTGGACAAGAGTTCTAGCATGCAATATGATGACTATAATTTAAAGTGTTTCAGAAGAGTAGGCCAGGTGATTTTATTAAACAAAAAGAAAAAGGACCGATTCAATGTTAACTTTCCTCTGATTGTCAGGCGCTATAGAACAAAAACCATACTAACATCATAAGACTCAGCAAAGTAACAAAGTTACAAAGTGCAGAATAACATTTTAGATTCCGATGTGCTGCTGTGGCTATTTGTTCCCATTTTATGGCAGAGTTCTGACAAGAAAATTCTATAGGGTGACACATAATCAGATATAAACCTCACCTTCTTTGCTTGTTTACGACTTTATTTTCAGAGAGTCGCAAGTTTTCTAATTGGGAGATCTGGCTGATTGAAGACAAATAATCAACAAAAGCAGGGCCTCTCAATGAATGCAACAACTTTGGAGGAACTACTGGAGACAGGGTTTCGCAAAGATGAACATGCCGCTCCCTGCACAAAGCATTGGCACTAGCTAATCATGCAAATTCTCCATGTGAAGATTAACCAAAAAAAAAGAGAGTCATAAATCATCAACAGTTCAATATCAGAGGATCCTACCAAATTTATGGGGACTCAGAAGAAGCTAAGCATCTTGCATGCTAGTGCTTCAAATGAATCGTCAAGTGGTATGCAAAAAGAGCACGCACATTTATTTAATTAGTCCTGGCTAATTTAACACAAAATATACTCACAAGTCAAATCTATTTAAGTCGAGTACAATTTATACACAATCAGGTGTTCAGGATTTTTTACCATGACAGTTTCATATGTCTGACAAGTGACCATCTTGTCAGAAAGAGCCTGTAGTGAAACTGAAAAATATAAAGATTTTTTGTGCAATGGAATTGTAGATGAAACCACAATCTATCACTATAGTATAGACTTGGATTTGCTAATTACATCAAATGTGGCAATATAAGCAACCATGTAAGGTTCAAGGGGCATATTGATAAAAAGCTGATAATAGCTTTCCAGGATAGGCCAGGTACCAGATCACATATATTTCCAATTAAGATATCTAATACAGATAATAACTAACAGACAATTATAAATGGATAAAACCGCCAGCATTTTTGTCATTATATAATCTTCTATTGACACACATTACTGTAGCTATTTACTATTTTGACCACTAAAATAAGCTGCCCATTTTTTAATTTATACCCACAATACAAATCAGATTATTAGGGAACATATACGGTTCTATACAACATAACCAGCTATATGAAAGCAGTGTATACAAGCAACTAACCTACTGGAAGGAAATCACGTTACTTACCTTTTAGAAATACAGGTAGTTGGATTTTTCATATGAGAAATGTCCGTAGATCCACAAGCATTCCTGAATCCTGAACAGATAATTTTACCAAGGGATACGGCAGCTGTACTGGCAAACAACAACTCTTGTGATAAATCGACAGAACTACCATCTATTTTTTGGGAATTCCTTGAGAAAATGCAAAGAGCATGCTGGGCATATACAGATCCCATCTCAAACTGTTTGCTGTACCAAGAAGAATCATCTGGCTCAGCACAAGGAGTTGAAAATGGATCCAACATATCCTGCACAAATTTAGAAATGCTAGAGTCAAATATTGTATTTCAGAGATATGAATCTTTAAAGCAAGCAAAAGAGAATATGCCTGACCTCAGTAAGAGGGTAGCATCGGGAAAGCATGAGATCTGATTCTGATATTAAATCAGACACTTCTGAGGCAAGCTTCAAAGCTCCAGAAGCTGCTCTGTTGTGATTAGCCTCACTGGAAAATTCAAGACAGCAACTTCGTAGCCTGTTCCAAGTGTCCTGTACTTGTTCAACCTTGCAAGAGTCCTTAGTTTTTTGGCCAGAGAGCAGCCAGATGCTTTCAGCACGACTACATTCATCCATCAATTGAAACCCAGCAGTTGAACAGCTTGCCTGTTCATTCCTCCCAAACAATTCCATATAAGCCTCACTTGTCTCACCAACAACATCTTCCACATCTTTCTGTCGCTCAACCATTAGATTCTTCACAGAGTCAGTGTCTTCTAATACCATTCTGGACGTAGTGTATGTACCATCATAAAAGGCAGAAAAATCATTAGACACTGCCCTTGACAAAAATTCATCGCCACTTAAGGATGCAGATGTGCCTTCCACAATTAAGGATGACTCAGGTACGCATGACACGCCCTGTGACATAAATGTATCACAAACTTGTGAAATGGACCCATACATGTTGCTTTCAGGTGGGTTTTGGAAAGAATCAGCAATTTCAAAGGTCTCTCGTGATTCAACGGGAAAACAGAACTGATCAGAAATCCCTTGCCCATGTATAGGAGGCACCTCTGAAGGTTGTGGAAAGAAACCAACTTCAGTAACAGTAAATATGTCATGTTTTTCAGTACCTACATCAGCTGGATCATCATCGGACTCAGATAATAGCAGTGAACAATGCCGATTTCTTTTTATTTGTTTATCAGATGGAAGAGGTATATCTGGAAGATCATGGAAATCATCAAGTTCATTCTTGCAAGGTGAAATATCATTATGCTCAGTCGAGTGGGCCTTCAACTTGGATTTCTTAGCCTTTCTTGTTTTAGCTGCGCTTCTTCCCTTGACCAAAGATGCTGTTACTTGTAACTGCAGGCCTTCAAGATCTGATATTTCCTTCTGTTTTTCCTTTTCTTCAGCCAAAAGGATACTTTTGTCTACCTCCATGCATAATGTTTCAGATAATTTACAAGGGAACTCCCATGGCAACATTTTTGGTACTGTAGAATGTACAGCGTCTAAATCAAGCGAGAAAGGACCGCACGAACATTCCTTTGGCCTCTCTGAAAGTAGAACAGGACATGATCAGTACTTCAAGAGTTAACACAGCATGAGATTGCAAAAGAAACAAAAACAGAAAAGAAAAAAAAAATCAAGCTCAACTACCAGCTAAGGCATTACATGGAAAAATAACAAGAACAGCTCTTCTGGAACCACAAGGGCACACAGCTGTTAGTGTGGGGTGCCAACAGTTCATTCGGACAGATCTAACACCCACATCACTTACTGAAAGAATGAAGGAAAGTATCTGCAACATGTAGATAAAACTTTCTATAAATGAAGTCCATTTTAGGCCAGGAACAAGCCCTAGTAAATTAAGAACCACCTAGGCCCAGCTTAGATTTATAAGGTGACTAACATATTTTCACACAATAACTCATGAATCATGATATATCCTTAAAGCTGTTGCAGGGCAATGCTCTGCGACAAACCCCATCAATCTATTCCCTTCATTCCAAAATGTAAGGTGTTCCAGTTTTGTTCTAACTTAAGGATGGGGACGGTGCTCCAAGCGGAAACGGGTACCCGCAGTTCTTCTCTAGTGTAACTAAATGAACTAAATGAAAAAAATGAGGAAAGGAATTGTCTATTTAGTTCGTTAAATTACACTAGAGAAGAACCACGGGTATCCATTTGGAGGGCCATCCCCATCCTTATTCTAACTTAAACTTCTCTAACTTTGACCATAGAAAATTGTGTTACCATCTATAATATAATAGCAATTAGCAAATAAATGCACTATCAAGACATATTTCATGGTGGATTTTATGAAACTAATTTGATGTTGCAGCAGATGTCGGTGCATTTATCTGTAAACATGGCCAAAGTTAAAGAAGCTAAATTTGACTTACGAATTACGATAAAGCTAAAACACATTACATTCTGGATTGAGGTGACTATTATTGAGCCAAATACCCATAAATAGCTAGCTTTTATTGATGTACCATAGTTTATTGGACACTATCTTTGCTTTATCGAAGGATCATTTAAACATAGTTTAACAAGGGTGAAGGTTCATAAACCAATTGCAGAAGCAAATACGATGAGAAAGAAGCATAGTAAGTTTTACATACTGAAACGTGAAAGATCTAAAAGAAGTGAACAATGAGCCAGTACAACATAACTACAAAAAAATATGGATAAATTTTCCTGGTAAAGCATCAAACCTGTGAATTGATGCTTTCCTTGGTACCAAAACTGCAGAAGCATCACTGTCCTCCTAATGTCACCTAGACAAATATCAATTACATGCTTTAACTGAGGAACAGTGACATTCAGTCCCTCAGATTTACAAATCTGCATTAAGATAGGATACAGTCAACTTTCAACAAATCTGGCAAGCAAAAGAACTCTGTGATCTCAGCCTATAAGAGAGAGGGAGGGGAGATTGTTTACCATGGCAACATGCGGAAGTAGCTCTGAGGTCGATGGGTATTTGAAATTCAAAACAAGTTGATCCAAAAGATTCGGCAAAGACGGATCCTTCCCTTCACAAATTACGAATAATGGACAAAATAACAAGAGTTTTAGTGTAGTAGTACCACATTGACTGAAACTATTAAGGCCATCTGTAAGAGCCTAAAAGGAAAGGATAAAATACTCACTGTTGCTAGTCAGTATGATTGGCCATTTTGTAGTCTCTGCCATCTTAAGTATGGTTGAAATAAACCCACGATCCTCATCAAAGACAGTATCCACATCCTCAAATAGTATGAGTGTCTTGTTAGCAACTTGTTTAGGAGGTTCATCACAGGCCTTCAAACCTGAGTAGCATCCTACAGGTGATTTCGGTTGATCACAGTCAATCATTACTCTTGTAGTACAGGACATCAAATGTTGGTATTCAGTCCTATCAGGAGTTCGTGAATCTGGATCCAAGGAATCATCCCTTAGTGGATTCATAACCTCCTCATGTGACCTGTACAAGAGATTAAAAAAAGGATTCAAAGGTATGTTTGCTTCAACTAGGCAACCATGTGAAATGTTAGACAAATGCACATATTATTAGAGCCTAACCTACAATTCATTGCATATCTACTTCTGTAGAAAAGAACTTCACAGCATTTTAACCTAGCTACTACATTATTCGCATGGTCATTGCTATTTTCATGTGCCCCAAATTCCTTATACCATCATTCCCTGCAGGCGTTCTTTCCCGCATGCTACTGTTTCTATTCCTCGGAAGATCAAATATAGTGCATTGATTATTTCTAGAAACACTTGATTTGAAAATTGTACAATACAGTTCTATATAATAAGGTGACAAGTGTCGGGAACTAAACATAAACAAGGAGCGAGAGGGAGGTTAGAGAGACAGAAAGAGTCAAGAAAGCAATTAGGGAGAGTCCCCCACCCAATTGACCCTTAGGTCCTTCTATAGCTAAGGATGGAGGTTGTTTACCTCCTAACCTTGTAAATTTACAAATAGGTCCATGGACCTTACACAGGCTGTGCCTTTTAGAACACAGGGTAGGCACAGGCTCACAGGCTAGGCCTTCCCCCAACAAGTTTACAAAAAGCAAACAAACAAGGCTAGTTTCAAATCTGCACAATCCATACAAGTGTATTTGTCGAACATATAGAATTCCAGAACTATACTTACTAAGCTAGAATTTTACAGGTTAGAAAAGTAATGTCTGGCTGCTGGTTGAACTACTAATTTCTGACAGAACTACTAGGACATCCATTTGATTTCCTGAATTACTACATACTGCCCAATTTATGAACTTATGTTTATGCAACTATATCCTACATGACCTTCAATTAGTTCATCTTGCTGGACTTTGCATGAAATTTAGATACACGATGTTATGTCTACTTCTTATTTTTCCTTAAGTATGCCTCACCATGTTGCATTCTTCAATGCCAAGTTATGCCCTGATATTCTGAAAGTAATCCTACAGATATGAAGGACTTAAATGCTAGTGCTATTTCATATGAGCAGTATTTTTTATATTCAAGCACAAACACATTGATTCAATCAACCCTCACGGTAAAAGTAAAGCGCTTTCTTCCTCAAAGGTATGTTTTTGGATTATTCTTGGTAAATCCATAACTGACTATGATAACTTATACAGGATGTGTTATCACCCAAGAATACAGCTTGGCAGCCATGACAATCAAAGGTAGTGCAAAATGCTAAGCATCTTCATGAAAGCAAGAGACTAACATATTATTAACTAAAAGATGTGGCTGAGGCTGCAGCGTGAATGGATAGAAGCATCACAAGCCAGGATGTGAGAAAACATAGGAGCTGTACAAACCATTTTTCAAGGCCATGTGATTTAGTTGCTTCCTCAAACTTCTGCCTTACATAAGCCCCATTTCTCATGTCAGATGTATTTACCTAGAATAATGCCAAACATTAATCAGTAAAATCAAGCATATGAAGCAGAAGACTTGCACTTCTCAGAAAGAAATGCTGGTGAAACTACCTCTATCACATTGAAGCCTTGTTCCTTGGCACATGCAAAAACTGCAGCCGACTTTCCACACTGAATTTAAGAACAAAGATATCATAGTAGCATAGACACGAATGAGAGTATATCCAGGTTATATATATGTACATAGGTATAACTACACCGAGACATAGCCAAGTGCTTGCAAATATACAGAACAATTCTTGAATTAGTTATAGGAGGTGCAGAATTCCGTGCTTAGATTTTATGTAACAGCCAAGTCATATAGTAAATATTTTGTCCAAGTAAACATACTACTACCTACGTTTTAGAATGTGTCAATGGCCTCAGGAAAATACATTCCACAACGTTTGTCTATTGAATATATCAAAAGTCAAGTTATTGTTATGTTTTCACTGTCTCCTAGCAATTAAATGCTTTGAAATAACAGAAGCAATTGTATCATGTTATTAATTGAGGGTATAGATGGTCACTTCACTTTGATTTTTTTTTCTTCAAAATAGTACTTCCTTGGTCAGTGTGCATGTTGTGCTTTTTTCTTGAAAACGCAGAAGAACTCCACTTCACTATATTAAGAAGAAAAAGGGGAAAGAGACCCTGTACAACACAGCACACCGCTCCACTTTAACAACCTTACATACGCGCCTGTGGAAATATAAAGGCGACCAAAGCTAGACTACCTCTAGGCTACAAACTGGGTGGGTGGGTGGGGGGGGGGGGGGGGGGGGGCTGGCTGGCTTGGAGGGGACCTGCCAAGAATGAAAGCCCGGCCCCAGCCAAAGCCCACAACCAATGCTCCTCCAAAGCAAAACCCAAAGCACCCGGGTCAGTGTGCATGTTGTGCCTCACATAGTAGTTTCCAGAAAAAGGCTCGTTGATCCTTGAAACATTCCCCTTTTGGGATGGTGTCCTTTAGGATGGGATTCGCTATAGACAGCCAGACACACATTCATAAAAAAAAACACTACTAGCATCGGTATATACACGACAAACTAGCTCAAAGGCATTTAAATGAAGCATGCAGCTCAAATGCCAATTATTCTTTAGTGGCACTCACCCCAACTGGTCCAGTGATTAGAAGTGTGTTTTCACAATCAGAAGCACTCTCTGAATAATCTGAATCAGATTCATCTTGATATGAGCTACCATTAGTGTCCCCATTAGCAGCTCCAATCTTGTGGCCTCTTTCATCCCAACCTTTGAGCCATTCGGCGAGAAACTTTACATGCTCATTATTTCCACATACCTGCTTAACCAAATATAGCAGTAACCTAAGATAAAATGTAAGCATACTACAAACATTGATCTGCACTTTCCTAAATGAAGCATTTTAGCAGAAAAGGCTAATGAACTAGAAGCGATAATTGAGAAATGGGCTGCACAATTGCTTATCTTCACATTATGCACAAAGGACGGTACAAACACAAATAGTGATATTCACCTGAGCCGCAGTTTCAGGTCGGTACTTGTCAGTCCATAGGTGATGGGTAGGCTGACAACTGCGACAGAAAATACTATGTTATGTGCAGTTAAAGATTTGTTGAAGATTAAAAAAACAACTACCAGTTATTTTGCCAATACGTCCATTTGGATTAAATTTTGGTTAGCCTGAAGTTTCTGATGAATAGTTAGGTGGATTCTGACGAGGAGATAGGAGCTTAGAACAAGCATGAGGACAGCAAGTCCCTGTAAATTGATTAGTGAGGTACAAACAAGTTAAAATCTGCTACAAAATAAAACAAGGCTGCAACTTCATTTGACTTGACTACCAAAAAGCAAATAGAAAAAAAAAAGTATCCATTGATAGTTTGAGGGAATTTCATATCTCAGTGGACAAGCAAAATCCTTATTGGCTGTACTTTGGACCTTCAGTCTTCATTCTTTAGAAGAGAAACAAACTATATTAATGCTGAGTGACCCTCACTCTTTGTGCAGGCCCAGACATTACCATGGAATAGCTGATGCATTGATAGCATGGGCTGTTGGCCAATTGGCATCGTCATTCTGATCAACATTGGCTAATAAGATTCCAAGAACTAATAACATTCCAATTTTGTTGTGAAAATACTAACGAACCAAGCTAGAAGGAAACTGCAACGTTTAGGGAAAATATACATAATGCTGATTACCCATTCTGTGGAACTTCTGGCTCTACATTCAGATCAAGAAGAGAAGCTTGGCAACTAGCACCAGGCATCAACAAGTTCTGGTCGTCCACATTGATCTGGACAGTTCAAACAGTTGTCAAGCATAACTTCAAATCAGTGCATGATTGGAACAATATAAACTATGAGAGAACAAAGATAGCTCTTATTATGTATAAAATGTTGGATGAACAGGAAATTCTACCGCATCTGAAGGACAGCTGTGTTCACTTTGCTTGTCAGTAATAGGAAAAGGCATTCCTGAAGTTGTACACTCAGCAAGAATCGGCTCTGCCAGTTGATTAGAATGCCTCTTGCAATTAGTTTCTATTGTCAGTGGTTTAACCAAGCCCTCAAAGAATGACACGGATTTTTTAAGAGAGGCAGTATCAGTGTCAAAGGAAGACAGATCAGTGATTATCCAACTACTCCAGTGGATAGGTATACTGGCCTACAAAAAAGCATTTCTCTTCACTTGACCACGGGTAATGATATAACTTCTGAGAAAATATACAAAAAATGCATTTGCTTGGCATACCTCTGATTGGTACGCAACATGAATAGGATAAAATGGTGGATCCCTCTCAGAATCACAACCGTTCACATTTTCAATATTGATAACATCTTGATCTTGGTTAGCACATTTGTTCATTTTCCGAGAAGCAAAGAAAGGGTGAATTTTCTTTCCAGATGATAACCTTCGAATTTCCTGGCAATTAAATCATAATATACTTTTATATTGAAAAAATAACATATGCAACAATATTGTAAACACAAAGTCAACTAAAAAGTGGGCAACTGCAATGAGAAAAGCTTTTTTCCTTAAACAACTAGAGTTGCAACTAGAGCACTTGTATGGAGATAGAAATATATTTAAGATAACAAGCTGCTACTGAACATTGAAAGATCAAGGAGAGGAAAATGAAAAGGAAGATATGGCATAGGCGCAAAGCATTCTCTCTGCCCATAATTGTTTCATAGGGTGTCATTTAAACAGATGTAAACATAGACTAGCATTAATTGTGACAATAGTAGGAGGTAGAGACGCCATCAATTAATTTATCAAATAATAGACAAGATTTGAAACATTCCCCTAAAAAGATTTGAAACAAGCTAATGAGAAACAAGTCAAAGGGAAAGCAAACAATACAACCTTAAAAACATCAGCATAATAACACACAATGTATCTCACCAATGCCGATGGATCATACCTCTGCAGCCATCTTCGCCTCTGACCTTAGGTCAACTTTCAGCGGTGATATATCCTGATTGACTGGATTAACATGTCCTGCTTTAGAAGGCGTACTCATCAAATCAATGTCAATTATTACTGGCGCTGCTACAGGCGAGCCGGCTTCAATCTGGCTGATATGCAATTGCTGACAGCTTCCAGGACCTTCAGAGCAAAATATTTATTTACACTCTGATAGAGAAATCATAACCCACAAATAATATTCAATAAATTGTATAGTATAATAAGAAGGATATAAGTGGGAAAACGGAGATACATGCAATTTTTGGAATATTTATTATCACCACCACAATATCCATTATAAGAAAAACAACAGCATGTGTTATACAGTGTACTGAAACATCATTCTATGCAGCAGGTATACAATCAAAAACAGATTTAAATACTACACAAGTAAATATAAAATTTCTCGATATTCGAACAATGTTTTCACACAGCGATATAATGCAAAGTCTACCATTTCAAACTTGCAGATTGTATAACATCATTACTACTTCTTTATAATGCAAAGTTGCAAACTAACAGGTTGGGAAATTTTAACAAGTGTGAGTATTGATAAGAGGGTTCCAACTAACTATCAGTACCATCTAAAGAAAATAGAATAAAAAGAAAGACCTAACCATCAGGAGATTCCAACATCTTGCAACGCTTTCTGCTAGCATTAGGCACCTTCGGTATTGCATCTTGCTTTCTGCCTTTACGTTGCTTTTTCTGAGGGCTTTCATCTAAATTTCAACGGGGCAACATTGAAACGCAGAATTCTGTCAGCACGACTGTATTGCTTCTTGTACAAAATAACAAGCAAAATTTGATGACCAGACTGGTGAAGGATTACAGAAATGACTAATTCTGCAAAAAAAAAGGTATCAGGACGACATACCAACCAAAATGACTTCATCCTTGTTAGCAGGATCCTGCCAATGTTTCTCTTTGTTTGAAGAGGGCTACAAAAGTTTGGCAAAGAAAATAACTATTTTAACTGGAGGCACAAGAAAAAAGGTGAACTGAATAGCAAACAGGTACCTATTTGTTGGAATGAAAGGATACATATACATATTTTCTTATCTTAAAAGCTAGACATGAGGCATAAAGACAAACATACCAAAAAAGGGGTGGCGTTCCATCATTTCTACTCCCTCCATTCCAAATTGTAAGTCGTTTTTGGCTCCAAATTGTAAGTCGTTTTTGGCTTTTCTAGATACGTGGCTTTTCTTATGGACCTAGATATACACTATGTCTAGATACGTAGTATGTATCAGAAAAAGCCAGAACAACTTACAATTTGGAACGGAGGGAGTATTGATGAAGTAACAGATGTAGTACAAAGTATGAACAAGTACCCAAAACAAAATTTAAAGACCAAAGTTCTGCAGGCCCTTTCAAAAAAAATGAAACAGATGTAGTTCAATTTAAGTCGGGAGAGACTAAGTTTGGCGTGTGGACTGTGGACTGCTATCCAAGGTAGGATTTTAGCTACCTAGTTGGTTCGCTTGGTTGCAGAATTACTCCACCTCCTTATCCAAGTTGAAGTGCATTATTATCGGGCATCAGCAATAACCAGAAAAATGTACATAACACAAAACAATGGCATGGTATCCACCTAGACAAACTAAGTGGATCGAACAGCAGAAGAAGGCAAGACGCTTATCTATCAACATTCGACTCAACAGAAATTGTATTCTCCACCTGCACAATTCAACGAGAAGACACAAATCAGCAGCTGCAATGGGCAATGTACCTTCTTCGCGTTCTCTGATTTTCGCGGCTTTCTCTTCTTCTTCCCCTTCTCCGGCTCCTCTCTGACTTCCGTCGCCGCCGCCTCCTCAGCCGCAGGCACGGGAGGAACAGCCTCCGCATCTGCTCTTCCTGCTTCACCGGCGCCGCCTCCTTTTCCTCCACCTCCGCTGCCGCCGCCGGCCGGTTTGACAAGCCCCCACGAGAGCTTCGACTGCACGCACCTCCTCAGTTGCTTCCCGTCGGCCGACGGCGGCGATGGCTTCACCGGAGACGGAGACGGCGACGGCGCCTCAGGATCAGCGGATCCGCCCATCGGTACGAGAGATCAAATGGGGAATCGCGGTGGGTCAGAGCTAGGGTTTGGGTTTCGGGAGCTGGGAAGGAGTCAAGGAGGAGTACAGTGCAGCGGGAGGTGGTGTTGGAGTTGGATTAGCTTCACTTCACGTTTCCCGCGCGGGGGAGTGCGAAGGCGGGTGGTTTGCGCGGGCGCGCGTCATATTGCGCGGAGGAGGCGGGCGCCGCAACCGGGGAAGGGACTTGGCCCTTGGGCGGGGCATGGTCCGGGACGAAAGGGACTCTGGTTAAAAGGTCTCCCCGTACTAGTTTTTTTTTTTTTTTGAGATCAACACACTTTATTCGTTCCTTAACCAGGAAGGTTAACATAGTTACAGACGCCGCAGGGCGGTTCGACAAACCAGACATGCCTGTCTGTCTCAGCGAGAACTAGGCTTCTAGCGATACAATGAGCATCAATGTTCACTTGCCTATTCTCATGAACAAACTCCACAGCTGAGAAAACTCTAGCTCTATCATTTATTTCTTTAACAATCTGCCCATACGGACCCATTCCATCTCCTTTCAGACTCCTGATGGCATTGTCGCAATCTGAAGCCAAACGGAGAGAAGTGACCAACAGATCCGAAGCAAGGTCCAAACCTTCTCTGCATGCTAAAATTTCAGCAATTTCAGGCTCTGTAATTCCTTCAAAGACAAGACCCGAAGCACCCAGATACTTGCCCTCACAGTCTCTTGCAATGGCTGCTACTGCTATCCTTCTCGAGTTCTTAGACAGGGCAGCATCAACATTTATCTTTACTTGGCCAGCGGCTGGCGGGATCCAGGTCGAACACCGACCAGCTTGCCCGCCCAGCTTTGGCTGCTTCTGTGGCTTGCTAACTTGCAACTGATCACAGTACTCATTGATAAAGTTGTGAGTCGAGAGCGGGCTCTGGAAAATACCTTCATGGATCACCTTTCTTCTTGCATACCAGATAGCCCAAAGTGTGACAGCCACTCGTACCGCATCATCATGTGGTAACGTATCAAACCATCTTGTCAAGCATCCCCTCGCATCAGCATCTTGCGTCCTACAGACATGCTCAACAAGTTCTTCTTTCTCCAAAGCCCAAACGCATTTGGCCATATGGCACTCCATCAGTGAGTGCTTTCACGAATCATCTGCTCCACAAATTTGACAGCGCCCGTGGTCTGCCATGTTTTGTTGATGTAGAACATCTGCTGACGGCAGTGAGGTCCTAGCCAGTCTCCACAAGAACACACTAACTTTTGGAGGGACCTGAACTCGCCATAATAATTTCCACTCCCGTTCTGATTCCTTTCTGTTTGATCTCATCGCATTTTCCACGAGCAATCGCCTCAGGCTCAGCATCCTATAAGCTGATCGAACAGAGAACACCCCTGTCTTCTCATAATGCCAGGCCCAAAAATCTTCTTGTGTCTTATAACTTAACGGAATATTGAGTATAACTTCCACATCTGCTGGCGTAAAAAACTGATGTAGCTTGTCAGTGTCCCAAGACGCCATCGATTGGATGATCAATTCACTGACTCGTTGTGGCTGATTTGGTGCCTCTCCCTGAATCGGCCGCCGGAGGCTATCAGTCGGCAGCCAATCATCTCTCCAAATTGAGGTGGTCTCACCTGTACCGATTCTCTTGATCAAGCCCAATTGCAACACTTCCCTACCATCAAGAATCGACCTCCAGATTTTAGAGGGCGACTGGCCCAGATTGGCTCCCAAGAAATCTGTGTTTGGGAAGTAAACAGCTTTTAGAATCCTCGAGCTCAGCGAGGATGGTTCCTTTAGAGTGCGCCAAGCTTGTTTGGCTAGTAGGGCCAAGTTGAATGATTCAAAATCCCTGAAACCTAATCCTCCCATAGACTTTGGCATCACCATATCATCCCAAGCCACCCAGCTTGTCTTCCTTTTTCCTTCTTTGCTGCCCCACCAGAAACCTCGCACTAAGCTTGTCAAATGTTTGCATAAGCCCCGGGGAAGCTTAAAGCATGCCATAGAATAAGTCGGAATTGCTTGGACAACCGACTTAATCAAAACTTCTTTACCTCCAGATGAAAGGCATTGCTCCATCCACCCTTGGATTCTAGCCCAAATTCTATCCTTTAAATATTTAAAAGCTCCATTTGATGAAGAACCAACATCAGAGGGCATCCCAAGGTACTTCTCACTCAAGCATTCATTATAGACATTCAGGACAGACTTGATCTCAACTCTGATACTCATCAAGCATTTCTTTGCAAAGTGAATAGAGGATTTTTGTTCATTGATCTGCTGACCCGAGGCCGCACAATACACTTGCAAGGCATTCTTGATCAAAACCGCACTCTCTCTATTAGCTTTGAAAAACAGCAGGCTGTCATCTGCAAAGAGTAGGTGGCTAACCATCGGAGCCGTTGGCGCAACCATAATTCCCTTGAGTTCTGATGACTGAACATAAGATTTTAACAGGCACGAGAGGCCCTCTGCTGCAATCAAAAACAGATAAGGAGAGATAGGATCTCCCCGACGAATGCCCCTTGTAGGTTTAAAAGATTCTAAGCAACTTCCATTCAATTGAACTAAAAAAGAGATTGAAGACACTAGCCTCATTATCAACTGTACCCAAAGTTGATGGAAACCCAACTTTGTCATTATAGCCTGTAGATACGTCCATTCTACACGATCATAGGCCTTCTTCATATCCAGCTTCAGAGCACAGCATCTGAGTTCGCTCGGTTTCTTCTGCTTCATAAAATGCAAACACTCATAAGCCGTAATGATGTTATCAGTAATAAGCCTTCCAGGAACAAAAGCCGACTGCTCTTCAGATATTATGTCTGGCAAGATCACTTTCAATCTGTTGGCGGCAACCTTAGAAACAATCTTGTAAATGACATTGCATAAACTGATTGGACGAAACTGACCTAGCTCCTCCGGGCTAGCTACCTTGGGAATGAGAACAATAATTGTGTCATTGATGGATGTCAGATCCTCCTTCCCGCATAAGACAGCAAGAACTGCTTCAGTTACCTCCTTGCCACATAGGTCCCAGTGGCGCTGGAAAAAATGCGCAGGATAGCCATCTGGTCCCGGCGCCTTCGTCGGGAACATTTGAAAAAGGGCTTCTTTCACTTCCTTCTCAGAGAAGGGTGCGATCAGCGCCTCATTCATCTCTACTGTCACCTTCCTTGGAACCTTGCTAAGCACCGCATCCATGTCATTTGTACCCTCTGACGTATAGAGATCCTTGAAAAAATTTATCGTAATGTCGTTCATCTCTTGCGTGTCAGAAGTCAGAGTTCCATCATGCCTCTTTAGTGCCTTGATCATATTCTTCTTCCGCCTCTGGCTAGCTCTTAGGTGGAAAATTTTTGAGTTTTTATCCCCTGCAGCCAGCCATTGCACTCTCGACCTTTGCCGCCACATAATCTCCTCCCTGTGATGGAGCTCATTTATTTTTTCCACCACCTTAATTTCTGCATGGGAAGGTCCTACTCGATCTGGTGACAGCTGCATATTCGCCAGTTCATCTTTTAGCTTTTTCAACTCCCGTCTCACGTTGCCAAAAGTATGTCTCTCCCAGCCACTCAGGCTTGCTGAGACGCCCTTTAGTTTCCTCTGGAGATCCTGCATAGACGCCGCAGAGCCCTCGTTCTCCCAGGCCTCCGACAAAGTCGGCGTGAAGGACTCATGATCCTCCCACATCACTTCAAACTTGAAACACTTCGATCTTTTCTGAATTCTTTCCTCGTCCTTCCAGGACAAAACAATCGGACCATGGTCGGACGCCGCAGCCGATTTATGTTGAACCATTGCCATCGGAAAGCGAGCAAACCAATCCCCTGTCACGAGTGCACGATCAAGACGCACACGACAGTATGATCCACCTGTTACCCTCTTCTCAAAAGTCCATGGACGACCAGAGTAGCCCATATCCAGGAAACCACACACATCAACAACATCACGGAAAGCTGCCATTTGTGCTGCACTTCGTTCCTGCACTCCATCATGTTCTGAAGGGTGTAAGACTTCATTAAAATCACCAATACATACCCAAGGTAGATCAGACGTAGACTTGATGAATTTAATTAGCTCCCACATCTTGTGTCGTTCTCCAACCTGGGCTTCCCCGTACACACAGGTAATTCTCCAAGGGTCAGTGTCACCCTCTTTGATGATAGCATCGATATGGTACTGTGAATACGGTAATAAAGACACACTGATATTGTTGTTCCAAAAAATACCCAAACCACCGCTACGACCGACGCTGCTCACGGCAAAAGCATTGTCATAGCCTAGCGTACTTTTTAACCCCTCTACACGTGCCTTATGCACTTGAGTCTCCAGGACACATAAAATAGTAGGGGTGGCATTCTTCGCTAGCTCGCGAAGCTCCTTGACTGTCGCTGCGTTGCCAAGGCCGCGACAGTTCCAAGAGAGGCAACTCATTGCTCCTCGCAGGTCTCCGCCATGGAGCCCGCTTTATCCGTCTGCATCTTGTCATCGAAAAGTTGCCCCCTCTTTGCCTTCTTCCTTTCCCTTGGCGAGTAATATGGTGGAGGCGGGGGAGGCACAGGGCCTGACCCCTTTTCCCCACCAACGGATGGCTCAGCGCTCTCACCCTTCTGTGCTGCCGGTTTGATCGGGCTGGACGCAGTGTCCGCCAAATCTTCATCTTCCTTGCCGTGCACAGTGCTTCCGTCTAACGCACGCTTCCTGGACCCCGAGTTACTTGACGGGATCACCTTCTCCTTCTCCCTCCACATTGGAGTTCTACCTCTCCCTCTAGCAGCAGTGCGACCACCACGACCAGCCCTTGCCGAAGTCTTTCCTTGTTCTCCGCGACCAGCCTCATAAGCATAGGTCCGGAGTCTTGGTGTGCCCGGACGCCAGGTTTCCCAGCTTGCAACCATCCAGTCCCCGAACTGCACCTCTTCCCTGGCATGCTCGCCTGTTCCACACTCCAGCAGGGTATGTCCCATGAAACCACAATGTCCACAGAAACGGGGAAGCTTTTCGTACTTGACCTGGAGGTAAATTTTCTCCTTCCCTTCCGGCGCAAGGGTCACCACCCGGACCAGAGCTCTTTTTGCTGGCAAAAACACCCTGGCACGGTGGAAATCCCCGCTCTTAGTATTGATCGCCCTTGTCTCCACCTCCTGCACCTCCCCCACCTTCGCCGCCAACTGATTCAGAATAGCTTCATTGCGGTAAAGATGAGGTAATTTATGGATCTGAATCCAAGCCATGACCCGATCGGGAATAACACTCGGCACCGTGGTCGATCCATCAAACTCTTCTAGCATCAGAGCGTAACCCCTAAACAACCAGGGTCCCTCATCCATAATTCTCTTCCAGTCGCCCAAGCAAGAAGCTTGTATGACAAAAAGGTTCTCCTCGATGAAACGAAAGGTCACCTCCTTCGCAGGATTCCATGCAGATCGCATTGTCGACTCCAGCGACGTCACACTGAATTTCTTCGTTGTCAAAAGCTTAGCCGCTGCCATCCACTTCACCTCCGGGAGACTGTCCCGGACCTCCTGCGCAAGGAACACGCCATCCTATTCCGCTTCACTAAGATGAAGCTTTCTCAGCAGTTCGCTCATCTCCAACTCCTCCTTCGGGACCCCCATCCTAGGGGACCCAGCAGCCATGGGGATTGTCGAGTGGCCCTAGACCAAAGCAGAGCGCGCCGAGGCCGGGTAGTCGGGCAGAGCCGACCCCGTGATCAGCCCAAGCACGATGCCCCGATCACGATCTCTCGATCCCCAATCAAAAAACGGTGTGGTTCCCTCGCCGGTAGAAGTCGCCGCCGAGGTCTCTCAAACCCTAGAAAAACCTAGGTCTCTCGTATAAAATTTTTCTCCCCGTACTAGCTAAGGGCACTCCCAATGTAAGACTCTATCACAAAGTCCAAGACAATTAATTACATATTATTTATAATATTTTGCTGATGTGGTAGTATATTTATTGAAGAAAGATGTAGAAAAAATAAGACTCTAAGGTCACTCACAATGCAAGACTCTATCACAGAGTCCAAGACAACTAATTACACATTATTTATGGTATTTTGCTGATGTGGCAGCATATTTATTGGAGAAAGAGTTAGAAAAAATAAGACTTCAAGTCTTATTTAGACTCCAAGTCCACATTGTTCGAGGTAATAAATAACTTTAGACTCTATGATAGAGTCTGCATTGTGAGTGCCCTAAGTCTTATTTAGACTCTAAGTCCACATTGTTCGAGGTAGTAAATAACTTTAGACACTATCACAGAGTCCAAGACACTTGATTACATATTATTTTATGGTATTTTGCTGATGTGGCAGCATATTTATTGAAGAAAGAGGTAAAAAAAATAAGACCCCAAGTCTTATTTAGACTCTAAGTCCACATTGTTCGAGTTAATAAATTACTTTAGACTCTATGATAGAGTCTGCATTGTGAGTGCCCTAAACGTCCTAAATATATTATATATATAGGTATAAACAGGTTATTCAACGCATAGATTGTGGCTCCGTCTTTAAACTATTTAATGCATTGTATCTAGATAGGATCAACTATAAATAAATTTTTACATACCATTGTATGGCTATTTATAGAAAATATATAAGGATAAATAAGAGCAATATGATTGCAATGTTTTTTTACAAACCATCAATATAATAATTATGTTATATACAATTGTAAAGTATGTTGTCTAATTTTCTTTGTTTCCATAACTTTGCCATATGTGTTCAATTAGATCATTTTTAACTTTCCTATGTGTTGTCTGAGCTCTGATAGTGGAACTTCCATTCATCGCTTTTGGAGGGCGTAAATATTCTCTACCAAAACATTTAATCACTCGTTCAACAAATTTTCTCAAGATGGGGAGTGAGTTCACATGTTGCAGATGGTGATCTCAGTTTTTATGAGAACAAATAGCATTACAGATAGAAACATATTGATAGACTTGGTCAGATTCATTCTCATAAAAAAAATCAGAAATAGCATCAGGTAGATAGATGTATGCACTCATGTGAGCCAGGCTCTCATACATGAGCCAGGGTCACGTAGTAGTAGAGCGTGACTCGTATATGAGAGCGTGGCTCGTGTTTGGTTGGTTGTATCTGGCTAGCTCGGCTGAGACGAGATATTGTTTGGTTGTGTGTACGAGACGTTGCATAAAACAAAAAAAAATATAAAATTTTTATTAAAATTTTTATTTTATGCAAATATACTCTTAACATTCTTATTTTATCTAATTATGCCTTAAATATCTTTAAAACATATTAATATCACTAAACAGTTGTCCGAGCCAACCAGGCCCAAGAAGAACCTCCTCAGCCCAAGCCTGGAGAGACCTTTTGCATATGCTCAACCAAGCTCAGGAACAGCTCCAAGCAACAAAACACGAGCAGGCTGCACCCTGCATCCGGGATGCTCGTTCGACCATGCGGACAACCAAACAGCCCCTAAAAAGAGGGGCGTTGTACATGCCCTTAGGGGTGCGTTTGATTTCCTGTATCTGGGCGGCCTAGCCAGCCGGCCGAGCCAGGTCCAAATGGGACAAGTATTGTGTTTGGTTGTCATGTTCTTGCATAACTGAGCTTAGGTGCGTACGTGTTTGATTGCCTGCATAAAAGAGTAGGATAACTCTAGACTTAGAACATGGTAAGGTTACCCTATACATTGGCATTATCATTTCATCAAACATGTGCACAATAGAGACCAACAGAACCAAAGACGGACGCAGACCCCATACACATTCACTTCAACTCTTTTGCAAAAACCATTAGATCTTCATAAAATTGATTGTTCAGCATTATAATGTAGCGGCTTTTGACTAGTCCATTGCATAATTGTCTGCGTTCTTGGTACATAAAAGAGTCTATTTGCTTCAGAGCTGTCACAGTGAAATAGTTCCGAAGCTGGTGAGAATCATGGGGCTTATCCTCTCAGCCATGTGTTCCTGTAGGACGAGTTGTCACGCCGCGAAGCATCATGTGGTTTGTACTCCATCAGATAGCTGTGTGGCAGCTTGAGGTGCCTCTTGATAGAATCCCTCAATGCCATCACAGCCTGAACGGCAAAAGACATAAATGGGTAACACAGCATGAACATAGTATCTGAGCAGTATCATGTGCTGTCACTAACCTGATGGTCTGATGCGTTCCGATTCCAGACGCTCAGAATGTCTTCATTGAAACGGACACTAAGCACAACACCACAAACATCATCACTATATTCAAGTTGGTCGCCTACTAGCACCAGCACCTGAAGATCAAAAATATAATGGTAAACAGAATTGAAATCAAATCATCATACATGTCGAAATCAATCTACATCATGAACACATTTTGGACACTCAGGCATCAAGCCTGATGCCAATGAGATAAATTTATAGGAGTAACATTATAAAATTAATTAATTGGCTGCAAAGACTGAATGGAACAATAACTTCCCTGTGTAACAGTGCATTGTGTGAATGTGGCTTCGATGATTAACAGTCATGACATGAAACAACGAGATAGTGCTATATGGCTAAATGGTACAAATGTTGTAGGCATGGATTGGCAGGCTGGAAAAGTGCAAAAATAAGCGACTTTACTCTCTGTCTCTCTCTTCATATGAGTGCAGAACAAGGCATATAAGAATGAGAAATCAGCTAGGAAGGGGGTATTCATATTCCCCCAGTTTCAGATCCAGCCCCTGTTAATCCCATCAGATAGATATCATATTAATAAACACAAATGTACAAAAAAAATCAGTGGATCACACATGAACACAATATATATAATCTAATCAGTCTACTAGATGTTTCTACGAAGCAATATAACCAAAAAGGTCGGTTGACTGTTCATTGTTCTATGTTAATTCTTGGCTGATGGGCTAAAATGCTCCATCTTGTAACAACTATATTATCAGTAGTCATAACCTCAGATGAAGATATACTTGATGACTTAAAAAATATCAATTTCAGAAACATCCATTTAGTAGTATCTAGCATATAACAAGTAACAACAACAAAGCCTTTTTTAATACGTATGACCGTTCTATTTATTCCATGGCTAACATCTTCATTGATATACCCATCTCTCATCCTCGTTGTCTCATTGATATCCCCATCTCTCAGTAGCATAAATTCCAGACATCGAAAGATATCCTTCTTGGGCAGCACCTGACCCTCCAAACTAACATCTCCCTCCTCATGTCTATTGTGCCAAAGCCACACCTCATATAATAAGTTTCAGTTCTGCTACATCTACAACCTTCTAACTCTAGAGTTTGCAGCCACAAGTCTAGTTTCCTATCTACTCACACCCAACACCCATCTTTTCATGAACTATCACTACCTCGTCAGCAAAAGAAGCAAACACCATAGGGTATCTCTTTGTATGTCCCCTGTGAACACATACATCACCAAGGCATAGTACATCTAGCATAAGATGCAAGAAACAAAATGTAATGCCATGCTTCAATAAATTTATTACTGTGCATGACTGAACCATTGAACCAAAGAATGGGTGTTTTTAGAGTGCAAAATTAGGTAATCTGTTGATGGTGTTCAATTGTCCATTCAATCAACTTGGACATCAAGCTATTAACCACATGTTGCTCTTTATTTTATTTTATTTTTTTTAAAAAAAAAGATAGCAAGATGGAAACTAAGGAAACATCTGCACAATAGAGATTGGAAAACATATGTCGAGCCAAACATGTCAAACCACAGATATGATGGCTATTGATCTACATTTTGCACCCATTTTGCAAGCAATTTCATTAAGTTCACATGCGGGAGGCAAACAAAATGACATTAGATATTATATTCACAAATGTTAGCAGGTAAGGAAATGAATTGCATTCACAATGCCATCGCCCAAGTCACAACTACAGTCCAAATCAATGCTCACAGCTCAAAAGTTCAGGCAAAATGAATATGCAGTTCAATTAAATTAATTTAAGCAACAACAAACATAATGAAGAAATATAGTTCAATAGAACCATGTAAACTATAGATATGACTTGCAAGAAAGCTCAACCAGCAACCATAACAACATATAACAACAGAGAATATCGTTGGGACTAGTTTCAACTTTCAAATTGTTCCACACCAAAACATGTCTCACTGCATAAAAATAATCCTACCATCAAGCTTGTTTTGTTTCATCATGTGTTCAACTTGCCATCACATGATTTTAATGGCATGATCATGCCCCTCATTTCTTATCTTCATTTTGGTCATGACAAATAACTACTAACCCATTCCATTCTGTAAACAAAAGAGGACTAGGACAAGGTTATCTTGATTGGCTTCCAATACGTGAAAGAATGGGTTGGTCTATGGCACTCCATATAATAGCTTGCCAATCAAAGAGTGATTCATTGGTAGGATGCTCCCAAGGTGGACGAGATCATAATAAGATGAGATCATTCTGCATATGGTATCAAACAAGCCAACGTAACTATGTATTATCATAGAGTAGGTGCTTAGTTAATGGATGGGTTTGGGGTTTAACCAAAATATGATCAACTGCAGCAAACAATCTCATAAAAGCACATACATTGACAGTACAAGTTCACTTACCAAATCCTCCCAGAAACGACCTGAAACTGCCTTTTTGAATCTAATTATCCACTTGCCACCATTCTGATTTGCAGGATCCTGGCCAATTGAAAACCATTAACCACTAGCAACAGGGACAGACATACAGCACGCAAACAGAGAGACGGCAGAGAACGACAAGTTCTGAATAATACCTCCCAGAGGGGACGGATGCCGTCCTTAAAGAGATGAAGGTCAGTGGGGCTCGGCAGTGAAGAAGGGCGCGCAAGGTGGCAGTAGCAAACCCAGAACGATTCGACCTTCAAGTATATATTCAAAAAAAAAAAGGAAACAGCAGTCAGCTGAACTGAAATTAGGAATCCCCACAACAACTACAACCATCCGAGAGACATACTGTGCTGAAATCGATGATCTTCTTGATGTTGTCCTCGTACGCCTGCGACCTCGCTCCAGGCGTCCGGCGGGTGTACCAGAGCACGAGTTTGCGCTGCAGACACGCAGCCCAGATTCACTGAGTCAAATCCACTTGTACAAACTCACGAATTAATCTACCAAGCGCAACGGTGATGGGGGGTGCCAAGTCTCCAGTTAGTTGAGGCGTGCGACAGATCTAGCTGCGGCGGGGTCTTACCCTAAGGGGGTGGAGGCCAGCCTTGAGGTCGCGGTTGCGGCGCTCGGTCTCCTCCGCATCCGCTTCGTCTTCCTCGGCGGCGGCGGGCGCGTCATCCTTCCGCGCGTGCGGTAGCTGCTGCTCCTCCTGCTCGGCCTCCTTCTTCTCCACCGCCGCCTCCATAGTTCGCCTTTCCACAGCGTTTTTTTTTTTTTTTTTGGTCGGCTGGATGTGGGAAGCTGGTTTGGTCAGAACTCTCGGGCAGGAGGCAAGGACAGGTCTTGGGCCTTCGGAATGGGCCTTTTGTATCTGAAATTTGCCATTTTCAATATATTGTTTAGATTTGAATTTTTTTCACCTAAAGAGAAAATTTTTTGTGAAATTGGGGCCTAGGAATTAAAAGGGGCCAAAAAAATTTGGGGGCCAAAATTTTGGGCTGCAACTATGCACGCACTCCCATGGAAGCCTACCAATAACAACTGCAACTGCATACAGCCTAAGTTGTGTCAGAAAAAATTTACCAAACTAAACACCTAAAACTTTTCGTGTGCGTCCGACCACAAAAAAATTTTACCACTTTGACCAAAAAAATTCAAATCTAAACAGGGCTTAGGCCTTGTTTAGTTCGCAAAAATTTTCAAGATTTCCCGTCACATCGAATCTTTGGTCGTATGCATGGAGCATTAAATATAAACGAAAATAAAAACTAACTGCACAGTTTACCTGTAATTTGTGAGATAAATCTTTTGAGCCTAGTTACTTCGTGATTGGATAATGTTTGTCAAATAAAAACGAAATGCTACAGTAGCCAAAAACAAAAATTTTTGCCAACTAAACAAGGCCTAAATAGATTGAGTTCTCAACTTTCTACGATGTATACCTATAGTTGCACTATGAATGTACATAGTATTTAAAAGTTTTAAATAATCTTAAGTATATATTTTTAAAGGGTTTTTTATGATTTCCCGAACAAAGGATTTACACTGAATATCTCCCCTCTTTCTTTTGGTGGGCCATCTCCAGAGTCCAGACGATCGAAGTTCCATCAAAATGTTCTCGATAGAATGATGTCCAGTCAACATTCTGAAAAGAAAAATAGGAAATCATATTCACAAAATTCCAATCTGTATTTTCTTCGGAAATAACCCTGCTCACACTGCAGGTCACAACTATGGCCTTTGAGGTTCTAAAACGTGAACCCAAAGTGACTCCCAAAATGGAGTCGCGTGTAGGTTTTTTAGATGAAGGAATCGTGTGTACGTATTGAGTTCAAACCTGGAAACTTGACGTGTTACAGCTTGTTATTCCACTGGCGGAGCCACTCTCCGCCAAAATATAAAAGAAATCTTGTTTATATTTATATAGAATTCTGTGATTTTATAGTTAAATATTTTTGTTTAATGAGAATTGCCCGGGCTCCTCAAATCTTCTGGCTTCGCCACTGTGTTATTCCCTTTATAGGGAAACTCGACAGCACACATCATAAAAGTGAAACTCTTATCGATGCTTGAAGTGTTTTAATTTATTGAGGGGCTATATCATATAATCCTAAAAAAAAGTGTTTTTCATTACTACGTTTGTGCTAGTGCGTTGCCAGCCTAAGAAGCATGTGACTATGCAACAAAGTATTCTATCCATTGTACATGTGGACATGACTTGCAGAAGGGTCTTAGGCCTTGTTTAGATGCGAAATTTTTTTAATTTCATTACTGTAGTACTTTCGTTTGTTTATGGTAAATATTGTCCAATCATAGACTAACTAGGATCAAAATATTCGTTTCATGATTTACAGACAAAACTGTATAATTAGTTTTTGTTAGTCATCAGGTTCCTTAAAGACCACTGCCGATTCTCAGCACGAGAGCGATTCACGCGCCCAGGAAGTCCCGGTGATGCGACACGTGGCTTTGGCCATTTTACAAAAACACTCTGTATGCTTGCAAACATTTCACGCATAACCCCTTAATGAAAAATTTATTTCAACGTGAAGAAGACAAAATTCAACATTCTTGTTGCCCCCAAATTGTATTCTAGGCCTTGGCCTTGTTTAGTTCGCAAAAAAATTGGCTTTAGCTAATATAGCACTTTCGTTTGTATTTCACAATTATTATCCAATCATGAAAGAAAAAGGCTCAAAAGATTTGTCTCACAAATTACAAGAAAACCGTATAATTAGTTTTTATTTTTATCTATATTTAATGCTCCATGCATATGTCCAAAGATTCGATGTAACGGATAATCTTAAAAAAATTTGAGAACTAACCCTTGTTTAGTTACACCCAAAACCCAAAAACTTTTCAAGATTTCTCGTCATATCAAATCTTGCGGCACATGCATGAAACATTAAATATATATAAAAGAATAACTAATTGCAAAGTTTACCTCTAATTTGCAAGACGAATCTTTTGAGCCTAATTAGTCCATGGTTGGTTAATAATTGCCAAATAGAAACGAAAATACTACGGTACCCAAAATCTCTTCACCTCCTCAACTAAGGTCTTGTTTAGATTCAAAAGGTTTTTAGATTTTGACATTGTAGCACTTTTATTTTTATTTAATAAACATTGTCAAATCATAGAGTAACTAGGTTTAAAAGATTCGTATCACGATTTACGGATAAACTATGTAATTAGATATTCTTTTTATCTATATACATTTAATGTTTCATGCATATGCTATAAGATTCGATGTGATGGAGAATCTTGTAAAATTTTAAGTTTTTGAGTGCATCTAAACATGGCCTAAACAAGGCCTTATATTATTGCTTCACAATTTGAATGGTAGGGCGCCCGGAAGGGCGCTTTCTTTTCTAGTCTATATTTAGTACTTCATGCATGTGCCGTAAGATTCGATGTGACGGGAAATCTTGAAAACTTTTTGGATTTCGATGGGAACTAAACAAGGCCTTAGCTAGTTCAATGCAAATCAAACAATCAAAACAGAATGTCATCAGCGTGAATGTACTTGCAGAGCGGTCGACGGAGAAGTGCGAGAGGACTGGCGGCCGGGCGGGCGATGCAGAAAGTCACCTCGAGGGGCACACCGGTGCTCGTCTTGGACGTGGCGGTGGTGGCGTGGCGTTGCGGCGAGGCCTAGGGTCGAGGTATCCATCAGGACGGAGCTTGGGATATCGCGGCTGCCTTGGGCTCGCGGCTCGTAGCGGTGACCATGGGTCCGATCGATCAATCCACAACCAAATCGGAGAAGACGCGGAGGGACGCTTGGTGCCACACTGAAATCTGTTCCAGCTGTGAAGGAAAACGATAAATCGTTGCATCTTAGATATTGGGCCGTTTTCGTTGGCGGGCCAATGCGCTGTCTGAAGGTCTAGTCTGCTACAAATTGGCCACCCGACCCGACACATAGGAGAATGCCTTTGGGTGGACCGTTTTCCTTCATCACAAATCATCATCAAACAGATGATGATCTTCAGTCAACTTTCCGAATCATTTTACGTAGGAATCCATATATACTACTCCTATGTCAAGCAATTTGTTTGATGAGTATACCAAGCACACAACTATGGCATACTTGCTTCCAAACCGAGAAAATCCATATATGAGTTGACTTATAAATGGAATCGCCTATAGCCAATTTGTTCAGACATGGAAGCTTCAAAGCATGGCCTTGATTAGTTCACCTCAAAAACCAAAAAGTTTTCAAGATTCTACGTCACATCGAATCTTACGACATATGCATTGAAGTATTAAATGTAGACGAAATAAAAAACTAATTGCACAATTTACCTGTAAATCGCGAGACGAAACTTTTGATTCTAGTTAGTTTATGATTAGACAATATTTGCCATAAACAAACGAAAGTGCTACAGTAATAAAAATCAAATTTTTTTCGGATCTAAACAAGGCCCATGTGTTGGAATTTGGAAGTCATGGCGCATTCCTTGTTCACAAAAACTCGACAACGCGAAGTAATGTCTACCAGAAAAAGCTGGACGCTTTAAGTGTTTTAACAGGACCAGATCGCAATCTTATTCCCTTCTTCAAATCAGATTCATTTTCCATGATATATTAATAAAACTCAAAAAAAGGCGAGAGGAAGAACGTCGGCACGTCATTCTTCTCCCCTACCCGGCTACTCCAGACAGGCAAACACCGATCTCGACTCCTGAAATCCCAGTTCCCAAGCAGAATAAACGGCGTTCGAAGGAACAACGGGCAGAAAGAAAACCGGCGCACACGCCCACGCGCCCACTACGCACGCCCACACCCACCTCCCCCACCGCCTATTTCCCCGCACTTCCGGGCTGTGGCAAGCTCTGGCCCCCCAAACCCCGCACTTCCACTCCGCCTCGCCAAACTTTCCCCTCGGCCTCCGCCCGCACTTCCACCACCGCGTCCACCTCGCAGATGCCCCAGTAGGCTCCAAAAATCCAAAGCCATCCCTCCCCAACCCTCCCATCGACCCCCCACGGCGGCATGACGACCCGATCCAACGGCGATGGCCACGGCCACGGCGGCGCGGGGTCCTGGTACCCGCAGCGCCGCCCGCACTACGGGTACGGCGGCGGGTCCGCCTCCTTCCGCGGCTGCTGCTGCTGCCTCTTCCTGCTGCTCACCTTCCTGGCGCTCCTCGCCCTGGCCGTCGCGCTCGTCGTCGTGCTCGTGGTGAAGCCCCGCAAGCCGCAGTTCGACCTCAACCAGGTGTCCGTGCAGTACCTCCTCGTGGCCTCGCCCACGTCCCCCGCGGCGTCGTCCCCGGCCGGCGTGCCCCCCGCCGCCCCGGGCGCCGCCTACCTCTCCCTCAACATCACGCTGCTCTTCACCGCCGAGAACCCCAACAAGGTGGGCATCCGGTACGGCGCCACCGCGTTCGACGTCATGTACCACGGGGTGCCGCTCGGGGTGGCGGCGGTGCCCGGGTTCGAGCAGCCCGCGCACAGCACCCGCCTGCTCCAGACCCGCGTCATTGTCGACCGCTTCAACGTGCTCCAGACCGACGCGCAGGATCTCATCCGCGACGCCGCGATCAACGACCGCGTCGAGCTCCGCATCACCGGCGACGTCGGTGCGAAGATCCTCGTGCTCGGCTTCTCCTCGCCAAAAGTGCAGGTACGAATCGACACGCCACCCGCAACGGGAAACCAACAACTTCCGGTCGCTTCCTCCGCAAGTGTTTTTAGCTACTCTACTTAAAAACACTTCCACGGGCGAAATTGATGTGATGTGTGAACGAACCCCAAACCTGCAGGTGTCGGTGGATTGCGCGATCGCCATCAGCCCGAGGAGCCAGTCGCTGAAATACAAGCAGTGCGGCGTTGACGGGCTAAGCGTGTAGGAACCAAGCCGCCGCCGCCGCAGAAGCTGTAATCCAGTGGAGACGGTTAAATTAAGTGGGTGGATCTGTACGTCGATTCTAATTTCCCTACTCTGTGGGGTTTGGTTTCGTTCATGTGCTTAGGTGGTAAATTTTGAGCTCTTACTTTAGAGGAGGCTGCTGATTTTGTGAATTATTGCTGCTTGCAATCAGTAGTTATCAGTATGACCATGGTTATGCCTACATTCATCGGTCGCCATGAGCAATTGCTTAGGAGCTAAGGGAAGTGGTGGGCAGAGATGTGAGGGAGCGGAAGAAGCCACCGGAATCCCGTCGCTTTTGCTGCTATCTTCCTCATCCCCGGGTTCGTCTGTGATTGTTTCGTTTCGTTTCGGAGTTGGTGGGTCTGCGCTGTCTGCCATGGCTTTGTCTGTCTAATCTGGTTTACTTCGGCCCGTAGGCCGTAGTGGTAGTGAGCTGGGCATGGGAGCTTGGGAGGGAGAAGTTAGGCCGGGATAGTACTGAGGCCTTGTTTAGTTCGCAAATTTTTTTTGTTTTTAGGTACTGTAGCATTTTGTTTTTATTTGACAAACATTGTCCAATCACGGAGTAACTAGGCTCAAAAGATTCATCTCACAAATTACAGGTAAACTGTACAGTTAGTTTTTATTTTCGTCTATATTTAATGCTCTATGCATGCGATTAAAGATTCGATATGACGAGAAATCTTGAAAATTTTTGCGAACTAAACAAGGCCTGATAGTGTGGGTGGTTGATTCCTCACTTTCATGATAGTGGTGGGGTCAAACCGTCAAAATTTTACTGCGATTTACGACTCCATGATGGGGCAAAACGGGAAGGGGAACGTAAGCAGGGGAATTTGTAAATGCGGACTTTGTATGTAGGTCGTCGCGTGAACTGTGTCGTCTACACATCTCATACTGTCAGGTCAGATAGTTGTATAAAAAAATGTGTGAGCTACTGACTTCAAATCTCAGTTCGCACATGGCACGGTGAGTTTTGTGCCTGTTTTCTGGTGAATTTACAAGAGAGATGCCACCAGGGTCTTGGTTTGTTGATTCCCATGTTATGTTGCATATGCTTGTACAAATTTACGCTGGATTTGAATAACTTTTTGGTTGAAGTGCTTCTAGGCTTGAATTCAGTTACCGAAGCAAATTAATTTGCGGAATGCAAATCTAGTTAAAGAGTTCTGCTTGAAGGGGTTATGAGCTCTCAAAATCTTATGGACCATAGGTATAGTGTGTTCCAATCTTGTAGAAACAAAATACCATCACTTGTTTTCTTTTCCTTCTCACAACTTGCCGGTTGCTGTGGACATCTCACCCGCCTAAGCTCACACTGCTTGACTAAACCAACTCAGGTTGCTGCATTTCTAATCCGTTGATCGCGGTGAAATGCGGCAGCCACCAGCCAGTCGTGTTCATGAATGTATCCACGGAGCAGCTTGTTTTCCTTGTTTGACGTTTTGCCTTCGGTTTTGGTCTATAGCGACCATCGTACTTGACCTAACAATGACTCACGAGCGGCTACCGTAACAACGCCGTTTCCTCCATCGCTGGACCTGGACATGCGTCTTTATCATTTGTCTTGGCCTCGTCGATTTTCTGATTTCGGACTCGCTGCAACCTGTCCGTTTCGCACTTGATAGTCGGAGCGAGCTTGGAAGAGAGCGAACAACTGAGCCTGGAGAATCACGTGGCGCAGACGTACAGAGGACCAGGCGCACACAGAGACATTTCTGGGGAATAGACTGCTGCATCCTTGCAATCGGTGGAAATTGGCTAGGCGCTTCATCAGATGAGCACTTTTGGCCTGTTTGGGTTTGGCAGTCAGCAAAGATTTTATTAGCTTCTGTTAGCGGGCAGAGAATCCAATAATACACTGTTCTGTCATGCACTCATGCGGTCATGCCATCTCTCTGCACATGAGACGTGGCTAAGGCTAATTATTACCCGAAGTTAAAAGTTACTTCTCACAGAATATGTGATGTTTTAGATTTGTTCTAAATTAAATCATTTTAAATTTGATCAAATTATATAAAATAATAATAATAATATGATATCAAATGAGTATTATTAGATTTATTATTAAATATATTTCTCTTCATTTCAAATTATAAGTCGTTTTGATTTTTTGGCTCATCCATTTCGTTGTGTATTTAGACATATTATTATATATCTAGATGCATAGCAAAATGGATATACCAAAAAGTCAAAGCAACTTATAGTTTGAAACGGACAAAGTATTTTCATAATCTGCCTATTTGGTGTCATAATTATCAATGTTCTTTTCTAACTTTGGTTAAACTTGAAATGATTTGACTTAGCACGAATCTAAAATATCGAACCGATGGAGTGGCTCGCTAAAATTTAGTAACCGTTTATATCTTTTCTAATTTCTAGGAATAGATATTTGGTAAAAGAAATACCCTCTACAAACCTATTTGATTGGATATCAAAATATAAATATCCTCTATTTCAGGCCTTGTTTACTTCCAAATTTTTTTGCAAAATATGAATAGTAGCACTTTCGTTTGTATTTGACAAATATTGTCCAATTATGGACTAACTAGTATAGGCTCAAAAGATTTATCTCGTCAATTCCGACCAAACGGTGCAATTAGTTTCTATTTTTATCTATATTTAATACTTCATGCATACATCTAAAGATTTGATGTGACGGGGAATCTGAAAAATTTTGCAAAATTTTTGGGTAACTAAACAAGGCCTCAGATTTCTCGCTAGTAAAAATGGAGATTGAGAATGAGTCTAGATTGTGGACAAGATATATAAAGTTGTTGGAGAATACAAAGATATATAAAAAAAATTTTACTCGATGACTTTTCAAATGGTGCTTTAAGTCAGTCTCAATGGAAGTTTTATGGCACAGTTTCCAAACACTTTATTTTTAAAACAATGCAGAAGAGTTCATCTCCGTGAAACTATGTTTACTCTCATGAAACTCTTATCATCTTTCTCTCATCAATATAGTTCCACATCAGCATATTTAACGTGCATAGAACTTCTATGAAACCTCTATTGAGACTAGCCTTAGGGCACTCATAATGCAAGACTCTATCACAGAGTCCAAGACAATTAATTACATATTATTTATGGTATTTTGCTGATGTGACAACATATTTATTGAAGAAAGAGGTAAAAAAAATAAGACTCCAAATCTTATTTAGACTCTAAGTCCACATTGTTTGAGGTAATAAATAAATTTAGACTCTACGATAGAGTCTGCATTGTGAGTGCCCTTAGAGAGTAGATTTTAAAAAAGTCTGTTAAGATGCTCTAACATTGTCTGCCTAGCTACGTTTGGTTAATAGATATAGTTAAGAGCTTGACTAACTTTGAGATCTTCTATTTGGATCACCAAAAACTACTTTTTACACCCTCAATTCCAAATTATAAGATGTACATGAATCCTCCACCAACAAATGCTCGAGGAACCTCGGCACGGGCGCGGTGCCCACGCGGAGCGATCCCTCCAGGACCTGCACCACCTGCCACATGGTCGGCCTGAGCGCCTCGCTCTGCTGTATGCACCAGCACGCGACGTTGCACGCGCGGCCGAGCTCCTCCACGTCCGCGTCCCCCGCCAGGCGCTCGTCCAGCAGCGCCAGGAACTGCCCCTCGCGGACCTTGGTCGCGGCCCAGAGCGGGAAGTAGCAGCCGCCGCCGCCGGGCGCCGCGGCGTCACGGTTCCTCCGCCCGGAGATGAGCTCCAGGAGCATCATCCCGTAGCTGTACACGTCGGCCTTGGCCGTGATGGGGAGGCCCAGGATCCACTCCGGCGCCAGGTACCCCACCGTGCCGCGCGCGGTCGTCAGCGCCTGGCTGAAGTCGCGCCCGATCAGCTTCGCCATGCCGAAGTCCGCCACCTTGGGGCAGAACCCGGCGTCGAGGAGGATGTTCTCCGGCTTGACGTCGCAGTGCACGATCCGCTCCTGGCACTGCTCGTGGAGGTAGGCCAGCCCGCGCGCGACGCCGGCCATGATCCCGAACCTGGCGCGCCAGTCCAGCAGCCTGAAGCTGTGGCCCGACAGCACGGACGCCAGGGAACCGTTGGGCATGTAGTCGTAGACCAGGAGCCTCTCGTGCCTCGTGGCGCAGAACCCTCGGAGGCGGACGAGATTGACGTGCTGGATCGTGCCCAGCGTCCTGACCTCCGTGCGGAACTGCTTCTCCCCCTGCGCGGAACCCTCGAGCCGCTTCACGGCTACCACGGTGTGGTCAGGGAGCGTCCCTCTGTACACGGAGCCGAAGCTGCCCATCCCCACCTTCTGTGAGTAGTTCTTCGTGCACTGCGCGAGGTAACCATAGCTGAACACGATGAGAGAGCCGTCATGGTGCACGGTCTCGTCACGGCGTCGAACCCTGGCAAGAACAAAGAGCAGCAGGCAGAGTATCGCGAGAGCAATAGCTGAGGACACGCCAATAATGCGAAAACGACCATCTCTCTGGTTTGCAGCAACAAGGTCGGCGGCGGCGACTCTGAGGAACAGCGTAGAAGCCCCGGCATCGCCGACGGAGAGCTGCTGAACGTTGCGAAGGTCACCGTCCCACACCAAGCAGCTGTCCGCATAGGCATAAGCCGTGCAAGAGCAGTTTCTCAGGCACGCCGATGCACAGTCTCCGGAGCTGCCAGCAGCCGCCACCAGGGAGTAGCTGCCGGGCCCGGGCAACTGGACATTTTGCAGCGGGAGAAACCCATCCGTCGACGACGCGTTGCCGCCGCACTGCAAGGTCGTCTTCCTCGCGCAGCCGGCGCTCCAGAGCTGGTTGACCCAGTCCCCCTGCGCCGCGGGGTGGAACCCCGGCAAGCACCGGCAGTACTGCGAGCTGGACACGTCGCAGAGGCCGAACGGCCCGCACACGGAGTACACGTCGCACTGCGACGTGGGGGTCGCCCAGTGCAGCAGCCACTGCCCGGACGCGTCGGACCAGTCGTACATGGTGAGCTGCCCGTGAGGGCTCATCACCAGCCTCGAGACGGTCGACGGGTCAACGACGCGGAACGAGTAGCTCACCTCGTCGCTGCTGTTGACGAAGACGAACGTGTACTTGGCCGGCGACGTGCCCATCTCGGGGATGGGGACGAAGTAGCGCCCGTTCCAGGCGCCGATGTCGTGGTAGACGGTCGTGCCGTTCCACAGGAAGACGTACTGGGCCGATCCGTGCGGGTCGACCCGGTCCATGTACAGCCCCGTGGACGGGTCGGTGGCGCTCCGCCACGACCGGAGCGCCTGGTACGCGCCGGTGCTCTTGTTCAGCCCGACCCAGCCGCCTGGCACCAGCGTGTCGGTCGGGTGGTCGAAGCTCTGCCAGATGATCGCCGACGAGTTGCCGCCCCGCCGGCACCGGCCACGCAGGACCAAGTTGCCGGTGTCGAGGAGTACCGCCACGGCCGTGCCTTCGTCGCACGGACGTGTCGAGTTGGATGACCAAACCGTCGTCTTCTTCGACCGGTTTCCCGTTACGACTAGGAGGAGTAAGCTGCCGTCCTGAGCCACGGTGAGCTCCGCGGACGACGGGTCGGCGATCGGGGAGTCTCTGTTCATCACCCAGACGACGGTCTGTCCCGGGATCCGCTTGTACCATATGCCGACGTAGTAGGTGGAGTTTCCGGCCGGGGAGAAGAAGCCCAGCTCGAACTTTTCTCCCGCCGACACCAGCGTCCGGTTCCCGGTGAGAGAATCTCCAGCGGAGAGCGAGTCGCTCGCCGCGGCAGATGACGACGGCCTCCCGAACAAGCACGGGAGCAAGAAGAGCAGGGCGAGATGGCGCCACGAACACATATACGTCCGCGCGTGCGGCAGGGCCGACCGTAACAAAAAAACTCTGTATGCTGATGTTTGGTAATGGAATGCTCTGTTTACCCTAAATTATTCGCCATTTCGTTCGTACTTATGCGGGGCTCACGGATCAGGTAACTCCGAACGCGCGCACGGACACGGTCAAGTATTCAGTGCTGTCATCGTTGATTTTTGTTAAATGTGGTATACGCTCGGAGATTGCTGGTGCATGGGCAGTGGAGCACGCTGGAAATGACCGAAGACTAGTGGTGGGTGGGTGGTGTACAACTTGGCCAGTGTGTCGTTCTCTCCAGTCGCAGCAGGCCTAGCTAGCCGCCTAGGTATCTGGAGTTCTGGAACACGCACGCACCCGCTTCGCTGAGGTGGATGTTTGTCTACGGCAAGCAGAGAAGAAAGGTCAGGTATGGGTAGCCAAGAATTCGTGACTTCAGCTGAGGTGTGCTGTTTGTCTATATCGTCTCCCGCGTTATCTTTGCCCAAGTCCAAGCCAGGGTAAGTTCAAAAAAATAAAAAAGGTCCAAGCCAGGGTGATAGTGATACTGATACCACAGTATGCGCAGAACTTTAGGAAGCGGATCCTCGCATTTTCAAAACAGTCGGAAGTAAAAGAGCTACCGTTCTGAGTTCTGACTCGGATATCGTTGAATCCACCTGTCCACAGTCCATCGTAGTGCTTTAAATTTATATTTTTTGTCCTAACAAACTCGCTCTCGTGAAACAAACAAATATGAATCTTTCTATTTTAGTTTTTCTTTACGGGGATGGTTATTGCATATGTTTTTATACTAAAAATTACAGATTTCATCCATTGCAATGTTTGTAGGTGCAATCTACAATATTCGGTATCGAAAATAAAAAAACTCGTTAGACAAACCACAAACCTGAAAAAAATCTTGTTTGTGTTGGCACAATAATTTATAATTATTTATATAAGCAGACAAAGATAAAGATCTAATATGTTATGACACAAAGGCAAATAACAAAAGTAATGGTGATACAAGAGTGTTGCTTGAAATCATATTAAAATTCATACACCTGAAATATATGAGAAGTGACAAAACATTTATGAGCTCATATCCAGACTAAAACATTGCAACATTACCAATTTAATCTAGATCACTTCCAAACTTCCAATCCAATAGGCAAACGACCAAAGGGGAGGGGTGGGGGGGGGGGGAGCCTGTCTACAAATTGTATTCCATCATCCATCGATGTAATACATATAATTTAACACTATATATTATAAGGTGATAATTCATGTATAAATTTAGTGCACATGACTAATAAATTGCTTACCTTTACTTAATGTTCAGTTGCCATATAGATACTTTAAATATTTTACTTGATTTTATGGAATTTAGTAATCAGATATTAATACTATACATGTTTCTGTATTTGTTTATAGTTTAACATATTTTACATATCATGTTTATGTATGTTTAACATGTGTTTTAGTTTGGACTTTGTATTTGGCCTAAAGATTGATGTGATCAACGCTTTGTTGAGTGTGTATATATGTGATATTTTTTTGGGCAATTACACAGTATAACTTAGACACTAACAACACATGTACACTCATCTCTATGAACATACATAAGCAAATCCTATCAGATATGGATTTGTTGAGCGTGTATATATGTGATCTTTTTTGACAATTACACAGTACATCTTAGACACTCACAACACATGTACACTCATCCCTATAAACGAACGTAAGCAAATCCTATCAGATATAAATATTGTCTATCTCCTGCAGTGCACCGTACCTATCTCCACGCAGACTATAACAATTGTGGGGATGGGAGCATATGCCCCCTTGCATGCATGCATGCAGTCACTCAAAGACTTTTTTTTAATCCTTAGACTCTATGGTCTAATATTAATAAACTCTTGCTTAGCCAAATCGCGAGCAGTCCAACGAATTACAAACTCAGAGAGAGGATCAACCCAAAAATGGTACTAACTCGAGTCCTAATTCATACCCAAGTTAGTAAGTTCGTGTGTACTGGAATTCAAAGATCTTGGAATTTTACAAACGTTTAAGCAACTAAAATTATCTTGAAACATCTCCATCTTTCTTTGAACAATCCTCCACCAACGGCAAGATCATGGGACGGTGATGTGTTTGCCTCTCTCAGCTGAGAAGAGTCAGTCTCGATTAGCACCTGCGATATGTCGAAATGTGTTGCTGCCTCAAGTGTCTGTGTTACATTCCCATGTCTCAGCTAGTAGGACATCATGCACTGATCCAAGGTTACCCGCACCGGCCAAAATGGTAGAACCCTCCTGATCTCAAATTATAAAACAATAAGCCTGTTCTTGGACTCCATCTTATATGCACTGTCTACATTGATCTTTAATTGATTTTGAGGTAGTCTAAGGGCGGCGATGGTGCCGACGAGGCTGTAGCATTGGGATCGCTTTGGAGCCGATGAGGCGCATTGGGATCATTCTTCAGTATGTCTTCCACCAGGCTCATCACTGTCCACATCGTCTCCTGACACGGTGGCGTCAATTCACCAGCGTTCACCTTGTTTCTCACATTCCACTCAAAGTCTTGATCGTATGCGAATTAATGGTGGCTCCCTTTTCATTTGCTTGCTTATCTCGATAGTCACATCATGCATGAATCATGGACAAGACACACGATCGCATGGGCATTGAATTTCTCAACAAATGCGATACATTATTTCTATACGAAGGGCAACACTAGTAATTAGACAGGAGCGTAGCGAGGAGATACATGTGCTGTCGACGAAAGCTGGTCGGCAGTCTACCTTGGGGTATACCCACGGTAGTAGTTTATCGGTATACGGTGCGCAAACTACGAATTCGATGGTGACGCAAGACACGGACAAGCTTTTTATCCAGGTTCGGCCGCCGAGTTGGCGTAATACCTACGTCCTGCGTCTGGTTGTATTGATTTGTGTTGAGAGAATAATGATGTGATGTGTCCTCTAGGGGACCCCTGCCCCTCCTTATATATCCTGAAGAGACAGAGTTACAAGCAAAGTATCCTATTTGGTACAAAATCTTGTAGCCTTGCGGTGCACGCCGACCAGTCGTGCGCCGCACGTCTTCATCTTGTGGGCCGAGCCACCTCTGATGGTGCGGCCCATATAGGCCCATGAGGGTATAGGGGTTTATACCCCCACAGCTAGTCCCCGAGCACCATGTATTATGATGTAACACGTCGTCTTGAGCTTCTTCGATCAGTGAGGCTTGACGTCTTCAATAAGCAGGAAAGTCGCCCAAACAGTTGCAACGGTATTTTGACCAACTCAAAAGATAGTTGATCAACATTGACATCGAAGAAGCAGGTTGTTCGAAGAATGCATGGTGCTCTAAATTAAAAAAGATTTCTTTCCTTGGTGAAGTGTGCCCACTTTACTTTTCTGAAAAGTATAGACGTCAAAAAAGCAAGCATATTCACCGCAAGGTGAAGTGTGCCCACTTAGTCCCCGAGCCTGGTAGTAGGTAACGTAGGCACGTGGTGCCAGGGTCAAAAGAAAAGTCCTCAAAAAAATTCTGAAACTGAGATGCATCGCCAGATGCATCGTACCGATGTAGTCCCCGAGCTTGCCGAAAGGCGAAGTATGAGCCTTGTAACAAGGTCTAAAAAATTGAATTTACCAGTCCGTCTGCAATTGAATAGACTAATCGACCAGTCCCCGAGCATATAACGCTCGGTGGTCGGTACAGTCCCCGAATTCTCAAATTGGTGGGCTGGTCGACCAGTCCCCGAGCGTATAGTGCTCGGTGGTCGGTACAGTCCCAAAACTCTCAAATTGGTGAGCTGGTCGAACAGTCCCCGAGCGTATAGTGCTCGGTGGTCGGCACAGTCCCCGAGCACGGCGTAGGGACCGGTGGACAAGTCTCCGAGCGTGGTTGGGAACGTAAACGTGCTCGGTGGTCGGCACAGTCTTCGAGCACAGCATAGAGAGTAGTCGACAAGTCCCCGAGCGTGGTTGGGAACGTAAACGTGCTCGGTGGTCGGAGCAGTCCCCGGGCACAACGTAGGGAATAGTCGACGAGTCTCCAAGCGTAGCTTGTCGACTGGGCCAAACTCCTGAAAAATAAATATAAAGAATTGGTAGTACATGATGTATAAATAACCTTTAGATAAAAAATCAGTACTAAGATAAGTTTTAGATTTTTTGTTATAAAAATAGCACGAGTAGTTAATTCATCCTAGAGCTTGTACCAGCTCTGGTCCCAACAATCAGCATGAGGTGCGGAACCTAGGCACGCATAGGATTGTCAGCCACGTCAGAGAGCTACTGCCGACCACCCGGAACGCAGAGGGCGGATCTCGTGCACGTGTAGGGAGGAGTCGGAGACAGTACCGGCTCTGGAAAGCTCGTGTAGGAGAAAAAACTAGTCGGCTAAAAAAGTTATTTTGAAGAATAATAATATTAAAAATATTATGTCAAAAATAAATAAAATATTAGAATTGTACTTATCTTTGGACGAAAGTCTGGTCAGGAGAGTTGCTTGACTTGTTGTCGTGATGGTGGTCGCGGCTGTCGTAGCGCCGTTCTTCGCGGCGATTATTATTGCGACTCGTGGTCAGAGCAAGTAGGCCAAACAACTTGGTCGATAGCCTGAGCAGATCGGTGTCGTCGATCTGCCTCCCTTTGTAGCAGAGAAACGGGTGACGCGTTGTCGGCATGGTCGGAGACGTTGCTGGAGTAGTTGGAGTCGTAGCCAGCGTGGTTGGAGCCGCGGCCGACGTCGATGAAGAAGTGATTGGTGCAGATCGGATCTACGTCTCCTCCGTGGTCGTGGCGGTGAAGCTGTGGAAGATGACGGTGAACGTGAAGCTGTCCGCCATGGCCGCGAAGTCGGGGATGATGGCCATCTTGTTCGTCTAGGAGAGCTGTACGCACACCCCCTACCTGGCGCGCCACTGTCGACGAAAGCTGGTCGGCAGTCTACCTTAGGGTATACCCACGGTAGTAGTTTATCGGTAGACGGTACGCAAACTACGAACTCGATGGTGACGCAAGACACGGACAAGCTTTTTATCCAGGTTCGGCCGCCGAGTTGGCGTAATACCTACGTCCTGCGTCTGGTTGTATTGATTTGTGTTGAGAGAATAATGATGTGATGTGTCCTCTAGGGGACCCCTGCCCCTCCTTATATATCCTGAAGGGACAGAGTTACAAGCAAAGTATCCTATTTGATACAAAATCTTGTAGCCTTGCGGTGCACGCCGACCAGTCGTGCGCCGCACGTCTTCATCTTGTGGGTCGAGCCACCTCTGATGGTGCGGCCCATATAGGCCCATGAGAGTATAGGAGTTTATACCCCCACATATGCCTAACACGTTATTACCCATCCAAGACAAATGATACACTAACCTTAACATGGGTCAAAAAAAGATTGACTTATAATTAATCAACTACTCCATAATATGTAATAATATTAACTCAGTGAATTCACGCTCGATGTATAAATACAAGCTTCAAGCTCAGCTTTCTCCTAGCTCCACGCCTCTACCACTACGAGTCACCAAGCATAAACAATGCCAATGAGGGTCAATGGCTTCATTGTGGTTGTGGCAATGGTGTGTGAAAGGTCCAAATGGCTAGAGGGGGGGTGAATAGCCTAATTAAAATTTCTACAAACTTCACTAAGCAAGCGAGTTAGTAAAACAAATGGCGAAGCAAATTTAACACTAGCTCAACTAAGCTATGCAAGCCACCTATACAAACAAGTACAAGGCTAAACACTAAAGCACAACAACAAGAGAAGGCTAGTTACACTCCTAAACAAGAAGACTAAACTAAACTAGCTAAACAACTAGCAAGGTATACGAGTAAGTAAAGGAGTGGAGAGTGATTGTTATACCAACGTTGTAGAGTAGAGATATAACCAACCAATCACTCACAAACACAAGAGAATCCTCGGCAAGAGATGACACAAGATTTTTTACCGAGGTTCACTTGCTTCCCGGCAAGCTACTTCCCGTTGTGGCGATACACCCACTTGATAGATCACGAGCTAATTGGCAATCCAAAGCCAAACCCTCAGCGGGTGCCGCACATCCACTCACAAGATGGGGATCCTCCAAGCCACGAGCAATCCACTAGAGTAGCCAATTGCGATCTCCCGCGGGGAAGGCTCAAGAACCCCTCACAAATCACTTGGTGAGGCTCGAAACAATCTCCAATTACGAGCTCAACACCACCGCTGCTCCAAGCCGTCTAGGGCGTCGGGAAACACCCAAGAGTAACGAGAAATCCACAGCAAACTCAAGAATCAAGTGCCACTAAATGCAACTCTCAAAGCGCAATGCACTTGAATCTCACTCAATCTCACTAGAATTTGCAATCAAGCAAGGAGATGAGTGGAGGGAGTGTTCTCTAGCTCAATGTATGCCTCAAGTAATCAAAAGTGCAAGAGTTGACCTCCCAAAGCCGGCCACCAACTATTTATAAGCCCCTCAAAGAAACTAGCCGTTGGCAGTTTTCACTGGGCTGAAAATGGGGGCACCGGACGCTACTAAGTGAGCACCGGACGCTCGACCCCCTGCGTCCGGTGCACTGGAGTTGGCCACGTGTCGATCTTGTCTCGCGTGTCAGTTTCTAACGGCTACCTGCAACACACCGGACGCTCTGCAAGTCCACACCGGACGGTCCGGTGCTCACCGGACTCGTGCGCAGAGAGGGTGTCAAACTCGCGACCTCACCGGACGCTGGCATCGGACGGTCCGGTGCTCACCGGACTCGTGCGCAGAGAGGGTTGCAAAAACCCCTCACACCGGACGCTAACCACCAGACGCACTCAGAGAGCGTCCGGTGCTCAACCCTAGCAGGGTCAAGCACACCGGACTCTGAGGCCAACGTCCGGTGCCTCCGCACTCAGCATCCGGTGAGTGTTTCTCACTGAGAAAACACTCCCACAACTTCTCCAAATTTTCCACCGGCGCAATAGAAAATATACACTTATTTTTCTCAAAAAGCGCCGAATCCCGCCTCGCAAGCTCGGCGGGAGGGAGAGAGGAACCCACACCCCTCTCAACCCTAGGAACTCCACCTCCTTTGTAAATGTGCTAACACCAACAAGTGTCCACCACCAAAGTGCAAGTGTGTTAGCTTTTCACAAACAATTTCACCAAAGGAGTTAAGTTAGCACTTTACTAGATCCTAATGCATATGCTCAAGATATGGACCTAGTAGCACTTGATTCGAGAGATGACCGTGATTTCCCCTCTTGATAGTCGGCTATCTATCCTAAACCCGGTCAATCACTTCTCTACTCATCTTAGACCGGCAAAAGTAAAACCCTATGTTTATACCTTTGCCTTGATAACTTTGCTCCTCGTCTATCACCATGATCTTCACTTCATGCTTCATCCCTTTGTGATCATGTGGTCACCTTTCCATGTCACCATGCACCTTCATCACATGTATTGCTATGCCTAACTCAAATCACTTAAACACAAGGCATTAGCAACTTGGTGTCATTAATTACCAAAACCAAACTTGGGCTTTCAGTGTGCTATGTTGCCACCTGCCGCACGACATGGCCGCCACTAAGTCTAGTATTTGCGGCAGATGTAGCGGCAAAAGCAGTGGCGCAGTTGGCATGTGCATGCAAGGGCATGTGCTTCCATCTCCATAGCCATTGGATGTGCATTGCTTCCGTCGCCATCGATGGCACCCCCACTTCCCCCGTGTCTCGGTAAGGTCATAATGAACATCCTTTTTGCGATTGCGGGAGCAGTTGTAGTCCATATCTCGACGACCATGCTCCATTGGCGCCACCTGTTTGGAGGTCAATGTCTGTATTTTAGTATTTGTTAGAAATCTGTAGACTCAAAACTCTTTCACAATTGCATGGCTCCAGGGATATTCAACTATCCCTTTTGAATCACAATAACTGGTTACCAAGTTGAGGATGGGGCCGGTGAACATGCAACAAGTAAATTCTAAAAGTGCTGTGATTATGCAAATATTGATTTATTATATACGCACAAGACATGAATAGAACTCTGATTTCCATTTTTTTTCATGGTTCATGTGCCCATTATAGATTTTAAAATGGACTTTTAGTAATTGAATTTTAGAAACTTAAGTAGTATTTATAACTGAATGTTACCTATTTGTTTAATTTATTTCACATAATATTCCTTTTTGTTTCTGGTTGAAATATATTCAGTTTAATATCATACTATATAATTATTTAGACAATATGAATACATTCTATTCAAGTATTGTACCTTTTTTTTATTTTGAAACAATCACTTGTCATTACTAGTACTTCTAGCCATTACTACTCAATGGCAATATATTATTAGAGGAATTACAATAAATACATAGATTAGTAGGGGAACTAAGAGGATTTCCGTGTGTTACCGCGTGGATATGAAGGAGAAATATGAAAATGCTCCATTATAGTCTATCGAGTCTTCTATATATAACTTGATTATTAGTAATTAGTTTTCGAAGAGAAAGAGAAGAAGTTATGTAAGAGAATAATGCTAGTTGTATGTGTATATGGTCATATAAGCACTTAATTACATGTGGCATCAGGAAAAGTAGATAATGACGTGGCGTAAGAAGGTGCAAGATAATTAGTTTATTATGATTTGTCTTTATAAGATATATATAGATATAGATATATATATAGAGTAGCTAACTGCTACAACTACATGTGGTAGGTGCTTGTTGTGCAAACGACCTGTGTTAAGAGCTATTAGGAAGCAGTGTCAATTCTATCCTAGCGGCCTACACGATAGAGAGTTAGGCAGTTGGAAAACAAATGTACACAATCCATATGTCGTTACTTTTTGCCACCATCCTTATCACATTTTAGTATTATTTACCTCTAACCTACCACACACTAGTGTCATCTACCATCAAGATATGTACCTTGTCTTAATATAGGAAAAAGTCTACATAACCCCCCAAACTATCTAAGGTGGAATACTTTATCCCCCAAAGTATAAAACCGGATATTCTACCCCCTGAACTTTCAAAACCGGTCAAATAACCCCCTCGAGTGGTATTAGATGGTGGTTTTGTCTTTTTCTTTTTTATCTATTTCCGCTGAATCTTTGAAAAATCATAATAAATCACAGAAAAATCCGGTTTTTTTCAAGACGAATCTTTTGAGCATAGTTAGTTCATGATTAAATAATAATTATCAAATATAAACGAAAGTGCTACGGTAGCTAAATTTAAAAAAAATCACAAACTAAACAAGATCTTAACACGTGACCTTAACATATGTAAATTGATGGTAATCTGACCAGTTTGCTTATCTTATAAGCCGTATTTTTCCTGCTAGTTAACAATATATTTCTCTCACGATAAATCAGCGAACAATATTTTCAGTTATGATTTTTCTGTGATTTATTATGATTTTTCAAAGATTCAGCGGAAATAGATAAAAAAGAAAAAGACAAAACCACCATCTAATACCACTTGAGGGGGTTATTTGACCGGTTTTGAAAGTTCAGGAGTAGAATATCCGGTTTTATACTTTGGGGGATAAAGTATTCCACCTTAGATAGTTTGGGGGGTTATGTAGACTTTTTCCTCTTAATATATATGAAACTGAATATTCTTGATTTTCTTGCCATCTTGGCATTTCGATGTTTGAAATTCATGCCTGGCAAGATAATTAATTTCGATGTTCGATATTTAGACGTATGCATGGAGTATTAAATATAAATAAAAATAATTAATTGTACAGTTCACCTGTAATTTACAAGACGAATCTTTTGAGCATAGTTAGTTCATGATTAAATAATAATTATCAAATATAAACGAAAGTGCTACGGTAGCTAAATTTAAAAAAAATCACAAACTAAACAAGATCTTAACACGTGACCTTAACATATGTAAATTGATGGTAATCTGACCAGTTCGCTTATCTTATAAGCCGTATTTTTCCTGCTAGTTAACAATATTTTTCTCTCACGATAAATCAGCGAACAATATTTTCAGTTATGATTTTTCAGACTAGCCAACAGTTTTACGCGACGTGACCAAATGGTTTAGATAAAGCAAAACTACATTCCTATTTTTTTTATTTTCATCCCAAAACCCAAAATTTTTCAAAATTTATTGTCACATCGAATCTTTATACACATGCATGAAGTATTAAATATAGACGAAAATAAAAATTAATTGTACAGTTTGGTTAGAATTTACGAGACGAATCTTTTGATGCTAGTTAGTCCATGATTGGACAATAATTACCACAAACAAAAGTGCTACATTGTTACAAAATTTTTCTCTAATAAACTAAACACGACCCATCTCAATAAATTTTATTTTCATGACTTGTTTTTGTCGAAATGAGAAGGAAAACACACACAGAGACAAAAGAAAAACACGAGAACAACGCCGAAGGGCAAAAATGCCCCCACCTTGCTCGTCCGGTTGCGCCGAGTACATCCATACCCTCGGCAATTCCGACTCCGACAGTACAGAAAATCGCCGCGTGGTCGGTCCATCCGGGGCGACCTTGACTTCCCTCTCCAACCTCCTCAGAACCCAGCCAATCCGCTCATCCGCTGATCTCAACTGCCGGGCACTCCGATCCGGCGACGATGGAGGGGAACGCCGACGCCTCTTCGACGGCGCCGCTGGCTTGGCACGACTTCCTCGAGCGGATGCGCCAGCCTTCCGCCGCCGAGTTCGTCAAGTCCATTAAAAGGTCAGCTCTAGCCCCCGCGCCCACTCCCCCTCAATCCCATGGGTGAAATTAGGTTCATGTGAGATTCATTCAGTTCGTGGGTGACGAGATCCGCCGCGAAGCATATTGCGATTGGTTGAGCTCTAGTGGCCTGTGTGGCCGAAGTAGCGGGAGGAGGGAAGTAGGAATTAGATGCACGAACGGGATTTCATTGCCGTGCTCTTCGAAATGCAAGCCAACGGTGTTTGCGAGCTTGTAGGGTCAGTGGGTCTGTTTTTGCAGAGCTTAACCTAGGTTTGGTATTTGGTTGGAGAACCTATCGTCTATGTAGGTTCGAGCTGGATCACAGGTAATTCCTTTTTGAGCCACTTCTGGATTTCAGGATTAGGTTACTTTGTCGGATGCCTTTCAAGCTGCAATATGATAGAGACATCTCACAATGTGAGATAGTTTTGCATTGAGGTTTATCATATGTACCATACCGTAAACCTGATTGATTGTGTGTATGCTTTATCTTTAGCATATGTAGACGATGCCAGAGTTGGTAGAAAATAATGGAGTACATCCATTGGGCTTAATGCAGTGAGTTTAATTTTTTATTTCATTTTAACTGTCTGTTTCCTGTTTGGGGTCAGAGTATGGCTTGAATTTCCCAATAGTGCCTGGTACAAAACCAAGGTTGACTTGAGTTGTGGTATAATCACAATAGCTGAGTATATGTTACTAATTGATCTTATGTTACTAATGGGGCAAGAAGACCAGAGTTGTGAATAAACGTTTCCCGAACTAATTTTCCAAATGCAGCTGTATGCAGTGGAGTTGCCTCATTTTCTTACTAGACTTAGTAGCTATTAATATTTGACATTTATGTAGGTCATTTTTCAAAATGTTTGAAATTAACTAGTTATGTTTCATGCATACAGCTTTATTGTGACATTCTCAAACAGAGCTCCTGATCCAGAGAAAGATAGTGCTGCTGTCCAGGAGTTCCTGGAAAACATGGAAGGGGCATTCAGAGCCCACACTCCTTGGGCGGGCAGTTCAGAGGAAGAACTTGAGAGCGCTGGTGAGGTAATTTCCTTATTCTGCACTCTGTAGTGCTATTAACGTGGCTCAAAATTTTTGTTCATATGGATGCCTGAGTCAGAAATAAAGATGAACTAACTCATGTTCAGCACTGAGCAACCACACTAAATGCCTAATTCTTAAGCAGACTGAGATTCAAATACCGGATGAATAACGCTCACACTGCAGGGCTAGTACTACACATGTTTTTAGTTTCCAGTCAGGGGCGGATCCAAAGGGGGGGCTGGGTGGACTCCAGCCCCCCCTATGAGTCTGATTTTTCCATTAAATTAGTGTTAGTTAATCTTAAATCTTTATTAATCTCTAGCTTTAACCCTAAGTGTTTACTATTTAGCCCCTCCTTTGTCCCCATCCTGGACCCGCCACTGTTTCCAGTGACATTCTTTCAGCCTTTTGAAACCCATCAATAGTCGGTGTTATTTACTTGTCTCTTTCATCTGTCAGTAGCTGAGTCTGCAGGTTTTTTTTTTCCTACAGTCTCATAGGTTGCCAGGATGTTGTGGAGGAGTCACGCCATGGTTATTTTCCACACCAGTGCTGATTTCTCCTTTCATCTCTTAGGAGTTTAGAACCACACATGCTGGTAAAACATTGGCTTACTGAGACAAAGTAATGTTAAAAAGATATTGTATTGTAAGCAGAATTAAAACACAGGGTCACCATGCTCCAAACTGCGGTAGCAAGTTAGCAACTCAGGAAAGATGCAAAATAGTTTCAGATTTATTACAAAAGTACCATATAGGATATCCTGCCATCTTATTTTGGTCATCCTTAATTGAAACAGCATTGTTACCAAATATCATTCAACTATAGAAATGTCTTCTTGGAATGAAATCTTGTTGCTAATCCACTACAATGATCTCTTGAAATATTTGTAAACGTATATTTGTGAGAAGTATTTGCTAGATACCCACCACTCAATTGGGATTTATTCTTTTCTTCGGATATCAGAATACCTAATACAAAGACTTATTCTGTCTTGTTTGGGTACAAGATGACTTTAAATCTTCCCAGCATCAAACATGTCGATATTGGATTTGGTTTCATTGCATATTGTTAGTGCTCTTAATTAATTTTCTTGCCCCTTCATCTTGGTGGACATATTATTGAGTAGTTTCTCTTCTATTTAAATTTGATTACTCTTTTTGATCATTGCTAATTTGTAATTCCCTGTCCAATAAAATGGCATTTGATGTCAAAACTTCACTCATTTACAATAGTCATGCTGCCCTTTTCTTTGATTATGACTAGAAGTGGTAAATAATACTGCCAACTGCTAATCGATTCTACTAATAGTAATACCGTTGTTCTATTCATACAAGCAGCTGAAACTAATGCTTTAATGTTTAATGCATCTTGCAAAAAAAGGTATTAGTCATTCCAGAATTTACTCACTAATAGTTTACCATTTTATTATGCTGTATGCTGACTAATACCTTACCATTTTATTATGCTGTATACTGACTAATAGTTTACCATTTTATTATGCTGTATACCGACTAAAATTTTATCATTTTATTATGCTGTATACCGGATAATAGTTGTATGTGCTGGAGTTTGATAATGTTTGACTTCTCTTTTAGGGACTTGAGAAGTATGTTATGACAAAGCTGTTTAATCGGGTATTTGCTTCAGTCCCAGAAGATGTGAAGAGTGATGAAGAACTTTTTGAGAAAATGTCTTTGCTACAGCAATTTATAAGGCCTGAAAACTTGGATATAAAACCAGAGTACCAGAATGAAACATCCTGGCTGGTATGAAAAAAATTAACTTCCCTCGTTTTGGGGGCATTTTATTTGCTGGATGTGTACTTGTGTCTTGGGTTGGGTTGCCTGCTGGACCTTTCTATGTAATATATGCCTATACTCTATACACTACTATTTATATGCCATTCCATTCAAGTATTACACTTCCATTGTAAATTTTTGCTGTTCAATTTGTTACCACTGCCAGCCACTGAGCTATCCACTCAAGTAGTAGTTAAGGACTCATTTAGTTTTGAAGTAAATGTGAACTTCTATGATTCATTGTCAGTGGATGTGCTGATCTTCAAATTAGACAACAAATGTACATTGCGACCCACTGGCCTAGCCATTTATTTAGGTCCAAGCCATGTATTTAGATAGACCTCATAACAGCTGTTTATTCTTCATATAGGTGTGACTAATTGATACTTGTTCTTGTTTTTGGTATAGCTCGCACAGAAGGAGCTGCAGAAAATAAACATGTATAAAGCTCCAAGGGATAAGCTTGCCTGCATTCTGAACTGCTGTAAAGTTATTAATAACTTACTCTTAAATGCTTCGATTGTGTCCAATGAAAACCCCCCTGGCGCTGATGAATTTCTTCCGGTCCTCATCTATGTCACCATAAAGGTATGGCTTATAGCCTTCGCAAAAGAAGTATCTGTTGTCATGAGTACTTTTTATATCCAGTTCCCCATTGAAGATCAACCCCCATTAACACACAAGGACAAAGTTTCATTGTGCCGGTGTCAGTTTGGTAGAATTACTTAGCTTTTATATATGTTGGAAAAATATCAGCAAAGTGTCTGATAAAATCTGATGCATTGGACATGTCTCTTGTGACTTGTGAGGTGTCCGTAAGTGTGTTGGACTGTCCGTGCATGGTGCATCCTTGCTTTGTTCCTCATTTCCTTTCCCTCAAGCACTATGGCTGCAGCTATCTACTCAGATACATCCTTTGTACGTATGGACTCAATAGTGAGCTAGTGATATGGTGCAGTTGTTCCAGATTAATAACTTTTAGTCAGGATCTGCTTGAGTTTTGCTTACAAGAATGATTATACTTCCAATAGCAGACAAACTATGTATTTCTTAGGTTCTTGAAAAGATTCAAGAAGACAAGAATAGAACCGCTGACTAACATTGTATGAACATAATAATGAGAAACTAGTTGTTGAACTGATCAATAAGGACTTCGAGTTGGAGCATCTTGTATAGGTGTCAGTATTGTTTAGTCAATCACACATAACCAATAAGTGGTCTTAAATAAGTTATTACATTTTGCCCTTCTGCAATAGTCTCACTGAGCACTAGCAAATGTATTGCGGTTATCTTCTAACAGTAATTGAAATTTTTGCCCTTGTGGCCTGAGTAGCTTTAATAGTTTTTGTTTCAAATCTAGACAATAATGTCAGGATCCTTTTGTTGTTTGCTTCAATATTATTCTATTAGTCTTTTTTTTGCTGTTCACATAACAGTCAGGATTGTTGTAATAATCAAGCACATGTTCTTAGTGCAGGCTAATCCTCCGCAGCTCCACTCAAATCTTTTGTACATACAAAGATATAGACGGCAAACACGATTGGTGTCAGAGGCTCAATACTTTTTCACAAACATATTGTCTGCTGAGTCTTTCATATGGAACATTGATGGGGAATCATTATCCATGAATGAACTGGATTTTCAAAGGAAGATGGATTCGGCAAGGGAACGTTTGTTGGGGTTATCAGCTGACTCAGAAAACCAGGATAGTCAAGCCAATCCTGATGTCCAAGATTGGAAATCACAAAATCTTAAAGCTAACAGGAATTCTGATGCCAGCTTATCTTTGAAAGATCACGTCCAAGGTTCAGGACAGGATATGAGAAGGGACAGCGATGTGACTGTGAGTGGTAAACATGTTGAGCAGGTGCAATCTGTTTCTGATTTAGAGAAGAAAGGAGCAGCAGAGCTCCTCAATGAAGATGATTTGAACAAAAAATTCCAGGAGTACCCCTTCCTGTTTGCCCGTGCTGGTGATCTGACCGTTGCTGATGTAGAAAGCCTTTTGAATTCATACAAGCAACTAGTACTTCGGTATGTAGCACTTGCACAAGGTATGGGTGTCAGCCCTGAAACCACTCTTGCTCGGAGCGGGCAGACATCTGATCTTGTAGTGTCTGAGGACCCAGATAATTTGAATAGCGTGGTAAATGACAATGAGAAAAAAGTTGATGATGTTATAAGTGAAAATCATCATTCAGAAGCGGTTGACACAGAAGCATCTGAACAAATGACCCAGAAAACTGCAGTTGATTCCAGTGATGATCTGAAGGTATCAGCCTGAGTTGATTTCTGTGTCATCAGCCTGAGAATGCATGACCTGTTGGTCAAGCCAAGATGAAGTGGCGATACATGGCGGAAGTACTCTTAAGTTTGGTCCTATAGCTAAAGACGACAATGATCACAAAACAGAGTGCACATTTCCCCTAAGCCATATGCAGCAGCTCCTCGAGCCGCAAATGTTCATAGTGGAAGATTAATGCATTCTGCTGAAGCTGTTCTTAGATCCAAATGTTCATTGCATTGTAGTTCTTGGGCTCTGTTGTAATTTCATTTTGTGGCGAGCACACCCTTTCGTGTTCTTATGCTTCTGTAACTAGAGTTTCGGTTAAATGAAGCTTAGGTCATATCAAAATTTTATATTCAGAGCAAAGAGTGAAAATTCCGAAAACTGATGCAATTTTTTGGTATATATTTCGTTAAATTTTGATTCATTGACTCCCGAGAAGCAAGAATGACACTCTTTGGAGAACAAAATAATGGAATATAAATGATTAGATGCATGTATACACCTCTAATCCAACTAGTTGAGTTAGCCACCTAGCTTTACGGATTAGATGTTGGTTACATTAAACCGCTACCTGTCTGGTAGATTCCGATCACACACAAGAATTTCGTCGGCTCAATCATAGGGTATCTACCATTAGGATTGAGAATACGAGATCTACGAGAGGTAAGTGCCCTATAACAATACTTTTCCTCTTCTGTTGAGCTGTACATAACATGCGTACGTACTTCTCTCTGTACCCTCCCAAATCGCTGCGTAGTGACTGTTCGATTCAAAGGCTCAAGAACCGACGCGTGTGCTTCCTAGTTTGTTTGAATACTTGCCGACATCATGGACAATTAAATGTTTATTAGTTATCTTAGATCGTTTTTACGCGGATGCTGATGCTAATTTGTTTTGAGAGAAAAACATTGTTCCATGATTGAAAAGTAATGACTGATAAGCTGAATGACTTGTTCAACAATTTATTGGCCACTACATTATTACACCACACATATATAGATTACTCCCTCCGTCCCCGAAAGCTTCAACTCCTAGAATCCGTGCCAGTCAAACTTTTCTAACTTTGACCAACTTTATAGAAAAGAGTATTGATATCTATGACATAAAATAAGTATCTTTCAAAAATATATTCTATAATAATTTTAATATTATTAATTTGATACTATAAATCTGAGCATTTTTTTTCTATAAATTTAGTTAAAGTTGTAAAAGTTTGACTTAGGACAACTCTAGAAATTGCAGCTTTTAGGGACTGAGGGAGTATTATCTAATAGTAGTAACATGGATCTAAGGTTCTATACGATGGCGTAACTTGTTATCTTTTGTTTGGCCGGTTGGCCCTTGGGGCCTGACTCAATCACCCGAGGTTGCAGCAGCCACCAGGACCAGGTAGCACGATTTTTGACGACACCAGGTACTATGTGTAACTGAGAAGTTTTGCCGATGAACGCACCCGTTTGACACCCTTCCTTTCATATTGCCGATGATTAACCGCAAACCTCTAAAATAAACTAGTAGATGTGTGAAAGGAAACGCGAACGACGGGTGCGCTAGATTCGAGCTGGATCAAAAGCAGCGTGTGCATTCACCTTTACAACACCAAAAACTATGATAGAATCAGCAGTACAGGTACAGCACAGCTAGCGTGCAACTGCAAACTGCTTAAACGCGAAGCCTCCTCAGGATCGTCGGAGACACAAAGCGCGTCCTTCCGAGCACTTTCTGATTAGATTAAGCGATCACGAGAATTGTGATTCAACAAACAAAATGGAGGCAAATCTAGCTTGCAAAAGTATCCAATGCCCTCGCTCGCTCAACAATCCATGCATGCATGAACTTTTACTGTTCAGATGAGTACAAATAATTAAATTTATCTTTTTGATCTTATCAAAAAACAAAAGAATCTTTGGTGGAAGCTGGCTGGCTGGAGGCATGCATGCACCTACTCCAGCTCGGTACTCCTTGCAATTCTGTCATACTGACAGGTTGAAGAAAAAAAATATATGGAACAATGCATGCACACTGGCACGGCATAGCGATTGATCTTTACAGGCCTAGCAGAAACTCCACAGCCTCATCAACTCGCCGTCGTCCTCGGGCTCCTCCCACGTCGACGAGAACGGCGCGGCGGCGCCGGTGTCCACCAGATCCATGAACTTGGGCGAGGCGAACGCCTCCAGGTCCGTCCACAGCTCCTCTCCCTCGGGCGGCGAGCCGGTGCTGGCCGCGGCGGGCGATGTCGTCGTCGCGTGCTGCTCCTGGCGGACGTGATCGCTGCTGCCCTGCGTCGACGACAGCGAGGCAGACGTCGGCGTCATCGCGCAGGCGCTGGAAGAGCACCTGTCGTCGGCGCTGATGCCGCCGGCGTCGGCGTCGATCGCAGCGGCAGCCGCGGCCGCGGCGCGCTGGATGGACCTCGGTGACATGCCACCGCCGGCAGCCGGGTCGTCGTCCTTGTCAGCACGCCGGTGGGACGAGGACGCGGACGCGGACGAGGAGGTTGAGGTGGCGGGGAAGTTGAGGACGGCGTCGGAGCCCTTGAGGCAGAGCAGCGCGGCGTCGTAGGCGCGCGCCGCGGCCTCGGGCGTGGCGTAGGAGCCGAGCCAGATCCGGCGCTTCTGGTTGGGCGCCCTGATCTCCGACACCCACGACCCCCAGCTCCGCATCCGCACCCCCTTGTACGGCCTCGCCGCCGCCTTGCCATTGCCAACTACGCCGCTCTCCGGCCTGGCCAGCTTGTTGTCAGAAAAGGCGGTCGCCGTGAGGACGCCATTGCTGCCTGGGTTCTTCACCATTGTATATGTCGCCGTTCGCCGGGGCGGCGCTCAGATCTTTCTCTGTTCGATCGTGCCTTGGGCGGGGACGGGGAGGGTGACGCTGATGCGTTAGCAAGTCGACTAGTATATATAGTGGCGCGTCGAGCTGGAGTGGGAAAGGCAGGGCAAGCAAAGGGTCGGTCACCTCCACTCCACACACTCACAGTTCACACTAGCTTAGCTGTGGAGAAAGGGTTGGGGCTACCGATTTGGAAGACGCGCGCGTGCTTAGGTGTCATGCCACCCTGCTTTTAACAAAGTGTGTACTTCTTCGATGCTCCGCTTTTCTAATCTAGTTAGATCGTTCACATATACTAGCTGGGACAAATTAAATCTGTGCTGTACTGACTTCTTAGTTTAGTTCGTCGAACACGGTAGTAGTAAAACACATGCGGTGTAAAAGACACACGTTCTATATTTTCGACATCTCATCACGACATATACAGTGAAAACAATACTTTGAACACATCGATCGTCATTTTTGTTATTATTTATAATAAAATCTAGTAGAATCATGATACTGTCTTTGCTAAGAGAAAAGAAAAGGACTACCCATATGGTTTCAGAAGGTATCATTGTTCAAAGTGTAACCAAAGTAAAAAAGGATGTGCTATGCATGAAACGTTTTGAGAGTACTAGGGGTGGCTAGTTGTACAGGGCCTTGAGTGTATTTGTAATGTATGCGTTAAACTTTACAACAACAAATCACGTTGGGGGATCAATATAATGTTTACTAACTGTTGAGTACTTTTGCAGTACCCACATTAAACAGCAAAAGGAAAAAAAAAATCTACAACTAAAAAGCAGCAAATGTTCTGGCAGGACGAATGGAGCTTGTGTGGTGTTTTTTTTCCTCCACCACACGGCATGCCACTACCCAGACTTCGTCACCCTGCCATATGTCACTCCTGGGACAAATTTTGCCCACACCCCGCATCAATGTCACTCCTCGACAATCACATCCACACACATGTTTCCCTTTGGTCCTATTTGTCACCGCACCCTCTTGTTTTTCGACTAGGATTTTCGTTCCATATTATAATTTTCTCTTTCCATCAAATTTCAGATATAACTACCATATAAGCCACAACCACACCACATTCATGCCACAAAAATTTTTGTTTCTTAGTCATGCCATCAATTAGGAAGATGTGAACAAGGAATTGTTTATTTTGACTAAATATTGAAACAAATAAATTGTCATGTTTGACCCCCGCACCTAAAATAAAAATACAATTTCATTTCTAGCTCTGCCTCTTATTACGGTATAAACTAGATTGTTTGTATCTCATATAAAACTTGAATTATATTATAATAATTATTTATGTTTCGTGAAAACTTATGTAATATTGATGATTAACTACATACTGAATGTTGTGAACCCCGTTAGCACAATACACGTTCAATTCAAATTACCATGAATTGTTGTGGAATTATAGATTCATTTTTTTTGTTGCAACGCATGATCATGCCCGTGCTTTGCCCAAGCAGTGACATACATGTGCCGACTTTTGCCCTTTGGCTGCTCTTACTTGACAAGCTAGTGCCTAGCTAGATCGATCGTAGTAGACATGGCATATGGGAGAACGGAGGAATGCAGCAAAGCCCACTGGAGTTTCAGGAATATTATTCTGCATGAGAAAGAAAAAGAAACGCAAACCATCACATGCACGCACTGCCAACATCGCTGATGCTGTCGGAAACCAATAATAATAAAGCCATATTTAGAAATCATAAAACTAGATCGATTAGCTGCCAGAAAGCAAAATACACTGTGGAAGGCTAGAACAATAAGCTTTCTCATTTTCGGTCTCTATATTTTGTTTATAAAAAGGGTAGTGTCAGATCTGCAGCGGAATAAATGACGTCGTCAGATTGTTAATTAGCCTGATTATGGCTGTGGTGACCCATGGAGTAATTTCTCAACTGTCTCCCTACGCTTAAGTGCAGCTTAGCCTACAAATGTGTGTAGGTCCCAGGTTACATCCAAGATGAACTCGTCAACCTATCGTCACATCCAAGCAAGTTCAGACCCGGCCGGTCCCATCGAGGTCCCACCACTAGAACAAAGTGTGGGGCCCCAATTGAAGGCTGACACTGAAATGATCGATTACCCCATATACGTGTAAAGACATAGCAAGCGATTTAGGGAAAGTTTTGCTCCCCACGGCAAGTGATCAGGCCATAATTTGCTAGCGTTCCCGATCGACCCAGGACCAGGAACAACGAGGATATGTGTTATGATGGCGAGCTTCTCGTGTGGGATATTATAATTAGCGTGTTTGTTCATGATAACCCATGGTTTAGTGTTGACAATTAATAATGCCAAACCCCAGATGCGCAAGATGACCACAGGATCGGAGATAAACGTGGGTCGGGTACCAACTAACCAAACCCTGTGCTAGTTGTTTAGTAACATATACAGTACATAACACGCGACCGTGATGCCTCGATGACACGGGATAATTTGCCGCCGGCCGGATCCGCAGGCCGCAGCTCCTGGTTTCGCATGCAGTCATGCAGATCCACTGCATGGTGCGTCCCGCTGCATGTGTCAGCGCGTCACGGCTTGACGCACGGCGGCATCTTTTCAGCGAGAAGACACGCTTGTTCCCGACCATCCATCATTGCAAGATGGAGAGAACCAATCGAGCCACTACCGAAAACGTACACCTGTACGTGTAGTATGCGTATCTCTTCGCGCCGGGGAGAAAGGATTCATTTCAAAAGAGCGATCAAGAGCGTGCCGGGTATATAGCTAGGCTAGGCTAGCTAGTCGGGCACTTTACCTCACGTTTGCACATGGACACGGATCGGAGCGTGCTGCGCTGCAGGCATATGCGTGGGCGCCACGGTGGCTCCCTTGCATGCCTTGCCACGGAAGGAAGCGGGCGCTGCAGTGCTAGCTAGTAGCTACTAGCAGCCGGAGTTCATATCCTCCGGCGAGCTCCCTCTATTTTGCCTTTCTCCGATCCGTCCCAAGGAAAGCCTACTACAAGCTGGAACCCAGCAGCAGCAGCAGCAGCAAAAAGCTTCCTTCGCGAAGGCCGGAGGGTCTGTGTCTTTGACAGGACTGCAGGCCAGACTGTCCGTCCAGAGCATCTACAGGGGCTTGCGGCGGCCTTTCGCCTTTTACGTGGGCCGCACAGTGTATGGGCCTTAGGAACATACGGGGCGGCACTTTATAGCCCATTGCTCGCGCCACGAAGGCCCGACCCATGTATGAGTCCCAACTCCCAACATTACACTTGCACGGTTATACACTAGGCAGGCAGATTCCTCTCAGAATCTCAGAAACAAAACAACCAAAAAATGTAAACAAAGGCAGAAGAATCTTTCGTTCAGGATTTTGTCGATTCGATCACATGCATGTTCCTTCCTCGTAGGCTAGGGCCTAGACACGATATGGATTACTAGGCACTTCTTCCTCGCGCAGCATTGAGCGCTGCTGTTGAGTGCCCACTGTCACAGGCTCACAGCACAGTTCACCAACCACCACGTTTACAAGTTCTTTGTGTGGTGTAGCCATTTGATTTGATTACATTGTAGGCCGTCGTCTGATCTGATTCCTCACAACCGGAGGAGAGGTCCTCGCCCTCATCTCAAGGCATATATGTGCAGTGCAGGGCAATGACATCCACGTTTAATAGTTTTTCGCGCTTAGCGACTTGATTATGCAGGACAGTATCATAGAGGGACCGGTTTGTCTGCTGCAGAGTCCGTGAGCGTCCGATCGATGTCTAGCTCTACCATCCACGTTTAAAATGTTCCCGCGCGTTTGCCTTAGCTATTTGGTTTTTACCTTAGCCCTCGAGATCATATTATAATAATCTGATTCCTGATCAGAAGCAGTACACAAACACACAATAGGGAACCCGTGTTCTGAAGTGCGTGCAGTGCAGTGCAGTACAGCGGCCTGTGAAATCTGAGGATCCACTGAAGACCACACGGTCGTGTGTCTCGGCGAAACAAAACAACCTGATGGCTCTAGTCTCACATGATCGCCTAGTTACTCCCGTCAACTGTAGCCGCCCACAAAAACTAGGCATGCCTTCAAAATTCCAAAAAAAATATAAGATTTTTTATCATATCAAATCTTTAAACACATAATAAAATATTAAATATAGATAAAAAATAACTAATTGCATAATTTATCTGTAATTTGTGAGACGAATCTTTTAAATCTAGTGAGTCAATTATTAAACAGTAATTATCAAATACAAATAAAAATGCTATAGTATCAAACTTAAAAAACTTTTGACATCTAAACAATGTCCTATTGTTCCTTCACCATTCAGTATTCAGAAACCGACGGGCAGGGATGCGCTGTGAGGCTGTGACCTCAGCACATTGCTTTGGGGTGATTTTTTTTCGTTTTTATTTGATAATTATTAATTAATTAGGTTTAAAAGATTTGTCTCATAAATTAGAAAAATTATTTATTATTTTTATTTATATTTAATGTTATATATATATATATATATATGCCGTAAGATTCACCGTCATATCGAATCTTGCAATGTTTTTGATTTTTGAGTGGAACTGAACAATATTTGGGATGGGACCCTGTCGTCACTGTGTGAACAGGAAGGCGAGTTTGGTATCCGGACACTACTTGTGACTCATCGTGAGTGATCTGGCAGGGAGATTTAAATTTTGCAAGTTGCAAACGGCAGGCAACTGGGCAGTATTTTCAGTCTTTAGAAAAACACAAACAAACGCTCCTCCATGTATCTCGACGATGGTTGGAGGAAGGGCACGGGTCGTTGGCATGTCGTCGAGCGATACGAGTACTTAAAAAAAACCTGTGAGTTTTGCATTAGGATATGTATGGTCCGTTGCCAAGGGACATGCAGCATCATTGGCACTCAGCGATAGTGGCTACAAAAACCATCAACTGCTCAAGCCACAAACAACTGGAGCCACGCACCCTGACTCACAGGATTGTCTGTGGGGGTTCTAAACTGCTACCCTTAATCCAACCATTGTTCACAAGAATCTTTTGATTCGCCACAATTATTGAAACAAAAAAAGAAACTTCACGCTTCCAAATCAAGTATAATTCCTTCTCTGTCCCTTGTGTTGTATTCTACTACTGATGTTACATACGCTGCACTTGGTTTTGAGGTCAATAGAAATGTATTTGCCAGCGCATCAGCTTCTTAGAGTATGCCTTGCCAGTGGTTAACAAACTCACATTTGAAAACTGTTGTCACTAAGGAGCAGGTGTCCTACACCAAGATGCATGGGTTATCCGGAAGCAAATTGCATGCAGCCATGTACTTTAGTTTGCTTAGCGCAAAGTTCAAAATCCTTGACACGAAAGGATTCAGATTCTCAGAAGCTATACGTACTCTTTGTTTTGTAGCGAATGGATATGCATTGAGCAAGGATGGCATGAAACACATTCAGTTATTATAAGGGATTGGCATCTTATATGTTTTGGCTTTAACAAGCGAGTACCATATTTTACAATACTAAGTTACTAACTGAAACATGGATGCAAATTCTTTTCTTTTTACTAGCCTGTGTGCGCCTCCCACTATCGCGGGCGAGTCCGTAAACGACTCCACGGGGTATGGCGGCGGCCGGCACCCCCTGTTGGTGCGTGCCTCCCTCCGTCTCGGACGGATCAACTAGAGCACTGACAAAGGTTCTGAACAAAAACTCAACTCAAACAAGTGACGATGATCTCCTTTTTAAAGGCGTCATTGAAGAATATCTTACTGTTGTCTCCTGGATCGGTCGACTCAATACCTTGGCATAAGGCTCAGGCGAAAGCCTTGCCAAGCTCCTGCGGAGTCACCTCTTGCTGCTTGGCTGACTATAATTACGTTGCGGCGTCATTAACCTTCCATATCTATGGTTGTGCTATCGTTTGCCCTTGTGCTGGGACGTGTTTGTTGTTTTCTTATTAGTGGATATGCCACGATCTAGCTCTTGTGCTGGGGCTACTATATTGGTTTTAATCCAGTCAAATTAACCGGACATCAGGGTTTTTACTTATTTCCTATGAATGAGGCTGTTGATCATAATCAGTACTATTCAGGTGAGATGTTTTCCCTTGGTGACAGTTCAATTTTTTTTTCTTTATCTGTTATTATCAAGTAGCTAATATATCGTGTGCTTCTGACATCAAAGAATATAAAAGAAATGGAATATTAGTGCAATTTATTGCATATCTAATTCTATATGATGCAGTTGTATATAGAAAGAAATAAATAGAAGAACATTCCAACAACGATCCATGCAAGCAAGTCAAGTAGCTATGTTCTATAAAGATGATATCACACATCAATTCCATCTTGTGACAAGGAGCCAGTTCACGAAGAGTAGTTCCTGTTAGTTGCTTTGGCAGCACCTCCGGTGGCCTGTTCTTTTTGCTCTTTTAGGTCTTGTTTAGTTCCAAAAATTTTCAAGATTTCCCGTCAAATGAATCTTTAATCGCACGTATGGAGCATTAAATATAGACGAAAATAAAAACAAAATGCTACAGTAGTCAAAAACAAAATTTTTTGCGAACTAAACAAGGCCTTAGTTTCGAGCGTCGGCCGGCTTGCCACGGTAATTTTAAGTCGGAGCCTTTTAGTTCAAGTAGTGGTCTTAACCGAGGTTTTCAGTAGCCAAGTTGTCACTTCTGTAACTCTGTTACTTTCTTTTTTTATCATCTAATAAAATCACGGCAAACCTCTTGACCTCTTTCTTAAAAAAAAAGTTGCATCGATTTCCATTGCGCTACTCTGAAATAATAATAAGCACCTATCCAAAGTTAACAATCTCTATGCTTCTAGAAGCTACAAATCCAGTCTAACTGGAGCAACCTTAAAGTTATTGGCCGAGCCAAAAATAAATTTTCTGATATAGTATTTGTGTTGCTAACTTGCTTGGTTTCGAGGTCATTACGAATGTGTTTGGTTTCTTAGACTACTACTACCTCCACCTGTAAAAAGTGTCACTAGTTTTATTTCAGTCAAATAATCTTAAATTTAACTAAGTCTCCACAAAATAGCGAAATACTAGTATTTATGATACCAATAAATATTATTAGATTTATCATTAAAAATATTACTATAGCAAATCTATTTGATGTTATAACTTTTGATAATATTTCTCTGTAAATTTGGTCAAACATAGGATAGTTTAGCTTAGGTCAAAACCAAAGCATGACTCTTTGCTAAATTGGAGATAGTATCCACCAACATGTTCCTTCCAGAAGTGCTAAGAATTGGCCATTAAAAAGCGCCAGACCATTAATTGTAGTGCGAATGAATAAACTACCGGGGAAAAGATCATTATAATCGTGCAAAACTAGCTTAAGTATCAGTTGTGGAACTATTGGGGTGCAAGTGAATTGTTTAGCCTTTCCTATATACAGCTTAAGTTTCAAATGGTCAATGCATGCTACTCAATATAAGGCCAGAGGCCTTCAGTTCGAAGCTTGGTAGGCACCATTAACTAAATTAACTACTTGGCTTCTATTTCCTGAGGATCCTGCATATATAAAGGAGACTGGGAGAATTTTGAAGTATAAACAAATTACCCACTATTCTTCCTCACTAGATTAAGTTTTTAGGTTGAACTAACCACTGTACGCAACTCAATAGGAACCCATAGTATGCATGCTTGAGTGATAGCAGTTGTTGGGATGGCAGTCCGATATGTGGGTTTGGGTGCCCCTAGTTGTCACACACAATTGGTCTCCGGGTCTCCCTCATTTGTAGCTAGTGTATTTCAATCTTAGTTGTTAGCATAAAATGGCAGTGGGGCTTTGAACAGTATTACTAGTGTTCTCAATAACCAAGAAATTTTTTAGAGCCAGGTTATATAGTGTTAGCGTAAAATTTAGATTGTAGTTTTAAGATTACATTCAAATTAATGTTTCATGCTAATTATATATTACAAATTTGAAATTATTGTTTTCATGCATATAACACATTTAAAACTATTGTGTCACTAAGGGCAAGGTTATCCAGAGATACATGCATTACAGCTATGTCAGCAAATTACCTCACTCTAGTTTGCCTAGCTTGGAAGTTCAACATTTTAGATGCAAAAAGTTACACTGAGACCGAATATGCATTTGCCTATTAAAGGTTGAACATGGAAAAGTATTAATTGACATGGATGATGGATGCCAATCTTTTCTACTCCAAATTAGAAGACGTTTTAGGTTTTCTAGATGTATTATTTTAACATATATCTAGATATAGTATATATCTAATAAGTGCATAACAAAATCTATGTATCTAGAAAAGCCAAAAAGTCTTATAATGCTATTTTTTTTCTCGAATAGTGTGTATCATTGTATTAAAAGAAGAAAAAAGAGTCATACAGAGACCCAAACACGCACCCACACTCACAAACAAACTGACTAAAACTACTCGCCTATGACTGAGAAAGACGACCTGACCAAAGACCTGACCAAAGACCTTCTAACCACCATCCCAAGCTACGTGTAGGGACAGCCCCTTAGCACCAGCTAAAGACCATAAAATGGCCTCCTCCCGAGCCAGGTTCAAAGCCGTAGATAATCTAGGGGTAGCGCCATTGAAGACGCAGTCATTTCAATGCTTCCATATGGTCCAAGAACCTAGGATGATGAGGGAATTCAATCTTTTTCGCGCATCTTCACTTATTGTCAAGACCACCTTATCCCACCAGGCATCAAAGGAGGAATCGACTGGCTACGGGGCAAGTGTTGCAAGACCGAAGCTATGTAGGATGTCATGCTAGAATTGTCTTGCAAACAGACATCCAATGAGTAGGTGTTGGATGTTCTCTTTCTCTTGATCACATAATAGGCACCGGTCAGGGTGAGGAAGGCCTCGCCGAGCTAACCTGTCTGCTGTCCAACAACGATTGTGAGCAACTAACCACATGAAGAAGCGGCACTTAGGGGGCACCCGAGATTTCCAGATGCGCTCATATGGGGCAAAACTGAGGGCTCCCTCAAAGAGCGCATCATAGGCAGATTTAGCTGTATATTCTCCTGAGGATGAAAGTCTCCAAATGTGCCTATCAGGACCCCCTCCTGTAATACCACTCCTAATAAATCCCATAGTTCAAAATATTCCAACAAGGCTTGCACTGGCTAATTTATCATATGCTTGTGATGTAATGGCAAAAAAAAAATAATCCAAGAGGATGATGTGTATTTCCCCGTGAGATGAGGCTATACATGGGTTATCATGAAGCTTGAGCACTAGTTGCAGTGAGTGAATGGATGTACTCCCTCCATTACAAATTATAAGATATTTTGAATTTTTCAGATATGGTAGCTTTTGCTATCCACTTAAGCTTTTGCTATGCACTCAATATAGACTAAGTCTAGATACATAGCAAAAATTAATGTATCTAAAAAAATCAAAATATCTTATAATTTGGAACCAAGATGGTACATGTGTAGCTTCTCAGTTAAGATTACATAGAAATGCGCCACGATTATTGTATAACGCACTGACATCTTATTTTGGTTTTATCAGGCGCATAGCGCAATAATACTATACCTGGTAGGTATGCAGCAATAGAAAGGCTATTTTATCACTGCCAAACTAATAACAAATTGCTCATATCGCGACTAAACATCAACATATGCCGTCGGCTAAATTTTTTTCTTTATATGAAGTGCTTAGATTATATTACAAGTTGCTAAGTATACCCTATATTTTTAAAACAAAATGAAATTTGTACATGTGATTTATCCAAGAAAGAGTAGTATTTCTTCAAAAAAAAAAGAGTAGTACTTTGTCATGCTCTGATTGATTGGACCTTAAGCACGTTGACGCCCTCTTACTGGTTGTACATATGGAAAACAACATATATAGAGCTGAATGACCTAGCATTCCTATGATTCTAGAACCGTACTTGACGTTCGTCCTTTCCGCAGGGAGAAGTAAATTAACTTTCCTGGTTGTGGTCAGCTGCTTACAGATCCAAAGTGCTTCAGTTCTATAGGCTCCCAACTGCAACCAACTTCTTCTCTTTTTTTCTCTTTTTCTTCTTCTTTTTTTTTTTTTTGCGATGGAGACTTCCACAAAAACAACAAATTAAGGACATTTCAAGAAACTGTGGGTGGAGAGTAGAGACACCAAAACACTTTTTCGATGACGAGAGCTCGTTGTGGATGCTTCTCGAGGAAAGGCCAAGAGCTCATCATGATTCAATATTGTTTAGTTGCCTGCCACTACTTCTAGCACAAGGATTAAAACAGCCTCATGATTAGGTGATCAGGGCCCTAATAAGCATACACCTAACAAGTAACTTAATAAGAGTTTTTTCCTCTCTATAACGTTTGGAATATTTTTTAGACAATGATAACGTTTATATTTGAGGGTGCATATATAGAGGCTACTCCTAGGTAGTTTGACCAGATGCCGTATGAGATGACTGAGTACAAACTCTTTGCTTCATCAGTTTTTGGAATATGGATCATAGTAGTAGTTGTTTGAATGTTGCGTAGTTTTTTTCGAATAAAACAAGTATTTGTTACTTTTTCAATCAAAATACATTGAGTTGATACGAAGCATTTAACAAAAACCTTCCGGTATATATCGCCAAACAATATATAGCGAACTCTAGGCACACTCTAAATAAAGACTAGAACACCACTCATGTGTCCGGAAGAGATGATAATGTTAGCCAAGTGCTGCGAAGCCACCATGATCAAACCATGTGAGTCCGGTGTGTGCGCGCGTGGATCAACTCGATCGGAAAATGGTTTCAGGTGCGTGTTAGCTGAAGGTTGCAAGCAAACTCCATGAGCTAGCTGATGTCAAATTAGGATGGTCGCAGCTAGGATTTATAAACAGTTTCGCCGCCCGTTGAATTCATGGGTCGGTTCCACAACCACCGCAAGCAATGATTTTGGTCCCACCTTCGCTTACCGAAGCATATGCATCGGCCATCACCAGAAGCTTAACAAATGAAGAGCATTTTCCTGCTTGCGGCTTTAGTTTATCAGCAACTCGGCTTTCGCTGATGGCGGCATCGCCCGGCATGTTAACGTTATCAGCGTTTGATTCTCGATGCCCTTCTGACCCAGACCGCGACAAGAAACCACTTTATTGAAGTCAGTCATGTAATTTACTTAATTATATTAGTAACCACAAATGTAATCGCGAGGCGGATTATGCCGAGCATATGCCACCGGTTTGGGCTGCTGATGCCACAAGAGACAGTGTACGAGTTGAGCGCCCGTGTTTGCAAACTGGAAAGCTGTCTCATCGAGCATCTTCAAGTTGGCAGATGGAGCTGCTGGAATTGGAATGGGGGTTGGACACAGCTGGAGCAGGTGGTCCAATTAGGGAATGCTATCCTTTTGGAGTTTTGGTTCAATTCTTCTTGAAATAGATTGATTGAGATTTCTCTTCTCTGGTCTCTTGTTTAAGAAATAGAGCATGTAGCATAGCGATGGCGATATGATTTGTCTGCAACGAAAATAGCCAGGGATTTGAATTCCGGTGAATTCTGAACTTCTTTCACGCAAAACATGCAAAATCTTAACTCCCCGAATTCAGATTTGTCGATGAGTAATATCTCAATTAGGCAATTTGGACAGAGATTTCCAAGAGCGTTCTAATTGATTTTATTAGTCAGCCGTCTCTCCGGGCAAAATCAGATAGCGCAAGTAACCTGGTGGATTGAAAGATGCATTTAAAGTACCTAATGCAATGCAACAATAAGAACGCTCCACTTTCTTGAGAGAGTGAGAGACGGCAACAGCAACACTACTTAAAGTAATATCGCTAGATTTCACCCCTTGTAATCGACGACTCTAGTCAACAAGTTGAGAAAGATTTACCTAGTCAAGTGAACATATATATAGCAATCAAGGTTATTTCTTCTTCGAAAGATAGCTCATAGATCAGCTCACTAGGAAAACCTAATTTAAACACCCATCCGCAAGACGACGGCCATGAGCGGCCACCAAATGAATTTTAGCCCCTGTCAGCATCAAAACCATCTATTAATCCTACAATCATCGTTGTACGCCTAGTGCGTCCATCTTGGAAGACGACGCCGGAAGCAAGCATTTGTCTAGTGCCACCACCCTTTAAACAATTGCAGGCATGACGTCTCTGCTCCAAGTGCCCATCAACCCAACAAAACCCATCACTCCACACCAGGCCGCGCGCAAGAGACGGCGCAGCGCTTTTTTGCCTGACGACGTCGTCCTCGCCCCTACTACGGCTCCCGGCCGGTCACTGTCGTCTCCGGCCGGCGTGCCAATCCCGATGCGAGGACCTCGCGACGATGCGATAGTTTTTATCCCCCAGTTCCAGTTGGACGCACGCAAACGCGACGCTGCTAGCTGCTGCCTGCATGCTTCGATCGTGTACTGCAACTGCAACCCACGTACTACTGGGTCATCCGGACCACGGACGGCGACCGCGACGGCTCCGGCCGGAGCTTTGCCGTTTACTAATGGCGGAACGCACGTACCTGGCCGGCCAGCAGCCGGCTGTGGCAGCGTGTGGCGATGAGGCCGCGCTATAGCTTTGCAGCCATGCATGGTGCCACATGTCAGCATCGGAGTTACGTCTCCGTGCTGTGCTGGACTGCTGGTACTTATATTTGGCTTCGATCGGACAACGAGCTGGTAGCAGATGCATCATGCCAGTGGGTAACTGGACTGCCGGCCGGCACTGGCTCTTTCCCATGATCCATGAAATTTTAGTATTTGGTTGACCGCTGGCTGGGAGCGGCATAGGCATATTGGAATTTGGAAGATTCCATAGCAACATGGGATGGAGGATGATGATGGAGGAGTGAGTGAGTGAGAGCTCTCAATCATATGTTTACATGGAGGCGTTAGGCTCTAGGTGGATTTGCTCCAGTGGTCTGGGGGTTGGGGGGCGGGGAAATTAAGCAAGTGGCTTAGGGGGGAAATTGTAAGGGTAGGCTGTCAATTTCTGCTTACAGGTTAACAGTGGTTCATGAGTCATGACTGATTAAAATTTGACGCAAATGGTTAGGGTATTTGACTATTTGTCTCCCGGCACATGTGTGGTGATCTAATTCTATAGTCTCATGATTAATTCAGAATCATTAGAGTGCTGCCGTGCTGGGCAGTTTCTTTATTTGTTTGGTTTAGGCTGTATATGTTTTTGTAGAGGCCGGAAGTGGGTTTTTCTAATAATTATTGTATCAACTCGATGTAATGATTGAGAATTAATAAAATTCTTTCTTTTTTTAAAAAAAATAACTGATTAAAATAAGTTAAATGTTGATGGCCCACTAAGTTGGGATGGAGGTCAAGTTGTCAATTTGCTCTTAACCAAATGCAAACAATGGAAGTATATTTTCCCCATGAAAGGTAAAGAAGCATAGAAGATTGCCAGGTACAGTGACAGGGGAGCATTAGGTGCAAGATCACAGGGATCTTTTTTTTTTTACGGCCAAGACTAGGGATCTTTAATTCGCAACCCATACGGCCGACTAGCAGGGTTAGCATATGGCACTCATATAAGAGTTTAAGACCGTAAAGTGGATGCTAATTGATAAGTAAACTAAGAGTCCTTTTCTTAAAAAAAAGAGTAAAATTCCTTTTGAAATGGAAGAAACTCTACAAAATAATCCAATTTCTGCATAACTTTAAAGTCTTTTTCTACCCATGTTGGACGCTCCTCCGTATCAGGCTATCAGCACTAAAATAACAAGTACTAGCATAGCAGCCTCAGCCCTCCCCAACAGAGAGACAAATATGGGTGATCATTTGGAATCCCATGTGGAAACCTTCTTCGTCATTTGTCGGCCCTGTTAACGCCCTTTAAAAAGCCTTAAATCGACTAGTTCGTTGCGTGCTGCTATTGCAAAAGATTTGGCAAGCACACAAGCCACTTTTGCCGTAAGTTTAAGCTGCAAAGATAAGTTCCCTCTCTTAAGAAAAGCTGCAAATTGTGATATTTCCAGAGGTCTATAATCAGCAATAGATATACATTTGATCAGTTTCCTAGAGCTGGCTATCCCTTCAGCTTCCAATCACCAAGCTTATCAAGGCCTAATCTCCACTTCAGCAGATGAGACATCAATAGAAACAAGCTAGTGCTCACTTACAAAAAGCTTCACTACTTAGTGAGTTGGAAGAATCTTTTTCGATCATTTTATAACCCTACAACTCATCGTGCACTGATGCAACCAGAAACAAGATCAAACAAAAGTAGGGGTTATGTCCAACAAGAAAGACAAGAAAGGAAAGGAATCATGGACAGAAACAAAAGGAAGATAAATTACTACTTTTGTATCGTTTGATGGTACCCAACAGAAAGCCATATGAATTCCTAAGAGTCCATTTGGAGCACGGTAACCCATATACTCCCCTTGTTCCAAATTATAATACACTTTGATATTTATAGATACAATAGTTTTAACTATATCTAGGTGTGTAATAAAACCTATAAATTTAGAAAAGCCAAAACGTCTTATAATTTAAAATGATATGAGTATATTGATAAAATTTTCACTTCTTTGATTGCCCCCCAAATAAGAGCAGTTTAACTTGTTTTAAGCCAAATTATTTTAAGTTTGATAAAGTTTGCGAAGACAATTGTCAATATAGGTATATGCTTTTAAAATATATTTTAGATCTGATATATTTATTTTGTATAATAAAATACTAATTATTTTTTATATAAAGTTGGTCAAACTTAAAATTGGATGGAGGATTATATGTTAATATTTTTTAAAATTTATCTCATAATTTTTGTTGGCATAATATTATGTTGTGTGATTCTTTTAGACTAATGACCTTGGCATGCTTCTGTTAAAATCTTAAAATAATATGCATTGGGGTCATCAATATGAAAATGAGCTCTAGAAACTACATCACCAAAATACTCTCTCCACTATGTCGGCCAAAACACAACACCCTATGTTTGAATATATTATCTTTGAGTTTAACACAACCATTACATTTCCAAACAAAAAAAAATAAAACTATCCTATTAGTTTAATGTTGGTCACCATCGTGCTAGACCCTCCTTCAGCATCCCGAGTATCTCTTCCAACTTCTACGCTTCCTCTTTGCTCGCCGTCATTCTCCATTGGTTCAAGAATGCAGTCATTTTATGAGCAGCCACAAGAGATTTTTTCATCGTACCATTAAAAATCCAATCATTCTTAGTTTTTCATAAACTCTATGCAAAACAACCCACAATTATGATACTCCACCCATTATTGCTATTCCTCACTGTTCCAAGTATCTTTTTCTCAAAAGATTTAAGTGAAAATGGGTTGTTACTTTAGCCACATTGACTCTAATCCATGTCCCACTAGTACACAGAGGTACTATACAGACAATTCATAACCTCTTTTTACAGGTAGATTGACGAACCACCTGTGATGTGGTCTGTGGAAATAAACTTTTCCGCAGGCGGATAACTGAGAACCGCCTGTAGAAATTCGAACCTGAGACCTCGTCTTTGCGTGTAGGCTCCTCTACCACTCCACCTATCACTCAGTTGTGTCTATGTTAGAGTTTAGTTCCCCACATATTATCCTAAACCGAGCATATATTGATTATTTGAGGCCCTAAACAGATTTCAATGGAAAAGTTGTCAACTATAAAGTTTCATAACCTTTCAAGATCTACAACTTCTATATTGGTAGTTTCTCCATCCGAGGTCATTTATAAAATTTGAATTTTAAATTTGAGAAATTCAAACGTAGTTTTCGACGACAAGATGATTTCAAATGAAAAAAATTATCAACTACAAAGTTTCATAACTTTTTGAGATCTACAACTTTCATTTTGATGTTTTTTTCAAACAAGGTCATTTGGAAAACTCAAAAAAATCAATTTTAAATTATTTCTACAGCCGGTTTTCATAAGAAACCTCTTGTAGAAATATGATTTTTACAGGCAATTTCTTAGGAGAACCGTCTGTACAAATACATGATTTCTACAGGCGCTGTGAAAATTGATTTTCACTAGCGGTTTTGAGTTGGGCCCGCTAATTTTTTTTACAAGCGTTCTTTAATTGAAAGCGCCTGTAAAAATTAAATTCCACCACCAGCGTAGAGCTTCTCTGTACTAGTGTCCAAATCATCTGTAAAACAGGTCACTAAAAAAATAGATGATCCCTTGACTCTAGCTTATTTCATACCTTACAATTCTTAGACCATATTCCACTTTCTTCTCTTTAGTTGTTCAGCCATACTTTACGGCTCTATGTCACAAGGTCCAAACAAAAACAATAATTTTTAATGGTAGATTAATCTACTATAAATCCTTCATTCTCATATATTATGTAACCTCACTATTGGTAACAACTGTATATAGTGATTTTGTAGAAAATTTTCTAGAGACCTCCAACTGCCAAACTAATTTGTGTTCTTCCTCATTGGGTCTATCTATTCTAGAACATCTATCGCCATTTTCCACTCTCCACCTCAATGGCTCTAATGGAATATAATGTATTCAAGTTTGTCCTGAATTTGTGTTAATTTTGATCAAAATTATAAAAAAAATAATAATAGTTACAACATCAAATTAGTCTCATTAGATATGTTATCAAATGTATTTTCATAATTTACATCTTTGATATGATACATGTTAATTTGGTTAAACTTTATAGTTTCACTTAGGATAAACTTGGATCCCTTATATGCTAGGATAGAGGGAGTAACTATTTCTAAACAAATTTAAAAAGACAATTCTCAGGTGGCATTCGCCCACCCAACATCATGCAACAATCTCACTCAACTACTTGCCCACAATCTAACCAAAATCCTCCTCATACCAATCTCTCACCTCAAGTAGTTCTTACCAAAATTGTGACACATCCTCTTTTGTCATATCGGTAGAATCTTCTAGAATTCAAGTACTTCTTTGTTAGTTCGTTCATGACGATATTCTCCACTACACTATCCAACTTATAAATTCATCTAGATAAAGGTTGTATTCATGGCTCCAATGTCTATGAACTCAAAGCCTCCAAATTACCTAGGCCTAACCAAAACTTCCCACTTCACCATATGATATTTTCTCTTGTTGCTTGTCCCTTCCTAGAAGAACTTTTCTATTGCAGAGTTAATTTTTTGGTGTGTGCCATCATACATCTAGTAAAATCCCAATATCTCATAGATTACATTGGCATGCTGCTAGCCAAGCTTGAGTTGATTTGGATGGATCTATATATAAGATAAGTAGACACACTTTTAGATCTCTAACCGCTTCTCCATTTTAGTTTCTGTTCATTAAGTTAGCCTTGGATAGCTTCTTGTCATTCATAAGGAGTCCCAAATTCATCATTGGGAATTTAACTAATTTGCAATTAGAGGCATCAATGGTAGAATCTACCACCACCACCTCTATGCATATTGTAAACACCTTTTGTGGTAATCACTCTTCATGATAGAAAGTTCATATAAAACAAAACAATAAGAACCTAAGATTTGCAATATTCTGTGCAGAGTTCTCCATGAGAAGCACTACCATCAGCATAGTGAAAATTAGTTAAACCTCCCTCCACAAGCTCAGGGCCTAAACCTGTGACAACCCCTTTCCTAACAATCACTTTTAGCATTCCAGCTATACCATCAACTAGTAAGTTAAACAAAAGAGGGGACAACATATCTCCACACCTCAATCCTTTATAGCTTGGTAGCCACTATACCTCCTCCATTGCTTTCATTACCAATTACATAAGTTGTAATGGTCTATTCCCACATTTTCACGTGTGCACTTGTTATATAGAACTTCACGAGACAAAAAAATGAACATTTAGTGAATACTCGAGTGTTTGAGGGTCTGTTAGTAATTGATTTATTGGATAAAAAACCAGTCTCGGATGAAGGATCAAGGAATATCAACTAGGAGAGAATGATTAGAAAGTTTCAACTAAAAACACAAACACTAGTCAAAAGTAAACTAAGCACAAGAGATAATTAAATTGGAGAAACCAATTTTATTCCATTGTATTTGTGAACTTTTTGGTCACCCATAACCCAAATTGAGTTGGATTCAATGTTCACCGCTTTTTTATAATGATTATTCTTGATCCTGAGCCAACTAGAACTAGTATCCTTCTAACTTTTGTTACTTAGATTGCACTTTTTCACCAATTTACAATTCCATATCCTACTCTAAAGTTTATGACTTCATTAACTTCCATTATCATCAAAAGTAGTTGTTTCCACTCTGATCAATCGTGCATGATATCTCTCTTTTTCTCTTTTTCAGTGGTTAGATCTATGATCCGGGCGTATATATTTATCCCCAAGCAGTACAACTCACATGCTCTCGTACAATTCCCTTCTATATCCTAGTTACATATTAATATCTCTATCAGTGTCATCTCTTTTCATTAAGATATCAAAGTTTAATAATTTAGCCTTCCTTAATTGCCACATTATCATTCTTATATTTTTAACTTTTCTATTTTTATTTTCAAAACTCTCTCATTCAACTATATTTTTTAGTTATGTCTTCTATCAAAAATAATTTAAACTATAAATTGGAGCCACGTTTTATTTCAGGATAAAGATTAATCAATTAGCTAACATAAAGAAACTACTTTTTGATAATTGCATAGGTAGTAATACACAAATAAATGTAATAACTATTTCAGGTTATTTTTTTGCATAGGGGGTGTTTGGCTGGTTGTTAAAGTTTAACAGGTACTATAACATTTTCGTTTTATTTCACAATTAGTGTCCAATCATGGACTAATTAGGCTAAAAAGATTTGTCTTGCAAATTGCTCTCTAACTGTATTTTTAATTTCGTAAATAGTCTATATTTACTACTTCATGCATGTATCCAAACATTCGATGTGACGGAAGTTAAAGTTTAACAACTAGAACCAAACAGGACTTAGTCTATACCTATCTATAAAGAGGGAAAATTTCAGTCTGCCGATATCTTTCTTCCCTTGCCCAAACCTCCGTCCGTGCCCTGTTCGGGTTTCGTTGCGGGTCCGTTTAAGGCAGATGAGAGAGAAAAGGAAAATAAAATGCTTTCTAGGGTTCCAAATGTAAAATTTTTTATTACGTCCTGAAACAATGGCTAGCCTATCCTATTTGTTTAATTCGGTTGAAAATTAATAAATATATAATAATTCATAGAAAAATCTAAAAATTACAAAATAAATTTTGTTTAGCTCCACATATGTAGATCCATGTAGTAAACAAAAAATAGATGCAAAATATCTGTCCTATTAATTTGTTTTTCTTTTATTCTTTAATTCAGTTGAAAATTGGTAAATGCGTAAAAATTCATAGAAAAATCTAAAAATTACAAAACAAATTTTGTTCAGCTCCTCATATGTAGATCCATATAGTCTATACCTAATAATAAATTATGAAAATTTCAGTCCACCATATCTTTATATGTTCACTAGGCCTTTCATCGGTGTCCATATAAATATATATCTATATGACTATACAAGACTATGTTTCTCTTTTTCGGATCTGGTTTCTTATTATTTTTAACTTATTTTTTGTTTATGGCACAAAAACTCCTGGTCCCATAGGGTTAGCGGGAAAAAAGAAAGTTATGGACTGAATCTAACTCGGAAGCCTAACACGAGTTTAAACCAATTTTAAACCGAAACAAGCGAATAGTTAGACTCAACTAAAATCCAAAACAGAGCTCGATCAAAATTATCTTTATTCTTATAAAAAAAGACATAGTTACTTCAAAGAAAAAAATCACGGACACCTAATTATGAAAATTTCAGTCTGCCAAAATTTTCTTCTGTCCCGTCTCGGCCGGAATCAGCCTCTCCGTCCGTTCCGTTTAAGGCTTGTAGGAGAGAAAAAGAAAGTAGAATATTTTCTAGAGTTACCAATGCAAAATCTCCTTTTAACCCACTCTCGGAATCGCTAGCCTCGGCCGTCCGCTTGTAGAAGAGCAAAATGAAAATAATTTTTTTTCAAGGTTCCTAATGCAAAATCTCCTATATCTATTAATTTTCTTTTCTTTTATTCTTTAATTTGACTGAAAATTAATAAATACATAGTAATTCATAGAAAATCTAAAAATTACAAAACAAATTTTGTTCAGCTCCACATATGTAGATTCATGCAGTAAACAAAAAATAGGTGCAAAGTGTTTGTCCTATTAATTTACCTTTTCTTTTATTCTTTATATCGGTTGAAAACTAATAAATGCGTAGAAATTTATAAAAAAATCTAAAAATTACAAAACAAAATTTGTTCAGCTCCACATATATAGATCCATGTAATAAACAAAAAATATCACAAATTTTAGTATATTTTTTGCTGGAGATGCATGTCTATGCTTTTTATTGTAAAATTTAAATTGTAGTTATCTTGCTCCAATTATTATAAAAATTTTATGGTAGCCTATTTAATGTGATGCTTGATTTGTAGTAAAAGTTTTAGCATCATTTCTGCATATCTCACTTATTTACTAATTTACCTAAATTTATGTTTGCTAAATAATTTAACATCAAATTAAGTGTGTAAAAATATAAAAAAGATACTTCCACTACCTTTGCACGATGTGTTGTTATATCATATGAACACTTCATAATCCCATGTGTTTATAATCTACATACATTTAACTGATATATCATATTTTATAGGAAATCTAAATAAAAAAATAAAGCTAGCAACAAACTTCTCGTGTTTTAATATAATACTATTTTTATTGTTAAATAAATATGTCTCCAAGCTACATAATATTATAAATATTAACTATCTCGTACCATAGATGTCATGGTTATCAATAAAATAAATTATGGACTTTAAATTTTATAAAAAAAGATAAATATAAATAGATATGTAACATTATTTCATTATTTTTATGACCATTTGATGTTTTTCCTCCATATTGGTTTAGACGCAAGTTATTCTAAGTTGTATGAGCACGGGTTATATATATATAAGTCTAGATAAAAGAAACTGTCCATCGTTCGGTAGTTAGAGGAAGACAAAAAAAAGGATGGACGAAAAAAAGAGCATAAATTTTTGCCTATTTATTATTAGATATAGATTATATATAATTAGATAATAGAGATATAAATATAGATTTGATAGTTTTTTTCTCCCATTGCAACGCACGGGCATTTTTTTTTTTGCTAGTGATGAATAATTTCTCAGCATATAAAGGGGTGTATATATATCTCTTATTGGCCAAATGCTAAGACAATATATGGGTTATTCTCTCCATTTTCATAACATAACTTGTCGCATAATGGTGGTTTGCTGAAATAGTAAGACACTCGCGTGTCGAACTGACATGTTTGACGAGTTTATTTGTGAAATTTTTATGACACATACCTACTCTCGTAAATCTTAGGAGCATTCGTTATACCAAACCTTAAAGTTGCCTACGATGACAGTAGAATTAATAAAGTTGTACGGTGGATAAAAATGGATAAAACACAGTACTGTTTGTACGGTTTACCTAAAATAACATGAAAAACAAAAGCCGTCCAGGTCGTCAAATATACTACTCCAAAATGTCATCGTGCCATCGCCGGGCCGTCGGGGTCCCGGCGCCCAAAATGGTCAGTGCAGGTTCCTCGTCCGAGTCTATAAAAAGGCCACTCCCCCCTGTGTCCTCCCGTACTCGTCGATTCCCTGCTCCCCTCCCACCGATCCATCTTACCCTGTTCCCACGCGCCAAAACATTTCCGGATTCCGAGTTCCGAGCACCAAATCAGAGCAGAGCTCGGCACGACACTCACCTACGGGAGAGGACGCAAGCGCACGCCATGGAAGTGACTATGGACGACGTGGCCGGGGATGTCGAGTTCTCTGGCTGCAGCTCCACGACCACCTCGTCGTCGTCGCCGTCGCTGGACGACGGCATGGGGATGTACGCGTGGAACGCTCTGTCCCCGGTGGCCGACTGGGGCTCGCTCTGCCCTGACGACGGCGCCCAGGACCTGCACGGCCTCATCGAATCCATGCTCTGCGACGACACGCTCCTCGGCTCGGCCGACCTCAACCCGGCCATGTTCCCGGACGATGTGTACTACTGCTCCAATGGCTCCGCCCCGAGCAGCACCACCACGACGAACCCCGGCACGCCCGTGAACGGCGGCGACGCCCAGAAGGGCGACTGCCACGAGAAGGGCCTCCGCCTGCTGCACCTGCTCATGGCGGCGGCCGAGGCGCTCTCCGGCCAGCAAAAGAGCCGGGAGCTGGCCCGGGTGATATTGGTTCGGCTCAAGCAGATGGTTTCCCACATCGGCGACAACGCCGCCGTCTCCAACATGGAGCGCCTCGCCACGCACTTCACCGACGCGCTGCAGGGGCTGCTCGACGGCTCCCACCCCATCGGGGGAGTCGGCAGGCAGGCCGCCGCGGCCGCGTCCCACGGCCACCTCCCGCACACCGGCGACGTGCTGACGGCATTCCAGATGCTGCAGGACATGTCGCCGTACATGAAGTTCGGCCACTTCACCGCGAACCAGGCCATCCTCGAGGCGGTGGCGGGCGACCGGCGCGTGCACGTCGTCGACTACGACATCGCCGAGGGCGTCCAGTGGGCGTCGCTGATGCAGGCCATGACCTCGCGCCCCGACGGCGTGCCGCCGCCGCACCTGCGCATAACCGCCGTCTCCCGAGGAGGCGGTGGCGGCGCCCGGGCGGTGCAGGAGGCCGGGCGTCGCCTGGCCGCCTTCGCGGCGTCCATCGGGCAGCCCTTCTCGTTTGGGCAGTGCCGTCTCGACTCGGACGAGCGGTTCCGTCCGGCGACGGTCCGGATGGTCAAGGGGGAGACCCTCGTCGCCAATTGCGTGCTCAACCAAGCCGCCGCGACCACCACCGTCAGGCGCCCCACCGGCTCGGTGGCGTCTTTCTTGGCCGGCATGGCCACGCTCGGGGCCAAGGTCGTGACGGTGGTTGAGGAGGATCAAGGGGACGCGGAGAAGGACGACGAGGAGGTGGGCGGCTTCGTGGCGCGGTTCATGGAGGAGCTGCACCGGTACTCGGCGGTGTGGGACTCGCTGGAGGCCGGGTTCCCGACGCAGAGCCGTGTTCGGGGCCTAGTGGAGCGGGCCATCCTTGCCCCAAACATCGCCGGCGCCGTGAGCCGAGCGTACCGTGCCTCGGACGGCGATGGCGAGGCGAGGGCCGGGTGGGGGGAGTGGATGCGCGGCAACGGGTTCAGGGCCGTGCCGCTGAGCTGCTTCAACCACAGCCAGGCCAGGCTGCTGCTCGGCCTGTTCAACGACGGGTACACGATGGAGGAGACGTCGCCGAACAAGATCGTGCTCGGCTGGAAGGCACGGAGGTTGCTGTCGGCGTCAGTGTGGGCGCCACCGCCCGTGTCCGTGCCGTCGTCACCGACGGAGGGGGCGTTCCAGCCCGTGGGGATGTCGCCGACCAGCGGTGGCGTGGGCCGCATGGACTTTGACTACATCGATTCGTTCCTCGTCGAGCCCGCTTATGCGCTAGTTTAATCGTGGTTGGGTAGAGCGATTCAGCAGCTTTTATCTCTGAGAGATGTTTTAGAGCTGTTCAGGTGTAAAAAGTTCAGTAGTGTTTTGCTATTTCACTGGTTTGTAAAATCCAAGAGGTTGAGAATCGCTAACTCCAGAGTCCAATCTCCTTCCACCTGAATCTAACCGAAGATGGACAAATGCTAAAACCAATTGCGTGGATAAGACTGGATGTACCTATATCTATGGGCAAAACCCATATCTACCATGTTTCTTTGATCTCCTCTGAACAAAATTCTGCACTAGCAATTTCCTACTCCCCGTATGAAATGAAAATGACAAGAGTTCTTTAATGTTGTTTGAAACTACTAATCAATATTTCTTTATTAATGGCAACCGCCTGGCCAGGCTTTCGCCAGCGTTAAGGAATGCTCTGAAAAGTCAAGGCTAAAATTATTGTTAGCTGATTTATTGTGAGCGAAAAATACTGTTGCCTGACAAAAAAAAGTCTACCAGGCCCATCTGCCCATAATGCCAGTGTTTTTTTATTACTACGTTTTTTTTCTATGAATTTGAACTGATTGTTTGAAATTCCTACACGATTTATTTGAAATTCTCATGTCCCTGCAGGCTGTCCTGCTGTCCAGCGCGCTACAATCTGAAATAAAGCTGGTATATCCTGTGATCTGATTTGTGAGCTAGCTTGTTGCCATCGCTAATTTTCCACAACTTGCGCTGGCTTCATCAGTTGAGAGAACTGTTGGTTTGAGTGGCCTTCAGAATGAATGGAGACACCGGTGTTCCACTTCGATGAGAACACCTTCATCAGCCGTGTTTAAGAAAAAAAGTGCAGAGGAGCTGCGGAGTTGTCAGCAATGTGGAGCTCACATAACCGTCCACGCGGCAAAGGATTACCAATGAGCAATGAGTTGCGAATTCGATGCGTTCTTAAGCACTTCCAAAATGGTTCCAATGGCGTTCGTGCTGATTAATTTCTTCTCAAGATCCAGCCCACGTCATCTTGCCACCTCAATTTAAGGCCTGTTAACAGTTTTGGGCCTTGTATTTTATCCAGCCCCGATTTCGTTTGGAGATGGGACAACCGAACTAGGCAGTTCTCGAACGAGCGGGCATCGTGAAAGGACAAAATGGCCGTCGTTGCCTCGTGATTTGTGAAATAAGGTTAATCTCAATACAAATTTTGTAGAAGTTTTATACATATTAAATAGAGTATCACATTAGTAAAAAAATATAACTTTTACATGTATTATCAAATAATAGAGAGAAGAAAAACACTTTACAGAGACAAAACGAGTGAGTGTTATTTCCAAAACATTGGAAACCGATCTAACCCCCGTTGAGAACCTTAATTTGTTTCATCTTGTGCGCATGAGAGATATAGATGGGATTCACGAAGGGTAAAGATAATCTCATAAAACCATGCCGATAAAACTATGCATTAAAAAAGACTTTTCCTGTTAAGTTTCACATTTTAGAAATTAGGAGATAAGTTTTTCATTGAGAGTGACCTAATCACGAGAGTACCGTTGCATATGCATCGCTTTGATTGGCCATTTATGCTACCCTGGGAACTGGGATTTCAGCTGCCAGCAACCGAAGCAGCAGATCAACAGAATTGTCAGTACGCAAATGAAGGCTGCACTGTTAGATTCAAAACACGTGAGACATCACATGGTCCAGATTTCAAAGTTTCAAACCATGTGGTTCCCATGAACTCGAATGCTAATGCACGATACATTCATTGCGTGCCTCATGGCATATGACTGTGCGAGGCCGCTTCGTTTGTCCACAAAATTCAGGCCTTGTTTAGTTCACCCTGAAAACCAAAAAGTTTTCAAGTTTCCCCGTCACATCGAATCTTGTATCGCATGCATAAAATATTAAATATAGACGAAAACAAAAACTAATTACGCAGTTTAGCTGTAAATCACGAGACGAATGTTTTGATCCTAGTTAGTTCATGATTAGATAATATTTGTCACAAACAAACGAAAGTGCTACGGTACCGAAAAGTGAAACTTTTTCGGAACTTGAGTGTTTCTTCCTCGTTTCCGCCGTGCGCCGCATCTTTTTCTCCGGCGCAGACCGCAGAAAAAACCAGCCCGGATATGCCAAAATCACCCCGGCGCGCTCGGGCCTACTGTCCAGTTGCCCAGTCCCGTCAGCGCAGCGGGTTCTTTTGCCGTGCCCCGCGACACTGCCCCCACCCCATCCGCGCACACAAATCTCGCGTCGGAGGCCGCGGCCCATAGGAAAAGCAGCAGCCAGCAGCCGCGCGTTAGGCGTTAGCGGAGCACACCAAGGGGCGCGCCACTTTACACGCCAGCAGCGGCCGCCGGCAAGCGCGGTCAGGTCGGGACTCGGCAGCGGGGAGCTCCCTCCCAGCTTCCCCCGAGCTAAAGCTAGGGGGACGACGCCTGCAGGCTGCGGCACCAACGCGGCCTTCGCCGCGACCCCCTCCCACCTCTCCCTCCTCCCTACCATGCGCGAGGCCCACGCCCACGCTCTCCTGTCGGACACCCAGCTCCTCCCGTGCCTCCTTCGAGATGGCGAGCCGCGACAAGGTCGGGTGCTCATCGGCCCCGCTGCCCCTCGACCGCGTCCTGGCCGCGCTGGTCGCCAGCGCCGAGCAGCTCGGGAGGCGGTGGGAGGCCGCCGCTCGCGTCCGATGCGGGAAGGCAGATGGAGCGGCGGTCGGGAAGGCGGAGGGGAAAGGGGAGGTTATAGAGATGTACACGCCGCTGTTCTACGCTACCTGCGCCCTCGGCGGCGTCCTCAGCACCGGACTCACTCACCTCGCTGTAACGCCTCTCGACCTCGTCAAGTGCAACATGCAGGTCCGTCACCGTCAAAGCGAAAGGCTCCTTTGCTCAATTGCCTGTTCTCCTTCTCCATATCTCAATGACTAATGTGATGGAGCTGCTGCTTGCTTCAATGTTCCTTCACTCAGGTGGATCCTAGCAAATACAGGGACATTCCGTCTGCGTTTGGTGTCATGCTCCATGAGCAAGGCCCCCGTGGCTTATTCAGGGGCTGGATGGCCACACTGGTTGGGTACAGCTGCCAGGGAGCCTGCAAGTTTGGGTTCTACGAGTTCTTCAAGAAGTGCTACTCTGACATTGCTGGTCCCGAGAATGCTGAAAGGTTGAGGACTTTAATCTACCTTGCAGCTTCAGCGTCTGCTGAGGTGATTGCAGATGTAGCTCTCTGCCCCATGGAGGCTGTCAAGATTCGAGTCCAGACACAGCCGGGATTTGCTCACTGCCTGATCGATGGGCTTCCGAAGATTGTCCAATCTGAAGGTGCCTTTGGGTATAGATACTGCATGGCTTGTATGATCTGTGTTATTGTTCAAGGTTTTGGAGAGCAACTCTTTAACACTGGGTGCAAATTTCAGGCTTTACAAAGGACTGCTTCCTCTTTGGGGCCGCCAAGTTCCCTGTAAGTCAAAATGTCTTGTTAGTTCTTCCATTACAGTTGCTTGTTAAGGGATCACTGCTCATTTCATACACCCAGTACTTTGTAATTTTGATCAGTACCAAAACTTATGTAATTTAGCCCCCTGTGCAGCATTTGCGCTGCTGCTTTGTTTCATTGCTTACCCATGTGGCTGGTGCCAAAATACTAGTACGAAATATAGTTTTGGAGAGTTTTTAAATATCCATGCAATTCATTGTACTCTGCACTACTGCACTAGAAATCCAAGCTACTAGTTATCAAAACACACAATGATTACTAGTGTAAACTATGTCTCTATGTATCAGATTCCATATACTTATTCCATTTGTTGTAAAAAATGAAAAAAAAAATGGCACCAATTATTTGTTATGTTTTTCTTACTAAGAGAAAAGTGCAGAAGACAATCTTCGAGGGTGGTGTTTATGGATAACTTGGAATAAATAAATTGTTCAGTTGACTACCTAATGTCCACTCACCTTTGAGGCACTGTGCAGAAAACATTGCCATGTAGAGATAATCTGCACAGAAGCCTTATGTTGTCATGTGCTTCCTAACTCCCTAATTACTTGTGTACTATCCTGCAGACACTATGATGAAATTTGCTTGCTTTGAGACCATTGTTGAGATGGTCTACAAGCATGCAGTACCAAAACCGAAAGACCAGTGCAGTAAGCCACTACAACTAGCAGTGAGCTTTGCAGGGGGATATATTGCTGGAGTATTCTGTGCGGCTATATCTCATCCTGCAGACAATCTCGTATCTTTCCTCAACAATGCACATGGAGCCACCGTGGCCGATGTAAGCTTCTAGTCCTATCTCAAAATAAAGAATACAAATTCAAGGTTGAAAAATTACAATATAATTTAAGCTCATCTAATTGTCAGACCATATTATTCTTTCCATTTTGCTGTGTTGCACAATTTTGGCTTCTGATGAATTCATCATACTTCCAGGCTGTAAGAACTCTTGGAATGTGGGGTCTTTTCACGCGCGGCCTTCCTCTTCGTATAATTATGGTCGGTACTCTCACAGGAGCGCAATGGGCAGCCTATGACGCGTTCAAAGTATTTGTTGGATTGTAAGTAAACCATGATTATGGTCTCTAAGTGTGTGTCTGTGTATGAGCATCATTAACCGTCTATACCATGATATCAAGTCATTTTTCATGTTTTTTTGTTGTATGTACAATTGTACAGGCCAACATCTGGCGGAGTGGTTCGAAGCTGTGCTGCTGCCTCCTCTTTGCGCCAAGAGGGTCACAAAAAGCAGAACTGACCACACTGAGAAAACGTGCTGAACCAGCGGAGAATAGGAGATGTGGCACACTGAGAAGATGTGCTGAACCAACGAAGGAGAATAGATGTACTTCGATTTCACTGAATTTTGTAGCAGTTCGAAATCAGATCGTTTAAGTTTTAGCTGGTAGAGCAAAAGAGCATTCACTTTCAAGGGGCTTTTGTCGGAACCTCTTGAACAGACATTGTAATGATAGACGGCTTTTAGTAATGCAAGTTGTTTAGCCATGCTTGGTGTAGCAGTACGCCTGCACCCTGCCTCTATTAATCAGAGTCAGATTCTGCTTTTGTGACCAACTGGCCATTCTATTTGCCACGCGTGGTTATGGTTATCCAGGAGGCTACAGGTTCGACGTTTGGTTACAACCATGTAGCATGACTAAGTGGATACAATCGTTACCAAGAGCATGTGTGAATGAGCGTAAGAAAAGGTCACAAAGGCACAACTGTAACATGAGAATATGAAATCAGGAAACAGAATACACGAGAACTTGCTATTTTTAAACAAACACTTGGCTTAAAAGTGGATACAAAAAATCCAACAAGCTGGCATCTGAGTACAGTCCCGGAGAACCATGTAAGCCTATGACAACATACAAAGTTTTGAGTTGAAAAACATAAGGCAACACAAGGCAAGCGTGAACCTTTTGCTGACTGAACATCGCTAAGCAGTCAACTACTGCTGTTGCCCAGGAAAGCCTTGCATTGGAGGGCGCGGTGGAGGTGCTCCCGGAGTGAAGTTAGGTGGCGGTGGAATCATTGGCCGCGGACCATTTGCCAGTGGTGGTGGAGGCGGCGGAGGTTGAACGCCCCCAATAGGTGGTGGAGGAATCCTAGGGGGCATTCCCATAGGTGCAGGAGGGGGTGCATGAGGCGGGGGCGGTGGAACTTGTGGCGGGGGTGGGGGAGCTTGCCCTGGTGGCCTTGGTGGAGCACCAGGAACCCCATTCCCATTAGGCAAAGTACCAGGAGGAGCTGGTGGTGGTTTATGAGCTTCTGGTGGTCTTGGCTTGAAGTACAGTTGCAGCTGTTAGCAAAACACAGAATATAGTTGTGAAATCAAGATTGCTAAAAATATATATAAATTCAAGGTAAAAATTTATTAAAAAAAGCAAACTCACCAGGTATTCCTTCTTGTCAGGATCCCAGTAAGAGAAGAATTTGCTTGCTGATTTGTCAATCTCTGTACTTGGTATCTGCAGCAACAAACAGTGTTAATAACACTAATTGACCAGTGTACCTGATGCCCTGACATTAAACTTTTGGAAGAGATTACCTTGAATGCAATGATTTCATAGGGCTCTGCCGCAAAAAGTAGGTATTGATACCTCTTATCCCAACTTTGGACTTTCTGCACAGATGAGATGAATAGATTTTAGTGAACCAGACAGTACAGACGCCAAATCAACACACTATAATTCAAAGGGCATGCTCAGAGTCAGAGATCAGGTTTACCTGTTCATATGATGACATGAAACGATGCCTTGGCTTGCAATTATCTTCGATTTCAGGGTAACCAATCTAAAGTGAAAAATGTCAAAAGTTATTGATCCAAGCCTCCAATGTACAAAAGTATTTAAATGTATCGTAACAAAATAAATGGTAAAGCAAAATTTGCAAATTATGAGGTATGGTGTCATTAGCTAGTGTTGTATTCATCAAGACTGTATTGTATCATATTATTCAGTCAAATGCATAAAACTAATTACTTCTAAAGATAAGAACAGTTTCACATGAGAAAGACTAGTCAAGGAACAGAGTTGAGAAAAATATAGGCAATTACTTGCATATTATAATTTGGAGAACATATCAACTATGCTAATTTATCAGAGAGACTGCGTTATCAGAAGATAAATTCCAGATAAGATAAACACTAGTTTCAAAATTTGAGCTTAAGCATTCTTTTATATATAAAAAGAGACTACTATGTGAAATGATCTTTAAAATGCAAATAAGTATCTTAACTGAAATCAATACAAGATCATTGGCATATGAAACTTGTTAGGTGCCCTAAATTACATGAGAAAAATAGAAATACACCAAAAAATACAAGCAGATATGTCTGATTGAAGTTAAACCAAATTCCTGCATTTTACAATATTCAACGTAGAACCATGTGTGAGGTGAGGACTTTGGTAAATAATGCAAACGCAAGGAATACTAACCTCAAAGAGAAATGAGTGTTGCTTTGTCTCAGGATCATATTGTTTGGTTACTTTATACCCGGGTCTGCCAATCTTAACTGCAAAGGGAGGAAAGAACGCTAATGAGAACAACTGACAAGAAAATACTCTGTTGATAACTTAAGTTGTACTGTACTACCAAAAGGTGACAACAAAACAGGAGGGACTAATAGCTTATAAAAAAATTGCTTGCAGTAGAGTAATCACTTATCACTAACTCAAATAAATTTTCTCTCAACGAACATTCATTGGTATCAGGGAAACCCAGAGAACTTCAACTTAACAGGAAATCTAGGAAAGAAAGCTAATGAGAACAACTGACAAGAAAATACTGTGTTGATAACTTAAGTTGTACTGTACTACCAAAAGGCGATACAAAAGGAGGGACTAGTAGCTTATAAAAAATGCTCGCAGTAGAGTAATCACTAACAGTAACTCTGATAAATTTTCTGTCTCAAGAAACATCCATCAGTATCAGGGAAACCCAGAGAACTTCAACTTAACAGGAAAGTTTTTTATTGGGGATTGTGCACTAAAGAATAACAAGTTAACTTTTCAAAAAAATAAAAAAAAAACAAGTTCAGGTTTGTTCTTCATACTCTTAGGCCTCCTTTGGAACCCACAGATTTGACCAAAAATTTGCAGTAATCGGTTCAATTCCAGCAGAATTCAGGGATGGAAAACACAATCCAAAGGAGATGTACTGTATTAAGTGAAATTATAAGAAAAAACAAGGAAAGGTCGGCACATCAAAGTTGAAGTTGAATAATCTTCCAGGTCCATTTGCTATGCATCAATATTGGGTGAACTAAATTCCTTTGATAACTTGATATGGGTATAATTCTGCTTCAATCTTTCAACTTACATATTAACCACAAAGGAAAGAGATTCAACTCGTGTCTTCATTCTAAACACTCTGAACAAGCATACTAGCATACTTCTACCTAATTGGAGAAAGTAAATAAGGAGACCTAGTTGGTAATTGACGATTCTAATTAACAGCAACAATGTTGCCGATAAAAGGAGAGTGGAGATTCTGTTTTTTTTCACGCACCAGACTTGCGGGGGGCAAGCTTGCGCTTGTTGGGCTGGGGCTGCGCGGGCGCGTCCTTGGCCTCGCGGGCAGCGCGCTTGGCGAGGTTGGTCTGGTGCCGCTTCCCCTGAGTGTGTGCCAGGTAGTTCCCCTCGTTGTTGTGCAGCGTCAGGCACAGCTTGCACTCATAGCTACAAACAAGCAGAATCAGCGCATAGATCGAAGCAAATCGAGACGGGCTCGAGTTAGAAGAAGAAGCTAGGGTTTAGGGCGGGTTACCTGCCGAGGTGATTGCGCATGAAATAGGGGTCCTTGGCGAGGTCGATGGTCTCGAGGGCCAGGCGGCGGAGGCGCTCCCGCCGGTCGATGGCCTCATTCTGCGCGGAGGCGGCGCCGCCGCTGCCGGGTTTGGAGCCCCACTCGCGATCCATGGCGTCCGCTCGGTTTGGCTCGCCGTCTCTCCCCTCCTCTGTTCGACTTTTATTTAGTCCGGCTCAAGTCGGTCACTACTATGTCGGCTAAATCAAACCGAGCCCAACTCGCGGCTCGCGGACCCGTGACAACAAATCCTTTCAGATTCGGCCCAATCATATTTTGTATTGCAACTCTAATTTGAGATTTTTGTTCCTTTTCTGTTCTCTATAAATTTGTAACCTAAATCTGGATTTGAAAGGTCATTTACTCCAAGCTGGAGCAAATCGTAGAAAAGTGAGAGCTGAACACGATTTGATTCAAAAAAAAATTGCGAGGGGATTTGATTCAATTAGTATGCTGCTGACAGCATCAATGACCATTTTTATTTAATCTGAATATGTCCATTATTATGTCAATTTTGCCAAATCTATATCTCTTAATAAACCCACTAACCTAATTCTCTAGCACCTCCTTGCGCCATATCATCCAGGAGTCCCACCACCGTAAAGATAAATCTCACTATCCCAATTCTCTAGCACCTCTTTGCACCACGTTATCCAAGGATCCCACCACCACAAGTCTTAAGCAGCCATAGAATCAAGGATTGAAGCATTCATTTGAATCCACAGACATTTGAGGCAAACTGACGACATGAAGAGGAAACAGCGCTATGTGAAACTGATCTCTCCACCAATTAAATTTATTCTCTATGCAATTAAATAAAGTTCTACTATATACTCGCGGCAACACACGAGGATCCTCCTAGTTACAAACAAGATTACCACCAGTCCATTTATATAGGCGTAGTACACATGCTAGGAGGCATTGAAACATGATCATGGCTAGTCCAACGGGTAGGGGATGGTGGCGATGTGATTGTGCGCCACGGTGCCGATCCACAGCTTGCGGTCAACCTCCCGCACCTCGCTCACCAGCTTCATCACCTCGCGGCCCCGGTCCTCGAGCACCTCCACGACGCGTCCGTCGCGGTCGAGGAGCGCGAGCACCGTGTGCATCCTCTTGGCGGCCCTCCTCGTGAGCATCTTGAGCGTCAGCGGGAACTTGAAGTAGAGTGTCCGGAGCCACGGCCGCTTGGCGAACACCGCCTGCGCCCGCGTCCGGCAGCAGTCGATTGCCACCCAGAACTGGCCCTTGCCGTTGGAGCGCACGTTGTCGGGGAAGCCCGGCAGGTTGGCAAACACCTCTACCTCGCCCGTTCTTGGGCCTTCCAGCCAGTACCTCATTATCCTGATCAAGGCCAGATGTGTGCTTTGTGTTCATATCTATCTATGAATATGGTAGAATCATGAACATTATCAGATTATATTTTTGTTACCTGCAATTTGTTGTCTCGGAGAAGAGAAGAAACTGTTGGTCCTCTGAGATCTGCACGCCGTTTGGGAAGACCAGCCCCTTGAGCACGACATGGACGGCATTTGTTTCTGGATCATATCTGAGCAGCCTCCCGGTGCCTTCTCCTTCTAACAGGATGTTCAAATGGTCCCTGCAAATTCAGCTCTTGTCTGGTTAGCTACTCTGATCTTTCAGCAGAAATACAGAGGCATTTTTTACTCGACTGAAAGGAGAAGCCAGAGTGTTTCGCTTTACTCACTTTCTGCTGTATCTCATGCTCGTGTCGGTGAAGAATACGGATCCATTCCTGTGGATATCGAGGTCGTTCGCGAACCGGATGAGGTCCCCGTCGGCTTCCCTCGCAACAGAGGACGCCACGCCGCCGCTCTGGCCAATGACCATCAGACCGTAGTACGCGTCGGCGACGTAGAGCTCGCCGGTCTCCCTGTGGAACCTCAGACCGAGCGGCCGGCCACAGAATTCCTCCTTCTCGTGCTGCTTCCTCGTCGTTGAGTTCACTCCGTTCGCACAAACTTCCTCTGACCTTTGCCAAGAAATAACAATCGTACATTGCATGATGTTTCCCCAAGAAGAATGCAACAAATAAATCAGATCAAACATCTTCGAGTTTCTTCGTAGCAACAAACGAGCTGAGCGGACGCGCGCCGGAGCAACTTACCATTCAGGATTCATGACGGCAAACGTCTCCCAGCCGGCCTCCTCGCCCATCCACCGCACGACGCGGCCGTCGGCGAGGCCGGCGTACGGCCCGCGGCCCTCGCGATCGAACTCGATGGACTCCGGCCCGAACACCTCGCCGACGAACTCCAGCCTCCCGCGCCGGAGCCGGCTGGCATTGTCTCTGGGCCAGCTGCCCATGACCTCCGCGTACGGCGCGAGCTCATGCTTCACCGGCCGGTAGTCGACCCCGGCCAGCGGACTGAGGCCGAACGGGTCCGCGACTACGAGAGCCAGCGCCAGGGCCGCGAAGAAGAGGTGAGGGTACTGCACGATGCCATCACGCCCTCGCCGCCACTGCAGCTTCCTCTTCTCTTCCATGGTGGACGCTGGACGAAAAAGATCGGCAGGGGTTCGGTTTGCATGCAGAGGGAGGAGAGGGAAGCGGTCACAGGCTGTGATCTTAATGGATTTGTTCAGGAAACGTATGTGCGTGTCTCCATCGACTGTTGCATGGAAGTTGCATGGGTAACATGGATTGTTTGGGAGTAGGTGTCCTCTTGGTTCAGAATAGCCAGGGGACGTGGCACTTATAGAGTTCTCGGAGTTCATGTTTTCGTTGCTTGGACGATGGTACAAGACGAACGGTTGAACAAGCATAAGCATGTCTGCCGTGTGAGATGGCACAGCCTGTTTGGTTGGTGTCGTATTTTGTCACATCTTACTTTTGGCAGTTTATTGTTGTCACGGAAAGTATGACGAGTAAAATCAAAACCACATTTGTGATAAAATTTAATTAGCACTCTATGACATTTGTGATACCAACCTTTAGGAACCAAACAGCTGCGAGAAAAAAACTATGATATGACCAACATTTGGCATGGCAAGATTTAGGCAGGAATGAATAACACTTGTTTGGCAACTAGAAGAATCATTGTCAACGGCACATAGTGAGTGCTTTAAGGACAAACACTCAAAACCGATTTCTTCTTTTTCAGTAATCTCTGAGAGTTTTCAAAATCCACACCCAATCTAGATTTTTTAGATAGATTAAAAAACTGCTCTCTAACAATTTCTTATCTCAACTCTCAATCTCTACGCACTTGGAAAAACAGTCCAACGTGCAAAAATATCTACGCAATGCAAATATACAAGAGAAAGAAAATATAAAAATAGTTGAAGTGATTTACAATAGTTCGAGATTTTTGTATGGACCAATTGTGCAACTACCCCTGTTTTGGAGCTTAACTCCTCGTTTGTCCTTATTTTTTTAACTTTGCTCGTTTGCCCCTATTTTTTCAAAACGAAGCCAGCAGTTGCCCCCATCCAGTTAAGTCCACTTAACGGTGTTAAGTTTGGGCTGAAAAGACCAAAACACCCTTGGCTGAAAATTGCTCATTTGCCCCTGTTTTGGAACACATGAACGCTTGCACTCCAGAGAAGCACACCGCCCTCCTCCTGCGCGAGGACGAAACCCGGCCGCAGGACCGCCCGCGCGAGGCCGCGCCGTGCGCCCGTGCGAGGCCGCAACGGCTGCCCATGCGAGGCCGTGTCGTGCGCCCGCGTGAGGCCGCAACGGCTCGCCGCGCCGGGTTTGCCTCCCGCGGGTCGCTGCCTGCCTCCTGCGGCTCACCTGCCTGCCTCCTGCACCTGCAAATCCCCAGCGCCGGAACCCTAGCAGTCGTCGTCCAGCCGCAAGCGTCGCGAGCGACGGAACTCGTTCGCGAGCGAAGGGACGGGAACGAAAGGATAAGGGGCATTTTGGTTTTTTTTTTCTCTTTTTCTTTTTTCTCAATCTTTTTTTTTGGGTCTAAATGTTTCACCAACTAACGGATGAAGAAAAGAGGGGCAAATGGTGGATTCGTCTTGTAAAAACAGGAGCAAACAAGCAATGTTTTAAAAATAGGGGCAAACGAGAAATTGAGCTTCAGAATAGGGGCAGTTGCACAATTGTCCCTTTCTGTATTGGATAACTATAGTGGGATTTGAACACTCTTGAAGTGTCTTTGTGAGAATAACACCTATCAACTGTTTTTTACAAACTATTAGAGATGCTCTAAGAATCCAGCAAACTAGCCAAACAATTTTATAAAAGTGATTTTGATTTATCAGGACAATGTTTTTGAAGAAAATCTAGATCTAAAATGTTTCTACAAGAATCTACAACTATGTTAAACGCACTTTGAGACGAAGAAATGACTTTGTGGTCAAATTATAAAATTAGATAATAATTAGTCGATCGTGTGACGGTGAAGAAAGAATGAGCCACCAAGGTAAAATCTACTCAGCCATCTCCGGTGTCTCTTGCACTGTCACTCACACTTGTTCATCATCTTACCATACTTCAACAGCAATAGACGCAACAACTGAGTTCAGTAAAGCCACACAGGGGAAAGAGAGGGTAGAAGCCTAGTTTCACCTCCACTAGACTTCACCCCCTGATGCCCCCACTTAGTTATTTATTATAGCTTTAACTTCTAAATAAACTAGAAAAATGCCCTGCATTTTGCTGAAAGATCGTAGATGAAATTATACTACTTATATTTACTTATATGAACTAATAAATATCGTAATACATGTTAGTGGGTGATTTTTAGAATAACTAAATATTTTAGTAAATAATGGGGTTTGTAAATATGAATAGTTCGAATGAAGACATATTGACATGTACTAGTTCGATGTGCTAGTGGATGTTGATGTGTGGACACTTTGCATAAGTAAATAGTTACATGTGTTAATGGATGCCAATATAGACACTTTGCATGTTAAGATAGATTGTTTGTGGCGATTCAAAATTTATAGATATAGATATAGATATAGATATAGATATAGATATAGATATAGATATAGATATAGATATAGATATAGATATAGATATAGATATAGATATAGATATAGATTTCAAGACCTGCAATGGCCCTTCTACCGCTCTAACCCACTAGACAAGTTCCTTCGGCCCCAATTGTCTCTAGTACTATCTATCCTCTACTAAGCCAAGATAATTCTAGGTGTTAATTTGGAAATCCAAATTTGTGAATATGAATTATTTGACCTGAAAGGGTAATTAACATTCAATCATAACCAAAGTCCACAACCAAGCTAGCGGCAGGCAGCAACATGCTATAGTCAATTACAAACCAGACTACAGGGCTAAGCCAGAGGTAGTTGCTATCCAGACAACAGAGGCCATGGCCCTCCAAGTGGTGGCATGGGTGGAAGCTTGCAGGAAGTTATGGCAACCCTGATCCCAAGTTGTGCCTACACACGTATCTTTTTATGCGTCTCGATCAAAATTTCCAAGTGGGGAAAGATTTAAAGTTGGGATAAAAAGTTGTTAGAGAGAGTTTTATCCAAAAAAAATAAAAATTGGGTGAATTTTTGGAAACCTTAGAGATGCTCTTAGGTAATGTAGATATGCTCAACCAATGTGCCACACAAAAATTTAATATTTTTAACTCCCTCGTCTTTCATAAAACTTACCTCTGTTAGAAAGATGAGACCTTTTCTAAAATATGGAGGTGGTTACATGCAATATAATGTAAGCAACTAAACATGGTGTACCAAAATACAACTTTCTTTTGTATGACAGTCAAATGCTAGCAAACATAGTTTACTAAATAAAACTTATTTGTGTATGATAAACAAACATCAAGACACTGGATATGTTTATATTTTGCTTTGAATTATGTTGCATAAGGTCTATGGCTCTGCTTGTTTCAGTTTTGAGTTGTATTTTTTTAAAAAAAGCAAGAAAACTACCCTTTGAGAAAATAAACTAAAAATTCAACACATGTTCTAAAGAGCCTTTCTAGCTTTTTGGTGCACTAAGTAATTCAAAGTTTACTAAAAAAACTACTAGAAAAAACAACAACCTGAAGTGAAATTCCATAAAACCATCTTAAAAAAATCTAAAAGTTGTACTTCAAACACTCTCTGATACATAATACATAATATAAACAACCCTTCATATTCACAAGGTATAATTCTCTGACATCATCGCCAAAAGCAAGGGCATTCTTCAACGCCTCCCCCCTATACGATAATCGTAACTGCTGAACACACCGTTCTAGACATAGAACTTGATCGACGCCGAATCAATCCAGGCGATGGCCCCAACGCTCATCGAGCTCGTGCCCAAGCACTACATCTGACGACAAATCATAGCCAAGGTGCTACCAAATAGAAATTGGATCCTCCAAAATTACCGTGATGCTCACTGTCCCTACCATCACCAAGTACCTGACTATCTGGGAAGCGCTCTAGAACGTGCAACTCGGTGACACCACTGATGGACTAGTTTGGAAGTGGACATCAATGGCATCTTCATGGTTAGATTTACATACATGGCGCTACACGCACCCTCATATCCCTTGCTTGGCTGCACCTTAGCCTTGGACACCTAAGATCTCCTTGGGGTCAAGCTATCCTTGTGGTTGGCGTCGAGGAAGCGACATTGGACAGGCGACCGACGACAACGTCACAGACTCCAAGCAAACAACCTTTGGTTCCTTCTGTGACTAAGATAAATCATCGACCACATTGTCGTCTCCCAATTCGTGGGGATCACAATGGAACAGAGCTAGTAGAGCACGATGGGGACTCTATCTTCATCAAAACTGTGAAAGGGGAGGAATGTGAGATGCTTCCGAGGTGTCAACCCCAACTACCAAATCTCCTAGCAGTCATCAAATATGAGGCAAAACAATGGCCATAATGTAACATCCCAAAAATTCACATTCAAAAATCACTCGCCTTAAAAAATTATTTTCAAAATATATTTCAAAAACTATAAATCATTTGAGCTCTATAGTATCTCCATCTAATTCTTTTTCCATCCATTCTAATTATCCATCTTTAAATATAACTTGCACCGCATGGCATGAGCATCATATGTCCGCTACATATCCCTCTTGCTCGCTCGCTCTGCCCGATACCCGGCAACGGCGCGTGCGCCGACCCCACCACCATCAGCGCCGCAGCGCACTCACGCCCGGCCCCCTCGCCGAGCGCACTCGCTCGCGCACGCACCGCGGCATGCGGGCCCCACCTCTTGCCTTTTTTCCGCTTATCTTTTGCTGTACAAAAAGATAGCAAGTCGCAACGCACAACTGGGCACCATCCATATTTTTCGCGCACAAATAATAGCAAGTACCAGCAAGCTTACATGCGAGAAAACATAGCAGTGCACCTACACGAATATATATCTCATGCATGCATGCAGGAATGCCACCGACCATTTGCATGCACCTGCATGCAAGGACACGGTGATTAGGCACCGTCCATTTGCATGCAACGTGCATGCAAATGGGACATCGTCCTTTGTATGAAATTAGGCACCGACCATGCGCTACAGTAGCATTTTTAATGGCACGCAGCTGAGCGCTTTGGCCTATAAAAAGCCAGCCTCGGGTGCTCACTCTCACCACCCGAGAAACACGTTCACTCACTCGCTCTCACTTCGCGTATACCGTATACGGCCATACGCATAAGCCGAGCTCGACTGTCGTCGCAAAACGAGGTGAGCAGCTCATGAGCATCTCCTTGCTCTTCTCTGTCTTTCTGTAGTATTTTTCTGTATTTTTCCATGTATTTGTCTGTACCGGTTCACTGCCAAGAACTCCACGAATAGAACCATGACATACAGAAGAGTTCTAATGACCCATGCTAATTTCTCTCTAACCATGCATGTGTGGGCCAAGCATTAACTCCAAATAGTACATGCATGCATGCAACATGCACTACCAGCCAAACAAATACCCACGTGAAGCATTCATTCCTTAATCATCGTTAGCCTTTTTCGCATGATTAAATTCCGGTCATTTCACAAATGCCACATGCTAACTCTGATTTTAATAATTCTTTTTCCTAAATTCATCTAAAATCATGATCTACCTCCCATATTAATTTCATGATTTTTGGAGCTCATTTGAATTTATTTGATTATTTATCTGTGTCTATTGTCTGTGTCGTTCGTCGCGTATTTTAGTTGACGGAGTGAACGAGCCGGAAAACGAGAACGTTGGAGACAAGTACCGCGAGTTTGACGCCGAGGACCCGGACTGTCAGCAGGAGTTTGCCGAGGACGCCGACGGAGGCAAGTCCAACCGATCCCCTTTGATGCATATTGATCCTATTTTTAAACACAACCCGTAGAAGCCGTTTTAAATATTGCATGTACGATATATGTACGAAGTATTTTCGCTGCTTAGATAAAACCTGTTAAATAGCCATCCTGGAATTGATATTACCCGGTAATTGTCTTGTTCGAACCTAGGAACAAATAATATGCTATGACAGAAATATTATTATTTAGTATGCTTAGGACTTGTTACTCATTCTGGATACTCATCGCTATATTTTTGTAAATATAATAATTTTAAAAGTAAAAGGTGTGAGTGGTGGAAATAAATTGTGGGTATTGTGAAAGGGTTAATGAACAAGTTACAGATGTGATTACTATGGAGATGGGGCGGATGGGATCTCTTTTGGGGATGCCCTGGTGTTGTGGCTTATACCTTGCGGGGTTAAGCGTGAAGATATCCGCCTTGTCTCGATTAAGGACTGAGTTGATGATTCATCTTGCCTAACTCATTTATCGTACAACTACTCGTCTTGCATGGGAAAGACTTAGTCTAAATCCTTCTAGTTAGTATGGCAATCACCTGGAGGCAGGTGTGCAACGGGACACTAAGTGATGTATGTGAAATTGTGAAAATGTATGAAAAGAGCTTTGTGAATTACTGTGGTATCATGAGATGTGACCTTAGTGTTCCTGTGGTGAGCGCCATTACTTAGCTATGGAGGGTAATGACTTTGATGGATTTGTGCTTGCACGACGGTGTAAGTTATGGTGTCCTACTTGTGGGAAAAGTGTACAACCTCTGCAGAGTGTAAATCTATCTGGATAGCCTTGTCCGCGGTCTCGGACGGGTTATGGTTTGGTTTCAACAACTAGATGGGTTGGTATGAGTGAAAACATGTGAGAGAGTGTGATTTTGGAAATAAATGGTTGACTGCCATTGTGTTGTGGGGACAAGGGTTCAACAACACTTAAAATTGTGATCAAACCCCCATTTTCAGAAATACTATCATATGTGAAAAAAGAGTTCTTTTACAACAGTATTTGTGAAATGAAACTTTGCATGTGTAAAAAGATAGCTTTATACAAATAAAACTAAGCCTCATCCTTGATTTATCCATATGCATATATATTGTTATCCCCTTCCGTAGGGTAAGGTTGGATTTGCTGAGTACTGTGTACTCACCCTTGCTTTATTAAATAGAGGAAGATCCGGACTTTGATCCCGAAGTGGCGTTCGAGTAAGGTCGTGTCTGCACCCAACTAAGCCTGTGGCATTGGGACTCGTCAGATGTTCGATGGCGATATCGTTTGTTTCTGGGTCCTTTGGACCTGTGTTGTATTTTGGTGTCTTATTATTATAGCGTGCCTTCCTTGTCCACGCTTTCCAAGACTACTGCGCTGAAACTTATCTGATGTAATAAATGTGTTACTAGCCTCCTGGGACTAGTATTGTATCACATTTGAGTTCCTGGTTTACCAGGGGCGCTTCACATAAGCTAGCGCTATGAACCTTGGTTGTGTTGTCTAGAGTAACAGGCTAGCATAGTTGCACGGGTTCAAACGCTTACGATTCTTATTGTGCCATCAAAGTACATTGTAAATAATTTTCCTCTACTATAATATAATAAAGCATGTAAATCTTTTGCGTGTTCGAACATTTAAGCTTGTTCATTTGGCTGATAAGTCATGGCAGAAAATATTGTTGGCTGATTTATTATGAGAGAAAAACACTGTTGAATGACTGGCAGATTCGGCTGATAAGTCCATCTTCTATGAGAGAAAAACACTGTTGAATGACTGGCAAATTCTGTATAACACAAGAATACTTCAAACCTCGTGATATTGATTTTCTATGTTTAGTTTCTCACCTAAAAATTTTTCATCCGTCCCATTGAATCTTTGGACACATGCATGGAACATTAAATGTAGATAAAAAATAAACTAATTATACAGTTTAGTCGGAAAAAAACACGAGACGAATCTTTTAAGCCTAGTTACTCCATAATTAGCCTTAAGTGCTACAGTAATCTACTTGTGCTAATGATAGATTAATTATGCTTAATAGATTTGTCTTGCAGTTTCCTGACGAGCTATGTAATTTATTTTTTGTTAGTGTCTAAAAATCTCTCCTGACATTCTTTCAACATATTCGATGTGATATCTAAAAAATTTTCATCTCCAATCTAAACATGACCTTAACGGCGGACATATAGGAGTAGGGATGAAAACGGTACGGATATTTTCCGACCGTATTCGAGACCGAATTCGTTTAGAGAGGTTCAGATGTGTCCGTATCCGAGTCCGAATGTTTAACATCCGATACCGTATCCGTATCCGAATGCTTAAATCGTATATTTATGATATCGACATCCCATCATATCTTATCCGACATGATTGACATTATCCGTATTCGCATCCGAATCCGACTAGAAATATGAAAACAAATATGATATCTGTGATATCCGTCCGTATCCGATCCGTTTTCATCCCTATATAGGAGGATGCAGGTAGCCCCACCGCTGTCCGCTGTACACACCAGGTTCGAGGGCTCGAGCCTGGTTGACCTGAACCTGCGCTCGTCAACGAGTCCCGACCGCATCGGTCTGACGGTCTCTCTACGCGCAACGACGAAGGTTCTCGAATCCCCTCCTCCCTTCGGCCTCGCCTTATTATTCTCCGCTGAACAAGCCTAGTTTACATCGCGAAGGGCGGCAAGGCAGATCCAGGGCGACCATGGCTTACGTCGAGAGAGGTAATCTGATTTCCGAAGCAATACCCCAATCGGTTAGGAATGGCTTGTTTATGGTTTCTGCTGGTGGGTTCCCTTGGCGGTCCGATCTGTTTATTGATCTGATTATTCGCATGATGCTATCGCGATTGTCATCGGGGTTCATCTAGTCCTATTGATTCGGGTGCTAGGTTATCGATTCATGCTGACTCTATGCTGCCTTAGAATGGATGTTTACCCATGTTTTTTCTACTTAGCAAGCAGATCATTCTTACTGTCATTATCTCTGCAAAACAAATGCAATTTCAGCTGGAATTCTAGCTAGTAGGTGTTTGGATGAAGGGGAATTTGAATTCCCCTGTCCAACCAGGTCCCTTAGGGTTTGGAACTTCTAGGCAACAAAATATTGCTTATTGCACCCTTCGGCCTAATTTGGAACACCCAGGGATGGAAAACCCTCCATGAAGAACTAAAGAAATGGGTTATTCAAATGACATCCCTATGGATTGGCCACCCTGGAAAAAGTCATGGGTCCCAAGGGGATTTGAGTTTCCAAAGTATCCCTTAGAGTGGTACGAATTACCGGCTGCAGCAGTGCATGCAACTCTAGAATTGACTGGATTACATACGTTGGTTATGTAACCATATGTTTGTGTGAGGCGTTATGAATAATTTCTGTGAAGGAGTCGCTGATAAGCAAAATACACGATTAATGGCTGGAGCACTAGACATCTGAACAGAACTGTGATTCCATGCTTGTGCGGATTCATTACCCGTCTTGACTTTGCAGCCCCAGTTTTACAGCTGAACTCACTAGAGGTAGGACCCTTATGTATGCACCAGTATCACTGATGGTTTTATAACAAAGAGGAAAATTTGCTAATAGGGTCGTCGGAATTTTCGTACATACTCAATATTTTGAGCAGAAGTGCTACTGTAGTTTGTTGTTTTTGGCTATCAATTATACTGAGTCAAGAAAATCAGTGAGTTATTTCCCTTCAACTACTGGTACTGAGTGCAAAAGATGTAATTTTGTAGACTTGCTTGTACTTGCTATAATGTTAGATAATGAATATAAGCTGAAGTGCCTTGCAAATTTGGTAAGCTTTTGCTTTGAGTTAGTCACTTGGGGCCTCATCAAGTAGGCTTGTAGAAAATGGAACACAACAAAAGATATCAGTTGTACATTTTTTAATGCAAGTGTAAAAGGAATTCTCGTGTATATCTAAATCAGAATGTTGCATGCATGCTGGTCGTGGTGGTAAAGTTTCTGAAATATCAGTGGAATCCAATTCCCCTGCATAATAAGGATAGACGCATATGCTATGTACGGGACTATAAGCATAACGCCTAAGGATAGTGCATTGGGGGGTTCTGTGAAAGTTGGCTCTTCTTTTTCTATTTCCATTCCATGCTTATCAGTGGTTTTTCTTTTGCACTGATCTGATCATTCACCATCATAATGATCCATGGCTCCTAATATATTAGACACGTTGGTGGTGAGCACCTGTATCACTTAATATCAATATGGAAAGGTGATCTTTGAATGCACTTCTGTAGATGAAGAGGAGTTTATTAACTCATTTGAAACGCCATTTTTTTTACAGTTTTCTGCTGAGACCTAAAGTAAATAAATTTAGAAAGTAGTATTAAGTTTCCTGGAGATTATTCCTTTTTATCTCATCCTGGAGATTATTCTTGATTTAATAGAAGTTGAAAGTTTGAGGTGGTTTTTTTTTCTAAAGCTGTTAAGTGTTTGATTTGCTGTCGTTAAATTTAACATTGTGGTTTTGGGTAGTGAGGATACAGAAAGTATGTAGTAAGTAGTAACATATCACATGTTTACAAAAGTATTTCATTGTAGCAAAACATCAAAGGATCAAAGTATCTGTTTGTGGTAGTTTATGGTTGCTTTTCTTGTAAAACAAAGGTGCAACTCTGATCTTCCTGGGCTGAGTTTCTGTGTCTTTGTTGGGGTTTGTGAATGTTTGTGTGGTTTCTTGTTTGTTTGGGCTCTTTTATCCCCCTTTTCCTTTTCCTAACATAAAGATTCGAGAAAAAGAACAATATTTGGGTCCTGATTTTAAACATCAAATTACAATCAGGTAGCTCATAATTGTTTCTGAACAATATGCAGTTATTTCGATATACAACCTTGGGTAGTTGCATCAAATTTGAATGCTTGTCTAGTGGCTAAGTATGTACTAGTGGCCAGGTTATTTTTGAAAACCTTTTGGCAAAGCTGATAGAGGTACTTAAACTCAGGTTGATGCAACAGGAAGTCATTGCATTCTGTTTTGAAAAATTTGAAGGGTCTTTGATTTTTTTTTTTCTGAAAAACATGCAGTTATTTGGATAAACCACATCAGATATGCGTCAAATTTAAATGCTAGTACTAAGTCTGTATAGTGGCCAAGTCATTTTTGAAATTGTTAGGATTCCATTTTAGTCCCTCCCCTCCCTCTTCCCTCATAAACACAAACGGTGCCTTTTTTTTATTCTTACTTATAGGCCGGGGTTGTATTTATAATCTATCAATCAGAGGAAAGCTCATTTTCATCTGTACTGTTTTGCAGGTGTTGTGAAAGACAAGCGGACTATATGGCGACTGAGCATAATCTCAGACTTCTTTCGGGCTATTGTGAACTTCATCAGAATCTTCTTTGACACACTGTTCTCAGTAAGTAATTAATCTCACGGCTAACTTTCCATTTTGTTGCATGTAATTTCAACATTTGAGAAACAGAATCTAATCCTTGTACTGGGACCTTTTAGGTGGACAAAACTGACAGCTACAAGAAAGGATATGGTGCTGGTAAGAAGTGGGATGGTGGACCCGGGGGTGGTGGTGGGCGGGGCCCATATGGCGGTGGAGGTGGTGGTGGAGGTGGAGGATTTGGCGGCGGAGGAGGTGGTTCACGCGGTCCTCGCACTCTATCTGACATCCAATCCAATGACCACAGTATGTGCTGATTTCTGGACTATACTGTCCCAATTCACCATCGTGAACTTCAGTTTTCTAAACATTCAGTTCTGATTTCAGGTTCTCTACCTGCTTGTGGATCCTGCTGCGGCTAATAGGCGCACAACGTTCTGCTTGATGACTGCTTAACAGATGAATAAACATGCAATATGTCCTGAAGGACATCATAGCAATTGATATGTATTTCACTGTCAGACTATTGTATTATAATCAGTGAGTCGTTTATTAACAGCCTATTTACTCTGTAGCTTGACTCTGGCACGATTCACTTGGTACATTCATGGTTTATCTTTCGTGTACTGCTGTCTGGTTGCATAGTAACTATACCAGTTGGAAAGTCTAATAAATTATCTGGTGTGATGTTCCCTTAATATCTTGTGTGGTAGTAATTGGTGAGTACAGACGGTGAGGCACCTGTGGCCTGAGGGTAGTATTTTTTTTGACAATAAACATCTTCTTTAATTAACAAAAACGAGCTGTTAGCACCATTACAGAGTTAATGGTTACATTTTGGAGTACCAATTTTTGAGGACGCTCTTGCTCATGAGCAGAGTTGGAACAGACAAAAGATAATGAAATTGGAATGTATACCAGTAAGTGTCTGTCTAGCTAGCAAATCTGCTGTTAGATTATGATTTCTTTGAATCTTGCTGAAGGATGCTCCTGGTCCTCTCCTTTTGTTGCTTATAATTTGAGTACACGGTTTGGTTCTCCAATCGGTTGGATTGGATTGATTTTAGTCATTTAACAATTAGACCAACTGTTGGTTATCAGAGAGGAAGCTGATTTGGTTCCGTTGTAATTCCTGCGCCACTGTGACTGCAAGCGCAAGTGCAACAACTTCTGCCATGAGAACTGAAGTGGAATTTCTCGGACTGAGGGTAGTTGTATTTAGGTCATCAGGAACAACATGAAAATGGAATAGTTTACTAGTTCTTCCAAGCATACAATTATCTGCATAACCTTCCTTCCTCAAAACTTTTCCTTCTTAAGTCTATCGGAGTTGTAGGACATGATAGAGAGAGCTCACCATAACCTTAGCTCGGAGATCTAGGGGAGGAGAACAAGAGAGAGAGAGAGAGAGAGAGAGAGGAGGATGAGATAGAGGATGAGGAGGAGACTTACCTTGCCACCATGGCCGGCGAGGTGCGTGGGGAGGAGCTTGGCGTGGGTGGGGGAAGGAGCTTGACGCGGGCAGGAGGAGGCGGTAGGGCATGAGCGCGGCTGCGAAGAGGTCACCTGGGAGGGAGAGAGAGAGAGAGGGGAGGTGGAAGACACGCAAAGTGGCCGTGCAGGGCGACAAAGAAAGTGGTCGTGTAGGGTGACAAAAAACAGATGGCCATAACTAAGTCATTACCTATATTCGTTTACTTAATTTATCTCATGCAATGTGTTCTCGTGCGAGCAACCAAACACCATCTTAACTTGTCTATACTAGCTAAGTGCAAGCAACAAAAAATGACAATGTTGCATGTACTTCGTCTGTCCTCTAGGTTGATATATATACCAATCTCATCTGTAAGGGTTAAATATTTTTTATGTGTTTAGGATGCAATAGGTTCTCTTTAATTGGAACATGCTAGGCCAGTATGTCAAGCATGAGGTTGGTCTAGTGAAGGTGGTTGATGACTTATTGCTAGATTGCCCTGTTCGTTTAAGTTTATCCGCTAGCCATTGTTTTTTGTCATAATATTTTTAGTCGTGGCTTTTGCCAAGCGAACAGTCGTATCAAGTTTGCTAGTATACAAGGTACACTACTCTTAAGGATGCAAAGATAGGCTTGACCTAGGCTACAACGAAGTGACAACAAGACCCTTGAAGATAAGCAAGAAGCTTGATACACTAATCAAGTGAAGTATGGACATATGGATGTGGAAAAAACATTCTCAGAGGGCATCAAAGCTATCCAGTAGTCATTGGCGTTTCTAGGCAGGTACGGTCCGAGGCAGAGAAAAGGAGCCTAATGTATACTTCTGGTGTGATCATCAGAGGAACGATCTAGAGGCACTTTTGGAGGCATGTCATAGAATAGTGGAGCTCTCCGGTACATGCATCATAGAATGCACTAGAGAATAAGGATGTGTTCTAAAAGGCGAGGACAACACTAGATAAAAGCATCAATTTTATCGGATGGTGCACCAAAAAAAATACTGAATAAAAAGACCTCTGACAGTTGGTTATGGCTAGTCAACGTGGTAGGACACTATATTTTTTTGATACGATCACCGGAGACATCCTATTCTCACTGTTTTTTTGCTCCACGTGGATGCTCGTATGCGTGACTTAACTACTCATGTTCGAATCTTGGATTCAATATGATGCTCATACTTACAAGCTTAAAGCTTGATTGTTGTCCTAATAATAAAGCACTGTGTCGATGGCTTTATGTGATGTTGTTGATGACTTTATCAATCATAAAATTTACCCATCTATTTCATTATATGCATGGTTACATTATGTGATGATGTTGTTGATGGATTTATGTATGGTTACATTACACACCTACACTTATACGTGAGCGTCTATGTGTGGGCTCCATTTGGCAAACAAAAGAGTTTAGATAAGTCATTAGTCAAACGTCGAGAATATAAAACTATAAATAACTTTTAAGTTGTTGAGTTTTGAAATATAAAACCATATAGTTAAATTTGTCTATTTTATAAAACAATATACATTCACTTTTTGATAAAATATACTTATAAAAATAAGAAGTTCAAGTTATACTTAGATACTAGCCAAACTGACTTTTTTTTAAGTATGGTGGAGTATCTCATATGCTATATGTATTTTGATGAAAGTACAGGGGTGTTAGCAAAAATCGGTAAACCACCTATGTAGCACCTGGTGCATTGGCAAAGACAACTATTTCCTACTGACCTGTGGGGTCATTAAACATGGCCCAGTATGTCAGTCACAGATCTAATAAGTTACTATGTAGTAGGACTAATGCCTAACTCTGTATTCCTAATTCTCGTTTTTTTTTCCATTTGCCACCCCCAACTTCTGAAGGCCCATTTCGTCGTCTCTCGCTCCCTCGGTCCCTCCCCCCTTCTCCCCCGCTCCTTTCCCCTCACCTCGCCATCTCCTTGTTCCTCACCTCGCCATGGCGTTCTTCTCTCACCACCATCTCCAGCAGCCACACCCGCAGCAGGCGCCACCGCCGCATCAGCAGCAGCCGGTCCTTCCTTCCTTCAGGTGAATGCTCGACCTCAATTTTATTTGCACCCCTTCTGTCTAGAATTGTTGTTTAAGGTGAGAATCGCGCTGAATTTCCTCTTCGGATGCCGCAATTCTGGGCAGGAACGCGCTACCGGTGCCTGTGGATGGCCAGATCCCAGCGCCCCTCACCTTCTTCAACCCGCCGCCTGCCTTCCCGGAGCAGCCCGCGCAGGCACCGCGTAAGTTTTCTCCGCGAATCCTCTCCCCGCTTATTGGAATTCCGCTTAAATTGGCCGCTGATTTTGGAGGAGTTTCGCTTTGCTCTGGGCAGTGGTGGATGCGATGGGGCTGACGGCAGCTGCGGGGCTTGGATGGAGGCAGCCGAGGGAGCAGGAACTGCTTGGGGAAAACTCCCAGATGTCATCCATCGATTTTCTGCAGACGGGCTCGGCGGTGTCGACGGGGCTGGCGCTGTCTCTGGAGGACCGGCGCCACGGCGGCGGCGGGGCTGGGAACTCCTCCGGCGATTCACCGCTGCTCCTGCTGCCCATGCTGGACGATGACATCTCACGCGAGGTCCAGCGGCTTGACGCTGATATGGACCGCTTCATTAAAGCTCAGGTCACCCTCTCATCTTTCTTGCTAACAAACATAATTGTTGATGCATTGCAGTGCCAGTGTGAACTGTTTGCTGTGTTCTTTGTGTGGGTGTCCTTAATCAAGTCATGTAACTGTTTTGGGAACTTACCGAAGGCCTACTGTTTGCATGCCGTGTTCACTAATCTGGGTGTACATAGATAAAATTTGGTAAGGTTGCCAATGGATCACATAGATAGTCTCTAGATCGAGCTTTGACATCATCTCCTCTCTTATGTCTGATTTCACATCGAGGTTTCCTTCTCTGTCTTGTCTATTCTTCCTAGACGGAGCTTTGATATCATTTCCTCTTTTATGTCTGATTTAGCATCCAGGTTCCCTTCTCGCTATCTTCCATGTTTTAGTATTTAGTCTTTGTTCAGCATCACAACTAATATCAGGTTAAACTTGATGCCAGTAGAATAGGTGTGCAATTTGATAACAATAATATCCATGAATGAAGCATGTTCGGGACTTGGGGTAGATTTTGCAGTTTCAAGTATAACACAGTAACACACTAACACATCAAGGAAACTGAAGTGCAAAAGGAGGATTTGCCCCTAGAACAACACAGTTTGTGTCATTTCATTAAGAAGAGAAAAAAATACAGGAGGATTTTCAGTAGAAATGAATCTGGATATTATTCTCTACGTATGTTGCACAAGTGTAGGGACCTTTGTGATCCATGAGCAAAAGTGCAAGATATTTGTACTTACCTAATAACTATAAAACAAAGTTGTATCTGTGCCATTGTGTACTTTTAGGCCTTATGCCTGATATGGTTGTATTATTACTGACATACAAATAAACATGTGGGTTGGGTTTCTTAGTTCATATCTAACTAGATGATACCCGCACAGACTTTTCAGGATGAGAATTCATGGAGTTAGACATATAGGGATTCGTGATAGAAAATCATGTTATAATATGGTTGTGCAATCTTCTAAACTGGTAGGATAAAAAAAGTTTTATTTAAAGAATATTTGAGGGCAAAAATTAATTAGAAAGGTATCGTAATGCATAAACCATAGTTGCACTTATGCCTCAAGTACTAATTAGTAAGTGGCATCAAAAGATGTTAAACAGAGCTGCATCTCAGCAGTCATGTCTGCCCAAATGAACATGCTGATGCAGATGGAAATGACGCTACTTGCCTGCATGTCATTGTCATTCGTCATCCTCCATGGTCGTGTAGATTGGATCAATCCTGCAGATGAGCCTTCAGGCACTGAATCTCGGCACCAGCGACTTCTCTGGCCCCAGGACCTCATCTCCCACATGTGCCATAGCTGCGCTCTGGCCCAGGTACCAGCATAACCACACACCAGCTCCCAGCCGCCATGGCACTGCCGCATCTGCAACGCACCACCTCCATACCACCACGCACCTCCACCATGGCCTGCAGGGCTGTCGATGCAATTACTAATTTCACGATGAGGATGCCCACTTGCGCACACCGCACAGTTCGCAATGACGATGCAAATCCCGTGCAGCCTGCACGCGCTCCATGTGAATTGCGACCAACAGATGCACAGGTGGAGGAAGTGTTCGGGGAGAGCGGAGATGTTGATAGAACGCTCGGGGTGCCAGGCCTCCTGCTCCATCATGCCCATGTGGTGGAAGGCACGCTGCTGCCGGAGGCTCTGGTTGATGACGTGCAGCTGTGGGATCTCACCCTTGGTGAGCCCTGAGATGGTGCCAGGCTGCTGGCACCCTTCTTGCCCAGCAGCTCGCACATGTTTTGCAGCTGCGACACAATGACATCCTTGAGACACTGGAAGTGCTGCGACATGGCTTTCTGCACCAGCACTCTGTATAGGGTCATCACACCAAACCCCACCACCGAGTTGAAGAAGTTCACCGCCATCTGCATCTGGATCATGCATATCAAACCAAGCAAACAAAAATTACTTCTTCCATCCATCAGTTAAATTATTTACGATTCATCCTTAGTAAAGCAAAGTCATCAAGACATGAAAATGAAACGTTGGAGAGGGGAGACGAATGGCTCAGGTCATGCGAATTGCAACCAACAGATGCAAATTGGAATATAACATCAATTGCCTGGCAGTTCCTGATGCATCAATTGCTGGGAGTGGGAGTGGTTTCCTCATGCATCAGTTGCTGGGAGTTGGTGTGCCCGTGTCTCTTCTAAGTCCGAGGAACGAAATATGCTAGTGGGGGTCTCCTATTTAGGTATAGTAGATTACACATTGCAGTTACATGATCATAGGATTATTGATCAATTAATGAGTTATATATATAACTGTAACATGAGGCCATTGTAGCGTATCTTCACCAATTTCCCAAATGACCTAATGATGTGTCCGACTACGATTTTGCTCCTGAGTTGACATTTTGGTGTGTGACTTCGTGGTGTTCAGGTTTCAGAAGAACTCATTGTTGTAAATGGTATTAACCATGTGGGTTGCAATTCTTCCTGATAGTTTTTAACATCTTCATATTGAAAGGTCTTTTTTCATATTTGTTTTAAGAAGTATGACAAATGTTCTGAATGTGGTTACTGTGACGACAACCCTGTCAGTTAAAAAAAGGAGGGGCTGTACCCAGTTCTAAAATCTCCCACATATTGTGGGATTGGAGGAGGGGAATTTCTTGGCAGGCTTACCCTTGATTTTTTTTTAAACAAGGAGGCTGATTTGAACCAAGACCTCCAGGAAATAAGTAGAGAAACTATTGTACAATTTGGTGCCCCAATTTTCCATAATCCCCCCCTTACTATATCTCTGTATTTACTCCTGAAATGTTAATTTTATCTAAGCAGATACTGTATAAACTCCATATTACTTGATGGCACTTATTTCTAGCTGAACTACCTCCAAGTGAATTGTTTCAATGATTTTCTTGAGTACAGATTACTTGCTTCTCGAGTTGCACGCATCCTGACAGGGGCAAACCCAAGATTTTCCCATGGGGTATGCCACACCAAAATTTTCACATGCAACTTAGTAAAATACATTTAGTGATTTGATAATCAACCTTAAAATTGATGTGCAATTCAGCATACAAATACTAAATAACACAATAAGTCTCAAATTCAACAGTTAAATTAACTTCACCAATTACAATAAAATAGTTCAAACAACATACTAATGGTTCGAAATATGTATAAATATATCTACATCTAGATATCTAGTCATCTACTGTTACCTAGGGGCTTTTGCATATATGTTGGGGAGTTGCCAAGTTGGGGCAGCCGGGATTTGGTGTGGAGAAGTCCACCGGTCTCCAGTCAATCCACCACCACCCATTGCGCTTCAACTGGATTTGGTGAGGAGAAAAGTTAGGGATTGGAGTTTGGAGAGGACGCTGGGGTGTGTGTGTGTGTGTGTGGGGGGGGGGGGGGGGTGTTAATTTGCAAAGGGTGGGCAGAGGATCATCACTGGCAGGAAGCACTTTGATTCTGGTGGTCCCGTGCGGCGATGGACAGTGACCGGCAATGGGCGCAAGCCCTGGGTCACCCACTCAGCCTGGACATAGCACTGTGTTGAGCAGCGGAGGAGACGAGTGGCTGAGCATGTGGTATATGTTCTTTTTTTTACATAAGTAATGGGCCTGCTGGGTCTGTCCATGCATCCTGATGCAGCTTCAGTGGTGTATGGATGCGCATGCCCCTGGGGAGACATGGTTTTCCTGATTTAGTGGAAGTTATATGTTTGAATCTTGTTTGGCAGGAAAAAAAATCTGTTTTTTGGGCAAAAAAAAAAAGTTATTAGAACAATGGTGTTGCATGGACTTCACTTTCAGATGATAGCTTGTGGGTATGGACAGTAGGCCATGTTGATTTGGTCATCAGCCTTCACCATTGAAACAAGCAAGCCAATGCTATGTCATGATTGTTTGTGCATTTATTGAGGATTTCATATGTTATTGCAAGCATTAGTTGTGAATTGCTTGTGATTAATGATCTAGCTGTACATTTTTAATACTAGAGATAATCTTGTAGCCTCCTTAGTGCTTATACTGATGGACTGATGGTTAAAGGATGAGTATAAAGGCAATCCCAGTTTTATATCTCATGTTACTGTCCTTTGCCTGTAATGCCGATGCTGAATGGATTGGGCATGGATGGGCCAAATGAACTGGTGTATGCAACATGATTTAAAAAATCTAATGAATCCTCGTTGATGGTAGAATACATAGTCTTTGAGCAGATCTGGACTTCTGGAGATGGAGGTGCGTTCATGTACTTGTACATTGGCTGGTGGGCCTTTTGGGTGAACGATTTTTTAAAAAGTTTGCACAATTGGCCATGATGGTTTTCATTTGAAGTAGGTACTTAGCAATGGAAAGCATGCTTTATGGTGGAAATACATGTGTTGCTTTTTCTTTAAAACCACAGCATAGAGTTCAATAATTGAAGGGGAGGGTCTAAAGAAAAAGAGGGTATGGGCAATAGTGTGGAAACCAGGAAAGTTGGGAAGCTTGGTTGCATGTGCTTCAGTTGAGGCGTCAAACTTTACATCTCGCCGCAATGCAATCAGAGCGCACACGTGTGTATGTGGCAATAGAGTTTCTTAGGCCAGTAGGCAGACCAGTAAAAAACACCGTGACATATTCTTATGCTTTCTACATCCTGAGAATTATGTTGCTATTTTGAAAGTTTTCTAAAACCTTCAAAGGAACTAGAGCAGGAGAGGACTTTGTGAAACTTTGAAAGAATCGAGATACACTGGCAGAGGAGCAAGTATTTCAGATGCCAATATATGTCACTTCAACATTCTATTCTCATTTGCAGCATTCCAGTTTTATTATTCAGTTCTATCTTTATTGATACAGTATTTGGTTAATTGTTCTATCCAAAGTCCGAACTTGGCTATCAATGCCTAGAGTACTGGATGCCTGAACTATCTTGCTTCTAGGAAGCAATGCAAGATTTTTAAGCCTTGATGAATAAGTTATGCACTGCTTTATTTATCAATTCTTGCAGTTTGGTCCCCAGTAAGGTGTGTTAGGTCATAGCACTGAGGTTATTTTAGGTCGTAGCACTGAGATTTATTGCTAAATAGGATTCTGTATCAGTTTGTTTGGGTTGAACACTTATGTACAGTGTTCACTTAAACTTGTTTAAACCGTTCTCTACACACGTGTAGACACTAAACTGTGGGTATAACTGTAGCTTATGCTCTAAACGGTGAATTAAACAAAAAAAATCTTTAAACGGTCAAAGCATTAAAAACTGTTTAAACAGTGCATTTAAATGTGTTTAAACACTGATTGAAGTGTTCAAACACTAATTGAAGCGTTCAAATGACTGTCTTGGCGATAGAGAACTCACTCGTTAAAACTATTTGATATTTGATTCTTGTTAGAACTTAATGTCTAATGTAATGTTATTGCGCAATGACACCTAACCATTCACTAATGAGAACTACATGTCTACTATCTATGTCATTATCCTGTCTAATGTCGATGTGTTATTATGTAACTGTGTGCATGTCTCAAGTCACATTTAAAAAAATTACTATATGGAATTATAGTGTTTGTATGCGTATTTATTACTAAAGTGCAAATTGTTTAAACCATCTAATTTATCGTCTACATTGACTAAACGCTAAGCGAAGGGTTACCGACCCTCTAGCATTTTGTGTCTAGGAAAACACTGCTTATGCAGATGTCTAGATCTCATATTAAATCTTACCTGGGTGATTATTATATTGTTAAAAAAGCTTGACATTCTTTGTTTGATACTTGTTTTAGAGTTCTACTTCTAACGTTCTTTAATTTGCAGAGTGAACGGCTGAGGCAATCTATACTGGAGAAAGTTCAGGCAAAGCAGTTTGAGGCACTGGCCTCAGTTGAGGACAAGATACTCAGAAAAATACGGGATAAAGAGGCGGAAGTGGAGACCATCAACAAAAGGAACTCTGAACTAGAGGACCAGATTAAGCATTTGGGAGTGGAAGTTGGTGCTTGGCAGCAAAGGGCCAAGTACAATGAGAGCATGATCAATGCACTCAAGTACAACTTGGAACAGGTATGTGCTCATCAGAGCAAGGATTTCAAGGAAGGTTGCGGCGATAGCGAGGTAGATGACACGGCGTCCTGTCGCAATGGTGGTGCTGTCAATTTGCAGCTGACACCGAAGGAGAACAGACAACAGAAGGATTTGACGGCTTGCAGGGTCTGTAAATCAAGTGAGGCATGCATGCTCTTGCTGCCTTGTCGGCATCTTTGTCTATGCAAGGAATGTGAGAGCAAGCTGAGCTTCTGCCCCCTGTGCCAGTCATCCAAGATACTTGGCATGGAGATATATTACGCGTAGAATAGAATTTATGTATCACATGAGTATCTTACGAGATACTGCTATGTTAATACGTCAATGTATTGCCAAACTTTAGAACCTATGTACCACTATGACTTGCCACTGGATCTAAAAAGACTGCCGTTTATGATAGATTTACCCGCAGCAAATTTCTTTGAGAAGCTCATCCTTGATTTATGCTCCAAGTAAACTTCTCGGCAGAATTTGTCTTGTGCCACTGGTTGTTACCATCTATCTATGTATTTCCATCAGCGGACTTTTTCAGGCCGGCCCTGTTTGGAACTCAGGAAATTTCCCAATTCCTGTGTTTTCGCTGCTAAATTGAATTGACTTTTGTGAAATTTCTATATGATTTTTGTGAAATCCCTATAGTCCAAACATGGCCCCAAAGTGCGGCTGTCCTCTCCTCTCTTTCTATGGGGTAAGTGCTATACAACTCGAAAGTAAGCGAAGTTGTCTTCTGGTTGGCTTTGTAAATTTTTAATTACCTGTAAAATAAGAAGTCTAAGTGTTGTGTGAAATGCAAAGCATCTTCCATTAAATAACTGTTCGTTTGTCTCAAAAGTTATGACTAAAGTACTGTTTGCAGCATTGAATGGCTGACAGATTCGATAAATAAGTTTATAGCGAACATGCTTTGAACAGATCAATCTCTTAAAAAGAGTCAGCCGCAGCTGCTGCTTTCACATTTGCGAGTTATATATATATATATATATATATATATATATATATGGACAGTTATATGATTGATCTCGGGTCCCAGGCCATGGCTTGTACTTGCAAGCTCATTCTACCAAAAAGAACTGGCAAAATTTGTTTGCCGTACACGCATTAAGCTCTGCCATTTGATTACCTATCTTGGGGCGGATTCCGGCAATTATGACCTGGTAGTTAGCAGAAAGCACCAATAGCCTTGTCTTTCAAGCCCAGCAAATCAATTGCTTAGCCACTCAGAACCTCCTCCCCTGTTGACTGTTGCCTGTTGGCCCGGCTATCTCATAGGTTAGGAGCATGGCATGGGTGAGAAATGCATAGTGCAGAGTTCGCTTGCTAGCTCCAGAGAACTCGAGCTAAATAAAAAAAAAGGTTCGAGAGAACTCGATCTTTCAGATACGCCCTACCAATATTCTTTTGTTTAGATTCTGACTCTCTAACTCTACACGGACTATAAAAAGCCACAGACAGTCAGACATATGGTTTTCCCACAAATCGCCCCCGTGCCCTAGATAGATGAGATGGTATTGGTTTTCCCACAAAATAGTGGTAGACGGCGATGCCTTGTACAGCTGTACTCCCGCCGCGCCCAGCTTGTCCAGTTGCGTTTTGACGCCTCAGAAATCCAAATCAACGGTCCCAACAAAGGTACCGGGGCCCGGACCACGCCAGCTTTGCCGGCACCACCCCCAGCTCTGCCGCCTCGCGCAACAAGATCCCCCTGCCGCTGTCGCCGCAGCTGTACCACTCCTCCACCAGTCCAACAGCAGCACAGCGACGCCCCCCGGCCGCCATCGGCGAGCAGCTAGCGTATCTTGCGTGGCTCCAGCTCCAGCCCACACCCGCCGCGCCGATGTTGACCAGCACGGGGGCGGAGCGCCCTACTATCCATGTGAGCTATCGAACGTTGCGAGCGAGCCAGGCTTGCCAACGCAGCAGTGCCACCCCTCGTGCCCCCTCATCCACCGTCATCATTACCATCGCCTCCTCTCGTTAGCAGCAATAGCAAAGTAGCCAGCCGAGCACACGGCTCCGCCGCCCCCTCCGCTCCGCCCTCCCCTCCCATCCCATCCCCTCCATCCTGACCGGGCCCACCCGGCATTCCTGAACTCCCCCTTCCCGCATCAAAATCCCCCCACCCATCCACCCGTGCCGTCGCTGCGCCCGCCCCGCGTGCCCGAATTTCGCCGTAATCCGGCTGGTTTTTCCCGTGCGCAGCGAGCGGGCCGTACCCGTAATGGCGCTGTCCGCGTCGGCGGCGTCAGCCGGGCGGGGGTCGCGGGCGGAGAAGGTGAGGAGGATCTTCGAGCGCTTCGACACCAACGGGGACGGCGGGCTGGACCGCAACGAGATGGCCGCGCTCGTCGTCGCCGTCAACCCGCGGGTCAAGTTCAGCGAGGACCAGATCTCTGCCATCCTCGACGAGGTGTTCCGCACCTACGCCGAGTTCATCCTCCCCGACGGCAGGGGCCTCTCCCTGCCGGGGCTGCTCCGCACCTACGACGACGGCGCCGGGGACGTCGACCGCGACTTCCTCGCGCTCTCCCTGCCCGTCGTCGACTCTGACGCCTCATCCCCGGAGATCGCCGCGGGGGACGCCGCCGCCCTCTCCTCCCCGCCCTCCGGAGCTGCCGCCGCAGCGTCGCTGCTCGACGACCACGCCAAGCCGCTCGGCGCCGGCGGCGCTCTGCCGTCGGTCAGCTCCCGCGCCGCGGCCGCCGCGCCGGCGTGGGCGACCTCCCCTAACCACGGCATCGCCTTCGACTCCTCATGGGGGCTCCTCGACGACCTGGAGATACTCGTCAAGCGCCTCCGCTCAAAGCAGCTGCGGAAGGGCTCCGTCGACGGAAGCGGCGGCGCCGGCAACAACAACTTCGACTCCTTCTCCGAGGCCGGGTGGTCCAGGGAGATCTCAGGCGCTGCGGATTCGGCATCCACCGCCGCTCCGTGGGACGAGACGAGCCGCGACTACCTCACCTTCGTCAAGGAACTCGCCGTGCTCCGCACGCGCGCCGACGCCTCCCGCTCGCGCGAGGAGGCCTTCGACAACCACATGGTCATCGGCCGGGCGCTTTCTGAGCACCGCCTCTTCCGAGACGCCCTAGCCAGCTTCCGCCGCGCCTGTGAGCTGCAGCCCACTGACGTCCGTCCCCACTTCCGCGCGGGGAACTGCCTGTACGCCCTCGGTCGCTATGCAGAGGCCAAGGAGGAGTACCTCCTTGCCCTTGAGGCTGCGGAGGCTGGCGGCTCACAGTCCGCGGACATCCTCCCGCAGATCCATGTCAACCTTGGTATTGCCATGGAGGCCGAAGGGATGGTGCTTGGTGCCTGTGAGCATTACCGAGAAGCAGCCATATTGTGTCCATCTCATGCCAGGGCACTCAAGCTCCTGGGGAGCGCTCTCTTTGGCGTTGGGGAGTACCGAGCTGCTGAGAAGGCACTGGAGGAGGCCATCTTCTTGAAGGAAGACTATGCTGATGCGCACTGTGACCTTGGGTCGGCCCTGCATGCGGTAGGGGAGGATGACCGTGCAATCCAGGAGTTTCAGACAGCAATTGATCTCAAACCTGGCCATGTTGATGCCTTGTACAATCTTGGTGGATTGAACATGGATGCAGGCCGCTTCGTACGGGCTGCGGAGATGTATACTCGTGTGCTGAGCATCCGACCAAACCATTGGCGCGCACAGCTAAACAAGGCTGTGGCTTTGCTTGGACAGGGTGAATCTGAGGAGGCCAAGAAGGCACTCAAGGAGGCGTTTAAGATGACACAGAGGGTGGAAGTGTATGATGCTATCTCACATTTGAAGACATTGCAAAAGAAGAAGCCAAAGCCTTCCAAAGGAAAAGATGATGGTCAAGGGGAGCAGGCTTATGTTGTTGTGGAGGCATCCAAGTTCAAGAGGGTTGGCAGGAAGACTACCTTGCGGCAGGATTTGGCCAATGCTCTAGATATAAGGGCCTTCGAGAGGATGACGAAACTAGGCCACTGTGATGTTGAGCTTCTTAGAAAAGAGATGAATGAGACTGATGTCCCTGTATCTTACTCAGGCACTGGCATCCCTGAGAAGTCAATACGCAAAGCAGCTCTTGAGGTTATTCTCCGCAGGCTCCTGTCTTTTCTCAAGCCAGATACCTTTCAGGGTGCTATCAAGGCAATCAATGAAAGAATTCTCTCTGTCCTTGATGCTCCTGGCTCTGGTCGTGTTGATTTGGGAATGTTCTTCGCCATCATTGCTCCAGTCTGTTCTGGCCCTGTGGATAGGCGCAAGCGTATCGTCTTTGATGCACTTCTTTGGCGTCCTGCTAGCGAAGGTAGCAATGGTCAGATAAGGAGGAGTGATGCGTTAACCTACATTAAGCTTCTTCGGGCTGTTTATATACCCACACATGGGGCTAGTGACATGCTTGAAATGCATGGGGAGTCTGACCCTACTATGGTATCATACACGGAATTCTTAGAGATGTTCAATGACCCAGATTGGGGATTTGGGATCCTGAGCACTCTGGTGAAGCTTGAAGAGAGTGATCACATACGGCATGGTCGCTACACATGCTCCATCTGCCGGTACCCTATCATTGGGTCACGGTTTAAGGAAACAAAACACTCATTCAGCCTGTGCAACCGATGCTACAGTGAAGGGAAGGTTCCGTCAGCCTACAAGTTGGAGGAGTACAGGTTCAAAGAATACGGTAACGAGTCTGAGGCCCTCATCGATAAGTGCATGTGCTTCAATTTACATTCTAAGAAGCTGGAAAGTGATGCTTGATCATCCAAACTTTGATCTCAAGTGCTTAAGCATGAATCTGTGTATTTTCTAGGTGCAAAGATGTCTAGTTAGCTCTCCCACTCTCTTGTAAACTAAGGTGGCTCGTTCGGAGTTAAATGTGTCCCGGTTACTAATAACCCTAATGTGTTAGCTGTTGTTTTAAGTGTACGGGAACGAGTAAATGTGAATTCCATACACTCTGTTGCCCCAGTCCAATACAATCTTGCTGACCCTTGCATATTTTTGTTCGAGCAAGAACAATTTTGGGATTCTCTTTAATGTTTTTCTTCTTTCGTCTCATATTACTGCCATCGTGATGTCTCTCGTTTTCATTTCTATCTAAGCCAGCTATGGTGTGATTGTTTGCGTGGCACTGGTGAGTTCACCGTGAGCAAAAGAATTTGAACTTTCCCAATTCTGCTTCCTCTATCTGAGCACCTGTGGATTGATAGTTTATCAGCCAAATTAGCTAACCATGAAACAATATTTTCCTCTCACAGTAAATCAGCATCATCAACCAAAAAAACAGCCAGACGAACAGCCCAGCTGAGCTATGTAAATGTAAGAAGCCAGCTATGGTGTGATTGTTTGCGTGGCACTGGTGAGTTCACCGTGAGCAAAAGAATTTGAACTTTCCCAATTCTGCTTCCTCTATCTGAGCACCTGTGGATTGATAGTTTATCAGCCAAATTAGCTAACCATGAAACAATATTTTCCTCTCACAGTAAATCAGCATCATCAACCAAAAAAACAGCCAGACGAACAGCCCAGCTGAGCTATGTAAATGTAAGAGAAAGGGCGGTTTGGTATAACGAACTGAGCCAGGTAAGAGAAGGGCTGAACGGATGGGCCCGTTTGGGTGGCCTACGTTATCAGTATATCAGGAAGAAATAACGCAAGACCTCCCTGATAGAAATAATCTGTGCATAGGATCGACTAGTAGTAGATCTAGACGGGTACAATCTTTAACTGGTAAACAACAAGGTACATATTCTATACAAGATCTAAAAAGGAAACAGTAAATACGATTAAATGGGTCGGGATTAATAGGATTAGACCGTCGAGAGAAGTAGCAGCAGGGGCGGCGGAAGACGATCCCGAGGCCATCACGTCGGTGGTGGAGTGGATCTTCGAGGACGTCGATGGTGGCGGTGATGCGGATGTCGAGGTGGCGCAGATCCGGCGTCGGTGAGTTTTCCCGTCGCTGGCTGCGCTTCCCTGATCGGCTAGGGTTTTCTAGGGTTTGTGGATGTCGGTGGGGAGGAGTGGCAACTGTTCAACTCGTGAACAGTGCCGCCGGCCCCCACCTCTTATTTATAGCGCAGTGCGACGGGGCCCACCAACCATATAGGGTTGGGCGCCCCCGATCAGGGCGCGAGACAAGGCCCAATAAGGCCGTTGGGCCATATTGGTGGGAGATCAAACCAACACTCCCTATTGCAATCGACATGTATCAATTAAGGGGGTGTTTGGGACTGTTTTGCTTCACGTTTTTCAGCTTCGCTCCATGTTTTTTAGTCAAACGGTTTCAGCTCCACGCACTCAGTTCAAGAAAAAAGGTAGAGTTGTGACAGCAATTAAAGAGGTATTCCACAAACTCCAGTTTTTGTAGAGCTACTCTACGGTGGAGTTTGTGGAGCAGAGTTTATGGAGCAGTCATAAACACCCCCTAAGAATCGCAAAGCAAAGCCCCCCTGTCGTGAATCTTAACGACTGTTCGACTTCGTCTCCGGGAGGAGGCGCACGGCAGTTTTTTTTTCCTCCCTAGCATCTCCAATATATTAGAAAAAAAACTAACCGAATTTACTGATTTAGTTACTCTCTAAAATCTAGATTTGTTAAAAAAAATACTAGAGTACTTTAGTAAAACTAGGACTCCATATTCAAAAGTGTCACGCCATCAACTAGCATCCAAAGTATACAGGGACAGCCGAGTAACAAGAGTGCAGCGATACCGGCTATCCAAAAGTAAAAAAATGAATGAGATGTAATAGAGCGCTATTAAATTTAGAGTTATTTATAGTCTCTTGGAAATACTTTTTTTAATAATAGCCAATTTTACTTTTAGAAAACGATTTGGCTAATCTCTTAGAGATGTTCTGAGGACCAACAGCTTTCTGATGTGTTTTCTGCGACAACGGAACAACTAAGCTTAGGTGGTGGACAATAGAACAACAAGTCTTAGATGGCGGATAATAGTTCTTTTGATAGATCGGTCACACACGATGGATAATAGAACAACTTGGTTGTGTACTTATCTCTTTGGTTTACTTTCCCAGAGGCTAAGACCTCATCCTGAAGTGAGCCGTCTTGGTCCTATCAGGCCTTTATAGTAGTCTGAAGTGTGCATGTGAGCATACATGACAGGTTTAGCCCACGGACCCATGGCTAATTAGGAGAATCTGTCAAGGGTTAATCACACTCTCATGACAGTAATACAGGGTTTAGATAACCCCCTTTGCTAGGCACTTAACAAGCTACATCATCTCCATCACATACCAGCAAGGCCCAAATTGTCTGATAACCGATACACATCACGATGCAGAGCGACAAGATTTACAGGCAAACTAGTGAAGGATAGCTATCATTGCTGACATGACGAAGAACTCTGGAGCCTTGTTTAGATGTGAAAAAAATTTGGATTCCGTTACTGTAGCATTTTCATTTGTTTGTGGCAAATATTGTCCAATCATAGACTAATTAGAGTCAAAAATTCGTCTAACGATTTACAAGCAAACTGTGTAATTAGTTTTTATTTTTGTCTATATTTAATGCTTCATATGCCGCAAAATTTGATGTGACAGGAAATCTTAAAAACTTTTTGGTTTTTAGAGTGAACTAAACAAGGCCTAGTTTTTGGAGAAACTAGGAAAAGGAGCCATCAAAACCCTCATCTATTAGGGACCTTATCTAGACAAGAACATCAGCAGATTGCCCTAGGTTGGCCAGCAGTAGTAGGACGCTATCATTGGCTGTTGATTAAATGATGAGTGGCGACATATTGGAAGAGCTAAAATAGAGAAAAAGTAGTAGATTGTTTTTTTGTTGATTTTTAGTGGATTACCTCAATTAGCAATGATCCTCTATCATATATATATATACGAGCGAAATCTCCAAGTTCCCGCACGAAATTGGGCAAGTTCCCATCGAAATAGATTTGAATTGGACTCGAGACTTATTTTTTTGTGTAATAGTTGGACTCAGACTTGGAAAAGTAGCTTAGCCTATTTCAGAAACCGGCTTATCCGATTTCCTCAACGAAGCCTAGCCATATTGCAAAAACCGGCTAAGCATGTTTTGCCACTTCAATCTCCAATTTGTTGTCAATGCACAATTCCTTCATCCGGGCTCCAAATTAGATGATCCATATATGTTTTTTGATTGCCTCGACAGAAGAAACACAATGGTAAAATCCATTCTTCAATTTGGATTCCTTCACAAAACCAATTTAGCCTGTTTAGAAAACATGCTAAGCCTGCTGCTGGATAATTTTTCTAAAATTGCACTTTCTTCGTCTGGGTCCGGGTCCGGGCTCTAAATTGGACGATCTATATATGTTTTTCTACCATCTCTGACAAGAGAAACACAACAATAGTCTCACAGAGTGCCAAAACCGGCTTAGCCTGTCGCCTGTTTCTATTGGAAATTCTGGATTCAACCTCCTCTGACAATTTTGGCTGTCAACAAGATAATTTGTACCTCCAAGAAACTATCCAAATACATGTTAGTGAGCTGAATCCAAACAGCTACTACTAATAATCAGGTAGCAAATACGTCAAATTAACATCACTAGAGCATTTCCAACAAATTACATATCCTTTATCTTCTAAAAGTCTATATAAGTGATCTTTTATTATTGGTACTGTAGTTTTTTTCTCTTTCAAGAAATATTGGATGGATCTCCTACATTTGAGGGAAAGAGGGGGTGGGTTTAAAGTAGTTCCTTAAAATTTCTAAGAGCAACTCCAATAGATTTAGCTAAAAAAAAAAGATTCCAAATTTTCTGGGAACAGCTTGGGTTTATTCCCAGACGGGGATGACCTCAACCTATGACTCCAAAGTCCAAACCAAAGATTCACAAAATTAAGGTCGCCCCATCCCATTCCTATTCGTCCCTGGAAGGCTGGAACCAAAACACATGCTTATATTTTACAACGAAGGTTGTAGACATTGGTTCTTATTAGCGCTAGTGGATCCAAATTGGGGTTTAGTCAGTGCCCATCCGTACATATCATTGTCAAAAAGTAGCATCCATATTGCGTAATTTGATATTATCTCAATCTGGCTAGATTTCAGACATTTTCAATACATTTCAGCCTCCTTGCATTTATAGGAGTATACGATTGTATAAATATTAATTCAGCCCTGAAGAAACATAAAGTCACGAATAAATTTAAAACATACCCAATAATATGAATATTGCTCCATTGAATTTGATTAGTTCAGAGTACAATTCATTTTTTTATTCTATACTAGTATTGAAGTCTAATTCGAGATAATATCAAACCAAATTGGATCTAAACTATACCTCTATCACATTGCGTAGAATAGGGATAACACTACTCAAAAAAAATTATAGCTGCATAAAGCTCAATGCACATCACATGAGATCATTAAGATACAGGTGAGATTTACTCCCAATCAAAAGAATCAATTTATTACCATCAATTAGAACTAAATCTACTCACAGGTGAAGTATATTGAACATGGTACAGAGGGGGTTCTTCAAGCTTCAGGAAAAAGCCCTTACGCCCTCTCATGTCTTTCCCCATATCAAAAAAGGTGAACCAAAAATTTTTGAAGGAACCTTCAAGTAAGCTTGCTAGCTATACCCGTCATGTATAGGACCTGCTCCACTCTCGGTCTAGCCATGTTTGATATCATAAGGCAATATACAGAGATTAAACTTTCCTATCCATGCCCGAGACTTACCAAGATCAAAACAATAAATTCTGGAAGCAGGCATAGAAAAGTATTGGCGAAGAAATGACACGTTGCAGATGTCAAAGAATGAATCTCCCATTACTCATCATCCTCGGAATCTGCATTGTAGCAAAATAAAATAAGTTGAATTCATGCAGAAGCCTTCGCACTAGGGTTTCTATCCAATGAAAGTTCACATATCTATGTTATTATACTATTATGACATTACGGCTCATAAAATGTGCATCAATACATTTTGCCAGAAGAGAATCTGAAATAGAAATGCTGGGCCTGTCAATAACACAGATGCCATAAGGATCCTCTACTTCTTTTACCTAAATATAAATACTGTACTAATAACATAAATTGTCTCTTGTTTCAAGAAAGATGTGCCAAAAATAACATCTTATGATTCATGGCTCAATGCAAACCAACAATTTAAGTAATTCCCCCAAAGAAAAATCTCTTACCAGATCGAACATCATCTGTAACTTGTCCTTTATTATTCAATTGTCTCATTATCATCAAACATATGAGTTTCCACCAGTACATATGGAATACAAGCAATGTGAGAAGCATTGTGTTCAAGATGTAGTACAAAGCTGTTGGGAATTCATCCAGCTTCCTCAAGAACGCGATGGAATGATAGCTGGCATTGCAACGACAACAGTAAGTCTAAAACTACAACTACATAAACAAGTAATCACAAAGAGAAGTAGCAAACAAACCTCGAGGCTTTGATTATCCAAAATGGGAAGTAAATTAGACGCAATAGAAGCCAGGAGATAGCGAAGAGACCAAAAAACAAGCTAGCCCCCAGCTCTTTTTCTGTGTACTTGCATAATTTGGCAGTCTCAAGAAACACATCACTTGCATCATGAAGAGCGAGAATGATGGTCCCAATTCGGAAAAATCTGAAAGTCAGCATAACTTTAATTATCTTAAAGTAGCAATACCCTAGGCCTACCAGAAGCACATAATACCCTAAAAAAATGAGGTGGAAGCAAAACTGGTAATACCATGCTAGTTAAGCACACAGATTATCAGACAAGTAGTACTCTTAGGCCAGTCTAATTGGGGTTTCGGATCCCAGTTTCCACCACACTCATATTTTGGAAACAAAGAGTTTCATCCCCATGAAACTCTCTCTACTCCCATAAAACTTTTATCATCTCTCTCTTTACTAATACAGTGCCATGTCAACATATTTATAATTTATTAATGCCCATAAAACTCTCATGAAACCCCATTGAGATTGGCCAGTACATAGTTACACTTCAAGAGAGAAAGGCCAAATTAAGGACCAGAACTAAAACATCAAGATCAACTGATGCCAATACTCCTTTACATCTCATTGCCATTGAGAGTTCGCTTCTATATTGTATATGTATAATCTTAGATCCAACCGTTTATCAATACATTTTGACGAATCAAACCACCATGTTTTTCTCACTCTAGAAAATATTGACTACTCTAAAGATCTGAATAATTATCTAAGTTTATTAGTTTAGTGTATCCTTGAATTCTTGTGTAAGTTATGGACTAACTGATTACTCTGTAGCCTCATAAATTCACAATATGATCAGTTGGCACCAAATAGACAGCACCAGAATATGAGAGAATGAAGTTGTGAAGTGCAAATACATCATTAAGTGCACGGAAAAAGATTTACCCGGTCAGATATGAAACTCCAATTAGAGTAGATGTTATTACATGATGAGACATCATTACAGCAAAATCTTTTCTGCGGGTTTCCCAAGCAACAAGAGCACCGATGCTGTAGATATAAAATCCACACTGGCACATGTAGAAAAGCATCAATGAGGACCTGAGAGAAAGCAGAATATACATTAGAGGGGGCGTTACATTTATGATTTATATGGTTACAGCTGGTAGCGGTTTAGCAATATAAAATTCGAGATGCATAAGCTATGAAAACAACCATGCAGAAGAACTGAAGAAAAGACAGTAGTATGTTTACAGATTTTGTTTGTAAATTGAATGCATGCGGCATGCCCCAATATCACCTTTGACTACATAAAAAATGGAAGACTAAATAACAACAGTGTATGAATAGAGCTATACAAGTAAGCTACTCCCTATTGTTCTTACTTACAACTTTTCAGGTGTAACTATCAAAATGGAAGAGTAAGAACACGCAGGTGTTGCAGTGTGAAATCCTAAATAGGTACCGTTGCATGAAAAAAAGTGATTTTTTTAACATTCAATTTTATCTTGTTGCCTTAACAAATAACAAGGAAAATGTTGATAACAAGCAAATGATGATTTCCACAGTAATCGCACCTTGCCCTTGGAAATTCCAAGGGCTACACTTCTAAGAACATTCGGAGGATAATTTACCCTAATGATGTAGTCAAGTGTTATCTCTTCAACTTCAAAGAGACTGGATATAGGACATGTCAAATAGCTTGCAATAACTATACAGCGAAACCTAGAAACCGAAAGTAAGGTAAAATGCTCCGGCAGGACTAGTATATTTAAGTAATTTATCGAAGAAACAGTATGCACTCACGCGATGGGTTGATTCGGCCAGCCATCAAAGTATTGCATCATATCCAATGACCATGGTTCCTGCTTTATTATCATGAGGACCCATGCTTGAACAGAAGCATAGTAGGTAAGTTTCCAACTGGACTCTGAGAACTTGACAATCTTTGCTTGCCTGGCCTCATCATTCATCAACTTAGAAGCTTTGGTGTTGAAAAGGTAGACTGCCAATGGCTGGAAAACATAGCTAAATGTTAAGATGTGTAGCTAAACTGCCATGTAATGTCAACGGTACTGTTCACACAGAAATTTTAGAAAAACGATCTGATGCCAAGATAATCAAGAGGTTTACATATGGGCACAGCAATATGAGTACCGTTGCCCTTATATAGAAAAAAAAAAAACTTGTAAATACAGCACCTAGCCACCATACTTACATCATCACCTCTATTTTGGGCACAAACCTTCTAGACAAAGAGAAGACATATAGCTGGCTTGCAGAAATTCAGGAAAAGATCATGCAATTGGCAAGCCATGTCAGATGTAGATTTGTTAGGTGCAAGGTTCTATTGCAAGCAATCCTTGCATAAGAACAAAGTTACTGATCCATGCTCTACCGCGAGCACATAATAATGCTCTACTGCTTAAACCGCACCCAGGGCATGAGAACGGAAACGCAAGCTGTTATAAGCCAACACCGTTGATCCTCAACAGAGTAGCAGCCACCAGTAACGCACGACCGGTTTCCAATTCGGAAACAGGCGGGAGCATTACGTCACCCGCACTTGGATGATCCCCCCGCCGGATGAGCGGGATCAACTGATCGATTACGAAGATGCAACGAGCAGCTGCCCCCGCGCCCGCGTCGCGACTCGCGACGGGGAGTATTGGGGCACGGGAGCGAAACCGGGGAGACCAGAGATCTCGCGGAACCCGGCGCGAATCTGGCGGTGTCGGGACAGGGGGAGATTATACCTTGTAGACGAGGCGGTCGAGCAGGAGGCGGGCGCAGAAGAAGGCGAGGGAGAAGAGGAGCGCGACGGAGACCGCCTCTCCGCCGCGGACCGCCGCCATCGTCGCCGCGGGCCAACCAACCAACAGAACGACCTCCTCCCCGGCACCGTCACGCGTCCCGCACCGGCACCAAGAGATCACCGTCCGCACGGCGACGCCACCCACACGCTACGGCCGCTCGCTCGCGCGCGCGCGGATAATGTGAAGGGCCGGCTGCGAGTCGTGGCGTGGCGAGTGGGGGGATTAACCGGAGGAGGAGCGAGCGGCCGAGGCGGGGTGGCTCGCGCAGGCAGGCAGGAGGAGACGGGGTAGGGGCGCGCACGCGCGAGGCGAGGGGGGCAGCGGGGAAGCCGGGAAGGGAGGAGGACGATGATGCGCGTGAGCGTGAGCGTGAGCGTGGCTGCGGGATGGAGATTTGGATCTCTCTCTCTCTCGCACACACAGTCTCACATAACACCACCACCACCCCTGTCGTTCTCCCCGGCTTCCGTTGCGTTTCCTCGTTTTGGATTTGGATCGGCTTGAGCAGATTCGATTCTGGAGTTAATTAGGAAGACGTTCAAACCGGAGTCGGGCTCGGGCGCCTCCCTCTGATCTCGTACGGGGGGGCGGTCCTTGCTTCGATTTAATGCCCAGGTCTCTCACACTTGAAGAATGTTGTTGGGTTTTCTTTTAAGAAAGATACACTTGAAGAATGTTGTTGGCAACTGATTAGTTAGTTGCGCTGTCTTATTATTATTAATCGAATAATATACAGTATATACCAATAAAAATAGATATGTGTATATAGGAGTATGAATCAAGCATAGGAGGCGTACGTGTTGGATGCACATGATAAGGAAACATGTGCTTAGTTCAACTAGACCTTTCCTAGACTAGACTAGTGTAGAATGTTGGCTGGATACATCTGGTTGTATTGCTAAAGAAATTGAAGTTTCTAGGGGGGAGAGAGAGTATTTAGAATGAAAAATTTTAATGAAAAAACTATCCTCTAACAATCTTTTAAATTGAATATCCAAATATAGAAATCATCTATTCTAGATTTCTCGCTTGTGAAAGATGAAGAGCGAAGATAACTCTCTACAATGCGCATAAAGCATCTCCAACAGTTATGTAATTGGACTATGCATTCTAGAAATTTGTCAAAAACCTTAAAAATTACTCTCCAACAGTTATGCATTTGACTTATGCGTTTTGGCAAACTTGGCATTTCATGGACCAAACTTGGCATTTTTGCATAGGCACAATGGCTTGACATTTTTTATATTCCGAGTTTCCTGGACTCCTTGTCGTGCGCGACCTCCCCACGCGTTGCGGTAGTTTCCCGCGAGGACTCCTCCTCCCGCGCGAACTCTTCTTTCCCGCGCGACGTGAACTCTGCGACCTATGACTTCGTGAACTACTGGCGCGCGACGGAACTCTGGCGAACTGCGACTTCGTGGACTGGCGGACCGGGAGGCCGCGATTCACAGAAACAACGGTGACTTGCAACTTCGTGGACTGGCGACGACGGACGACGGAAATTTCCGCGCAGAGAAAAAATATCACGCGAAGCGCACTAAACAAAAAAAGATCCCGGACAAAAATAGTTGGGTCCACTATTTTTGGGAAATGCCAAGTCAAAAATGTCAAACACTTGGAGATGGACTTATTTTTCTTTTGGCAAAACGTTTAGGGACTTGGCAAATTCCAACAGATGGCAAATTCCAATTGCATAACTGTTGGAGATGCTCTAAGATATAGAAAACCCCATTGGAGGATACAAAGATGTAAAAAAATATTTTTTATTCAAATGGCTTTGTAAATAATAATTTAGAGAGTAGATTTAAAGAAAAAACTCTTGAAGGTGCTCTTTGAGTGGGTGGGTGCAACACATTCCAATTTTTTATCTCTCCTAGCTTACATGAATCTATTGCAGAGTAGATCAAAGCATTAATCCACATACTGCTCTCTACCCGCCCCCCTCCTTGTGGTGAGTGATTTGTTATTGCTCCTCTTGGCCTCCAATTTTGGAGCAACTTTAAGTGTGTGATTTGGAAGCATGAGGATGGATGGTGTTGCTAGGTACGTGTCCAGGTCACCAACCAACATTGAAGGAGGGAGGGCCTAGCACCCTAACATTCTCTATGCACTCCCCTCAATTAGATACTTGATAGTCCAATTACCTAGTTAACAATTCTATTTGTGCTTTTATTCCTTATCCACCCTACATATTAATTTTCTCCATCTCTTTAGTGCCTTTTATTATTTCCTACCAAACAACTAGTTCATCCACATTACACCATCTAATTAGCTAGTTAATTATAATTAGTGTTTTGATCGTTTGCTCTCTTTGAATTAATTTCCAATGTCATCTATATAGGATTAGTCTTCCTGTTATTTTTCATGTCTCCTTTTGTTCTTGTTATTATCGTGATTCTTTTTGTAGCCGAAGAAATAGATTAATCAGGTGAAGGTTAGGGACCTAGGAATAATTAATTTTTGTTAACCCTTTCTATATAATATTCAATGCTCTTTTTATTTAGTTTTCAACATAATTTCTTTTGTATTTTGACATAAATGTTTATTTGGTTGTTACACTCTTTTATCATGCATGGTTGTTGTCGACTTGAATGACACCCATATGTTTAGATCCTAGCTCCTTTGGGCAACAAAGGCCAAATCATATGAATTAAGTTCCATAGAAATGTTTAGACAATAGAGTGTTCATAATGGAGATCCTTTGGGCAGCATACCCGACTAGAAAAACTTTCCATAAGGCCAATCTAAATGGGGGTTTCATAAACATTAAATATGCTTACATGCCATTGTATTGTTGAAGAAAAAGATGATAAAAATTTTATGTGAGTAGAGAGAGTTTCATAAGTATGAAACTATTATGCACTATTTCGGAAATATGAGTATGTTGGAAACTTAGACATGAACCTCTATTAAGACTGGCCTTAGTATCTCCATGTGCCTCTTGTAGGAACAAATTGGAGGACAACAAAGACCAAATAGAGGTGAATTAAGTTCAATAGGAATGTTTAGAGAATGAAGCGTTCATATCATAGAAATGCTAACCCTAATTGTAAAAAATGATGTCTTGTTTGTTCTACGAAACACATAAAATCAAGTAAAACAATCAATCTCTTTATAAGGTAATTTAGATCCTACTTACCAATAGATAATATTTTGGACCATATCTTATCTATTTCGAGATCAACTTCTAGCATACTTTTATTTGATTTCTCTTGCAAACAAGAATATTTTTTCTTGAGCTAAACTTTTTTCTCCTCTTTAGCTTAATATATATACACAAAATCAACTGCAAATATGCAAAATATCACTCGTCTCGTGGAGCAAATATGTAAAACAAAATAGGTAGTGAAACCTTGTGAAACAAAATTGACTTCGTGTGCTCGCGAAGCACGATGATTGAAGGCGGGCCTAGCTATCTAATCGACATCAGCTCTAATGATTGGAGGCGGAGTTTCAGAAGAGGAGTCCATGGTTGAGGATTTGGTTACTTTCAGTTAGTAGAGATTAACATGAGAGAATCAGGGAAGTGTGCCGACTTGTCAACCCTCTTTGAAGTAAAAGAGCTTTGCACAACAAATCTAACCAATAAAATTGATAGACTATTGTCCTTCTTTCATTCTAAATTAGAAGATATCTTGACTTTTCTATATATATATATGCATTTATGGCTTGTTTGGAGAGGCTCTGAGCAGTTCTAGCCCTGTTACTATAAGGTCAGTCTCAATGCATAGTTTCATGGCACATTTACCAAAACTATAAACTAGGTAACGAGCCATATGAGTTTCATGGAGATAAAACTCCTCTCTCATCTGATGAAACTCCTTTATTTAATGACTCTGCTAAGTCAGCAATTTTGCATATATGATACTCTATTTAATATGCATGACACTCTCATGAAACATGCTTCGAGACTAGCCTAATAGTTGTACAGCGGAGCCGCCGAAGCCACAATGCAATGACTCCTATCTGCTCCACGCCCCAATACAACAACTTCTTTTCTCCTCCACTTTCTCAATTGTTTTTTTATCGAAACCAAAGTTGTTTTGAGTATGCTATAATACGCTATAGCATAAAACTATGTGCTATAAGTACATTAATGGAAGGAGAGTTATGCCAAACGACCCTTTAGGGTGTCCCAACGGGGTGACGACGTCACCGACTCACGTCACCTTGTGTTTGATGTGGAAGAGAGAAGTTATTGAAATCATCTCGTTAGTAAGGGGGAAATCACTAGTCTCACATGCTTCTAAAAAATCTTACAGCGTTTTGTTTTCTATTGTTTCATAGTTCACATCAACTGGCAACTTCGCTAGATCTACTGAGGACACCCTTAGATATACACTAGATACATAATAAAATTAATGTATCTAGAAAAGTTAAACCATCTTACAATTTAAATTTAAGCGAGAATCATATATGCATGTCAGTTAATTTATCTTAAACATTGATGCTTTTGTAACATTCACACAACTCCTGCTTCTCGTGTTATTGACAACTATGAACAAACCGTCTCTAGCACCTCCTTTTGAGTTTTCGATCCCTTTTTTTTGTCTTGTTTAGTTCTCAAAATTTTTTAAGATTTTACATCATATTGAATCTTTGAGCGCATGCATAAAATATTAAATATATATATATATCAAATAACTAATTGTATAGTTTGTTTATAATTTGTGAGATTAATCTTTTAAACCTAGTTAGTCTATGTTTAAATAATAATTACCAAATATAAATAAAAGTACTATAGTAGACAAATCTAAATTTTTTTGCGAAGTTTCGACCCCTTTCAGAGTCGTGTCTTCCGTGTGACAAGAAGCAGCATATTATGTTTTAAGATCAGAAGCAGCAGCATAGTTATCCCCTGAATTAATTTATTTAAAGGTTGACTTACGTGGAACTTGACTCTGATCTTACAGGTGGCATTTGTTCCGCATGATGTGCATCCAGTACCGCGGGCCACAATTTTTTGATACAGTACTCTCGTCACCATCTAGTAAGCCAGTCAGCTCTGTTTGCTCGTTCAACGCCGGACCTAAAAAATGGTTTCTCGAACTTGATTTTTTACTTGTTAATTACGACTGCGACTTCTCTTGTGGATTTTCTTTGAAATAATGTCTTTAGGGCGATTTTCTTTCAATATAATTAAGAAGCAAGCATCGCAGAGAAGAGGGGATGACGACGGCCAAGTAGCTCGACTGCTCGAGAAAGTTCAAGGAAGAAACTCAGAGACAAACAGCTCGTTCGTCTAAGTTTATTAGTTAAATTTATCAGCTATTTAATAGTATTTTTCTCTCGCGAAAGAACCAGTTAACGACATGGCTTATCAACTAAATAGACTTAGGCCATGTTTAATTCTCCTTGCTAAATTTTAGCTAACTAAACTTTAGTCACTTTAATAGCTAAAGTTCTAAATACATTGATTAAAAGAAGCTAAAATAGTTTAGTTTTATTAGTCACTTAAAAGTAGCGAAAATAATTTTATCTAGCTAAAATTTAGCAAGTAAGCAACCCTGAAGCAACGCTTAGAACATCTCCAGCCGGCCACCTAAACCGGAACAAAATTGGGTGAACCCGGGGTGCATGCCATCTCATGTGCGCTCCTAGCCCCGATAGCCGACACGTGTTACGGAATAAGATCCCACGTCCGAAGATATGGCTCCTCGAGAGCACCTTGCACACCACTGGCTTCGTGCGTATGGACGGCTCGGCTGACACGGCTTCGGTTCCATGGCTCCATCTCGGTCAGGCTCCAAAATTAATCTGGCACCGCTCTTCATCTTCAACTGACGAACACCACCGGCTGCCTAGCAGACACCAGGTCTTGTTTAGTTGCAATTTTTTTACAAAATGGATATTACAGTATTTTCGTTTGTGTTTGACAAATCTTATTCAATCATGAATTAACTAGGCTCAAAAGATTTATTTCACAAATTACAGATAAATTCTACAATTAATTATTTTTTATCTATATTTAATGTTACCGTAAGATTTGATGTGACGGAAATTTTTTTTTGAAAACTAAACAAGTCCGCCTCACTAGCGCCAACTCCCATCACCTGGATGGCAGGTGTGCAGAACCACGACGTCGTGTGCCATGGCGGCCAACAGAACAACTACTTCATCTTCTCTGTCTTTTCACGCTCGCAGCCTCAGACGGACGAATCACGGATGGCCGGCTGAGGCTTTGATCTTGCTATGGGGCACCAGCAGTGGTGCTTGCGGCTTTGCTTAAGGAAAAAATTTTGTAACACTGTAGCTGGCGGTGCTCGTCGGTAGCAGAGATGGCTCACGGATTGATCTTGAAGGCGCCAAAAAGTTTTTAGATTTCCCGTTACATCGAATCTTTTGACACATGCATGGAGTAGTAAATATAGATAAAAAATAATTAATTACACAGATTGTCTATAATTTGCGAGACGAATCTTTTAAGTCTAGTTAGTCCATGATTGGATAGTAATTATCAAATACAAATAAAAGTGTTATAGTAGCCAAAACCAAAAATTTTCTTTAACTAAATAAGATCTAAACTGACTTGGGTGATGCAGAGCCAACTCAGCCGAGCCGTATGTGTACGCAAGGAAGCACTCCTCCAGAGACCTGCGAGCCGAAGTCAACTGAGCAACTACAGAGCCGAGGCCGTGTCAGCCGAGCCGTGCATACGCAAGCAAGGTGCTGCCGAGAAGCCATCTCTCCCTGGACGTGGGATTTTGTTCAACGACACGTGTCGGCTATCAGGGTTAGGGGCGCACCAAATATGTCATACACCCAGGGTTCACCGAATTTTCTTCCCCTAAACCCACTACCTATCCTAAATTTAGGTAGTGAAGGAAAAAAACATCTCCAACAGGCTACCTATCAGACTACCTATTTTTGTTGACCCAACAGATTTCTCCTCCCACTACCCATATCTGTTGACCCAACAAAAATGACTACCAATTTTTTCCCTTCATTCTCTCTTCCCCATGTTCTCCTTCGTACATGCGCAGGCGCATGGAGTGCCGCAGGGGAGCCGCCGCCGGCCTACCCCATGGGAGCCATCGTCGGATCCAGCTGCCCTTGGTTGGCTACTCCTTCCTCAGACCTCTGTGCCTCCCCGACATGGCTGAGCTCTATGGCTTCCTCCTGGCGGACCTCCATGGCTTCCCCTGCGGGCGGAGGTCCCGAGAGGTGCCGTCGCGCAGCCAGCCTTGCCTGCGGCAGAGCTCAGCGGCGCTCCTGCTAGCGCGGGCGGGCCTCTCCTTGCGGATGGAGCCCCAACGCCGCATGCCGGAGTGACCTTGCGGCGTGACCTGACATAGCTTCCTCGACGGACTTCCCTGGTGGCAGGCCTCTCGACGGAGCTCCCTGGATGGCGATTCCAGGCGTGGCAGGCCTCTCTACGGCAGATCCAAGCACGGGTGTGGCTACCGACGGCGGATTCTGGCAAGGGCACAAGCTCCTCTGCTCGGGCCACGGCTGCTCCGGCGAGGAACACAAGTGAGGATGACATATGGGACCGAGAAGTCATCCTCTGCTAGGACAAATATGGGTAGCCAATTTTAGATAGTCCTGTTGGAGTTGAGAGCAAAATTTAGGTAGTATTAAAATAGGTGGCTACCTAAATAAATATTTAGGTAGTCTGATTTTGATAGCACTGCTGAGTCTCGTGTGAACAGGAAAGAGATAGACGTGACGTGCGGACCGATGACACAGCAACCTGCGTTTAGCACTCCAGCATTTTGATTGGGAATGCGAGAGCGGCTTGTTTAGGCCTTGTTTAGTTTCAAAAGATTTTGCTAAAAATTTTAGATTATTCGTCATACTGAATTTTATGACACATGTATGGAATACTAAATAAGACGAAAACAAAAATTAATTATACAGTTTACCCGTAATTTGCGAGACGAATCTTTTGAGTCTACTTAGTTCATAATTAGACAATATCTATCAAATACAAATAAAAATGCTACCATACTCGAAATCCTAAAATTTTGCCAACTAAACAAAACCTTAGTACGTGGATGAATTTTTAAGTCACATCAGATGTTTAGATAATTAAAAGAGGTGTTCGATACAAATTAAAAAATTAATTACATATTTCGTCTGAAAACCATAAGACGAACCTTATTAAGTTTAACTAATCCATCATTAGCACATACGTGTTTCTATAGTAATTATGGTTAATCATAGACTAATTAGACTTAAGATTCGTCTCACAGTTTCCGTACAAAGTTACAAACTATATAACTATAAGGATTCTCCGCGCGTTGCTGCGGATATGAAGAACGAATATAAATATGTTAGAATGTTAATCACTAAAAATTTATATATATGGTGTTGGTAATGCAACAGTATATGTTAATAAATGATATAGTTTGTTAATGTAAATAGCTTGAATAAAGATATAATGACATGTGTTAGTGAATGCTAATGTGGATATTTTACATGATGAGATAGTTAAACGTGCTAGTGCGATGTTCTAAGAAATACTGGTGTGGACACTCGTAGCCAGTAAAGTTTATCTTTATAAAAGGTATAGATTAATTATTTTTTATTAAACATGAAACGAGTGCCTATGAGGCCAGTCTAAATAGAAGTTTTATGTGAGTTTCATTTGCATTAAATAGGTTGCCACATAGGCTTTTCTGATGACATGACAGTGTATTTAAGAAGAGAGAAGAAATGAGTTTCATCTAGATGAAAACTCTCTTGGCACGGTTACCAACTCTCTATGAGTCTTGGAATTAAATGCCTATAAAACTATGAAATGAAACTCTCCATTAAGAGTGGGTGTTTCATCCAAGTTTCATTTCATTTCACATGACATGTCAGTCTTGAAAACAACGCCATAAAACTTTCCATTGAGACTGGCCTAAGTCATGTCACTCTGGCATGGAGGGATGGATGATCAACCACCTACCAGTAGCGCAATGCTTCGTCGCCATTGGACTGAATTGAGCAGCTAGTAGCAGTAGCAGCAGCATAGCAGTACACCCTCACGGCCTCATCTCATGTCGGCGCGCGTCAACGTCAACGGTCAACCTGCGTTAATTAGTGGCTTTATGCCTAATCTACCCCTACATGACATTTGGAAACGACTAGTAGTCTGATACTAAATTCCAATGAGATGTGAAGCTGGAGTGGGCATTCTGACTTCTGGCTTCTCGAACATTCAATCTGTTCAGTTCTCAAGCATTACTGAGATCTCGTTTAGTTTTGATGAAAATTTTTTAGGTACTATAACACTTTCCTTTGTATTTAATTATAAAATAATTAGATTTAAATGATTCGTCTAATAAATTATAGATAAATTATACTCAATCAATCCTAAATTGTAAGTCGTTTGACTTTTTTAATATCAAGTTTGACCACTCGTCTTATTCAAAGTTTTATACAAAATATCACTTTTTTTATTGTGTATTGGTTTATTAATAAAAGTTCTTCAAAAATGACTTAAATTTGACTATATTTATACAAATTTTTTGAATAAGACAAGTGGTCAAACTTGGGATAAAAAAAAGTCAAACGACTTACAATTTGGGATGAAGGGAGTATAATAGTTATTTTTTGATTTATTTTTAATACTCTATACACGTATCATAATATTTGATATGATAAAAATCTTTTTTTAAAAAATTTTAGGCCTCGTCGGATCTTTTGACTCAAGATCTTTCGACCAAAAGGTTGAAAGGAAAACAAAAATGTCACGACAATTTCCAGTTGACCAAAGTTTTGGGATTGTACGGTGGCCGGTGGGAGTGGACGGACACTGGACTCGCTGGCCGTACACATGCTCGCGCAAGGGAGCAGCGCCGCTCATCCTTGCCTTCACGTCCGCGTCGCGTCTCACACGGTCAGCGGCGGACTCCCCCCACCAGTCCACCACCCCAGCCGGTGTTCAATTTCCGGGCCACACCGGTGGGGCGCTGGGTAGGAGAAGTACTTGGGTCGCCGGTTTTGGTGGCGCTACAAAACTTGGACTTCCACGGTGTGGTGGGTGGCTGGGTGCGGGCCGCCTGCCGATCTGTGACCACGCGCGTCGCCACAGAGACAGAAGCGAGCAAAGAAAGCGGCAGCTAGGCGGGGCACGGCGGAACGTGTTTATCAAGAAGACAGCCAATCCCCCCTTCACCCTGTCCGCGGACAGGCAGCGTCGGTGCGCCGGCGGTGCCAACGCGGAGGCGGACGGAGCGCTGGGGCGCCAGCGCGCGGGGAGGGAGGGGAGCGGAGGAAGGAGACAGCCCGGAGCTTCGGCTGTCTGCTTTTGCGGCCTGCGGGAGCGATCCCGTATTCCGTCGACCAGGTTCTTGCCCGATTCTTGCCTGCTACGGGGAGCAGTATGGCGCATCGAATCCAGCTATTTCCATGCGTTTATCAAGATTCTTGCTCATTTTGTCCTCGATTTCGCCTCCCTTTTTCAGTAGTTCGTCTATCGACACCTCGACGCGCTAAAGTAAACAAGCTTTTACAGTTTTACTGTATTTACTAATAGCCTCGCACCCTCTGCGCAGTTCCGGGCACGAACTAGAACTGCCTTCACATAAACTTCTGGAGGAGGCAGCGGGATTGGGATTTGGAACATGGGGAGTTCGGTCGGCTGCCTGTTAGGCGGCTCCAAGTCCAGGCAAGATTCGTCTCCTCGTTCAGGTACATCCGTTCTGTGAGCGCATGATTCGAGGAGATCACTGCTCAATAGTGTCGTGACTAAACATTTCATCATCGAATTGAAGAACTCTTGTGTTGTGTCGGGATACATTAAAAGTGTGGACAACATTGTAAAATCGTTTTCTTTTTTAGCTACACGGTGATGCAGGGCATAGTAGCACACCCAACATAACAAAATAGTGCATAATCCATGCTTCATGAGTATAGTTATGATCCCAAAAGTTATTCATCAGGGTATCAAACTGCCTTTCAGTGTTCTTATGTATTCTTTCTTGTAAACCATGCATTGCTGTGTGCAAGTGAGGCTTCAATGAGATGTAAATCATAGCCAGTAGCACTAGAACTCTAGGAGTAGCAAGCAGCATTCTCATACCAAGGCGAGACATTACTTTTTAGTAGCCATTTCCTGTATTAGGGATCCTATTATCCTGACAGAAACTTAAGGATACCATGACTTAGACGTTAGGAATATGATGATAGCAATAGAATTTAATACACCTCTTGCACAAAGATAAACTTTTTTTTCTGTTGGTCAAACTAACATATAAAGATGTTTGCTAGTGATAATTCATCATCGAATATTTTAGTCATAATAACTATATACCATTGACCAAAGTGACTGTCATCCTATTTCAGTGCACTTCTGTGCTAACATTTCTTTCCTGTCTGCGTTCTTTGCTTAACAGCAATTGATGATGCAACTCTGATAAAAGTGCAGGTCATGTATTATCAAGAGCTGGAAATAATGTACAGGTATTCTCCCTAAACGAGTTGAAGACTGCCACACGAAACTTTCACATGTTAAATTGCATTGGCCGCGGGGGTTTCGGAGCGGTGTATAAGGTGAGGCCCAGGACTTGTTTATGCATTTTTGTTTAAAATTCGTGCTTTATCTGTTGCTTCTACTCTAAATGCATGTTTCGAGGAACTTTGCAAATACTGTAGTCAATGACTAACAAATGCTGTTCCTCACTTAGGGAAACCTGAAAGATGGCACTCAAATTGCAATTAAAAAGCTTGCAGCTGAGTCAAAACAAGGAATTAGTGAATTCTTGACAGAGATTAATGTCATATCAAACGTTAGGCACCCAAACCTTGTCAAGCTGATTGGCTGCTGCGCTGAAGGGAGTAACAGACTATTGGTGTATGAGTACGCCGAGAATAATAGTTTGGCAAATGCTTTGCTTGGTAAGTTCAATATTTATGTTGTACTTTCTAAGTTGGTCAATCGAAATGTATTAAGTTTACCTTTGTGAATTATGGCCAGGACCAAAGAATAAATGTATCCCATTGGACTGGCAGAAAAGAGCTGCTATATGTATCGGAACTGCTTCTGGCCTTGCTTTTCTTCATGAGGAAGCACAACCACGCATTGTCCACCGTGATATCAAGGCTAGCAACATTTTACTTGATAAAAAACTGCTGCCCAAAATTGGAGATTTTGGATTGGCCAAGCTTTTTCCTGATACTGTCACTCACATTAGCACGCGTGTTGCAGGAACAATGTTAGTGCATCTCTGGATCTTTTTATGTATCTTCCTCGCAAAAGAAAACATTTTCCTGTATTTACTTGCTTATACAATGAAGTTATGTGTATTTCATGTCACTTTTTTCATTGTGCTATTCTGATTTTACCAAGTGTAGCGATTTTGTTATTTTTTCTGCAAGTTTGCCAGTGCGCCGATCGACTAATTGTAGTTTGCATAGTCTGGTATAACATACTTGCATTCAACTCTCAGTATATAATTTGTTGCAGGGGTTATTTGGCACCAGAGTATGCTTTGTTGGGACAGTTAACCAAGAAAGCAGACATATATAGTTTTGGCGTGCTTCTTCTTGAAGTAATAAGTGGTGAAAGCAGCAGCAAGTCGACTTGGGGGCCTGATATGCATGTTCTTGTGGAATGGGTAAGTCATTTTCCCCTCTTGTTTTCCATTGTTTAGTTCCCCAAAAAATTTGCAAAATTTTTCAGATTCTCCGTCACATCGAATCTTTAGACGTATGCATGGAGTATTAAATATAGATGAAAATAAAAACTAATTGCACAGTTTGGTCGGAATTGACGAGATGAATCTTTTGAGCCTAGTTAGTCCATAATTGGACAATATTTGTCAAATACAAACGAAAGTGCTACTATTCCTATTTTGCAAAAAAATTTGGAAGTAAACAAGCCTGCCATGATTGCATAGCTCTTGATGGACTGTAGAATCACACATGCACCTAATAAGTAACTTTTTCCATGACAGACTCACAGTTTATATTGAAGATGTAGCTACTTTGGAAAAATGATTGAACTTATTGCATGGGTTAAACTGCAGACATGGAAGCTGCGGGAAGAAGGAAGACTCTTGGAAATTGTTGATCCAGAGCTGGAAAACTACCCAGAGGAGCAAATGCTTCGTTTCATCAAGGTGGCACTGTTGTGCACACAAGCCACGTCCCAGCAGAGGCCATCCATGAAGCAGGTTGTCAATATGCTATCTAACCAATCAGAAATTGATCTGCAAAATGTAGTTCCACCAGGTGTGCTGAAAGAACCTCGGCCGCGTACCGGTGGCTTTGGGGGTTTGACAGCAGACACGTCCTCAAGTCAAAGCACCAAAGGCAATCCAGCTGAATCATACAGTACACAGACCAACATGAACAGCTGTCAATTTAGCACAACTGACGTATCACCAAGGTGACGTGATAGACTATCACCTGCAAAGCTTGTTTGACGTCTGCAGAGGTGTTCCACACCTCCCACAAGGTTTACTGTGCTGAGCCCTGACATATTCTCTTCATATGGAAAGGCCTGATCCATTTTCATCCTGTTTTAGAGCTACATAGGATGCGAAGGCCGCTGTGAATTGCTGATGTACAGGAATTGTAGCTCGTCTTTTTTTTTTGTGCAAAGGAGGGGAATTGTAGCTCGTCCTTTTTTTTTGGTACAAAGGAGGAATTGTAGTTCAATTTGACTGTTGCTTTTATGTTCTTTATTAAAGCCTGTTGTAGGGACACATTGCAAGAGTACAAGACTAGTGTATTCGAAAATTCAAAAATTGTGCTCGGAGTATGAGCAAGAAAGCTGTGAAGAACAGCTACGATGCACAATATGTTAATGTTCCATACATTTTTTTAGACTATCACGGCTTAAAAGTACGATCCTACTTTATCTTCATTCATCTCGCTGAACATGGTCGCCTCCTGCATAATAATTCTAACAATATTAATTTAAGCCTTCATAGCTAAATATAGGCGCTCAGGCTGAAAACAACACTCCAGCAGGCTTCTATTAGAGCCCCTAACTTAGGGTGAGCATCCAAATCTCTCCTGCAGACCTCATTCTTGTTGGCACAACACCCCAGCCCCCATCCTGCGTGGTTGGCCATTACCTCCCCACACCGCACAGATGTAGCATCGCCCACCTCCCTCCATCGCCAATCTTCACTACCGCGCTCCCTCCCTCCACCGCTGGGCAAATTCGCCGGTGCACAACTCCGGCGCGGCCCCTTCCCCGCCACACAGGGCGCTACTGAAAGGTCCTAATATGGCTAGAGGGGGGTGAATAGCCTATTTAAAAATTCTACAAACTCACTAGAGCAAGAGGTTAGTAAATAACAAAGCGAAGCTTTTTGCTCTAGCTCTAATGGGTTGTTTGCAAGCCACCTATCCAACAATTCTAGTTGATATAATCACTAGGCACACAAGAGCTATGTCACTACTTACACTAGAAAGCTACCTAAAGTTTCTATACAAGTAAGTAAGCTACTCTAGTTTACGAGAATGTAAAAAAGATAGTTTGAACTTTATACCGCCGCGTAGAGGGGATGAACCAAATTTAATAATATGAAGTCCAATCACCGGGAGAAATCCAATGAACAATCACAATGGAGACACACAATTTTTCTCCCGAGGTTCACGTGCTTGTCGGCACGCTACGTCCCCGTTGTGTCGACCAACACTTGGTGGTTCGGTGGCTAAGAGGTGTAGCACGAACCTCGTCCTCACTAGGACACCACAAGAACCTACCCACAAGTGAGGTAGCTCAATGACACGAGCAATCCACTGATGTTGCCTTTGGCACCCGCCGAGGTAGGCACAAACCTCTCACAATCACCGGGAGATGGACACGAACAATCACCAACTCGTGCCAATCCTCCTCCGCTGCTCCAAGCCGTCTAAGTGGCGGCAACCACCAAGAGTAACAAGAAAACCACAGGTAGAACGATCCCCAAGTGCCACTAGATGCAATCACTCAAGCAAATGCACTTGGAATCACTCCTAATCTCACAAAGATGTATAATCTATGAAGGAGATGAGTGAGAGGTGTTTGCTTAGGCTCACAAGGATGGCAAGTATGTTAGAATGCCAAGAGAGTAAGCCCCAAGCCGGCCAAACACGTATTTATAGCCCCTCAAACAAATAGAGCCGTTGGCTCTTTACTGGACAAAACTCGGGGTCACCGGACGCTCTTAAAGGGGCACCGGACGCTCAGCCCCTGCGTCCGGTGCTCCAACGTCAGCCACGTGTCGCCTTTTGAACTTCTCGTGTCAGAGTCTAACGGTCACCCGCAGTGCACCGGACGCTGAGCAAGTTATCTGGTGCACACTGGACTCATGCGCAGAGAGTTCCGCAAACACGCAGGGTCATTGGACGCTAAGCACCGGTAGCGTCCGGTGCTCACCGGACCCATGCGCAGAGAGGGTCGCAAAACGCCCGCACACCGGACGCGCACCACCGGACGCTCAAGCCAGCGTCCGGTGCCTTACCCTAGCTGGGCCAGGCACTGTCTGCACCGGACGCTCAGACTCGGCGTCCGGTGCTCCAGAAGCTAGCGTCCCGCGACTTCTCCAAATTTCCCACCGGCGCAATAGAAAATATGCACTTCATTTTCTCGAAAAGTGCTGAGGAACCCATCCTCTCTCTACCCTTCATTTGTTGAGGGAGAGAGGAACCCATCCTCTCTCTACCCTTCAAACTCCACCTCCTTCTCAAAGTGTGCCAACACCACAAGGTGTGTACCAATAAGTGTGCACGTGTGTTAGCATTTTCACAAACAATTTCTTTGAAAGAGTAAAGTTAGCTCACTAGGTTCTAAATGCATGCACATGAACAATGACACCTAGTGGCACTTGATAATCGCTTAGCCAAAGAATTCCTCTCTTTATAGTACGGCTATCTATCCTACATGTGATCACACCCTCTATGGTGTCTTGATCACCAAAACCAAAACCCTTGATCTCCATAGGGTTTTGTTTTTCTCTTTCTTCTTTTTCAAGTTGAGCACTTGATCATCTTGTGGTCATCACCATCATCACCATGATCATCACTTGCTCCATCACTTGGCATGTACCAGCCTCGTTAAGTCTACACACACTTAGTATAGAGATTAGTACTAGGGTTTCATCAATTATCCAAAACCAAACTAGGGCTTTCAGCTACCCGATGCGCTGATAGCTCTCATCTTCTTTGCTTCTTTGCGTCCTAGCCTCTGTGTGGAGGATGTGGAAAGAAAGATTTGACCCAATAATTAGTGGGTCCCACATGTCATTGTCTGCTAATTTAGATTTGGAGATGTTGTTAGAGTGGAAGCAAAAATTGTAGACACCTAAAAATAGAGAGAGCGCCTAAATGAAAAGTGGAGGCCCCTGTTTTTTTTTCGACCGCTGGAGTTGCTCTTGTAGCCATACTGTCTGCAAGCACTCCTTTCCTAAAAAAAGAAAAAGGTGAATGCTCGCTGTCATCGATGCTCTGGAAGGAAACTTCAAAAATTCGTCTCTAAGTCCGCTTGATGCTCTATAATCGCTTTTTCTTTTCTTTTTTTTTTTCATGGTGTTCCCCTCGTGAGGCCTGCTTCTGTCGATGAAAACTCCTCTCTTTAATCTATGGCAGAGCTCACACATTTATTACGTTTGGCAGGTTATATTCAACATTTTTTTTAAAAAAAACATACTATTCAACATTGAGTTTCAATTGCACATGCTTGTTTCTGGCAACAATACTAGCAATACAATGAACGTAAAACTTAAATTAGAGATGTGGGAGAAGGAAGATACCTAGCATATAACTATGTAAAATATGCAAGAGGACCACAGGAGTTCTATTAAGAGTCTATACTACTCTACTAAACCTACCTTATCTAACAAGACATTTGCATACTCTAAGGTAAGGGAGGAAATCTAGCTTCGTACTGAACAGACGACATTCAAAGGCCATAACCTCAATTCCCATATTTATTCAATTCCTTATTGCTCTTCTCCACCCACTAATGACATCTTTCTTAACGGAAAGTGGGTAAAGAAACATGAACAAGAACTAATAAGCAATTCTAACAACACGCTATTCTTTGTCTACAAAAGCTGACTCTGCAAGATCGATGGCCCGAGCTAGTGCTGCAGCCTTATTCTCGCATTCACGTTGTTCATCATCTGGGCAACTGTCGGCAACAATGCCTGCACCAGCCTGGAGATGAGCAACCCACTCCCGGCGCCTATCTGCATCTTTGTAGGAGTACATCGTGTTGTGGCTTGGCGCTGTTGAGAATACCATGGTGCGCAGAGAAAGTGCAATTTGCATATCGCCATCAAACGATATTCCTCCTAGACCACCACTATATGGTCCTCGCCTTGTAACTTCCAACTTATCTATCAACTCCATGGCTTTTACCTGATCACATAAATAGATTTTCTTTAAGCAACAGTATTTGAAAGAGAAATGAACTCTTTAAACAACCGTTTTGAACCGCTTTAAATGAACTCTTTGAAAGAGGATAATAAACTTTTTGGAAAAAAGAAGCGGTAGAATTGGGATGGTTTTAGAATAGCTACAAAGATGCCAACCGCTAACCCGAGCAACATAGCCAGATAGATCTATCAAATGTCTTTGCTTGCAATTAGAGCAGATAGATTAAGAACCTAGATCAGACACATGCCAAATTATAATAAAAATGCTAAAACCGCTGATGACATTTTAAGCCGACATTGTCTGAATTAAGTATAAACATATATCAAGAGGCAGAAAATTTGGCAGACATGTCACACAAAAATATGAGTTGTATAGCAAATTATTATACAAATAAGAATATTGGAAGGGAAACTTCACCTTTGGAGCACCACTGACTGTTCCAACAGGCAACGCAGCTCTCAGGGCATCCCAGCTCTGGAGATGATCATCCAACTGTCCACTGACCTGCAAGCATTCAACTAGATGTTATTATTATTATTTTTATTTTTGGATTACATTACAATATTTTCCAAAGCCTATAATCTTTCACCATGTACAAGTAACCAAAATCTCTTATGCATGTTAAATATGATGGGAGACAAACAAAAAGGTGACCAAAGTGCACAATCAGAAGGTGCTCATACAATAAGCCAAACAAGATAATTAGAAACAACATTGCATGTAGCTTGGTCAAATTGTTTTTGTATTTTTCAAGCTAAAACCAAATTGTAGGCTATTCCTGAATGCCAAATAAAGAGTATTACTCAAGAATCATGATAACTTAATGTCTTATTGTATATTTGAGCTAAACCCTTACTGTTAACAAACCCTTAATCTAATTAGATATTATTGCCACACGAAACATGCTAAATCAAGTTTAATGAAGGTGGTTATTTGTAATTATCAAGCATGTATAAATTTCCAAAGCATAAAATTTGATATATTATAAGAACTTTATTATATAACATAAGAAAAGCCTAACCGTTGAGCTGATGTGCATAACATGGGAGTATCGCTCAATGTTCATCAACTTCTCCACCTTTACTGATCCAGGTTTGGAGACCTGTTAAGACATAGTCATCAGAAAAGCATCCAATAAAATCACTATTGAAGAGCAACAAAGCAGTAAACATATTCATTTTCCTAACTTCTAAAGAATGGATAGAATTGCATACTAGCCTGGCATTGCTATTACGTCAGAATGTGAGTCAACAACAGAAAATGATTCAAAAGAAACAAAAACAAAATAGCATTGCTATTACGTCAGAATGTGAGTCAACAACAGAAAATGATTCAAAAGAAACAAAAACAAAATAGCATTGTCATTATGTCAGAATGCAATGTAGTAGATATTGTAATAACAAGGCAAAAGAAATACATACCTTGCCAACATCATTCCTTCCTAAGTCTACAAGCATTATGTGCTCGGCACACTGTTTTTCATCACTTAATAGTTGTTGCTCTTGCATTTGATCTTCCTTCTCTGTTTTGCCCCTTCGAGCAGTTCCAGCAAGTGGTCGATTAATAATCTTCCCCTGAAAATTTTAAAAGATGTGCATATTAGCGAGAGGACAATTTTGAAATCTAATGAATAGCCATAAAAGGTCCAAAATTCATATACCTTACTGACTCGTGTAAGAATTTCAGGACTAGATGCAACCAACACACATCCTCTTGCCTAAATAGACAGTCAAAGGGTGTTGATTAGAACCTCAAAGGCAAATTGGTGCACATAACAATGTTCAAATAGGTCGTACTTCATGCTTCTATGTATACCTGTACATACGCCATGTATGGGCTAGGGTTCACAATTCGCAAGGCTCGATAAACCTCAAATGGGTTGGCATATGTTCGTCTCTCGAACCTCTGGCTTAAAACAATCTGGAAGATATCCCCAGCCATAATATGTTCCTTAGCCTGCATAACAACATGCTTATACTCATCACTTGTCATGGTTGACTTGTTCAAAGGTGCACCAAACTGGCGAGTGTGCAGCTTCACAAATCCAGGAGAGAGTGTGGGGCTGAAATCCAAAGCAAATAGATCTATGAGTATCAAACTAAATAAGTAGCAGGATAAAATTAATATGGGCAACGTAGCTTACACATTGGAATTGTGCACTTTAGATAGCAACAGGTTCAGCCGGGACCTGCCATCTTGGTATGCTTCCTCAACAGATGCATGCCGGTCCACATTGACCCAATGGATAACATATACTTTCTAATAAAACAAGAAAAGAGCCATGTCATTTGAAACGAACACATATTTTCCACAAATTGTCTCAAAGGGATAAATGCCAAGTCAAATACGGCTATAGGAAACATTATTTTGTCTCATAAGGTGCAGATTACTTAAATGCATCAACACTAAGTGGTGTATTTTCTGCCTGCTGTCGATGTGAACAAAATATAAGATGCAACAATGACAAACTACATGCATTTAAAAAATTGGTGCTCCAACACGAAGTGATTAACTAAATGGAAACTAATACTTAATCATAACTGGAACTGGTGGGACAATGCCCTCTCTGAAACACTGAGACTATCATAAGTTAGTTACGGATGAGACGAGAAAACAGGAATTCTGGAATAAGTACCTTCTCAACATTGTCGAAGACTAGAACATCATCATAGAGCCCCAAGTGCACATCAGGAAGGTTCCTATCGTCCTGAGGAGCACCAGAGAACGGTAGCTTCTTCTTCTCAACATACCGAACCGTATCATAGGAAAAGAACCCAACCCATCCACCTATCACAAAAAAAAGGAGTGATGATTCACATAACATCATCAGCAACATCAAATCTTCTCTGTCTCAGCAATGAGGGCTGCTCACCGGAGAAGGATTCAGGGAGCTCGTCGATCTGCTGTGGGTGCCATCCCTCCATCATGTTCCTGGGGACCTGCATCGGGTCGTCCACTACCTGCTCCGTCACATGGCCCTTCTCGTGGTCCATGATCGTAACCTTGTGCTCTTTGGCCACTATCTCCATCACCGGGTGGGCTCCTACCATGCTGTAGCGGCCCTGCAATACAATCCAATCAGTCCCGCATTCTTAACGAGGATAAGAATCGATAAGGGAGCAGCAGATTTGACAGGGAACATGGGAGACGCACGACGTTGGTGGTGCCCTGAGGCCCCTGCTCGACGGACTCGAAGAGGAAGCTGGGGGCGTCGACGTTGTCCTCGGGGACGAGGCAGCGGTAGGCGAGCACGGGGGTGAGATGGTCCGACACGATGCACTCCCACATGGGCACCAGGTTCCCCTTCCCGCTCCCCCGCGCCGCCGCCTCGAAGAACCGCCTCTTGTCCTCCTCCGCCGCCTTCGCCGCCACCGCGCTCCTGCTAACCGCTGAGCTCGCCTGCGGCGCCACGGTAGAGCACTTCACCCCGATGGCTCCGCTCCTGCTGCTGCTCCTCCGCCTGGTTGATACCACCGTCCCCGCCCTAACCCGGGCCCCCCCCGCCGGGACGGCGGCGCGGGAGGGCGAGAACACGGAGGTGGCGGCTAGGGATTCCATTGCCGCTGGCTTCACGCTCCCCACCGTGCACCGTTTGATTTATATATATAATCCCGATTTGGTTGGCGGTTCGGAGAGAGCGAACTCTGGGTGGTGCGCTTATATAAGCAGTTGCAATCTGATCCGGAAATTCAAAACGAGCAACTAGTAAAGGATGGGGGATTCGGATCCTGGGATTCGCCAGCAGATTTCCAAGGAGAAAAAACGATTTTCAATGGAAACGAGTGATGCAGGCTGCTGGCGAGGCTGGGGTTTTGGGTTTGACCCTTTCTTCGCAGGAGGCTTCCCTTCTTCTGATGGGGAGTAAGGGCAGGAAGAAGCAGCCACCGACGCTTGCCTGACGGAGGATTTTTTCTAGGGCTTGTTTAGTTGGTGAAAAAAATTATTTTTGGTTATTATAGTATTTTTATTTATATTTTATGATTATTATTTAATTATGGACTAACTAATTTAAAAAATTTATCTCGCAAATTACAGATAAACTATACAATTAATTATTTTTTATCTATGTTTACTACTTAATATATGTTCCAAAAGATTTGATATGATGAATAATTTTAAAAATTTTACAAAATTTTTCAGGAACTAAACAGTTCCTTAGAGAGCAACAACTACTACTCCTACGGTCATGCGCAGTACTTGCTTGTTGTGTCATATGGGTAGTCTATGGGCTACTCGATATTAATAAAAAAAAATAAATTACAGATTTTATCCCTACTTGAGACGTAAGTCTAGTTAATCCATCATTAGCATATAGGTTACTGTAGCAATTAATATCTAATTATAAACTAATTAGATTTTAAAAAACATCTCGTAAATTACTTTCTAACTATACTTTTTATTTTATAAATAATTTATATTTAATATTTTATGTATATGTTCAAACATATCGAGACTAAAGTTTAACCAAACAGGTCTCTGTCTGTCTATCTGACTGCACCCATAGTGACCCTATCTTGTTAGAGACAGGGGCGAATAGCAATGCAAGGCTCTGTTTAGTTTATCCCAAAAACTAAAAAGTTTTCAAGATTCTCTATCAAATTAAATTTTGCGTCACATACATGAAGCATTAAATATAGACGAAAACAAAAACTAGTTGCACAGTTTATCTGTAAATCGCGAGATGAATTTTTTGATCTAGTTAGTCTATAATTAAACAATATTTGTCACAAATAAACGAAAATATTACAGTAGCGAAATCCAAAAAATTCACTTCTAAACAAGGCCCAAGTTGATTGCGGCGAAAAATCCCGGTGTTCGTCTGGGTCCCCCACCATCCACCAACCGGGGGTGCCGCAGCGCGGACGGCGATGGCCAGACGGAAAGGTAGAAGTGCGGCGTCGCGGCGGCATCAAACGTTAAACGGCAGTGTCATTCCGGCGTTGGCCGCCGCCCTGTCGCGCGTTGGTCATTTGGCTGTGAGTTCGTGACGCGGGAAGCTGCGCGGCAGCGTGCCGCGAGCGCCCGAGGCACCACGGCGCGCATGAGCGTGTGGCTGGTAGGCGACAATTTTCGCCGGGCCACATCAGGCATCAGCTTGCTGCTGGCTTGTGAATTGTGATCTCCCCACGAGGGAAACGAGGAACAAGAGTGTATCGGGTCAGAGTGGCGTCGGCGGCCGCGCTCTACAGGCACCTGGATGGATAGGGCGGGACGGCCAGCGTGGCAGCGTGTGTATCTCGTTCCGGAAAGGAGAGTTTGGGATCGGGGTGTGTGTGTGCGCGCGCGCGCTCCGTTCCCTATTCGTAAGTCTTCGCGACAGTCGCACAGTACACACACGCTCTACAGGTACGAGTACGACTCGTATTCGTACCAAAGATCGTGACCATCGGCCAGCAACTGTTGAGCCGATAACAACGGTCTTGAGACGCTACCGGTTCTCCCAAGTAAAAACCATCGGGAATTCGGGACTGAACTCTCCGCTCGCATACAGAAATCAGTTTTTTCTTTGCTGTTTTCACTTCATTGATCGTTTCAAATAGAATAGAAAATTTACAGCTTCAAACAACTTCCTTCAAGAATAAATATAGTCAAAACTATTATTACAATTTAGCAAACGTGTTTACGTGTTTTTCAATAATATATACATTTTACTCAGCAAAACGACTTGTGGCTCGAAGATTTAGCGATTAGGACATTTATTCTACTCTCTCCATCCCAAATTGTAAGTCATTCTAAGAATCTTGGAGAGTCAAACTTTTCTAAGTTTGACCAAATTTATATTATAAAATAATTATTATTATGGTACTAACTCGGTATCATTAGATTCTTTCTTAATTATATTTTCATAGTATACTCACTTTACGTTACAAATATTAGTATTTTTCTCTATAATTTTGGTCAAACGTAAAAATACTTTGACTCTCCAAGATTCTTGGAATGACTTACAATTTGGGATGGAGGGAGTACTATATATTCTACTATATACCTTGAAATTAGGATGTGTATCATATTTATACTCCATTTGTCTATGAATAAATGCATTCTTAGAGTTGTCTTAAGCAAAGGACAGAGGGGCTAAACAATGAAGATTTATTGCTAAAGTTAGAGATTAGTAATGATTTTAAGACTAAGTAATAGTGATTAAGGTAGAAAATCATGCTTATAGGGGGGCTGCTGGCTGCAGCCCACCCAGCCCCCATGTGGATCCGCCCCTGGTCTTAAGTTATTTTTAAAAAACTTTGGTTGAACTTTTAGAAAAAAACATTAAGATATATAATATCAAATTAGTATCATTAGGTATAACTATAAAATATATTTTCATAAGATGCTCATTTTATGTCATAGGTGTTATTGTTTTTTTCTATAAAGTAAGTCGATACGGATTCTAGGAATTAATTTATTTGGAGATATTGGGAGTAAGTTTTAGCTCCTACGAGCATAAGTAAAATATGACCGTTCGAATTATACCTTTTTACTATAGATTACGCATATTGACATGAAAAAATGGCTAGTAACCATGGTATCATATTGCACTAGTGTATAATATAAAACAAAGAGTATTTTTTTAAAAAAAACTTTAAAATAAGCTTGCGTAGTCATCCTTTCACGGGATTCCAAATTATCCAATTTCATCTAATCACTTGGGTGATAGCTAAACTGAGCCTTAAGCAAAATCCAACATAGTTGAATAGAAACCCACTTAGACCTTGTTTGCATGTTGTAGTATCAAGAAATTGTAGTTTTAGAACATTAGGTGTGCAGAAATGTGGTTTAGAAAAAAAAAGGTCTAAAGTAGAATTTTTAAAACTTCAAAAAAAAACTACAGTTTCAGCAATACCATAGTATCTAAAAGCATAAAGCTTGTTGCACCCAAACACTTCATAACACTTTAAAACCAAAGTATTTCACAAAATAATAATATTTTTCTTAAAACTCCAAAAATACTTTGTAACCAAACAGAGCCTTAGTTTAATTGGCTCTAACAACTGAACAAAAACAGCTCTAATACAAACCTTGCCCCCCCCCCAACTATAGAGGCCGTTAAAATACATAGCCACATCTTCTAAGCATTGCTCACCTAAAAAAGTCATATAGGCCATTAACACATGTAAACACTACGCAATGGTATACCGTTTTCACTTAATTAGCTGTTTAGCTCATTTAAACAATCATTTTATCTAATTAAGTGACTGTTTACACTAAATAACATTATGCCCAAATGTTTATCGTTTTACGTATAGGATAAATTTACTCCTAAGATGGCACTGCAAAGAAAATCATGTTGTAGGATACTATCACCAACCATTCCAAAACTGGCAAAATGGAGCAAAGTTTTCACCTTGGATAATAGTATAGGCGGAAGGGTTGGAGGGGACAATGACAACACCTCAAGGAGAGAAGTGATATCTATGGACTACGGGTGTCACAATCCTCGTGTCTACTATAATCTTGCCAAGTTTTTCGCCAAAAGGCACCAATACCCAATCAACACCACCATACTACATGAGTAGCATGCCCCAAGGGGCACCAAGCCAGCCTAATAGGTTAGACAACATCGGGTGAGGCTATATGTCAAATGACCACTTTGACAACTAGGACTGAAAGGATCTGATAGCTAGAGAGGGGAGTAAATAGCCTACGACTTTATTTGGTAGAGCTCCATCTAATTCTGATTCTCTATGGAACTTGATTATTTGAGATAAGTGATTCTTGTGACTGAAAGTGGTTCTCTTTGATTCTTTAGCATGAACTCTCAAAATCACGATGGATAATCACTTCATAGAATCAAGAGAAGTTATTTTTTTCAGCTTCTAGTCTCTTAGTTCGTTTTAGAGAATTCTCTTTTGAAGAATTGTTTGGTAGGGCTCCTGCGAGATTCAATAAAGAATCAGCTATGAGAGCTCTCCGAACAAAGCCTATTATCAAGTGACATGATCATGATTGAATGACACTTATGTCCACACCAAATAGTATTAAGTATAGTGCAATCACATGATACTCGTGTTGTCATCAAAGTATCTTGGTCGCTAACGTATACTTCCTCCATACCCGAAATTGTTTACATTTAGGATATGATTGTGTTTATAAAGGAGTGATTAATTAGGAGATATTTTTTCATGTCTATCCCTATTGAATAGAGTTACAACTGCTCTTTAGACAAGAAAGTTGTCCAACTCAAGTGCAGTATTTTTGCCGGTGTGGGCAGCCAATGCGGCAGCCCGAGCCTTTAATGCGATAGGTAGCGAGAGCAGTGTGGGTAGCCAATGCGGCAGGTTGCCAGCAACGATGTGGCAGTCAAGAGACGCGCAGCACCATGGGCAAACACATCAACTTCGTATCCATTGCGGCCACAACGTCATTTTTTTGCGAAAATTTGTACCTGTTGCGGTCACAACATCATTCTTTATGAAAATAAACTCTTAGCCCGGGACGTCAAGTATTTCAGGTACGAAGATGATCATTATAATAGATAATAAGGGCTTGTACTAAAAAATAAGCACCAAAACGAGTCTACTAAAATTCAAATAGTTTCAAGCTCACTGTAAGATAGAGCATGATGTTAGAAAAAAAGTCTAGAACTAGTTTCGTAATTTTCTGATGTAGAACAAATTTTCTATGGATTTTGTATGACTAAAACAGATTTGTAGTTGTAATATTTTTCCATGTAAAAGTATTCAGATATTTTTTTTGAAAAGTATTCTTATGATTTTTTTTTATTTTTTAAAAAAATATTTCTCTAGTCCGATTATCTTCCTGAATTTTTAACTTGGTTAGTTTTATATTTTTTGAACATGGCGTCATATCAGTAAAACCACCCTCAAAACTCCCAAGGTGCAGTTTTAAAATTTGAGGAGGATAAAGAAAAACTAATCTTGTAGTCCAGGAAGAAAAATCGGATGATTGCAATAGTTAAGAAAGATAAATTTGAATTTTTCTCTTTTTTGAGGAAAATTTGATTTTTTTTTTCTCGTCTGAACACTTTTGATACCAAGCCATTTGCGGCCCAATAAAATATGGAAGACTCCAGGGCAGTGGCTGGGCCGAAAAATAGGCCTGCATAGTGAGTATTAATCCTTTTTGCGGCATTGTGTAAAGAAACTCGCCCTAAAAAAATAATGTCTTTTGTCACTGAAACAAGAAAGCAAGATCTTGCTCTTAAAGTGTTTGTAGCTTACACTTTTTGCCTGATATAAATCCCATTCAGCACGGCTATGACTTTTACTACAGTGCATTGATGAGTCGAAGGTGACAACTGACAAAGCAAAAAAAAAGTAGTAGTTTTATTGACTTCTAGTTGTTTTTTTTTAAAAAAAAACTTACTAGTGCAAGGAGAAGTCGGCTAAAGCTCCACCAAACAATTTTTAAGCCGTTTTGGTTTCTATATACATATTTTTTTTATTATGTACCTAGATATATAATATATATGTAAGAGTTTAGCAATAGCTATGTATATCTAGAAAAAAAATAGAAGGATTTATAATTTGGAACGGAGGTTGTCACAGCCGGGAAAACAGGTAAAGGGACGAAAGAATTTGTAGTCGGGAAAAAACAGAGGCAAACACGAACACAGATCAACAGCAAATGAGAAGTCAGGAGGATAATTATGCAGAAACCATTAGACCATGTAACCGGGGACCAACACTACTACAAAAATTTTTTTGCGAGGCGTTTTGCAAAAAGCCTCGGAGGCGGACAAGATTTCCAACCGCCACGGTAAATGTCTCGAATTAACCGTGGCGGGCATTGTTTATTAACCGAGGCGGTTATCAGTAACCGCCTCGGTTAATCGATTTACTAAGGCGAGCAAATTAAAATACCCGCCTCGGTAAATATAGATTAACCGAGGCGGTCAATCTAACGCAACCGTTCCAGTAAATCATTTACCGAGGCGGTTCATTGTAATGCAACCGCCTCGGTAAATTAGGCCCAGCCCAATAGCCCACAATCGTTCCGATATATAAACAAATCAAAAACCCTACCTGCTCCTCTCCTCACTCCACTCAGCCGCCGCACACCCCTGTCCTCTCCCGGACTCTTCCCCTCCACTTGCAGCCCCCATGCGCGCCCCCTTCCCTCCCCGACTCTTCCCCTCCACTCGCAGCCTCCATGCGCGCCCCCTTCCCTCCCCGACATGCGAGCCCTCCAATCCTGGACGGCGACGCTCCTCCCCGCGTTTGGGATCTCCACGACGTGTGCCTCCTCCCCTCCCCTCTCCGACATGTGTATCCCTTCGTCGACGTGCGTGCCCCCTTCCCTCCCTTCCCTGCGCCTGGGATATCCACGACGGTGCCCCCCTCCTCCGGCATGAGAGGCCAGATCCGGCGAGGACAGCGCGGATTCACGGCGAGGACAGCGCGGATCCACCCCTCTCCTGGTCGTGCCCCACCTCCCCCTCCTCTACATCTGGCAGTGGCACCCAACCCCTCTCCCGGCGGCGCCCCACCTCCCCTCCTCTGCAGCAGGCAGCGCGCACGCAAGGTGCCCTTCTCCGCAACAGGCAGCGAGGTCGGCGGCGGCAGCGGCGGCACGCTGGTCGTGGGCGCAGCAGCAGCGGTGGATTGGGCTTAGCGGGCCCATCGATGGGCTCAGCGGGCTCGTCGACAGGCTTTTCATTTTTTTTTTATTTTTTCTAAATTATTTACCGTGGCGGGCAAACAAACGCCTCCATTAATACTTGATTAACCGTGACCTTCTGTTGGAGGCGTTTATCTTGCCCACCTCGGAAAATTGTTTTTGCCCGTCTCGGAAAAATATTTATGTAGTAGTGCAACAAAGAGTGACAGCTACAAAAACATGCCAGCCACAACACTACATAATAACTTAATAACATTATGGTTCTGGCGCGTCCCATTCGCATATGGTAGGCTCAACTTTGTATCATCACGATTCACAGCACTTGGCTACCCACCCTATCAAGCTTTCGATCGGATCCGGCATATATTAGACGACGGCATCGGCCACTGTTGATTGCATTGCACGATCCAACAGAAACTCCAGAGCGCCACGGTGCGTGCCCGGTGACCACAGCGGCGGCGCTGGCGCAGCCACCAAACGGTGGGGATGCAAGGAACAGTGGAAAGGCTATACACTAGTACTGCGTGCAGGCTGGCCCGCCTCGTGCTGGCTGACGACGACTAGCTGCTGCTGTAGAGGATGACGAAGCACGGGAGCACTGCTCTGGGGTTGTACACCAGCAGCTCGACGTCGTCGGCCCCGACAGCGCTGCTGACGCCGCCGCGCACGGGGACCATGGAGTCGTAGGCCACCTTGTCGTCCGCGGGGCCTCGGGCGACGCGGCCCGCCACGACGCGGCACACCAGCATGGCTCGGCGCACCTGGAGGAAGGCGAACTCGCGCTCCACGTCGCCCGGCAGGGACGCGTGCGCGGCCCACGCGGAGGCGTAGGTGGCGATGCCGTCCACGTCGGCCTGCTTGCCCGCGAAGCCGTGCCGCAGGGTGCTGCACACGCAGCAGTAGGGGCTCCCGCACACGCCGCCGCCGCCCAGGGAGCAGAGCATGGTGGAGCAGTGGAACCGCAGGCGCTCGTTGCCGTCCGCGATGCAGCGCTCCTCCACGACGGCGCCCTCGTCGCCGCAGCGCCGGGCGGCACGGGCGCGGACGAGGTCGCGGTACTCCTCGAAGCGGGCCAGCGCGCGCGGGTTGTGGTGGATCCTGAGGATGCGGCGCACCGCGGGGGCCTCGCCCGCGCCGGCGCCGGACGCCGCGGCGGGCTTCCACCCGGCGAGGAAGATCATGCGGATGATGTTGAGGCTGGAGTCCAGGTGGGTGAGCTCCGACAGGGAGTGCTTCATCGCCTGGTGGAGCTCCAGCAGGTGCGGCCTGCCCAGCACCTCGCCGCACACCTTGCAGGGGAACACGTCGCCGCGGGCGGCGAACGACCGCGACGACTGCCTGCTCGCCTGCAGCAGTTTCTGCGGCGAGGACGGGACGGGGGTGGCGCTGAGGGAGCGCACCGAGAGCGGCGACATGAAGGGCGACGACGCGCACGGTGACGACGGCGTGGACAGCACCACCGACGTCGAAGGCTGGTGCGGCAGAGACTGGGCCGCGAGCGGCGAAGACACGGTGGTGGTCACCGCCTCCTCTTCCTCCCTGCTGCCCGCGACGGTGCCGCCGTTCTTGGCCCCGGACCCGGAGGAGGAGGAGGAGAAGATGCGGTGGAGGTAGAACCGGAGGCTGGTGGCGAGAGACGACACGTGCCTGCGCGGGGCTCCTCCTCGGACGCTATCGCTGGTAACGGCAGAGGACGACGCTGCCGGAGAGAAGATCAACGGCGATATCTTCCTCCTCTTGCTGCTCCCACCTCCGCCGCCGCCTACCTTCCCATCGCCATCGCCGTCCGCTGCTTCGTCCTCCTCCCGCGCCCGCGCGGCAGGGCCGCCGGGGGAGAAGCAGCAGCTGGCGTGGCCAATGTGGAGGAACAGGAGGAAGAAGAGGGACAGGAATCCGCGCAGCAGCGAGCCACCACCACTGCCCGCCATCTCCGATCGATCTTTACCGGCAGCTTGCCTATTGCTATCACCTCAGTCGTCACGGACTCAACTGATCAGATCATGTCGGCGGCGCAGCGCAACGAGAAGTCGAGAAGCATAAAGGGAGCTAGGAATCCTCTGACAGGTGAGTGGAGGAAGCAAAGCTCAAGCCGGCCGGGAAGTGATCGAAGAACGGAGGTGGAACGGTGGAGGGGAGAAAAAGGCAGGGTGCTTAAAAGAGGAGAAGGGAACGTGACGACGCGGTGTGCTGTGTGCTGGTAGGGTACGGAAGCCGAGGGCAAAAGGCGATCCGGCCCTGCCGGCGGCGAGACAGCAACAGGGTGTCTATACGCAGTAGCACGCAGGAAGGGCAAAGCATGCAGCTACGGCTGCTGGTGTGGGCATGACAGCGCTAGGCTAATCTTGCGCCAAATGCGCCATGCATTGCACCGTCAGCTCGTTACACCGAGGACGCTGTACGTGTAGACTTGCATAGGCGGGGAATGATGCCCATGGATGTGGACAAGCTACCGATCGATCAATCGGGATCGGGACTGGTTCGAGGCCGGAGCCAGGTTGATGGCGCGCCTCATCTCGCCGGCCGGAGCCTGGATTGGAATGGAACGTACGTGTAAGCTTGGAGGGAGCCATCATCATTGTTGAGAGGCCTGACCTGCGCTCCGTCTGTCTCCGCTCTCCGGCCGCCTACCTCAACATCGATCTCCATGGCTCATCATGTCACGTCTCACTGACCCACGCTCCATTATTCACCGCATGCAGGTGCCGACTGATGTTAGATAAAAATGGCTGATCGCTCTGCCCAACGGCACTCGTCTCGTCGTCCGCGGGGAGCACGCATGCGGCTGCTGTCCCTGCCGCGCTGCCCCTGGCTGTGGCGGGTAACGGGCGGTGAGGCGAGACGAGAGGAGAGACAGCGGGCGAGACAAGATGCGACTGTCCACGCCGCACTCCCCAACAAGGCGTGAAACGTGCAGCGGCAGTCTGACCGCGCAGAGGCAGAGATCCCCGTGCTGGTAAGGTAGCGCTCGTCTGCAGCTGCCGCCACAGCAAAACGAGCTGTATTTTGGCGGAGAGCTGCGTGCGTCTCCACTCCAGGATTCGTATCACGCTGTGTGCCGAGTCCTATGGTACAGTAGTATGATGGAGGCTACTGTACGCAGCTAAACGGATGGGAGAACGAACGTCGTCAGCGCCGGTTCGTGATCATCTGCATCAGCGTACGTTGTACTCGAGTAGCATAGGGGATCCGAGAGACTCGCGAGCTACCTGTGTTACCGCATCTCAAATCTGAGTCGTACACTGCACAGAGGGGCGAATGATATGGTGGTGGCGTGCCCGGCGCGCACAAAGACAGACCGGGGTTATCAAGATTCGCTGTTATCACTTTGTCGTGCTGGCTTACGTACAGTTTATCTCTTATTCTTATCTGAACAAGATGTTCTGATGGTTTTCTATATGTTTTTTTAGCGAATGCCTTGTGGTACGGCTCCATGCATGACCTGAACCAAAAGAGCACTCGAGTGCCCATAGAGCGATAGGCCTCAATGCGATTGCCGGACCTCATCATGAAACAAGAAAAGTTGCGAGCCAACCGAGAAGTTCAGCGTCTTAGCAAAAACACTTGTGAACGGATCACCGTGTTGTTCTTAACTTCTTATATATATAGATTGCAAGCTAGGCATATGAACAACGCCACTTTGTCATCGTGGCATACGTACCATCTTATCTTTTCTATCATTCAAATGAGGTGTACGTATGGTTATTGTATGGTTTTGGGCTTGGCGAATGCTTTATGTCATGGCTTGCCATGTTGCCATGCACACAACACTCCATGGAGACACTAGAGTATCAGACAATGTGATTCCCAGACCTCATCATGAAACAGAAAATGAAGCTGCCAGACAAGTAGTAACTAGTAGGAGGAACTTATCGTCAGAATTCAGAAATCATTTAGTTCCAGTTCACGCCAATAGCATAATTTCAGTTTATAACAATAACAAAGACTCATACAGTATCCATCGTAAAGATCCCATCTAAAACATGATAATTCCAGGCGGGTCCATGCTTATGACGTGCTACAACACCAAAGCTATATCGTAGTATAATCATCAAGCAAACCTATTTGGACCTCTGTGGTTCTACTGTGTCAAGTAAAATCATCAGCACTATATGTCCAGTATCAAGATATTTTTGCAAGGAAATATGGAGCTGTATATACGGAAGTTAACCATCTGTCCAGCTACACTTCTGAGCTCAAAAGATTAAAGATTGTTTCCTAATGTGGCTATAAAATGGAAGGGTATCAGTGCCATCATGTATGACCATGCATCATACGTGAAATGAAGCATCATATGAACTTGTAAACTATGGTCAGTACAGAACACAATTTACTGCACATATATGAATTTCAGCAAGCTCAACGTAGACAAAAACAATCTATGGTTGGATTTGAACTTTCAAAGTACTACCCCAACAACAAAAGAAAAGGTCGCAGCTCATAAGTGAGGTCGAACAATGTATGCATAGGGAGACACCAATCACGATTTTTAGGCGACATATTCCTTTCTTGATGATTAGCAAGATACACCAAAATAAAAAAGCCTTAAGTTCTCTGATAATGAGATTGCCCAAGATGATGAAAAGGGAATAGTCAATAGTAACCAACCTGCTCGTGGTGAGTGGTGACTTCACTGAAGCACTTGCCACAGCGTCATCTTTCAAGGAATTGCAGCAGTTTCTTCAAAAGATATACTACAGCTAGAATGAAATGAATCTGATTTGCAAGAGATAAATCATTTGGCTAGGGTAATGTCTCTACCAGTCTCCCAAACACTTCCTATATGGTTATGCCCATGGGATTAGGATATTTCAATTTATTGTTTGGAATATGAAATGTCAAGTACCTAGATTATTATTTTACTCCTCTTCAGTCCTAACCAATAGCTTCTGAAGACAGGATAGCAAGAGGTCACTTTCATGCCAGAAAATAAATCATTCTAGTACATTTATCAAGATTAGAATAATAAGTTGATATCATACTCTCAGCTCAGGATTACTCCTTTTGTTTTAAGATTCATTGCATCATTGTTTTTTTAGAGTTCAATGTATCGTTGATCTTTTTTTTTTCCCTCAAACTTTGACCAAAAAATTCATTCAATTATTTGACCACTAAAACTGTCACCAAAATAACTTTGAGCATACCTTGTATGTCCTTTCACTCAAAAGTGTATAGATAAGACAAATAGTCAAACAAATTGAAAATATCGAAGTTGCCATATATTTAAAAACAGAGGGTATCCTTAGAAAAATACTACTAATAGCAAGTAACAACACAGCAGCATAGTAACTATATTGCTACATAAATTGCTAGCATTCACACTTTAAAAGACTATTTGTATCATTCCATTGCTGTGGAAAGATTTGTCAAACTTTGAGCAAAAGCACAGTAGCAAAATAAGGCCATGTTTAGTTTCCCACCCAAAAATTTTTCATCCATCCCATCGAATTTTTAGACACATGCATGAAACATTAAATGTAGATAAAAAAATAAACTAATTACACAGTTTAGTTGAGAATCGCAAGACGAATCTTTTAAGCCTAGTTACTCCATGATTAGCCTTAAGTGCTACAGTAACCCACATATGCTAATGACAGATTAATTATGCTTAATAAATTTGTCTTGTAGTTTCCTGACGAGTTATGTAATTTATTTTTTTATTAGTTTCTAAAAACCCCTCCCGACATCCTTCCGACACATTCGATGTGACACCCAAAAAATTTTCATCACCAATCTAAACAGGCCCTAAGTTTGTTTCATGAAGCATAGTGACAGTCTACCCAAATACTTCCTATATGGTTGTGCCCAAAGGATCAATACATTTACATTTATTGTTTGAATTCTGCAATATCAAGAAAGTGGATTATTATTTAACTATTTATTCTCATAAGTCCTAACCAATAATTTGTAAAGATAAGAACAGCAAGAGGCTACTTTCATGTCAGAAAATAAATCATTCTAATACATTTAACAAAATTACAAGACCAAGTTGGTATGGTGCTCTCAGTTCACGATTGCTCTGCAGTATAATTACAAAGATACATGATACCTAAACATATTGCAGTGAATCAAGAATGCTATAACTTCTTCACAAATGATATTGTAAAAGCTAAGACCTTCGTGCTAAGATATTAAGAAAAGAGTTTTACATCAAAGAAGATTATTTCTTTCTATACTCATGCATTTACCATGACATGCAAATGCAGAAGCAAGATATGTGATACATGATATATCTTGGGAGGCAAGACTACATAAAACACATATTTGTTGTGCCGAATTATGTAAGAAGCCATCAGCCAAGAACAAGAATGGCATCATGCACTTTCAATTCTCTTGGTAGACCTACTGAACGGTCATTCCATGTGCACAAGAGGAGAATGCTATGAGAGAGAAATAGAACCAGCAAGGCGGGAGGTCTCCCACACTTCCACACCTGGCGTCTCTTCTCTTGTCACAAACAAGCGGTCTCCACCTCCTCCAATCATCTGTATCATCCCGCGTTTAGCATCCTCTTCTGTGTCCACATAGCAACTCCTATAAAATCTTTCATCAATTCCTTCACTTTTGGGTCTTTCCTTTATTCCTGATTGCTCTGTCAATTCACCTGTGTTGTGGCGGTGCTCTTCCAATCGGGACCAAACCTCCAATCCATCCTTTCGGCTGACAAAAACTTGAGACCGGTGACAACACAGAACACTGCCATAGCCTCCTGCGCTCCCTCGTGGTCCTGATGACATATACACCCAAGGGTCACTACCAAGGCTTCTCAGGTCTGCCACTGCTAAATCTCCTGACTTTGAGCAAACCTTGTATATTGCCTGCTGCTTCACATCCACATCTGCATCTGCAAATGGATCCCCAAACCTACTGCTTCTTCCACCTCCCCCTGGCTCGCTCGTCTCCCACACCACATTCCCAGACCGAATATCCCATAGCCTCATGTAGCCAGAGTAGCCAAATGTCCCGGAACTGACGAATGAGGCAAACACCAGCCCAAGTGCCGGCAGGTGCACCACTCGACCTGGTGCCGATGACTTAGCCGCACTACCACTTTGCCGGCCAATCTCCTGTGTGGGCTTCAGAGTTACAGGGTCAACCGCCAGGATGCAGTTTTCCCGGTGAGGGCACTCAAACGTCGCCAAGATGGGTGAATTCTTGTCAGCGGCATCAGCAGGAGGACGGGCCGCAACGGCGACGACCTTCGCCTTGCTGACACGAGTGTCAGTGGGATCCAACCACTGAACAGAGGCGACATGTTCGCCATCGAGAAAGTCGTACACGTGAAGCCCAGGAGCGGAGTCGGACCCAAGGACGGCGAGTCTGGGGGGCAGCTGCCGGAGGGAGGTGATGCGGTGGAGGTGGGTCCGGAAGGTGGTGTGGTGATCCAGCGCTGGGGAGTAATAGCTGACCAGCCCGGCGCCGTGGGCGAGGCATAGTGACCCGTCGTGGTGCGGCGCGAGGGCGGTGGGGAAGGGCTCGGAGGCGGGGCAGAGAGTGGAGGCGAGGGAGGCTGAGAAGCCGCGGAGCGGCGGCGGAGATAGCGCAGCGAGGAGCTGGGCGTGGAGGCCGTAGAAGCTGGCCTCGTCGAGGAGGACGCGCGCGGGGAAGTCGGGCGCTGCGGAGGACGGGGAGCGGATGGCAGCGAGGACGGCGGATAGGAGGGCTGGGTCGCGGTCCACGAAGGTTGGGGTGGGGGAAGGGGAACCGAGAGAGAGGGAGAGGGAAAGGGAGCTTGCCTCCAGCGAGAAGAGCTTGCCCCCCACGTTGAGCTGCTTCATCGTGCCGCTCCGGCCGCCGCCGCCGACGGTTCCCATCGCTGCTATAGCTGCTGTTCGGCTGTCCGACGAGGCGACGACTTTTCTTCAGACTTCAACAAGTTCACAAGCGTATGAATCAGACGCAGCATTGGGCCTGCTGGAAGGCTAGGCGGCCCAATCCCCGTAGGCCCCAGGATGGGGCAACAGTACAAACGAACAAATTGAGCCATATTCCAAATTCTCTTCACCTCAAAAAGAAAAAAAATCCAAATTCTCTATCTATATAGAAAGAGCCATTTGTCCCCTCAAAAAAAAAAGAGAGAGCCATTTTCAGATAATAATGAGACACTATTCTCAAAAAAAATCTCAAAAGAAAAAGATAATAATGAGACTGTCGTACTTCATGGGTACCTCAAAACAACAATATTATGTTTTCAAAAGGAACATAATTTTTTTTCTTGTTGAGCGCGGGACATCTACGGTGTTGGTTTCCTAGTCCATTTTCTCGTGAGCCATCTTCCGTTACACACCTAGGTGGGCAGGTAACAGTGGTTACACCTCCAAATTTCTGAACATGTTTGAAACACATGGAGCAATGTTTTGCACCGCTAGAATCTTTTTCCTTAAGCTGCAATATTACGGATTTGAAAATGAAGTATTAATAACTGCCAAAAAGGCCAAGAGGTGGAAGGGAAGTGAAAGAGATGAATGAGAAACGTTCTTGATGTGGAATAACAATCGATAAAAAAATAGATGGATGGGTGGCACATTGTTAGGGTAGATAGCACCTAGAGATGGCAATGGGTAGATAGCACCTAGAGATGGCACATTGTCCAATCATAAACTAATTAAGATTAAAAAATTCGTCTGGTAAATTACAGACAAACTATATAATTAGTTATTATTTTTATCTATATTTAATGTTCCATGCATGCACCTTAAGATTCAATGTGATGAAAAATTTGAATTTTTTTTCAAATTTTTTTGAGAACTAAACAAGGCCTTGTTTGCCGACTTGCCGTCGAATGTTATCGAGCACTCCTTTCCTTCCACAATTCTCAGAAAACTAGCATGATGGTGAATTTAAATCCTTTGGGTGGTGCGGACCTACGTCCACCATTCCTCAACTATGGAGAAATAATCCCAATCCCAAGAGATTTTGCTTGACAGTTGTTTCAATACTTAAGAGTAGATGCTGTCGCAATACGAGAAGAGTATCGGCAATATACCATGTGTGGATTGCCGTTTGGTCATGTGTTTGGTAAGGACCTAGTTGAACCATCCTCGGATAATGAGTCTAGAGGCATACTCGTCATAAAAAAAGGGATGTGACATTACTAGCTATTGGAATTTCAATTTTGATATCAATGGTTCATTCTATCTTGCAATATCCATGATACAATCAATATACAACAAAGGATAATTCACATAACTTTACAGAACAAGTACATGTACCCGGGCCTAACTGAGCAGAAGATCCCGAACTCTCACTGGTCTTTTCACAGCATTTGTGAAACCCTGCACATTGCATAGTCACCTTCATGAGATAATGGCAAAAGAAATGAGGACAAATGTAGCCGAGTCTTGGAAAATCCTAGTCGAAAGATAGTGCAACTAAAGGACACTGTAATACACAAAGATATCTCGGCAACAAAAAAAATTAATTGGCGATTCGCTTTGATCAAATCCCCCCCCCCCCTCCCTCTCCAAAATAAAACAAAAAAATTGATCAAGCATCAAATGATTGAATCACTGATTAGACATAATGACATTAATTAGCAAGACAATTGTACACAATGGAGTTAGCGTAGCATTTAGCTGCATTCTGCTCAGGTTTTTTAATACTTCTTCTGTTCCTTCAACTTCTAGAGTTGTCTAAGTAAAACTTTTAAAATTTTGACCGAAATTCTAGGAAAAAAACACTAAAATTTATAGTACCAAATTAATATTAAATTTATCATAGAATATATTTTCATAAGATACTCATTTTATGTCAGAGATATTGATGCTCTTTTTTATAAAGTTGGTCAAAGTTAAAAAAATTTGACTGACACAAATTCTAGAAGTTAAAGCTTTTAGGACAGAGGAAGAGAGTACAATGATATACTCCTACACAGCTATCCTGCATGTTCGAGCAATAAAAACATTCTGACAGCTATACTTGGGAGCGTGCAAATAAAAAAACATCTAATATATCACTGGATGTGGCCCTAGGTTTCACCTATCCTCATTGAAGAAATTCTCCTTCCAAAAGAATAAGCAAAACAACTTCTAAAAAAGGGTTATTCCCAATCCCATGACAACTTCAACCTGGGAATCCATATTTCAGCATGCTGGACCTAGGACCACATCCAGCAAAGTTAATTATGAGGAACAATGAATTCATGAGACATAGGATTATTGTGCATGTGTTTATTATATGGAAGCAGGTCACAGGAGGTAATTTGGCATAGCAATGGATAGAAAGAACACCTCATTATATTTGAAGATCAGAGGGCGTGAATCCCTCTGAAGTGTTGCTCCATGCAGCCCCACATCACTATGAGTTTTTGCATCTACTGGTCTTTCCTTCCGAAACCTGTTTTTGTCAAAGAAATAGGTAAACTTCACCACAATCATAATTGCAGGTAAAATGGCAAGTTGACATCCACTAATAATAATTTAGTATTGCTACATTACCTGTCAAAGAAATTTGTTGGGCGACTGGAGTGCTTTTTGGCAGGTACAGAATCTTTACCATTCACATTAGAGGCTGAGTTTGATTGCATTTCAAGGGTAGATGAACTGCAATTGGAATTATCCTTGGAAGAATGTAAAGCTGGAGGGATGGGATTAGCTACTGTTTTCTTCCTTATAGCTGATGAAGCTTCGCTCTTCATATCTCCATCATTAGATTGGTTCAACAATTTGCCAGCACTATCTTTAATGATCTTTTGCTTCTCTACCTGTATCAAGGATAGTATGTTCACAAGGATGAGGGAAAAAATCACTTTGTTCTACACTGAATTTCTCATGTGATCAAGAGGCCCTGTTTGTTTTGGTTTATTCAGATTTCTCATGTAAAATAAATAAAGCCAAACCAAAAGGTGAGCAAGCACCAGATTTGGCATAAGGAATATCAACATAATATTTCAAGAGCACATATTGAGCTACTGAATAATTCAGAACCTCCGTTAGTACAGCAAGAGAAACTATTCAAGGGGCAGCTGGGTCATATAGTCACAATCACAATCAATGAACAAAATTTTCTTAATTGGTAATGCAAGGTGCTATTCTCAGCTACTTTTAGAGGTCCAACGTGACTTGCTGACATATTATAGACAATGCATGGTCACCTCAAATAAACAAGAGGGTATGCATTTAGTTTTCAGTGTTAAATTAAGAAGTTATGCTAGGTATTAAGAGCTAGCAAGACGCAAAACAACTTTGCATCCTTAAAATTCAGAAGGGCCACTAACCTCATGCACCAAAACCTGTTTCATGGCTAAAGACAGACCAATGTGCTCTGATTGATAGCCCTGATATCAACTGCTATGTTAGGTACTATAACAAGAGTGCATAAGTTAAACTGATAATGAAGACTGAAATATTAGATAGACCTTGAAATTTATGACATCATTGATTGGAGGATAAAGAGAGAATGATGAAACTTCATGGGGTACTACAGATATGTTTGCCTTTCCTTGAGGGGCAAACTTTGTGTTTCTGTATGTAACTGAATAGGAGACCATAGTATCAACTAGCTGTGCAAGTTCATCCTTTTCTCTTTCTGACAGCAAATTCAGTGCTACCTGAAAATATCATGCATTGTTAGAAACCTTGTAAAGTCATGAAAATATAGGCCTATACTGAAACACGTCATCTGGAACTCATCGTTAGAAACCTATTTCTTAGTTGCTATGTTATTTCAGAAATAATAATTAAGCATGAATTTCATACTTCCGTGTTTCACTTATGTCCATATTGAACTAGTTCAAAGTATTAGAAACATATATTATCATACAATACTAACCTTCACTTGTTCATCATCTTGAAGGCAGGTGAGTTTTGAGCAAATATAAATATACCAACAGAGTAATTTCATTATCAAAGTTTGGTAAGATTACTAGATTAGTGAATGACAACTTACAGGTCTCAAACTCAGTGGAGAGAGAATATGTAAAAAGGGAGAAGCAATGTCTTCAACGAATGATTCTACTGAGAGGTGCCTTGAAACAAATGGTGACATTTGATTTTGCCAGGTCTTCAACATGTCTTTCTTTTCTAAAAGCAATGCTCGAGACCTGAAAAAAATATCTACATTAATCCCACTAATGGGAAGCAAAAAATATATTTATGTGAAAAAGTTACCTCTGCAAAGCTTTTGGCCATTCAATATTTGGCTTCTCAACTTGAGCAACCATGCGGCTTATAGTGATAGCAATTGGAGGTTGATATGCTGAAATAAATGGTTTAACTTTGTTAGTCAAATCTCAATACAAAAAAGAAAATATACAGCCAGTCTGATTCTACCATGAAGTGGCATCTGCTGAGTCCGGTAAACATATTGGGTCAAGGAATCTGAAAATCCAAGTATATCGAGACATTTTACCTGCATGGTAGTTTGGGCTATGGTAAGTATGAAAATGAATTATAGAAGGAAGAACATCAAGAGTTGTGCAAACCAAACACCTAACATAATTAACCAAGAATAGCGTTTCGCACAGGTACTCACAGTCTTTTGCAACATCGGGTCATGATACGATAGTTTCAAGAAATTTTCATGGATCCCATCCATAGTAACTTCATAATCACCACTGCAAATTGAATATTTAACGTGAATAAGTGATGCCAGTTCAAAGAAACAATGTAAGAAATCTGACAAAAGAGAATTTTACCGGTTAGATATGAGTGTGAAGAGAGAGTTTATATCCTTGTCTTCATTGAAAAGGCTTTCAGATTTTCCAGACCGCTTGAGTCTTCTCTTTTGCAAAACCTGAGGAACAATGAAACTTAATAAGACGATTTTGGGTGAAAATTTGCTAGCGTGGGTCCCAATACTTGATTCAAATATAAGAACAGGGGTAATCAGAAGACATGTCTGTTCGATGAAAATATTAAAGCATGTGGCTTTCTAGAAGCAAAAGGATGTAGAACAAGGCCTCTTTATGTAAGAACATGGCTTTTCTTAGTTCAGAGAAAGCTTCTACAATGTTACATCACATTGTTTCTGGTAGTGAATATCATTAGCAGTGCAGACTTGTGGGGTCTATGGGAACTAAGAAATGCTTATATGTTTTAGAATCCTTCTCCTTCTTGGAACAGTTTGGAGAAGCTGCTCGAAAGAATAACTGGTAAGGCACAAGGTTGGATGATTCTGTGTCCAGTGAAAGAAAAACAAGTTCTGCAAAAGACTATTGCTGCACTAAGGTCGCTGGCGGCAGACCTGATCAGACTGTCAGGCTAATCTTGGAGGATGACCTCAGGAATCTGACACTCAAGACAATATTGCTATAGATGAACTGTGTCTCTGGTGTTTGGGAGAAAAGGCAGGGGCCAACGAAGTGCGGCAAGTTTCCTAGCGCTGTTGCTTTGGTGTAGTGGAGAGTGCAACCTATGTGGCCCTGGGGATACTTCTCGGTTGATGTTATTTTAAAATTATAGTGGTTGTTTGGTTGGTGTGAGAACTGCTTGGCAGCATCCCCAACGTAACAGACATGCGTCTTGGCTTTGCTAAGACTGGGGAGTAAAGCCCTAAAGTTCTAAAAAAAGGAGAGAAGGGTAAGGTTATGTTTATCTGCAGTCACTATAGCATTGGTCCAAAAGGTGGCTTTGGTTATGATAGGTGCAGTAGTACTCATGTTCAGAATCGATGTCGAAACTTCAGGAATACGCCAATTGCTTGAACAAATGATTGTATACACAGAAAATAAAAGAGAATTGCAGAAGAGGATACAGGGAAAAAACATCAAACCTGCTTCCAAACGTCGCGGATGCTTTTTGACTTATCCTTCTGTCCAATTACTTGTGAATCAAACGCTGTCTGCTCCATAACACGTATCATTAGGTAAAGAATATCATATATATCGATAGTATCATCATATGGATAACTAAACCAGTTCACTTACAATGTTTAGTGCCACTCTTTTCTTGTTCAAAAACTGAAGTGTGTTTAGGCATGAACGGATGTCACATTCTGCAGGGATATATTTCTCATCAGTCCAATGTCTATGAAAATAACCATTCATCCCAGTGGGCAAAGATAGTCCATGCAAATAGTAGAATTTCTATTCATCCACTGGAAGTATTAGAATTCACGATACAAGCAAAGGAAAAAGGAAATGGAAGGAAAACCTCATAGTCAGGTCAAAGATTGCAATACAAATTATTAAGATAGTAGATTTCTATTAATCAGGCTGAACAGCTGTATGTTAGTGTTTTTATGTTAATGAATTGTGAATCCTATTAATTCATTGTACAACAAGAGTTCAAAATATTTGTCAGCTTTCTTTCAAAGTAAAAATGTGTCCTTTGCATGAAGCTAAAGAAACTGTACCAGTGTACTCCGCTAATGCAGAAAGCGCGATCGAACTTGTCTTGAAACCTTCGTTTTTGCATATATACTTGAGCCTGAGAAGTGAAGTATTAAAAGATGGGCTGTGATAAAAGTATGTTTGTGGCTACAACCAATTTTGTCATGAGATGAAGCTAAAGGAATAAGTGCATTAACATCACCTGTTCACCACGCGGCTAATTGTCGGCTGCACAAACACATGAACCCTGTGAATTTAAACCAGTCCTCATAAGCAAACATTTAATGGTTTACAACTGTACCAAACATAATGAGCACAGAGAAGGGAATATATTACTTGACTACTTGGCGCAGTTGTCTCAGGGCTGGAGCATAAAGGTCATTGCATATACAAATTACCTTTGAAAATTGTATAATTAGTGCTTATTATATCTAATAGACTTTAAAGACCAAAAAAAATGGTGGCAAAGAGTGTAGCTTACAGGCCTCAGTAGTTTTGCTGTTCTATGACTTCTCCTAGATGCCTTTCGGCCTTGAGTTTCCTCACCATTAGTGCTCCTGTCAGAATTATTACTCTTTTCAGCATTGATCTGCGAGAGAAGAACAAACCATGTAATGCAAAACTTGTTTGGTAAGGTGAAAAAAATACAAGCAAGCCGAAAATAATAAGTAAAGTAAAGCTGAGCAAAGTACTAAATAAGATGTCAGGTGAGGATTACCATCTTCAAGATGACCTCCACTGCACCTTTTCCATCACCAAGTGCTCCATCAATTTCATCAATTACCTAAACAGGACAGAATACTCAAGAGAACATAAAAGGAGCTATTCGACAAAGTAGAAGCTGTATTAAACGTACCAGACACTTGGGCTTCGAATCTGACATGATCGAGTTCATCTGAACTACATCGAGAATTTTTGTTTCAATGGATGAAGCAGAACGGTCATCACTGGCATTAATCTGCATTTAATACTGAATGTAAGCAACATACGGAACTTTAATTGGAAACATGAATTGAGTAGGTTAGCTAAATTAGAAGTGTCCATGATAAATTGTGTGGATATACTCTAATAATACCAAGGCAGACCAGTATTCAGTAGGAGACTATATTGGATGGATTACCAACCACAATTTATCTTCCCCTTATCAAAAAAGACCACAATTTATCTTCCTGGGGAGCATTAGAGCTCAACAGGCCAACTAGTCAAATCAACCACTCAAGCATTTTTTAACTAGAAGCAGTGTTTAAGTTTTGGAGCAAACGTTAATAGAAGGAAAATCAATTTGGTCTCAGCTTTCAATGTAACATAATAGCATTGACACAAATATATTATGCAAAACGTAGCCATGACTTCAGTGTAACAAAACTGAAGCAGGGGGATTTGGTAGCATAGCAGCAGATATATATGGCACTAATCATGTAGCACATAAGTCTTTAATAGTCATGCATCATCATGTTAAACAACCAACGCACTGCTAGCATTGTATGACCATCCATAACACAGACCTCCACAACATGGTAGCCACAATGTCTGGCTGCAACATGAGCAAGTGTGGTTTTCCCAAGCCCAGGTGGACCACATAGTAGCAACACCTGCAACATCAGGAGGGTATTCAATTGCAGTAGTGAACCAGTGTGACAGACCAGCAAATATTTGTAGACAGCTTTTGGTCACAAACTTGAACATACAACACAGCAGTGCTGACTGCTGACCCACCTTTTGTTCCGGTGTATTATCAACTGATGACTTTTTGCTGAAGGAGCCACCCAAACCTTCTGGATTGCTGCTTTGTGCATTCAGGGGTGTGTCATCTTGACTTGCAACAGGACCCCCCTTACTCTTGGAAAAGAAATTTCTGTTACTTGCATTCTTGTGGATGGTTGAAGAGTGTCGACGTAAGGCAGATAAGACATCATCACCCGTTGCCCGAATATGGGACCCAAAAACACTGGAGTCCCATTGTTTTAGCCATAGAAGTACCTGAGCAAGGCACAGACACATATGTCAAGTGAAATGTTAGGCAAAAGATGGAAACCTTGACTTTGAAGTAGCAAGGTGCAATTTGGAATAGCTTTACCTCTCGGTTTGTGTGCTCATCACTTAATAGCTCTGTGAAAGAATTTGGTGCATACTTTTCCACCCAAAGTTTTTCTGTGACTAGTGGAGTCACTGAACAAGCCACGTGGTCTATTGAGTCTGTACTTTCCTGCAATGCCTTCATAAACATAATGAAAAGTATGTTAGTCAAGTACTTCAATTGGCTTATAATTTAATCATCACGCCATATAAGATATATAACCAATCATAAAAAATTATTAGTCAAGCCCTTCCTTAACCTAGTAGTCAATACATGTTGTAGACATGGTTAGGTCATAGTGTACACTAGGAAGACCCTATGAACAATCCAATGCTCAGAATGAACATTGTCTTCTAAACCACTCAACAATTGACTTATTACTTAACTTATGGAATGTTTGTGGAAAATTTTCGTAGCGAAATCCACAAGGAATAAGAGCACACACACACCCATTTTGGGCAAAATGTTAAAATTTTCACAAAAAGCTCAAGTAGCAAGAGTAACCATCTTTTCTAGTACTACTAAACAATATCCATTAAATTCCCAGTGTTTCCCAATAAGGATCATTTGATTCTTAGAGTTCAGTTTAGATTGTACTCCCTCCATACCTGAATTAGTTGTCGTTGTGGGAGGGAGTCACGTTTTCATAAAGAGTGTCGCTGAGGGTGAGAGATAGAGCATTTGGACGCGACTGCCCCTGGAGACGCTTCGGCTGCTGCCCGCATTAATCGCATGAGCAGCAACGCAGCGAGCGCCATGCAGCACAAAAATGCCTTACAGCAATAAAAAAGAGCACTTGTGGGGACTTGAACCACTGACCAGCAGCCTCAGGCCAAGAGAACTAGCCACTCGAGCTACACAAGGTCATTGTAAAAATAACACCCGCAGTGGTATTTAATAAGGGCAAAGAAGAGAAAATACCCTCTAATTAATTACTCCTTGGTTACCACAATTCTGTCCTAAACGTCAACTAATTCAGGTACGGAGGGAGTACTACTGCTCCTAAACTGGGAACATGCCTAACGTGTGCATCTACATATGTACCTTAGCTAAAGCCTCCTGCTCAGCACGCCTTGTTAGTGAGTGAAAGGATTCTGAGAGCAGGCCTGCAGAAACACATACAACGTGAACAAACAAACCAAATGCATCCTCAATCTTAGAGAGAAATAAGTACTGTAAGAGCGAGCAATAAATCACTTAGTAAGACAGTAACTAACCCTTGTGGTTGCTGTTTGGGTTGGAGAAGTGAGCCCCTTGCCTAGTTCCGCTAATTCCTCGACCGACCAAACCCTCCATAGCAAGCTTGGCATAAACCCTCTCCCCGTTGGGAGCAGTGACGGGCACAGAGTCTCCATGGATCTCCGACGCGAACCGCGAGATTGTCTTCTCGGCGACAACTATTTCAGGGGCGGGCGGCGGTGAGTAGCGAAGCCAATCCTCGTCCTCCTGCTCAACGTTTCTCCGCTTGCTCCTCTCCTCTTCCTCATCTTGCTCCGACGGTGGCGGAGGCGGAGGCCGCTTCAAACCGCCCGACGCTTCATCTTCGCACGCATTTGACCAATTTCGTAAGCAATATAAACAATCGAGGACTAGGTTCTCATATACAAAGAAGGGGTGCATTGCATACTTGCTCGTGGCGCGGCGGACTCCTGCGGCTGCGGGGAATCGCACGGTTGGTCGGAATCGCCGGGGGGCGGGACGAAGCCCTCGTCGGGGTCGACTAAGTAGGCATCCTCCTCTTCCTCAGGGACTAGGCCGTGGCTCTCCATCCACTCGAGCTCGTCCGGATCTGGCATATCCATGTCCATCTCCATCGCCGACTCGCCGGCGCACCGGTAGCCTGGCGGCGGCGGAGATGCGAAGGAGTCGATGGCGGGAAGTGGCGGAAATGGAGGGGGCGTTGCCGCCTTCTCGCTAATCTGTTTTTATGGCGGGCCACGCCGTATGGATCAGCCCAACATGAACTTTTAAGCCCATGTTACAAACTATATCTTGTTCATTATTAGTATTTTTTTCTATTAAAAAACAATCTAATAAGATTGCTCGCTACATTTCAAACTAAATGCACGTCTCGCTTCTCCGGATGACTGTTTATAAATAGAAAATAGAATCAACATTTGTATCTTTAAATAACTTTATTATGAAAATATATTACATGATTAATCCAATGATATCTACTTTTTAGAGGGACTCACTGCCTACGTCAATAGGCAAGTCTGCAACGGTATGATGATTTTAAGGATCAACTAGTTTCTGCAGCTAAGCATCTGGAGACGTCAGCTTTAGATTTTTTCGGTTCCAACGGATGGCTCTCGCAGAGACATGTTGGTTTCGTTTAGAAAAAAGAACTTTTTTCCCCAGTAGTCGTGTGTGTGGTTGTACGTTGTTATAGCAAACTTTGCCTTTTTGCTAGACGTTGTAATAATTGGTCTGATTCTATCCTTGGATAGATGAAGCCAGATTTTATATCCTTTATCTAACAAAATATACTCCCTCCATCCCAAATTATAAAATGTTTGACTTTTTTTTGTCTCTGACCACTTTGTCTTAATAAAAAAATATACAAACATAGTCAAATTTTAAGTTACTTTTAAGGAACTTTTATTAATAAACTAAGCCACGACAAAAAAATATATTATATAGAAATTTTTGAATAAGACGAGTGGTCAAACTTGATGTTAAAAATCAAATGTTTTATAATTTAGGATAGATTAAGCATTATTTATCACGAATACTAATACTTTTTTATATATTTGAACAAATTTTTAAAAATGGCTCATCGGGATGCAAGATGTAAGTTTACTTTGCGACGAGGAAGTAACGTCTAGTTATTTTAAGTAAGTCAAAGTTATTTAACATTTGTTATCATAACAGTATGTGTATATGAGAGTATTTGGGTGTCGGCCATGGTTTGCCACAACATAAATGTGGCAACGCGATAGAGCTCGGGTTTTTGTTTGGTTAAATCCTTAGGTAACCACAAAAAGAACAGTCTTATTTCTTTCCATAGTGTTAGACTCATTTCTTTTCATAGACGGTGTTGTTACTTTTTAGCGGCACATTTTTTTAGCAGAACATATACATCTTCATTAATGAGAAGATGTGAAGGAATTACAAGCACCATAAGGTGGACTCAAAAGCCACATATACTGACCTAAGTCATCGTAGATAGCACTACGGGTAATATTATGAGAATCAACATTGCAGTCCCTCTTCTCATGCACGAACTCAACGCTAACGAAGGAATAACTATATAGCCCCTATACAAGTAAGATGCTCATACATATGTATGTACACTCAATCAACTCTATAAAATATAGATGTGCACTACGTTTTATCAAACTTTATGAGACTAGTCAATAAATCTTAAAACTAATCATCTTAAGATTGACAATGTTGTCATAGCCCATATACATTTCAAATTCTCCTTGTAAAGACATGAACAAATTAACCTTTCTAACCATGTATATTAATTAGCCAAAGATTCGAATAAGTTCAGAACTATAACTCCAATGGATCTGCTCCCTATTAGAAAACAAGAACAACAAAACTTTGCAATCTAGGTGGACATGCAAAAAATATTGTGCACTAATTTGTTATAAGAGAAAAATATCACTGAACAATAAAACAGATTCGATTGATAACTTCAAACAATAGAACGGCAACCTTTGAAAAGTTCAGATCTGCAGCTTATGCTGCATCTAGGGGGGAAGGAATACTCAAGTGCGCTGAGCGGTTGAGTATGGCTGTCACTTGCACCTGCAGATGGAGCCACATATACTGACATATACTGTGATGGTGTCGGACTGTCTGCCTATTAGTTATTCTCCCTGCTGAATCATACCCGTTAAGCCCTGTCTTTTTTTTAATTTATCAATTATTGATTACGTATGCTATCTCTCGTGTATACTCTGTTTGCTGCTCAATTCAGTCAGGATCCAAAGTTGAAGCTGCAAGTGGTGTAGCAGCGCAGCGTCATAGACGTCACTCGCTTACTTGACCCGCTAGCGGAATTTTGCAGATCACCTGGTAGTATACCTCTGGCTTGCAATCTAATTTTTAATAACAAAACATCGGGAATTATACTTGGGGATGGATGATAGTGGTCGTTGGCAGGCACCTGACACACAGCCTGTCCAGGCCCCAGATGTTCATGTTTATTTAGGGGAATGAACCTGAGGACTTTTCAAGGGAAAAAGGAAGAAGCATGTGAATCAGACATATTATTATCGTCAAAGGAAACGCGGACGAGATATATGTTGACGATGGGCATAGTTTTAAACCAGTATAAATTCGCCAAAAGAGTCACGAAACGGCATCTGCCGAAGCTGAATTCCAACTCGGGTATCCAACTGCCGTCGCTAAAGCTAGATTTAACTCTGCATCGCATCACGGAATGAAAAAGAATTGCTTCTACGTCAATCGACGCGACGTGGGGGAGACGAATACCATCCATGGATCCATCCACAGACCACAGCCGGAGTCGAGCGAGAGAGGACGCGGCTAAGTAATCCTTGCAAGTCTTGCACGCTATCCTTTCAAGAACTTGGACCAAAGGTTAAAGCCACTCCAACGATTCGTTTTGAGAAGAAAAAAAAGGGGGATAAAGCCACTTGTCGGTGTTGCTTCCTTCGAGGCTCACCGATTCCCGGCTGCCGGCGTAGCTCGGAATTCCAATTCCCGGTCGAAAGATCCATATCCATGCGATCCATGCCGATGCGGTCCCCGCTGCTGTCGAACGATTGATCGGGGCGGCGACTGATGATGCGTTCGCGGCGGCCCGGGTGGCATTATCGCTCACCATCAGCTAGACGGACGGTGACCGCGACGTCGGCTGCTGCTCCTCCTGTAGTTCTGTTGTTCAGTGTTTAAACACAAGGATCCCAGTGCCATAACATATTTTTCCGATTTCTTTTCTTTTTACGCATGTTTTTTTCATTTCAGACATATTTGGTTATTTTTATTAAATTTTAGCCAATTAAACTTTAGTTACTTTATTAGTAAACACACTGATAAAAATATTAAAATAGTTTAGTTTTATTAGTCATTTAAAAATATCTAAAATAATTTTAGCTAGTTAAAATTTAGTAAAGAGAACCAAAGGTACGTTCGTATGAACACTGCCACGTGAGGGTGGCTCTCGGCTCTCATCCGGCCACCCCACCACACCAACGATTCCACGTGCAGTGACTGCGACGGCCACTGTCATTTTCTGAGGTGCGATTGCATCAGGGATTTTGTAAACTACCTGTCCAGCAGCTAGCGGTAAACAAATGTTCGCTTTTAGTAGTTGCGGATAGATCTATTGCGGTAAATAAAGGGCAAAGGGGAGTAGACAGTACATGCATGTGATGAGAAAATAGATAATATCACATCAACGGAGAAGACAAATAAACATGCCTGTTGGTTACATAAATTACGGGGGGCGTGGCCTTGCTTGTCGCTTAGCGCCGCCACTTCATACTATTTCCAATAACGCCTATATACCCTTTGAAGACAGATAAACCAGACATGAGCTCCACACCCACTGCGTGTGAAACTTCTGCAGATTGTAAGTAGGTGCTCGTAAAGAAACTGACCGTCTCATGTTCGGCATCTCTTCAGGAAAAAGCATTTTTCTCTTTTGCCACATGCTTTAATCCTGCCATGACGTATGTATTAGTGGTGTCTTCAAGCTTTTGTTACAAGGGCAACCACAACTCACGCTAACATCAATGTTAGCCTCAAAATAAAGTGACAAGCCACATAGATACATGAGTTTTAAAGCCATCAATCTTACATGGCATGCTACTCTTGTTACGTCATATACTCTGTAGGTTTGCAGTTTTTGCTAGGCAATGCAATAGAGAGTTGGGTCCTCATATCGATCCAAATGAATCAGTCTTTCTACATGGTCTTTTTCTAGTATAATCTGTTTTTTTGCCCCAACACGCTCTTGAATGGTGGTTTCAACCTTTTGTTCGAATTGCCTCCGCAAGCTGCTATGCCATCCTGCAAAATTACTACTCAAGCTGTTTTGGACAACTGTTATAAATGTGGAGACTGGGGCCACTTGCCAATTAGGAACATTGGAAAGGTTTAAGAGGTTATTGTTACTTCTCCAAGCCTTTTATAACACACTCTCTCTCTTTTTTTCTTGCGACAACTTTTTGTAACACTCTGTGAGACCACTAACGATGGTGGTTTGGATGCTGAAACAGAATCATCGCCTAACAAAATACAACTTTAAATAAAAACTCTATTAGAGAAATATTACTAAAAGAATTTGAAGAAAACTATTTTTCAAGAAATTAGATCACTATCAAACTGGCCATGGAGTCAGTCAAGGTGAATGAGCCATGACTATGATACTTTTTGTCTGATTCCTCTTTCGGTAATTCTCCAATGAAAGCATCAAATATATAGATATCTTTGGGTGGTGACACATCCATCCCTCTGGCACTTTACATGGCAGTAACACAAGAAAAACAAAATGTCTCTTAGAGCAACTCCAAAAATAAAGGCTAAAATTTAGTCACTTTCCATTGTTTAGCCATGTTATGAAATTAAAAACTCTCAAAAATATAAGAGATCCTCAACAATATTGCTATTTTATAAAGTCACATAGTGAGTGTCCATGGTTGACTATATATGACCGCCGAAAATCAAAGGATATCTAGTTTCCTATTTTACAAAGTCAGATAACATATTGGTTGGAGCTTAGTTTTTGCTATGCAAATTCAAAAATAATATTCACAATAAAAATATTCAAGCTGTTAGAGTTGCTCTTACTATGTAAAAACTGCCTACATGCACGTACAATGACCTAAAATAGCTATATTATTAGCTGGGTCTAAAAAATATACTCCCTACGTTCCAAATTATAAGTCATTCCAAGAATCTTGGAGAGTCAAAGCATTTTCAAGTTTGACCAAAAATATAGAGAGAAATATAAAGATTTATGTCATAAAATAGGTACACTATGAAAATATAACTAACAAAGAATCTAATGATACTTGGTTGGTACTAAAAATGTTATTATTTTGCTATATAAATTTGGTCAAACTTGAAAAACTTTGACTCTCCAAGATTCTTGGAATGACTTATAATTTGGGACGGAGGGAGTACTAATTAATTAGCCCTCGTTTTAGATAGACTAGCTAATTTTTAGCTAGCTAGATTAGCTCTTGGTATTCAAATAAGCCCTAAAATAAATGTTTGCCACCTTTTATAAATAATCATACTTTGTTACGTTTAACTAGTTTTTTAAAAGAAATATCATTAACATCTGTATCTCGTAATATATTTACTATAAAAATATATTTCACTACACATTAGAAAATAATCAGTATATTTTCTTAGTTATTTATTTTAAAAAATAACTCTCAAAGAACGTGACGTGCAACCATTTTAGAATCGAGTGAGTATATCACAAAACCGAACTATTTTAAGTTCGATCAGAAATGGATGTAGATAAATATTAATACTTATGGCATTGAATAAATATTAGTAAATTATCCGTAGAAGCATTTATATAATGTATCTATGTTTTCTTCCACAACGGTAAAACCAAATTTTATTAGCAACGAAATTGCAAAGTTTGATGGTTCATATTGTCGGCAAAACTAAATTATTATTTTTCAAGGTGGTGGTATTACTACCATATAGTCCAGTCATATTTATTTATAATTGTCGTATAGTGTGGATTTTTTTTGGTCGTGTTAGTCTACAATTCTGAAACGACGGATCGTAATAATAGCAGAAATAATGAAATCAACATCATGTTAATCGGGATTCTCACATTTTTTTCAACGAGAATCTGATTATATGAGCCAAAACGGCCATACTACTCGGCTGCGGCCTGCGGGGTAGAGGAGGTGGCACGTGCCACGGGCGGGCATCGGACCGTACCTCGCAATGGCATCGCCGCATCGGCAAGTCCGCAGCGCAGCTGAGGCCCTGCTCCCGCGCACCCGCGCCGCGCGTCCCCATCAGCCCGTCCCGTGTCTGGACTGGCTGCCTGGCTGGCGTCTGTTCGGGCGCACGCCGCACCAGGCACACGACCAATCGTCCAAGGCCAAGCGGCCGGCCGGACCAGGTGGGCCTCCCCACCCCGCGGCACCCGGCACTGCGGCAGGGAAAAGCATATTCCACGCCGGGTCGGCGGCCTTTGCCTTGACAGTTATTCTCGACGGCCGTGTCCCGCATGATTTCGATCGGCTGCTGGAGCGAATCGGTTCGATTCCCCGTCTGCCGAGCTTTGGCCCGGCTCGTTCCTTGCCTTCGTTCGTCGTATTTTTTCTCCACCACTTCCTTCGTATTTTTCTCTCTTCCTCCCTACACGGCCACTGCCAGTCCACCACAACCACGTCCCCGCCGTCGTCGTCGCGCTTCCCCCGCGCGTGTCCCGGTGCCGCTGCTGGGTGCGCCCGCGCCCGCGCCCGCGCGTTGCCGTGAAGCTGCTTGCGCGCGCCGCCGCCACCACCTGCCCGCGTGGGTTGCAAGGCAAGCGGCAGGCTGGGACGGGGGCCGGAGGGAAGCCGACGACGCGGGAGGAAGCAGGATAAGGGCGGCCGCGGCACGCGCTCGAGCGGCATAAGCGAAGCAGGCTGCGTCTAGTTCGAGCGGTGGACTGCTGCCAGGGGATCGCTCGCTTCGGAGGAGGATGTCGCAGACAGGGGAGGCGCAGGTGCCGCTGTTGCAGACCGAGGAGGCGGACGTCGAGTGGAGCTCCAAGCCGCGCCGCATTGCTCTCTTCGTCGAGCCGTCGCCTTTTGCGTTAGTCTCCGCCTTCTCTTCCCAGGCATTCGGCTGCTGGTCAGATTAGACTAGATCGGATCGGCGTGTAGGCCACTGGGCGACTAAGATAATGATTGGTCAAACCTGTGGTCGTTTCTTTGATCTAAACACAAATTACTGGTAATTCAATGGCTTCCGGGTTTTGCAGTTACATTTCCGGCTACAAGAATCGGTTTCAGAACTTCATCAAGCATCTACGAGAGATGGGCGATGAGGTAAACACTCTGTTCTTTGTCTAATAGAGTGCTATGTATGAGAGTTTCTTCAAGACCACGTTATTATTCTAGAATTCACGTCTAGTGCTCTAGTGGGCCTGTTTGGATGAGCTAGAGTTAGTTACTAGTTGGGCTAAAAATTAGCTTAAATTAGCCAAGGTTGGCTAGCTAGTTCGCTAACAACTAGTTGAAGACTTATCACTTATTAGTTATTAGGCCTCCTGTTTGGATGCACTAGAGCTAATCTGGGCTAATTTTTAGCTAGCTACTTATTAGCCCTTGTATCCAAACAGCCAAACAGGCCTATGTATGAGATTTTCTTCAGGACCATATTTCTACCCACAATTCACGTCAACTGCACTTTTCGGTTCAGGTATTGGTGGTGACTACACACAAGGGAGCTCCTGAGGAGTTCCATGGAGCAAAGGTCATTGGCTCGTGGAGGTAATCTGCAACCCAACATAGACTATCTTTACCCTCTCTAGGAATACCAATAATGTATAGTAATAACAACCTTACTGAGAGCACACTTTTGGGTTCACTTTGAAATGGATTAGTGTTTCCTTATTGAAGCAAAGGAGAGACAAGGTGTAAATGATCTTTGTGGTCATTTGGCATTCTTGTTTACAAATGCACATCACGCACCGAAATTGATTATTCATGATATTTTGTTATGTTTAATTTTCTAATTTTGGGATCACATAATAATTCTATTTTTGGAATATTTTGTCGTTTCGCAATTTCGGTTTCCTGAAACCCTCCTTTTCTAATTTTGGGATTGCATTATAATTCTACTTTTGGAATATTTTGTCGTTTTCCAATTTCGGTTTCCTAAAACCCTCACTTTTCAGTTTTCCATGTCCTCTGTACCAAAATGTTCCACTCTCGCTGGCATTGAGCCCCAGAATATTTTCTGAGGTGAATAAATTCAAGCCGGACATAATCCATGCGACCTCACCTGGAATTATGGTAATCAATGCATACCCAAGGTATTATTACTCCGTCCAATGTTTTTGCCTTGCTTATCACCTTATGTGATTACAGGTTCTCGGCGCTCTGGCTATGGCAAAGATGATATCAGTTCCAATGGTGATGTCTTATCACACACATCTTCCAGCGTGAGTCCCTCTTGTTGAAATGATATTCTTTTGTCGCAACATGAGTTTGTTTGCATGTATGATCTAACTAGATACAGATCTTTGAAACGTTTAAAGTAGTGAGCAGCTTTGGAAGTTCAATTATACCTTGTTTGTGTAGCACCCGATTTGTTTCATAGAATGAGATGTCATCATTGTAGGATACAGATCCCTGTGAGGTCAATACTTTTTATTTTAAAGTTCTGTGTATTTGCATATAATCATCAACAATGTTTTGGCCACTTTTTGTGCAAAAAGTCTAGCCAGTTGACCATTCAGATTATACTAACTGATAGTCTTGTGAATATGTTGGTGAGGGGTCATTTACTTGTTGTACATGTACATACCACATTGGAGAATGTTCTGCATGTAAATTCATTTCAGGGAGAATTGAATACTGAGTTCCCTAAACAACGTTATGGCTGTATGGAGAATTCTCAGTAAATCAGTTCAACAAAGTGTGTCCTGAAATAGACTCAAAAATAGTTTTGGGCAGGCATTATGAACCTGTGGTGAGCGGTGAGCCGGTGATACCACGAGGCAAATCTGTTTGTGTCAATCATATGTGGTCATAGAACCTCAGGTGCAATGCTGCAGAGCTTAATTGGTATAGTGCATGTGGAGTGTGGACATAGATCCAGTACATCTTTGTCGCAATACAAAACAAGGGAGCTCCCACATAGATGTATGTGTGAGGAAATCAATGGACAAACGTTCTGCCTCTGATATGCTAGAACAATGATTGAACATTTTTCATTTTCCTAGTAGACATCAGCTGGGCTGCATCATTTCTTTCCATTGCAAATTTTACCATTCGATGTCATGGCTGTTAATGCTTTTGTGGTTTTGAATTCATGTGCTGTTACGGCTTGCAGGTACATACCAAGATATAATTTAAATTGGTTACTTGAGCCCACGTGGAGTTTTATAAGTAAGCCACAATATTGTCACTCCTATTTTGTTCTCAGCAAAAGAAAAGTGGTCTATAAAAAGTTGATGGTTTTCATTACTGTGTGCTGAATCTCTTTTCATTTCAAAGGATGCCTCCACAGATCAGCAGATCTTACTCTGGTTCCTTCGGCAGCTATTGCTGAAGACTTTGAAACTGCTAAAGTGGTACCAGGTTAGTAGTGACAATATTATTAATGTTTTTTTTAGTTTTTGACCCTCTATCCATGCTAAACATAACCTGCCTGCCTCTTCAGCAAACAGAATACGGCTTTGGAATAAGGGTGTAGATTCTGAAAGCTTTCATACTAAATATCAGAGGCATGAAATGCGTGTCAGATTGAGGTGTCACCCCTTGCTTCAATTTTTAATGATAGGAGTGTTAAGAAACTTTGCATGGACTGACACAATTTCTTTTCCTTTCCCATTAGTGGTGGTGAACCAGAAAAACCATTGGTAATACATGTGGGCCGTTTTGGGCGTGAAAAAAATTTGGATTTTCTGAAAAGGTGAGCCTTTTAACTTTACACAGGAAGTGTAACCACTCATCAGCATGAACTCGAGTTAACTAACTCGATGTGATTATTCATAGTATCCATATGGTATAGATTTTCATTCATCATATTTTATTTGGCTATAATTCCTACAGACGCTAATGAACTATCATGTTTGTGTTGCTGCTGAAACTTAAAATTGCTTGACTCTCTATTTTCCTAGTATATTGTCAGTTTTCCGTAAGTCAGCATAGTTTACTTTGGCTTGACCATTTAGCTTTGTGCATACACAGCATATCGTATTGCTTTTAACCAAATAAGCATTTCAATTTGGTTGCACCTTTCATGGGCTACTTGTCTGCAGGTTGTATCTTTTGTCATATCATTAGGAATTTTGCTTACTTTGGCCAAAATACAGGGTTATGGAGAGGCTCCCAGGAGCAAGGATTGCCTTTGTTGGAGACGGGCCATACAGGTGCACATTCCTCAGTCATTAGCTATATGTTATTTTCTTTAGTATGATGCGCACCTGATGAGATATGTATACGTATGTCAATCACATATCATTACTTGCATGCTGTCAAAATGATTTTATCTTCGTGACATGCCTGCTAAATACCCTTCTGTAAACAATTTGTTTTATTATAAATTACAATGGACAAACATAATTTCAATCATGGGTTGGCCTGAGAATTCTTTTTTCCAATAGTAGGCCATAACTGTTCAATGCAGGACAGATGTATACCAAGTACAGTAGTTATAATGCACTAAAAGAGTAAAAGTACAGCCACACCACACATGTTGTAGCAGCACCATAGATAACTAACTTATACTTTAGGGTTTTGGGTTATCTGTTTGACCCTTGCAATGGTTTGATCTTAAAAATAGAAATATTTACATTGTCTGTTTTACCTGGGCATGCAGGGCTGAGTTGGAAAAAATGTTCATGGGCATGCCTGCAGTTTTTACTGGAATGCTCCAAGGCGAGGAGCTCTCACAAGCTTACGCCAGTGCAGATGTATTTGCAATGCCTTCAGAGTCTGAGACCCTCGGGCAAGTAGTGCTGGAGTCCATGGCTTCTGGAGTCCCAGTTGTCGCTGCTCGTGCTGGAGGGATACCTGATATAATACCCAAGGACAAGGAGGGTAAGACAAGCTTTTTGTTTACACCCGGAGATCTCGATGAGTGTGTGAGGAAGATAGAGCAGCTCCTCAATTCAAAAGATCTCAGAGAAACCATTGGAAAGGCTGCCAGGGAAGAGATGGAGAAGTGTGACTGGAGAGCAGCCTCGAAGAAAATTCGCAATGAGCACTACAGCACTGCAATATCATACTGGCGGAAGAAGATGGGCAAAACTAACTAGGCTTCCTTGTTCCGGATTCTTCTGTCGCTGCCCTCTCCAACTAGTTGCTGTTATAACCAAAGAATTTGTACATTGTACCCAAACAGCTTGCGAGTTTGTGTGGCTAGCTGCATTCAAATGTCTACAGTTTGACTGACTGGCTTGTATGCAATTCATGTACATTAGACATCACTTAAGATTGCCGATCTGCTAACTCAGAAGGTTTAACACAAATGCTCCAATAATTACGAAGTATTGTCGCATGTGCAGTGTAGAGGCTTGTTGTCATTGGCTTCAATACTGAATTATGTGCGACGCTCGGGTGCCAATAAATCAAGGGCAATCCAACTCAGGTGCAGCACAACCCGGCTCACTGAACCCCGGATGGACACGAATAATTTCTTTTTGTGCGAAAGAGGGGCACCGATAGCTGTGAAGTACAATTATGCTATACTCCATGATGGACACAAATATTTGGGAAGTACAATTATGCTATACTCCCTCCATTTCAAAAAAGAAGTGTCATTATAGGATGTGTGCCTGTCAAATTTTCTTAAATTAGACTAGGTTTGTAAAAAATATTAGCAACATTTATATCTCCAAATAAGTTTATTTCGAAAGTATATTCAATAATTTATCTAATGATATTAATTACGCATCATAAATGTTAATATTTTCTTATATATTTGATTAGAATTGTAAATATATGACTTCTCGAAAGATGAGAATAACACTCTTTTTCTGATGAAAGAAGAAGTATATTAGATAATATGAGTATGTTAAGCACTCTGGATTACACAAATCTCTAGAAAAAAAATTATCTAAATTATACCCAAGCTATGAATAACTCCAGATCTCAAAACCAAATTTATATGACGCTTTACAGTATGGATGACAGCATAGACAAACACTCGACAAATGCCCTAAGAACATATGCCCAACAAATGATGGCCAACATCTATGTAGGCGGAGTTGAGAAACTTCTTCTTGCTGGTGTCTTTTTTCTTCTTCTTTCTTCCACCGAAGAATGAGAAAGACTGATCTAAAACATATTCTCTCTAGTCCTTCATTATGGCCAGATCTAACCACGATAAAACAGAGAAGAGACCAGAGAAAATTATTCTATGGCGGCGACACCATCTCCGTCTTGATGTCGCCGTCCGGAAATAAAAGTCTCCATATCGTCAAATCGGTAGGATGTCGACGTCGTAGTTGTTGTCTACATCTTCAACAGAACGATTCCACCCTACCATCTCACGTCGCCGGAGAAGAGAAAGAAATAAATCCCCAAAACCAAGAAACTTACATAGAGAAATCCTAACCCTAAAGACTCGATCTAATGAAGATCGAACTTATTAACCGGAGGGAGAGGGAGGGGGATCAACGATGATAGAGGTAGAAGTGACGGCGGCGGCGGTGGCGGCAAGGCTGAGACGCGAGCCCTAAACTAAGGAAGGTTTAGGGAGGAGGCAAATTACCATCTCTCTTGGGATAGGCTTTGCCCTGATTTGTACGTACGTACTGGCGCTGTACAGGCTTAGATGAGAATAACACTCAGGACGGAGGGAGTAACTATGTGATGTTTTGAAGCTGCAGTTCAATATTGAAACAGTAACAGAAACTATGAATTTATGAAGAACCCCTTTGGTAGTTTTGTAGAGCGGTTTTTGCAAGGAAAGGGTACAGACAAATCTTACAATTGATAGCAAATTACTTTTCTTGTTTCCTCTGACATTTCAGAGTCTGAAGTTGAAATTTGGAAGAAAACAGTAGACAAACTACATCCTTTTTTCTTTGGTTATTTTGCTTTCCCAACTGAAATCAAATTGCATGAGTGCGGTGCAAGGGCGAGGAAGGAAAGTTATTAAATCACCACAACATCTCCATAACAAGCTCAATAGCATCACCTTCCTAGCTGAATATGATGCATTAAACAACATTGATCTTACAGCTAAATATATTTTTATGCTTTGTAATAATTGAAAGATGATGGGATAGCTCTGCTTATTCCAGGGGTATCAACTAGTATAGTCTATAGATAATGTTACATATCTTGATATCCAATAGTACTTACGAACGAACTGACAAATTCTAGGAACATGCCAGGACAACTTTGTTTCTCCAAAGCATATAACTACAACAGAAGCAACCTCCCCATTAGTTCTGTACAAATCCACAGTAACATATTCTTGCTGAGAATCGAAGTTCGCTATTTTCATCATTTAGCAAGCCAATGTTCTACTTCTACCTACTGCAGACACCTGGCTGGCAATCCAATATATGACAGAGACGGGCAGAACAATAAATCAAAGGGTCAGCAGAAACATATGAAGTGTATATGTTGCACACTGAACCTTCCATTTACCAATCTGTCCATTATGATCAGCAATTAAACCACAAGGTTTAGGAAATTTCTGCTGTAGGTGTCTGTGACCTCATTGAGATGACAACTCAAAAGTATGGCAAGTCACATAGAAGAGCCTATTTTGGTAGACTTTGAGATTCGGGGCAATAGGGTTATTCGTCTTGCAGCACGACCATGAGTTCTCCACCTTGACTGAGCACACTGTCAAGGAACCCAATCACATTTTCTTTGTCCTTAAACTGCTTGGGTTCAGAAAGATCACTGTCCAGATTAAACCAGACGCCATCAATGCTTCGAATTGCCACCCAATGCCTGCCAGTCCAGAGCCCCCTGAACCTCCTGACAGGCACATTGATCATCAGGCCTACCAATGCTTCAGCATTCAGATCAATTGATGATGCCCCTTTCCGACGATCATGCCAAACCACCTTCTTCTTTCTAGCTTCTAATGCTGTGATGAGAACATTTACATCGTAGTTCCCAGTTATAACATTGTGGTGAGGTTTAAAAATGAATGATAGAGGAGTCCATTGGCCCTTGTTTGGATCATTGAGAACAAGATTCCCAGCGATCTCATCCAACTCAACACGGGTGAAACATTCCTTTTCCTGAACCACAGAAAACATAACTGACACACTTAGTCTGCAGAAGTTAGATATAAATATGGCCCACCAAAGTAACAAAGATAGTACATAAAAATAAATAAATGGACTGCCGTTTTCAGAGATCCGTGAACTTATATATTGATATAAGCGAAAGAGCAAAACCATTTGTATGCACATAAATCATAATAATATTTTTTTCATTTTTAGAAGAACATCCAAGTCCAGGTGCCCAGGGAGCAGGTGAAATCTCCGTGAATCGTGACTTTTTTATATACTTTCGTGAATTCTGACTTGTCCATACTTTTGTAGTAATCCAGCCTACATAATCTCTGAAGCACTTTGCAATTTAACACATAACCAATAGAGTTAGCGAGTCTACATGATCTGTTTCTCCCGGGCTTATATAAATTCATGTTTCACATGCAAATCTCGCCAGACATTATTCAACGGGTGGAAAAGAAGTGTGCAAAACGGATGAGCAGTACACATAAATGTGCGTCCAAATGTCCAAATAGCATGATAAACATGCCGTGACCATCTGGATTCGATTCATCCATATATGAATATAAGATAAACTAGTGGAGTGGAGCACAACGCCCAACTACTAACAATTTCAACAAGCAACTCAATCAATCCCTTGTCCAGTTGTCCCTCTGGGGAAATCGATAGCCACCACTCACCAGGGGCAATTTGGAACTATAGAGGATGGGCAATTTGGAACTATAGAGGATATGCAGGGATCAAAGAACATCTAAAGGAAGTAATAAGCACAGCGCGGTAATAGAACATGAACATGAAGTCAAAGGGGATACAGATAATGGTAGAAACTAGAAAGAGATAGGATCTACCTGCATAAGGTTGTTGAGAGCATGGAGGAGACAGAATTGCAACCTCTGCCTCTCATGATACACCTTGATGCTGCCGCCGCCGCTGCCGCTTGCCCCCGCACCAGATCCCGCTCTCGCCTCACCTTGCTTTGCTTCCGATTTGGCTCCCGGCTCCATCCTCGATGCCTCGACGGGGCAAACCCTGAAACCCAACAGGTTGCGCGCCCCACTCCGCGTCTCCGCCTGCCCGGCTGTTGACTGTTTTGTCTGCGCCGGCGCCGTTGCAGCGATATTAGGCCTTGTTTAGTTCAAAAAAATTTTATAAAATAGGTACTGTAGCACTTTAATTTATTTGTGACAAATATTGTCCAATCATGGACTAACTAGGTTCAAAAGATTCATCTCATCAATTCCGACCAAACTATGCAATTAGTTTTTATTTTTGTCTATATTTAATACTCCATACATACATCTAAAGATTCGATGTGATGGGGAATCTGAAAAATTTTGTAAAATTTTTTGGGAAGGGCCTTATACTACCACCGTTTAAAAAAAACGCGACGGAGTATAATTTTTTTTTACAAATTAGAAAGTACCTCGTATAGAATTTATAATGGACAAAGTTTGGATCAAACATTAAAAATATAAAGCATCAGTATAACTTTTAAATTGTTGAGTTTGTAAATATAAAAATTATATGAATAAATTTGTTCTAAAAATACTTTCATAAAAAATATATGTATATCATTTTTCTAATTTTTTTATAAAATTAAGAAGTTAAAGTTGTGTTTTCTGTTTTGGAGACCATGTCGCTGTCCTAAACAACTTCTAAATCCTATACTAAGGGAGTACAACATAGACACTCACAACACACGCACACTTAAACTTTATGCCTATAAGCACCTCCGAAAGACCGAGTCAGCAGATTACGATATTCACGAAGAGTCTGTTCGCTTGAGATTATCTCTTGAATCTGCTAGCCATTCAACGATATTTTCCTCTCATAATAAATCAGCGAATAGTACTTTAAACCATGACTCTTTTAGCAGTGTTTTTCTCTCACAATAAATTAGCGAACAATGCTTTCAGCCATGGCTACGAAAAAGCTCATCACCACATGTGTCTTGCTATCAAGAGGGACGTCATCTATCACTGAAAGCATAACATCTGAGTCGGCCGATCAAGAGATTCACGAACCTCACTGTCAGAGGGAACATCGCCTACCACTAAAAGCATAGCGCCGTTAAATTCTAGATACATCTAGAAAAATACGACCACTCGTGCCAAGTTGAGAACTTGAATCAGGATAGGTAGGTTTCATCGTAAGGAATCCAAATAGCTAATCTATGATCAGTTTAAGTTAAAGTGTCTAAAATTTAGCTAGATTATAACATTAAATAAATATATTATAAAATTATATCTCATAATAAATTTAATTATACTTATTTGGTATCGGATTTTTATATATAGTTAATGATACTATTAACATGTTACTATTCTATTCTAGAATTGTATTCTTTTAATAGATGGAGGGGTAAGTAAAATTGAAAACAATCATCGGTAAAGTGAAACCCCAATAGACGGAGGGAGTGAGCTTTATTGATGATTTCAGTAATTTTTTATAAAATTGTTTTCTAAAAAGTGGATATAAGGTGTTCTAAGTTTCTTAATTTTCAACAACACGTTTGAAAGTATCTTTAGCCGAAAAAAATCTTACCATACACTTTTCAAAAAGTTAGTATTGGTTATCATATTTCTTATCCTCATCCTCATGCATACAAATAAAATGGTTTCACTAAACACAAATGTAGACATATATTGTTGAAGTAGTTTTTCTCTCCTCATTCAGGCATCCATGCCTCTAAAATTTTTGGTCGAAGCTTTTCTTACTGCTACTTATGCTATAAATCATACTCCTGTTAAAGTTATTGATTTGTCTACTCTGTTCACTCGGCTGTTTCACTAACAACCGAATTATAACTTAGGCCTTGTTTAGTTTCCCAAAAAATTTGCAAAATTTTTTCAGATTCTCCGTCACATCGAATCTTTAGACACATGCATGAAGCATTAAATATAGACAAAAATAAAAACTAATTGCACAGTTTGGTCGGAATTGACGAGACAAAATTTTTGAGTCTAGTTAGTCCATGACTGGACAATATTTGTCAAATACAAATGAAAGTGCTACAGTATCAATTTTCTAAAAAATTTTGGAACTAAACAAGGCCTTACTCTGTGTTTTTGGCTATGCTTGTTGGTCTAATCTATGTCCCAAACAAGCATAAACTTGCATTTCAATTCAAACAATGTACTATAACAAGGGATACAAATGCCTTGATATCTTTGCCGACATGTTTATATCTTTCATGATGTAGTTTTTGATGAGCCTTGGCATCTCAATAGACCTCCATAGCATCAACATCTTCTTCGTAAGTGCTGATGCACTTACCATCTCTGTCTCCGAGAAATTAACTCGAGAAATTTTCCAGATATGCATGAAGGAGATGATAGCCTTGGCCAGAAGCCGCTAGCTGTTAGGAACTCTATGGATTATCAGAATGTTTGTCATTAAGCTTGTTTCTGTAAGGCGGGTGCGCCTATATACAGAACTTAAAAGCTGTGTTTGCCTTTTAAATACAAATGCAGGAGAAATCTTCTTTTCTAAAAAAATAGCACCATAAAAATTATTCACATTTCCAAACTCAATAACATAAAAATTATTCATGATATATATTTCTAATATTTGACTTAAATTTTTATCAAAACAATTTGGTACGGAGGGAGTACCTGATTCGTAGGATAACGGAGGCTATTTGCAAATTTGCAGGTACTGGCACACGCAAAAGTTAGGAAATTCAGGTACAGGACGACCGGAACAAGTCACAGTCACTGGCGAGCAGCATATTCCGGCATCCAGGGCCCAATAGCAGCCACCACGAGGAAACGATGGCATCCTCTAAAAGAAAAAAAAAAACGGGGAAACGACGGCATAGTACTCCGTCGTTGTCCGGTCGCCCGCCGTGAAACGTACCGGCTGCGCTTTCCCCGCAGGCCGCAACGTGTCAAGCGGGTGAAATTTCCTCCAATTTCTCCCACCCGAAACCGAAACCAAAACCAGAAAAGTTCCATTTTACATACAGAGGTTAAAAGCACTGTAAGTGGTTGAAAGTCTAGACAAAACCATTAAAAACGCGTGCGAACTGGGTTTTTAAAACAGGCTGGTGTGCCGTGCGGCATCAGCGTCACACAGCACGGCAAGCTGCAGCAGCCTTCTGAAATCTGAACTCTAACGAAAAGAAAGCACGGGAGACGGGGACCCCGGTGGGCGCGCCGAGCCGAGAGCCGAGTCGAGTCCACTCCGCCACGCCCACGCCCACGCCCACGCCCCGTCCTCGCTTCCGTCTCCCACAATCCAAGGAGACCGAGCAGCAGGCGGCGGAAGCAACCCGCTGGGGGCGGCGGCGTGGAGTCCAGTTTTGCTCGGCTCGCCGCTGTGATCCGCCGGCCGGCGAAGCGGGGTAGAGAAGGGGGGCGGCGGGGATTGGAGAGTAGGAGCAGGGAGAGATGTCAGACGCGCTGATCAACGGCCTCGCCGGCGCCGGCGGCGGGATCATCGCCCAGCTCCTTACCTACCCGCTGCAGACCGTACGTGGCTTGACGCCTCGCTGCTGCCGACCTTAGCCCTGGGTTTCTCAGTCGCTGAAATTTTGAGGTTTTCCTCGGCGCAGGTGAACGCGCGGCAGCAGACGGAGCGCGACCCCTCCAAGCCGGCGTTCAAGGACGGTGCCGCTCGCCAGTTGTACCTGGTTCGTCTCCTCCTTCCTCTTCCCACTTCCTCGTCTGAATTTTTGAGTGATTTAGCCTGATCCGGGGTCTAATGCTGCCCGACATCCCTGAATTTTCCTCTGCTGTGGTAGGTTGTGAAGAATGAGGGGTGGGAGCGCCTGTACGGCGGGCTTATGCCCTCGCTTGTCGGCACCGCTGCCTCCCAGGTTGGTTCATTTGCCAGCTTTATTCCTCACTTTGTGAAGATTGAGATGCTTCTAAATCCTTGCTTATTGTGTTACTGTCAGGGTGTCTACTACTACTTCTACCAAATATTCAGGAACAGAGCCGAGGCAAAGGCCCTTGAGCGATCCCGGAGAGGACTAGGCGATGGGTCTGTCGGGATGCTGCAGTCTCTCACTGTCGCTGCGTTGTCTGGGTAATTGGAATGTAGCTGAGCACTTTCTGTTGACTACTAAAGCAGTGCATTGTCTATTCCTGGAGATAGTTACTATCACTTTTGATCTTAGCGATTTTATGTGCTCTTGCTTCCTAATTGGTCTTGTCTTTTTGTAGCTGTGTCAATGTACTGCTCACAAACCCGATTTGGGTTGTTGTTACACGAATGCAAGTGAGCATATCTTCTCTGCTAGCCACTTTTAGTGCTGAACTGGAAATCATCTGGCAGCACCTTTGAGTATTGATATTTCATTCTGTTTGCAGACTCACAGAAAGGCAAACAAACAGCAAAGTCCTCAGGGTTTGACATGTGCTCTTGACAAGCCCCTTGAAGCTTCTGCAACTGAAAACACTCCATACAAAACAATTGATGTTGTAAGTATAACTCTCCTTGTTTCTCTTGTAGGAAGAGATCTGTTCATAATTAATGTCTTATAATAACTACATCAGGACAATCTTTATAACTTTTTGTAGTCTGGTGTATCAGAAAGGCTATGCTCATCCCTCATTTCTTGATGGAGCAATTCAGTAGCGCTTCTCTATTATTTCCACCCTGAAGATTTATTTTTATGTTTTGCTCTTACACTAGGATGAATATCTGTATGTTAGTTTGCCATAGATAATTTATACCTATAACTTGATTATATGCTTGTCCTCGTTAGTTGCTCTTTCTATGCTGTCAATTGGTCATGCATGGTTGGGTAGAAGTTGGCAATGTTATGAATTTGGTAGGGTATCTGCCTGTTTTTTTTCAGAGGGTTTATCCCCTAATTTCCCATGGTTTGTTAGTTGAATAGGAAGAAGCACTAGACAACTACTTGATATTTCTTGAAAGAAGTACTGTTTTGATGCTATGCTCACTGCTAGTGCTAGTATTGCATGTCAACATGCACCTCACTTGAGCTTATTGGAAATAAAGTGGCTTGAATTTGAACTCTACGAATAAATAAATTATGATGAACTAAATGCAGTGTGTGGGGGTGGTGGTGGTGGTGTGTGGGGGGTGGCAGGATATTTGGAACTCTGCTTTGACAAAACAGTGCAAATGTGAAACTCAAAACCTCTTTGATTTGAAAACGTTGGACATAATGTACTCCGTCCACAAAAGAATTGCAATTTTTAGCACAGTAGTATCAAGTCAAAGTATCTTCAGTTTGGCTAACTATAAATAAAAAGTATCAATATTTATAATATCAATTAAGTATCATTTGATTTGTCATGAGATATATTTTCTTACTATACTTGTTTGTTTTTCTGGAATACGCAGGAGAGCTGCGTATCATTGCATTAAGATAGGAGAGAAAAAAGGAGGCATAAATGCCGAAGTACAAAACAGGTTCAACACCACCCCATACTCACACCAACACACGCAAAGGAACACTAAAACACAAAAACCATCCTACAAAAACAACCACTCCAGAAAAAGCCCTAGACAAAGAAAGACGACCAAAAAACACTACAAAAAGCCTCTAACCACCATTGCGAACAGCAACCAGACTTCTAAGTCTTCTGAGGCCTTTGGCACCGGCCAAAATCCAGAGATCGACCTCCTCACTTGCAAGGAGAAGGGCACGACTCAGATTGGGCGAGATGCCATTGAAAACCTTGTCGTTCCTTCCTTTCCAAAGAATCCAAGCACCCAAAGAAACCAGCGAGTTGAAGCCCTGTTTAACTTCCTTGTTGAAAGAGCTGCCGGCCTGAAGCCACCAATCAAAGAAATTTGTCGAGTCTGGTTGAGGACCTATGTCAGGAAGTCCAAAACGACAGAGCAGCAGGTGCCAAAACTGTCGCGAAAAAACGCAGGAACATAAGAGATGCTGGATAGATTCGTCCTCCTGATCACAAAGAGTGCAATGCTCAGGATGTGGGAGACCCCGTCTGGCCAGCCTATCTGCCGTCCAGCACCTGTTATGAACCACTAGCCAAAGGAAGAATTTACATTTCCTGGGGGCCCAACTGCCCCAAATCAGCCTGCAGGGTTCGAACAAGATAGCACCATTGAAGAAGGCCCTATACGTTGATTTAGTAGAAAAATCTCCAGAAGCTTCAAATTTCCACTTGTGCTTATCAGTCACTTCAGGTTGCAGAACCACTTCCTGAACCATCTCCCAAATTTCCAAATATTCAGCCAGAACTGCAACAGTGTGGTGCCCTTGGATATCATGAACCCAAGTGTTGTCCCGAAGCGCATCATCGACCATACGATTTTTTGCACGCCTTTTGGGAACACAAGCAAAAAGATGGGAGGCCAGCAGCTCGATAGACTTCCCATTGAGCCACCTGTCCGTCCAGAACTTGGTCTGAGACCCGCTGCCAACAGTGGTGGTCAAAGCCATGGAAAAGAGGGCTTGGGCGTTTTTATTTATTGATATAGGGAAGGCAGCCCAAGGCTTGTTGGGATCAGTTTTCCCCAACCACAACCAACGGACCCTGAGGGCCCATCCAAAATACTGCAAATCCAAAATGCCCAAACCTCCAAGCTCTTTTGGGCGACACACCTTAGGCCAAGTGATCAAACAGTGAGCACCATTTAACTCCTTCCGGCCTCTCCAAAGGAATTTACGTCGAATCTTATCTAGGGCCTTCAAACACCAAGGAGGAAGCTCCAAGGCAGTAGAGTAATAGATCAAAGTAGAAGTAATTACTGATTGCACATATGTCGCCCGACCAGCTCTGCTCATCAAATCAGCCTTCCAACCTGGAAGATGATCCGCCACCTTTTCAATTAGAGGCTGTAACTGTGCTCTATTAAGTTTCTTGAGAGAAAGAGGAAGGCCAAGGTATTTGCAAGGAAAATTCTGAATTTCACAAGGAAAATGGGTCATCACCACAGCCAAGTCCTCTTCTGCACATTGGATAGGAGAGATACAGCTTTTCTGTATATTAGTTCGGAGCCCCGAAGCAGTTCCAAACAGCTGTAGCAATTCATCAACCAATTGTAACTCTGAGGCAGTTGGGCGAAGGAAGAGAACCACATCATCAGCATAGAGGGAGATGCGATGCTGTATACGCCGCAAGGAGAGGGGTTGTAGAAGACCTTCATTACTAGCTTTGACAATCAAGCCATTCAGGACATCCATAACCAATATAAACAGCATAGGGGACAATGGGCCACCTTGCCGGAGACCACGCCTGTGGTGAATAATTTCCCCGGGCACCCCGTTAAGCAACACCCTCGAAGAAGACGAGCCCAGCAAGCCACTGATCATGTTCCGCCAAGTAGGTCCAAAGCCCCTCCTCTGAAGAACCTCCAAAAGAAAAGGCCAAGAAACGGAGTCAAAGGCCTTAGAAATGTCCAGCTTCACGAGAATACGCGGCTGCTTTTGTTGGTGTAGGTGTCATAAGCATCAATATGTTTACCTATATATTTGGTCAAACTTTAGACATGTTAACCAAGAATGCACCTAGAATTGCATTCTTTTGTGGACAGAGGTAGTATACTACAGCCAGTCAATGATCAATCTAAGACAAATGATTTCTTTTTGCATTTGAGGATGGATGGGCATCTAGGGAGCCATATTGCAATAAGCACTGGAGGAACAGGAGAAATAACATTAGTTTAGAAGACTAAGAGTAGTGCGATCCAAAGGAGACCTCAGGTGGCACTGGTGCATGGTTGAATCCTAAGGTGTGACACTGATGTAAGGAGAGGTAGGGCTGGCTGAATTTGATATGGGAGGAGGCAGTAAAACCGGAATTGAAAGGGGCATACACCTAAAGAACTGTCCTTGGATAGACATGTGGGGATCAGATATTCACATGCCTGAACCATGACAATACTTTAGATCCCCTAATAATGTCACTATTATTTATGACTTAATATTGAGGCTCTGTTCGAAATTAGTGGCCATATTTCATTTCTTTAGGGCAAGATTTGAGCACAATTACTCTAACAATGTCTTGTGATACAAAATCATAATAGTAAGGAAGAAGTTTCTAATATGAATCTAATGATTTCAATTTTGAAATCGTGTTATAATAGAAATTATTAGCCAAAGGCTTGTCCTACCGGAATAAAATGCACCTATTAGCTTCAAATGGAGGTAGTATATTGTTTGCTCTTTCTTTTCCCTTTTTGTTGGTAGCTTGTTAGGTTTCAGCTATAGCCTACCCCAACTTGCTTGGGCCTAAAGGGCCTTGTTGTTGTTGTTGTTGGTGGTGGTGGTGGTGGTGGTTGTTTGACTAGGTTTAACTCCAGTTTCAGGAACTGCACAAAGAAGCTGGAGTTCTCGGCTTCTGGAAAGGGGTAATTCCGGCTCTTATCATGGTAAGTCACTATTGTTCACCTTTTCTGTTGCTTCTCAATCATACAGTGGTGCTATTTTACAATTTTATCTGCTACTAGGTTAGCAATCCTGCAATTCAGTTCATGCTGTATGAGACTCTTCTGAAGAAACTGAAGAAGAGACGGGCCTCTAATTTGAAGGGAGCTGATGGACTAACTGCTCTTGAAGTAAGCTTTTGTTTTTCCAGTGGTAGGAATTACCTCAAGTGACAAATACCAGGTTGCATATCGAGTATTTGTTGTATTGGGGTCTGAAGCCCTGGACCTATTGTAAAATTGACTTGAAAACCTGGTTGTCCGGGACATGTTTGGTTTCTCTATGTTTGACTCTAGATGTTGGAGACAATTTGGCACTGTCATTTACCCATCTATACTAGTATTCCTATGATTTTGATAAAACTCTAACTTCACATTTTAAACATTCTTATTCAGATTTTTCTTCTTGGTGCCGTTGCGAAACTTGGTGCAACTGTTGTTACATACCCCCTTCTAGTTGTTAAGGTGATTAGTTAGTGGATTGGTGACAACCACAGTTGTCCACTTGCATATTTGAGTACATATTCCAAATTGAGCTTTTTTCCCCCTGCAGGCAAGACTTCAGGCGAAGCAAATGATTAATGATGACAAGAGGCATCGGTACAAAGGTACCGTAGTTCTCTACTTTTCATCTTTCTTCCCATTTCTTTCTGTTACTGGCTTGCTATTGAAGAATATTTAACTTGCTGCGCCATTTCTTGCCGTTACTGATCAACTATTGAAGCTCTTAATGTGCCATTTCTTGTGCTCAGGTACATTTGATGCGTTCACAAAGTTGGTACAATATGAGGGTCTGACAGGGATGTATAAAGGAATGGGCACAAAAATTGTGCAGAGTGTTTTTGCTTCTGCTTTGCTTTTTATGATTAAGGAGGAGCTGGTGAAGGGTGCTCGACTATTGGTGACTGGTAACACTAGTCTGGTTAAGAAACTACCATCAAAGCCATCAAGATGACCTACGTCTGTCAGCCATCGGAAGCGTTAGTATATCTTCCTAAAAGGCCATTATTATTCGCATAAACCGCAAAACAGAGTCGACAAGATATAGAGGTCACCTCTGCTTTGGAGATATCAACTGTAGGTTACACAATAGCCAGTATGAATATTGTAGGGACCAAAGACTATGTTGGATAGATTATTTGTATCATTTATGTAAAATGTATCCTGGAAGATCGGAACAAAAGGAAATAAATAAGCATGATAATTTGGACTTGGGTCATCTGTTCTGAACTTCCGATTTGCTGACTTGCTTTTACCTTATGGTTTGTGCTAGGGTGGCAGAATATCTGAAAAAACAACTATCATACGAATGCAATCCTCAGTCATCTGTTCAGGTTTCTTGACCTGCATGAACTTGTCTGTAGCCTTATCGGTAAAGGAGACACGTGCTGGTTATCATCAGGAAGCCATGGGAAAGTAAAACTTCTGATTATTCCTTACCTAGAACTTGTTATTATTCCTTTTTACCCTTTTATTATTTATTTATTATCCTAGCTGTGCTGAAAGCATTGGGCACCTGCAGTTGAGTCTGCAGGTGCAGTTGCAGCTGACTTTAAACTGCAGAGTGCAGAGAAACGGTTTCGTCCCCTGTTCGTCCCGTGTCAACCAGTTTCATCAAAGTGAAACGAGCAAATGTCTCATCAATACGTATAGTCCTTTGTGGAGATTTATTGCCTTTCAATACTTGTAATATTAGTGTTTTTTTTTTAAGAAAGAGTCAAACCTGAAACGAGCCAGAGCCAGTAGGCACTTGGCGCGACCATTGTAGCCGAGACAGTGTGCCTGCTTGTGGCCTTGGGAAGTTGGGCCTCTGGGTAGTGGCCGAACGGAACGGGTGGATAAGGGATAGAAGCAGCAGCTGCAGGGACAGAGTCATCGTCCTCGACCCTCCCCGTAGCTAGCGCAGCGAAGCCGGCACAATGCCAGGCGCCGCCGTAGCCTCGCCTCTCCTCCTCTCGCTCTCCTCGTCCTCCTCCCCCTTCCTCTCTTCCTCATCCACCTCCTTCCTCCCACCCCACTCCGCCGCCGTCAGGACGAAGACGGCTGTCTCCGTCCTCCGTGCGCTGCGCGCCGAGGCGGCCACCCTCCCCGTGCTCTCATTCACCGGAGAGAAGGTCGGGGAGGTAACCCTCGACCTCAAGTCCGCGCCGCCCTCCACCGCGCGCGCTGTCGTGCACCGCGCTATCATCACCGACCGCCAGAATGCGCGCCGGGGCACGGCCTCCACGCTCACCCGCGGCGAGGTCAGGGGCGGAGGGAAGAAGCCCTACCAGCAGAAGAAGACCGGGAAGGCTCGGCGCGGGTCGCAGCGCACCCCGCTTCGGCCCGGCGGTGGCGTCGTGTTCGGCCCCAAGCCCCGCGACTGGTCCATCAAGATCAACCGCAAGGAGAAGCGCCTTGCCATCTCCACTGCCCTCGCCAGCGCCGCCGTGGCAGAGGACGCCTTCGTCGTGGAGGAGTTCGACGAGGCCTTCGCGTCGGGGCCCAAGACCAGGGATTTCGTGGCCGCTTTGCAGCGGTGGGGGCTCGACCCCAAGCAGAAAGCCATGTTCTTTGCCACGGAGTTCGACGACAATGTGCGGCTCAGCGGCAGGAACATCGGTTCCCTCAAGATGCTCACACCCAGGACGCTCAACCTGTACGACATACTCGACGCCCGCAAGCTCTTCTTTACTCCTGCTGCTGTAGACTACCTCAACTCCAGGTATGGAGCCAGCGCTTCTGATGACTACTATACTGATGATGAGGATGATGGCGAAGAGGAACTGGTCGAGCAAGAAGCCGAAGAAGGCACCACAGCAGAAGCTGCTTAAGGTACATAGCTACACAGTAACTTGTTGCTGTGCTGATTGCACCAAAGCTTGATCATTCCTGTGCTATGCTGGGCATATATGGACTCGCAGCTTGTAACTGCTATCCTTCAGTTAGTACATGTCTAAACAGGTTGAAGGGGAATAGCAAATGGTAGTGCTACAAAACAGTAATGCAATTGAATTGAATTGGATCACCATTATTTGGGGGAACATTATATCTACTTGAATTGCCTAAACTACACTTTCTGTTCACAGTTTATGCAGTCATAGCATGAAGTTTCAATAGCACAGAGATGTAAGGGTAAATTAATTAATTGTTGATATATAATCATGGCCACTGGAACACCGAGAGTGCATACTACTCAAGGGCCAAGGCATGGGGTTTGAACATCGGGTTTGTACAGGACTATATTTTGCTGAATAAAAAATGCACCCCTTACCATATTTCTCGTTTTTTATTTTCCAATGTCCAAAACGCATTTTCACAAGATCATGTAAACACTCAGTATGTTGCACCTAAGATGGGGATCAAGGAGGGATTTATAGGTGTCTGTTACAGTTGAAGCAGTTGATAATACCACAGAATAATATCTTAAGCTGAATTGTGCTCTCAGTGTTTATCCCATGGGTGTGCCATCTTCATTGTTAAGAGCATCTCCAAAAGCGTTTCTTAGACTCTCTCTGTGTGTAAATCCTCATTTGGAGAGACATTTGAATAAAAATCACTCTCTATGTATTTCCACCTTCCAACAACTCTTTATATCTTGTGCGCATTTTGGAGATCAATCCCCGCTCTCTATCTTTGGCTAGTGGGAAACCAGGAATAGAAGATGCCAATATTTGGAGATCTAATTGGAGAAACTGTTGATACCTTTTCTCACCAAAATCTTTATTCCTATCAATACAGAAGGATATAAAAAGACTCTTGGAGTTAGGTGGGTAAAGCAAGACACCAAAGTAAACAAACAAAAAATTCATAATAAACCTAAGACAGATATCAAACCTCTCTTTTAGTATTCACATGCTTCCCTCTGCACAGGTCTGTCATATTTATTTCTAATACTGCACTCTTCAGAATAACAGCTTCTTTTCTATGCTTCATAATGGCAAAGTGTACAATTAACAAACATCAGTTATTTTCAGATTCAACGCTTATGGATAGTTTCAGAATCAATAAGTAAACAATTATTTCGTCTGCTGGCGTCAAATAACATAGACTAAAGGTGCAGTTTGATTAAAAATTTAGATCTGAGTCCAGGAAAGAGGAGAGTTAAGGAATACGCTGGGTTCAGTAAAACAATAGCTTTCTTCTTTAACACTAGTAATATGGCTATAATGGTGAAATCTTCACAATAAGTGTGTGCACTTCTTTCAATAGTGCTAACATTACCTAATCAATTATTTCATTTGTTTGGAAAGATGCAATTCTCCTGCTACTCTGCTATAGATTTATGATATTTTGCAAACTTCTCAGAACCTTGTTTTATGTGATTCGCAGATGCAACTGAAGAGGGCGAGGCAGACAACAGTTCCTAGGTGGGAAGTGTAGATTTGTTGTTTCTTATTTGCTATGTTACCCTTGGGTGAGAGTGATGTTGGTAATTCTTCCCTAACGGGCCTTTTGTCTGCTTTATTATAAGTTGATAATGTTCTCTTACCAAAGCGTATGTTTACAAATACATTATCAGGTGTCAACCACTGCATATAAAGCGTTTTCCCATCTATGCTGCAACTGCGGACAGCAGTGGACAATTATCCCGGCAACTGACAGTTATGTAGCTGATGGTTGAAACTGCTGACTTGTGCTGTGACAGTTTTTTGCAAGTTCTGTATAGGCTATCTGGATAAATTACTGCATTGTTTTAAACTATGGAATGAAACCTTGCATAGTGCATGCCAGGCTTGCCCTAGCTCCACTTGGATATGGAGCCTGAAAGCTCCACTTGCCCATATCCTGACTAGTGGCTAAGCCGTGGGTTGGTCGGTACAGAGTACAGACAGCTAGTCATTTTGATCGAATTTACTTCTAGATATTATAATTCCTATAGTCCCAATCAGGGTATCAGGCATTCAGGCTAGGGATGTGCCTGGAACTACTCCCATGACTTGCTCTTGCTGATCCCGGTCGCACATGAAGGCACTTGGGCTGCCAATGAAGATACAAATATCGATGGGCTTATGTGGAACCAGAAACTGGGATAAAAGGACCGATTATATAGTGGCCATCCTATTTTAAGCCCATCTCTTTGGTCTGGGCAGTGTCTGGCCAAATTTCAGTCCTTAGATTGCAGAAGTCGTTTTCAGTTGCATTTTTTTGGTAGATTTATCTTTTATCGGTCAGTTCTCTTAGATGTTGCTATTGATCGATCTAACTTGAAGCTTTTCCCCTTGTGTGCTGCTTTCAACTAGGGGCATCTAAATTATTGTTTCGGTCTAACAGCTCGTATGTGAGATTATGACTGGCATAACGGTCCAACAGACTCCCATCATCGGAAAAAGAGGAATCCTTTCAGCCATGTTCTTATCTAGGTTTTGCCTGAATACTTTATAATTTTTCTCAGCTGTTGCTGGAATATAAGCAATACCGCTCGTTTAATACTAGTCCACTATGGACGAAAAGCTTGCGAATCATGGAAGTGGGACATGGCCATTGCATTTTCTGGCCATTATTTGGGAAGTGGCCATGCAGAAAGTTCGTGCGATTGATTGGCTCCGATTTGTTTCGACTATAATTGTTTAATTAATTGTTTGTTCTTTTGCTGCGCATTGTCTTTCTTGGCCTGCTTTCTCTCCGAAAGGAACCGTTTACTGCTACTGAGAAAGAACTTTTTTTTTTCTCTGCCACTGCTATACTAGAATATTAGTCAAAGTATGTCTGCGATTTCACTATGACTTTATGCGGTAGAGTTTTATCTTTTCTTTTGAAAGATTTATGCGGTAGACTGTACTAGAACGTAATTGCGCCGATGTCTGGTCTGCAAAATAATTTTAAAAGAACGGCTGGGAATATTTCCCCTTGGTTCGACGTTCAGGTTAGTTTATATAGGACACAAAAGAACGGCAAGGTTTGTGGATGTCTTTGATGACGATCCAAGTTGGTCTGATTTTCTTGTGCGTGCAGTTCTGCTAGCTCCGTATGTCCATAAGGTTTGTGGATGTCGCTGTCGGCTGTCGTCGCTACCCGATTCCACCTAAGGCCTTGTTTAGAGGGTGTTTGGACTGCTTCACAAACTCTGCTTCACAAACTCCAGCGTGGAGCAGCTTCAAAAAAAACTGGAGTTTATGGAGTACCTCTTTAGGTGCTTTCACAACTCCATCTTTTTTCCTCGAACTGAGTACGTAGAGCTGAAACTGTTTGGCTAAAAAACATGGAGCGGAGCTGAAAAACGTGGAGCAGAACAGTTCTGAAGGGGTGTTTGGGACTGTTCTGCTCCACGTTTTTCAACTCCACTCCATGTTTTTTAGCCAAACAGTTTTAGCTCTACGCACTCAGTTCGAGAAACAATGATAGAGTTGTGAGAGCACAGAGGTACTCTACGAACTCCAATTTTTTTGTGGAGCTGCTCCGTGGTGGAGTTTGTGGAGCAGTGCCAAACACCCCCTTAGTTTCCAATATTTTTTGGATTGGGGGTATTGTAGCACTTTCGTTTTTATTTGACAAATATTATCTAATCATGGAGTGACTAGGCTCAAAAGATTTATCTCACGGTTTACAGGCAAACTGTGTAATAACTTTTTATTTTTATCTATATTTAATGTTTCATGTATGTGCCGTGAGATTCGATGTAATAGGGATTTTGAAAAGTTTTCAGTTTTTTGGGTGAACTAAACAAAGCCTAAGCTCTATTCAGACAAAAAAGAATGGTTTGATGCTATGCTACAAGCCTACCAGAGTTTTTGAGGAACCTGGAAGGGCCGAGGTTTGTCTGTCTAATTGGCTCCAGCTTCGAATTATGTTGTCGTGCAAGCTTGTGCGTCGAAACTGATAGTTTTTAAACAAAAGACAACGCATCCACTAAGAACTATAGGTAACTTTCTCTAGTCTGCTGATCAGCTGATGATCTGGTTCTCTTAAATCTGTCAGTCATTCGGCAATATTTTTCTTTCACGATAAATCAGCGAATAATATTTTTAGTTATAGTTTTCCAGACAAACAAGCTTGAACTAGACCAAAGTCAGTGGCTAATAGACGATGATCACCCTGTCAAGTATTAGGGTTTGACCACTCGTCTTATTCAAAAAATTTGTACCCCAAGTTTGACTACTCGTCTTATTCAAAAAATTTGTACAAATATAGTCAAATTTTAAGTCATTCTTGAAGAACTTTTATTAATAAACCAATACACAATAAAAAAATGATATTTTGTACAAAACTTTGAATAAGACGAGTGGTCAAACTTTATATTAAAAAAGTCAAACGACCTACAATTTGGAATTGATTGAGTACCTTGATGAACAGAGTACCAATGGGCAGTTCTCTATCTGTTATGCAACTTGTTCGTAATAACACGCCAAAGCAGGTCATAACACTTCCCACTAATATGACTTATGAGCTGAGAGCGTACAACTCTAATATAGAGCTGACACTCATTTCTTGGCTTGGCAAACTCGCAATAAACACAAGGCAACCTTTTTTTAAATAAAGGATGAAGTTATCGGTACGATCTAGTGACGGATGTTACCGGCGAACATAAGGCTCCGTGCCATCTCTATCCTGTTCCGACAGCGACGGTCCGCGGCGATGCTCCCTAGTCCCTATCCTGTTCGGCCTTCCCGTTTCGGGTTCGCGGACGCGCCGCCTTTTCCGGTGCCGCGAGGACGCGGAGGCGCCCGCGCCGATCCCCGCCCTGCACGGCTGCACCCACCCACCCAGCCATGTGACGTGCTGCCCGTGGTGGCCTGCCTGGAAAGTGCGCCCGCGCGTAGCCTTTCGGCGAAAGCCGTACCCCACCACCCCCGAGTCCCCGACCCCGTCTGCCTCCTGTCGCTTTCGAGCTTCGACGCCGTTTCCCGTGCCTGGCGGCGGCGGTTGGCGCGTGACGGCGCCCGCCGGCACGCGCCAACCGCTTGGAAAGCGTACGACGTACGCGGTCGCGCCCACGCCACGCACGTCTGGCGTGCCCGTGCGGGTTCGTTCTGCCACACTGCCACTTGCCCCTAGATGGCTACGGAGTACTCCGTAGATTGCTTGCTCGCCGGTGTGAATTCGTCACCCGGGGCCGGGCATGAGGAGTCGATTACGATTAGCATGACCGTCTGCGTCTGGAAAGTTTGCGCGTCGGTTTCCCGAGCGATCGTTGTTTGCTCCGGATCGCGGACCAAATCTGGGTTCTGTCGCAAAGCATCTAGACAGAATTTCCATTTAAGACTCACTCGGAGACTGGAGTCTTGGACATCTTGTCATAGACTTTACTCTTCAATGTACAGTATATTTTGTCGGTTCCGTTTATCAGACTCACTTTGACAATTTATTTATTTTATATTATATTATTTATAATTATAAATTTATAGTTATTGATTGTATATTTGATTGCAAATCTAATAGCATCAGATTTGTATTACAATAATTACAAATTGCTAGCCAAATTATTGGTAAAAAATTATGAAGTCCAACTCTTGACGTAAGTGAAATGCCTTATAAACTGAACCAGAGGTGGGAGTAAGTTAGAACAAGATTTGTAGAAGGTTTTATCCACTTGTCTCCCATATTTTCTTCGGTGTCGTTGCTGATTAGTAATTAGTGGTATTGTTCTGCCCTTGGAGTAAAGACGATATTAGGCTCTATATGGTAGAGCTTTAAACAACTCTAACTCTGTTTTCTTTGCACGCTAAAGCGTAGAATCATTTTTTCTGTCTTCTCAAAATAAACTAGGAGGCATGAACACTATTTCTAGCTTATCGGTTTATACTTCTCTAAACACTGTAGCAACGAGTCAGACTCATTTGGAGTTGTGTCAAACAAGGCCTTATTCTCATATCATAAACTGAGGCACTACTTCCAATCTAGGAAACTTGATGTTTCTAATGGTAAAGCAGAAGCTAATTACAAGTCAATTTACTCGTCCAGAACGACAACTAAATCCCGGCCAGAGGAAGTATATATATCATTTAAATGCGCAAGGCATTGAGGCCATTTTAACATCTTTGAAAATACTGAGCACAAATGTGTAACATTGGCTTTTGCAAAGTTCATGTCACTTAGAAGTTAGAACCAAATATTTGGTTAGCTATTACATTTACCTCCAGTTATAACTAGATAACGTTTTTATAACAAGTTTGAAATTTAACTAGTTACTACTTCTTGTTCTTCAAAGCGACACCTAACCATCTATTTGGATTATTGTAATGCGGATTATGTATAGAACTATTATAATCAGAATTATAATTATTGATAATTAAAGTGTTTGGATTTTTATTCTTGTTGGTTATAAAGTGATAAATAGCTATAATCATCAAAAGACAGGTCTCACCTAGATTATAGCATTATCTTGAGGTTTTGATTACAATGATCCAACCCATAATATAGCCTATTTAGATCACAATTAGATTATCGTACCTTATTATTATGATAGCGATGGATCCAAATACGGTCTAATTGTAATCAGATGGAGTAGAACTGTAGAAGTACATTTCAATTTCAAGGGCATCTACTAGGTAGCAAGTTAATTTTAGGTCATGTTTGGATACCATATGATTATAATGATCTGGTTAAAATTATGATCAAACAACATTGATTATATTACAAATTATTATAATCAAGATCCTGATTACCATAGTCCTATAATATAGGGAAGACATTATTTTGGTGGATTATAAGTGCTGGAAGTCCAATTTGCCTCCTCCCCCACCTTCTCTTCTCTTTTCCAATCATCTTCTAAAGATATAAGATAAAAAAAAAATTCTCAACCAACCACAATAATCTAGGGATCCAAATACTCCAAATGCTATAATTCACAATTCTGATTATAATGATTCCATGTATAATTTAGATTATAATAATCTAGCTATGATGCAAACAACATGAAGCTGCTTTCAAATGGCAAGACCATTTTTAATAATATTTTAGTGGCTGTGGTGTGTTTTGACGAATTAGTGGCAGTAACAATATCGCACATTTGAAATGCTCCAAAAACCAGCTGCCATTATTTTTTAGCTACACAAAATAGAAATTTGCTAAAAGAGGTCGGATCTCAAGTGCCTTCTTCCATCCTCTCACTCACCTAGCCACCTTGACCGAAACCCGTATTCAGCGTTGGACCGTGCACACCAAAAACACCAGTGCGAAAGTAACGGGAGCCGCTTCTGTTTTCAGCCACAACAAAAAACCACGCATGGTCTCATCGGCGAACTGACACAAAGAAAACGAGACGGAAAACCACCGCTGCTCTTTCCAGGGCACTCCGAGGCTCCGAGCTCTGCGGTCGCGCGGCATGACCGACACCACCGGCGCCCGCGGTTAAGAAGAACGTGTGCCATGCGTCCGTCCGCAAAGCGCTCTCGCGTCTCGGCGTCCCTGGACCGCGCGCTGCCCGAGTGCAAAAGAGGGGGGGGGGGGGCGGCCATGCGCCTGGTTGCCAGAGAGCAACAAGAAAAAAACGTGCTCGCTCATGCGACTGCCCCCCCGCCTATTTTGATGCTTCCGGCTCTCCGCATTTAGCCATGGAGCGGCCAACGTCGTCGATCGACCGATGGACTCCTCGATCGCATCCTCCGCCGGCGGTCGCCGACGACTCGCCGGACCACATAGCTGGGCGCGGCCGTACTCAACGCGTGGAGGCTGGGACGTCGTCGTCGATCGGCCGGCTCGCCGGACCACATTGCTTCCTCCTTCCGTTCCAGACAAGTAATTCGTGTTCTTTAATCCCTTCCCCTCCGAAAGTAGTCGTTATTCTCTTGTTTGATGTCATCGTCGATCGTCCTTCTAAACTCTTGTGTGCATGGATCAAAATGCCGACAGGAAATTTGATGGGCCGGCAGGTCGTCGCGCGCTAATAATCTAACAATGCTGGCGTCGCCTGGCTTTGTGTATCTCGATTATGCCATCATCCTAAAACGCCAAGCACTACTGCCTTGTCTGCTGCTTAGCTTCTCCGGTTCCGGTACGTTCCTTGGCAATTTATATATAATATATAGGGGAAATGTGTAATGTTTGAGCTTTTAAATTGTGTTATGCCCAAACTATGTTTCGTGAATGTTATATCATTGTTGGATTTTAAGGACCGTAATACCTAGTTTTTTCCCGAAGGTTTGGGGATCAATAGTGCCGCTAATAGTCTGGACAAAGCCAGGCGCATTCGTGATACACTGGTGGTGCACGATATCATTTCTCTTAGTAGCTTCGAGCTATCATTCAAAAGAAAGGCACAAAGTTAACTTGGGTTCTTTTGATCAGTTGCGTCCTTAATTTAGTTTACGACACGGGACGCATGTATATATCTAGTCACATCGCATTGCAAAAAATAGCAAGCAATAATACTAAGGGCATATTTGGTTTTCACTAAAATTTAGCTACTAAAATCAATGATTAAACTTTAGTCACCCGTGTTTAGTTTAGTGACTAAAAATCATTAAAGCAGTTCAACAAAGACCAAACTTTACCTAATGAATACACAAATTAAGATGGGGGACCTACAATAATGAGGGATAGCCCCTGTCCACTGGGCACTTTAGCCCACTTTGGTCACTCCTCAGGTACTAATTGACTAAACTATTTTAATTTTTTTTTAGTCCGTTTGTTTGGCAATTTAGTAGTTAAAGTGGTATAAATGTAAGGTTTTTAATTCTAAGGCCCGTCTCCCCGACATGGTGGGCTCACATCTATATATATTCACATAAGTCTACAAAGTATAGGGCAATCATACTTACCCATCCTGAACAAATTTAATCGATTTCACAAAAAAAAAACTTATGGCATGAACATGAACTTTTAAATTTTGCACTCCCTCCGTCCTAAATAAATAGATTCTTAAGAAGTTTAGGATGGATTAGTATGATAGAAAAAAAAAGACCATACTACCCTTTATTAGGCCTTGTTTACTTTTCAAATATTTTGTCAATTTTTTCAAGATTTTCCGTCACATCGAATTTTGCAGCACATGTATGGAGTATTAAATATAGATAAAATTTCTCGTCACATAGAATCTAGCAGCACATGCATCGAACATTAAATATAGATAAAAAATAACTAAGAGCACAGTTTGTCTATAATTTACGAGACAAATATTTTGAGCCTAGTTAGTCTATGTTTGGGTAATATTTGTCAAATACAAACGAAAGTGCTACCGTGTCCATTTTACAAAATTTTTTTGCAACTAAACAAGGCCTTAATTGAAATAGTTTGCACACTTATTGGAGTTGCATAGTCAATGTAGCATTTACTATACCCATACAGTTGCAAAAACTCAAGCCGATTGGTGGAAGAGAGAGAAACTTTGAGAAAAATAAATGAGCCAAGGGACCATTGAGTTTTCTAGAGATTGATTCATTTATAGATAAAATTTGGTGCTAAGAATCTATTTATTTAGAGATATAGGAAGTAATCCACTTTAACATAGAATTAGCAGGTAGTTATAATACTTTTGTTACTATTATATCATATTATACAGATGTGGACTTAAAAGCAGTTGGACTGATTGGATTGGACATTACCCATTTTGAAAATGTTTGAACTTGGATTTATTCCAAGTTTTTAATTTGTTATCCATATTGATTTGGATGTTAATCCATTGCCACCTCTAGTGGTGATGGCTCTTGTAATACTCTCTCTGTCCCTAAAACCTTCAATTTCTAGAGTTGTATTAAGTCATTTTTTTAATTTTAACCAAATTTCTATAAAAATGCTAAGATTTATAGTATCAAATTAGTATCATTAGATTTATCTAGAATATATGTTCATAATATACTCATATTATGTCATAGATATCAATGCTATTTTCTATAAAGTTAGTCAAACTTAAAAAAATTTAACTGACACAGATTCTAAGAATTAAAACTTTCAGAAACAGACGAAGTAATTATAAGACGAGGTGAAGCCTACAAATGGACAAGGCCTTACTGAATGCTAATCATTTCTATCTTTTGCCATAATTATTTTTAGAACCCTAGTCTTTCTAGTTAAAGTAGTTGACTAGAGTTTGCCTTATAAGATTCTATCTGGATGCTAGCTATATGGCCCCGCCCAGGCGGCAACCAATCAGCCCCATCTAGTCAACACTAGTGTTCTTGTTTATATCTTGTTATATTCCTCTATGGCAGTATATTGATAATGGTTAAATCTAACCTTTCACACTATATTCATCCTACCTCGCATAGTCCCTCTATATTTATACGAATACAACACTAAAATACCAAAAATGCAAAATTTACCACCTATATATCAACATTAGACACTTGTTTAATTGATATATAAACACAAACCTCATATTTTGGCAATAAAATCTATATGCGGCAATTGCAAATAACCTGTCTTTTTCTAAATCTAGACTAGTGATAGCGACTCAGATATAAGCGTGAAGGAAATAATTCAATTAAAGCAATAATCTTTTTCTTTTTTTATCGTATATTTTGATATTTTATTTTCCCCCTATGACATAGTGGATGAATTAATGTTCTAAACGAATGTATGGTTGTGCTTAAAAGTGATTTGTCATTGTTGCTGTTGTTGTAGCCCCTCAACAATAGCTATAGTTGTATAGCAGTAACCAATGCAAGCAACAATAGTAATTGCGACTCACAATCGAGCATAGCCCATGGTTTCAGTTGATAGTGCATGCCACGTTAACAATTTCAATTATGCCTAATGGGGCAATCATCCATTAACTAGCACAAGTGACGTAGATGACAACTAGAATTGTTTGCTCCTCAAGCATGACCCTTGATACAAGCTCGTTACAATTTAAGATGGTCATGCTCGATTGGTTGTGACCATATTGAATTGATGAGATCCATGGTATTATGTTGCAAAGTATTAAGGTATACTCAATATTTATATAGTTTTAGTTATATTTGCATAGCTTTATCCGGTATGTAAAGAGGATACATAGGTCATCTATTTGTTTTCGAGAAATGAACTACTTGGTCATTATTAGCTTGTGCACTTACTAAATATCGAGAACTAGGGATACATGTATCCATCTTATAACCATATTGAATGGTCGGATGTAGCAGTATCGATCACAACCATTATGTCGCGACACAAACTAAACACATGTTATTACTTCTATGAGGCCACGTTGAATGCTACACCCTAGCATACAACCCTAGCTTCCACGTCAGCACAAATAGTCCATATCAACCAAAACATTAGCCCTACAGCATGACATAGACTCCTGCAGAAGAAACAACCGCTTTGCCTAACAAAATAACCAAGTCACATCTCAAACACACATTGTGGCAGAAAAGCAACAATATTCATGTGTTTTCTTCTGAGTAAAACTGACAAGGAGGTAGGCGTGTCAGTAGAGCAAAGCCATCACCTGGCAGTATTCGTGTTGTGACTTTAAATGCTCAAGTAATGCTTTATCTATGTGAAGATCATTATAAGCTCGCGTACTTACTAAACATCGAGAACTAGTGATGGAGGTAGCCATCTCATAACTGAAGTTGCTTCAATTTTAGACTTGGACGATTCGTAGGTAATGATCAGATGTAGCAGTATCGATCACAACCATTATGTCGCGACACAAACTAAACACATGTTATTACTTCTGCTCAGGCCACGTCAAACACTACACCCCTAACATACAGCCCCAACTTCCACGTCAGCACAAATAGTCCATATCAACCAAAACATTACCCCTGTAGCATGGTATAGACTCCTGCAGAAGAAACAACCGCTTCGCCTAACAAAACAACCAAGCCACAACTCAAACGCGCGCTGTGGCAGAAAAGCAACAGTACTTGTGTTTTTTATTCTAAGTAAAACTGATAAAGAGGTAGACGTGACAATAGAGCAAAGACATCAGCCATGGCAGTACTCGTATTGTGAGTTTAAGGCCTTGTTTAGTTCCCAAAGAAAAAAATTCGCGACTCTGTAGCACTTTCGTTTGTTTGTGGTAATTATTGTCTAATCATAGACTAACTAGGCTCAAAAGATTTGTCTCGTCAATTTCGACCAAACTGTGCAATTAGTTTTTATTTTCGTCTATATTTAATACTCCATGCATGCGTCTAAAGATTCGATGTGACGGAAAATTTTGAAAAATTTTGGAGTTTTAGGTGGAAGTAAAGGAGGCCTAAATGCTCGAGTAGTGCTTCGCCTACGTGTAAGTGCCTCTAAGATAAAGCCACAAGAAACTGGTAGACTGCATTATCCTTGCCCCTCAAGCAATATCACACTGTTAGCTTCGACTTAATTTTATGTATATTCCGTGCCTATTTTTAGTTGGTAAACATAGAAGACAAGACATGTCACATAATACTAAATGGGTAGTATAGCACAGATATAGACCAAGGCCTTGTTTAGTTCCGAAAAAAATCGGATTTTGCTACTGTAGCATTTTCGTTTTTATTTGACACATATTGTCTAATCATAAACTAACTAGGATCAAAAGATTCGTCTCACGATTTACAGATAAACTGTGTAATTAGTTTTTATTTTCGTATATATTTAATGCTTCATACATGTACCGCAAGATTCGATGTGACGGAAAATCTTAAAAACTTTTTGGATTTCTCTGAACTAGGCCCCAACCTGAGAATGGAGTACGGGGTACGGTTATCAATAGGCCCTCAATTAAAAAGAAAAATATCCATGGCTCCAAGCCCCACTTGTCAGGCGGGGCGGGCGCGTCGCGCCGTCGCCTATTGCTGGTCATCCACTGCTCCCCGTGCCCAGTGACGCGGGTGGCCGCTCCCCTCGCGCAGCCGCACACCGCCCGGAGAAAAGGCTCCACCGTCTACCTCGCTCCGACCGGAACCCCTAAATTCCCCCAACCCTCCCTTTCCCCTTCCTCCTTCCGTCCACCACACCACCACACCCCGGGCTCCACCCCGTGCAAATCCGCTGGCGGCAGCAAGAGAGGGCGAGGAGGGAAACAGATCGGGTGGCGGCAATCGGTAGCCGGTTGGTTCGGCTGGCACGATGGGCGGCGAGGCCGAGGGCGGGGAGCGGCGGCTGGGGCGGGTGCTGAGCTTTGGGATCCCGGACACGGCGCTGGGGCTAGTGATGGGGTACGTGGAGGACCCCTGGGACCGCGACGCCATCTCGCTGGTGTGCCGCCACTGGTGCCGCGTCGACGCGCTGAGCCGCAAGCACGTCACCGTGGCCATGGCCTACTCCACGACACCCGAGCGCCTGTTCCGCCGCTTCCCGTGCCTCGAGTCACTCAAGCTCAAAGCAAAGCCCCGCGCGGCCATGTTCAACCTCATCTCCGAGGACTGGGGCGGGTCTGCTTCGCCGTGGATCCAACAGCTCTCGGCCACCTTCCACTTCCTCAAGAAGCTCCACCTGCGCAGGATGATAGTATGCGACGACGATATCAACATCCTCGTCCGCGCCAAGGCGCACATGCTCGTCGCGCTGAAGCTCGACCGCTGCTCCGGCTTCTCCACGGCCTCCATCGCACTCATCGCCCGCTCCTGCAAGTAAAATCCCGTCTCTCCTTCTGTAATTAACTAATTACTAAGGCTCATCTAGGTTTCCTGTTATTCTCCCCAAAAGCACGGAAGTAATTTAAGGTTTAATTAGCTCATCTAGGTTTCCTGCTATTATTTCTCCCCAAAAGTTTGTAAGTAATTTAAGGTTTAATTAGGTCACGGATTTATGATGGGATGTTTCCTGAAGGGTGGGTGGATAATGTTCTTTCCCGTCCCAAGAAAAGGGAAACGGTTCGTTTAATGTGTGTCTTGTTTATGATTCTAAACATTGAAACATGCATGAATCACTGCTAGATGATTCTAGCTTTGCAGCAGGAATTAGGAAATGATGAGCTTTTAATTCCATCTGTCATGGCTTTCTATATTTCACATCTTTGCTAGGTGGAGCTTATAAGTGTGATAGAAATAGACAATGTCACAAGGACTGTAGATTTTATTAGGAGAACCTACATTCTAGATTTGGGCTCTGCATTTACCCTGCCATGTCTCTTGTCATGTGCAGGAAACTGGAAACACTTTTCCTGGAAGAAAGCACGATTGATGAGAGAGACAATGATGAATGGATCCGTGAGCTTGCTACGAGCAATTCTGTTCTTGAGACACTGAATTTCTTTCTGACAGATCTCAGGGCATCCCCAGAGTATCTTACCCTCCTTGTGCGCAACTGTCAAAGGCTGAAAACCCTGAAGATTAGTGAATGTTTCATGCCTGATCTGGTTAGTTTGTTCCGAACTGCACAAACACTACAAGAGTTTGCTGGTGGTTCCTTTGAAGAGCAGGGTCAACCTGTGGCAAGTAGAAATTATGAGAACTACTATTTTCCTCCTTCGCTGCACCGCTTGAGTTTGCTGTACATGGGAACAAATGAGATGCAGATACTGTTTCCATATGCTGCTGCACTTAAGAAGTTAGACCTTCAGTTTACATTCCTTTCCACAGAGGAGCACTGTCAGATAGTTCAGCGCTGCCCCAATCTGGAAACCTTAGAGGTATTGTGGAACATTCTTGCAGATGCCTTTATCTTCCCTGTTATATAATAAGTTGCAAACTGCATTGACGTTCTTTTTTTCTGTTGGGAAAAGCAGGTGAGGGATGTCATAGGGGATCGTGGACTACAAGTTGTTGCGCAGACCTGCAAGAAACTGCAGAGGCTCAGAGTAGAGAGAGGAGATGATGATCAAGGAGGTCTTGAGGATGAACAAGGTAGGATTTCACAGGTTGGGTTGATGGCTATAGCCCAAGGCTGCCCTGAGTTGACATACTGGGCAATACATGTATCGGACATTACAAATGCAGCTCTAGAGGCGGTTGGTACATGCAGCAAAAATCTTAATGATTTCCGCCTTGTCCTTCTTGATAGAGAAGCACATATAACTGAATTGCCACTGGACAATGGGGTTCGTGCTTTGCTTAGAGGTTGCACCAAACTCCGGAGGTTTGCATTTTATGTGAGACCTGGGGCCCTATCTGATGTTGGTCTTGGCTATGTTGGAGAATTTAGCAAGAGCATTCGTTATATGTTGCTTGGTAATGTTGGTGAATCTGATAATGGAATTATACAATTATCAAAAGGCTGCCCAAGCTTGCAAAAACTGGAGCTGAGGGGTTGTTTCTTTAGTGAGCATGCTTTAGCTATGGCTGCACTAGAGCTCAAGTCACTGAGGTATCTGTGGGTGCAAGGATTCAGGACATCTCCAACTGGAACTGATCTTATGGCAATGGTACGCCCCTTCTGGAACATTGAGTATATTGTTCCCGACCAAGATGAACCTTGCCCAGAGCATCAGAAACAGATTCTGGCATACTACTCCCTTGCTGGAAGGAGGACAGATTGTCCTCCATCGGTAACTCTGCTTTACCCGGCATTTTGAGTGTAGATACTTGCTTTTTGCCAGACTTGAATCTCATGGTACCAAGTTCCATTGCTCCCATTATCCGTGAAGTCAATGGTTCCTGTTCTACCAATTGATGAAGACATGCAGACGTTCCATTGCAAAGAACCCCAAAGCTAAGCTTTAAGCAGGACGGCCAGCTCTGAACTGAGGCTAGCTGAGAACAATCATGAATACCTGAAGGCAGCACTTATGGATCAGCTTGCCCTAGCTGTCCAGTATGGACATGTAAACTTTACCATTTTGAATAGTTTTGGAGAAACAATTTTGTAAGAACCTGTTTAGTGTATATTATCGATTTTCATTTTCTTAAGCTATATGCTGTTGTATTGCTTTATTGAACAATTATGTCAATTAGTTAATCTAGTCTGACTTGCTGTGGTACGATTAATAACGTTTATGTCACCCACAATATGGATTTTCCTTGCTGCTCGAGAGTCTGGCATACAGTTTTGGATCCCCAGGACTAAACTTTAGTCCCGGTCAGATTGGATGTTTAGATGTCAATTAGGAGGACTAAACATAAGATAATTATAAAACTAATTACATAAGTTGTGGTTAATTTGCAAGACAAATTTATTAAGTCTAATTAATGCATGATTAGCTCATGTGATGCTACAGTAAACTTGTACTTGTCCATAAATACTGCTATTTCTACTAGCATATTCAGTCCACCAGCCCATTTAATTCTTCTCGGAACTTCCGTGGTCCACCAGCCCATTTAATTTTTTCTAGAGAGTAGTACTTTGGCGCATGTTAATTGTTTGAGTCGGTTTAGTTGGCATTAAATGCAGCTCGTTGGAACCAGAGAACCATGGCTTAACGTGCATGATTAAATGGTGAAACCCAAATTAATTGAGGGTAGAATAGTCTTTTGTTTGCCACACTAATTTGTCTGAAATCTGCTAGAAATAGCAGTATTTGGGAACGGAGGGAGTACTAATTATGAATTAATTAGCCTTAATAGATTGTCGCTGTTCCGGACCATGTTGCTCCACGTCTGATGTGGAAATCTTGAATTATGCATCTATCAGTATAAAATGAAAATGTTGTAGGGGACTAAGGGGAGAGATGCCATCATGCTTATTTCGGAACTGCATGTCCTCAGGGGTGTGTCGCTATTCGCTAAGGCCTTGATTTAATCATGAACTAAATAGATTTAAAAAAAAACATCTCGTAAATTACCGTCAAACTGTGCAATTAATTATTTTTATCTATATTTAACGTTTCATACACATGCCATAAGATTCGATCCCACAAGGAATCTTAAAATTTTTTAGAAACTAAACAAGGCTTAACCGTGCCTAACCGTCAGGCGTCACATCAACTACGATCATCTCCTATTTCTTCTTTCCTGTAATCAATTACGGGAGATTCCTAAAAAATAATTCTAGAATATAAGACCTTTGCTCTAGCAGATTATCAACCTCATCCTCTTTTTTTCGAGTAACCTCATCCTCGGTTAGGGCCTTGTTTAGTTCCGAAAAGTGAAAAGTTTTCGGTACTGTAGCACTTTCGTTTGTTTGTGACAAATATTATCCAATTATGGACTAACTAGGATCAAAAAATTCGTCTCGTGATTTACAGCTAAACTGTGTAATTAGTTTTTGTTTTTATTTATATTTAATGTTTCATGCATATGCCACAAGATTCGATGTGACGGAGAATCTTAAAATTTTTTTACTTTTTAGTGTGAACTAAACAAGGCCTAGGAGAGATGTCTCCCCCCCCCCCCCCTTTTTTTTTTGAAAGGAGAGATGTCTCTCTCTTTATTTTGAGAGAAATAGTGATGGATTTAGATCTTCTAAAGAATATAGGGATAGAAGATGTAACAGATCTACTGCAGTTGTTATATTTTCTATTTAAGAAATAATGGTGACTATAAGAGATTTGGTGGAGATGCTCTTAGGCATCTCTAGCTCTTGTTGGTGGAAAGCCAACAAGATACTCAAGACTAGACACCAGAGCCTCGGTAAATTTGCGCATTCTTGAATGCATGTTCTATGTTAATGTTAAGCTCTTTCTGATCTAAAAATTGAATGAATGATTAATTGATTAGGTCGGTTTTTATGGAGCTGCACAATGAAGAGGGCCTATGGGCGATATTTTAATCTGATGCTAATGGTATACACGCTTTTATAATTATGACAATTAACAATGACTAGACATGAAAACAGGCCATTCATGTCCATGTCGCCAGATTTTAATAACTAAAATACCAAGAACGAACCAACAATAGCAAGATAGCATCAGAAATTTTTCACTGTCTCATACAAAATGAACATAACATAATACAGTACAATGCACACATCCATGCTGTTCTCAAGTTCACAATAGCCAGCATATAATGATCATGAAAACACATCAGTTCTGTCAAATACGGATACAGGGCATCTTATAACAACCTAGGACGATACACCTCGCAGATCAAGCTGAGCGCTCCCTAGACACGGACCTGGAGTATGAACTGCGGCTATGAGAGTAGCTTTCCCTTGAACGACGCCTCTTGCCAGAATATCTGCTACATGAGGGTTCCCTTCTACTCCCTTTCTTAGGAGAGTAGCTCGTTGATCTCTCCGATTCTGGGGAATGGCTGCGAGAGTAGCTTCTCTGTGGCGATAAACTGTGGGAATAGCTCCGCTCTCTGGTCCTTGTTGGAGAAACACTGGGTGACTTGGAGACAGATCTATACCGGTGCCGGCTGTAGTATGGCGAAACAGAAGGTGACCTCCGTCTTCTGTAGCGGTATGGAGACCTTGAACGATATCGGTTTCTGTAGTAAGGTGAGTATGATCGACGCCGATCGTCAGGGGAATAAGATCCATGCCTGCCGTGGGGAGAGTATGATCGCCTTCTGTCATATGGAGAGTATGACCGGCCTCTACCATCAGGAGAATAAGACAGGTCACGTTCAGGTGAGTAGCGGGAACTGTAACGGTCCCTCCGATAGCGGGAACTGTAACGGTCCCTCCGATCAGGCGAGTAGCGGGAACTGTAACGGTCCCTTCTAACAGGTGAGTAGCTTGGGGAGTACCTCCGTCCTGATGTCATCATGTAACAAAAATTGTCAATAATGATAGGTTATATCAAGAGAAATTTACAGTGCTTATATTTCTCTGGGAAGGAATGGGGCAAAGGCATCCAATGATTATAGGAACACTTACCACGTGAAGATTTTGTGCCAAGATACTTCCCAGGTGTTGGGGTTCTACCTCGTCTTCTCTTTGCCTGTGTAATAGGGGACCAGATAAGAAAGTGTCTTTGATACCAAAAACAAGAGAGCAATTATCTACAATCTGAATAAACACACTTAAGAAAAATAATAATATACAATGTAGGGCATACAACCCTTTGGCTGAGGTGGCATGGTTTGGTGTTAGGTTGTATCAGTTTGTTGCAGAGCAGCTACCAACATCTACCCTGTTGCTGTCAACAAAATCTTCAATGGAAAGAACACTAAAATGTTCAGTGTAGAGTACTAAGCAATGATACAAATATCATTCAGTAGCGAAGTTAATAAGGAAGTTCAGATGTTCCCAATCTTATGATTTTACATTTTACCTTCTCAACAGTTATGACCCGACCTTCCAACACAGAACGGTCCAGATATTTGATGCAGCGATCTGCCTCCTTAACAGTAGCCATGGTAACAAAACCAAACCCTCGTGATTCCCTTGTCCAAGGATCATGCACAACGCTTGCATCAATCACCTATAGCACAATCAGTGAGCCAAGGGAATCGTTCAACAATTATATGGGAATTTCTCAGAAATGACACTTTAAAGTGAAGGTTACCTCTCCCTCAGTGGAAAAGTGCTTCTCCAGATCTCGATCCGTTACACGAGTTGACAAACCAGTCACGTACAGGTTGTTCCCAGGGTTTTCAGCATCGCTTGAGTCCACACTCCTAAATAAATTATACGAATATCAAATACTCCTCGGGTTACAAGCAACATAGATGTTTGATGTCTAGACTTTAAACATATGACACTGGCAGAAACACATTAACTGGCCCAAGGATAAAAGGACATACCTAGAGCGACTTCTGTACCTTGAATAGCTGCTTCTCGAGTAAGGTGAGCGAGATCCATACCTTTCACTTGAGGGAAAAAAACTATCACAACACCGAGCAAGATCATTTGAAGACGGATCAAAACATGGTTCAAGGTTTTTAAATGGTAGGCTGTTCAAGGTTTTAAAATAGTGCATACCTGGATCCTCTTGAGTAAGACATCTGCAAGACAAAGAGATAAATGCATTAATGCCTGCAACAGGCATTCAAGTATACAACCTTATAGATGATGACTTTGTGAACATATCTGAAATAAAACTGAATGAACTTCTGAAACACGCTGTGGCTGCATAACATATAGCACAAGAAAGTGAACAGCTTACAAAAAGAATCCAAATTTGTCAATTTATCACAGAACTTGCATAATATATTAACACAGATATTTCTAATTAAATAACTTTCTCATGCTGCTAGCTGATGTATCATGAGTCAACTGATAAGCAATGAATTATAACCACCCTTTCCACCTCTATTTCTTATGAAGGAAATTGGTCAGTTCTTCCCTTTTAACCCACTTTTCCCACATAACTTCCGTCCGGAAAGTGCACCATACATTACAACAGTAATGTCCAGAGTTTGTTCCATCCTGAAAGTGCACCATCCATTGCAACCCTAGCATCCAGAGTTTGTTCCCAATATAACTTTTATTTAAGATAAAGTTTATTTACATGACAATTCCTTTCAACATTGAATAATCCAATTGTTAGGAAAATACCATAATGACTGATGTGGACCAATTAAACACCTTTCTAAAAATCTATAGCTAGCGCATCAATTTTTTTTATTTTTTATTTTTTGAATTTCAAAGGGGGGGGGATTTACCCCACCTGAATTAACTGAACTTGGGCTTTTATCCCCAGATTACAAAAGAGCTGTACAAAAGGTATTTCGCGAGGAGGTTTAAGCAATGGTTCTTATAAATTACATGGTGGTTCGAGAGATCACCTTCAAAATTTAGTTTGGTCCTTCAAACATAAGTTTGACACACACAAAAACGCTGCACAGGTTAAGTTCAATTTCTTCCATCATCTCATAAATCTAGTACGTCTTCAACCTCAATCGAACACCAAAATGAGATCTCCAACCCTAATTCTATTGCTATCTCTACCTCATGGATAAGGCAACATTTTTCACTCGTAACGGCATCACCACAATTATAGGATGGCAGACCATGGATCTAATGTTGTAAACCTTGGTTCAGATGTTCCTAATTCCGGCTGAAAGTAAAGTACTGTTCGCTGATTTTTTTCCACCACAATTATAGGATGGCAGACCACAAGCATTCGGCAGATAAGTTCGTTTCAAACCATCAGATTAGAGATGCGCTACATAACCAACAGAATAAAACCGAAAATATATGATTTTTCCTCACCGTCACAAACTCGCGCCGCTCGACTATCATATCAATGGACTGATAGATAGAACACGAAAGAAAATCAGGGACGGTACCTTTCGTGGTCGCGACGATCCTGCCCCCGGGAAGCCACCGCCTGGTCTCGATCCTTCTCCTGCGTCTCGAGTCAGTCACGGCACTGCCTGGGCCTTTACTTTCCGATGGCCAGAGTGCGCCTGTGCATAAATGGAAGTTGGGCGGGGCTAGGTGGGTGCTTGGGGAAGGTTCTGGATCGGTGCGGACGCGAAACTCTTCTCAAATCTGGTTGAATCGGCTGGGCGCAAACACTCACGCACCACGTGCACCACCCCGCCATCGGTTTTTTTCCCTCTCCGCGTGGCATGGCTGTGGCCTTGTTTAGTAAAAAAAAAAAGAAAATTGTAAAATGGATACTATAGTATTTTTGTTTATATTTGATAAATATTTTTCAATTATATATTTAAAATATTTTTTCACAAATTATAAATAAATTATACAATTATTTATTTATATTTAATACTTTATTTATATACCGTAAGATTTGATGTGATGACAAAATTTAAAAAAAAATATTTTTTTTGAAAATAAACAAAGCTTTTATTGATCCGCCATCGGTTTTTTCTCCTTTCCGCATGGCATCGCTTTATCGATCCGTGCTCCCCGTAACTCCTCTGTCCTGATAAGAACGTCGTTTGGGAGCTACACGGTGACCAAGAAGGAAGGAAAAAGACCTTTATACCCCTATATGTTCTCTCTCCTTGTCTTGTTCCTTATCTGATTCCATCCCAATCTAGATTAGTGTGGAGCTTCACACCGGTCAAAAAAAAAGTGCGGAGCTTGACCAGCCAACGTGGGGCTACGCTTGCTCTCACCACGGCTCGCCTCGAGCCGAGGCCTCTCCTAGTGCGGGCGTCCTCTTCTAATATCGACAGCCTCACCCTCGCTGAAGGCCTCTCCTGGGCCGGCAACGCAGCTGTTGAGGCACTCTCCCAGATCTAGCGCAACATCCGTGCCTAGTACACTGAGCCCTGCGCTCGCGTCGCTAGCACAACAGAAGAGGAAGGATGGGCTGGCGAAGGAGAAGAGGAGGGAGGTCAGCGCTCGGAGGAGACGAAGAGGGTGGACGTGCCTCCTTCCTTAGCGTCTGCACGTCTGAGGTCGTGCGCCCCCGACTTGCTCCGCCGTGCAGGGCCGGCCACCGGGTCTTGGTTGCGCAGTAGGAGAGGACTTGACGCCGCTGAGGTCTGCCTCTCTGCCTGAACTCCGGGCAGGAATGCGACTACGACGGAGATGGAGAGTGCGAGGGTGAATGGCGCTTTGGCGTAGTAGGGAGCAGGGGCTAGTGGATGGGAGCAGCAGGTGGGCCAATAGGCTAGAACGACATTTTCCATAGGACACCATTTGGTCACTAGAACGACTCTTTTATTGGGACGGAGGGAGTAAGTGTGTATTTTCGACTCAAACATTTCAATGTTTAACTAGATATACGTATTGAGTATCGTATCAATAACTATATCTCTATAAATAAATTTATTATAAAAAACTATTCTATAATCATTCAAATATAATACTTATTCCATACGATAAATATTGATATTTACAGATATTTAGTAAAATTTATGTCTCCTTAATATATATATATATATATATATATATATATATATATATATATATATATATATATATATATATATATATATTGTGGCAGAACCTTCTGAATTAAGTGGCCCACATGCACACATCATTGTCCTAAAGACTTTTGATCGACGTGCACGAGTTCCAAATGACTCAAGAAGTCTGTCGGGTGTCCTCGGGAAACCCGAATCATCCACGTTACATTCTTTTCAGGAATTCCCTCATCAAGCATCACAGTATTACAACATTTCATAGATAAGAGAAATCAGAGTAAAAGCGGAAAGGTTACATAACATAGATTGAAACTTAAGTTCATAGTTTACAAACCATAAGTATTTGATACATAAAAGCTTCGGAACTTTATATTACATAAACCATAGATCACACAACAAGTTTTACTTGCCCAAAGTCACACATCTGATTCATCATCATCATTACTCTCCTCCACAAGAGTAAAGTAACCATGACCATCAAAAGGATTATCAAAAGGTTCACCTGCAACATGGGTTAATAAACCCTGAGTACAAAAGTACTCAACAAGACTTAACCGACTATAAAAGAGGTGGAGACTCAGGTATGCAGGCTATAGGGATTCAAGGTAAAGCTTTATCAAGCTCAAGTATTTCTTTTGCATAAAAGCTTACTAAGAGTAAAACCTACTTTCAAGTTTTAACTCAAGATTATCACTTATAACTAACCACTATCATTGTCAAACTTTCATAAGCAAATCATCTCTTTCTTATACCAAAGATTCACTTATTACTACGATGATGGTACGAGGATTGAGGCTCCATATCCGAGGAAACACGGCGATTCGAATCGATTAAACCCAGCTGGGGATTCAGTACCACACGACATATGTAGAACTTAATCTTGCATATGTCAACCTTTTCTATAGATCCTCCCATACAAGAACGGGTCCAGCGTCACCCGAGAGTACAGTACACCACCATCCTACAGCCAATCTAGATGTTTCCCGGTCATCTCAGATCCGTAAGGTGGGTACACGCTACTCTCGCCATCTCTCCACTCCCAGTACGCGGTTAGCCGTTCTCAAGTATCGGAATAGCTATAGGTAAGGCTTACCACCGCATGTGGGCTGTACTCAAAGTTCTCAATCACAACAGGCCAATCAACGGTACGGTCCTTAATCGACACAGTTGGAGACACTACTTTAAGACTCCATTCTTAAAGCAAGTCCACCGACCGGTCTCAAGTTGAAACATTATTGACCATAAAAGTATGCCACAACAACCCTTCAAACTTTTTCATTTGAAAACTTATCTAATAAGCAGGGCTAAGCATACTACGTATTTTCATAAAACAAGTATCAAGGTTAATATTGAAATCATCAAGGTAGATAATGCAGCAAATAGGATTCACTCAACTCCTATTCACCTAATGCATCATATTAACTCAAGTGATATAAATAACTTTATGAAAATACAAGGATAGGGTTTAATGTCCGGGGCTTGCCTTGGTCGGAGGGGACGTTCGACAACTCAGCAAAACCCGAAGGATCCACAAACTCGGAAGCAACCCACTGAGGATCAGATTCTTCCGAAGCGTATTCTATACGTAAAAGTGCATATGCATGATTATGATATACTCATGGCATGATAAAGACAGGTTACATGTTCTTGGATGATAACAACAAAATATGATTACCTCGAGTACAATTTACCTTCATGGTAAAGAAACAAACTAATCTAACTATCAAGCATGGACTATTATTAAACCAATTTTATCATCTTTATTAAACAATATTGGGTATCTATCAAACAATAAAGATCATATATATAAAATAAATCATAACCAGGGAGCATATCATGCTAAGTGACCACTGGTTGTCAATCAATCCAAAATATCACACAAAGCCTAAAGGAATTAATTATTTCTATTTCTTTTATAAGCATTTTAAATAGCTTTATTATTAAACAGATCATACTTTATCAAAAAGAGCTTAAATTAATTCTGAAGCTAGATAACAGTAACACAAGGTCACATATTAAATTTCATGATTTTTGGATATATCTATAAATTGTTAAAAATCATGGAATGTTTATTTATTATTAAATAGAGGCAATTTAAATATACATGCAAACTACCATAAAATAAAGTCTAACATTTTTCCTGTGTTCTAACAAATTTATATAACTTACACAAAAATTTTCATCATTTTTGGACCAGCAATTAATTTATTACACAATTTCAAACATATATCATAAACTGCACAAAAAGAAAAAGAAAAAGAACTGCACAGTGAACAGCCAGAAACTGGGCCGCAGACCAGCCCACTCCCAGATCGGCCCGCGCGAACACTGCGCGCGCCCGCGCCTTCGCCCCCCCTCAGGACGTCGCTGACAGCGGGCCCCCGCTGTCAGCTTCGTCTTCAAGCTCCGGCCGGCCGAATCGACGGCGCGACCGAGCTATCCGCGCCACCTCTGCCTCCCGCGATTCTCTGGTCGGGTTCTCCACCCCAAGGCGCATCTCTGGACACCCTTTGCACTCCCTTTCTTCCTCCCTAGACCCCGCGACCACTGACACGGCGGACGGCCGCCTCGGCCGGACAAACACCGGTCACTACGCTTGAGTAGAACGCGAATTGAGTAGCGCAACAGCATCAGCGTCTCACCGCGATCCCAAAGGAGCAAGAAGCAGACGCGGAGAAGCTCGGGGTGATGCTGACCACGGTGAGGAGCTCACGGCGGCGCTTCGGTCGGGTTTGGGGAAGAAGGGATCGGGTGGAGAGCTCTGGTGAGTTATCGCTTGCGCTCGGGAGCGCAATGGATAGCGGAGTTCAGGGCGGTGCTGCTGGTGCTTCGCTGGTGGGTTGGAAGGGAGCGAGGACGTCGAATTTGGAGAGAGACGAAGTGCTGCTCCTCGGCGCTCCGGTGGCGAAAATGGAGTCGGCGAGCGCAAGAGGGACAGACACGTCGCTCTCCAGGTTGCCAGCAGCTGCTCCACATCGCCACGAACGCGAGCACGCGCTGGGACGAGGTAAAACGGTGACCGTGCGCTGGCATTCACCGCCCCTGACTCGGATGTCCACCGCCATGAACAGAAGCCAAGCTTATCCCCCCCCTTTTGTCTGTTTTGCAAAGTTTCGACCAAAAAGTGAACTGAAGTTAAATTTTCACCAAAAAGAAACTTGTGCAAAATTTTGTGAGCTACAAAACATATTTAGGTGTCCCAAGCTGATTCTGAGTGGAAACTAGTGATTTTGCCAAAACAGTTTTGAAATTCAAACTCAATTCAAAGAAATTCCAAATTTTTGAATTGGGGCAAAATAGAATTTCCAAAATTACTTTTGATTTTGCATAACAACTTGAAAAACTCCCAACATGAAAGTTGTTCAACTTTTCAAGCCCTACAAGTTTCATGTTGACCATTGTTCAAAATTCCAAACATATTTTGAATTGGAGATTTAAGTTAGAAAAGGGGACACTTTCCGGAAATCTGTATTTTCAAAATTACTTTGAATTTTGTACTGAAACTTCAAAAACTCAAAACACCAAAGTTGTACATCTTGACAAGATCTACAACTTTGCTTTTGAACTCAACTTCAAATTTTGCTTGGTTTTTGAATTGCACAAAAGGGGGTAAATCTAGGGTTTTGAAATTAGGGTTTCCCCCCTTAAGCTTCTCGGAAAACTTTCACCCATGGTTTTTAAACTCCAAAACAAGCATCCATACATAAAATAAGCACACTTTAAATCCCTAAACCCATTCATCTGAAATAAACTTATTTTAAGTTGATGCATCAGGGCTTACTTAACACTAGACTATGCAATGCTCATGATGACATGTCATGTTTTAGTTCGCTTAACACGAGAGTGTTATATATATATATATTTGTTTTAGAATGTAGAAAGTATTTTCTCCCTAAATCATGTTTCTCAATGCGAATATTAATGTACCCTTCCCTCGTCAATACTTTCTTTCCTAAGGCGAGCCCACATACAAGATCAGTGCCTTTCTTTTTCAAGCCAAACCCGCACACAAATTAGTGACAAAGTTAGAGCAAATCGGAAGAACTGCACTTACTTTGTAATAAATGCTTAGATTTGAGCCGTAAACATGGTAAAAACTTAATCTATGGTACTTTTATATTTTCCTGTGGATGCATCCGCATCCACAATGTTCTATGTAGCTTCGCCACTGCACAAGATGGTAGCTTTTGCTCTGTGAGCACTAAAGAGGGGCGACGGCACTAGCCGATAACTCTCGAGGTGATCGGTGCTATAGACCACAACGAGCAAGTGGTGCTTGGATGGACAGAGGGAAGGAAAGGGCAAAGACAAAGAGCAGGTAGGGTTGGCTTCGTGTGACCGAGGAAAGAGGAGAGAAGATAAGATGAGTAAAAAAGAAAGATAATCAATAACTAAAAGAGGGATACTATATGGGATTTGAAACGACCTAGATTTTTTCAAAAAAGGAAAAATCCACAGATTCGAATTATAATGTGACAATTCAAAAATTGAACCATCTCATTATCATCTATCAGCTGTTATCGTAGCCATACATCGTGAAAAACAAGATTACAACTCATTTACTTTACAACTCTTGATTAACAAGTCTATTACATCGTTTTTCTAGCGGAAACACACACGGATCTTTATCAGAGTCGATGTAGCGCATCGGCGGTGAAGGCTCCTCCTTCACGGGCAATCATCAGAGTCGGCGTAGTTTATCAGCGGGCGTAGCCTTCATCTGTGAACCAAACTTGAGCGCAGGAACGAGACCACCTAATCTTTCTATTCTCCGTAGTCATCATCATGGACCACGTTCAAAACCTGCTAAACAATTTTCAGTACGATTTGTACTGGCCACTGGCTCCCACCCTATGCTTTTGCATAAGCTTTGTGGTATGTGGAATGCAAAGGGGTAGATCAAGAGGCCTATATATGGCTGTAGTTTTCCCTATGCAAGTTCATCAATATTTAATAATAATTCATCAAGTTTTATTCCATCTCATCCACACGTCCATCCATCCATCCCATCACACACATCTCACCACACTCTCACTCTCTAGGCGGCAAGTACGACTCCCGCTCGTGCCTTGCCTCAACGGCCAACTCCGGATCCAACACAAACCCAGGGGAAGGTAGAAAGGACTCCTCTCACTAGTCAAGTGAAGCTGTACTTAGGAAAGGTCCATAGCCGACGAATCGGCATATGTATCGATCGATCAACCAAAACTCTACAGAGGTTTGCACTAACCACAAGATCACCATCATCGACGAAGGCCCTCGTCTAGGCTGATTCCGGGCTGCCTTCCAACTAAACACGATGCCACCCTACCACTCAGAACTGGGACCATACCGGAGTACCACCGGTACGCTGAGACTGTGAGGCGTAGTACCGGTCCCCAAAGGTCATTACGCTGTCTTAGGAGGGTGTGGGTCCTCATGCCCGTACCTCCCTACACTATCCGCTAACAACCTAGTAGTAGTGGCACCGCCCTAGCTGGTCGTACATCCGTCTCCTCCCCATAAGAGCGAGTGGGGTGCAAGGCTTCCTAAGACCCGGTCCACAGAACATATCAGTCCTTAGGGTGACCAAACAGGACATCTTCACGAGGGGTCAACCGATGCCCCGCCCGACGGGACATCCGATTACCCCGTGCTAAACAGCACCTCCTATCCCGGTGCTTCGTCCCACGAAGACACTCCACTCTGGGACCTCTCCCTGTCACATGTACCCGCCACAGGTATCTCTCATGGAGAACGCCCAGGTAGCGTCCCCAGCAAGACTTGTCCCAAGACTCGTCGTAGATCCTGCTCGGTCGACTCAACCCTCACCACACACCCAAGACACACGCCAAGATCTCCCCAAATCCATTACCATCTCATTATCCAGTTATTGGCACCTCGTGCCTTATCCACTCACATCCAATCCTCCACAATGCATCACATCACAGATATAATGCGTTGTAGAAGCAGTAGCAAGTAGTATGCAAGCATCTAACCTAACAGCGGGTGTGCGAGGGTTATAGGTTGCAACAAGGCAATGGCTCACAAGCATTTCTACCATGCAACCTATCTCAGTTCAATTGCATAAAAGTAAAGCACTAGCATCTATAATATTGCATGTCTAATAGGATTCTACGAGGTTGGGCGGGACGTGGCACCTGTCGAGTGACATTTCCAAGATCCACAGTGCTCTTGTAGTTGTACTCATCCAAGATCCTCCTTTCCGCATGTTCTTCCTTCAACTGGTCCTGGTCCGATCAATGCTAACCTCGAAGCGACTACCTCGAAAGTGACAAACAAGGCGAAACAATCAAACCACTAGACCTCGAAAGACTACGAAAAGAGACGACATAACACTGAGGAACAACTACACTAAAAGAGCAACGAAAGGAAAACGGCTTAGTCCTCTCGGCGGATGTCCGATCTCTGGGCTAAAAGAAATGGGAATGGTTGTTCACTAAGTACAAGCTGGAGTCTTAGCCTAGCCGGTACTTCCTGGGTCGACTAAGTCAACCTGTACGACTTTAATAATTGGCTTAGACCCTAACTTATCATAAGAAAACACCATAGCTAGTGGCTCTTCGATCCAAGCGTCACGGAGATCGACAGGAATCGAAAAGACTATGAGCACGCGAAGTTCCGGTCTCTCTCAATCCATACGCCATTGTAGTTGGCGACAGCCAAGAGAGGGTGGAACAAGGAGAGAAGAAAAGGGGAGTGGTCTACTTCTTCCCATCCACTTGCCATGGTAAGAGACGGGGGATTAGAAAGAGTGACACACAAGGAACACGAGTACTCAAACCACTTGTAGGGTACCACAACCTAGGTGCACTAAATGCACTATGACATCACTAAGGTTCTTTGCGGTGCGGTTGTCACCACAAGAACCAAAGAAATGCTACGATCGATATAGGTACAAGCATACAAGAGTTTAAGCACGAAGAACCAAAAAGGCGGGAAAAGACACGGGATTCACCTTCCTTTGATCCGCTCGCCATAGCAACGGCGGGAATCGTGGGATTGGAAACAAAACATCAAACAAGCAAAAGGGGCTTAATCCCCATCTTACTGGATCGACGGGATTGAGAACAAGAGAGAAGAAGAATGGAGTCCATACTCTTTCGACCAACTCATCATGGAACAACGACGGTTGGATAAAAGGAATACGACCCCACGATCCGAACTCACTCGTAGGGCACCATGACTGTGCGTCTAATCAGCACAAGGCTATTCCTAAGGCCCGTAGCGATGCGGTTGTCACCGCTAGGTCCGAGGGAATGCTATAGTCGAAGTGGTGCAAGCATACGAGGTGGTTAGGATAAACACGCGAGAAATGGGGTAAAGCCGGATGGTCATGGCAAGGTGGACTTGCGACCATATATTAGCTTCACCCAACAAGTTGGCTTCCGACTGTTCTACAAGGGTTGCTCCTAATCTGTATCCCACTAGACTAGATCACAGAGAACTCGAAGGTGCGGGTGAGAACCGCGTCGTTATGAGTATCGAGTCCGCAAAGATCAAACCCCAGGGACGAGGATAGGAGCTAACAAGCGTAGCATGACGAAGTCAACTAAACACGGGGAAACGAGTTACGCTCGGCATCGCGATCACGGCGGGACGAACCCACGATCGAAATGATCAAACACACTACCACTTCCCCGACCGGCTCGAAGGCTCAGTCTTCAGGCAAATAACAAAAGAAAGAACGACGACAACCCGAGAAGGGATATGCTTGGCACTACGACCATGGCGAGACAACTCGCGATCGCAACATTCAAACAAATCACTCTCTCAACCGGCTCGACGGCTCGGTCCACAACCAACCCACCACACCACATAAGAAACAACGCACGAAGATCCACAACACAACGACTGGCAACACAATCGACGCAAGGACAACACGGAGTAGCACATTTCCATAGCACAAGAGAGGGATAGAGATAGATAAATAAATAATTAGACCGGCGCGAAGGCACGGCACAGGCATAAATAGACAGAGATAAATCATGTATCGACGAGTATAGATAGTTGGATATAGACGAAGATAGATTGTGCTACAAGTATAGTTAGATCATGATAAGGACATACGATAGATAACAAAATGATGTATGAACAGATACGAATTAATATGGAGTTCCAACGTCGACTAGGGTTTAGGGGGGGTTTCGACCTTGCCGAACGCGAGGAAGGCGGCGGAGGCCTGCTGCTGCCACTCTGATCCGGCTATGATCTCACGCTGACCAGCGGTGGCTTGCTGCGGCTGGTTGGAGGCGGTTGCGGTTTGCTGCAGCGAGAAGGCATCACATCTTCGGCCCAAACACAACGGGACCAAAGCTTCCCTGCAACAGTGAAGTTCACGGCTCGAAGGCCGGACTCAGTCAGAAACGTGACAGAAGGGGAAGAAGGGCCGAGGCTTGGCTCTTGGTGGCTCACCAGCGGTTCAGTTTGGCGAAGACGTGGACACAGGTTGCTGCCGTTGGGGACGGGCGCTGCAGTGGCTCAAGACACCACAGCGTGACAAGATCGAGCTTCCAAGGCGCCAGCTTGGGTCGTCGTGGTTTGGCTGAGCCGAAGGCATCCGTGCGCACACCGTCGTGGTTGTCGCGTTGCTGCCGGCGTGGTGACCGCGGCGAGCACGCGACCAAGGGCTCGGGCGACGTCGCGATGGGGACGGCGTCCTGGTGCTCGCGGGGTGGAGACAGAGGCGTCGTGGTCGGGGCGAGGTCGGGGTCACGGCCGCATGGTGAAGCTCCGGGGCGTGGCCGAGGCGCGGGCGGCTCCGGTGCACGAGCCGGAGGGAGCTCGTGCTGCTGGTTCGGCTCGGCGTCGCGGACTACGGTGAGGTTCATGCGCTTCGTCGTCGATGGAGCTCGGCGAAGGTTCGGCGTCGAGGGCTTCGGCGGCGTTGCAGAGCTTCAGGGCGCTGGCGTTGTCGATGAGGTGTCGTCGAAGATCGACGTCGCGGCTCCGGCGTCACCGTGGCGAGGACGCGGATGAAGCTCGGCGCGGCGGGGCACCGAGGGGCTTGGTGGCGCTGTGGCGTCCGCGCGGCCGGCCGTGGTCGTCGGGGTCCGGCCGGGGCTCGGCGCGGCGAGGGCGCGGAGCTCCTGCCCATCGTCGAGGCGCGGCTCGGACACGGGGACGGGAGGGCGAGCAGGGAGGCCGGGGGCTTCGCACGGCCGACGGCAGGGCCCGTGCGCGACGTCGAGGCGTCGAGGGCGAGGCTGATACGGCGGCGGCGCTGCTTGGGAGCAGAGGAGGAAGGGGAGGGCGGCGGCGGCGTGGCTAGGAGTGGAGCAAGCAGTGGCGGCGCGATTCTTATAGCGGTGCGAGGCTAGGGTTCCAGAGGCAGCGCGTCCATCCTCGGCGTCCGTGTCCGCGTTGGGACACGTGGAGCGCATCAGCACGGACGTCGAGGGGCAGAGGGCAGGCGCGCAGGGGCCTCCTCCTTGGCGCGGCGGCGACGGCGCTGGGGAAGGCAGGGGGCGCGTCCTCTCCTAGGGTTGGCGCTGAGGCGCCTGTGGCTGGGCCTGGCAGGCCGCGGCTTGGGCCAGAGAGGGTGCTGGGCCACGGGGGAGAGAGAGAGAGGAGGCTTGCGGCTGGGCCTCGGGCCGGGGCGAGGCAGGGGAGGGGAGCGGGCCGACCTGGCTGGGCTGGTGGCGTTAGCAGGCCTGGAGGAGAGGGGGAGAAGGTTGGCCAGGCCTGGTGCGCGGGATGGGCTATTGAGAAAGGGGGAGAGGAAGATTGGTGGGCGCCTGCTGGGCCGAAAAGGAGAGAAGGAAAAGAGTTGGGGCCCAAGAGAAGAAGATTTCTTATTTGCTAAAATGATTGGGAGGGAAAGGGAAAAGGAATTCTTTCACTTAGAGAGATTGGGGCGTTGATTTGAGATGAGACCGATTAGGGAGGAGGTTTGAGAAGGGAATTTCGAGAAGAGCTCGGAAAGGATCCAAGGAGCTTGAGACGTACTCTAACGAAAAAGTTGAGAAGAGATTCGCTTCGCCTTTGAGATAGGCTCAACGGAGATTCGGGAAGACTTTGCTACGGATTTGTGCTCTCCAAAAGAAACTCAAAACCCTAAACAAGACTAAACTCCAAACCGACTCACGAACAAAAGCACTCACCTAGAAACAAATCTATATGTATGCCACGATTTGTTAACGGGTTAGGATCGAGTTAGATTTAAAAACTATATGTTTCACACGGTTACAGGAAAAATTTTAAAAAGCTCGTATTTTTGGTTTTCGTAAAAATCCGAGATGTTACAGGATTCATAAATGACTAATGGTGAAAAAATCATATAGCATCTTATCTATCTAAATTCATCCTACCAAAAAATAGATAGATCTATTCCCACACCTAACACACGAAATAGAGATACTCTTATGATAAAATTTTGAGATGGGTCCATCCTAGGGATGTTAGTGGACCTGTTAACTTATTTTCTATGAGGAGTTTCTTTAGAGTATCTTCAAGAGGGGAACATTGGAAAAAAAAACATCCTCTCAATCCTTTAATCTTTTGGCGCTCGAAAAAACTGACTCCATGTGTGAAAAATAGTAAATATACTCGCACCGCACGGAACCTTCACAGAATGGCTAGGCATGACATCACAACCTCATTTGTCGCATCAGACCCTGCGCTGCGTTGGCGTTGCAATGCAATTTTGACTTCCACTTATTGGTTTCCTAGCAAACCGAGGCAATGGCCATTGTGGTCTGTGGACCAAATGTCCAAATGTTCCTCAATGGCCTGCTCCTCCCCCTGCATCGTGTGAGGCAGCATGGCCAGGGAGATGGCCATGCCGTTCGTAAGCAGCCGGTGCTCACGCGATCCCTCTGGCTGAACCCGTCTTAGAGGATGATAGCCTCTGCGACCATGAGCAAGCGGTACCCGCCAACTCGGTCCGTGTCGCAAAACTCTTAAAGTTCTGTTCGTATTTTTTTTGTAAGTTTTATTTTTTTTATCAATTAATAGTGTTTTTTTTCAACCATGATTTTTTAAAGTGAATAGACTCTTTGCTCCACGGTGGCACAGTGACCATCGTTTCCAGCATGGCCAAACTCAAGGTACCGTCTTTAGGGAGACGTAGAAAGCAGCATAGTTCCTTTTTTTATTACATCTCATTTAGATTTGTCCTAACTCAAATATTTCTATCTCCGATTATGCAATTAAAAAAATCATTATAGTTTTACAAAATATCACTTATTATTATATTATTTTTCATAATAAATTTTAAAACATACTCTCTCTATCTCAAAATAAGTGCACATATCACTTAACAATAAATCAATGTCCTTTTGAATTTAACTAAGTATATAGAACTTTAAATAAATTTATTATAAAAGTATAGTATTTCACAATCATTCTAAGGCCAGTTTCAATGATATTTCATCATAGTTTTATTAAATATGCTAATGTGACATCGTATTAATGAAAAAAGAGGTGAAATGAGTTTTATGAGAGTAGAGAGAGTTCCATGGGATAAAACTCTTCTATAATATATTTAAAATATGGATATGTTGAAAACTGAATCATGAAACCTCCACTGAGGATGACTACTTATCGCACATCATAATCATAAGTATTAGTAGTTTGTTAAATTTAGAAAAAAAATTGTCTATCGAACGAGATATGTACCTTTTGGGGACTGAGAGTAAATCTTATGCCATAAATCTATATAGTTGTTGCAAAAAAATTCTATATAATTTTTCAGAAATTGATTGTCAAATATATACAAATTGATTTAGGATATAAACCTTGTAAATAAAAATGTAGGGAGCAGTTTTTTTTTTGGTCTACGAGGAGTCGAGGACAAGAGATGAGGAGCCATTCCGACGGCAATTGCCGTTGTCCATCCCGTCCCGCCGGCACCCCCGGGTCTCGAGCAAACGCATACCAAAATCCAGCTTGGCGGTTGGATCCAGCAATCCACACCATCTCCCACCGTCCCTCGGCTCACTGCCCCTGCCCCGTGCGACCCGACCCGAAAAGTCCCACCAGATAGACAAGCCTCTTGCTCGCCGGAGATCTCCCACTCGCGCGGCCCCTCGCTCCGCGACCATGGCCTCCGGGCAGGACTCGTCGGGCACCACGTTGATGGATCTCATCACCTCGGATCCGTCGGCCGCCTCGACTGCCGGGGCGTCGTCGCAGCAGCAGTCTTCCTCGGGCGTCGGCAGCGTCGGCGGCTCCCTGTTGGGGAAGCCCGTGGCGCCGGCGGCGGATCGCAAGTCGAAGAAGGGGACGCTGACGCAGATCCAGAACGATACCATATCCGCTGCCAAGGCGCTTAACCCCGTCAAGGTCCTGCCCCAGCGCAACAGGAAGAAGAAGGCGAGTCCCCTCCCCCTCTCCCCGCATCATTTTCATCCTCTCTTCATTCGCATTCCAGTCTCACGCTGTAGTTTATGCTTCTCGTGCAGCCCGTCTCCTACGCGCAGCTGGCCCGGAGCATCCACGAGCTCGCCGCGACGTGCGACCAGGTTCGTCCGGCTGCTGCTTCGGTTTGGTACTTTGGTTATAATTGCATGATGCTAGCTTGGATCTGTTAACTATATCTGCTCTTCTGCTATGCCTTATGTAGAAAAGTTCCCAGAGGCAGCTTGTAAACAGTGTGTTCCCCAAGCTTGCTGTGTACAATTCTGTGGATCCTTCGGTGGCTCCATCTCTTCTCATGGTAAGCTTTTCCTGTGCCCTTCCTCGACTGCTTGTTGCTAAGTTGTGGAGGTAGAACTTAGATCAGTCACAGATTCGCGCCAGCTAGGATAGCACCATAACGCCGCGTGTTAAATTATAGTTTTGGTTAACTTGATTCACACCATTGCATGTCTTGAACAGAAATTAGGCACTTAAACAAATGTGTTGTGCAGAAATTATATACTTAGCATAGACCATGGTCATGATAACCTTCAATATTAATGACTACTTTAGGTATTTTTTTTTCTCTCTCATTACTTCGATTCTCCTTTGCGTTTGCAGCTCCATCAGCAATGTGAGGACAGAAATGTTCTGCGCTATGTATACTACTATCTGGCTCGTATACTGTCAGATAATGGTTCCCAGGGTTTAAGTGCTGCTGGTGGCATACCCACACCCAATTGGGACGCTCTTGCGGACATTGATGCTGTCGGGGGAGTGACACGAGCAGATGTTGTACCGAGAATAGTTGATCAGCTTTCAGCGGAATCCTCCAGTGACGATGTTGAGTGTATGCCTTTATACTATCTTGGTGTACATCAAAGTTATAGTATGAAAAATGTATTTCTAATCATACTTTTTGCCACTTATTAAAAAACTTGAATATTTCACAGGGACTGCTTAATCGAACCAAAGTTACTTGCTCGCATTTCTTGCTTTCTTTTCTCAAACCAAACTCATGATCTATTTTCTTATTCTCTTGTTGGGAATTGGTTTCCTCTTGGGTTTTTTTGAAGCAGTATAATAAGAATGTATATTCCTGGCAAGTCCTGCATAAGAAAATCAAATATACGATCAAATTTATGAAATACCTTAGTTGAAATAAATCGGAACATCTTTGTTTTGAGCAATAAGAATTTCAGTGTCATGATGAAAGTCTCAGCAAGACAGTTTCTAGGCCAATTTAAAACAATTAATGTTTTAGTCCTTTCCCTTTTAATTCTTTATTGAATCATGTCGCTTTGTTCCTCATTGTTCTTAATTATGGATGCTGGTCCTTTGAAGTTCATGCGCGGAGACTTGCCGCTCTGAAGGCCCTTACCTCCTGTTCCACTAGCAGTTCTGAGATGATGGAAAAGCTAAATGAAATTGTGTTTGGCATCTTGGAAAAGGTTGGTCATCCATAATTTCAGTTGTTCTTTGTATAGTTACATTAGTCTTTAAACTACTTTCCTTAGCTCTTTTTCTGTTTCCCTGGTCTGTGGCACTAAAGTTGACAGTGTTCTCTCAATGATATAACTGGATACTTTCAGGTAGCAGATACTAAACAAAAACGGAAGAAGGGTATTTTTACTAAGCAAGGTGGTGATAAGGAGGTGCTGTTTTGTTTCAAGAATGTGCATTTAGTTTTGGTGCTACTAAGTACTCCTGTTTGTATATAATATATGAACTATCTTACGGTGTCTGGATATTGCCACTGTTGACCTTGCTAATTATAAGCATTGAAAAAGCACCAGTTCCTACAGTGAACTCAAACTTGCAGCTCATTATTATCTGGCTAAGATGATGGGCCAACTTAGTTTATTTGGCCTAAAAATTGCGAGTCATGTTCTGAACTCAACCTTGTGACGCTTTTATTTTATTTTCACAGTCTATCATACGTGGTAATTTGCAATATGCTTCTCTAAGTGCACTGAGAAGGCTTCCACTTGATCCTGGTAATCAAGCATTCCTCCACCGAGCTGTGCAAGGGTGAGTCTGGACTCTGGACTTAATGTGTTTGTAAAACTAATTTTACCACCTTGTATTTTGGACCTTGTTTATTTACAAGTTCTGAACTATTCAATACAAGAGAGTGAAGCATTTATGGTTTCTTGTCTTTGGTTGTCTTTATAAATGTGAAAAACTAATATTGATGTGACTTCTGAACCAGTTACTGATTTTACTTCATTTCTTCTTATTATGTCATATTTCTGTACTCAACTATCTATCAGGATGAAAAGTATGATCAAACATCACCTGTTCTATGAAAAATCGATCCATGTGTTTGAGAAAAAAAATCAATCCATGTTGCAATAAACTACATATATATGAACATACTGTTTCATATTCATTTTCTTCTCATTTCACTTGATACAACTGCAGGATTGAATTTTCTGACCCAGTTGCAGTCAGACATGCATTGTCAATAATATCTGAAATTGCTGCAAAAGATCCATACTCTGTTGCAATGGCATTGGGTCAGTTTCCTCACATACTGCTAATAATTGCTTACACTGTCTATTTTATTTTGACATGCAGAAAGAACTATGCCATTATGGTTTAGAATACTGTTGATCTTTCGTGCACTGAAAACAGTAAATACTAGCAAGCCAAATGTAACAGTAGACTTCAGTTGTGATCCTGATATTTTGTATATTTAGTCAATTTGCGATGAGTCTTGTTTCATTCCATTTATGTGGTTTATAATCTCATGTATGGCTTCATTTTATGCAGGCAAAAGTGCACAACACGGTGGTATGCTTCCTTTTTCCTTCAACATCTTTTTGTTAGTCTTTAATCATTTGAACACAAACATGTTCTAAAGTGATTTCAGCTAATAATTTGTATCTTTCTGCTGTCCATGATAAATGTTTCAAACAATACACTTTTCAGGAGAAAGCAAGCAAAACAATGTTCTAACTTATAAATAGCTAGCTTTAGATTGAGCTATAAGTAGCTGTATTTTGATGCCTTGACATTATGTCACTAGTTTGCTACAAACTCTATTTAAATGCCGAGCGAAACAATTCTAGTTTTCATTTGATTTGAGTTACAAGAATCAAGATATTTGTGCAAAATAGGTATACCAATGACTTTGGTATTGCGGAGAAGTGAATATCCTAACTTCTCTTCATAAAGAAAAGCTGGACCAACGTAGGAGGAACTAGGTGGCTTTATATTATATAAGAAGAAAACAAGCACCCAAATGAGGACTCGGACTGACGTGGTTTAGGCATACATCTACACCCTCAATCAACAGAGCTAGGCTCAGTTCCTACTGCCCTTCATAACTATAGCTTAAAATATGTTTACTCATTGGCCTATCTGATTATAACATGTAGGGGACAATATATCTTCTTGGCAGTGTCTCAAGCATTACACGCTCTAAATAATATCAGGAAAAATATCGTATATAACTTTGTGTAATATCTGGTTACAGTGACCAATTCCAATGTGGATTTCTCCCAGTTCTTTCTAAAAGGCATTACCTATTAGATTGCATATAATTGATTCCTTTTTTGTTAAATCCAGTTATGTTGGAGTTTCTTCTTTTCACTTTGGTGTACTTATTTGTGTACAATATCATATACCATGTCCAAACTGAAACAGGAGCTCTTCAGGACATTCTTCATTTGCATGATGTCCTTGCCAGGGTTTACCTTGCAAAGCTGTGTCATTCAATATCCAGAGCACGCGTATTGGATCGTAAGTGAATTGTTTTGTGCCTGACCTGAATTTATATGTGTTCCCTCCTTGGTGTACTTATACAAATCACGGTGCATGCACCAAATTGGCGGTTCTGATCATATACAATTTATGCAGAGAGGCCTGACATAAAGTCACAGTACAGTTCCCTCCTTTATCAACTTCTTCTGGATCCCAGTGATAGGGTCTGTTTTGAGGCCATAAATTGTGTGTTAGGAAAAGTTGACAACACAGAAAGGTACAATGATGCACAGGCATAGCATATTGTTGTTCAACAGCTTATGTCCATATTTGAATGTTGTAGTTTTGAGAAGCTTTAGTTTTAGAACAAGAGATGTACAAAACCACGGTGTAGAAAAGAAGAGGTCTAGAGTGGAGTTTCTAAAACTCCTCCAAAAAGACTACAATTTTAGCAATATGGCAATACCATGGTTTTCAAAACTACAAAGATCGTTACATCCAAACACCTTATAGTTTTCAAAACCATGGTATTTTTCTAAAACAACAAAAATACTTTGCATCCAAACAGGGCCTAAGTCGCTAATGATGCAAAGTATATTATATTATCATTATATCTTGCAGCACGGAGGACAGAGCTGGTGGATGGATTCGGTTAACTAGAGAAATTCTCAAGTTGCCAGAGGCCCCCTCTGTAGCATCAAAGGGTGTTCTGTCAAAATCTAGTGAAAAATCTTCGAAAGCAAGGCGCCCTCAGCCTCTCATCAAACTTGTAATGAGAAGGTGTGTTGCGCCTTTTTAAGTCTGCACAAGTGATTGATCTCTATTGTTTCCTTTATGCAGCCCCTCATGGATGCTTTATTATTTGTTTCTTATTCTCAGATTGGAGAGCTCATTCCGTAGCTTCTCTCGTCCGGTTCTTCATGCTGCTGCAAGAGTAGTTCAGGAAATGGGCAAAAGCAGAGCAGCTGCTTTTGCTTTAGGTGCATATGATGAGGGGGCCAGTCTTGATGTTGAATCTCTTGATTCTGATCTTGAGAATCCAATGGCTGAAGGTATGCTGATGTTATCATAGATTTTAAATATATGTTTACACATTCAAGTACTCTTATTATTAACTAAAATCCGACATCTTTCATTTAATTTTGCATTGAGTTGGCTATGCAATGCTTTTTAATGCAACTATGCGATTTTTCCATGTTTATGCTGTAGCTACGAGAAAGCCTAATCCGCTATCCAATGGTCATGGTGGAATGGACACAATAGCAGGATTATTAGCTTCACTGATGGAAGTTGTGCGAACAACAGTAGCATGCGAGTGTGTATATGTTCGAGCAATGGTCATCAAAGCTTTGATATGGATGCAAAATCCACATGAATCTTTTGAAGAACTAAAATCTATCATTGCATGTGAGCTGTCTGACCCAGCCTGGCCTTCCTCTCTCCTGAATGATGTCCTACTAACCTTACATGCTAGGTTCAAGGTATTGGATCCCTTTCAGTGTTTATACTATATATATAGTGCTAAATTTGTTGACATTATTGATTATTCTCAGTACATTGTTCATTTTTACCATTTAAATTTGTTTATTATCTGCTTGTGCCTCAAATAGTCAAATCACATTTCAGATTGCAAGCATATTTTCTAGAACACGATTAGAAGCAGATTCAATTGTTCTGTAGTGGCATCGAGTATTTAATGATTAAAAGTAACATTATTTTTAAAAATGATGGTGTCTTTTTATGTTGCTTTTTTTAATCGGAACATAGGCTTTATTTCTTTTCAGAAATTTGTTTGTAATTTTTTCTAGCTCCTTTTCATGCTCCCATTGTTTTTTTATGGTTCTTGCACTTATCCTTCTGATTTTTATTAGTATATGCCCCTCTACCTGATTCCATGATTGACTTATTATTCTGTTTGTCTTACATGATAGGCAACCCCTGATATGGCTGTGACTCTGCTTGAGATTGCAAGAATTTTTGCCACTAAAGTTCCTGGAAAAATTGATGCTGATGTTCTACAGTTGTTATGGAAGGTAGAGCGATAGACCTTTTTCGTGAAGCAGTTTGAATGGCATTGAACCATCTACAATTCTATTATGCAAAGCTTTCATGTACTTGCATATGTGCATATAATAACCATTAGTTTCTTATTACACATTTGATGCTATGTTGGTTTGGCAGTGGTTTTACTTTTTTTTTTAGAATGACCATGCAAATAGTAATGAAAAAACAAAATTTGCCTTCCCAGACATGCCTTGTAGGAGCAGGACCAGATGGGAAACATACAGCCTTGGAAGCTGTGACTATAGTTCTTGATCTGCCACCACCTCAGCCTGGTTCAATGTCTGGACTCACTTCTGTTGATATGGTATCTGCCTCTGATCCAAAATCTGCAATGGCACTCCAAAGATTAGTTCAAGCTGCTGTAAGAACAAAATTTCCACTTGGTTAATTTGTAAATTGAGCTTTGACTTTCAAACAACAACAGAATGATGTTTGGCCCGTCAACTATCAGGTTTGGTTTCTAGGAGAAAATGCGAATTATGCTGCATCTGAGTATGCCTGGGAGTCTGCAACGCCACCCGGTACTGCACTAATGATGCTAGATGCTGATAAAATGGTTGCTGCTGCAAGCTCCCGTAATCCTACACTTGCTAGCGCTCTGACAAGGCTTCAAAGGTGTGCATTTAGTGGAAGCTGGGAGGTAGGGCCATTTGCAAAGGACAATTCTTTTTCTTTATTGTTTAGAAAAACTTGATGATACGGGGTGAGATAGTATGACATCTTATTTGATGCCTTTCTGTTTTTTCTCGATTGTACTATTAAACTTGTAGATCCGAATTGCTGCTGTCCAAGCCCTAACTACCATTGCAATAAGGTCTGGTGAACCTTATAGACTCCAGATATACGAATTTCTTCATGCTTTGGCTCTTGGGGGTGTGCAGTCAAACTTTTCAGAATTACAGCTAAGTAATGGGGAAAATCAAGGTGCCAGTGGTACTGGTCTTGGATCTTTAATAAGCCCAATGCTTAAGGTCCTAGATGAAATGTATAGAGCTCAAGATGATCTTGCCAGGTATATTTGACACTAAAATTCCTCATGGTTGCTCTATAAAAAGTCTTGAGGTGGCCTCATTTTTTTTTCTGCTTATTTTTGCAGAGATATTCGCCAGCATGATAATAGCAAACAGGAATGGAGTGATGAGGAACTTAAGAAACTTTATGAAACCCATGAGAGGCTTCTTGATTTTGTTTCTTTATTCTGTTTTGTTCCAAGGGCTAAATACTTGCCCCTTGGTCCTACCAGGTATGCACTATTGTAATTGTTAAAGGGCACTCATCTTCTAGATAAAAATACTGTTGACTTGAAAACTTACTTCGTTGCTGAAATTGCCTATGAAAAATTTGACCAACCTAGTAGGAACTAGTCGGCATTGTAAATAATAAGAAATAGGTACCCAGATTCGAGTGAAAAAGGACTTGAACCTGGTTGGTGGGGGTGTACATCCACACCGCCCACAAACTGAGCTAGGATCAGTTCATGCTAAAAATTGTCTAAGAACTAAACTTTCGGTTCACCAGTCACAAATGATGTCTAGAGCCTTGTGTCATACAATAAATGATAAGAAATAGGTATCCAGATTCGAGTTAAAAAGGACTTGAACCTGGTTGGTGGGGGTGTACATCTACACCGGCCACAAACTGAGCTAGGATCAGTTAATGCTAAAAATTGTCTAAGAACTAAACTTTCGGTTCACCAGTCGCAAATGATGTCTAGAGCCTTGTGTCATACAATAAATGAAAGGTATATTAACCTGATCAGTCTGGATCACTTTCAGTTAGGTGTACTTCTCTGTCCAGAGCCTCTGGTCCATGCTGTTGGAAGTATGCCCAAAAATAGGCTCTACTGATATAACTAGCTAAAATTCTTTTACAGTCAACTAGATACATTTGAATCAAACTAAGCAGGTATTAATCTACCTACCTAGTTTGATCTAAATGTATCTAGTTGACCATGCATGTTAAAGCAATCCATCACAAGAATTAACATTTTTCTAATAGTTCCTGTGCGCTTGTGCATAAATGGATGCCTCCTGTTATTTCTTTTGCTGGGATGCATTATTTTGTTAGTATCCTGTCTCTCGATATTAAATATGTTCAACTGTATGGACAGTGCCAAACTAATTGAGATCTACCGCAACCGTCATAACATAAGTGCATCTGGTGGTCTAAGTGATCCTGCTGTTGCCACTGGAATATCTGATCTTATGTATGAGTCCAAAGAAGTACATAAAGAGACCAATACTGTCCAGTCTGGGATCGATCCTGATCTGGCTATGGCCTGGGCAGCAGGTTTGGAAGACGATGTTTGGGCAAACAACGCTCCAGCTGTGGATAAAGTAAGATTCTTTGTTGTGTTTTGTAAATCACTACTGTTATGTATTGGCTTTCTACCTGTGCGAGGCCTATTGTTTTTGTAGGAAAATAACTTTTTTTTTTATGAAAAAAGGAAGATGACTTCATTTCTTAGTCATTTCCGGATAATAACCCTTTTCTTCATTATATGTGCTTAATTTTGGAGCGACAATTTTTTCAGCCATTGTCATTGGGACTGTTTGATTGAATTGTAGGTAAAGGACTTCCTTGCCGGTGCTGGAACTGATGCTCCTGATGTGGATGATGAGGAATACATGAACTCAAGGCCATCAGTTGGCTATGATGATATGTGGGCTAAGTCAATGCTTGAAACATACGATGCAGAGGTAAGTATCGCAACACATGCTCAGTGTAGTTTGCTCCACATGCTTCCTAAATGTGTACAGATAGTTAAACTTAGCTAATCATTAATTGCAGGAAGATGATGGTCGGTACTCTGGTGGATCCTCTCCTGAATCAACTGGTTCTGTTGAAACCTCCATATCGTCCCATTTTGGAGGCATGAACTATCCATCACTGTTTAGTTCAAAACCGTCAAGTCATGGGGCCTCACAACAAACGGTATATTCTGCTGCATCTATGCTATGTTTATTTCTTTGGTGTTGTGGAGGGGAGGGGATTTTAGAAAACACGTCTACTTAACATTGTTGTTACCGTACAATTCAAAACCATTTTACAGAATGGATGGATATGGTTCCTGATAGGTTTGCCTTTGTTTCAGATACGTGAAGAACCACCCTCATATTCAACGTCAGTACTACAGAGGAAGGAGTCATTTGAAAACCCCCTTGCAGGGCGTGGAGGACGAAGTTTTGGATCCCATGAGGATGAAGATAAGAGGTCTGGTAACCCTCAGTCTGGGAAAGCTTTGTATGACTTCACAGCAGGCGGTGATGATGAGGTATGAGGGTAGCAATCCTTTTTGTTGTTTGATCCTTCCATGTTCAGAGCTTGATGGAGTCTTTCTTTGTCCCGGGGGTAAAAGATGTTTAATAAGTGATTCATTATCTTTACTATTGGGAAATAATTGTTAATGCATTGTTGTAACTATCTAGTTCAGTGGCAAATATCTCCAAAATATGCAAACAAGAGAACACTTGGTTAGGTTCGGTCCCAAGTTGGAAATTGTTTTTTTGGGGGACCCTCACTCATCAAGCTAGTGTTTAGGGTTAGGCTCAACGCCATGGTTAATTGTGGGTTCTGGTGTGGCACCAGCTTCTAGATGGTGATCTGGGTTGAATCCGCTTGCACTCTACTTTAACACACTTATTCATTATCATGTACATTGTTTTTCAGCTGAGTTTAATTACTGGAGAAGAAGTGGAGATTGAATATGAGGTCGATGGTTGGTATTATGTAAGTTCCCATCTCACCATATAGATTTTACTTGTCTTTGATTTCAAACGAACAGATTTTAAAGTAGGTGATTATTTTTGTGAGCCCAGGTGAAGAAAAGGAGGCCTGGAAGGGATGGAAAGATGGCAGGTCTGGTTCCTGTTCTTTATGTGAGTTCATGATAACAGCCATGTGTATCGTTTCCCACACTTGTGGAAGCTGTTTGGAGTTCATGAGCTTAAGAATGGCACACGGGAATGCTCCTGAGAGATCTTCGCATAAATTTGTGCCCCTAACGTCGTCATATAGGCACATGGCCTTGTATGATGCTGCAATGCTGTTCCTGGGCAAAATTTACGTGTTGTTTGTACCCACACCGCGAGTTCATTCAATTGATTGTTTTTTTTTCCTGACGTGGATACTTGCTTCAGAGGTTAACCGTCCATCTGTACCATTCTGCTGCTCTGTGTTAAAGAAGGCAACTTCGCCGTCTCGAGCTCATGTTGTGCAATATATATTGTTAGTCAAATTGTAGAGGCACCATTTTTCCACTCTTGATCATTATTAGATTAGTCTTGTGTATGGCGTGATTCTGGTAGTAAAGTAGTGTTGTTAATCTTGTGTAAATTTGTTTCCGGATGGATTATGGAGTATATACAATACAATAGTGAATTCACATGCAACATTGTTTGTTTACTCATGCTGGGTTATTTCTCTACTTTTTTCCAATCATTAATCTCTAAAGCCGTAGTTTTTTTTGGTTGTTGTTCAAGAGCTGCTTTTCCAGTTCGCTACCATGTTTTGCAGCAGTTAAAAACCTGCTGCAGCGAACATAACCATCGGTACATGATGGAGAGAACGTGATTGGACCAAAAGTTTGAAAATATGTTTTCTAGTGTCTGTACATTTTACATGATGCAGCATGAGTTGGAACTGCGGTCCTGGGTATTTTATATCCATTCGACTTTGGAAATGTCGCCCTGTCGGGGTCCGTGTCTCCTCGACGGCGTTCCTCGAGTTTGAACGGGCATTGCACAAGGCGGAGCACTCTTGGCTCGCCTGTTCCCAGCATTCTCTTGCTGCCGAACTCCCGGATCGCGACGTGCATCAGAATAGCCGGATCAGGATAAAGGAGAACCAGTGACTGCGCAGTGTGCAGCAAGTAGGTTGGTAGGTATACGTGCACGTCTCACCAAGGCAACGCACCGCTCGCTGCCTGCCTGTGAAGCAGAGCGGAAGGGACAGGGACAGCAACCGCGACGTAGGGATGGGGATGAGCGGCGGCGAGGCGTCGGGGAAGAGGCAGCAGTTCGGGAGCATGGAGGAGTTCTGGGGCTTCTACCTGAGCCAGCACTCCAAGCCGGGCACGCGGCGGTGGCACTTCCTCGGCACGCTGGCCTCGCTCGCCTGCGCGGTGCTCGCGGCCGCCACTGGCCGCGCCGCGATCCTCCTCGCGGCGCCCGTTCTCGGGTACGGCATGGCGTGGTACAGCCACTTCTTCGTGGAGGGCAACCGCCCCGCCACGTTCGGCCACCCCGTGTGGTCCTTCATCTGCGACTACCGCATGGTCGTGCTCATCCTCACCGGCCGTATCGACGCCGAGCTCGCCCGCTTCCGCATCCGGCCGACGTCTGACGTCGCGGCGACCTCTGCGCACCAGGACTGATACCGCCTATCTTTCTGGCCTACCCGTAGCGTGTTTGGAATGGAGGCCTCAATCAATCGAAATCGATTACCAGCAGCAGGCAGTTCGTACCTGCATGCTTTGTGGTAATATCTGTATCAATAACCACTTTAACTTGTATCTCTCCTATAATAAATACCATGTTCTTGCTTTCTGTGTTTGGTCTGATCTTATCAGTTATCACCTCTTTCTGTTCGGTGTGGTTGAAGACAATTTCAAAACGATATAACACAGAAATTGATTGACTGCTGAACCACGATTACAACTTTATTCCTTGCCATTTACAGCCAGAACAAGAAATCTAGTGCATAGCTCGTTTTTTTTTCCAAGTAAAGATTACAAGAATTTCGACACAGAATAGTAAAGATACGGGCATTCTTGATCCGTGGACAACCAGTGTGGTTCCTTATTCTGATGGTGGAAAGCACTCGCCTGAATTGCTCAGCTGTCGCTTCTGCTCGGCTTGTCTGACGCCGGGTACACCTGAAAGGACGCAACAGCTACTTGCTTAACGATGCACTCGTGAGTAGTAGACTCGTTGTCGATGATGAAAAGTGGAGGAACGCTCACTAAGGCTGACACTGCATAGGATAAACTGGAGCTGTGCCCCAATCTTACCGTGTCAGCTGACGGGATCCACTCATTGGTAGCAGGGTTTCCCTTGCAAGAAGCATGGCGCTCCTCTGCACTGGGGTCTTCAGACAATTTGAACGAGGCGCCCTTAGCTTTGTCAATCTTGATGAAGCCCGTTCCGGTCTGCTCGCACGCGCGATATTTGCACAGATTCGCAGGTTATATTAGTAAAAATACAAGTAAGCAGTTCATGGCCAAAACCATCCATGGAAGTATGGAACTGGAAGCAAGCAGAAGGTGGGAAAGGAGGCCGTGGCAACCGTGTGGTGCTGCTTGCCGACGCCGCCGAGGTCCTTGTAGTACTCCGTCTCCACGAACTCCTCTCCGACATTGCCGCCGTCGTACACCAACCTCTGAAAGAAACACCGATTACATTAGGTGCCTGTTGCAGAGTTGCAGTTCAGAGTTTTGGCGGGCCGGGGAGGAGGGATAGCGACCTCGGTGTGGGCTTCGAGCTCCTGGAACTTGTCGAGCTCCGGAGGGGTGTTGCCGCCGGCGTCCGGGACGAGCGCGTCGGCGTACACGGCGGAGTGCTCGCTGCGGGAGGGCTTGGTGTGGCGCTTGGGCGCCGCGTCGTCGTAGTACCCCCGCACCTCGGCCTCCAGCGTCGCCTCGTCCTCGGCGGAGAGGTGCGCGTCGCTCCTGTTGGGCCTCGACATGTCGATCCCTGCCTTTCTTCCTTCCTCCTCGCTGTCACGTACGTCTCTAGCTAGAACGTCCTCTGGGCAGTGAGTGGGAGACCGAAGGCGTGCCGTGCGCCGTGCTATAATGGCGCGCCGCGCGCGCGAGAGGGGACGCCGCGATTGCTGATGGCGCCGTGTGCCCCGTGGGCCAACGAGATATTTGTGAAGGCATTGCAAAATATCTCGAGGACGAGGGGGGTAGGCGCAGGTCGCTCGCGCTGGCTTTGCCGGAGGTTGACTGGTGAGAATTGAGATCAGGAATGCTCGCTGATCGGACCTCTGAGGCTCCGACGCTGGAGTGGTGTCTGGTAATCCACCGTCTCAACTCAAAAAAGAAAAAATGCACTTCCTGGGCTGGAGGATAGATGGCCGCCGTCGTCTAGGCCGAAAGCCCAGCATCCGAAAGACGGGCCATGGCCCGTTTCCTTTCTCACCCCAGCCGCCGCTGGGCGGCGGCCATCTATTATCCGGAAAGAAAAATAGGCCGCACCTTGTCCGCTTTGCCTCTTCTTCAACCTTCCGCTGCTGGTTCCAGAGGAAGGAGTGCGAGCAGACGGCAGCCGGATGGCGGCAGCGGCGCGGCCATCGAATGGTTGGTGCCTATACTCTCCGCCCTTCAAGGCTGTACTTCCGTCTCCTCATCTCGGCGGTATCCATCCATATGGTTTTCGGATTCCCGCGCGTAACTTTGACTCGGTTCTGGTCGTGGTAGCCACTCTCCTCGCGCGCCTCCGGGACGGCACGGCCATGTTCGAGCTCCTCGACGACTCTTCGCTTGCGCATGCGCCCCCGTCCTGGCCCCGACTTCACTGCTTCGCCAGGGTTGCCTCCTCGCTGTACGTTTGCGTCATCTCTTCCTCGACTCTCTCTGCATATCTATCGATTTGAGGAATGGAGGGGAAGCAGAGTGTTGTTTGTTCTGACCTTCTCGGTGCAGGAGGGGTGGGTGGTCGGCGGCGCTGACCAAGGTGGAGCATTACGGGGTTCAGAGGGTCACCGGCGATGGCCGTTGCATGTTTCGAGCGTTGGTAATTTGCAGCATAGTCTCTGTCTGTGCGCTGGGATGGATTGTGCATCTTCAGTATTCTCGAACAATGCACCTTTAGTCTTTGTTTCGTTATCTTTCGAGTTTTAGTTAGAATAACGCCTCTACAAGTGCGTTTTTGGCATATCTGCACATTCATATCACAGGGAGACCTGGTGTGTTGCTTGTAGGCTAAAGGAATGGCGAAAAATAAGGGGATTCCTTTGGCCCCAAGGGAGGAGGTACAGGATGCAGGTAGACTGAAACAATGCCTTGTACATATCTCAATTTCCACATTATTGGTTTTTGTTTCTGTTTACTTTTGGCCTGATGTCTTGTTAAACTTTTGCACTTGATTAAGTTGATATTGAATGACATGTAATAACACTTCGTGAAAAAAAGTAAATGGAGATTGTTGGCCCACTCGTTCACAAGCCAGAAACAGAACATGAGAAAATTAGTATCCTTGTCTATTAAAAAGAAACATGGATGAGAGTGTCATTTGTTCTTATGAGATTTGAGCATCATATACCCGTCTATGATGCTGAGAGCTTCAATTTCAGTTCTTATTTTTGACTGGAAGGACAGATTCTTATAGCAAGTTTTTTTCCTCGAACACGCAGGAGAACCGTTTGTCACTGTATTAAGAAGGAAAGAGTTATGTGTTTTCATTGTAACTTTGTTTGCTATATTTTGTAACTCTTCTCTATCAATACATAGATTGGCAGAACTTCTGCCATTCTTTTTTTTTAAAAAAAAAAGACGGAAAAAGTTTTTTACAAACTATGTGGTGTAGCAGTATATAGCATTTACAATTTCCAACCATTACTTTTCATTGGAAAAACTTCTGGAAAATCGATGTTGATTTAGACATATTTACCAGACCAACAGACTAACAGTAAGCCCCACCACATTCCAGATATCTGGCATATTCATCTGTCACATGTTTACTGCATCTTCGTTGTATGAAATTTTATTGTTGATAAGGTATTCTTCTAATTAATTAAAATTAATCTCCATTTTCCTAGATGATTTACGGATGGCAGTGAAAGAAATTATATGCGACAGCGAGACCGAGCGGCAGGAGTATGAAGAAGCAGTTATAGCAATTACTGTGGAGCAATCATTGAAACGGTTAGGCTCCTATAACTTCCAAGTTTGCTTTGACACGATGAACTAAGTTAAAGATGCTAACGAATTCATATTTTTTGTAGCTACTGCCAAAGGATAAGGCGGCCTGATTTCTGGGGTGGAGAGTCAGAATTCCTGGTATGGGTTTTTATTGTTCTAAGAACTAGAAATTCTTAGTTTGTGCAGTCATCATTTATTTACCAGATTAGATCCATGTTGAATCTGATTGACATGATAGACAAGTTCATGCGTCATTCTTATTCTACTTTTGTTGAACTTCTGGAGGTTCTAGCCAAAACAGCTGGAGCAGAATGCTAGTGCCTTATCCTTACTGTCTGTCTTTTAGATATTGTTTACATGACATTTTTCTCCTTTCAGGTTTTGTCTAGACTGTGTCGGCAGCCAATAATTATTTATATTCCAGAGCGTGAGGTAATTCTACCAGCTTCTGGGATAGCATTCATAGGATCTTTTTGGTCCACATCTGTAAATATTGTTGTGAAAATTGAAATTGAAATGACCATTTCTGGTTGGCCTGCCTTTATTGTGAAAGTGAAGAAGTAATAATCAAATGTACAAATAATGGTGAATTTGAGTACCATCATTACCATGGGAATGAATTGTGGGGTGATTTAAATAATTCTAATAAAATAAAATAACACCAAGAATTTTCAGTAGAGCCAAGAAAAGGTTTAAGCGGGCGTAGGACTAAATGATCTATATAAATTCATAGCAATGTGGCATCACATTTCAGATATCTGCTTCCATAATCTAATGCTCAATTCACAGTGTTCTTGGATCTTGATATTTGTCAAGATCTTTAAGCAAAATAGTAAAATATGGAAGTATTTTTGCTAACAGTTAAATTTATGAAAAATTACTTTAATGATCTTTGAACTTTTCCCTGTATAAAGTATAAACTCAATATACCATCGAATTTGAAATTCCTATTTGGATTAAAGCACTACCTTTTTGTTTCCTCGGAAACTACGTGTTAGTGACATATTTCCATAGGCTGTACTTGAAACTGAACTTGGCACTTTGTTCTGTAATTCAGCTTGGTTCACATCTATAATCTGTCCATGTTTGCAGTACCATGGTCGGGGTAATGGCTTCATTCCTATAGCTGAATATGGTTTGGAATTCACCAAAAATACAAAGCAGTGGAAGAAAAAGACACCAGTAAGATTATTATACAGCGGGAGGAACCATTATGATTTGCTAGTGTGACATAACTGCAGAACTATCTACTTTTTATTGTCCGTCATCATACCATGGTTGTATTATCATTCTTTTTATACCTGTGTTTGTGCCCTGCTTTTAGCTACCAGTGGAATTGGTTCAGTTATCAAAATATCAATTTGGAAATATATATTGCATGCTTTGATCGTGCATACTTTTCACTCATTTTCTTAGCAAAAATCGAGATTCTGTGACAGCAGTTTCACGGTTGCGTTTGAGTCATATAGACAATTTTATTGGTTAGTAGATTTTGAACTAAGATGACGCATGTCATGTACTTGCACTGTACCCCTGCCCTAGTGAGGCCGATGCTATTTGCCAGTGATTTGTTCGGTGACCGGTTGGTGGCCGACAGGATAATAGATCGTTTGTCGGAGTTGTGGTTGAGGGGTAATGCTTGATATCGAATTATTAGCACTCATCGTGTTATTTTTTTAGAGCTTAGCACTCATCGTGTTGAAAGCATGGCTGACCGGAGTCATATATAATTATATATTACTTGCATGGGGCTGGGAATGTGGAATGCATCTATTCCCTTCAACATTTTCTGTTCTTGCTGGTCATTTTCTTTTACTGCAGTAGCATTGCTGCATGCTGCTACAACCTGATATATATATTTGGGTTATGACCATAACTTACCACGCCATAGGTTCGTTATATCATAGTCTTTTAGGCTGTTATTTGGTTAGATTCATTTCTTATTAAACTTTGCCGCAAGTGTGGCTATAATTTTATTCGTCACACTTTCTATGACAGTCACAGTTTATTTAAGGTTAAGCCTAGTAAACTACGACATCGTCCTTAATCGCTACTCTCTACATTTTTAAATATTGTCTGCATCAAAATTTTGAAAAGAAAAGGTCAAACTTTGTAAACTCTGGCATCAAATCAAAATATGTGTATTTTTTATACATATGAGAGAGAAGACACATTGACAAATTCGCATAACATGACATGTTTTCTAGACTAGAACATGTCATATGTGCGATAATCTGAATCTGACCATACCAACTAGAGTGAACTAATTATATTTTCATTAGATTCTAATGGGTTTAGCCTAACCTTATTTTGGTTAAATCAAGGTGTCCATCAACTACCGTCCATAGCTCAGATTTGTCCTTGAACTTTCAGAATGTCGATTTTAATCTTTAAATTTTTCTTTGTTTCATCTTAGAATCATGAAAGTGATTATTTTAGTCCTTAAACTTTGTATCTTGGGCTCAGTTTCATCCATGAGCTACCAAAGTGTATTTTAGTCATTAGATTTTTTTTCTTGGCATCTCACTTCTTCGTTGTCGTACGCGAAATGTCATGATGTCACACCTGGTCAGCTCCAGGAACACCTGTGATTCGAAATGAAAGTTTAGGGATGAAACTAAGCCTTGGGAGATAGCAGAGGGACTAAAATGACTATTTCCATTTAAAGCAAATAAATGCCAATGCCTATAATATTGCTAGGTGCAATAAAGGATTAAGAAAATATCAACTCTCTTTAAGTGACTATTCTTTTCATTTGTTATGAGGTTAATAAAGGTGGAAGACATGCCATTGCCCAAATACATAGAGTTGTGACATGCACAAGCTTAGACAGTTAGGCCACAACATGAGTTCTGCTAGGGAAAGTTTTGTAGCTTCAAATTGTAATCGACGGACTTGGATAATCAGATCACATCAAGAGTCATGCCAACAGAAGTTTTGTAGCTCCAAATTGTAACTGGCACCGTATTGTAGGAGGATGCATGCAGTCTACCTTTGCTAGGTCTCGGAGGAGTGAGAGTAAGGCCTGGTTTAGTTCCAAAAATTTTTGTTTTGGGATACTGTAACATTTTTATTTTTATTTGACAAATATTATCCAATCATGGACTAACTAGGCTCAAAAGATTCATCTTGCGATTTACATACAAACTGTGCAATTAGTTTTTGTTTTCATCTATATTTAATGCTCCATGCATATACCACAAGATTCGATGTGCGGAGAATTTTGACTACTTTTTGGGAACTAAACAAGACCTAAGGGACAAACGGAAAAAGAGTATGAGTGAGAGATAGACAGGAGAAAGTGACATATCAAGTTATGTGAGGGAGATTTTTTATAACTTTCTTATTAAATATGATATTGATATAAGTCTATAGGAATTGATAACATATACACTAAAATATGTTTTTAAATACTAATGCAGCTTAAAAAATGGAGGGACTACCTTGCAAATTGGTGTTATATATATACATAATTTGTAATTGGCATTACTAAAATTAGAGAAACTTAATTTAATAAAGCTAAAATGACCTATAATTTGGGATGAGGAAGTTGTTACTAATAGCAAAGATTAGCAAAGGTGGATGATCTCGTCTACCAAATAAATTTACTAGATCAGTTATCCAACATCTGCAGGAGATCTCTTAATGTGAATCATCCCATCCATACTGGTCCCTAACTAAACACCTCAAAACAAAATTAGACCGCCATCTATCATTCTACGTATCATCTAACCTTGTTAACGAACCAAACGCACCAATCAAGTGCAAGATTATAGCGAATGTTTGATCGGTGATGGCAATTGGCAACGGAACAGGAAGCTGCAATTTGGCATTTATCTAGCTAGTTAGTTATACTGTATTATTACCAACCACAAGGTCGTGCATGATTTAGCAACTACGCTAACCATGATTGTAAAAGCAAAACGTTACGAAAAATGAGCTGTACAGTAGGTGCAACAGGTGGATTGTACTACGATCGTCTGCCGAGACAGAGCTGTCCACAGTCCACTGCTACGCCCCTGGTGCGTGCCGCCGCCGCCGTGACCGTGACGGACCCGGCCCAACAACAACGAGCACGACACGCTCCTCCCTGGGCCCCACTGTTAACTACCCGGAGACAGTACTGCGCGTATAAAAAATGCATATTTCTCCATCCACAAATAAATGCACATTTTATTTTCTAAAAAATCAAAAAATTTAAGTTTAACCAAATACATATAAAAATATACTAATATTTCTTATATGTAATTTGTACCAATTAGATTAAGCATGAAATATACTTTTATAATACACTTATTTATATACATAAATATTTATATTATTTAATATATTTTTAGTTAAATTGAAAAAAATTAAGAGAAGCGAGACGTGTAATGAGGGAGTATGGCCTTATTCTTCACCCCAAAATCCAAAAAAGTTTTAACATTCTGCATCATATCGAATCTTGCAGCATGAAGTATTAAATATAGATGAAAATAAAACTAACTATACAGTTTGCCTATAAATCGCGAGATGAATATTTTAAGTCTAATTACTTTATGACTGAACAATATTTATCAAATAAAAATAAAAGTGCTATAATATTAAAATCTACTCACTCCATCCCAAATTGTAAGTCATTCCAAGAATCTTGGAGAGTCAAACTTTTTTAAGTTTGACCAAATTTATATTATAAAATAATTATTATTATAGTACTAACTAAGTATCATTAGATTCTTTCTTAATTATATTTTCATAGTATATTCACTTTACGTTACAAATCTTAGTATTTTTCTCTGTAATTTTGGTCAAACGTAAAAATGCTTTGACTCTTTAAGATTTTTAGAATAACTTACAATTTAGGATGGAGGGAGTAATTTTTTTATCTCAGCAAAGCCTATGTACTACGCGGTACGCCTCGTCCTTTCGGTCTCAATAAAAATTTGGATAAAAAAACTGTGGGAGAGAGGGCGAGTCGCGAGAGACTTCATCAATGCCAGCCAGTGCCAGAACCAATCACGAAGAAACAAGAGGATAGTCCGACGAGGCAGCCGGAAAAAGGCTGGCCGACGTGGGCCGCACCGCGCCTGCCCGCGCAATAATATCTCGTCTCCCCGCCAGCCGCCACGCCACAGATCCTGACGCCTGGGTCCCGCTCGCACCCCCCCTCCACCCATGCGACCAGGGCTCGCTTCTCCCGTACTTCTACCCGGTCCCCCCACCGCAGCTGCGGAACTCCTTACTCGCCGACACGTGGGTCCCAACCGGCGGTGGCCCCGCCACCAGTGACCCGAGCCCTCAGAGCATCCTGTGCGCGGAGCTTCCTCCTCGAATGCGCACTAATGGTGGTAGTAATAATTGCTCACTAGTTTAATGAGCAGCAGCACGGCACTGTGCTGTGCCTCCATCATCATCATCCGATTCCCACATCCCTCGTCGTCGCTTGTTTGTTGCCGCTGCTGCTGCCTTTTCCTTTCCGCCGCGGCAAAAGTGAGGCGCGGGCGGGCGAGCTGGGGGAGAGGGAGACGAACCCATCATAATTCCATCGGTGCTCCTGCGTATATAAGCGCGGCAATCGGGACGCCGGGCGAGGAGGTGTTCATTCCTCATCCATCCCACGCCACGCGCGCGCAGGCCAAGGCCGGATCGGGCTCTCAGTCAGATCTCGCCCGGCGGCCACGACCCGAGAGAGAGAGAGAGAGAAAGAGGGGGGTTGGCCGGCGATCGGGAGAAGATGTTTAGCGGGACGCAGCAGAAGTGCAAGGTGTGCACCAAGACGGTGTACCCGATGGACCAGCTCTCCACCGACGGCGTCGCCTTCCACCGCTCCTGCTTCAAGTGCCAGCACTGCAAGTCCACCCTCTCCGTACGTTCCCTTGCGCATGTTCTCTTGTGATGGGTAGGTGGATGGATCTGTAGGGGCAATGCCATGTAGCATCGGGTAGTAGATCTGCGAATGGTCGCCGCGAACGGATCTGGTGCGAGTTTCCTAGTATCAGGAAAATTCTGTATGCGCAGAAGAGATCATGATTTTGTCCGTTTCCCATTTGCTAACTTGGTAAAACAGAGAGGATTAGGCAGGAAATCGATGCAAATGAAAACTCCATTTTGATCTTCTGTTTAGGACGACCTGTCGATGTATGTCTAGGCAAAGATAAGCAGTTGTGTAAGGTCTGACAGCCTCCGTCTTCATCCTTTTCGCCTTCGATAGCTGAGCAACTATTCCTCGTTCGAAGGAGTGCCGTACTGCAAGGCCCATTTCGAGCAGCTGTTCAAGGAGACCGGGAGTTACAACAAGAGCTTCCAATCACAATCACGTACGCTTTCATTCAGTACCGAGCATTGACATGAAAATACAAGTTTTTGTGTTCCTGTGATCTGATGCAGTGATGTGCTCGTGGTTTTCTTCTTTCAGCCGCAAAGATTACTCCGGAAAAGTTGGCCCCTGAGCTGGTGAGTGCTAGTCTGTACGCTTTAGTCTTTGTCTCATTGTATTCTTGAAATGGAGAAGTAAACAGTTTCGTTCAAAATCTGCTATCCAGACCAGATCACCAAGCAAAGCTGCAAGGATGTTTTCAGGAACACAAGACAAGTGTGCGACTTGCGGTAAAACCGCATATCCTCTTGAGAAGGTAATTTTGATCACATTATGCATTTTTACTTTTCATTATTTCCTTTCAATTTTTTGGGATGTAGCTTGTGAAACTCTGGTATCTAATTCAGTAGTTCCTCAAGGTCAATATGTGCTATGGAAGATGTGGGTATCAATGGCTTTCACAACTGAACAAATATTTGTCCCCTTCTAGTCATGTTAACCTGGTCGCGCTGTCAACCTAAAATTTGCTCCATTTAACAATAAAATTATATCTTTGTTCATCTTAATTTGTCATTATCCTTTCTTGATTGCCTTGAATCATCAAAACTCTTTCTGATTGTTTTCCTTGAGCCAACAAAACATGTGGACAGTGGTGGTTCTAATGCATGGCTGTTAAAAACATTGCAGGTAACAGTTGAAGAAAAGGCATACCATAAGTCATGCTTCAAATGCTCCCACGGGGGCTGTGCGATTACACCTTCCAACTATGCAGCCTTGGAGGGCATCCTCTACTGCAAACACCATTTCTCTCAACTTTTCAAGGAGAAGGGAAGCTACAACCACTTGATCAAGTGTGCTTCGGTCAAGCGCGCTGCTGAAGCACAGCCAGAACAACCAGCCTCCGATTCCTCCTGATCGTGCCATTTCAACAGTGGGGGTTTGAAGGCGAGAGTTGGGAAGCCTCCTGTTTTTACTTAAAAACGCATGCTGTATGTCATTCATCTATGCCCTGAGGATACCGGACTATCTATTTTGGTATCCTTTGCTGTGCTAGCTGGATCACATCGGTGAACCATGGAACTGATGTCATTTCCAATGAAATTGTTGTGCATCAAGTAGTGAAATCTTCACTGGAATTGTTGTGCAAGTAATGAAATCGGGTATCTTGCCCTTATTGATCGATAGTCCTATGTTGTTTTGTTGTCTTGGGTACTATGCAGTCTGGTTTGGTATATGGTCATAATAAAAGGTTCTTTTCGGTTGAGTAAACTTTCTTCTCTATACATAGGCATAAGGTCGAAAAGCTACCCTGTTTTGGTAGGTTCATGCTCATGCCTCCAAGAAAGGGAAAGTGAAGAAGCTCTCTCAGGCAGGGTTAACGGTTACACTTGCAGCTAGCCGGGTTTATTCTTGTCCGGTCTTGTGCGCAGAGAACTGCCGACTGCAAGACATCCCTGTTGCTGGATTACGCTGAGCACACCTTATACGACCTACTTACATCATCTTACTATACTAACTCTGAATATGCTATAATTCACGGCTTTAAAGTTGTTGACACCACCTATAAATATTCCACTCAGAAGTCAGGATAAATAGAAAGGGCTAGATTGATTATGTGTGTATGTTCATCCATATACCCCTGTTATCACCTGTATTTCCACCTTTTAATTAAAAAAAGGATTTAAAAATCCTTATGCAAAGATTTTGGAAAATCAATTGTGACTGCCTTAATAAACCATAAACATACGGTACTATCCACAGTTAATCTCATCTAGGCAAAGTTGAATGTAAAAACAAAAGTATGCACTCATGCAAATAGTTTAGGTCATACCTGTAGTTCAAGCCAGAGACGTGAGCACTACCAAATAGTTTCATAACCTTGAAGAGAATCAACTATATGACTATGATATAAGAAAAAGGACCAGTTATACTAGAATGTAATGTAAATCACTTCTATTCCTCAAACCATCTTCTCAGGTTCTGTACTCATGTTTATAACCCATGCTATACACAAATTAAACAAATCCAAGTTGAACAACACAAAAAATGTAAACCCCACCACTGCATCCACTATGTATATGTTCGACAACAATGCCATCATCTAATACAAAATGGTGCATTTCACCACCCTATTTCCATATCCTTGCTGAGGATGAGCACACGCAATTGGACAAGACAACAAAGAAAAGTTAAAGTGGCTACATACGAAGCAGGTCAAGATTTCCAATTCTCCCCGCAACTCAAATGATACCACAGATTAGCTCGTGCTTACAGTTCTCCAATTCTCCCCTGCATAGACGCCTTCACTTCCAAGTTCTTCCTCTATTCTAAGCAGCTGCAAAGTCAACGCAAGGTTACCACAAGTCAGCTGTATTCATGGTGGTGTGTATGCTGTGTACTCGCATAGAAATATAAAGGATTCAACAGAAAGAAAAACCTGATTGTACTTAGTTAGACACTCTCCACGGCAGGGGGCACCGGCTTTGATCTGTCCGGCTGCAGCACCAACAGCCAGGTCAGCAATGAAAGAATCCTCAGTATCTCCAGACCTATGTGACACCACCACACCCCAATGAGCATCCTTTGCCTGCTTCACAACCTCTATGGCCTCAGTGACAGTGCCCACTTGATTTGCCTGCATATATAAAAATGTTATTAACAAACCAAACATGACAAGAAACAGTATAATAAGGGCCCCTAAGGAATATAGAAACTTTGCAGGCAGAGGTATGTTTCCTGCCAAAACCTATGAAATAATCGTGTTTGAAATAGGGCGTCAACAGAACCATATATGATCTTTAAGGGAGCAAGGTTGTAATGAAAATACACGTCCAAGCAAGAGGTTGTAACCACAATGTGCCTAGAGGCTTCAGCCTACTAGTTTAATTGCAAGTTTCTCAGCTTTCAGCAAATTCAAATAATATATGGATGATAAATGGAGACAAGCGGGTACTCTAGTGCAGAAAGCTTACAACTCAACTCAGACTACACAAAGCTTCATTTATAATGAACATTGAGAAGGAAGAGTAGCATTTTAATAAAGAATAAGTATGAGCATCCAAATACTGTCAAGTAGTAATTGTCAAATAAAGCATGCCTAATTCCAGATTTACATGTCGTGTGGTACTGTTACTTGTCACTCTCGAACTATTCCAATAACATGGATATATAACACAAACTAGCCCCAATAAGAAAGAATTTATATGGATGACTTGATACTTGCCTTGAGAACAAGAGCATTGCAAGTGTACTCACTAACTGCCCACTTAATGCGTTCGGGGTCAGACATCAACAAGTCATCCCCTGCAACCTGTAGATATTTCATACCATGAGCTACTCACGAACTAATAACTGAAAGTTAGAAGAAAAAAATCACCTGGCACAGCTCTAGAGTGGTCAATTTTTTTGAGTGCTCCCAGTCATCTTTATCAAAGGGCTGCTCAATGGAGACAAGCGGGTACTCTAGTGCAGAAAGTGGAGGAAAGAAATCAGCGTACTCGTGTTTATATGCTTCATGAAACTAAAATATGTAGAATAAAAAGAAAGATGATACCTGAACAAAGCTGGCTATAGATCTCAATCATATCATCAGCAGTTTTGAAGTTCTGCCCTGATTTCTTTGTTGACTTGAACTCTAGATCATATTTCTTTCCTGCAAAGAGTTGGGTGAACATAGCCATAAGCTAACTCATTCACATAGCAAATACAAAAGAACCCAATGCATTGACTATAGAATCAACTAACGTTCAGCCTCACTATTTCTAAGGTTCAAGATTGTACAGTATCTTGTCATCCCAGAGTATGTAGCAACATCGTTACAAGATTCCTGCTAGGTGGTTCTGACAGCATGTTTTCAATGGCAATGGCTGGTTCTAGTGTTTAGTAGCAACAATACTAAACAAATAGCAGGTAGCACAGAAAAAATGAGGCATAAATAATATGGATAGGGGCCTAAAAGTGAAAACACTGTGTGGAACTCTTCCAGTAAGCAGACACAACCAGAGCAGAATGATTACATCCTATCACCAAATTTCATAGTCTGTTTGATATTTTTAGTTCCAAGAGATAATTTTTGAACATTTACATAGTCCATGCATAGGCAATGCACTGCTTTTCTACTTACCTACACAAAAATCAGTAGCAGCAACATCAATTGCCAGTTTTATTCTCCCATTATATCCAGCCCTCTCTATTGCCGCAATAACAAGATCCAGGCCTTCAGATATGCTGAACATCAATAAAGCAACATAGATATGGCATATTGAAATCCATATGTAGGTCCCCAATTGGGAAAACAAGAAATGTGTGATATCAGAAAATAGTAAATAGTTTCTCACTTGCCTGGAAATATTTGGAGCAAACCCACCATGATCTCCAATGTTGCAGCTGTCTGAGCCACATTTCTCCAAGATAATATCCTGTAAAATTAATTATTCAGTAAGTAAATATCTACAAAAGTGAGCAAACCTTTCTGGCAGTCTGAAGGCAGAACTTGTAAGAGCTAAGAGGTCTATAATGTCAGTACTTTACCTCAACGACAACCGACCCAAATGAATTAATAGTAGCTAAATTCAGAACGGGAAAAAAAGAGAGAAGGAATCAGAAAGGCTGAGTGCAAGGTTAGTTTTTTATTGAACAGAATCTTATGATGTCTGATGAACATCCTGAACCAAGTATGAGTGGAAAACAACACTTATGTTGCTAACATATAGATATCTGTACCACAGATTGTTAGAAGTGAAGGCTACCTTCAGATGGTGATAGGTCTCTGAACCCATCTGCATTGCTTCTTCAAAATTCTTAGCACCAACAGGAAGGACCATAATTTCCTACAAATAAGAAAGGTTTATAGTTACTCCAGAACTACAGTTAAACATGTTGATATGGTTGATATACATGAACAACTAACTATCTTAATATGTTTCTCTTTAGGCAAAAGATGACTCAATCACTCAAGTGGACAAAATAAGGGAATAATGCCTTCAACTTCTCAGATTCTAAAGGTTTGGAGGAATACTTGAATGGGAAGACCATTTCCAGCATGCTTTCCACCATTAATGACTGTAATTGCAGGGACAGGAAGAGTTGTAGCGGTTTTGCCAACAAGATCTGCTATATGCTTGTAGAGTGGAACCTGCACGGCAACAAGCATCCAATAATCCGACAATAAGAATTCTGTGCGGTGGCATGACATATTTCTCAAATTATGATGATTTTAGCAGAAAAGCAGCACCTCTTTTTCAGCAGCACCAGCTTTGCAAGCTGCAATTGACACTGCCAGCATAGCATTTGCTCCAAGCTCAGCCTGCATTTCGCACAATATAATAGCCATTTCCATTTGGATAAAATCTATTTGTCAGAAATAAGGGAACGGAATCAAGATACAAAAAAATTTGAGGCAGTAGTGGTAAGTGGAAACACAAGTACAGTGAAAAGAACAGCATTAGGAGTACTTCCGAACAGACAAATATAACCGAAATAATTAGTGTCCCATACTGCCCCTAAATTGACTATATACCCAATGTAAAGAATTGCTTGAGCATATGAAGCCATCAGTTGTTTGTGTATAGCATGGGTTTGGCAATGCAGAATTCAGGAACAAAAAACACAGAGGGAGTAAAAAGGGAAAGGATCTCCGAGTGTTCCACCTTGTGGCGCGCCTTGTCCAAGTCCATGATGGCCTGGTCGATCTGCGCCTGCTGCTGCGGATCCATCCCAACGAGCGCCTCCGACACCTTGTCGTTGATCACCCGCACCGCGTCGGCGACCGCCCTGGCGAGGATCTTCCGCCTCTCGGAGCCCCCGGCCGCGTCGGCGGCGGCGCCCTCGGGCGCGCCCGCGCCGGCCGCGGATGCTCGGTGCACGGCCTTGTTGGTGTGCAACTCGACCTCAACGGCCGGCGCGCCGTGCCCGTCAAGGATCTGGCGCGCCCGCACCCTCGTGATCACGGCGGGCGCCGCCCGCCGCATGTGGCCCGCGATGAAGAGCACCGGGTCGGGGACCTTGGCGCGGACCGCCGCGTTCACGGCCTCCTCGATCTTGCGCGAGAGCAGGTGCTTCTCCAGGTACTCCTGCACCGACATGGCTGCCACGGCGGTGGAATTTTTTTCTTCTCCTCACGACTTCACCACGCCGTCCTCACCTCCCCGACGACTCCGCCGTCTCGAGTGCGTGCGGGGAGTCGCCTGAATCCGAAGTCCTGAACTAGGAAGACGAGACACAGAGGTCTGACCAGTGTGCACGCGTGGGCCTTGTTTGATGTTGGGCTGAATTGTTTTGGGTCACAAGGCTGGGCCTTGGCCCATGAACAAAATTACTAGAAGCCCAGCTACTTTCGATCTAGAAGAGAGAGACCCACTGGATAGCTCTAGCTTTCTCCACGCTCGAATCTAGCGGCGTCGGGTCCATGCTCGAACACGTGAGAACTCTCCAGAAACGACTTTCTCCTCCACTTCTTCACTATCGCTTTTCCTCTATAAAAGCTCCCCACGCCCCAGCGACGAGGAATCGAGACAGCACAAGCAGCGATCAGAAGCTCAAACAAATCGTTCGAACCTCTCAGCCCAAATCTCCAATTCGTAGTCGTAAGCTAGACTAGATAGGAGGCAAAATCGTTCGACCATGTCGCTGATCCGCCGCAGCAACGTGTTCGATCCCTTCTCCCTCGACCTCTGGGACCCCTTTGAGGGCTTCCCCTTCGGCTCCGGCGGGAGCAACAGTCTCTTCCCGTCGTTCCCGCGCACCAGCTCGGAGACCGCGGCCTTCGCTGGCGCGCGGATCGACTGGAAGGAGACTCCAGAGGCGCACGTGTTCAAGGCGGACGTCCCGGGGCTGAAGAAGGAGGAGGTCAAGGTGGAGGTTGAGGACGGCAACATCCTTCAGATCAGCGGCGAGCGCAACAAGGAGCAGGAGGAGAAGACGGACACCTGGCACCGCGTGGAGCGGAGCAGCGGCAGGTTCCTGCGCAGGTTCCGACTGCCTGAGAACGCCAAGACGGAGCAGATCAGGGCCGCCATGGAGAACGGCGTGCTTACAGTCACTGTGCCCAAGGAGGACGTCAAGAAGCCTGAGGTGAAGTCCATTCAGATCTCCGGCTAGACGTCAGTCCGCACGTCGGATCGTCGTGCCTGCGTGATTGGAGGAAACGGCAGTTCACCTCGGTCGTTCTGTGGAATAAATTTGGGTTAAAAGAATTATGAGTATGCTGGTAATGTGGTATGATGGTGGAATGTGGTAAAAAAAAACTCTGCGTCTCTTTGGTCCGGTGATGTATGAGCCTTTTTTTTCAGCAAGTGGTGTTTTTCTTTTACAATAAATCAATTAATAGTAATTCTGTATCTTGTGAGTTTTCTCTTTATCTAGAACTAGGCCTTGTTTGGTTCCACCAACTAAATTTTAGTTAGCTAAACTTTAGTTATTTTAGTAGCTAAAGTAACAAACACATTAACTAAAAGTAGTTTAAAAGTAGCTAAAATAGTTTAGTTCTATTAGTCACCTAGCTAAAATAATTTTAGCTAGCTAAAATTTATTTGGTGGAACCAAACAGGGCGCTAGTAAAACGAAAAAAGTCCGTTAGTAAAACGAAAAAAGTCCGTGTCTCCAAACAGCTTGTTTGGTAGACCTCTGTGGTTTTATCTTAAAAAGACTTTGGATCTTATGTGGAGCAGCAAGCTTCTCTAGATAGTGGAGTTGAAAGTCGTTTTGTGGATTGTCTTAAAAAGACTTTGGCTTAAAGGTCTTGTTTAGGTCTTGTTTAGTTTATCCTAAAAAATAAAAAGTTTTCAAGATTTTCTGTCACATCAAATTTTACGGTACATGCATAAAGCATTAAATATAAATGAAAATAAAAACTAATTATATATCTGTAAATCACGAGATGAATTTTTTGATCCTAGTTAGTCTATAATTGAACAATATTTGCCATAAACAAACGAAAATGCTAAAAACAAGGCCTTTATCTAAAATCCAAGATTTCTTATCACATTGAATCTTATAGCTTTAAAAATTAAAAAATAAGTAATTATATAATTTATCTGTAATTTATAAGATGAATTTTTTATTTTAGTTGGTTAGATAATAATAATTACATACAAAGTAGTCTATGGTTATAGTTTATTTATGGTTGGATAATAATAATTAAATATAAACTAGTTATGGTTAGATAATAATAATTAAACTAGGAGAATACGCCGTAGGAATTTTAGATATTTTTTTAAAAAAATAGACTATTTATATTTATTATTATATGAATGAAATTATCTTAAATTAATTTTGTTGAATGATTTGATATATTAAACAGCTAAATACATGCTAGTAGACGAAGAAATAATTATCATAATTATATGTGCTAGTTGACTATAATTGTAAATTTTTATAGATTGTTGATGTGGATAGCTTGCATATTGAGATTTTAGAAATCTCTATAAGAATAGAAGATATGAACGAAAGTGTTATATTATCAAAATTTAAAAACTTTTTCTGACTCATGTGGAGCAGCAGCATTTCTAGCTCTGACTCATGTGGAGCAACAACATTTTTTAGCTCGTGGAACTGAATTTATTTTGTAAAATAGCTTCACTAGCAATTTTAAAACAATTTTGTTAGAGTTTGTGTGAAAGAGAAGGAGTTATATTTTTATAATTTTAGATCTTCTACACTTAATGAGGAGTTATATTTTTATGATTCTAGATCTTCTACACTTAACGAGGAGTTATATTTTTATGATTCTAGATCTTTTACACTTAACGAGGAGCCTAGATTGACATTTAGCTAGACACCTTGTAAAAAACTATAAGAAATTAAAGTAAGAGCTCTGCCAAATTAAACCATATATATAGATATGTCATATCTGAATGGGCATGAGATGCATATCATGAAATAAATGAAAGAAGAAAATGCCCTACAATGCCATGATGCCACACATGAACACAGTATTGTATAGAATCTTTGATAACACGAAAATAATTGCTACAGGTCGAACGCTTTATTGTTTTGACTTGAGATTGTTCGTCTCCTTTATGATCCTCTCTCTATAATCTATTTTTATCCTTTTGTCTCATATCTAACAACCATAGCTCACTAATCTAATCCATTCATTGTTGCCTAGAGAAGCACTAGATATACTCACGGAGGGTCTCCACATACTTCTATTGGCAGTTTATGAGATGCAGGGTTTCCTAGGGGCATGTGTAGGTATCCTGGAAGATTTCCACAAAGATCTTTAAGTTCACTCAGCTTTGAATTTGGTTGGGCGGGAGGTGCTCTAGCCATGTTTGCGCTGAATCAGCCAAGAACAAAGGGAGGTTGGCGGATAATGAAGTAGGCGTTATCCGTACCATTGGCTTGACAAACGAGCCAATAATCCTCGAGCCACAAGTCAGGGTTTGTTTTCTTAGAGTATCTTGGGATGTTTATAGGTGGTCGATACCATGGAGGGAAAGGCGTGTTGAGGATCTGCTGATCGAAAGCCCAGGGTCCCCACGGACCAAGGCTTAGGCTTTGGTCCGCCGCTGTCATAATGTCCATCGTGATGAGGGTGGTAGCCATGGCTGGCTTCCTTCCTCTTGTATTTTTGTCTGCGCCTACGAACATTTAGGGTATTACGTGCATCATGGTTGGGGCTAAGACGCTTATGTATCGGGGCCATGGTGAACCCCTCGCTGTCGCATGGCGGTTGGTGGACAAACACATCCCTGCCATGACATCCCAAATAAGGTAGCAATCCTTCCCTTCTCTCCCATTGGTTCCCATTCCTCACCTCTTGCATCTAAGAAACCAAGAGTACAAAAAGAAAGCTCTCTTCTTTTCAACTCTATCACTCTTAGTGTTTTGTGCTCCATTCAAGTGAAAGATCGAGTTCCAGTGTTTGATCTAAGAGCTTCAAGTGGATCTCCTCCCTCTCCTCTCCCTCTCCTAGTCCATGGCTTATTCTGAAAGAGGATTGAGGGGATCCCTAGGTGCATTTGTGATTGCAAACTTTTGTGGCACTAGGTGATTCTTGCAGTTTTGGATTTCTTGTTACTCTTGGTGATTATCGTCATCTAGATGGTTGGTGCTTTGTGGATTAGTAAGGGGATTTGGTGATTTTGTCTACCCACAATCAAGGATTTATTTATGAGGGGTTCTTGGGCTTATTCCCCGATGGAGCCCCAAAAGTCACTCTAATAAATTGCTCATGTCATTGAGCTACCTCGCTTGTGGGTAGGTTTTTACGGCGCCCATTTGTTGGGCTAGGTTTGTGAAATATCTATTAGCCGCTGAACCACCAAGTGTTGGTCGACACAATGGGGACTAGTGTGTCACTAACCACGTGAACCTTGGGATAAAAATCTTATCTCAATTGCAGTTGGTATTCTCCTGATGATTGATATATATATATATTGTGATTGGTTCATTCCTCTCCACGGCTGTATAAATTTCTACTCTCTTATTTTCTTTCCGCAAATTAGTTGTGACAAGCTCTTTAGTGTAATTAGTCTTGAGAGCTTGTCTTGCTTGAGTTAGTATCTCCATCTAGTGAGCTCTATGGTGTAGCTAGTTGTGAGAGCTCATAGTGACTTAGCCTTTGTTTGTCTAGAGATCATAGCAACTAGAATAATTTAATAGGTGGCTTACAACCCTTGTAGAGCTAAAGCAAAATTGTGTTTACGCCTTTTGTTATACTAATCCTTTACTCTAGTGCTTTATAGAACTTTAAATAGACTATTCACCCCTTCTAGACATATTAGGACCTTTCAAGTAGTGTTGAAGCCATGATCACCATTTAATCAAGGTTTAACAACCTTTAGTGTCAAAAGATGGCTTAAGTTGTGTTCAACCATGTGGGGGGCAAACCACCATTCTTTGATGGTACATGCTATGATTATTGGAAGAGAAAAATAAAAAAAATATTTAGGTTCAATCAATGATCAAGTGTGGGATGTGACCGAGAGTGATTTTGTGATTCTTGATCCCACCAATATCACCAACCAAGATAAAGCAAATAAGCAATGCAACACTATGGCTTTCAACACTATATACAATGTAATTGATTCAAGGTGTTTGAGCAAATCAAGGATTGTGAGAGAGCAAGTGAAGCATGGAAGAGATTAGAGGAAACATATGAGGGCACGCTAGCCGTCAAGAGTACCGAGCTATACATTCTCAAGGACAAGTTGTCAAGCTTCAAGATAAAGGATGATGAGAGCATCCCGAAGATGTTTCATAGATTACAAGTTATTGTGAATGACTTGAAAAGCTTGGGTGAGAAGATAAATGATGATGATGTCTCTCATCAGTTCTTGATGTGCTTACCTCTAGGATTTGAGACATTAAGATTGATCATCATAAGAGGAGGATTGAAAAAACTTACTCCTAACCAAGTACTAGGTGATGTCATGACACAAGAGATACCACATGGAAAGGGATGGGGTTGACAGAAGGATGAGGACAATAAGAAGAAAAGTATGGCATTCAAGGCTAGCTCATCCAAGAACATGGGCAAGTTCAAGAAAGAAGAAACAAGTGAAGATGAGCAAGCAAGTGACACTGATGATGAAGCACTAGCTCTCTTCGTGCACAAGTTTGGCAAATTCATGAAGAAAAAGAGCTATGGTGCAAGAAAGAGAAGAGATTAAAATAATAGCAAAGAATATGTGAGAAGATGTGACAAGTGCAAGAGCAAGGATCATGTTATAGTGGATTGTTCCTACAACAGCGACAGTGATGAGAATGAGAAGAAGTGAGAAAAGAAAAGAAAGAAAAGAAGGAGAAGAAGGAGAAGAAAATGACATTCCAAAAGAAGAAGGGTGGTAGCTATGTGGTGACTTAGGATAGTGATACTTCTTTGGATAATGATGATTCTAGTGATGCTAATAAAAAAATCCAAGAAGAAGGCTTTTGCAAGCATCGCCATCAACAACAAATATTCTCTCTTTGACACTCCTTCGACATGCCTCATGTCAAAGCCCACTAAGATAAAATATGATAAAAGTGATGATTGTAGGAGTGATGATGATGATGATGATGAGTCAAAGGAGGAACTCATGGACATGTTGAAGAATGCCCATAGATGTCTTGAGATGAGAAAAGGAGTGCAAAGAATTGCAAAAATAGCTTAAAGCTCTCAAGCAATCCTTTGATGAGCTCGAAGCCTCTCATGAGAATCTAAAGGAAGACCGTGAAGAGTTTGGTGATGTTAACTCTAAGCTTGAAAAGGATCACTCCTCTCTCCTTGAGAAAGCCAAGAAAGAGAAAGTCATTGTGACTTGTGACAAGGGCTCTATATGTGATTTAATTAATGAATCTTTCTTTGAGCCTGTTGTTATTGCTTCCACTAACCCCAGTGGTAAAATTATAAATCAATAACGTGGTATTACTCTAGGTAAAATGATACAATGGTATAATTATCTATCCGCTTGTAGAATCATTCTTATTCATTTATATCTATATATTTATCTTTATAATTCTGTCTAGTCACATAAAATGAAAGAATAATACCGACATTACTTCTAGCTCAGTTTCTAGGGATAACAACCTAGATTTATGCTAAGAGGTATAGGTTGATAAAAGGTGGCTACTGTATTAGTGATATGCATTTAATTTATACCAACAATTCTCTAATTTAGGTGACAATGTCGTCGCTTCTATCATTGGCCCTGCTCCACTAGATCCTAGTCAAGAACTCAAGATGGAGGAGGAGCCCCCAACAAGAGAAATGAAGTGGTCGTCCTCATAGACCATGTCTTGGTCCTCATCCTCCAATGTGTCGTCGCCCATTTCTTGTGCAGTTATAAGTGTGTTTGTCGTTCCTGGAACCGCCTCATCTCTGAATCTGAGTACCGTAAGGAGCTATCCCATATTGTTGCTAGATGCTTCTATCATAGCTAGAAAAGCCTAGATTTAGATTCAAACCAAATTTGATTTGGATCCCTAGATTCAACTCGTCCAATCCAATTCCCTTAACATAATAGAGCCTCAGCTTCAGACCAATTTTAAATAGGGATATATATATATATATATATATATATATATATTCAATTTACACATTAGGACACACTTTAGTGTAACTGATATATTGTGTGATGAGTACCAAGATATTGGGTACCCAATACACACAGTACTCAGGCAACTACCAAAGGAATGATCTAGCATACCACATTCCAAACAAGGCTCAAACTCCTTATCTTGGCATATGGAAACTCAGTTGCAACCGAACAACAAGAAGGTTATCATGCGCATCAAATGAAAGAGTCCATAAACTCCTTACACTACAATACTTTGTATGAAAAAATGTTCCAAAGTTGGTATCTATTCATGTGATGTGCATTTCAAGCATGTGAAAAGGATGATATCATCCTTAACACTATGGACCTAAATAACACCATGGACCTAAAATTCTTCATCTAGTCAACACACCTATGGTAGTCTCAATAGAGTGCCTGCACTTGCATATTTTCCTCTTTGGCATGTAAAAGGGTTCAACCTAATGTGGTATTCGAGTGTTTCTTATACCAATCCCATCCCACCTTAACTATTTATGTGTAGTTTATTGAAGTATGAATGAATTGACTACCTTTATCAATTTAAGTTTTGGGGCTAAATTAGTTGGTGCATGCAACTTATTAATATGGTACCAAGGCTAGGGGTCTTGATAACCTTCTTGTCGATTGGAAATATTTTATTTAATTACAGCCAACTCCTATTTCCATGTTTCAGGCTTGACGAAGCCTTTGCGTGAGAGGGGTGTTGAAGCATATGTGAATTGCTCACCAATTTAAACTTTTGGGTTGAACTAGTGAATACATGAAAGATGTAACTCAATAGAATTAATCCTATTACACTACCACACTTGACCATGAGTAATCAGTAATGGGCCTAGGTATTATAGTAGCACTCTCCATTGAATGTATGGACTCTTTGATGGGTGATTTTCTCTAAGAAACTTATACAAATATATTACATTATAGTATAAATCTATGAAATTGGTCGCTTTTGTTTATTCTAGCCTCTATATTTTTATTTTGTTGACTTGATCTATCAAACTATTTGATGCCATAAAGTATTTTCTTCTTATCAAGTGAGGAGCTTGGCCACCTATGAGCGTGTCCATGATACCATGATTACTTTGGACCGTCCGATTCCCTCCTTGATGTAGGATTTTCTATTGCGTGTCCTTGTTGGTCAGAGTAGCACCATATACCCATGCCTTCCTCTGATTGGACCGCTGCGGGCGCCCTGGCCTCCCTAGCCTTTTCTATCCCATCGGGCCGCCAGCTTGCAGCCTCCCCTCTTTTCGCCTCGCTTTCTGTCGTTGTGTTCTTCTCGTGCGTTGCGTCATCTCCGCCATCGCCATCGCCGCTACAAGGCCTGTGCTCCCCTCCCTCTCCCGTGCGGTATGTTGTCTCTCCTTTTCCCTTTCTTGTGTTTCAGATTTGATTTCCCTTTTTGCTCCATCCGCATCATGGCGTTCACATATATATAAGAGGAGTATAAAACCTTATGGTTTCCATACATTTCTCTCTATCCTTGCTCCTTACTGTTGTCGTTGCCTCCGCCTGGGCCCTCTCCTTCTATCTCTCCGATGCATCTGCCAGAGACAAGAAGGGAAGGGGATCCATTGTTTTTCTCATAGTTTTTAGTGTTTTAGGGTTAAATCCAAATAAATTATAGTGAAATCAGATGATTTTTGGTTGGGATTGTATGTCCTACAATGGCTTTGATGATTGCCACGATGAGATCGCCATTGAAGGCATCGACTTCATCATTAAGCAGCCAATTTGTGGCCTTTATTGCTTTTGGGAGCCCCATATGAGGACAAGGACTCTGGATCATCAATCTCACCATTGATGGTCGTGGAGAGGATTTAGAGGTCTCAAGATGATGAATCTTCATCCTATGTCACACCTGATGATGCAACTATCGATATTATTTCAGCGATTTAGATGCATTTTGGACTGGTTCCAAAGCATTGATCTTGCGACATGTCCAATGTTTTGGGATTAGTCATTAGATTCGGCATAAGGACTGTACTTTGGTTCTAATGTTCGAGGGAAGCCATTAGAGAAGAAGAAGATGAAAGAATCTAGATAGAATATTATATACTTTTTATTTTAGATATTTTTGTATGTAATTTGGGGATATATTGTATAAGGATTTAATATAAGTCCTTGTTTCCCTTGGAAAAAGTTGACTTCCTTTAGTTGCTTTACTCAACTTGCCAAACACAAACACCTTGGTTTTATTTAGGGGGTGTTTAGGACTGCTCCATAAACTCGCTCTATAAACTTCACCGTAGAGTAGCTTCACACAAAAACTTGAAGTTTATAGAGCACCGCTTTAGGTGCTCTCACAACTCTACCCTTTTTCCTCGAACAGAGTGTGTGGAGCTAAAGTCGTTTGGTTAACAAACATAGAGAGAAGCTGAAAATGTAGAGTAGACCAATCCCAAACACCCCCTTAAACCTTTTGGTCTTTTGCATTCTTTTACATAGTAGATATTATGTTCATAACAGGTAAGTCTTTTGAATCCTAGTGGCTCATATCATATTGGCTTCAAATGGGTTGGTTTTGTATACTAATATCAATTGATATTTTATTATATATTTTAATTGTTTCACTTCTAGAATTTGTGGTTTATATATGCAATTTGATAATATTTTTGCGATAAATGATTTCTACACACACTCCTACCGTTTATCCATTATTTTTTCATTGTTCAATTCTTAATAGTTGGAACACCCATGAGGAATGCAAGAGATGATACCATGAAGATGGGTATTGTGGTAAAGTTTTACATCCTTTCTTAGTAGTTCTTGCATTTTTTTCCATGTAATATGTAAATAGATATTAGTTGTATGCATACAACAAGAAATTTTGTTTTGATGCCATGATCTATACAATACAAGCATTAAAAGGAAACAATACAAATCATCACAATATCTTTCACCTGAAGTATATTCCAAGGTTATCTTATCCACAAGGAAACATGGGATAAATAGTTGCTAGCTAGACTAACCTATGCATCTAATGAAGTTTTGTTAAGAGATAGGGTGCACAACGTAAGGGTTTCAAAATAACAAAACAAGAGAAATATACAAGAAGTAAAGACATATCGCATGATAGAAATAATATAGAAGACATAACCAATGAATAATCCTTGCTCATAAATCTTCTATTTGTAGTTCTAGATATAGATCAATTTACATAAAGCAAAATGATATTTGAACCACTGTAAACATTCAAACCCTTGACTACTAGTTGCCTACACACTAGCCCCATGTTGATGGTTCAAAGGGTATGAGTATATCATCACTAAGTAATGGCATCTACCACACATAACAATGGTGCATCACATTAGATATTCCAAACTAACATTAGACTAATAATATCATACGAGGATAAATTGGATCCTAAAGAGACCGCATGCATGGCAAAGAAGCATGCTCATAATAGATTTGTACATTTGAGCATCTCAACCTTGTATATACCTTTGAAAATCAAGTATCTTACTCTAGAACCCTAATATGATTCAACCTCGCAAAAATGATTATGTCAGTTAGGATGTAACACAAACTAAACCCAAGGAAACCTATAGATTTTCAACAATTGCAAAGTAGGTTTGCCTATTTGGTGGCTCTCAACTCCTAATGTGTGACTTTGTTGATGATGATTGTAAGGAATCCCTTATTTATAGATTAGGATAGTAGGGTTCAAATCTCAGCACGAGATCACATAATATCAATCGAGGTGATTGACCTAGTTGGCCTTCCTTTATTATAGCACGATGCATGCCCAATCTTCTCCAATTTATTATAGGTCAGATAGGAGTCCTATAGAAGATTTCTACGAGTCTTACATGTGGTTCTTGATGTAACACATCTCTGGGACCGCCGAAGAGACAAGACCCACATTCTTGATTGATTTGCTCTAACTCTTCAAGATGTACCTTTTGATATATGATGCTTTTATAAAGACCCATGGTAATGACTTCCTTATAAGACATTGTTTGGGGGAAATGCCCCCTACTTGCAGTTGACTTATTCAGCTTGATGTAAATCTATTTGGAGTTTCGAATGCAAACTTAGTTTTTCTTGTTTGAGTCATTGAACCTTTTGTTAAGAATGTATGCATTTTATTGTACTGAACTATTCTCGTCTACCTAGACTCCAGTAATGAAAATTCTATGACACAATTTGAGTATCTGGATGCATCTTGTAAATAAACTGAAGTTACTATGTAAATAAATTAATAATCCACCTCCCTTCAAGGTCCATTTGTTTGATTGTTCAAGCTATAGTTTTTTAACAGTTAGACTCTTGTTGTTCATCAAGTTTTAAGTTACGTAACTTAGGTTGCTTGCTTGTACAGGACAATTATCTTTGTGCAATTTGTGATGACGGCGGTTTCTTGATACGGTAGGTATATTGTTCTATTTTTTTCTCCTAGGTATATAGTCATGTGGTTGCATTTCTTATGTTCCACCTTCAACATATTTGCTATATGGATGGCCAATCCCCAAATTGGTGGATCGTTTAATATTTATTAGTTGTATTTGATAAGGTGCTAAAAATTGTTATACAAATTTATCATAGTTTGAGCAGAAATACATTGACTTGCCATCTAGTCTTAAACTTATCGCTGTGTGTATATCAATTTAGTGTTACATCATTTCTCAACTAGATTGTATGGACACTAAGGTAGATAATGAAGTAAGCACTAATCACCTCAGCTATTCAATTATTAGTATATTCATGACTAATTTGATTTATTATAGTTGTGATGGTGAATGTGGAAGGCTGTTCCATCCAAACAGTTCCCATGGTCAACATTCTAGTTGCAGAGGTCTTGAACTGAAGGATGACCAATTGGTGCTATTCCTTTGCCTAATGATGATTTTCTTCTTGTTTTATTATGTCAACATAGCCTTTTAATGTCCATACGTATCGATGATGTAGAAATCGAAATCGTTCAACTTTATATGCAAGAACTGTGAGTATAAGAAGCACCAATGCTTTGTCTGTGGGGAGTTGGGATCCTCCGAGATGCCTCCAGGTTCGCCAGAGGTATGTCTATCAAGAAAAAAAAGACTAATATTTCATATAAGATGTTTCCTCTTCTATTCATGATGGGATATTTTTCTTGATTTTCACTATGAATTTTATGTAACTGAGGATAAGTGAAAAGGACCGATGATGCAACACTACCCACGTCCAAAATTTGCTTATAGTCCAGGTCCTCATATGAAACGAGTCCACATACAATGTGCTATGCGTATACGAGCTCATTCCATATAAGGAGCTGGGCCATAAGCAGATTTTGAACTTAGGATGTTACAGAGGATTTTTATCTACAAGAGCTGAAATTGTTGGGAGTAGATAGAATGAAAGAGTTAACAATACCTTATTTCATATGTGCTCTGAATCTTAACAACGTTTTGCATATGCATATGCTAATCATGATTGGTCATTTTCCTTCATTTTGCTAACTTTTTATTTACCTTTTATCAGGAGGTCCTTAAGTGTCAGAAGAAGTATTGTGGGCGCTTTTACCATCCTAAATGCCTTTCGAAGTACGATCCTACTAAAAATCGCCAGGACTTCGAATGCCCTTTGCATGAATGTCATTCATGCAAGAATAAGGGAGAAACAGTAATAACTAGCGAACAGACAGAAAAGAAGAAGGAAACATACCTGGTACAATGCAGGCGTTGTCCAGTGGCATACCACCGGAAGTGCCTGCCAAGGTACCATGTAGTTTGTGTACTTAGATACCGGTGATATGGACATGTTGTTGATTTAAATGAATTTGTTTGCATTGACCGTCGGTACTTGTTTCACAGGGATATCTCCAATGTTGCCGACGGTGAAGTCGCACGAACATTCAAGATTGGGATGCCAAAAGGCCCAAGACGAGCTCCTTCAAAAAAAAGAGGCCCAAGACGTTGGTTTTTCTATTGTAGGTAAGTTTTTTAGCTTTCCATCCTTACTGTCATTCAGGATCTGTTTGACTGTTTCCAATCCCCAACATGTGTTTCAGAATCAGTGATTTCTGCAAAAATGTATAATCATTTCCAGGAAGCATGAGATGGTGGGAGAACTCAACAGCGCAACACGGGATCATCTGAAAATTCCTGAAAGCCCTGTTGTGTTCATGTCTGATCTGAATGAGAAACTTCCTGAAGAAACTGAAGCACCTGAGCCTAACGCGAGTACCAGCACTGCTCCCATGGAGTCCTCTGCATCTCGGCCTTCACTCCCATGTCAGCAGCCAGAAGGCTACGGTGGCTGGCTGGATGACTGATCCTTCATTACCTCCCCGTGTTCGTGTTCTGGAGAACGGTGCGCGGTTCTGTGTCGATGAGAATTCTCAGAATAATGAAAACTGCTGAAGTGTTTGGCACCATAACTGGTAACGTTGTTTGCTGTCTGCTGCGTCATCTGCTGATGTTAGTCAGTGGTGGGTTGTGACTGGTCACCGTATCAACAATGAACAATCTGGATATCATGACATTGGTTTCTTTGCTTATATTTTGTTTATTTGGACCGAGACTTGAATTCGTTGTCAGCTTTCAGTAGACCTGCCGAGGAGCGATTTCTGTCCAATTATCAGCCGGTGCCTTCGTGCCCTGCTACTTTGTGATTCCTTTTTTTTTTTTTTTTGTAGTACATTGTTTGTGACTGCTGGCTTGTGGAGGCATCCATCTTATTGCTTACAGGTATGCAGTGCATCTTGACCAGCTCACTGAGGGCGACGGCCTGGTGGATGTGGATCTGCTGGTGTTTTGCTTGCAGGTGATTGATTAGCTGGATTGTGTTGTTTAAGTCTCGGCAACTCAGTTTCTGTACATGCTCGTCGCTTTGCTGAAGCTGTTATCACTATGATATGATGACCTGTTGTTCATGGAAAGGAACAAGCGAGCAACATCAGTGGACTACCCATTGCAGAATTGCAACTTGGCAAGTCCAGTAAGTGATGCTTGCATCACAGAGCATTCACTTGAGACGACATGAAACGTCCCACTATTTTAGAGATCAGATGAGATGAGTTGACGGAGTAGCCTTACCCTGCAGGTCCCAAGCGAAAGCGACCGGGGGTAAAAAGAAAAACAAAACACCACGCATTTATCTCCGGTGATGAAGATGCGGTTGGAGTTAACGCAGGACGGTGATAGTAGAAGGCTTGCGAGTTGCGACTCCCCGATCCGATGGCACACTGACAGTGGCAGGCCGGCAAGCGGGGGAGGGGGGTGGTAAGCGTGGGCGGTGCTTTTGGTGCAGCCTCCGTGCCGTTGTCTCCGGTCACAGATGACGACGGGACGCCTCCGCAACCGCCACTTTCGGTTAATTCGTCGTTCCTAGGCTCCCCGTCGGATCGCTCGCTCCTACGCTCACGGCGCTGCCTTTGCCATGGGCGTGCGAGTAACGCGATCTCTCCCCTGATTTGATCGCTGATCCCGTATTCTCCCTACCTTTTTTAACCGCGGTTACGTCCGCTACAGCTTTGCGAGCTTTCAACTTTTGGAGTTCTCCCGTTTCGCCACGACGGGCGCCGTCCAACACCGTGGCCACACGGCGTCGCCGCTTCCTCGTGTCGTGTCTCTCCCTATCCGCCGCGACCGCGTGCACTTTCCCTGAGCTTTTCACCCTGCCTTTTTACCCTTTGCCAGGCGCTGCGCGGCGCGCGCGACAACGGCAGCAACCGCTACAGCGAAGCAGGCGAGGCAGGCCGACCCCTCCCTCTCGGCCTCTCCTCACCCACCCCACCACACCCCCACTACACCACCACCGCTCTCGGCCTCTCGCACCGGAACAAAACGCGGAGTGGCCGCGCGGGATCGGACGAGCCACGGTCTACCAGCGCTACGCACCACACCGGCCGCTGCCTGCCATCCTGGCTTCCCTGCTACTATTCCCCCGTCTCCGCACTATCGGAGCACCGATTCCGTGTGCAAGGCTGACGCCCGACGCCTGTGGCGCCTACTACTTGGTACAGCCTCGGCCGCCGTCCCCGGCAGCAGCCGTTTTCTAGCCGCTTCCCGCTGGTTCGCGGCCGCCGTCCTGGGCGTCTGAGCTGAGCGAGTGGTAACCCTGCCCTTTTTTTTTTTGTTCCTGGGGTGTTCCTCAGCTCGCACCGCTGCCGCTTCCCCCAATCCAATCCTCCGTAACCGATTGGCGCGGGATGGAGGCGCTGAAGAAGCAGGCCAGCAAGCTCCGGGAGCACGTCGCCAAGCAGCAGCAGGTACGGGTTCCTCTTGGTTTCCCCTCTGAATTCGAGCAATTCTGCTTCGCGCCGATCAAACGGGCGTGGCCGGGTGCGCGGCGAAGGCGCGGGATTTGAGCACACCCTGGGAAGAACGTGTATATCGTGCTGTTGTTGGTGTGCTTGCTCACGTAGTTGATTTCTTCTGCTAAACTAGTTCTTTAGTTTTGGGATTTCGAGCTCCTAGATGTTGTGTATTGGGTTGGGAGAGCAGGAGCAATTGGAACTGGAAGCAACTGAATTGTGTATTGCCAGCCTGCTTCTGGTTGCCCAATTCATGCCGTTGGCCTGCGGCTGCTGATTTGTTCTGCAGCTGAGGCTTCATTAATTCGCATAGGCTGTAAGCCTTTCCCTTGCTTCCTTGCCTGTGTGGCCTCCTTGAGAGAGTTATGTGTCATGATGCAGGCGGTTCTCAAGCAGTTCAGTGCGCGATATAATCAAGATCCTTCTCTTGTTGATGAAGCGGAGCTTGAGTGCCACCAAAATCTCCAGAGGCTTTACAGTACTACAAGAGCAGCTAAGGTATGAGTTAACTTCCGCTTATCACATGCCTCACAACAAATACGAGCGTAGCTGATTGTTTAAAGGTTCTTTCGGCAAAAACTCTTGTTCTGTAGCATTTCCAGCGAAATATTGTACGAGGGGTGGAAGGTTTCATTGCGATTAGCACCAAACAGATGGAGATAGGTGAGTTTTGGTATTAGTTTTTCTGCTATATCTGTGTGCTTCCTTATATCTTGGGATATTTTGTAATCGTGGTACGATGTTTCTGTAGTGAAAAAACTAGCCGAGGATTGTTGTAAATATGGAAACGACAATCAACATTTTGGTTTTGCTCTTGCAAGGGCATCTGAGGAGTTCGGTAAATCTCATAAACAAATAGAGAAAGAGCGGGAGGATCTTCTTAAAAGTCTTGGAGAGCAGGTGATGACAAACTTTCACTTGTTGATAGAATTTTCAGGGTTGTGAATGCTCTTTAATCCATGAAGTAGCTTAGATCATCTAAGTTGATATATCTTTGATGCTAGCTTTAGCTTATTGGCTTTATTGACAACTTTACAGGTTTTTGAGCCTCTCCGAGAAATGATAATGAGTGCTCCTCTTGAAGATGCTCGATTGCTAACTTACCGCTATCAACGGATCAGACAGGACATGGAGTCTCAGGTAATGAATCATAAAAAATATTTTTTTCCCTACATAGACTAGTGGCAGCTACTAATTGTGAATTATTTTATTAGATAGCTGATGTGATGAGAAAGCAACTTAAATCCAAGGAAAGTAGTGGTAACACAGATAACTCTGTGAAACTGCAACATGCAGAATCAAAATTATCAGATCTTCGAACTACACTGGCAGCATTAGGAAGAGAAGCAACTGCAGCTATGGAGGCTGTAGAGGCTCAGCAACAGCAAGTTACATATGAACGTCTCCTTGCCATGGTATGATTTGGTTCAGCTATTCATATATTAAGTGAAAGCACCTGATCCATTTTCGCAGTGATTAGGATCTCCTGTATGTGACCACTCAATCCTCTCAAGCCTTTCCGTCTCAACAACCTGCACTTAATTGCTAGATTTCACATTTCTAAAGATTTGCCATCCTTGGTACTATTTTCAGCATATCTCTTGTATAGTTATCTATGATTCTTCTTGTGCTTCATGTTCAGACCAGGGTTGGGGGTTGACCCCATCCTTCGTATTCATTCTAGAAATTTGATCAACAGACCATCCCTTGTTTCCGAAGAGCAGAATTGGGATTTTTGGATTTAAACCTGTAATACAGGATCGTCTAGGGGCCTGTTTGGTACAACTTATATGGCCAAAATAAGCTGAGACTAAGAGCATCTCCAAGAGTTTACAAAACTCACTCCCAAGATTGAAAAAAAAAACACTCTCCAACAACTCCTTATCTCAACTACCAATCTTTCTGCACATGGGAAAAACAATCCAAGTGTATACGCGCACGTATTGGTCGGCCATTCTGGAGGTGGAAGGACGTGGGGAAGAATATGGAGTAATGACAAGGTTCGCAATGCAAATGCACAAGAGAAAAAAGAAAGTATAAAAATGGTTGTGGTGATTTGGAAATAATCCGAGATTCCTGATGCAAAATTGTCTTTTACCTCTAGGAGCGAGATTTTTGAAACGGTTGGAGGAACCCAACAAATGTGCTCCCAATTTTTTGTAGCCTCTTGAAAAACTTATTGATCTACCAATTGTTTTTTTAGAAACTCTTGGAGATGCTCTAAAACAAACGGCATGCTTTTTTTAGCCACGCTTCTCCCCGCAGCACCTAAAGCTGTGTCGGACCAGCTTATTTTGACCGCGCTTTTGCTTTATTTGTACAGCTTCTCAGATAAGCGCTTTTTTTACAACTCTACCAAACAGGGCCTATCCCCTTTGATTAACTGTCTTCAAATGTCATAGTAGTAGTATAATTTGCATATTAATTGTTCAAGAAAAAAGAATTTGCATGTTAACACTAAAAGTTTTGGAACTTCCTGAGCAAAGAATCAACATTTCTCTTGCTACGGTTTTCGTGAATTCAAATTCCTGGACAAATAGTTCAAGTATTCCATGCGCTGCTGTGTTTGCAAACCTGTGCAGGCTTCTGTTACTTTGACCGAAGAATGCCTATCACTCATCTGCATTAAGTTTCTTGGATAAAGAGTTAGATGGTTCTTGAGAACCCTTAGTCTATGCTTACAGGTTGATGCTGAGAGGACATATCATCAAAATGCAGCTGATATTCTGAATAAACTCCATGATGAGGTGCACAACTGGCCGAGAAAGATCATTTTTTCACCTGTATAGCTAGTTTGCATTGTCTTAAACCTTGATACGCTGAAGATCATTATGTTTCGTTTTTCGCTTATGCGCAGATGCTCTATGCAAAGCATCATAATGAGTCAGCAAACCATTATGATGAACAGTCATCGGAGCCTGAATCAGATACAGGCCCAGCACAAGTGCACTCACATAGCACATCTGAAGATCCAGTATTAACTAAACCTAGCGAGTCCACAGGGAATAGTCAGGAGGTGCAATTTCTGGGGGAGGTATGATTGTTTTTTGCCCTGCATGCTGTGAATATCATTGTATATATAATGCATTAGTTTTTAGGATGTGTTTGCTCTAAGCTCGGCATTTTTCAATATAGAATTTCCCTGGTCCACCTTCTGTCTGGCATGAGTTCCTCATTCTCCAGACCCATATTATTGCATGAGAAGTCCTGAAATTATGTGAACTCTGTATTGGGTACATGACTAGCCTGAAATTATTGGAGTTTTATTTCTGATCCCAGCACCCAATTTATACTTGAATAATGGATTTGATTGGTGAATGGATCTTCAACAATGCTTGACACTGTATCACAAGTGCTGAACATAATTATTGGGTACATTTAGTCTGCAGTGCTTGACAAAACAGCGTGTTATTCTATTAGCTCAGGGATTTTTTTTACTTGCTTTTTGGGCAGGTTATTCATCCATTCGATGCTCAGGCTGATGGTGAGCTCAGTCTCGCGGTGGGTGAATATGTTGTGGTCCGCCAGGTACATGGTTTGCTTTCTTTGTTGACAATTAAGTGTTACTGAGGTTGTGGGATACCGGTATTCATGGCCAAGTTGGGATCTAAACACTAAATGTTATCGAGGTACCTCATGGCCAAGTTGGGATAATAAATAATACAAATTCATAGCTCCCCACTAAATAATGTATAGTAATTCATAAGGCAGCATCCTATTGTGTGGTGCTGTAACTGTGACCAGCAATCCTTTACAAAACGAACAGATGTGAGACAGCTTATAATTGTCCTGTTCGTCGTCTTGTTAATTCTCTGGGAGATATAGAGGGGGTGCCGGAATGCTGACTAAGCACATTGTCTTTCTTCACAGGTGGCGGCAAACGGTTGGTCTGAAGGTGAATGCAAGGGAAAGGCTGGCTGGTTCCCATCTGCCTATGTAGAGCAGAGGGACAAAGCCCCGGCAAGCAAGGTGATAGAGCCTGGACTTCTGACTACCTGATCCATCCTTCTCGTACTTATGGTTGCTGACTTGCTGTCATGGTCCTTTTTCTACATTATTGTACATGACATGTCCCATGAGTGATTAGCGTTTCGTAGAACCTTTACCTTTCTGTGCAGATTATTGTTCTTCTAGGCTTTTCGTTGGTTGGTAACTGTATGTAAAAATATAGTTTTGTCTGTTAGGATTTCCTTTTGGTATTATAACATTGTACAGAGCTATTGGTGTTGGTGATGAGATGCTGTCAACGTGCCCTTTGTATTCGGACATCATGCTTCCTGCCGAATTTATGCTAACTAATGATTTCATAACATTGAGACTGGCACTGCTGCCGGTGGTTATGGTACGAAACACTGTAGATGTAGAAGCAGAATATGATTTTGTGTAGGTAGGTGTTTACCGGTCTGAAACTAGCCTTGTTCTTCTGTATGGAGCTCGGAGGCTATTAACCTCCTGTTACTTTTTGTACAGGTAGATCTAACTAGATACATACTCCATTGAATGGCGTCGTTGTCCGGAACAGAAATAGAATAGGCAAAGGACGCAATTGAAGCGACCTGTACATCTGACTGGGCAAAAGAAGCTTGGTGGTTGGAACCTTCGACCCAACTGGCCAGCTTTTATCCGAAGTCTGAACCTCAACTCGCACAGAAACCCCTGTTTCCCCCGCTCACCGGTCACCGCCCACAAGCTGCTGCTTTGCCCGGCTCTGCAGGAGCTGAATTTATGGAGCCAAGACTCGCATCTCTTCTGCTGCCGGTCCGGCGTAGCCGAGCACGAGGAGGGCGCCGCGGTTGTTTTCTGCCGCGGCACCCGGCACGCACATGGAGCCCGGAAAGCTCACAGCTCCAGCCCTCGCGGACGGATGGGAACGCTGCATCGTCGAGGTGAGGGCGAGAGACGGCATCGGGGTCGGCACGCAGGCATCGTCATTGCGCAAGTGGGGGCGCTGTGGTGTGGTGTCCACGGATTGATGGCTTTGCGATTCTCGGCGTTGCCCCGCTCACCGGTGTGCTGAGGCCGTTGGGGCCTCGCGCAGTTATGATGGCTGTCTGACTCAGCGGCGGGCGTCGCTCGTTTCGATCGAAGAAACAGCGAAAAAAGGTCGTGGATGCTGGAGACTTGCCAGTGATCCCATTCAGGCTTGTCTGATCTAGCCGGTGTTGGATGGTACTGACATGTTCCTCTCCTCTTGCATCTCGCTAGGCATTGGCTCAGCATTCATCAATGCTGCTGTGCCAGAAAAAGAGAATTAGAAGGATCTGACTACCAGTTTGTGATTAAGCTTTCTCACGTACTCCATGAATCTACCATTATTAGAATCCAAACACTGCTAGCAGTGGTCCATTTCTGTTCATGAGAAACCCAACATTTTAACAACAAAAGAAAGAAGAGAGGCCCAGTGTTGTTACTAGCAGTGGCTTTGCTTAAATAGAAACAACGGCTTCGGCTTGTAATCAAGCTGAAGCAGCAGTTCGGCAGGGTAAAGATCAGGCTGCTGGCTTGGCGATGGACAGGGGTCACGTCGAGTATGAGACAGCTCAGCTGGGTCGCCTACTCGCGTCGTCGCTCAGGGGATCGGCCCCACGGGCAGCTCCTACTGTATATGTTCTGCAGTAGGGGCTTGTTTAGAGCATCTCCAACCATTATGCATTTGAAGTTATGCATTTTAGGCAAATTGCAAACCTCCAAATGAAAATGGCAAGGCTAAAATCGGGTGATCTCCAACCGTTATGCAAAATGCCAAGTCCATCATTTTTTTTTTCTCGGAAATTTTGTTTCGCGGCACTCCTTCCCGTGCGGCCAATCGATCCCGCGCCAAACAGCCCGCCATCGTCTCCCGTTCACCAATTCCCGCGCCAAACAGCCGCGCAGTACCGATCGTGAGCTGCGTAGTTCGTCGTTCCCGTTCGCAGTACCGATCTCCCGTTCCATTAGTTCCCGTTCACCGTACCAGTTCGTCGTATGTTGGCCATCAGTTCGTCGTCGTACAGGTTCGCCCCTTGGCTCCAGTACCGATCTCCATCAGGTCCTGTTCCCTATCAGTTTCCGGTCGCCGCCATCAGTTCGTCGTCAAGGCAAGCCGCCGCCATCGTAGAGTCGTCCTATCACGCGCTGCGTCGTCCTATTGTGCGCTGCTTCGTCCAAACGCGCGCGCGAAGCTGGCGAAGGAGGACGCGCGATGCTTCTCCTATCGCGCGAAGTGGTGGCGGCGCGAAGGGAAACCGCGCGAAGGGAAGAAAAAAACCCGCGAGGTGGAACCGAGAATCCCATGATCTCTATTTGCATAGCCGGACTCCTTTGGCATATATGCCAAGTTTCCCCCTCCAAATGCATAGCTATGTAAAATGCAAAGTCCAAATGCATAACGATTGGAGGGGTTTCTTTTGGAGTTTTATGCATTTTGGTAAATGCCAAGTCCATTTGCATAATGGTTGGAGATGCTCTTAGTTCACCCTGAAAACCAAAAAAATTTTAAGATTTTCCGTCACATCGAATTTTATGGCACATGCATGAAACATTAAATATAGACGAATACAAAAACTAATTACACAGTTTAGCTGTAAATCACGAAACGAATCTTTTGATCCTAGTTAGTCCATGATTGGATAATATTTGTCACAAACAAATGAAAGTGCTACAGTACCGAAAACTTTTCATTTTTTGAACTAAACAAGGCCTAGAAGCGCCTTCGGCCTTCCAACATTTTATATTCTTTTCCCTCCTTGTACTTATCTAAACTCAAAACGGAAAATAGGCCCATGGCATGAAAATTGCAGCAAACTTAGGCCTTGTTTAGTTCCTTCTAAAACCCAAATTTTTTAAGATTTTCTGTCACATCGAATCTTTCGAATCTTGTGGTACATGAATATTAAATATAGGTAAAAATAAAAACTAATTACACAATTTGCCTGTAAATCGCAGGATGAATCTTTTGAGCCTAATTAGTCCATGATTGGACAATATTTGACAAATAAAAATGAAATTGTTACAGTACCGCAGCCCAAAAAAAATTGGGAACTAAACAAGGCTTAGGAAAACATAAAACTTGTATGCAGGTGCAAATTATTAATCAAGGAAGCAATATTTTGAACGTGTTACGGTCTTCATGTGTGATTTAACATTATGTAAAATGAAATGAGATACGGATAAAACATCCATCCTTAATACATAGTTCAGTTCTGTAGTTTCAAAGGAATTTAATTCCTTACTAAATAGAGTTGATAAATCATGCCAAAATAGTTTCATCTAGATAAAACTCACTTCCTCTTTCTCTACTTAGGCCTTGTTTAGTTCACACCGACATCTTAAAATTTTTCAAGATTCCCCGTCACATCGAATCTTTGGACGTATGCATGAAGCATTAAATACATACGAAAATAAAAACTAAGGCTTTGTTTAGTTCAAACCAAAAACTGAAACCTTTTCAAGATTCTGTGTCACATTGAATCTTACGGCACATGCATGAAGCACTATATATAAACGAAAATAAAAACTAATTGCACAGTTTATCTGTAAATCATGAGATGAATCTATTGAGTCTAGTTAGTCCATGATTAGATAATAATTACCAAATAAAAATGAAAAGTGTTACAGTAGCAAAAACCAAAAAAAAATCGGAACTAAACAAGGCCTAACTGCACAGTTTACCTGTAATTTGCGAGACGAATCTTTTGAGCCTAGTTAGTCTATGATTGGACAATAATTGTCAAATACAAACGAAAGTGCTACTGTAGCCAAACCTAAAAAATTTCACCAACTAAACAAAACCTTAAAAAAGTTGTCATGTTACTAACACGCTTATGTGGCAGCCTTACACCCATGATCATCTTGTCCATTCTCACATTTCTCAAGGGATCACCCGCAACTTTAAAACTTCCAAATACATTTAGGGGTTTTAATAAACATCATCCTAAAAAATTACATAGTATAATGTAGACGTCTTTTAAGAAGTTGTAGATTTGCCCCTGCTTCATTCTAAAAAGCCAAAGTGGTTCTACTTTTGTTTCGGTTTGCACTAAAAAGCGATAAGTGTCAGAAAAAGTGCTATTGAGAAGCTGCACATATGAAAGAAAAGAAGCGTTGCGGTATAAATGGGTGATATAGGGAGAAACGTGGCCATAACAATGCTAAAAAATATGTTGTTTGCCTTCTAGTTTCTCTTTTGGTAATCTAGATAGATTATAAACTGTACCAAACAGAACTTAAAAAATAGCAAACAATAATGATGATAAAGAAGTCTACCTTAAAAGAAGAGAGGAGAGATAGCAAGGGTATCATATCTATATAGGTAAGCACAATCAAGAAGATATATTTTTTTTATAAAGGAATAGTTCCCACTTCCAATTAATAAGAAGATAGATATATGTATATATATTTGCATAAACAATGTATGTATAAGAGATAGAAACTAGTAATTGTCCTTTTTTTCAAGAAGCAGCTAATAAATCTGTACGCTATCTTTTTGAGACGTAATACTTCTTTCTAAGTAAAGACTAGGAATTTATTTTTATCACATTTCCTTGATTTCGGTCGATTGAAATCTGAGGAGCTTTTAGGCGACGACGCCCACGCTCGAGCTCCTGTGCGCCCACGCCTGCCCTTGCGCTGGAGTCGAAGACGAAGGAGACGACTGCGTGGAAGAGGAGCTTGTCGACATTGGAGACGAGAACTTTGCCACCGCTAGGGTTCCAACGAGGTAAGTTTTCCAATTCTGATAGCCTTAGAAGGGATTTTGTGGGGAGGAAGGCCGATCAGGCGGTGGGAATGACGGCTGGACATTTAGAAGCCCTAGCAGTGGTGGAGTGCGGGCGAGCTAGGTTGGGCAGGGACGAGAATGGCTATGTCGGTGGCAGGAGAGGGGAGAAAGAGGGAGGCCGCCATAGGCACGGTAGGACAATTGGGGGTGGGCGGTGGCTAACGCGGACACGAGGAGGAAGAAACCGCGCGGACGCAATGAGGAAGATGAACAATGCACGAGCGACCCAGCCATACATGATGATCCCACGACTCAGTTTTTAGGTGCCTGTATTATAGCAATTCTCTTATTTTACATAAACCTTTGAGCGAGGCGTATCCAATAATTCTGCACATAGTTTCCTAAAAAAAACCTGCACATATCCAAGAGATAGAAATGAGACAAACCTTTTCATCAAACGAGCTAGGTTATGCAACACCCCACACACGGGATGCCCCCTCCCTCTCTTTCACGGGAGGAATCTCTCGCTTTCTCGCTCCCAACTGAAATGTCATTTTCGGTCAGCATGCCATACACGTACATGCGCTCCTGATTAATCAATCAATCCAAGCTACTACTACGAGAGAAAGAAAGGTGCGGTGTGGGGATGAAAAGGCAGAGAAAGCGGTGCGAGGAGCAGAAAACGGGGGTGATTAGCTGTTCGTCCCGTGTCCCGTTCCTCGCCCACCACCGCACGCGGACAAAACCGCCCTCTTCTCACGGCCTCGCCACACCCCTCGCTCGCGCACACGGCACACCACCAGTCCAGTTCCCAGTACACTGCTCTACGCCTCACTCAGTACAGCAGCGGCCAGCGGCTGCCTAATCTCTCCAGCCCTTTCGCCCCCTCCCTCGCCACGCCGCCCACCGCTGCCGCGTCATCATCCGCCCGTTGCCCGGCCGTCGTCGCCTGGCCCGCGGCTTCCGTTCCGCCCCCATTCGCCGCCGCACTGCACCGCAGCGCGCCGAGCCCCGTCCCAGATCGCCGCGGCGCTTCCTGCTGGCGTCGGCGCGGCGCAGGTACCCTGCCCTCGCGCCGGATCTGCCTCTGTTTCTGCTGATTTGCGCTGGCTTTGGTGTGTGGCCGTGGTAAATGCGGACGCGTTAGGCTGCCGCCCCCCCAAATTGCTGCGCTTAGTTTGTGCGTCGGTGGCGTCGCCTGTAGATGGGCTGTGCTTGCACACTGCAGTGGCTTTGACTCTGGATGCATGCTCGTGTCTGGTAGTGCCTACTGTTAGCTAGGGTGTTTTTCCCTGCTTCTTTGGAAGTTACTAATACTAAAGGAGAGGAGGCATCGATTTGCTGGGAGCTGGAACTAAGTGGCCGTGGATTTAAGCGGGGTAGTGACAAGCGCATTAGCCCTCTACGTACGTGCTCCTCTTCGAGTTCGAACTAGAGGCTTGTTGTATATCTGAATCAATTATCCAAAGGCAAATTAGGGAAGTTTGCATCACATAGAAAAAATAAAACATTTCTAATTTCCCACTGTATGGCCGTTGATATGTGCTACATTTGATCTGCTGTGTGTTTTTTTTTGGTGATCATATCATGGTTTATTACTTTATTTGCTGAAGTGCTTCTGGTTATGCTTTTCTCTTGTTAACTTTATTTTTATGACTGTTCCTGTTCCAGGGTTGGAAATCTATTTGACCACTCAGTGAGTGGCCTCATGTTAAATCCATCTCTGGTTTGAAGATGCTTCACCAATGACATCTGGAAACTGTAATAGTATGTGCTGATCTTCTATGCTTCACCACCTGATTATCAATGGGCTCTTTCCTGAGGAAACAGCCCAGCTACCTCTTTGTTTTGATAGTTCTGCACCTTGTTGCTCATGAGGCAAGAACGCTGAGTTCAGATGGTATGTGAAGGTTATGGCTGTTATTTGTGGCACAATTCTTTTCCCCTTGCCCAAAATGCTAACACTCATTGGTATTCTATAGGCGAAGCACTTCTTGCCTTCAAGAAGGCAGTTACAAATTCAGATGGGATCTTTCTAAATTGGCGTGAGCAAGATGCAGACCCCTGCAATTGGAAGGGTGTTAGATGTGATAGTCATAGCAAGAGAGTGATTAATCTGTAAGAACAAAACCATTCTTTAAGCTAACTTGGTTTTCTGTGACCTGCTTAATATTTTATCTAGATATCTACAGTTTTTACAACAGTAGTTTGTTTTTTTATTGGATAGAATTTCTCTAATACTCCCTCCATTCTTGAAGCCGCTCTGGCTTTTCTAGATACATAGCTTTTGCTATGCATCTAGACAATATATCTAGGTGCGTAGCAAAATCTATGTATCTAGAAAAGTCAGAACGACTTAGAAATTAGAAAGGAGGGAGTATTAGAAATTGACATTTCAGTATCTTCTATCAATGTAGCATAAATATCTGACTTATTCCTTTATTCAGGATTCTTGCATACCACAGATTAGTTGGGCCCATACCACCAGAAATCGGAAGGTTAAATCAATTGCAAACTTTGTAAGTGTGTTATAAAAAATAGCATTTCTTAACCTTTTATTATTGGTATTCCCCTCATATCATTTGTTGGTACATCTAAATGTGTCTTCTGTTTTTTTGGCATAGATCTCTGCAGGGGAACAGTTTGTATGGTTCACTCCCTCCTGAATTGGGGAATTGTACCAAGTTGCAACAATTGTAAGTTTTCTAATGGCTAGAGTGCACTGTTCAGGGCATCAATGCTAGATAATGTAACAAATAATCCATGGATAACACTGAATCATATCAATTCAATTGCATGCTTCTTATGTATTACAGACTTTACTGTGTATAGTATATCTTGTGTTCTTCTGATGTATGATGACTTGCAGGTATCTACAAGGAAATTATTTAAGTGGGTACATCCCTTCAGAATTTGGTGATCTGGTGGAACTCGAGACATTGTAAGTTCAGATTTCAGAAGGAAATTTCTAAATCTCAATTGACTATTGATCAGTTTTTCAATATATTAATGTTGTTTTACTGTCCATTCCATATCAGATAGATCCCTCCAATTAGACTGATTCAAGCTTCCAGAGAGATTTACTATTTTACTATAGTAGTAGACCAAACCTAAAAGCTCAACTTACAAAAAAAGTTTACAGACAGTTTGTGCTAGCCGTGGTAAAAAAAATTATAGAATGTTATATCTCGATCTTTTTTTCTCTTCCAGGGACTTATCCAGTAATACATTGAGCGGATCTATTCCACATTCTCTTGATAAGTTGTCCAAACTTACATCATTGTAAGTTTTTTTTAATTTGGGTAAATCCATCTAATTGTTATGAAAAGTTAATGTCTGAGATAAAAAATCATTTACCTGCAACCTTGTGCAGCAATGTTTCCATGAACTTCCTGACAGGAGCAATACCATCTTCTGGTTCACTTATCAATTTCAATGAGACATCGTGAGTGATTTTACATGTTTTATTTATGGCCATATCTATCTTATTCACCATCATACCTATGTATTTATGTTTGATCTTCTGAATCAGAAATATTGATTCATAAGCTTCTCTAATTTATCTCTCCATTCTCCAATGAGTAGCAATACTACTTTACCATTCTGTAGATTCCAACTGAATTTTGTTTTGGTAATGTAGCTTTGTTGGGAACCTTGGTTTATGTGGGAAGCAGATAAACTCGGTGTGCAAAGATGCACTTCAATCACCATCAAATGGTCTGCAGTCACCTTCCCCAGGTACTAAATATATTATAGTAACATAGTTTTTAGCTGTAAGCGTGATCATGTTGTGATTTTATTGATATCACCAGTAGGAAACATGGCCTTGGCAGTTCTGAGTTGTGCAGGTTGATATGTTTGGCACATTTCTTTTAGGTCAAGAGATGGACCTACAGGCCGTCTTTTAATCTTTAGCATGCTAAGCTGCTAAGAACCATGTGCCTAACTGTGGTCCCATATTCCTTTTGGGGAATTAAAAGCTATTGAATACAGTACCATTAAGTGTTAAACTCTGATAAGGTCCATAGTCTACTTAGGGAATTAAAAGCTTTCTTAGACATTATTGTTAAGTGTTAAAGTTAATCTCTGATAACTGATACCCATTTGCCTCATAGTTGTGGATTGGATCAGATTTTGTGAAAAAACAGGTGCGTGCATGCTATCATCAAAGATGAATCTTGTGGGGAACCAAAATGGTAACAATGAAGTAGACATTACAATAGGGGGAAAAAGTTGGTGAAAGCACCACTTAGCTTTCAACATTGAAAGAGCACAAAGGATTATTTCTTACTTACAGCCTTTTGAACCTGTATCTTTACCTGATGCAGCAGTTTTGTGATAACAAACAACCTAGCCTTCTAATTTGCTGGTGACCTGCTGCGTATAAAGCTTTGCTTTGAGTGAGAACTGACATTGTGTATTGCTGCTTGCTTGGGTCGGTTGCTCTTAGCAACTCCTTTGCCTTATAAGAGTCCCCAGTCCCCACACTTGCCGTCCTAGGTGGGTATGGATCTGCGTGCTAATATGATCAGTATAAGAATCCTTCTAGCCTCACCTCTTTCAAGATGTAAAACAAGCCAAACAGGCACATTTTTTCCCAAGAACCTGTGTTCGATAAGTTTGCCTTCCATGAGTTGCGATTCAAGATTTGTACCTTTTGTGCTCAACAACTACTCACTTTATTTCTTCGCATTTCAACTCTTGTTTTCTGGCATTCTTATGTATTTTGGTGTTCTCTTACAACAGATGACATGATTAATAAAAGGAATGGGAATTCTACCAGACTTGTTATAAGTGCAGTGGCAACAGTGGGAGCTCTCCTATTGGTGGCTTTAATGTGTTTCTGGGGTTGCTTTCTTTACAAAAATTTTGGAAAGAAAGATATGCGTGGTTTCAGAGTGGAGCTTTGTGGAGGTAACCATGGCATGGAATATGTTGTGCAAGTATTTTATTATTTTTCAGAGGAAATTGTCTTATGACATTTGCTTGATGTTTCAGGCTCTTCTGTCGTAATGTTCCATGGGGACCTCCCTTACTCCTCAAAAGACATCCTCAAGAAGCTAGAGACTATGGATGAAGAAAATATCATTGGAGCAGGAGGCTTCGGAACTGTTTATAAACTTGCAATGGATGATGGCAATGTCTTTGCCTTGAAAAGAATAGTGAAAACAAATGAAGGGCTAGATCGGTTCTTTGATAGAGAACTTGAGATATTGGGAAGTGTTAAACATCGCTATTTGGTCAATCTTCGTGGTTATTGCAACTCTCCTTCATCAAAACTTTTGATATATGATTATCTTCCAGGTGGAAGCCTGGATGAAGTGCTTCATGGTAAAGTGTCATTTTTTGTTTATCAGCTTACATCTCTTTGTAACAAGCTTGCTATGAGTCCCTTTGCCACTATGACAAGTTAATCATGTTTTTTTCTTCAACACGAACAACAATTTTAGGCTTCTGGATATTATGGCACCACCATCCCACATTTGTTGCTGTTCAATTGCCATTACAAATCCCATCTGTCCAATGTCATCCAATCTCTTAGATTTACACAAGCCCAGTCAATGGAAACTATAATTTTTACTAGCCTGGCAGCCCATGTACAGTCGAGAAGATACAATAGCAGCATTGAAACAATAATTTTTCTTCCACAAACACTGTCACTTGAGAGTATTGTCTATTTAAATGCAAATTTTAATGCACTTCTCATTTCTCATCATAAATTTGTTGCTCCACAAAATAGTCATCACAATCATACATTTTTTTATTTTTAAACAATGTTCCAATGCCCCTGCATAACTTCTGTGATCCCCACAGCAATGTGCAGAGCATCCGTCTAGGGTTTAAAGAATTTGCAGCCAGTCTCAACAAATCTTTCAGGATTCACTCATTTTTTTCTTGATCTGACACAGTGCAAAATTGCATTAATATTTTATGTTTACTCCTTACATTGTTTTTGTCCGTAAATCTTTGCAGAAAAATCTGAACAGTTGGATTGGGATGCACGTATTAACATTATACTTGGAGCTGCAAAAGGCTTGTCTTATTTGCATCATGACTGTTCGCCTCGAATAATACATCGTGATATTAAGTCAAGCAACATCTTGCTTGATGGCAATTTTGAGGCCCGTGTGTCGGACTTTGGACTTGCAAAGCTTTTAGAGGATGAAGAATCACATATTACTACAATAGTTGCAGGAACATTTGGTTATCTTGCACCAGGTATGTGGAAGTCGTTCTGTTACATCCTGAGGGGAAAAAGAAGAAATGAACTTCTGTTTACTCTTTAATTGCCGCTTCAGACTTTCTCTGGTTGCTTAAATATCATTGTTTCTCTGAGCTAACATCAACAATCTCCAAATCCACAGAGTATATGCAATTTGGCAGAGCCACCGAGAAGACTGATGTCTACAGTTTTGGGGTTTTGGTACTTGAAATACTTAGTGGAAAGCGGCCTACTGATGCATCCTTCATTGAGAAGGGATTAAACATTGTTGGATGGGTATGTCCTGTTATGACCTTCCCTTTGATATGCACAGCTGCCATTTTTTTAATTCTATAAGACTTCATACTTTCCGTGTGACCTTCTATCGAGATTGAGTAACCTGACAGGATCATCTTGTCTTTTGGCAGTTAAATTTTCTGGCTGGTGAGAACCGGGAGAGGGAAATTGTCGATCTGAACTGTGAAGGAGTGCAGACTGAGACCTTAGATGCCCTGCTTTCTCTTGCCAAGCAATGTGTTAGCTCTTTGCCAGAGGAGCGGCCGACAATGCACAGGGTGGTACAGATGCTCGAGTCGGATGTAATTACACCGTGCCCTAGCGACTTCTACGATTCAGAGTAGTCTCCTGGACAAAGCCACACTGCTGCTAATTTCCCGTGGAGGCGCATTCCTTTATTCTTTGCAGATATTGTGTAAATGCATTGCCGCGGTGTTTGGTCTCCAAATCGGCTGGTTCAACGGGTGACATTTTTGCGTCTGTATACCTATGTATGTATCTGTCATGCTACAAGTTGGCTATATCCTGATTTAATAAGAGAGAACTTACCAGTAGACTACTGTGTGTTTAACCATCGATCTTAGATACTGGTAGATGTTACGGGATCTTCGCAAGAAATCGCAAAAACGACAGTATTTGCTTAGATACCACGTGTTTGGTGTTTGAGACATCCGAACTGTAAGGAACAGAAGACCTAACTTTCATGATAGTAATCAGACATGTTAATTGCTTACGAGTACCGTAGGAATTTATTCCAAAGAAGCCGTAGAACTAGCAACTCACTTGGAAATTCCTTGAATCTGGTTTTATTACAGACGAGACAGGAGACACTGGTAATACACAACGCATGAGACTTCAATCTCGTTCGAAACACAGCAGCCACAACACACGCTACTCAAGACAGCCATGATACCAGTACAGTACTACACGGACGCTAGCATTTTTTGGACCCGACATGTGAAGAACTACACGATCGATTCGACACAAGACGAAGACATCGTTAGCTCCAGGCTCTAGCCGGAAATCTGGATAGACTTGACGTCGGCCTTCTTGGCCTCCTCCTTGGGCACGGTGACGGTGAGCACGCCGTTCTCCATGGACGCACTGATCTGCTCCGTCTTGGCGTTCTCCGGCAGCCGGAACCTGCGCAGGAACTTGCCGCTGCTGCGCTCCACGCGGTGCCAGGTGTCCGTCTTCTCCTCCTGCTCCTTGTTGCGCTCACCGCTGATCTGGAGCACGTTGCCGTCCTCGACCTCCACCTTCACCTCCTCCTTCTTCAGCCCCGGCACGTCGGCCTTGAACACGTGCGCCTCCGGCGTCTCCTTCCAGTCGATGCGGGCACCGGCGAAGGCGGCCGTCTCCGAGTTGGTGCCTCCGAACGAGGGGAAGAGGCTGCTGCTTCCAGAGCCGAAGGGAAAGCCCTGGAAGGGGTCCCAGAGGTCGAGGGAGAAGGGGTCGAATGCGCTTCCACGGCGAATCAGCGACATTGTTGGTGGATCGGTTGTTGCCTCGAGTTTTGGGTGACGCGGGAGATTGGGGTTGTGGTTAATGGTTGCTTCGGCGACTAGTGTATCTGTGTTTTCTTGGCTGTTCTGACTTCGGATGAGGAGCGTCGACGCGGGGACGGCTCAATTTATACCAAGCGACGAGAGGGCCTGGCTGTGGGCTTCCAGAGTTCTCTCGTGTGCTCCAACATGGGCTAGAAGTTACTAGATCTCACGGTTGGGCCAAAATTACTCTCCAATGAACTCTCTGTATCCGTAATGGACTTGACCTGCTAGATAGATCTGGAATCTTCGACAATCTCTTGTTCGAGGAAGGAATTCCTTCCCTGTTCAACTATCACGGTTGGCCCAACCGTTTACATTTGTGGCCCAGTCCTCGAAAATCCACTTGCATCCAGTACGTTCTCGTAGGAGCCAGAAGTATCCAGAAGCCCACGGCCTCCTAAGCCCGCCGTCCGTCGCGTCGCTATAAATTCTTGCCGCCCCGCCGCATCAGAGCCGGCAAGCAGCACAACGACACACTGTCAGACACCCGTCCGAATTTTCGATACAAAAACAATCGACGATTTTCGAATTCGAAATCACAACAAACCCATCCAATCCAACCATGTCGCTGATCCGCCGCAGCAACGTGTTCGATCCCTTCTCCCTCGACCTCTGGGACCCCTTTGAGGGCTTCCCCTTCGGCTCCGGCGGCAGCAGCAGTCTCTTCCCCTCGTTCCCGCGCACCAGCTCGGAGACCGCGGCCTTTGCCGGCACGCGGATCGACTGGAAGGAGACCCCCGAAGCGCACGTGTTCAAGGCGGACGTCCCGGGGCTGAAGAAGGAGGAAGTCAAGGTGGAGGTTGAGGACGGCAACGTCCTCCAGATCAGCGGCGAGCGCAGCAAGGAGCAGGAGGAGAAGAACGACAGGTGGCACCGGGTGGAGCGCAGCAGCGGCAAGTTCCTTCGCAGGTTCAGGCTGCCGGAGAACGCCAAGACGGAGCAGATCAAGGCGTCCATGGAGAATGGCGTGCTCACCGTCACCGTGCCCAAGGAGGAGGCCAAGAAGGCCGACATCAAGAACGTCCAGATCACCGGCTAGGAAGGAAGGACGCGTTCAAGCTCAAGTCTCCAAGTATACCTGTCCTACTGTAAAAGGGACGTGCTTTCGTTGTGTAATTGTGTGTTCTAGTGTTTTCATTTTATACTCCCGTGTGTTTCTGTAAACATGCCACTGTTGCGTGGAGACGTCAAGTACTTGAGTCAATCATGGCTTTGTTGCATGGTATGCTAATTCAGAAAACTCTGTCCCCCCCCTCTCGTCATAGCGAACCGTTCGGTTTCCAAATATAATGTGCAAAAAGACTTGTCGAAGTTCCGTAGCATTTGAAATTTGAAATTGAAACCGTAGATAGATTGTACAAGTACTTTCTCCATCCCAAACCCAAAGCTTCTTCCGGCTGCGGCTGCAGCTTGTACTCCTAGTTCATAGTTTTGGAGCTGCAAACATACTCAAACAAATGGGACATGCTCCCACGAGCATTCCTATTTGGTTAGCTGTAAAAGTGGCCAATGCTGAAGCTGGTTTGTCGTGAGCCAAAATTTTATTGGTAGCCAGCAGTGTTTTTGTCTCACAACAAATCAGCATCAACATTAGCCAAGTGTATATATATATATTATATCTGACCAAAATTGAGATTGTCTGATTTCTCAAAATACGAGATGAAGACTTATTTTGGGACGGAGGAAACACACATCCCCTTATAACTTGATCTAGTTAGACATAGACTTAACAAATCACAACTCCAGAACGTAATTTCTTCAAAATGGATTTTTCCCCATCACAAAAGAAAAATCTACAATATATACTGCATTGTTTGTCTTCGGGAGTTCATCTGATCAGATAGCTCTGGCATCGAGCAGGGACATTCAAGCCAGGAATTTCTCCACCTTCTCCACTTCCTCCACGCTCCCGATGTACAGAGGCACTCTTTGGTGGACCTGCCGACGCAAACACAATGGTTAATCTATCAGCTGGACACAGTTCTACATTCAAGATTCAAGTAGGCAAATTGAGCACTCGCGTTCTACATTCAAGGACAGGAATTTCAAAGGGCACAATTTACAAGAATTCCACAGGAATTTCAAATAGTTTGATACCTCTGTAGGTGTGATGTCAAGAATCCTCTGGTGGCCATCAGAGCCCTTGCCACCGGCCTGCTCGACGATGAAGCTCATGGGCGCGCACTCGTAGAGAAGCCGCAGCTTGCCGTTCTTGCTCTTTTTGTCCCTGGGGTACCCGTAGATGCCTCCGTAGAGCAGAGTGCGGTGGAAATCGCCGACGAGGCTGCCGATGTAGCGCGCGGAGTAAGGCTTCCCTGAGTCGCCGGGCTCCTTGAGGCTGTCCATGTACTTCTTGAGCTTGTCGTCCCAGAGCGCATAGTTGCCCTCGTTGAAGGCGTAGATCTTGCCGGCCTTGGGGATCTGCAGCTTCTCCTGCGTCAGCACGAACTCGCCGTACATGGGGTCCAGCGTGAACACGTACACCCCCGTGCCGACGGTGAGCACGAAGATCACCGAGCTCGAGTACATGCAGTAGCCGGCGGCCAGCAGGTTGCTCCCCGGCTGGCACACGCTCACAATGCACCTCTGCTCCACCGAGTCAAGCTGCGCGTACGTAAATTTGTTACGTTTAACGTGGAACGGCCTGCGGCTCTGCGCATGAGCCAGCCAGCCAGCCCAGAAGGCAGGGAGACAAGATTATTAGCACTTACGGTCTCATTGTCCTCGACGTTGGCGAGGCACTCGTCGTTGGGGGCGTAGATGCCGAAGATGGAGCCGGTGGAGACGGCGGCGTCGATGTTAGAGGAGCCATCGAGAGGGTCGAACACCACGATGTAGTTGCCGGAGTAGCTCTGCTCCACCGCTACTGGCACGTCCTCCTCCTCCGAAGCGATCACGCCGGTGCGCCCGCTCGACCTGAGGCAGTTCGAGAACACCTGCGCGCGCGCGAGCGTCGTGTTGTTCTTGATGGTTGTCTTTGTCTACTTGTGTTGATCGCGCTGGAATGCTGTCTCTCTTTTTTTTGTCGGTGTGTGTGGTGTGTGTCTGTGTGTGTGCGCGCGCAAAACACGGGCGAGTCAGTTACCTCGTTGGAGACGACGTCGAGCTTCTTCTGGTCCTCGCCCTGGACGTTGACGGCGCCCTGGACGCCCGTGAGGTTGGAGATGGGCGCGCGCTGCACCAGCGCGGCGATCTGCTTGCACGCCGTGGAGATGCTGGCCAGCACGATGGTCATCTCGTTGTCGATCGCGCCGGTGCGCTCCTGCTGCAGCAGCCACGTCGTGAGCGTCACGATCTCGTAGCTGCTCGACTTCGGGCTCGTCGTCTCCGTCGCCGCGGCGGACGCAGTGTCCACGGCCGCCATGCACCGCACGTTATTAGCGGCCGGCGCCTGCGGGGACGTGACCCTGCCTGCGGGCCTTCTGGACTGGCCGAGGAAGGAGAGGCGGCATCGGTGCTGGCGGGAGAGAAGGAGCAGGTGGGAGGAGGTGGTGGCGGCGGCGGCGGCCATTGCTGCTAGCTGGTGGCACGTGCGCTCGCCTCTCTGCTCTAGCCACGGCTACCTTGCGGTGGTGGCTTCTTGTTTTGTTCCGTTGGTTTCGGGTTGGGTTTGTCCGTTTGTGTGGTTTGGGAGGGAGTGTGGATTGGGGGAAGAATTGTGAGGACGACGTTGTTTCAGCAGCTTACTGGATGCTTGCAGCGCATATTTGTTAGGCCAATCAAATTCCACTGAACTGGCATTGCAAATTGCTAAGTGCTGGTGCCCGCTCGGATTGCCTATACTCTAAGCATATTGCGGAGACGCCACGAGACGTTGACGGCTGCCGCATCTTCTAATTTTTCACCTGTGTATAAATATGAGAAAAAATGAAATGGTACATGACCCCCTTTTGGAATTAAGAGAGAATGATGTTTTTGTTGCCTCTTGTACAATACAATTGTACATACAACCTGTACAAGCAGCAACGCGAACACCAAGTGGGCCTCATAGGCTCATATACATCGGCTGAGACTTTTGAAGGCCCACTTCATCGGTCCAACCTGAGCGTGACCCAACCTGACCAGCCCATCATCAGATGATCAGACCAGGAAAACCCTCCTTCATCGGCCCAATTATCCCAACCTGACCCAAATACACGGTCGGGCCGTCGGCAAATCGGCATCAGTTTTTGTCCTCCGCACGTATAGTCCGTTCTTCAGAACAAGGTAGTGGAAATTTCAGTTCCAAAGAAAAACAAATGCAGTGGGGATTCTTTAGAACATTCGTAACTACACCTCGCAATTCCAGATAGAGTGATTTGATTTATACAGGATGTTACATTAAAAGATTATAAATAGACTGAAAGCTTATTCGAAAAGAAAAAAAGAGACTGAAGTCTAATGTTGCATTTCGTCATCCGATCTGAATATCTGATCTTCTGAATGACACAGACAGCTTCCCTCTAACACCTGTATACGTAGCGTAGAATGGTCTGCAGAGTAATTTGTCACCTAGCATAACAAGACAAGGCAATTTGTTCTCCTTACTCTGATTCTGATAGCAGATCATTTTAGCACATACGTTACGTACAGTCATTACCAACGCTGGCACCAACCGTTCCAACAATCAAAAAGGATAATTTGCTTGGCGAGTTCTGATCTCCTTGATTGGGTAGCTTAAGCTTAGAGTCTAGCTAGCTGCACTCACCGGCGGAATCTTTCGTGGCAGGATATACCAAGCGATCCATCAGAGACATAGCCTATGTTTTCAACTACTTAACATTCAAGGCAATCTACAACATATATACTGTCACTGGCGTGTTGTGCTTTACATCGACTCGTCGACAGGTACAACAAACTTGTCCTCTTCTGTTAATTTGTCACCATTCCAGCCAGCGATCCTAATGCTAGCTACCGATCGGGAAGCACGGGCACCTCTCACTTCAGAGTTCAGACACAACTCTTTGTAGCTGTGATGCGTCATGTCTTGTCAGAAGTACAGACAAAGAACACTTGTTGAGAAACTCTCCGCTTGTTTGTTCTTTCACGAGCTACGGAATCTTCGAAGTGCCATCGTAAGCTTTGTTCATATATTAGTGATTCTGATTCACTCGATGGTCGATGGTTTAGGAATCAACGTATTCATGCTGTCACTTTATGCGTCATCCCTAGGAAATGTCTTGCCGTATAGCTATAGGTCAATGCCAAAAGCACATCAGTGTGAATCCAGAGAGGCATTTCGGTCACTAGTGGAAGAAAATACCAATGCCAAGTAATGGAAGGTGATCCCTCCCAGCTCTTTTTCTTGAAATCAGTCCTTCAAAACTTTGCTGAGTCCACTGGGCTTAAAGTGAACTACAAGAAATCTATGATGCTACCAATTAACATCTCTGAAACAAGACTCCAACACTTGGCAAGAACTTTCGGGTGCAGCACAGGAACCTTTCCTTTCACTTATTTGGGGTTGCCTTTAGGTCTGACAAAGCCAAAGATTCAGGATTTTCTTCCATTGGTGAATAAATGTGAGAGAAGGCTCGGGGGCATATCTTCCCTTCTAAACCAAGCTGGAAGACTACAAATCACAAATGCAGTGATGTCAGCTCTTCCTACCTATTATATGTGCTCCTTGGAAATTCCTAAAACTGTGATTAAACAAATTGACAAGTTTAGAAAGCATTGCCTTTGGAGAGGGTCAGGTATAAATGGAAGAACCATGCCAAAAGCTGCCTGGGAAATGGTGTCTGTCCCAAAAAGAGAGGGAGGGCTGGGTATAATTAACATCAGCCTGCAGAACCAAGCTCTTTTAATGAAAAACCTTGACAAGTTCTACAACAAGAAAGACATCCCATGGGTGAGTCTGGTTTGGGAAAAGCACTATCCCAATGGAAAACTCCCAAATAACATAAAAAAAGGATCATTTTGGTGGAGAGATCTTTTGAAGCTGATCCGACAATTCAAAGACCTAACAACGATTCAGATAAAAGATGGTCAGTCCTGCTTTCTTTGGAGTGACAATTGGCGACACCAAACTCTGAAGTTGATGTTTCCAGAATGCTTCTCCTTTGCCAAGAATGTGAACATTACTATAGCTCAAGCAAAAAACACATCTGAAATCTCAACCATTTTCCATCTGCCAGTCTCTCAAGTAGCCTTCAACCAAATGCAACAAATTCAGAACATGTTAGAAGGGCTTCAAGTTCAGGAAACCCCAGATTGCTGGACGCTCCAAGGTACAACAACAACAGCAAAATTCACCTCATCAAAAGTTTACAAAAGTTTAATAGGATCCCATAACCCTGATCAAGCCTTCGGATGGATTTCGAAGAGCTACTGTCAGCCAAAGCACAAGGTATTCTGCTGGTTATTGTTTAAAGACAGACTAAGCATAAAAAATATTCTGAGAAGAAGAAGAATGCAACTAGAAAACTTTAGCTGTGAGTTCTGTGGTCAAGGTATTGAGGAAACCAGCAACCATCTCTTTCTCAGTTGCCCCTTTGCGCTTCAGTGCTGGGGTATGATTAATTTAATTACACCAGATACAGACTCAATCCTTCAAGGATGTGATGCTTTCAAAACCCAGCTGAACTCACAGTTTTTTATGATTGCCTTCATCCTGGTGGCTTGGACAATTTGGACAGCAAGGAACAGTATGATTTTCAATAATACTCAGATGACCCTCTTGGATTGCAAAGTTTTTTTGCTAAAAGAAATCAGGCTTGTTCGGTGGAGAGTCAAGCCCAGCCTATCTGTTCAGTTTGACCAATGGCTTCAGAACTTAGTTCCTCCTCTTCCTCTTTAGTTGTTGTTTTAGAGTTAATTTTCTTTCTCTCCTTCTATGTTTCCTAGATGTATCCTCTCCCCCTACCCTCCTTCTGTAATTTGTAATTTTAACTCTGTTTTTTTAATTAGTAATAATTCTCTGTAGGGGCCTAGGCCCCTCCAGTTTCTTAAAAAAAAATACCAATGCCAAATCAGTCAACTGGCAGGCCTAATACTTCGCGTACCTGTTGTTTTGTTCATAGAAGACCATGGTACCACTAGTCCACTACCACACTCAGACTTGCAACTGCTATTTCTCCACCAGCTGAGGTACACGGTAAACAACTTCATCACTAGTTTCGCCCACGCGGTTGCTCTCTCCGCCATCTGGATGACCAGACTCGGTAAAACCGTAAAACCATAACCGAGGAAGAGGAACGAACGGTCGCCTTTTTTTCCTTGGCAACCAAGGACTGATACCTTTTGCCGAAACTGGTACTCTCGCATGGCGGATTTCCCTAACGCAGCCGTGATTACAGTATTGAAAAAAAAGGCATCGCCGACCGTCCTGCCTTTTCTCTATCTCTATAAACGACCGACCGACCATTTCCAATAATTTCGGTGGAGTCAGAGGCATCGCCACTCGATGGCAGATGAGAGCACGAAGAAATTAATCGCCGTTTCCCCACGTTCCTTATTTCCTTGCTTTTCAGCACGCGTCGCTCTCTCAGCACAAATTTCCGCCGCAGATTGTGCATCTAATAACAGGAACGTATAACGATCTGATGAGCTTCCGAAGTCTGAACCCTGGTTCACAAATTCACCTGGTTAACGAAATATCCATCCAGTCCAGCTCGGTATGGGACGGGACACCCTCTTTTGACTTGGAGGAGCCTCGACAACACTCATGTCACGCCCGTCCACTCTGTCGCTGCGAGATGCCGAGTGACCGACTCACGCCGTGGTGTGGATGTCCGTGGCGAAAACGCGGCCATCGTCGGGCCATCCTCCTCCTTCCGGAGCTCGCACCGGCGCATTAGAGGGGTCGGGTCGACGCGGATGGCCTGGCTTTACAGCTCGAAAGCGCCGGGCGGGCGGGCACGCCTCGTGTTTTCTACCGCCGCACCGCAGTAGGCGGCGCGCTTCTTTTGCGCACCCACCGAGCCAAGCGACCAGACAGACACATGATTGGGTCGCCCAGCCGATCCGGTTGGTTGTGCTTGTGCGCGCCAGGACAGTGCAGTGCTCCGCTACGCTGACGTCTCTTCGGCAACCGATGTGGACGGACACCCCTGCAAACTGCAGCTCCAGTCCAACGCATCTTGTGCGTGCGCCGTTAGGTGCCCCGTGTGTGCGGCTGTGTCGAGCTACTTGCCGTTGCAGTCGCCGACGCTCATCTCACCGGGTGTGAGACCTTGTCTGCGCTAGCTGCGCCCTTGTCTGTCCTCTTAAGCAGATTCTGTCCAGGCAGACGTGCTAGTCGCTCGCTCCAGAATTCAACTTTGTCTGGGTTTTGTTTTTTTGTTTGACCTGTTACGGCGGCCTATTATCTCGAACGGCTGGATATATCCGTTCGGTCTGTCATCTGCCTAACTCCCTGTACCCCTTCCTCCAAACCAATCGCTTTTGACTTTATATTTCCCTTTAGGGGCATTAAAAAACCTGGAGTCTCGTCTCGACACAATATTTTCCAGTTTATTGGTCCTCGGCACCTTTGATTTTGAATCAATGAATGAATTGTCGGTAACGTGCAAAGCGGCCAATATTTCCACGCCGATGTGACCACCGGAACCACCACCACTCCTCTCCTCTAGTGGGCGCACGTTGAGCAGTAGTAAGAGTGTGGTCCGTTACCGCCCGCCGGTGGTGAAAGCGTCGGCGTCCGAGGAATCCGGCGATGTCGGGCCTTGACGTGGCGAACAGTGGCGTCGTTGTTGCCATTTTGGTTAGAGCACGAAAGGCGCAGGCTGCTCACCGGATTTAAGATCCCGGTACCTGGTTGGTGGGGATACCACGTCGAGCAACAAAAAAAACAAAACCCAGAAATATCACGTACTATGGCAAAGGCAGGCGGCAAGCGGTGGATCGATCGATGCCACCAGCGAACGGCAAACCCGGCTCACCAATCGTGACAGCGAGCGCCCGGTGCTCTCAGATCGCGCCCGTAAACAACCCCGGAAGAGACATGCCTCAGCACTCTCTCCGTGCTGTAAGATCTGGCCAATAAAATAAACAATCATCGAATCAGCCTTCTTGAATCGCTAGCTATTATACGTATCCGATATGCAATGGTGTGCGTCTAGATCGTGTTAATCATGAGCTGATTTCCCGAGAATATCCGCGATCCCACGACTTGATTAGAGTATTCTACTCAGGCCGTAGTGTAACATGATCGTATCGAATCGTAAATAAACGGCAAACGAGGAGGAATATCATCGGTCTGATTGTTCCCTGGATCTCCTCCCATGCCGAGCCGGAGCCGGGACACCTGTAGTGAATCCGTAGAGCGCGGCGCGCGGTCGATGTCGATCGCACCAATGATTAGGACAGAGACACAGAGTGGTGGAGGCCATGGCCGTTAGCAGCTAGCACTGGCAGCAACAGCAACCTGGTTGGCACGTCGGAGGAAGCCCGCGGACGACAGGATCGATCGATCCCCACCCCCACGAACGCGAATACAATAAACGCCGAGCGCGCGCTGGCCGCTGGGGGAGCAGAGCAGCACGCGCTGTGCGGGCGCGGCGCGATGCGGCCGACGCAAACGTACACCACCAGCGTAGCGACACCCCGTCGGTCGCGCGCCTTTCCTCGCTGTCCCGCGCCGGCGCCGCGCGAGGCAGGCAGGAAGGCCGTCCGTCCGGCTGGCCCAACCACCGGGAGGGGGAACCAAGCTAGGGCACCCGGACGGACCGGTGAAAACTGCGTCACGTCCACCTGTCATCAGGACCGGCGGCGGCCTATAGCTATAGCTAGCGATCGAGCGCCGATCATTGCGGCACCTAACACGGGTCCCCCTAGCTAGCGATTTGGGACTTCGGGTGCACGAGGCAACGTCAGCAGATCGAGTCTAGTGCTCGTCGTCCCTCCAAATCTTTCGAAGCTAGTAGTACCAGTCACGTAGGCCGCGTACCGGTTTTGGAAAGGGACTCGATCGGCCGTGACGATGGCATCGGGTTTGATCGCGTGATCGTACGCAGCCGCAGTAGTGGGGGGACGAACGAGCTGGGATGGGAGTGAAGCAAAACGGAGTTGGTGGCTGTGGTGGGTGCGTACGTCTCGGCTTCTTCCGTTCTTGGCGAGTCTACGAGTTCAAACCGAGTACGTACGTAGAGCACGGAATGGTCCGTGGAGGACAGGTCAATTTCTTGACCAAAAGGCAAAAGTTGCCAGTTATTACGCAGAGTACGTAGGCTTGCTCGCTAAGAACTTGGCAATAATCCAGAGTCTAAACTGTGAGCTGATGTACCAGTAATCTAGTAGTACAGTCCAAAATGAATCATCGCCATTACACTTAGTGACTAAGACCAAGCAAAGCATAGATGTTTCTTATTCAAACGGAGGCATATTGGTATTATGCCACAACTACCCCCATGATTACACTAGAGGGTCCACAGAAACTCCCATGCACGCTCTCGGAAGGGGAGTGGATATGTGGGAACAATAGCACTACACAACACAGCACCCAAAAAAAAGGTTTGGACTCGCAAAAGGGCAACGTGTAGTCGTATGTGCACACGCACAACCTCAACCAAAATAAAGAAGCAGCAATTTTTAACATGTATAGCAGTGAGCGTGCGGCCACGACCAAACCAGTCGCGGAATAAAGAAAGGCCCCACCTGCCAGCTGCCCGCCCGACTCATCAAAACCGGTACAAGTCCACCGAGGCCCAGGACGACTGGGAGGGGGAGGCACATAACGCGCGCTCCGGAGAGACTTTGAGGGCACACCGCACAACACCCCAGCGACAAAGAGCTCTCTCACCCGGCCGCAACCGCACCGCGCGCGGCACAAACAACGGGGAAGACGGAGGCAGTGAGCTGTTCCGCGCGTCTGATGAGGAAGCTCTGCCCGAACCTCGAGCGCGATGACGCGCTGGACACGGTGCTGGAGGTGCCTATCCCCGAGGAGATGTTCTCCGGCGGCGGCGGCGGCGGCGGCTCCCGCGGGTCCAGGTTCGGCTGCACGGCGTGGATGCGGTCGCACGCCGCCGAACGTTCCGGCGCGGGCGAGCCGTGCTCCATGAGCCGCGGGGAGCTGCAGCTCATGCTAGGCGTCATCGGCGCGCCGCTCATCCCGCTGCCCGTCTACCACGCCGAGCAGTCGCCCTGCTCCGTCCTCTGCGAGCAGCTCAAGGCCGATCCCATTGTACGTACGATTACGATCGCGATCGATCGACCGGCATTTCTCATCGTGGGTTTATTGATTGTTCCTGATGTGGCGCTGATCGGCTGATTAATCCATCGACGTATGTGCTTGTTTCCAGGAGTCATCGTCCGCCAAGTACATCGTGCAGCAGTACATAGCGGCGTCGGGCGGCGAGTGGGCTCTGAACAAGGTGAAGAGCATGTACGCGATGGGCAAGGTGCGGATGACGGCTGCGGAGCTCAACAGCAGCGACGCCGACGGCCACGGCGGCGGAATCACCGGAAACGGGCACCGCGGCGGGAAGAAGGGCAGCAAGGGCAGCGGCGGCGAGATCGGCGGGTTCGTGCTGTGGCAGAAGAAGCCGGAGCTGTGGTGTCTGGAGCTCGTCGTGTCCGGCTGCAAGATCAGCGCCGGCAGCGACGGCAAGGTGGCGTGGCGCCAGACGCCGTGGCACCAGTCGCACGCCTCCCGCGGTCCCCCGCGCCCGCTCCGCCGTTCGCTCCAGGTGCGTAGCGTACGCCCCGCGCGTGATTTCGTGTACGTTTTCCAGCTTGCGCTGCACTGTTCACGCGCGCGTGTTCTCGAGTGCTTTCCATACGCGTACGCACGCATGCCGTAAGGCACACATAGCCACATAGGACTTGCCGAGTGTACGGTTCGCGTAGCATTGCTAAAAACGTTACTCATTTCAACCCCCCACCAGTAAAGCTTGTCCAACTCACAGCGCAGCCGATCTGAATCTGATATTCTGATGTTGTTGCTATTGCACGTTGGCCCGGACGTAGTACTGAGCAGAGCAACCCATTGCTAGAGGCTACATAGAGCTACTGGACATTGCAACGGACATGATGCCACGGCACGTAGCATGTACACCTCCGCTCCAGTCCCAGTGACAGGACAAACTCATCATCGCGTAGATAGATGCCTGTGTCAGGGCATGTCGATGTCCGCTGCATATACTGTCGGCAGGACAGAGCAGGCAAATCGAACGCCCACGCGGACCAGAGATTATCATGAGCCCTTTTCAGCACTCGCCGGATCGCCGAAAATAATAATCACCGAGGCCGAGCTGCGATCCGCAGCCGAGAGGAGGTCCAGGCCAGTGTCGGGGGGGATAACGCCGAGTGGTTTCGCTCATCATGAGCTAGAGCAACTATGATCGTGAGATTTAGGCGCCGGTCGGTACACACATACTCGGAGACTCATCATCATTGGCCGTGGCGTGGCAACATTCTGTCGTCGCCCGGGAGCGGGAGCCGGGAGGGGTCTGTAATTAGCGCAACACCAGCCACGCGGAGGATACACTAGCACTACACACGCGTAGTAGGCGCTTAGCGCGGGGCAGCGTGATTAGGGTAGGGGTCGGCCTCGGCCGGCCGGGCGGCCCTGGTCCGTAGCACCCCAACGTGCGGCCATGTGCGCGGGCGCGGCCGGACACATCACGTGGACCTGGGCCTGCTGAGATGAGACCCTCGCGCGCCACATCAATCGGTTGGTGGCGCGCGGACTGTCAGCAGCAGCCGGTCCACCGGACTCTCCCCGCTAATCGCGCTGCACCAACCTGATGGTAGTAAACAGCAACGTACGGGGGCCCAGTGTGTGAGAGAGAGTGGCTGTAGTATAATCTCGTTCCTCCGCGTGCTCTGTCATTTGACCATCGAGTCAACTACAACTTGTTTGCGTACCCGACACCAATCGTGTTTACTAATGCTGCTCCGTGTGTACATCGCATCCACGTTTGCACACATGTCACGACTTTTTTTATTACTGCGCTGCATGCATCCGAATGGACCGACGCCGACACGCTAACTGATCGTTTACGTGGTATTGACATGCAGGGCCTGGATCCGCAGCTGACGGCGAGCCTGTTCGCGGACTCGGTGTGCATCGGTGAGCGGAGCATCGACGGCGAGGACTGCTTCGTGCTCAAGGTGGAGGCGGAGGCGTCCAGCCTGCGCGCGCGCAACAGCAGCAGCGTCGAGATCATCCGGCACACGGTGTGGGGCTACTTCAGCCAGCGCACGGGCCTGCTGGTGCAGCTCGAGGACTCGCACCTGCTGCAGATCAGGTCCAGCGGCGGCGTCGGCGGGAGCGTCTTCTGGGAGACCACCATGGAGTCCCGCCTCGGCGACTACCGCGCCGTCGACGGCGTGAACATCGCCCACGCCGGCCGCACCGCCGTCTCGCTCGTCAGGTTCGGCGACTGCCAGGACGGCAACACCAGGACGCGCATGGAGGAGACGTGGAACATCGAGGAGGTGGACTTCAACATCTGGGGCCTCTCCATGGACTGCTTCCTGCCGCCCAGCGACCTCAGGGAGGGCAAGGAGAGCCAGGACGTCGCCATCGGCGTCAAGGCCGACGCGCGACCACCGCCGATAAGGATACCGGCGGTGACCGTGCGCGTCGGGCCCTCGCAGGTGGCTGCTGTGAACATGGACGACTCGGACTCGCTCATCGCGAGGTCATGACTGCTCGTGACGTACGTACTTGCAGTGCTGAGTGAAGAGCACGTATATGTACGTGACACTTGTTACTATAAGATCATACTTGTCGTAAGATCTGTAAATATATTGCAGGATGAGATTTTTCTTCCCCGCTTCGAGAGGTGTGGATTTACCTCAGCTAGAATTGAGGCCAGAAGTAGTGAGTAATCCGAACTAGATATTACGCGTAGCTGTGTTGTAAATTCTAATGAACTAGTAGTCCCTGTAAATCTGAAAGAACATCCCAGTTCTGCTCAGTCACAATACTAGAGTACGTAATGTTTTTTTTCCTGTTCATATGCTTCAGTTATTCTTCTCTCTGAGTCTGATAGAACAACTTTGAAGCCGCATCACAATTGTTGCAGTCCTGAAAGGCTTAATCTACTGGATGCATTCAGAAATGAGAACCGTCAGACATCCAGAAAATATAAGTTCAGCAGATGCACAAATGCTGCTGTTGATGCAATGCAACAGACACTTTAAACAAGGGTTGCAACAGATTGCAGGTGCATTTCAGATTTTCAGCATATACAGAAGCAACTGATAGGAGAACATATAAAGGGTAACTAAGCAGTGAGATGGGCCTTGCAGCCACATCATAGTACAGTCATACAACATCCACATTACAACATGTACAGGTAGCTACCTCTAAAGACTCTTGCACAGAGATTGTCATTTTGGATATGCGTATTGCATATGGACCTGAGGACCATGGTATATCGATCCCACCGGCACTACACAACTGAAGAAAGAGGACAGACACAGAAAGAACATACATTTAATCGCAATAAGCTAGGCTCGGCCTACAGGAGAAAGAGGTGGCCGGTGTGGCACATAGCTGGTCGGAGCTCTTCCTTGACTGGCTGCCATGGCCTTGAGCTCATGACCAGCAAGGAGATCATGCTCCTGCGCTGCTTGCGAACCAACTTGCATCCTGCTAGGGTACCTCCCATGGAGCATCACTATACACATTGCAAAAGCTTGAAGTAACGCAATGGATGATCTGAATTCGACTGTATAAAGCCCCTCTTTGAAGGAAGTCATACTGAAGGCATGCCTATCTTCTCGCGATCGACCCTGCAAATACAAGTTAGCATCAGTTTGTTTGTTTGATAATAACAGAGGTAAAATTCTGGACATAGGTGAACTAGAAAGAGGGGGGGGGGGGGGGGGGGGGGAGAGAGAGAGAGAGAGAGAGAGAGAGAGAGAGAGAAGGGAAGAAAACTAGGGCAGACCTGAACTAGAAGCTCAAATCGCTGGCTGCCATCCTTTGCCAGGTTAGCCTGAATGGCATCATTTTCTTGGGCCGCATCAGTGAGTATACTCAGCGTGCAACCTTCATCCCATCCACCACAGTCACAAGCTCCTCCTGACTTCCACCTCTCAATCAAAGGCAATGGCTGCCCAGTTGTTGATGTACCATGGAAGCCATCAGGAAGTACTGCAATAACATTGGCTGAAGCAGAATTAGCATTTCTCGTACTAGGCTGGAAGTTTCCCAGTGGGGGGCAACCACAGCCAGTTGGTGCTGAATTTCTTTGTCTGGTATTCTGTGAAGATGATTGATTCGAAGTTTCTGCTTCTTGCTGAGGAAGTGCAGTTATAAAAGCTGCAAGCTCTCCACTAACATGTGAATCACCTGATTCTTCAGATGATGGTAGAAATTCGGAACCAACTAACACAAATTCCCTGTGTACATGAACATCTGCTGTATGGTGGCATCTTGATTTTCGACATGCAACCTTTATTTCCCCAACTATGCTAGATAAAAGGTTATGTTTCTTGTTCTTGCCCCCTGCCTTGATCCAAGCTCCACTTTTTTTCTTAGGTTCTTCAACAGTGAATACAGCATATGTGCTTTCCAGATCATCCTTTTCAGAGATGCCCTTCCTTCTAACAGTGGCTGCCAGGATATCCGAATCACCATAAGACAGCATGAATAAAGGCAAGCCATTCTTCCATGCTAGCTGCAGAAGTGCTTGCCTTGTTGTTGCTGAATCCTTGTCTTTCTGGGTGTATCTTGCACTGTTCAGTAGCACACGAGGAGGCTGATTTATATTTGCTTCAATCGGATAATTCGAATTGACAACCAAATCAACTGACCTTCGCTGCACATTCTGTGGCACTGATCCCCCCAAGTCCAGAGACTGCTTGGTAGTATTGACTGGAAGATGACACTTCGGAACAAATGAAGGGCGCACTGGACTAGAATGTCTTGGCTTTAATATTGGATCTAACATCCTCCTCAATGGGCTTCGCCTACCTTTGCTGTTGGGTGATGACCTGTCTCCTGTCTTATCAACAGGAGGAACTATATTGGGTTGTCGATGTGGTGACTCCTTGAGGCTAGAGCTGCGGCTCGCTCGATTCATCCCAGAACCTATGTGGCGATCAGGCATCCTATCACTAAACTTTGCAGAATATTGGGGAGGATTCTCAGTGACATTCATGGCAGATTGGTTTCGGTTAGAATTCTTATTTACTTTTGCAGCTGTACCAACAAAATTATCTCCAGCCTCAATGCTAGTGGTGCCAATCTCTTTAGCTGCTGAATCTATGATGGGAAGTGGACATGAATATGGGATTCGAGGAAATTCACGGGATAGCTCAATATCCTCCAAGAAACAATCAGGTGACCTACTGCCACTTCTAGCTGTGTCCATCAAATCATCAGATATTAGTGACTCAAAATTTTCACCATTCAAGCCACTGCTCTGTTCAGGATCATTACACATGGAATCATTGTTATTTGATGTGAAGAAATGTTTCCCAATGTTATCGCTGTCTGTAAAAAGCCTACGAGAACAATGATGGACAACATCTTCAATCTTCCATCTAGTCTCTTCATCTTCAACCATTTCATGTCTTCCGCAACTTCTAGAGGAAGAACCTAGAGAGTCTGAGGCTAAAGAAACATTGCTGAGACCCAAGTCAACATAATTACGACCGTTCTCTGGACAGGGATGTGTGCCATGACCTGGCAATAAGCTCAATACCGCAGAATTCGGGCTAGGCGAACATCTGGCCTTCCCATGGTGTTTATCTGCGAGCCTGCTCTGCTGGGCTCTGATGGATGAATGATGATGGTCACTCATTGGGGTAGATTGATTACTCTCAAGGGATCTGCTGCTAGGGCTAGCAGAAGAATGTGATGGAGATGAGAATAGTACAGACCGGCTAGTATTGGATGGAGATGCTCCATGGCTTCTAGCGAGCTCAAGCTTTTGTTGCTGAGACCAGTTAGCAAGAAGACCCCACTCAAGAACTCCAACATTCAGGGCCTTGTCTTGAAGATGGTCGGAAGTTTCTTTACGCTGTAAATATGAAGGAACATTTGACATATGTTTGACAAGTTCATCAACAGTAGTTGCCTTTCGACCAGGCCATGGTTTTGAGCCCTTCATGCATGCAGCCCTTTCCCCACCCCAAGACTCTCGCTGTCTTCGGAACTTATCATTCTTCACAACTCTAACTTTATCTTCAAATTTCCCATCCACATTTCCATTGACTGCTGTGACCATGTCCTTTGGCACGTGTACAATTTGGTCATGCTGTGAATTTCCCTTCTTTTGCCCATCACGACCTGATATGATCTTCACACTCCTTTCACTGCTAACCTGCCCTTTTGTTGGCATCTTTATGATGGGTGAACATATGAAGCAGAAGTTTCAGGTATATCTCTGTGTATGGCCAAAACACAATTATCACTTGATTCAGTTAGGCATGCTGTGGTTCAAATAGAGATTGAGAAAACCGTACTTCCTGAACACCTGAAAATGCAAAAGATAGGCCAAAAAAAATATCAGATATATAATTCCTACTAGGCTACTAGAAGTTCACTGCAATTAGTCAAAAGCCAGAAAGTAGCAGACTTCCCTTAAAAAGTAAAGTAGCAGGCAGTAGAACTATATTCATACTGTATCATGTTAAATTAATTAAGAACTAAGATGCATCATTCTGTCTCTCGAAAATCCTGTATGTATGGTTTATGCTGTTTCTACATGTCTGCAGTGACCAGGGGCTTGCCCACCGACAGCTTTTGACACAATAATGTTCTAATGAGGACAGGTCAATAAGCGTGCAAGATATAGAAAATTTAATAAAAGAAGGGATCCCACTAATGATAAAAAAGACAGCCAAAAACTTTAAAGGAGGGATTGATGCAAATATCCACACACTGCTGCAGACCGTGTGTTACTTCTGAAATAAAGAAAAGAATATGCAACTGCCAGGGGACCAGGCAGACACGAATAGTTCAGTACTTCAGTCCTAATGCAATGTGTACCATAGACAACGAAACATCTGTTCTTGTTTCCTTGATGAAAAAAACGGAAGTTTTCCATATCTTATTTTGACTGGCTTGAAAAAAAAAATAGACCAACGATCCTATGTATAACATGGATTTTTACTGCGAGTGACACTGTAAAACTGCAGTTTGGAAACAGGAGCAAAGGCCCAAAATGCTTCTTAAAACCTTTTTTCCCCCTTCCTTTTGCAGATTAGGCACAAATTGCATCAACAAGAAATAAGGTAAGAAAACACATTGCAAGACACGGCACTAAACCCCCAGCAGAAACCCCCTTCGGTCGTCACTCTCTCTACCCCCGAGTTCCCTACCGAATCGAATCAGCCCGCAGTACCAAGAAATCGGAACTAATGAACGCATAAAACCGATGTGAGCACATACCAGTTTGTTCGAAGAAAATAGGCCACTCAAGTCACCAAATCATCAAGATCCAAGCTGGGGATCACACCAACAGATCTGCCACTCCTGCAGCAACACCACCAAGAAAGATCAGTAATCGACCACAAGAAAACAATGTAAAATCGCCACTGCAACAAAATAAAGGATGCATCACCTGAGGGAAAGGGAGAGACGGAGCGAGAGCTCCCTGCAGTGACGGGTGAGATAGGGGGCAAGCGGACTAGATAGAGACCTGCGGCGGATTGGTATAGGACGGGGGTTGGAGGTGCGGTGGTAGTAGGAGCCGGAGTGCTACACTGCCTACTGGCTACTGCTACTCCCTATCCCCCTCCCCTCCTATAGGCAATAGGTTGGGCGACCAGGTAGGTGGCCGGTGCCGGCGCGCGGCGCGCTCGTGGTGCGCCCCGCGTGCTCGCTGCTGACCTGCTTCTTCCCTCGACCCCTCCCCCGGTTTCACTCGACGTTTCTACTTGTACTACTGCCACGGACCACGGTGCCACCCTTGTGATTCGGAGGTGTGGTGTGGGGGGGCTGCAGGGTACTGGAGAAAAGCACGAAACTGAGCTGTTTCGTTGTCGTCGTCGGCGTCGGGATCACGAGGAGGAGGGGGCGATTGGATGGGACGGACAGGACGATGGATCGGATCTTGAAGTGGTGGGAACGGGGAGAGGGAGGAGGTGCTTCACTGCCTCAGCGGTAAAAAGAAAAGCGCGGGGGCGGACGGGCAGAGCAGGCGGGTGGCTGGGCCGCTGAGAAGGGGCCCGGGGGTGGCTTTGTCGCAGCGGTGCGGCGGGCGTGAGGGTTGCGTGCGCCAGGGTGAGGTCAGCAGCGGCTGCCCTGCACGACGCCCGGCGCAGGACGGACGGCGACTTTCTTCTATCCACTCCCACGGCACGGCAGGCTGCATCCCATCCATCCATTCGGGCGTTCCGCGTTCGGCCGGTTTTACAGGCCTATTGGCGAAAAAAAATTATGTATTATAGGGTACTTATAATTATAATAATTAATATTTAATTATAAACTACTTCCTTTGTTCCGGAAAGCTTCAACTCTTAGAATCCGTGTCAGTCAAACTTGTTTAACTTTGACCAACTTTATAGAAAAGAGCATCAATATTTATGACATAAAATAAGTATATTATAAAAATATATTCAATAATAAATCTAATAGTATTAATTTGGTACTATAAATCTTAGTGTTTTTTCTATAAATTAGGTTAAAGTTTTAAAAGTTTGACTTAAGACAACTCTAGAAGTTGACAGAGGGAGTAATTAGATTTAAAAATTTTGTCTTATAGAATGTATGTAAATTGTATAATTAATTAATCTTTTAATCTATATTTAATGTTTATATATATGTCTAAATATTTAATGTGATAAAATGATTTTTTAAGTTTTTTAATCTATATTTATTGCTTAATCCCTATCCTGGTGAATGGTCCTATAAAAAACAACCGGTGAATGATGATGCTGGCTGCGTTCCATGCCTGGTGGTTCATGCGGTCTCGTACTCTCGCCACTGTTTGGTAGGTGGCGAAGCTAGAGTAAATTAGGAGAGATGTATTTAGTTTGTTAGTGTATAGATATTTTTTATAAAGATGTATATATATATGGTGAAATTTTAGATTTAGTTATTATTTTTATAATTTTTTGAGGTGCATTTGTATCCCTAATTCACAAGTAGCTTCGCCACTAACTCCCGTATTGACATCCTCCGTTCGCCTGGCTTGAACCGTATTTTTTCTATTATTAGCTAACTAGAGATGCTTTTTATAATAAATTAGTAAACAACACTTTCAGTTATGGTTTTTACGACAAACGAACAAATTTTTTGTAGCAGAGTTTTCTTCACCACATTTGGGTCTTGTTTAGTTCGCCTTAAAATCTATAAATCTTGAAGATTTCTCATCACATCAAATCTTACGGCACATGTATAAGGCATAACATATAGATAAAGAAATAACTAATTGCACAGTTTGTTTATAATTTGTGAGATGAATTTTTCGAATCTAGTTAATTTATAATTAGACAATAATTATCAAATATATACAGAAGTGCTATAATGTAAAAATCTAAAATCTTTTTTTTATCTAAACCAGGCCTCGGACATTTGGGGTTTTCTGGATATCCAAACAGCAAGCACCGTGATAATTGACGAATCGGCCGCGATGTGATTTTGATTGATCACGATGTGATGTGCTTGATGCTTCGGTACGGTGACAGCTGAGAACTGTAGAATACAGTACCAGCCGATGCCGGAGCTCCCTTGGATTCTTTCGTGACTAGCAAACGTATCCGCGCCGCTCACATATTCTCGCCTAAGTGACTCTTATCTCAAAAGGAATGCAACTATAAGTTACATATCTTCATTATTGACTAAGTATAACGACACTATTATTAAAATTGTATTCTTTTAAAAATAGAGGTACTATCTAACAATACTCCGACCGTTCCAGGTTGTAAGACGCCTTATACATAGATTTGCTATCCACCTAGACATGTATATCTATACCTAAATACTTCCTTCGTTCTAAAAACAGTGTAAATCTTGTTTCATGATGAGCCAAAGATTTACGTTTAGACCTTTAATTAGGTTTATTATGTAAATATATTTCATGGGTAATTTAATTATACTTATTATGTATCATAAACATAAAAAATATCTATATTTAGTTAAAATTAAGAATCCTTGACTCATTGATGCAAGTTTACATAAGTTATTGTCTAAAATTTTCTCTCACATGTCTGTCTCAGCAAGTTTACATGAGTTATTGTCTAAAAATTCACTCGCATGTCTGTCTCAGTGGAAGTTTTATGTGAGTTTTATTTGTATATTTAATAGATTTATCACATAGACATTTTTTATGTCGTGACAACGTCTTTAAGAAAAAAGATAAAAAATTAGTCTTGACACGACTACCAAATCTTTATGAGTCCTAGAATTAAATGTCTATCGAGTTATAGAATGAAAATTTTAATTAAGAATAGGTATATTTATCCTTATTTCATTTCATTTCATTTTATATGACATGACAGATTTGAAAAACAACGCTAAAAAACTTTTCATTGGGATTGACCTTAATAAAATAATAAAGAAAAGTAAATAAAGAAATTATAAACACAAGAATTTGTTATGGGTCTAATTTGCACGATTCTGGCTTCAACTTTGCCAGCAACCTCTGTTGACCCTATCAAACACTTTGGGAGATGAAATTGTTTTATGTGAACAATAGGTAAGACAGAGTCATTTTTCTAGTGAACAGTAAAGAAGACGAAGCGATTTTTGATGAGGCAAAGCCATAAAAGTGACCCCTCTTGCTTCAACTCCTTCGAAAAAGCACTTGAGGTAGAGCCCTGCCAACAGGACTAATTATAGCAAGATAAGATCATTTTTTAAATTCAAAATAAAAAATCATTGCTATCTCAATTCCCTTATATAAGGCGCACACACATACGAAAATTCAGATTTTAAAATCTTGGACATTTAACTAACAGTTTGTTTACTGTTATAGTACAAACTTTTTTATAACATGATAGAAACTTGATATAGTCATATTCATAAACAATTGCATATTGTCAAATAATCATAAGTTTATAAGCATGTGAAGTGGGCAGTTGAGAATTTTATGCATTCAAAACAACTGAAGTCAGTATCTTTTAATTGCATGTGTTAGCTTCATTTCAGTTGTAGGATAATACTACAGACATGTGATTATTTTGTTCGGGACTACTCCTGCAACAAAGAAACCAAAAACACAAGTTCGCGGGCATCGTGGCTTTGTCCCCCCCTGTTTGCGGCTGCTACTCCATGTGACTAGTGACGAGACACTAAAAGAATATGACAAGTGACTACACGTACTAATCGTGCTTCACGCACAAAGCACAAGCAGAAGCACACAGCACGCAGTAGATAGACAAAACAAAAAAAATGTGGGTTTAGTATCGAATTCTTTGCTCCCCTTTTGGTCTTTGATGAAGTGATTTTGCTTTTCCCTTTGTGCATCTACTTTTACATGTCGATTCGACGACGGGCCGGCCGGCCGTATAATCGTAACATCATTTCTCCATAGCCGCTTTTGTTGCTTTCTTTATCTCCCGTGCCGAAGATCTTTATCCCGGAAACGGAGTGAACGGTGTTGTGTAAGCATCCTTTAATTGCTGCCGCAGTGCCGCCTAGTACAAGCATCTCTGTTGGAGTATGCCTCTTCTATGGTTCACATGTGTAGAGCGCGTGTTCTGCCAAATACAAGCTTTCCCGAAACGGAGCACGCACCGCGGACGCCATAATACGATGCTTGCGCGAGACATTATCCAGCTTCCAAAGCTACAATGCAACGAATCACTCTTTCGGCGCGATCTCTCACAGGTTGCCAAAGCTTGCACAGAGGCAGAGCCGAGCATACAGTACCGCAGCACACCTTGGTGCGGAAGCTGCACCCCACAAATTAGGCAGATCTCTTTTGTTCGGACGCGATGCTGCTGGTGCGAGATCGGCACGACACTTGCGTGCGCATCGTCTGTCTGCTCGGCATCGGCTCCGCTGCCGCGTCATCCATGTGTATTATCATCTGGCGTCCAGCTTCCCCCGTAATTTCGCCGGCAGGTTTGACTGCGTATCTGAGCACCATCTTGCTTCCTTCGTTCCTTCACATGCCAAATGTCTGGAGAACAGGCAGATGAAAAATGAGATATATAGCTTGGTTAGCAACGTGCCGGTCGCTAAGCTACAAAAGAAGGCGTCACGGGAAGAGATAAGGGTCGCAAAACACGGCCACGAGGGGGGGAAGAAAGGGCGCATCGAAATGATTGGGGGAATCTTGTCCGGCTCCGACGCGGATTAAAGAACCAGCTTTCCGTCCTGTCGCGGAATCTCATGGAGATCGTCGGACGAATTCTTCTCTCGCCCGGCCCGCAGCCCGTTCTTTTCTTCGTGGCGAGACCATCCTGCTGGCTCTACAAAGAGGCCTACAGCCTACTGGACGCTGTATTTTACACGGCTCGGAAAAACCGGCGAAAAGGGAGAGCAACAAACGCTAGAAATCATACTATAGTACAGGCCCTAGTGATTAGCGAAGCCGCCGGCCTGTGCCGAGTCGCTTTGGGCAAAGACCCCGGCCAGTGTTCGCCACGATCCCATCAGCGGCTTTGGAAGAATCCAAAGGCGAGCGGCCGGGCCCCGGGGGCAGGAATCGGCGCCAAATGGGTACCGGCCAGCAGCAAGGAAACGCGGGGGCACTTGGGCTGATCTTTGCCGGCCGGTTCTCGCGAACACCTCGTTCGTGCGGCGCGGAGCGAGGGCACGGCGGCGTGGCGCCGTGTCGCGCTGTCGGGCAAGCAAAGTGGCCAATTGGCCAAGCAGGGGGTCGTTCTTAAAATCTTGATGTGAACGTGACATTGTGATCGATTGACTTCCCGATCTGCGCATTGCCGATCGAATACTGACTGGCACGGTTTCACTTGCACGCAGGCATAACATCTTGGACATCTATCAATTGCCACAGGCTCTCCTGCTCGTGGTATCGTACTGAAGCCGCCGGCGGGGTTCACAGTACTCAACCCTCTCACTCTCTCGGGCTCTCAGCACAGCCGAGTGGCAGCGTAACCTCTCACGGTCCCACTCCCACGGAGCACTGCCGAATTCTGACCGTGACCAGTACAGTAGCTTCTTGCCTTGGGTTGCATAGCGTCAACCGTCACTGTTCAGTGGCCGCTGCAGCTGTACGGCACGGTGCTAGTAGTACTCCGTACGTCGCAACAGGACAGACAGGTGGGCTCACCCTCGGCGTCCACAGACAGCACGGAGCAGCGACCTGCCAGTCTGCCAGATGGCCGTACGACGGTCGACGACGACGGCACGGGCTATGACTATTGCAGTAGGCCCCAATACAGCCTTTGCCTGGTCCACAGAGCACTCGTCCAGATCAGCCCAGGCTCTAAGCTTGCACCAACCCAGCAAGTTACTTGGGCCAGACCCAAGCCTGCGAATCTCCCCGGGGTATCGTCGGCCCGACTCGGTTGGTTTGCCGCGCTGGGCCTGCATTCAACAGCCCATGAAACCGCAGGACTTTGCAGTTACCCAGGATTTTTTTTTAAAAAAAAATATATTCTGTTTTCGTCTTTTGCAAAAACTGGAATATGCAGCGGGCGGGTTTGGCGTTTTGCTCCTGATGATGGCCGGTGCCTTCCAGGCCGGATAGCCGGAGCGCCCGCGGCCGTCGCGCCCGTGTTTGACGCCGGTGCCCCAGCCTGGGTGCCCCCGCTCTATCCATTTCCTCCTCTCGTTTTTTTTTTCTATTAAAGAAACAAGTTTATCCCGCATATTCAAAGAATATTCTCTTTGATGATGACATCGTCTCTAAAAAAGAAACAAGTTTACCCCTCATATTCAAAGTATATAATAACCAACCACAACCACGGGTTCGAAAGTGAGATATCTCGCGCCCAAAATAAATATACACCCATGATATTACTAGTTTCTGAATTGTGAAATCCTTTTATAAGGCTTTGTATTTGGTTATACTGAGGTTAAGAGTGTTCTTAGTTCTTTGTATCAATTTGATTTAATAATTTTTAAAAAGCTTCTCTTATGAAAAAAACAGAGCCAGACACTACAGTGATATTAAGATTTTCCCCCAAAAAAAAGAGAAAATAAATGGGGACGAGATGCTCTGGTTCGATGTGAAGGAAAGGGTCCTGGATGCGTCTCTTTCTTTCCAAGTCAGTTTCTCATTTTGGCCATGGCTTTTACCCGACCCACCCATGCCGTGTCTTTATTCGCGGCCGCCGACCTCCGGCGCATGAGAAAATAGAAAATTCCCCCAAACCCTAAAGCCCTCTCTGCCCATCTGTGTGCACTCCGAATCTGCTCCCAACTCTGCTAGGGTTTAATGCCCGCGTCCTCCTCACGCATTCGGCCAGCTCGCTGATCTGCGCCTGTTCGCTTCCGCTCGGCTCTAGGGCCCAGGCCCTAGAGGCGGTTGGAGTGGCGGCACGACGAGAGGGGGGAGGCGGATGCAGACGGAGGCGAGGGTGGGGATGGCCGCCGCCACGATGGACGGCAGCGGCGCCGCCGCGGCCGCGGCGCGGAGGTACACGACGCAGCAGCAGCAGCAGCAGGCGCAGGCCCAGCTGCAGCACCACCAGCCGCAGCTCGGGACTGTGCCCCACCTCCTCGCCGGCGGCGTCGCCGGCGCAGTCAGCAAGACCTGCACCGCCCCGCTCGCACGCCTCACCATCCTCTTCCAGGTGCGTCTTGATTCCCAAGGGAGGGCGTTCTTGCTTCTGCAGTTCTGCTCACCAGTCTGCTCAGATGCTCAGAGTGCGAACTCGTGTGTAAATAGCAGAGTCGGCTAATCTTTCCTCGGGTCTTTATAACTAAGCCACGGAGTGTCGCATCTTTTTTTTTTTGAATGATGAATTGGCTGCAATCCTACCAGGATTCGTGGAGAAAATAGTAACCATAATGCTTTATTGCATTTTGCTTTGGCAACAGACAATGTTTAGCTGTTCAATGGAATGATGATCACATAGCTGCTTTGCTGATTTTGCCAGAGAAATCCTTTCTAGTGTGGCTTAGTCTACTCTTTTGCAATATGATTGTGTGGCCTTAGTGAAATTTATGAATTGTGCGTGCAGGTACAAGGAATGCACTCAGATGTGGCTACAATGCGCAATACTAGCATATGGCGTGAAGCATCCCGCATTGTCTATGAAGAAGGTTTTCGGGCTTTCTGGAAAGGAAACCTTGTTACCATTGCCCACCGGTTGCCTTACTCTTCAATTAGTTTCTATGCCTACGAGAGATACAAGAATGTAAGTGCAGGGCTTTTTGGATAAAGTCTGAATGGTCATCTCTCCCACTGATGGTATGGGAGTAATTTAGTTTTATTATTTCGGATATGCAGTTGCTTCAGATGCTACCAGGTCTTGAGAAGAATGGTGGATTCGGTGCTGACGTTGGTGTTAGATTGCTAGGTGGTGGTTTATCAGGAATCACTGCAGCTTCGATGACGTATCCATTGGACTTGGTGCGAACACGTCTTGCTGCTCAGGTAAGATACTTTTACCAGTGCTGGATAAAGTTATGTAAAAACTATTCTAAAATGTTTAGGACTTTAGGTATAAAATAAATTGGATTGGTAAAGATTGTCATTCACTTAATGTCTGTACATGAGTTAATTTCCTCTTGTAGAAGACTATAGTCACCGTTTTAACTGGACTACTGGAGTGAAATTACAGCATGTGGTTTTCCCTGTTTAGCCCCCCCCCCCCCCCCCCACACACACACACACAAAACAAAAAAACAAAAAAAAAGGTATAGTTTGAGTGTTACGGTTTAGCCATGTTCTTACACTGTATAGTGTCGGCAAATAGGTGCTTGCAAATCAATTAGGGTGTGTTTGGTTTGGTGCCCATATCTGCCCAAGTGAACCAAAATCTGGTCACTTCAAATATTGGCCCCCATTTGTTGGTGCCAAAATTTGGATTGATAGTCTTCTACTTTGATACCTTAGTTCATTCTGGGTTGACTAAATCCTGGTCTTTGAATTTGGTGGCCACAATTTTGGTTGTTCAGGAGGTGGCAAATTTATTAGAAAAATGTCAATTGTCAAACGTAGACAGAAGTTGGTTACAACTAAACTGAACAACATATTTGTCCATACCCACCTGCATCCCCTTCAAACCACCTTTTGCATTGCTTCAGCACCTAGACATGGGGGATGTTTTTTTATTGAGCATGCTTTAAGCATTTGAACTATAGACTAACTTAACAAAGTTTCGCATGGTTAAGCTAGGTTTTGCAGCACTGATGACTGATCTTTTTCCCCACGGAATGATTGCAGACAAATACTGCTTATTACAGGGGCATATCTCATGCTCTTTATGCGATCTGTAGAGATGAGGGTGTCAGGGGATTGTACAAGGGTCTTGGTGCCACTTTACTGGTATGAGCATTTCAATTTTTTTTTTCTGCTGATTTGCATCGTTCATTCTGTCACGTACTTACATTCTCTGTTGATTCTATACATCTCAGGGAGTGGGCCCCAGCATTGCAGTAAGCTTCTCTGTGTATGAAACTTTACGGTCCCATTGGCAAGTAGAGAGGTAATTTTGAATTTCGTATTACATATGGTATCAAAGTCTTATCCTTGTGCTTTGTAATAGTTTTACTTGTATTGACATTTGATCTTCCAATCAGGCCATGTGATTCCCCTGTCCTGATCAGTTTGGCTTGTGGAAGTCTTTCAGGAATTGCATCGTCAACTTGTAAGTGATTAAGGACCTGGATTGTTGTTATTGTTCAATAGAAAAGTGTGAACAAAAGAGAACCCTCTTTGTTTGACTAGAAAATTTCTCATTACTTTGTAAGGAGTTGTTCAGTAAATGATTTGTGTACCTATTAAATCTTCCACTTTCACAGACTTTTCATTTTAATTGGGTGACTTGGTATCTTCCCCCCCCCCCCCCCCCCCTACATTGAATTTCATAAATGCTGCCTTTTAATCAGTCACTTTTTTTTTTGCATTGTAACACACATCTTTTTTGAAGGAAATAACTAATGGCCTGCTAATGGTGCTTCAATTTAGTTAAGCACACAATGATTATTTGGTGTTCATGTTTTTCCAGTTACATTCCCATTGGATCTTGTGAGACGCCGCATGCAATTGGAAGGAGCAGCTGGGAGGGCTCGTGTCTACCAGACAGGACTCTTTGGAACCTTTGGACATATTGTTCGCACAGAGGGTTTTAGAGGCCTGTATAGAGGAATCTTGCCCGAGTACTGCAAAGTGGTTCCTGGTGTTGGCATCGTATTTATGACATACGAGATGCTTAAGGCCATCCTCACAGGACTGGAATCTGATGATTAGATCTCTGCAGTTCTGTCATGCCCTGCAATTTTGATATATGGTGTCAGAATAACATTTGAGGCTGATTAGAGTGGGAGAAATATGAGCATGTAGCATATGTTAGGGTTTAGGACGTGCTAAGTTTTGCAGTTTGTGTTATATGGTTACAGATCTTTATGTAGTGCACCGTGAAAGATGCCATAGGTCTTCCAAAAAGAATTTCTTTTCACCTCACCATCATTTTGTGTATCTTTCACGACTTTCACATTGTAATGGTACATGAAGTTGTTGTCTTTGGCCTGATGATCTTCATACCTGTGAGATATGGTCTCCAATTTCACCAATGTTATAGCAAGGTTGATTAACGGTCGCAAGAGAACTGTGAATAGTCTTGTTTATGCTGATATTGACCATGGATCTGTTTCTTTTATATCAGTTTAGCAACTTTGATGTTAGCAAGATTTTTGTTGCAAATGCTCGTCCATCTCATTTTTTGTGAGTGGGGACCCAATGGCGTACTGGGCCACTTCATTTAGCTCAGTCCCACTGTTTATTAAGGGAATGATCTGTCTTTACCTCGTCTGTTTTTTTTTCTCAAACTACACAAGAAAGCTGTGGGTCATTTCATTAAGGTAGAAATAAAATACACGAGTCTAGTTAGACCCTACTCGAGTACAAAAACACCACGAACACACACCCACTCACTTAACTAAAACAGGTGCGCCACAAACTATATTGATGTCGACCAGACAAAACAGCCTGCCTTATACCCCCAACCCCAGGGCCGGCTCCCTGACCAAAACAGGTGTTCCTGGAGCTTTCTTGCTCCAGTACTGCACCAAAGATTGCTCTCAGCGCTGACAGGCCTAAGAACTTCCTGGATGCTTGGCGTGTCATTTTCAAACACACGTGAGTTACGGTGCTTCCACACCTCCCAGGCTACCAAAATTATCAGGGAGTTGAGACCAAACCGTTTAGCCTTGGACACTGATGATATTGCCTTCCAACACCATTTAGAGAAACGAGATTCTGTAGGTTTTGGCAATAGAGAACTGAGACCCAATCTGTTATTATTAGATAGAATGATATTGTAGTTCTATAGGTTACTATTCAGGTTGTAATTCTGCTCACGGTATTGTCTTGCTGCTTAGCCCTTGCTTACATTACATGCAATCAAGAATAAACAATTAAACCTGCACACGCATGAGTATACACTTCATTATATTAGTGTGAGTAACAGTGCATTACATTAGTACTTTAGCGAACTTATTACACTTGGGCACCGCCAATTCCTTCCAATTAATTCGAGCAAATACAGCTCCTTTTCTGATTTACTCTGACAGGACCTCTTTGAAAACTCAAGGTCACCGAAACTGAATCACTATGCTTCCATAGCCAACTTGATCCCAATATGTATATAACCTTTGATATCCATATGATCTTTGTGTTGCGTCCAGCATGGACATTTTCTCTTTTTTCTATCTTATTATACAGGGAAGCCTCCTGTTAGGCGTATATGGTTCAGTGTTTGGCGAAGGCCATACTTGTTGACGGCAGCATACGCAGTTCTGAAACCGTCACCATAGGCCGTTGACGTGTCATTGGCAATCTGGTGCATGAAGAACTCGCCCAGCTTCTTCTCAGTATGAGATATTCCACCCTTCTTGGACGATGTTGGTGGGTAAGACGAAGAGGAGGACGAGGCATAAGAGGATGAAGGCTGCGCGTGCCTTGAGGATGACGGAAGAATCTCTGATTCCAGCCACAGGTAAGACATGACCTGGCATATGCCTTCTTCAACCTCCGCGTTTAGGTTTCGGTAACCTGAAAAGTACGATTTAGTAGAGCTTTTGAAAATATTTTTTCAATCAAATTCATAATAAAGAAGAGAAAAATGGGGGCTATGAATGTTCAGTGGTAGTAAATTTGTCCATCCATCTACCTTTGAGGCGCAACCACCCGTGCATCAGCTCATGGGCGAGGATGGAGCCTGTTAGTAGCCTGCAATAGCGTTGTGACACAAATGATGCACTGGCCATAGAATGTGAAAGAACCGCAGTATTTGAATCAATTGCCTGACCTGGGGAGGCCATACAAGACAAGTATTGCAGTAACTTCACATCTCCTAGTCAGCTTTTGTGGCTGAGTTCTCATGTCTAGTAATCGGTTTCCACCAATTCTGGGCCTCCTAAGTATCTGCAGAAATAATGCACAGTCAGAAGGGCAGAATCTGTCGGTTTCATCAACTGCCATGGGAGATAACCAGATAAGACTATCTTATTAGGATTACTGTATAGCTACATTGTGGTTAACCATCCTAGCAACCGTCAAAGTTTGAGTTGAACTTACACTGCTCACAGTCTGCTCCTCCGACAGACATAGACCCCTTGTTTCAGGCATGTGGTGTGGGCCCTGGATAATGCAGATGCGATGAACGTACGTTAGTGTTTCTGAAGGCTGTACATTTTACAGGAAAAAAGCCCGAAGAAATACTCACTCTACTCTCTCCTTCCATGGCTTCGTTAAGCGCTTGTCGTTCAACCAAGAGCATGGGTATCTGCTGGTCCAGTTTCATGTTCATCCCCTCATAGTAGTCTCTGATAGAATGGTATAGGGGCTGGCATTCACCGGTGTCCATAACTGCAGATCCCAGGCATTCCATACACAAGCTGCGGCCGTCTCCCAGTGACATATACTTTGTGTTCCTTGGCTGCAGAATTACAACCGTAAAAATTATGATGAAAAATGCCTTTGAATATAATCAGGTAATGGATAGCCTAGTTTGAAAACAAGTAATCAGACTGCGACCACTTTTCTCTAGTATCTGTACCTCCATTTTCTCACAGCTGCAGCAACGTGGCGTCCTGTCATGCTCATGCAAAGGGCAATACTTCTGGCCCCAGAATGGATGGGCTCTATACTCTATCAAGCCACTCCTGTTCGTTGGGATCTGCAGAAACACAAAAAGAATGAGTTTCTTACACTGACAAACTGTAGAAATACCGATGCATATGCAGTTTATCAGTCTGCAGTGCAGATCATTCAGGTTTCAGAGGAAGCCTTACAAACTGAAGGCAGACGTCGCATTTTGGATGATGCAGCTCCTTGTAGCACAACTTGTGGTATGGATCTGTACCTAGCAAGGTGAACTGGAAAACAGGAAAAATAATAATGGATATCATCTCTGATAACTAGGAAGAAGTAACAATGGATATGATCATATCTGACGACACTGTAAAACACTTCCACGATGAAAGAAATGCAAGATACTCCCTCTATTCCAAATTATAAGACGTTTTGGCTTTTTCTAGATACATTTTCTAGGTATTAGCTCAACAACTTTGGGCATCTATTTCTGAACTTTTTGATAGAAGGCTTGGTATGGATTTTCTGTCTATTGGTTAGCTGTGCTTAGTAACAATAAATTCTTGTTTGCAACATGTTCTGTGCTGCAGCCCTATGGGGGCTTTGAAAACTGAGAAACGAGCTTTGTTTTCAGGGAATAGCTTGGAAACACATGACACATGAGGTCTATTCTCATGAATCTAGCAATTATGTTACAAGAATGGGGTTTACTTTGTCCACAAATGAAGAAGCTGGAGTTTTCTGTGAAGTTGGAGGAGCTAAAATGTTTGGCAACAAGACCAGCAAGACTGACTGGTAGATTGAGGATAAGTGGGATAAGCTGATGTTTCAGGAAGCTCTGAATTGGAAGACCAGAGAAATCCCAAAGGAATTGAAGAACAGACTGTCCAACAAAGTTGGTGACTAATGCCCATGCCAGCAGAAAGCCTTGGTTTAGTTTGGTGGTTGACGGTTCTTCAGCGGTTTGGAGCTTTTAGTTGGTAGTTTTGATGTTTTTTGTGTTCGGGTTGTTGAACTGTTTGGAAAGGTGTGTTCCACCTGAAGCTGTAAAGGATGATGTTTGTCTTGGTTAATGCTAAGACAGGGGCTATGCCCTAGAATTCTAAAACTTAGATTATATTATGTCGTGTCTTATAATTTGAAATAGAGGGAGCATTCTTACCTCGGTCTCGCGGATAGGGTGACCGCAGGAGCTGCAGCGGAAGCACTGAGGGTGCCAGTAAATTCCCATGCAACTCAAGTAATGGCCATGTCCTATCTCATGCTTGCAGCTTCCACATACCCTGCAGCATGGACATGGAAGGCATTGAACTTTAGGCACATTAGAGACGAGGTGTATGATGAAATGGTGACGTGAGAGCGGCTAACCTGTGCCCTCTAGGTTGGGCCTGAGAGGGAGCATAGGGGTTATAAGGCGTGTAAGGGTTCATGTTGAGACTGTCCTGTATGGCTCTTGCAAGATCTTCGTCGTTGTTGTCTCCCTTATGGTTTTTCTCTGCGCAGCAATTTACAGCAACGGGATGCAGGGATGAAACAATTTGGAGAAATTTATACCATGCTGACATGAAATGCATAGATGGATTCATCCATGTACCTTTGGGGGGTTTGACATCCTCTGTAAGAGACTCTGCAATTGCACGGTCCAGTTCTTCGTTGTCATTTCTAGGTGGATCATTCTGGAAACAGCAAAGAAAGATAGTCATTAGCAACTGCTTGTTCGAAGCTAAGAGCTTAAGATGGTACTGCAATGAATGCAAGTTGGATTGGATGTAAAAATGTGAAAAGGCACTGTTTGGATAGAACAAAGAGCCATTTGGACAGACATGGAGATGAATTGTAGAAGAAGGGAGGAACTAAGTTACTAGTACAGTAGTAGTACCTTTGGTCTAACTGGTCGTTGGTGCCAAAGCGCATCCTCCTCTTCTCCGGCCGTCACCTGGGGCCGGCGGCGGTTCGGTTCGCCGGGCTTCGGCCCCTTCAGGAAATTGCAGAGCCACTTCATGAAACCGGATCTCCTCTCTGTGTGCAGCGACATTAACATTAGATAGGCCAATCCAAATGTCGATGTACAGGATCCCACACATGGCTAAACCCGAAAAGCTGAGACTGAGAGCAACTTGCCACCTACCATTTCCTGTCAGTTGACAGTAAGCAGGAAGGATTGAATATCTTATTTATTATTATATAAGCAAATTGTTGTACTCCTATGCTACTCCAAGAGTAAATAAATTTGAACAATTCGATTTTTTTTTGTGGTGAAGGACATTAAACCATTGCAATTTTACTGCACTCCCTTCATCAGATAATATGTGTAGTAAAAATGGAAGTTCACTATACTACAATGTAACAGTCAGTAATCTATACAGCAGCTGTGCTTGTACACTATCAGGAATTCATAGCCAAATTAGTTTTTTTTTTCAGTTATAAGATGAGGCCCATATTTGGAGCATGACTGAATGTATCAATCAAATACTAAAACTAGAAGGGCCAGATATGTGTACCTGCACTGGACAAGAGCAACAAACACATGGACACAACACCATACGAAATTGCTTGGGTTAGCATGGCCCCCCGCTCTACGCTGTGCTAATCAAAGTGATGTCTTCCTTCTATATTCTACTCCAATTGACAGGGCACGCAGTCATGGTCAGTGAAGCTATCTTGTCAGAGCTCAGTTAATCCTGGATTGTAAGAGTCAGTTTCAGTCCACTTTTTCCTCACCTCTGAATAACATTGATGTATGCATGACAGTAACTGTTAGAAATGCTCATCAGGTGATGCGAGTGGGTGGAGCCAGCCTGATGTTAGGATCAATCAACGAGCTAGCTAAGGTTGATCCGACAGAACCCTCTTTTGCAGGACGAGCCCACCATAATAGACGCTTCTATGTTTGACTCGTTGCGTCATCGATTTAATGGTGACGAACTCAAGAGAGAACTTTCAGAAAAGGAGCAAGATGTATTGGGAGTCTAGTGGATAGCAGTCTCTAATGAAATTGGTTAGTCTGTGATTGGATGTTGACACACTAATCAAATCGTAAATCAATTTCTATCATGAAAAGGGTGAATGTTGACACACTAATCAAGCCGCAAATCAATTTCTATCATGAAAAGGATGAACCACGTACTCGGGCCCTTCATTTCAGAAGAAAAGAAAGAACTGAACATAAAGTAACCATGTTTCCTTGACATGGCGTCCTCTAGTAAGTACGCTTTAGAAACCGAGAAAGATAGATGAAAGGTCATTTTGCTTTTTCCTAAGCAGGATACCCATTTACAAAAGATAGATGAGTAGTGTTTAAGTCAACAAGGATTAAGCGGCAGGAAACAAGAAGGTAAGAAATATGTTCAGACAACGACAGAGTGCTAGGCAACTTAATTTTACACATGCAGTATACATAGTAGGATAATAGAGACAGGGTATTATTGATGGCGACAAGAACATTCGTAAATTAGGAAAGAAACAAGAGAGTTAGAGATTACCGTGGTTGCACCGACCACAGGACCGCGAGGAGTAGGCCATTTATGCAACCGGCGCCAACACAGCATATATATAGACACGTACAGGACGAGCTAGCACTGAGCAAACTGAACCAAGAAGAAAAAAGAACGGAAGCAAAGAGCTTGGCAAGATCAACGACGGCGATCGCGATGTCTACGATGAGCAGGAGGGAGGTGAGGAGAAGAAGCAGCAGCAAGAGCTGCAATGGACGGAGGAGGAGAGGGGAGGACGGGGTTCTTAGAGAATAAAGCGGCGTGGTGGGGAGGCGCTGGCCGCGACAGAAAGAAAAGAATTGAAGGTGAAGCGAGCCAAGGGCGGGCGGCACGGCATCTCGCCTCAGGCCAGTCCTCCTCCTGCTGCAACTGCAACGCGCAAAAGCAACGATGAGCGATGTTTCGTTATAATCAAATTCCCTCGCCGTGGCGTTGCCAGTTGATGGATGACGCATTTGCGGCGATCGCACGGGGAGAAGAATATATATTTGGAAAGAAAGGGAGATAGGAGAGCGCAGAGATTCCTTGTGTCAACGGGAATGTATGCTCGCATTAGCGCTGTCCGCTTTTCTCATCGTTTTTTATTTTTTTTATTATGCCCTGCGGCGGGAAATGGGGGGTCGACATGGAAATGTTCGCTCGCATGCGCTTGCGAGTTGCGACCGCAAGCAGTTAGCAGTATCCGCTTGCAAAAATTTAACTAGACTCTATGTTAGACGGTCTTGTTACTGGTGTTTGGTATGGCTACTAGCCGTTGTATTAGACGGTCTCTCGTCGCTTAGCTATAGGAGTGAAGTCACGGGCAATCCGCTGAGAGGAGAGGAGATATCCTGACTATTTTTGAACCTACAACGAACCTGAGCCTTGTTTACTTCATCTCAAAAACCATTTTTTAAATTTTTTTGTCACATCAGATCTTTACGGCACATGTATTAAGCATTAAATATAGAGAAAATCAAAAACTAATTACACAGTTTGTTTATAAATCACGAGACGAATTTTTAAGCCTAGTTACTCTAAAATTGGATAATATTTGTCAAATAAAAACGAACATGCTATAGTGTCAAAATCTAAAACTTTTTGGATCTAAACAAGACTTAAAATTTTGGACTCTTTTATATGAACATGATAATACTATAGCGCTAGTTATTGATAGTATATACACACGTATACAAAATGTTATTGATAAGCATTTGATTGAATGCAAAAGTAATGTTTATATGAAATAATTTGTATACATATAAATTTTTTTAAAATTTTCTTCTAACATTTTTGGATGCGAAGTCATCGATGATGGTTTTAATATCAATCACATCCAACAATCGCTTCTCAATGCATAATATACCAATCCATCCAACCTCTCTTCTGACATTGTAAATTTCAAATAGTTCTTCAATAATTTTAATTTTGAGAAGCTTCTTTCAGCTGATGTCATAGTCACTGGCATAGTAAACAAGATGCGATAAGTAATGGAAGTACTAGAATAACAATCACCTTCCATAACAAACTCAAAAATCTTCGTAGCTGTCATTTCTCTATTTGGGTCTTGTTTAATTTCAAAAATGTTTGCAAAATAGATATTGTAGCACTTTCGTTTGTATTTGATAAATATTGTCCGATCATAGACTAACTAGGTTTAAAAGATTTGTCTCGCAAATTACAGGTAAACTGTGCAATCAGTTACTTTTTTATCTTAATTTAATGCTCCATGCATGTGTCGCAAGATTCGATGTAACGGAGAATTTGAAAATTTTTGTAATTTTTTTGGAACTAAACAAGGCCCGCAAATCGGATTTAAGAAATAATCAGTAACTAAATTTAAGAAACCTTGCAGCAGCTTGGAGCCTGCTGGAGATCAGCCCGAAAACTAGCCGTTAGGGCTTTCTGTGAGGGCGTCGGACGCGCCGACGCTAGGCATCAGACGCGTGACCCCAGTGTCTGGCGATCCCGAGCTGCCACATGTCACTAGACGTTTGAACTTGACTGTTGCGCCAACGGCTAACTCGCACACGTGCCTAAGCCTGGGCGTTCGGTTCGGTTCTTCGATTCTACAAATAGGAACCGAACGGTTCTTTGCAAATCTTGGAACCGAGCAAAATTAGTTACGGCCAGTTCGGTTTGGTTCCGGTTCCGACCGAACTAACCGAAAATTTACACAAACATAAAAAAGGAATAGAAAAATAGAAAAAAAAATATTTTTGTAAAGCAAGGTGCCGTTATTTTAAAAAATATGAGGATGTGAGGTTATGTGGTGTTGTCATTCACCTTTTATATCTAGGATTAATGTGGTATTAGGCCTATGTTATAAGGTTTATTGGGTTTGTTTTGCGAATTTCGGTTCTTTCGGTTAACTGAGCCTAGGAACCGAATTTTGATCGGTTAGTTCGGTTCGTGAGAAAACGAACAGCTAACCGAAATTTTCGGTTTCGGTTTCGGTTCTCAGTTATTTTTACCCAGGCTGACACGTGCTTGATACAGTAGCATCGGACGCGCTGATGGCAGGCGTCGGATGCAGAGCGTCAACACCGGACACTACTTAGAGAGCACTGCAAACGCACAGGGGCATCAGACGCACCCTCAGTGTCCGACGTGCTCACTTTGCGAAAACCTTGCTTGTGTTCCTGTTGATGTCACTAAGTGCCGGACGCTCAACAGTGTTGGAGCCGCGTTCGACATACACCCGTCGGACGCTCTGACGCATAGTTAAATTTCGCTCACTGCGTTGCACTCGTCGAGCGCGGCCTCAACGTCTGACACTGTTTGACCCAGCGTCCGACGAGTATTTTTTACAGTAAAAAACACCCGCATGACTTTTCTAAAAAATCCTCCGGCGCAACATAGAATATGCATTCCATTTTCATGGAATCCAAACCCCTCTCTACCCTCAAACTCCACGTCCTTTGTGATTTGTGAATGTGCTAACACCACTACGTGACCACCACCATTGTGCATGTGTGTTAGCATTTCACAAATATTTTCATCAAAGGAGTTAGGTTAGCACTTTACTAGATCATAATGCAATATGCTCAAGATATTAACCTAGTAGCACTTGATTCGAGAGATGACCGAGATTTTCTCTCTTGATAGTCGGTTATCTATCCTAAATCCGATCAATCACTTCTCTACTCAACTTAGACCGACAAAAGCAAAACTCTATGTTTATACCTTTGCCTTGATCACTTTACTCCTTGTCTATTACCATGATCTCCACTCCATACTTCATCTCTTTGTGATCACTGAGTTCACCACTCCATGTCATATTACTCCTTCATCACATGTGTTGCTATGCCTAACTCAAATCACTTAAACACAATATATTAGTAACTTAGTGTCATTAAATACCAAAACCAAACTTCTCACCTACAACTAGGGTGGCTACAGTCAAAGCGGCTTTACACAGCGCGTCGAAGAAGCTACTGCTTTGACAACATGTCCTCACTCGTTCCCTTTACCCGCTCAGCTCTACGGGCGAGGCGGGATTTCCCAAAGACTTCACAAAGGGAGCTTTTTACCTGTATGCCATTATGAAAGATTGACCAAACCAGCAGGCCACTAAAAAGTTGTTTCGCACCGCTGTGACCAACTTCATCTTCGACTATACCCGTGTGCCATTCCGTCTCAGTTCCGTTTGTTTTGTGACGTTCAAAAGATCAGACACGTGGGTCCCATGTAGAAAAATGTCCTTCTTACCCCTGAGTCCATAATCCCCACGCGGAGGCCGTGCTCGTGCTGCTTTCCGCGGGCGCTGTTCCTCCGAGGCGAGGGAGTCGACGACATTCAGGTGAGTACGTTACTTTTCTTTTTTTTTCTTATCCTTTCTTTATTTAACTTTTCTTTTCTTTTCTTTTTTGTATCTATTTTTTTTCTTTTCGTGTTTCATGTCGCGGGATCGGCTTTCTTTTGTTTTCCATTTTTGTTATTGTTCTCATTTCTTTATTTTTCTCTTCGTTTATATTTTTATTTTTATTTACATTTCTTTTTTTGTTTTAAGTGATTATTATTATTATATTAATTTCCATTTTATGTTTCTTTTATTTATTTTTTTCTTTTCTTTTCTTTCCGTTTTAACATTTTATTTCTAATCTTGATTTTTTAATTTTATTCTTTTTTTGTTTCCTGTGATTTTTCATTATGCTAATGATTTTTATTTTTATTTTTTATTTTTTCTCTTTCTTTTTTTCGTGCATTATTCATTTTTTTATTTTATGGTCTTGTTTAGTTCACCCTGAAAACCAAAAAAAAAATCAAGATTCTCTGTCACATCGAATCTTGCGGCACATGCATGAAGCATTAAATATAGATGAAAATAAAAACTAATCATACAGTTTAACGGCTAAAACTTTTTTAGTTTAGGTAACATCAGATCTGTGACCTTTTGTTTTGCTGGTTTGGCGTAGCAATACGAAAAAAACAAACAAAAAAATTCATGATTAGACAGCAGGTGCCGGCGTGCCGCTGCTTTCCCATGCATCGGACGGGATGTCTTGCCAATTTCAGTGCCAGAGATCAGGGCTTTGTTTAGTTCCCAACAAATTTTGCAAAATTTTTCAGATTCTTCATCACATCAAATTTTTAGACATATACATAGAATATTAAATATAGACGAAAATAAAAAATAATTACACAGTTTGGTCGGAATTGACAAGACGAATCTTTTGAGCCTAGTTAGCCTATGATTGGACAATATTTGTCAAATACAAGCAAAAATACTACAGTGTCAATTTTCCAAAAAAATTTTGGAAACCGCAGAGGCTCACCTAACTTTTAGGGCACCCAGATTAAGGTCTTATTTAGTTCAAAAAAATTTACAAAATTTTTCAAATTTTCCATCAAATCGAATCTTTAGACGTATTTATGGAGCATTAAATATACACGAAAATTTGACACACGGTATTTTAACCATACACCATATCCTGCATTTACCATGGTAGTATCCAAAATAGGCCGTTAGTGGCACACAGTATTTTGATTGGCTCGTTCATAGCGGTATCCAAAATTGGCAGTCAGTGGCACTGGGGACAAAAAAATTTTGTTGTCGAGACCAAATAGCCCAGGGGCATTCAAGTCTATTGCCAGACCACTTAACTGCCGTTAGACTTCAAAATGGACGGAATGGCACACGGGTATAGCCGAAGATGAAGTTGGGTATAACGGTGCGAAACAACTTTTTAGTGGCTTCCTGGTTTGGTCGATCTTTCATAATGGCATACAGGTAAAAAGCTCTCACAAAGGCTTTGGAACCGGCATTACTACAAGCCAAGTTGAAGTGCCAGATGCCGTTGGTTTGATATCTGACGGCTAAGACACAAGCAAGCAGCGTGGTCCAATAGAAAACGATTGGTTTGATATCTGACGGCTAAGACAGAAGCAAGCAGCGTGGTCCAATAGAAAGCGAACAAATCTTTCTGTTGCTGCCATGACCGCCCAACGCCGCGCCCCCCTGCTCCTGCCTGTGCAGCGTCTCTCCTGGGCACCGACCGCCTTGCCACACCTTCGTTGGGCCCTTCATGGTGGAGCCGTCGTTAGGGTCGGCGAGGAGTCGGAGGGCTTATGGTCCCATCTGCAATGAGGGTGGCCACAACCAAAGTGGCTCTACACTGTCGTCGAAGAAGCTGCTGCTCCTCACTCGCCCCCTTTGCCCGCTCAACTCTACCCAATTTTTTACAATTTGACTCTTTTTTTGAAAAAAGTTCACAATTAGATCCCTGGAAAACTTAAATGCAGAAATGGACCCAGGGGGTCGGCGCCATGAATCATGGCGTCGAGGTATCACGTCTCGACGCCCTGGTTCACGGCGCCGAGGTCCCTGGCTGCCTTCTGACGTGGAGCTGACGTGGCAGGGAGCTCGGCGCCACAGATCACGGCGCCGAGCTCGGCGCCACAGATCACGGCGCCGAGCTCCCTACTACAAACCGGCCGACGCCCTTCGCTACCCGTGGACGCAGTTCATATTTTCATCTCCCCTCTCGGCTCTTTCTCTCCAAAAACCGAGCACGAATTTGGATTCAATATTTGGACCATCAAAAGTTTGATTTGTTCCATAGATCTTGAAGAGCCAGGTATACTCTTTCACATATTAGTTTTTGACACATTGATTTGACCTATATTACACGTATGTTGTAGACTTAGATAAACCATTTCTAGTTTTTTGAATGGATAATTAATATTTATCTTATGCAATCGTAGAATGCCACGTCGTGGAAAAAGTAGCAAACCAAGGTAACCTTTCGACATTGTTTCGATAATTTTCATTCGTTATTATTTATCATTTGGTAAATTGTAGTATTCGGTTGAATCGTTATTTGCTATGATTTCTTAGAATTGAATTATTTGAACTGTAGCTATGGCCGGACGACCGGGAGTCCGTACATCCACAAGCCGCTTCCTAGCGGTGTTCCAGTACCTATGTGCTTTTGTGGTGATCCTTGCAAGGTAGAAATTTCGGAAGACGAGGAAACCTATCGGCAGAGGTATTGGATGTGTTCGAATTTTGCCTGGGAGCCTAGGCCAAAACAACGCCGCAGTAACTTTATTGTAAGTTATTTTTTCTATTGTGCACTTATTATTTTGTGTCCTATGAAGCATGATTTATTTTTTTGAACAAATATATTTGTTGCAGACCCCTCCACCATTGTGTGATTTTGAGCAGTGGATCGACACTGAGATTAAGGAGCCAGGTTTTTTTTCTCAATGCCACGTCAGAATCCACGTTGGGGGCACCCAGGACCTCGGCGCCGTGAACCATGGCGTCGAGACGTGATACCTCGACGCCATGATTCATGGCGCCGATTCCCTGGATCTATTTCTGCATTTAAGTTTTCCAGAAGTCCAATTGTGAACTTTTTTCAAAAAAAGGGCCAAATTGTAAAAAAAATGGTTCAGCTCTACGGGCGAGACAGGATTTTCCAAGACCTCACAAAGGCTTTGGAATCGAGCATTAATACGAGCCACGCTGAAGTGTCAGATACCGTTGGTTTGACATCTAACAGTTGAGACAGAAGCAAGCGACGTGATCTAGTAGAAAGCCCTGCATTGGTGCACGAATGGTTTTTAGAGATTTGGAAGAAAAAGAAAATAGGAAGGAGCTGGTACGTCCCGGCGTGTCCGCCCCATCGCAGTTGCAGACCCACCAGGGCAGGTCACCACGAAAGGAACGCGTATACGGCGCACCACCTTGGGACCTCGCCACACGTCGATAGAAAAAACGGGGAAAAAAAAGAAGTTCACTGACCGAAAAACCGAAAACAACTTGGCGAGAGACGCGAGAGTTTATCTAGCTATATCTGGTCCGCTTTTCCCCAATCTCTCTCCTCCGTCCCTCCGCCCCCTTCGCCCTTCCCGACGCGCCGCCCGAAACCCTAGCTCCACCGATCTATCTCTCTCCATCCCAGCCCAGCCAGGGGGAGGAGATGGCGGCGGCGCCAGCGGCGGGAGGGCAGGGCGGCGTGGGCATGGACACCGCGCTCGTCGACGACATCATCCGCCGCCTGCTCGAGGTGCGGACCGCGCGCCCCGGGAAGCAGGTGCAGCTCTCCGAGTCGGAGATCCGCCAGCTCTGCAACGTCTCCCGCGAAATCTTCCTCAGCCAGCCCAACCTCCTCGAGCTCGAGGCGCCCATCAAGATCTGCGGTGCGTACCGTACCTCCCTCTTTCTCGTCTCCGGCCGGCCGTGGCAGTAGATCTGGTCTGGTCGCGCCGCCAGCTTACGTCTAGTGGGACCCTGGCGATCGCTTCTCTATGAAGCAGTGGGGTAATCGTGGGCGTGTACCACTAGTCTGGGCTATTCTGGATTTAGTGATTCTGTTTTTGCTGGTATATGGACGTGACTTATGAGAGAGTGTAGTATTGATTTATTCTCCTGGGTTTTAATTTGAATATGAACGGATGTATATGTCATTACCATGCTGGTGAGATATTTGCAACGAGGAAATTTGGGCAGCAAATATATGTGCTTGCATGAAAGCAAAAAATCAACTGTAGGCATGGGGGGCATGGTGACAAAGAGTGGTTTCCTTCTATTTAGTTAATTCTGTTTGCTGGTTATCCAGTTGCACTGGTATGCTTGCTTGTGCCTCTTTCCCTATGTTCTTTCTGCAAGTTCCTTAGGATGGCTGGGGTGACTCACAAGTCTTCTTGCATTATTGTTTTGTTTCTGTGGTATAAAGGTAAGGCTATGTAGAAATTCTCTTCCCCAGGCCCAAGAGTTTATGCAAGCTTTCCGTGCTGACTATGCACTTTTTTAATGGCACATACAAAGCTATAATTATCTGCTTACATATACTTTGCATACTGAGGATGATCCACATATAATTAGCTTTTATTATCTAGTATCTATCTACACTAGGGTGACGTTGAATGTTTGAGTAGCAAGAAATTGTTTTGTCTCCTGTTTGTGTGGTTGTAGTTACATAATCTGTGTGGGCCTTTGAAGCAGCAATGTAGCTCCTGCCCACTTGTTCCATTTGCCATTCCAACTGCTGAACTACCACTTTTTTCCTGATCTACTGAATTGTTTTTCCTCTATTATTCTCATGTTGTTGTTCCTTGCCTCATAAAATCATATGATTCTATTTTTACTGATGCAAGCTTTCGACTCTGACTGTTTGTCCTTTGTCTTAACTGATATTCTCATATTGTTGTTCCTTGCCTCATAAAATCTGTTATATGTTTCTATTTTTACTGATGCAAGCTTTGGACTATGATTGTGTGCCCTTTGTCTTCACTGAATAGCTGAATATTAGTATCTAAATGTAATATTCCCTCCGTCATTTGGTATTCAGGTGACATCCATGGTCAATACAGTGATCTTCTAAGGCTTTTTGAATATGGAGGCTTTCCTCCTGAAGCCAACTATCTATTCTTAGGCGATTATGTTGATCGAGGCAAACAAAGTTTGGAGACTATATGCCTTCTTCTTGCTTACAAAATCAAGTACCCTGAGAACTTTTTTCTTCTGAGGGGCAATCATGAATGTGCCTCGATAAACAGAATATATGGATTTTATGATGAATGCAAGCGTCGATTTAATGTGCGGCTATGGAAGGTCTTCACAGAATGTTTTAACACTCTACCTGTGGCTGCTCTTATCGATGATAAAATATTATGTATGCACGGCGGACTCTCCCCTGATCTAGCACACTTGGATGAGATAAAGAGCTTGCAACGTCCAACCGATGTACCAGATCAAGGACTACTGTGTGATTTGCTTTGGTCAGATCCAGGAAAAGATGTTCAAGGGTGGGGCATGAATGATAGAGGAGTCTCATATACCTTTGGCGCTGACAAGGTTTCAGAATTCTTGCAAAAGCATGATCTTGATCTTATTTGTCGTGCTCACCAGGTACCGCCTTAGTATTTAGCGCAGATTCTGTTTTTGATCTTTTTATTTCTCAGTTAACTAGAAATTGAAGGTGTTTATATTGCATGTGATGTGATGTGATGTCAGGTTGTTGAAGATGGGTATGAATTCTTTGCTGACAGACAGCTTGTCACCATATTCTCGGCCCCCAATTATTGTGGTGAATTTGATAATGCTGGTGCAATGATGAGTGTTGATGAAACTTTGATGTGTTCGTTCCAAATTCTGAAGCCTGCTGAGAGAAAAAACAAATTTATGGGGTCAAACAAAATGTGATAGTGAAAGCAATTTTGCTTCCAGCAGATCTGAGGTCAGTTAATCTTGTTTCAGTATTTTGTCCTGCTGATTTCCTTGCTGCAAACAATTGTTGAATCACATTGCTTATGCATTTGTGGACTGTGCTACATATATTTATGAGAGAATTCGATGTGTGCCATAAAAAAAAATGCTCTCCCATCTCTACCACAGAAATTGTGTTACCCTCTGGTACCACAATTGAAGTATTTTTTACATCTACTACCACTGCTGTCTGTTTTTGCTAACTCAGGCATTAACTGTGACAGGAAAAGACCAATTTGCCCCTGTGTGCTGTACCCTGCTAGATTTCGTTTCCCTTTGATGCCACTCATCGACAAAGCACTGATGTTGCTTTTCTCTGTATAGTATGGACCATTGAAAGCAACTACTACAAATCAAGACTACTAGAAATTTGCACTCCTACATTATCAGAAGCTCACAATTCTGCAAAGGCTTCTTGGAACAACATTAGCAGGGCAAGCTTGATTACCTTTGATCTTTCACCCTGACTCCTAAAGACCACCATAATTTACTGATTATACAATTCCTTTGTACCAAAAAAACAAACAAGATCTTATAAGAAACTGCAGTCTGCAGCTAATCTAACAACATCCAAAACCAACCTAACAATAGAGGCAGTAGTGCTTGTTGTAGCACTGATGATCAGAAATCAAGCAGATGCCAGCGTAACCGCGCTGCTGTCATGCCTGTAGACCACAGGTGAGCAGACAGACCTTCCCACCCCATCTGTAGGGACATGAGTGTGATCAGAAATCAAGCTTCCTGGCTGTGGCTGGCAGTGCGAGCAGTAGGCGGTGAGGAGGTGCTGACCAGGATCGGTGGGGAGTTGTGCTCTGTGGAGCCGGGGGCGATGGACAGCAGTGGGTAACCACATCCCGACATGGACAGAGAAGAGGTAGCCGACGGGCACTCGTGCTAGCCGGGGTGGCAGCTGTCGGGGGAAACGGAATCTAATATCTGTAGGGATGGGAGTGTGATCAGAAATCAAAGCTTCCTGGCTGTGGCTGGCAGTGCGAGCAGCAGGGGCGAGGAGGCGCTGACCAGGATCAGTGGGGAGTTGTGCTCTGTGGAGCCGGGGGCGATGGGCAGCAGCGGGTAACCACATCCTGGCATGGACGGAGAAGAGGTAGCCGACGGGCACTCGTGCTAGCCGGGGTGGCAGTGGTCGGGGGGAAACGGAATCTAATAGCAACCTACAGCACATAGGCAAATTGGTCATTGAATTAAGCTACCAGAGGAAAACACACTTCTTTTGTGGTCGAGAAGGGAGACCTACTTTTTTTGATGCCACATGGAATTCTCTCTAATTGTATTGTTTGTCAAATTTGCGGTTTTGTAATATCATAGATGTCTGAATTACTTTCTCTAGTGCAATGTTTGCAGCTACAAGTGAATTTAATCTGCAAGGAATGACAAGTACATATGCACAATTAGCTTTTTTAGGTTATTTAAAGAACTAGTTCTACACAACTGTGCTTATAATTTTACTGAAAGTGCCACATGAAGAAAGTCTAGCAGTATGCCAACTGGGAAGTTTTGTTTATTTCTCCACTGAAGATGTTAATCATCTGGAAAAATAAAGATCTATTTTTGCATTGCCTAATCACTCCGTTAATGATCATTAGTCTTGTATCTTGTTAAGCTGAGGTTCCTAGTCTCATGAATCTTCTGTTTCTGGATTACAGTTGATTATATCCAGGGACGGAGCTGTCTTAGGACTAAAAGAGTCATGGCCACCCCTGATTTTTGTATTTCTGTATAAACAATAGATTTGAAGTCAATTAGTTGATTAGTAACTTGTTTATTGCATTGCTGTGCCCCCTTATAATCTGAGCAAGCTCCGCCACTGATACTATCAATTCTGTATCAACTGTGACTTCATTTTAGCTCATGACAGTAATGTTGTGTAGGCTCTCCTGTGGATGCATAACGACAACAGCATGCTGGCGCCAAGCTTGAGGGCAGCATTGGGCTACTACCAGAGAAACCAAATAATATCATACCTAACTGTTCGTCTGGAAGTTACTCTTCATGGCAAGTGCCTGAATTTTTTTCCCCTTTCCTGTTACTGTGTGTCAGAACAATTATGTAGCTGTAGATATATTGATTATGGAAGGATGAAGTTGCCAAATTGACCTGAGGCGATTTCCTTCTCCAGCCAGGAAAAATTCTGAACATCAAGGAGTTTCTGTTTGCAAGTTTCACTATTTAAAAGCAGTCGTGTCACTAGTGAGGAGGTAAGGACTGGGCCGAGGCAGTATTATCAGTTTCTTGGATATGGATTGTTGTGCTAGTTTCGATAGAGGTGTCAAACATCAATTAGGATGAAGAGGTGAGCAACATTCAAGGAGGTGCTGATGCTTGCTGACAACCTTAGAAAAGGCGTTCCTGTAGCTGACTACTTGGTTTGTCGGTCAGACAATTCTAGACGTGAATTTTGATCTGTTGGCCAGATGCCAAATAGGTATTTCGTATCTCTTGATTTATGGGATTAACATTTACTCATTCTTGTTGCGATTCACTTGCCTTTGTTATGGTGCTACATGGGTGCCAAAATCGCTCTGCAAGGCACTCGTTTGATTCTGCAAGCCAAATGGTTCTGCAATTTTAACTTGTTATGGTGCTACATACATTTTGTGCACAATCCCCCTGTACATGGTTTTGTCTGGACGCTACTAACCAAGGCAAAAAATGGTAAGCCTTACCGTTTAGAGGTACGTTGTGCTGCATCCGGCTCCGGCTCCAGGCCATACTGCAAATAGCCTCAGTTCGCGTAACAATCAATTCGCACCTAAGTTAAATTTGTGAGCTACCTAGAACGGCCAAGCATGCGCATCTAGGACTGTTTTTCCCTAGCGCATAGCGTTTGAGCCTTTGGCTGTACTTGCCTGTACATGAACACGTCCAGACAGTGCATTAGCACTCATACTCGCGGACTCGCCTAACGATGTACATGCACACGCTCTTCTTAACATACATAGAATATCTATACGCAGACTCGTTTAAGGCCTTGTTTGAATGTCATCGATTTCACCTCAAACCGCATGTTAAGATGGATTGAAGCTTAAGTTAGTTTAAGTTTCACTCACATGTGGATTGAGGTCTGTTTAGTTTCTTATGGAGTTGAAAATACAAAATGCCAATTAATTAGAATAATAGAAATGTAAAATGCCAAAAAATTTATTGTTATACTTAGTTTCATCCAAAATACAAAATTTATTCTTTATTATAGCCTTTGAGGCTCTTCTGGTTTTTTTTAAACTTCTTGAGGCTAAAATCCAAAGTGAAGAATGGCAACCATTTTGCTAAAAAAAATTATTTGATGTTTAGTTTTATTATACAAAATGATGGACCAAAATTTAGAATTTTAAAGGATGAAAGCAGAACTAAACAACCCCCTGATGCGAATACGAATACATCTAAACAAAGCCTAACGCTCAAAATCAAACATGCGGGCTCGTCAGACGCTCAAACTTCAACATGCGGACTCACCAAATGACAGGAATAAGCAAGACCAAAAAAAGTTGTCGAGCCCAATTTGTGGATTGAGGGGAGGGAATAATAATTTGTCGAACCCATCTTTTTTTTCCCTATTTAATTGCTCCCAGTTTACAAGATGAACCAGTGTGGGAATCGGGTATACAAGAGTATGGTACAGACAAAACAATCTCGACTGAACTCTCTACTTATGAATGGTGGCCACCAAAAGAACTGCTTTGCACCAGCATCTTGAAAATGGCATGAGATCAATACATTCACACGCAAATCAGTAAGGTGGGGCTTGTGCCCATGCCAGCTTCACAACATGTATCACTGGATCGTCGCATAAGTTTCTTGTTTCATTTTCATCAGGTTGCTCTCAATGTCTCTTAATACAGGTCTGTATCTGCACGAGATGGTAATGGTTTACTTTCACCTAGCAGAAACCAAAGTGTGTTTAGGGCAGATAAGCAGTATATATACTTACAAGCGTGCAAGGTTATTCTGTGCTTGGACTGCTTTCCTAAGCTCAGCTGAAAGTTTCATTATCTCTGCAGACAACCCCTCAGATCTGCTCTGTTCTTTTATAAGCTGATCCTATATGAATCAAAGTATGCACATTACAAATGACAATAAACTAATGGCATGATTTTAGTTACAATCGACTATAACCAATAATCTAAACAAAAAAAAAGCTCCAGTGATTAACCTTTAGAGAAATATTCTCGGTGACCATTTCTGGTGGGTTTGAGCTGTTTTCAATTTGCCCATCTGATTGGGTAGCGATATTGCTTACTTTCAACAGGCTAGCTTGTTCAAGTCTTAGTTTCTCCAAGTGAGAACGGAGCTCTTCATTTTGCTTCAGACAATCTCTAACCTGAAATTTTCTGTTAAGTCAAGAGGCAGAATTCTTATGCAAAGGATTGCATAACATAGATGCACAAAGTGACCAAGAAAGCCAATAGCACACCTGGTTTTCCCATTGTACTGTAATAGCCATGGCTTCTTGATAAGAAGTGGATACGGCTGAGTTCTCCTCAAACAGTTTCTCTATTTCTGAAGATTGAGAATCAATCTGTCTAACACGGTAAAAAATAATCAACATTTGGGACTAGTATAATTCAAAAAGAAAGTAAAGCGGCATTAAGCACCTCCATTAGCAGTTTTTGACGACTCCCCTCTAGCCTCTCAATCATCAAAGCCATGTCATGCAACTGGTTTTCAAGTTTTTCCCTATCTTGCTGTCATAATGAAAATTGGGTCAGTAGCTAAGGTACAGTTTGCGTGAATAGCTTAGTGAAGCTAGAAAAATACCATGAACAGATGCAAGTAACCAATGCAAGTAACCATTTCAATCATCCCCTTAAATACTAAGGTTTGACAAATCCATCAGGACTGAAGGTGTTTCAACCATCCAGATTGCCATTTGAAATGCATAGTAAATTATATTGGCTGTCTATACTCTATACCAGAACATGGGGTTATGCAGCATACGTGCAAAAAAATTATCAACAGAATCAACAATCTTAAAGTTCATTAGATACATTACCAATGAAAATGCCTTGCGTGCAGCAAACTCAGAAGCGTCGTCTGCACGGAAAGAAAAGATTTAATTCAAGGTTCCAATCCATGCAAATATCCTTTTTCTGGAACATGCAAGAAAAATTGCATATATCATTTGATTAAGAAAGAAGATGGTATGAAAGGAATTAGAGAAACCCCGAAAAGACACACCCAAGATGACCATAAGCCAAGAGCACTAGCGTAAGAGAATGCCCTGGCAAGTAACTCCTGGAGGCCTTTTGCTCCAGTAGCACACCGAAGGATGCATTCAATTGTGAATTGTGCCAAAGTCGTTGCAGTTCTCATTGAAGACAAAGTCGTTGCAGTTCTCAGCAAATATTATATCTAGAGTGTTGTCAGCAAGCATGCTTAATTTTGGATGTCACAAGATAAGAGCTACCTAGCATGTGACAGTGAAGTAATCAAAGACACTGCAGAATGATAAATATGGAAGAGAACACATGCTAGTAAGTAGAGTGAAGCTACATGTTTACTAGCATGAACTGTTGTTCTTCCTGACATTACAAAAGACAGAATAGCATAAGTATATGTATCCTCCATACCTGTAGCTTTCTTTGTCAACATAGTAATTTGATCTTCCAACTGTTGCTTTTCAGCCTCCAGAGAAGCAATACGGATTTGCTCTTTGGCTAGTTTTTCTTGCTCTTGTTGCCTCAGCTGGGACTCTTCAGCTAATTTTTGTTGCTCCTGTTGCCTTAGCAGTGACTCTTGCTGTGTTGTTAGTTTAGATGTAATGATTAGAGAAAGCGTGAAACAAGATAAAACACGCAGATTTTTTGAATAATCCTTGCCTTTAGCTGTGCCTGTAAATCTTGTATCTCCTTTTCCATGGAAACAGATTCCTCATTCGATGTTCCCATTGTATATCCACTGTAAGAGTGTCCCATTACTTGCTGCTGCAGGGTATTTAGCTGTGCTCTCAAGGAGGCTGAGTCTTCTTCTGCCTGTACATTTCAGGATTAGCAAAGTGACCATTCCACTAATAAGGAACATGTTTCAATAAATACCCTATACTGTTCTTCTTCTGCTTCCTTGAGTCGTTTCTTCATGCTCCTGAGTTGAGCTAGAGCATCCTCCTACTCAGCATACCAGGCAAAAGACATAATGGGAAGGCATGCATAATTAGATCATCGGACACATGATAAGCACAAATGCAACAAAAAACAAGTGTTTAATACCTTAGCAACTACAGCAGCATCTTTCTCCAAAGAAATGTCATTCAAGGTTTTTTTCAAAGAGGGCACTACATTCCGCTCCTGCAGAAAACAAATCAAGCCAAAAAAATAAAATAAAAGATAACAAAAACCCGGAGCTCGGCACAAATAACAATATACCCTATCACTCACGAGATCATTCAAACGGTTTACAAGGGCATCCTTCTCAACTTCCTTCTCAGCAATCTAGCAGAGACAATCAACGTCAGAACCTCCAAGTAGCTACATAATGAAACCCAATTGCATCCAAAGTACCTTGGACAAGAGCATTTTATTTTCCCTCTCCAATTCCATGTTCCCATTTTCAAGTTCTTGAACTCGAGCAAGAAGCTAGCATTCATACAAAAATGCTTGGTTACTCTCTAGAAAACACCAGGGGCTTATATTTGCAATCAGAATGCAATTTATCAATGATCGGAGTGCTCATGAAGAAGTGAACTGTATAGTATGCTAAACTGACCTCAGCTCCAGCTCTTTGGTTCCCTAAAGATCATCAGGCATTGGTAGAGACATACAGGGAAGGGAAATACAGCACAGAGTTAGCATCAAAGTAAAGCAAATTACGAGATAGTCATCCAGCGCGGGGTGGAGAGAAGGATGTACCAACCGTGAGAGTCGACGTGAGACGCCGCGATCGGGAGGGCGTGCTGCATCCTCTCGGCCGCTCTCTTCTGCCGGATCTCCTCCAGCTGCCATAAACACACGCACAAGATGATATAATTGGGACCTCGGGTCTCAGATCTCAGAAGCTGTACTAGCGGGGACACGGATCTGCGCGCCATCTCATTTGAAAAAGGGTCGAAATAAGGAGAAACGAGAAGAGGGCGTACGGTGCGGCGGCCCCGCGAGGCGTGTGCTTCCATTGCCGTGTCGGCTCAACGACCGATGGATCGATTTATTTGGGAGCTCCGGTTCTAGGCGGCCGGAACCATTCGCAGACCGACCTGGCGAGGTACCTCCCCTCCGGTTGGAACCCCTACCCTGGTCCTGCCGCCCTGGAGCTCGCGTCCCGATCGGCGACCGCTCGTCCGCCTGAGGGATCGCGCGGAGGTTGAAGATGGCTACGGACAGGGGACTAGGGGAGAGGTGGGTTGAGTTGGGGGCGCATGGGCCTTTTAGCCGGCCAGGTGTCCAGCCCATCAGTTAGGCAGGCCTTCATTTCCAAAAAAAAAAGGCAGGCTTTAGCCAGGGCAAGCAGAGGACATCATCAGCGTACCACCGCAGCAGCAGTAAAATCTATGCTTTATCTATAATTAAATTATACCTGATCTAATGAGTAGTATTAAATTTTTACTACAGTTTAAGCATATAATAATTAGCTCACCATAATTAGACCATAGAAGTTGTAGTTATGAATTATTCCAATTAATTATAGAAAAACATAAATATAAATTTACAATAAAAAAACATATCATATTATATGTTTGTTGTGTAGATCTACTCATAAGGAGCCTAATAAAATTAGAATTTTTATTTTTACGATCTTTTTGTGATTCACTATGATTTTTCAAAATTCGATGTAAATAAATAAATAAATAAATAAGACAAAAACATTGTCACTGTAGCAAAACCACCGTTCAAAACCGTTTATGGGTTATTTGATCTGTTTTGAAAAGTTCAAGGGTAGAAAATCTGGTTTATAGTTTTAGGATGAAGTAGTCCAACCTAAATAGTTTGAGAGATCACATAGACTTTTTACACGCATATATGTAGATATGATTTGTACCACATTGCCTACTAATGCAAGGTGTTAGCCCTATGCATTAGAGCATCTCCAACAGTTTTGCATATTGCTTTTTGCATTCTTGTTTTTTTGCCAAAATTCACAAAATATCTCTCCAACAGTTTTGCATATTTGTTTTGCATTTTTGAAAACTTGGCAAATTCCAGGTAGGCTTGGCATTTATGCAGAGTCCGTTCATGACTTGGCAAACACCGATCTGCCGCGACTCCCGCGCGCGACCGCGACTCCCACGCGCGATAGAAACCTCCTCTCGCGCCATATCTTTCCGGTCCGGACTCTGTCGCCATATATTTTCGCGCCGCTAGCCTCCTCTCGCGACCGATCTCAAGCGCCGTCGTACTGGGTACGGACCTCCGGAAGGGCTCTAGGGGATACCGCCGCTGCCGCTTCAACGCGTGAAGAAAGCCCGCGAACGGACTGAGACCACACGCGCGCTGAAAACTTTTGGCAGTTGGGTCTACATTTTGGTAAATGGCAAGTCAGATTTGCAAAACTTTTGGAGATGTCTTGTTTTTCTTCTTCCCATTTGCTTTTCAGAGTTGGCAAACTCCAACAAATGGCAAAAAAAAAATATGACAAACTGTTGGAGATGCTTAGAATCAGTCCATGAGACTCAATGCAAAATATATCTGCAATTTGCGTGGCATACCTTCTCTAATGCTCTTGGAAGCTACTGTAACGAAGACCTTTCATAAACTGTCAATGTTTGGCTGCTTGTGATGTTCGGCAAAGATGGCTGCTTGTGATGTTCGGCAAAGAACAGTTCTGAGCTTATGCATGGATATCGTCCAGCATAATAAATCTGACAACATATATGGCATGATATTAGGGGCGTAATTTTTCAGATAGCACACTTGCTAATACATAATAAAGAATCTACAAAGTAGCAGCCGATCTGTTTACATTTCCACAAGTGATCATGATTGCTCATTTGGTTTTCAAGCTTCTGCCTGAATTGACACAGAATGAACGTAACACGTACACTCCGCCTAATTCCACATTACAATAGTAGTCTGATCGAGTTACAATAGATTTTCGCTGCTCTGCCTAGTTCAACATTTCTGACATCTTACATGCCCTAGTTTGGGCCAACAAATATATTTACAAATGAAAGAATATTGTACAAGTCCACCGTTCCTCAACCTGAACAAGATTTGGGGGCACATGGCAGAAGTCAATGCCTCTGGCTTTGCATCTGACAGAGCCTGGTGTTGAGAGCTTCAATATATGTGCGCAGTCGATGCCGATCGGATCTTGTCAGAATCAAAGGGGGGTTGAGGGCAAGTGATGGTGCCTCGATCAAGAGAAAACGCAGCATGGATACCGCCCTCATATACCCAGTCATGGCATCCGCTGCTTTCCCAAACATCTCATCAACCTGTGAATTGAGATGAGAAACAAAACAAAAACAGGTGATCAAGAGGTAAACATGTCAGACTAGTTCTGGAATGGAATACACTGTGGTTTACTTACACCGCCTCGCCTTCCTATAAGTAAAGCCGATTGAAATATTATTTCAATTGCATCTGGTATCTCTGTACCATCTGTGTGCATAAGAACACTATCAGCATCCAAAAGGGTCTACCAAGAGACAGACAGATGGTAATGATCCACAGTTGGTGGTGTGTTTAACATACCAGCTATCTGGCCCACAGTGCTGGCTAGTTCTTCGGCATATTCAACTTCAGAGAGAAACTGTTTCTCTATCTGCATGCAGGCATCATCAGCTAGCTTCGAGGTCGCAAGCAAAGGGATATCCTGTGAGGGACTCTCCCTTGCAGGTGAAGCTACAAAGGTATTGCATAAATGAATTGCTTGCTTCCAGGTTGCAAGAACAATTAGCTGAATAGAGAACGCCTCCAATTGTCTGCCACCTTTGATCTTCAATCAAGTGGTTGTTCAGCAAAACAAAAGCAAGTAAGTGGTTGTTGCTATTGACAAACACTTTTAATGGTTAAATGCTGCTTGAAACTTTTCTTATTATAGAAAAGTTGGGTCTTGAGTTACTGGGATTCAAGCTTAAAGACAGTTCAGCTTAACTCAAACACATTGTTTGCTACTTGTAAGTCGTTCTAGCTTCTCTAGGTACATAGCTTCTGCTATGCACCTAGACATACATTATTGTCTAGATAGAAAAGCTAGAACGACTTACACTTTGGAATGGAGTATAACACAAAGCTTGGGATATATGAAAAGTGCATATTAAGTCGTGGTATGGATGAAAGTATTTCAATAAATTATAACCATCTCCAAAGGTTGAGTCAAAGTAAACTAAAACATAAGGAAAGCAAAGATACTGGGCACCATCAAGCAGATAAAATTTACCTCATCTCTGACCAACCCTGCTATGGCTGATGCATATTGCTCCAATAATCTAATCCTCGTCAGATAATCAGAGGGGGGCTGATCCATGGCATCACTTATATCCGCAGATCCCTGTGAAGTGCCAGATGCAGGAGAACAGTGGCTGTCGAAGCTACCAGTCCCAGCAGATTGTTGTCTATTAATTGGCAAACCATTTATCGGCATTGGTGCACTCAAGAAAGTTAACTTGGGTGGTGAAACAGACGATTTATCATATTTTGCTGGTAAGTTAAGCTGCTGAGAGGCATTTGTTGAAGACGACGATCCCTCCGGGTGTGGCCCAGACACAAAGACGTATTCCTGATCTACAAACTCTAATGAATCAATGATAGGGGAATCTACATTTACAAAGTAAAGAAATAATAATTTCAGTAAGAATTGTTCATAATAAAAATGAGTAAGTGCAAGATAGTCACTAATGACTTCCATACCTTCTGGATAAACACCTTTCGTACCATGTACTTCAGGAATCTTGCTTTCCTTGGTCATTTTACCAGTATGGCCATGGTGTTGGCTACTAGGTGCATGGTTATTGCCCAAGACATACCTGGAGAACAGACTGGTATGCTTTGATGGACTCTGGCCTGAAGCTTTATCCAATCTTTTACCCGTGGGAAGCCCATAAGATTTCATCGGGCTCTTACTGTCAGGAACTGGACCCTCATCCTGTCCACTTGACTCATCATCTAAAGGAAAAGGCATACAATCTTCTTGTGAACTTTGGCTTGAAGGCCTTGTTGGACTGCTATTATTTATTGGAAATCCATCTCTTATGTCAGATGGTGTCCGGCTGTAAATGCAATACCGAATACTTAAAACATCCCAACATGCAGTAGGAGAGAATATAGTGCAGACAAATCAATACCTCAAGGTCCTCTCTGGAGCATGTTCAGAAAGAAATGGGTGGTGCACAAATTCTTCAACTGTAAGCCGCTCCACTGGATCAATTACACAGATTAGCACAGCATCGTTAATGTTAGCCGATAACTGTATATGATAACAGCAGTAGTATAACACTACATATCAGCCTCTCTTTTAAATACTGGATATGAGGCTATGCTATGGATGTACATTATTAGCTTAGGCACTAGTGCTATGCTCAAATGCAAAAATAAGAACCACCCACTTTCGATGTTCTTATTTCCTAAACATACTTTTTGAAGTGGTATTCTGAAAACACTTTTATCTAAAACTGGCTAAATCTCTGCTGCAAAATTTCTTAATGTTAAGGAACAGTCTGAATTGAACATCAAATCTTAAAAATAGGCACTAACAGAGTCATAGTAAAAATAAAAGGGAAAATGACAGGGCAATTAAAACTGCACTTGCATGGTACCATTCATTTTGCAAAGAACAAATGCAATACATTAATACAACAATACTTGTAAAATTTCCCCATTCCAAGTCCCAACATAAGAATGATAACGCGGGCAAACTTCATTGAACCATCAATGAGACAATGACAATATCATAAAGCTCTATATGCACAGTGAGGATATCATAGGAACTCGATGTAACTACAAATTAGTGATTTAACCTGAATTGAGCCGCAGCAACTTTCTGCACAAGTCGATGCAGCCATGGCTCAACTCACAATCAGATGGGAATCGTATTTCCCGTGTCCTGAGTATATTTTTAAGCAACTGGGGAACCAAAAAAAAATCCATTAGCACTTGTAGTCAAATCTAGATCAGACGTACTGAAGTTATCTGAAATACTGGAGAAAAACCTGGATCTGATTATCCCCATTAAAAGGTGGTATTCCAGTAACAAGTTGATATAGAATGACACCAACACTCCACAGATCTGCCTGTTCTGTCAGGAATGGCCATTAAACACTGGGTCAAGCACCATAGTAAATATGATAAATCTGATATGAAACAGAAAGAAAAGCTCAGACCTTTGCATCATACTTCTGAGCTTGCATGACTTCTGGAGCCATGTAAAGTGGTGAACCACAAAGTGTTTCGGCTAGGGCGAACGGTTGCAAAAATCTGCTCGTGGAAAAGGGGAAAGCAAACTATCATATGTCTGACATATCAGAACAGCCCATTCAGGCATCCACCCCTTAAAGTGAACTTGGTCCAACAAAAATCGTGTTGCATGGAGAGAAAGCTGTGCGAATGTTACTATGAACTACAGAAGCAAGGAGCCAAAGTCTACCCTGAGCCTTATCTATTGTTATTCACAGTAAGTTACCTTGAAATATAGTCTTGTATTCTTATACTTGGTTTCTCCACATATTCTTATATTTTAACTTGTTTATGTAAATTTGAATGCAGAAACAAGCACGGGTTGAATAGATGAACCATACAGCAGGCCTGAATATTGCAAGCTATTAGGAGTCGAGATAGTTCTTTTAACTAAATTCTGGTGCATGAAGTTTTTCATGAAGATAAACAATTTTGTAACATTATGAAATGGTGCCCTGTTTTGCCGAAAGAAAAAAAATCAAAGAATGTGAACCACTTATAGTGATGTTTTCTATAACAAAGAATAGGTAATAGGATAAATATGTTGCAGAAGTGTTCTACCTTTGTATACTTATGTTTAGAAATGCCAGAAACTTCAGAGAGATCGCTACTAGCAATAAGCCCTAAAAGATCCTAAAGGAAATATAGTGCTGCATTAATGTTCATTGCATAAAGTCCAGATTCATTGGTTTAGCCATTTAGGACCCTGAAAATGTTATATGTAGTTAGGAAATGTTTATCATTCTTTCAAAATGCAACAGGTGCCAGTTTCAAATGCAGGCATGTGGCAGATGTTATTTCGAAATGTTGCAGAATTTTTTTCTGCCTGAAATGTGAAACGCCTTATGCGATGTTGCAGTAGCTATTTGGAGCCTTGTTGACGGAATGTTGCATGCGCTAGTGTAACTTTTACGGTTCTACCACATTCTGACCAGATGATATACATGATACATACTCATAGGGAGCATCTAGTCCAATAGTTGACACTCTGCAGTCAAATAAAGACTTGAGACTATTCCATGCAGGATGTGGGGACATCTGTTAGGAAAGGAGCAGATCAGTTTGTCCCATGTACAGTGTTTTTTCATGTCCTTCGTTGTTTCAGACTTTCAGACATTAACTAATGGGGCTATTGCGTTCTTACCCTTGTTTCAAAGTCCAATTGTGATTTTACCCTCGTTTTTGTCATCGTTGCGATTTTACCCTTGCTTTGTAACTACTAAGGCTCAGTTTACCCCTACTTTTAACTCTGTTAGTTGTTTCTGAAATAAAAAAAATAAAAAACAACAAAACCCTTCACAATAAGACCAAAGGACAATAATACCCCTTATCCAATCATATCTTTCCCCAATTCCCCATTCTCTCTATCTCTCTGCCGTATCCTCTGTGTCTCTCCCATGTAACCCTAGCGGCTGGGCAAGCACGGAATCAGCGGGCGTCACGACGGCCGGTCGCGCGGAGGGCCAGGCCAGCAATTGCCGCACAGGAGCCGCGTTGGGCTTTGAGCGGGAGGCACGCTGCGTCGGGCTTCAGGCGGGAGCGCACCGCGTCTGGCTTCGTGCTGGAGGCGCGCCGCGTCACGCTGGAGGCAGCCGCGTCGGGCTTCAGGCGCCGCGTCGGGCTGGAGCGTGGTGTCGGGCAACCAGGCGCCGCACGGGTGGGCTGCAGAAGCCACATCGGGCGGCCAGGAGGCTCTGCGTCCGGCGGTCAGGGCCCTGTGCGGGTGGGCGCCAGACACTAGTGCTGGTGAGCGGCAGGAGATGGATTTACGCAATGTTGGTGAAGAGACTAGGTAAGATTTGGAGCTCCTATGGTGTGATTTTGTAGGGAAATTAGTTTCTCTTTGTAAAGCGATTCGGATAACTGTGTATTCGCTGGTGTAATTCCTAGGAGGATAACTGTGTATTCGCTGTGTATCTATCTATATTTGCATGTTGTGTGGAAATATATGTAACAAGTTGTCTAACGTTGCTGTCATTTTTTTTTTCTAAAAACAAAGGTAAAATCACAATGTACTCAGAAAAGTAGGATTATTTTTGCAAGGGCAAAGTTGTCCTTGCCAAGCCAATTTAACACTGTTACTGGCAGTTCACGGAGTAGGGGTAAAGTAAAGCTTCGTTTTGACAAAGCAGGGGTAAAATCGCAATGGTAACAAAAGCGAGGGTAAAATCACAATTGGACTTTGAAACAAGGGTAAGAACGCAATAGCCCCTTAACTAATCACTACCAGAAACAATTTCAAAGAACAATAGACAACACATGGATCTCAGTTGACTCCACCATCAAGAAAGGGAGGAGTGGAAAAGATGGAAGGCCATTTGATCAATCTGTCAGTAGCAGTACTGGTATATTAATTGCATCCAAACCAGTAGAAATAAAATCACAAAAACAGGCATATACGCAACTCAGTTGCAGATAAACTCAGAAATTTAGGACATTTGTAGAAATATGTGCTAATATTTCATCTAAGAAATGAAAGAAATGGAACTCACTTTGCAAATCCAAAGTCGGCAATCTTCAACAGAGAATTTTCATTATTTTCAACAAGAAGAATGTTCTGTTTGCAAAACCAGAAAATTCAGAAACCAATAAATTAGATAAATGTAACCACCGTATATTTCTTGAACTCTTGACCATGGAATATTCAGATATCATGGAACCAGAAACTAGAAAGCGAGTAAGCAAACCTGAGGTTTTAGGTCTCGGTGAACCACGTTATTATCGCGAAGCATTTGCAGACCAGATGCTGCCAGAATAATGAGACATTATGAGAAAAGCTAAGGAGAGAGGGGTGGGGGTGGGGGTGGGGGGCTGGCGATTGATGAATCACTTGCCTAACTGACGGATGAAATGCTTAGCAACCTTTTCAGAAACTCTTCTATGGCGTTGAAGGTATGCATGTAAGTCACCACCTCGACAATACTCCAATATGAGATATATCCTCCCATGATCCTAATCATACACAATAGTTATTTATGGTAATTACTAATTAGAAACAGAATGTTCTTTATTTGCTGAACAAGAAAATGAAAATAACATTAATACCAGAGAAAAAAATTGAGCCTATGAGTTTGCTATTAAACTGGTAAAGTCCACTCACAACATCGAGATTCAGCATTAAAAGTACTTCTTTTATTTCCTAAAAGTTCCACAAAATCATAGCCTCCAGAAAACACCTAACAAATTTAACCAAGCTAAAGCCCACATAGGATTTCATGAAATCGTTAGCCCGTCAGGACTGGACCTCCTATTTCAAGCAAGGCAGCAACTGGTGAGCGAACATTCAGAGCTATCCTTCGCAAACTAGTTCCATCCAAAGGGACAAAGTTAGACAGGGTATCCTTTGCTTAGAGTTCCTACCTACCTAAAATGCTCACGGTAAGCTAGAATTCACCGGAGGAACTCCTCAATTTCATGCATCCTAGGCCTACAATCAGACCCCAGCACTAAGTCATTGCAGATCCACATCGATATCGCGGGAGATCATGAGCGACATCAAATGGGGCGGCAAGCCGCGGGCGGGGTACCTTGATGGAGTCGTGGAGTGCGATGACGTTATCATGTCGGATGCGACGGAGGATGTCGACCTCGGAGAGCAGGCTCTCGCGGAGCTTGTTGCTGAGACGCTCCATGGCGATCTCCTTCACCGCCACCTCCGTGCCCCGCGCCCGGTGCCGCCCCAGCCACACCTGCGAGTAGGCGCCCGACCCGATCGGCCGCAGCAGCTCGTACTCCCCCACCCGCCGTCCGGCCCCGCCGCGGCCGCTGGCGCCGTCCCCCATCGTTCCCGTGTCCAGTAACTTGCCTAGCGCGCCGCCGCAGCTCTCGCGGGGACGGCGCCGCCACGCAGGAGATGCCGCCGTGGGGAGAAGCAACCGCGTCGTTGCTGCGCGGAACAGAAAAGAGAAGGAGAGAAGGAAACCGGGTCAGGTCGTGTTCACCCCGCGGCGGCGGGGCCGGCCCTATGGTTATCCCTATCCGCTCCTCTTATAAGATTCCGACGTCTTTCGTAAGATTCTCCTCCTTGAGAATATGATATATCCGTTTATTTTGGCCACAAAAGCAATATATAGTGTTGCATCATATTAATGTTGCTTTTTTATGATGTGAACAGGGAAAACATGCTCTTCAGATTATATATAATAATATCTACGTTATAGCCTTTGTTTTTTAATGAGCTAACACGAATTTCTTCATAACAAAATCAACAAGGACGACGACATGCTTAGATCCAACTCAACTAAAACTTAGCTAGCTAATTGATAGACCAAAAAGCCAGCTAAATATCAAAGGTGTTTGGATCCTCTAGCTAGTTGAAAACCTTAACCATGTTATACCTCATTAATTCCATTGTTTAGTTAGCTAAACTTAGCTAGGGGTAGTTTGATCATTGAGGCCTTTTAGCTGATTTCAGCTAGGTTGAAACAGTCAAAGGGATTATGTACATTTTTGTCTTTAGCTAAAGTTTAATTGAGTTTAGCTATGAGCTGTTTGAATGCATCGTAGCTAAAAGAACAGCATACCGCTAAAATAATCACCATAGCTGCAAAAAGCAAAACGATTACTATATAAATAAAATCTTTTAGAACAGCATACCGCGGAAATTCATCACCTCTCTTCCTCCTTTCAGTTGTAATCGTAATCTTTTTAGTTTCTCCTTAATAAATTTTCAGTAGAGGCCTTGCGCCTCTCCTGTTCCCTCAAAAAAAATTATGTTAGATTGTCAAATGGGGCTTGTAAGAAGGAATGCTGGGCAATCTTATATGAGCTACTCGCCCACAAAAAGCAAAGTAAAAGTTTCATCAATTGGCGCACAGATTCTAGGCGGGGTCATAAAAGTTTCATCAGCTGCATCCGCATGCATGGCTGCGAAAACAAGGTGCATCTTATTATACAATACAATCTTCAACACATGTGTCAATCCTGGGAAACGACATGATGAAAAACAGTCTACACATATGAGATCGTAATACTAGTGTGCACTTCACAGCTTAAGATTTACAATCAGAAGATACGATGCATCCAGGGACTTCAGAACGCCTCTGACATGTGAAGGAAAAATGCAGTGCCGCCACACCAGAACACCACATAGAATGCCTGTTTGATCAATCTGAGAACCTTTCCGAGTGACAAATCTTTTTGCCATTGAGTTAGACTGGTTAATCCTATTGTCCATGACAACAACATCGCAAGAAAAGCTAATGTTATCCCTGCAATTTCCACCCAAGTTCCTTGCATTGCTGTTCATCCGGCTGCAACGTGTTTGGTATTGCACCGAACACACAACGGGCAGTTTCAATCCCAGAGATAGTGTTATGGAAAAATGCTGATGCCTCTTCCATGTTCTTCTGTAGGTTGTCTGGGGAGATGCGCATGAAATGCGGAGAAGCTGGTGGTTGTTGCCCCACAGGCATAGTTGGTGCAATATCGGCAACCCTAACGAATCTTTCTGTTGCTGCCTCCCAGGAAAGCTCATGCCTCAAATCATCTGACAGTGGGATAGGTTCTTCTCCCAAAGCTTTCATTGTTAGTGTCACAAACTCTTTCTCAGTACTGTACATGTGACAATTAGGAAATCTTTTGAAAAAATCATTTGAAGGATGGTTTGCACAGATCACAATCTTCCCCATCGCCAAAGCTTCTGCAGTTGTTGTGCATACCACATCAGTTGTGCTTGGGTTTATGAAAACCTTGTAGCTGAGACAAACAATGGAATGGATAATACAGTTCAGTCGAGACTCAAAGAGTATAAATCGATAGCATAAAGAACTATCATAAATTATACCTGAACATAAAACAATCTAGCAGCTACTAAGAATGTATGAAAAGGTATTGTTCATCTATTGAATACTCACTCGTGAAATATTGAATCTCCATGATCACGGCCTGGATAGACTCTAATATCTAAGCTCAGTCGCTCAGCTGATGCTTTTACTTCATCAGCATCTTCCCCACTGCCATACAACTCCATTTTAAGAACAGACAATTCCATTTGGTGCTTATGAAGAAGATGAAGAAGCTCTGTGTAACCTTTACTCCAAACCATCTTTCCAATATAATATGCACCCTTGAAGAATGCTTGTTCTCTTTGGCATAGCTCCTGATGTTTCAATTTGCCAATTTCAATAAATTTGGGGTTAACTCCATGAACATTACAAATCACAGACCTAGGAACATCCTGAGTTGCTGCAGACAATCTTATAACCTTCAAGAGAAGGGTTATAAGAAGGAGTCAGAAAAACTGCACATAAGAAATCAAAGGTAAATTATGCTTCAAATAAAGTGGAGCACATGATTATTGTTATATATAATTATCAATGATTTTGAATTACCAATACAGCACATGATGTCATATGGTTTGTGTTTTACTGTTACGTAGTAAGCAGGGCGTCTACTGACCTAATAAAAAAGGAAAAACATTATAAGCAGTGGCAGCTACTGCCCTAAAAAAGGGAAAGAAATATAAGCAGGGCAGCTACTAACTTAACAAACTAACTGTTTTTACCAAAAAATAAGAAGAATGATGGATGAGTTTTATCTGATCCCTATGTAAAATGGTGACTCTATCGATGCATAACATGTTTGTTGATTTAATCAAGTTATGTTCTTCAGTAGATCGGTAGCTGATAACAAAGTAGAAGAATTAGCAAGATACACAAATTTAACGAATCCTAGGTTGCAAAAGTACTATTCAGGTTAAGAACAAGTTGGCTCTGACCATGAAGAGTACAAAGTGAACAAGAAGGCTACTAGGTTGACAACTGCTATAGGTATAAGTGTGATTGTCTAAGATTAGGTCCGTGTTTATCTTTGGCCAGAAGTCGCTAGTTATGCCTTATGCACTCCATTATACTTAGACCCCCCATCTACTTGCCATATTTATAGTGACGTCTGGTATATTATCCTTACTTTAGATCAATCTTGCTACGTTTCTTGGGGAGTTGCAAAGCAACAGCAGACAGCCCTGGAAGTCATACAATAGTTGTCAACTGTTCAAAGTTCTCGTTTTTCAATCTTGAGACTGTTGCATATGCTTAAAGAAGGTGCAAGGGTGTAGGTGTGTCAATCTAGGATGACTGCACCAGTGAAATGTTGTGTTTGGTTTAAAATTGTGTATCCATGTTGCCTATATATTTTACCATTCAGCCACAGTTGACAACATTGCTATTGTCCATCCAATCTTAACAGAAGCACTGATATTAATCACCACGGAAGAGCCTGGAAACAGAACAAAAGAAACAAGACTGGATAGAAAAATGGAAGGGCTAACCTTATGACAGTAGATGTCTGTAACCCAAGAATTAATGTGTTTTAAGATAAACGCACTGATATATCCATTTTTCTCTCTTTTCACGTATTCCAAATAGTTTGTGTGAACAACACCTATAACTTTTGGGAACTTGCTTTTCCACCTCCGTCCATGATGGTACCAAGTAAGATGTTCTGGCTCTTCTAGCACTGCAATATCTGCTTTATCATCAGATATTGTCTGACTGATGTCTCCAACAGGTAAAATACTTCTTTTCTCAGTTGAAAACTGCATATGGACATCATCAGAAGGTTAGTCTATCATATTATCTCAAGGTCAAGAACATCATCTTCAGCATAAATGACTTATACATTAGTAATTTTAGTTCCCTCCTTTCTCCATATGCTAAAGCCAGTGCCACTAAATCAGAAGTCTAAAGACATGTTTCATAGCATTCTACTATGTGCTCCAGTACCACAAATTTTCTAGTCATTCGAGTATTGATGTACTTGCATATAACTTGCTAAAAATTGAACTGTCTCATACCATCTATTTCACTGGTATCGAGCACACTGTTCTACGTTTAAATTCCGTCGCTAACACAAATTCACGAGATGCTTGTTTATAGACATGAACGAGCTATCCCAGAATTCAGAATCAGGTAAGCCATCATCTTTGGTAGGGAAAGGGTGGGGGTCTGCGTATGGTTTACAGCGAAGGAGTAAACCATGGTAATCCATACCTGTACAACCATCATATTAACATGGCACTTCAAACTATATATTCAAGATTTTTTGCTTGACTTTTACCTTCCCAGGATAGAACTTTATGTCAAACTTCGGCAACGGCCCAGTCCGCTCCTCAAGCCACTGCCGCACATAGTTTTCCTGCTCTGCTGGCGAACTGAACTTCATCTTGTTTGGATAAACGAGCTCCTGATCTCCCTTGGACAGCCAAGGCACCACCAGCGTGACCTCCCAGTTTCCAGCCTTGGCAAGGTATGCAGCTCGAAACAGTGGGTTTACAGCAGTCCCAGTCATCCACGGCAAGCACGCTGTGGTAAATATCGCAATATGCTGCTGCTTCCGCGCCATGGACACAGAACCACCCACAGCACGTCAGCACCCCAGCTGCTGCTGCTGCGGCTGCAATGTCCAAGAGACAGCGATACTAGTACTTTCAATCCACCGGCGGAGCCGAGGCCCGACCACCCTGAGCAGCTGGCCGGGCTCCCACGGTACAGCGGAGGCGGGAGGGGAGAGGGAGGTGCGTACGCAGGGTCGCCGGCCGGTGCACGGAGGACGGAGGCGAGGGCGCGAGGCGACTGGCGAGAGGCGGGAGGGGGAGCCGCCGACGCCGCCGCCGCCGCCGAGCCTGGGACTGCCCCTCCTTAGATGGACGCCGCCGAGGGGGAGCCGCTCCGATCCCTGGGACCGAGTCTGAGCGCGAGTGGGGGAAGGAGCAGAAGATCTGCGCGGAAGGACCGAGCCTGAGCGGCGCTGCGAGGAAGATGGAGCGTCGGCGCTGCGCTGCAAGGAGCCGCCGGTGTGTGGGTTTGATGGGCCACTAAATAAAAGCCCAAAATAACTTTTTTTCTCCTTTTTTTAGCAACTTCTATTTTTTTAACATCTTTTGACAAATTAGCACCTATATAATTAATATCTATATTTTTAGAATAATATATGTTAAGAATAATACTAGTGTCTCCGGAGCCCATCACAAAACATTGTGACATAATGATTTCTTAAAAAAAATACAAACCTTATTAGGAGGAATTATGAAAATATTCTCTCACACCTTTCCTATAAAAAGGAAAGAGGGGAAATAGACAAGGACTTATGTATTTATTTGCTCTTTCTTAATTGTTCTTCACCATCTTCTTTATTCGGTTTAAGATCAAAATTATAATGTCTACTACATCACAAAACTCTTAAGGATTAGGAACGCTTAGCATGCTTAAAATTAGTCAGCGAGTCACTGCTCGCTTAGAACTTAACCTCTCTTATAATCTTGCGTTATGTTTATCTTGTTATTATTAGTATGATAATACGTCCAGGCTTTATAAAACTTTTGGCTCCGCCACTACTTCAACTAGATGATACCCCGCGCGTTGCTGCGGAAATCGATAGCTTTTCTTCGCTATAAATTGATTTGCTCACCGACTACTCCGGTCCATGAACGACTATGATACTCACTCCAGAACATGCTGTCGATCCAATGACTTCAGCCTGAACCGCAAGATGAAGTCCACGGCTGCTCTTCCTCCCATCGCCAGCACTCAGTTGCTGCTGCTGCTGCCATCTCTTGACTCTTGAGCGTGTGCATCGCTTCTCCTTATTATATCCTTCTCTTTCTAGGACTGCTGCTCGTTGCCGGTGCCAAGCCGGTGTGACCTGCTGGTTGTACCGCCTCTTGCCCGGATCTTGCCGAAGTCAGCACCGATGGAGATGGCTCGAACGATGCTCAGGATTGAGAAGGCCATCACGACAGCTCCTAGTCCATGTGTGCAATGAACGGACAAATGGAATTGTCCAGGAACTTTGCTTGCTTCTTTAGTTTATATTATATATAAATAGGTCATGGACTGCTGCATGGTCTCCTGATGCAACACATTAATGGTCATTTATTAATTGCTTATGAGTGGCAACGTTGGGAGTATGTAGTGGCTGTAATTGTTTGCGGAGCATGTAGTGGCCGTTTATGTTAATTTCTGAGAGTGGAGACATTTGTAGCTTGTAAGTGCATGGCAACATTAATTTGAAGCAGTTTTTAATTACTCAGTTGATGATGGGAAAGATGATAACTGACTAAGGATGATGACATGGAGGGTGACGTGGCTGCACGAGAATGCTGGAAAATATGGTAGTGGGGATCTCCTATTTAGACATAGAGGATTATAGGAGTATTGCCTAAGAATAGCATAATATCCGAAGAAAAGAAGAACATAATGATGGTATCTCAAAATTGTTTGCTCTTAGTTCTTCCCGCCCCCACAAAAAAAGGTCCAGCCCCATCAAATACAGAGAATGACCCATTGCCAAAAGCAGGATAGTGGGGAGCACCTAATTCGACGCCCCACAAATGCAAGTGTGACTCACGAATGCTAGGGGTTTCACGAGAGATCCACCGAGGAAAAGCCTGACTGGGACAACAATCTAAGCTCTTCGGCCTCTAATCGTCTGCTTGTATGCGCTAATTGGCTCATGAACTGTCTAGGGTCATCGCATATTATACAGCTACTAAATCAAGACTCTCAAACCATCCAATTCCACGACCCAAGCATCCTACTCAAACTATTTTGTTTGCCGACACAAATCACCCTGTACCATCCCACATTTGTAGCCCCCAACCAAACACACCCCAATTTCGAGACAGATTGCGCACAAAGAAGAATCAGGAGGAAAGAAGATGAACTTACTCGCCTGTGCGGTTGGTGCCTTGGCGGGCGCAGCTGTGGTTGGGGCGGGAAGTTGAGGAAACAACAGTTGGATAGAGCCTTAGAAGGAGAGGAGAGGAGAAGGGAAGGAGGGCGGATGACAAGGCAGCCAGGTGCGGACGGCGTTGGCAAGCAAATGCCAACGCGACACCATTGTATGTCTGTCCTCGTCGTCTAGCCACGAACGCACACGAGACCCGTGGGAATCTGCGCTCCGTGGCTCCAGATCCGTCGGCCCAACGAGGCCGTGTTGGGGGTTTGAGCCGATAGTAAGTTCGGGTTAATCCTTCTAGTGGGTCTTCGCTTGAACACTTTTGAAGTACGGGCTGATATTTTTTTACTAGGAAGTTGTGAGGTCATTTTCACACGTTGGAGCAGTGGCTAGGCGGTGTGGCCTGTCGATGGGACGACCAACACCTTTCGTTTTCCTCATCTCGCTCCTCGTTGTTGGGTGGAATCTCATTGTCGCTCAACTCCACTTCTGAAAACATGTCGAGGAGATGAGATGCATCCTTGCGTCGGATCAAACCTATTTGTAAGGTCACAACTCACATTTGTTTGCAATTTAACAACTCACATTTGTCTGCAATTTCAGAGTCGAATAGAGGTTATGTCAAGTGGAGAGCACTTGTTGATACGCAAATGGAGGTCATTCATTGTAGGAAGTTCTTGCTTGTTAGTCAAGACCATTGGGCCAAGAAAGGCTTCTTGTTTGCATCTGCTAACACATAAGGTTATTTTCTTGAAAACCCAGAAGTCCTTGTCCAAACCAAAGTACAGGCGAATCTAAACATTTTAGGTTGGAATTTTTAGGTTAAGGTCTGTGCTTCAAGGAAAAGTCTCCTACTTCTAGTCCATTGATGGAAGCAATTGTTGTTTAGTCTCAAGGTTTGTTGCTGGCATACAGATACAGCTAGCAATCGTTGTTTAGTCTGAAGGTTTGTTGCTGGCATACAGATACAGCTAGCAATCGACATAAGGGCACTCACAATGCAGACTCTATCATAGAGTCTAAAGTTATTTATTACCTCGAACAATGTGGACTTAGAGTCTAAATAAGACTTGGAGTCTTATTTTTTCTACCTCTTTCTTCAATAAATATGCGGCCACATCAGCAAAATACTATAAATAATATATAATTAATTGTCTTGGACTCTGTTATAGAGTCTTGCATTGTGAGTGCCCTAATAATATATCACCAGGCTGCAAAACCCACTTCTCTGTGGACCTCAAGATGCTAGGATTAGAAGCTGCGGCATCAGTGTCACCAAAACTAAAAGAAAAGAAAACGTAGCAGGTCCACGGACCTCATGATGTGACCGCTTAATCTTAACCACCTAGGCCTTGTTTACTTCCCCAAATATTTTGCAAAATATTTTAGATTTTCCGTCACATCGAATCTTGCGGCACATGCTTGAAGCATTAAATATAGATAAAAAAGTTAACTAATTACACAGTTTGCATGGAATTTGCGAGACGAACCTTTTGAGCCTAGTTAGTTTATGATTGGACAATATTTGTCAAATACAAACGAAAACGTTACTATTCACATTTTGCAAAAAATTTTAGAAGTAAACAAGGCCCTAGACAAACCAATTTATCTAGGCCTTGTTTAGTTCCCCAAAAATTTTGCAAAACTTTTCAGATTTCCCGTCACATCGAATCTTTAGACGTATGCATGGAGTATTAAATATAGATTAAAATAAAAACTAATTGTACAGTTTGGTCGGAATTGACGAAATGAATCTTTTGAGCCTAGTTAATACATAATTGGACAATATTTATCAAATACAAACGAAAGTGCTACTATTCCTATTTTACAAAATTTTTTAGAAGTAAACAAGGCCCTACAACCGATACCGAATATATGCTCATACTGCTAGAAGAACGTGAGGAGCTAGCTCTCAAAATGAAAAAGAACCAGAGGAGCTAGACATAGGGACAGAGGACTAGCAACCTAGAGTACATTAGCCATAGCCAATTACACAGTAAATAAGCATTTTCCTCCATATCTTCCCTGAAGAATAGCTTACTTTTTTTAGCAAATAAAGAATAGCTGGCCTTGTTTAGTTCCTTACTTGAAATTTTTTTAGGTACTGTAACACTTTCATATGTATTTAGTAATTATTATCCAATCGTGGAGTAACTAGGCTCAAAATATTCGTCTCTCAAATTACAAGCAAACGGTACAATTAGTTATGCTTTTTATTTATATTTAATGCTCCATGCATGTGTCGCAAAATTCGATGTGATGTGAAATCTTGAAATCTTTTGGTTTTTAGGTGGAACTAAACAAAGCCTATGTTCCTTGACAATTTTAATCATGGTTGAAAGTACTATTGGTTGAGTTATTGTGAGAGAAAAACACTCCACATTTGTTGAAACGCTACGACTTATAAGACAAGCAAACAGGGATTGAAGAGCATTTCCTTAGAATAGCTGATCGTTTATGCGGTTGATGCTGATTTATTCTGAGAGAAAAACACTGTTGCATAATTGAAAAGTAGTGGTTGATAAGTTCAAGCGAATAGGACAGCCCGTATTTATATGGAGTGATATAAACAGTGAAGTTTCTAATGAGAACTTGTAATTTCATTAGGAACACATCCACTTTATGATAATCTGCGAGGGATCGAGAACAAAGCAATTGCTCATCAACTTATAATAACACGACGAAAACTTTTGTTATTTCCATTCATCTGATCCCTATCTACACGCACGGGCGCGAAACCTGAAATTTGCCTTAACCATATAGCTGGCAAACACTAGACAAGTTGGTTACAGTTGCAGACAAGAGACAACCGAGCAAAAAATCAAACAACAAAAGTATGAAGCACATTGCGATGGGTTGCAAGGGGCCCTTGTAATTTGGATTTGGCGCCCCCACCCAGATTTCCTCCTGGATCCATCACATGACGATCTCGGGCTTGAGGATGCTGGACTTGATCTCCTTGTGCGGGAGCACGACGCCGCCGTTGCTGTAGATCTCGTCGCAGACGTGCACGTCCTCCCCAAGGATGGTCATGTTCTCCACGCGTGCCCACTTTCCAACGGTGGAGTGCCATCCGATGATGCTGCTGGAGACGCAGGCGTGCTGCTTCACGCGCGCGCCGCGCATGACGGTGCAGCGGGACAGCCGCACCCCGGCCTCCACTACGCACCCGGGGCCGACAGCAACGTCGGGCCCGATGAGGCATCCTTCCCCGATGACGGCCGTCTCGTGCACCAGCACGTTGCCCAGGACGTGCGCGCCCGACGCGAGCCTGGCGGGCACCTTCTTCCGCAGCGAGTCCAGGTACAGGCGCAGGCCCGTGATGTAGTCCCTCGGCTGCCCGATGTCCATCCAGAACCCTGGGAGCACCATGGCGAAGAGGCCCTGGTCCGCCGCGATGCGCGGAAACACCTCCTTCTCGATGGACGTCGGCTTCAGCTCGATGCGGTCCAGCACGGACGGGTTCAGCAGGTAGATGCCGGCGTTGATCTTGTTGCCCACGAACACCTTGGGCTTCTCCACGAACCGCTCCACCTTGCCGGTGCCCTCCTCCATGACCACCACGCCGTACTTGGACGGCTCGTCCACCTTGGTCACCATGATCGTGGCCTCGCCACCATGGGCCCTGTGGAACTCGATGAGCTCCGCGAACGGGTACTCGCTGATCACGTCGCTGTTGAGCACGAAGAAAGGGTCGCCGGAGCCGTCCATGAGCTTGTCGCGGGCCAGGGCCAGCGGCCCAGCGGTCCCGAGGGGCTCCGTCTCCTGAGAGCAGGTGATCTTGATGCCAAGCTTGCTCTCGAAGTCCTTGAGAAAATTGAGCATCACCTGCACGCGGTTGTTTTACCAAAAAAGCATCGCTAGTCAGATCTGAGCGTCCGACAAATGAACAAAGGTTCATCATGTGCGCTCATGCATGCTGATAGAGACAGGGCTGTTACCTCAGGCTGGTAATTGATGGCCAGGACAACCTCTGTAACACCAACTTCCTTCAGAGCCTCGATCTGGGTATCACAACATTCAGTAATTTCAGTCCAAGAGTTATAATGATAGAAGTCTAGAACAACCAAATACAGTATCAGTTCAGCAACATGAAGCATGAAAGTGATCCTGCTTGTTTTCTGATGACTTGAAAACTTCGAATCATATCAAAAAGCCATCCATGTGTTTCTTCTGCGATGCTTTGTCAGCAAGAAACACAGGAGTAGCAGTACAGGTAGACAAGGAACCTATTCACATGGATCCACATTATCAAAGCATGATTTGGAGGCAATAAATTACAATTACAGCTTGTAACAACTCAGACTGGCCAACTACAGACTGGCCAACTATAGCCAATTCCTAGAAATGGACTTCTCCCTGCACTGTATCTAATCTAAATATCTAATGACTTAAATAAAGAGATGAGATTTGTCCGAGTGACGGAGCAATCGTGCTAACCTGATGCAGGATCATGGGCTTGTTGCCGAAATCCACCAGCGGCTTGGGCACGCTGAGCGTCAGCGGCCGCAGGCGGGTGCCGAAGCCTCCGACGAGAATGAGGGCCTTCATGGCTGCAGCAGTCCTCCTCCCAACTCAGCTCCCCACCCTGTGAAAAATTCTTTTGAACTCCGGCCATCATTGTCCAAGGACTTAACTTGATACGTAGCAAGCTGAACTCTATAAGATAAATGTATAATATAATGACGTTTATTCTTTTAAACTCCGGTCATCATTGTCCAAGGACCTAACTTGATACGTAGCAAGCTGAACTCTATAAGATAAAGGTATAATATGTTCAGTGATACCCAAGTTCAGTTACCAGACTAACAAATAATATGCATGTACTGTAAAACCATTAAAAAAAACTTATAAACAGTTAATATGAGGAGATGAAAGCTGATTTCGGAAACCAATTCCTGTATATTGAAGCAAGGCCAGATGCCTGTATGGTCAGTCCACATCACCTATTTTGCATAATAGATATGAGATAATTCCCCTGTCTCAGTATAATCATTGCATAATCCCCAAGGCTCAGTAAAGAACATGAATGAGAGGGAGTTTAGGAAGGTGAGGAGAAGGGAAAATAGCACACACCGGAGTTGGTTTCCCCAATACCTAGGGTTTCACTGAGCAGAGAAGCGCACGTTACCCGGCCGAGGAGGCATCGAAGAGGCCGCGCGGAGGACGAGGAGAGGGAGGGGGCCGCCGCTGCCGCCCACGGGGGGAGGAGGCGCCGTTGCCTCGCCACGCCCACCGCTGCCTCGGTAGGGAAGGGGAGAGAAGGAGAGAGGAGGAGGAGGAGGAGGAGGAGGAGGAGGAGAAGGAGGAGGGTGGCGCCCGCCGCTGCCGCCCCGCTCGCCCCCGGCGCCGTCGCCCGTAGCGTCGGGAGGACGAGGGAGAGAGGATCGACGCGTGAGAAAGAGAAGAGGAAAGAATCTGGAAGGAGAAGCTGGAGCGGCGCTATATATTTGATTTGCCGGATTCTGAAGAGAAGTAGGGGAAGCGGACGAGAAGCGAGAGAGAAGCTAATGAGAAGCAGGAGAAGCTGTCATAGGCGAGAATCCGCTTCTAAAGATCTAGACCGTTGAACGCAGGATCCAACGCTGATGGGATTTTTGGTGGACGTGGACGCGGCTCCGAGATCCTCCGATCCAGAAGCTCCGGCCACGGAGCATACAGTTAGCAGTAGTCAGAGAGAATAGCCACTGAACCCCAGGGCAAGCCCTCTCCCGCTCCCCTGGCCCCTGCCTACGCGGACGCCATGTGTGATGTGCCCCCGAAAAGAACACACCCAGGTGGCAGTGGCCTGGAGCCGGCAGCCCTGATTTGAAGGCCAGCAAAGCAACTCACAGCACGCGGATAAGGACGACCTGATGTTACCCCCGGGGCCCCGGGCTGAGAGGGGATGGATTGCTTTTTTATCGGGTAGGTGACGAGGGAGACGGCAAATGGAGCTAGAGGAGAGCAGATCGGCTGATCGGGTCCGGGGTATCAGCAGAAGTGGAAGGAAAAATGGTAGGGGGCCGCGCTCGCACCAGGGCCTGAATGCGTGATCCATCTATAGCTCTGTCCGTATCCTGGCGCAATATGCCGCTGAAAACGCACTTGTCCCTACTCCTATGCTTTGCAATTCTAGCGGCGGCTGCCTCCCCTCCCACCGGAAAACCAACCAGACAATTATAGATATATCCAGCCACCGCAACAGCTGACTTTTTCTATTTTTGTCTCTGTGCATCTATTAATCAATCCCTAGTAGTATCTCTTTTTTAATGGGCAAAATGGTCACAGGCTGGATCCATGATGAGGAGACATGAGATGAGATGAGGTGATGACATGGCCACCAGCAATAGTATAGGGATATCAGAAAAGAAAAGGGAACAGGGCAAATGGGGGAAGATGATAGCAAAGGAACGGAAGAAATGGGGGTTGCTCTCGCTCATTGCAGATCTGTCCTGGCCTGGATGATCTTGTCTGCGGCATCGTGAAATCTCTAGGAGTCTCCCTACCGACACAATCACACAATGACCACCGCGAACCATCACTATGAGATTAAAGTTGTGACAAGACATGATGGTCTTGATCTGTCCCCAAATCGGCGAATACAGACGCACTGACGGAGAGAGGAAATGTAGAGAACATAACAGCAATCGTAACAGGCAGTTGCAGAGAATTCGCATGCCAGAGAACCTTCTCTGCAAAGCGCGGTGTAGTACGCACCTCGGATTGAATCCTTGACGCGACGGCGGCCGTTCCGAGACGACGAGAGATGGGGGAGGCGTTTCGGTCAACGGCGGCGAGGAGTCGTCGGCGGGAGCTGCAGCGAGGAAGAAGAAGAAGAAGACAGGGACCGGGACCGGGACCGGGAGAAGGGAGGAGGAAAAAGCGTCGGCTGCGCTGCGACCCAAGACGCGGCTGCTGGCAACGACCGACGCCGCGCCTTTATACCGGTTCTCCTCCCTCTCCCTTGAGCGTCACTAAAACTTCATGCGGTTGACGCAGTTTAATGTACTACTGCTGGCTTCAGCGCTAATTAATCATGGAACTTTCGTCTCTTCCCTTTTTGTATTTTGGCAGCAACGATTTGCTGGCTCGTCCCACCGCCACCACCTACCCGCCTGCCCGCCCGGAGATTAAAAACAACGGGCGCCCACCAGCTGCTCACGCAGAGGCGTCAAGCCGTCAACCGTCAAGCGGGAGGAGGAGGAGGAGGAGGATGACATGCGGGCCATATGCTGCCACCTCCGACGGCTCTGTGCTGGACTCGGTTTGAAGTTAGGCGCGTTCCTACCTGCGAGGACCAAGACGCCGAGACGACGGCGACCGCGACCTGGTGCTCGTGGTCTGGCATTACCGATTCCTCTCTCGCGCGCGCGGGCTCGATGGCCAATGGGCACGTCCTTCACGGCCCCATGTGGCACGCACGCCACCAAGTCATTCCTATCGCACGCCTCGTACGTGCGTCGCGCGCGTTCGTCTTTCCATTCCTTTTTTTCTTCTTCTTCTTGGAATACATTGGATGGTTGGAGAAAGACTTCATATACGAGTTTAATTTCATTTTAGACGGCCTTGTAATTGTGTCCGTAGTAAGCACGAATTGGTCACTGATGGCCAAGGGCCGGACCAGATCCTTGGTACTAACAATATTTCCTACGTCAATGGACGGCGTCCGATAGTAGAAACCATGATCTTCTTTTGCAGTTTGCTACTGCTCACGCTGACTCGGCTCGGCCCGTGCGTGATACCTTCTCTTCATCAACTGTGCATTTTTGAAGCAACCCCGCGCGTGAGCTAGATATCTGAGCCGATTTTTTAAAACCCATGGTGCAGTGCTGTGAATACTACTGTGTTGTGTGTCTTCATTACGTACCACGTATCCGGCGCTTTGAGTGGGAAAACGGAATGATTAGTAGCAACGTAGTCACAGTACAATTGTGAATCTTTGAGTGGGAGACAAATTTAAAGAACTCAAAAGAGGTACCATGTCCCAAATTTTACGTCTAGGCGAACACTGACCTATAGGGAAGTTTATGATCATTCATTATACTTCTTCGCGTGATATATATTAGACTAGCTTTTTGTGGCATGGTCTTCAAATTACAACTCTGAATAGAGATTTTTTTGATAAAATATTTATCAAACATAGCAGAATTATACTTTTGTGAAACTACATTCCAAGATAAATCTCTCCTATATCATTTTTCTTCCAAATATCTAAACTCAACCTATACACACTTATGAAGACTTATCCGTGGTAAAAGATTGGAACTGTTAACTTAAACCACGAAATGCCACTTATATTGGTAAAAAGTGTAATATTAAGTACAACATGACTAGCTGATTGGTCTAGTAAAGTACTAGTAATTGCTTGGTCCTTTTTTTTTCTTGTCGTGTTCTAGCTCCAACTGATTGGAGTGTGTGCGGGTTCTTGTGAGCAAAGCCACTTAGGGCTTAGGCCTTGTTTAGATGTGAAAATTTTTTGGATTTTACTACTGTAGCACTTTCGTTTGTTTGTGGCAGGGGCGGAGCCAGGATTTGAACATAGGGGGGCCGTGCAAACCAAGAACAATCATGTGTGTCAAAATATTACATGACAAAGGTGTACATAGCACCAAAATAAACGTTTGTGTTGCGATGCAAAAAAAGCAGAAAAACTAAAAAAATAAAAGAAAAATTTAACTAGTCTCAAGCCTCTAACATTCACCTGATCATTCTATTTCTTTGTCCAGGAAAAGAATCACAATAAAAACAAGTAGTTAAATAGGGGCAAAATTAATTAGTACTAGATCCTAACATCAAATGACAAACAATCAGTTACATATCATTTAGTCTTAGACAAAACGATCACTTAAACAGGTAAAACGGTTATTTAAATAGAAGGTTAAACAGAAACACCATACCACTGTTAGTGTTTAAAAGTTGAGTACAACGGGCTAAATGACCGTTTAGAGTTTAGACGAATATTGATAGAAGCACAGGAGATAAGAAAGATAATAGCAAGACTAATGCTAAATAATATAGATCCCATCGTTGGAGATCAATCAGAAGGATTAAACAAGGAAAACGGTGATTTTCAATTAACTAGCTAATTAGAGTGTGTGGTAGGAGACAAACTGATGTTTGATAGGTAAAAGATATGAAGAAAATATTAGAAAGATCTAGATTCTATTTGTATAAGAAACTATTAGAGATTAATATAAAATAAGAATAAAAATCTTAGTACAGATAATATCATTAACTAGCTAATTAGATAATTAAACATCTAATCTATATAGTGTATTAAGGGAGTTATGGGAAGGTTGGGGGGTGCCAGGCCCCCCTCAGCCCCCCCTTCCCTCCGCCACTGGTTTGTGGTAAATATTGTCCAATCATGGACTAACTAAGATCAAAAGATTCATACATATGCTGCAAGATTCGATGTGATAGAAAATTTTAAAAACTTTTTGGATTTCGGGGTGAACTAAACAAGGCCTTATTCGGTTTGGTGGGATTGGAGAGAGATGAAAAGGTTTAAATCCCTTACAGGTTAAAAATCTCCATTAATCTCTCCTTCAATCCCCTTTTAGATGAGAGATTAATCGAACAAGGTTTTGGGCCCATTTTTTAGTTCGTGGAAAAAAGTTCATTTATAATACTAATATAATATACCACTAGTACAAAAAAATCATGGTCTTTTCCTATATTTTTATTTGTTTGATTTTTCTAACTTAGACCATTAAGGTCTCCTAGTTTCACTTTTTACTTTGGATTTCTCTATCTAATTTATGTTTCTTTCCTATGATCCTCCTATCTATATATCTATATCTATATCTATAATACTAATAAATCCTAGTAGAATTTTATCTTGACATGCAATCCATCACCTACTAGCGCATGCAATTATGGCACATATTTATTCATGCAAGCTATCCACCTCAACAAGCCATATCACCCGCTGACTTGCATTTTTATTTGTCCATGTCAACATACCATGTGGTATGCTTCTAGTTATCAAGATTCATTTGCGATCTTCAAGACTTTAAGAACATTAGTATTTTATTCAATCTCATTTAGTGGCTAAATCTAATCAAGAGAAGAAGTGTCAAGTCGTGTTCCACTTAACACATTTAGTGGCTAAATTTGTCGGAAGCCTCAAATAAGGAACCAAAGTTGGCTTTCGTGCCAAATAGGTAAGTTCAAAATAAAGAGCCCAAGGAAGAAAGTGAGACTTTTTTTAGGGCAAAGAAAGTATTTTTCTCGACAAAAGTCCCCAATAATACGTTGATGTGTGTGTGTGTGTGTGTGTTTTTTTTTTTAAACTTTGCCGTTGTGGGATCAATTCAAAATTCACTTCCTCTATGGTACGCTACAAATATTTTTTTTTATAAAAGGCATAAGCAATATTGGACTTAAATTACCTTTGTTTCATGGGCTGAACCAAGGCTCCAGCCCATTAACCCAGTCCCTGATCCGTCCATATCTTGCTTTGTACGCTTTCTCTTTGTAGAGGTTAGCTTGCCATAAGTATTTTTTTATACTTGTTTTTAAACCTTGCAATTCATGGTTGTAAGCCAGTAGAGTTGTATTTTCACTTTTTAGGCTTTGTTTAGTTCACCTTAAAAATCAAAAACTTTTCAAGATTTTCTATCACATTGAATCTTGTGGCACATGTATAGAGCATTAAATATAGACGATAAATTTTTTAAGTCTAATTAGTTTATGATTGGGCAATATTTGTCAAATAAAAACAAAATGCTACAGTGTCCTATCCAAAAAATTTTGGGAACTAAACAAGGCCTTAGTTATAAGAGCAACTCCAAGAGATTTGTTAAAATAGCAAGTTTGCTATTCCTAAACTTTCGCTTGTCATATATAACATATTGTCCTCACTAGCTATTATATACAAAGACTGTTGTGGAACTCTATATTTTGAATGAGTTTTTTTTACACAATGTCCAAATTTTGTAGTTTAGAATATAATTTTACCTATCTCTTGGAGATGCTCTAACAAGGACCGAAAACTGAGACTGTTAAACAGCAACTTGCTAACCGGAACAAATGCTTATGCTGTCGCTGGGTTAGGTTCTACAGTATTACGGAACGTACCTGATACAAACGTGATGGATGCAGTAGCCGATTGCTGATTGGCACTAATCAATTGCTTCGCCGATAGATCCGAGGCTTGCATCCTCTTAACCCTGCAGCATTTAGTGGATCACATGGCTAAGGCCTTGTTCAGTTCGTAAAAACGTGTGAAAAACAGCACTGTAGCACTTTCGTTTTTATTTGACAAATATTGTTCAATTATAGAGTAAGTAGGCTCAAAAGATTCATCTCGCGGTTTACAGATGAACTGTGCAAATAGTTTTTGTTTTCATATATATTTAATGCTCCATGCATGTGCCGCAAGATTCGATGTGACGGGGAATCTTGAAAAATTTTGCGAACTAAACAAGGCCTAAATAGGCCCTACATGCACCGCAAATCCGTGATGCCTGCAAAAGTTTATTGATTTCACAGAACCGGTGCCGCTGTTTCATCCCATCTCACGCGGAATACCGTTACGGTGTCCGTGTGATTTTGTGAAACTGCCCTACTACAAGTCATTGAGGGCATATTTCCATGCACACCAACTTAAATTCAGCTAGCTAATTACTAGAGCTAAAATTTAGCTAAAGGTGTTTGGATCCTCTATCTAATTGAAAAACCTTGATAATGCTACCCTTTATTAATTTTAATGTTTAGCTAGCTAAACTTTAGCTAGGGTGTTTGGATCTTCTAGCAAATCTTTAGCTAAAGATAGTTTCGTCATTGAGGCATTTTAACTAGGTTGAAACGGCAAAAAAAGATTATGTATATTTTTTATTCCAGCTAAAGTTTAGTTGGCTGTTTGGGTGCATCGTAGCTAAAATTAGCCAATTAAAATTTAGTTGGTGCATTCCAATAGGACTTATACCTAACGAGAACGTTATTGTGAGACTTGTATAGCCCGGTGAAGCCCCCATCTTATCTACGGCTCAAAATTGTTTATCCTTAAAGACACAAACCGATAAGACAGTCGAGGGGGGCGTCGGTTGTGTTATCGGAGAGTGCGAGAACCAGGACTCTCATTGTTTTTATCGTGTCCACTTCTCGTGGGCCCTGTGCCCTTGACGGAAACATCACCCGTGTCTACACAAGATCATAAGGCCAGTTTCAATGGCACATTTCAATGCACTGTTTCCAAAATAAATTGCTGACAGAGCATCAATGAAACGAACAATGAAACAACCTCCACAATGTATGAGTTTCACCTTGATGTTTCCTAGGCTGGGCAAAGTATTTAATTACTGCAAAATGATTGGATCACATGCAAGATGGTGAAACGATTTAGTCCTCAGTGGGGATTTTATCCTGTTTCACCGCGTGGGAAACAACGCCAGCGGAGTTTCACCATGGTGAAACTACTTCATTCTCTCTCCTCTTCGTTTCATGCAAAAAGTGCAGTTTTGCTGACATGACGCTCTAATAAATGTGCATGACATCCTGGTGAAACTCCCACTGAGACTGGCCTAAGCTTATATTTCTATGCTCTGCAATCTGGGAATTCTTTTCCCACACTGCTGTACTGTGTTCTAATGATATGTATTAAAAGTGGTTGTTGTAAAAAAAAACTTTAACGGTTGCGGTAACGGTAGGGCATTTTTTAAGGCCCGTGGATTTGTCGGTTGTTGACACTTCTTCATTTGTCGGTGGGAGCTGTCGGTTGATGCTTAATGTTGGCGATGCCGATGTGTGCATACGATGGATCTATGAAACTGTTAGCTACAGTGCACTCCTATTTAAGCTCTGTTTAGATTGAGGATGAAAATTTTTTTGGATGTCACATCGGATATGTCGAAAAGATGTCGGGAAGGGTTTTTAAAAACTAATAAAAAAAACAAATTACATAGCTCGTCAGAAAACAGCAAGACAAATCTACTAAGCATAATTAATCTATTATTAACGCATGTGGGTTACTATAGCACTTATGGCTAATTATGGAGTAACTAGGCTTAAAAGATTCGTCTCGCAATTTTCAACCAAACTATGTAATTAGTTTATTTTTTATCTACATTTAATGTTTCATACATGTGTCCAAAGATTCGATGAGATGGATGAATTTTTTTTGAATGAGTAACTAAACAGGACCTTAGGGCTTCCCCAACGCAACACGGTGGCGTGCTGCCCCGGAGTCCACCTGTGTGTCTAGTTCCATATCATCAGAAGGTGTGGTCTCGCAGAGATTAGTAGTGACCTGCAGAAGCACCATTCTCCTCATCTGACACATTGCTAAAGCAAATATTGGAGAGCGCGTTATGTGAGAAAAGTAACTGCTTGAAAGGAGAAATGAGGTAGGAAAGCTGATGCAAAGCTGCTCCACCATTCTTTTCAGCTCTGTAAAAACAGATGGATGGTGGTCTTAATTTTTTTTCTTGCCTACATGGAGCTGAAGTTTACTCCGGGGCTATATAGGTTTGCGTTGCTGCTGCCCTTAGTCAATTGACATACGGAGTATGTATAATGGTCTCCTCTTCCATCGCTACTTTTTTAATCCAACCAACACCAATTAGGATGTTCTTTCTTTATGAAAAAAAATGATGTTCTTTTGTTTCAAGGAAGTAGTTGATGCTAGAAAGGATGAGTTCTCTAGCTGATTTTACTGATTGCTACACAGCATGCCTATAAGCCTATAACTTACAAGAAGACCTTGCATTAAAAATAATTCCCAAGCTGGTCCACGGCCCACTTCATTTGAGAATGCAGTTGACCTGATCTGTTCGTTCCACTGTTTGCCTTCACTCTTCATACTACAGTTAGGCCTTGTTCAATTAGCAAAATTAGAATTTCGGGTACTATCTTTTATTTGTATTTAACAAATATTATCCAATCATGAACTAACTAGACTTAAAAGATTCGTCGCACAAATTATAGGAGGTAAACTGTGTAATTGGTTTTTATTTTCGTCTATATTTAATATTCTATGTATGTACCGCAAGATTCGATGTGACGGATGATCTAAATTTTTGGCAAAACTTTTTGGGAACTAAACAAGGTTTTAGAATAAGGCCTTGTTTAGATCCGTTTTTTTTATTTTGGCACTGTAGCACTTTCGTTTTTATTTGACAAACATTGTCCAATTATAGAGTAACTAGACTTAAAATATTCGTCTCGTGATTTACAGACAAACCGTGCAATTAGTTTTTTTTCATCTATATACTTAATGTTTTATGCATGTGTCGTTTGATTCGATGTGATGAGGAATCTTGAAAAGTTTTTCGTTTTTGGAGTGAACTAAACAAGGCCTAAGAATCATATTCCTTCGCCATCTGAACTCTCTCCAGTTTTAGAGCAGCGTAGTAGTTGCTTCGTGTGTGTTCTGGCTAATAGAAAATTAGGGATTACTACAATGAAACATGACCAACTCTGTTGTCATTGTTCGTTTAGCTCATAAATCATGACAGAAAGTATTATTGACAGATTCAGCTGATAAACCATGACAAATTAAAAGTATTATTGGCAGATTCAGCTGATAAACTCAAGCGTATGTTTGCAATAGAGCTATTAGAATGTTAGATTAAGGTGTGGATCTAGAGGATGCACCGTCAATTGGCTCACGTATCATCATGGCTGGTTGCTTGGGTAAGTCATACTCCATCCACCATTCCATCCGGAAATAATAAACATATTTTCATCCGTGAATTGACAAATTTTTATCAACAACTAGTCAAATTATATTGCCTATATGCGGTCATAGGTCCTGGAACTTTTTATTTTCTCTAAAAAACTTAGTCAAATTATATACAGCTTTAGGGTATGAAACTTGCATCAGTATATTTGTATTCTAAGTGCCTTTTGAAATGGTGTTATTTTTAACATTCGATGGTTGAAAATGTGTGACGAAAAGAAGTGGGCAAGCAGTGGCACCACCGGAAACAAAAGTCCACCCTAATTTTTTTTTTGTGGCCCAGATATGGACGCCGAACTATCTGTGCATTACCATTACCAGCCCAAGAACTTGCGAAATTCAATGGCCCATTTTTTCGCCATGGTTTTATTCTTATTAGGCCTAAAATCAACACTTGCGGCCCAATATAAAGCCATGGCATTGTCCTTGTCCCGCCGTCGTCCTCGCATCTGAACAGCTGTGTGACGAGAAACTCCAGTGGACCCACCCAAGTATTCCGCGACAGCGCGACACGGAGGAGAATACGCGACAGGCTCTACTCTCACCTCCATGGCTCCATGACCACGAACGTTGATTCCCGGTAACTGACCGGTCGCCATTTTCCGTCACGAGGTTCTTCCGCCGTTCCAGGGCGGAGAAGCCACGCTCGAGGCTCGACGCACCTTCTTTGGTCCATCAAAAGTATTCGACGCCTCCCCCAAAAAGCAGAGCAACTTTCGGATTTTCGTTCCGATACTCTCGCCGTCCGGCGACATGCACTGGCCATCATGTCAACCAAGCGTTCCACTGCTTTCACCACGATCGCCGGCACGGCAGCATCTCCACCTGCGTTTGCTCATCGGCAGTGATGACGCGTCGCAATTCGCAATCGACACAGGGCGAGCGATGGGCTAGACGAGCTGGGGCGTGTGCAACTGCAACGGCTTAGGAGTTCCTGTACGAAAGCTCCCCGTCTCGCATCTGGCGTCACCGCGTGCGTTAGGTCACTTGGAGTGGCCCAAAGCAAGGGCAAAATGCCAAAGGCAGGCTGGAGGGCATTCCAACCTTGTGCATAGTAAGATGGCCTTGGTGGCTTGGACAATGGACAACCCGAGAGCTGGCACGCAGGAGAGCTCGTGTTTCACGGGGAACAGATTCTGATGAAGCTCCAATCGGCGAAGCAAGGTGACGAATTTTTTTTAAAAAAAAAACTATACAGAAACTATCGTGCCAAACGCGTCCTTGATTCCAGTACGCTGTTTTGTAAAGCTGTTGAGGCAACTGCTAGCGCGTCTTGAGTGACGTGTGGAATTCCTACAGCTTCCTACAGCGGCGGCGGCGGCAGCAGCAGCAGCAGCAGCGGCAGCGCTGAGAATTAGCTAAAAAGGCTGTGCACTCACCATCATTAGGAAAAGCCGTCAACTAAAACTATAGCCATTAAACATCCCATCCCATACCCTAAAGCCTGCGATGAACCTCCGAGCGAGGCCAGGTGTGCGAGCGTGACGGCTACCTTCCACCGGCGGGCTCTCGGCGGAACGAAAAGCATCAGCGTCCCCGAAAAGCAGGGACCGAAACAGAAAAGGGCCGACCCAACCCCGTGACGTGGCCCGGCGGACCATAATTGCCGTCCCGATCGAAACAAGCAAGCAGAATCTCCGACGCGATCGCAGAGACACAAATGCAGCGACCCACCCAACGTAGCGCCACGCAACAGGTGTCAAGCCAGCGGCACAGAAACCTCCCGGTCCCGATAAACAAAACGTGATTATCTTTTCGTTCCGTGTCTTTCTTTTTTCTCTCCTCGACTCGACGTCGTGATCAGGTCGTAGCATGGATGGATGCGTGCCTCGTGTCCGCCATGATTAGGCAGCAGCGGGGGTTGTTTGTTGACTCGTTGCACAGCTGCACGGAGCACGGCTCACCCACCAGCACACCACAGGGAAAAGGACGGACTTTTCAGCGACGAACGGGAGCCGGCAGGAGACACCAAAAACGCTATTGTATGCTTGACAGTGTTTGTTCTGCGTGTAACTGTGTTCAGCTGGAAGCTCAATTTTATTGGAAAAAAAACTTTGTTGAGCTTCTGGGCGGCGACGGCACCAAGAAAACATCCGTCCCCGGTGTATTGTATTCAGCTGACGCAGCGTCGCCGAACGCGTCAAATCGTTTTGGGCGACCATGATGGGTCAAATTATACAACATGAAACACGTAACCGAAGGAGCACATCACGATCTAGTCAGAGAAGGTTGGAAGGATTTGGCTAGTGAAAGGGGCACTGGACTAGTATATTACAATTAATTAACTTCTCGGACGCTTGATAAAGTTTCTTCAAACATCGGAAAGGCACGAGCAAGCTTTTCTATTTGGAGAATTTTGCTCGGGGAAGAAGAAAGACGGGCTGATCTTTCCGACCAGATCAGCCTAAAAGAAATGCTAACGAAATAATCCTGCTGCACTACTGTATATAAAAGGAAGCAGTATGCAATTCTGCTAAGGATCTCACTGTTCTGTTCGATCTTTGCTTTGACATTTGTTCAATGATTGCACGGCCGAAGCAAATGTGAACTGTGGCTCCGATTTGAATTCACGGACGGCCAGCAAATCAATCAGCCAAGAACGGCTAGTCCGTTGGATCCGCCGATCACGACCTCCTGCGCCGCCTGAGGTTGACGACGACGACGCTGACGTTGTCCGCGGTCTGCCGCGCCAGGGCTAGCTTGGTCAGCAGGATGGCCGCCTCGGAGCACGCCCTGTCCTCGCTGCTCTCGCCGTCGCCGTCGCTCTCGGACCCTGCGCCGTCGCTGGGCCCAGCGCCCTCCTCGTCCCCGCTGCTGCTGCCGCTGCCGCTGCTCTGCCTGGGGCTCAGGTTGGAGGTTGGGCTCGAACGCTCCCCGTCCCCGCCGTGCGGGTGCGGCGGCGCTCTGTTCCGGAGGCAGGTGCGCACGACCTTGCACGCCACCTCGTTGCTCACCACATCCCACAGCCCGTCGCTGGCCAGGATCAGGAACTCGTCCTCGCCGTCCTTCCTCTCCACCACCCGCACCTCCGGGTCCGATATCACGAACGGCTTCAGGTAGCTGTCGCCGATGGCGCGGGACATGGCGAGCATGCCGAAGACGCGGGCGCCGTCCCAGAAGATGACGCGCCCTCCCGCTGCGTGGATCCGTTCCAGCTCGTCGGGGCGGTCAGGCTGCAACGAATCATCATCATTCAGACGAACTTGATTAGAACAACGCATGCAGGAAAAAAAAACAAACTTTTTTTTTGTTTGCTCTGTTCGAAGTACCTTGTGGTCATCAGAGAGAGGGATCGCGGCGCCTCCGCTGCAGAGGACCGCGCGGGAGTCGCCGCAGTTGGCGACGACGAGGTGGCGTGGCCCCACCACGGCGACGACGGCCGTGGAGCCCACGTGGTCGCACTTGGGAAGCTGCATCTCGCAACGGCAGGTGGGCGCCGGGCCGGCGGTGTCCCTGGAGCCGACGGCCTCGGCGTCCATCCTCGAGTAGCTCTTCTCCATGACATCCCTCCACCGCGCCGCGTCGTCCGAAGCCGACGAGCCCGCGGCGGCGGTCGCCTCCTCGGCCACGATCTGGTGCATCCGCTGCCCGCACGACGTCGCCACCTGCATGCACATGCAGCCAATCGGTAAACACGCGGCGAATTGAAACAACTGCTTGGGCAACCACAGTTCAGAACTGAACTGTTCGAACAAGAATCGGCGGGCACTTACGTGTGAGCAGCCGTGGCCGTCGAACACCCCAAAGAAGTGGTGGCCGTCGATGAACCCAAGCCGGGTGGTCACCGCGTCCTCCATGTCCCTCCGCCGCCCGCAGACCGACGTCACGCCGTACCTCGGCGCCGGTCTCCTTACCGCGTCTTCCTCATCCGCCTCCAGCCTCCGCCTCTTGGCGGACGCCTCCTCGGCCACCACCCTGAGCCGCCGGATCTCCATCCTCCGCTTCCGCGCCGCTCGGCTGCCGGCGTCCCCGCCGACGCACTCCCCCTTCCGGTCCGACCCGGTCGCCGCCACCTCGCAGCAGATCTCGGCCATGAAACAAAGAACCGATGCCACCAAAGCTAGCTAAACTCTCCTGAAATCAAGTACGCGTTGCGCAGGCAGGCAAAGGCGAGTGCTCAAGCAAGGAAGAATAAATGGAGCCCGCGGCCGCGGGTGCTGCTGCTGCTGCTCTCGTTTTCCTTTCGGTAGTGGGATTTGAGGGCTTGAGAGCGAGAGGGGTTGGGTTCCAAGTGGTGCCCCGGGGATATAAAAGGCGGGCAGGGAGGCCACGCGCCACGCGGCCCGCCGAGCCGGCCCCCGTACAGTTGTCGAAGCCGTCGGATACGCCCCACGTGACGCGCGCCCGTGGCCGGTACGTGCCCGCGGGACGCGTGTCGACGCGTGGGCGCGTCCACCAGGCGGTAGCGAGCTGGGGCGCGCGGCTGCGTGCCACGAGTATCAACGGGGACGGGGGGCGGTTCGGCCGGCCCGGCGCGCGGTGTTTGGTGTTTCGCCACGGTCGCTGTGGCTCGAGGTCGAGGGGGTGGGGTCGCGTGGCACGTTGGTTGTGTGGGGAGGGGGAGGCGGGCGGGGCCCGGTCTACGTGGTTGACGCATCCTTCTTCCGTGGAGGGACAAGGGCGTCCGCAATGGTGTTCAAATCGCTAGCTATTTCATCCTAGGAAGAATATTATTGGCTCTCAATGGTAATTTGTAAATAGCTAGCTTAAGAAGTCGCTAGCTATTAGAAAGTCGCTGGCTATTGTGGAGAGTATTGTGAGAGAGCTATTTCTAGAAGATTGTGCTACATTAGCAATTTATGAGTCGCTAGCTATTAGGAAGTCGATAGCTATTTGATCTCTCTCCTCGATAGCCAATGAGAGTGCTACTTTTTTATTATTTTTATACATCATCTTGCTAGCTATTTATAAAGTGTTATTGAGAGCCAATAGAATTCCTCTTAGCTAGCTATTTCATAACCATTACGGATGACAGCGTGAGGTCGGCAGAGAGGCGCGGACGGCAGACACGTGGAGGCGGAGCGGCAAGGGGTGGTGTACGGGCTAGCTCCCTTCTCCAGCTCTGCCTCTCGTTGTCGTCCTTCCTGTTTACGGTGGATCTGCACCGTGCGCAGTATACAGTACACCGGGTTTTAAGGTGTTCCCTTGCTTTAGGTCTTGTTTAGTTCACTCTAAAAATCAAGATTTTCCGTCGCATTAAATCTTATAGCACATATATATAACATTAAATATAGATAAAAATAAATTATACAATTTATCTGTAAATTACGAGATAAATCTTTTAAGTTAAATTAGTTTATGATTAAAATATATTTGTCAAATAAAAATAAAAGTGCTACTGTAATCGAAATCAAAAAATTTTGAAAACTGAACAAGACCTTATTTTTTGCAGCAGGTTATGCTTTATTATGTCTCATTGTCAGCTTTGCGTCAGAAATCTGAAAACAGCATACCACCTTTTCTATGAATGCCCTGTGGCCAGGGAAATCCGGGAACAGGTGGGGCGTTGGATTCAGATGTCGTTCTTGATGCCTCAAAGTTGGTCTCAAACTGAGCACTTACATGATTGGTTTGTTGCGCTGATTGTTGAAACTCCCCAAACACTTCGTCCTGGTGCAGGTTCAATCATCATCCTCACAATCTGGGAGCTATGGTTGGAAAGAAACAACAGGGTTTTCAAGAAGACAATCAAGACGGCTCAACAAATTGTGCATTCCATTTGTGATGCAGCGCGCAACTGGGCAACGGTCGAAACCAAGACCTGGGGCTGCTCATTCAACAACGGTTGACATTGATTCCTGCCACTTAGGATTTTTTCCTTTCATTTCATGTGGCAGAACCTCCTGAATTAAGTGGCCCACATGCACCTATCATTGTCTCAAAGACTTCTGATCGGTGTGCACGAGTTCCAAATGACTCAAGAAGTCTGTCGGGTGTCCTCGGGAAACCCGAATCATCCACGTTTTAACTCATACAGGATCAACATGGAGTTACCACAACATTACAACATTTGTTACAAAAATAACTTAGATCAGAGTGCGGAAGATTTATAACTTAATTTACAACATATGATGAAGTATAAACTTAACTAAATTTCCAAAAGGTGTATAGAGTAGCGGAAGCATCTTAGGTGAAGCTTCTAAGGTAGGAGAGGTGGATAAATCATGTCGCGCCCACCGACATGACCTCCATTAGCAGACTAAGTCAGCACCTGCAACAGGGGTTATAAAACCCTGAGTACAAAAGTACTCAACAAGACTTAACCGACTAGAAAAGAGGTGAAGACTCAGGTATGCAGGCTATAGGGATTCAAGGTAAAGCTTTAGCAAGATCAAAGCATTTCTTTTGCATAAAAGCTTACTAAGAGTAAAACCTACTTTCAAGTTTTAACTCAAGATCATTATTTATGACTAACCAAAATTGTTATCAAACTTGCATAAGCATACCATATCTTTCTTATACCAAAGGTTCACTTATTACTACGATGATGGGGTGAGGATTGAGGCTCCATATCCGAGGAAACACGACGATTCGAATCGATTAAACCCAGCTGGGGATTCAGTACCACACGACATATGTAGAACTTAATCTTGCATATGTCAACCTTTTCTATAGATCCTCCCATACAAGAACGGGTCCAACGTCACCCGAGAGTACAGTACACCACCATCCTACAGCCAATCTAGATGTTTCCCGGTCATCTCAGATCCGTAAGGTTGGTACACGCTACTCTCGCCATCTTTCCACTCCCAGTACGCGGTTAGCCGTTCTCAAGTATCGGAATAGCTATAGGTAAGGCTTACCGCCGCATGTGGGCTGTACTCAAAGGTCTCAATCACAACAGGCCAATCAACGGTACGGTCCTTAATCGACTCAGTTGGAGACACTACTTTAAGACTCCATTCTTAAAGCAAGTCCACCGACCGGTCTCAAGTTTAAACATTATTAACCATAAAAGTATTCCACAACAACCCTTCAAGCTTTCTCATTTGAAAACCTATCTAATAAGCAGGGCTAAGCATACTAAGCATTTTCATAAAGCAGGTATCAAGGTTAATATGGAAATCATCAAGGTAGATAATGCAGCAAATAGGATTCACTCAACTCCTATTCACCTAATGCATCATATTAACTCAAGTGATATAAATAACTTTATGAAAATACAAGGATAGGGTTTAATGTCCGGGGCTTGCCTTGGCCGGAAGGGAAGTCCGACAACTCAGCAAAACCAGATGGATCCACAAACTCGGAAGCAACCCACTGAGGATCAGATTCCTCTGGAGCGTAGTCTACACGTAGGAGTGCATATGCATGATTAATGAGATGCTCATGATATGATAAAGACAGGTTACATGTTCTTGGATGATAACAACAAACATAACTACCTCGAGTACAACTTACCTTCACGGTATAGAAACAAACTAACTTAGCTATCAAAACATAGATTACTACTAAGCAAATTTTACCATTTTCATAAAGCAAGGTTGTATAGATATCAGGCAACAAAGATTATTTATATGAAATAATCCATAACCAGGGAGCCTATCATGCCAAGTAACCACTGGTTGTCAATCAATCCCAAAGATCAATCAAAACCTAAAATGATTAGGCTTTCTATTTATCTTAATCAATTCTTAATTAAATATTAATGGCAGTAATTAAGTATTAACATCAAACAATAATTAAGTGCCAAAAGTCATTAAGGTTAATGACCTCAGGTCATCACACAATCCCAAAAGCACTCAAATTCTAATTTGGAAATTAAGCAATTCATTATTTAAGTAAAGGCTAGCTAAAAACAAACAACTCTATTTGCACACATAACCAGGACAGCAGCATATACACAACTTCATTCAACCATAATTAGAGATCCAAGCATCCAATAAAGGTGATATTAGGCTTTCTGGAAAGCTTATATAATTTTCTACAACTTTGTTATTATCTTCGAGAACTGATTTAATAGATAACATGGCCAAACAGTATGAATAAACAATTCTGTCCAGACCTTGGACAGAATCAGACATTAAGCTTCATACATCTATAACCAGAGTGCTAGATCACCAAAATTCATGATCCATAACATTTTGAAAAGCTTATGAAAATTACTACAATTCATCTTTTATCATGAAAGCATGATTCATAAGTTTAGTAGGTTGAAATTGCACAACTACAGAAACTGATCCAGAATTTGACAGAGAGGAACCATTTCTGAAACTTAAATTTAAACAGGCATAACTCAGAAACTATAGGGCCAAATGCCACCAAAATTTAACACCAGCTAGATACATGAATTCTATACAACTTTGTTATAGACAAGTTTTATATCCAACATTATTTACCTAGAGCAATTCATAAGGTTCCAGAAACTGTCCAGAAATCACTAATAATTTAATTATAGACAAATAACATTTCATTTATGTTCCAAACTTGGACCTGGGCAAAACCCAGCTCACCAAAAGTTGAAATACATCAAAGAGATACTAGAAAATATCATGGTCATCCCTAAATAAATTCTTTTTATGTCTTTATTAATTTATTTAGATAAATAGACAAAGTAATAACCATATATCAAAAGTACACAATAAATTCTGAGAAAACTACAGAAGCTCATATATGTTCTCCAAAGTCTACTGTATAAATTTCATGCCATTTGAATAAGTATAGCAGTTTCCATGAAAAAGATAAATTTCCATCACAAGAAAGCATGTAGCAACAAGATAAATAAGAAACTCGACATTTTCTACAAACACATAGCTAAATTATGTATTTGTATGATATAAAGACCTCATATAAAGGCAGAGGAACCATATTTTACATTTATTTATTTTTAGTTTAATTTTAAACTATTTAATAAGCACTAAACAAGATAAATTAATAACTTAATCATATTTCATCCAATGAATCTAAAAACTTAACCACAGCACACACACCTAATCATTAGCCTACCATAAAAGTTTCATCTTAAAAGAAGCTATACAGCAATAGATATGAATTTCTTCCTTTTAAGCATAATTAAAAGACATAATTCATAACTAATTATTTTACTATAAAACATAGTCAGTTCCATATTTTTAATAAAAACTAGACATTTCAAGGAGCACAACAAAATTTGGTTCACCAAAATTGGAGCTACCAAACTCTAGATATGAATTTTCCAAAGATTCAACAAAACATCTACAAACAAGTCCTGATAACACTATTCACCTGAGTCACAGCCTGTGCAATTAGACCCCTGGAAAACTTCAAATTGTTGCACGGGGTCCCTGTCGCGACTGAAAACAGAGGAGCTCGTCGGAGATCGTGTTTTCGGCCGTGCGGTGCTCATCGGCGGCAAAGGAGAGGTGTTGGAGCTTGAAGACGCCAGGCCGCACCTTCGTGTGCCCTCAGTTTAACTGAATATGGCCCATGGCCATGTGGCCACGCGTGCCCGCGGTAATGGCAGCAGCCATGCCGGCAGCCGCTGCAGCAAGCAGTCCTCCAATGGTGGTCACGATTAAAGGAAGGGCTTGGGAGATTCAACGCGAGCTGGAGAAGGCGAAGGTGCATCCAGTTTGGACGGAGGTGAACCGGACAGGGAAGCTCACGACAGCCTGGTGCGGTGGCCATGGTGGACGGCCGTGGCAAAAGAGGAAGAGCAGGGGCGAGGTTATAGTCTCCTTCGGATAAGGACGTCGCGAGATAGGGCAGGGATAAGCAAGCATGCGAGCAGCTGCGTGGAGAGGCATGCAAGGCGCCAGCACGACCACGCCGACGTCCGGGAGGTGGAGCTGGCCGGCGGCCATTGGCCGGGCTACTGTAGCTCATCCTAATCTTCCAGATTCAAAATTCAAATTAGTTTCAAAATTTGAATACAACTCAAATTTCTGTCCAAATGAAAGTTGTTCAAAATTTTGAATTCTACAAAACATCTTTAAGGATCCAAAGCTGATTTTGAATGGAGAGGGACGAATTTGAGCCAAACAGTTTGAAATTCAAATCTCAAATTGGAAAAATTCCAATTTTGAATTGGGGCAGATTAGAAATTCCAAAATTACTTTTGATTTTCCAAAACAACTTGAAAATTTCCCAACATGAAAGTTGTTTAAATTTTTGAGATCTACAACTTTTATGTTGGCCACTTTTCAAGATTTCAAATAGATTTTGAATTGGGGATTCAAATTGGAAAAGGGGACAATTTCTGGAAATCTGTATTTTCAAAATTACTTTGAATTTTGTACTGAAACTTCAAAAACTCAAAATACCAAAGTTGTACATCTTGACAAGATCTACAACTTTGCTTTTAAACTCAACCTCAAATTTTACTTAGTTTTCAAATTGCACCAAAGGGGGCAAAAACTGGGGTTGAAATTAGGGGTTTTTCTTAGCTATTCCCTTACCACCCTCCTTAACTAGGGATTAAACAACCATCACAAGCATCACTTCACAAGATAAACACACTTTAATTCCCTAAGCACAATCAACCAAAATAAACTTATTTTAAGTTGATGCATAATGATGTGCTCAACAAATATGCTTTGAAATGCTTATGATGACATGATCCAGTTTTAGTGTTCGTAACATCAGGGATGTTACAGCCCTTCCCCCTTAAAGAAATCTCGTCCCGAGATTTCCAGGGTACTAAAACCCGTGGGGTTGAGTAATGGAAAAGGAAATGTGTCAAGCACATTAACCGGCAACGGATCTTTCGAAAAAAAAAGTTTTGGCAGCAAGTTATTGCTTCATTATGTCTCTATAGCTGCAAGTTGGCAGCTTGATTGCTGTACCGCTATCTCTTTGTGCGATTTTTAATTGGTGGCACAAACTGGCAATGGAAATATTTGCTGAAATTTAGCTTATGTTAGTTTATATTGTGAGAGAAAAAATATTGAAAGTATTGAGAACAGAGCGACCGTCGTGCGTCTCAAGTACTGCTACTTACGCTCACGAAAAGGATCAGAAGTCAAAACCAAGAAGAATGCTGCTAGTCGGTACTGTATTCTACTACCATCATCTCTGCACGCGAAGCATATGTGAATGTGAATATGTGAAATGATATCAGCCGTGGCTCCAGAAAAAGTCCTTGTCCGATGACAGTGCCAGTATGCCATGTGTGCAAAAATCCGAACACGTACTTTAAACGCACATTTGCGCCCACAAGAAATAAGGCACTTATCGTAATGACGCCACGGGATACGTGTCAAGCCTAGACATTTGCTTGCTGTACCGGAGAGCTAGATTTTTTTCAGATAACGATAGGGCCCTAGATATTGGGTGCAAATGAAACTGGTACCGCTGGAATTCAGATATTTGTTAGTCGGAAATCTACAATTTTGCTAGATACAAATATGGATTTAAATATGAATATAAAATGGATAGTCCTGATTCAAATTCGGATTTTGATAACTACGCCATTCAGTTTCGAGTATCTATCTTCTTATCGATAGTTTTGAAAGCACATATTATTTTGCAAGTAGATATTAAAGCATGTGTATGTAACATATTGTATGCTGACAAAGATATAGCTCATAAAAATAACACGTTTATCAAATAATCATTTTTATAATTTAAATATAAAAATAAATAATAAATAATACTAAAATCAAACTTAATATTTATAGGAATAACTATAAGTAATACCTTCCATCCAAAAATAATAGTGAGATTTTTATTATTTTGGGGGGATGGAGGGAGTATTAGAGATCAATCCTTTTTTATTTCCCACGATAACCTCACGCCCTCTTATTCTTATCCCATGTGATTGTGAGTTGGACTTAACACACGTACTCGTATGGGTTAAAGATAGTATGCGCTCAATGAAGTTATGGAAGTTCAACTCCAAGACATATTGGAATAGATAACACGACTTTTGAAAAAATCTCCGAGCCTCAAATCGTTCATGTGGCTGCGCAATGAGACGTGCATTCTGTTACAATTAATGCAAGAGTATGTTTGCTAGTTGGATTTAATATCATTAGTGGTTAGGCATAGAGTACTTTTAATGCATATCATTAGTAATGTTAAAATTAATATGGTTAGTTACAAAAAATAACTTGTAAATAGTTTCAGCAGATATTTTTGTCCCTCACGGCAGATAGAAGAAAATAATGAGAATTTGATTTAGATACATTCATTTTACTATCCGTATATAGAACCATATACAAATACAAATATCTATATCCCAATTTTATTAGACACAGATTAGGTCTTGTTTAGTTGCAATTTTTTTTGCAAATTTTTTTTCGTTTGTATTTGACAAAAATTGTCTAATCATAGACTAACCAGACTCAAAAGATTTGTCTCGCAAATTACAGATAAATTATGTAATTAGTTGTTTCTTTTATTTTTATTTGATGCTTAATGCATATGACATAAAATTCGATATAACGGGGAATCTGAAAAATTTTGCAATTCTTTTTGGAACTAAACGAGACCTAGATACTCCCTCCGTCCCCAAATACTGCTATTTCTAGCAGATTTCAGACAGATTAGTGTGACAAACAAAAACCATTCTACCCTCAATTAATTTGGGTTCCACTATTTAATCATGCACGTTAAGCCATGGTTCTCTGGTTTCAACGAGCTGCATTTAATGTCAACTGAATAGACTCAAACAATTATCATGCGCCAAAGTACTACTCCCTAGAAGAAATTAAATGAGTTGGTGGACCATGCAAGTTCCGAGGAGAATTAAATGGCTTGGTGGACTAAGTATGCTAGTAGAAATAACAGTATTTGTGGACAAAATTTTTTTTTAGAAATAGCAGTATTTAGTGACGGAGGGAGTATTTGGGTATCTATGCACCCTCTGAGACCTCTATAGCTAGTGCGCCCTGCCCAAAATCGAGAGCTTTATACTGTTGCAGTTACGTTGAAGCCGGCGATGAGCGAATACGCATGCCAGGAGCTGTTTCAAGTTTGCAACACACTGGATGAACCGAATCCCGCACAGTCCTCGGAACCAAACTGGTGTGGGTGGGCAAGTACACTGTACTGTAACGGATCCGATGGTGCGCGATCTGTCGAGTGCGCGCTGTACTTTCGCTCCCCACTGCGAGACTACTAGCACTGATCCGAGGCCATGTTTCTGAGGTTAGCTACGAGCAGCTGATTAGCCGAAGGCTAATGGATTCCGGACCTTGCTTGCTTGGAAAGCTCTCGGTCTCGGCCTCTCGCCGGACGCAGTAGCACGCCAGCACGTCAGAGAGTTAGGTCGCGCTTCGCAGCTTCTCAATGGCTGGGCGCCTCGTGCAAAAAATGGGCCTGGAGCAGCTTTGCAAGTTGCAACGCCAGCCAGCCATCTGGTCCGTTTCGCATGTTCTCGAAAAGAAAGAAAAATGGTGGTCCGTATCGTCGGCGAGATATTTTCGTCGTGTGTGATTGGCCGCGATGCAAGCTTACACTCGGCTATCAATCTTCACGCTTCTAGCCATGGTTGAAACGAGCACCGCGCGCCTAGCTGACACGGCGACTTGATTACCGTACTGGCTGACACGAGGCAGCAGAGAGCCCTGTAGAGTAATGGACGGTACTGAGATATTCTAGAGTTGCCTTTGTCCTGTCTCTATGGTGCAGGTATGGGGTTTCAATCTGTGGCCATCACTCGTGTCGCCAACTTTTCTGTGGGATCGGTTTCGTGAAACTCAGCGGATCATTCTCATCAATCACCCGTCTGATGGTGGTGACAAATGAATATGACTAATACGAGTCCCAGTTACCTTGATACAAAGAAAGTAAAAACACTTTGATAACGATGGGTCAAGATGCATTTGGTCCTAGGACCTCGACATTTTGCTGTTGTGTTGTGATCGCCACGAGTCTCTCAGCATCTCGCCTATCAAACCTGGCTCTCTCATATCACAAATACGGCAAAGATATCTTCAGATGCGTCGATGGTATCAGGCGGGCAATCACAGAGAGTCTTCTCTTTTCCTTTTTTTTTTGTTTCATCTTTTGGGGTCGTGCAAGGCGCCAAGCAAAGTAGAAATGTTCATGACGCAACTCGTTTCCATCTGTCAGCGTCCGCGCACAACTGACAGCCGGCACACTGGGCTGGCTGGCTAGCCTGGCTTCCCTTGCTTGCTTTGGGACCACGACACCCGGCCTGCGGCAGGTGCCCGACGCGCGGCCGCTCGCCACGTAAAGCCGGCACGACGGCGACAACACGCATCGCGTCCCCGCCCTAATCGCGCGTCTCGGGACTCGGGATCCGCGCGGCGATCGCGCGGAGGGAGGTGTCGCGGACTCGTGGGCCGGGGGCCGGGGGGCCGCGCGACGTGTTCGGCGGCCCGGGAATGGACCTCGCTGTCACGGAGATCGCGCTGCTGGGTCCTCGGATTCGCGCGCAAGATTTTGTTTCCCTCGCGCCTTGTTTACTTTCAAATTTTTTTTTTACAAAATATAAATAGTAGCACTTTCGTTTATATTTAACAAATATTATTCAATTATAAACTAACTAAGCTTAAAAGATTCGTCTCGCCAATTTCGACCAAATTGTACAATTAGTTTTTATTTTCATCTATATTTAATACTCCATGAATATGTCTAAAGATTCGATGTGATTGGAAATTTGAAAAATTTTACAAAATTTTTGAGTAACTAAGGCCTTGTTTGGCACAGCTCAACTTCACTAGTAAAACTGTTTTTTTAGAAAATAGCTTCATAAGTGACTTTCTAGATGAAGTTGAGCTGTTTTGGAAAAAGTGTTTGACAAAATAGCTTCACCAACTACTTCATACATAGTTGAGAGAGAGAAATGAGGGAGAAGCTGCAATAAGCTACTTTTTTTTTCTAACTTCATTCCAACTTATGTCTTTGTGAGAGGAGAGGAAAAACAGCTTCAGCTAAGTGTTTAGAAAAAAAACAGCTCACCCAACAGGGCCTCGGTCTCTCGCACAAAACTGGAGAAATGCTTTTTTGACGAGCTTGGGCGTCAGATTTGTGCTCTTTCGCATTCCCGGATGCGATCGGGTCGGGTGGACAGTGCGGCGTGGGGGTAACCGCAGCATCTCGCCGTTCATGCTGTGTCGTCGGGCTTGGGCGGCACCATTTTGCAAGCTTCTGTTCAGCACCAGCTGTACCAGGCATGAGCAGCGTTAGGGTGCCAAGTGTTCGCCGCTGCGTTCAGAGGTTTCTCACCTGCCGCTGCCGGTGTCCCCGAGGGCTCCGGACAGCTCATACAGAGCGTTTAACTCAGACCACCCGCTAAACCAATGCTCATAGGATAATTGGCACATAAGACTTGTTCCAACTTCCAAGAATAATCTTCTACTCAGAGCAAGTATTATAGTGGGCTGTAAGCGGGCTAAATGCTGAGATGGAGGAAAGAAGAGAGGAGAGAGAGGAGAAACATGTTGTAAGCTTACAGGCAGTTTAGGCACAGAAACCAAAAAACCTCGTGTGAGAGATAAGTAGTCCATATATTAATAGTGAATAGCTAACTATTGTATGAGTGAGCTGAAAGAAGGCTGTAAGAAACCTTACAGCCAACAAGTGGCTGTATTATTAAACTTGGTGTGATAGGAGTAACAGATCGCTAGTTTTATTTCGTCTGTGTTCATGGTGGCTACCTTTGGACTTCGGTTAACCTTTACTTGTTGCCTTGGCAGTTGGCACATAAAGACTTGTTCCAAATTCCAAGAATGAGTAGTAATATTATCATCTATTATATAAATTAATTTACAGCACTATAATTGATGTGTCCTATTAGTGTGGTGGTAAGCTAACTTGTTTTTTGAGTAAGAGGTCGTTGGTTCAAATCCCCTTTGCATCATTTTTGTTTTTGTTTTCTATTTTTTGTCCCTTTTAAAAACTAATAACTATAGATAATATAATTCTTTCTTTAAGTCTTCTTATTTTTATCTCATCTTCTTATGTCTCGTGAAACCTTAGTTGCAAGCTATGTACAATGTTGTTTTTAAATTTAATTTCTATTTAATTTTGTCTCCTTTAAAAATAATTATATATAATGTACATAATTATATATAATGTACATCATCCTTTAGTTTTCTATTTACATCCCCTCCTGATTTGTCCCACGAGACCTCACATGTTTCTTTATTTTTGTTTTTTTTTTCATTTTTTATCCCCTATAGATATTATAACTATAAATAATATGTTTGTCATTTATTTTGCATTTTTTATCAAATCTTTGTTGTGCCATGTGAGATACTCCATGAAATGGGATGGAAATATGTAGCTATGTATAATGTCATGTTTCGTTTACAAAGTCTGAACTCCAACATTAGTTGTCTAGTCACATTTAGTAAGCACGATTATTCTTCTAAATGGATGAAGATGATATAATCGAGACATTCATGTCATCACAAAGCGGTGGATAAACAAGTCAGACACGTGATATTATAATTCTATTTTATTGGTTGTATTTCTTTTTTGCTATTTGTATCATCGTAATATGTCATAGTTTCTAGCTTAATGCTTGTGGTTTTTACCGAATTGGAATATGGTCTTACAAATTAGAAATGATTATCAAATGGTATAAGAAAAATTTTGTATGGCATACCCTATGCTAAGATCCTGGGTCCGCCACTGTTGGTAAATGATATAAGAGAAGACATTTAGTTAGACAAAATTTAATTTTGAAAAAAAACTATCCATTAAAAATGTGTTTCTATGTAGTATCTACTTGACTTGACTGTGCACCAAGCCAGGAAACAATCGGATAAGCGGACGGAAAACACAACAGCCCACAAACGAATTTGGCCCATGAGAAAATTGGCACACGCATGTGTACGCTTGGTCAGAGGTCGGCTATAGTTCGACCAGGTGGAGCGTAACATTCATGCAGCACTGCTAAAGAAAAGGTCATGTGTACGCTTTGGTCAGAGGTCGACTATAGTTCGACCAGGTGGAGCGTAATTCATGCAGCACTGCTAAAAAAAAAGTCGCGGATGAAATTAACTGTCAAAACAAGCTGGCGTCATTGCAGAATTGAATTGCAGAACACTGGTCAGATCTAAACTCAACATTCTTCACATGGCTCTGACAGAATTACGTAAACATGTAATGAACAATATCCAACATAAGCTCACCTTTACGTACATCTTATTAGCCTTTTTTCCCCCAACTTCCAAGAATCGCTTTAACTTATAAGCCACAATCAACCGTACTTTTTCTGCCACAGAACACAAATCAGCATATCCGCAGAAACGATCCAGACATGGCAGCTTCCGCCTAGGGCTTGGTTGGGTAAAACCCGTTCACAGTCATACCTCCATCAACGGCAATCGTCTGGCCGGTAATATAAGTGGAACCTGGCATGCAAAGAAAAGCAACAAGTGCCGATATTTCTTCAGGTTCTCCAACACGTCCAAGTGGAGTTCGACTCACAACTTGTTCCTCGAAATCCTTATTTGCCAAAAGCTGCACAAAAGGAAGCAGTAATAAAAGGAAAGGACAGTTTAGGGTTACAATTTAGGTAAATACTCCCTCCATTCCAAATTATAAGTCGTTCTGGCTTTTTTTTTAGATATATAGTTTTTACTATGTATCTAGACATAATATATATTCATGTGCATAGCAAAAGGTACGTATCTAGAAAAAACACAATGACTTATAATTTGGAATGGAGTACGATACAAATGTAATTAGTTAATATAAAACAATAGAAGATTCTTACTCTTTCCGTAAGTGAAGTGGTGATGTACCACGGAGCAACAGAGTTGGCTCTTATGTTGTCCTTTGCCCATTCACATGCTATGTTCTTGGTTAGCTGGTTAATGGCACCTAAACAAGAAGTTTAGCTGGTTATACATGCCACATGTCAAGAACACCTTGTATTCATATATGACCAAGAGATAGAAGGTTGTTTAGTATTGAGTACAACTGTTACCTTTAGTCATAGCATATATAGTTCCACTAAAGACACCCACCATTCCACAAACAGATGATATGAATATAATGCTGCCTGACCCAGATAATTTCAAAAGAGGATGTGCAATTTGGCACAAGTGATATGCAGATTCAAGATTAGTAGCCATCACAAACGAGTATTCCTCTGCAGTAAATTCAGTAGTTGGTTTCCTTATGTTTGTTCCTACATTGTTTACCTAAAAGATCAAATGAAGAAGCCAGGATAAATCAACATGAAACAGATTCAGACTGTAAATAAGCAAATTGTAGGGTTTACAAATAATTTGTAGATAAAAATGTAGACACATTTGCCATCAGTCAACATAGTTCCTGCAACCATTAAGTACTTCCTACCTTATCAATCTGTGATCATGAATGCAATAATGTTATGCTTATGCACGTGAACACAAAACAGAACATCTACACTGGGAATTTCTTCATGGAGTTTGATATCCTTTTCTATTGATTAAGAAGTAATGCGATCATTTCATGTCTTGGCATAGTACTGCACTGCCAAAATGTAAAGATTAAATTGAAAAGAACTGCCTGTCCCGAAATTTCTAAGTCTGAACCATTTGGGTTGGGTCTCTAAACTTGTAAAGGGCATTTAAGAAACTTATCTATTTCAAAAACATAATTTAATCAGCAACTAGAGATAACATGGCACTTTCCAATAATCTAAATGGCAATTCAATCATGTGAAATCTATAAAAACCTTTTTTCACATTATTTGAATGTAGTTTAGTCGTCCTCGGCCAAATTCTAGATGCGAATAGAGCTAATACCTTTTTTCAAGGAAAAAGAATCCTAAACATCTTGAGGCGCATGGTCAACATTGCTTAATAGGGTCAATCTTACAGGACACTTATCTAATGAAATGATATAAATGCATATGGGTGTATCCATCCATTCACTTAAAAAGGTATAGGAATGCAAGGACCCAAGGATTTTGTTCTTTTCAATAGAAAAAGGAGCCAAGGGTCAAGACTAACAGCTTCCTGCAACACAGTTCATTTCAATGCTCCAAAGTTGGTGCGCACAAGCACCAAAATAAAACCTCCATTCTAGTACTTGTTTTTGACATAGACAGTTTTAAAAAATAAATCCTATAGATCGTATTTGTAGACACATGGTCAGTGTTGTTTAACTTGAATAGGATAAAAGTTAAAGGACACCACTAATAGCCCATTAAATCAGGTTTGGACTTGCATCTATTCGCTTGAAAAATCTTTTATAGGTGCAGGGGCCCAGGGGTTATCTTCAAAAGATGAAAAAGAAAAGAAAAGGTAGCCAATGGTCAAGATTAATGAATTCCTACAATTCACTACACTCAACTCCAAATCTGGTGTGCACAAACTGCAAGACCCTATTGCTGTTCATGTCATTGATAAATAATGTCTCTGTGCTCTTTGTAGTACTTGTTTTCAGCGTAGACAGTCTCCATTATACATATTTGTCAAAAACAGTTCTTATGAGGAATCCACTAGTATCATTACCATGCAAGTATGTGATAAATACTTGTTTGGTTAGATGAAATTAGTGCAAATGAATGTGAATTGGGGATTTAGGCTTTGAAGTCAATAGGAATTGGGGTGGGATGAGGAATGAGAAATTGATGGTCAAAGTTCCACTTTTGTAAATCACACATTCACACTGAGTGAGGGGCACCATTAATGCTCTTTATCTTTACAGTCAGATGGGCACCATCTCAACCCTTCATTGTGATTTGCTTTAGCATGGCCTATACAATAACAACTTCCCACCCTCTTTGCCAAAACGAGACTGGAACCGAAAACATAAACTCCCAACCCTAATCCTAACTGTTGCTAATTGCCAAATTGCAACATACTATCATGTTTAGCCAAAGTTCTATACACGCTATAAATCCACACTAGACATCGGAACTAAACAAAGAGGACCAAAAGGACGGGAGCAGGTGATTTTGTTGACTCACGAGGATGTTGAGCTTGCCGCCGAAGCGGTTGCCGACCTCGCGGAGCAGCCGCTCCCGCTGGTCCCTCTCGGAGAGGTCGCAAACGGAGCCCGTAACGCGGAATCCCCTGGCCTCCCACTCCTTGATGCGCTCGCCGAGCTCCTCCGCCTTTCGGGAGCATGTGTGCACGGCCGCCCCCAGCGCAGCCAGCTCCTCAACTACCGCACGCCTACACGACACGAACGCGGGCTCGATTGAATCTCCGTAGCGGGTTTGCAAGTGCCGGAAGAAACTAGATAGGCGTTTGAGGGAAGCCGTACCCGATGCCGCGGGTGCCGCCGGTGACGAGGGCTGTCTTGCCGTGCAGTGCCCATCTCCCCGAGGTCCCTATCGCCGTGCCCGAGGTCTCCGCCGCGGCCATCTCGCAGCTGTTGCTCCCGGTCTCTTGCCTCTCCTTGCTCAGCCGGTGACAAGAGAAAGCTTACAATGGAGATGGATTGTGGAACTGATTGACGGGGGACATGCGCGGATAAGAAGCACAGATTTTTTTTTTGGCAAATTTGTTTTAGATCTAAAAACTTTTTGTATTTAAGTTTTGTAATATTTTTATTTGTATTTAATAATTATAACTAGACTTGAAAGATTTATCTCGTAAATTACAGACAAATTATATAATTAGTTTTTTTTATCTATATTTATTACTCCATGTGCCGCAAGATTTAATGCAACAGAAAATCTTATAAAATTTTACAATTTTTTTGAAACTAAACAGCCCTACAGTTTCATTTTGTGTAAATTTCAGTCACCATTCTATTGTTGGACAAAAGCCCAGAATAGATGAATTCGTGAAGCCACCTTTAGCGGGGCCGGGGTGTAAACAGGTTGAACTCCTCTAAGTTGAACATTTGTCTTCTTAATTTTACATCATCATTCATCCGGAAAAAAAAAAGAAAGAAAGAATATCTTCACTTCACCACGCGCTGCCCGTGCTCCAGTTTGGTTTGTTGCCCGGAGCCTGTTCGCTGTTGTAGTCGTTGCCAGTGTTCTCCTGGCTCCGCTGCGCTCTTCTTGGCCTCGGTCCAACGGATTCACCGGATTCCATGCTGGAGCTGTAAGACTCCTCTACTGCTGTAATCTTGAAAACTCCACTCAGATCATCTGCCCGTGTTTCCCCTTGCAAGTATTTAAGGATCTGCGGAGCACATCAACATCATGTCAAATTTAAGCAAACCACAAGCGTTGGAATTGGAACTCATCACCGGCGGCGGCGAGTGGTCAGAGAACGAACGAACCTGAACCATGGATGGACGATGCAGCGCTGATTGGCGCACAGCGGCCGCAGCGCACTCGACCATCCGCATCATTATGGATGGATCGAAATCAGTTCCAAGTCGTGGATCGACAAGGGTTTGAAGGTTGCCATCATCTGCAACCTGCTGAATCAAGGGTCTAGCCTGCAGAAGCAATCGCATAGGAATGAACTTTCAGGCTTTTACCTAAAGAAGCGTCTGATAACATCAGTTGTTGTAAATTCAGGAACTTGTTTCTGATGGACTGACCCAACCAACTAATGTGTCATCCATGTAGGACTGAGATGACTGAACCGGTAGCCTTCCAGTAATCAGCTCCAGGAGAACGACGCCAAAAGAGAAAACATCAGCTTTGTCAGTTAGTTTTCCACTAGATAAGAACTCTGGAGCTATGTACCTGCAGGAAACAAGTGAAGAGACGGTGGTTATATTAGACGCTCATCTGCTGAAGAAGTTTATGCTGAAAACAAAGAAATAGAAAAATTCTTGAATGATGGTACTGTAGAATGGCAACGATAAAAGGGCTGACCCGAAAGTTCCCATTATTCTTGTGGAAACATGAGTGTGGTCTCCTGGTTGATACTTTGCTAACCCAAAATCTGCAACCTGCAAAGAATTAGGACATACTAATAAACAAAGGTTTATGTCATTGCACATTGTTGAAGATCAACTATGCTTGCTGAACTTAACAGTGTACTCCTAAAGTTCAGTTAGAACCAATATTTTGTTCAAGTGCAGCATTAGGTTATACCAAAGGTTACACTTGAAATGCTGTGCACTCGGTTTAGAAAAACACAGAACTCATAGTACAGCTGCTGTTTTGGCATGGCATGTACTGCAATATTTTCTCCATATCGGTCAAAAATGATACCTTGGGCTCAAAATTATGATCAAGAAGAATGTTGGACGCCTTGACATCACGATGTATGATTTTAGGATAACCTGGCAATAAGCCAATAAGTAGCTCGTCAGAGTTCAATATTGCTCTTCTAGACTCAAAACTGAAGAGAACAAGAAATGTGCAGAAGTATTGACTAACAGTCGTCATGAAGATAGGCCAGGCCCCTTGCTGATCCCACAGCTATTTTCCACCTTTGATGCCAGTCAAGCGGTGGACCATTGTGCCCTATGTAATGTCCAATGTCAATCTGTTAAACCAATTCCAAGAACATTCATCGAACGTGCAAACATGCAGGACCGGGGACCAAGAACTTCCAGTAACTTACCGTGCAAATGAGTGTCTAGTGTCCTATTGGGGACAAACTCGTAGACCAGCAACCTTTCATCGGAGTAGATACAGTACCCGATCAGCGTGACAAGGTTCCGGTGGTGCACGCGGCTGATGATCTCGACCTCTGCCCGGAACTCGCGGTCTCCCTGCCGGCTCTCCGTCTTGAGCTTCTTGATCGCCACCTCGGCGCCGTCGAGCCTCCCCCTGTACACGCACCCGAAGCCGCCCTGCCCGATGATGTTGCCGGGGGCGAACCCGTCCGTCGCGGCGGCGAGCTGCTCGTACGAGTGCGAGCCTCCGGTCGGCAGCTCGGTGACGATGTCCACGGAGTGCGGGCGGTTCTCGGATCCCGCGTCCGAGAAAGCGCCGCTCGTCTGGGGTGGTGTGGGGCGCTGCTGCTGCGCGAAGTAGTGCTCGGACGGCGCTTGCTGAAGTACTGGCCATGTCGGGCCATCTGAAACACCACGCGTACGCACGCACGCAACGCAACGCAAGTAGCGAGCTGTTAGCGACTGTGTCCGACAAGGACATGCACAGCTGATGCTTGTGTATGCCTGAACACCTTGTTGTACGTACCTTTGTGGTAAACCATCGGTGCTGGCAGTGGCAGCTGAGGTGGTACCAGTACCACCGGCCGGCGCCGGCGCCGTCTCCTTCTCCGCCGGACGAAGCAGGCCACCATGCACAAAACCAGAAGCACCGCGGCCACCACGGCCCCCGCGATGATCCAGTGCACGGCGCGCGAACTCAAGGTCCACGAGTCACTCTCTGTGCCCGCTGGGGCCGCGTCTGAGGCTGGGGCCGTCAACTCTGCCGCGGCGCGGCGTGCGCCCGGCGTGGAGGAGATGGCATCGAGACCCGCCGGACCGCCGGTGGTGTCCAGCACTGTCTTGGCGCGGTCGAGGAAATTACCAGCGAGGTCGTACAGCGACGCGACGGATGATGGCTCAGGAAGAGGGCCGTACTTAGGCGGCGGCGGAGGAGGAGGAGGAGGTGTAAACGGTGGCCGTGGCGGCCTCTTGGCCGGCACGGCAAACCAGAAACGCGCCCACATCACGGCTTCTGCGCGTACAGTATGGAACCATGTAACTCATCTAGCGGGAACGCAAGATTTATAAGCTTATGCTTGTTGATTGAAGCTTGGAGGGCCGGACGCGGCTGCCTTGGCACGTCGTTCTTAACCTTGCGGCGCTGGATGCTGCTGTTTCCGTAGAACAGAGTGCTGTGAGCGCACAGGAAAGCGGAAACAATCAGCTCAGCATGGGAGGTGGGATACCATGGCAGTGTGCTTTTTTCCATTGGAACCATCTCTATCAGACCTGTTAATACGCGTAAGCGCTGGCTGGAATGGACACTCATGCATCGGATCATGTCAAATTCAGAGATAGACTATTTTCTGGTGTCAGTGGGGTCAAATCCAGGGGATGGACTAAATCATAAAGCAGTTGATGGCATGTTCAACCAGTCGTGCCAACAGTATGTAGAATCGAGCTGGATGCAAAGATGCAGTCTACCACGGTACCACCTTTTAGTAAGAACGCATCTAACTGTTCATTATTATTACTGGCTACACAGCAGAGGCACTCGTGTTAATTCTCACATTAAGCAAAAAAATAAATCCTAAAAGTTCTCAAAAAAGGAGATACAAGCATTATAAGTTCATGTTAATACATAAAACTATAAAAATTATTTATCTTTGCACGCGCTCTCTCTCTCTCTCTCCACTTTTTACACAACATGCTTATAACTTATAACTACTATGTAATCTTTATCTCGTTGTGATAAATCAATTATTCTGTAAGTTTTTCCATCTATACGAATAGTTTCTCTCCCTCTTCATGGCACATTAGTTAAAACATTAGCTTAAGTTATAGTGGTTCTTTGTTGCATGTATCATAATGTCATGAATCTTGATTTTGACTTTGAAATTTTGATCTTATTGGTTGCAACAACCGTTTATCCTCAAGTTAAGTTGAAAGCCTTGTGTTTACTATGCATTTTATTCAAAACTCTACTTTCGTACTTAATAAAACAATAATTCTAGCATGTACCTTGTACTGTTTACTACTATATATATGTCGTCAACAGACATTTAAACCTGCACAACAGCATTCAAGATTAGTTGTAGCTTGGGGGCCAAAGGTGTTAACAACGAGAGGATATTTAAGCCTAACAATCACTACTTACACCAAAAGAGTTGTTGTTCCTGTGTTTGTACCCTTTCTTTTGTTTAATAAAATTTCTGTAGGGGTCCCGATCCCTCCAGTTCCATCAAAAAAACTTGCACCAAAAGAATCTCAAAGACATTGGAGGTCATAGCTAGTCGTCTTTAATTTGCACTAACCTCCTGCAATGCTCATGGTGTTAGGTTTTTTATCAAAGAATTATGTGTATAACAATATAAAAAGTAGAGTACTTTCAGTTACCATGTTAATATTAATATTGATATATATTATAATATTGGTATGGCTAATTACTTGTTGAAGCTAGAAAAATTAACCTAAATTTACTGTGGTTGACTAGCTAGTTGGAGAAAGAAATTAGGTTACGCAGTATAATCAGCCCATAGAAATTCAAGTCTATATTGCGCACGCACAGCATGTTTTGTCTAGCTTGCGAAGATATGCGACAATTTCCTGACCATTTACATGAGACACCCCATCTTAGTAATGAACGATGGATCAAAGTGTAATCTACTACTAGTACGGATAAATAAAAGAACAGAAATAGAAGTCTCTGTCCTGAATATCTGGCAGGTAGGGGAGAGGTTGCAACAAAATTTGTATCGTCTCAAGATGCTGATGCTCCATCGCGTCAGTTGCCATGTCCCTGCAGTGGCGGTTGTCTTCTGTCTTCTCCAACGCCGATGCCAAGAACGCGCGGTGGAGTTGGCTCCGGCGATCTCTGTACGTGCTCATGCTTCTCTCCTTCTCATACTTCGCCTACCTCGCATTATTCTCCCGGAACAGCATCCACCACAGCCTCCTGCAACGCCCATTTTGCGAGCAGCCTCCCGCGCCCGCAGCAGCCGCCGAAGCCAGCCGCTCACCGACCACTCTCGCCCACATCGTCTTCGTCATCGGCGCGTCCAAAACCACCTGGGCGAAGCGCGGGGTGTACACCGGCCTGTGGTGGCGACCGGGGGCAACGAGGGGCCATGTCTGGCTAGACGGGGAGCCCTCCGGCCCCTGGCACCCATCATGGCCACCCTACCGCGTGCTGCGGCCGAACGCGGCACGGTTCGGTAGGGAGCACGCAGCCGCGGCGCGGATGGCGCAGGCGGTGGCCGAGGCCTACTATTACGAGACCGCCGCTGCGGCCGCGGGGCCGGAGGAGGGCGCTGGCGCTGGCACTGGCAGCGGCGAGGCGCGGTGGCTGGTCATGGGCGACGATGACACGGTGTTCTTCCCGGAGAACCTGGCGGCCGTGCTCGACAGGTACGACCACCGGGAGATGTACTACGTCGGGTCGAGCTCCGAGAGCGTGGGCCAGAACGTGGCGCACTCGTACGCCATGGCCTTTGGCGGCGGCGGGTACGCCGTCAGCTTCCCGGCTGCCGCGGCGCTCGCCGGGATCATGGACGGGTGCCTTGACCGCTACAACGAGCTGTACGGCAGCGACCACCGCGTCCAGGCCTGCCTCGCCGAGCTCGGCGTGCCGCTCACCAGAGAGCCCGGCTTCCATCAGGTAAATACGCCGTTCACCTTGTTAGCGATACAACAACACAACAGTTTACTCACACCCACCGTGAAAGGGAATGTTTGTCACGACTCATCCTCAGAGACAAGGAGACGCAAACCTCTTGACAAACACCAAAATCTTTGTGGTTGCGATGTTAATGTCAGTTTTGTTGGCAAACGTGTCAGCGTGGCCTGTGCTTCTATGGAATTCTGGATCAAGCTAAGGGTGCTGACAGCTGAGGTAGTGGAAAAACAAAAAAGTTATCGTGGGTACAACACATGTTCGTTCACGAATGGCCTTTCCGGTTGGTACAAGCAGGACGCACAGTTAAATGTAGCTGATCTGGATGAACCCAAAGAGGACCCATCAAAACAAATCGTTGCAGAACAGGCGCCGTCCATTCGTTCGTTGTCACTCACATTTTTTGCTGGTTGGCGTTGCTTTCGTACTACGTTTGCAGCTGGACCTGAAAGGACACGTGTACGGCCTGCTCGCGGCGCACCCGGTGGCGCCGCTGGTGTCGCTGCACCACCTCGACCGGCTCAGCCCGATCTCGCCCAACTCGCTCAAGCGCCTGCACGCGGTCCGGTCCCTGGTCGGCGCGTCCCGCCGCGACCCGGCGCGCACGCTGCAGCAGTCCATCTGCTACTACCGCCCGCGGTCGCGGGGCAGTGGCGCTGTCACCGTCACCCTGTCCGTGTCCGTCTCCTGGGGCTACATGGTCCACCTCTACCCGTCCGCCGTCCCGCCGCACGAGCTGCAGACGCCGCTCCGTACGTTCCGCGCGTGGTCCGGGTCGCCGGCGGGGCCGTTCACGGTGAACACGCGCCCGGAGGCGGCGCCGAACGCTACCGCACTGCCATGCCACCGCCGGCCCGTCATGTTCTACCTGGACCGCGTCACTACGGAGGAGTCGCCCGGGGCGGCTGGGCAGAGGCAGAGGCAGAACCGGACGCTGACGGAGTACGTGCCGGAGCTGGTGAGCAGCGACGCGTGCAACGGCACCGGCTTCGACGCGGTCGCCAAGGTGCAGACGATCCGAGTGCTCGCACTCAAGATGGATCCTGCCGTCTGGAAGCGGGTACGTACGTGTGCTCATGCATGCACACATGTCAGAGACATTAAGTTAAACTCCTGTGTTGTTACGAACCTATTATTATGATCCGTCAACTGCGTTGGCACTGTTGAGATGCTAATAACCTTGCCTCTGTTGGTTGTGACCCAGGCTCCACGGAGGCAATGCTGCAAAGTGGAGAGCTCGAAGGAAGATGACTCTCTGGTCGTCAAGATCTATGAATGTAAACCTAATGAGGCACTGAGGCAGCACTAATGCGGTAGCAAAATACTATAATTGCCAGGTTTATACAAAAACGACAGCTGACTTGGTTTATTATGTTACTTGTGCGGACATGCGGTGATAACAAGAAGTGTTTTTGTCTTGTCTGGTCGGCACATGCATGGTTGTGTGTGGAAAAAGACTGATTTAAATATAAATTAGACTTCCCTGGTCACTACTGCCAAAATGACATAATTAAACCTATTCTCTCCATTCTACTTAGAGTATAAGTTGCTTTGGGGGGTTTGGATTCCTTGCTTGAGCTCATCTCATCTCGCTGGACAAGAAACTAGAATAACGTCCGTTTGTTTACTTTTTGCCTGCCTACCTCGTTTCATATCCAAGCAAAACTTTTCGTACTAGTTTGGGACAGCCAATTTGACTCACATGGCTGAAAAATTATGGCTAAAAGTGTCAATTTGTTGTGAGAAAAAAATCTTATTCATTTGCTGAAACAATACGGCTCACAAGACAAACGAACAGGATTAAACTCGCAAGGCTAACATTACTGGGCAAGGTGAAACGAGAAAACCAAAAGAACCCTAAAGTTTTTTGTAACGCAAACTTCTCTTGATCTGACCAAATTTATATATAAATATATCAAATTTACAAATAAAATGCATTAGCGAAACTAGTTTGGTATTGAAATGTTGCTATATTATTCCTACGAACTATGTTGCAGTCCAGCATACCCTATAGCCACGTCGCCAAAATTCAGACACAGGATTTCCTGATTTTTTAGATTGCACATATACAGCTAGTACTACTTTAGTGTAGCATTTGCACTGACGAAATGATGATCGCCTTCGTAGCATTCCTCTACTGATGATGACTGCGGCTTACACATGTGACTAGTTGGTCAGTCATCATTAGGCAGCAGACAAACGGCAATCAAGCGAAAATATGGGGAGCAAGAAGAATCGAAAGCTGTCTCTCGTGCAAGGGACAGCCTGTGGGAATGACGATATGGGCGAGACGCAGCGGAAGGTTGTCTCCAAAACACATTTTCCATGGACTGATGGATGTAACTAGGCACTATACTAGTAATTTTTAACGGAGGAATCTTTGTTCCAAGATCAGACACTACACCTGTAGGGTCTGTTTGGAATAAAGGAGAGAAAAGGGAAAAAGTACAAGAATAAGATAGAAGTGCCGTGAGAAAACAGAGGAATAAAAAAACGTAGAAAAATACAAATAAATGCGTTTGGGACGTAAGAATTTATACGGTGCGATTAAAAATAATAAATATTTGTTTTGTTATTTCTAATGATTATTCAAAAGAAAAAGAATAAATATTTGTTCTTCTTCTTTTGAAGCAGTTCAACCAGGGCACCACCGTTCAACCGTCAAAGCCTGCACTTTCTCTCTCCGCGAGCGAGCAACGACGGCCATTTGCCTCGGACTTCCGCGAAAACACAAGCTCGAACTGGATGTTCTATTTTCTGTGTTTCTACGAACCAATCCTTTCTTCTGGAATGGCAATCTGTTTTCCTCCATTCCAAACACTAGATGACGTCAGCAAACTATAGAAAGTGATTTCCTTCAAAATTCCTGCAGAAAGCCTCCGTTCCAAACAAGGTGTTATTAATCCATTGGTTAGTGGACATGGCAGTCGCATATTCTAATTCATGTAGAGATTTTATTTTGACATTAAGAATGTGTTTGGTAGGGATCAAGATTTTCTAAGAAACATTTTAGACATAGATTCCCTCTAAAAATATTTCTCCGCTAAAGTGAAAGCACTTGGCAAGAACGAGTGAAATCGTTTGACTATCTATAAGATTCTTTGTGTCGTGGAGAATCGCTTTTAGTCATTCCTCGCATCGTGTTTGGCAACAAAAAATGTTTCAATCGAGCCAAATGCGATAAAGAGGGAACATTTTAGGAAGAATCACTTAAAACCAATTTTTTTACTAGTTTAGAGAAGCATCCAAAATCAAGTTTCTTTTACGGTAATGATACCTATTGTATGTCCGGACGGACGCCGTTCTTATCCGCTTATTCCTCGCTTCTTTCCCCACTGTGACATTTCCGCACCACGCCCGCGACACTCCTCTGTGGAGCCATGCCCCTGCACCCCCACCCCACGCGCGTTGCACGAGCAGATGCAGCCGCTGCTTCCCTCTCCCTCCTCGTGCAGTGCAACGGCGTCCCTAGCGCGAGTCTCCGGCGACATTCTTCCTCGTGGCTACCTTCGGCGACCCTTTCTCTTCTCCGGCTAGCCACCCCCGGCCTCAACTCCAATGTGGGGATAGACGGCGGGCGTAGATCCAGCGTGGGCGTAGATCCTGCGCAGGAGCGTAGCCTGGCTCCGACACAAGATGCACAACTCTAGTACGAGCCTCCTGCTCCCCTATGTTCCTCGACCTCCTGTGGTTCCTTCCCCTACCCAGCAACGCCCCTCCCCCACACCGGCGTCCTTCCCCACCGGGAGCCCCCAATGTCCGCAGATTTGGTGGCCATGGCACTCCCTACGCTAGGATCTCTCCGCCCACCCTATGTTGCAATTGTATATTTCGATTGTTTTAGAAGGTTCAAAGGTATGTTGCAGTTGAATCAAATGGATGTTGCAAAAGTATATGAGAGAATGTTGTACATGTTGCCTACATTTCAATTGTTTTAAAGGTATGTTGTAACAATATGTTTTCGAGTGTTCTAGATGTTTCAGCAGTATGTTTCGTCTGTGTGTTTTCCAGTTGTATGTTTCAATTGTGTTTATTTGGATGTTGAATATGTTGTACGCATATGTTGCATGTGTTTTATTCGGATGTTTGCGTATAGTTGCAATGGTTTTTAAGTGTGTTTCAGGTATGTTTTTCAAGTGTTTTATAAGTATGTTTTCAAGTGTTTCAACTGCCTTTAGTCGTAGGTTGCAACTGTTGTTTTTGGATGTTTCAAAAGCAGATGGAGTGTTGTGTCCTCCTCGCTTTTTCTGCTCCCTTGCCTCGGTGTCTCCTCCTCTTCGACACTGGCTAGGCATCTGCCACCCCATCCTCTTTCTCTCGATGCGGGTGATGTTTGGTGTGGTGCTAGCCCCACGTGGATGCACATACACAGACGGGGTAGGTGACTGGGATCGGTCCCTCCTGATATGCATATGGGCACGTGAAAAGGAGTGGGCTATGCGGGTGCTACGTCTAGATGGAGTAGGTTTGAGTGGTGGCGAGCAAACTATGCGGATGTATGGAGGTGGCGTGGGAGTGGTGTCCGAACAAGACGTCTGTCCAGACGTCCGGACGCTAAATTACCGTTTGTCTTAATTGTAATTCCACTTTCAAGAATCTAACAAACTAGCCACATGCCACGAAATGATTGTAATCCAGCATAAAAATGTTTTTGAAAAAAGAAAATAGATCTGAAACACTTTTGGACCGGGAGCCGGTGTGTACATCAATTTGTTCAAACTGGAAATCGTTCTAGGCGTTGCGCCACATGCCACATCTCAGGCCGCTGCCCGGGGCAAATCTTGCCACCGAAGTACATAGCGCCTTGTCGACATGCCGGCATCTTCTGTTTCCTTATAGTACGTCACTAGTACATCCAAGTTTGCTCAACAGATGCTAGGCACATTTGAACCTGCCGCTCTAGCACCCGATCGACTACGTTGAGTTGTTGACTGGTGACTCGTCCATGTGCTCGCCACCTAGGTGAAGGCCCGGAACACTCCAAGAAAGTAGACAGCAGCGAAGGCGCTGGAGGCGGTCCTTCCCATGGCTCCATACGGAGGCTGGCCGATGGCGCCAAAAGCAAGCCGCATCCCGCATCCGGCGGGGGGAGGCCAGGGCCGGGCCGGCCACCGCCCGCCGTCTCTTGCACCTGCGGCTGCTCTCCGGCCTCCGTCACGAGTCACGACTCGCACAAAGAGATGGACGCTGCGGCCCTGCGGGTCCCAATTGCGGGAGGGCCACAAACAACAGTATAACCGGTTAACGGAAAGGTCGGTTTCGACTCATCGTGTACCGCGAGGAGACGAGAGCGGGACGGGCAGTTGCCTTCCTCGAGCCCAGTCGTGGGGAGCCTTTATCGGGAGGGGGTTAACGGCTCGGTGATCTCGGGGGACGCAATCAATAATTATCGAGCCACCTTGCCTTGCTTTTCAAGCGTTCCCGGCCCAACCCTATCAAACCCAGAGTTAAAAACGCGCGTTTTATTCCTGTCGTGCCACGCCGCGCGGCGTCCTCCCGAGCTAAACACCACCTGCGACTGCGAGCGATAACGAAGGAGAGGGAGGCGTCCAAACCACAACACCCACGAGGCCACGACGTATACGCGCGCGCCGCCGCCTCGTTTCTTTAACGAAGGCGAGATCGATCGGTGCGCCGCCGGGATATAGCAGCTCGAGGAGACAAGGGAGGAGAGAGAGGGGAGCAGCGCAGAGTAGCGTTCCGTTCCCATTCGCGGCCGCCACGATCCCACCGTCCCGGAGAACGGGCGGAAGGGGCGCAACGCCACGAGCCTCTCTCATCATTGTTCGTGCGGGAAGGAACGGCCGGGGGTCTCGGGCCCTGCCGGCCATTTCGCCCCGCCTCGCGAGATTCTCGCCAAGCCGTTGGCGTAGCGCGGGGGAAGGCGGCGATCTCGGGCAGGGTCGCGGATGCTGCACAAATGGAAGGTCGCGGAGGGCGGTGGGTGCGCCGCCGCCGTCGCGGGCGGCGGCGGCGACCAACGCCGGCGGTGCGTGGCGGCGTCGCTCTCCACGCTGATCGCGGCTACACTTGCCTTCCTCGCCTACGTCGCCTTCTTCCCGGACGATGGTGCGCACGGGCTGTACAGTCTGTGGAGGTGCCAGGATTGCGCCGCGGGCGATCTGGGCGAGTTCCCCGGTGACGAGTCGGCGGCGGCGGCGGCCGACGGCCCTTCGGCCGCGCGCGTGGCCCGCTCGCCGACGACGCTTTCGCACGTCGTGTTCGGCATCGGCGCGTCGGCGCGGACGTGGGACCAGCGCCGCGGGTACGCGGAGCTGTGGTGGCGGCCAGACCAGATGCGCGGCCACGTCTGGCTCGAGGAGCAGCCCGTGACCCCGTGGCCGGCGGCGACGTGCCCGCCGTACCGCGTCTCCGCGGACGCGTCCCGGTTCGGGGACCGCGCGTCGGCGTCGCGGATGGCCCGGATCGTGGTGGACTCGTTCCTGGCCGTCGCGGCGGAGCTCGGGAACGACACGACGGCCCGGGACCGGGAGGAGGAGGTGCGGTGGTTCGTGATGGGCGACGACGACACCGTCTTCTTCCCGGACAACCTGGTGGCCGTGCTGCGCAAGTACGACCACGAGGAGATGTACTACGTCGGGGCGCCGTCGGAGAGCGTGGAGCAGGACGTGATGCACTCGTACGGAACGGCCTTCGGCGGCGGCGGGTTCGCGGTCAGCTACCCGGCCGCGGCCGCGCTCGCCACGGCCATGGACGGCTGCCTCGACCGCTACAGGTACTTCTTCGGCAGCGATGAGCGTGTCAAGGCCTGCCTCAGCGAGCTCGGCGTGCCGCTCACCCGGGAGCCCGGCTTCCACCAGGTGAGACCGTCCTTCCTTAACTCTAGCTGCTGCATTGCATCTCTTTGTCTGTTACACTAAGCACTTGCATATGCTTCCTTGTGCATGGGAATACTATACTAAAAAAAGAACTCCAAAATGACATTCTTTAAATAAGAAGAGTACACAACTTGTGTCTTCTAAGTCTAATCTAAGCAAACCAAAAATGTCATTTGTAATCATCTGATGAGGTATATCGATAACGGATTATCTGAGCCTTTGGTTCGCTTGCCGAATTCGGCTCCGCTAGTCATAGTGCCGCAGTTTTGACTGGCCATGCTGATTCCGTTCGATTTTCCCTGCATCACCCTGGATCAGAGCTTTTTGACCCAACCTTTCACCGTTTCCCGCAGCGAAAAGGCCTGAGGCAGGCTTCAGCACCTTTAAGGATCCCTTGTCCTGCGTAGTGAATCCACGGTCGAAGCATCTTTCGGTTGCTGCAAAAGGCAGAACCTATTCCGGAAATCACTGGAGCCCGGCTGTTGCGTTGCGCCGTGGCGGCATGCGATGCGACAACGGAGTGACGGACAGTGCCATCCGGCCTATTCGATTTAAAGGTTGCAGGACAGCGTGGAGTCGCCGGACCCAGGCCCTACTTGTCCGTGCAGTCCTTGAGTTGAGCTTTAGCCGAGCGACACCTCGCTCGCTCCCATTTCACCACTTCACCCCATGTGACTATGTGAGCATGTGGCCATGTGGCGTGGGTATCGAGCACGACAAGCGTCGTCGACAGGCCACAAGAGAGCACTGGCTGAACTAGCCAACCACCGCTAGAAAAAGGGACACCCTCTCTTCTCTTCTTTTTGCCGAGCACCACGCCAGTGCCAGTGCCAATGCCACCGCATTACTTCTGCCGTGCCCCAGCCGGCGTCGTTAGTACCACAGTAGACCACGAATGGAAGGGTAGATTTTCGCCGTGCCCCAGCCGGTGTTTGACCTATCGTTGTGCGCACCAACGAAATGATGAAACCGCCGCACGCCTTCGCCGGTGGTGTGTCCACGACCACGATGAGTGGCTCAGAGACAGGGATGAAAACAGCTAGGATCATCCCCATCGTGTCTCTAATAGAATTGGAAGCCGAATGAGGTGCTTTTACATGTGTTTTTTGTGGGATTGCGTTTTTGACATTATTGACTCGTATACACCCGTTGTTTTCAAAACTTGATAAACTTTCGCAGTTATTATTAGAACAGCCTTCAAATATTAATTCAAGGATTTAGAAAGTCCTAAGAGGCATCAAGAAGCCCGCAAATTATTTCAACAAGGCTCCTAATAACATGCCAAATAACCACATTGTCATGATGTGTTTGGTTCCTATGTTTGTCCGTCTTAATATTTTAGTATATCACTTTTTTTGTGTTTCTCGTCTGACTTGATCCTGTTTTTCTTTTGAGTGATAAATACCTTAATAGAAACAGTTAAGTGTTTTTTTTTCTTCTAGCTTTTGGCTAGTTGTGATAAATTGTCTCTCAATCTTATCTCCTGTTCTTCCATGCTCACTTGCCAACCTGCCTCCTAGCTACCTCTAACGGCAGCGACGCTAGATACTCCTATATCCACCACAACCTAACACTAAAATCTATCTGATGTAGCTCCTCCACGCCTTCTTCTTTTTGACTCGATGTTTTTATAGCCATCCATGATTGCCCTAGTTGTGATACTCCATCTTTTACGTAGAATCCTCGTGCTAACTTGGCTCCATTAGGCCATCATTGTGATGTCTCATCCTTACCGTGCCCCGTGATGACATGGACACCTTATGGGTAGAGCTAGATTAAATCTGAGTAGGACACTCTCGAAGGTACAAATATGGTGAAAATTTAGATTTTATTTTTTTCCTGTGGATGTGACACGCATAATGTTGACTTAGATCTGCCCGTCACCTTGTCTTTTGCCCCCACAATCGCCACCACTGCCAAGCCTACTTACTGCCCCAATTTCCTGAGATTATTGAGTTCTTCACCAAAGACCTTAAACCCTGACACATAACCTCGTCAGAGCCATGGCCAAGGTTGGAGAAAGATGTAGAGGTATAGACAAGCAATTGACCTTCATGGATTGAAGGAGAAATTCAGATATTGAGTTGGATCCAATACACTAGATATTGAGTGTTATGTAGCTTTACTGAATAGCGTCAGGTCGTCTTGGACCCGTAAGGTTGAAGGTGGTAAAAAAACCGTGTTGGGCGGGGCCGGTTGTGTGGCCGAAATCTGAACGTCGCCATCCTTAGGGCATGCCGGTAGATGGTTGGTGCGACGCCTGACCTCACCGGGCCAGGTGTGCGGCTGTCCTTTTCCGGTGACGAGAAATTGCCGGTCTAGGTGGCGCGCGATTAGGCGTAGTGTGCACCGCGAGGACTAAGACAGAACCGTGTCGGACACTCGGAATTTGTGAGAATCGGATTGCCCCTGTAACTTGTGTAACGGGCGTGATTCGCTCCGCGGCAGACGGCGCAGCATCCCATCGTCATTTGCTACCGTGCTTGACGTTGCCAGAGAAAAAAAGACTTGACAGACGACGACTCGCGACCCGGTTTCACCACGCCATTTTGATTTTTGAACCGTGAGCCGTTCGCCATCGAACGTGGAGTACGGGCCTGCGGGGTATTCTTCAGAATCAGATCTGCGACATCCCTGCGTTTCGTCGCGTGGTGCACACTCCGCCGGGGTGCCGTTTGTCTCCGGCGGTCGAGCCTTTTCCTGCCAAAAAATTGTCATGAGGTGCCGTCTGGCCCTCGAGAATCTAGAGGTCCATACGCGTGCAGAAAAGTTACTAGTACTACTTTCTTTACCTTTTTTTTGAACATTTCTTTACCTTTTTTTCCAGAGAGAATCATCGCAGCTTTATTTTTTTATTAATTGACACAATACACATGTCGCCCGTGCAACGCTTGCAGGTGGACATCCGCGGCGACGCGTACGGGATGTTGGCGGCCCACCCGGTGGCGCCGCTGGTGTCGCTGCACCACCTGGACCACGTGGAGCCCATAACCCCGCGGGGCAAGACGGCGCTGGACGCGGTCCGGCCCCTGGTTGGCGCGTCCCGCTTCGACCCGGCGCGGGTGCTGCAGCAGAGCTTCTGCTACCAGCGCGGGCCGGGCTACGTGTGGTCCGTGTCCGTCGCGTGGGGCTACACCGTGCAGGTGTACCCGTGGGCCGTGGCCCCGCACGAGCTGGAGGTGCCGCTGCGGACGTTCCGGACCTGGCGGAGCTGGGCCGACGGCCCGTTCGTGTTCAACACGCGGCCGCTGAGCCCGCACGACGCGTGCGCCCGCCCCGCCATGTTCTTCCTCAGCCGGGTCCGGAACGAGACGGCGCGCGCCACCGTGACGGAGTACGCGAGGCACCCCGCCGCCCCGTCGTCGGGGAAGGAGGGGGAGTGCGACAAGGCCAGCTTCCGTGCGGCGTCCACGGTGCACACGGTCAGGGTCATGGCCCCGAGGATGAGCGAGAGTGACTGGAGACGGGTAAGTGCCGCCGCTGCCGCGCGCATCTGTTGTCCGTCCCGATTGCCTTTCTGATGTGCTTACACGTTGGAACTACTGGATGTGTTTCAGGCACCGCGGCGGCAGTGCTGCAAGACGAAGCGGACGAGGTGGGGCTCGGTGCTGGAGGTGCGGATACGACGTTGCGGCAGAGGAGAGCTCACGTCGCCGTAGTAGAATCGACGGTTCGTCGTCTCCGTTCGCTTAATATAATATTTATCCACGGAACACCAACGAAAATAGTAGTAATGGTGGAAGGCATGATATCCTGCTCAGGCCTCAGAGAAGCAGTATAGATAGTGGAGTGGAGTGGAGTGGAGTGGAGAGTATCTCCCTGGCACTGCTGGCTACCGACAGATTGTCCTCGCTGTGTATAAAAGGTTGTGTTACTACCTACGAGACTGAGATATACAGGTTACACCCACATACATGCGAAAACCACATTTTGATCACGTTGTAGTGATGTACAGATTGGGAAATAAAATCGACTCGTACCATTGTGAATGGTACAAATACAAGAATTGACATGGGAAATTTCGTATCAAACTCGTCTTCTGTTAAATAAATGATGAGTAATTCTATGTCTCTTATATAGAAGTGTGATTCTCACTAAGGACTACTTTGAAACCAAGGGGAAGACACACCAGGGGTTGAAAACCATCTATGAATAACTAAATCTGTTATTCCAATGATATCCCTATGGATTTCCTACCCTGAAAAATTAAAGGCATGGATTCGAAAGGGATCATTTGAGTTTTGAAAAGAGACCTAAAGGTACGTGATCATGCCAAGGTGGCAGGGGGACTAATTCTTGGCTTCACGGAGTAAACTTGGAATCTAAACAACTTCTAGTTGACACAGGATCGGAGCTCATTGTTGTGCCATATGGGCATATGGCTTACCAGAAATAAAAATGACATTGTGTTTGATAAACAGAAGATACATTCATATTTGCAAGTATTTTTATTCAGAGTCACATATTGGACAATGTTCTCATTACTACAGAATGAGGATGATAGGGAATAGGGATCATGCATGTGCGCAATTTATATCGCACGTTGCAGACCGCTACAATGCCACATAATGCAACAGGCGTCAATGGGCGTCCTCATATTCTCTAATTTGGCTAATCTCCGTGCATTGGCAGGTTAAGCAAATAGCGTTCTCGAAAAAAAGAGGCCGCTACAACGGTAAGCTTCGCTAACTGTGGATGGAAGTTTAGCAATAGAGTACGTGGTGCTATATCTTAGTTCATAGCACATTCTTCTCTAACAACTGTTCGAGGCTTCGTGCAGCAAAGCTATTGTAATAAGTATTGGACATCTGCATCAGATAATTTAGAGGCTTAGATAGTTTTTTATTCCATTATTATCTGAAAAACAGGTCGGTACCTTTTACCTATTTGATCTTGTTGGCTAGACCCAGATGTTCTGCTTGGTGCTTGCACGCAGACAAGTAATGGATTCTGTGTTCCCTTTTCTGACAAGGACATGGTTCTTTGCACGAACCACAAAGTCATGAATCAATGCGTACGTATTTTGGTGAAGTCAACACGAGTTCACTGAAAGTTATTTTTTGTAGGCATCGATCCATTCCAAAGGTATTGAGATTGTGCAATTGCACAGGGGAAAGGAGTTTGTGATAACGGGCTGCAACTGGTTTTCTTGTAAAAGGTGACAGCTCATCTGAATCTTAGCATTTGATTTTGTTCTCCAATCAGTGTGTTCTATCGTTATATTCGAATTTCCTGCCCTTTCTTTCACCAGTTCTTCTGGACCTAATTTTCCTGAAAATTTCTCGGGCATATACATATGGAAATTTTTACAACAGCCAGCTATTATATTCCATATATGCCATTTATATTTCCTTTGACAAATTCGGTGATCTCTGATCTGTGTGCTCACGCCATCTCATCGTGGGCTCTTCTCGTCATAGGCTAGTTTGTGTAGTTTCGTGGGCTCTCATTTTATATTGAGCCCACATGCAAGTCTCCTTTTCTTTTGTGTGGGCCGGGCTGCTTTTGAGTGAATAGATTGGGTCGGTCGGTTAGGCTTCCTTTTGTTCCTTTCCCAGTGGCTTGCGATGTTTATTTCATTTGCCTTTTCTCTAGTCGGGTGTACGTGCTGGAATACCAACACTAGCACATCGAATTGTTTTTTCCCCTTTCTACAGTGAAAGAGGGCGACTTCGAGGGCGACCTTCTTCTCCTCCGTCGATCCGCCGGCCTCCTCTCCTCCGGCGTCCTCGCCGGCGACGGGGATGAGAGGGGCGCCCGGTTCCTAGGCGGGAGGGCCTGTATAGCTAGGATAGCTAGTATATACTCGTCGTCAATCTATAGCGACGGAGTTAAGGTTTGCCGAGGGGTGGGGGGCTATCTCCTCTGCGGCTTGCTGTTTCTCGGCGTCGGCGAATAAGCCTTCGCGGCCTGCTCTTCGCCCCGGTGATGTCCTCCTTCCGCGTCACCGGTGACGAGGTCGGCGAGATCTGTGAGGAAGACCGCGCTGCTTGGGGCCCCGTTGTCACGGTGGCGCTGGGGGCGCGTCCGGCGACGAAGGCATGTACGCCGACCTTTTGCTTGGTAGGTGCAGAGCTGGCTCCGGTTCTAGTGGTAGTTTGGCGAGTGGAGCAGGCTCGTCTTCCCGCGGTGATTTTTGTCGCCGCCGGTGAGCTCTGCTCCATGGTTGTTGGAGCTTGGGGTGTGTCCCCGACCGATGTTTACTCGACGTTGCCTTCATCTCGTCCAAGGGCGAGTGTCTACTGCGGTTCTTCTCAAAGCCATGTGGCAATGGAGCTCCCTCCGACCTCGGGTTTGTGGCCATGGCTTTCGGTGGTCGTCGGCGGGGGCTGGTGGCTTCTTCCGGATGCTTCGAGGCGTGGAGAGCCTAAGGACTTATGTGTAATTTTCTTTTTTGTTAAGGTCCTCTGTGCTGTTATAGTGGTAGAGTTGTTCTCTGTATCCTGCTCCACCGTATCTGTACTTCTACATGTACGTGTAATGTTTCCTTAACTTAATACAGATATGGTTGATAAAAAAAAGTCGGGTGTACGTGCTGACAGACAGTAGTGTATCGGAAGTGGAGCAGCGTATAAAAAGGTTGCATATCTCCGGTTTTGGCAGAAAGTGTATTGGTAAGTTCAAGTCAAGAGTGAACTTTATCATCTTACTACACTACACAAGCTAAATTTTCGATCGAGCACTAGCTACAGCAGTAGAGCCAATACGCATATTTGTTAACTTCTTCTCATGAAACTTACCCCCTTGTTCACTTCATTGAAATTTAGCTTATGCTATTGCTTATGCTTATTTATTATGAAAAAAAATATTATTCAATCGCTAAAAGTACGTAGTGCTAAAGAAGAGGGCTGAATCGCCTTGCCTTGTGAAGGTTTTAGGCCTTGTTCGGTTTGTGAATTTTTTTGTTTTGAGTACCGTAGCATATTCGTTTGTATTTGGTAATTATTGTTTAATTATAGACTAACTAGACTCAAAAGATTCGCTACGCAAATTACAGGTAAACTATACAATTAATTATTTTTTAATTTATATTTAATGCTCCATATATATGTGCCGTAAGATTTGACGAGCCATTTAGAAATTTTTTTAAACTAAACAAGACGTAATAAGAGGAAAGTCATCCCGGTCGCTTTCGAAGCTTCACGCAAGTGGGGAGCAGGGTCGAAAAAGGTCAAACATCCAAGCCGTCCAACATTGTGTGGTTCACATTACCCGTGGAAGTAGCCCATGAGTTGCTTGCTAGCACGCGGCCAAGGCCTTTTTTTTACTTCACAAAAATATTTAGTTTTGACTATTATAGCAGTTTTGTTTGTATTTAATAATTATTATCTAATCATATATTAACTAGGCTTAAAAGATTTAAGGTAACTGCATACTTGTGTATATCAGTGTCTGCGTACGTAACTGAGTCTTTAAAAAAAGATTCGTCTCACAAATTACAAATAAATTATGAAACTAGTTATCTTTATCTATATTTAATGCTCCATATGCTGTAAGATTTGATGTGATGAAAAATTATAAAATGTTTTTTGATTTTGAGGTGAACTAAACAAGGCCCAAACTTGTCCCGTCCATTGAAAGAAAAGTCAGCCTAGTCAGCGCCATCAAGCTAGTTCCGTCAGATTGCCTGTCTGTTCGCCGCTGTACTCGACATTGTCCAAAGTCCAAACTGCAAAATCATCATGCCGTTACTCTTTATATGTAATACGTATGTACTAGTATAAGTGATTTCTTCCCCATTATTTTTATTAAGTACAAAAAAGGAGAAATATATACGTGCATGCCCAGTCCCACTCGAACAGCTTTCTATATCTGATTTAATTTCGCTGAACCTGTATGCGAACTATATCAACACTTTGAAATCCAGCTATATACGTCTGATTTTCTTTAGAAGAGTACCATGTACGGCCAGTCCTTGTTCCGAGGAAAGTCAAAACTCAAAACACGCAATCATGAATATACGGCCAAGCAACTTGGCCACCTATGGAGTATTTTTCAAAACTTGTTTAAAGAACAAGTCCACGGATCAGAACTTTTATCGATCAAGAAGAAGACAACATGCATGTGGATAGACACGAGAGCCTCGTGGAATTTTGGCGCCACATGGACACATGGGTAGAGCGGCCAGAGACTCGAGTTTCCTGTGGTTCGATTTCGACATATCTCGGCGTCGTTGGACTCGACGCCGCGCCAGTTGCACCTAGCGCGCGGTCGCCGTCACGCAGCGTAACCGCTGATGCAATCGTGCACCCTGCGCACGTACCGTCCTCTACTGTGTACCGCCCGTACACGAATTGCATGCACTGGTGCTTCTGCGTTCGTTCGTTGTTCAGTCTGAACACAAGCACACTACTGTAGGGCGCTAACGAAGAAGCTGCCAGGGCGATTGGCCGGGGCCAACAGAGAGCAAGGCGAGGCAAAATTGAAGTGGCTCCTTTCGCAGCACAAAAAAGGTCTCGTGCATGCAGTACGTGCGCGGTGGGCCGGCCGCGCCGCTATAGCTCCAACGGCGGCGCGAGCGCGGTAGATGGGGATGTTCGCGCGGCACCATGCCATGTCCATGCATGCCGACGTCGGCAAGGTGCTTGTCGTCAAACCTTGTGTGCTCCTTTCCTTCATTTGCAAGGGAAGCAACGTAGCATGGATTCTTCTCTTGTGCCTGCCTATGCTCAACCACTACTTGCTCAAAGGTAGAGCTAGCTAGAGTTCACATTATATTCTCAGGGGCGATCGAACGGAAAAATTCGGAGACAGACAGTAATGGGGTGGCTACTGGTCTACTGGATTTAGTGGACAAAAAAAATAACCATTTTGACATGCTAGCTCCATCATGACCTAATTAATAGGTGACATCTCAAAATAAAGCAAGAAAAAGATGGACCTACAGGCTACAGTATAGATGAGAGTGAGAGTGAAGCGTCTGGCAGCAGAGCAGAGGCAACGCAACAAGGTTTTTGCTGATGGCAATTATAGCCTACTTACCTTTCTGCGTAACAACGGAGGCTAATCGCTCTCTGCAGCTGTTCATCGACGCAGACAGGGAAGTCACCGGCGCGGCCGCTGGAGAAAACCAGGGCCCGGGGCGGCCCCAGCGAGCCCCCAAAGTTCGCGAGGCGATGTCGACCCAAACAGGAAACTGCCCGTTCCAAAATCAAACCATTAACAACTACGGCTACACGGGGGGAGCTAGCGGCGCTGCTGCGATGGAGTCAAGATGGAGACGTCACGTCGAGAGGGGTGGTGGTGGATTGCAGGATTGGGCAAGGCGGGAAGGGAGGCCGCATGCATTGTACTTGGCGCGAGCGATGGGTGCGGGCGCGGCTGCTGCGGCCGGACAGCAGGAGCACAGGGCCCCATCGTCCTGTCTGTCCCGCTCCCGCGCCCGTCGCTGTCGCCGATGATCGCAACGCGCCAGCGGCCGGCCATCGCGTTTTGTTTGGCCACGCCCGCGATGCAGTGGCAGTGCGGTCTAATGACACCGGCACGAAAGCTGCGGCGTGTTTGTCATACCAACCCTAGACCATTTAGGTCGAGCCAATCAGTAGCTGGATTGCTAAGCTAGCATAAGAATGAGATTACACACATGCATCCAGTCGCAGTTTACAATGATCGACGTACTCTGATTGCTGTCAAAAAAAAGTTCGACTCTGATTCTTTAGTACTTGTATACTATTATGCGTAAAATATATGCGACTAATTAAAACGATATTAATGGGAAATTAAGTGGAAAACTAAAGGAGATAGTGTGTTTGTCCTCAGTGCCCAGTCATCTGGTCTTTAAAAAAACAAAGCGCGACCAACGGGTGCCGCGACCAACGGGTGCTACACCGGTATGGCAGAGCCCTGTGCGAGTCCCTACCATATGCTCAATATTATTTTATTATTATTATTTTGTTTTTGCATTATCCTTTCATCAGGAAGGACCAGGGATATACAAACTGTGCGTGCCTTCGTGGTCCAATGTAATGAAAAGAGATTGGACTGCGAACTTCAATGCCGTGGTCCTTGTACAAATATAACACGTGGTACATGTAGTTTGACGATGGTCCGATGAGCGATTAATTATCGGCTTATCACTGAGAGCAAATCTAATTTGAACCTCCAAATCTGATTGTTTAGACATTCAAAATAGGTACAGATCTACAACATATATAACTAATTGTGATCGGATCGCAAGGGTTATCCTTCTCTCATCGTGTCACCTAGGTCCACTTTATGATCCTATCCACCATGGCTTGCTCCACCTAGGACATATGACAGGGGCCAGCTGCAACCGGTTGCTGATTAGAGAAAGGACATCAGCTAAAATAAAATAAAATAAAAAATCATGTTTTTGCAAGGTCAATATAAAATCGCTGCTAATCCCGCCTCTCGTTTCCCAGCCTCCAATCTCACCCTAACCTTGGCTGTTGCTACATCACCAAGCCAAATTCCTCCCCTTCCCTATACTTGCCCCCATGGCCCCTTCTCCAAGAAGCGTAAGCTCGACGAAAAGGAAAACTATCATTGCCTCTCCTGCGGATGGGGCTGCTGCCCTAGGCTTCATTTGCGATGACGTCCCCGACCCCTCTTGACTCGCTCTCTAGGACTAGCTCATGGACATCGTTGCCGCTGCCACACTCGACACCATGCACATAGCTATCAACAACAATTCAATCCTTCGCAAGTGTGTACATATGGAGGCTATAGTGGGAGGCCACCTATGACACAATTTGTGCCACTATTTGCCACCTATGGGGATCTCAAGGAGGCCGTCTTCATCACTAACAAGTCCAAAGGACCGTCCAAGGACTACAGATTCGTCGCCATCTACCACGCCGGTTCTGCCATCCTTACACCCAAAGAGCGATCTAAAAGATCAACAAATGTGTGGTCGTCAAGGAGGAAGACCAGGTGCTTGCGAGGGAGGGGCCGAGATGGCCGGGATGTCAAGCAAATCCCCTGTTGAGCGATATATGTGGGATAACATGATCAATATTTTTGTTTTGAAAACATATTATTCCCTCCTTTATGTTGAAAGCATATTGTTAGCTAACGTAACATGTTGGGCTTACCACCTTACAATTTTAAGCTTCATAAGAAGAGCAAACCAACTTCACACTACAACATATTATAGGAAGGAACAAAATAGAACAAACTCCCACATGGCTCGAGCCCAACATGGTCATTGAGTTTTAACCAAGCAACCTAACCAGGAGACATTACATTGTAGACATTGGCGGAGCCAATGGGGGGTTGGTAGGGCCCATGCCCCCCAACATCATAATAATTTTATTATATAATATATAATTTAATAATCTATATTAGATAGATATAATAAAAGTGTTTATCATATATTTTTTGATAACTTGTGGACAGTAAAATCACACAAATTTGCATTTTTATCTTTGGATGAGCCCTTTATTATGAATAATTCCTAGCTCCGCTGTCGACGGACATGATCATCTACCACGGAAGATCAGTGTGCATAGTTAAACCGTGAAATATGGATAAATTTAGAAAAGTAAGAGCCTATTCTCGGTGCAAAAATCCAAGCAAATAAGCTACGCTCAGTTATTCTATGGTTCAAACTCTTGGAGACCCCCCAACCACCATGCATAAAATCTGGCTCCATCACTGTGACTGCATACTAGACTACATGAAGTTTTTAGTGCAATCTTCATAGCAAAATATCTTGCCCAAATCTTCATCGCCTCCATCTTCTCATCCAGCTCCAGCCGATTCCCTTGCTTGAGGTGCTGGCGCCATCGCTTAAAGTTGTGTAGATTTTTGAAATTCGCATTAGTTGAGTTTTCAGGGAATTCCTTCTTGATGGAAATGTTATTACTTACGTCCATAATAACCCCCATGAAATAGTAGCTCAAAAAATTGGAGATTGGATTGACAAGGCTCTTGAGGCCGGGTTTTTCCTCTCGAGGTTTCTAAAACCGGGTGGGATAACGAGGCTACAGGAGGTGAATCTGCTCAATATATACGAAATCAAGTGCTCAATGCAAGGAGGCACGCTACATCCACATCCCACACGCACCTACCGTCCGTCCGTTGGGATCCTGAAGAAACCTGCAAGTCGGCAACTAACCGGTCCAGTGCGCCGCCTGATGGAAACGGTCGTCGTCGCATCCAAAGACGCACGTGGTTTAGCACCGTGCGGCGATGCATGATGGCACTCTTCACGGGCCGGCCGGGCGCACACGACGGTCTGACGGTGATATGTCGCGCTCCCGGCTAGGGTGGTGTCTGGTGTGTGTGATGTCCCGTCTATTTGCACGACCAGTTTTCAAACCCCGGCCCATCTGGGCGGCGATCAGAAATTCAGAACAGCCATGCCGCCATCGCCATGGGCGTACGTATCCCCCACCTTCCCCGAACGTTCACCATCGTCTCTCTGGCTGCTTAATTAGCGTACGAACGTACACATGTGGCACTACAGTTTCTATAAACAGTAGTGGCAGCTTAGCCACTGGGCATCCACTGTCCGTACCGTGTATATATGTCTCTCTTCGGGTTGGAGGGAGTCGGAGGTGTCGTCCATTATCCGTCGGTGATAGCGCGCCCCAGAAGGTTTCTGAGTGGTAGGAATAAGAAAAATCCCGAGAAGTGCATTCTCGGCATAAATAGCCGCGGAGAGCAAAGCCGGCTATAGTTTCGTCTCGTCGTCCCGACCATTTGCTGGCTAGGTAGCTCAGAGACTACTGCCTCCTGATTATCTCGCCGCGCGTCGTGTTCATTTACGGCTACGAAAATAGTAGGGCTGGCAAATCGGTGGCCGGCCGGCAGTGCGGCGGCCGAGGAGATGGGGAGCCTCGACGGCCACTCGCTGCAGCAGGGCCATCACCACGGCTACGCCCACTCCCACGTCGGCGCGGGCCCCGACAGCAGCGGCAACAACAACAACGACGAGGACGACGCGTCGCCCCCGCCTGCCGGCGCCGCGGCGGGGGGAGGCGGAGGTCCTCGCCGGCCGCGGGGGAGGCCCCCGGGGTCCAAGAACAAGCCGAAGCCGCCGGTGGTGGTGACGCGGGAGAGCCCCAACGCGATGCGCTCCCACGTGCTGGAGATCGCCAGCGGCGCCGACATCGTGGACGCCATCGCGGGCTTCTCCCGCCGCCGCCAGCGCGGCGTCTCCGTGCTCAGCGGGACCGGCGCGGTCACCAACGTCACGCTGCGGCAGCCCGCGGGGGCCGGCGCGGCGGCCATCGCGCTGCGTGGCCGGTTCGAGATACTGTCCATGTCCGGGGCGTTCCTCCCGGCGCCGGCGCCGCCGGGGGCCACGGGGCTCGCCGTGTACCTGGCGGGAGGGCAGGGGCAGGTGGTGGGCGGGAGCGTCATGGGGGAGCTCATCGCGTCGGGCCCCGTCATGGTGATCGCCGCCACGTTCGGCAACGCCACCTACGAGAGGCTGCCGCTGGAGCAGGACGCCGAGGAGGGCGCCGTGCTCTCCGGGTCGTCCGAGGGCGGCGCCACCGCGCAGCAGCTGGAGCAGCAGCAGAGCAGCGGGGGCCCCGTCGTGCCGCCGTCGTCCATGTACGCCGTCCCGCAGACGCCGCCGCACGACATGTTCGGCCAGTGGGGGCACGCGGCTGTGACGCGGCCACCGCCGACGTCGTTCTAGCTAGCGCTAGCTGCACCTGCACCGGCCTGCCGCCGTATCTCTCTACCTCTTGCTAGTTAGAGATTTCCACTTCTTCACTAGGTATTAGCTACTAGTACTCTAGTCGTTGTTACATTAGCTCGACTACCCACGCTGTTAATTAATGTGCCATGGCATGCATGTGTGATCTTTTCCCATTTCTTCTAGCTATTTGGAGCCTGTGGAATCAATGTACAATTCATATTTGCGTATATCGGAATTGGTCAATGTTTACTTATCTGTCAATCTATATGCAGTGAGCATTGCATTAACGAGGTAAGCGAATCAGTTCCATAAGTTAATCTTCATTCTTTGCATCAAAGAAAAAGCTTTGTTTTCTTTGTTCTGCTATATGTGCTTGAATTTACTGAAATAAGTTGCTAACTGCTAAAAAATATATGTTGATCCAAATAGTCCAGTTTTCTTATAGACTACCTTATAGCTCAGTTTAAATTATTCAACTACTCAGCTTATAAAAAGCTATTAGCTCCACTATTGCATCTTATAAAAAGTTCAGCTGATCCAAAGGGATCCATATATGAGATATCCAACAAGAAATTAAGTGTCATATTGTCATGAACCGATGACCCCATTGCATGTTTTTTTGGTTGGTTTCTCATGTTTCATTATATTTCTCAAGTATGATTATGATCATTTCAATGAAGAATTCATGGATTTTAACTTTACTGTGAGGATGTCTGCTTATCTTGACATTCCATTTTGATAGTTTATTGCTTCTTCTTAGATCAATCTACCTTCTCGCCAATGATAGGTCCATTACATACTGTCTCCGGTCATTAATATACAAGACATTAGCACAAAACTAGTACAAATTTGCACTAATTTTGCATGTTCACTGGCTGAAAAGCTATGACTGAAAGTATTGTTCGCTGGTTTGTTGTGAGAGAAAAATATAAATTCGACAGATAAGCTCGAGTAAATAGGGTCGAAGTGTTCTAACGTTATATATTAATGATTAGAGACAGTATTTGCTATGGCTCTATTTCACACCCTGGTGTTCTTGGCCGCCATGCACCGTGAGCAAGTATGTAAGTGCTTGATAGTTTTTGACATGTGTTAAAGCCATCTACATAAGTGTGATTGTCCAACCAATGGTGGAGAAAACTCATTGGACGAGTCGATCGAGTTGCATGTGTTGGGTAGATGCGCGAAGGTTAGGGAAGGGATTATTCATCAAATGCGGTGATAGATTTTACTATGGGATTGACATCTATGCTAATAGGGAATGAAGGGTTCGTCTTTCAAGAAAAAAAGGAATGGAGGGGGTGGGAAAAAAGGAGGCATCAGGCATATACAGACGAAATAAGTGTCAGATACCCATGTATGGGTACTCCAATTTCTTAAAGTAAGACATGCACAGTCATCCAGTCCGTGTTTCGATTGAAAAATATGGGTACGAGAAGAACCTGGAGAACAACTACTGGCAGGCACAGTATACAAAAGAATTGACGTAGTACGCAAAAGAATCGACCTAGTACGTGTTTAAAACAAGTACAAGGATCAACAGTGCAGTGGTACAACTCATTTTACCATTTTTGTGATACTCCCAGCACATTCTGAAAACATGACGGGCCGAGCAGCCAAATTCGCTGGTCAGCAAAATTCCAGCCGCTCCGAATCAAACGTTGCATTCTTGTCTGCCCCCAAGAAAAGCCCCGTCCCGTCAAGAGCTTCGCTTCTTCCCCCACTACTGCTCGTGCTCGCCCCATTCGTTCCTCCCCCCTTTTCCCAAATCAGCTCACCCTCACCCGGACAGGAAGAAATGCTCTAATCTCATTACGCAGCAGTAGCTGGATTGGATTACCTTACCTTACTGTGTCAGCGCCGATGGACTTGGTTAAGCTAAGCTAACCTAAGGGAGAGGCATGGAGACAGGGATCGAGACGGCGACACGGCGGCACTGTTGCCTGGCCCCCACCGGACACTAGCTAGACGGCGAGGTGAAACGAAACGAAATGAAGTGATGGGTGTGTGAGTGGGGTGCGCGTGTCCGTGTCCGTGCCTGCCTGCCTACATGTTGGAAAACCCTACACGAGACGAAAGGGATCGGATGGATCGCTCCTGTTTTCTTCGCCCATCTTTGGATGCTCGGAGAACATGCCATATATGTCCATCCACCGTCTCCCTGCTCACACGCTCTCACGGCGTCTCTCACGCTAAACTAGACAGACACACGCATGGGAACGAACCTCCGTTTCCAAGCTTATTCGCTAAACTTGCTGGTTGCTGTGCCGTGATTTGGTGATGAAGGCATATCCCATTTTTACCCAACTCTCTGGTACTCCCAAAGGGTGGTAGCAGGGTGGGTGTGACTATGGCATGGTGGTATGGATGGGGCGATGCGTCTGGTCGATTTGATTTCCGAAGTGTGATCCAAGTTGGCGTTGGCGATGCCTGCTGTCCCGTCTTTGTTGAGAAGGGAAGCAGCTAGAGGTGGTTGGGCCTTTGCACTTGCAGTGCAGTGCAGGCATTCACATCGGACCTGACGCGTTGTTCCGAGCCGGGGCCCCTCCACGACTGTGCGAGCGTCCCGCTTTGCCTAGCCCGTCGAGGAAGTAAACGTTAAACCCTCTTCCCTCCCTCCCTCCCCGGCTCGACTCGATCACCCCCCGGACGGATTAGGCTTGACATTTTCTACCGATTTGACCTCACCACCTTCACCCCCACCGCTGCGCGACGCACGCCTCCGGTCTCCATGCATCCACGACTAGCGTACGCGGTACGTGCCTGCCGCTGCCGGAGTGCCGGCTGCCATTGCGAGTCTCTGCGACCCGCGGAGGAGAAGGCGCGCGGACTGATGCACGGGCGGCGTCATCAGTGACCGACCGAGGAGCGGGGCCGCCTTGTGCCGTTCCGAGCCGACCGTTGGCTTTAGCGCCTAGCGGGGCGAGGCGACGGCGCCACGTACCCGGCCGGCACCGCGCGTCGCCCACCTGACCTGACCTGCCGTGGGGCGTGCTGGCACGGGGAGGGGACGCGACGCGGGGTCGGCATAGCATGGCCACGCACAGGCACAGCCTCCCCTTCCCCACGCCAGACTGTTTGTTAGGCCTGGTTTAGTTTCAATTTTTTTTTTGCAAAATAAACATTGTACTATTTTCGTTTGCATTTGATAAATATTGTTCAGTTATGAACTAATTAGGCTCAAAAGATTCATCTTGCAAATTACACTGTGTAATTAGTTATTTTTTTATCTATATTTATTGTTATAGGCATGTACCGCAAGATTCGATGTGACGAAGAATCTGAAAAGTTTGGAAACTAAACAAGGCCTTAGTTGAGCGCGCGTAGAGCCCATTTGCTTAACCTTATCTGTCGAATTTGTCACGAATTTGTCGGTCATTTACACAATAATTTAGTATTATTTTCCTCTCATAAATCAAGCGCACAGATTCTAAATCTATGATCCAACTACCGATTCGGAGGAGCGGTTCGGGTCCGTGTGTCAATGCAGGCAGGAATGAGTAGTGACCGAGCCAGGCGTCTGCCGGTCTGCGGGGCGAGTTGCTCGCGTCGTTCAGGTCCGAAATCCGAACAGCTACGCCGGGGGTGATGATGGGTCAACGTCCCAGACACTGTGAGAGCGAGGAGCCCGGTTCGATCCCATACGATACGATACGAGTGCGACTTGTTGTCCCGGTGCATGCATCTGCACCGTGCCGCCAGCTCGTCCAACCGGAACCGGCTATCACTTCAAACAGAGCTTGATCCCCCCCCCCAAAAAAAAAAAGTCCAGCCAACTTGCGATACTGCAGAAGAACGTGGCCGCGCTTAGCACGGCATGACGCGGAACGTGTGGGTCTGACGCCGAACGGGGCTAGCGCGCAGGAGGGAGAAGGGCCACTTGCATCGCGCGACACAAGAGCCATGACCGAGTAACGAGCAGGCCTGGGAACAGAGCGAGGGCTGAGTCCTGGACCGCGCTGGACGCGGAAGGGGACAAGGCGGCCGCGTAGCACTGCACCGGGTGCATGCGCTGGAGCCGACGGGGAGCGCTCGAGCGTGTGTGACACTGGTGCTGTGGTGCAGTACAAGTGGAAACCAAAGAGCAAAGCACCGGTACTAATTCATCTGTTGGAATCGGAACGGCAAGTGATAGCTATTTTGAATTAATTTTAGCCCAACTAGTAACTAGCTATGTGTATCTAAACAGACACTTAATATAAATCCTGCATACTTCATTGTTAACATTGCAAGGCAATGGAAAACAAATGCAATTTTGGCAAGCACAAAAAAAAACAAAGACAACTTTTGAGAAGGACGACCATGCACGAATACACCTTAGGTAAATGGGTAAATAAATAGGTTCAACCGTTGAAGGGCGTTTGGCATCCATAAAGTGATGTGAAATGTAAATACATAGAAATTGGTCATACAGATAGACTGGAATACTGAATTTATAGAAAAAAAAACAGTTGTCATTCGAACTCAGATTCCACTGGTCGCATTGTTGGGCCACTGGCAACTAGTGGGAACTAAGCATGTTCACTTGAGCTTATCCGACAATCATTCGACAGTGTTTTTCTTTCACAATAGCAAATAGTACTTTCAAACATGGCTTTTCAATGTCTCATCAAATAATTCTTTTGCCCCATACATGAATTTATATGTAACAAAAATTAGCAATCAAAAGCAGATTGTCCACAACTAACCAAACTAACTAAATAATTCACCAGAGAGTTAACGTGAAAGCACACCGGAAATTTCCGATGTCTCATCAAATAATTCTTTTGCCCCATAAACTGAATTTATAGGTAACAAAAATTAGCAATCAGAAGCAGATTGTCCACAACTAACCAAACAACTAAGTATTTTTCTCCACGCAACCCAAGATAAGGTCACAGCACCTCAAAATTGCTTAGGCTTGTTTAGTTCGTAAAATTTTTTGGATTGGCTATTGTAGCACTTTTATTTGTATTTGGCAATTATTATAAAACCATAGACTAACCAGGCTCAAAAAATCTGTCTCACAAATTATAGACAAACTGTGCAATTAGTTATTTTTTTTATCTATGTTTATCTATATTTAACGCTCATGTCCCGCAAGATTCAATATAACGGGAAACCTTGAAAAATTTTAGAAACTAAACAAGGCCTTAGATATGCATGTCTATGCAAGATGCAGTGTAAAGCATGTCAGTAGGATGCTACATCCCAATGCTTACGAGCCAACATCAAGGATGATGAAGTAGGTCTTGAGCCTCAACATCGGTGACCCAGACAGAATGAGCAAGTGAAAGCATGATTTCTCTACCCCTTAAGAACCCCATGGGCGGCTTCACCAACCCACCCTACGTCCCTACCTAATGCATGAATGCATCAACATTTATACAGCTTGTCTGAATTGGACGAGCTCCAAAGCTCTACCAGAGTACCAGTTATATAGAAAAGAAATTGCATTAGCATCCAATTTATGTCAATCAATCGGCATTATTTATTCAACTCAGTTTGCATTATCCATCGAACTAGAATATGCAGTGAACATAGTTCCTCAAAATCCTTTGCTTTGAAGCCTTCAAAAACAACCTATATTCATTCTATCATATACCCATTTTATTGATTGATCTGTAGTCAGAGTGCTCCTGGAGGGAACGTAGGTTTCAAGCGAAATGAAACAAAAACTCCCACACGCTCATGAGAAACCCTCAAAGGCAGAATCTGGTAAGACTTTCGGCACTAATGCTATGTGTACAAAAGGATTTCGAGTACTGTGGGAAGGAGCTCGCACGATATGAACAGTTAGGCTGGCTCTATACCAGAAATAGACAGTATGATAACATTACTGAGGAACACTGGAGATGAAATATTGGTAAGGCGACTTGGACAGTATGCGGGTTACATGTTCCACTGCGCTGAGATGAGGTGCAGGTGGCGATGCTCCCCCAGGTGTATGAGCCTGAGCTAGCAGCCCTTAAGAGGCTCTCCAAGACAAGCTCCACTGTGCTGAGATGTGAGGTGCAGGTGGTCATCGGGTGACCCCAGGGTATGAGCTAGAGGCCTAGAGCTAGCGCCCTTAACAGGCTCTCCAGGACCAGCCTAAGGGCCTAAAAATTCAGGTAGCGCAATTGTCGTCAAACGTGTGTGACTACTTACAATTTGTCTTTTCAAACCAGTTCAGTAAATTTTCAGCAGGCCTGGCAGCTGCTTCTATGAGGTCATATTTCCTTTCACTTTGGGATATTTCCATTCCTCTCAATTGGGTATACAATTACTAGAACAAATAAGACCACAGAATTACCAAAATCAATAAAAATCGCATGTGTAACCTAAGACAAAACAGGACACTGACCCATGGAGAACAGGGAGTTCCCACTGTTTCTATTCCTTCTCCACACTGGTTAGAGTATCATTGAAACAGCAAGTATAATATAATAGCATAAGTTTGTGGACTAAACCTAGAGTCCATTAAAATCCTCTGCAAACTTTAGCATTTCATCTTAGGTGGAAGATGATTTCTGCAAATCTTAATTGCAACTCAAATAACCAGCTGGTTTGCTGATTCAATGTGTGAAATAATGTGGCATAAGGCCTCTATTTCTCAGTCAACATTAGAAATAAGTTACTGAAAAGTAATGATGACTTAGGCATTGCAAATTATTAACTGCTTGGAATATTTTGCTGATAAGAACCTGGTAATCAGATATATTGACTGCTGCCGAACCTGAAACTAAGCAGCACCAACCAAACAACTGGTAAGTAGGAATGCTTTAGCAGATTTTCCAATCAATATGTTACCAACTTGTTTTTGTTGAGGCGTTGATATCATCCTGAAGAACATAAAAAGCTTGTGCACATGGTGCTAATCTGCCAATAACCCAAATTCAAATCAACAAAGTGACACAGTATACAGCAGCAAAGTATCCACAAAAGTGGAAAAATTAAATAAGCAGGTACCCATTGCAGCGCATGGCAACTATCCCCACATTGAAATTCAGTACTGGGTCTTAATTGTTGTTACTTTTCCAATAAATCAGTAGTGTAAAGATAATTGTGCAAGGTTATACTTTAACAGCGTGCACGACAACACGACATCATATACTATACTAGTAAAGAAACTTATCAGAATAAGTTCACACTTATGAAGAAGAAAAAAAGGGAAGCAAATGCACACATAACATAAACATATCCTTTTCAGAGTTATGATTCATACAAATCTATAGAAGCAAACATTACCAGATAACTGGCTGCTAAGCCTGAATGCATCTGCATCAAGGAAACAGCTCAGGAATCCTCAGATCAACTGCCACGTAAACACACAGAACATTAAATAGGTATCATATAAACACACTTCCATAACATTGAGAAAAGCTCTTGAAAATAGAAATTCAAATGTGTCGCAAGGAATTTCTCAGGCTAGTTGTTGATGGCTTTCTTTGCTCTAAGAGTTTCAAGGGCCTTCTCACGAAGTTCAATTTCTAGTTTCTTCTGATCAGACTCTTCTCTGCCAGCATGAGAACCTCTTTTCCTAACAGCAACATCTGAATCAGAATCCCGATCCTTCTCAGAGTCTGAAGGCACAGCAGCAGTATCAGTATTCTTTAATTTTTGCTTGCTGGCATGGCGTTCCGCCCTTCTGCGGTATCGTTCTTCACGTCTTCGACGTCTTTCCTCTTTTCTTAGCCTCTTCTCTTCCTTCCTTCTCTTCTTTGCCTCTTTGCCATCTGGCTCAGAATCAGACTCAGAACTATCATCATACTGTTTCTTATGCTTATGAGCTTTCTTGTGCCTTCGCTTCTCAGAGTGGGATCTATGTTTGTCACGTTCTTCAGACCCTGAACTACCAGAATCATTGTGGCTATTACCATATGTTCTTTTCTTAGTTTTTTTCAAAGGGCTTCCATCTTCCAATTGGGAGTCCTCATTGACTTTAGATAAATATTTCTTTGCATCAATAGCATCATCAGAATCATCACGCAAACCTCTCATGACATGCTCACTGTTTCTACCATCCTTCGAATAAGTGGCATCATTTTCAATTCTAGTAGGGGAACATTGTTTCCCATGAGAGTCTTCAGGTGAATCAGTTTGACGCTTTATTCCTGTACCAACAAGCTCGTCTTCTGATGATTCTGACAGTTGATCAGGGTGTTTCTTCTGGACACCCTTGCCACTGGAGAACAGAAAACAACATCATACAATTGCTGAGTCACTCTTGAAGAACTTTTATTAATAAACCAATACACAACAAAAAAAAAGTAATATTTTGTATAAAACTTTGAATAAGACGAGTGGTCAAACTTGATATTAAAAAAGTCAAACGACTTACAATTTGGAATGGATTGAGTAGATTACACTCAAATTATGACTGACATCATCATAGTTACTAAGTGAATTATATAGCCATAACAATTGCCACCGCTACCAAATTAATAGGTGTTCACTTGATCAGTATAGAACTTTTCAAACAAATGCCTTCCTACTCGAAATGGTTGAAAATAACTATATCAAAGTATACATCCTCATCTGAAATTTTCTTACTAGTATTCAATTCAATTTTCAATGAAAAAAAACGCATGAAGGTGCTGTACTGTACAGTAGCAGAGTAGTGTGGTGCAGTGGGCAAGGAGCAGATTCGACTCCAGCAACCATCCAATTTTGTCTCAAAAACTAAAAGCGTTTAAGAAAATGAAACCAACCTCTGTCGTAAACTGAATGGAGATTTTTCTCTAGGGCTTGAGTCACCGGCACCAACTTTCTTAAGTTCCAGACCTGCCGAGAAATCCTTTGTTTTCCTACGAGCTGAATTTGCTTTTCGGGCATTCTCTCTGAAACAAGAAACAAACAAGAAAATTGAAAAGGTATATTCAGAAATGCTACAAAAGTTTGCAAGTGAAATATAGGAAAATATGGCACCAACCTAGCACGACTGCCTTCCTCATCTCCACTTGTATCTGCGCTGCCCTGACTAGGTATATGTTTGCCTGAGTTCTTGAAAGAGCTGCCAAATAGAATATGAGACCTCTCTGCGTCAGAATATGTTCTCTAATCTCTGGGGAAAAGAATATGGAGAAAAGCATGTACAACACAATGTGGAAATCACACCTATCACGTTTGGAGTTCCTTTCTTCATAGTTAGGAGACCTCAAGGATTTTGACAATCTATGCTCAGAATCTGGGGAATGACGACCACCAATCCTTGCAACATCCCTATCGGCATCATCTGATTTTTGTTCTTGGCCCCTATGATTAAAAAAAAGGCTGTTAGTTGATAGTTTTCTGGATACAGGTAAAGAACATGTTTACCAATTTTTTTTGTTCCATAGGTAATATGTAAGGGAAGCCTGTCTCTAAATAAAACATACATATTACCTTGGGTGCACATCTCTGTCTTTAATGGAGGGGATGCCATTTGTTTCTTTCTCGATGTCTCTACTTAAACTCCGGCGAGAACGATCAGGACTCCTGCTAGTTTTCGGAGTGATACTCCTGCAAGTATTGGTATATCACAATTGGTGGCCGATTCCACAGAGAGGTGGAAAAGAAATCTGGCTGCAGCTTACCTCCTTCCCTGTGGAGACGAACGCCGATTTGCAGAACGAGTCTTTGGTGAACTCGGTGATCTCCTCCGACGTTTTGGAGATGGGGATCGACGTCTTATTGGAGATCGCGACCATGGTCTGCGCCTTCCTGGAGATGGGGACCGAGGCCTACGCCTTCCTGGGGACGGGGACCGTGGCCTGCGCCTTCCTGGGGACGGGGACCGTGGCCTGCGCCTTCCTGGGGACGGGGATCGTGGCCTGCGCCATCCTGGGGATGGGGACCGTAGCCTGCGCCTTCTTGGAGATGGGGACCTTGGCCGGCGCCTTCCTGGAGATGGGGACCTTGGCCTGCGCCTTCCTGGAGATGGGGACCTTGGCCTGCGCCTTGCTGGGGATGGGGATGGACGTCTACCTGGTGAGAATCTGCGTCGAACAGGAGACCTTCGACTTGTAGGAGATGGTGATCTCCTTGGTGCACGAGCTGGTGAACGACGATGGCGAGGAGAAAGTGACCTTTCTGGCCCAGATGATGGTGATTTTCTGCGACGAGGAGACCTCCGGCGTGAAGATGGGGATGGGTATCTTGACAAGGAAGGTGACCCTCTCCTTGAGTAAGGTGATCTCCTTCTAGAAATTGAAGTTGTGGTTCTTGGAGAATGCCTTCGGGGAGAAACAGAATGTCTAGGTGAAGGTGAACGCCGTGATGATCTACGGTGTCTATCAATAGAGCGGGAACGCCTAGGAGGAGAACGAGAATTATTTCTGGGAGAAATAGATCTTTGCCTACCGCGTGGCGACAAAGATATGCTCCTGGATCTGCGACTTCCCCTGCAAAAGAAGAATCTATAAGGCTCCCATGAGTAGCTTGCCTCTGTTTATTGCATATAAAATTGTTTACTCTCCATATAATAATTAGGTTGAACACTATGGTAGAATTGAAGTTGACATATCTCAACTTTCCATTTTTTTAATACAAAAGACGTGAACTGAATAAAGGGACAAACATCATTATATAGCATCAATCAAATCAAACGCCATGATAAGGTCATAGAAATCAAGTTCATACTTAAAACTGGTACACTGATTGCACGAATGCTGCATTTGGCATGTCCGCATGTGAATATCCTTAACTACAAGCAGCATTTTGTGGCATCCTTACGATTTGCGAAATCAGAGCCCAATGCCTACAGTTACTCACTAATTCAAGATGGAGAATTTCCAAAGGTCATAAAGATTGGTCATCTAGTATGGACTTTTGGTCCAGAGAAAAGGAGAACTTGGATGACTACCACCCAGTAATCAGGCTCCTCAAGAAGAAGACATCGTTGAGATACTTCCCATTTTTTATCCAGAATATCATGACAGATTAGAAAGATTCCAGATCCAGGCATTCTCATTATGTTTATTTAATACCAAATTGCTATTTTACTGTTCTAAAAATATTTGCTGATGCATTCCTAAAAAGGTTTACTAAGTGGACTAAAAATATATTGGCAGTTACTGTTTGTTACATATAAATCAGATATACACTGAACTGCTGAACAGACACTAGACAAAACACACAGACGGGCGTTTGCAAGGAAAATAGATATTCATAACGCAGAGGTTAGTATACAGATAGAAAAGGATCTGGTTCACCTTAATACGGGCACATAGCAATAGCATCTGATGTAAAGCATGCATCGAAGTCATAGTGAAAGCCTACAAGGTTCTATTAGAAACTGATAACGGACCTGTTCTTTGGTCTTAAGCTGCGCTTGAAATCATTGTCTTTTTCTTCGTCGGCATTGAAATTTGTACTATTTAAAGCAGAGCCAACTGGATCACCAAAGGATCTTGAGTTACCAGCATCCCCATCCTACAGTAGTTGAAGTAAATAACGATATGAACCCAAATAATCGGAGAAGTTATCTGAATGTCATCAGAAACACAAGGTGTCACAACATAACTGATAACCCTAAAATCAATGATACAAAAATTGGCTGAAAGGGATATCTCACCGTCATTTTGTTCTTTTCCAGTTCTGAGTCCTTTGCCTCTTTCTCTCGCTTCTTTTGGATCTCCTGTGCAATCCTATCATCCTCTGCCTGCGTTAAGTAGAAGGTTTTCAGATTTCTTAAAATGAAATATAACTAACATTTCTCGATGATGTCTGAAAAATGTTATGGTTTCACCAAACAACAAAAAAATTAAACAAAAATACACTAAATACGAGCTAACTGATTGTCTTTAAAATCAAATGTAAGGAATGGAGAAAAAATGTTCAACACCTCCACACAGTTTTGACACAAAAATGGTACATAATAATATAAAAACAGTCATATGGATGAACTATCATTATTGGTCACACAGTGCACAAGGACTGAAAAGCCATAACTCCCATCATAAGTATCTGCATTAGTCGAGAATAGCATATCCAATGTTGGACCAGCCATATGGTGATGGTAAACTAGTATATTTTCATTGAAACAAACCTTTTTCTGCTGTATCTCAGCCTCCTTTTCATCCAGAAACTGTTGAGGCACCCCACTGGCATTTTGCTGTGCACTGAGGAGAAGGCTCCAGAGCTCCTTCATGAACTTCACTGTGTTCTTCTCCATGAAACCTGTCAGCTGGATCTGAATCTTCTTTCCATCCGCTTCCTGCCATTAAAAAAAAAACAAGGCATAAACACACCTCATTGCCACAAGCTACCATCTTTCATACAGGCAAATCAATGTTAAAAATTAGAAGAAACAATCCAGCTATCTGTACTTGCCTTCAGATAACATTAACAAAAAATCCAATTCTACAGCTGAGCAACATTGGACTCCCAGATCAGTCAGAAATACAACCTCCCAACAGAGAGATAGATTTGTCATCAGGCACAAGCAAATATTCCAAGAAAAAACAAGGGGCATTGTGTGGCTACAAGACAACTAAGTCATAGTTGGAACTTTGTGAGGCCAGAAATTCGAAAGTAATATCTTCACATGATTGGTAAGACTATCAGGTTTGATTTAACTCCTGAACTAAAACATAATACCAAGTCGTATTTCAGTTCTAATTCCTGAGCTAGACCACAGAATGGCTGCTCTGTAGTTTCTGAGCTACAGTAGCCAAACTGATTAGACTAAATCAGCCCTATCTCGGCATGACCTATGTGTACCAGGTTTATTACTGCTTTCAATTTCAAAGAACCAAATTCAATCAAATTTGGTACCTGCAAGGGAATATGCATGCACAACTCAATAAGGACAATATCAACAAGCAACATTGCTGGACTTGAATAAATACCTTCTCCTCGAGGAGGCCATAGATGAAGTTGATGAGAACCTCGTCCTCGAACCCAAGGAGCTCAGTGACTCGCTTGGCAATCCAGGGCTTCATCACGTCCATCTTAACCTTTGACATATCCACCTATCACCGACCCCCAGCACAAAATCACCAAATCAGAGGAAGCCCTCGAAGACAACAGCTATTATATCCTTAAAGTATAGTGCGCTCATTACAGCATAAACGAAGGGTATGAGTGAAAGCACGAACTAACCAGATGGTCAAGCTCGGGCGCGAACTTCTGCGTCTTGAGCAGCTTGGCTTGCTTGTTGGAGAAGCGCGTGTCCTGGTCAGCGGACGTCCCCTGCGAAGGGGAAAAAAAAAACACGGCACGGCCTCTCTCAGTAGCAGATCCGACGAGAACAAGGGCGACCAGACGAAGCGCGCGCTATGTAGATCGGGGAAACGAGCTCTGGAACTTACCCGGAAGAAGCCGCCCGACATCTTCGCTGACACCGATGCCGCAGCAGCAGCAGCAGCCGCCGCCGCCGCCGCCGCCGCTGAGGGAGGAGACGGGGGCGGAGTGGAGGGGGGGCGCGGGTGACTAGGGTTAGATGGCGTCCGCTAATGCGACTTGGGACTGGAAAGGGTTAAGGGTAGGCGACGAGACGAGGAGGTGGGGTGAAGCGGGGGCGGGCACGTGAGACGTGACGACGTGAGGGGGCTATTAGGCAGGCTCCCTCTTCGTGGGCCTTGGCCCGATGTTGCGGGCTCCGTTTGGGCAGTTTGTGAGCGTTGTGTCATGAACTTGTGATCCGTTTAGGACTAGGGCGTGTTTTTGTTATGGCCCGACATGGGTGATGGGTGTACTGCAAAAATGCGTTACAAAATTATATCGTTTGGTTTGTGAACATCATGCCAAAATGTCGGCAATATACGGGAAATTGGTGTTTTTATGGCAGTCCGGTCTAATTTTTCTTGAGTTGTGACTATAACAGCTTCCACCTGTCATTGCATTTTCTTCAACGAAGAATAACCTGGTGAAAAGATATAAAAATAAATAAATGGTTTAGTGAAACATTTGTTAAGTTTGGTGATTCAAAAAGTCGAAACCGCGTGCGCGAAATAACGAGTGCATGTCACAGCTGGCCCACATCAGATCTTGTGTTGGCAGCCGGAGCCAAAATTTTATGGCCGGTCACATATTGAGTTAGAGTCAAAACATCAGTTAAATTTTCTAGGCAGCCAACAATTGTTTTGTTCAACTTTTAGCATCAAACCAAACATGCTCTGACGTCCAATGATTTATATTTGAGATTGCCCTGTAACAAACCTAATTCATTGGCTTCTCAATTTCTGATGTTACAGTCATTTACAAGTTGGAGATCACTTAAGCTTATTTGTGTTGACGAGGCAAAGCAAGGACATGAGTTCAGGAAGCCAGCCGACATATAGAACCTTGTCACAGGAGGCTCACAACCTCACACCATAGCAACGCATGCCAATACAAAAGTTGTTTCATCGACAAACATTAACAAGTGATTTTTACTGGGTTCCAGGAGAAATAGCTTCATTGAGGCCGCCTTATTGTTCATCGCAAACTCTGGTGACATTCGCCAAGCAATTATCCACCGGCCTAGGGTGAGGAAGGTACTGTATCCGGGAGTTTGGATCTGTCCTCGTGAGCCTGTGGACACCAAAAGAAAAGAGTTCATTTAATTATCTGGATATAATTTTTTAAAAAAATATATACCGATGTTTCCTTAACCTCAATTGTCGTGCGTGTCTCCCACGCCTGTATCCTCTTCTCCTAGCTTCCTGGCATCTCGCCGGGGGTCGTTGTTTCGGTTTTTGTAAAACTGTCTAACTTTTTCCTCCTTAATGAAATACACGTGAAGTCGTGTTCTAGAAAAAAAAATAATCACAGTCTCTCTTGGCTGGTCCAAGCTATCCTTTGTGTACAAATTAACAGGTTTTCTTAGACGACATTGTTTCCTATTGTAGAAAATAGATTAATATTTGATCGGACTATATTGCATAGGGTATGTAGGAGAAGCTAATGTTAAATTGACTATAGAGATAGAAAATTTCCCAAAAAGTAATCATAAATTCGAACTTAAATCTCAAATTGTACATGGAGAAACAAGAAGAAAAAAAAGATAATTCTACTTATGGTTTGCGTCTAAAGAGCGTACTTGTAACCAAGGAGGAAATGGTGGAGGAAGACGGAGATCTCCAGCTTTGCAAGATCGTTCCCAGGGCAGAATCTGGTACCAAGTCCAAAAGGAAGGAATGTGCCGGCTCTCGGTGAAAACCCCTGAAAATAGTTCAATGGAACTGTACATTTAGCATGTCGTCTGATGTTTCTAGGATTAGCATGCCATTTGATGCTTCTAGGATTATCCAGAGCGGCAAAACCTCAGTAAATTGAAATAATTTCTACGTACCTCCCATCTTGATGGGTTGAACTTTTTGGAGTCAGGATAAACTTCAGGGTCCATGTGTACACTTCTGTACCACAACTGAACCTTCCAACCCTTAGGTATCAGGTAACCTATGGCATGCGTGGCTTGTTTAGAGGCAGATCGAGTTTTATGCAATTCAGGCAGAGGTTATTATCACTGGAGAAAAGAGGTCTGGATCAATAGCACACCATTCACAAAGACGTCTTCAGTCGCTTCACGGAACGAGACGAACGAGATGTTCACCAGGCGCAGCGTCTCATCAATGACCTTTACAAAAAAAATTTTGCAATGTTCTAAGTATGATTATTTTCAGTTTCTTTTGATATGTTGAGCCTTTGAGAAGTCGTGCCTGTGAGAGGTACTTCATCTTCCTAAAATCTCTCAGGCTTACCCCCTTCTGGGACGAGGACACCTTGCAACACCGACACCAGCTTCTTGCGAGCCTGAAATTATTGTCCAGCTAGCTAGGTGTGTCAATCCAAGTGTCCATCGTTTTTGCTCACAAGATCGGGCATATATGCATATGCATGAGCATGACCTTGAAAGCCTTGTGGAAGGCAAAGCCGGGAAGGTTAATGGCCATGGCTCTCATCCCGTAGTTGAGGTCGGTCAGTCGGTGTAGCTCCTCTCCAGCGCCAGCATCGTGGCGTCATCTACAGCTGCAAAGGGGCCGGAGCGGAGCGCTCCTAAAGCTGCCCCGCTGATCCGTTTGTGCTAAATGAGGTTTGGGGGTCGACCCGCTCCGTCCGTGCAACGAACCGTGGATATTCTTGGTCGAACCTGTTGCCGTCGCAGTTGCTTGTCGCTGCACCATCTGTTGCCTAGCGTGCGTGTGTGTGCATGTGAGATAGGAGGACCTCCTCCTCTTTGGTACATGCAGTTCACTAATGCTGGTCGATCATCTGCATGTTGGCGAAGAAATAGGCTACGAAGCAAGCTTAATAGCCATGAACTATCTTGTCTTATCACCATCAAGGAAAATAAAAAAGAAACAAAACAACCTATTTAATTTATAGAAAATAGTTTAGAACATGGACCAACAATCTTAACAAATAGCCTTGGAGTTAGACCATTCATTACAACAGATCAGTTCATGATTCATTGCAGCAGATAGTTCAGAACATAGATATAAGCTATCTTAATATTTCAGAACAGAAAGTGCATTTCCACTGCAGGAGTAAAATAAGCATATCATTTACATGACCTTGAGAACATTTCATCCTACAAATAATTTAGACAACTTCAAAATGATAGGTACCTAGCAAAATGATTCAACAAGATCACACTGACATACAACGATTTATTATCCAGGAAAATAAAAGGATCCAGATCCCTAATAGCAGTAGCAGCTTTGAGCAAGCCTCAGACATCTTCTGCAAGAGTATGGTGTGAGAATCTCAAGTCTTGGAACATGTGCATACCAAGCTGAATAACACTGCATATAATTAGTTAGTAAATTCATGACAGTAGTAGTAAAGTTAAAGCTCATATGCTAACTTCTAAATCACATCAGCATATGATTTAGTACTACATACATGAGGGCACACAATTACAAACAAAGACAATGATTGAAAATGATATGACAAAGACTCATTTCTCTGGTCTCGGGGTAATATACTGTAAAACTAATATAGTATACCCAACAAGCAAGAAGGAAGTAATGTTTACCACACAGTTACTTCATTTAGCAAAGTAAAGATACTGAGTTATCTAATAACAAAGAGCCATATGCATACCCTAAAGCCTTAAGTAAATAATATTAACTCCCTTAAGTAAATAATATTAACTCGCAACTAACATTCTCCAAACAATTTGCAGATAAATACATAGACTGTAAATTGCAAATACTTATAATTAACCTATCTTGTAAATTCAAAGATACAACATTTTGAACTCTAAAACCAAGAATATTAAATGACATCTACAACATGCTTATGAAAACTGTCCAGTGAGATGCCAACACCAAATAAATATGCTATACTTTCAGTTGCAGGTTCCCATGCACTTGTGGACATGTATTACCGAAGCTATCTTTTTTTGATAAAAAGCGCTTAAGGTTACTCTGTTATGTAAGCGAATGAGGAAACTTCATGAGATAGGGTGAAAATAAAGACAGTCAAACTAAGAACATTGATGAGTTCAAACAAGAACACTTTCTTCCCATTCAGGCATATGATTTAGTACAGGTGAAAAGGGTCTCCCTTTACTAAAATTTTGTACAGATCATCAGCATCATGTGTTTCTCCTCCAATTGTTCCTAAAATTAAAAATTCCAAACCCATGAGAATCTGTTCCAAGTGTACCAAAAAAAAAGGGCTACTATGAGCCAACAAAGTCTAACAACTTCAAAAGAAATCAGTCTGTATCTTTTGATTTGTAAAGCCTATTTGCCAATGGTTAATTGGAAAACCAAAAGAAACTTGCAATTGCACTGAACTTGCAACTGCATTAAATAGCTGGTTGCAGAATCCAAATAATCAAACTTGAGAATGCATGCACAAACAATGAACTACAGTGACTGAGTGGCACACATCAAATCTTTTATAGTTATATAGAATAGACATAGACATAGATATAGATACAAATATAATTATAGATATAGATATAGATATTGATACAAATACAGATACAGATACATATATAGATATATCCCTAATTAATATTACGGATAGATATAAAACTTAAACTAATAAGACAAGCAGCCTAGTATACTATATTCTGGAATGCAAAAGTGAGGCATAAGCATTTGACATTCGACAAGCAACATACTATATTTTGGAATGCAAAAGTGAGGCATCGACACTTGACATTCATGCACTGCTTGCTGCATGTTCATTACAATGGCATGACATGCATAGGCATTTCACATTTATTTTCACACCCTCTGAATCAGTCTCGGTCGTATCATTTACTCCTATATCCCAAGCAATTTGTGAGGCAGTCTATTCTATGTAGAAATATCTCCAATTAAATTCATCTATTGTTATCCATCGGATCTCCTACATATATCTAGGAGCCTACGATCCATCCATAGTACCTCTTGTAGAAGTAGAAGTCCTGTTCCGTCCGCATCCGACGGCGGCGCGTTGGTGTCCCGGCCTGAAATCTCCCCGGCCGGCTATCCAGCCTTTCTCTGATTCACCGCACAACAGACGACGACGAACGACATGGCCACCAAGAACAAGGCGGCGGCGCTGCTCCTCTGCTTCCTCTTCCTAGGCGATACAGATGGAGAAGGCAACTCGCCAGATCCGCGACGGGCAGAAGAGACGAGTGGTACATCCAGGGTAGGGTAAGGGAAGTGGTGGAGAAGGAGGAGGAGGACGGGGTGGCGGCAGCAGCGACGGCAATGGCGGAGGAGGGTGGCAGCGGCGGTGAGTAGCTACAGCTATGAGGCGAGTCGCAGGGTCGACCCGAGGGTCACCGGGGGTCGATAGGGTCACGACCCTTTTGCTCCTCTTCTGCCCTGGGTCGATCCGATTTGGTCCACTGGCTAATTCCAGGTGCGAAGGCATTCTAGTTTGACATTTGTGTTATTTGCTAAAAAGTTAAAAATCACTTCTCCAATGGTTTTGCATATGGGTTTAGCATTTTAGTAAACTTGGCATTTGAGAGACTCCCCTTGGCAAATTTGCGAGTTGGGTTGTGGCTTGGCAAACGTGTCCGCCCGGTATTCCTATGTTCTAGCCGCGCGCGAGCAGGTCTCTTTGGCGCGGTTTCCTTCGTGCCTGGGAGTCATCACCGCACCAAATAGTTTCTGCGCCGCCACCAGATCGCGACTGAAGAAGAGACGCGAGCCCACGGTGCATCGCCGGAGCTGTGCGATCTCCATCGATCAACGGCTGGTACGTCCCTCCCTCTACATCGCCGGAGACAATATTCTGTCGCCGGTTTGCCGTACTGCACCTCAATGGTGATGATATGACAGAGAAGATTTTGCGTTAGGTGATGATCAGGTAATCATCGGATGCGACATTCCTGCACCTCTATGACTGGCGAATAAATACTTGAATTACACAATAGATCATTTGATGCACCTGCGAGCGGCGGCGGCGCGAAGAAGAATACGCGTGAAGCCGTGAACCAACTCGCGCGTGCGACAGAAAGAAGCACGAATGGATTTGATCGGGTCCACTTTAGGTATTTGTCAAGTCAAAAATGCCAAACCTTTAGAGATGACCATATTTTTCCTTTGCATTTGCATTTAGGAATTGGCAAACAACAACAAATGCCAAACCAAAATTGCCAAACCACCAGGTGCGTCATCGGCCGCGGTCAGGAATATCTGCACGATGATCTTGAACGTCATTCGCCGCAGCTCCGTCAGGAACTCGATCTCACCGCCGGCCTCGTCGTCAGAGCATCCACGCAGCGTGTGGACACGACAGTGCGGTCGATGAAGCCCAGGTACGCGGTGAGCGCGTCGAAGCCGTTGATGGGCGCGGCCGTGAGCTTCCTCAGCCGCCGGGTGCTCCTCGTAGGGTAGAGTGAGGAAGGACTTGCGGCCGATGAGCGCCACGGTGGCCTTGGGCCACCCTTCGGCGAAGTTGTCGTCGTCCATCAGCACCCGCCGTTTGCAGTTTGCACGCGTCCGAGGTGGTCACCAGGATCGTCGGTTTGCTGAGCATGAAGGTCTTGTACACGCCGATGCGCCCGAACCTGCATGGCTGCATGCCGCAACACCAAAGTGATGGTCTATTTTGTCCAGATCAAAAACATGTGCATAATCTCGCGAGCGCTAAAGGTCAGTTTGACAGGGTCTTTTAACCTCTGTCTTTTTCTGCCTATATAATTTTTTTTTCAAAGACTTGCCACGGTAAGAGGGACAAAGGGAAGAAGCACACTTGGAGAGGATAATACATCGGGGGTTATATGATGCGTTCGGAAAGGATAAATCTCTCCTTAAAATAGTTTATTGATTATTGATTTTCTCTCAACTGGTTAGATTGCGGGGTGATTATTTACTTCATTGATGATTTCTCTAATTCCAGTCCCGACGGCCCGTGGTAGGCTCTTAGAGCATCTCCAACAGTTATGCAATTGGACTTTGCATTCTTAAAATTTGCTAAAAATCTTAAAAATTGCTCTCCAACAGTTTTGCATTTGACTTATGCATTTTTGCAAACTTGGCATTTGATGGACCAAACTTGGCATTTTTGCATAGGCACAATGGCTTGACAATTTTGATATCCTGAGAATCTTGGACTCCTTGTTGTGCCCGTACTCCCCACGTCACGATAGTTTCCCGCGAAATGACTCTTCCCCGTGCGTGCGCGACTATTTTCTTTCCTCTGTGCGCTGTCTCCTTTTTTCTGCGCGCCGCCTCCTTTTTTTCTTGCGACCTGGATGCCGCGGTGCATCCTGGGACTGTTGCCTCGATCGGATCTCGACGACATGGACCAAGCGGCGACGCGCGAGAGAATTGGCGGCGACGGGCGAAGGACTTGCGCGCGATGGGAGCCCGCATGACGCGCGAGAAAATTTCCCGCGAAGATGAAAGATTCCCGGACAAAAATAGTTGGGTCCACTATTTTGGGATATGCCAAGTCAAAAATGCCAAACACTTGGAGATGAACTTATTTTTCCTTTGGCAAAGCGTTTAGGGACTTGGCAAACTCCAACAAATGACAAATTCCAATTGCATAACTGTATCCACATTCTGAAAAATAGGAATGTTTCCATTTCCAAGTTCTTGTTCCTGTTCCGGTTTCGAAAATGGAAACGAGAACATGGTTGCTAAGGGTACGCTAAAGTCACTTATGAAAAAACAAATAAGCTACTACATTGAAATAAAGAGCCTAGGATGGATCATACCAAAACCAATTTTTCAAACCAAATATAGCATTTTGAGTAAAAAAAACTCGACCCACGTAACAAAACCAAATTTGTTAAACCAAATATAGCATTTTGAGTTAAAAAAACTCGACTCATGGAGGATTTCAAGATTTCCCGTTACATCGAATTACATATGCATGGAGTATTAAATATAGATGAAAACAAAAACTAGTTGCTCAGTTTGCCTATAAATCGCGAGACGAATCTTCTAAGCCTAGTTACTCTTTAGCTATGTTTTTAATTTCGTAAATAGTCTAACATTTGATATGATGAGAGTTAAAGTTTAACTCTCCAAACCAAACAAGACCTTGCTCTATGTACCTGTGACTTGCAGTTACTCCATACCATGATATTCACACACGATACAATCACAGCTAAATCTGTAGGTGCTACTCGGCGTCCCAGTCATGAGACTCCAGCCGTCGCCGCTCATCGTCGTACCAGCATATGCAGCTGAGGTCGATGAGCACATCAACAATAGCAGCATCCGTCTTCTGCCGGTCGGCAAAGTGCAGCGTCTGCACCATGAGCGCGCGCGGCTGCATGCCGAACCGCTGCGCCCGCTCCATACTCCGCTCGTCGTTCCACCGCAGAGTGTCGTGCGCCATCGGGCTCAACCATCGCAGCAGACGCTCCACCGCATCCCTCGATTCCGCCGCAGCCACCTCGTCCACGGGTTGTCCTTTACCCCATCTCTCTCTCAGCTTCGTGTTCATGGCCTCGCGGATGCTGACGGGCAGCATCTTGTACAGCGCGTCTCTCGTCGACAGGTCGATCATCCCTTCCTGCACTTCCTCGCTGTCACCTGCCGCCGGCGGCCTCAGCGCCGCGAGCAACGTCTCGGCGGTCAAGATCACGTTCGCGTATCGCAGCTCCATGCTCGAGCCGCCGACCATGCTCACCGATGGTTTGATCGATTCCAACAGTGGAGAGGCGGCGTCTTTCTGGCCGAAGATGGGAGCCGAGTGCCGGAGCGCCGCGGGCGTCGCCGACCGGTGCAACGGGCCTGACGAGTGACCCAGCGCCCACGCGCGTCCTACCGTCCAAGGGGGGAGGCCTGGAACGGACGCGCTGAAAGCAAGGGAGATGCGTGCGAGCACGGCGAGGACGGACTTGGCCATCAGCCTCGCCGCCTTGCCGGCGGCGACGTTCCAGAGTGATCCCTCGGTGAGCCGTCGCACCTTGTGCCGCTGCGCCCTGAGCTTGCTCATCAGCTTCTCTCCGGGCTCGCCCGCTGACGACCTCTTGCCCGTCCCCAAAGACTGCGCCGGGATGGGCCCGCTGTGCTGCTTCCACTGCTCCATCCGCCGCTGCGACGCTTCCAGCTCGCTGAGCGCGTCCATCTCCGCGTACAGCTTCGCCGCCACGACCACGTGGCGCTCCATCTCCCTGAACCGCTTCGTGGCGCCCCTGGAGAACCCGACCGTGGCGTCCAGCTGCGCGAGGCGGCTACGCTTCGCCTCGGCGTAGATCCGGTCGAAGTCCCGCAGGAGCGGCGCCGGCGTGTCGCCGGCGCCGGCGCAGCACCGCGCACCGAGGCGCGCCACGCTGTCGGCGGCGCGGTCCAGGTCCGCCAGGAGCTCGCCGCACGCGAGACGGAGCAGGAGAGCCTGGTCCGCGGACGTTAGCCGCGCGACGCCCTCGGCGCGCAAGACGTCGCCGCGGAGCCTCCTGACCTCGACGTCCGACACCGTCCGGTGGAGGGACACGAGCCGCGACATGGTGGCTGCTGCCTCGAAGGCGAGGATGCCAAGCCCGCCGTGGTCCCGGGGGCCAACGCCGACGACGAGCTTCGAGCGCAGGTCGGCGAGCCATGTCCTGACCGGCATAGCCGAGAAGCTAAGCAGTCCCTTGTACGTAGGAAACTAAAGAAACTAACTAATAGTAACAAACAAGCGACTCTTTGTACGCGCGCGGTTGACCTCAGAAATACAAACAACAACAGCTGCGGCAGCTCATGTTTAATACCAGTTCGATAAGAAGCTAGATCGCGTGAGATGATACGTACGAGACGAGTCAGGAATTCTTACGTGGACGCAACGGCAACAACGCGTTTGTAACAGCAAAGAGCAGAGCTAAGCAAGCAAGCTACACAGGATGACTGAGGGAGAAGGGCAGTCGACCTGCAGTCGGCACTTGGCAGTGCGAGGGTGCCATGCGGGCGGGTGCCTGCGTCTAGAGGGAGAGGCAAAGTCGGCCACGCTTTGGCCGAATCAGTAGCAGCCACGAGCCATGTGGGCACCGGCAGCGGGGCGCCGGCCGGTTCTTCAACCGCATGCAGGCGCGCGGGGGAGAGCGCTACATGCAGCACACTTATGGATTAATAAAGAAGTGATGGAGCTGACGCGGCCGGAGACTGACTGAGATCCGCAGCCCAAGTCTTCGCCGACCGCGACACTATTTTCCTCGTCTCGCTGGAACATGTCCGATCCACGTCCAGAACACGTCGCTGGGGATGGCGCATGGCGCCGCGGAGCGCGTCCGAACATGTCGCCTCACTCCAGGTCACGACTTATGGTTATGGCCGTCGCTTTCTCACTTAAGTGCACTTTGGAAAAAGAGGGCGTCTACACAGATTTCACCAGTCTGGAACCAAAGAAAAAGACTCTTTTCCGTCGTCGTCGTCCTGCACCTGTTGTCCTGAAGCTACTCGATCGTGCAATCCGATTCGAGCGCAGCCTGCCCAGGAGCCGTCGTCCGTCAACTGAACCAAATCACGTACAGTAGCTAGCTAGCATGCTTCGCGTAATCGCGTCGTCATCAACTCATCGCTAGCTCAACGCTCATGCATGCCTCCAAGCTGCGCGGCTGCGCGGTGCGCCCGGACCGGCGGAACGTTACGTGCTGCTAGCTGCTGCCCAAGCCCATCAGTGCGGCGTCGTTGTTGACGGCTTGGCGGAAGGAGCCAAAAGAGGCTCCACCAAAAGCTGTCACATGGAAACCACCCGAGCGTCGTCACTTGCAAAAGGAAGAAACAGGAGCTGCCCCTTTTTTGACCACACCACAATGTAAGTGTGCCTAGAGTCTTCATCTTAGCACGGAAATGCTTTGCTTCCCCAAGTCATCGTCAATTTGGTTTGCGTCCTTGGATACGATGTGTTCTAACCTTTTTAACACTAGGATTATTATGTATGCCTGTGTGCGAATGTTGTATCTTCCATTTGAGATTTCCCTTCAACATATATTTCTTAACTTGGCTACACTAGCTTCTATCTTGTCAGGCATGCTACCCCAGCCTCACTATGGGCACACAAATTAAAGTTCCAAGTGCGGCTTTCAAATTGTTTGATTTGATATGCTCATTTGTGTGGTAGTTGTTTGAGAAATGGAGAAGAAAACGGTATGCGGTAATTACAGGCCATATGTTTTGTATTTTCTCCATCCTAAATTATAAGTCATTTTAAGAATTTTGAAGAGTCAAAATATCTTAAGTTTGATCAAATTTATATGATAAAATAATAATAATTATGATACCAACTAAGTATTATTAGATTCTTCCTTAATTATATTTTTATAATATACTTATTTTATGTCTTCCTTAATTATATTTTCATAATATACTTATTTTATGTTACAAATCTTAGTATTTCTCTCTATAATTTTGGTTAAACTTGAAAATGCTTTGACTCTCCAAGATTCTTGGAATGACTTATAATTTGGAATGGAGAGAGCATTTACTATAAACTTAGAACAGATTTACCTTTGATTCTTGCTGGTTAATATCATTATAATTGGAATGAGAGGAATGCCTTTCTCAGGAACATGAGTTCCTCCAGGTATGAACATATGCAAGTAACTGCACGTTAAATATAATTCTTTCTTGGAGCATGAAACTTGAATGAAATTTACTTGTTCAAATGCAAATACCAGTACTAACAGAATATTTACATATTAGTGATTCATTCACAGTACTTTTGTTTTCAGAACGTTTACACAGTGTGGATGCAGAACAATGTATAGTGCATCAAGGCTAACCAGGGGAAAATTTTTAAGGAGGTAGTGAATCGAGGGCATATCACAATAATTGCAAGTGCTCCAATCATTGAATTTAATAGATCAAATAAGTGGCGAGCACTAGCGCAAATATACATTTTGTTATTTGGTTTACTTGTTTTGGTCAAGATTATCAACTATATGAATTTGCATTACCCAATTACTGAGTACTGTCTTTTTTTTCCAGGAGCTACTAAGAGCATCCCAAACCATTTTGCATAATTGGTTTGGTAAATGAGGGAGTTTGCCAAATTTCAAATAAATATGGCAAAGGTGAAAAGAGGCAATCTCCAATGGTTTGGCATTAATCACTTGGCAAAAAAGGAAAATATGGGACCCACTAATTTTTTTGTCGATCTATTCTCCTGCCGCGTGTGATGAAAGTATTCGCGGGAATTGTTTTGCGCCAAGGCGCCAACATCACGGCTCTAGAGCCCAGGTCTGCGTTGGTTTGCGTGGTCTAGCGCCGACATTTTCTGCGTTGAGTCTCTACCGGCGTGGAATCTCTGCCGATATTTTCTAGCGCCGACATTTTCTGCGTCGATCACATTCCATCCATTTGAATGAATCTACAAAAAAATATGTGAAAGGTTAACAATAATAAAATAAGATGAACATGACACAACATCTATCAAACAACAGCAACAGCATCTATCGAAGTACAACAGCATCTATCGAGCAGTAGCAGCAGCATGTATCGAACAGCAACATCATCCCGGCCTTTGCAAATACGCCCGCATGGCATCGACGGACATCAACAGCAACAGCCCGGCCTTTGCAAATACGCCCGCATGACATCGACGGACATCAACAGCAGCAGCTCGGCCTTCGTACATACGCCCGCACGGCATCGACGGACATCAACAGCAGCAGCCCGGCCTTTGTAGATACGTCCGCACGGCATCGACGGACATCAACAGCAATTCACGCGAGAATCATTCCCCTCTTCGCGCGACCTCGACCTTGATGAAGACCGGAACATCGCAGGGACACGCGACCTTGACCCGGACTCACGCAATTCACGCGAGTTTCTCAGATGCCAACCGAGGTCGGGCTTGGCATATATGCCAATCTTTCCTCTCTTTTTGCCAAGCTAACAAAATTGCAAAGCCCATTTGCCAAACCATTGGATGGATATTTTTTACACTTTTTTGCAAATACAAAAATGCAAAGCCCATATGCAAAACGGTTGGAGATGCTCTAACATAATAAGTTTGCAATCCGAGCTCACGGCCATCGAGCATGCCCCACCATGCGTCCGTCGAGCGTTAGGGGCTTGGTGCCGCCAGCGTTGGCGACTCTCCGCGTGCTGGTGCACCTCCTCTAGCTGTCGTGCCTGGGGCGGCCTGCCAGATTTGAGCCCACGGACCACGGATGTGGCGTGGCCCGCCCAACTCAGGCGGCGTCCGGCAGCGGGTGGTTGGTCATCCTCTCCTGCCATGTCCATGGCGACTGTGGGCGCTGACGGTGCGCTCGCGACGCCTTCGACGGCCAGGCGGCGCTCCCACGATGATGCTGTGCGGGGCCGACCGGGGTGGCGGTGTGGATGGTGTGGTGGAGGCTGCAGCTTTGGTGCCTAAGCCACGGCTTCAAATGTGCCACATGTGGCCCGTTTTCGCGGCAAGAATCAAGGTGAAAACTCTACTTCCGGGCCGATGTCTGAATTTTAACTATTATAATTCTACTACTTTTTTATAATTTAGATGTTTGGATTTTAAGATGATTTTAAGCATTTGTACAACCAACTATTATGGGTAATTGTTATTTTTGTGGTATATTACCTAAATTTTAGCAAGTCCCATTATCATCACACATGATAGGAACCGGCCATCTAGCATAGTGTAGACCGCTTCCTTCAAGAGTGTGTCCAACAGCACACGTAGTAGACAACAGCCCCTACTAGCTTCTCTTTCTCGCGTAACATTGCCCCCTTTGTCCACTGTATCGTGCCACACATCACTAGTTGCAGTAGGTCTTACGGACTATGGTTCATGAATTCACACGCAAGAGGAGAGGGGTTGGAGGGACTAGGCTAAATTGCAATACAACAAGAACTTATCGGTGTTGGTGCGTACAAACAGTAAGAGCCTCATTGGTGCATCACGTACGTGACTGACGTCTACCCCTCATCAAAAGGAAAAAGACAAGAAGCTCATTCCTCCTTCTCTGCTCTCCCTATGCATTAGTTACCATTGTCGCACGCTTATGCTATGCCACCACTATGCTTCGCCATCATGTCGTGGCCTCATCAGCTTCCTTCTTCATTCCTCTATGGCATCGAGAATAGAGATCTAGTCTTCCCTATCAACAGCTTCCTCTTCTTGCTCAAGGCCGATGCCCCATTCTTTTCTTTCTCAAAATCGACATCTTTTTATCCTCCCTGGAGTGCCCCCCTTTTTGGCCCATGGCCCCTTCTCTTCTTTCTCGTGGACAACATCTCCTTTTTTTTGTTCTTCCTCGTGTTCTTCTTGACCGATATTGTACCTCATTATTTTCTTCTTTCTTGTGGCTGACACCCCATTCTTTCCCTTCTTTCTCGGGGCCAGCACCCCCTTCTCTTTTCTTCCTCATTGTGGACGAGTGGTGGAAGTATTATTTTTGTAGAAGGTGGCCACAAACATGACCAAAAATCAACTCTATAATTTTATACATCCAAACAAGGATCGAGTTGGGTGGTTCCTACAACAAAAATTAAATTGTGGCCCATTTTAATACCACAACTGATTTGGTATCCAAACTCTATATTCCCCAACACATCAGGGTGCCACTACACCCCCCCTACCCGTCGACTGTCCTCTACCTCTGGACTCCCATAGCTGTCGTTCTACAAGCCATCATATCAAAGTTGAGGACAAAACTCTACTTTTAAGGCTTGTTTGGTTCCTCTTGCTAAATTTTAGCTAGCTTAATTTTAGTCACTTTAAAGCTAAACTTCCAAACACACTGATTAAAAAGGAGCTAAAATAATTTAGTCACACTAGTCATCCAAGAGTAGCTAAAATTGTTTTAGTTGACTAAAATTTAGAAGGAGAAACCAAATAGGCCCTCAATCTATCACGTATAATCCGACCGTCAAAAATTGACCAATGGCGTGAATGTCGACACGATGCTTTACCAAATCATAGCAACAATGGCCAATGACAAAGCTAGAGAAGCTGTTTCAAAAGGATGTATAGTTCTCAAACATTCGGCCATAGGAGTGTCAACGGGGAATTCTCCGTCGGAGGTTACTTCCCCAAACCTGTCCCCGCGGGGGCAAATTCTCCTCCATCCCCGTCCCCGTGAAGGGTCACGGGGAGAACTTCTACCCCATCCTCGTCCCCACGACAATTATATAAACAACAACAAATCACTTACATAAACATCAGCAAATATTCAATAATTCACATACAAATAACATCCATTTGTCCATAATTGCCTACTGCATAGTTCATAACAACACAGAAACAATCACATTGTTCATACATTCACCACAAGTGATTCATCAACTAGAAATAGCAACTAAGAATCCAAACATCGAGCATAAGTTTATTATTATCGAGTCTCCACGGGGAACGGGGACGGAGGAGGCACACCAGACTCGCCCCCACAAAACCCGACGGGGACAGATTTTGCCCCATTTAGCTCCACGTGGGGAGAGATTTTGTCCCAAACCCATCCGCGGGGAATCGGGGATCGGTTCCCGCTGACATTTTGATTCAGCCATCGCTAAAACGAGATAGAGTTTAAATATTCACAAAGAACAGCGACCACATTATAGAGATATCACGATAATCTAACGAAGAACAAAATCAATGCATGCTAGTTGTTCAAAAGAGATATCACGACGAGGACAGCGTGCGAAGACGGAAGCGTCGGCGTCTTCTCACGTCGCAGCGGCGCCTGTCGTGAGCTCGAGCGCGCGCACTAGGGGGCTAGGGCCTGGTTGCTTGGCTGAGCAAGCGTTTCCCCTCAATCCCTCATTGCTGCGCGTTGCGCACCTCCAACGCGCACTGCGACTGGAATAAGGGCACGAGGGACGCCGGCTCCGCCACCGGAGCCGACAGCGCCGGGTGCCGCCACCCCGCGCCGACCGCGGGCGACGGCGGCCTGGGGGACATGTCGTGCGCCTGGCGCTCCCCGCTGCCGCCGTGCCGGGCGGCGCCACGCTGCTGCTGCTCGGCACCGCTCCTGCCCTCGGCCAGCTGGTCCCCTCCCCCCTCCTTCCTGGCGGCGGCCCCCGCCTGGTCCGCCTCCCAGACCGGCACCGTGGGCGACACGACGAGCGGCGACAGGAGCGGGATCGGCGCCCTCCCGTCGCCCCACACTGCGGGCGCCGCCCCCGTCCCCGTCCCCGCACCGGCGGCGGCGGCCTGCTCCAGCTGCAGCGACGCCGGCGCATGCTTCTGGAGACGGCTCGGCGGCCGTTTCTTGCATCCGGAGCCCGAGCCGGACATCTTCATCTCCATCGACTGATGCTGAGCAGGTGGATTATTGATTCGCTTTCCGCGCGATCCCCTTTCTCGCGGCGACTCGCTGATCTCTCGTACGTCTGCCCGGCTGGCTTCCGCAGGGAACTGCCGTAGGGTAGTCTCTCCTACATGCGTGCATGCGGCGCTCGTGGGATGGCTCTCCTATATGCCTATAAAGGGCGGAGCGGTGGCGAGTGGGTGGCCGGGTTTGGAGGAGACGGGGGCGGCGTGGACGGTGGGGAGGGATCGGTGCGGGCGTGCGGCAGTTCCCTTGTAACGCTCGCTTGCTTCCTGCAACCGTCTCCCAGCGAGATGCCTGCGGTCAGTTTCTGACTTCAGGCTCTGATCGGATTGGGATCGGCGACCGTCTTGGGATATGTGGTCGTAGACTCGATTTGATCCCCTCGTTTTCTTTAAAAAATCCTTCACCTGTCACGTCACTTGGGGTTGGGGTTGGGTTCGGTGCTTCGCCGACGGCGTTTATTGAAGTTTTGGCACGTCAAAACTCGGCCGCATTACAAATAGTTGGGATCGTACGACTGATGAGTGATAAACGTTATTAGTTCATTGAACGGACAGTACAGCAGAAGAGGTCACAGTAAAAAATTCTGGGATTGGACGGCAAGGTTGATTATGTTAATAACAAGTGCTTATGTTTATTTTAACAATTCTTCACCGATACTTTTACACGTTTTTTTCCTTGCAAAAATAGGTACACTAGACACACACACACACAACAAAAAACCCCAACTCCATAGACGAACTTGGAGAATGCGTCTGGGCGTCGTCAATGTCGTCGCGATGAACAAGAGAGATACATGCATTGTTGTCTCCGTTGCTTTTCGCGTATATACGCTACCTGTTCCCTCTTGCTCGGAAATGCATCGTGATTAATCAAAGCACGGAATGGTCCATATCTCAAAGCTTCTTATGGTGTAACACTAACATAAACGTTTATTTGTGCAACTGGATGCCTTGCGAAAGGTGTCTTCATAAATAATAAAGCTGGGACTAAATCCCTAACAAACAGTGGCCTGAAAACGCGCAATTGCACGTTCTCGGGGATAAAAAAAAAAACAGTGGCCCTTTTCGGCCCGGCCCACTTCGTGGCCGGCGGCTGGGTAGCCGTGGAGGTGGCCGCTTCCTTTTCCGCACGATTCCGTCCCCCACCCTCTCTTATCCGCTTTCCTCCTCCCGCTTCTCTCCTTTCCCGCAGCCTCACCGCGGTCCTGCTCCTCCACGCGTTCACTTTCAACGCGACGCCGCAGAGCAGGGAGTCCCAAACTCCTGAGCTAGGAAAGTAGGAATGCGTCATTTGGCCGCGACCTCTGCGACGCGCATTCGTTGAGAAACCGCCGACGAACTACCGTCGATGGCGTTCCTCGCGCCTCCGCAGTTCAAGTGGCTCCCTTCCGCCCGCGCGGCCGTGTTCAGGGAGCCCTCCGGCGGCGCAGGATCCCGCCCCAGTCGGATAAACTGCTCTTTCTCCTCCACGGCAGTCGCCGATGCAGAGCTATCCGTCGAGCCGCCGCCTTCTCCTCACCGAACCCTTCCGGTAACGTCTGCCTCCATCTCGTCGGTCTGACTCAGCTGTTAAGCCTGTAACTGCAAGTTTCAATTCGGGCTGCACTGGCAAATTTCTAAATTGTTCGTCTCAGGGATGTTTCGGTGAGGCGCTTCTCAACAAGGAGGCCATGGTGGCGGCTGCGGCCGCGGAAGCCGTCGCTCTGGCTCGAGCAGCGGCCGAAGTCGCCGGAGAAGTCGCCCGGATGGCGCAAAAGGACCACCCGGCGGACTTACCGCGGCGTGATGACACGGGGGACAGCTTCTTGTCAAGAGAGGTCCTCCGCACCGAGGTGGGGTTGTTGGAGGCGAGGCGCGCCGGGCTCGAATTGCTGGAGGGCGAAGAGTTCAGCAGCATCTTCAGCGACGAATCCGAGGATGATGATGATGATGACAGCGGGCATAGCATAGCCGTGGCGGTGAAGTCGGCGCGGCGGACCGAGAGAAAGGCTCGGAGAGTGAGGGCAGCGATGAAGGCGGCTAAGTGTTTCAGCAGCAGGAATGCTGTTGGAGCGTCCTCCACGAGGAAGAAGCGGTTGAAGGGTTGCCAGACTCCTCTCGGGTGCTTCTATAAGATGACCGGCCCGAGGCTTCTGACGGCGGAACAAGAAGTCGAGTTCTCAGAAGGCATTCAGGTACGACGACTAACAAATTTAAGCTTATTTGTGATTTTGTGGTGCTATGCGGATTGCGGAGACATATTAGTAGTAGATTATTGAGTAAATTAAAATGCACCGTGCCTCCCTAAACTTTTCCCACATTCTCAAAATGATGCTCCTTCAACTTCTAAAATGAGCCATTCTACTTACTTCGATGGAATGCAGGGTTCCTGTCACTTTCTTTTTTTAAAAAAGAGATCCATTTCAAGTTTACTTTAGTTCCAGTCACAGTCATGGACTTGAATTCTAACTTCAAACGAACCACTTATAAAAAGTTGAAGGACCAGATGATCACTTTGAGTTTATGGACCAGATGAGAATGTGGGAAAAGTTTGCGGACACATGATGCATTTCAGTCTTAGATTATTGAGAGGTTGCAATAGTATCTGCGTGTCCTGTGCTAAGTAACGAAGATAGTGAAATGCACAATGTTGGCATGTTGCAGCGCAGCTCTGTTCAACTTAAATCATAACCAAACTGCACATTGCACACATGATAGCTTGTGTTCTTGTGTTTTATGCGAATTTATATAGCCAAAATTTAGTGTGCTCTTCTTCCTCTTGGTGGCATCAACCATCACCATTCGTCAACCAATTCACCATTTCGTCAGGTGTTTCTGCTAGGTACCACTTACCATTGTCCTATTGGTACCATCACGTTGAACTTATCATGCATGCCACAATGAATGTATGCAGGACCTCCTGAAACTGGAAGCCATCCAAAAGGAGGTTGCACAATATAATGGCGGTGAGCCAACATTTTCCCAGTGGGCGGCAGCAGCTGGAACAGATGAGAACACTCTGCGGAGACGCCTGAATCATGGGGTTTACTGCAAGAACAGGATGGTGAAATCTAACGTGCGACTTGTAATCTCAATTGCAAAAGAACATGAAGGCCCTGGAATGGAGTTTTCTGATCTTATTCAGGTGCTGTACATGTGCTCTTCCTGAAATAAGATTATTGCTTTAATTGTATTATTACAATTCTCATTTCGTTGTCTTCATGGCAGGAAGGGATGCAAGGGCTGATAAGAGGCGCAGAAAAGTTTGATGCTTCAAAGGGTTTTAGGTTCTCCACTTACTCTCATTGGTGGATCAAACAAGCAATACGCAAGTCCGTTTTAGAACAAACCCAGATAATTCGCCTGCCGGTATGTCCTCTTCCTCCCTGTACTTTCACCATTTGAATTTCTTGATATTCGGTGAAGGCAGCGGTGACGATGATGGTACCAACATGCTAATGCTGCATTCTGTTACCTGGCATTATGCGAGACCAAATTTATGTCGCAATATTGTACCCAAAAATTAATTTCTTTCTCTGTTATGTAGGCACATATGGCCGAAGCAAGTTCCCGAGTGAAGGAATGCTGCCGGCGACTCCGTCGTGAGTTGAAACGGCTACCCAGCAACGAAGAGATTGCGGTGGACACTGGCATGACGATCCGGCGGGTGGAGGCAGCCATGAGCCTCCCAAAATACAGCGTGTCCTTCACGAGCAAGGTCGGGTGCACGGACGTCACATACCAGGTTTGTTCGTCCCTTCATGCATGTAGACGCTACACGGTGGAGCATCCCAATAATGGCGACTGAATCTAAACTAATGAACGGCCTCCGCTTCGCTTCGTCGACCTGGCAGGAGATCATGCCGGACACGAGCGCCGAGACGGCCGAGGAGGTGCTGCACCGGTGGCTGATGAAGAAGGACGTGAACACGGCGCTGGAGAGCCTGAGCCCGCGCGAGAAGCTGGTGATGCGGTACCGGTTCGGCATCGAGGGCGGGCGGCCCAGGACCCTGCACGACATCGGGCAGATCATGGGGGTGAGCCGGGAGCGGATCCGGCAGATCGAGCTGGGCGCGTTCCGGAAGCTGCGGAGCAAGAAGAGGGTGCAGTCGCTGCAGCACTACCTGCAGCCGGCGGAGAGCTGGTAGCTAGCCTAGCCATGTCGATCAGCACTACCCGCATCGTTGCACACGGCTGGCTTTCCGTGACGATTCGTATATACTCGTATGTATGTACACCGTTCTTTTTGTAGGATTTAACGTATACACGTTCGATCCATTTCGTTGTCCATGTTCTAGTACTAAGTGTATAAAGAAGCTGAAACATTTTTTTAACGCAAAAATACAAGAATTGTGTTTCAGTAAATAACAACGTGTGGTGTGAAGCCAGCCGTTTCTGTACTGTGCTGTGCACCACACGTATGCCCAACCCGGATGCACACACTGAAATTCTCTTCCAAGTCACGGAATCAGCAACGAGCAGGTTTTGCAGCTGGTTCTGGTAATAATAATAATCAAATAAAGGCACCAAAAACAGCATCAGAAAAGAAAGAAAAAGGGAAAGGAAGAAAAAAAGCCCATCAAGTGAGCGTTCAAACCGCAGCGCTTTCCGCAAGCCGCATCACGGGCCGCCGTGTGAGGTATCCACGCCGCCCGGCGCTCCCACCCACGGCCCACCGCAGCTAAACCCTCAACAGAAAACTCGAAAACGGTGGGGGTGCAAAAGATAGGAGAGACCCAACACCCAAACCCTTACCCAGGGAGAGGCGAGGAAGACACCCCTCCCCGGCTCCCCCTGCCCCTCCTCGTCCTCCGCCCTTTCTCCCCCCTCGCCGACACCTACCCTCACCGCATCCGCGGTCGCAATGGCGCTAACCTCCCAAGGCATCACCCTGCGTTCCCCGCCAGCGGGGCCCCGCGGCCACGGCGGGAGGCGGTCCTCTTCCGTGCCCGCCGCCGCGGTCCCGCGCGGCTGGGGGCAGCATCACGCGGGGCAAGCCTTATCCATCTCGCCCGCCAGGTACGAACCCGCCGCTCGCCCACCACGGGGTGGCTCCTCCTCCTCCGCCATACGCGCCGCCGCCTCGGCCGGCGCGCAGCCCGGCAGCGACCCGGTCCCCGCCGAGCCCAGAATCGAGCTCCCCGCGATATTTACCGTCTTCTCTGAGGCCGCTAAGACCGGCGCTGCCTTCTTCATCGCCTCGTCGGGCGCGGCCTTTCTTCTCGGGTCGTTTGGGGGGTTCGGAGGCGGCGCTGGGGGTCTCTTCGGCGGCGGTGGCGGAGGGGGTGGATGGGGCGCGGGGGGTGCCGGTGGCGGAGGGGGTGGAGACTTCTTGTCCCGGCTGTTCTCCGTCGGCGCGGCGCACGCGGATGACAAGTCGTCGGGGGATTGGGACGCGCACGGGCTCCCCGTCAACATGACGGTGCCGCTCACGAAGCTGAGCGGGCTGAAGAGGTACAAGCTGTCTGAGCTCAAGTTCTTCGACCGTGCAGCTGCCGGCGGTGGTGCCTACACGGGGCCGGAGGATTCCTTCTTCGAAATGGTGACATTGCAGCCTGGTGGTGTGTACACCAAGTCGCAGCTGCTGAAGGAGCTCGAGACACTCGTCTCCTGTGGCATGTTTGAGCGGGTTGATCTGGAGGTGAAGCCCAAGCCGGATAACACAATTGGGCTCACAGTCTCCTTCGTGGAGAGTGTGTGGAGTGCCGCAAAGCAGTTCAAGTGCATCAATGTGGGGCTCATGTCACAGTCAGGACAGGTTGACTTCGACCAGGACATGACAGAGAGGGAGAAAATGGATTACCTCCGCAAGCAGGAACGTGATTACCAGCAGCGTGTACGGGGTGCTAAGCCCTGCATCTTACCAGAAAATGTACGTGGAGAGGTGCTGGGAATGATGAAGAAGCAGGAGAAGGTGAGCGCCAGGATGCTGCAGAAGATCAGGGACCATGTCCAGAAATGGTACCACAACGAGGGTTTCGTATGCGCTCAGGTGGTTAACTTTGGAAACCTTAACACCAATGAGGTTGTGTGTGAGGTGGTCGAGGGTGACATCACCAAGGTGGAGTACCAGTTCCAGGATAAGCTTGGAAATATTGTTGAGGGAAATACCCAGCTTCCGATCATAGACCGAGAGCTGCCCCAACAGGTACCCAATTACATCCAATCACTAAAGATATTACATTGGTTAGCATATGGTAACGCCTGTGACATTTTATTTTCACTAATATAACTCAGTGATCAGTTGTGCACTAGGATGTGTGGATCAATAACTAAAATATCATGTAGCATGCAAACAAACTTGCACTCAGTGTTAGCCATCACACATTATTCTTCTGGTCTTGTGCTCTCTATGACGTTGTTTGACGTGCAACAAGAATACTTGCTCTGTACATTTTTACTAAATAGTTGTTGTCCTGACATGAATTTTCTCCTAGCATGTTTGTGACTTCAGTTGTTAATCTGTGACTACTAATCTTTTACAGCTTCGACCTGGCCACATCTTTAACATTGGAGCAGGGAAACAGGCTCTGAAGAATATAAATTCACTTGCTTTGTTTTCCAATATAGAAGTTAATCCACGTCCTGATGAGACAAAGGAAGGGGGCATAGTAGTTGAAATTAAGCTCAAGGAGCTGGAACCCAAGTCAGCTGAAGTAAGCACAGAATGGAGTATTGTACCTGGGCGTGAAGGCCGACCAACTTTGGTAATGTACCTATTTATTCATCTGTTCCTTCTGGAACCTCTCTATATAAGGAAGGGTGGATCTAGGATTTTACCATACCTAGGGCTGGATTCATGCGTCTCAAACTAGATTGTAGATTTCTTTGAACTTATATTGAAGTTTGATGATATTTCTATAGGCGTATTTGTGCTGCACCTAGGGCCATAACTGCCATAGGTGCAACTCCTCCACTGTATATAATTGTTAGGCTACACTATTTCAATAAAGTACATCTTGTTTGTTATCTGTCATGAACCTCAGATCTTATGGCTATTTTCTTTTAGGCATCCATACAACCTGGAGGAACTGTGTCATTTGAGCACCGGAACATCTATGGTCTTAATAGATCTATTGTTGGTTCTGTTACATCCAGCAACCTGCTGAACCCTCAGGTTAGTTGCTGATGAATGTTCTTTTGGGAGTTTTGTTGTTTTGCTGATTTTGGTTATTGTTACCTTGGTCACTTGGGGTTGCATTGTATTAGGGGTTATACAGCATATCCTTAACCTGCATAAGGCTATGGAGTTAGCTGTTGTTTGGTTTGTCTGAATAGGAAGTTATGTGTGTAATTGGTTTCCTATGTAAGTGGTCATACTGAGTCTTGGGCGGTAGACCGGGTGCGGGTGGGAGGGGGGGGGGGGGGGGGTGCATAGCGGATATGCAGGATTTGGCCGAATTGTGGGATGCAGGCTGGGCTTGCTTTGAGGACAGCACTAGCATGCATATGGGCTTGTGCAGATAACCAAATAGGGATGAATTGTACTACGGGGACCTGGATAAGGGCTTTTGCAGGCAACCAATCAGAACCTTGGCACTTTATATACTTTAAGAGGCATGTGTTTAACAGCGAGCGAGTTAAATCATGGCATTTCTAAGCTTATGTTAGTCTGTCTATTTCATTAGACTGCCAAGTGGAAATTGTGCATTTTTAAGTGCCGACAAGTTCATGTCTAAAATTACTGAACAAGTAGAGCAATGAGTCTGCATTAGCCTCTGGAAGGGATTATATTTACCTAGGACTTATCAATCTTAAACTTGATTATTGACTGTTCTATTGAAATATATTTATTAAATAGTAACATCATTAAGAAATACTTTCTATTCTATTTGTATTTGATAGGCTAACATCTGTCTAACAGTATTTATTTAGGTCTTTATACTTTTTTTTGTCAGCAACAACACTTATATTTTTTTGACCTCGTGCACTTATTCATGTGTATTCTGGGGGATCTTTAGGATGATCTTTCATTCAAGCTTGAGTATGTTCATCCTTATTTGGATGGTGTGGATGATCGTAGTAAAAACCGCACATTCAAAACTAGCTGCTTCAACACGAGGAAATTGAGTCCTGTCTTTGTTGCTGGTCCCAACATGGATGAGGCTCCACCTGTTTGGATCGATAGAGTTGGATTTAAAGCCAACATAACAGAGGTTTGCTCGAGTTCTTCCGCATTTTTTTTCTATTTTATGAGCAAGTACTATTCCAGAAATATTTGTAACATGATGAAAAACTGTTTGGATTCTCAGAGCTTCACACGGCAAAGCAAATTCACATATGGCCTTGTGGTTGAAGAGATTACAACACGTGATGAAACTAATTCTATCTGCACCCATGGTTCTCGAGCAATGCCTAGCGGCGGTTTGAGCATGGATGGACCTCCCACAACCCTCAGTGGTACTGGAGTTGACCGAATGGCATTCCTTCAGGCTAATATAACCCGCGACAATACTGAGTTTGTGAATGGTGCAATTGTTGGAGACAGATACATTTTTCAGGTAAGCTACCTGTACAATTATGGTTTCAAGGACATACAGTAAAGTTACCCTTTGATGCTCAAGCATTTGCCTTGTGACTGTAAGACTCTTTGAAGTGCTACACTTCCGAGGCTTGCCACAGTGCACTAAACTTTCATTGACTGATTGCAATTCAATGTTTTTTTCAGTTACTTTTTTCTTGCCCAGTGCTCTTATTGTTTACGAACCTTTATGTTGAACTTTGCACTTGTTCTTTTATCGTTCCATGTTGTCATTTAGTCTTTGCCATGGTAAAATACATAAACTGGAGAATTTTCTTGGTTGCAGTTAGACCAAGGTCTCGGCATCGGAAGCAAAAACCCATTCTTCAACCGTCATCAACTTACTCTGACCAAGTTCATCAATTTAAATAAGCAAGAGAAAGGTGCTGGCAAGCCACTACCAGCTGTTTTAGTTCTTCATGGTCATTATGCTGGCTGTGTGGGTGATTTGCCAAGCTATGATGCGTTCGCACTTGGAGGGCCTTACTCTGTTAGGGGCTTTAGTAACGGTGAACTGGGCGCTTCTAGGAATATTCTTGAGGTATGCGTTACTCACTCTTGATTTTCATTTGATGCATCATTGTATTAATAGTTTGATGCACCTTTTTCATCCCTAGTATTATTGTTGCCATTGATTATTCTGGTTTCCTTCATTAAAAGAATACCTGTAATTGGCACCGTGACATCACAAAAATGTGTTGTTGTTTGGTAACTAATGTTTGTCTGTTAATCTGTGCAGGTTGCTACTGAGTTGCGCATCCCTGTAAGAAACACACACGTTTATGCATTTGCTGAACATGGGACTGACCTTGGGAGTTCCAAGGATGTGAAAGGAAACCCTACAGAGTTTTTCAGGCGTGTTGGTCATGGATCTTCATATGGTGTTGGTGTCAAGCTTGGGTTGGTAAGGGGAGAGTACATTGTAGATCACAATGCTGGTACCGGAACCATTTTCTTCAGATTTGGTGAGAGATTTTGAGTACGCTTCATTCCGCCACTGTGGAACACAGACTTTTGAGGCACTCTGTTTAGCGATGCTTGTGGACTGTGATAGGACTCAAACGGCATTGGAGCTCTGCTGAAATAATGAAGCTATTTTCTGAGGAAGAGTGATAGCTAGTGTGAGATTAACTTTTCTTTATGTAGGATGTAAGATCTGTTCTTTCAGAGCTTGGAGCTCATAAATAGATGAATGTTCAGAAATATTGGCCCAATTTTTACCGTCAATTGTGTTGTTTGTGCTTCTGTCAAATTGTTGAATTCGTTTTGCCCTTCACCATCTGTCAGTTGCTTATCTACAGTTTTGTTCCATTGTCATTTTTCAGATTGTGACTAAAGTATAATAGCTTTCTGTTGATGATGATGCCCTCCTTATTGGGTGGCTAGTGCCGATACTAGCTTCAAATTCAGAAATACGTACAAGATTTAGTGGCATCGTTTTAAATACGATTCTTTGGTATAGCTAGATAGTAATTATTAGTTAATTTGAAAAATTAAGTTTTGTTTGTTGATTTTTTTTTGAAAGGATGTATTTTGTTGATCTGGTTGGCTAGTACAGTATAATGCTTAATGCTTCGGGGAAAATCTCATGTTAAGGCCTTGTTTGGATGTAGTCGGATTCACATCAATCCACAGGTTGGATTGGAGTGAAATTTGAACTAAATTTCACCCCAATCCACTCCAACACGCGTGGATTGAGATGAATCTGACAACATTCAAACAAGGCCTAAAGCGAAAAAAGTACACAAGTGATAATACTATACTGTATACGTATGGTTGTCACTTGTTTAACAAGCTTACTACTCTCGGTACGCAAGAGGTGCATCACTTCGTTCGGCTTGAAGTTTCACATTCAAGCTTCATAGTCATGGATTAACGTGAGATGAGGTAGAGGCGTAGAGCTAATGTGCGCACGCACAACCACCAGCTCATGGATGAAGCAGCTGACGAACGCTTCCCGGCAAGGCCGCCACGGCCGCGTTCTCCACCTCTTCTTCGCCCACCTCCGACGCGGCGATCGCGGCTTGGTGGACCTGCACCCCGCGGCCGTCCCCACGGCGCTCCGCGCCTGCGCGCGCCTCGGAAACGCTTCCTCCGGCCGCCTAATCCACGCGCTCGTCATCACCCGGTTCCCGTTCCTCGCCGCCGACGCCGTCGCCGCCACCGCGCTTCTCGACATGTACGCCAAATGCGGCCTGGTCGCGAGTGCCCAGAGGGTGTTCGACGAAATGCCGCGAAAGGATGACCTCGTCGCCTGGAACGCGCTGGTCGCATGCTACGCGCGCCACGCCCTCCCGGACCGGGCCCTGGCGCTAGCCATCAAGATGCGGGGCCAATGCCTGCGACCCGACCTGATGACATGGAACGCCGTCATCTCTGGTTTCGCGCTAGCTGGCGACGACCAGATGGCCGGGGAATTGGTCGGCGCCATGGAGGAGGACGGGTTCCAGCCGGACGTGGTCACTTGGACATCGCTTGTATCCGGCTCGGTGCTGAACTTCCAGTATGCCAGGGCGCGCGTGCTGTTCCGGAGAATGGTGACCGCTGGCAACCCCGTCCTGCCGTGCTCGGCCACGATTGTCAGCATCCTGCCTGCCTTCGCCAATGTCGCTGACGTGAAGCGTGGCAAGGAAGTCCACACCTACGCCGTGGTGACCGGCGTCGAACAGGAGCTTACTGTGGGCAGCGCTCTACTAGATATGTACACGAAGAGCGGGTTCCTGCTGGAAGCACGCCGGCTGTTCGACAGGATGGCGGAAAGAAGCACGGTGACTTGGAATTCCATGATCTTCGGGCTGGCGAATTCAGGCCACTGCCAAGAAGCCATCGGTCTCTTCAACCGGATGCTGTGCGACGGAGCAAGGCCGGATCACCTGACGTTCACAGCCGTTCTGACGGCTTGCAGCTACGCCGGCATGGTGGAGCTCGGGAAGAGCCTGTACCGCGACATGCAGGAAGAGCACGGCATCGAGCCGAGGCTGGAGCACTGCGCATGCATGGTGCATTTGCTTGGCCGAGCCGGCTGGCTCGCCGAGGCTTATGATTTCATCAAAGCCATGCCCCTGGAGCCTGACTGCTTCGTCTGGGGGGCGTTGCTGGGGGCATGCCGGAGCCATGGCGACATCAAGCTTGCCGAGCTGGCTGCGTCCCACCTGCTAACCGTCGAGCCGGCCAATGCAGCTAGTTGCCTGCTACTCTCGGACTCGCTGGCAGGTGCAGGCAGACAAGATGATGTTACGAAGATGAAGAGGCTGGCAAAGAGACGGCGCATGAAGAAGCTGGATGGCTGCAGCTGGCTGAGTGAGTCTACATAATCGAGAGCTCTGAGATCATCAGAAGTACATGATTGATTGATTGATCACAGATTCATGGTTGCCTAGATTTGTAGAAGCAAACATCCCAGAGTTCAGGTTACCTCGTCTAATTAGCCGCTTTCCTACAAATGCATGTATTGGTCTGTTTGATGCTACCATGGAAATAGAAATGCTGTGCTACTGAGATTTGGTAGATGAAATGTTTAGTATTCACACCGTTTACTCAACGTCTGACACAACACATCTGTAACTATTAAAGCATCATAATAACATAATTGGGAGTCACTAGTACTATACAAGCATAAACAACAACATAGTATTTACTTATTTGAGAATGGATACTAGGTCCCTAGATCCTAATAACATTACATAATACTCGAAGCAACTTATATAATTACAAGGCAGCAGCACGGTCTGCTTCCTTTCTCCATTCCTCACGCACGGTCTCACCACCCAGAAAGATCAGTGACGGGGGGAATTTGATCTACCATCTGGTGCTGGACCCAAAAGCAAAACCATACCTCCCCCAGTTTCATCCCCTGGATCTGATCTATCAACAGGGGGTGTCCTCCTAGCAGAAGCTCGGCGCATTGGCTCAAAGAATCTACCAGCCACATCAGGAGGTTGTTCGAAAGATTCCTCCCCAGGCAGAACAAGGAGGCCTTCATTGCGGAGCATGGAGGGTTCATGGTAGCATGTGATCCACAGTGAGTCAACAAGCTGCCTCTCTTCTCGTGCAGCATCCAAATCTTCAGGAGTCATCGTCCTTATGCTTTCCATACGTCCACAGAGAAGCCGCCGTAACCTGTCATGTTCTGCTAGTAGACTCCTATTTCCAAGTGTTGTGTCCCTTGCTAGCTCAAGCAAGCCCCCTAATGCTGCCTCTCGAACACCAGAGTCATCGCTGGATGCCAAACGCATCATAAGGTGGGGGAAACCTAACTGTGCAAATACTGAACAATCTGAATGGCTTTCGCTGAGCAGATAGTGAGTCAGACTCAACGCTTTCCTGACACACAAAAAACCAAAAAAGACCAAGAACATCTCAGTCAAATAACATGTTAGCAAGGCATTTGCCAGAAAAACATCACCTCAGAATTTCGAATCAATTGTGTTACCTCTGAAACCTTGCACTTTCTGAATTCAATGCATCTCTTAGTCCTGTATATCCGTTGGCTAAACGAAATGCAGAAACTCCTGGTTTGTTGTTCCGTATCAGAGCTGAATATTTAATGAGGACATCATTAGACATGTCAATTTAGAATATAATATACTGTGGCCATCTAAAAATGTGGACAAAATACTTACAAGATAGTGCACCAAGAGCTTTTATCCGAGCAGTAAGGTCAGGATCTGATCTGAAATTGGATAAGAGAGGTTCAAAACCACTAGCTTCCATGACCAACTGCTGGCTGGTCGGATTGTTCTGAACCACTGTTGTTACCACATCAGCTGCTTTCGCTCGGATACGGGCATTAGAATTTCTGAGGTACTTGATAACTGGAACCAACCCACCAACAGAATGCAAATCTAGAGCATGACATAGAAATAACAAAATAAGTCATCCAAATAACAAATTGTGAGTATAAAAATTGATAGATTCACATAAAGAACATTTTAAGTTAAGACTTATGGCTATTATTGCTTCATTGTAAACAATTAGTTCATCATTCAGTCAACTATTTTTATTCTAATGGATCAGCTCCCCTTGAAAAGTTGCACGGTAGCATATTAAAAGGGGAAGCTGAGAGTTCACCTGAATAGCAATGTTCTATTGCCAAAAACCACTATAGTTGCCTCCATCCATTTGTTTAGCCACCTCAACAGAAACTACGAATGCCATTTTGAATCATCCAATGATGTGAATGTATTCAGTTTGGCACCAAGAATGCATGACTCCAGGTGCTACCATTGTCTCCTACATATGGAATTGTAGATTTCACTTAAGTAATAATTTGAGTTCATGTATGTATGAATGAAATATGTTCATATTCTTAATGCAAGCAGCAATTACGAACTGACACTAGGAGAATTCTAATGGACACACACATTACACATATCAGATAGCTCAAGAGGACTTTTGTCATGTGATTTGTAATTGTGCAAAAATATGGCCCCAATGAGCCATCCACATCAAGGACCCTCAAGAATCCCAAAAAGGTGCAGCAAGTTGTATTGTATACCACAAATGGAGCCATATTGAGGTAAGGGTGGGGTTATACAAAGATTATGACTATAAAACTAGAAGATGATTGCAAATTGAGATATGAAACATGAGAATTTCTGAAATATACATGAAATGATAACAAGACATGGGGAAAATTAAACATGAATCTGGGACATACCATTTGCCATGTCGATAGACTCCACATGCACCTGCAGCTCACTCAGCAAATCTGGAATTTTCAGAAGCACGCAGATTAGTATCGACCAGGTAGTGGCATTTGAAACTAAATGCAATTAAGGCCCAGATTGTCAGCTTGAAGGCTGTTACAATCTGCAAGTTGAAACAAACACATTCTAGATTATAGCCAGACTTTAACAATTAACAATCTGCTTCCCCTTAACTTGCAGATTGTTACACTCAAACTGGGCCCAAAACATGCCTATGCCTATAACCGTTAGATAGATGTCAGTTCTTCAAACAATCAAGTAAGGAGAAGACAAGTACATCGGAAAGCTGCATAGAAATATATCTCCACCAACCTAGAAAAGGGTGAAACAGGGAATAACAGTGGTAGTTGCTATCTAACTACCACAGTCCACAGATATTCAACGCTATAATACATATAATAAAAACTTTTTTTTCTTTTTTTTTTTGCGGGGAGGGAGGATCATTTGTCTAATCGTTACTGTGAGCTTACTGAGCTCCGATTTTATGATTCGAAGTTTCATAAAGCCAGAAATGTCCCTATGTTCCTTGATGTGAAGTGGAAAGTTTCTATAAAGAAAAATTGCCTGCCCAATTCCACATCCATCGCCCCTTTTGGTTACAAGCAAGTTGGGGGCAGGCTAGAGTTCAAATTATGAGCAGAAAAAGGAAAATAAAAAAATTGCGTTTGCCGGGAGTCGAACCCGGGTCTATTGCTTGGAAGGCAATTATCCTAACCGTTGGACTACAAACGCTGTTGTTCACTAACTGAAATTCATCATGTAAACTAAAATTTCAACGCAGAAACTGAAAGTTCTAATCGTAAAGCCAACACTAGCATGCGTGCTCGGCGAATTAAAGCAGGAGATGTGGGAAATGCATCCTGCAATCATGCAACGTAATCGACCCCATACCTTCGATGTCGTCGTGGGTGATGCCCTGCGCCTCCAGGACGGCGGGCGGGGTGCTCATGAGCAGCGCAATCTCCCTCATCCGGCTCACCACGTCCATCATCATGTGCCGCTCCACCGCCTCCGCCAGCCACCGCCGCTCCTCCTCGCTGTTGATTGGCACCACCGACAACCAACACGCGCTTCAGCCACCACCGCTAAAAAATAACAACAGACACTCCCGCCTTCCCACCAGCAATCCAACATCCCCCCTTACCTGACGGCGCGGGACGGCCCCGCCCCGTCGACGTAGGAGAGGCTCCATTTCAGCAGCCCCGCCCAGCTCAGCCGATCCCCCGCCATCTGTCCTCCTCCCTCTATCCTTCCTGATCCAACGGCGCTTCCGGCGAAACCAAACCACGCACCGACCGCGCGTCCCGTGCGATTCCTCTCTCTGCGGCTCCCAAAGCCGGTGATGGTTGTGTGCGTGTGCTCGTGCGCTCGTCTCCCTCGTGTGCGTTCGTTCGCGGCGACGCGAGATATTTCCGCTTCTGGATACAGGTCTGGATGATGATGAGTTTGATGACTCTCCCCTAGGAGCTAAAACGCCAAATGTCGTCACGTCACGATGGTGGTAGGAAGGTTGGGGATAGGGACGGATGTCTCTGGAAATCACTCGGCTGTTCGGACCCCGCAGCGGCAGCTCTGTGGGCCGGAACGGCCCATCTTGTTCTGCACCGCCTGCGGCCCACTAGGCTCGGTTTTATGTTTTCTGATACGGCCCAGGGCCTTTCTTTCCCTCTGTCTTTCGGCCGTTCGTTTCGACCGTTCATTTGCTTCGGCGAGCGCCGGGGAGGGGATAATGGCAGCAGCGGTGAGCTCGGTCTCAGTTCTGCCCCTCGCGCCGCTGAGGCCGCTTCCGTTGAGGCGCGCAGCTAGGAATGTGTTGGAGGGACGAGTGAGAAGGGCTTCGAGTCCCCTGCTCCTCGCGAGGCATGATGGGCTGCGGCGCGGGCGCCCGGCTGCGGCTGCTGCGGCCGTGGCCGGCGAAGCGGAGTTGCCCCTCGAAGAGGCGGAGGCCGCGATGAGGGTGGCCGCGGACGACGACAGCATCACGGCCACGGTGGTGTCCGTGCTGCTCACGGTTGCGTTCGTCGGCCTCTCCCTCCTCACCCTCGGGGTGCGTGTGTGCTGCGACTTGCGAGCGAGCCGTTGTGGCGTTGGATGGTCGATTGCTGATCTCGCCAGGCTGTGTGTTTTTTGGTTGGCTCACGATTCTTTTTGCAATGCAGGTGATCTACCTGGCGGTGCAGGACTTCTTGCAGAAGAGGGAAAAGGAGAAGTTTGAGAAGGAGGAGGCTGAGAGGCAGAAAGAGGAGGCGAGGAAGAAGAGGGCTAAGTCCAGGCAGAAGAGAAGAAATTATTGATTTCGGGATGAACTGCCACCCCCACCCCCCAATGTGAGCATTTCTTCTTCTTTTCCACTCTATTTCTTGTAATAGCGATGATTTTTATATGTAGCGTTGCACCTTTAGTATCACATGTGGTTTTCCTTCCTTTCTCACTTTTTTTTAGCATATTGATCAGTTCAGCTGAGGGGCGTGCTAAACTAAATTAGCTTACAACTAATTTGTTTTAGGAATGATCCATTTATAAATGTGGGATATTTACAAATCATTAAATCAAAAGCAATTTGCACCACTCTTAAAATAATCTGGAGGGAAAGCAAGAACGAATGAAATTTGGAAAGACGAGTGACTGAACGACGCTACTCTTTCTAAGAGTGAAAACAAGAATAAAGCTGCATTTTGTCCCATGTGAAAGGTGTTTAGAACGTGTTGGGACCTTGAAATTGGCTTTGATATACATATCTTTATCTCTTCTTCATGCTGCAAAACTATGCCATAGAATTTCTCTCCTCTCTTCCTTCTTCTTTAAGTGTTCTCTTGATGGTAATAGGATAGACATGAACAACATCCTTATCCTTTTAAGTAGTGTTATTGTATATTCTTTGAGCGATGCTAATGCCCCATCTATTTGTACTTGATGAAGGGTTGCAGTGAACCATCATGTCTCTAGTCTCTTCATGAAGTGACACCTTTCATGGATTGTCATGTCATCTCAATGTGTTCATTCAATAATAAGTGTCCTTTCATGCATAGGGTCCATTCCTTCATACATGAACACATTCCATGTAGTTTTTAAAGGGAGAGAGGAGGGTATTTAAACCCAATAATTTCAATTCTTTTAATGTATCTTAAATACGCAGGAGAACTGCGTATCATTGTATTAATAGTAGACATAGGAGTCATACAGAGACCGAAACACACACACACCCACTTACTGACTGAAACTAATCACCTATGACAGACCTGACCAAAGACCCTCTAACCATCATCCCGAGCTGTGTGCAGGGACAGTCCCTTAGCACCAGCTATAGACCATAAAAGGGCTTCCTCCCGAGCAAGGTTCAAAGCCGTAGACAGTCTAGGGGTAGCGCACAGTCATTTCGATGCTTGGTCCTGGTGCCTAGGATGATAAGGGAATTCAACCCCTTTCGCGCATCTCCGCTTACTGTCAAGACCGCCTTATCCCACCAGGCATCGGAGGAATGGACTGGCTGTGGGGCAAGTGCTGCAAGACCGATGCTATGTAGGATGTCATACCAGAATTGTCTTGCAAGCACACATCCAATTAGGAGGTACTGGATGTTCTCTTCCTCCTGATCACATAGCAGACAGCCAGACACCTGTCTGGGTGAGGAAGACCTCGCCGAGCCAACCTGTCTGCTGTCCAACTGCGATTGTGAGCAACCAGCCACATTAAGAAGCGACACTTAGGGCGCCCAAGATTTCCAGATGCGCTCATATGGGTCAAAACTGAGGGTTCCCTCAAAAAATGCATCATAGGTGGATTTAGCTGTATATTCTCCTGAGGCTGAAAGCCTCCAAATACGCCTATCAGGGATCCCCTCCTGTAGTACCATACCTTCTAATATATCCCATAACTCAAGATATTCCATTAATGCTTGCACGGATATTTCCCCCTGAATATCTTCTAGCCATTTCTCCTCATCAAGAGCAGCCATCACAGTGTGTCTGCTTGCCCTTCTTTTTGGTACAAGAGCATACAGATTGGGTGCAAGATCCTGGATGCTTTTACCAGTCAACCATTTATCCTTCCAAAAAAGGGTACTGGCTTCATCACCAATTTCAGTAATAATGGCCAGAGAAAGAAGGCATTCAACATCCTTGCTTAATTGAAGTGGTAGACTTGCCCAGGGTTTATTAGGTTCAGATTTCTTGAGCAATGGCCATCTTACTCTTAGTGCAATACCTAGAGATTTCAGATCAGAGATTCCTAGACCTCCAAGCAATGAGGCAATGCCCACCTTTTGCTTCCTTGCGTCCTCTCCACACAAACCCTCTTCTGATTTTATCAATGGCCTTAATTGCCCAAGGAGGTAAGTCAATTGCCATGGCTAGATAGATCAGCATGGCTGTTAAGACATATTGCATTTGCACTACCTACCAGCCTGTGTCATCAAGTCTGCCTTCCAACCTGGTAATTGATCCGTGATTCTGTCAATTATTGGCTGGAATTGTTCCTTTGTTAGTTTCCTGAGAGACAAGGGCAAACCCAAATACTTGCATGGAAAATTCATGATTTCACAGGGCAGTAAACTCTGTATCACAGCCATACTAGCATCCGAGCACTGGATTGGCATCACACTACTCTTTTGAACGTTGGTCCCGAGCCCCGAAGCATCCCCAAAAAGTTGGAGCATGCTTGGTATCAAAGAGATGTCCTCTGCAGCCGGTCTGAAAAAGAGGGCCACGTCATCTGCATAGAGGGAAATTCTATGCTGAATTGGTCTTCTAGACAGGGGCTGCAGCAGCCCTGCCTCAGAAGCCCTTGTAAGCAATCGTCACACTAGAATGTTGATAACTGGAATAAAATATTTTTATATTCTCCCACTTGGCTAGTGTAATGATTTGGAGATTGAAAATATACTTCCTTTAAGATCTCACATAAGATGAAACATTCAAGCCATCTTTAATTGAAATGAAATGAAAGGATCATGGTGGTATCAAGTTATTTTGTCAACAAGATTCCTTACATGTATCACTTTATGTACAACCGCAACATTTTTTTTCATGAACATGCAGAAGAGCTATGTATCACTATATTAAAAAGTGAACAAAACACGGGGTAAGATCTCTTACAAAAGAACCACACAAACCCACACCAAACCTAGATATTAAAACCAACAAATCCTGGTTCTCCCTCAGGCGAAGGGTTGGTCCTCAAATGGAAGATGTTTACTTTGATGACTGGTGAGATAGAATTTCCAGAGGGGCAGTTGATCTTATTCAAAAGGGCCTTAATTCCCTTGTTATTCTAAGTGCTTGGACTCTCTGGAAGCATCTCAATAGGTGTGTTTTTGGTGGTGCTTCCTCTAGTCTGGCTTGAGCTTTGCTGCTAGCTATGGAGGATTTACATCTTTGGGGTTTGGCCGGAGCATGAGGTGTTAATTTTCTCCTGGCTCTTATGCCGGAGGAAGGTTGACCGGCCTGTGTTTAATAGATGTGGTCTTGGTCGGTCTGGTGTTGTAAAGGGTACACCGAACATTTAAAACCATCATTAACTTTAAATTGTTATTATACCACTAAACCTTACTGTATACTTCGTAAGGTGGATAACAGTATTTGGCAAAACATAACTTTAATGAATTCATTTGTGCCGAAACTTTTCGAGCAACACATAATATGTGTATATATACTCCCCCAGATAATATGTTAACAAGGACTTTGACTATAATGATCATCCATTCAACAAGCAATACATGTCATCTTCATCTTGCAATCTATCTTGATTATCCAATCCACTTATATTATTTCGATTTGCTCATTAGACACTCTTTTCTTTGCCTTCACTTTAGGCAAGTGTTCCGATCAGTGACTTTGTATTTATATATATATTTTTTGTTACTGTTATGGGAAACAATCTGTGGCGTACCTCAAAGCGTGTCATGTAAATGCTCCCACTCTTTTTATAATTTCTACTCAGGTAATCTCACCTTATTCTATAACTGAGCCAAAGGTTCTGAATATAGGTTGTTTAGGACAGAAACAACCTCTAATGTGACACTTTGACTTGGAACTTTTTGTTAAAATATACAATCTCAGATAGTGAAAGTTATATTTTATTATGCAACAACTGATGAGGGCTCTTTTTGGTGGATGAACATTTTAAAATAATGTATCTCTTCAGAGGTATTGCCAATTTCACATTGGAGATGGCTCTACTGTTTTATTCTGGTCTGATCTTTGGAATGACAATGTTATGCAAATCAAGTTTTCCAGGCTTTTCTCTTTTACCAAATACAAAAAGATCTCAGTGTCTCAATGCTCCCCTTTCTGAACAAGCCTATCAATAGTATCAAATCTTCAAAGTTTTTTTTTCTCGAACACGCAGGAGAGCTGCGTAAATCTTCAAAGTTACATTGTGAATAAACTCAGAGCCTTTTCCTGGCTTCTTATGGATAGGCTAAATACAAGGAATATACTAAGAGGAAAAAGCATAAACTGGAAGGAAACAGTTAATACTGTGTTCTCTGCAGTAACAATGTGGAAGAAACTGCTTTCCATTTGTTCTTCAGCTGCACCTTCAGTTGAGCCTATTGGCAGCACTAGGGCATCCAATGGAATAATGCAGGGATTTCTTCCGGATGTTGATGCAAGCAAAGAAACAATTTCAGAATTCCTTTTTTGTGGAGATATTCGTCATTGCTGCTTGGCAAATTTGGAAGCAAAGGAGTAACTTCATTTTCGATAGGGGTTGCCCTTCCTTTAATTCTTGGAAGTGCTTCTTTTGAGAGGAGGCTAGACTGGAAGCTGTTAGAATCTGTTATGCTAAACGTCCTGCTTTTGTGCTCTGTATAGGTTCTCTTGCCTAGCTTCTTACCCTTTCTCTGGCTTATTGCTTCTTTTGCTTTTTTTTGGTGGTTGTGTGTACAGTTTCTATTCCTTTTTCTTGATAAAAAAAATGCTTAAATGGAGGTTCCCTGCTGTATTTTCGTTAAAAAAATATTTTCCATGATTAATATAGTAACATGAACCATATGTTGTCAATATATGTCACTTTTAATATACTGATGGACCAAGTTAAAAAAAAGTTTTACCTGATTATTCCTAAAAACGGCTTACATTGGGAATCAGATGTATAATGTATCACTAGTTAGAGCAGTGTTGGCACCTCCCTTTGTCAATGAACCATACTTCCTCTATGAGCCTGGTCGTTGTCATGTTTGTGCTCCTCGTTTGAAATCTGACCATACAACTGATCACCTATGTTATGTATCTACCATATTTAGATGATCCTGCATACTTAAGTATGTCTTGACTCCTCTATCTACTGGAATTACTTTTATGCAGGTTATATGTGCTGCGTATGCTGACAATGCTCCTCAGATGCATATCAGTCTTCAACATCTCCTTTTCTCAGGTTTTATGTCATTGTGAAAACTGGTTAGCTCCATGCTTTTGTGCTCTGTTCAAAGTAGCCTGATTTCTTCTCATTTATTCAAGTTGTGAGTAAAATTTATGTACTACAACAGATGCTTCATAAATTCTACATCGCATCTGAATCACATATCAGCATCTTTGTGCTTCAATCTGAATCTAGCATGATTTCTTTTCACTGTGTTGAACACCAAGAGGTGCGCTCTGTTACTGTTACTCTTTCTTTTTGTGAACTTTATGTACAGGACTTTGCCAGCCCTGGCTGTTACTGGTGTTGGGGGTTAATGAACAGTTTGTTACTTTGGTTGAATTTAAGATTATTAATATCAAATATGCCTGAATTGTTGCGCCATATACACTGGTAACTTTGAAACTGAAGTCTTATATTTCTCTGTTGCTTGCATGTTGAAACTTGGGCTGGTTAGGCATTGACTTTTGGATAGGAGCCTTGGAAACAGAAGCTACATATAATATTATATTTCTGTTTGCTATCCTTCTAGAAGAGCAAAATAACTTAATAGTTCCTTTGTGAATTGTGCCAAGTGAGCTGTGAGGCTATATAGAGAAGGTGGGAATGAACTGGCTGCCAAATTCGCAGCCTCGGCATAGCCTGGTTATTTGTTGTGGACAACTATGAATGTTTGAGCTTTGCAAACAACTCTGGATTTTTTTAAAAAAAGATAATGTCTTGTATCGATTTTTTGTTCCTTCTAGAATGAAGGTGATATCATTTTTTTTTCTGAATTGAACGTCAAGTCATCTACATATATTTGTGACCAATACCCGGGTGTGATTGCAGTTGTTGGTGTTGAATTGCGTCATAGACTTGGAATTGCACAAGCCGTGGCTAGACCACAAGGGATGGGGAGGAAGCTTCTCGTCAACTTTGTTCGCAGACAAGGAGTGATTGTATCATGTCTGATTGAGCATGACAGCATATGAAGTTTCTTTGTTCGTTCTGTAGATCTGATCTATCGCTGACGTGGACTCGAGCACGTGTCAAACTTTACCGACTTTTGGAATCTGGCTATTTTGTTCCTGTACATGTAGACACATGTGAAGGTCAATTGGTTTGCGGTTTTTAAAAATACAGCAATTGGTTTACGGTTTTTTTGTTTAACCAGAAAATACGCCGTATTTGCAAAAGTGATTAGAAAGCGACTAGTAGTGATGATTACAAAGCGACTGAAAGTGTAGTTGCTGCAGCAACGGCGACCATTCGCTGAACCATCTATAGCAGCGAATATCCTTTCGTCGAGAAGCAAAAGTGGATGACTTTTGCCAATATATTTGAAGAGACAGAAACGATTTTTTTAAGACAAAATTGACAAAAAACATAGAGTTAACTACTCCCCTTCGATTCCAATATAAATGTAGATCGTTTTAGGATTATAGCTAGTTAAACTTCTGAAACTTTTTTTAAAAGAAAAAACGTCTGAAACTTGGTCAACCATTATATAAAAAATCACGTAGATTTTTAAAACATGATCGGTGTTGCCAAATTAACCATGAAAATACTTTCATAATTTATATAACTATATATACTTTATATATTTAAAGTAGTTTACTTTTACAAGAGTTGCAAGCCGGACCGGAGTTGTATTAATATCTTAAACAACAACTTGATACATCTCTATCAAAAAAAATAAATCAGTACAGTTTCTTTTCTAAGTCAAACTATTTCCTATTTAACCATAACAAAAACATATGAAGCCATGCCTGATTTGATAGTCGACTCACATCCAAAGAAAAGTCATGTATCAGTGTCCATCTTTTTGTTTGTGCCGTGTTAATATGGGTTGCGATCAACAAGTTTAACTAATTTACACTCTGTAAGTTCAAAAGTAGTCGTACTGTTTCTCGGTTTTAAACTGGTGGCCAGCGTCAAACCAAAACCACGATAAAGGCTTATTCAGTTAGTGAAAAAATTTGGTTTTCATATTATAGCATTTTTTGTTTGTATTTGGTAATTATTGTCTAATCTTGGATTAACTAGGTTTAAAAAATTCGTCTCGTAAATTATAAGCAAGCTATGTAATAATTATTTTTTTATCTATATTTAGTACTCCATGTATGTGTCGTAAAAATTTGATTTGACGAAAAATCTAGAGATATTTTGAGAACTAAACAAGACCAAATTTAAACCTGACGCCTTTCACCGCGCAAGTCAAAACCGCCTCCCTTGTCCCTTCTTCCGTCTTTCCATCCACGCGGCGGTTTGTTAAACCCACCCGGCCGCCGCTGATCCACCCATCCCGGGCTCCCCGTCTTCCCCTTGACTTCCCCGGCCGGCAGACCAGTCAACGTCACCACCAGCAGCTAGCTAACGGCGTGACCTTCCCAATCGCCGCGCTCCACGTGCATCTCCGTCATCTGCGACGTCACAGCTCCGGCAGACGCCGTCACAACTCCACATAAAACCGCCCCACCCACTCACCCACCCCCCACAATTCCCCTCCCGTCCCCTCCCGTCGTCGTCTCCCCCCTCACCCGAAACCCCGATTCGAAGCCGGCGGAGTTCGATTTGGGGATTTCGGCGCCTCGCTCCCCGAAATCTCCTGGATCTGAGTCTGTCCGCCGTCTTCGATCTGCGGCTGGAGTGAGCCTGCGAGTTTTTCCTGCTTGATTTGGTCGGGGCCTCGGGCGGTCGGGGTCTTCGATTTCGGGGATGGAGTCGTCGCCGGTGTCCTACTGGTGCTACAGCTGCAGCCGCTTCGTGAGGGTGTCTCCGTCGACTGTCGTCTGCCCGGAGTGCGACGGCGGCTTCCTGGAGCAGTTTACGCAGCCGCCGCCGCGGGGCGGCGGCGGGAGCGGCCGGCGCGGGACGATGAACCCGGTCATCGTGCTCCGCGGCGGATCGCTTTCCGGGTTCGAGCTCTACTACGACGACGGCGCAGGCGAAGGGCTGCGGCCGCTGCCCGGTGACGTCCAGCACCTCCTCATGGGGTCCGGTTTCCACCGCCTGCTCGACCAGTTCTCGCGGCTGGAGGCGGCGGCTCCGCGTCCGCCGGCGTCGAAGGCTGCGGTGGAGTCCATGCCGTCGGTGACGGTCGCCGGAGGTGGTGCTCACTGTGCCGTGTGCCAGGAGGCCTTTGAGCCCGGCGCCGCCGGCCGGGAGATGCCGTGCAAGCACGTCTACCACCAGGACTGCATCCTTCCCTGGCTCTCGCTCCGCAACTCCTGCCCCGTCTGTCGCCAAGAGCTTCCGGCCGCAGCCACCCCAGATGCGGAGGCGGATGCTGGGCTCACCATATGGCGACTTCCACGCGGTGGATTTGCCGTAGGCAGGTTCGCCGGTGGGCCTAGAGAGCAGCTCCCGGTCGTCTACACGGAGCTGGATGGCGGCTTCAGTAACGGGGTTGGGCCGAGGCGGGTGACATGGCCAGAGGGAGAAGGACAAGTGGATGGTGGTGAAGGTCGGATTCGCCGCCTACTTAGGAATCTATTTGGCTGTTTTGGTCAGCCAGCGAGTTCGTCGCAGTCCCGTAGTGGCTGAGCACAGTTTTCCTTGGTAACAAGTTTTCAATTGATAGCACTGAAGAACTAGGGCTAGTGTAAGAATGGAACCCAGATTATAATTTCTTGGGGCTTTTGATGTAAATGAAGGCCTAGCATTCCCCCTTCCTTTGTCTCATTTAAGAATTATTAAGAGATGGCTATGAGCAAACATCTTGGAGTAAGCTTTGCAACCAAATTAGGTCAAACGCACAAGTGCAAACCTTCAAGAAAGGAATAGCAATGAATGTTTTGGGGAAATCAATCTTTGTCAATATTGTAGGTAGAGAGAACAATTGTTGTATTTGCATCCTGGTGTTTGTGTACATACTGGATTGGTTGAACATGAATTTCCATTCTGTTATATCTTATATTGACTTTAAAAATACCAAAAATCTATGGTATTACTTCTGTTCATGTAGCTGCATCCCTTCATTGCTTCAATTTGAAGTATTCGTGTCATGGATCAGTCATAACAGCTGCCAGCTGAGCACTTGTTTGTGCTTAATGGTCATAGCTTACCTAGCTTGTGCTCCTATGGCTAACTAGTAAGTGGTCAGGACTGTTCTCTTCAATTTTCTGTCCATTTTCTCCTGCAGTTTTTATGTTTTTGTTTCCTCTGCTAGAGAAGGAAACCTCAAGTCCCATGCTATTTTAAATGTGCCAACTCAAATATATTTTCTATGCCTAAAAAATGTCACGATAGTAGATTGGTTTTTTCAGTGAGTTCAGCTAGTGCAGGGTCATGTTTGGGGTGGTGCACATGGTGTAAGGGCAATATAAGAATTTATTCAAAGTATCTGAATATAGGACTGCTGTGTGTCTAAAAAAGCAATTTAAATTACCGTATGTCCTAGTATGGATGATTAGATGAACTTTTGAACGTAGATGATTAGATGAATTTAACTTGAATACAACACATGTCCAGATGGATCCTACAAATTTGGTTGCAGCTTTGCTCTCGTGGTATAGTAGCTGCTATTTTTAAAAGAATTTTACCTACTATCTATCTTTAATTACTCTTTAGTGCTTCTATTATTGATACGTGGAAATTAAAGGGGTGTCATGTTCTACATTTTCATTTCTGGCAGAAATGATGAACTGTACCATCTTGTAATAGGCATTTATTTGTCTATGTCCATCCCTGTAGCCCTCCATCTTGTTTGAGTCATACAACATACGCAGTGGTTGGCAAACTGTGTAATTTTTGCTTATCATTTCTTCTGTGCATGTGCATACTTTCAAATAAGTAAAGGGTGAATTTGCAACGATGATAGAAGTTCTGCATCCTTGACAGATTGCCAGAGTTATTTCATCTATTTGTGTTCTATTAATTAGCATAGCTATTGTTTTTGCTCCTTTTGTGGTTTCAATCTAGAAACTCATCACAACTCAAGCCCTATATGTTCATGGCTTTATGTCGTACTTGTGAAGGTGGAAAAGGCTTCATTTCTCGTCTTGATCACCTCATGCCTGCTTTATTGTTTTGTATTGCCTCTACTCTGATATGAATATGTTGCAGTTTAGGGAGTTACTTAAAAGCAGAAGGATATCTGAGAAACTGCATAAAATTCTCTATACCGTAATCTTTGCTTTGCTCATTTGATTACCTTTAGTACCATTTGGCCTCGGAAAGACTTGCTATGCCATGCTGGCGCATGTCCTTGTTGTTTGCTTCTTTAACATCTTTTCTGGTAACAACATGAATGCTAACAGCATCTATGCAGGGTTCTGTTGTCTGCTGGTGGGGAAAAAACTAAACACCAATTGAATATCATTACAGTAAAAACAAGAAATTTTTCTCATTTCTTAAGTTTGGATCATAGTCCATGATAACAATTCACTTGCTGTTAGTGAAGCTTGTTGATGTTTAGTTTATGTCATTATCATTCCCTCTTGTCGGGGTTGTCCTGTACTTTTTTTGGATATAGCTGTAATAGGTCACTGCTGATGCACCAATTATTTGATCATTATATGTTGCGAAATATCTCTGTATAGTGGCTGATAACTGACAGCAGATCCTAACTAGTTATTTGACTTCCCTTCTTTTATTGTTTCTGAGTAATCACCCAGATCCAGTGACTCATTCTTTTTTAAAAACTTCTTAGCTGTTTGCTTTACCCTTTGCACCATGGTTCTTTGTCTTGCTGCTTTCTTCCAGCTTAATTGTTCCAGAAATGTTAATCTATGTTATGTACGTCTGTTGCTAGTGGCATATTTTCTGGAGGGAAATGCTGTATGCTTTTCATGATGATTACCCCCCATGCTTCTCATGCCTGCAGGTTGACAATGAAGAATTCCAGTGACAAGGGTGATGGTCATTTATTTTTGAGGTTTTCACAGTGCAACAATACAGTAACAGTGTATGGTGATGTGGGGGCATCCGTCGGTAGGAACATTACCCTACCAGATTTTGCCTATGCATCGTTATTGAATTGTCCATCCATTAGCATTTTATGGCAAACTCAGTTACGCTCTAACGCAGCAGTTTTGTTATCTGTATTAAGATGATGTATTATCTTGGTTGTTGAGCAATCAACTTCTCTGAATGTCGGTTGATTCAACAGCTCACTGTTCGTGCAACCTTCCATTTATGCTGCCTTGGCCATGGTGACGGAGATTGGAAGACAGCTATCAGGTCAAGAAGGACCGGACCCATCTGAGCCCATCTACAGTGAGAAAATCGCCCTGCTTTTCTCAACCATCATGGGTGCTCATCTTCAGACTCGAGGTAAGGACCTTCTGTTAGGTACCTAGGCTGGCTTAACTATCAGGGAAACATTTGGCAGGATGGCTCAGTGCATTGGAATCTATTGGTGGTGGTCCTGGTCTTGGAGAACTTTCAGTGTTCTGGCGCATCACTCTGAGTGCTCGACGAAAAGGACTGCTGCCGAATGAGCATCCTAACTCTAACTGCTCACGGTGCGATGCTTTATTCCCATTCCTAACTTTTACGAAGCATTGGGAAAGATTGCCTTCTTTTCGTTTTTGTGCCAAATCTGTATCACACAGAGTGCTGGAGTACTCAGATGTTCCGTATACCTTCCCGGCAAGAATATTTGTGATAAGTTAAGAGATGAACTTTCTTCAAGCTCCATGTTTCTGTGCAATGGACTCAGTTTTTGGCAGCAGCAGCACAGCCACCGCTCCATGTTTCGGTGCGCTCCTTGCAGAAATTTGACGGCTGTCAAACCTCATAATACCGTGCACTCGATCCAGTGATTTGTGTTATAATTATAGTAGTTGCTTCAGAAGCAATGGTCCTGCGGCGTCCTTAATTAGTCCTTACTGCTGTGGTGAGGCTCCATGTTTTCCGAAAGCCTACTCCACTTTGTTGGTTCCAAGATTGAGTGCTTCATTGTGTAGTTGTCTCCAAACAATGCTGCAGGACTGAACAATCACAGCTTAAATCATGCTATGCTTGGATATGAGTGTTCCTGCCGTGCAGATCCATGTATTCTCCGTGGAGTCTGGCAGCAGCCTTCAGTTGTGCATGATTGGTGTGCCATGTGTGTGCCATGATGATCGCTTCTATTGAAAAGAAGCAGAGTAGCCATTCGTGTCGGGTCAACACATGTCTCCAGCGGCAGAAGCTAATCATTTGCGAGAACAAAACTGAATACGACGAACCCAGCGTCCTCGTGTGTAGATTCTGATTCTGATGATAGTTGCAGCGTTTTGACTGAGTGCGATGTTACTAGCTCGAGTGCGAGCGGCGAGCCCACGCCTGTGCAATACTGTATGATGCATGGATAGCATTTTGCTACTTGGAAGTTGGAATCTGCCTGTCCGAGTCCATCCGGCCAAATTTCTGAAGCACCCGCGATGAAAAAGGTGTGAATGTCCGCAGTTCGCACATTTCTCTCTGCGTGGCTTTTCTCATGATACCGGTAGTATACCACTCACTACCTTTTCAAGTCCGCACATTTCACGTCAAGAACTCTCAATTGGCCCACATGTGTTTGTGTCGTACCGTGCTTTTGCCATAGTGCCTGTTGCTTTCCCTTAACGTATCGGAATTTGGTAAAGGTAAAAAAGCCGCTTGAAGGTCCAAGGTTCGTTCGTAAGAAATGCTGCGTCATTCTCGCATGATGCCCACCGGGTCAAGCGGGGGCAGGGCGAGGGCAGAGCACGTCACATGCGGTGCAGCTCAGAGCACCGGCAGTCACCATCACCGTCTGGCACTCTGGGTGGGGTGGCTCATGAAGTCATGATCGCCGTGGCTTCCGGAACCACCGGGCAGCGCCGTGGCGGCAAGCCCCCTTCACCCCTTCACGGTCACAGCCCCACAGGCCACAGCCCACAGCTGCTGTGAGAATTGAGAAACCGTACCGGTGAGAAACTGGAAACCGAGGGGCAAGCGTGGTTCCTGAATGGCTGAATCTGTTTTCTGAGCGGCCGAACATGCGAGGGTGCGGAGCACAGGAAGATGAGGGGCCAGTGGGCTGTGGTTGCACTCACTGTATTGGTAGGTGTCCACTCTCCAGCTGTCGACCACGGGTTTCTCAACCGCAGGCAGGATGAACTGGCGCGCGCTGCACGGCTGCACCGAATACCAGGGGCCTTTTCGACAAATCTAACGAGAGATCATGGCGATTGGCGAGGCAGCTGCCTGAAACTGGAAGCCATTCCCTCGCCTCCAAAACTCTCAGGTGTCCATGGCGATTGGCACGGCAAATCGGGAGCGCGGGATCCCCAGCCCCCATGTCCAGGAGCCTGTCTCTAAAAAAAAGCTCCAGCTGCGCCACCTGGACGGACAGCCGTGTCCATGAGGTTATACTACCTGTATTGATGAGGTCGCCGATCGACCGCTGCATCGCAGAATCGGATGGGAGAATAGAGACCGTGAATGCGAGCACAGAGGAAACGTCGAAACGAGCACTCGAGGCCGGTGAAGACGCGAGAATGCGAGATGTGACACAGTGCAAGCGTAACTGCTGCGGATACACCGAACCAGACGAAAAGCACTGACACGTGATTCGTACGAATGCCGGTGGAAAAGAGACGCTGACATTAGCAGGAAGGCGGAGGCGCGGAGCCAGTGAGTGACGCACCAGTCAGCGGTGAGAGTAGTAGAAACTGCATGCCATTTGGTGCCATGGACATGGAGCCGATCCTTCTTCTCTGCCTGTCTCTCCTTGCCCACGGGGCGGAGGCGGCGTGCAGAGATGCCAGGTTCGAGGGGACAGTTCTTCCTCTGAGGGTGCAGCAGCTGGTGGTGGCGCCGCCTACACGGTCACCGGCGGCGAACAGGCTCCGGTTCCGCCACGACGTCAGCCTGACAGTGCCGGTGGCCGTGGGCGCGCCGCCGCAGAACGTCACGATGGTGCTCGACACCGGCAGCGAGCTCTCCTGGCTGCTCTGCAACGGGAGCCGCGTGCCGTCCACACCGCCACAGCCACAGGCTCCCGCGGCGTTCAACGGGTCGGCGTCGTCCACGTACGCCGCCGCGCATTGCTCGTCGTCGCCCGAGTGCCAGTGGCGCGGGCGCGACCTCCCCGTCCCGCCGTTCTGCGCCGGGCCGCCGTCCAACTCCTGCCGCGTGTCCCTCTCCTACGCCGACGCCTCGTCTGCCGACGGCGTCCTGGCTGCCGACACGTTCCTCCTCGGCGGGGCGCCGCCCGTGCGCGCGCTCTTCGGCTGCATCACCTCCTACTCGTCCTCCTCCACTGCCGACGGCAACGGCAACGGCAACGACGCCAGCGCCACCAACTCCTCGGAGGCGGCGACGGGGCTCCTCGGCATGAACCGGGGCAGCCTGTCCTTCGTAACGCAGACTGGCACCCTCCGCTTCGCCTACTGCATTGCCCCAGGGGACGGGCCCGGCCTCCTCGTCCTCGGCGGCGACGGCGACGGCGCCGCCCTGTCGGCGGCACCGCAGCTAAACTACACGCCGCTGATAGAGATGTCTCAACCGCTGCCGTACTTCGACAGGGTGGCCTACTCCGTGCAGCTGGAGGGCATCCGCGTGGGCGCCGCGCTGCTGCCCATCCCCAAGTCCGTGCTCGCGCCGGACCACACGGGCGCGGGCCAGACCATGGTGGACTCGGGCACGCAGTTCACGTTCCTCCTCGCCGACGCCTACGCGCCGCTCAAGGGCGAGTTCCTGAACCAGACGAGCGCGCTCCTGGCCCCGCTCGGCGAGCCCGACTTCGTGTTCCAGGGCGCGTTCGACGCCTGCTTCCGCGCGTCGGAGGCGCGGGTGGCCGCGGCGACGGCGAGCCAGCTGCTCCCGGAGGTGGGCCTCGTCCTCCGCGGCGCGGAGGTGGCGGTCGGCGGGGAGAAGCTCCTGTACATGGTGCCCGGCGAGCGTCGCGGTGAGGGCGGCTCCGAGGCGGTGTGGTGCCTGACGTTCGGGAACTCGGACATGGCGGGCATGTCGGCGTACGTGATCGGACACCACCACCAGCAGAACGTCTGGGTGGAGTACGACCTCCAGAATAGCCGCGTTGGCTTTGCGCCCGCGCGCTGCGACCTCGCCACCCAGCGCCTCGCCGCCCGAGCATAGGCTTCGGTAGCATTGATTGATGGCACGCAGCAGCAGGGCACGAAATCGTTGGTAGAGACCAGGTATTAGAGATGGTCTCTCCGATCACCTGCTGCTGTACGTGGTCAACTTTGTATTACGCGATCAAGTATACAAGTCGGTGACAAGCTGATATACACATAGACATAGCTATGGATACTTTTTATTATGCGATCAGGTATACATACAAGTCGGTGACAAGCTGATATGGAAATAGTTATTATGATGAATATTTATTCACTCCGGTCACAAACAGGAGTAAGCAAATGTCTTCGAGCTATATAAAGTTCAATGTTCCAAATTAACTTTAACTACACTTTTTTTTTACATGTTAAAAGTTTGAATGCGACATGAATAGCGCAATTTCATCCACAAATAAAACTATACATTTGCTATTTCAGCAACTGTTTTGTTCTTTGAATCAATCTATTATGAAGTTATATTTCATAATTATTATAATAATATTTATTTCATATCACAAAGGTTAGTATTTTTTTCTATAACTTTGGATAAATTTAAAGATGGTGGTATTCAGTTTTAGCTATCGTGATCCAAGTGCGCCGTCCATCACGAAACGGACGGCACAGATAATGCCACGCACTCTCCACAGGGTGCCCGGCACTGCGGCGCACGAACTCGAAACCGCAGAAGCCTTTCTACCTCCTGCAGTCCTGCTATCCCCCTCTCTCTTTTCCCCATCTGCAGGCTGCAGGCGCTGCTGCTCTCGTCCTCCGCCAGCGACCGAATCGCTGGCTCGACGCCGCGGCGGGAGGTTGGTATCTCGCCTTTCGATCAGGTGCGCGCCCTCCTCGAACTCCCCCTCGCCTTCCTCGTCTGGCTTCCGATTCGGTCCGGTCAGTGCCCAAGCCGTGCGCCGGGCGAAGCTTCCGGAAGCTTCGGGGTTTATCCCGGCATTTCGCTTCCCGCGACGGCGCGACCGGATCGCTTGGCCTCACGGAGTTTCTAGCTGGGATTTCGGTTGGGGCGTCGCTCTCCGGCGCTTATTTTTCATTTATATTTATCGGTGCCTCAGGTTCACGGCCAAATTCGTTGCTGCGTGAGGCTTTGGAGTCTGGAGCCAATCTTGCGCCTTAGAGGGCGGTGGCAGCGCCTGGTGGGCACCATGAGCTTCGTCTTCCGAGGGAGCAGGGCCGACATCGAGGCCGGTGGCTTCCCGGGGTTCGCCCCCGAGCGCCGCGCCATGGTGAGTGTGTGTCTGCTCAATCCGTGACGCATTTCTGCTAAAATGTAACTGGTGGTAGTGTAGCTTAAACCGGTTTCCTTGTCCTGATGTCTGATCCCATTCGTATGTGTGCTTGCGTGTAGCGAATTCATGCAGGGAGCAGGCCGGTGAATAGCAATTCCTTGGCTTTTCTTCTAACTGGTAATCCGTTCGCCTGTCTGTTACCGATACTGTTGAGCTGCTAAAGATTATTCTTTTGGTTAACGTTATGTTTTTTTCTTGGGCAGTTCTTGTTTTGTTCATGGTACTGAACTCACACCAGATGTCTCCCAATCTTTTGGTAAGTTTTCATGCTCCGTGCGAGGTATCCATGAGTTGATTGAAGTTGGTTTCTTATTCATACGAAGCATGCAACTGTGGAACAGTTTAATAACTATATATTTGTCGGATTGTGTGATCTTTTCTTCTCTTTTAGCTTTGGCTTGTCTTGGGAGTCTTCCTAATGGCCACAAGCCTTAGAATGTATGCCACGTGCCAGCAGCTTGCTCATGCTGCAGCTGCCAACAATTTTCTTGGACACACTGAGCTGCGTGTGCATGTACCGCCGACCATTGCCCTTGCTACGAGAGGCCGGTTACAGAGCCTTAGACTTCAACTGGCTCTTCTTGATCGTGAATTTGACGATTTAGGTGTGCCAATACATTCCGTTCGACTCATTTGATGATTTATAGTGTTTCCTGGAAACTTAGCGCCATGGAAATCGTTTTGTTTCAGATTATGACACTCTGAGAGCATTGGATGCTGACAATAGCCCGCATACTCCTTCTATGAGTGAAGAAGAAATAAATTCTCTTCCTGTATTCAAATATAAAGTTCAGGCGCAGCAGGGGAATGCCCCTGCCCAGAAAAGGTAAGACAAATTATCCTTTGGGTTGATTTGTTCAAATGGCCATGTCAAGTTGGTTCCAGTATCACCCATCATCAACACATGACCAAACATTTAATTCTGAAATGGAGACATGGAGTAATTTGTCTCTATGATGTGTTTCTAACGAATGTTTTTCAATAGTGATGGGCCATCTCAGCTATCGGTTTCTTCAACTGGATCTGGCAATGAGGTAATTGATAAATACTGACTTGTTTCTCAAGGTGTGGTCACTTGAAAAATATCGTATTATCATCAATCATGTAGGCTGTTAAAAAGTCATGTTATTTTTTATGTCACAGTTGTCAGTCATATGCATATGCAATGATATTCTTACAATATTCCATTGTAAAGATAAGATTAACATATATGTATATCTGTATAACTGGGCAATACACTTTTAGTTCAGCCCTCATTTATTGAAGTTATTGGTTGTTGTCTGGTTAGCTTTGGGTTTTATATGATATTTTGAGTCAAGGATTTTTCTAGTTTACACTTTCTTATTTGATGTAACAGCTAGTGTTTAGAATCACATAGCTGCTGTGATCACTGATCACCATCAGCGTCTGTGCAGTAGCACATGCATGGTTCAGACTTTGGGCCACAATGATTATTGTTTAACTTGATTCTGCCTTGCAGAAGAAGCAGGATGGTTTAAAATCAGATGGAACCAGCAAAACTCCAGAGGATGAACTAACATGTAGTGTTTGCTTAGAGCAAGTCGCCGTGGGTGATCTGTTGAGAAGCCTACCATGCTTGCATCAGGTAATCATGCTCATTGTCTTGCCCTTGGTTTTCCTTGTATGGAAACTGCAGATGATCTCCGTTTTGTTTCCTTTCTGAAATGATCCTGGTAGCACCTTTTAGCTCTAGTTTGATATAGTAACTTGACATGTTAGCTAACATCCTAAAACAACGTCGTGAAACCAGAATCATGTTTGATGTACCAACAAACTGGTGCATTTTACACATTTTGTGGATGAACGCTGTGATATTGTGACACACTTAAGATAAAAGTTTTTTTAACTGTTATTGTTTGCATATATCATATTTTACTTTACATTTTACATCTTGCACTTGGTTGACCACTTGCTTCATGCTACCTCTTCATAGATAAGTGACTTATTGGACACATTCTCCAAAATGCAACTTTGAATGATACTTGTTGCTACAAAATATTTGTAGAACATACAAAAAATAGTTTATGAACTTCCGAGACAAACCTACCCGAATAATTTTCAAATATCTACAATTAGAATATAGCAAGTAATGTGTGACCAGAATTTAAAATCATTGACTTAAGACAACCCCACAACACCACTTGTTTCTGACTGGAATACTGGAGGGAGTATGCACCAGTGTGAGGTGCTATGTTGTTGATTCTGCAGAACAGAAAGTAGGGAGTGTGTCATTGTAGTTTATATTCTTTACACTCAGATCTGAAATTCTGTGAATTTTTTGAAACGAACTTAAATTTGACTGATTACTTGACACATCAATAACTTCCTTTGCTTTGTCATTCTTTGCCCCATAGAGTTCTAATTTGTCATATTTTTACCCACGCCTGATTATAATATCAGGAATCACATGTTTCTTAACAACAATATAGACCAGGAATCACAAGTGAAATAGGATTAAGGGGTAATACAGGTGTGATCTCTACTCCCCCACTCTGTCTCGCCATACCATTGGCTTCCTATATTTGAAGGTTAGTAGGAACCTTAGAGACTATTGTACAAGACCTGCTATAAGTCTATAACCTTGCCCGTAAGCACAGCCTAACTTTTGACTTTTTTTTTTGAACGTAAAAGCTTTTGACTTTTTGAGGCCTGCATATGCAGTGCAGGCGCATGTCAGCAGTCAGCTTGTGTTGTCCTATGGAGGACTGATGTTGTTACAAGTGCATACATGAAGAGAATGCAAGTTTTTCGCATGGACCCTAATCCAAGATAAAATCACGGTTGACGTCTGGAGGAGGGTGCTAGTGTGGGGGCATTGCTCTTTACCTCTGCATGTACAGGTTGCAAATTGCACTAACATTAAAAGTTGGTGGGATTTGTGGAAAGAAAGATAAAAGATGACACTTCAACGGGTTATGCATCTACATCATGTGGAATTTGTGGAAAGAAAGAAATCGGCGGATTTCCAAAATGATTGCTCCACGCCTGTCTCGATTGTCCTACACACAAAACAGGACTTCGAACAATGACAACGTGCTTTTCAAAACTAGTGTTAGAGGCCTTAATGTGCATTTCGTTTCTGATTCTTTGTGGTTTGTCTATCTCAAGGGCTTGGGTTGTCTTTTAGCCTATTGAGGTGTGTCTACCCCTTAGAGCACTCTTAACAATAGAGTCAACTTGCTAGCTCATATGAACTTATAAAGAAAAAAGAAGATAAAAATAGAGTAACACAACATACAAAAAAAGTGTTTGAGCTTAGCTCTTTAACTTATCATTATCTCTTCTGTGTATTTAATAAAAATATTTTATGACCTAGCTCTTCGAACAGTGTTGGAGCTACCCTTGGTAAAACTTCCTGTTCTGTTTTCTCCCTTCAGTGCAAGGCACAGCTCTTCGAAAAAAAATAAGTGCTAATGTGATGTGTCCTGATGAGGCAACATTCGCAACAATGCAAGATTTCTTACTTTCTCTTTGTTTTACAGTTTCACGTAAACTGCATCGACCCATGGCTGCGCCAACAGGGTACATGCCCAATCTGCAAGCACCAGGTGAGTGATGGGTGGCATGCCACAGGCAACGGTGAAGAGGATGCCTCTTACATGGTGTAAGTAGCTGCCTAGGAGTAGGCCATAGGTAACTAGTAGTAGCTGCTAACAGAATCCGTGGAACGCTGTTTTGGAGGTGACGGTTTTGGAGTGATTTCATGCAATCTAGGGATGTGGTCTAAGCCTGTCTATCCTAACAAAACCAAGTGTGGAACCAGCTGTCTAGTGCGCTGAGTTCTTGTACAACTAATGTTTCTCTCATTCTATGTGATGCTGATGCATAAAAAGGTTGATGATAATCTTTGTAACATCATGGCCCAGGGCTTAATAGGATTAACAAGTTATAACTTTTTTTTTTTGAAAACTCATCTTCAAAGAACTCTAAGGTTAAGCGTGCTTGGCCTAGAGTAATTTTAGGATGGGTGACCGACCAAAAAGTTCTTGAGTGCGCATTAATGAGGACAAAGTGTGCAAAAAAGACTGGTTGGTTGGTAAGGGTAGTCTAATGTCCTAGAGAAGCGGGACGTTACAATCTTCTTCCCCATCCTTTCTTAGTATGCTTGGTTTTCTTTTCTTTTCTTTTTTTTTAACACAGTGCCAGGAGTTCTGTCTTTTGTTAAGAAGAAATAAATTTTGATCCAGTTTACAAGAAATACTAGGCTAGAATACTTTACATCCCACACAGTAATACCCTGGTAGTTTGGCTGAAAAGCCAAAAAGAAAAATAGTGAAAAAAAAACTAAACATGACAGCTCAAATGGCTAACCTTGAGCAACCCATTTACAAACAAAGGTGCCACACCAGCGACACAAAGCCACCGCACGCCATCGTTGATGAGTTTATCATAAGATCCAGCGATAAGATGAGCTTTTCACAGGATCCAGCGATAAGCAACCTCGACTTTTCTATGTCAAACATTAGCCAAGCCCCTAGCAAGCACAACAAACCACGACCTCCATGGAAAAAGAACACACTGTATCATTGTTGCCAAGCTTTGTTGCACCCACAATCAAAGCAACCGTGAAAAAAGAAATGAGTGGGAGAATACCTTGCTCTAGGAGAGATCTTCACCAAGATGCGAGTCCAAATTGTCAGATTTAGAGCCTGTTTGGTACAGCTCACAACAGCTTCATGAGCTGTTGTGAGCTGTTTTTTTTGCCAAACACTTATTTCCAAAACAGCTTCATGGGTGAAACTGTTTTTCCCCTCCTCTCACAAATACATAAGTTGGATGAAGCTGGAAAAAAGTAGCTTATTGCAGCTTCTCCCTCATTTCTCTCTCTCTCAACTATGTATAAAGTAGTTGGTGAAGCTATTTTGCCAAACACTTTTTCCAAAACAGCTCAGCTTCATCTAGAAAGTCACTCATGAAGCTATTTTCTAAAAAAAACAGCTTTACGAGTGAAGTTGAGCTGTGCAAAACAAGCCCTTAGATAAAAAAAAATCTTCGGTGGCGGCCACCACTCAGCACATTTGGAGCAGGAGGAAGAAGAGAAGTGAGAAGGGAGCCACGTGTGGCTTTGTATCCACCCTTGCCGCATTAGGCACGTTGGCGCGGCAGCGGCCTCTCGCTTGATGCGGTGGCGTGGTAGGGTGGCCACGTCAACATGTGATTGGGTCGATGAACTGGCACTGGCACGCCTATCATGCCACGGAGATTGGCATGGTGAAACGAGTTAGGCCCTGTTTCAATTTTTTGGACACACGTGTGGAGGATTAAATATAAACTATTTACAAAACTAAAAATATAGATTATTTACGAAACTAAAACACAGTTAGAGAATAATTTATGAGACGAATTTTTTAAGTCTAATTATTTCATAATTAAACATTAATTGTCAAATAAAATACTATAGTACCTGTTAAACTTCTCTTAGTTTTTAGGAAAAAAGAGCTGGGACTAGAATTATTTTGTATAAAAAATTAAAAAATAATCCGATGGGATTGGTGGATAGAGAATCTAGTTGCAGCCGACACTAAAGATGGCAACGGATACCCGAAACCTGATGGGTTTTTACCCTATTAGGGCATGGGTTTGGGTCAATTTTTCTACCCAAGGTTTGTTAATAGTTAAAAACTAAAAAGCTAGACACAGTGGGTTTATAGGCATGGGTCTGGAATGTAGTATCCAAACCCATAAACACATGGGTTTTGTAAACCCAATCCATGATAGCAAAGTAGTTTATATCTACGCACCTACTCTATATCACACGCGCTTTGTATAAATAAATTTTAGATAATAAGGTATGGAAATTAAATTTGAGCTATAGTATTAGAAAAGATAGAGAAAAGAACAAAACACAAGTATCCATACATGACACATTTGCTTGAGGTGTTGTTGTCTACCTGGGTCTTAACATGGAAAACGAGCCCACATATGTTTGTTTTTAGTTATTACTTACAACATAATGTGTTTAGTCTTATATCACCAATTAGAGGAGAGAGTGGTGGAATCTAGATACCTAGACAAGCAGTTAAAATCTATAATATTTTTTTTCTTAGATTAGAAAGACAAAAAAGTTGAACTACGTGAGACATTTATATCTAATAAATATCTACGTATAAAATAAGTTTAAATTTTATTGATATCATGAGCGATCCGCGGGTGCTCGTGACCCGAATGGGCATAGGTTTGGAGTTTGGACACAAAACTAAATTCTTGATTGTTCATAGGTTTTTTAACAGGCAGATTTTACTTTCGTGGGGCATTAGGTTTGGAATGGTAAAAGGCTTTGTACCGGTTGTCATCTCTAGCCGACTCCTCGTGGGATTGCCGACGGGGGACGGACCTCCGTCATATCACATGGACGCCCATTTCCTGACACCACTTGCTCAGTTGCTCTTCTATGGCCTTGTTTACTTCCTAAAAAAATTTGTAAAATTTTTCAGATTTCCCGTCACATCGAATCTTTAAACACATGCATGGAGTATTAAATATAGATGAAAATAAAAACTAATTGCACAGTTTGGTCGAAATTGACGATACGAATCTTTTGAGCCTAGTTAGTCCATGATTGGACAATTTTTGTCAAATACAAACGAAAGTGTTACAGTGTCGATTTTGCAAAAATTTTTGGAACTAAACAAGGTCTATGTGGGATCGCGGTTGTGGGTTGCGGAATGGGAGCAAAGGCGGAGAGGGAGTGCGCGGTGCCGGGCGGCGGCTGCGAACGCGGAGGCGGCAGCTTCCACCAATCAGTGCAGCCTCATCCTCAAAGGCTGGTCAGTACACACCCTCTCCACTCAGCTTCCCTACTTAATCTGTATTCGTTGGCATGATTCCGCCTGCCAAGCTTGCCGCCGCCGAAGCTGTTCGTCGGAGTCCCGCGCGATCGTTCAGCGACGGAGGGGCAGTCCCAGGCTCGGCGGCGGCGTCGGCGGCTCCCCCCACCTTCTCTCGCCAGTCGCCTCGCGCCCTCGCCTGCGTCCTCCGCGCACCGGCCGACGACCCTGCGTACGCACCTCCCTCTCCCCTCCCGCCTCTGCTGTTCCCGTGGGAGCCCGGCCAGCTGCCCAGGGTGGCCGGGCCATGGCTCCGCCGGTGATAGATTTATAGTTAGGCCTAGCGATAAGCTATGAGGGTGAAATCCAAAATGATTGGCACCTTTGTGCATAGTATTCTGGTTTTGCATGGTCTCACGTTTGGGAAGAACTACAAACTAGTATTTTGGGGGAGAAAAGAAAGATAACATCAAGTGCTTTCCCTTAATGCTTGTGGTCTACCGAGCGGTGAAACCAACAATGGAACAAAATCATTGCCTGAAAAGATGACCATGATTTTAAAATTTTTGTTGTAGTCTTTATCACTAGCGAAGATGAGGAAAAGAAAATGACATCACAGACATAGTAGTTAGGCGGATGTCTTTTGGATAATAGAGGTAGAGACACCCACAATTTCCATTAATAGAAAAAACGTCCACCCACAGTCTCAGAAGTTTGGTTGAATTATATCAGAATACATCAAACGCCCACTTTCTGTATGATTAAAAATGAGGTGATCTGTCCACTCTATTGAATTGCTAGCAAATTGTGCCTACTGATTTGTGGTTCTCAGCTGTAAGGATAAACTACAACAAATTGAGGATCTCATATGTCATTGTATATGATCTGATACTTGCCCCAATATGGTTCCACTGCCAAGTGCCAACCCAATCTCGCACAGTTTCTAATTGCAGCATACACTTATGCTGAAATCCATAGTTGTTACAAAATCACACGCAATCTGAATGGCATGATGGTGTGCAGACCTGACCCTGGAGAAGGGCAAGCGGGGCAACGAACCAGCACCCTAGGTTCCTGAGGGGACTTGCTTGAATGCACTTAAGGAGTTTAGTGATCACAAAGTATAATACCTTTTAGGTGTAGGAAGTCTAATACTAGTAGTACCTTAAAACTCGTCGAGTATTACGTATGCCCTTTGTCACAAATAGCTACTGCAAGCATACATTCTCATTCTGTAGGTGGGTAATGGCCATTTGATGGATCCTGACAGTACTATATAACCAAAGTGCCATTACAACATTAGTGTCTGTTTTTTTTAACTTGAAATTTTGCCTCAATATTTACTTCACCAATGCATGCTAATATCTCAAAGAGTTTTATAGTGCATATTAGGATTGGGGAAATTTAGCTAGAGGTTGACAAGATTCCCAATGGAGTTGAAAAGTTTCCTGCACGTGCAGATTCTCTTTCTGTCTTTCACAATCTAACCATAAAAATTTAGTCTATTCTAGTGGCAAATATGCAACTCTGAAAACAATCTGGGCCAAAAGAGCAACCTTTTCTATTTCTTATAATACTAAAAGACAATGTTTTTTTCTATTTATTTGAGAATTAGCAATTTTGTGAAAAAAAACTGTGGAAGTCTTGTGTCCTAGCAAATGTTATATAACCATCATGAGAAGGATCAAAATAACGGGACTCATATTTTAGTGTTGCCCAGGCCCACCAAATGTTGTGGTTGATTGGCCATATGTGACAGCATATAATCAACAAATGATGTCCCAAGAGAGTACATTTGTAAGCTCTTGCTAAGCTTCCCATGTCCTAACTGAGTGCCACCAAATCAATGGCATTGGTCTTTTCATATATTCTCCATGCTTGAAAAAATATAGAGCTCTTGAAATGACTTAGGAAGTGCATGGGAGAGAACAACAAATAAGCCGACTGGCTGACTGGATCCTCCTATTTGGCCACTAGGGATGGCTCTGCAACTCAGGCTTGATCCCTTCTCCAACTCCACTACTACTAGGCAGATCTAGCCACCAGTTGTGACAAAATCATTTACCAGTTACTCTGTTTTTTCCGTCCATTTTTATAGTTTTTCCTCTGCATCATACATTTATGTGTCTTCAATATTGGTTTAATGTGTCGCCATCCAATGGCTATTATTATCAATGATGAATTGATGATTAGAGTCTACCATACTAGTGGCTAGATGCTTCTGTTTTATGTGAGAATTTCTAGTATTTATCCCTTTCTTTAGTGCGTCTCATGAGGATTAATGTGGATGCTTAATAGTGAGACTATTTTCGTTTCCTAGGTGAACTTGTTTTGTGTCTATGTGAATATGTAGTTCTGGTTTGTAATGTGCCTTGCTACGGTTTGTTACAGTTCCAGCAGCATGGAAAAAGTCTACGCCGTCAACAGTCCTCATAAGAAAAGAAAATCACAGTATGAGCTGAGTGATCCAAAGTTGGTACCACTTAAATGCAAGTTTCGCAAACGGTTATCTTGCCACGATGATGAGTCTGCAACCACAGAAAGTTTAGGATATGATTGCATTTTCATGAACAAGACCTCTGGGACGGACATGGTCAGCATACCTGAAGAATTGGACTCTTGTGAGAACACTATGAGCCTATTTGGTGGGTGCATTGAAGTGGACTCAAAAAATGGAATTCAGGAACAATCTTTGAGAAAAATGTTTGAGATCGGGACATCTGCATCCAGTAGCTCGAGCAACAATTTTTCATCGGAGGCTTTTAATTCTTCCCATAGCAGCGGCACAAGAGAAACTGACAGCTGGGTTATGCACGATATAGAGAATCATCATTCAGATGTGATGCTGAAACCACATAATGACGACCTGGAAAGGATATACAATGTGCTTGAACAGTATGATAACCTAATGGAGGACAAACTAATGGCTGACGATGTTTTTGGTTCTGCTGCTCAGATCATGGATGAAAAGCTTTACTCGAATGGTGTTGATGATATTCAGATTTTGCCAACAGGCCAGACCGGCTATCACAGTAAGCTCTCCAATGCACCTCCCTTTTGCATTTGCTTGCTTGATTTAGGTACTAACACAGTGGGATCTGGTAATGTGTGTGGCAATCAATCAGGTGAGAAGAAGCTAACCATCGATCAAGAATTTGAGCAGTATTTTTCGAACCTCATGCTGTAGGTTCTAGTGGATAATTTTGTGACAAAAATGGCGTTGGGACCTCCAAATATGGTTTGCTTGCTGGGCAAAGTGGCGAACCTTGGCTACTATTGATGCTATCGGTCTATTTGTACACCGAATCCTATCACTGAATGTATATATGTGTGATATGTCTATCTTTTTCAGCTTGCCCATCAAATGCTGGCATCATGATGTATGTTAATAATGTGTGCAGATAAGAACATGTCTAGGCAAAATAGTAAATAGCGTATTCCTTGTATGTTCTAGTGTCTCGGAATAGATCGGTAAGGAGACGGAAGTTACAATTTTTACCCATTTCTAAATCATCCAATGACTCTGTTGTTTCCACGATTACAAAACTGATCTTACCTCTCTGATCACAATCCATGATTATCAGGAGGTGATATTGGGCGTGCGTTATGTGTGAAGTTACCCCTTTCTATAAACCATCCAATAATTCAGTTGTTTTCATGATTATACATAACTGATCCTACCTCTCTGATCAGAATCGGGGTCCCCTCCGATTTGGTAGATCTCGGTTGATCCAGCACCTTCTTTCTTGCTGCTATGCTCGTGGAAGCCATGTATACGTGTGTGGCGCTAGCGGGCGGACCAGGTTTCTTCTTCGAGTCGATGGATTTTGTACTGTACAACCACCGCCGTTGTAGCACCTGGTTGCCGGAACGACCAGTGTCCTACAGCTCTCTCTCTCTCTCTCTCTCTCTCTCTCTCTGTGTGTGTGTGTGTGTGTGTGTGTGTGTGTTTTCTTTTTTTTTGCAAAAAGGGAAATTTATTAAGAATCAAGTACTGTCATTGACTGAACAAACTCTGGAAAAAAAAAGCAAGAAAGACTTGGCTACGACTAGATTTAATAGCAAAATGCGCTAACTCATGTGCCACTTTTTTCTAGCTCTTGTTGATCTTTACAATGTCAAGACCACGTAGTTGTTAGTTTTGCATTACAACTAAAAGGTTTCAATGGTACAAGCCTACAACCAAAGGTTAAGTGTTTTCTGTTCTTATCCAATATTCTTGATATTGATATTGGTTAGGGTTCTTTGCTCGTATAGTCACATTTTTTTTCCTAATTAAGGTCCAGGACAATGTTGATCTATTGTGGTCTTCTGTGATATGCATTAAGGAATGTCAGAAAAAAAATATTTTAATAAGAAGGAATTTATGTTTATGGAGTTAGAATAGTCTTTGTATCATAGCATTATTGTGTACATATATTATTCAATGGACACGTGTGTGACGCATGTATATATTTGCTAGTTTTACATAAAGACCGACTTTGTTGGGCGATACGGTCTTGTGGCGGGTCGGACCATAGTTATTAGAACCGGACCGGACCGGCGGTTGGACCGCTAAAAGACCGAACCAGAGCTTAAACCGGTCCGTTTCACTTAAAAGACCGTTTGAGCAATCGAACCGGTAAAAACCGGTTCAACCGGCCGGTTTTTTTGAACCGGTGAACCGGCCGGTTCCAGTCGAACCGTCCCGGTCCGTAATGGCGCTTGCTATTTCAACTGCAGTTTTCCTGTGCTGCGTGGTGCTGGTCAGTGGAGTGCATGCACGTGGCATCAATGGGCCCCCTAGCTGCTCCTCATTTTTTTGAATGTTACGGGTGGAGTGCATGGCTGGATTGACTGCATGCACCTGCCATTGGCTGCTCCTGTTTGAATGTTTCATGGGTCTTGATGCTTGGTAGCGCTAGTGTCAGCACAATCTTTTAAATTTTAAATTTTTATAACTTTTTAAATAAGCTCCAAATTAGATAAATAATATATCTATTTTGATTGTCATAACGAGGTCTTCGCAATAGTACACTCCATTTTAGCATTCAAGATTATTTTGCAATGGTGAATATTTTAATTACTCAAGCCCCATTACGGACCGGGACGGTTCGACTGGAACCGGCCGGTTCACCGGTTCCCAAAAAAACCGGCCGGTTCAACCGTTTTTACCGGTTCGATTGCTCAAACGGTCTTTTAAGTGAACCGCACCGGTTTAAGCTCTGGTTCGGTCTTTTAGCGGTCCAACCGCCGGTCCGGTCCGGTCCTAATAACTATGGTCGTCATGTATGACACACTCTTGCATGGGATGTAGCATCATGTACCTAATGCTCTTGCGTGGGCTGTTGCATCATGTACTTGACCTCACCAAGGCTATCGTTGTTAGCAGCATCAACAGTGGTGGGTCGATTCCTCATAGATTAAAACATAATTTAGTATTTTAAATGTTTATTTTTTAAAAATATTTAGACATTTTTTTAAAAACAATTAGGATAATTTTTGATAAAGTCCAATTAACCCCTAGATTGTCATGAAAGTTCGACTTACCTCTCCTATTGCTGACGTGGAAGTTCAAAACAATCTGATTTTTTAGGAAGGAATCTGATTTTCTAATTGGGAGAGATAAATCAAACTTTTTGCCATAGTTTTTTTAATTAACTTTCACGATAGTTAAAGACCGATGTTTTTTTTTTTCTAAAAGAAATGAGTAAAAGAGAAACCGGCCCAATAGGCCCACTAGCGCGTGGAGAGAAGTTGCTGTAAGCAGCACCGGAAGTTCTTCTCCCGTTCACTAGCGTACACTAGGGTTTATGGTTTAGGGCGACCGCAATCCAGGTGCTGGATCCACGCGCCGCCGCATCTCCAGCCTCCGCGTCCCAGCCGCAAAACCAGGTGCTTACCCGCGCGCTTCTTGGCACGCCTGGCAGCCCTATCCGTGCCAGGGTTCGGTTCTGGATTTGGAGACATGGCGGAAGTGGAGGACAAGCTCAAGGACTACGAGATCAAGAAGGAGGGAGAGGCAGAGATCCTCTTGCACAAGAAGAACGCCGTCTTCTATAATCCCGTGCAGGTCCGTTCTCTTCCATTTTTCTTGTTTTTTTCTCCTTTTTTTTTTAAAAAAAAAACGGGGGTGTTGTTCTATCGGTTCCTTATCTGCGTTAGCTTACAGTCTGCACGCTTTGAATTTGCTCGTAGCGATTTGCTGTAATGACTTGTTGACTTCCAGTTGATAATTTATCTTTATCGCTCGTAGAGCTGCTTTGCGGTATTCTGGAGGATTCCAAATTGAGTGTTGGGTGGTGATTGGTGTGGGATTGGGTCTGTAGGCTTCAAGTTTATCTAGTTCTATTGCTATCACAGTTCATTTGCACTTACTAGTGCTTCACATAGACCGGTAGTGGTTAAGCTTGCTATTCCACAGAGACCAAACAGTGAACTGTGTTTTGTGTATGTGTCTTGTTTATTTTGCTGTCAACTGGGTTTCTGTGGAAATCAATTAGTGATCAAGTTGTCCACTCCAAGATTACCTCATTCTACCAGTTTGTCCAGCTAAATGAATTTTTCCATTCTACCTATTTGCTTGTCATAGTGGATGGGAACAGTGTAAGTTTCAAATTGCTTAGATCTATTGCAAACTCGAAACAGTAGATTGAGCTTCTGCATGTCATATTCTGGTATTAGATTATGCACCTGGCAAAAAAAAAGTCTAGTGGTTTCACATCACCAAAATTTATTATAGCTTCATTGAAGAAGATAACAGTTTCAAATTGTGATGTAACTCCCTGATTTTTTGCCATAACAGATACATAGCTATAAACATTTTTTTCCTCAAATGAAAGTAGTTACTGTTTGTTGATAGTCAAATTTGTTATTGTTTTAAAGTTGATACGTTGAGGAAAAATCACATACAACTCCGAAGTTAGGGATAATTTCCCAGTTATACCATCATAAAGATTTCTGAAAATTGTGTTTACTGCTTTGATTAGGTTCACAACAGAGATATGTCCATTGCTGTTTTAAGGACCTTTGTTGCCAAGCGCAAGGAAGAACATGAAGCGCTGGTGGACAAGAGGAATACATCACATGAAAAAAACAAACAGAGTGAAACATCGAGTCAAACTGGAGAGGATGCGTCAACTGGCCAGCAAGATGAAATGGATGTTGTTTGTGAAAAGGAGCTAAATAAAGCTGAAGATCAAATTGATGATCTGCCAAAAGAAGCAACAAAACCTTCCTGGAAAGTAACCAGGGAGCTTAAGCCACCACTTGTCCTCGAGGTGAGACTTCTCATAATAATATGGATGGATCGAATACGAACAAATATATATGGATATGAATACAGATATTTTTTTAATCAAATTCAGATTCGTACACAAATATTATCAGGTGTGTTGGATACAGATACTAACGGATAATTTTGGTCAAGGGATAGTCAGACAATAATAAAATACGACATATCTGTATCATATACCCAACTTTGAATATCCATCTGAAAGGGATATTGAATATCCGGGCTTGGTTACAGGCGGATTTAAATCCTTCAGAAGGATGGACAGATTGGAATATCCTTCCCATATTTTATCCCTAATGGAAATGCAATTTCTGTATACTTCATTAACATTAAATGATATCTAGTTTTATTTATTTATTTTTTCAAATATCTAGTTTCCTTCTCATAATTAATATCTAGGTTTGTGGATTGCACCGCTAATTTTCTCTCCAGGCTTTGGCTGCTACTGGGTTGCGATCTCTCCGGTATGCCCGTGAAGTTGAGGGCTTAGGAAAGGTAGTTGCTCTGGATAATGATAAAGGTAATGCTACAGTTTACTAAACTTGCTTATGTTCTTTGCTATTGACGCCTCCGCGTTTGATTTCCCTAATTCACTATGGTTCTTGTTTCTTCAGCATCTGTCGAAGATTGCAAGCGAAACATAAAGTTCAATGGCGCTTCCGCTGCTAGTAAGGTGGAAGCTTACTTGGTTGATGCTCGAATTCACATGCTGATGCATCCAAAAGAATTTGATGTGGTAAGGCATTCGAGAAAAATATTTCTAAATATGTTCTTTCTAAGATAAGATGAAAGCATAATATAGATTCAACGTTGTTGTATACATTAGCTTTTTTATTGGAATGATGCACTTGTGTGTGTCAGGGTGTCGGGGGTTACCATTTATATGGTTATGTCTCTGGTTACTGATTCTAAATCTGAAGTTTCTGGTATTTATTATGCAAGGGTGAATCTTGTTCTTGGTACAAGTCAATGGACTGAAAAGTCACATGTAAATATGCCATGAAATAATTGCACTAAATGATAATGGTTGTTTCTATAAACATTGCAAATTATTTTATTATGATTTTACACCATATTTTCTTCTGATTGTTCTTAGGTTGATCTTGACCCTTATGGATCACCATCTATATTTCTCGACTCAGCTGTACAGGCTGTTGCTGATGGTGGTTTATTAATGTGCACTGCCACTGATATGGCAGTTCTTTGTGGTACCAATGGAGAAGTTTGTTACTCGAAGTATGTTGATAGTTTTGTACTACGTGTTCAAGGAATGTTCCATCTATAGTGTAATAATCAATTATGTTTTGTAGGTATGGTTCATTCCCAACCAAGGGCAAGTATTGCCACGAAATGGCTTTGAGGATCCTCCTTGCCAGTATTGAGGTACATAGGTGATTTACAAATTGCAATATATATACTGAGGACTATAAACTGCTTCCATTTCAGTCTTTTGCTATATCTATATGATGTATCAAGTTAATCTGCACTTTACATGCTTTATTCTTTGGTTATCTTAGTTTCTCATGCCCTTGACCCCTCTTTTCTTACACCAGAGCCACGCAAATCGGTACAAGCGATATATTGTGCCTGTTCTCTCTGTGTTCATGGATTTTTATATCCGTGTTTTTGTTCGAGTATTCACGTGAGTTTCCCCCCTCTAGTGCCTAGTTTGTTCCATATTTGGTTAAAGTCCTCTTTTCTAATGTGGCATTGTATTTGGATTCCACGTGCAGTTCTGCAAGTGAAATAAAGAATACACCTCTTAAACTTTCTTACATATATCAGTGTGTTGGCTGTGACTCTTTCCATCTTCAGTGTCTTGCAAGGACTGTTCCGAAGGTTTATTTTCCATACCATTTAACTCTTTGATACAACATTCTCTCTGTTATGTATTGACACTCTTGACTTTCCTTTTGTTTCTTCTTCCTGTATAAGCAGAAGAATAATGGTGTGAAGCATGCACCTGCTATTGGACCTGTTGTTCCTCAAGAATGCAGTGATTGTGGAAAGAAATTTAATATAGGTGGGCCAATATGGTCAGCTCCTATTCATGACCAAGACTGGGTAGTTTCTACTTTGACAGGTGTTAAGTCAATGAAGGATAGATATCCTGCATATGATAAAATTACTTCAGTTCTAACTACTGTGTCAGAGGTATCCCCCAGCCCCCTCCATCAATTTTTAGGTGTGTTTTGGTAGGGGAAAAGTGTTCCGTAGTAGTTTTTTACCCTTAATTTCTCTTGCAATTTATGTCAATTGCCATAAAATCCATATAATCCTAAAGGCACTTTGAATACAAATTTATTGATGCAACTTTGAATGACTAAACATTCATATAATTTGTCGAATTATTGTTTCAAAATTAAATTTGACTTTCCCTACTCATGCCTTGAATTGATGCCTATGGAGTATCAAAATGGTTATTCTCGTGACTGTTAAAGGCCTATTGATTTCTGATATTATTTTGTATCGCCAACTCCAGATTTTTTACGCTTTAGTATATACAGTAGTTTAATTAAAAGGTAATGCTTGGAAGAGTTTTGAAAGCAAGGTCAATGTTTTGATAACCTATTAATCATGGTTTATTGCTCCAGTCAAAGAAACAATGTAGGGGATTCCAAATTATAGTTTATTTTGTCTTTGTCTTAGGTTAAACTTATAGCTTGTTTTTGACCCGACTGTTAGAAAAATATATTAACATTTATAGTTCAAATAAATGCATTATCAAAACATATTTCATGGAGAATTTTAATATAGTAATTAGATATCGTATATATGTATTTTTCTGTAAAATTGTCACTGTTAGAGAAGTTAGACTTAGGACAAAACCAAAGTATATATAAGCTATATATCTGGGAATGGAGATATACAATCTAGATGTATAGGCCATTAAGTCAAGAATTAGGTTATCTACTAGTCAATAGGTTACCCAAGTGCAACTAATAAACCATTTCTGGGCCTTGTTTTCATTCCCCTTGTGCATGATAAAAAATTGAATCATTGCAGCTAAGTTTTGGGAGGATTTGCAGAAAGTTTGACTAATAGCTTTTGTCTTTTGGCAAGCTGTTCTTTTTTTAGAGTGACTAACTGTTTGCAATTCATGAAGTATTTTGTATACTCTCTAAACACTCAACTTCATTTGAGTTTTTCTTCTGATGCAGGAGTTACATGACATTCCATTGTTTTTCAGTCTCCATAACATAGCTGGCACTGTTAAGTGCACATCTCCATCTTTGGTTATGTTTCGATCTGCAGTTCTAAATGCAGGGTATCAGATCTCAAGCACCCATGTTAACCCACTTGGCATTAAGTCTGATGCCCCTTGGGATGTTATTTGGGACATCATGCGCTGCTGGGTAAGTTTGTATTGTTCCTCAGCGTCTCGTGTCTAGTATGAATTGGTGGATGTCTTGCCTACATGAACTTCTAAATTGCCTTACAAAATTGATTGCAAACTTCAACACAGGTGAAGAATCATCCTATTAAGGAACAGCCCCGTGATTCACCGGGCACGGCGATCCTTTCAAAATCGCCAAAGCTAGAAGTATGTGGTCTATAATTATTGCGCCTATGATGTTCCTTTATGTTTTTCTTTTTCTATGCAGGCTGCAAACTGTATTATTTGATTTATTATTTTTCCTCTTTATGTTTTTTTATAGGCAAATTTTTCAAGAGCAGTTGCTGCCCTCAGCAAGGCTCAGGCGAAGAAGATTAAACGATTCCTTCCAAACCCAGAACGGCACTGGGGTCCAAAGGTCAGAGCAGGCAGGAAGATCACGAGCAAACATATCTCTCTGTTGGGCCCTGACGCTATCAATGGCGCTCTGAATGGTGGTGACTGCCACGAAGAAGGAAACGGTGCTGGTCTAGATAATACAGCCCCAGAACCCGAGGGGATCAAAGACGTTGAGAATGAACCCTCAAACAAACGCCAAAAAACCAGCGACGGCGAACCAGCAAGCGAACCTTGATTTGTTTGAAATCTTTCGTGTGGTTCCTTTGTGTCTGTGCTTTGCTAGTTTGTGGCCGATGGGTTATTTATATCACCTGTTGAATTTTGATGGAACAAATTTGCGCCAAGTTTTTGTCATCTTTTGCTGCATGTGTGATGCTCCTGTTTAACAGAGGGAAAGCCCTATTAAAGCGTAATATACATAGCTTTTGCAATGTCGAGATGTTAGTATTGCTTGAGCTGGCTATATTGTGGACGCCGTTGGATTTTGAGAAGGGAACCATCGTGGAAATTAGCCCTTGTCGTATAAGCAAACTACAGCAAACAATCACCAGATCAAACAAAATTTGATCACTGAGAGGCTATCATATTACTGTCGTATAATCTTCGATGCTTGTATTAACATTGGACGCATGGACTCCAGCTACAATGCGAACAATCCTTCTCCAAGAACCTACGACTTCTGAGGTCAGTCATCCTGCAGGCTGCAGCATCTGCGAGCAGAGCAGCGTGCGTGGGTGTGCGCGCGGTCAGTCGTCAGAAACAATCAAAACCACCAACTCTTTGCAGCCGGTTGTCACCCGAATCATGAGATCGGTGACCACGTTGCAGTCCCGCACGGAGCTCCTATTGGTATCCTCATCATTCACACGCGCGCATGGATCCAAACGGCGGCGCTACGTACGTGCGCATCCCAGTCCCAGTCGCGTCTCCACTCCAGCCCCGGCCGGCACCTGAATCTCTTCGGTACCCACCGGCAGATTTTCCAGCCGGCGAGCACCCCGAAAAAGAATCATGGAAAAAGCTCGCAGGATTCGACGGTGTGAAACCTGTCGCCGTTCATGTGAGCTCGTGTGCCGCGGCGGCCGCTCCGTCGTCCCTGTCTCTCCCGCACGGTGCGCCCCGGCGTCAGCGCGCGAGCCCAACAGCCGCGGGCGGGTCCCGCCGCACGTGGCCCGGCTCCCCAGTCCCCCACCCCGGCCTCGCCGCGGACCGCGCCGACGTGGCGGGCCGCCGGGCCGCCCCCGGCGACGTGACCCGCGACCCACGGGCAGCAAGGGCCCGGACGCCGGTGTGGGCGTGTGGCCCCCGTCCGCGGTCAAATCCGTCACACCGGGGCCGATCCAGGTCCGGTTGGTGGGGGAGCGCATGGGGCCGCCACCCCCACGTGCGATGTTGAGGTTGTCTGCGTGCCTTCTTTTTTTTCTGCTGCCCGCTCTCGAGCTCGACTGCTGGATGGACTCCCCGTCGTGGTGGCTACTTGTGGGTCCTAGACCGTGTCAGGTCAACGGTCAGCGTCACGGCGCGGATCCTCTGCTCCTGCCCTCCGTTCCGGCCAGCGGCAGGTGCACCGGCGGCGTGTGACCGGGAGATGGAGACGAGACCCCCTATGCGCACGCGGCACGCACGTCGGCGGCGCCTCGCGTCGTGAGGGGCGGCGGCTGGGGTCTCGACTCTCGACGCACGGGCACCTCCAGCGCCGCCCCCAACGTGTCCGCACATGTTGGAGGGGACTCAGGGGCGGGCCGTGCCGTGCGCGCGGGCGCAGCGCCCGAATGCAGTAGGGTGGCAAAGTTGCCCGTGCCGCAAGGCGCGCGTGCACGCGCACGATGCACCGCAGCTAGCAGCAGTCTGCTAGAACCGGTGCTTGCTTGCTCGGGCCGGCGGGCGGGCACGAGGTCGAGGTGCGTGACTGCGTGTGGAATGTGGATCGATCGAGAGTGCGCGCGCGGTGGAAGCAACCGTTTAATGCGCGCGAGTCGGTGATGAGACAAGACAGCAGGTGTGGATGAGTGCGAACCCGAGGAGAGAACCGGTTCGCAGGCAGTAAAATCGTCAAAGAAAGAGGTGCCTCGGAGTGCAGGCTGCGTTGGATGATGCCTGGAACAGAAATTTCCCGGCGGTGCGCGCTCCCAGCTCGTGTGCATTTGTCGCATCTCCAGTCTCCACTGATGCACGCACTCGGTGCATGCATGCGTCTTCATGTTCCCTATCTGTTCTACTACTACTACTACTACTACTACTACTACATCGGTTTGTCTCAGCTCCACTAGCTGCCGATCGATCGCTTCAAGCACCGCGCGCGCCAAGGACGTGCCGCACGGGCGCGCACTACTGGTGGCACGTCCCATCGGGGGCGCACGGGGGGCATGGGCCTCGAGGTACGTTTCATATTCATCCGGGAGCCGAGACGGGCGGTCCATGCTGCGTTGCCGCCTTGCCGGGCGTCGTTAAATTAAAGCTACGCTCTCCTGGCCGCCGTCTCGATCGTCTTGCGTCGTGTGGATCCTGGACTTTTCTCGGAGTAGCATGGAGTGTTCGTTCGTCGTCGTTCAGAGACCTGATCACAGCTGCGCCTGTGCTGCGAGCCTGCGACGACCTTCGTTCTGGCCTCTATGCATATGTATATACGTATACGCCTTCATACTCGTTGGGGAAGCCGGGAAGGTGCTATATATTCACAGGACCAGAAAACCCAGCAAACCTTCGGTACCTTTGCCGTCGTGCTCTTTTCCTTCTCATCTTATCAGTGTTACTGCGCCTAGAGGAGTGATTTTCACCAGTGAGCTACAGTGATTGTCACGCATTGGGACGGCTACCCTAAGAGTAGTTTTTTTTGTGGAGCTGAAGACCACCGAAGGGAAGACGGCCGGGAAGATGCTAGTACAGATCTCTCCCCAAAAGAAACAGTAATGTTTCCAAAACAATCCGGAATAATGGGGCTAGAGCATGCTTAGATTACCACCACTAATCAACGAGGTCAAACGGACGTGGGAGGCGTGCGTGAAGTTATCGCGCGCGGGCTCTTGTGCTTGTGCTGATAGAAAAATATCCGTCAGCAGAAAGATTCTGATGCCTGCCTGGGGCGGGCAACCGTTTCCCGCTATCGAAAGCAAGTAAAGCAACCGATGCCATTTCCATGGACCTAACCTAATTGCGCTTAAGGACCCCGTTTTCGTATCAGCTCGTGTTTATGAAGCAACCAGCCAAATCCCGAAACGTATCTGCAGCCTGCAGGCCCAACAAATGTTCGGCCAACGGCCACGAAACAACGCCACTTTCTCCTCGCAGTGACCATGAGCGCGCGCTGGGCAAAATCGTAGGCCCGGCACTGGCCCCGGCCCCAAAAGAGCGGACACGACACGACACACGCTGATACATCAGCCAAAACCCCTCTGCGACGAAAATTCGCCCGCTTTGCTTTGCATGCGCAACAAGTTGCGAAAGCGGGTACGGTGGAGGTGGAGCCGCGAGTGAGTTTGACAGCTGACGACGAGAGGATTCCGCGCCTGAGTGATCAGGTTTGCTTGACCGGAGCTGATTATATTGTCGTTGCAAACTTGCGAGATGACACTGTCATCAGTGCTGTAATTGGTCGGATACTCGGGTTGCATGCCCGTGCCGTGCCGTGGCGTGCCGTCTCGATGAACAATAATTCAAGCGTAACACCAACCGTGTTTTTATCCGAACCAAACCTTGGGCACGAGCAGAGATCGAGCTGGGCATGCACGCACATCACATCAGTGTTTGGCGAGGGCACATGGACTGTCTCTTGGCTATAGGCCGGGTAGGGGTAGGACACGAGAGAGACGAGGAGGGGGCAGCTGGGTTCAATCACTTGAGCCCTTTCGGTATGGTCCTTCGGCCTGGCTTTCTTGCGACGCACCGTACGTGCGTTCTCAAGCGCGCCTGATCGTCCGCCCCTCTGCCGTATATGTACAAAACCCATGGCGTGGTCTGAAACTAGTACCTTGTTACCATGTCAATGTCTTCATTTCAGATCGAGATGGTCAGATGGCGAAGGAGATGTCGAGGACGATGGAGTGCACCGGTGAACGTTCTGCCTACAGGCGCGCGCAACGCACGTCGTGGCCCGGGCTTTTGCTACAGTACATTCCGCAAGGCGATTCGGCTTGTCTCTTGGGAAATCGGGCAGGGGGCAGCAGATATCGTAGGATAAACGAGCTTCTCCGCGTGATCCGAAGAAGGATGGACGTACTATGGAGTGCGTGCCGGACACCTTTCAGCTTGCCACGACACCTGCCAGGACCCAAGCTAGATAGCTTCGTCGCCCACCAAACCTGATTGCTTGCGACTGCTGGATTTGCTGCATGCGAGCCCCGGATTTGGGCCTACATGCTCACTGTTAGGTCACTGTCATGTTCCCGGCCGGCTCCTGTAATTACACGAAGATCTCGCCATGCCAACCACTAAAAATTTCGGTCAGTTTCGGCCCAGAGTTTGGCCACCTTTGGAACGCGAGGTTGAAAAATGTAGAAATAAGAAAAATACAAGAATATGATAAAACAGAGTAATGAAGAATATAGATTTTTTGTACAAATTGGTGTTTAGATCAACTGCAGGAAAAACATAATAAGCAAGAAACATGAGGTTTGAGTGGATGTCTTTTTTTTTCTATGATTTTCATGTAAAATCAAGAACAAATGAAAATTTCTTATATTTTTCTCGCTCCTACATACGGTGACGGTCACTGCTCCAGACTAGCGGACCTCAGATTCTGCCATATCATAGCCTCGCGGCGAAAAGACGCTACCGCACAGTTACTCGTCAGCTATGCAGATTCAGGTGCGTATCGTCCGTCGGTAGACGCCTCGTTGCCGCCCCCTGTAAAGGCTGTAACCCTGTTAGATCACGGGCCGTCGATCCTGTGGCTGTGGCGCTGCGACATCCATGGATCCACATCCACAGGACGATCGGCCCGACCTCTACACGGGCGCGCAGGCGACGTGCAGAGGGGCGCAGCGCAGGGGAGCTCGGCCAATGGCGTCGCCGCCGTGCAGGTGGGTGGCGACACCAGCACACATCATTTCGCCTGCCCTGTGTTTACGGGTGCCTCTGTTGATCAGCAGGGGAAGCGGGGGCCGGCCTTTTTTTTTTTACAAGGGGAGCAAGGAGGTGATGGCCCAACTCACCCCCCCTCGCCTGCGGCCAAAGCCGAGCGAGCCAAAGCTTCTCTCTCGTGGGCAGCAGTAGCTAGCAGCTGCACATTGTTTGATGCTCTGATTCCCCCACCCGAAATCGACCGTTCCAACTCATTCCAGGGGATTAAGAAATGGGGATCAGGACGCTGGTGGCTGACGTAATCTGATTGCCGCGCGAATTAACAAGTGATTTGGGGGCAGATCAGCGTGGAGCGCTAGTACAGCCCTGCAGTTTTTCTCGCTCTGTTTACATGTGCGTCTCTCTGTGACTGCGTGCTTGCTGTCTTGCTGTTGCTGCTGAGCAGAGGGCAGAGAGAGCTCCAAGCTGAGGTGGTGGATGGAGATCGAAGAAGAGGAGGGGAGCACCAAGTGCAATAATGGAGGTCGTCAGATGGCCACGCCGGAAATGGCAGTCCCAAAAGGGTGAGGACAAAGGAAAAAAGGGGTTGCCATCACAGTCACCATCCCCATTTACTGCCCCGGCTCTGGCCTCCTGCCTGCCTGCTCCTCCCTCTCTTCCTCATCCGTCTGCCTTGCATCGGAGCCAGGCATTTGCTCTGCTCACAGTCACAGCTCTCATCTCCAGACTCCCCGTCTCCCTGATCCCGAAACTCCACTTTGTGGCTGTTTCATTTGCATCTCCCTTTCGTGTTTTGTCAATCAGCACCCAGCCAGCAATGTCCCTTTTGTCAATCAGCAGCATCCTTGTTGGATGCCACCCACACCCAGAGAGAGAGAAATGACAAGGAGAAACAAAACAGAAAGAAAGATTAAAATAAAAGAAAGTAAATAAATACGCGGTGACATCTTAACATGCTGTTGCGTCTGATTTCTTTAGCTATACATGGGCAGTGACAACCTTGTTTTCACCGTGGTCGTGGTCGTGGTCGTGGTACAACAGAAGAAGATCCACTAGATTTCATTCAGCTGCGAGCTGCCTGCCTGCGCCCTGCGGTGCTAGCTCCTTTGCAGCACTGCAGCTGTAAAAGAACCCAGATCCCCATTCCCCTTGAAGAAGGGGATCCCAAAACTGTCCACGATTCCACATCTACCTCGCAGAGCTACTAAGTACTGTGCTAATTACTACTACTACTTACCTAATCGAGTACTAGTAATAACCAAGAAAACGTCCCAGAAATGGGAGGTAAAAAAGGAGAGAAAGAGGACTCCTAATCAAGACTGATCTATACACACATCACCTAATCTGCCTTCTTCCTTCCCCCGTGTCCCTCGGCTTGCTTCAGCAACCAGCACCATGACTGACTCTCTGATCCTGGCAGGCGGAGAAACTGCGAGGGGTGGAGCTTCTTCGCCGGCGGCCGGCCCTGGAACTACCGCGGCTACGAGCAGTCTTTCCAGCAGACGAGCATGGTGACGCAGCGGCGCATGATGTAGAAGCGCGCGCGCTGCTCCTTCACCAGCCCCGCGCACCGGCTCGAGAACGACGGCTGCGGCGCGCACCCGCCCGCCGCCGCCGCCGCCGCCGCGGCGCCGGCGGCACCGCTCCCGCGCCGGCCGATCGCCGGGACGTCCCTCATGCTTGACGATCTCTTGAGCAGAGAGTCCCCGCCGCCGGCTCCTCCGGCTCCCGGCACGCGCCGGCTCCCGTTGTTCCGGCTCTTCTTGGAGAACTTCCACTTCTCGTCCACGTAGAACTCCATGGATCGATGCGCTTCTCCGGCCGGCCTTCTTCGCTGAGGCTGCTGAGGTGGGTAGTGAGGAGGAAGAGTGCGCTGGAGAGAGAGAGAGATAGGTGTGGGGGCGTGAGGAATCCGAGCGCTATTTATAACGGGAGTGAGGCCGTGAGACTGTGACGGACCTGGGAGAAGGAGGAGGGCGTGGGGTGGGGAGGGGATGGACCGAGACCTCAGACCTGGACCGTTTTCTTCAGCGCGGCAGCCTCCATGCATCGGGTGGGCTGAGTTGGACTGGCCTTCCTACGCTGCTCTGCTCAGCGCTCGCTGGAATCTGTATCCCGTTATGCATTTGCTAGCTTTATTTTTGTGCGTGGTCCAGAAAATAATTTCCAGCCAGTTTGCAGCATGATCGCTTCCAAGGTTCTCTGGTCAGATTTTTCAATCATTTGTGAATCCTGTCGTTGGTTGCTTCTTCTTTTGTACGCTAGACTTTGTTGTAGCCAAGTGTTATTGGTCCTCATCTTATTAAGATTCTATTAGATACTTGTTTCTGTCTAGATTTTATTCTTTGGTAATAGGAAGACGTACGTTTCATCTCAGAGGTAATGCACTTTTTTCTCTGTAATTTGTTTCTCTCTGGCATTTATTTCTCAGCAGTCCGTAGTTCAGGCCTTGTTTAGATCTATTGTTTTTTTAGATTGGGACAGTGTAGCATTTTTATTTGTATTTTATAATTATTGATTATATAGGTTTAAAAGATTCGTCTCGTAAATTACAGATAAATTATATAATTAGTTATTTTTTATATATATTTAATGCTCCATGTATGTACTGTAAGATTTAATGTGATAAAAAATCTTTAAAAAAATTTAGATTTTGAGTGCAACTAGAGAAGACCTTAGTCACGTGTTCTTGGAGGCAATTGGGTCGTCGCAGGAGGGAGGGCGTCATGCCGCGGAAGATGATGTAGTGGATGGTGCTTCTAAGATCAGAAGCAATCAAAGTGTTTCCCCTGAAACGTAATTCTGCCGATTTAGGACATTTCACTATTCGATCGTAATAATCTTAACACAAACATTTTCAATTATCATTGACCAATCCATTTGATTATGTACGCTATAATAGGATCTGAAACTGGTGTAACTTGCTTTTGCTTCGGATTTAGCTGGTGGTGCTATGGCGGACTCTCCAAATGTCATTTTCTTCTGAAGACATTGTTTTGGGAGGATCCATCGAGGTGCTGGCTATGTAGTACGTACATAATATCTAGCGTCGTTCGAAGATACCAAACTTTAGTATCTGATTTTTCTGATGGAGAGTCGGGGTCTTATGATCTTATTTTGCTTTAGTGCCTCACTAAATATTCTATAGAATTAAACTGTACTTTGTAATATTTTATAAGATTTTGCTCTTTGTTCTGATTTAATTATTTTCATTGCCCCCCTGCTGGAATTTGTTCACAGGCTCCGCCACCGGTGGTGAGGCCATTGTGGCGGTGTCTTCTTGGCATGGTGGGCAGCGCTTGTTTAGTTGTTAAAATTTACTGTTTCACCTTTGTAAGAATTGTCTCAAGCTCATGTCCGGTGATTACGCACACAGATTGTTTTTGTTGAAGATGTTTTCCCCCCTTTCTTCCTCCTCTTTCTTCTCCTTCTTTCTGTAATAATTGTGGTTATTATTACTTTTACTAGGTACACATCATAGCTCGGTTGAGGACGTTTGAAGCCAGCGATTAGGGTTTAATCTAAATAAATCTATCGCAAAATTTGATGATTTTTTATTAAGATTTTGTTACCTAGAATGACTTATGTGATTGCAACGTTGAGATCACCGTTACAAGTGTCGATTTCATCAGCAAACGATCAATTTGCAGTGATTACCTATAGAGGAGAGGTGTTTATGGGCACTCCCAACAAAAGACAATTTCTCCGGATCATCAATCTTTAGCGTCGATGGTTGCGAAGAGAAAAACAAGGATTGAAGGTGATGATTTTACATCCAATGTTGTGTCCGACGATATAACTATCAATATTCTTTCATTAATTCAGATGCATTTAGACTGAACATCGGATATCGTGGTCTGTCCAATGTTTTTGGGTTGATTGTTAGATTCGCCATATGCTCGGTTCATCTAAAGCATCTAGTGAATCTGGATAGAATATTGTACTTTATTTATTTTAATTTTTTTCACTTGTAATTTGGAGATGTACTATGTTGAATTTTAATCCTAAGCTCTCATTTATTTGAAAAATAAAAAGAAAAACAGGACGTCATGTACTATGTCGAACAGAGTATATTCTAACCGTATTACCGTAAGTTACCAGCGTGTACAAAGCGAGTAATTCCCAAATGGGCACAATTCTAAGATTTCGCGGGCCGACTTCATGTGAGTTTAATCAATGCTAGTGCGTACGGCTGGATTCTTTCGAGAAACCATGCAACGAAAATCGTCCTGCAAAAGACTGCATTCCAAGACCTAATAATCGCTGATTTCCCCGGAAGGGCAAGGTACCATTCCCTTGTTTCTTCAACGGTGCAAGCATTAGGGCATGCAGCGGCGCGTAATCATGCGGCTCGCCTAGCTGCTGCCTTTCTCATGGTTGATGGTTGATCCCATGGAGTACAAGAGTAGTACTTCCTCCATCTCAAATTGTAAGAGCAACTCCAACCATTATGCAAATGGACTTGACATTTACCAAAATGCATAAAACTCCAAAAAAAACCCCTCCAATCGTTATGCATTTGGACTTTGCATTTTACATAGCTATGCATTTGGAGGAGGAAACTTAGCATATATGCCAAAGGAGTCCGGCTATGCAAATAGAGATCACGGGATTCTCGGTTCCACCTTGCGGGCTTTTTTCTTCACTTCGCGCGGTTTCCCTTCACGCCGCCACCACTTCGCGCGCGCGTTTGGACGAAGCAGCGCACAATAGGACGACGCAGCGCGCGATAGGACGAATTTACGACACCTTCCTCATCAACGGCCAGGAACGCCTTCTTCATCAATGCGATCGGTACTGCGAACGGGAACGACGAAGTGCGCAGCTCACGATGGCGGGCTGTTTGGCGCGGGATCGATTGGCCGCGCGGGAAGGAGTGCCGCGAAACAAAATTTTCGGGAAAAAAAAGATGATGGACTTGGCATTTTGCATAACGGTTGGAGATCACCCGATTTTAGCCTTACCATTTTCATTTGGGGGTTTGCAATTTTCCTAAAATACATAACTTCAAATGCATAATGGTTGGAGATGCTCTAAGTCATTCCAAGAATCTTGAAGAGTCAAACTTTTCTAAATTTGACCAAATTTATATTATAAAATAATAATTATTATGGTACTAACTAAGTATCATTAGATTCTTTCTTAATTATATTTTCATAGTATCCTCACTTTACGTTACGAATATTAGTATTTTTCTCTATAATTTTAGTCAAACATGAAAATACTTTGACTTTTTCAAGATTCTTGGAATGACTTACAATTTAGGACGGAGGGAGGAGTAGATAGACATTCTGCGTTCTCGACTGACGGCTTTCCCGTCCAATCTGGGCTGAGTCAGATGGGCCTGGAAGCGGGCCCTTCTGTGTTCCCTCGTGTCCACAGAGGGCTAGCAGTAGCAGGTGATTAAATGCGCATGTCTCTTGGCGCAGCCCCACAAGTACCGTCGTTTGCTCATTTCATTCCAGTCTAATCAAACGTCTAAAACGGAAAGTCCTCGGATTAGGATTGGGTTTCAAGGAAAAGTAGGCCATAATCGCCTTGTTATCATTACTTCAATCCAAACACTCCAGGTCTAGTGTGACCTTTAGACCAACGGAGCGATTTTTTGGCGTTGTTTTAGTCCATGGTCGGATTTATCTGGGGCGGATTAACATTCGACCGCGAGATTGACGTTTCATTTTTCTTTTTGCGAAGAAGATTGACGACTTAGAATCTCCATCGTGCGCGCTGTTAACCGCGTCGTGGTCCTGGGCTGCTGGGCATTGGGCAACCGACTACTAGCTCCGATCCGTTCGAATCAGTGGGCGCCTTGACTCGCGTAGACGGACGGACCTGCGCCACGGCGGCAGATCGCTGCTCTGGAGTCTGGACGTCCCCCCCGTGCAGCCGTGTCCGCTCGTGCGTGCAGCGTGCGTGGCTCTGGCTCGGCGCATCCGATGCGCGACGCGCCTCGGGTCGTCGGCTGGGTTCTTTTCCCACTCCGCAGCCGCAGAGCTGCACGCGGCTGGGCGCCCGGTCGGTCGCCGAATCCCACGCGGCCGCGGGATTGGTCGGCCTCCGCGGCGAGGCGACGCAGGCGCCAGAGCCAAGAGTCGATGCTGGAAGTCAGCAGCGGCGTGAGGCGTCCGACAAAACGCGGGCACTCCTGACGGTTCAGCGACACCTCGGGTCCTCGCCGCGGCCGCGAGGTGCATGCGACCGTTAGACGATTGGGCCGAAATGGTGGTGCACAGCACGGAGAACGGCTCCGCAGGTGGGCTCGGCATCGGCATGGGGCCGGCCTTATCCTCGGCTCCTGTTCGCCGTTCGGTTGGTCCCGAATACGAGGATGCATATGCATATGCATTGCATTGCATGGGTCGCGTGTGCCGCCACGAGCCCACGACGGCATGGCGAGCCTACGCTGTTTTTATGGCGTTGCCCGGCGCGGCCATACCGCCCTCCCGTGCTACGCCGCCGCATTCGGCTCCCATAGTCGTAGTCGTAGCTTAGGTTCGGTTGGGAATTGGGACGGCCGCCGTTATCCGGTCATGCTCTTCGAGGACAGATATGCCGCCGAGTATGGGCATGGGCCGACCGGCTGGGGCGGCAATGGAAGCTTGCTGTACACTGTTCTTGCGATTATCTGCAAGCTAGAAGTCTGTCACTTTCATCTACAATATATACTTGACACTTTGACGGAAAGGAAAACGCAACCGTGCGAGACAGGACTGCACTGCCTGCAGGTCCACTTCTCGCGTCGAAGCGGATGAGCGGCGACAGGGAGCTTGAATAACCATGCCACTGTGCTACCAAGCGCGCTGTTCATGGATCGGAACCGGCAGCTGAAGACCTACTAGCCCACTTAAAATGCTGCCTTGGCAGCGACGCAGCCCCGGCCCGGGGGGGTTCGAGCAGTGCCACCGCACAGGGCCCTCGACGTCTAGGGGCCCCGGTCTCATATATGTAAGCCGTAGGTATAAGAGCACGTATGTAAAAGCTTTCGTTGATTTCTTTCATGCTACGACCTGCGAGTAAGACTGCAAGAGCCTGCGCGTCAAGTCTCGTATCAAGATTTAATTTCCTTTTGTTCCCAATCTTTTTTCTTTAGAAGACATGGTTTTTTTATCAGATAGGATACATGGATTTAGGTGTACTAGGCAGCAAATAATCATTTTTCTCTAGTTCTCAACTTGGTAATTTACTAGCACTTATTTTTATTATAGTGTTGAATTGAATCTAGTACGAAATTCCGTATATCTTGTACATAAATTTCTTTCATCTTAATTGAGCAGCTGAGCTCCTGCCTATTAAAAAACATACACTACTTACTAATTTCTAAATTTACAACGAACTTCACATCATCAAATGTTAGAAAAACATTTTAAGATAAGATGTACTCCAAAGTTTTGCTAGGCGCTAGGCGGAATCTAGACGGTGACCCCTAGCCTAGGGACTAGTCGAGCCTAGGCTAGCCTAGGCGACGCTAGGCGTTTTGTCAATTTATATATAAATATATAATATATACATTTATAGGCACAAATCATGAATAATTTAGATAAAAAACAGGGAAGGATCAGTAGACATACCTTAGATCCTTTGCATGATTACTGAATTTCCTGCAGCAATGCTGCAATAGAAGTGGACAGCACTTTAAGATGCAATTGGGCATCAATATAAGTGGTACAAAAATAGAAAATAGCAAGTTAGGTACTTATCTGAGGTCTGATCCTTCTCCCATCCAATCTCATCACTTCAGCAACATTAGATAGCCTTTTGAAATCACAAACATGAAGGGACAGCAGGCAGCAACAGCAACACAGAATATAAAAACTAACAGTACATTCCATCACATGATTGATGATCCTCAGTTCTCACAACACAAAACACAAGCACATAGCAGGAGTTCTAAGTTCATAAGTTAAAGATACATGGATGCAGGATGCATAAGCATAATAAAAGCTAAAACATGACATGAAGCTGTCTCACAGTTCTTCAGTAGGGTTCATCCATCACATAGTCATCCTCATCTTCATCAAACTCTTCTTCTTCGGACTGGAACTCTTCTCCTTCATAGAGCTCTCTCACCCTTGCACTTCTACGTGGCTGTAGTTGTTCTTCTGCTCCCACTGCATCTCCAAGCACAGACCAAGGTATCCCTGTACCTTCCATGAGTTCCTCATCTTCATCATCTCTAAAAACAACTGCTGCCAAATCATCTCCATTCTCTTGGAGGAAACCTTGAGCTTCAGTTGTGTCACTAGACAAGAGAACATTAGTAATTTTCTTTGACTTAATCTTTGCTCTCTTATTAAGCAGCCTGTTGTTGAATTGAATGTAGACCAACTTGCTGATGCGGTCTACAGTAAGTCTGTTTCTCCTTTTAGTATGCACTGCATCAAACCCACTCCAATTTCTTTCACAACCAGAAGAGCTTGATGTCAAAGATAGGATCCTTGTAGCCATCTTCTGTAGAGCTGGTGTTTCAGTTCCATACAGCCGCCACCATGATGCTGAAATAAACACTATTAATTAGTAGTTATAGCAGATTTTCTTGTTAGATGATCACAACAAACAGCCATGTATAATCATGAAACAACTTTTACCTGGATTATATTCAAAGTTTTCAAAAGTCCTTGCAAGTTTCTTGTCAAATGGTCCTTCTCTATTTTGAAACTTCTAGAGTTCAACATTGGCAGCTTGTTCCTGCATTTCCTCATCATGATAATAAAAAGTCTCCACACAACTGATAAAACCTACTGTTATTTTGGGGACATCAAAAATTGATGGATCAGCATAACTATAGTGTGGATTCAGCAAATAAGCTGCCAAATGCAATGGAGAATCAAGTCTTCCAGCCATCTTCTTCTCAACAATAGCAATAACATCCTTGAAACGGGACTCAACATTGCCAAACGCCTCTTTGATCTGTCTCTTTGCCTTCAATAGTTCTCCATATACGAAACCCATGGATGGCTTCACATCTCCATCAACCAAACGAAGAACTTTGAACAATGGCTCAAAAACAGCCAATGTCAACTTCACATCCTTCCAAAAATTTGGATTCAATATAGTTGCTGTAGCATTTTTTCCCTTCTTTGATTTCACATCCTTCAGTGAGTCCCACCTACTATGAACCACCATCTTTCTTAGCTGGTCCTTCTTCTCTTGTATGCTTTCCAAAGTCAGAAAGTTTGAAGCAAACCTAGTCACTCCTGGCCTTACTATCTCTCTTCCCTCAGTGAAGTATCTCATGCACTCTAGTGTTCTTGTGTGCCCATAGACAAATATGGTGAATGCCTTTGCTTGGTCAACCACCTTCTTGAATCGAGGAATGTTGCCAATTCCTTGGAGCATCAAGTTGATTGTGTGAGCTGCACAAGAGGTCCAAAAGATCTGTGGTCTCTTCTCATGCAGCAGCTTCTTTGCTCCCATGTTGTTAGAAGCATTGTCAGTCACAACTTGCACCACATCATCCTCACCAACTAACTCAATTGCTTTGTCCACTAGTTCAAATATGACTTCACTTGTGTGTGACACATCTGACATCTCTTTTGAGGAAATAAAACTGGTTCCATCAGCACAATTAGTGCACACATTCATTATGCTTCTCCTCTTATCTGACCAAGCATCGGTCATAATAGAGCACCCATTCTTCATCTTCTCGGCTTCACGTTCTTGCAGCAAACTCTTGGTTCTTGCATGTTCTTCTTCTAGCAATCTCCCTCTCAGGTCAAACATAGTTGGAGGTTCAATTCCAGGCCCAAATTGTCCAATTGCTTCACACATTTGCTTGAACTCATCGTTGTCACAAGCATTGAATGGTATTGCTGCCAGTGTTACAAAATTAGTGCAGTACTGCAGCAATAGGTAGTAGCATAGCATCCAATGAAATCTGAAATAAAAAAACAGCAAGGAAATTACCATGGTTATAGGCCCATCTTGCGATATATTTATGCACCTCATGTAATCTTTCTTTCCAAAGTTCCTTGTTCAGCTTTTGTTGAGTCAAAGATTCAGATTTGGTTGCTGTAGGATCAATAGCTCTTGTCCATTTATCCATGGGGCCTAATTTGTGAGGCTCTGAACTTCCAACACAAGTGACTTCCTCTGAGGTTCCAACCCTAGATACATGAACTTCCTCTCTAAGTTCTAGCTCACGAACAGTCTTCTCCTCCCTCTTCCTTTTTGCTTCATCTAGTGCTTTCTTACACTTTTCTTGAGCCTCCTTTAACTTATCTTTGGAGGTCTTCGTGCCCTGGCATTTCTTTGCATTCTTTCCTTCCTTAGCGATATGCTGCTTCAACCGATAAACCCCTCCATACATGACTTTGTCACAGAGTATGCACTTCACCTGGTCCTTGTTGTTTGGATTAACAAGAACCCCAAACTCCCATCCCACATCATCTAAGTTCCTTCTCAAGACATTCGCTTTGGCTGTTGCACTTTCAGAGTCAGGTTGACCCCCTGTTTCTGTCATCTGAACAATCAACAAATTACAAACATACACATGCAATCTGATTTCAGAACAAGCAGTCAAACAAATTACAAACATACACTTTCAATCAGTATGCCTGTAGGCTGTAGCAATCAGCAAATCTGAGTTTCAGTTTTAGAACATGCAATCTGATTTCATTTCAGAACAAGCAGTCAAGCAATCAGATATAATCACAGAACCAGAGCATGCATGTCAGTTCAGTTAGTTCAAGCAGGAAACAAATCAAGAAACAGAGAGCAGGAAACAAATCAAGAAACAGAGCAGATCATCCACCATCCAGTTCAAGGGAGCAGAGTAGGGGAGGACCGAGGACATACCTTTGGCTTCGGGCGTCGGCCTTGGGGGCTGGGGCTCCACGTGAGGGAGATGCCCGTCGGGGGGCGTACTGGGCGGCGGGGAGGCCCTTCGAAGCTTCGATGCGGGTAGGAAGACGAGCTGGGCGGAGACCGGGGAGGACGGAGGAGTGGAGGAGAGGACGAGGTTGGAGCGGACTGGCCGTCGGGGAGGAGTGCCGCGCCGGCAGAAGCTGCTTCCTGGCGGAGAGGAGCGTCGTGTCGCAGCGGAATAGCGTCGTGCGTGGCTTCTGTATCCCTATGCGGCCTTATCCGTCGCGCGCGCGGCAAATTTCCAGCGGCGCCAAGCTTTCCTGCGCGCGCGCTCGCCCGCCGCCGCCTAACATTTTGCCGCTCGCGCGCGCTCGCCTGCCGGCCGCCTCGCGTCGATTACGCGCCGCCTAGGGCTTCTGGGCGTCGCCGAGTCGCGTCGAGGCGCCGCCTAGGCGCTCCCGTCGACTTGAGGGGCGACTACCCCCCTAGTCCAGGCGCCGGGCCTTAGCCTAGCGATTAGTCGCGACTAGGCGCGTCCTAATCGTCGACTTTCAAAACTTTGATGTACTCCCTCCATCCTAAATTATAAGGCATTCCAAGAATCTTGGAGAGTCAAAACATCTCAAGTTTGACTAAAATTATAGAAAAAAATTACAAAGGTTTGTGGCATTAAATAGATATGATATGAAAATATAAGTAACGAAAAATATAATGATACTTAGTTAATATCATAAATGTTATTATCCTACCATATAAATTTGGTCAAACTTGAAATACTTTGACTCTCTAAGATTCTTAGAATGACTTATAATTTGGGATTGAGGAAGTATAACTTATTTGATAAGAATGATCTTTTAGTTTGCATTACACTTAAATTATGTTGTATTAAAGGGTCTACCTTTCTAGCTTTGCTCCAGGCCCCTAAATTGACAGGACCGGGCCTGCAGCGACGGCATGCATGTCCAGATTAAATCTCCAAAACCCGGTAGCTCATCATCGCTGGCGGCCCGGGCGCGACAAATGCCGCGATCAACAGGGAGCTTGATGGTGTAGTGCGACCGCTGTTCACTCGCGGTAACAGGGGGTTGGCACACGCGCATGTCGACCAGCATCAGCTCCCGTGCACAAGGAGGCCACGAGGTGGCACGTGGGGGCGATAGGGCGATGACATGGACGGACTCGTGGTGGCTGGTCCCGATCGACGGGGCCAGCTTGCCGAGCGCACGCACCCTGGCTAGGCTCTAGCTTGCGGAGAGGGACGCCGCGCCATGCCTCTGTCCTGATCACCTTATCCGTTGGATGTAGTTGGTCACTGTTCAGGCAATGAGTTTGGCCCGGACAAGCAACTGGTTTAAGCAAGTGTTAATCTTCAATGAGTGCGTGCGCGTGTGCTTGCAGGGATTAAGTTGCAACTCGCGAGGTACAGTAGCAGAGACGAGCAGGGCCTGAATTAGTCTTTGGTCCAGGTCTCCAGGACTAAATTGGGTAGCGTCTCCTTCATCTACATGGAGAGATTCTCGCAGCAGTTGATTGACCAAGCCTATGTTACGGAGCGGCCCTGAAGTACAAGTGTCATGTGATCGGCATAATGATGACCTCTTTTTTGTGTTGTGTTGTGTTTTGTGTTTTGTGTGTGTGTGTGCGCGCGCGCGCGTGACTTGATGCGTTATGGATGCTTGACTTGAAAAGACATGATCTATCGACTGAAAAGGTATTACAAATATTCACCCTGAAAATACTTTGATAAATAATAATTAGCATATACATATGTTATGCTAAAACTGTATAACTTAGATAAAATCTATAACTAAACTATACAAGATCCAATGAGTATAAATTTTTTACTACAGTTTAACCATATAATAATTAGTCACTACAGTGGGACCATACAAACTACAACTATGAATTATTTTATTTAATTATAAAAAAGTATAGATATAAAGCTACAACAAAAATTTTATACTAAAGCGTATCATATTATATGTTTAATGTGATGAGCTACTCATGTAGAGTCCAATGCAATTTGATTTTCTATTTTATGATTTTTTTTTGATTTACTATGATTTTTTAAAGATTCAGCAGAAATAAATAAAGAAAAGATAGAACCTCCTTTAAACCGCTTATAACATGGCCAGAGAGCTAAAATATATGGTTTTAAAATTTGAGTGAGGTGTTTTGTTTGATTTTGGAGATCATTAAGAAAAGAAGTGGATTTTCGGTGGACTTTTCCTCAAGACTATGCGTCACTATAATTGTAGCTGGTAATGATGCATTCATGTCGTATCACACCCACTCGCATAAACCTGAACCTTTTAAAGAAACCTGAATTCAGGCCCATTGCATCCAAGGCATTGGTCGTGGGCCTCGATAACAAGCTCAGTGGTTTCAGGGGGTTTAACAAAGCCGAGAAACAAATGGACTGTAGTCCAAAACTGTCCCCTCGATCTTGGCCCACTTCTCTTAGGCCTTGTTTAGTTACATTTTTTTTGCAAAATACATACTGTAGCATTTTCGTTTGTATTTGATAAATATTATTTAATTATAATTCATTAGGCTCAAAAGATTGGTCTCGCAAATTACAGATAAACTGTGCAATTACTCTATTTAATACTTGATGCATGTACCGCAAGATTCGATATGACGAAGAATCTGAAAAATTTTATAAATTTTTTTTAGAACTAAAATAGTCCTTAGGACAAATAGGTCAATTTCTGTCTTGTCCTTAGTTTCAAAGTATCATATACGCGCCCATGCGGATGCGTGTGCGTATATAGATCGCACGCGCATACGTATGTGTTTACGTGCATACATACACACACAAGCATTTTTTTTGAGAGAATGGAGGGGCTTTCGCCCCCTGCAGGGATTTATTAAAGAAATGATTCACAACTTACAAAAATAGAAGAAAAGAGGGTCGAGTTAAGAGACGAAGAAAGAGGTGAAAAAAATCAGAGCTAGAGAGCTATCTATTGAAAGTTTTGACACCATTGATCAAACAACTGGCTTAGGCTTGTCTTGACACGATGAGGGACCCTCAACAGTTCCATGGAGAAGGTTGTTTTGCATTTTTGAGTTGACATTAATCTGTTGTTAAAGATTGCTTCATTTTTTGCTTTCCAAATCGTCCAACTCATCAAAATGATTGCTATCATGAAGAACTGAGATTGTAGTTGAGTTCTCAGAGCCTGGATGTTCTGAGTCATGTCCCCATCTTGAATTGTTTGTAAACTCAAAGTTCCCCAGCATTGTTGTGCAAAGGGACATTCCCAGAATAAGTGATGTACAGGGGGATGTACAGAAAGCACAATTAAACGAGTCCAGTTGCATTTTCCTTCTTTTTAGAATGTTATTTGTGCTTAGTCTGTCTTTCATCAGCAGCCAGAAGAAAACTATGTGCTTTGGCTAGCAGTATGATTTCCATAACCATTTGAGAGCATGTTGGGCTGGTTGATGCCCCATCAATAATTCGTATGTTGTTCCAACTCTGTAATTGGAGCTTTGTGCTGAGTATGTCCGCACGTCTTTTTCAAGCTCGTTCCTGTTGCATGTTTCCATCTGTTGCTGTATCTCCTGGGCTTGCTGAAATGCTATTTGTGATAGCGGCAGGTATTCGAAGAAGAAATCAAGCCAACAAGTATATTAACAAAAATATGTTGTAGCGCATGTTTGTTTAATGCCCTAATGGTATGCCACCTGAAGGCCCCAAAATCTCCCATTAAGTCATAATATATATTTTTATGCTCGCATCTCCATGAGTTACACACTAAAGCATGGTCAGAGCAAGCTCTCCAAACACATATTAGAACGCCAATAGGCTATAAATCTATTAGAAGATAACCATCTACGCTTAGTAAAAATATCCATAGTTGAGATCTTCATTGTATGATGCCGTGCCTAGCCTATCGCTCTTCTAGAGAGGATGGCCTATAAGCGTGCCTATTAGGTGGCCCTAAAAAAGTTGCAAATGAGGTTTACGTTTTTCTTCTTCTTTTTTAAGATAAAGCATGTCGTTTCAACTCAACCAAATTAATAGAGCATATGATTGCACTTGGACATACTGCCATATAAATTTAGGAATGCAAATCAGGGTACAATGGTTGTAATTGTTTCTTTGTTGTTTACAAAAATACCAGCTCTCTCGTCAGCTCTCCAATTTCACCTAACAAGATTGTTTTCATAATTAAAGAACCAAATGGATAGATCTTAATTCTTAAGTTTTTATTGAGGCTCCACCTAATTGAGTCTTGTTAGTCATCTAACTACATGAATTCTACTTTCGCAACCAACTCTTTCCACTTGTCTAACTTGTCAACGACTAGTGTGCCATGCGGAATATCTCACTTCAACTTGTATTCATTTCCAAACCATCATATATTATTATTGAGTTACTTCGAATTACAACAAAGGATTTCGAACTACTCCAGATGACGAATCTATGTGAAAGTAAAACAATGACTTCCTGTCACAAAACACAACCTTTTAAACCTTTAGAATAGAAGAATGGAGAAGAAAAATAACGCAGAGAAAATTCACAAGCCTCTTTAACCGTTGTGTACGCTATGTACGACGACAACTTATATATCTTCACTGATAAGTGTGTGTATGCAAATCATATGAACGAAACGAATCACAATCTTTGATTCTTGGTCTATGTCAATGCATGATCGATCTTCAACACTTGGGAAGATCGGGCGGTGGCGGCATCAGCTTCTGCTCAGGCAACGGGCCGTCGTTGACAACCCATGCCATCTTCAACCCCCAGCTTGTGTGAACCTCCAAGTGGCAATGCATGAACCAAACACCTGCAACAGCATTTTTTTCAACAAACACGTAAGAATTGGGTGCAATTTTAGCTACTAGCTCAGCTCGCTACACGCACCGGGATTATCCGCGAAGAACCTGATGGCGACCCAACCACCGGACGGCACGCCGACGGTGTTCCTCTGCACCGGGTCGTCTAGATTGAACTTGGCTGGGTCCTTTGACGAGTCGTAGTTGCCGAAGCCTTGGCCGACGACGAAGAAGTCGAAGCCGTGGAGGTGCAGCGGGTGGCTCTCGGCGCCCAGGACGCTGGTGCCCTGCAGCACCACCTCCACGCTGGTATTGTACTCCAGCACCACCACCTTGGTCCCGCTGGAGACGTTGGTGTTGTTGGGCGTCGTGCCCGTGTAGTTGAACGGCTCCAGCGGCGCGACGGGGAAGTCGGCCGTGTACACGCCGGCGATGTTGTCGTAGTGCGCCTGCAGGAGCGCGGTGGTGGGCATGGTGAAGGACACGTTGTTCATGGACGCCGTGAACTTGGTCCGGTTGGTGGGGCCCTGGCACGTCTGGTTGGCAGGGCAAGGGTTGGTGCCGAGCCCCACGGCGAAGAAGAAGGAGCGGTCCACGGCGCGGGGCACGGTGGCGGGGAACTCCGGTGTGGCCAGGCTCCGGAGCCTGGCGCTGTAGTTGGCCGCGAAGGCCGTGTCGTTGAGCGCGGGGAGCGAGGGCCGGAAGAGCGGGAGGCTCTTGATGTGCCCCGCCGCCGCCGCCGGCGCGTACTCGAGCACGGCGGCGACGGTGGTGTTGTCGAAGGTGCCCGGCTGGCCCGTGCCGTAGGGGCGCGCCAGCATGAGGTGCGTGGCCGCGGCGCACCCGGCGTCGGGCTCGGCGCGCAGGAGCACGTTGGTGGTCTGGCCCGGCGTGATGAGGACGATGTCCGTGTGGAACGGCTTCACGTAGGAGGCGTCCACGTCGACGACGGTGAGCGTGTGGTTGGCGATGGAGAAGAAGAGCTCGTCGTTGAGCGCGGCGTTGATGAGCCGGAGCAGGTACCACTTGCCGGGGAGCACCTTCAGCTTGAACGTGTCTAGGGAAGCAACACATGAGTCGCGTCGTCAGTCGCTTTTCAATGGGCCTGACTAGCTGAATGAGCCGAGTCTTTACCTTTGCTGGAGCAGTTGTACAAGGGGCCTGGAAGCCCGTTGATGGTGAAGGCGTCAGACACATTTGGGCCTGCTCCAGTCTGAAGCGCCTGGGCGATAATTGCCTCGGGATCCGCGTTGAACCACTCTCCTGCGGCACCCAGAGCAGCATATCAACTATCAAGGCTACAGTGTAGTATATATGTGCACCCAGATCGAGGACTAGAGCAGAGCAGTGGCACGGCCACAGTGCCACACGAACCGAAGATGATGGGGACCTCCTTGTAGGGTTTAACCGGGAGGAACGGGTAGGGGACGCCGCGCTTGGGGAGGATGACGATGGGCCCGTAGAGCGTGGCGCGCAACCAGGAGACGTGCGCGTGCCAGAACAGGGTGCCGCGCTGCCCCGTGATGGTGAAGTTGTACACGAAGCTCTGCCCCGTCTGGATGGGGCACTGCGTCACGTACGCCGGCCCGTCCGACCACCCCGTCCGCAGCTGCCGAACGCCGTGCCTGTTAAATTAATTGTTCGTTCGCATACATACATGCATGTATGCAGCAGTTTGTGTTATCGCGCACCCAGATCAGAGAATGCAAACAAAATGAAGATCAGTATCAGCGTGCACATCAGCTGAAACTAGCCACTTGGTTCTTTGCTAACTGAAAGGACGATCGATGGCGCGAGCTAGCTGCTGATCGCATCCGGGAAACAAAAAGATGATAGATATGCTTAGCTTGTTAGTTGCTGACACACCAACCAGGATCGAGACAGAGGTACGAAACGATGATTTCTCCATTGAAACATATGGTAGCTTGCGACATATGATCGTTGGTACAAAGAGTTTCCAAGTACATGAAAAATCTAGGAGAGAAATGAAGGAAATTTACCAGTGGATGGTAACGTTGTCCTTGACATTGTTCACCACCTTGACGACGACGCGATCGCCCTCCCTGGTGACTATCTTGGGCCCCGGGAACTTGCCGTTTACCGTCGGGATGGCGCGGGTGGTGCACAGCCGCGTCACCTTCTGCATCGTCACCTGCCACACATGATCGAAACAGCAGAGATAGTATAGACCCCCGTCAATAATTCACGTTTGTCAAAAACTTCATATAGATGGAAGCTAAACCATTGCATTGATAACAAGCATATGCCAATATGAACGAATTAACAGCGCTATGCATATGCATATTTTTTTTTCGCGACTGTACCGAATTTAAGCAGAAGCAGAGTTTAACTATACAAAGCTTGGACTCTAATTGGTGATTACTGATCCAAACACCCCCAAAGCTCACAAGGTTGTCATTACAAAAGAACTACTTAGCGATCGTAACAAGGAACAAGCATGGCGGCAAACACCAAAGGCAGGACCTGAACTAATTAAGTGGCTATAGAGCGTCGTACTCCGAGCTAGTGAGGTCCAGCGCCATGGCCACCGGATCCATATCGACAGAGAATAGCGCCTACATGCATATGCATATGCATATGCTTGATGAAATGCACTTACATTGAAGGTGTAGTATCTGGTTGCGCCGTGCGACGACTGCGGCAATGCTAGCAACGTACCAAAGAACAGGAGGAATGCAAGAGATGATGGCGCCGCCATATCTCTTCGCAGTTTCAGTGCCAGAGATCGGCTATATATATATATGTATAAATTGGTGAACCGATCGATGGAAGAAGACGGTAGCTATATATATATGGCTGCAGCTAGCTAGCTACAGCACGGCCGGCCAGAGCTGATACAGTGTGGGAGCAAGGAAGGGATATATAGCGAGGACAGTACTGACGGTGGTTGCAATGCATTTTATTAGGTGACGACATGATATTTTCCTTTTTTCCTATGACAAGAAAAATGTGGGAGGAGAATTAGGTGAGGATGATGATCGTGGGAGATCGAAAGGTGATGACACGAGACGGCAAAAAAGGGCGAAGCTTAGCGCCAGCCGGCAGCGGCTTTTGCTGGTCATGTACAGAGAGTTGGGTGGGTCGGCCTGGCTTTTAGAGTGCAGGCAAAGGAATCGCCCTTTTTTTGACGTATATGGCGCTGCATGTATTTTCTCCAGCGTCAGCGCGTGTTATTACTGCTGAATTTTTGAACCGTTCGATCCGACGTGCACCTCGTCAGGATTCAGGACTCCGAGTCATGATGACTGAACTGACTGATATGATGGAACCATTTATCTCGAGCGTATTACAGACTGAAACTCGCACTGTGTTGTTAACTTGTGTGTTCTTCTCAAGGATCGACCGCAAACCTTCGCGTCATTTGTTGAGATTTCCTTGTCGCGTCAGATCGAACGCTACCTGGCTAACATTTGGCTAGGAGCCTAGGATTGGTGCTCTCAGCGGTTAATTTCAACAGTTTGTTTCCTGTGTCTGATCGACGGACGAAGTAGAGAGATTAGAACACTGCATCTCACAGGGGCCGGCCGGGCCATATCATCTCAAGGCAGACATTATCTGAACAGGCATGCATCACACGGTGCAAGATTAAGATCATCCTCAACCATGAGATTGTCTTCATGGCGGCTCTCCTGAGTCCTGACCTGAGAGAAGTACCGCCTGCCTGTCCAATCTCCTAAACCTAAGCTAGTCTTGGTGCAACAGGAGTGCTGAATTCCATGTCTGAACAACCCAGACATCATGTTGATGCACCGGTTGGACCAACCTAAGTCGGCGTAGCGCCTGCCTTTGACCAATAAACGACACGGTGTGGCTGTTTGTGCTGCCCACCAAGAGCTTAGCTGAAACGTTAGGCTGCATCCATCTGCAGATCACACTTCACAGTACAGCACCTTGCCACCTTCACATCCTTGCAAGGTGTGCAACATGGCCATCTACGTGGTACGAATGGATCCGGACGCATGCAATGCAATCCAGGCACAAGTAGTGCGTACACATAAATGCATCAAGGCGATTGCTTCATCTGGCAATCCGAAGCAGATATGTTAGTACAGGAACGGGACTGCAAAGCAGACTGCAGTTAGAATGTCACTGCGAATGTACAGCTGATAGTCGACACTGGTCACCGCTGTGCATGAAGTTACTGCAATCTGAAGCTAGAAAAAAACACAGTTTGCATACTCCAGTTCACTCAAAAAAAAAAAAACACAGTTTGCATACACTGCTACAGTGCTACTGTTATGTCAGTGTAGTTCCTCGCGCCCACAATTTCCATTGCAGGGTTAGCAAGCAAAGCGCCATTGTGTTAGCTAGAGTGTGGTTTCGGGGCATGTTCTTTTGCAAGCTCCTGTTCCTGTCTGGATTCCCTCGCCATGGCTTCGATCTTTGTTGTCTTGGACATCAAGGAAACAACTTTAAGTAAAACTACACTAATCTCCTCTCATTGTACAACCGGGAACACACGCGCACGCACAACGGCACAAGAAAGAGGGTTTATGGTTGATGACAGGCGACAGGACATGTATCTGATGATCTGATCTGGCTTTTAGGTTGCTGCCGGGAAAGTGACGCGGCATCCTACTACTCACACCGTCAGACGATCGACCGAGACGAACGTTATTAGCATAAGATTTTAGTTCGTTTATGAGTACTAACTAGTCATTCAAATGGTACTCCAAAACGAACTAAAATCTTATGCTAATAACGTTCATTTAATTATATCATATAGTCATAATCATCTGTTACCTCCTAAGAGGTAATGGATGAAATATATATTTATTTAGTTTTAAATTTTCTAAAATAAGATATATCAGGAACTTTTAGATATAAAGATATTATTTTAGATCTAATTAATGCATACATGATCTATTGGATGTGGTAAATTCTTTTATTTTTTTTATAACTTTAGATATAATGATACTTTGGTATAAACAACTTTTTTATGCAAATAACACTTGCCTCACGATCTTTTTTTAGGCACATGTGAAATTTATGTACGCGCCAATGAGCACGTCCCATTATAACAATAATAAATAAATAAATAAACATGTCCAGCGTCCATTTACATGCTTTTTTTATTAGAAGGCCCTCTCAGTTATGTAACATAATTTTAATTAAGTTAGCATGACATACACGCTCGATTATGTATGTGTCAGCATATAACATGTTTTAGATCACCAAAGTTCATGGCTCAATTAATATGTTAGTTGTTGATATTTTTCATGTATGTAATGTATTTTTAATTGAGTATGTAATATGATAGGTTCAAATTTAGGTAACATTATTTACCATAATTTAATTTGAATTCAAATTCAAATACAGGTATTGATGCAATCGTACACTAGTACACATAACCGCTACACAGGCGGTTCCCAACTCTTTTCCACAGGCGGATTGGCGAACCTCCTGCGCTGGATGCCTGTGGAAATAATTTTTTTCCAAAGGCGGGTAACCTGGAACCGCCTGTAGAAATCCATTTCTACAGGCGGTTCAGTTATGCCACCCGCCTGGAGCATTAACATCAGCGGTTCAGTTATATGAACTGCCTGTACTGACCCAATTACACAGGTGATTTTTAATTTTCATTGTACAATTTTACAACACAGGCGCACGATAAATAAAACCACTTATGGAAAGTTTTTGCCACCGTCGGCTTAGAGCATCTGTGTACTAGTGGTAAACACTAGTTAAACTATTTAAAAAAATACATAAAATTAAAACCTGAACACGCATAAAAAACTAGGAAAGTAAGAATGCATACACATAGGAAAAAAGGAAGGGAAGCCCGCTCTTGCTTCCGTGTCTCCGGGATGAGGAGATTTGACATGTTTTCTTTGTTTTCTCTAGATTAATTAATTAATTAATTCAAAGATTTCTTGGCTCAAATTTATTTGAGATATTGCCTCATATCAAGTAAAGAGAGAACCGTAGTATTACATAAATCTTATAGGAGACATAAGGTCTTACACGTTTGTAATTTTCACCCACAACTAAATGGAGCAGTTGATCATCAATTGGCTACCACTAGACCTGAGCATTTTGCGGGTTAGGCTAAAAAAAAACAGGTTATTTTGGGCTGACAAAATCCTACCCATGACCACCCACTAGGCAAGCCGGGGGCAGACTAGGGCGGGGCCTGGGCCTAGGCGGATCACCCGTGCGTTTTACACTATACAATAGCTAAAATAATATTTTGGATCGGGTAAAATGTTTCGTGAGCAGCAAGATCTGTCTCTAGGCCCTGTCAAAAAAGGTCGTGGGTGGGCCAAAACCCATTGGGCTCGAGTTGGGCTGCGTGTCAGGCTCAATTTGCTCAAGTATAGTTGTCACCGTCACCATATGTGCCTTTCTCCATCTCAGGTGTGATTGTGTGAACCAACCTATCTCATAAACAACACATAGTGCATAAGTTTAGTTCACTAGGTTGTATCAGTTATCCAAAACGAAACATAGGACTTTCAACTAGGGTTTACCAGCACTAAAACATACAACTGGGTTTAATTTGCTTAAGGACTTTATCGGAAAAAATAACTTTCTTAAGGACCAACCTTTAATTGGTCTTCATGATGAATTTAATATAAGCTTCAATTCAACAAGGGGTAAGATCACTGCGAGTGTTGGATCTCAAGTGATATAGCTCGTGGAGTAGTTAAGAACTATCCTTCGGAACATAAGTTTCAGTAAGCCCCACATAGAGCACATGTTGCGTATGGAAGCGGTAGGCTAAGTACTTGTAGTGACTTGACAATCATTGGGATGTAGCATGGGGTAGCTCAAGTAGTACTTCAAATCATTGGCGTACCATTCATGGTTTAGAAAGCTACATTAAGGAAAGGTCGGAACCTTGAGGCAACCCTTACTCCAGCATGGGTATGAGGTCCGTCCTTGGTCTCCATGTGGGTATAATTGTACACCTTATAGAGTTTTTTAATGCTTGAAGTCCTCAAACAGATTATTTTGGTTGTTCTCTCTTCTATTTTTAGAGTGGTGAGAGTTTGATGAACTTGTGTATGAGGAGAAATGATATTCACTTGTTACATGTATTACGTTAAATACTTATGAATTTGTGAAGTTAGATTAATAATTCAAGAGCATGTCATTTTCCTAACATACACCATACTTTTTGTGAATTCACAAATTCCTATAAATTTCCTTTGCATCCACCAAATATTTATATTAGAATAAGTTCTCTGAGTACCATCCTACTTACGTTACTGCCATTAAGCTTTTTCAGGTTCTTCGGACTTGGTGAGCACCCAAGCCAAGCTTAGGTGAAGCCAAATTTCTAGCAGGTGATGGGATGGGTGTCCCACCAAAGGTGCATTTACTCTGATGATTAGTGACTATGCGTAAACAGTGAAACTACTAGAACGGTGGGATAAAAGACACAGCTTATCTGTCAAATCTGTTAGCCATTTAACAGTGTTGGCATAGTCAATTTGAGCTTCATCTTTTATCTGTATCTTATAACCTTTAATTTATCTCATGTAGTTCCGGGCTGCAAAAGGGCTGAGGCTTTTGACGATTTTGGACATCGACCAATGCCTCATTCTGTAGTGTTGTAAATGTGATGTGAAGTTGTTCAATCAATTTGGATGTATGATCATAACCTATATAAATCTTGATTATTGGTTCATGGAGTGAATCTCTACAACTTGATCCTATGGGTACAACTCACGCGAGTGGAGGATGCAAGTCCGTGGACCTCTATATGACCCCAGAGTTAGCACCCCGCCGAATGACCTGAGGTGCTAGCTTGGTGGGCCAGGATAGAACCCTCGTGGCGCCGCTTCATTGGCATCCTAATTAATAAGTATATAAATCATCTTTTTTCAGTTGGGACTTGGGACTGTCTAAGCCTTGAAGATAGACTTATTCGTTTGGCTGATAAGCCTTGGCAGAAAGTGTTGTTGACTGATTTATTAAGAGAGAAAAATACTGCTAGATGGCTGACAGCTAATAAGCTTAAGCGAACAAGGTGGACCGGCCTTGTCGATTTCTTTGATCAATAAGTAATTCGCGCAGACGCAAGGAAAGTCGTTCAATCTAAGAGAACCCAAGAAAGCACTGTAGTATTTTTGTTTTATTTGGCAATTAATGTCCAATCATGGACTAATTAAGCTCAAAAAAATTATCTCACAAATTATTCTCTAGCTGTGTTTTTAGTTTCATAAATTATCTAGATTTAGTACTCTATACATGTGTCCAAACATTTGATGTGATAAGAGTGAAAGTTTACGACGACGACGGGGCCTTAGGAATATCCTCGTAGAGTTCATGCACTAGCCCTAGGAATATCCTCATGGAGGTAAAAAGTTCATGCACTAGCTTCCACTGTACAACCAAACGTGTGTTGCAAGAGGCCGCTCCAAAGTCCAAAGTAGTGTATTATTCTCTTTTTCATCTCTGCAAATGCAGCACTATCGAAGCAAGCTTAATAGTAATTGTAGAGGAGCTCTACAACATCTTTTCCCCGTAGAATTTAGGTCCTGTTTAATACAAATGATAATTATTAGCTGCTAATAATTAGTTCTTTGGATCTAAATAGGTCTAGCTAATTGTTAGTTTTTTCTTGAGGAAAAAAACTAACAATTAGCTAGACCTATTTAGATCCAAAAAAAACTAACAACTAGCTAATTGTTAAGTTGATGACGAAACTAACAACTATTTCACTAGCTGAATACAACTAGCTAATATAATAGCGCAGCTAATATTAGTTGTGATATATTAACTACCAGCTAATGGATCCAAACAGGGTCTTACTTTGGTCTTACCTTTAATGTCTCATCAGAGCATGTTAATTAATTTGCTTCAAATAGTGCTCACATTACTTCTACAAATGCCTCCGAAATGTAGGCCAGTCGATCATATGAGCGTACTGTATGTGACAATGCAAGATAGGTCAGTTAAATATTGAGATTGAGAAGATCGTCGTGTTGCTGTCGACAAGTACATCACTTACTGAAGAATAATTAAGCAAAATACAAGTATTCCTACGGAGCTAAAGACCTAAATCTAGGTGGATATATAGGTTCACAAGAAACTCATATTAAGCTCAATTGGCTAAAGTATAGTGTTGCATGCCGGGATCGGAGGCCGAACCAAATGATATAGCTTGGATAGTCAGTAGAGGTGGTTGTCTCCCTTTTTGCCAATATACCAAAACTTATGTTTGACACTCTCTCTATATGTGCCTCGTCATTTATTTATCAATTTCAATAACTGAACACGTCCTCAACAGAAAGTGATTGCAGTTTCCGTCATATATCGGTTGAAGCAACCTGAGTTAGGCTTCCACCCAAAAACCTAAAATTTTTTAAGATTTCCTGTCACATTAAATATTTGGATACATGAACGAAGCATATAAATGAAAACAAAAACTAATTACACAGTTTGTCTATAATTTGCTAGACAAATCTTTTAAACCTAGTTAGTCCATGATTGAATAATGTTTGTTAAATATAAATGAAAATGCTAAAATCAAAATTTTTCAAGGCCTTAGTGCTCGGAAATCGAAGAGGTTTCTGACCAAAGCTGTCCTCCTCCCTAAAATAAAAAGTGGGTTCCTTAAAAAAAAAAAAAGTGGGCCAAACGCTCGCACGGCTCAAAAATGTGCTCTGCAAGTACATTGATGCAGCGCTTTTTTGAGGTGGGACGTCAAAACCACAGGAAGACAAGAAATAGTGGTATTGCTTCGTAGGATTCGCCGTTCACTGGAATGTCTCGAAGTAGCTAGTAAAATACACGGTGACGTGGGATCTGATAGCACCTGGTGAAACCTTGCTGACTACACTTTGGAACAAAGGGAAATGTTATTTGTGCACCAGTGGCGCTGATTCCTGAATCCTGAACACGGGATTAATTGGTCCATGAATTAGTTTTCCAGGGAACATCAGTATCTATTTAGGCAAAAAAAAAAAAAAACGGGGAACATCAGTATCTACTATATTGGCTATGTTAAAGCCTGGCAAGCCGGACTAAACCTAGCCCACGTTGGCCCAACCGCAACTTAATGCACACCAAGGCCCAGACGGACAGAGGCTCGATCTGTTTAGCACAAAGCCAGGCACAACTTGGGTCGGGCTTTTGTGGGTTTCGGGCTTTTCAGAACGGCGGCCTGCCTCTTTGCCCCGCGCTGAGAAGTGCTCACCCACCGGCCAACGCTGTTGCGCAGAGTTGAAACAAGGGGAGAAAAAAAAAAAAAGCTCAGCTATCTGCCTCAATTTTTCCTAACCGGAATCACATGGGACGGCGCACAATGCAATGCATGACACGAGATCGCGTGCAATAATGTGTTCAACGTTCTTTCGTGTAGGCATCATCTTTCTTTAAGCCAACGGAACGCAGTGCGTTCCATCGTCACAAAGATCTGCAGTCACAAACAAGCTTCCACAGGCCATTGCTCCACCGTTAAACTTTTCACAATTTATTAGTCCTCCGTCCAGCACGAGGGAGCGCGTGATCCACGAGAAGCATGGACCCGAATCCGCTATACTCCCGCTGGATTTCTACACCAAGTGGAAAGCAAAATATCTAAAATAAGAAAAAGGAAAATTAGGAAAACCAAATATTAAAAACATCAAAATTTTGGAAGTTCGATCTCATGATAAATTAGGAAGGAAAAAATAAATAAAGAGTCCCCATAAATAAATATAATAACAGTATAAATGCCTAAATTCCAACTTGAAAATTGCAAAATAGTTGTAGTTTGATTTCTATGTGTTCAAAAGAACAACTAAATAAAGTCTTTATTACTATAAGAAATGTTTTAAAGACGTCATATTTTTCACTCTCTAGGTTTTAAAACTATCATATTATAATATTAATACGCGGTGAAAAAAGAGAACAATCCATGACAGTGATCCTTGAGATCTAGTAGATTGTAACGGTCTCGATGCATCTATATAAAGTAGAAAAAATAAATAAAGAATTATGCACCGCGTAGCTAGGCGCGTACGCAAAGCGATTTTCAAATAAGCCGAGAATCACATGGGCCAGCGTGCGATGTTTACATCCCTTCTCTAACCGGAATCACATGGGCCAGCGTGCGATGTTTACATCCCTTCTCTAACCGGAATCACATGGGCCGGCGCGCGATGCATGTCGTGGACTTCGCGCCTTGTTTTTTTCTTTAAACAAACGAAACGCAAAGCTAGTTGGAACAAAAAGGTTTTTCTCAAGAAGGGAAACTTGTCTTTTTTCGAATTTAGTTTTATGACCTCAAAACAAATTTATTTAGCTCTATGGTTTTGAGCAGCTAACAGTGTTAAGTCAGAGGAGGGATAGTTTTATCCCTGACAGCAAAAAATAAAAAACAAAGTCTTATTTGTTAAAATAGTCTTCTTACCCCTAACTTAACACCGTCAGCTTCCCAAAACTGATAGAAGGCCATAAAGTCAAATAAATTTTGTTTTGAAGGCTATAGAGCTAAATAAATTTTGTTTTGAGGTCATGGAGCCAAATTTGAAAAAACAAGAGGACCATATAGCTAAATCAAGTTTTTTTCCAGGACCATACACCTAATTCTCTCTAAAATAAATATCTAAATTTGAGTTAAACTAAAACTCGTGAGACCGAATGCATGGTTAGGATCCACCTGACAGGTGAGCTAAGCACACACATTCTATCATTTCTTGTGGGGTCAAAATTGAGCTCAAATGAGAGTTTGGCCTTGTTTAGTTCGCAAAAATTTTCAAGATTCTCCGTCACATCGAATCTTTGGTCGTATGCATGGAGCTTTAAATATAGATGAAAATAAAAACTAATTGTACAGTTTACCTGTAATTTGTGAGATGAATCTTTTGAGCCTAGTTACTCCATAATTGGACAATGTTTGTCAAATAAAAACGAAAGTGCTACAGTAGCCAAAAACCCAAAATTTTGCCAACTAAACAAGGCCTTTATTAGAAAGTTGTCCATAGCACTCGACATGGGAATGTGAAGCCTGCACAATCGTATGCATATACATGCATGGATCCCACAACGATCCTCTGCTCTGGACGCGGTGCATTCACTGTGATACACATGTGGCCCTGAAGACGGGTCCATAATAAGATATGGCTGCAGCAGTTCAACGCGTCGTTGGGCGCCAATTTGATCCAAATAGCTTGATCTCAGGATGACCCTACGAAAGATCACGGTCTTGTTATAAAAATACAGTAGACATGACCGAAAAGCAAATTTGTTTACGCCACCTTATCGAAACCCTGAAGAGATGTGACCCAAAGAATGATTTTAGCGCCAACATTTTTGGAGTTTATGATGAACAGCTAGCTTTGGTGTTCGGATTTTCCTTTAGCCAGGAGCTGGCTCGACGTTATTTGCATACTTAATTTCAGTCGTTTCAACATCTTTCAATGCAAAGAGGGGATATTATACATTTTATACATTAATCATTTATAAAGATCATTCCATATCCAATCAGGAGTGGTCTAGACGACCCTTTCAATCTCACTCAGTCCATCAAATTCATGTACACTAGCACAAGCTTGACAGCTTGTTCTCTAGCCTGTTGCTCGCAGGCCAGGCCTGTAGCAGTTGCGTTCCATCGTCACGAATATCTGCAACGACAAACAAGCTTCCACAGGCGGTTACTCTACCGTTTTAGAGTTTTCGAAATTTGTTAGGCCTTGTTTAGTTCCAAATTTTTTTACAAAATAGACACTGTAGCACTTTCGATTGTATTTGATAAATATTGTCAAATTATGGACTAACTAGGTTCAAAAGATTCGTCTCGTAAATTATAGACAAACTGTGCAATTAGTTATTATTTTTATCTATATTTAATACATCATACATACGCCAAAAAATTTGATGTGACGAGGAATTTGAATTTTTTTTTGGAAACTAAACAAGACCTTAGTCCCCCGTCCAACACGAGGGAGCGCGTGAACCGCGAGATCAATAATTTGTCGTGCACGTTGCTAGGGTATTTGTCTAGTATATCACAGAGACCAAGAGCCCTCCTACCTCCACTAGAAAAGTCTCACTAGTAACTCTCACATATTGCATCATTATCGACCCAATTATGCCATTGTTGGGAACTCGATTGAGCTTAAAAACTCTCTGGATGTAGAGTTTCAAAGCTCGAAGTAGGATAAACCCTCTCATGTCTTGAGTGTTAACCATCAAAGTCTCACACATAGACCACTAATCACTAGTTGTGGTTACAAACCCATGCCAATAAGAGTGAACTTTCTGTTATAGAGACGTAAATTCCTGTGAAAATTAGTATTTATAGTTTCTTAAAAAAGTATTTAAAGATTTTTTCTATGAAATGGGGAAAGTTTCCTTTAGATATCGAGGCATCTCAATGAACCACAGAAAGCCCAGTAATAAGGATTGGAAAGCGGTAGAAGACCATTAAAAAAGCTTAGTTGGAAAGATAAACTTTTTGTCTTATGGTGGTTTCTTAGTCCTCTTAGTTTCTGTATTAAGTAGTCTTGCTATGTATATGATGTCTTTCTTTGAAGTGCTGAAAGGTATTCTAAATAAGTTAGACTTCTATATATCAAGATTTTTTTAGCAAGATATAATAATCATAAGAAAAAGTTATTGAGTGGAAAATTAGGGTCTTTTTTGTTCACCGAAAGAACAAGGTGGTCTAGATATTTTAAATCTAGAAGTATATAAGGTGTGCCTACTAAGCGAATGGTTGTACAAGTTAATGAATGGAGATGGGGTATTTTTTTTTAAATGAAGATTGGTTTTTTTTTAACCCCTACTATGATTTATTAAAACAAAACTAGTTCAAAGAAAGAATTACAAAAGCTCAGGGCTAGGGGAGAAGGAGGTTCACAAGACAAAAAAGCTAAAGAAGAAAAGCAGGAGCTCAAGAAAGGAGGGAAAGCTATGCTAAGTTCTGCAACCATTCTTGAATATGTGGGATTTCTTTGCTCACCAAAGGAGTAAAGAGAACTCAACTTGAACATAAGCTTACATTACTAAAGATCTGGTTGTTCCTACATTTTCATATGGTCCAGCACAAAAATGATGATTTGCCAATTTGTGCCATCAAGAGTTCCAAGTTTTGTAGAGGTTGTAGATTTGCTTGGGGTGTAGATCAAGAGTTTCCCAACAGTCACATGCAAACTGACACTCAATGAAAAGGTGGGACACTGATTCTTCCACATTTTCTTGACAAAGGGCACAATTTTAGCTTGGTAATTCCATGTTTCTTCATTTTAGCAATTCTCTAGTACTTATCCTGTCCTTCAGAAGTAACCAGAAGAAAATCTTATGGTTGTTTTGGCAGGAGGTTTTCCATAGCTTCCTGAAGATTGAGATGACTAATCTTTGTGCCACTCGACTATTTGTAAGCTTTTTTTAAGAGAAAAGGTCTGATCCCCAAATGTAAGCCCAAGAGTCATTTTCCTCTTGAAGAGATAGAGTGTATTGTCAGACATGACTATAAATTGGTTGGGTAACTTTTCTGTCAAAGAACAATATCCATCTTTATATAACATTACTAAAAACAAACATGTTACAATGTCTCATGTATCTAGCTAGTTCTGTACCCCACAATATCTCCCTTCACAGGGCTTTAGTGGAGGACAAGTTAACTAAATGGAATGAGCTAGTTGTAAAAATGACCAACAAGATTCTTTGAAATGAGCTGCTACTAAAAATGATGTATAGTCAATGTATAAACATATCAAATCAAAATTTGTTGTCTCCAAGTGAATTCCTATGGGAACTTAATACCCTTTAAGATTAAGATTTTTATCTGGTTCTTAATTAAAGATGTTAATTTAACCAAGGACAATTTAATCAAAAGACATTGGAAAGGTAATGAAAATTGATTTTTTTGTAATAACAAGGAAACTATAAAACATTTATTTTTTGATTGCCATGTCTCTAAATTTATTTGGAAAGCACTTCAAGTCACTTTTGGTTTACAACCACCAAAGGACGTAGCTAATTTATTTGGGAATTGGCCACAAACTATAGACCAAAAGTTGTGCTCCCAAATTTAGATGGGAGCACAAGTGTGATTTGTCGGTCTATTGAGTAGAAATTAAATGCTACAATGAAATTGTGTATTTATATGGTGAAATTGGCATTGAATTCTTGAAAATTGAGATATGAAACCTCCCACTCAGAATGGGTTTAGTGGCGCTCAATAATCTTTGGCTATAGTTGGCCATGCAGCTCGTGGCCCGTTGGCCTGGCCCGACAGCTACTCGAGGCACTAGGCCGTGCCTGGGCCGCCACCGTGATCCGTGGAACGGCTCAGACACGGCTCGACGGCCTGGTGCTTAATGGCCCAATAAAAAATATAGCTTTTTAATTTTAGAAAAAAAGAAAATATAAGTCTATTGGCTTATCCATCTATCTTGAGTAGTATGTTAAGAAATATAGTCTGCTAATTCTAAAAAAATATAGGCATGCTACTGGCCTGACACGACCTTGGCCCGATGGCCCGCCGTGTCTTCGGGCCGGCCCGATGGCTCACGGGCCGTGCCTTGGGCCATACCCTCGGCACGAGGCACGATGATGGCACGGCCCGACCAGCACGACAGCACGGCGCGGCCCAGGGCAAGCACGGCACGGCACGCCGGGCCCGACCGGCACGACCCCGTCTATATCTTTGGCTGTCTTATTTCTCAGAATTTGTTTTTGAACACAATGTTTCAGAATTTTGACACAGAAACATCATCGACTCATCGTATTGTAAACAGCCAGTCAGCCTCATATATAGCCTCATAGGGTGGGCGATAGTCTGGTTGCGTCGTCAGAGAAAAAGAGCACGATCGATTTTGACACGTAGCATAGAGATTGTTCTGAAGATATTTGGCAGTTGAACAGCAGTAGTACACTGCAGTGACCTTTTGCACCTTTGCGTGAACAACAGTGACACCAGAAAAGAAAAAGAGCAGACTGCATAAAGAGCGCAAAATGGAGATCGAGTAAATAAACAGAGGGGAGATCGGGACCCCGTTTTTAGTTTACGCGAAAAGATCTCTGGCATGCATCATGCTTGTCTACAGTGTTCAGACTTCACATTTCAAATCATCAGTGTTCAGACTCATCTAGACCTACTCCTTGCATCGTGCTGTATCTTTCAAGAAAGATGGTTGACAATGCCGCCATCAATTATCAAGCAAGCGCCCATCGCGACACTGCTGCCCACTGGCGCGCATTCGGCCTGAGGTGCCTGCGACCCGTGCGTGCGTGGTCCTGGGCAGGCAGCTAACGCGACGCTGATTATAGTAGACGAAAAGTCAGGCTCGAAGATGCACAGAAAGAACCAACGCCCCTCCGGGGCTTAGCGCCAACAGCAGCGAAATCGCGTCGATCCATCTCAAGCCAGCTTTGCCCCTGCCAATCTGGACTCTGGAGCACTCAACACAACACACACCTTCTCGTGATCTCGTCGGTCGTCACTCACTCATCAGTCACCAATCATCTGGTGCACTTCCATTCTTTCCAGCAGCAGCTTTCAGGCCTTCATTCATTCATTCAGCTCACCACGTGGATGGCACAACACATTTCTAGTTTTCCTTCCACAGGGGATCCGATCCGTCGTTGGCGGCACTGCACCAGTGCACCCCCATCCAATCCGTCCTGCGCCTGTACAAGTGGTGGCTTCAGCAATCAGCACTGCTTCACTGCGCGCCAGCTCTGATGAGCGGGGTAACCATCAGGGGCTAGTGCGTGCTTTTGGCAAGGCGACCAGTGTTCTTTCGGGCTTTGGCAACCGGCACGCAACTGTGAACTGTGTGCCTCGACGACCCATGATCAGTGGAAGAATTGTCCTGTTGCGACAGTTTCGATGTATACCTGCTCTGCTCTCCCTGAGGACGGCGAGACGACGAACACGGTTAAGTCCGCCGTGACCAGAACTGAAAGTTCTGATGTGACCGACAGACCTCTCCCTAGCTAGGCGATGTGCGTCTGAAACAGAAACTAGCGTAATTCAACGCATATACTTGTCGTATCCTCGCGCGATCGCCGTTGCTGAATATGAACGACAGCGCGCGGTAGCACAGTTGTGCAATCTGCAAGCATGTATATATACAGTATGTGTGTATCGAAATTGGGTAGAAAATGAAACCATCTTAGCTACTAGAGGACAGTGCGTTTGGAGCCACATGATGGCTGATACCACACTCCACTCCTGAAACTGACAATAGGCTATTTTGTAAACGAGAATCGCATTATATTGGCTATTTTGAGATGCCTCCATTGGTTATGTGTGTGCTGACTGGACTGTAGTAGTACTCCCTCCATACCAGGATTAGATGACGTTTAGGATATGATTGTGCTTACCAAGGAGTCATTAATTAGAGGCTAATCTTCCGGTTTTGCTCTTATTAAATAGAACAGAAGGTGTTCCCTAGACATGAAAGATTCTCTTCTCTACTGGTTACTGGGGCTGGTTTCAAGGCGCGCATGGGCGAGGGCAGGGGTTTGAACCCTATGGCCTGCACCTTTTTTCTCTTGGACGTCACATTTTGCATGGCGTGGAGTAGCATGCGGAGTAATTGGGGGCGGAGACCGAGACGTGGAGTAGCATGGGCGGAGACCGAGACGTCCGTTCGCGTGCGGAAGACCGAAGGGCAAGGGCAGTGCGGTCCATCGGAACTCTTCTGAAGCTACAACGTCATTCTTTGCGAAACTAGAGAGGAAGTCCAGAACGTCCTGGAGGGAGTAACCTACGCGATCGCCGCAGTCCAAGTAATAATGGATGCATGGATACTCTCCTTCCTCAGTGTCCAAAGTAAACTTAATTAGGGCAGCAGTAGTTGTTGAACTACACACCGTCCCAGATAAGCCGCCGGGATCTCTCAATCCTTTTAAAATCGACTACCGTGATAAACAACACCACGGCTGCTGCTGCCATCGCCATTCGACTGCATAAACAAAGCCGAGAGCGGTATGCTGCGGACGACTTCCAGCGACGCGTATGCGAACGCGAGGCGCGCCGTGACGTCGCGTTGCGTGCCCTAGCTAGCTCGCCGAGGTCGTCGTCGTCAAATTGTTGCTGCGACGCACACGGCAGACAGCGAAATATATAGCATCGCGTGTATGGTGTACACGCACACACACGGCGAAATTAAACCGCGGCCGGGTCATTAGTCATCAGTATAGTCGATCTTAGTACCATCATCATGTTAGCACACACCATGTGCGGTGTGTTAGGGCTTTTTTTTTAATTAACAGCGCGTGTTTGCGGCATTTTGTTTTTAATAACTCTCACGTTTACTTACTACATACAGTATTTTGGTCTACTCGGTGCCTATATACGTGTGTGGTGTGGTTGCTGAAATCTGCAGGGATTTGCTGAAATCTGCTGGAGGGCGGAGGCTGCTATGTTGTGGCTGTGGTTAGGGCTATGGAGTGGTTGTTGGCGCCATCCATGTGCGTGAAACAACGCAGTGAAGGACGCGCAAGAGAGAAGGGAAAGGGATTGATTAATGATTAAAAATGATACGATCAAGGACGACATCGCCATTCACACACGTGGTGCTTTAGGACATGTGTGAGACATGAGTAACCCATTTCCGTGCATGCTCTCCAGGATAATAGCTAGTAAAGTAGTAAAGCTGTGGTGCATTGCTGTCCTAAACTCCAGCTTTATTTCTTTTGCTAGTAGTAAAGTCACTGTTTCCCAGCAACCGTGATCGGGAGACGGATACTTTTGCCGCCTTGTTTGCTTCATTTCGTCATTCTAGCTTAGCTTGTTGGACTTAGCGCCCCATGCTGTCATGCATGCATCCTACTTAGAGTACTACTACTAGTACTCTCTTAATTATTAACATTTCTTTCGTCCCATAACGAAAAAGTTCATATACTACTACTACTACTTAATTCTGTGCTTCCTGCCGAGCAGCAAAGCTGGACAGCAGTGCATGCAGAAAAGTGGATGGACCTGAACCTGATGGCGGCTGGTGAGTGCTGAGCTGACAGTCCAACACACACACTCCAAGCAGCTGCCGATTAATTAGCAGGTCGATCTGGAACGATGCTTAATTATGCGATGCGTGCAGCGCTCTCCGATCCAAGTCTCAGCTACTACTTGAAAAAATTAAGAGAAACAGCTACTGTAGTGCACAAATGGCTGCCAATGATTAGTGGACTGGCGCTAGAGCACACTGGCCGCACGCCATAGCTTGATGTGCTGTCTCTCTGAATTATTGAGCCGCCGATGGATGGTTTTCCGTCGTTCCCTGCATCTCGATCTCGGTCAGTAATAATCATGCGCCAGCAGCACCCGCTCGTTCTTATCTTCATTCGTTTCCCAATAATTCATATCCTGCCCAAGAACAATAATCCCAACTAGACTTCGATCAGGAGCCTGCTCTGCTCTCGAAATTATATTGAATTTGCACCGGACTACGACGTGTTTTCTGCATGCTGTTTTCGTTTAACAAGTTTTCAGAACAAGAAACTCCTGCAATAATTTCTCTCTCGCCAGCATCTGGGAGCGTACGTACGCGTGCATGATGACGAGGTACTCCGGGACTCTGAATAGTACCTGCATTGTTGGTTACCCAAGGGCCAAGGCCAAGAAGGGAGACGGAAACGGGAGACGGGAGAGAAATCCAATTGGTGCAGTACACCGGTTTGGACTTTGGACCTGCATTTCCAACGTCGACCAATGCAAATGCTAGTGCAATACGGCAAAGGCTGCCTGCCTGGCAATTGTTGTTGTGCGTCGCAGCTCACTGGCAGCGCGGCAGGCAGCGGAATTATTGAGACGCCTGCCTGCCCTGCCAGTGCCCGGTGCGCTTGAATCTCACGCAGCCATGTCCGTGGTACTGGCTTCGTACTAGCGGCCAAAGATATTTGAGCTTTTGTTGCGGCCGGTTCCTCCCTCCACTCTTCGCCCTACTCATGCTGTCATGTAGCACGACATGCCGCCTAACCTTTGTTATAGAGTCCCTAAAAGTGCCTAGGTTTAGCGAGAATTAGGACGTGTGTGATGATGCCTGGTAAGACAAGCTTATGTGTAGAGCATAAAGTCCAAGCCTAATCGGCGGCTATAGATTTTTTTTTTCTATGTTTTTAATATCAAAAGTGGCCCATCAAACCTAGCTAGACTTCGTTTCCTTGTCTAAAAATATCAAACCTAGATTTGTACATACTACCTAAACCCTAAGCATGACTTGGTCTAATGGTCTACCACTCCTTCCCGTCCTAGAGAAAATTTAGCTAGGCTCCATTAAAAATGTGCGAATTTTTTGCTCTATAATCCCCGAGGAATCTTGTGTGCTTACAAACTCGTGAAAATGAAAATGACTAGTCGCATGAACGTAGCCTCTCAAAAAAAAAATTGTCACCGGCGAAGCACGGGTCCCATCTGCCAGCGGTCACCTCGCCATAACTTACATGTCGGATATCGTCTCGCCGAATCCATCGATCGATCGACCTCGCCGGATATTTCGAGAACCTCTACTGAAACCACAACCAGCCTTATAGCAGCAGTGGCAGCGGTAGTACGAGCCGCGCGCGCCATCCTCCACCCGTCGCATTCCATCGTCACGCCGGCGGCGTCGTCGGCGAGCGTGGTGGACGCGTCGAGATCAGCGAGCGCCCCGGCTCCGTCACATGCAGAGTCCAACCACGCACCGTGCGCGCGTCGGAGGTCGTACGGGCACCGAGACAGTGCGGGAGGGCACGCACCGAGCAGGCGAGAGCACCCCAAGCAAAGCAGGGGACGGGGGACCAGCGACACGGCGCAAAGCCATGGCACTGTCGACGGCACGAGCGCGAGCGAACGTGTGGCGCGGGCGCGGGCATGCCACGACGCGCGCGCCGCAGCCACCCAACGCGGGGCGCGCACACATACGCGTGCCCCCGGCCGTACCCGAGCCCTGTCGCGGCCGCTTGATGTCAACCCCCGGCAGTGGCAGCGACCAAATGACCGGAGCGAATCTGCCTCTGCGCCGTGCTCTCACCCCGTTGGCTCGGCTCGGGGGCAGTACGACTCCACTGTGACCACACGATTTTACTACGGTCTTGTTCTGAAAACCAAAAAGTTTTCAAAATTCTCCGTCACATTAAATCTTATGACACAGGCATGAAACATTAAATATAGACGAAAACAAAAACTAATTATACAGCTTAGCTGTAAATCACGAGACGAATCTTTTGATCCCAGTTAGTCTATGATTGAATAATATTTGTCACAAACAAACGAAAGTGCTACAGTACCGAAAACTTTTCAATTTTTTTTTTGAATATAAAACTTTTTAATTTTTAAAACTAAACAAGACCTACCGCGCGCCGGGAGGGAGTTGTCCGTTTTGTCTCGTCGCAAGGACCACGACGGGACACCGTTTCATTTCGACCGGGAGTTAACTTTTTTTTTTTGAAAAAAAATGATTCTGGGAGTTATTCCTTTTTTGGGATCACGATGGGCGTACGTATATTATATATTTTTATGATATGACGTGGGTATTGACGCGTCGGCCCGTGCGCCAGCCGCCAGGCAAAAATGGGAGATTTTCGGACGCCACGTGGCCCATCACGGCCATTATCAAATGATGATTTGCTCCAATTATTGGACACCCAAATGATTTGTGCCTGACAGTGCCAATAATCTGTCACCCAAGCGTCTCATTGACCTCGCGGACGATGCTGTTCCTTTGCCGAGTCCAACTCCTGGCGATCAAGAAACACGCATATGCTGCCCGCACCCGGTGAAAATTTTGGCATGGCAAAAGTTTTGACAAGTGTGATCTCCCATGCAAGAAAAAATCGACAGGTGTTGGTTCAACGAGAAGTCGTGTCAAAGAAAAGGAGGAGACCGTTCTCTTGCTAGCAGAGGGCAAGTTGAAGAGGACAAATGCCTTGTTCTTGTTCAGAGAGGGAAGCGGCTCAAGTTTGCTGCGCCTACACAACCACACGAACCGCTTTTGCCATCTGATCCAACCATTTCCAGATTTTCCATGCACCCCATTATCCTTGTGCTAGCTATCGGGATATTCCTGTCCGATTTACTGCCAGCCACAGTAAAACTGGTTCCCCGGCCGTTCCATCCTCAGAATTTTCCACGGCTTCTTTTCTCGAGATTCCTTTGGCTGCTCGCTCAATGATCGTCTATATTTAATCCGCTAACATCACATAATTGCTGCCTTGCCGTGCTGCCCATATATTTTGGAACAAGTTTGTGACCAAATAGTTTGCATCAGGACACACGTCACCGGGGTGGCAACTGGCAAGCAATGCCCGGTCAGGTCTCCTTCGTTAATTCGTCTGAACAACTTCCTCATCATCATACTTTAATGCCTCATGCATAATACGTATCCGTATTGTCATCAGCATTCGTGCAACGCGCGCTCTCTGGTCTCTTCTACATACTATAATATACATTGCTAACAAACAAGTCGGGTTCTTATAATATGTTGCATGATGTTCATGGTGGGTTAGTTATTTTTATTGCTTTTAATTGAGCTTGGTCCAACCTTAAATTAAATAAATTCCAATGCCTTCAATAAAATGTTAGTGAAATACATGATTAATCTCGTATAGGAAATTGACAGGAGCTTAGCCAATTTAAATAAAGGTCAAAGGCGAGCCACATGTCCGCATGTGTGCTGCGATATGAACGGACTTGTTCAACCATAACATGATATGAGTGGGGTGTGATACCAACAAAGGTCTTGCAGCTTCAAAACCAAGGTGAGAAGGATGAGAGTGAGAGACGTCGGACCGATGGAGGAGGGGTGAGAGAGAAGAAGATATTCGTACTTTTAGTATTAGGTGTTTGTAGAGAGAGATACACACAAGTATACGTGTGTATGTATAGATAAAGATACGGATATAAGTATGTGTATGTATAGATAAAGATATGAATATAGATATGGACTACTATATATTATTTATAGATTTCGCTCTTTATTGTTAGATATAGATTTAGACTAATATATAATAACTATAATAATTTAGAGATAGACGATGGAGGAAAAAGCAACGGAAGATAAAAAAACTATATTCTTTAATATTAGTTATAGATATAGATAATTATATAATAATTACAGTAATTTAGAAACGGATTGTGAGAGAAAGTTGGAGGCAAGACATAGTTTTTTTTAATATTAGTTATAGATATATATCTACATCTAGGTGTATAGATTCTCTAGCCAAGCGCCTTTATCTTATCTTTCCTGGACCAGTTTGCACTCTCCACACTCATTTTCCTTTGCTTCCTTTGTCTTTCTCCACCTTTCTCTCCCTCTCCTCTCAAATCCATGGCGGACAAGGATCCAAAGTCTCCTTCTGGCGATTCCAGGCCCTCCTCCTCCTCCTTCAACATGTTAAATACATCTGACGATCACAAGCCCTTCTATGATGACAAGTCGAGCGGATCGAGTAACTCCGAGCTAGGTTAGTGGTCACGCTTTTAACGTATAGGTCTGGGGGGAGGACACTGTCCTAGGGCGATGGGAGAGGCGGGTTAGGCAGTATCTGCGATGGGAGCGTTGGCTTGAGAGAAGGATGTGGATGCTATGATTAGCGACGACAATAGTTGACCATCAGAGGCAAGGGTACTTATTCTAGAATTGGAGAAGATAATTGGGATTAGAGACAACGGTGGTCTCGGGCTAAGGTGAGGCCAGCGCTGGCCAAGGCTCCAAAGGCACTCGTGGGGGAAAAATTGTAAGAGCTTGTTTGGCACAGCTCAACTTCACTAGTAAAGCTGCTTTTTTAGAAAATAGCTTTATGAGTGACTTTCTAGATGAAGCTGAGCTGTTTTGGAGAAAGTGTTTGGCAAAATAGCTTCACCAACTACTTCATGCATAGTTGAGAGAGAGAAATGAGGGAGAAGTTGCAATAAGCTACTTTTTTCTAGCTTCATCCAACTTATGTCTTTGTGAGAGGAGGAGAAAAACAGCTTCACTCATGAAGCTGTTTTGGAAATAAGTGTTTGGTAAAAAAAACAGCTCACAACAGCTCATGAAGCTGTTGTGTACCAAACAGGGCCTAAATCTGTCGTCCAGCATGCTGATAACATGACGGTGCGTGCGCCAGCCGTGTCCATAAAAAAATATAATATATACCACTATATACTCCTATAATACAAGAGATCTCATAATACAACCATTATAATTTGGTGTCTGTTCCACTATGAAAATTCCTGTTATATCCTGCCGAGGCAACACGCTCCGACCCAAAACTTTCCAGAAGGATTGAGGGGCAGTTCGGGAAGAAGGAGAGAAAAAAATCACTGCCCCATCGTTTGTTCGGGCCAATCATGGGGCGACAGCTGGGCGGCGGCACTGCTGCGGAGGCTGTTAACAACTGGGGTTAACGAGTTAACAAGGGCACGCCATTAGACTGGTCAGCTGCTAACCGCGGCTGCTATTTCCGACCGGGGGAGCCATGGCTCGGGCTATATAAACCCACCCGCCCCCGTCTCTTCTCCTCCCCCTCCGCCTCCTGCTCTCTCTCGCCTCTGGTGCGCAGAGCTCTCTTGAAGCCTCGAGACCCGTCTCGCCACTGCTGCTGTTCTCAGCTCTGCCGCTGCGCAAGCTGTTGCATTGCAGTCCGCGAGCCTTGAGCTGCAGCTGCTAGGTATGCTCGCGTTCTTGGCCGCTGCAAATGTGGGTCGGTTAGAGCTCTGATGAACTCCGCGCCCGACGATAGATGGGGAAAAGGACGGGATTGCTTGTTAGATTGGAAATGATGATTTAGTTTTTTCTTTAGGGTTCTAGAAAGAATGATAAAATTTTGAGGAGGGTGTAAATAATGACATGACTGAACTGGAATTTTGTGCTGGGAATGAATTCTTGGGAGAAGTATTCGGACTGCCTGCTAATCTCGATTCCTCCCTCCTCTGCAGCTCGCTCTTCACCACAGTCCGCAGACATGGAGTTCGAAGACCGCTGCCACAAGGTCCAGGAGCCCAAGTTCGACTGCCTCCTCTTCGGTAAGCCACTGCTACTCTGCTTCCTGCAAAAATGTCGCCGCCTGTTGCTGTATTATTTTTGTTTCGTTCTCTTGATGCCTTGTTCCTCTGCTGCCCCTTCACGGAATGCAAAGGTTTTCTGAACTGTTTGTTCTTGCCTGCAGACCTCGACGATACCCTGTACCCGCTGAGCTCCGGGATCGCAGGCCATGTCAAGAACAACATTGAAGGTGAGGTTACCCTTCTCCTGCTGTTACTGGCAGCTGCTTGTTTTTTTTTACTGTCTGAACTTTCAGTGAACTGACTGAATGCCTGCAAATTTTCGCTTTTGCCACCATTCCTTTCAGATTACATGGTTGAGAAGCTGGGTATTGATGAGAGCAAGATCGAGAACCTGGGCAATCTGCTGTACAAGAACTACGGCACCACGATGGCTGGCCTCAGGGTGAGTATATTGCAGCTTCCCTGATCCCTTGAATTGTTTGATTTTTCTATTAGTGAACTGAAAAGGTCCTATCTTTTTTCCCCATTCCTTTGGATTTCCCAGGCGATCGGCTACAGCTTCGATTACGATGAGTACCACGCCTTCGTCCATGGAAGGTTGCCGTACGACAACATCAAGCCCGACCCTGTTCTCAAGCACATTCTCAAGAACCTGCGCATCCGCAAACTCGTAAGTCTCCTCTCCTCGGATGACACAAATCTCTCTCTCCTCCTCCCGACAAGAATCGAGTTACTGAATTATATACCTGTGGTGTTTCAGATATTCACCAACGGCGACATGGTCCACGCCGTGAGAGCCCTCGAGAGGCTAGGCCTGGAGGACTGCTTCGAGGGGATCATCTGCTTCGAGACCCTGAACCCGCCGTGCCCGCCGCAGGGAGACGAGGAGCCGGAGATCTTCGACATCGCCGGCCACTTCGCCCGCTCCGGCACCGCCGACGAGCTTCCCAAGACCCCCGTCCTGTGCAAGCCCAACGTCGACGCCATGGAGGAGGCGCTCAGGATCGCCAACGTCAACCCCCACAAGGCGGTAAGTTTCCGAGCTCTGTCGCCCAACGCAATTTCCATTCCTGTTAATTCCTGACGTTGCATTCGCACCTGAAGAACCTTTTTTTATTTTATTTCTCTGTTTGATTGGCCATGTCCCTGACGAAAGCTTACCTGATTGATTTGCTGCAGATTTTCTTCGACGACAGCGTACGCAACATCCAGGCCGGGAAGCAGATCGGCCTGCACACGGTGCTGGTGGGCAAATCGCAGCGGGTGAAAGGCGCGGACCACGCGCTGGAGAGCATCCACAACATCAGGGAGGCGCTGCCGGAGCTGTGGGAGGAGGCCGAGAAGGCCAAGGAGGACGTGCTCTACGCCGAACGCGTCGCGATGGAGACCTCGGTCACCGCGTAAAACCTCCCGAATCCTCCGGAGCCGAACTTTCTCGACATCCAGAAACGCGACGATCACACATCACTGCCCGAGCCAGGGCTGGTGAGCTCACGCTGGAACTGACTGAATCCAGCAATGGCCGGGCCAAGGATTTCCGACAGCAGGAGGGGGTGCAGCATGTAAAGGGGGGAACAGCAGATGAGATCATGTTTGGGATGGTCCCAATATATAGTTATGTATCAGCCAGACCTTTGTTTGTAAATTACCAGCATTAGAAGTAATAAGGAAATGGAGTTTACTTGTACGTTTCTTGTGTTCTGTCATCTGAAGCAATAAAACTGGTTAGCAAGACCGGAAGAGCAACGCATTTGCTTCTCTGAACTGCTGCCAGATTTCTCTTCCATCTCTCCGGTTCCATGAGACGTCAACCTCTTGGCAGCTGTTGAGCACTTGAGCCGACGAAGCAGCCAAACCGCCAAAAAGCCTGGAGATCAGGGATATTCCGTGCGGATCGTGTAGCGCAACAGATGGTACCCGTCGCGAACTCAGGTAGTACCCGTCGTGAAGTCATTTCTGAAACGAGTTTCCTTTTATCCCTAATATATATAAACCTACATATTTTTTCTTGAAAAGCAACTGATAAGAAATTTATTGGTCATGCATTGGTAGAGAAGAAGTAACTTCAAAAAACACAGAATAATCAAAAAAAAATTGCAATGGAACCAACACGGGGTTGTCTCCTCAATGATGCCTTCATGAAGAAAAGAACAACATCCACAGACACCATCGACGCTAATAGAAGATCCATCACAAGGTTTTTTTAACAAACCCCCCTCCCCCTAAACCAGGGTAGGTGCCACCAATGATGGCCTTGATATGGAGCCAAGCAGAGCCTTCGCCGAAAGTCCCTCACCCCACATCCTTGCCTCATCTCGAATCGTTGTTGCCTTACCGAACTAAGTGTCGCTACGCAAGATCAACCATCAAGACAACACCACAGTGAACTGTTGAATGCTACAACACTGATAAGTATGGGCAAGCATGACCATTGCCCAGTGCCAACCCACAACAAACACAAACACCGCACTAGACATTCGCCACCATGGGACACCACAACTAGTTGCATCAGGCATGAATCACATTCAAAGCCATTACATTTGGCAAACAACGAGATTATAGTCTTAGCCCCGAACACGACCTCACGAAAAGTGTTCACAAATGGCCATCTACGACAAGTTAACACTACTACAATGAGTGTGGCCATAGACATGCTTGGTCATTTGCCATTGCCAATCTATATGAACCGTAGCCAATCCAACAGACAACCATCAAAAAAGGCATGGAAGCACCACTAGCCGTCCACACATGATGCCATTAGGATCACCTTCCACGGCACACCGTAGATGATTTTTTTGAAAGATCCGACCGAATTGGCTTATATATTAATAAGAAGGTAGCAAATTTATACGCCAGAGATGTAGCACAACTATAAAACCTTATTTGGCAAGGATTACCATATAAAGGTATAAAGCCTAAGGTATTGAAAGCATCTAGGTCCCTAGTAAGTTTTGGTGATTAATGACAATGTTGATTACTATGACTAACGTGTGTTTTGCAGCGGCAAAATCATTTGAGTTAGGTCATGGTAATGGTGATCGATGGACTAGGACGTTCATGCCTACTTAATGGTAGAAATCGTTTCAGTTTTCAAAGGAGTGTTGGACATCGTCAAGACTAGACTAGGTCTAAATGCTATTTGGAGTTGAAGGGCACTTAGAGTAGTTTAGGACTTTGTTTTTCCTTCAATCCTACTATTAAGGGAGCATTGAATGGGTAGCTTGACCTAGACAAGGCTTTAGGTTTAGGTGTGGTGCACACTTGGTAAATCTAGCACTAGGTAGCTCAGAGAAAGTCCTTAGATTGAGAGAATCAAACTTCGTTTTGGAAAGTTCGTGATTCGACGGAGTATTGGTTGAGTAGTAGCACCGGACGCTGACACTAGACGCCACAATGTGACTGTTGGCGCATCCGGTGTATGCTGGAGTTGAGCTAGCGCGCCGAGTGCCTAGGGTTAGACACCGGACGCACGCACCGGACCCTACGGGGTGCGTCCGGTCCCATACTTAGAGAGGGTTGCAAAACTAGTTTCTCACCGAACGGTTCGCGCATGAGGACACCGGACGATTGAAGAGCGTCCGGTGTGAGGAGTTTTGCAAAGTACAACTAGCCGTTAGAGTTGCACCGGACTCTCCACGGAGTGCGTCCGCTGCAACATAAAGAGCGTCCGGTGCACTTGTTTTCTGTTGAGTTCGAGTGGCCGGTCCTTAGACTTGATGGGGAGTACGTATTTATACTCCTCCACCTCGTCCAAGAGAGCTCTCTTGCCCATTTGTTCAGCGGAGAAACACCTTATGGTGCAAGAGAGAAGCAAGAGCCTAGAGAGAATTGAGAATTGAGTGATTTCTTGAGAGAATCCTTCTCTAGTGAGTTCCAAGAGTTCAAGTGTGCATCCACCACTCTCTAGTGCCTTGTTTGGGTCAAGTGAGAGTTCTTTGCTTGTTACTCTTAGTGATCGCCATCACCTAGATGGTTCGGTGGTGATTAGAGGCACGAAGATCACCCGAAGGTCTTGTGGGTGGCTTGTGTCAAGCTTGTGAGTGGTTGTGGACGATTCACCGTGACGGAGTGTCAAATAATCAGCCCGTAGAGAGCACTTGGTCCTTGCGCGGACCAAGAGGGAGCAAGGTCTTTGCGCGGGTGCTCCAACGAGGACTAGTGGAGAGTGACGATTCTTCGATACCTTAGCAAAACATCGCCGCATTCCTCTTCCTCTCATCCTTTACATTCTAGCATTTACTTTGAGTACTTTACATTCTTTAGAATTGCCATGCTAGAATAGGATTGGGACTAGGTTGCAAAACTTTTATCCGGTAGCTCTCTAGAACACACTTAGGCACAAGGGTTGAATTGAGGCTTATAGGTTGCTTAAATTTTTAGAGAAGCCCAATTCACCCCCCCCTCTTGAACATCTTGATCCTTTCAGGTATTACTCGCAACTAGAAAGACAATATGGGGAAAAAAATCTAATCTCTATTACTCTTTTTCATCTCCATCTTGAGCTCACCAAACAAAGGAGCCACCATAGGCAAAAAAAATATTTTTCTATCTCTCACGCTCTCCCATTCGTTCATCTCTTTGTCCATCATCCCTTAGACCCTCACTCTCACATTTCTTGCTTTGATCTCAGAGAGGCAAGATCTTTAGTGGCGTCACACCATTTATTTCTTTGCCTAACCACATGAGCCCATTCGTGTTGTGGCGCATGTGCAGACATGTTTGGCTCGTCTTTCATCTTTCTTAAACTCAAAATAGGTGCACAAAATAGCCACATATTTAAGCTGAGTCAATCCTAATTAAAGGTTTTAGCAAGCCTAATTAAATCCAACAAAAATGGTTAGTTCATTATCATTGACACAAGCACCAGAAATAAATTGTATATTCTGTTTCAACGCATAGGCATATTTTATTACTAATAATATTAAAGAACGAAAGGTTTCTTCGTCCTTTGTCACTCATAATTGTTCGACGGGGACAATGGACTCGATCTCTCTCATGCCTATACAAGTTAGAGTAGCGTGTCCAAGCATGATACCAAGTCTGATTCTACAATGAATTATAGTACAAAGTTTGACACTCTTTTCTTATGTATAATACAGAGTCCAATCCCAAAACGAATTAAAACACATGCTAGGATCAATGATAAATCTCTAAATCTCCGTACCCACACGAGTTGGAGCAGCACGTATCCAGGTACAATACAAAGTTTCACTTGCTAATTGCATTGAAATATGTGACGTCATCACTCCGTTTCAACACGCTGATACATTTGCTAGTCATAAAAAAAGAGAAAGAAACATAAGAGCACGATTTTCACCAATCTTTTCTGATGCAAACTATGACGAGCAAGATGCCAACCTGAACTTGTCATTAAAACGTGGGGCAAACTGCAAGACACCAACCTGAACTTGTGATTAAAATGTGTGGCCAACTAGATTAAAAAGCAAAAGGTACAACCCGACACAATAGAGAGCAAGAAAAAAGAAACACATCTCCCAAAAAATTCAAAAGAGCCATGACATTGGCCGAAGGGTAACCACGTTATGTCAAAAAAGAGTAGCCACCAAACAACATACTCGCCAGCAATGCCACTTCCATTTACACATCAACACCATTGCTAGTAAAGGTGGCCGGATTTTAACATCATTGTCCTTCTAATCACAAAAGGGGAAAAAAGTATAACACTATTTAGAAGCTAATTTATGCTAGATGGTCATTCCAGGACGATAAACACCGCCCGGCATCTATGCATCACAGCATCGCACCAGATCTTTGTTTTCCTCTGTGCCGTTGGCTTGCAGGCCTACTCAACCTGCAGCCTGAACTTTGAAAATATGACACACACTCGCTTATCTAACCTGCCGGGGAGGCAACAACACGTATAGAGACTGAAAAGAAAAGGAAACAAAGGCCCTGCGTGAAGCATGTGAAAGCATCAATGTCATCACTCTCGGACTTGAGAGGTAGAATCCAAACACTGATGTGACACCAAGAGGAAATCAGAAGGGGGTTAAAGTGCGGATTGCTCTGAAGTTACCCTTACCTGGATTTCAGCTAGTAATAAAAACGATGGTTCAAGTCAATGTCGTTTACATCTGTCTCAGCTAGTTTGCCTTGCCGTGTGTCCATACCATTCGGTCGACACAGCTTGTGAAGCAACAACAACAGCTTGACTGCTGAAATGGCTCATCCCTGGTGGTTTCAGCGTCCAAGGGGTTAATAAATTCTTTTCTAGGAGTAGGAGATAGGTTTCAACTTTCAAGGGGTTAACATACTGGAGTTTGCAGGTTTGAAAAAGCAAGAGTCAGAAAGGAATGAAATAATGTACTACTACAAGTGACGAGTTCTGGAGTGCAGGAAAAGAGCAGGCACCAAAAGGACTAAGGCATTGTTTAGTTGGCAAAATTTTGGTTTTTTGGCTACTGTACCACTTTCGTTTTTATTTGACAAACATTGTCCAATCACGGAGTAACTAGGCTCAAAAGATTCATCTCACAAATTTCAGATAAACTGTGTAATTAGTTTTAATTTTTATCTTTATTTAATGCTCCATGCATGTGACCAAAGATTCGATGTGACGGAGAATCTTGAATTTTTTTGCGAACTAAACAAGGCCTAAGTAAGATCCCACTTTCACCAGAGACAGCAATGCCTTTCATTAAAAATATACTGTACATACAATCAGACAACATATGTTCCAAGTACTTAACTGGCAAATGACACGACTGACGAGACGTCTGGCTTCTTTACTTTCTGAAGGATTAGGACTGGGAGCCCGAAAGGGGCAATATTTAGTGCGCAAGTGGAGAACCAAGACAACAAGATCGAAAAAAAAATGTCACGGACATGAAGCTCCCATTCCAGATTTCTAGTGATACATGGGCAAGCCACTGCGAGTTATTTTACAGGTTTATCGCCCACTAATCAACGGCGAACTGACAAGCGTGAAAACAACGTCTACTAGTATGTGAATGCCAGTGGCAGCCAGTGACATCAAGAGAAATGACAGGGAACCATCGGTGTTAATTGCCTCCGAACTGGTCCTGGGTGATTTTCTTAAGCATACTGATTGACTTTTATAACACCAGGACATGCATACTGATTGTCAGCGTGTACACACCGATGATGAAGGCATGAAGCTGTCAAGTCCTCGGAATTATTAATGGTTCTAGTTGTGTAGCACCTGTGCGTCATAACAGAAGCCGGAGAGGGACTAAGCGTCAGCGTGATTCACATGGAAATCCAGTTTATTGGTAGGATGCACTATATAGCTGTCGGGAGGTTTAGGACCTGTTTGGCCTAGCTCGAAACAGTTCCATCTTGTAACTACAGTGTATGGAGAAGAAAGAGCTCTACCAAACCGAGTTTTAGTTAGCTACCTCACAAACTTTGTGCCTACGACAATACTGGTACCTCACAAACTTTGTGCCTTTGTACCTACCTCACAAACTTTGTGCCTACGAGCATCTCAATAAAAAACTAAGCCATTTATATCTTAAGATTAACAAAGATATCATAGGTGGTTTGCTGTCAATGGATACATTACCTAGCTACCATTGAAAGAATAATCCAAAAAAACGAACACCCGTGTCAAGTCGAGAACTTAATTAAATCCGGACGAACAAGTTGTACCATAAGAAACAATCAGTGTTCACTCATGGCTCTATATTTTTTTCTTAAATGAAATTATTTAAAAATTTATGGAGAAATTTATTATTACTCCAAATAGATACATCTTGAAACCATAATTTATATATGGTGAATCTATTAACATTTATTTTGTATTAGTATAAATATCGATGTTCTTTTATATGAATTTAGTCAAATGCAAGATAACTTAATATAGATTAGATGGTACGAAGTTACCTGCTGTTTGGTTCATATACAGCCGCAACGCAAATGGTGGAAATCAAATTAGTTCAAATGGCCGTATACCTTACTGTAACGATCACAGCTTCAACTCTATTCCATTTGCGTTACCAATAATGATACAACCGAATTAAACAGCACCTTGGTACTTTTAGTAGCTCATTGTCATGCACTTCCCGTTCCCGTGGGCTAGCCTAGTACTATTATCAGACCAAAGAGAGGCACATAGACAAGTAGAGAACAAATAAACGACCGAAACCACACGGCGGCTGACAGCTAGAGCTAGCTGCAATGCAAGTACACACGTCTTTGAGCTGCGATCGTCCACATATACCGCACATGTCATTACCTGAAACGGGACGCAGTAAGAGGATGCCCAGAAGCGTAATGCTACACGACTGATGCGTATTAATACATTATTGTACACGTACGCGGACAACATGTAGACCAATTCGTCGTCGCATTCTATGTATAGCTTCTTCTGCCCCATGTCTAGCTGTAATACACCCGGCCGGCACCAAGCTATACTCTTCGCTTTCAAGAGAAAGATTGGTGCGCTGAAAGCCTGAAAGGCTGAAACACACACATTTGTTATGTTAGTATTTTGTTATTAGTCCACGGTCCACGGAAATGGCTAGTTTTCTCTCTTCAACCGCGAGCTTTACATAAGCCTGCATGTCATCACCCCAGGTCAAACAACAATTTTGTATCAGGCGACGACGACCCAGCAGTTTCGTCAGAAGAAAATTGGAAAAATGAGCGCTTGCTAAAATATGGAAACTTGACTTGGCGCTGCATGCCATGTCAACGTACGGACCAACGTATGCTGCTGTCTGAAATGAGCACACAAAGGCCTTGTTTAGTTCATCCAAAACCTAAAACTTTTCAAGATTCCTTGTCACATCAAATCTTGCGGCATATGCATGGAGTATTAAATATAGATGAAAATAAAAACCAATTATATAGTTTGTCTGTAAATCACGAGATGAATCTTTTAAGCCTAGTTACGTTATAATTGGGCAATGTTTGTCAAATAAAAATGAAAATGCTACAGTGTTGTTCTAAACAAGGCCAAACTCCTACAACGACGTGCGCCATGAAGATTTAAGTACTCCCAGTCCCAGTTCACACTGCTTTCTTTTTTTAGACGAGTTCACACCGCTTTTCTTGGACTATATTTTTAACGCGGACGATGGAGTTAACTGGAAATAACCACGGTTTTGGCTCACGGCACCTTGGTCCTGATATGCTGAGCAAGAGAGCCAGGCCAAAGGAGATCTGCTGCAGGCGGCTGTACATGCGCGTACGTGTACGTACGGGGACGTGTGCGCGTACGTGTTTGGTACGTGTACGTACGTAACGAGCCGGCGGGGCCGGCCGGCGTTGTCGGTGGCGAGGGAGAGGGACGGCGGAATCGGCACTGAAGGATCGGCAACTTGCACAATATATACCTCTGACCGATTCACATCGCACCAGAGCAGCACCAACGCATCTCATGCAACAACGAGCGAATGAAACAAACTGTTCTTTTAGCGTGATAGAAAGTACTTTTCATTGATTTGTTAAGAGAAAAAACACTGCTAAATGGTTGATAGATTCGGCCGATAAACTCCAGCGCGCGGCAGATACAGCTTTGCGGTGGTGGGCATTGGTGCTGTGCTGGTCAGCGTTGGGACGAAACGTCGTCTCGCTCGTCGCTTTTTTTTTTCCCGAGATGCGTCGCGCCGCGGTGGCCAAAGCCCGCCAAATAAAGCCAAAGGGCTCCTCCTCCAGGCTGCAGCGAATGAACAGGGGGCTACACGGCCGGCCTCGCGCGGACGGCCGCGGAGAGTGGCCGCCTTTCGGCCCCCGGGCGGGGGATGGATGCGCATTTCCAACGGTTGCCCCGGTGTTTTGCCTTGGATCATCGAATAAGCGATGCGGACCGACGGCCGCGTCGCTGTCGCCATCGTCGATCGCCGTCGCGTCGTCTAGCTTTGCTGCAGCGGCGGCCGGTCGTCAGTGCCGCCTCCTCTTACCTTACTTGTCCTTGCCACCATCACCACAGATGACCCTGTGCGATCGAGCTGAGTTTTGGTGCCTTGCCTTTGTGTCTCTCTGGGGCTGTCTCAGCTCGGTGGGCATAAAGCGATTTTAGTTTACGCTGATTGATTAGTTGAGTTTTACATGCCTTTCGACGGAACGTCGTCTGCCGTCCAGACGATCTCTACCGATCGCACGGCACATTTAAATGCTGCTGTCGAAGTGCTTTCCCTTCTAATTTAGGACTGCTGCACACGTAGCCTAGCTAGTGACAAGGACTGAAGCTGAAATGGGCTAGCTGCATAGCTCATACATCATGCTGCATCTTTCACTGTAAAAAAGCTCATACATCATGCTGCATCTTTCACTGTAAAATTAATACTGATGTACTACTACTTATTATTACTAGTTCTCTCTTCCCACTGAAAACAGTGACGAACTTGACCCAAAGCTCTGAATCACGACCAACATGAGTCGCTCGCTCCCTTGACATTTTTCCGCCGGCCCTGGACAGCAGGAAACTAGGTGATTTGAGAGGATGATGGCAACAGAGGAATTATACAACTAGAAGGCAGGCAGGTAGGAGACAAAAGCTCCAGTGGGCCAGGCTGGCTAGATGCCATGAACTCTCGCAAGAAAGCGTTGCTGGAGCGGATCAAAGCTAGAGGCCACCGAAGCCAGGTCCAGCTCAGCGCTTATCCCCGGGAACCGCGGTGGGGTCTGCACTAGTGGCGTGAAATTAACCCCGGGATACTTCCGACGCGGGACGAGACACGGGAGGGAGTGGTACGTGTTGGACGAGGAGGAAGCTAGCTAGGCTGCATGGTCCACAGGTCGGCTAGCGATCCCGTCCACCATGATTGGTGGCCATCAGCTAGCTGATGCTGATCAGACAGGGTGAGGTGGATTTTTTTTGCGGGTTTATTAATTTGTCACCGGCCGGCTCCATGTCCAGGCACCTTTTGTAACGTCAGTAATGAGTCATGTAATCATCCAGCTCTGGAACTTGATCCTTTGTCACCGGCTCTTCTTTCTTTTTCTAGATGGTTTTCTTTGTAAGAATTGATGGCCGTGAAATGATGAAGCTTGGAATTTGCGAGCCTACTCGACACGAATTTGCGGCTGGATCCACCGTAGAGTTGGTGGCAGGTTGCGTCAGGTTGGATTTAACGAGAAAAAGGGTCCCAAACTATCCAACCGATTTCTGAATATATGACATGAGCTGAACAACGTGCAAAGTGCAGAGGATAATTTAACCTAAGATTAGGAGGTTAGATAATATAATCTGAATACATAATGGCTATAAAATCAAGCTGTCATTGATGGAATCCACTTTAGCAGCTTCAGAATACTCACTCCTCGGAGTCTATTGGGTAACAGAAAAGTTCCATTGCCCTTTCGCAAAAAGAAAAAGAAAAGAAAAGTTCAGTTCCATTGCCATCTTGGCCGAATGCCCAACTCGACTTCCCAAAGGCCGAAGCTTTCGTTCGGGCTTCAAGAAGAAGCCCAGTGGCCGGTGCGGGCGTTCAAGAAGAAGCCCACAACCACATCGTAGTCTTGCAGTGCAGCCCACCGCAAAGTTTGTTCATCTGTAGCTGTACACTATATGCAGGGGGCCTCTGCATCGTCCTCAGCCGTCACCCATCTCGTGCCGGCAATTAATCGGCTCACACAAACGTCCAATCCTGATGCGATCGTGCTAAGCCTTTAGCTGAGCTGATCGCCATGACATGATGCCCCCTCGCTCATGCACTGTGCCTGGTCACCGGCTACACGCAGAGTGGGGGTGTAACTGTAAGGGCACTCACAATGCAAGACTCTATCACAGAGTCCAATACAATTAACTACATATTATTTATGGTATTTTGCTGATGTGACAGCATATTTATTGAAGAAAGAGGTAGAAAAAATAAGACTCCAAGTCTTATTTAGACTCTAAGTCCACATTGTTCGAGGTAATAAATAACTTTAGACTCTATGATAGAGTCTGCACTGTGAGTGCCCTAAGCCTATCAGAAACCAAAAGACAAGGGCCCTCTGAAGAAGTTAAGATTATTGCAAAGCTACTGTGGCATACAAGAATGCTTGGTGCACATCAAATGCAAAAAGAAATAAGCAACTAATTAATTAGCTGATGCATTTGCGATAATGAGAGGGGGGGAAATACGAGCCTCTCATGCCTGCCGCTTTCCCTTTACACCAGGGGAATCACGAGGTCGGGAAAACAACACCTCAAGATCATGTCCTCAGAGAGGAGAGACATCCAGCGCCATCATCGCGGCCAGCCTCTTTCAGTTCACAAGCTGAGCCACCTGTTGGTTCTATGTCCCCGTCGCCTTTATCTTCTTTTTCTCTCGGCTCACATGCACGCACGGACCATCCCGTGCCGTGCCGCCGCGAATTCATTTCGCGGCTGTGCTGTGATCACGTTCGCCCAGCCCCCCTCGTCTTCACTCCAGGAAAGGAATGACAATGCGGATGCGGTGAAGAAACGAGGGCGGGAAGGCATGGACACCGTGACCATGACGGTACAGACACAGACTGCAGCAGCCTCTTTTGAATACATCTGTGCCACACCAATTCAGGTGAAACCGTGAAGGCGCTGGTCAACTTGAAAGAAGCTTCCATAGAACACTGGACCTCCCTGCAAGTTGCAAAGAGGGGTCTGCTAGGTTTGCTTCGATTTTCACCTGAGACATGAAGCCGGCAACATATCTCAGACATGGGCAGATGGCAATCATTTTTGGTCAATCATGAGGCGACCAAGAAAGGCCTTCAAAGTTGTGCAAATCTAGTTCTTCTAGGCATTGTTGCCTGATTGGCCTTGCTTGCACTGCATTCTACTCCACCTCTACTTGTCAAAAAAAGGGTTTAGGATATTGTGGACGCAAATACAGACAATGGTTCCAACCAATTCAGTGATACAGAGAACAAAGAACCAGTAAACAACTGCACCTTCCACTCCAAACTATAAGACGTTTTGACTTTTTTCTACATAGATTTTGCTATGTATCTACACATACGTTATATCTAGATACATAACAAAATTATGTACAAAAAAGTCAAAGCGACTTATAATTTGAAATTTGGAACAGAAAGAGTATATCATATAAGTGGCTCTTAGAAGTCAACCGAAATACCCAACAATGAGTTGCGCACCAAAATCAGCCTGTGGCCAAGAAAGGATTAACTAAAACAATCCATTATCAAATGAGAAGATAGTCTGATAGTGGTCGCGGTCCAGTGATACCATGCCGCCTTGTGCCACCGTTCGCAAGTCAACTCCAAAAGCATGTACTATGTTCATATGTAGCACCACTTTCTCCTAATATTCTCGAACTAGTGCTCCACTCAAAGTTTAAGGAATCAATTTGTGACAGCACGCATCACTTGCTACAAAAGAGATGAAATAAATAAATGAAGAATGGACTGGTCATCAAAAGCAAAGCACTCCATGCGATACTACATTCCACACAAACAGCAGCGTCCATTCTCCTATAACAAATTTAGATGCTTTATGCTTGCTCGTTGGGGAACTTTTTATCTGCTGGTGCTGAAAACCAAATTCGTGTTTGACATGGATGGATACAGGTAAAAAATACTAAGTTCAAGATAGTAGGTAGTTTGGCTAGCTAATTAACTACTAGAAGCAGCGACCTGGTTTATTGCTAATAGGACGCCAGGATGGTCACAGAAGTAACAGGAAAGAAGAAAACTACGAATTAAATAAAAGGTGATGGTACCAACACCAAGGTAGAGAGGTCTACAGCTGCTCCTTTCCCAGTTTATCAGAGTACTGGCTGGACAGATGTAAATCTAGCAAAGCTCCATGTTGACCCTTCTCCATTCTTCAAGCCATTTCCTGGAGATTTAAAACATTTCAGGTCAATGTCAAAATTCTGCCTTGAGAACAGGTCTATTAGACCCACACTACTGAAATGCTATATGGTACACTACATCCTTGATTTGTTTAACATTGCACCAAACTTAACTTACTGCTTACCTTGATCAGATAGGTTCACAGGTCAAGGTCCAAACGCTATAACATAGCAGGACTGTTAATTAGCTGCCACCATCAATGGAATAGGAGACCAAGAACCTAGTTATTCTTAGGCTTCCATGTAGATATCGCATAGATTATCCTTCCTTTCCAGCCTTGCAGGAGCCATCCACTGTCTTCATCTATGACAAAGTCCTTGTGATAAATGTCTTTTACTTTGTCCTTGGCTTTCATCACAATTTCTTTGTTTAACGGAGACTGAACAAATCCAGCCCTGAGGTTCCTCACCTGCCACTGTTTGTATGTCTCGGGTCTCTCAACTCTGTCTGAGCCCTCACAAGCAATAACATTGAGTGCCTCTCGGCCAAACATTTCCCTCTCTATGAGTGCACGCTGGGGATCATCCCGTGGGACAGTTGTCTCTAGCATGTCAAACAATGCAGAGAAATGGAACAGTGCCTCACGGAAACGTGTGATGAAGAAGGGAACACTGTATGACCCATTCACAATTCCATGGATGAAAATAGCTGGGTTTACTTGCCTTATTGTGTTGAGCACTCTATTCCTAGGACTGTCTACAGCAACTGTTTCATCAATCAGGTTTCTGAATCTGTACAGGCAATTAACAATCACAACTTCGTCCTTACCAACTTTGAGATCCTCAACTCGGATGGTTTCCCACTTTGATGCTATTCCCTGATACTCAAAAGGCACCTTGAACTTCGCAGCATATTCTGCAAGCCTTTGTCCAGTCTCTTCAATTCTCTCAGAAGGGCGGAAACCTGGCTGAGGTACATCAATTCCAGTGACGCGCAGAACAGGTGGACCGCCTTCCCTCTTGGAGAGACGCCTGATTAGGCATGGCCATTGGAAGCCAAAATAAATGCCGAAGTCAATGATATGCACCTTTGATGCATTTTTAATCATACTCAAGATTGTTTGATTGGAAAGAAAATGTGAAAGCCTCTTGAATGGGCATGCTGCAAGGTAAAGGTGGTAGGCTTTAAGCATGTCTGAGGCAGTTGTACGTTTCGCTATAAGCTTCCGGTAAAGCTGACTCCCTGTGCCTGCCAAACGAGCCTCAAGACCATCTGCAAAACAATGTGCTAACCTCTGGGATCCATCGCCATTTGGCTTGGAATGGTGCCTTATTTGCTTTAACAATTCATTAGCAGTTCTGCGGTCATCTGCTGCCACAGCCTGTGCACAGTGGATGAGGATGGTCCTAAGGTCCACCACATCCTTCTTTGTTGGTTTCCTTCCCCGCGGCCGTGGCCCACTTGGTCCTTTCGTCTGAGTGACCTGAGAATTCTTGGAAGCTTCATTGCGCATAAGCTCTCGCAGATCTGTAGCCTTCTTCTCAGTTTGCCGAAGCAGATCATCAAACATCTCAATCCAATCAGGTTCATCGGAACTAAATGCGGACTGTTTAAAGTTCCGGCCTTCAATCAGGTCAAGGTCTTCACTCTGTCTGTTTTTCTTGGCCTTCAATACATCTGCCTTTTTGGCATTCAAAGAAACATCTTTCCTTGCTTCTTGAGGTCTTGTGATACCACCAGCTTCTAAATCAATCACTAGTGTATTGCTAACAGGAAGAAACTTCTGGGCTTCCTCAATACCTCTCCTGAAATCCCAAGTTGGAAGGCTCTCAAACAAATACTCAGGGATCTGGCCATTCGTGATCAAAGGGTCATCTAGCCCATCCACTGCATTGGAAGCATCACTAGATGTACCAACAAGCGGTTGAGAAGACTGACCACACAAGCCTTGATAAGCTTCCAACTGCTCACTGCGTCCAACGTCGTAGCGCCAGTTGCTATCCACTGTGCCACCAATGCTGCTGCTAGTGACACTACTTGCAATAGATTGTGTACAAATGCTACTGCTACTCTCACTGGGGCTGTCCATGGACCAAGGGATCGGCTGGTGATCAGGAGACGGTGGAAACTTGTGCCCAAGAATGTCATAGAACGGCTTTGCAGCAGCACGCAGTGCCGCTGACTCCGCCTGGTACATGCTGACTTTCTCATCTATATCCTCCTCCATGAGCATCCGGCTAATATAGTTGAGGGACTCATCTGAGATGAATTCCCAATCCTCTGGGTTGTCAGTTTCAGTGTTGGCCCTTGACACAGTGGAGGAAGGATTTGAACAAGCTTCTGCTGTCATCTGGGGCACAACCACAGGAAGTGGATCGGTGAACCTGAAATAATCACTTCCGCTGCTGTGATCTATGTAGCCATCATAAGACAGGCCTCCACAGAACATGCCAGATAGCTCCCCATAAGTATTATCCAGACCCATGGTAACCTCCTAGTAACCTTTGTCGCTGGAAGACCTGTTCCATTTCAGGTTTTGTAGTCAGTAACAAATTTGTCAACTCTAGCTAGGCAAACAAACATAGATCCACAATAATATCGCTCTTTTCTACAAATCTCAACAAATGCTACCAATCCTTAGCAACAGTGATGGATCTTAATTTATAATAAGCATACACTAATTACTTATCTCACTTCATACCAATAAAAGTAAGATAAGAACCGACGGAGTTCCTCAATGAGTAAAGAAACAATTGAAGACGAGGATCAACTAGCCTAAAATCAAGCGTGGAAGTACTATAAGATAGAGAAGGCTGATCACAAGAGAAATGGTGAGAAGCTCCCGTGACTAGCAATCTAGCATGATCCAAGCCACAGCGCATGAGTAAAACAGCAACCAAACGGCGCATGGGTAAAGCAGCAACCAAACAGCGCATGGGTAAAGAAGCAACCAAACAGCAGAACCTCCTCAGTCGTTCCCCCATCCCCTTCTACAAGGCTAAAATTCTAGCAGTCTCGCGCAAATTCGGCATGCAACCTCTCGTTCTCGTTCTCGTCCTCGTCCTCGGGCCCTAGAGATCAGGGCACCAGAATCCACCCGAGTGAACAGCTTTCCCGTTGCTTCACTTGACCGCCAGAAAGAAGGAAACGTTGCAGGCAGGAACGCGTAAACACGAGGGGGACAGGGCGAGGCTGACCTTAGCTTGACAGGAAGGGACGCCGCTGACGAAGAGCAGCAGACCAGTAACGGCGCCCAGCCGCGTCGCCGGGGCCTCCTCCGCCTGCGCTGGCGCTGGTGATGGCGCCGCCGCCGCTGCTGGTGGTGGTACTGGGTGTGGGCGATGATGATGTGATGCAGCCTGTGATGGACACGGGCATGGGGGTGGGGGTGGGGGTGGGCGGAGGGGGTGGGGGTGGAGCAAATCCGAAAAGAATAATGCGAGGATGGTGTGCGCTGCATCTGCTCCCGAGCCGGGCCCTCTCTCTCTCTCTCTCTCTCTGTGCGTGCCGGGGGGATTAGAAAACCGTGGGCGTCCGAACCTTCTCGGGGGGCCGCCGTGGCGCGATCGCCGCCGTCGGTCCAGAGGATCGGGACGCGGGGATTAAAGTAGTGGAAATCAACCGAGCGCCCCCGCGAGCGGCGCGGCGGCCCAGTCGCGGCGCGACACCTCGGCGCGTTTCCTGGCGGAGCGCGGAGGCCGCACGCGCGCGGGGCCCAGCAGGTGATTTGCGGCTGCGGGAAACTGGGGTTATCCATCGATCTCCTCCTCGTCCTCGCGCGCGAATCCATCCCCCGTTCCGTTTCGTTTCATCTGGCGCGTACGACGGCCACCGCCCACCGCCCCGCCGGCACGTCAGCGTCTTTCTGGCTAAAAAAGGACAGACCCTGTGCCAGCACACATGCTGGCACACTCCATCTATAGCAACACGGGGACCAGATATTTTTGTTTGTATATAACTACATATGTACTATTGTTGTTTATCTATTATCCTGATGAAATGAACCGGCGCCCTTCCTGGTACGAGTAGTGATCGCCACAGTGCTCGGCGCTGCAAGTTGCTTGGTACCAGTAGACGGCGACGCGAGGCAGTTTAGAGGAGGAGGGGGGCAAAAGAAGTGTGGCGCACGAGAACGGACGCCGATTGATGCAACGCAACCCGGAGTGCGCGGGGACTGGGGTGAATACTTTCTTTGGTACGGCCTGGAGGTTATATATAATCCTAGATTAGCGTGGCGTATCGCACCTTTTGCTGCCAAGCTTTGAGAGTTGAGACACTATCGGCTGGGGAGTACTACTATGTGTAGTGCCACTAGATCTCGGTGGCGGTGCAGTTTGGACGGTGGGTTTAGGCCAATCTTAGTGATGTTTCGTGGATATTAAATAACTAGATAGTGTGTCCGTGCGTTGCCACGGGATAGCTAACAATTTATACTAAAATACATAGATCGCACAATAAGATAATAATACTGTAAAATTTAAGTATCAACATTAAAATAACATTAAATGCAAACCACAAAGTTTATATAATTAACATAGTCATGAAGAGCATGACGTCGCAGGCTCACAAACTATACTTTATAGATCTTTCCGTGATACGGCTAAGATAGTGTTTAATATCGCAAGGAAGAAATCGTCATATCTATTTCTTTCGTGTGCCAATAAATCTAAAAAAATTATATTCTTTTATGGATAGAGTTAGTATAAGTATATTATATATTTTTAAATAAAATCAAAATACCAAAATATTCCCTCCATCCACGAATATTTGTTCATCTACGGTTCAAAAAATTTCCAAAAAAATAAAGAGACGCATAGCAGGCTACCACATCTGCATACCAGACCGAGCAGCTGCAGGTGAGACAAAAAAAATTAAAAAGTTCACTGTGTCAAAAAAAGAAAAAACAACCGACGTTGTCAGAGGCTATCTAGTTGTGGACTCCAGAGCCTACCAGATGCTTCACGGGAATAAGGCCTTGTTTAGTTTGCTAAAAATTTTGCAAAATTTTCCAGATTCTCCGTCACATCGAATCTTTAGACGTATGCATGAAGTATTAAATGTAGATGAAAATAAAAACTAATTGCACAGTTTGGTCGGAATTGACGAGACGAATCTTTTGAGCCTAGTTAGTCTATAATTAGACAATATTTGTCAAATACAAACGAAAGTGTTACTATTCATATTTTGCAAAAAATTTTGGAACTAAACAAGGCCTAAAAAATCCTATGATTCAGCGGTTCCGTGCGCCGCCCGCACCTGTGCTTCTCACTCTTTCCCCTTCCCTTTCCATCCCCGTGGCCTGTGGCCTTCTTCTTCCTCTGGACATGGAGATGGCATGCTGCAGTGACTTCGCGTGCATGGGGAGGGAGAGGCTTGGCCGGGCTGTCGACCGGCCGGCCTGCGCATCGCGGCTCCCACACAGTCCCCACCCCAAGTCCGTGCTCCCCATCCCCACTTTCCTCTCTCTCTGTCTCCATCTCTCCAATCTCACACACACACTCTGCTGCCGACACTCAGCCGCTGCCGCTCGAGTATGCCGCGACACCACTCCAGTCTGCCGTGGCCTCTCCCTCTCCTACGACCCAGCCATGGTCGTTCCACCGCATCTCCGACCCGGCCATGGCCCTTCCACTCATCTCTCTCCTCCGACCAGTCAGCACAGATCGAGGTCACCCCTTGCTATGTCCCCTCCGATTCTGCCGCTTGAGCTCATGACGAGGAGCACCATTTGCTTATGCAGGGGCAGATCCACTGCTGCTCCACTGTCTCCTGCTTCGCATCGTCCTCATCGTTGCTCACACTGGCATCCGCTGTTGCGTTCTACATCCCCAAGCCTGCTCCAACACTCCAGTAAGCAGCCTCCTCCCTTTTTTCATAGATCTCACCATATAAGGTCACTTATTTTGTTGTTCCTTTCACAACAAGTTCTTATTAAGCCTTCTGCTGGTTCTATGCGACAAGATCGACATCATGAAGGAGCGGCTCGCGAAGCTCTACTCGGTGCGGACATGTCCGTTAGTGGCAAGGGCATCTGCACCATGCCCCGCCATCACCAACCTCTCTAGCACACACGAACGAGGGCATCCGGGAGGAGGGGATTGATGCCATAAGCTTTGCCAGGAAGGTGAGCCATTTTTGGATTGTTTTTGTTTAGTACCGGGATGACAAGGGAAATTGCAGCTGTCATGTTTTATGTAAAGTATGCTCCAAGGGTTTGATGCTGTGAGATCTGATTTAGTAAGGGCACTGGCAAAAAGCAGAGGGTGGAGATGCACTTATCAGAATATTCAATATATACAAAATATTGGTTTTCCATTTCTAGTTAACTTTGAAGAACAAATGTGGATTTGACATGCATTGAATTTATACCCTGCTACTTGTTCCTGATTATTAGGTGCCCATTTAAGAAGTTTTTCCAGTCAATATATTTCAATTTCCCCAAATGATCGTCAGATATAAAATCCACTCCTATAGGACTATCTTGGTCACTCGTTTGCATTAGTGTTTGCTAGTAGTTTGTTAACAGTCAGGTGGTTTCTGAATTTGTATTGTACCTTCTCTCAGCAATCAACAAACCTGAAGGTGGAAGATGTGCAATTATCAATGGATGATCTTGAGATGATTCAAGTAATTGGCAAAGGAAGTGGTGGTGTTGTCCAGTTAGTCACTGATAGAATGCAGTCTATGACCTTGTGCTGATCACCTTGAAGATAGAATGCAGTCTATGACCCTTTTTTATTTCATCAGCTACTTCCTTGATAGGTTGAGTGATATGATTAGTGTGATGCAATATTTCTTGAGAGTCATATGTGCACTTGTGCTCTTGACCATAGTTTCCAATTTCTAGATGCTAGGTACTTGCTAAGATGATGATGGTGGTGTTGGCTGTAGTTACTGGTAACATCTGTGCTATGATCCATGTCTTTGAATGTGTTCCTAAATCCTGATGTAGGACCTAAAAAACTTGTGCTTTATTTCTTTCATTAGCAGTCTGTTGTATTTAGACAACATTTTAATGGCTCAGCTCTAAATCTAGGGAGGTGTGATGCTGGTTGATGTGGCACAGAAGGATGCTCGGTATTTGGGGCCTAATGTTTCTGCTACCCTTCATGAGCTGTGATGCAATTGCCAATTCACCTGACGTTGCCAAACCATGTAGTTTACTGCTTTTTCTTAATAAACTGTATTGACATATTGCTTTTGGTGGTTGTAGAGTTATGTGAAAAATGATTTTAGAACATTTAGATATCTATTTGTGTCAATGCCAAATCTTGTTTGTGTTATTAATGAAGTATTATTTTATTTTTTGAGTTTGCGGTGTGTTCTGATTATACATTTTCTATATTAACCGCAGGATTTTGCTTTAATTGTGAATTTGTGATGTATCCCTGCTCTCCTATCACTAAGTAGTAATATTATGATGTTTTGTACAGGATATTATGCCTAGTAGGGCGCCGCTAAGCATGCCAAATTAAAAGGAGGCCTGAGGTGTTGAACCTGACTGGGACCTGTGTCCATTTGTAGCAAGACATCAACTAACAGAAAACATATTGCAGCGACAAGGAGCTAGAGGACCAAGAGTAGAACCATCAAGAGGATGTTAGCCTTTATCTAAAAAAATCAAGAGGATGTTAGCAGCCAACTTTTGTGCCCTATCAGGTTAGTTGTCATAACATTTCTCTTTCTACATGCAAATAGTATGCTAATATTAAATAGGAACTGTGCACCTGCAGGCGCTAACACTAAGCCTTCGCCTGGTGCGGGTGCGGCGTCGCCGACCTCGTTGCGCTCTTCGGGCTACGAGTTCGCTGAAGATCCTCGACCTCGTGCAGACCCTCAGGCCTCAGCTACTCCACTGCCTCCTCGAGTCACGGTACCAACAACCTATGGTGGAATCGGTGTCCGCTGGCAGGGCCAGGTGAAAGCCCTAGTTTGGTTTTGGATAATTGATGAAACCCTAGTACTAACCTCTATACTAAGTGTGTGTAGACTTAATGAGGTTGGTACATGCCAAGTGATGGAGCAAGTGATGATCATGGTGATGATGGTGATGACCACAAGATGATCAAGTGCTCAACTTAAAAAAAAAGAGAAAAACAAAACCCTATGGAGATCAAGGCAAAGGTATTGCTTAGGGTTTTGGTTTTGGTGATCAAGACACCATAGAGGGTGTGATCACATTTAGGATAGATAGCCGTACTATAAAGAGGGGAATTCTTTGGCTAAACGGTTATCAAGTGCCACTAGGTGTCATTGTTCATGTGCATGCATTTAGAACCTAGTGAGCTAACTTAACTCCTTCGAAGAAAATGATTATGAAAATGCTAACACACGTGCACATGTTGGTTTACACATTGTGGTGTTGGCACACTTTGAGAAGGAGGTGGAGTTTCAAGGGTAGAGAGAGGATGGGTTCCTCTCTCCCTCCCGCCGAGCTTGCGAGACGGGATTCGGCGCTTTTCGAGAAAATGAAATGCATATTTTCTATTACGCCGGTGGGAAATTTGGAGAAGTCGCAGGAGTGTTTTTTTCGCTGAGAAAACACTCACCGGACGCTGGCTCAGAGGCACCGGACGCTGTGTCTGAGCGTCCGGTGTGCAGGCTGCCTGACTCGGTTTGGGTTAGGCACCGGACGATGAGCACCGGACGCAGCTTGGAGCGTCCGGTGGTGTGCGTCCGGTGTGAGGAGGTTTTGCAAACCTCTCTGCGCATGAGTCCGGTGAGCACCGGACGCTCAGGGTGCGTCCGGTGGCTTGCGTCCGGTGACCCTGCGAGTTTGCGGAGCTCTCTGCGCATGAGTCCGGTGCCAACCTGCTCAGCGTCCGGTGCTCTGCAGGTTACCGTTAGACTCTGACATGCAACTGACGTTGGAGCACCGGACGCTGGTGTTGAGCGTCCGGTGCCCCTTTAAGAGCGTCCGGTGACCCCGCGTTTTGCCCAGTGAAAGAGCCAACGACTCTATTTGTTTGAGGGGCTATATATATATGTGTTTGGCCGGCTTGGGGCTCATACTCTTGGCATTCTAATATACTTGACATCCTTGTGAGCCTAAGCAAACACCTCCCACTCATCTCCTTCATAGATTATACATCTTTGTGAGATTGGGAGTGATTCCAAGTGCATTTGCTTGAGTGATTGCATCTAGTGGCACTTGGGGATCGTTCTAGCTGTGGTTTTCTTGTTACTCTTGGTGGTTGCCGCCACCTAGACGGCTTGGAGCAGCGGAGGAGGATTGGCACGAGTTGGTGATTGTTCGTGGCCATCTCCCGGTGATTGTGAGGGGTCTTGTACCTTCCCCGGCGGAGAGCCGAAAGGTAACTCTAGTGGATTGCTCGTGTCATTGAGTTACCTCACTTGTGGGTAGGTTCTTGTGGTGTCCTAGTGAGGACGAGGTTCGTGCTACACCTCTTAGCCACCGAACCACCAAGTGTTGGTCGACACAACGGGGACGTAGCGTGCCGGCAAGCACGTGAACCTCGGGAGAAAAATTGTGTGTCTCCATTGTGATTGTTCATTGGATTTCTCCCGGTGATTGGACTTCATATTATTGATTGGTTCATCCCCTCTACGCGGCGGTATAAAGATCAAACTATCTCTTTTTACATTCCTGCAAACTAGAGTAGCTTACTTTCTTGTATAGAAATTTTAGATAGCTCTCTAGTATAAGTAGTGACTTAGCTCTTGCGTGCCTAGTGATCATATCAACTAGAATTGTTGGATAGGTGGCTTGCAAACACTCCCTTTAGAGCTAGAGCAAAAAGCTACGCTTTGTTATTTACTAACCACTTGCTCTAGTGAGTTTTGTAGAATTCTTAAATAGGCTATTCACCCCCCCCTCTAGCCATTTTAGGACCTTTCAACAGGGTGAGGCCCGCATTGTCAATGTCCTCACGAAGGTCGCTCAGGTATTACTTTCTCCGATCTGGGTTATCAGCTTCCATAGAGGCATGGACTATACTTGCTTTAGAAGCCACCTATAGAGCTGTACGAGCAAGATGTTATTTGAGTTCTTAGCCCTTACTGATAATAGCAAACAGGCGTAGAAAAGTAGGGCTATTCCTTGTATTTTTTCAGCTCTTTCGGCTCTATAGCAACACACACTGATGACAAACCTTTTGTTATAAGCAGCCTCAGGGTTCATGTAAATGGGGGGAGCTAGTGGCATGCTCGCATTGCATTTGTATACAACACACTGATGAAGAAGCATGAGACACGAAGTAGCCAAGTAGAACCATCAAGTGGCGCCACCATGAAGGTAAGTCAACTTCATTTGTGGAAACCTCAGTGCTCACAATCTATTTGATAAAATGTGTGTGATATGCTTGTCATTAGCTGGTACAATTAACCAAGTGCTTCTACATTCATCTGCCTTGTTCAATGAGAGACTGTACGGATTTCATACGTAAATAATTTTTGGGAAAAGTTCAGTTTATATTCATTGTGCTTCAGAAGACAGAACCTGACTCTCTCTTTTGAAAGTTTTGGGGAATGTTTAGCTCTCTCGTCCAATGTTTCTGAAATGATATGTAGTTTTGGATGTGAATTGCACATTATAAGGTCATTTTCTGCTGCAGATTGGATTGAGACGGAGAACAGAAAAGGAGGTGATATCTAACAAGGGTATTATTTAGTAATCTGTCACTTAAATTCCATAAAATGGTTTACCTGAAAACTATGGCTGAACTTGGATCGTATGAGTATTCTGTTGCTAGTAATAGACCATCAAAATGGAAATCTAGAACTTAAAAGGGTATTTAAAGGAACTGTATCAAACTATCGATGTTACCGAGCTTAAAGGGTTGCTTGGTACACTTAGCAAAGTACAAGTGGGGGTTGCTTGCATCGAACAACCTCATTCTAAATTTTTACAATTAATATTAGTTACTTTGAAACAAAATGATGTGTATAAATACACAGTTTTCAAAATACACAGTTTTGTATGTGCTTCAAGAACATGTAACTCCAATTGATATGATTTCAGTTGTGTAACTCACCTTGTTTTATGGTTGTGGACTGGCCAGGAAACACAAAGGCGAGGGCGACTCGTCAAAACACAGGATTGACGGCTTCAAGGACGGTCGTAGGACTGAGGTGGGCAACGCAGGTCGGGCGAGGGCGACCTAGCAACACAGGTCGTGCGAGGGCGTCGGGCTGCGACATCGGGGGCGAGGGCGACTCTCCAGACCAGGCAACGCGGGCGTCGGGCGTCGGAGGCGAGGGCGACGGTGTTGGGGGCGAGGGCGACTCTCTAGGACGGTCGCAGGACTGAGGTGGGCAACACAGGTCGGCCGTCGGCCGTCGGGGGCGAGGGCGAGGGTGAGGGCGACGGTGTCGGGGGCGAGGGCGACTCTCCAGACCTGGCAACGCAGGTCGGCCGTCGGGAGTCGGGGGTGAGGGCGAGGGCGGCGAGGACCCAGGACGATCGACGGAGACGGAGAGGTGCGACGTTGGGCGAGTGCGAGTGCGAGGCGTCGGGCGAGGATTGGTACCGTGCGTGATTCTTTCCTTAGCGTGCGATTGTTTCCTTTACACGATTGTGATTTTATTTCAGGAATCCTTTCTTTTTTTTATTTCATTTCGCACCCTTCCACCTCTATGTTATATATATTATTCTGTATTGTAAATTTGCATGAGGATCCACCTCCTATACTACGCACGGGTATCGCACGTCGGGTGGGGGGGAGCGACCAAAAAAAGTCGCACCATATGGTGGTTTTACTTTTGTTCTTTTTTGTTGTAGGAGATAGAGCTCTAAGTTTGTTTTTTAGTAATGACAGTGTTTTAAATTAAGTTGTGATTGAGTTAGGATCCATATCAAAGTGGTAAGCAAGTCTAGATATGGTTGAGAGGTGATCAAACTATATGGAGCAAGTTCACACTTGCAGAGGAGAAGAACCGATGAAAACAGGCCCGAAGGCAAAATGTATATGCTAGGGGGGGTTTCATTCTGTCGTCTGAGACATAATAGAGTATATTGTCAGATATAGGATAGATAGTTGTGCTATCAGGGGGAACTATAATGCAAAATGGTTATTTAAGTGACACTACATGTGAACTAACTCTGCACATACATTAGATCTAGTGGTGTGGTGAGATGCAAGTGAAAAACGTTTTTGAAAAGCTAACACAGTGCCTAAGGTGAAGATGTCCATGCATTGCATACTTGACTTAGTGGATTTGAGTTGCTTGCGAGTTTGACTCAGTGATGATTTTCTAGCACCACCAAAAATTCCGGTTCCCCTAGAGGTCATCGAAGAAAGAGGTGCAGCGTGGAGGTTTAACTATGTAGTGGGGTAATCATCGAAAATATCTAGTGGTGCCCCCATTATGTCTGTGAGATTTGAACTCCATCACCAAAGTCGGGATGGTCATAGGAGATTTCTGATGAACCCGAGAGGGTCAGGGCATCGTCAGAAAATGTCTAGTACGCCACATCGGAGAGGCACATGATAACCTATAGTAGAGTCGTTTGAATTCTAACGGCTAGTTGTCGTAGCCTGAGGCATTAGATAGGAACAACTCCGGTGCTTTGCACCAAGAGTAGCACACTAGCACCATAATACACCATGCCAATGTTTCTAAAATTAATTTCTAGTTGTTGGATGTTCGTAACCTAAGCTCCAGTGCAACTTCTTCGGTAATCAACCTTTCCAACTGTTCTATATATAGGGGGTGTGGTCGTCCCTTTAGCATCTCTTGTCCTCCTAATTGAATACACATTCCCTTGACCTCTTGAAAACACCTCTCATTCATCTTCTTACTTATTGATCGATCTAAAGTGAGATTTGGAGAGACTAGTGCATTTGCTTTGGTTGATTTGCATCTAATAGCACTAGTTTTTTCATTTAAGCTTTGGATTTTTTTGGTACTCTTGATGGTTATTGTCACCTAGATGGCTTGGTGATTGAAGGATCGTCGAGGGACTAGTCATTCATCGTTGGCTACCTTTGATCAGTGATTTGTAAGGGGCTCTTGTGCTCACCTCGTGGGAGATCATGAAGAGAACAACTCTGATGAAATGCTCGAGGCTAGTTGGAGTGCTCCTTGTTGATTGATTCTTGCGGCACTCATGTTGAGGGTCAAGCTTCATTGGGTTGTTAGTGTGTGAATCAACATATCGAGGCTCGTCTTATTAATAAAAACGTATATGTTGCCAGCAAACGATCAAACCAGGGTACGTCGAGTCAGAGCGCCCGCGTCGCCGTGTCCACCATGTCCCTTCCCCGTCTCAGCACACACGCAGGCAAGTTGGAAGTTGGGTAGGAGGGCGACCGGCGGCGGGCGGCGTTTGCCGCGCTCGAGCCAGCGCGTGGAGCAGCTGCGCTGCGCCCTGCCCCTGCGCGTGCGCCTAGCTCCCGGAGGAAGCCAAAACGTCAAGCTACACTACAGCTACAGGCCTACCGACTCACGGGTCACACGCGTGGGCACGGCTGGCGGCGAGCGTCGCGGCGCCACGCCGCTACGTCAGGTGATTGCATTCATGCAGCAGTCGGCAACCACCCATCGCAGCGTCGGTTGATGACAGACCACTACTGGACTGGCCCGTCGATCGGTCTCATGCATACTCCGATGATGAGTTGCTCAATTGCAGTAGGATCACCGCCCAAGTGCTTAAAGCCTCCTCCGCTCCGGCGACAACGATGCGTCGATCGATCACATACGGACGTACCACCTCCGGCTGCATGGTGGGTTCAGCGGCGCACCGGCGCCGGCAATGTGGCAAAGACTCCATGGGCCTAGGAAATGGACGATGCTGAAAAGAAGCTGGACTGGACAGGCGAGATCATTATCGATCTGGGCCAGAGAGAGAACTCGGTGACGTTGCAGCCAGGACCAAATTGACGAACATATCTGGCCCAGCGGGAAGGTTTGGGCCTACTGGGTTGGATAATCCACTGAACAGTCAGGTCCAACGCGGCGGCGTGTGCGTACGCTATTGGCCCACAGAAACGCTCACGGCCCCAACGTTTTTCCAGCGAAGCTTCGGCGGCATCCAGCTTTCGCATGTGCGAGACTGGGCGAGGAGGAATCGGGGAAGGGTTAGCCGTTTTGGCACTGTGCGATGCAGGCATGATAGTAGATCGTGCACCACCTCAAAAGGCCGGAAGGATCCACAGATTTTCTACACGGCCAGGTCATTAGGAATCATCACAATAACGAAACATCGCTGTCCTGTTTCAGCATTGACTTTATTCCCTTCCATCCAGCAAGGAAAGGTTATAGTAGCAGAGTTGGCTTAACATAGCAATCCAATAAAAAAAAATGTGATGTTCGAGTTAAAATCATTAGGATGATCTCCTTGGAAAATTTATACACATATAAGCGGTATTATTCGTTATATCAGTCTTCTAAAATATATATGTCCATTTTTCAAAATGGTGTAGGAAACAAATTTAGTTGAAACTTGAAAATCCATCTTTTCAGAGTTTGGAACTACATCGTGTAATAAAAAAAGTTAAAACGTCTTGGATGGATAAAGAGAGGCACAAACGATCATGGAGGAGTTGAGGAGGGCATCGTGGTCATCTCGCCACCCACGTTGCGCCGCGCTCGGCCCGGTTCGTTAATACCGCCAGTCCACCACTGCCTGTGCTGTGCCTGGCCTTTGGAGGAGTCCTGGGCGGCTTGACCTGACCAAACCCCCCGGCCCCCGCCCGCCGGCCTGCCCTTTCCCGTGCTCTAGTCCTCCCGCGACCGTTCCAAATTCCTCCTCGCGTTCGTATTCCACGCGGCGACGTCGCCATCGCGGCCGCCGCTCCCCCTTCCTTCCTTCGCCTATACGTAGGAGGTAGCCGCTGCGGCCGCCTCCCCAAACCCAAACCCTAAGCCTTTCCCTCCCACGCACGCGCGCGGCTCCCTCTCTGCTGCGCCGCGGCTCGCTTGACCTGACCCCCGCAGATCGCCGGCGATGGGATCCAAGGACCAGGGCGGAGGGGCCGCCTCCTCGGGCGGCGGCTTCTTCTCGTCGTTCGCCGCCGGCATGCGCAGCTGGGGCACCGCCGTCCACAAATCCGTCAACGGGTTAGTCCTCCGCCCACCTGCTTCCTCTCCTCCCCTCAGATCCGCATCGCTCTACCTGTTAGAGCTCTGCCTGAGCTGATCGGCGGTGATCGTGGCCTCTCCACCTTGTGATCTGATGCTCCTGCGTCGGATCCCAGCTGCTGCTGCTGATTCCACTCGGTGATCCTGGTGAACTGCGAGTCGAGTGTTTCCGCTTAACTTCCAAGCTTCGGTATTTAGTAGCGGTATAGATGTGTATGATTCGATCAGTAGCTTTCGAATTATGATACAGTGATATATGTGCTACTTATGTGATGCCATATATTCTCACTTAGAGTGATAAGTGGATGATTGGTTGAATGATAATTCCTTATATGTATCTAGCAGTATCTAACATGTGATGCTTTCAAGTGTACACGTTATGTACATGCGCAATATGAAGTTTCTATGATGTGATCTGTACTGAATTCAATGCCAAAAGTTCATCCTAGATTTTAGTTCAGCCTACTTCAATATGGTCCTCCTTTGATATGCACAACATCTGTTGCCTCTTCTCTTTTCCCTAAGTTTAGCCTTTTACTCCACTTTGTTCTTAGGCTTTGCCTTTGTAGACTTGAATTTTCACGAAATGCATGTGGTCAGTGGGCTGTCATTGGCCTTCTATGCAAAGATATTGTTCTGTAGTAAATAGGATGGCTTTCTGTTACTTGATATTTTGTAACAGCTGTTATGCAATGTCTGTAGGCTGCTTGGTTATGAAGGCCTTGAAGTTATTAACCCTGATGGAGGCACAGATGATGCTGAAGAAGAAGCTTTGAGGGGACGATGGAAGCAGGAGGTAAGGAAATGTGAATCATCATCGAATAATGTATTACTAGAAAGTCATGAGAATAAATTTTATTTGAACAATAGCTGCAAACTGGGAGGGTGTTCTGCATGGATATCCAGTCTTCATGGGAAATTGATTGGTTTTGTGTGTTCTTTTTTCAATCTGGTGGAGCAAAGTTCGATAGCATCAACAAATGTAAATTTCGTGTAAACTTTTGTGTTCAAATCAGCGTACTGAACTAAAAAGATACCTCAAAGTCAAAGCTGAAGAAAATGCACTTTTTTTTTTCTGCCAAAATAGTTCCTTATAAGTTCCACTTCCCGTTTTTTTATTTGGGCTTCAAAAAGTTTACAGCTATATTCTACTTCTACACTTTTGGATGTCACAAAGCTCTTAAATATGCCACATGGTTGGCCACAGTGTGATGTTTAAATTGGCTAAACAGCAGTTTAGACAAAAAAGTGCCCACAACCACATATTTAAAGTAGTCCTGTTACCTTTGCAGGCTTGCTCGTAGGTCATGAAGTAGAGAGTAACTTGGTTTAAATACTTTATCTTTTGATTTTGACAAATATAATTTGGCATGAACATGGATTTTGAAGGTTATACTCTAAAATGCAGTCTCACTACATTATTGACTCATGAAAAATTCTGTTTTCTTATTATATGATTATGTTTAGTAGAATCTATGATTTTACGATCATAGTAGTTATGATCCTACTATTTACGATCCTTGGAGTTCCGATCCGATTCAGCATCACGATTTTAACAAGCATGTGCGGTTAATTTGCAGGATCGTGATAGCTATTGGAAGATGATGCACAAGTACATAGGATCAGATGTTACATCACTTGTGACACTTCCAGTCATAATTTTTGAGCCAATGACAATGCTTCAGAAAATGGCCGAGGTTTGTACTATGTTCTGAATTAGACTTCTTGAGATTTACACTGCCCATCTACACATGAAGGATGTGTCTGCAATTGTTTGGTCCTTGTCGCCTTTAAAAAAAAATATTTTATGCATGAACTGTATACAGTGCTGTAGCAATTTCCCCCTTCACCAAATTACTTATGTATAAGGCCAGAAGACCTTACAAGCTACCTTATGGTTGTTTGGTAGCAGTTATTTGTATGGCAAACTCTTGATGTCGTGTTTCTGTGTTCTGCTGTAGAAATTAGGGTAACTGTAATGCCTTGAGTCCAATAATAAAAAACATGGAGCTAAATAATCTAATGCGACCCAGTTATTGGATGGCGTTAGAAGTTTTGATTTGGTCACCTGTTATGTGATACAAGTATCTTCCGATTCTTTACTGAGTCTCATACAGAAAATAACTTTTTGTCATGCTTGCTAATGTTTTTACCTGTTCCTACTGAATGCAGTTGATGGAATACTGTGAATTGTTAGACAAAGCAGATGAATGTGAGGATCCGTACATGCGTATGGTTTATGCTTGTGAGTCTTCTCCTTCCCTTACCTTGTGCACCATTCTATGCCATATCATGGTTGACTGAGTTGTTAATCAACTTATTTCAGCTACATGGGCTGTTTCGGTGTACTTTGCGTATCAGCGCACGTGGAAGCCTTTTAATCCAATCCTTGGAGAGACTTATGAGATGGTTAACCACCAGGGCATTACATTTCTTGCTGAGCAGGTCGGTGATACGAATGTCATTGCAGATATCTTGAATGGAGACAACTTTGTCAACAAGTTTTGCTAATTATTATGCATTTTTGTACCCTTCTTTTCTCAGGTAAGCCATCACCCCCCAATGGGTGTTGCTCATTGTGAGAATGAGCATTTTACTTATGATATCACGTCTAAGTTGAGGACCAAGTTCTTGGGAAATTCTGTGGAAATTTACCCAGTTGGAAGGTGAATTTTTAGAATTGTATTTTTTTTCTTGGAGATCTGTATGCATTGAAAATCTTTTGAGCTATCTAAGCTAATGGAATAAAATGCAAACCTTTTTGAAGGCTGAATTGGGACCAGTTATGTAAATCAGTAAATCTAACCCTTGTAATATAATTTCCATGTCACAGGACAAGAGTGACACTAAAAAAATCTGGTGTCGTGTTGGATTTGGTGCCGCCACTAACAAAGGTTAACAACCTGATATTTGGACGCACTTGGGTTGATACTCCTGGAGAGATGGTCATGACAAACCTGACAACTGGAGACAAAGTTGTGCTATATTTCCAGCCATGCGGCTGGTTTGGGTATGATTTTGGCCATCAATTTATTCTTGCATTGTGGTTTGTTGGCAGTTTCTGTTGCCAAATTATTCAGTTTCAGTACTAGCTTTTACGCATGTACTGTTTGCTGGAAGAGTTGTGCAGTTAATTATTCAGTTTCAGTACTAACTTGCTTTTAGGCATTTACTGTTTGCTGGAAGGGTTGTGCAGTTAATTCAATTCTTTTGTTGTTTTATTGTAGTTCTCAGTCCAGTTTGTACCCTAACATTTCAGGGCTGGCCGTTATGAGGTGGATGGGTATGTGTACAGTGCAGCGGAAGAACCCAAAATAATGATTACAGGGAAATGGAACAAATCTCTGAGTTACCAACCATGTGACCAAGAAGGCGATCCTCTTCCAGGCACGGAGCTGAAGGAGGTCATACTTTCTTTCACTTATATATCCACAAGATGCGAAGCCGGTCACAAATTTGTGGATAACTGATGTACTGAACTGGTCATACTTAACTTACTGCAGATCTGGAGAGTTGCTCCTGCCCCACAGGGCGACAAGTATCAGTACACACACTTTGCACACAAAATAAACAGCTTTGACACAGCACCTAAGAAGCTGTTGGCATCTGATTCGCGGTTGAGACCTGATAGATATGCCCTCGAGAAGGGTGACATGTCTAAGTCTGGCGCAGAGAAGAGCAGGTACTTTTCCCTTTCCTCTTCTCTGCTTTATGATTGTAATTGGAATTTCGAACGGCCCATGTGCTGCCTGCCTTCAGTTTTGACATCACCCCTGAGTTTCTCTGCAAACTTTCAGGCTTGAGGAACAACAAAGAGCTGAGAAAAGAACTCGAGATGCCAAGGGCGAGCAATTTACTCCAAGATGGTTCAACATGACAGATGTGGTTGCTCCTACACCGTGGGGTGACCTGGAAATTTATGAATACAACGGCAAATACACAGAGTACCGGGCTGCCATAGACAGCTCCAGTGTCACCGGCGAGACAGATGTGACTTCAACCGAGTTCAACCCATGGCAATATGGTAGCTCATCTTCTCAATGATTCTCCTTGGCCAGAAGCTGCCATGCCATGTCTATGCTCATTGTGTAAAATGCTTCCAGGCCTGGCCTTGCTGGTTTGTTGTGCCATCAGCGGTTTTCGTGCCCTTGTAGTATCAATGACCTTCCCCTTTCCCTTCAATGCTACAATTATCCAGGAAGTGGTGTATTTTATGTAGTCCATGTACTGTCGTAAATCTAGCAGAAATTGCAGAGTTTCCTTGAGCCGTTGGGTGGTTGTATTTATGCGTGATTACTGATGAACAGGAGCTGTGTTGTCAGTTGTGCTTGATCTGCGACTAGCCCCGCCGCGCCTGTGTATACTGCAGTGGAGTAGGGTGGTCTGCCCTCCCTGCAGCAGCAGAGATCCCAGGGTTTCCTTGTGTTGTAGGGTGGTAGTATTTACGCTTGATGAGCAAAAGTTAACGACGCTGTTACGGTTGTAGAGCGCTACGTTTGATGTGGGACTAGCCTTTTTCCTTGCTGCACTGTGGAGTCAGGTGGTCTGTCATCATCTGTGCAAAAGGTGAAACCACAGGCCCGGCGTAGCGTTTGAACTGTGTACTTGATCTGATCGGAGAGGCCGGCAAGATTGGGTGATTAGATAGTGAATGACAAGCGGTTTGTGGGTCATTGTGTTCGATGGGGGCGGCACTAATTGCACTGTTTGGTGATGAATGAGGCAGTGGACCTGTGTGCGCGCCTGCCCTTGGCGTCTTGCATAGCTGCGTCTGGTACAGGCCCCCACACTACACGGTCCAGTTTCACCAAATGCCAAGTACTCAAGCAGTGCCTTGGGCTATACTGTGCTTATGTTACTATATGCTCAACGGATCACTTGGCTGTCTTCAGAGCTGAAGAATACAGAAAAAAAAAAAACCAATGAGCTATTTATTCCTTACAGGAGCTCAGAAGTCAGAAATTCTCACGTTCCGCGACTCTGAAGAAACTTGGAAAACGTGTGAATCTTTGTAAATTTGGAAAGTAACTAGTAGACGTTCCCAGTTCACTTGGACCTTCATTCAGACCCACCTTACATACGCATCTCAGGCCAACTCCTCGGCCTAGTTGTGAATTCTCTCTGTTTTTTTAGTATAGAGATATAATGGAACTCTGAATTCTCATAGATTGGAGGTTAATAACAGCTCCTCCTTTGCCTAGCTGAAACTAGAATTCCACGAAAAAAAACGGGAAAAGGCAAATAAAACGGACGAGACGATAACGGTCACGTGCAGTGCGTCGCGAACGGCGAACAAGGAACGGATGGAACGGAAGGCTCGAGGAACGGTGTCCACTAGTCCCTCCTGAAGATGTGTCTGATGATTGGATCAAGCACGGAAGGAGGCGCGGGCTCCCTCGCTCGGTGGTCCTCCCTAGTCCCTCCACTCCAATTCAGATCACTTCTCGCGCGCCAAGCCAAACGCCAATCCCGACGCGCGCGCGGGCTCGCCACGAGACGAGACGCTGCAGCAGCTACGAGCTACCGGGGAGGAGCTCCGGACCGGCGAACGACGATGCCGCGCTCGCTTTTGCTACCAGCACACATCACACGTCGTCCGTCGTTGTCACTGACGATCGGGACTCGAGAGCCGGTTCCGAGCGCACGAAATTCGCGGCGGTTTTGCGAGCAAGGAACAACAAGCTCAGCTCGGCTTCTTGCGTGGAGTGGCCGCTGTCCACAGTCCACTTGTGCTGTGGCCTAAATTGAGGTTTTACCTGAAGAAGGCGTGGTTCTGTGGTTGGATCCAACATGCATGGAGACGGGAGGAGCTTGGCGCCTAACCTAACCCAAGTACCCATTACCCAACCCAACCCAGACCCAACGCAACGTAATCTGTCGCTCTCCCGCTCTAGCTGGACGGCCACCATCCCCATCCGTCCCCAACCCAGCCGGAACCACTTCCGTCAGGGTCGGTCAGGCCTCTCTAGCTCCAGAGAGAGAGAGAGAGAGGGACGATGGACCACTCGCCGGCCACGCACACCCTTCCCTACCTTGGACAGCATCTTTGGGCTACGTGACGCTCCACTCTTTCCCCTCGGACTGAGACGGCGCGGACGCCGCACATTTCGTTCGTTTCCTCTGTCCCGCGGTAAAACCATCGCCGTCACCTAAAGGGGAGAAACAAAAGATGACAGCCAAGTTTACACAAATTTGGCAGTTGATCGAGGTCGAGGCGGGTTGCAACACCGAAAATCAAAATTTGGTGTTCCAGTAGTCTACAACGACATCGAAGAGCAGCACCTGCAACATCGCCTGAAACAATGGAAACAGAAGGTCTGGAACAAAATTTAGCTTAATCAACAACCGTGGCCTAGCGCTAGAACATGGACCGCGTCGCGAGCACGTTGGGTACACCCTGTTCCGCTTGGCCCATGCCGGGCGGCCGGGGCTGGGGGCTGCCCCGCCACCGCGCCCTGAAGTGAACTGGAAGCGCACACGGGACAGCGCGGCGCACGAGCGGGGACGCGCGCGGCCGGCAACGACACATGAGTACATGACATGACTCCCATGACGCGCCAAGGCCGGGCACTGGCATTGCCATTGCCACTGCCACCAAACCACCACGCACCGACCCGCCGCCCGTCTCGTTGCTAACCTACCTGGGCAATGCCAGCCATCTCCGCCCGCTTTTTTTTTTTCACTGGATTGCGTTGGGTTGGCACGGCAAAGCGTCGTCCTCCCCTCCACCTCCGTCGGCACGTGTGCCGCGCTGGCCCGGCACGAGTCCACCTCGCTCTTCCCGATTGGGTTCATCGGCTTTGGTGGCTTGGCTATTTGGCGCGGAGATGCATATATCAGGGATGTAGAGAGCTATGGGAGGGGACCAGCTAGCTTCGCCGGAGCTTAGTTTGTTTGGAAGAAAAAGGGAGAGAAATGTTTTGAATGCCACATGCGTCCATGTGTACTTGGAGGCGACGAATTATTGGCTCCAACTTGGATGCATGGATGGATGGATCGACATATGGATGAGAATCGGGCGAGGCACTGTCGTCCGTATCCATCCACTCCGGAAGTGGGACGCAAAAATTCTCAAACTTTTTGGGATCAGAACTGCTGGGCCTTCAATAGATCCAGGCTCAACGCCTTATCTACTACGGAGTACTAACCAAAAACCAGTGATTCTGTTTGGAACGGCAGGAAATTTATAGGATTGCAAGTGAGCTCTTCGTCAAAAATAACCACCTCAATGATTTTGACCCAAACATGCATGGCCTGATGATCAGCATCTTGGAGATTGAGAACCTCACCATGCAGATGTCTCTCTCACCTGCCTCTCAGTGTCCACGGCTGTATAAACAGAAACAAAACACGCATCAACAAGAATTCGAAGCACAGTTGTTTCTCTGTTCCTTTATCGGATCTGTCGGCTCTCATTGTGTGCCGTTAGATGTGGGGCCTGCCTGCGGGACTGCATTGCATGATGGAATCTCTGCATGGACACATCAGCCATCAGACAGCCTTGCTACTAATCTAATCTAATCTCAAACCTTAGCAGCAGCTTAATCCAGATGCAACAGCAGCCACTTAAACTAGCATTTTTTGCAGCTGGTTCCTGGAACCACACCCCACTTGCACTCACTAAGTCGTCACAACTCACAACTGTACTCCACGCCAGGTAGTCAGTAATCACTACATGTCAATTTAGCTGTAAATTCGTCTTCATCACCCTTTTCCCCCACAAAACAGATGGGTTGGATGTGACCCAAGAAAAAGGATTAAAGGATACAACACCCTTCCTGAATCCTTCTAAGGTCCGTTTGAATGAACTAAGGAAAAGAAGGAACGCAAAGTGGAATAAGTGCCTGCGAAGTCAGCACACTAGTACTCCTCCAAATTTATGGATTTATTACCTTTTTGTTTCTTTAATTGCAATTATGTTCCTCAATTATTGCCATGCTGATTTTGTTTGTCTGCTCTTCGAGTTCAATAAGAAGAGATCTGGAGAGATAATATTAGATCTGGATCGACCGCCATTTAAAATACACATCCAATCATATTGTTTAGCAAAATATGCCTTTTCAGCCGAATACTTTAACCTTGAACTTTTTCTGAGGAAACAACGGCAACCATGAACATTAAGCGTCCAGACAATAAACGCCCAGCAGCGTCCAGAGACTACATTTTCCATCATTTCTAAAGAAGGAATAATTCCTCTTTGTTACCTTGCATGTGATCTGATTACAGCTCTTTGTCCATTAAGCGTATCGACCGGTCCATGTGATTTCCCAACCTGGCTACATTTGCTCAACAAAAAAGAGAGTAAAAAAGGCCAATGGGAGATGAAAGACCATATATCCATATTAATTAATTGTTTGATACCTTGATCTCTCATGGGCTAGCTAGCTAGCTAGGGGGGTGACTTATCATAAGCGTGACCTGTTCCTCCGGCAAGCAACAACCTGTTCTTGTAGAGTAGCATGTGACATGAGGGCTCCCTTCACATGACGGCTTACTTTCCCACTAATATATACGGAGAAAACCAGACTGTTAGTTTTGTAATCTCTTGTCTTTGCTTTAAACAACAAAAAATATTGATCTACCAAGTGGGCATTTGTTTACACATTAGTACTATCCTACTTTGAAAAGATAGCAAGGAATTTGGGAAGTATATTCATGCTAGTTGGAGGTAGGGCAGCTAGGTAGCTCTCACATTGTTAATCTCTCTGCGACAATGGCACTGGTGGGCAGTCTTAGGTAGGAGATAGCTAGGCATCACATCCAGATCAAGGTGACAGGGCACCATTACAGATAAAATAATTCTGTCCTGTGTTAATTTGCTAAAAAAAGAATCAGCCATTTTTGGAGATGTTCACTTTAAAAAAGTCAACTTATTGGTCTCCTTCCGTCGCTCTGTTAGCAAAAAGGCTAAGAGCGAGGTGATGCATGGAACGTCACTCTCAATAGTAATCCCCACAAATTCAGTGGTTCCTGATGGATGCAGAAATAACATCTTGCAGCAATTTTAGTCGGTGGTATGACATTATCTGATTTGCCATGGTTTTTTTTGTTTTCTATACACAATTAACTCTTATAGTACCATCTTGGTCTTTCATAAAAAAGATAAAACAACAGTACTGTCTGAACTCCCCCAAACCGACACTAAAACCTTAACCATTCTGAATATATTTTTGCAGATTTTTAATTGGAAAAGTAGAGGTTAGAGTAGATTTTGCACCCACAGGGACAAGATCCTCCACTCCCCCCAAGGCAGCAACCAAGAAGAAGCCCCTTTTGATAAGCATGTGATCAGCCCACTGGAGCTCACACCTGCCATGTGAGCCATCTTTACTTGTTAAACCCTCTCATGAACCCTCCTACCCCAATGATCCAATGGCTCATTTCCACAATAAACATTTATGAGAAGAAATAGACTATACTAGTACAAAAGAAAAAAAAACAAATACTGGCTAGTAGCATTAATATATATAATATAATAGTAAAATGGGAAGCATGCATCTTTCCCCCCATCTCTTGTCTTAGTCGAGAAGTTGGTGAGATCAGTGGCATCAGCTACTTCTCCACAGGATAGACAACCAATGTGATGCACGCCTCATTATTCCCTTTCTTCCTCCATGGATGGGGCCCTAATTAGAGGGGAGGAATCTCTTAATGATTGCCCAATTTGTTACTAATACTTTCTGGCAGTACCATAGGATCCGTGGTCAGTAGAGTACCGATGATGCTCTGCTAGCTCTCTGATCTCACCTCCCATAAAGCACCCATGTACTGTTCCCTGCGACCGCTAATTTTCAGTGCTCTGAATTTCTCAAGGGTGTGTTAGAATTAGAAGTTAGAACATGCTGATATGTGCTTCAAAACTTCATCATTGGAGTCTGAAGTCTGAACCATCCGGACCGGATTTGTTATAATGTCCTGTTACTAGATAGATAGAACAGATAATTTTCAATATGGTTGTTGTTGCATTATTTAGAGTGACCATAGCATCGATCTTCCTCTTTTTTATTTTGGGACGAAGATTGGCAACCACCACCAGCCGATTCTGACCATCCAACAGATGGGCCGCCCGTCAATACGAGCTCGCCCAATGCAAGAGCTGACATTATTATTATCGTTGTTGTTATTGCGCAGCACAGATCTGAGGGCGACTGTGACCTTTCCTATTTTTTGAAGCGTGCTATGATTGATTGCGGTTAGATGATGAAACATACTCGACGCGATTACGTTAAACAAAACATACTCATCACAAGGGTAGCTGCATCTGCATGTGGCCGGACTGGGGAGCTAGCGAGCGAGACCTACTTAGTTTTCCCTCCCCTAACCCTAACGCGTAACTTTTTGTTCGGCATCGACCTGGTGCTATTGCTCCTGTATTAACGTGGATGGACATGTGCTCGATCGGTTCAGATTTTTTAACACACATGGTAACATGATTAGCAAGGTCTTTTCTGTTCTTTCTCTACAACTGTCCACCGGATATGTGGTGCAGACAGAGAGAGAGAGAGAGGCTTTGCATTGGGGTGGAGTATGTTGAGAGGTCCACTTTGGGAAGGTTAACCAATCAGAGAAGCAACAAGGGGAGAGAGAGCAAGCAATGTGGTCCTAAAGCACACTTGAATACATGGTCTACACTTTCGGAACCAGCTGAGGCCCCTGCATGCAGCTGGAGAGAATTGGTATGTACTACTAGCACTACGCGTCGACAGTGATCGGGGGCATTTAGGCCCGGTGCTTTCAAGCGCTGCCGGCTCACACCCCCCTGGACGTACTGGGACTGGACTGGAATGGAATGGAATGGATTCGGCACGGCGCGGCAGTGGCAGTGGCGTCGCCGCCAACTAACCCAACTGCAGCCGCGAGGCTCCCGCTTCTGGCGCGCTTGGACGTGAGCATGCCACGGACGGAGCCTCGGCGCACTCCCGATGTGGGAGTCGCCGCCGTTTCCCGGGGGGCTCCGCGCTCCCGCGCCGCGCGCGTGGAAATTGCCCGGTTTCGCCCGCGAACGGACGCCTTTCCGGGGCGCTCTCGTTTTCTCCGTCCCTCCCCGCGGCGCCTGGCCTCGTGGAGGAAATTTTATCGTTTTCCCCCCGGTTTCTGTGGATGAGCTCAGGATGCGGTTAGGGTATACGGGTGAGAATGGGACGGTTGCAGGCAGCGGGCTGGCTCTCCCTTCCCCCTTGTGTTGTTATCGGATCGGAGGAGGAGCATCTTGTGTCAGCATGCAGTATTCATTCCCTTTCGGGGGTGGAGGGTTAGGAATGATTTGAAGGCATGGGCGTTTTCATCTCCTTCGTAGCGGGGTCGTCGTGCGTGGTCTGCACGTTGTTCAACTAACCGCGCCTTCTAGCAGCCATACATCTCAATCTACCAGTAATAATGATAGAGTAGTGCAGCTAGTAGTAGTATAAACTAAACAACAATGAGTTAATTATTATCTACGATCGACTAAGCCTATGTATACGTAGTAGTATATATATACTCAGGAGTCCATCATTACTGTCCCCATGGACCACAGGTAATTAAGCCGTAAGCGTAGTTCTCTTTTCGTTTGGCGTCTTGGGGGGAACTCAGCTCGATACAAATGACAAATCGGTGAGATTTCATTTTCACATGGCGAATTTCGTTAACAAATTTAAAATAACTGGTGAACGGCCGGACACATTAAGGCTTTAACGGAAACCGCTAGCTACGTTGGCGATGCGAAGGATGTCACGCAACAACGCAAGAGACGAACGAACTACTTATATATATATAGCACGGTAGTAATGAAGGGCACATGGCCAGCCTAAAAGGTTGCCTCCCTGTTTGGTAAGGTAAGGGCAGGGCAGGGCAGGGCAGGGCAGGGCAGGGCAGGGCAGGGGCAGGGGAGGGTCGGAGCCGAGGTGCAGCAGTGCAGCCGCAAGTTGCGCGCGGCCGGCACGCTCTCGCTCCCCGTTCGAATCGGAGCCCGCGCACGGCAGCCGCGACCGCGCGCGAGCCGCTGCTCGCTGCTACGTTGCCCGCCTTACACGTCAAGCAAACCTGCATCCCGTCCCGTGGTCGTCTCCCCCACGTTCCCTTCCTGCGGGCTACGGCCGGCCGGCCACCGCGTGCGCGTGCGGCTAGCCCGCCGACGAGTCGCTGACGGCTGGGCCAACAAAAGAGTTCCGTGACAGCAGGGTAAAGGGAAAAAGGGCGATAGATATTTGACCCCCTGTGTGAACAATGGTTTAGCAAAGAGTGTAGGTAACTTCAACTTCAAGCCGGTGCCTCCTGCTCTGAATTCATTCAAGAAGGATAATAAAAAAAAATTAAAAAAAGATGGTGCTTGTTGAATGCAGCCTGCTTGATTTAGTCCCCTTTAATTTCTTTTTGGCAAAGTTACGGGGCATCGGTTTGAACCCCACCAAGTTTAAATTTCCACGTTCTCGGTGATTTTAGCTACCACTGAAAAGTGTTTCCTCCTGGAAAAATAAAAATGTATCTAAAGGAAACTAAACCGTCTTTTGTTTGTAGTATTATCGATCCAGTTTCCGTTCAAAATATGTATACATCACAACGAGGTAAGAGGATAATAGATAAGAGTATACTACTATCATTACTAGTGTTTCTAAAGCAAGGCTAGCTGTACTTTATCTCAGGGCCGCTGGATAAGGCAGCTTTTTGGATGGTTTGGATGCATGGTCGAAACAAAAGGGAAGGTCGATCGACGACGAAACGTTGGAACAACGATAGGTATCATTGGCATGGTGATCGAAATGGTGTGTATACCATAACAGAAAAACAAAAAGCAAACGGGGCCGTCCCTTTCTAGGAACGCTTGGCATCTCCCTGATGTCCCTGCATGCGTGCCTTTTGCTCGCTTGGGCAAGATGAAATCCCTGGGGGCTGGGGCGCCTCACGGCCTCTGCGCTTTACGTGCAAGCAAGAGCGGCGCTGCAGCAAGCGCCTCCATCATTCTGTTTCCTTTTTTTTTTTCCGTTTTTGTGTTAGCATCTCCTACGGCGTGGATGAATCCCATTCGAAAGAAACACAAACAAACAAACGACATTATCAGACTGATCCAACGGCGCATTTTTCTTTGTGCCTCGAGATTAGGACCACAGAGGTGATTTCACACCAGGATCCCGTGTACTAGCATCGAATTTGGTTCAAATTTGTATACTCCGCTTGAGTTGTTTTGTACGGTACGGTACAAACGCAGTTTTGTCGGTGCACGCAGGAGTAGCAGTGCAAGCAATGCGAGAGCTGAGAGCCGGTAGTCGTGGGGGCGCGCGACCTCGCTTTCGTTGGCACGCCCACTGCGCAGCGCATCTATCTACCAGCAGGGTTGCGTGACGCACGTTGCTGATATCCATCCATCCGTCGATCTTGGCCCACCGCGACGTGTGCAGTGTGTGCAGGCAGACCTCACCGTGCGTGCGTGCATTGGACGGGACGGGAGGGTTCCGCCACCCAGGGCCGTATCTGCTTTTCCCGTCCCCATGCGTCTTATTCCTGTTACCTCGAATTTTACGTACATATATAAAATACTAAATATATATTAAAAATTAATTAACTATATAATTCTCTTATAATTTGCCTGATAAACTTTTTAAATCTATTTACTCTATTACTATATTATATTTATCAAATAAAAGTAAAAGTATTACAATATCTATTTTATAAAATTTTTACTACACAATCTCCAACGAACGAATGCATCGTGGGTCTTGTTTAGTTCATTCTGAAAACCAAAAAGTTTTCAAGATTTTCTGTTACATCGAATCTTGCGGCACATGCATGAAACATTAAATATAAACGAAAACAAAAACTAATTACACAGTTTATCTGTAAATCACGAAATAAATCTTTTAATACTAATTAGTCTATGATTGGAAAATATTGCGCTAAACAAACAAAAGTGCTACGGTAGCGAAATAAAAAAAATCGCATGCGGCGTTCATGCATCGTCTGCTGCTGCTGCTGTTGTAAGAATGGGAAAAGGCATGTCAGTGGTACATGCATGTTTTCCCATGATGCACTGGGTCCCCGTGCTCGCTGTGCGTGCGTGAATGCATGCATGCATCATGCAGTACAACCAAATTGGTAGGCTGAGTTGAGCCCTCATGATTGGCCTGGGAGACGTGCCCAGTAGCCAATAGGATGAGCGAGCGCATCCCAGGACCAAGGATGCAACCAGATGCAGACGGTCATGCCCGCCCCCACCCCGTTCGTCGTTGCCGTCCCATTTCCGAGCATATATATTAGTAGCGTAGCATGCCCGGATACATGCACGTTACCACCACGTCTACTGATTCACAGAAACGCGCACGTTTGCATGGTGACATCGATTTGATCAAGGCAGATTGCTGGCCTGGCTACGCTAGCTGTGATGGGAGAGAGACGTAGTTACTGTCATTGTATAAAAGGGATCACAGTAGATTTGCAGCAGCATCACACATATATAATCACCCCTGATCCTGTTCATGCGACCTTACTTGGCTGCGACGAACATCCAATCAGCACCGCCACCTTTTTCTATTCCTCCAGAAGATTTTCTCTCGCGATACGGTTCCACACAGCTACGGCGACGACACACGCCTCACCCTGGACCCTGGACGGCTGCACCCTGGACCCGTACATCCTACCTGACCTCCCACGTGCCGTCCGGCCCCACGTCCCAGGGAGCCAGAGGACTCTCACATCCAGGGCCCGACCCCGACGTGACACCCTCCCCTCCCCAGCACACACCCCTGTGCGCTGCGCGCCGCCCCTGCTGCCCCCGAAAACTTGCAGCGCGTACCGGCACCCGCACACGGACACGGACGCGGCCGAGGCAGTTGCCTGTTTGCCTCGCCGTCACCGTCAGTCCTCCCGCGCGGCCCCTTCGCTGCGGCTCCACGCGCCCACCGTCTCCTGACCTGCGGGGCCCTGGCGCAGCAGATTCCCTTTTCCCTCCGTCGCGGGCCCCGCGGACGGACTGCCGGGAAGCCCCCAACCCCACCACCACAAAACGCGACCCCGGGCCGGGGGAACCCCATCCTTATCTATCGGCTAGCGCGACGCCCGCGCCGCGCACCACCGCGCCGTCAGCCCGCCGTCCCGATCGTGTGGCCAGCGCGCCCGCCACGCCGCCGTCGCGGCTGACGCCGGCGATCCCCCCACCCAGCCCAGCCGTCCTTAACGTAGCGTCACGTCGGGGTATTTTTCCCATCGCACGAAAAAACGCACGTAAAAACAGGGACTGAGCCATCCTTGTCTTTCGGTTTCGTGCTCTTTTTCTCCCTTTTTTTTTGTTGGGTTTTCTGTGTGTGATGACGATACCGAGGACGGCGAGGAGGAGCGACGAAAAATTAAAAGGGCAGCAACGAAAATGCTTCTCGTTGTTATTATCTCTTCTTCTCTCCGTGGGAGATAACGAGGGCCACGAAAAATTAAAATGAATTTCCGGCCAAAAGTGACCTGGACGGGGCGAAGACGGAGCGGAGGGATAGGCGGATAAGCGTAGGGGAGAAAGGAACCAATGGCGGCGTGCTGGGCCGACACGCGTCGCCGCTTTTTTTCTGACGTGGCCCGGGGCGCCAGATGGGATTTGCAAGGGGAAAAAAAACGCTGGTCATTTCTTCTTGTGAACCGTGATACTTGCAAGAAACGAATCGAGAAAACAGAAAGATACTCATTCCTTCCGTCTAAAATAAATAAAATTTTAGAGGTGATTCCTGTTCAGAACAAATCAACTTTTAAAATGGTTAAAGTCAAACTATTTTAAATTCAACTGGATATATAAAAGAACATCAATATTTGTAACATTGAAAAATAGTATCAATGGATATCACGTAATATTCATATTCAATATCATAGACGTAGCTGCTCTTCTTTATAAATACGATCAAATTTAAAATAATTTGACTTAAACCGATTCTAAAAGTTGATTAATTTATAGTGAGGAGTTACTTACAAGAAACGGGTGGATTTGTTTTCCGCTGTTTAAAATATTCGTCTTGCTCTTCAACACTACTTCAGCGGTACTTTTTGACGAATAAATAATATTTTTTTCTCTCACAATAAATCAGCATCAACAGTAGTCAAATTTCAGCGAAACAAACAGAGTAATATCTTCTTTTTTAAAAAAACAGAGCATGTTCAGTAATTAGTCAAGACCATGGTCCAAAATGATATTATTAATATGTGAATCTTTTCTATTGAAAAAGATCAGCCTGTTTTATTTCATTCGAATAAAACTACTGTAATGATCACGTAGCCCATTTACACGATGTTTAAATGCAGTAGGGTGATTAGCCGTATTCGTTTGACCAGTTGTTTATCTTGTTTAATTGTTTTTGGTCATGTAGCCCAAATAAACATTAAACCATTGGTGTATGATAAATCACTTATAAACAACAACAACATTTGGTCATCTTCCAAAATTAGTCATATTCAATAACACAAAATGGGTCATAAATAATCTAAAACATAATTTAAACTTATATCTAAATTATTCCTACCTATCTCTGAAACAATGAAATATTTAAATCAAAATTACCAACATCTACTTTTATATATATTAATTATAATAGATGATCTAATAAACGCTTGAATTTGTATCTAGATTGCCAACCTCGACCATTAAAAAATAAAATGAAATGGCCCTTCGAATTATTTATATATTATTAATATCTTTATGAATACCTACTTCTACAACTATATATATATATATATATATAAGCTAGTTCAAATTAAATAGACATAATTTGTTCCAATAGGCCAAGTATATATGCATGGACGAGTAATACATGTATATTTCTATAGTTTAGCAATCATAAACAAATTACCTTAACGAATCATATGCTGCCGTCACTACCAGTTCATTTTGAATTATATTAATAATCCATTAAAGTAAACTATATATGTTTTTTATGTAAATTTGTATCTTCATAATTCTTAGATCACATTAAAATTAAGCATTTAATTGTAAGAACTCACTTCAAGTTGAACTCTAATACATATCTCAGAAACTAGAATCACACACCCATATCTCAGAAGCTATAATCACACACCCTTGGGCTTAGTTCCTTTAATTCATAAATAAAAAACTAATGGTCTTTTAAGCACTTGATGAGAGGAACGTGGTGGATATGGAGCTTAGTTTTGTGATTGGGATCATCGAATTCTGCTTAATCATGTGGCTAAGAGATCACACAATGGACACCAAGAAATATCTTTGTTTGATAATTTATGAGATATGATCAAATAATAACTTGTTTGACTCTAGTCACTGAACTAATAAACATTTTTATTTGATAACTGACTTGGACTAAACTTTGAGTTTGGAACCTTGGGATACTTGCAATTAATTGTATAAATTCCATGGTCAAACAAAATTTATTATGCCTATATCTCTACTAACATTCAAGAGATGTTATTTTAGTGGACATATAATATCTAGAGAAAATGACCCCACATCATTGTATTCACCTAATAATGAAACAACAAGAGTGTGGTTTAGTAAGTTGCACTAATTACTTGTGATTATTATTTTTTTGTTAATTTTCAAAATTGTACACAAGAAAAGTTAACAAAATACCACTACAAGATCTTAAATTTTGTTGGGAGTTATCCGCAAGAGACCTACTATATGATTTAAAATGTTTCCTAGTGGTGGAGGGCTTTTCAAGTATAATTCAGACATATATATAAGGTAAATGTAAATCACTGCCAAAATATTACTTATCAAAATTACCGATAGAAGGATTCTCAATATATTATTGGTGACCTAGTAGATTCTATTGTTAACAACTTAAATATGTAACTCCTAGGAAAAGTTTATTGTCTTTATAGAGTATGATGTTGTACAACTAACTTTATATATGAGTTGCTTTCATGACAAATCTATCAAAATCATTTCACGTAAATAATAATTCATGAATATTTGTAGGACAAAGTTCTAAATGGTTTTCTTGTTTTCTTTTGTTGAGTGTGACATAGATGTATGCATGCACACAACACACACTCATGTAAATAGACCTCTCTTTTAAAACTGTAAAAAGTTGAAAAGAAATATAAACCATGAAAACACAAGTTTATATGTATTTAAAATACATATGAGAACCAATCATGAGTACGCAAGGAATTTTAGAAATTAGATAAGCATAGGAAAATGATTTCTCTTTCTGATGTGCTAGAAGAAAACCCTATGCGTTGCTACGGGGTTTTCGTAGAAATAAAATTACTGGATCATTGTATGTATGAGATATAACATTGAAACTTGATAAACTAATGGAAGAATCAAATAGAATGTATGATGGCCAAAGAAATAGTATAATGTAGATGTCTTGTGTGTTGATATACTGAAAATAGTAATTGCATTTAGTGGAAGAAGATAGTGTAGCACTTATTAGGGGATGATGTGGCGCTCAGTGAGATATAGCATATAAATATCTTGCTTATAGAGATTGAAAAGCTGCTGGAGTTTATCTTTATAAGAGATATAGTTTGATATATTGAAAATAGTAATTGCATTCATTGGAAGATGGTGGACACTTATTAGGCAATGATGTGGCGCTTAGTGAGATATAATATATAGATAGCTTGCATCTAGAGAATGAAAAGTTAATGGGATTTGTCTTTATAAGAGATATAGATATAGATATAGATGTAGATGTAGATGTAGATTATACCACATGGCAAAGCAAATTGTTGGTAATAAGAGTTTACAGTTGCTTACAAATTATAAAATATCGGTGGCCTATTTATCTAAAAGGAAGAAGCATTTTAAAAGTTTAGACCTATGCCATGAGAAAGATTGTATGTTTATGTGCTCACAGAACTACAAGAAAGAAAACAAACAAGACTAGGGTCTTACAAATGGTATGCCATGCAAATTTGTTCAGTTGGTGTGCTCCATTGTCCGATGATGTTATGCTAATAGTGGAAACTAATCAGTGTAGTGGTATCCTTTTGCAAAGATAGTAGCACAAAGTTTGTAGCAGTGGTTCAATCCATTCTAATAAAGTGGAGGACCTCCATGCTTATTTCCTAACGAACTAATGGATATGGGCACCTAACAAAGATTGAACCGCAGATCTTAAAAATGACACGAGTGACCACATGTGTATCATGGTTCGTGGGCATGATGTCTACCACTGAAATATAACGTCGTTAAATTCTAAAATAAATATACAAAAGCATTAGAATTTAGACCTGAAATTGAGTAGACTCATTGCACCACATGAAGCCTAATCTTATTGTAGTTAATATGAAAAATATTCCTAAAAGAATAATTTTTTTTCAAAAAAAACTGATTTAGTTGATATTTATAATGTTGACATATTGTTAATGAACAAAATAAGAATATATCTCCTAGCAACTTTACCTATCGCATTGTCGATTCCATCAACATACAGTTTGTTTTTGTATAGCAAACCCACAATGTTTTTGTCCGTTTGAATATCCATCATATATATTTTTGGTGGTAAAGTTGTGTAGCTTTGTAAATCTGGAACCCAAAGAATGAGCTTTTCTTAAACCATCTGTCTATGCTGCATTTGTTTTTGTTTTCTCCCACACACCTTTGGTCCGAGCAGTGGCGGAGTGAAAGATGCGAGCTAAACCTACTATATATATTTCTCTATGGTGGATTTATATATTTTAGAAGCACAAAGGCCACGAATTTCTTATCTAAAATTTATCTGGTCCTGCGTTGAAGAAGCCCCGGAATCTTAGCACCTTTTTGGGCATCACCCCTGGACATTCTCGTCCACCAAAACCACACAGCCTCTCATCCCATTAGCCCGGAAACAGCAAAAACCCTCTAGGAAAGAAAAAAACTAATTAAAAAAGATAAAAAACGGAGAGCCCCGAATTAATTCCGTGAGAGAGACTGTGAAGTGGGTCCACATGCAGTTAATAATTACTAACCCCTCACGTTTCTTTCCTAAAAACGCCCCCGCTATTCTCCTCCCTAAACCCCCCACCGGTTAACAGGGATCACTCCTCGCGTTCGTGGTCACGAGGGAGTCGAGGGCCACCGTGGGATCCGACGGCGCGGCAGGCGCGTCCGCTCCCCCCACCGACGGCGCGGATCTGCGGCACGTGTCACGGGCGCGGGGGCACCTCTTCCGCTGTAATAAGCCGGGACAGGCGCCCGCTGCCGTCGGATCACGTGGCGGGGCCACGTGGACGCCGCGGGAGTGCGGAACCGGTCGTTGGGGCGGGGCCGCGTGGGGTTTAACCGGGAGCAGCCGGTGGCGCCCCTCCCCGGGATGGCGTGAGCGCAAGCGAGGCGGGGTTGGGGGGTTTAAGAAGGGGGTTGGTTTTGAGGGGTTTTGGCCAACCCACACCACCGCACCACGCACCTCCACCACCAGAAGAAAAAACCAAGGCGGAGGGCGGAGAGGAGAGCAAGGAGGGAGAAGGGGGGGAAAGGGAAATAAAAATAAAAGAGGAGAGGCGAAGCAAGGAGAGCGAGCACCCCAGACCCAGAGGCAGGGGAGGGGGGGAATAATTCCGCAGGGGTCGAGGGATCTCGGCGGGTCCGGCCGCGGAGGAGCACCGGCGAGGCGGCGATCCGAGGGCGATCGGAGGCGGGCGAGCGTCGACGCCGGCGAGGTGAGCACGGCGTGCTAATTCCGGGGAATTCTGCCGAATTATGCGGTTTTGGGGCTCGGTTTCGTGTTTTGGTGCCCCTGCTGTGTTGGGGTTTTGCCTCCGCCCTGTTTCGGCCCACTCCTGTCCGAATTCTGCTTGCTTTGGTCCGATCCGCCGCGCTGTGCTCCGACAAGGAGGTGAATTCGCGTCTCTCTGAGATTCCGGTACATTTCGGAGCCGCGGTTTGAATTCGTGGGGTTTTTTTGCTTAATTTCGCGTCGAATTGCTGCGAATCGGGTGCCGAGATCGGATCTGGCCTCGCCCGATTCACGATTTGCTGGACGTTCTTGTGCGCCTCTGAGGTTTGCGGTTCGCTCTTTCTTTTTTAATCGACGTGCCCGCTTTCCTTTTGGCAGTTGCTTAATCCTCACGGATTCCGATGCACGAGGTTTTAAAAAAGGTTCTCTCCCCCCCCCCCCTCTCTCTCTCTCTGCCTTTTGATCGCTTGCCGTACTGGTTTACCTGGCGAATTTATTTGCTTGTGCATTAAATTCAGCGGCGAAACCATTTCGTAGAAGGAAAAAACATTTCCTCTCTCTGAGGTCTTAACTCGGATCACGAGTTCAAGTATGAATTCTCTCCATTTCTTCTGCTGTTTCTGTGTTTGCCTAATTAATATGAGTTTTGATTCGCTCTTGGGGCGTAGCTTGTTGAAAATTCTTTTCATTTTGGCCGTTTCACGTCTGGATCTCTCCGCTAATCGGCTTGGGGTATTGGGATTCCAACTTTTGGTAATTAATTACTGCAAACGCAGTAGCATGATCGTTCCCTGTTTAATTAATGGAATGGAGGGTTTAAACAAGATTTATCCCAAGTTACTACGGAGATCCCGATGAATTATTTCCTTTTTTTTATGCTACCTACTAGTACCAGTTTTCCTTTGCTGATTTGCTAATGGGTTCTTGCAGATTTGTGTTGATGACAAGCCATGAACAGCGCAACCACCAGTTGTTAACTAACCCTCTTGTAAACTTCAAGCAACCGAAGCGAAGAGCAGAAATGGTGTTCCAAAAGAGGTCGTCGTCAGAGATGGAGTCGTGCGGTGGAGGCCAAGTCGCGGAGATGCCGCGCGTTCCCAAGTCTGCAAGGGTACGCGGCTTTCAGCGCATCGATTCGGCCCTCCCTTCGCTGCCCTTGGTTGGCAAGTCTGACAAGGATGGCGTTTCTTGTTCGGTAAAATGTGCAGGGCAAGAGATCGGTCAGGAAGAAGGAGGCCCAGAGCCCGGCCCAGATGTCCGCATTCGACCTTCTCGCGACGGTGGCAGGGAAGCTGCTTGATGAGGGGGTGGGCTCGCTGGGGAACATGAGCGCCGGTGCCTCTGCCTTGGCTGCGTGCGCGAAGGATGTCCGTGTGAAGCAGGAGCAGTGTGATGAGGAAATGAAGCAGTTCAAGCATGAGGTGACGGATCAGGACAGCTGCAATGAGAGTGCAATTCTCCCCCACATTGCTTTCCAGCGGGCGGTGAATAATGCTCGGACTGAGGATCCTAAGGCGAAATCTGAGGCCCAGGACAAGGAATCCTCCATGATCAGCTGTACCAAGGCTGAATTGGGTTGTAATTTTGGTGTGATCGCAGATAGGTGGTCGCCTGAATCCGTGGAATCAGGAGCCTTCACAGGAGATGCAGTGGCGAGCCTGATGCCGACGGCCCCAGCAGGATTTCATAAGAATGCACCCGAAATGTATAATTTGCTTGATTCAATGGATGTGGATGCCAAGCCTCCTCCTTTGGTCAGCTCTGACAGCACCGGAGAGATGCCATTGTATGGCGATAAAATTCACCGCTCAACCTCCTTACCAAGGGGCCCAAAGGGAGTGGGGGGTTTTGCTGTAGATAGAGATGATGACGACGATAAGTCCTCTGGGTGCACTCATCCGAGCACCACCACTAACAGGGATTTCAGGTCCAATTGTACAGCTGAGTATAGTAGGGTAAGGAAGCTGCTCACTAGTAAGTACAGGAAAGTTGCTCCAGCGAGGATTCACAAATCTGATCTTTCCTATAGTGGTAAGCACTGGAAAATCTTGGTTTTCCTTTTCTTTATATTTCAGTAACACTACATTGATAGAATTTGTATTCAAACCAGCTCCATGTAACTTGAATTCATTGATCCCATCAGATGTCGAGCGGAAGCCTTCTTTCCGGAACAAGAAAATGCATTATACACGACAGAGGACACAAAGGAGTACATTCAAGCGGAGGAAGCTCTTTGATCGCCATTCAGTTCTAGCATCTGAATTTGGTGCAGCAAATGGAAAGGGAAGCACAAAGGTTACCGGAAGAGACTCTCATGCTGAAGGTTTGTTTTACTACCACCCAGGAATTTGCTATTCATGTTATTTCCTGTTTTGTTACTTATCTGTGGGCAATGATTCTTCTGCAGCAAACAAGGGGACTAATTCAATGCCATTCCAGAAATCTTGTGTGTCAAATGATTGCCATGGTAAGATTTTGCTCCCCAGCAAGTTCATTTAACCTCCACTGTCTATATTTTGTCCTGAGATTGCCTTTATTTCTTGCAGTGAAACTTAGAATTAAGTCTTTTAAGGTGCCTGAACTTCTTGTTGAAATCCCAGAAAGTGCAACTGTTGGCTCACTAAAGGTATGTACAGGACATCAGTTTATTTTTATGTGCAAAGTGATTACATTTTTTTAGTTTTTCTGCTCAATGTGTTTTCCTGCCGTTTAATCAGTATTTCCAATGCAGAAAACTGTTCTTGAGGCGGTGACTGCGATTCTTGGAGGTGGTCTACGTGTCGGTGTTCTTCACCATGGAAAGAAAGTCAGAGATGATAGTAAAACGTTAATTCAGGCTGGGATTGGCCAGGATGATATGCTGGACAACCTAGGCTTTTCACTTGAACCCAACTGTACACAAAACCCACAAGTCCAAGTTCCTGAAGATATCAGTTTCCTTGAAACCATTGATACTACCGAACCCCTTGCAAGGTAAACCACATGCTTCATAATAATTCACTTCATGTTATAATTTGAGGTGCCTTCACCCTGACCCAGATTGGTGAACTTTGTCTGATACAGGATTGCACCTGCTGACTCATGTTCTAAGCATGGTGAAGTGGATGTATCACAGGAGCTTGCATTGACCCCATTAGCAATGAACTACCAGGGCAGTGATCATGATTCTGTGCACTCCCCTCGGGGTGTCTCATCACCCGATAAAGTGTCCACACACTCGCGAGCTTTAGTTCCAGTTCCAGCTGCAGATCCCAATGCAGGAGCTGTAGTTCCAGCGAATAAGTCTAAGAGGTCACCAGAGCAGGGGCAACGCAGAATCAGGCGCCCGTTTTCTGTTGCTGAAGTAGAAGCACTTGTGCTCGCAGTTGAAAAGCTTGGAACGGGAAGGTATAGTTTCTTATTCCCCTCATTCGACCTGACAAAGAATTTCTTGGCTTCTGTAATTCTTACTGTATAGTTATGGATATCATGTAGGTGGCGAGATGTTAAACTTCGCGCTTTTGACAATGCAAAGCACCGTACTTACGTTGATCTTAAGGTAATAACTGTCAAATGCTTGACTTTGACTTCAACTGAAGACTAAAGCAAAATATCTTTGCACCGCATATTCTCGTCAAATCTGATAATTAGTTTCCTCACTGTCCTTTCCTGATTTATTGATTGGTCCTCTTGATTTCCTTTTTTTTTTGCCGAACCTTTACATTGCTGAGAAAGGATTCTTTCACACGGGATCGTATACTTATGCTTTATGCAAAATCCCTAGTGGGGTTAGGTTACTTGGCCGATTTAACCAATAGTTTGGTGCTTATGGATTTTAGGGTCCTCAGTCCTCACCCAACAGGAGCGTGCTGTTTTGTGTTCTTTAATTTTTAGAAGGTTTCTGGTTTCCGCCAGACTTTTGTTCTTGAAGAACTTTTGTCCTTGTGATTCAGTTGGTGCTGTCCCCACGCTTCAGCTTTGTAGTTTGGCTGGGTCATGTGGGTTTTAGTACCAGAATGGTTCACCAAGAAACAAAGGAGACCCATTCTTGCACGTCAACTAACCCGATCCGGACTTTAGAAAAAAAAAGGTCCGCCTGAGGGATCAGATAGCCTTTCCTTTATTAGACTGGATGGAAGCTTCTTGGCTGCTTTGCACTACATTGCTGCACCTGTTGGAAACTGCTTGCACTCTCTGGTCAAATTTTGACGATGACTTTGATTTTGAATAGACGATGAACTAACCGTGTCCAAATTGTGGTGCGAACAGGACAAATGGAAGACGCTGGTGCACACAGCGAGCATCTCGCCACAGCAGCGGCGTGGCGAGCCGGTGCCTCAGGAGCTGCTCGACCGGGTCCTGGCGGCCCAGGCCTACTGGTCCCAGCAGCAAGCCAAGCTCCAGCCTAAGACGCCCCCGCTGGCTGAGGCTCGCTTGCTCACCTAATAATTCGATGATCCCGGCTGATGGCCTCCTCCGAGGCCATTGCAGCCTTTGTATAAAGTCAGTAAGTCAGTCAGTCCCTTCACAGGAGGTTTAAGGAAGATATATTAGAAAAAAAGAATACATATATAAGGTACAAGAAGCATTGACCGATTTGTTGTAATATCTACTCACCACCGGTTATTCTTTAAGCCAGGATTCTCTCTCCTTGTGAATTTAACCAAAGGAAAGGGTATTTCTTTGGCAAATTGTACATGTTGATGATGGAAGAAGAAGATGATCCATGAACTGAGATCTGCAGTGTCTACTACTAATGGCTCACAATTTTTGCAATTGTGATTAAGAAATTCAAGGTCCTGCTTAACCAAGCTCTCCGGCTCCAGCTCCAGCTTTTGGATTCTCTTGTGAAGTTGTTGCCTCCTTACAGAAGCTGGTGTATTCGGCTTGAATTGCAGCCTATATAGTCTGACCCACTCATACAGACGGCCACAGAAGCCGTAAAAGGAGGGTAGCTTCTTTTGTTGAGTTTAGGCTTTTGGAGCAAAGCTCCAGCATCGAAGTCTAGGCTGAGACGGAGCGAGGCCAAAGCGGCACCGAAAGGGAGCTTCAGATTCTTTTGTTCAATTGAATTCATTCTTTTGTTAGTGGAGAGTGACGGAAGGATAGGAGATTAGGAGGGATGGATCTTTGGTTCACTTTTCCTTTTTTTTTTCTTCTTCTATTACATTAACTGTATGTTATTTCACCAATCATGTAGTTACCCTCAAATTTGTAATTGATGAATTAACAAAATGGAAGGAAATACTTTTATACCACTTCGCTAACCTTTTTATTTTGAACTATATATATGGCTCTCATCTAGCATATGATGGGCGTTCCTGTGATTAGTTCCGTGTCGAGACTCAACAGGTGATCCTGCCTTTGATCGGGCCTCGATTAGATGTTTATTAATTTCTTGTCCTGTGTCAGAGTACTGCCGCTGGAGTTTAATTATTGGAGATTCTTATCCATTAGCCCCAATCATAACCCCATGTGCTAAAAGTTACTGACGCCACACCATCGAATAAGTTTGTAACTGCTGCGTTTAACTATTAGTAGTACTCCTCTCTCCAACTAGCTGTCTCGGAGTGTATTATAATATCAAATTATCAATGTGATTATGTGAATTAGCAAAACCAGGAAGTTGACCTGGAGTCATGCATGTTCATACTACAAGCTGTGTTAAATGCCTTGCGATTGACATGTTGGATGTGTTGAAAAAAAATAGGCATGTATAATATTATATTCTGAATATAAATCATGACAGAGATATCTCTCTATACATGATTTCAATACTGAATAGAGCATGCTACTTTCATAATTTAGCATAAAAGCAAACATGTAGTATTGAAAGCAATAGAATAAATCATAACTTAATGGTTTGAAAATTATACCATTGAGGGGGACCGGTGCCGGGCACCAACGGCGCTATTACTCGAGTCTAACCGAGGCTCCTTGATGTAGTCAAATTCAGCTAATGTGGAGGAATTTGATGCAGTGCAGCAACTTAATGGAAGAGCAATGTTCTCGATGATATTGTTGATGATGTTAACAAGGACTGGTCGGAGCAGTAACACAACCTTGTTGTCAGACCCCTTATGAAGAACACAGGCAGTCGTGTTTAAAGATTGTGAGGCGGGCGAAGCGCTTTGCAAAAAACCTTATTTTGTCATCTCCTAGAGAGAAGGTTGTCTATCTCAAGAGGAGTTGTTTCATACACATATATAGGTAATAGAACATGTATACCTCATATAAATTAACAATATGGTATTAATTGATAAAACCTATTAGGAAATATATGGAATGAGCCTTTGAGATTTATTAGATTTTTTACGTATATGTGCGTCCGGACAATATATAAAATAAACCCTAATAGCAGTACAAGGATATATATAATATACATTTAATTTGTGGTTACTTGCAAAGATTTCAAAGGTTGAAACCATTGACCTCTGACCCTAAAGGGGAATGGGCAAAAACATATATATCTACCGCCAGCAATCCAGGCCGGTGGTGGTAGTGGTAGTACGTAGTAGATCCCTTGAAGCACGCACGACCCATGCATCTGCCGTAGCTCGCTGTTCCGTATACCGAAAGAATACCGCGTGCTGGATTGGCGTGTGATGATTGGCATTTGGAGGAGCGAAAGCCAGAATATTCCCCATGTGTGCAAACGGTGGCGTATAAACCAGGATTAGAAAAGGTACAAGCAAGCAAAGGCACGGGAGAGACGCAACGCAAGGTCGACGAGCGACGAACCGGCAACTAATGCAACCAGGCTGGATGCGACTGCTAGCTGTTGTTGCTTGGAAGCGAGAGATCAGAGAGGTCAGGACGGGAACGAACACCGACACCATGTCTTCTTGCTTTGCCCCTGTGGCCTGTGCCCCTTGGCCACAAAAAGCCCACAACAAAGGCTTTTGTGCTAAAACAATGTCGCTAGCTTATTAGGTCGACGATGCAAACCTTTTTCTGGTCAGATGGATGGAGCATTAGCTGGGATCAGATCTGATCACGCCGGACCATGGCGAGTGCTGGGTGCTCGTGCACAACCAGCTGCTGGCCCCCCAGAAGCTCCGGCCTCCGTTGTGTACTACGAGTAGGCAGGACGTGTGGGCGAGACGGCTACATGTATCGGCCTCACTCATTCATTGCGTTGCATTGGTCATCCATCGGCGCGCGCCCATATATACCAACGTGCATCTGTCGCACGCACCTCTCTCGTCTCTACCTCTGCGTGCATGTCCGTGTCCGTGTATGATGTATCTCTATCGTCCCCCGCATTATCCTGAGAAGATGTGAGTTAAGTATGTTGATTGATTGATTGATTATAAGCACGGAACATGCGAGTGTTTTGAGGCTGATCCGATGGGCAGGGCAGCCGCCCGGCCGGCACCGCACGCCATGTTCGCCTCCATGTGGTCATGTGGATGGGATCGAGAGAGGCTCTTCGTCCCCCCCACGCATCTGACCGCGATTTGGTCGCCCGGAACTTGGCTCGTTTCGCGGACGCGAACGCACGCAGACGCAGGTCGGCGGCCGAACCGGAGGGCGGGGTCGTTCGTTGCGCGGCAGCGTACGGCAGCCCGCACCCCCGCCATGTGAGCAGGGCGGCGTGCGGTTTGCCGGTGCGGGCAGACGGTTAGTGTTAGGCCGGCCGGTCTGGTACGGTGTCCGTCTGCGTGTTTGGGGGATCGCCACCTCGGGAGAACGTCACTGCAACGCAGCTGGAATTGGGCGTTCAACAAGGTCGTTGACGGTGCAGGCTCCTTAGATTTGACGGGAACACTCAGATAGTTACGATCCAATTCTACTATTGAGATGCCCTTTGGATCGGACATGCGTTTTTTTTTTAATTAACATACAATACAAATCAAATAAAGTAGTATACTACAGGCCTAGCACGTATGTTGCTAGTTGCTATAGGTCAATTGAGCGTAGTAGTTGGTGGCGGTGGTGGGTGACGACGGCTACAGTGGCGTCGTATGCTTACCACATTACCAACTGGTCCGCGGTGGCGCTTCATTGCTTTGCTTTGCTTTCTTTCTTTCTTTAATTATTATCATCATCGCCCACCAGCCGCGTTGGTGCGGATTGACATTTGAATCTGTCTCGACGCCAGCCAACAAACCCTTGTAGTAGTAGTAGTAGTAGTATATAATTAGCCGCCGATCTGAGAATTTATATTCTACTGTACATACAAAAAAAATCGCACCTCTAGTACGTACTACTGCTACTTTAATTTCTCCTGACATGCATGACGGGACCTTGATATATATTTCTCATCTAGCTATAGGAAGCCGCCATGTGCTTCTTCGGCGTTATTCCAGACAAATTCGTAACATGATTAAAGCTTTTCAGAAGCGGCTAAAAATGAGATCTTTTTTTTTGTTATTAAAAATGAGATCTCAAGCCATCAATCAAGGTGAGAAGCTGAGAATAGCCTGCCGCGAGACTGCCGTCCAGCTCGTTGCCTTGCCCTGCCTGCGGGTTACTGTTTCGTGCACACCACCTGGTCCTGCTCCTGCATGCCGAGAAACAGCGGCAGAGATCAAGTCAACAGCAGCAGCAGCATATTCCATTCGTTCCGTTCCGTTCCGGGGGCTGCCAAATTGAGATTTCCTGTCATCGTTTCTGAAACTCTGCCATCAGAAAGAAAGTACAGGTACAGTACATTTGGAACCCGCTTCCAGAGCTGAGGAAGCACACGTAAACTGACGACACGCACGCAATGCCGCCGAGCCGGCCGGCACGCCTCCATGCGTGCCGCCGTGAGCCAGTGCCGCATGGGTTTTGCCGGCTCGATCTCTCAACAAGTAATACGCTTTTTTTTTTCTAATCGAATCTTCCAAGTTTGAGTCCGAGTTGGGCAGGTAAAGAGAGAGGATCGGAGAGGGACACGTGAAGAAGACGAACCCCGTGGTCTTTAACAGACGGCTGCTAGTGGTTGCTCGCAACTCCCAACCAACGACGAACACGCACAAGCTAGGTTTACCTGCTCTCCCGGTAACCTATATAGCTTGACGCGCTTAAAGATAACGACGAAGTAATGCTAGCACTATAGTTAAAAGTAAAACCAGGGTATAGCGATAGGCTTGAACAGATGACTTTTTGGCTCCAGCTGGTTAACCATCCATCCATCCATGGGGGATGGTCGCTGTCAGTGGTGGCCTCTGGATAGATTAGGCTTAGCTTATATATCTATATCTAAATGACTGTATGCATGCACGAGAAGAGCATGGCGTTTGGTGGAAGCTTCTCACGCGTGCGGCACGCGGCCGGCGGTGATGCGAGCGGAACGTACGCATGCAGTTCTTTGACCCGCACCGCACCGCGCCCCGCCCCCGCGTGATGGTGGCGGACCGGCCGGACAGACGGACCGACGGAGCATGACGATTTGGACTCGCCCATCGCGTTCGCAGTTCGCACGCGCTAGGTGCCTGGCGAGCCGGGTGTTGGGGTACGACGTGTGGCGGGGCGCTGGAATGCTGGATGTTTCGTGCTGCGTGCTGGCTTCTGTGGGGTGGCACGAGTCATGACGCCTGTGTTTCCTTTCCAGACCCAAAAGCGCGCACACCTCTGTATGATGGCTTCTGGAATTCGTTCTAATAATCATCTACTCTGTTCGATGCGTATTACATAACGAATTGGTACGGTAACATAACATAATTAAGAGCAACAAGAACTCCAAATTCTTATCGATATTTTTGCTTATCAGGCAAATCAGCCAAATATTCAGTGACAGCAAATCAGCAAACAGTACTTTCATTCGTAACTTTTGTCGATTTATAAATATAATGAAATACCGATGTATCTGTACTACACAAAAGAGTCTTCGTTTTGTCGGGTTTTTTTTTATCTGAAGCACGATGCAAAACCTTGACCTGAACTCCGACTTTCTTATAACTATACCAAAAATAGAGACGGTCGTACTTGCATCGAATCGTATTTTTATACGAAACAAATGTACCAGTCTCCGTGGAAGATGTATTTTGTTTGCCAAACTGAATCCTTTCCGCAAATGAATTACTCCCTCCCGTTATCCTCAACAAGGAAAAGAGCCCAACAGTGGTGAAATTCGGCCCAGAATAAGGTGCCGCCCTCAAATCCTCGCAGACCCAGGCCTGCTTTGCAATGGGCCTATACACCGACTAGACGACTATTTCTTCCACAGAAAAAAGTGTTTTTCCCGTGAACTATTAAGGCGTTGTTTACTTCCACCCAAAAATTCAAAATTTTTCAAAATTTCTCGTCACATCGAATCTTTAAACGCATGCATAAAGTATTAAATATAGATGAAAATAAAAACTAATTATACAATTTGATCGAAATGTACGAGACGAATCTTTTGAGCCTAGTTAGTCCATGGTTGCACAATAATTACCATAAACAAACGAAAAAGCTATAGTGTCGCGAAATATTTTTCCTCACCAACTAAACACGGCCTAAATGCCTGCTTCAGGAACAGGATTTTTTCCCCAAGCTTCCAAACAGACTCCAAGTTTTTTTTTTCTCAAACTTTAAAACCAAACCAACTGCTCTCTCAACTTTCTAACTGTTAATTTTTTCGACAATTTAAGTTTCACTTGAAAATGATTAATGTGTTGAACAAACTCTGCTAGTTCACGGGAATTGTTGTTCTGTTCTATGTTTCTTAGGACAAAACAATGTTCGCTTGAAAATGGTACGTGTTGAAGAGAAAATTATTTCTAGTTTATGAAAAAGTTGTAATATCTTTATGCGAGAAGAATGTTCCAGGTTAATGGAATTGTTCTTGTTCCATGTAAAAGGATTTCAATTTCAAAGGAAAGAAGATAATATTCATCCTTAGTAAAATATTTTTTACTTTCAGTGCTACAATAAATATGATCACTGCTACTTAGGAGTATTTGAAACCAATATTTCACTGACCATTGCCAGTGTCTCATATAGAAAGAATAAATATATGAAACCAAAAGGAACAAAAAACGAAAGAGAGAAAAATAATTAAATTTGGAAAAGAAATGCGTAAAAGGTAATGGCCCAGGAGAAGTCTCGTACGGGTCCGCTCCGCCTGGGCCGAACAAACCCACACCCTGCTTCCGACATCCGTTCACCCTTCATCAGCCCGCGTGCGCTCTCGTCTCTCTCCCGGTCTCCTCCTCTCCTTCGACGACAAGGCGGGCTACCGCCGCCGCCGCCCTACGCAGGTGCCGAGGCCTTCACCGGTCTCTTCGCCGTCGACGAGCACTCACTAGGTATTCCCACCCTTTCTATTCCTTGCCTGTTGTGCGAAACCGAGCTCCCAAACTCTTAACCTAGAGCTATTTGGCTATTTGATGCCTTTAAATTATTATTGGGTCCGCCCGTGGGTGCTGATCTGACAATACTGTTTATCTGACTGTTCTGGTACCTTGCATTGGTGTTGAATCGTGCGATTTAGAAGATATAGTGCCGTTAGATGTTCGGCCGATTACAGTTACAATAGCCTAAGCTGGTATTAGTTTTGTTTGGGGGGTCCTAGAACATTGAGCTGTTGGTGTGTGATGCGTTTGTTTGATCCAGATTTACCAATTGATTATTCCATGAGTCATGATCTGTTTTATCGAGAGAGAAAATTTGAATGATATGTTGTTGATCTTGTCATTTTTGTGCTTCAGAGATGCAGGATAGAATGAGACGGCAGGGGCAATACGGTGAAGCAGATATCAACTCCATGGTTGCTGCCCAGTTGCATCATTACCAGGCACAGCAAAGGGTACAGCAACACCCTGAGAATAGCTACAGTGGAAGAGACCCTGCGCAAGCTTCTGGGGAGCATCAGTACACTCCCCCGAAGGTGAGACAGAGTCAATGGGATCAAGGTGGACCAAACGTCCCAAGCCAGGTTCCATCGTATGCATATAACAAAGGCATGTACTGCTGCTTTTTCGTTTGATATTTTTACATCTTTTCTTTTTCTTTTTCAAATAGCCCCTTCTTCATCTCTTGTGAAATACAACACTAGTTGCAATTGGACATCCTATATCTTTGATTGGACGGATAAAAAACTATTTTGATTGGAGGGATAGAAAACTATTGCATACTACTTACAGTTCTGTAATATCATGCTGACTGTTAGTGATACAGCCCAAGGTGCTGGAGGTGCGCAATCCTTTTACGATGGCAAGAGATCTGATTCAAAGGTTGGTCTAGAGAAGCAGCCCAGCAAGGAATCTAGGGACCAACCTCATATTGATCGGACTGAAACAAGATACGAGAATTATAATCTTCCTCGGACTTTTGAAGGTCTTGAACAAAGTTTTCACGAAGACATTATTTTGCTATCCAAGGAACTACAGGATGCAGAGGATGCTGAAAATTCTAGACACATGGAGGTATGTCAAATGCATAGTATTTTTTTCTTTGGTATATGAATACTGAAGTTATGCATGATTCCACCATATGCTGATCTAGCAAGAATACCATAGCAGTATAAAGTATTACTCCATCCGTTCCAAATTATAAGTCGCTTTGACTTTTTTGGTTTATCCATTTTGCTATGTATCTAGACATATTATTATATCTAGATGCATAGTGAAATGGATGTACCAAAAAAGTCAAAGCGACTTATAATTTGGAACGGAGGGAGTAGCAGTTTGTCATTTGTCAAGAGGTTTTCGTATCATTGTCTATTTCAATTTTGGTAGGGCTGGCCATGCGCAAGCTGGTAAACTGCTAATTGTATGCTGCTGGGTTTCTTTTTGTGTGTAGGTTGGGTCTATTCTATGCACATTCTTAATCATTCTAACATATCATCTTAGATCCACCATTATTTGTATTAAGTATGCCTAAGCAGATTTAACATTCAGTTATCACCTATACGATGTATATAGAATATCTTGTTCAGAGAAGTACGATAATATATCTTAAACTAGAAAGTTAGCATGGCTCACATATACTAAATTCAAATGGCTGTCTCCCCCCTCAGCTTGTTTGGATACATCCTTTCTCTCCCAGTTCATGTGAATTGGAGTAGAAAATGAACTAATTTCCACTTAAATCCTGCCCAATACGGCAATACGTATGGATGGGAGGAGATTGTCATGTTCCCAAATGAGGCCTTTATATGGTTGTCCATATATTCATTGGCTTACACTATTGTTGTGACTTAAGGGGTCTTCATGGTTGGATTTATTTCTATTGTAGCGAACGAATCAACTATTTGAAGGTGTTGATGCATGAACTCAAATTCCGTACTTCTCTTAGAAACATTGTTGTATGCTGGATAATAAAGGTTTGAATTTATAATATTCAACTTGTTAATTGTGTAAATGGAAGTCACCACAAGGATATAGTAAAAATGTTACCCTCACAGGACTCTGGAGTCTGGAGTTATATATGGTTGAGCAACATCTTTGTGTAGTTGTGATCTATTTTTCAGTAGTTTTACACATTTATTGAAACTATGACAACCATCATTCCATGTTTCTTATGTCTGTCTACAGAGATTGAAGGAGATAAATACACAGTACCAGGAGAAACTATTAGCACTTCGAGCTCGGCAAGCAAACTATAGAGATGAGTTTCTGCGTAAGGAATCTCTAGCACGCCAGCAGCAATACCAGCATGCCAGCATGAGCCATTATGCCAATAATTCGGCAGCTGGGGAACAGCATGGTTATCACCCAACAGCCTTGCCTGGGGAGCAGCATGGTTATAATCCAACACCTCCTGCTGCTGCTGGAGGTGCTTACGGAGAGGCTCATCGAGGTTATGCTTCTGGCCAGTATGAATCCTTCAGCGACCGTCCAGATTACCCAGAGTTCCATGGTGGGGGCAGAGGTCGTGGTCGTGGTTCTGAGCACCGTGGTCAATACCCTGGTGGTCGTGCTTATAACTCTGGTGGCCGGCGGTTCTAGGTATGCCTTGAAGAACGATCTGTCACTCTGTCAGGCGGGCTCAGATCACCTGATGGCAGTGTGCCGTGCCTTGCTGTACTCGATGCAGAATGCTTTAGAAGCTTGGTGTTGCAACCTCCTGGAAACCTAAGGGTTCATAAAACTTGTTCTACAGTTCGAGGTTACTGGTATGAGAGCATTGAACTACTTTTATGGTTATGCCAGAGTTCATTCTGGTTGTAGTTTGTAGACGAACGAGAGAATATTGACTTTGCTGTTTCTCTGCTATTCATGTTATATCGTCTCGGAAGCAATAAAATTTCATCCTCTTTACTGGTATCAGAGTGATGCTCGATTTGCACTAGTGATTGTCTGCTTTTGAAAAAGGCTAGTCAAAACAGATTCCGCTTATTCTGGCGCTTGGCACAACAGTAACCTGTAAAACATGATATGCAAACAGCGCCAGATATAAACATCAGCTCTGCATGTGCTGATAAATTTTTCAGCGTAGTATGTGTCGGTATGCATCATTTAATGGCAAGCAATTTGCAGAGGCAGTCCTTCAAAAGGCATTTTAAGAGCATCTTTAAGAGTCTTTGCAAATCTCACTCTCTAAATCATGATTTAGAGCCATTTCTGTAAAAACCACTTTTATATTTCTTCGCTCTCCAACAGCTTTTCTATCTCTTGGTGCACTCTAAAGAGCTATTATACTCTTCTATTTTGGCTAGTGAAAAATCCGAAATAGAAAATAGCTATATTTACATAACCATTTAAACAAGTTGTTGGGAGATAACTTTTCACAAAAATATCTATTCTTAGGATTTAGGAAAGATTTAGATAGTCTCTTGGAGTTGCTCTTAACAGTCTCAATTCAACTGGGATTTCGCGGTGATTCGGTGAAGTGGGACAAAATAAACTACCTTTTGCATCTCTGGTACAACGAAGACTACCAAAATATATAAGTACTAGAGACCCAACTTACAACGACGAAGCAACTAGCTGTACACAAAGCAAGGCAATATTATATTCTCTTCACAAGCTACTTAGCCCTTCAAATCCTCATCCATTCTCTGTTTTTACTCCCCTAATAAAATATTACAGGAGGATGCTCCAGACTCCAGAGAGGTAATGGACATCTGTAGCCAGCAATCCTCCCTACTTACTTGCCAGCTTTTTCACTGAGCCCTTGGCTTCTTGAAGATCTTCTAATACAGTCACAACCTGATCCATGCCAGGCCTGCCTCGTGCGTCCATCGACAAGCATTGCAGTGCGAGGGTTGCCATCTTCTGAGCCGCAGGAAGGGAACACTGGGAACCCAGCCGTGAGTCCAGGACATGTATGACCCTCCTCTTGTTGGTGATGTAAGGTCTAGCCCACTCCACCAGATTGTGCTGACCAGGCGGACGGTTCTTGTCCAGAGCACGCTGCCCAGACAGCAACTCCAAAAGAACAACACCATAGCTGTACACATCGCTCTTTGCGGTCAAATGGCCTGTGTACCAAGAGGGTAATCAATATAAGTTGCCGTAAATTATACATATGCATATCATTTGATTTGACTTCTACCATTAGAGCATGTGCGAAAATTTGTAGGTTAAAGAACAAGTTGCAAGCCATTTGACTTGAGTACCACAATTCCTGATTTCATGGTAGTTCGTACATGAAACCAGATGGAGAATTTAGTATATTTTTATGGACTAAACAAAGGTATGGCAACCATAAAGTACCATTCAAGTAGCATAATGTGACCCTTCAATTTTTCTCCTTTACAGGATGGCATACATCATTCACTTAATTCTTTAGTTTTTATATCATAAGGCGCACATGAACGAGATAAGAAATACTAATCTATAAGGATAGTACAGCGACATACTGTGCTTCTTTGGCCCCCACCCCCACCTCATTATATGATATATGAGGTTCTTTAAACAAATGGCCCATCAAAGCACAGTGCAAAACCATGAAATATAAAAAATAAGTAATGAATCTAACTAAATGGCATGGATACAATCAGTATCCTTGTCTTGCAAAATATATGTTTCTCAGCTACAGAGATATGATGGAAGAATAAAAAAGAAAAAATAGAAATAGATACAATGAAATAAATAGATCAATAAAAAAGAAAGAGTTATGATGAAAGAACAAAGTTTCATCTACCCACTTTCTCAGTATAGCCATTATAATGCATCAAAATAACAGTGAAACAGTATGCTATATTATCGGCTGCCAAATCATTTTACAAAGATTACCTGTCGCAAGATATTCAGGGGCAGCATATCCTTGTGTCCCCATGACCCTAGTAGAAACATGACTTTTATCACCAGTTGGACCGTCTTTTGCCAAACCGAAATCAGCCAATTTTGCATTGTATTCCTATAAAAGGTTAAATAAAGAATTTCGAATCTTCAGATAAAAGTTCATTTGAATTATACATAGTGACAGAATGGTTTGCAAGCAGACCGAGTCGAGAAGAATATTGGAGGTCTTGAAATCACGGTAAATGACTTTAGCCTGGTCGCCATGCAGGAAAGCAAGACCTCTGGCAGCTTCAAGCGCAACCTTGATGCGTAAGTTCCATGGGAGCGGTTGGAAGTTCGAGCTCCCTGTAATATCATGGCATTCAGTCCTTTTCATAAAGCAAGAAACCAAGAATGAAGGGATATCACAAAAGAACACTTGAGTTGAGAGCCTACTCCTGAAAAGATGATGCTCCAAGCTCCCTCTTGGCATGTACTCATACACAAGAAGCCGTTGTTCGTCCTCCAAGCAGTAGCCGATAAGTTTCACAAGATTAGGGTGGGATAACTGCCCTAGGTAATTGACCTCAGCCTGCAAAATTATCGCAGATACAAATTAATCAAAGCCACCTAATGACTGAGTCAAACAAACACAACAGGAGTGGAAGGACACCAACCAGCCATTCTCTGTGCCCCTGGAAGCTGTCGAGCTTGAGCTTCTTCACGGCGACAATCATCCCAGTGCCCGGTTTCACAGGCGCAAGCGTGCGCTCATCCATCCATCCCTTGAACACAGAGCCAAAGCCTCCCTCCCCAAGCAGGCTGTCCGGCCTGAAGTTCCTTGTGGAGCCTTTCAGCTCACTGAAGGTGAACTTGCGAACATTCGACGACTCCAGGATCTCTGTCTCCGTACGGGGAGTTGGTGGCACCGACGACGACGAGCCGGACGTCTTGGTACCAAAGGTGCTGGTGTCGGTTGCATTCTTGCTGCTGTTTTTAGAACCGGTCCCTGGATTGCAAGCATCTCTACTAATTTAGCAAGGAAGAAAAAAAGATTGTTCCTCGTGATGCTATACTTCCAGTTCCAGAATCGAAGTGCTAGTTCTACCTCGCAGTGTTACCAACCTGGAGGCGCCCTACTCTCTCCACCTAAAATTGGACAATTCCGCTCACCACCTCTGACTCAATCATCCCGAACTGGACTATTGAATTGTTCTATATTCTACTCTTGGAGGCGCAGAAAACATTGAGTTTTTTTTTTTTTTCAAATCCAGGTCGGCTATTATTTGGTTTTTGAGGCCCCAAGTGCAACAAAACGAATCAGTAAACGCTCCTACTCCTACTCAGTTGAAGGAACAGAAGGTCGTTGCAAGAATCAGAGTTAACAGTTAAGAAGGCGGGCTTAAACATGCTGGCTCTCAGTAACGAGGAAAATGAGATTCTACTCGTACCTGACGAATTGGGGGCACTGAAGGAAGGGTTGATCTCAGCGTTCCCCTCCACGCCGGCGCAGTTCCCCATCAGGAACAAATTGAGATGCCCAAACACGAACGAGGCGGCAGCGCGCGTTCGGTGCTCCCCGCTGGATTCCACCGAGCTCAGCTCTCGCGGCAGCCAGCGCGCGGGGAAGGAGCTAGAGGCAGCTGAACGCCTGGGTTTGTTTGCCTCGTGGTGTCACCTTTGGCTGCTCTGCTGGGTCGGAAGGAGATGTAGAATCATGGCGGCTGCTGCTGCTGTGCTGGCCCGGCTGGCTCTGCCTGCCTGCGGGCGAGGGTGGTGGAGCCGTGGAGGGAGGTGGTGGTGGGAGCCGTGGGGTCCGTTAGCTCATTAATGGACGGCGACGGCCAAGGCCGCCTTTCCGTCTCGTCTCCCACTTCTCTTTTCTACCCCTGTACAATTTTTTTCTTCCATGCGCTTCACGCCTTCGCCTCCTCAAGTCTTCAGGTTTAGGAATTAGGAGTACCAAAAATTTGATTTGTTCCATCCGAAATTGTATGATGCCACCGATTCAACGTTCATTCAGTTTTTGGGTTACGACTGTGTCAGAGAATGTTCTGCTGATCTTGGGCCTTGTTTACTTCCAAAACTTTTTGCAAAATATGAATAGTAACACTTTCGTTTGTATTTGACAAATATTGTCCAATTACAGACTAACTAGGCTCAAAAGATTCGTCTCGTCAATTCCGACCAAACTGTGCAATTAATTTTTATTTTCATCTATATTTAATACTCCATGCATACGTCTAAAGATTCGATGTGACGGTGAATCTAAAAATTTTGCACTAAACAAGGCCTTTTAAAAACTCACACGCGGTCTTGTATGTGGGCCAATGTGTTCATTTCAAGCCAAGACTCTAGACTAACGGTATTTGCTAGCGTGTGCAACCTTGAGGTAAAATGCCTAAAGTTCAGATCGTGGTGAAATGCTTAAAGTCCATATGAGTGTATGGATATATAAACGTCTACTATACGTGTCTTGAAGGAAAAGAGCTTCGAAGAGACTTTCACTTTTAGTATATGGTTATCAATAGTTAGACCGCATAAATGGTTTCGCTTTTCCTTTTTGAAAAACAGGCACACCGCTCTTAGCGAAACATTGTACCTAGAAGCCCCATTTAGAATATATATATTTATACTAAAATTGACCCCTTTTCCTTGGTTATTTCACCCTATCCAAACAACATATTATTTAGGGTGAAACATTAGAAAGTTCAAGACATGAGGAAGTACATTGTCACACATTTGGTCTATAATTGGTCTTATTATGCAAAGTTTTGTAGGGCTTTTGTAAAGCATTTGTCTTCGTAAGCTAAAATTTAGGACTATGAAATGAAAACGGTACAGATGTTTTCCGACCATATTCAAGACCGAATTTATTTAGAGAGGTTCAGATCTGTCCGTATCCGAGTCTGAATATTCAACATTCGATACTTTATCCGTATTTAAATACTTAAATTGTATATTTATGATGTTGACATCCAATCGTATCTTATCCGACATGATTGACATTATCCGTATTCGAATCCTAATCTGACCAGAAATATGAAAAAAAAAATATAATATCAGTGATATCCGTCCATATTTGATTCGTTTTCATCCCTTATGCCCCTATATGAGTTTGTGATTGTGATTATCATACTACTTTTGGTCTATGCACAAGTTAATAATTGTGAGTCATTATAAAAGTATAAGGCCGTGTTTAGATCCAAAAACTTTTTGGATTTTGACACTGTAGCACTTTCGTTTTTATTTGACAAACATTATCCAATCATGGAGTAAATAGACTTAAAAGATTCGTCTCGTGATTTACAGATAAACTGTGCAATTAGTTATCTTTTTTATCTATATTTAATGTTCCATGCATGTGCCGTAAGATTCAATGTGATGGAAAATCTTGTAAAGTTTTGGGTTTTTGGGTGCATCTAAACAAAGCCTAACTAATTGTACAAGTTGTTCATTAAACTGATTGTATTCCACAACAACACCTCTAATAAAAACATAAATCACCCGATCTCATTGGTTTTATGTGGTCTTTAGCTTAAGTAACTTGAAACAAAAATTCTTCCTAAAAAACTTGAAACGAATATATATATGAACGTTTTATTCCAAGCTGGACAGCTACAGCTGCGCTCTTTTGGCTTTAATGATGTACATCCATACACATGTATGTTTCCATAATACAACATCCAACAACACACATATCAGAAAAAGAAGACGACGCAACGCAATCACAGATCCAGCGAATAAACAGTAGTACGGCTATTATAGTGCCCCCCGCGCCACAAATTCGTGCAAAACAGCGCGCGATAGGGATGTGTCGTAGTCGTAGGCCCCGGCCGGTGCTGCACCTGTTTGACTAGAGAGGCTCAGCTAGGTTGGAAGTGGCGGTGGTTGGGGATTGCTTTGCTTGCTTGCTTGGAATTTAGCTCGTGCCGATGCCGTGCCTTGCCACACCCCCAACTCCCCAAGTCCAGCCAGCGAATCACATCGGAAACCTCCTTGCCGTGCCGATCGGCGATCACCAATTCGGCCACCCCACGACTCGGCCTCACCCTCACCCGCGCCCGCGCTGTTTGTTTGTTCGTTTGTTCGCTGCTCGCCACCTACGCGCGACTCACTCGAGCGCCCGCACCGGTATGCCCCGACGAGTCTTCGCGGTCGCGCCCGCGCCGAACCGGGGAGCGCGCGCGGAAGTCGCCGCAGAAACGTCACGCGCCGCGCCATCGCGGGCAAGTGGTGATGCGGTGTAGTGGCCGAGGGAAGCGATCTCCAATCTCCTCCCTAGCTCACTAGTCACTAGCTGTGACGAATTCGGGGCGTCCCTTTCGATGGAGCTGGAGCCTGGAGGCCGGAGGCCGGAGCCGGAGGGGAGTCGTCCACTGAAGTGCAGGATTTGTTGATGTCTGAATTTTGCCGATTATTTGTATGGGGGAAAATCGGAAACGTGTTGGTATACGCGAGCGTACGGTGTCCTGTACCCAGCCATGGCAGGTGCTCCTAAGCTTCGAAGAGTAGCAATATATCCTATTTCCGTTCCACGCTGACGACAGAAAAAAAAAATACCCGTTATGTGAGTCTTGCTTCCACAGCTACCACATGCACGTAGTTGGCGACAGGTACGGTCTCTCGTACCAGTCCATTTCCTGGCTTATATCTATCTCATCCGAGAGGACTGATTTGCCACCGTGCGGCCGGATTTTGTGGGAAACCGATCCGTCGTCATGGATAATCGGAGGGAAACAACGGCCTCTGAACGACTCAACAACACAGTGCGAGATTAGACGGCGAACAGCTCCGATACAACTTGCATTGCCATCCCTCGCCAGAAAAGAAAAGGCCATGGCGCACATGAAGCGTAGCATCGATATCCAGACAACGAGACTAGAAAACGAGAGCAGTTAATTCGGGGTGCCCCACCCCGACGACCCCATCGTCCGGAGTCGGGGCGCACCGCGCACGGGCTAGTAACGACCACCGGCGGGAAGGCAGCGGCAGACAGGCAAGTAGCCAACACTGCTCTGCCCGACTGCCTCTCGGGCGAGGATACCGGCCGGGTCAAGACGGGGGCGCCTCGCGTCCGCCGGCCGGGTCAGGACGCGCTAGCTGCCACATCGGAGTTGCTTTCGGGCAGGAAAGGGACGGATGAGCTGAGCCCCAGCTCGCCACAAGCGAACAATGCTACAAGCCGTGTCGAAAATTCTGCTGCTGATATACGTCGATTGGCAGAGATCACCGGACTGACGCATTCCATTTGCGCGTCATGTATCTCTCGAGCGGGTCAGCCACGTACGTGCTCGTGTAGAGGAACAGGTTGATGCATAACGTCGACAGAATCCCACATATTCCTGACACTCGTCGCTGTAGCTTACGATAACAACGATCATCCAAAGGCCATTTAGCTTGGTTGGCGATGGTGTGGCTGTGAGAGTGAGTCTGGCCGCGCACCACAAAAAAGCGTGACAACCGGGCAGTTTTAATTTGACTCCGGGGAAAACCGCTCTTCGAGAGACACAGCGCCGACGGCAGCGACGGCCGACGGCGACAGGTGACGCCGACGCTCTCCTTACCAGAAAGGGCACTAGCGGGCACCGTTGACTCGTGCACTGCTCCCGCACGGCATGCGTATTCCTGGACAACGCAAAGGTAGAGACTTGAAAATTGGGAAGGCCTGTCGGAAGCATTGGCCCAGAAATAACAAAATACTGGGGCTTCAAAGTTCGCTTTCGGCTTTGGGCTAACTTCCAGCGGGAAAGACGCACGGGCCGATTGCCAAAAGAGGCCGCCGTGCTGGCGAAGTCTGCGATTGTTTTATTCTTTTCTATTTTTACTATTTCTTTTTTTGGCGGAAAATAATTGTCCCAACAAAAAGGACTGTATATTTTTCTAAAAAACAAAAAAGGACTGTATGTTTAGATTTCCGTTGCCAGTTTCTGTTTGGCAGGACTCCTTAGAGCATTCTCTATGATAATCACTCCTCTACATCAAAACAACAAAACTTTACATGGATTCGTTTTGTTTTCAATAATCATGCTAGAATGAATTCTCGCATGCTCCCCATCCTGCTCTCCATCAGAATCAGTTATCTATGAATCAAGGTAGCTAGAACTAAAAAATCAGGGAGTGGCCAAATAGGCATATGGCGATATCAACATACTACCACCGATAGAATTTCCCGTACCACCCACCTACTTGAATGGCAGAGTTTCTTTGTTCTAGACAATATGACTAAAAATTGTCTCATATGAATTTGGATGAAAATAAAACTTATATAAAATTTATAGAACCTGAAAACTTCTACAATTTTTCTATGTGAAACCATATTGGTGCCAAAATAAATCAATCTAAGATATGAATCATGTATTGAATATCTCAACACCAATATGGTCTCAAACAAAATTGTTGTGAACTATGAAGTTATATATCGTGTTGAGAGCTATAACATTGATATAAATTTTACTTTTAGCATAACTAGAAGCATACCCCGCACGCGTTACTGCAAAAACTAGGGATGATTTAGAATGTTATAAATTAATGTTAGTGGATTGTTGGCATGACAACGTGGATTGCAAAATACTTGTGTGTTTTGCTGACGTGAGCATCACAATTGCATATGCTAGTGAGTTCTAATTGCATATATTGCATCTGAAGCGGACTACTTGCTTTGAGACATATCGCTAGTGGGGTTTAGAATTATAGAATATAGAGATAGAGATAGACATTAATGTTAGTGAATTGTGTGGCATGTTGACGTGGATAACAAAATGCTTTTGTGTATTGATGACATAGACATCGCAATGAGTTTTAATTGCATATGGTAGTGCATCGATGAGGTGGACAATTTGCATGTTGAGACATATCGCTAGTGGGATTTAGAAATATTAGATATATATAAAGAATTAAAGATAGAGATAGAAATAGAGGGATAGATAATGTATGAAACTAATATGTAGAGATAAAGATGGAGATAGAGATAGAGACAAATTTATAATTTATAATTTTAAAATTATTTTTTATATGACCTCATACGAAGATAAAATTTATATGAAAACAGCAACTCTTGACGAGATAGAGTTTTTTCATTTGAAGTCATATTAATGCCGAAATCATCGATACGAGCATAGAATGCCCGAAAAAAGGAATGTTAATGGGCCCTATACTCACTATTTAGAATTCAGATCCTCATTATGAGAATGAGATAGTATGGAAATGTTTTGTTGGGATAGTTAATTTAAAAACGAATTCTAAATAAAATAAAAAAAACTATAAATTATAAATCTGCCTCACCACCAGGGTAAAGCCGTCCTCGGCCCATGCATCCTCGCTGTGACGGAGGCCGATAAAAAAAACGGAACCATGTGTGGCGGCACGGCACCGCCGCACGGCGCGGCAGGCGCGGGCGGGTTGCGTGCGCAGACCTCGGACGGAGGCGTCACGCGGAGTCGTCACTAGGGGCGCAGCCGCACAGGCCCCATGGGCGGGCGGCCGCCGCTGGCCCGCCTTGCGTGCGCGCGGCTCGATGGGCGCAGACCCGCAGTCACTCAAGCGGGACTGCGCGGGAGACCCCGACGCTGTGGCCGGTGCCCGATGGCAGTTTGCCAGTTTCGTTGGCATTGGCACGTCACCTCTGGGCCTAGTTTAGTTCCCTAAAATTTTATAAAATTTTTTCTAATTTTCCATCATATTAAATCTTACGGCACATGTATGAAGTATTTAATATAGATAAAATAATAATTAATTATACAGTTTGTCTTTAATTTGCGAGACGAATCTTTTAAGCCAAGTTAATCCATAATTCGATAAAATTTGTCAAATACAAACGAAAATACTACAGTATCTATTTAAAAAAAATGGAACTAAGGCTGCGCGGCGGGCCTAGCCGCCTACACCTAGGCCTAGTTCACCCCAAAAACCAAAAACTTTTCAAGATTCCTCGTCACATCGAATCTTGCGGCACATGCATGAAGCACTAAATATAAACAAAAACAAAAATTAATTGTACAGTTTACCTGTAAATCGCGAGATGAATCTTTTAAATCTAATTAATCCATGATTAGACAATATTTGTCAAATAAAAGCAAAAGTGCTACAGTACCGAAAACTTTTTAGTTTTCGTAACTAAACAAGGCCCTACGTATAAGTGTGTCACTCGTCATCATATCCCCAAGGTATGCTTCAATCTCGTGTCATAATAAATATAATATATATGTTCTTTGGATACGACTATACTAATAGTGTGAATTATATGTTATTTACATGTATTAACAAAATGAGAATCTATATAACAGTCAAAATCATGAAAGTTCGAAACCAGGTTCAAGTAGGTAAGATAATACTAACAAGAACAAAAAAACCAATATTTTCCACCAAGTATGAGCCCAACAAGAATTGCTTAGACTGAAGCCAGTTCTAGTTTTGGGTTGTTGGCGGGGTTTAGAAATAAACATTCAAACTGAATGATAGCAATTCTTGATGCTTAAGACCTAAATAATAAACCTAAATGCTATTACTTCACGCCATGGCTACATGCATAGAGAGTTTAGGTAATAGTCACACAAATGTAACTCCCTCATGGTAGCAATAGCTATATTAGTGGTAACCTTTAATTATAGAAAATATGTTACTTGATGTTATTAGAGTGCAAAACCCTTGCTCTCATAATTTGCATGTAGGTTGGCCAGATGGCATATCTCCTACCGATTGAACATATGGTTTATCGTCCTAAGTGCCAAACTTTGGCGTGTACTAAGTTCCTAAGAGTTGAATCGTTGTGCTGCACCTAGATATAAGTGTGTCATCGTCATCATATCGCAAGATATGATTCAATCTTGTGTCATAATAAATTTAACATATCTATTCTTTGGAAACGACTAAACTAATAGTATGAATTATACGTTACTCACATGTATTAATAAATTCAACATATCTGTTCTTTGGATACGACTACACTAATAGTGTGAATTGTACGTTATTCACATATACTAATAAATTCAACATATCTATTCTTTGGATACGACTATACTAATATCATGAATTCTATGTTATTCACATGTATTAATACATTTAACATATTTGTTCTTTGGATACGCCCACACTAATAGTGTGAATTATACGTTATTCACATGTATTAACAAAATGGAAATCTATAGCAATGAAAATCATGAAAGTTCAAATCCGGATTCAAGTAGGTAAGATAACACTAACAAGAACAGATGTTTCCACTAAGTATGAGTCCAACAGGAATTGCTTAGATTGAAGCCAACTCTAGTTTTGGGTTGTTATTGGTGTTTAGAAATAAAGATTAAAATCGAATGATAGCAATTCTAGATGCTTGAGGCCTAAATATAAACCTAAATGCTAGTACTTCAAGCTATGGCTACATGCATAGAAAGTTTAGGTAAGAGTCACACAAATGTAACCCCCTCATCTTAACGATAGAAAACCTGTTATTTGATGTTATTAGAGTGTAAAACCCTTGCTCTCACCAATTACTAATTTTTTAAACAAAAGTAATAATGCCTTGACATAAAAATGTGTGTTAGCTGTTAGTATTAGTGCGCAAGATGGCACCTCATTTGCTAAGACAAAAAGGGATACTCCACATACCAAGCATGATCTTGTATTAGGGATGCGTTGTACACAACTTTACTAACATTGGCTCAACTAACTATTCGACATAGGTCGATACATTGCTCGTTGTAAATTCTATGCAATGTATGTAACATAAAAAGCTATACTATACTATAATATGCATATATCACATTAATCATCCATGAGAATGCGCACCGCTTAACTGGTAACCTATTTATCATCCCCCCGTTGTCGTGTATTATAAGTTCCTAAAAGTGAAACCGGCATGTCTGCAGTCGGCGCCTACACTAGACATGCGTGCACCGATCAACATCATATCTTCAAGATATGGAATAATTAATTTTCTCAATGAATACAACCGCAAAGATTTATTGAGTGTGCTCATGGCTTTGCCGCTCTTCATCCCTCGGCTCAGGCCTATATAAGCGAGAACCGAAGCCTGTTTGATTCATCCCAGAGCCTTCAGTGCCTTAGAAATCCCATCCACAAGAATTGGATAGTGTTGTGGGAACTGAAGCCTCAATGCGTTCAATTGGATAGTGTTGTGGGAACTGAAGCCTCAATGCGTTCGGTAGCCTATGAACCCTTCCATGAGAATTAGATAGTGTTGTCGGAACTGAAGTCTCATCACCTTTCATGAGCTTACATGCCCTTCCATGAGAACCGAGAAGAGCACGTAGAGAAACCACGGTGTTTTAGCTTTGGGTACACCAAGCAAGAGCGTCACCATTCAGTCGAAGGTGGGCCAACCCCTCATCGCATCGCATCTCTCGACACCAACTATAGTCAACTCCAATAAACAAACCATTTTCTCCCATACACTACCTCTTTCCTAGGTAAACTCATCCATCCTCTTCACTCCACCGATTCCAAAAATCCAAAGCCCAAGAAAACAAAATGGGCAATGGCATCACCAAGAACCCATGCTTCTCCAGTGACCCGTATGCCGCCGCCGTTGCATCGGACCCGCTCCCAGATGACAGCCATGGTCACTCCTTCGCCTACGTGCCATCGAGCGCCGCCTTCGACCAGACCGTGATGGCTACTGCGACGTCATCGGAGTCATCGTTCTTCTCTTTGTCCGGCGCTGCCATCAGCGCCAATCCAACGACGTTGGCGTCGATGCCTTCATTTCGACTCTACAATGAGATGACGTGGCCACCATCAACCGCGTGCACGTTCGAGAGCTCACGGTCCTTCACTGTCTTTCCACTCCAGGCGGCGCTACATCAGCTCTCCATGTCAGGGCCGGTCCCATTCACATCCGGCCGGTCATCAGATACATCAGGCTCAATGTCGACCACCCCAAACTCACCATTCATGTCAGGTCCACTTGACCGTTTCTCGGCCACCTCCTCGTCCATGGCCGTGGGGGTCCAGCCGAGCGTTTCTCGGCTCATCGCTGATCGCCGCACCACGCGCTCCCATCTCCATGATGAGCGATCCCTGCTACGGTTCTTCGTGAGAACCGCCTCCAAACTCCAACTCGGGTCACCACGCGATGGCTACCGGCCACAAGAACAACCCGCTCAGCCAAAAAAGGTCTCCTTTAGCGATAGCGACTACCGCTCGCCGTCGAACAACAATGTGGAGTGGGCTCAGGGCATAGCCGGCGAGGACCGCTTCCACATCGCGGTGTCCGAGGAGCACGACTGGGTGTTCGTCGGAATCTATGATGGTTTCAACGGCCCCGATGCGACCGATTACCTCTTCGCTAACCTCTATGTCGCGGTACATAGCGAGCTCAAGGGCGTGCTCTGGGATGACATCCAAGTTGGTGACGGTGCCAGGTGCAGTCAACAAGAAGTGACCACAGGCAATGCTGAATGCCTCTCTTTTGCTGAGGCTGACGGCGACAGCTCGGAGGCTAAGCGCAAACAGACTGAAGTGCCCATGTTAGGCAACAAAGCCACGCCGGTGCACCGCGATGTCATGAGGGCGTTGGCGCGGGCACTGAAGAAGACGGAGGATGCGTTCTTTGCGGCGGCAGAGGAACATGCGGCCGAGAGCCCAGAGCTAGGGTTGATGGGCTCTTGCGTTCTGGTCATGGTGATGAAGGGCACAGACATTTACGTGATGAACGTCGGGGACAGCCGTGCCGTGCTGGCACGGAGGCCGGAGCCTGACCTAAAGAACGTCCTCGGCAAGGCGTCGCAGGACCTGCAGCAGTTCAAGTCCGAGATCATGCGTGAGCTGGAGGCGCATGACATGGACGGCCTGCAAGCCGTGCAGCTCACCACAGAGCATAGCACCGCGGTCCAAGAGGTACGCCATCTTCCCCTCCTTTGCTCATCTCCTCTCCTATTCAGAACTTCAATTATGACTAATTACGCTCGTCGGAATTTTGGGATGGTGCAGGAGGTGTTAAGGATCAAAGGCCAACATCTGAATGACCGGAACGCCATAGTCAATGGCAGGGTCAAGGGGAAGATCAACGTTACCAGAGCGTTTGGGGTCGCCTACCTGAAGCAGGTAACTTCGGTTCTACTAGTATTTCTTTTTCAGTGCACATATACTCAAGTACATTTATGTTGTCGGTTAGGCTTCTGCGTTTAAAGATATGCATTTCTTCTGAACATGTTCTGTGCATTGTGTTGTTATAGTCACAGTCTAGGACTAGAACAAAAGATTCTGTCGATGTTCGTTAATTTTTTTTATCTGGTACTGGCAGCCCAAGTGGAACAGCAGGCTTCTTGAAGCCTTCAAGATCAACTATATCGGCACAGAGCCATACGTGACCTGCACGCCATCGTTGTGCCACCACCGCATCGTCAGCTCGCGGGACAAGTTCCTGGTGCTATCCTCCGACGGGCTGTACGAGTTCTTCACCAACAAGGAGGTGGTGGACCAGGTGGAGGCGTTCACTGCCGCAGAGCCCGACGGCGACCCCGCGCATCACCTCGTCGGGGAGCTCGTGCACCGCGCCGCCAGGAAGGCCGGTGAGTAACCCACCCTCCCTCCCCTCTAATCTCTACGTACAGGGCAGGCTGGGCAGCACGATCAGAACTGTTTCTCGTTCTCATTTTTGTTGCGTTGCAGGCATGGATACGCGCCGGCTGCTGGCCATCCGGCGCGGCGACAGGAGGCACTACCATGACGACGTCTCCATCATCGTCATCTCGTTCCATGGACGGATCTGGAGGTCGTCTGTCTAGGCGTGTCTGAGTGTGACGACGAGGTTTCAGAGGTCCAAGGCGTCCTCGTAGTTCAGATGCGAAGATATGGATGAGGCGAGGGTCGATAGGCTCAAGGGCGAGGGCACGCAGCGCTGCCATGAGCTGCCTTCAGTGTCCAGCTATTGTTTTTTTTACCTTATATACTAGTACTAGTAGAAACCATGTTCGTTCTTGCCAAAACTGTTGTACACAGTTCCGCAATACGAACTCTATAGCTAATTAGCTAGGCTTATAGTAATCCCCAAAGAAAAGAAGAAGAGTATGCAATTAGGGGAAGGGGGTAATAGTATATTTAATAGTAAGTAGTAACTGCTGTGTCGGTGTGTATCGCTCTCAGTCTCAGCCTAGCAACAGTAGAAACATGGAATCGACCAGGTGAGTATATTGAAATATATCATTAGGTAAATATACAATGACTGCTGCCGTAATAATAATATTAGTATAAGTACAGACAACATCATAGAATATATTTACCTTTACTTGTATCTCTGGTTATCGCATCGTTTCTTGGTTTTTGAGTCCAGTGGAAGAATTCTCCATGGTTATTTGCTTATATTTCCTTGGTCAGAAGAAAAGGAGAGGGAATGTGATCCTGTAGGAGTATATTGGTTTGAGAAGGTAATTAAGAATGCAATGAAATAATATATGTAGTTTGCACAGAAATTAAAATTAAAATATAATTATATAAATTATGAGTTTGGCAGGATAAGGATATACCTCTACAAGAACTGAACTTGAGAGCAAGGTAGAGGAAGAGTTAACGTAAGGGCTGCACTATACATGAATAATCATACATGAATCTAAGATCATAATTGATTGAAAAAGTAAATAGTCATGGTAATCTAAAATCTTCAGGGACTCTACTATAGCAAGATAAGCAGTGACTTAAACACTAATATTGAGTGCAAGAATTGAACCACGAATATAAAATTGCCTTTAACATATTACATATGTATAATCATGCTCCAGATATTATATACAAAAGAATGACAGATTATATACATTGGCATAAGAAATAATTTATGCAATGAGAATGAAAAAAAAAATGTTTGTGCGATTCTATATTGTCACGGTGGGGGAACAGTGATATATCATAATACACAAATGGGCATATGGCCATGGATTAGATATCGGGAAAAGCTTCATAGCCTATGGGCAGTACAAATTGCTGACCTAGATACAATTCTATGCATCAAGGTTGGATTTGATATGATTGCTTTACCAAATGTGCAGCACTGAATTTATGCACCGTAGAAAACATTAGGAACTTACTTTAACCACAGAATGGCTAAATATTACCTCTTTAGTATTCAGATCACATTTAATTTGACACTGTAAACTTATAGAGCATATATATTATAGCAAATAGAGTTGGCATGGATTTCTAGCTCAACAATCTGCAATCTCTATAATATGAATTAAAAAACGTGCCTGAGTAGGATTGGGTACTGCTCTTCCTGCATCTCTTCACATCTCATCATCGTTGCAATAATGGCCAAGTGAGATGCGATGGTGTGGGGAGATGGAGATTGCGCCCTCCGCTCCGTTCCTCGCCTTGGGGATAAGAGGGAGAAAGGGATTCCGAAGCCTGCGCATCGCGCCGGCAGCGACGGCGGCCCCGCCCGGCTTCGCGCCCTATCCGCCGCAGCCTCCAGACGCCCAGAGGCGGTGCGCCTCCGAGCCGCATCATCTCCGTCCTCCTCATCCAGCCCCGCCGCCCCGCTCCTCACGGCCTCACGCGAACGAGGTTGTGGGGCAGGAAGTCGTGGACCCCAGGGCCCAGGCAAGAGCGCCACCGTTCCACTCGAAGGTGGGCCTGCCCCTAGTCGCATCGCATCACTCGACTCCAACTATAGTCAACTCCCATAAACAAATCATCTTCTCCCCTACCTTCCCTTTCCCAAAAGGTCAACTCATCCATCCCCTCCACTCCGCCGATCCCCAAAATCCAAAGCCCAAGAAAACAAAATGGGCAATGGCATCACCAAGAACCCATGCTTCTCCGGCGACCCGTACGCCGCCGCCGTCGCGTCGGACCCGCTCCCGGACGACAGCCAGGGTCACTCCTTCACCTACGTGCCATCGGGCGCTGCCTTCGAACAGCCCCCGACGGCTGCCGCGACGTCGTCGGCGGAGTCGTCGTTCTTCTCTCTATCCGGCGCCGCCATCAGCGCCAACCCGGCGACGTCGGCATCGATGCCGTCGTTCCAGGTGTTGAACGAGATGACGTGGCCGCAGTCGACCGCGTGCACGTTCGAGAGCTCGCGGTCCTTCGCCGCCGTTCCTCTCCAGGCGGCGCCGCCTAGGCTCTCCATGTCCGGGCCGGTCCAGTCCACGTCCGGCCGGTTCTCCGAGACATCCGGCTCCGCGTCCACCATCTCCGGCCCGCCCTCCGACTCACCGTTCATGTCGGGTCCACTTGACCTGGCCGTGGGGCTCCAACCGAGCGTTTCTCAGCTCATCGCTGAGCGCCGCGCCGCGCGCTCCCGCCTCCGTGACGAGCGATCTCTGCTACGGTTCTTCGTCGGGACCGCCTCCAAACTCCGGCTCGGGTCGCGGCGCTATCGCCGCCGGCCACAGGAACCTGCTGAGCCGATAAAGGTCTCCTTCAGCGATGGGGACTACCGCTCGCCGCCGAACGGCAATGTGGAGTGGGCTCAGGGCATGGCCGGCGAGGACCGGTTCCACGTCGCGGTGTCCGAGGAGCACGGCTGGGTGTTCGTCGGAATCTACGACGGCTTCAACGGCCCTGACGCGACCGATTACCTCTTCGCCAACCTCTACGGCGTCGTGCACAACGAGCTCAAAGGCGTGCTCTGGGACGACATCCAAGCCGGCGACGACGCCAGGTGCGGTCAGCAAGAAGCGGCCGCAGGCAATGCCGAACGCCTCTGTCTTGCTGAGGCCGACGGCGACAGCTCGGAGGCTAAGCGCAGACGGACGGAAGTTCCCGTGCCAGGCAACAACGCCACGCCGGTGCACCGTGACGTCCTGAGGGCGCTGGCGCGGGCACTGAAGAAGACGGAGGATGCGTTCTTCGCGGCGGCGGAGGAACGTGCGGCCGAGAGCCCGGAGCTGGGGCTGGTGGGCTCCTGTGTGCTGGTCATGGTGATGAAGGGAACCGACGTTTACGTGATGAACGTCGGAGACAGCCGCGCCGTGCTGGCGCGGAGGCCGGAGCCCGACCTGAAGAACGTCCTCGGCAAGGCGTCGCAGGACCTGCAGCAGTTCAAGGCCGAGATCATGCGCGAGCTGGAGGCGCACGACATGGACGGCCTGCAGGCCGTGCAGCTCACCGCAGAGCACAGCACCGCGGTCCACGAGGTACGCCGTCGTTCCCTCCTCTGCTCCTCTCCTCTCCAGTTCAGAACTTCAAATTATGACCGGAATTTGGGTTTTGTGTTCACCGAGTCGTCCTTGTCGGGATTTGGAATGATGCAGGAGGTGATGAGGATCAAGGGCCAGCATCTGAATGATCGGAACGCCATTGTCAATGGCCGGGTCAAGGGGAAGATCAACGTGACCAGAGCGTTTGGGGTCGCCTACCTGAAGCAGGTAACTTCGGTTCTAGTGTTCCGTTTTCGGTGATTTCTGTTGTCGGTCAGGCTTATGCAGTTTGTTCTGCATAAGTACTGCAGCGTTTAAGATGTGCTTTCTTCTGAACATGCTCTGTGCATTATGTTGTCACAGTGTTACGGACTAGAACTGCGACTGCGAGTAACCAATCATGTAGTTGTAGGCCCTACCCTCCAAATCATAATGGCTGATTAGTGGCCATCCATGATCCAACAGTGGCTTGGTGGAGTTGGACTATAGGAGTGGCTTCTACTAATTCCGTTGATTCGACCACCCTGTACTGTGTGTCTCGTGGTCCCAAAGCGTCAAAATTCGCTCAAATGTCAACCTGCAAACCTGACGATTCTGTGGATGTTCGTTAATTTTCGCACCTCTCTCTCTCTGGCAGCCCAAGTGGAACAGCAGGCTTCTGGAAGCCTTCAGGATCAACTACGTCGGCACGGACCCGTACGTGACCTGCGCGCCGTCGCTGTGCCACCACCGCATCGTCAGCTCGCAGGACAAGTTCCTGGTGCTGTCCTCCGACGGGCTCTACCAGTACTTCACCAACAAGGAGGTGGTGGACCAAGTGGAGGCGTTCACCGCCGCGGAGCCCGACGGCGACCCCGCGCAGCACCTCGTCGGGGAGCTCGTGCACCGCGCCGCCAGGAAAGCCGGTGAGTAACCCAACCATCCATGACCATGCATGGAACCCCACGACCAGACGACGGGTCTCTTGACGAATTCGTTCTCTTTGGGTTGTGTTGCAGGCATGGAGACGCGCCAGCTGCTGGAGATCCCGCGCGGCGCGAGGAGGCACTACCACGACGACGTGTCCATCATCGTCATCTCGTTCGAGGGACATATCTGGAGATCGTCTGTCTAGGCGTGTCTGAGTCTGAGGACGAGGGTTCAAGCTGTCCTCGTAATTGAGATGAGGGCATGAGTTAGTTGATGGTCGACAGTGTCAAGGGCGAGGGCACAGCGCTGCCATGAGCTGCCTTCAGTGTTCGGCTATCGGGGTTTTTTTTTTTTTTTTTTTTTTTTTGGGGCCTTATGCTAGAACCATGTCCGTTCTTGCTGAAACTGTTGTACATAGTTCCGCAAGACGAACTCTAGAGTTAGGCTTATATGTAGTAATCCCCAAAGAAAAGAAGAAAAAGAAAAAGGAAATGTAGTAGTATGTAATTAGGGCTTTCGCATGATTGCGATCAAAAGAAAGAAGGGTTAATAGTATATTTAATTAATCATTATTTCTATGTCTATCGTTGAGACATGATAGTTTTGAAAATGACGCCATGAAACTATTCACTAACACTGATCTCACGTCTCATACTAGCACCAATAGAAACATGGAATCAAAATGTTCTAGCGCATCTGGGGATCTGCAACATTCATATTGTCAGTATCAATCATTTGAACGGTGCATCCTGGTTTGGCTAGTCGTTTCGTGTCTTCTGAATGAAGGGGTAAAAATGTGACCAAACATCGTTGTCTGATGCATCCTACGACGTCACACAGGCTAGCAGAGCCGTCACTGGTTTCTTCAGTGCATAAGACAGATTTGTTCGTGGCTTTCACAAGAAGATGTATTAAATTATCCCCCAATGATTCATTAACGATTCAACGTTCAATTCGACTGTGTCAAATACTATCTGTCCCAATCATACTGTTCGGAGGTGAAATTACAAGGAACCACTGGAGAAATCAGGCGAGCATGTTGCTAGCCTGAGAAATCATACAAAGCAAATTAAATTCTTTAACTAGTGCTAGTACCTTTCTTCACTTCTTTTTAAAAGAAAACTACAGCGGGCAAGAGCTAGCCTGAACCATGTATTAACACGCGAGGTTTTGCGTACAAGTTTTGCAGAATTCACGGTGGTATAAAAAAAAAGACGCAAACCCCATCTATGTTGCATGGAAATTCGAGAGACAAGGAGCTCCATTATTCTAGGGCCTCGTCTGCTGGGTTCTTTTTTCAGCGCGTTGAAGAGCAAGGCTTGCCGAGATGACATGTTGCACCTGGGCAAGGGGGTTGCTCCATCTGTCCAAGACTCGCATTACGATCCTTTCCATTTCTTATAGCCTAATATTTTTTGAACTTTGTTTTAGAAAATTAATATAGTTGGACACATTATTGTAAATATTTTTCTGTGATCGTGATTATTGTAAATATTTTCTAGATGTAAATATATAGGTTACATTATGTTATTTTCTATAGTGACATGCAAGAGTGCTTTTTTTTAAGGAAAATTAAAACAGAATAGATCCAATGACTACTTTTATTAATGGTGCTTAAAGTCTACTATAAATTATTAAAGGCCATAGTTAGTTTCAGAAGCCACGTCTAATCCCCTTGGATCACTTTGGATTATTATACTCTAGATTGTGAATTGTGATTATAATAACTAGAAGCATACCATTGTATGTATGAGTTAAACCTACATATTCTTGCATCAATTCTTAGCAAAATTGGCCATGACAATAAAAGAATTCAATAAAAAACTTAGAGAATTACTTTAAATTGTAAGGTGATGGAATGACAAAAACAAATAACAGTATACGCATGCCCTATATATATTTCTAATATATCAAATATAGTTTTTGCATTTAAGGGAGATAATGCGGATGACTTGTATTAATAGGTTGAAAGTTAGTTGTTGACATGGCACTAGTCGAACATGATATGGATAATTAGTGAGAAATGATGTGGGTGGCTTGCATGTTGAGATATAACTTGTAGTGGAGTTTGAAAATATAAGAGATATAGATATAGATATAGATATAGATATAGATATAGATATAGATATAGATATAGATATAGATATAGATATAGATATAGATATAGATATAGATATTATAATAATATGATTTGTTTGAACCTTGGATTTGAATGTGGTAGATTATTGTTGGTTGAATGAATTATAAAATTATTATAATACAATATATTTCATAATTTAGGGTGTTTGATCACAAGATATTGTTTTTACTGTATTATTGGAACAAAAATGATCAAACAGGACCTAAGTTGATTATCATGCTTATAGGGCATTTATACATTACTCCATCCGTTCTAAATCATAAGTCGATTTGACTTTTTTGTTACATCGATTTTATATTTAGATATATAGCAAATGGATGTACTAAAAAAGTTAAAGTGACTTATAATTTGAAATGAAGGAAATAACTACAAACATCAAATATTATCACAAGTACCAAGGTGAAGAGCAGATTATTTTTTTTCTCTCGGTCGGGTCTAAGCCTATTTTTGCAGACATGGAGTTTTTAAAATCGAGTAATCGACACATTCCCAACTACATGCCTGGAAAACAGACAATAATTCAATAAAGGAGTTAATTATATATACTCCATAAGGCAGAGATATGAAAAGAATCTGTGTTGGTTTATCCGGTTTGAATTCGTTGGTCCAAGTTGAGAGCTCGATGCCTTCGCAAACCTTCCGGAAGGGCCTAGCTAGTTTATTGGCTCGTTTGGTAGGTCAACTCTTGCACAATGCACGCACGCCTAGTTGAAAGCCTATAACGTAATCGCCCACCTCATTTTGCGCAAGTGGGGATAAAAGTACTTGGGTTTAGTGATCTGCCCTTAGCGCTGCATCGAGACGTGAGACGTGACCCATGTCTATGTGTGTTGTACTAACGGTATCATTGGCCTTGCAGCAATAGCTTCCATATTTTCTTTTGTAGTCAACGTCATTCACTATATAAGTACGCCGTACACATCTTCACATGAAGACGAGCAATTTTTCTTTGCGAATCCTTTTCTCCCAAGGAAACTTCGGTTTTATAAAGGGCACAGTGGCCTACAGATTGTGCTTGGGGCATAAGAATTGTGATTGAGGCCGTTTTGCCGTGGTTTGTATGTGCTCGTGAGGGACTTGTTAAAGACGGCAACAACAGCGTAACGTGGTCTAAGAGCATCTCCAAGATGAACAATATTTCTCTTAGAGTTAAATTTTAGATTTTTTCTAAGGAAATAGAATTTCAACGGTTTTTGTACCTAATAATCTAAAATAACAAACGCATCTATCTCGTGCTTCTCGTTAGCCATAGGTGGCATACCACAACTGCTCGCTATCTCCTCCCCTACACAAATTTTGCTAGGTGTGCTCCCCTTCGTGTGTCTGCCTTGGACGGCCCTTACCTAGCTCGAGTGCCTCTAGATGATTCTTTCCCGTCGGTGAGGCCTCTAACAACCCTCTCTCTGTATACGCCGACACTACAGTCAAGTATCACATCATCATCCTTGTGCTCGTCGGAGTACCTATCTAATCTTGGACGCCCATCCATAGCCGGTACATGTGAGAGCCAACCACCCCTTTTCCCTTCCTTGCCTAGCTTAATCTCCATGTGATCCTAGTAATGTCATAGCTAGCCAACGCTACTATCTTTAGTGACTGCGTGGCCAGGCAGTCGCCCAAGAGGCGAGTGGTGCAACCACACACACTACTTCCCTAGTAGGTGCAGTCGCACGTGCTGGACAATTTGTGTGCGTAGATCCTGGAAGCCCTACTCGACTATGCGTCGAAGGCTACAAGCAGAGAAGAAAGGTCGTGATCACATCTTCAACAATAAATCAGATGATGTGTCATTTTTAAATATAGATAAATGAGAAATATATAAAAGGTTGTGTCGTGGAACTCTACTTTTTTGGTGGGTTTTATATTTTACACAATAGCTAAATCCTGTAATTTGTAATTTAATTTTACCTAGTCTTTTGGAGATGCTTTAACAAGGCTCTTGATGGAGTTTTGCTAGAATGCTAGTGTATATTATCAAAGATAGAGATGCAAATAGTTTGACATGTAAGCGCGTAAATCAGTCAATTTTAAGACCTACTATCTATGTAGTCTTTTAGAGATAGTTATAGGGGTAAAACCATAAAATGTATATATTTATATGTTTATAGAGGTGAGTAAACATATTTAAGTGGCTAGTTGGCTACAATCTATTACGTGATTTGCATAAAAAATATACCTTTCTAAACTGTTTTCACAAGAATCCACTTAAAATAACATATTTGTGGGTTCTCATTAAGTGTATCCATGTGATTATAGAGAACACATAAAACATCATTAGAGGAAAGCGCAGAGAAGCACGCATCATCCTTATTAGATTTCTTGAGCATAGAACGTAGACCCGTCACTAGCTAGTTCCAACCATCATTGTCATAAGTCGTAGTTGGTTCTCTTCTTCAAGCCAAGTTATTATTTCAATATGTTTTGTGTTGGCCAACATCCACCCTATATGATTATTTCAATAGCTATTGGACTAGCTAATCCTTAACAAGCGTACATAAAGTATCACGACAATCACCTTGTCCTCCTTCCACACATTTCATCCACCTAAGACCCTCACGGACACACACCTTCCCTTCCACAAAACCTCACCACCACACTCACCAGTCCACAGTCCAGCGCATTCATCTTAGGGAAAGATAGACTTACAACTCTTAATAGTCGGAGAGAAACCAAAACACAAGAATGTTCATAACCCGATACATGGCTATATGTATATATATATATACTATGTTGAATGTAGTCTAAGCCAACATCAGATAGATAAATAGTTGGTGTGATACCAATCCTGCCCTCAACCCAAAATCACAAGTCCACCAGCATATTGAAGTAGTAAAATATAACCTCGGCTCGCAAGGGAGCGCTACGAGTCTCTAGAAGCGCCAAAGCTCCACTCTATTGAGAGGCTGCCATCTACCGTTGAAAAATAGCACTGTTAAATTATAGAATAAATTTAGAAAAATATATATTAGCACCCACATCTAGTTAGAACTTAAATTAGGATAGATAGATTTCACTACAAAGAACTTTAAATCTGTGGAGCTACATTTGACTACCATGTGATTTTATTTTTTGAATCAACTCACATGTGATTTTTCATAGGCGTTAGTTTTTGTGTTCCGTTTGCGTTTTCCGTCGAAAAAGAAAACCAGACGTGAAGGTGAGCTCTTACACCTCATGATTAGCCCATCCGAGTAGAAAACTTGGGCCCTGATCGCACAGCCCATAATAGAGATGCACCTCGACGACGACCGCTGGTCCACGGTCCGTAAAGCCTACTACACTAGGGTCTTGTTTACGGTAACTTCAACAGTTTTGTATTTTTTTTTAGCAAAATATAGAGTTTGCCAACTCACAAATAAATATGACAAAGCGAAAAAGAGTTCATCTCCAACCGTTTCTCATAATTCTTTTTCAAAAAATATAATTATAGACCCATTTGTTGCCCGTGTATTTTTCCTCGCACGACGGCGCCAGTTCGCGCGGTTTTTCTTTTCCTTGATCGTCACATCACAGCTATTCTCCGTCACCGCCATCCGCGCGATATTGGTGGTTACCAAGACGTCAACGAAGAGCCCCTGGTCGCCGGCGATCGCATCCAGCCGGCCACTGGATGGTGGGTGATGGCGACACCACGGAGCAATCGCGCGGGAGAAGGATACGCGCGCAAAAACACCAATGCCATGTCTCGCAGACTTTTGCATATATACACAGTTTGACCCTCCATTTGCCAAGTTGCAAAATATACCAAAGCTAATTGCCAAACCGTTGCAGAGTAATTTTTGGACCTTTTTTTCCAAAAAAACAAGAATGTCTAACTAAATTGCAAAACTGTTGGAGTTGCTCTTCCAATTTTTTTTACAAAATAAATATTGTAGCACTTTCGTTTATATTTGACAAATATTATCCAATCATGGACTAACTAGACTCAAAAGATTGGTCTCGCAAATTACAAGTGAACTGTATAAAATTTTGCATAACTTTTTGGAAAGGCCTTGTTTACTTTTAATTTTTTTTGGAAAATCAGCACTGTAGTATTTTCGTTTGTAATTGACAAATATTGTCCAATTATAAACTAATTATGCTCAAAAAATCCATCTCATAAATTACAATCAAATTGTATAATTAGTTATTTTTTATCTATATTTAGGGTTTAGGTCTCGCAAATTATAAGCAACATTTTTGCAGTGATCTTATGCTGAACTACAGGTGCTTCAATGTGCGGCAGGATAAAATGACTATCACAGAATTTATCCTGCCACTTGGTTCCAGGCACTGCTGCACCTGCACATCCATGATGTTCTTTTTTCTAATTAGCAAAAACTGGTGACATGAATCTGTGTTGTATTTTCTATAAGAAACAAAGCTCTAGGATGACATATGTAACGTCCAAAACTTGGATGGTTCTATTTTAGAGTGCGCAAACAATTGGCTTGAGTTGATAATGGGTGTAAAGTATACAGAGCTACCTCTATACTAGCAAACATCTTTAGGTATTAAGTTTTGTCCTAAACAGAAATATTATATATAAGCAAGTTTTTGCATGTTTAATCTCTTTAAACTATACTGTTGTATATATTTTTTAAAACACTATACTATTGTATCTTGTTTAAACCTATCTCTTTAAGGAGCTAAACTTGTGACAACTGAAAGAATTATTGCTACACAGTTTATTTTGTTGTACCAAGTCTTGTCATTGTCTATTTAATGAGAAGATCATATTATTTGATAGATCTTGAATTTAATGATGAGCTCAATAACTTGATTACCTAAACGGTTATTTTTGTCACAAGGAGCATTTTTTACTGCAATTTTTTTAATAATAATTAATTACAAAAGTATCTTTTCTTGGTAGAGATAAAGAGATGGATGGTTCACGTTTGTTGTTTTAAGTATATCCCTTAAATAAAACCGTAGCAACGCACGGGCACTATACTAGTTTTACAAAATAGATGAGGAAGTAAACACGGTCTAAACAAGGCCCAAAAGGCCAATTTTCCGCGATGGTGATGCTACGGATACCGGAGCCCACCAAGAGCAGAACTTTGCCCCTGCTCGTCTGTTCCTTGTACCATAGGCTGACCCTGCCATAGCCCATACGAGCATAGGACTACAGGAGCACACTTGCGAGTTGCCTGCAGTGCTTGGAGTACAAACGACGCCGCAGTGCGGTGACTCTGGTCCCATCATCTCGAACGTCGCACGTCTGTTCAGGTATCCGCAGTGCGGTGGTACCCCGTACACGCCCAGTCGCCCCTGGCTGCCGTGTCTCCTGGATGCTCTCCCCCATTTGTAACTCACGTGACATGCCAAATTTTTTTTTTAGAGTTCGAGGGCCATAAAAGACCATAGATCATTCGGTTACAGTATAGAGTTTAGAGGCTCTCACCCCCAGCCCCTGCCAGAGCTGAGGAAAAGTTTACAGAGAACGTGACATGCCAATCTATCCATCTGCTCCTCAATTTTTGATGTAAACTCTGCTCCTCAATTAGCTTCGCTTTTCGCCACGGCTAATCCTTTACAAAATATTCAACGCTTCAGTACAATTTATAAAAACTTTATTAAAACTAAAATTAGAATTTTCAAACAATGATGATAATGTACATCTACAAATGTAATGTGTATAGTTTTTTTTTAAAAAAGAACTCCTTAGCGTGATTTTGCAAAGGGTTTTAGAATTGCATCGAAAATATGATTTGTACTAAATATCTGTTGCACGGGCATGGCCACGACAGGGATAACAGCTGCGAATATTGTGATGGTTGGTCTCATCACTTGTACCACTATCAGGGAAGAAAGAGCATGGATAATCTTTCTGAGGATTTTTAGCTTATCCTTTGGCTCCCTTTTTTAAGTGCCATGCTGACAGGATGAAAACTGGTGACATAAGGCCAGTCTCAATATAAGGTTTCATCTCACAGTTTCCAAAACATGAAACAAAACATGAAACATGTATTCTTTTCCAGTGCATAGTTTCAGGGCACAGTTTCATAGATTATTTTATTGGATTTGTGGATCCCATGTCGATGTCTCCCCTCTCTCTATTCCCCACCGGAGCATGTCATCGACAAAAGACTGCAGAACAAAATAGAGGCTCACGCTGGAGCTCGCGTTGTGGCAGCACAGACCCTCGCGACCGCGGCTGGACGAGCTCGCGGCGGAGGAGCCCACGACCACGCGCCGCCGTCTCTCCCTTGACGAAGCTCGCGGCATGGCGCGGTGAGCCCTCGCACCCACGTCTGGACAGCTCGCGGCGCAGGAGCCCGCGACCGCGCACGGCCGTCTCTCCCTCGGCGTAGCTCACGGCGTGGCGCGGCGGATCCCTCGCGCCCAAGGCTGAACGAGCTCGCGGGCTCGCGGCGGAGGAGACCGCGACCGCGCGTGGTCGTATCTTCCTCGGCAGAGCTCGCGGCGGAGCCCTCGCGCCATGGCTGGACGGCCTCTTGGTCTCGTGGCGACATAGCCCTACGCGAACGGCCTTGCGGCGGTAGCCGGACGGAGTAGCGATAGTCGCGAACGGCCTCATGGCACCGGAGCGCGCGGCGGACGGGCACAGCAGAACTTGCGACCGTGGTGGGCAGAGTAGCGATGAAACGTTCGGAAGCGCCTCGGTGCAGGTTTCACGGCGTTTCCGAAGTTTTGGAAACAGTGCGGATACGTTTCGTGGCCATGAAACGAATCCCTTCTCTCTTTCTAGTTTCATGCAAAATGCTGATGTAGCACCATATTAAATGTGCATGAAATCCTCCGTAAAACTCCACTAGCCTAATGGTACAGTAGTTTGGTGCATAGTGCAGCAGTGGCTCCTGTGCATGTCGTTTGTCCGTTGCATATCATGGTGTCGACCGCGAGACGCATTACTCGCTTATCCGGTTCGTCCGTTCATGCCTGCCTACTGTCTACTACGGAGTACATCTCCTTTGCTGCCTGCCTGCCTGCTCATCTAAGATGATGACAGTAACATCAGGTATCTGTTGCCAATTACTGTCAACGGCCATCAGACGGGAAAACCCTATCGTTTCTTTCGATGCGTCGTTCGTTTGCTCTGCTCCGGTCTCCCCATAGTACATCGGTGATTGGCAATTACAGAGAACATGCGCCAGCTGATGCATGTGCTTTTGCCACTCCATCTCGCAACACCTTCCGAGCAGTACGTACGTCGGTCCAAACTGTGGATGCGTCTTGGTGTATCTATCTGCTTTCCGGTGACAGTAGCAGAGTACTAGCTACTCGTACCGTAGGCTAGCGGCAGTGCCACTGCCGCGCACACTTGCACGCCATACGGACTCGCAGCTTGTTGTCCGACTCCTTGCGCCATTCCTCAATCCTTTGCCCAGGGCCTCGTTTAGTTCTCAAAAGTGAAAAGTTTAGATCAAAAGATTCGTCTTGTGATTTACAGCTAAACTGTGTAATTAGTTTTTTTTGTCTATATTTAATATTTTATGCATGTGCCACAAGATTCGATGTGACGGTGAATCTTAAAAACTTTTTGGTTTTCAGGGTGAGGCTTTGTTTAGTTCACCCTGAAAATCAAAAAGTTGCTAAGATTCTCCGTCACATCGAATCTTATGACACATGCATGAAACATTAAATATAGACGAAAATAAAAACTAATTACACAGTTTAGCTGTAAATCAAGAGACGAATCTTTTGATCCTAGTTAGATAATATTTGTCACAAACAAACGAAAGTGCTACAGTAATAAAAACTTTTCACTTTTCACAACTAAACAAGGCCCTGGATTTGGATGCGTCGGTTCGGTTTGGTCATGGCTCGCGTTCAGATTCAGGCCTTGTTCAGGCCTTGTTTAGTTCCAAAAAATTTTGCAAAATCGACACTGTAGCACTTTCGTTTGTATTTGACAAAAATTATCCAATTATGGACTAAATAGACTCAAAAGATTCGTCTCGTCAATTTCGACCAAACTGTGCAATTAGTTTTTATTTTCATCTATATTTAATACTCTATGCATGCGTCTAAAGATTCGATGTGACGGGAAATCTGAAAAATTTTGCAAAAATTTTTTAAGAAGTAAACAAGGCCTCAGTTCCTAAAAAATTTTGCAGAATTTTTTAGATTCTCCATCACATCAAATCTTTACGCATGTATGAAGTATTAAATATAGATGAAAATAAAAACTAATTACACAGTTTGGTCGGAATTGACGAGACGAATCTTTTAAGTCTAGTTAGTACATGATTTGGAGAGTGATATTATTCTTAACATCCTCGCGAAAGGAGGAGAGAAGCTGGCATCTGTGTGCACGGTCAGCCCTTTCTTTCCTTTCTACGGACACCGGCTGCTGACATCGTCACATTTCCGGCGATAGCATTCATGTCAGGTGATGTCACGTCGGCTCTCCTCGTTTTCTGGGAAAGGTCGTCTCGTTCCCTGTCAGCGGATGCTCTTCTGTACAGGTTTGCACAGGTTCATGCTCACAGACCAGAGTCCCAGGTGCTGGAAAATGCCCAGCGAGCTGTCTGCAATGTCAATGCCCCCAATCTGTCGATCGTACTGGTGGCTTGAGTTTACTGCAGAACTGTTTTCTCTCACAACAAATCAGTAAACAGAACTTATTCGCTAAGAGAATAGGTAAAAAAACTAACCTAATTTTTTTGCCCTAATTTTTTGCAGGCTGCTGATCCTAGGACCTTGTAATGGCACCTCAAAGAACTAACCTAGCAAACAAGCTTTATATTAGGCCTTGTTTAGTTCAAAAAATTTTTCGGATTTCGCTACTGTAGCACTTTCGTTTTTATTTGATAAATATTATCCAATCATAAACTAACTAGAATCAAAAGATTCGTCTCGCGATTTACAGACAAACTGTATAATTAGTTTTTGTTTTCGTCTATATTTAATGCTTCATGCATGTGCCGCAAGATTTGATGTGATGGGGAATCTTGAAAACTTTTTGGATTTCGGAGTGAACTAAACAAGGCCTTATTTGAGGCCTTGTTCTGTTGAATTTTTTTTAGAATTTTGGGCACTGTAGCACTTTCGTTTGTATTTGATAAATATTATCTAATTATAGATTAATTAGATTTAAAAGATTCGCCTTACAAATTACAGGTAAATTAGTTTTGTTTTCGTCTATATTTAATACTCTATACATATTCCACACGATTTGATGTGATGTTAAATCTAATTTTTTTGACAATTTTTTTAAACTAAACCAGGCCTAAAAATTACTACTGTAGTATATAAGACGAGCTCTCCAACTTTCAACGTCTTACCGTGAGTCCTACATTTTTTTTATCTCAATTCTCAACCACATTTCATCGTGGGCCCCAAGTAATACAGTTGGTCCAACAAGTCAACAGACGGTCAGCAGCCAGTAGTGCTAATAATTGTGCATTAAACACCTGCTGACTGGGGACGGACAAGCCATGACGTCAATGAGTTGCAGTTAGGAAACCATAGAATAATTTCCTGGCTAGAATGATTTAATAAGGGTTTTGAGGCAGGACTCCTCACAAGGAGCTTTGATTTTTGTAAAAAAGTATTTGGTAGAGCTAGAGCCAGGTCTCAAAGTATTTGGTAGAGCTAGAGCCAGGTCTCATAGCCAGAGAGGGAGCTGAAGAGGAGTCAAACCCAACAAACCGTAATTTGTATTCATCTTGAGGAGCTGGAATCGTTACCGGTAGTATATTGCAAGAAAACCGAACGGATCAGCAGCAGTTGGGTCCAATCTCTCCTTTCCCTGATAAAAATTGTAATAATAAAAGAACGAGGTGGAGAACTTGAGACGATTGGATCCAAGAGGGAACTTGGGACGATCGCTGTCCCCAGTTCTCACCATCGTTCAGGGAATCCAAAGCACAATGGGCAATGGCTACCACACCAGAATTCAGACATCTTGACGATATTGAGACAAATTCTGAGGGCAGCAACTGGCCGAACCCTGAGCGGCGCAGCCCCCATTGGGGCAATCATATCTGAATCGGTCACATGGATTTGTACCGGCTTCTCATCTCATTACCAGACCAGGCCAGATCTCTGCGAATCAGACATGTACAACAGCCTTTCAAGAACTCCATCCACGGGGACGGGGGGGCATGGCCGCATGGGGGCTGCCAGGCAAGGACGAGCTGCTTTCGGATCATCGCTGATCGGATCTACTCATCCTAGCTACAGCACGTCAGCACAGGACAGTCTCTCTCTTGAATGAATCTACACAGGTGAATAAACTCACTTGCCAAAAAATAATCTACAAAAACAGCATTCCTTGAGCGGCGGCGGCGAAGGATGATCATATGCACCGATTTCATGTGGATTATGAATGTATGGATGGCAAAAAGGAAACAATGATCTTGCTACGGCTTGACGTCGACCTGCTCGCTGCTATCTGTTCGCCGGCGGCCCATCTTGCCGATGGAGGAGGCGATGCTGCCCATGAGTGTGCTGGTGCTGCCCGCGTCGCCGCTGAGGTTCATGGACCGGCGGGACCGCCGGTGCCTGGGCGACTCCAGCCTGCCCCGCTCCTCGTCGTCTTCGTCGTCGCCGGCCCTCGTCCGCGTCGCCACCACCAGCCGCGCGATGCCGCCGCGGCAGAACGGGCAGGTCGGCTGCGGCTGGGACTGCGTCGCCGGGTTGGGCTTGGCGTGGCAGCACAGCGCCAGCGTGCACGCCGAGCACATCTGGTGCCCGCACTCCCGGACCTCGATGCTGCACGCCTGCTCGAAGCAGATGCTGCACACCTCCGCGTCGCTAGCCTGCACGTACGGGCACGCCAGTCAATCAGCTCCGAACAAGATCCGCGTCATGGGGAAACCGAGATCATGCATGTGTAATCGTACATTGATTTCGATAGAGGTGTGTTTGAATAATGCGGAGCTCATATGGATTGGCGCGGTTGCTCAGACGTGCAATGGGGCCAATCGAGCTAGCAAGTGGATGCGCACATTGCTATGCTGCTCGCCGTTTGGCAAACATGTGCTAGACCTAGGCTTGGCATTACCGATAACCACAGTGTTAAAATACTAGTGCCAATGCAGTAGCCATCACGCTGACAACTGCTGGTTAAGCTACCTTAATTTACACATCTTTAATCCTTTTCAAGGTGTCTTTTGTCTCTCTCGGATCAACAAGGATGCTTAGTTACGTGTTGGAGACAGTGACTCTGTGTTGTAACTCTAAATCGTGCAGTGGAGTGCACTGCAGGTGACACTTGGGATTTGACTAAGTTCATTCAGTAATCTGCTGGTGATCATATCGATCGGCAAAGCAAAAGGAATTTACCTCCCTGAATGGCTGAATCATACCAAGACAAGACGCCATGATGGATAGCAACAAAAGAGATGTTTGTAGTATGCAGCTTGCAACGGAAGAAGACTCGGAATTTACCTCGGCTATGGCCGTGTCATGAGCGCCGTCATCGGGGTGCGATGGCGACGGCAGTGCATTCTTAGTCCCTTTGAGGATCCTCCTCTCCCTCTCTCTATTGGCCTCCATCAGCGCTGCTTCGAGCAGGGACTTGGCGTTGGGTTCCAGCTCGCTGATGAACTTGAGAGCGGACGGCCAGACCAGGGGCTCCGCCGATGACGGGTTCAGCAGCGCCGCGCACGCGACGTGGCCTCGCTTCACTGCGACCTCATACGGAATTCTCCTGCAGAAAATCAACCCGCCGGCCGCCGCATCAGTAGTCAAGCATTTGCCCCCGCATTCCAGACGGCCGGCGTCATGCCATTGGCGACTCTGGTGTAGTGGTGTTGCAAAAGGAAGAAGAAAAAAAGGGAGATGCTGGCTCACCCGACGGAGTCTCGCTGGAGGCGGTCGGCGCCCCAGGAGAGGAGTTGCCGGACGCAGTCCAGGTTGCCGCCGCGCGCGGCCAAATGCAGCGGCGTGCTCCCGGGGAATCTGCAGGAGCGCGCGCTCGGCTCGAGTCAAATGTATGACACAAAACTTTCCTCAAAAGGAGCGATTTTTTCCACATAAAAATACGTTGTTTGACATGATATGACTTATGAGAGGGGGGATCCTCACCCGAAGGCGCCACTTGAGGCGGACACGATGGCGCCGTTCTCGAGCAGGACGTGGACACAGCGCCGCCAGCCCTGCCTCGCCGCAAGGTGCAGCGGCGTCGCCCCGGTGTCGTCCCGCACGTTCACGAAGCGCGCGAACCCCCTGCACCTCCACCACAGCTGAGAACACATTAGCAAGGGGCCCAAATAAAGAGCAGCGGCGAGAAGGTGGTGTCTCCGGGGCGACGAAGGCCAACCAGGATTCCGAGACCGGCGCGGACTTGGCCGCCGAGAGGATGGTCCGGAGGCAGTCCGCGTGCCCGTAGTACGCCGCGTAGTGCAGGCACGTCCGCCCGTGCGAGGAATCGAACATCACGATCTGCATACCCAAATCGGAAACACCATTTTAGAAGCCCAACTCCATGAACTGATTTAATAGCCTGAGACACAGATACGGTGTCCGAGAGGCTCACATTGGCGCCGGCGTCGAGCAGCCGCCGGACGCAGTCGGTCTTCCCGTGCATCGCCGCGAGCATCAACGCCGTCTGCGGCAAATTGGAGGCCGGAGGTGTCAAGCGGGAGCAACAGAGAGAGAAGAGGTGAAGGACATGCGAAGCAGCGGCGGCGGCAGACGGCAGTGAGCAAACCTGCTTGTGGCGGTTAACGACGTCGGGGTGCACGCAAAGATCCAATGCCAGAGAGACCACCTGTAAACAAAAACAGAGAGAGAAGGTTAAGCAATCGCACGCCGAAGTCGTCAGCCGTCCATGCCGGCAAGAAACAGGGAGAGGGGTGGGCGGTTGGTGGCGTGACTGGGAGAGATCGAGAGCTAAGCGAGGTGGCGCTGGCGTTTCGGAGTTCGTCGTACCTGGAGGTGGCCGTGCGCGGCGGCGATGTGGAGCGCGGAGAGGCGGTCGAAGAGCGTGGTGCGGGTGAGCAAGGTGGGGCGGGAGCGAAGCGCGGCGGCGAGGCGGGCCGTGTCCCCGGCCTGCGCCGCGCCGAAGAAGTCTACCTCGTCGCTTGGGCGGCCGCAGCTAGCGCCGTGCCCCATCGCCGCCGGGCCGCGGCCTCCGGCGAGCGGGAGGGGGGAAAGGGCCGGGGAACTGGCTGGCTGCTGACGGGACTGTCCTGTCCTGGGTGAGAGCAGACGGGGCGTGGAGTGGAGAGCTGCTTAAAATATACTGCGTGCACTTTCCTGTAAGTAGTTTTAAAGGCTTTTGCCCAAATTTCTTCTTGCGCAACCCATGCGAAAAAATAAAATAAAAATCCTCTCTCAGATAGATTTATTCTATTTTCTCATCCAAAAAAGGGTATATTTTTCGGATAAGTTTACGAGAGCCTCTGTCACTTTCATGTATACGAAAATATCGTCTCCGTTTCATCTATGACAGGAATATAAACAACTGTATACGCAGTACTACGCTCTTACCTGTCCGGTGACAAATTGCACAAGTTGGCGTTGTTGCGTTCGGGTACGAAATTGATCGTTCGCCGCCGTATCGTACTCTCGCTTCGACGTCGACGAGTAAGGATAGCGCTGGATATGTATTTATACTTGGGATCGGGATACGCCCATAGTAATATTTTCGCGTTCCGTAGAATCATGACGGTAGTCCGTTCTTGTTCCGAAATCCATGGTACAGATATGCCTGTCGTTTTTACTGATCCGATACGTAGATGGATCGAGCCGCGAGTCCGCGTGTGCGCCTTCCAAATCCCAGTTGCTCGCATCACTTCCCCTGGCTGATCATCAACTCCGCGTGCACTTTCCTGGGATTTCCTCGATTCGAGCCGGAGCCCGGACGGAGCCGGCGAGCCCTCATGGCCTCATCATCTCTGCCGCGTCATCATCATTAAAAAAAAAAAACTGGGAAGCACGAGTGCGCGCGCGTTTTCCTGACACACATGCACAGTCACGGCTACACAGCACAGACAGCTGGTCCACCCAGCACGAGAGTTGCTCGCTCGCGTTCCCTACGCCTGCTGTCGCGGTGACCCGTCGACGACGCGGACACGGACACGGTCACGGAGGAGGAGGGTAGGGTAGATGCAGCGTTGCCGCCGCAGCGAGCGCGCAGTCGCGTCCCGTGACTGGCATTGCCGAACCGCGCGCGCGGATCTCCGGCGCGCCGCTACCGCTAGCTGCGCGGGCGCTTTCAATCAGATGATGATGAAATGAGATGAATCGTGGCGTCGCACATATGCAATGCAACGTTTCACCCCGCGGGACAGCGATCCTTCACCCGCACCTCACCACGTTTTTCCCCTTTTTGCCGTCTCGGCACGCCAATGTCCGTTCGGCGACCGAGCTTTTGGATCGACCGACGGCCGTCGGCGTCGGCGGGCGGTGCGTCTCGTTCTCGTCCTGCCTTTCTTGTGGAGTGGCACCGAATGATGAGGGCTGGACGCAGGGTCCGGCGGTCCGGCTCGATTCGGTGGTGGTGAGTGAGTTGCTCCGTCCGTGCGGCGCAGTACCGGCACGGCGCTGGTAGTGGAAGGGGGTTTTGTTGGGTTGGCTACTTGGCTTTGATGGAACGCGAAAGGCCTTTTTTTCTTCCTCCTGTTTGAACCTTCATTCACGTACCAACGGAGTACGTGAGGTGGTCCTCTCGCCGGGAGCTGTGTGTTGTGCTATTCGTGCGTGCTGGGGCAGGCATCGTTCCTCCTGTCGTCGTCGTCTGGGCCCGGCGCACGGTGCCGGTACTGTACCGATCAAGATGATGGATGAATTTTCCGTTCGAGAGGCTCGCTTGGTTCTGATGAATCGTGATGGGGCTTGTACTGCCACTGCCGGTTGTGGCCCAACAGGTGGGCGTGCGTTTGTGGGATGATTTGGAAGCTGTTGCCAAGTAGAGCAGCTTGTTGTTGTGGCCGACGTGGCGTGTGGCGACATGTTCATCATTACTACACAAATAAGCAGCTGGTCAGTGTAACAGTTTCGGAACTGCTGCTATTATAATTCCAACCATAAATACTGGATTTGTTCAAGAAAACAGTTTACCCCTATGCACTTGTGCTGTCTTCATGTTGCCCGGAGTCGCTGCGACATGCACAGCCCAGCAGGGCAGAGTAATTCCCGTTTCCCATGCTAGATCTCCTCAGGCTGTTCGATTGCCGACACGTCCAGTTTCAGAACGGTTCTGACCCCGAAAGATCTCGTGGATTTTGAAACCCTAACCACCGGGCTGCCGTTTTCGTACCTTTACTGCACGTCTGCACCTCACCGAACACATAAACCGGCCGGAGACAAAAGCTGTGTCGGTGGGCGAGTCGACTGTCGACCTGCCCCGAATATTTGGTGCTCTCGCTCTTGAGCTCTCGGCCTCTCGGGGGGCATCGCCACCACAACCCGCAAACCAATAACGAGTGCCATGGCCGGGGCGAGCACTCGGTTCGGTCGGATCGGGAGCACTCGGGGTTCGGTCGGGTCGGGGCGGGCACGGCGCCATTGCGTTCAGGGCACTCACAATGCATACTTTACCATAAAGTCTAAAGTTATTTATTATCTCGAATAATGTGGATTTAGAGTCTAAATAAGACTTAGAGTCTTGTTTTTTCTACCTCTTTTTTCAATAAATATGCTGCCACATCAGCAAAATACCATAAATAATATATAATTAATTATCTTGAAGTCTGTGATAGAGTCTTGCATTACGAGTGGCCTCAGGCACGCCCGCGCGTAGGCGCAGCCCGCGTCGTGCCGACCGCCGAGCGGCGACCTCGCGATCGCATGTCCCTATCGGCCGCGGCAAGCCGGCAACAACACCCGCGCAAGACCGCGAGCGCATACGTGTCTCTCGCTTGCTGGCGGCAGCAACAGCAGCGGCGGCGCCTGTAGCTCGGCTGCATGGGACCGAGAGACTCCAGAGAAAGAAAGAAAGAAAATTTTAAAAAATTGATATGGTAGCAATTTCGTTTTTATTTGATAAATATTATCTAATTATAAACTAATTAGACTTAAAAGATTTGTCTAGTCAATTCTGACCAAACTGTGAAATTAGTTTTTATTTTCGTTTATATTTAATACTCAATGCATGTATCTAAAAATTCGATGTGATGAAAAATCTAAAAAATTTTGCAAAATTTTTTTTGAACTAAACAAGGCCAAAGAAAGAAAGAAGTGAAGGAATTGATCTTCATTCGAGAAATTGAGATAAGATTTCGAGGATTCAGAAAAAAACTTAGAAAGAAAAAAAAACGAAAAGGATCGTTTGCAGGCGTCTTTTTGCTTTTCAATTCCCTTTATACAAGAATATAAGGAAGGAGAGTCTATTTTCCCATTTAGTTCGTAAAGCCTCGCACAATATTCTCTCCGTTTTATAAAGGGTATATATTGGGGTATATTCTTACTTCTTCGTAAGTCAGATTTTTTAATCTGTGATCAAATATACATAAAAATATTAATATTCACAACTTATAGTAATATCATATAGATAAATTGCTAATTATATTTTTATAACAATTTAGAGTTATATATATTATATATATTTTATAAATCTAGTTAAATACGGAGTAGTTTTTTTACAGAGGAATAACCACCTTTCAGCAGCTACTACTTTTCCTGTTCTGCACTCATGCACGTGCAGGTGCAGCAGCTTCAGCCAGCCGGGCAGGCAGGCGCATCTTGCAACATGCACGCCATTCCGATCCGCCACAAATAACAGAAATTAAAATCTACATTTAAAATAAATTACCGCGTTCAAACTAAATTTATTTTCCCCTAAAGCAGCAGCAGCAGCTTGCGAGTTGCGTCGACGACCATTCCGCTTCTACTGCTAGTCTGTTACCGCACTTCCGCGCACTGCACGCGTTCGACGAAATGCCGGCGCGAGCGCTCTTCCCCGTCAACTGAGATTCGCCTCGCATCTTCGCCGATTCCTTCCCATACTTCCGTCCCTATCAGCGGGCCCAGCCGAGATCGACGAGTCTCGCCGGCGGATCGCGCCCCCGCCGGGATCTCCTGGTTCGGGCCGCCTTGATGGTCCCTGGGGTCGGCCGGGGGAGGAGTTGGAGGCGATGAGCAGGCTTGCGTCGGGGCTCCAGCGCCTGCGGAGGTCGTCGTCGCCGTGGGAGGTGCTGTGGTCCGCGCTGGCGTCATGCGGCCTAGTGCTTTTCTCGCAGCTCGCCGTGGCGATGGTTCCCCGTCTCTTCCCTTCCCTCTCCCTCCTCGCCATGCTCCCCATCGCGGGTCGGTGCTCTCTGGTTGCTCGCTTCCTTTTTGGTTTCCTGCCTCCGGCAGCGGGGGTCTCTACTTCTTTGGTAAGCGCCAGAGCAATTCTGATCTTACTTTGATTGCGCGTTGCATAGGGTTGGTGTTCCTCGCGGCTATCGTGGTCGGCCGCCTGTGGAGGAGGTTCATCGGGGTGGCGGCGTCGGCGCCGCTCTTCGTGCTCTTCAACATCCTCCTATTGTGGGGCGTTTACCTCTTCGTGATCCGGAGAGGTGAGCTTTTGGAGCAATGCGTGCAGTGTATTGGTAGGATGCACATTGTGATTTTGGACGCTATCGATTGCTGTGGTCTGTGGATATTTGCTATTTTTGTCACGCCGCATTGACTTGAGTAAAGCTGACGAAGTTTCATGGTTTAGGTGAGTTGTTGGGCTTGCTTTGTTCTCATGGGTCCCGTATAACTGAGTCTTTTAGGTCATACAAAGCAAAGAGAATTAAGATGCTGGTGCTCGATTTTTACATTATGAATGTACGGGATACCTGTAAAAAATAGTAAAATTAGGTGGAAGCTTATAGCTCTATGTCTTAGTTTAGCATTAAGTCGTACCTGTTTCCCAGATTTAGAATCCGACCTTGACTGAAATAGCTGAATGAAAGGATTAAGTTTGTCGGTTGCTTCTTCTGGTTAGGTACTATAAATTGGGTTCAGTCATTAAAAGATGATTATATGCTCCATCCCACGAGAGTTGCAGAGACTTCAAAAGTTCAAAGCATATACCAAGGGTAGATTTCAACTACGAATCCCTGTAGTACTTCAATATTAAGTGATGAAGTCACACCTTGTGACCAAATTTGTGCTCAACTACACAACCCTGTAATGATATTGAGCTGGCTCTGGTTAAGGGACCAAGCGTGGATCAGCATGCTCTAGTCAATTTTTGTGCTCACTTTTAGAGTCCTAATTCTTGGTGAATCAAGATATCAAGCATCGTGAATCACAGTGCTATTAGCCAGACACATGTTACTGTTGAATGATATGTTAGTCTACCTCTAGTCAGATTTATGTGGTTTTTAGCGAGTACACTTAGAAAAAAGTAATACTAAATTGCTAGTGCTCATATACGCCCTTTTAGTGATGAATCGATTGATTTTATTCTGATGTGCCATCTTACTACTTTTATTCAGGTTTATTATTGTCACTTCATGTATTTTTAGGACGCCATCCTTTTTGGACCTGATGTAGCATATCATTGCCTATTGAGGATGAGGCACTGAAAATTGATCTAGCAGGACATTTGATTTATTTTTCTCAAACTCTCAGGAATTTTTAAAGAATGTGCATACAGTAGATTTTGTGTTAGTAACCCTTCAAGTGTTCCTTAATTTGTTGTGTTTTATGCCACCGTTTGGGAGCAGTGTATATATGTCTACTTCTGTTGTCGTGGATCTGTAATCAGTCAAATATTTTGCAGAAACTTCTTCTCTGCTGGACATGCTAATAAATGCAGAATGTGCACTGCTTTTGTGGGGACTCTACAGGTTACTTCTTCAGGAATAGTTCTTTTTCAATGAAGTTTGCAAATCTAAGCTATAGGCTTAGTGAATTTAAAACTGGGCAATGTGATTCTAAGATTGACAATTGGTGGCCTTTGATACCACCACCTTTAGGATGCAGGGCTTATTCTCTACCTTCTTTATTGCAGGATTTTATCTGGTGATCCAGGTATTGTTGCTTGTGATTCTTCATATTTGGAAGAAGCTGGCTGCAAGGATTTTGTGGAAGCTATATGCTCGAGTGAGGTGTTGCGAAAGTCTAGTTTTAAATGAAGCTGTTATAAGTTACTAACTTGATGTAAATAGTTTTTAACGCCATTTTTTACTTTTGATATAGAAACTCCCAATGCTCTCAAGGGTTAGGCAGTGTACCTGGTGCAAAGCAAACATTAGGGGCTATGACCATCATTGCCCTGCATTTGGTACTTGCATAGGTATTATTATGTTCCATTTTTTCAAGTGATAGTGTTTTGCCCTATTGTGGCATGACAGTTGTAGGTATGCATTCTAATCTCCTGTGCATATTTTGCAGGACAGAAAAATCATCGGCTATTTATGGCCCTTTTGACAGGATTTGTTGTTGCTGAATCAACTTATACAATGTGCTCAACAAAATGTATGCTATGTCTTCTTGCTCTATGAAATGAGTGTTGGGTTTTATCCTAATAGCAGATGTGGCTGTTTCTTATCTCTCTAACTAAAGTACCCAGCAACTTTTTTTTTTCAAGTTTTACTGTGTTAGGTAACCAAATAACTTCACCTACATTTCCATGTTATGCAGATATTACCAGATGCATCAGTTCAGGAACTATAAGACCTGAGGTATCTATGCCCATATCTTATTCTTTGTGCTTGAACTGTAAAGGCAATTTTGTTTGGAAAATTTAGGTATGTGCCATTGGCTCAGCTATTATTTCGATTCTTGCCAATCGAATAATTACAAAAATTGTGGCAAGAGTGGAAACAGTAATTAACCTGATGGCACACACACACCTACCTTTTCCATTTTGTTTTCAAGAATTTCCTGCACTTTAATGGTTTTGAAGGTGCTTAGCTTCCCCCACCCCCATATTTCTCTAACATGCATGAGATGCTGACCTTAGGCCTTAGCAAATAAGCTACTTGTTAAGTAAACGTGTTCGACCAAGCACATTATTTTCTCTCTTCTAGAACTATTTACTTGGATGAGATAATTGCTATTATGGGACTCCAAAGAAGTGGCTTCGCTAAAATGGGAATTCTAACATTGGTTTCTCTAAAATAGGACTCCAAACATTTGTTTTTTATTTTCCATGACATTTTATTTCTTTTTAACATTGTTTATGTCCACAAATACATGTATTTTTCTTCAGTGACAAGATTGCCCTTCTGTCTAATCTATCGTCATTCATCGACGTTTCTTCTCCCGTACCCGACGTTCCTTCTTCCCGACGCAACGCAGCTGCCGTAAACCCTAAACTCCGCCGCCTGCTCGCCACCCGCCGGCCGCCGCCCCTACTCCTCCCTTCTCAACGCCACTTTCTCCTCTCCATGGATGGAGCCTCCTCCCGGTGCCCTAGACGAGCCTCTGCCATGTGTCTTGTCTGCGGCTACGCACAGTGCCGCCATTGCTCTAGACGCAGACGCACGGTGCCCTGGTCGTGGCTGCGCCTGGTGCCTTGGCCACAGCAGCCCCTGGTGCCCTAGGCATGGCTGCTGTTCGCCACCCCGCTGCGCATGGAGGGCTGGCCGCGGCTCCACCTGCTGGCCATCCCGTGGCGCCTGAAAACCAGGCCGGATCAGCTGATGGAGGTGTGGGCGTGTGGCCATGGCCGCTGGTGGCCTTCCTGACGTGCATGGAGGTGTGGCCACGGCCCACGGCTGTTGGTGGCCTGGCCGCGGCTCCTGTGGCCACGGCCTGCCAGCCATGCCAGCTGCGCCAGCCAGCCACGGCCAGGAAAAGGCAACGTATAAGCCAGACAAGGCAAGGACGGTGAACAGCCAGCAAGAAGAGAGGGTAAGATGGTCACAAGAGTGATAAAAGAGATTAAAAGAAATAAAATGTCATGTATAACAAGAAGCAAATGTTTGAAGTCCTATTTTAGAGAAGTCAATGTTAGGATTCCTATTTTAGCGAAGCCACTTCTTTGGAGTCCTATAATAGCAATTTTCTCTGCTTGGATAATATAGCATAGTAGCTATTCATTTCCTTTTCTCCAACACAGCAATTTTTTACTGCATATGCACAGTGAGTGCATTTGTATGTTTTTATTAGTACTTTCAATGATAATATATTGAAATCAGGTTGACCACGGAATAATTGAAAGCAAATATACTAAGCTATGTTCTGGGCCTTCTGAGTTGATCTTCCATGTTTCTGAGAAACCATACAGCCTTTCCTTTTGTTTTATTTGTCCATCAAACTGAACCTTGATTCCTGATATCTATGAGAATGACCGCAAGATGCTTACTGAGTGTACTCATTTACTTTGCAGAATCCTGTATCTCTAAACATGGTAATCAGTACAATGCTCTTCTCTATCCTCCAGGTCCTCTGGCAGGTTTGCTCCTAACCGTTGTGATGTTATGACAGCTCTTTCTCCTGTGCTTTTATCTGTGCTTCCATGATTTTTTTTTCTTTATGGATTATCTGCTTTTGAGGTAGATTGTCAGGGTTGGTACTTCATCTCTTGGAGAGCTTCAGAAAATCGATGTATTTCGAGTTTTGACTTACTTATTACAGTATTAAAGAAAAATAGTAAATACCACTCAAATTATGCAGCATGGGGATATTTACTGGTGTTTTTTATGGTTTTCCATGCGTAAACTGATAAGTTTTCAGGCCACTGTGATAAAATATTACAACTTGCCAGTCTGTGGTTGGCATCAATTCACAACATGTTCAAATCTAAATAAGATTTTCCTTATTCATGTGAATACATACTCAGGCTGTGAACTGAAACCATCAGTAAAAAGAGGAAAGTGTGTTCTGCCCCGAATTTGAAAGCACGCCACAACAAATACAGTTTCAGTCCACTTAATCATTGTTATATTTGGTAGTAATGGCCAGACATATTGAAATTTTCAGCTGCCATATGTGCTGCATTGCATGTGTCACTACTTGAAATGTCTGTCCATCAATTCTTTTAGCATTTGGAGACAAGACAGCACTCCTACGCTCACTGTTCGCCTAAACGGCCGTTTAGACCGTTTAAACGCCGTGTAAACGCTACACAATGATACACCGTTTCCGTTTAATCATCTGTTTAGTCCGTTTAATTGACCGTTTAGCCCGTTTAATGGACTGTTTAGCCCGAATAATGGCTAAACGGTAGGTGACCGACTGTTTACCGTTTAGCGTTTAGGAAAACATTGCCTACGCTAATTAAAACTGAAGTCTTTATGGTGTACTTGCTCTGACCCCAAATCAATCTGATCTCTCCCAAATGCACCAAACATGATTCCATAACTCCATCGCACCTTTTTGCTTCGTTCTTCCTTGTCTATCCCTACTTGAATGCGATTAGTCACTGCAATTCACTTACCACCCATCCTCTAGCAATGATTGATGGGTAATAGTCATTGGATCCAAATGGACAATTTGGGATTGGAGGGAGTATTACTTAACCTGGTGATGCCTTGTTTATTTCTAATACATCCTCTGCCCTGTTGCCAGATTGCATTCTTGATGTGGCACATATATTGCATCTGCTTCAACATCAAGACAGATGAGTGGGTAATTTCAAATTTCCCATGCTTTGGAGTCTTTCTTCATCAATTGCAGGTCGTCTTCTCGTTAGCTGTTTCTTGTAGCTAAAAGGTGAGATTTTCCAGATTAACTGGAAGAAATATCCTGAATTCCAGATGAAGGAACAGCCTCGATCAGGTGCTTTACGTGCACTACTCTTTATTGTTTTTTATCATCGCAGTTACCCTAGTGGTTTATAGCATGGCACGTGTAAATCCATTCCCTCCCGCAAATGCAGATTCTGAAGTCAAATTTGTGAACCCATATGACAAAGGCATGCTGTGTAACATAAGAGAATTTCTGAAGCCGGAATGATAGATAGCCAATTTTGAGTACGAAGACCTGACATCTGATGGAACTAGAAACATGGGAAATCTGTAGTGCGTCATAACTGGAGACATGGAAGCTTGTTTCCCTTGTTGCTGCTGTAGCATTTATTGAGACTCATTGTGAGGATCATTGGACTCCGCTGTCTAGTTTAATGTGCAAGTAGCATTCTTTTATATGGTTACTTTCACTTGACCGGGAATTGTAGGCCCTTATAGCTGTAGAGAACTTTTCTGCATAGGGAGTTCACATCGTGCTCCTGCATTTTTCCCCGTTTGGTCTTGCGTTCTGTGTGGGAAAAGTATAACCCTTGTAGGGATTTGAATTAATTTTGAAGGGAATTGCCGTGGGAGGTCTTGTTTTATGACCATGCCCTTGATAGTATGGCCTCAATAATGTGTTCCAAATGTTGCCTCACGGAAGTTCGGGCCCATGCTTTTTATCGCCGTTGCTTACGTAAATGTATGATGCATGAGTTAGTATTTCTAGTTGTACAATGTACGAGTTAGTATTTCTAGTTTATTACGTCTTTTGTCTATGATCACTTAGAGCAACTTTAGCAGGGCCCTATTTGAACCCCAATAGCTAATTGGGTGCTTAGATAAAAAATCTAACTCCAGCAGGGCCCTTACTACGGCCTCGAAATTTGTTGGGCTAACAAAATTCTACCACCAGCCAATTCCGGTTGGCTTTGGTGTCGGCCCCCAAAACACTGTTGCGGGTTGTTTCTCTCACTGCTCGCATGCGCAACTCGTGGCGCATGGCAATCTCCAACTTGACAGCCCCTCCCTCCATCGCGGCGGTGCTCGGTCCCTTCTCCTATGCAGCGTGCCCCTCCCTTCGTCGCGTCAGTGCTTGGCTCTTTCTCTGACGTGTCGCACTGCTCTCCCCGCGGGTGCGGCCCCTCTCTTCGTCACGCCGGTGCTCGGTTCGTTCTCTAGGGCGACGTGCTGCTCTACCGCGGGTGCAGCCATCCATCCCCGCTCACCTTCTCGCCTCCATTGGGACGAAGTAGAGAGGGGCAGCGGTGCAGGCCATCCATCCGGTAGGGCAGCGAGAAAAACATGGCGGTGAGGCCCGGCGAGGAGAACGCGGCGACACAGGCCATCGGCTCCTTCCCCTCCCTCGACCTATCCTACCGGTGTCTCCTCTCTCCTCCCTCCTAGACCCAGCCCACCATTGGCTCGTTTCTCCTCTATGTGTTGCGATAGCTCAGATGTTGAGAGATTGAATATGACAGGTGGGTCCTATTGGTCAGTGTCTATTAAGAGAATTTTGGGGGCTTTGGTTTAGGGGCTTCTGCTAGAGCAAATAAAAAAAGAGGGCCAAAAAATGAGGGGAAGCACCCAAATAGAAAATGGGAACTTTAATTTGGGTGCTTCTGTCGGAGTTGCTCTTATAAAGCCAAAACCGTTCTTCTTTTTTTTTTTTTCCTTCAACCCTAGTTATCCATACCATGTCATGTGTGATGTGTCAACCTTACATCCACGGTTCGCCCAACTATATAGTATTGTGGATACGCCATGCGAATACATTTGTACCTACAATGTCATCAACAAGTTGTTTTGCAAGCTCGCCGTGGCCACTCATGCTCTTACTTCGACAACGGGCATGGAGTACCCGTTGGAGATGCACGGGTCCGGTGTGCCCGATATACTTGGTAATCTAGATTGAGGACCTGTTTAATTCAAGGTCTCACTACTTAGTTGTTGACACTTAAATTGGACTACCAATTTTAAGAGGTCCATGATTTGCTTTTGCCCAATCTAAGAAAAAATCTATAAAGTGACATGATAATAGTACCATATTGATTTTTCAATGGGATCAGATCACCTCTACTCCCTTTAAAATAAGGGGTACATGGCCGATTAAGGTATCCAACAATTTAATTGTATGTTTATTTACATCTATAATACAACTCTTTTATATCCTCTTCCATCCCTATGTTATTTTTCATCATTTGATCCGACGACCAAGGATGATGTCCTAGGCTTATCGACCAATCTAGGACAACCTGGAGACGTCTTTGTTCCATAGGGTCCCTCCCACGCAAGAGCTTCAATAGTTCCTTGGAACTAGCTGTTTTGGTTACCTTTTGCTAGTTTGCATAGAAACTAGTTGTTCCTCACCATGTAAGCGTGATACTTATCCTTTGGTGGTTTGCTCGTAAACCTCTCTGTTCTTCACCACGTAAGTGTGATGTTCGCTGCATTCTTCGGTCCATGGTGATCTTAGCCTAAGTGTGTGATTAATCTTTACATCAACATTTTGGGTATAAATTAAAAGAACTTGAATCATCTTTCCTTGTGTTTATGTTGTGTAAATTGAGTGTGTCGCATGGCGTCTTATTCCTAAAAATAGTGAGGTGTACACAGTAATCTCAAAGACTACCGGAATTACTTTAATGAAGCCAAGCTGATTGAAAGATCAATAGCTTAGTTTACACTAACTACTCCCTCTATTCCGAATTATAATACCTTTTGGTCTTTCTAGATGCATTGATTTTATTAGACATAAGTGTACATATAGATGCACAGAAAAAATTACATATTTAGAAATCTTATAATTTGTAATGAAGGAAGTAATTTAGATAAAGAATGTACTTGTACTCTCTTGTCTCTTGTACTCTCTGTTACTCTTGGGCCCTCTTCTTTTGGTTCTTTTAATAAATTTCAGTAGGGGCGTAATCCCTTCCTAAAGACACCGACTCAACAAACCATTGCCTCTGAAATATGCAACTCATGAGGCTTGGCCTTAGGGGCGTTTGGGTTGGGGTTTTAAAGTTTAACATGTACTATAGTATTTTCGTCTTATTTGGTAATTTCGTCTCGTAAATTACTCTTTAGCTGCGTTTTTAGTTTCATAAATAATCTATATTTAGTATTTCGTGCATGTGTTTAAACATTCGATGTAACGGGAGTTAAACTTTAACTCAGCCAACAGTACCCTCACACTTTCTCTGCAGTTCTTGCTGTTGTCAGGCCATGCTATGCTAGGCCACCAGTCACTCGAAATCGAGAGCCTAAATTACTGCTTGGCCAGGCCAAAGTTGGCTGCGCAACAAATCAGACAAATCCTTAATAAACAGACTGCCTCACTGTTGTCAGGCCATTCGGTTGCGTCCATGCAGGGTTCGTCTTCAGAATTCAGAGCATGCTATGCTAGGGCTTTCAAGAATAAATGCTGAAAAGCCCTAGTTCTTGCTGTGATAACTGATATTCCTCGCCATACGGCGCACGGACCACCATCAATTCGCATAGGCATAGTGCCTTGGGCCCTTGACGAGTTGTAGATACTGTATCATCCAAGCCCGAGTCGACGGCGACGTGCTTGTTATCCTGCCGGGGGTCGCCGTCTGGCGGCGAGGGTGCCGTGGCCGGAAAGCGCGCACTCTGCAACGCCCCCCAATCAGCCGAAACTCGTCTCAATTTTTTAGTGCTGCCCGCTACGTGATGAATCATTTCCAGGTTCCTTTTACCTGTTTATTTATGGCACCCCAAAGTTGTCCAGGTCAAGCTAGCACTACCGCTGCCTGGCTGCCTCCCTAATAATGGATCAGATCAAGAGTCAGCGACGGACCACAAATTAGGTCACTGTGATTTATTCAATGATGAATGTTTTAGCCTGCGGAAGTCGTCCACAAGCACTACCAAAGCTAGCGAAGAAATGAACTAATAACTGTAGACCATTTTAATTTTCACCGTGGCTGGAAAGAATTGGGTGGAAGCAGGGGTGACAGAAATTCCCGTACCATACATTATGATAGAGTTTCCGAGCTTAGCAAAACATAAAAAGTCGTTTTCAACCAATTTCAAAACCTTTTCGACAGTTTTCTTCCTTCTTCATTTCTAAAATGTACTCTTCAAGAATTAACTATCGCCATTGTAGTCCAAGAGGTCCACACACCAGACTTCATGGCTTCAAAGAGCAGCATGATAAAAAGTAGGGCCTCTCAAGTCTATTTCGGAAAAGAGTTGGTCACAACTCACAACAAAAATAGTTATAACTTGGTTACCACCAAACATGACACCCTTAATACCAACAACCAGCAAGCTTTTCCAACAAACATGGCAATCTAGATCTGAGACGCAGATCATTTCTCCTAACAGCAGGAAGATATAGATGCAACACGCAGTACCACTGTGTCAGGAACTACATGCAAATAATGCAACAACATCGCTGTGACAGTCACCCCAACAACGCACTGCAACATCAAGTTAAGAAAAGTGATAACATGCAGAAGACTAGCCAAAAAAACAGTATAAAGATCAATTGAGATTATGTAATCAACTATAGCCACCCTCGGATGCTGCATTTGGTTCCAAACAAATAAAATTACATTACATATATCAGACCAAAAGGTTTGATCCAGAGACAGGGGAACAACAGCTGATGCTGGACACAACCCCAGGGCTGGGAGTAAGATCACAACACAGAACAAAAATTCACAGCAACTGTAAGGATGAACAAAGAATAGGCTTCCTCAGTAAGTAGGGTAGTAATACCCAGTGTTCCCTGTGTAAGCCATTGGCATGGGGTTCGTGTTGTATGCTGTGGGCATCCCATAAGGCATGGCCGGGTTGGGGGCAAAACCATTGTTGTAAGCCCGGTCGAGCTTGTTAAGGCTCGATTGCCCTTGCATGCCGTCCCTCTGGTACTGCTGCCACATAACTTGTTCCTGCGTCAAGAGTTGTTGCTTCTTCTCCAAATCTGCCATCTGCACATAGGACGGTGGTGGGACAGCAAGGGACGCGGCAAAGGGGTCACCACCAACAGCCTGCATTGAACCATCCGGTGCAGGCAGAGCAAGCATCTGAGTCTTCTGTCCAGGAGCAGGTAGGGCGACGCTGCTGGCACTCCCGGTGGTCACCTGTGCACTGACATGCTGGCGCACAACACCCTGGTCATACATACCATTCAGCAGCAGCGGGTCCATACCACCTGACATTGCTGGCTTTTGCTTGGACAAATTGCTTGCTGTCTCTACAAGGGCAAGCTCCCAATCAGCCTTCCCAGGTTCAGCTGCAGGATTCTGCCATGCCGAAGTCACCTCGTTGCCACCATTTGAAGGGAAAGCCTCCCATGAACCATTGCCTCCACCAGCAGCAGGTGGCCCCTGAAAGAGAGCTAGAGCAAGCCTATTACCTTGCTCATCGGCGGTAACAGTATCTTCTCTGAGATCCACCAGGTCACCCTGTGGCTGCGGGGGTGGCTCTGGCTTCACCTCTTCCTCCACCTTCTCAGGTTCCGGCTCCTTATAATCTTCTGGTGCTGGAAGCGCCTTGATGCTGTTCATATCCGGCTCAGGTTCTTCCTTGACAGGCTCAGGTTCAGGCTCCCGTGGTGGGCTCTTTGGCCTCTTTGCCCGGTCCCTCATAAATTCTTCCAGCGTCTCCAGCAACTTATCAGTGACACGCTGCACCTCTGGGTACTCAGATGACCTTGCAACTCCGGTATCTTTACACCATGAATAGAATGCACAGAGCTCATCAATCTGCTTTGCAGCACTAGCATATGCCTCAAAAGCCTTCACGCACTCGGCATACTCCATGTCAAAGAACCTGTCCAGCAGCACCGCCAGCACCTCGCAGATATCGGCGTAGAGCTGGAAGCTCTCTCTCACAATCTGATACAGCGCAACCAGCACCATTCTGCTGTGCTTTGCTCCACCAGTGGGGCGGCAAGCAAGGAACCTGTCAAGCAGCTGCTGCAGGTGGTGCATACGAGCAAGGACCCTCTCTGGCTTCATATCCCTCACTGGGGTTGGCGGCCTCTTGTCATCATTGTTCCCACCATTCCTCTCGCGGTAATCATCATATCCTCCATATCCAGGGGGCGACGAGTAGGAGGGAGAGCGGCGGCCATAGGGATCAGGCGAACCCCAACGGTCACGGTCCCGTGGTGAAGGACCATTATGGCTGCTGCTGCTGCCATTATTTGACCCCTGCTTGCGCTCATGGAGGAAGAACTCGAGGCGCTGATCAAGGTAGAGCGCATAGGTGCGGACAAAGGCAGAGTGATCCCAGGATCCAGAGTGCGCCTCGTCCCGAAAATCAGAGAGGTTGAGCAGGCGGGTGCCCCGCCGCGTGGCGTGGAGGAGCTCGCGGTGGAAGGACGGGTCGCCATCCACCAGGAGGCGGTGCACGAGCATGAGCGACTTGAGCGCGACCACATAGTCGCGAGTGCGGGAGAGCCTCCGGGAGCACCCTGCCACTGCAGCAGCAACGTGGGCGCGGGATCCGGACGTAAGGTGGAGGATCTCGCGGATGTGGCGCTCCTCGGCCGGCTCGTCGTCGTGGCTGGTGGCCTTGACGATGAGCACGTCCAGCTCGGGCGCGATGTTGCTGGTGACCTTGGCGAGGCCGATGCTGGTCTGGTCCTTCACCGCGCCCAGCGCCTTCCGGATCGTGCTCGACGACATCCTCACAGCCCACCTCCCCTGCCGCTGACGCCGCCGCCCTCTAGGTACCGACCAACCACCACCAACCGGAGCTCAAGCTTCGATTTAGATCTGAGCCACAAAAATGAACCATATGATGAGTTTTATAGAAATTAGAAAAAAATTCCGGCGATGTTCGCTTTCGGTAATACTCCGTATCTAGTCAGTTAGGCGCTTTGGCACGCGCAGATCCCTGCAATTTCGCAGGGTTCTATGGAAAGGAATCAAGGAATCAACGGAGTTCGAGAGATCCGCGGAGCCGGGAGGCCGGATTTCACTCCATTTGCCGAATCTACCAAATATAGGGTGCCTAGTAGATATACTAGCCGATGCTTATCGGCTACTAGAGCAGGCAGGTCTAGCCGCGAAGCTAGTCTCGCAACGGAACTACCCTCTGCTCGCGGAAGCATACCGGATCTACCGGGTACGGTTCAAGCAATCGACGATTTACCTCAGGAGCAGCTGCAGATCTGCGCGGGGCGACAAGACCTGGGTGTCGGGTGTTGGTGGGCGGTGACGGGCGCGCGGAGAGCGAAGCTCGGCTCAGATCCGGGACCCTCCCGTCCCTTCACCGCTCCCGCCCTCGCTCTCTCTCTCTCTCTCTCTCTCTCTCTCTCTGCGCCGGAGGACGAGTTGACCTCGCTCGGGTGCTGTGGAAGCGGAGGAGTGGAGGTGGAGGAAGCGGTCCACGGCGACGACGGGAGGAGGAGGCGGGCCGGGGCAGGCAGGGAGGCTAGCAACTCGGGCAAGAGGGGGGGAGGAGCCGAGGAGGGATAGAATATAGAGGAAAGGAAATGGTGCGCGGTGGTGGGGTGTGTTTGGTGCTTTGCTGTTTTCAAGATTTTTATTACGTTTGTGCCGGCCGGCGCGCGGGCGGCTGAGGCGGGCAGAGCACGCGATGCTTCCCTTCGACCGCGCACCGACGGCACGGTCCGGCGCGAACCACGCGACGCGCGCCTACCCACGCTAGGAACCACGGCGCGCCGGGTTTTCCCCGCGCCGACGACGCGATCAACGAAACAGTGGGTCGGGGGCGGAGTGGTAGTTGACCGGTTCGGCGATGGGATCGGCGCTGCGGTTCCCACTTCCCAGCAAGGCGCCGCCGTGCGCTTGCGCGTACGTGTAGTGTAGTACGCGCATGCTACGCCCGCCGATGCGTACCAACGACCATGTCCATGGCGCAGGGGCAACGGCGGGAGGAGAATTATGGCGCCGCCCTGGACAGCGGGACACCGTGACGCCGGAGGGTCGCCGGGACGTTGACTTCGGCCTCGGCTGTGTGGTTGGGTTTGCAGCTCCAGCTCCTCTGTCGCGCCAAAGATCCGTGCTGCATTTACTGCCACGCTTGATTAGTCCGCTAAGCTCGCTTTCGTTGCGTAAGAGCAAGTATTATACAGTAATACAATGCAGCATGTATATGATGGTCTGTTGGCTAAATGCTGAGGTGAAGAGAGAATGAAAGAGAGAAGAGTGGAAGAGAGAATGAAAGAGAGAAGAGAAGCAGGCTGTAAACTTACAGCCAGCTTAGACACAGGAACCAAAAAACTTTGTATGAGAGATAAGTGTGTCATATATTAATAATGAATAGCTAACTATTGTATGGGTGGGTGGGCTGGGAGAAGGCTGCAAATAATTATACAGTCAGCAAGTGGGCTGCATTATTAAACTTGCTGTAAGGCTACGCCGGCCTAGGGCTTAATATGATTAATAGGAGACTCATATCAACAAGTTGCAACTTCTTTTCTGGGAGCCCAAATCTAAAGTTAAGTGTGCTTGGCCTAGAGAAATTTAAGTGTGCTTGGCCTAGAGAAATTTAGGGATGAGTGACCGACCGAAAAGTATTTCTCAAGTGCACATGAGTGAGCATAAAGTGTGCAGAAAAGACTCGTGTTGGTCTGTAAGAGCTGACTATATCCTAGAAAAGCTGCCAGATGTAAGCGGACCTGGCCTCGTAGAGGCAGGACGTTACATGGGAGATCAGTGGTGATTGAAAAATAACCCTGTTTAGATTTGTTCCCTTTCGAAGAACGGGCCTTAAAGAGATGTGTTTGAGTAAAAGTTTGTTGTGCTCATGTGTTCACCATGCTTAGTACTCTGACAGCTTGGCTAGGTTTATAGATTTGCCATAGTTTCATCCTATCAAAATCCACTGAAATTGGTTATACTGTTATTGATTTTGTGCCTCCAACGATTATGCAATAGCCAATTGAATGTGATCCACCAAATTTTACTACTCCTTCCCTTTTATATGATGTATCTAGACATACATTATGCATATCAGTATATAGCAAAATATATATATCTAGATGACTAGATATTAAAATAACATAGTATCCGTTATGTGAGAGATGTGGCACTGTTAACGGTGTTTAGCATGATCGATAACTAAGTACCCCAAAAAGATGACATAAATGGGAATGCCACGTTGCAATTGACCATATATGCTCACTGCATTATTTCAAAAACTTGCGATGTCTTAATTTAATGTAGAGGTTGTTACTATCTCATAAGTAGCAAAATAGATACAAATTGCATAGTCAACTAAACCAAACACTGGCTAAAAAGTGGCATCTATTTAGGTCAGTGGACAACTATAGACATATTGAATGAAAGAAAGCATTGGTTTTAATCATAAATTGTTAATCATAATCTATTTAACCACACATTCCGCTAAGATTACCAAGATATCATTTGTCAAACATGAATGGATAATAACCTCTCAGACCATGGAGCTCAACATCACAACCTTGTCTTTCTCCTAGTCTCAACATCATTTCTTCTCCCCTATTTCCACATATCCTCATTTCCACCAATTTCAACAAGCTCTGGTGAGTTCCCGAATCGGAAGTTTGTTGAACCATTCGTGCCAAAGGTTTTCCAAATTATTTCTCTCTATAATAGGAGAATATGATGAGTGCACGGCCCATGAGTACTGTTGACACTAGCTAACGCCACTTAGATACTAGGTTGTCATCCCCAGCATGGTGCCAAAGTGTACAAAGGTATTTATAAATATAAAGGCTCTCTAGAAAATAATCTATTCTATCCGCAAGCGCACAGATAAAACATCTCATTGTAGCATTTCACCAGGATAAGTATTCCAGGTATCGTTATTTATAATTTTGCTTAAGAGAACAAAAGGGATGAAATTAAAAATAAGGACAAAATCTATCAAGGCATAGACTAGAGATAAACTTGCAAGAACATGATTACTAATGAGAAACTCGTCACACAGTCACTTACTTTGACGGGGGTAAACCATAAAGATAATGATAATGAATTATAAGTTCAAGGGTAAATAACACAGCGATTAGAAAATAGACTACTCCTCATATATGTAGGTGACGTCGGATTAGCTAGAGAATGGATTCTAAGTTATCAACTATCTACTAAGTCATAATCTACTCTAGTTATCTACAAGATCATATATAGCATAAAAGACTCTTCATTCATGTATAAGGAACATTGCTAAAGTAAATCAGAACATCGCAAGACTTACTCCGCAATACAAGTTCTGCCTGTCCTATCAACGGAGGGTGGACTATATAAGAATCAACGAAGCTGTCACTATCGCGAACTACCACACGACCCGGCCAATAGGATACATTTGCAGGTAAATAACATCTAAGCACCACGCCAACATGTGATCTACCACTTAACTCCCTCGCGTCAAGAGTTAAGCGCTTTGCAAACTTATACATAAACTCATTATCAATCATAACTATATCAAATATAGAACTAGAGCAAACTAAAAACATAATAAATAAAGACATAATGCAATTAGAACAAAGTATTAGAGAAAGATATGAATAATACCAATCTTTATTACCGAAGATCCGAATCCAGAGCGTAGTGCTCTACTTCTCTAATTGCTATCTAATCAAACCTCTAAACTTGAAGGATTAGGGAGTAGCTAATTCTAATTCTCTGTGGGAGAGAAGCTCTAAACCCTAACTTTGATGGCTACCTCTGATAATGATTTCTCCTCTTCTCCTCTCTCTTCCAGGGGTGGAGAGGCCTTGGTTATATAGTCGTTTCAAGTGAATTTGGGTCGTTGGATCAAACAGACATTGATTGCATGGTTTAGATTGATCCTTTAGGTCGGTGGAGCTTAGTCCCGAAAGAGAGTCCTCATCCAACTCTAACAGGGGGCGAGCGCCCAGGTCAACTGGGCGGGTGCCCAGTGCCTGGCCCCGTTCGGCCTCCGCTTCCTTCCCGTGGCTTCTGGAGTCTTCTAGATTGAGGAAAATTGCGCGACACGTAATTATCTTGTTGTAAACATGACATGTGGGCCTTCTCTCCATATTTTCTGATAACCTCCTGCAGAAATAGATAAACACCAAAGCTCGTGGAATTCTGTCAGATAAAACCCTAATTCTAGATGTTTGGTCCATATTGATCCTTTTCCATGTTTATTTGATTGTTAATTTTAGTACTTAAGGACCGTCAACAAGTACCATTACGGAAGACAAAAATCGACCACCTAGACGCTGGTGGGCCAACCTAACTAATCGGAGGTGATATCTACCTAGGGTTCTTCGTTCGCTTGATACACAAGGCATAGATCGATATACATGTCATCGATTAGTTAGATCTTGTTGTGACCAATAGGAAACATACCTTCTATAAAACCGATTAGGATATGATCTCTTCATAGACTTGCCCCCAAACTATATAAAGAGGGGTGGTAGAGAATCCCTAATCGACATATCCTGGAACATTTTTTAGACTATCTAGCAACCCTAACTCTTATCAGCATATGATGCGCAAGTAATACAAGAATCATCATAGATGGGATATAGAACACTCTTTGCCTGAGCTAGTATAAAAATGTGTCGTATGCTATCCTCTAAATATGATATGCATAACACGTCTCATAATCACATCTTGTTGTAGATCATTACACCTACTAAACAAAAACTAGATCAGGGGTAACAAGGGAGAATCCATACCAAATCATCCATAGTCAAAACCATAAATGTTTATTGAATTCTACCAAAATCTAGAAATTTGAAAACCTAGCTTCTCAAGAGAACCAGAGTCAACTTCATTTAGAAGTGATCTCAATATTAAGGCCTAGAGTTTTCATCACCTTCAAGGAGCTATACAAGGATGGTTAATGTGAGGCAGAGGGCCAACACTCAATAGTGAGCAAGGACAATGGTAGGGAACTCCGTAATGGAACTTCAAAGACAAGTCAATGCATCCTTGTTTGCACTTCCAAAGCAACTTCCAGGCTAAATTAAGTGGGAGCCTTGTAAAATATTTTCTTAACCAAAACTGCTAGATTTTGTAATTCACTTCCCCTATAGAATCACTTTCATGAACATAATTTATTTCGCATAATCACTTACGATGAATAATCACTTCTCTCGAAGAATCAGAAGTGAAAAAAAATCTATCGCACAAGTCAATGGAAAGTTCGCTAACATAGAGTTGATATAATTAGCATGCGAAAAAATAGAAGGAAGAAGAAATACGTGAGCTAATCCCAGTGCAATGACTAAAAGAGAAGTAATCATACAAGGGAGAAGAAATATGTGTCTAAACAATTTCAAGGCATGTATTTCTTTTTTCTTTTAGGTTTATGAAGCCCAAAAGGAGAAAAAAGAGGTGTATGAAGCCCTTTCTTTTTTTAGGTTTTTATAATATATTTCAGATCTAATTTTAAAGGTCCCCTAAATAAAATAATAAATATTTCAATAGATAGAGTGCAACGTGGCTCAATCATTGTGCTCAGTGCTCACCTCACCTCTACCACTCTACGGAACATACCACATTGGATCTGCTTGTGTAACAATGTTGGCATGTAGCAATCCTCTTGGTTGCTTTTTACCACGTGACAATGACGTTTTATTGTCGCTTACGAGTGGGACGGAGTGGTCATTTTACGTGATTTTGTTCAAAAGCAGACGCATGGTGTCTCAAACGGTTGGTCGATTCTCTCTCTTTACCAAGCGTCGATTCAGTAGCGTTTTTTTTTCCCACCAAACATCTCCATTCCAAACATCTAGCCTGTTCATCTAAACTTATATGTTAAATTTATCAGTTATTCAGTAATATTTTTTTCCTCACAACAAATCAACAAATATTACTTTTCATACATTTTCACCGTTTCTGATGTGATGTTCAAATGACATTTTAATAAAACCGGTCTCACAAAATTCACTCTCGTCTTCATGCTTACCATAAGGTAGCGGGTCAAGCGCGTCACGAAGTCCCAACTTGCAAAGTTGCAACCAGGACGCCCGGGCGCCAGGGCCAGCTGCGCACCGCGATGTCCTTGCTGTACCTAGCCTGCAAAGGCGGACTCTCACACGGCAATACTACCGTACGTACGTGCATATCTGGCGTCTGAAGCGCCGCAGCCAACCGAGGCTGCATTGAACGCCGCCTCACGTGGGCCGTCCTGTTTGCTTAACTGATAAAATATTGTTTGCTAATTTATTATGAGAAAAAACACTAATGACTCGCATATTCGACGTCATATAAGCTCAAGTCTTTCCCGATATGCTATCACAAGATCCTCGTGCTCCCGTAGTGCATGCACATCATGAGCTGTTCATTCTCATCGTCGCCGACGCAGCTCGGACGGACCGTTTCCTTCTACTAGTATACTACTAGCTTGTTTCGTTCGTTCCTCCACAAAGAGACGGTGTCAATAATGCCAGACTTCTCCCGATTGTTCCTAACAGCTTTCTGAGCTCCATCACTCCATTCCGTTCTCCTATAAAAAGGGCTGCACCTTTGCGTATGGACGGAAAAAAGACGCCTGGAGAAAAGGCGAGGAGAGGCATCGTGTTCTTCTTGATAGGCGGCCATTGAGGCTATTGCGTGGCCAGGGGCCAAATGGAGTGGAGTGGAGGGGTCCCTGGTTCTGAATCATGCATGGAATGGCATCTCTTAGCCAGCAAGCAAAATGTCCATGTTGGTGAACTCAAAGTTGTTTTGTTATTAGGCGAGAAAGACATCGCAGGTGGCTTCGCAAAGTAGTCAGCTATATATATTCTTAAATAGAAGCTTTCTTTCTCTTTTCTGTACAAGTGCGAATTGATTGTTCCCCCATTGGCCATCATGAATGCTGCAAATTCTTCTCGCACTAGAGTACAAAGCTCATTTCATGGTACTTAAAAGTCTACGGAAATCTTGTAAGAGTTGATATTTCGCGCATTTGACATGTTTGGTACCCTCCGTCCAAAAAACTTAAATACTAGAGATTTTGATTATAAACCCCCAACCCCATTATAAATTATAGTCGTTTTGATCTTTTTGACTCATAGATTTTGCTATGTATCTAGACAACGTATGTCTAAATACATAACAAAATATATGTCTAGATGCGTAACCAAATATAATTACCAAATCTAAAACCTGACCTAACTTGAAAAAATATAGTAAAACCCGAAGCACCATGGGGAAAAAACCTAATGTATGTATGAGTGTGTGTAAGAAAAGAAAACTAGGTTCATATTAGATCCAGGTTAAGTTTGGAAACATATTTAAGGTATCTATGAGTCAGATCTATTGCCACCTTTGAACTGAGATCGCATCATATGAGCGAAACTTGAAGCCGTCACCTTAATCTTCTCGAGGCGCATGCGGGGAAGGCATGGGCACTTACATAGGAAGAGACCACACATGGCGCACGCGGGAATCAATGGGGGCGGTCGAACAACGCATAGGAAGAGTGAGGCACGTGCTGAATTGGCAGGGGCAAGATAGATGGTGAGAGTGTCCGCTCGCTTAACCTACAACCGTTTTCCATAACCACCGGCGCTAGAGGCTACTAGAAATAAATCTTTGCACTGAGAACTGCCTGTGGAAATCTATTTTTACGGACGGTTTGCTAAGACAACCACTAGTAAAAAATAGATTTTCACAAACGGTTCTCTTAGCCAACCGCTAGTCTTCTAGAAGATATGAAATCAGCTTTTAAAAAAAAAGGAAAAAAGATTTTAATCCCAAAAAAGGGGCAGGCTAATTACCCACCCGAGCCGCAAGTCGCGTATCTTTTCGTGTAAAATCGCGCGCTACGCGGCCGATGAGATTCGAACCCAAAACCTCGTCCTTGCGTGTAGCCTCTTCTTAGTCCTTTACCACTCCACCCATCACTCAGTTGTGTTTATATTAGAGTTTACTTCCCCACATATTATCCTATATGGAGCATACATTGATTGTTTGAGGCCATAAACGGATTCAAAAAGAAACATTGTCAACTACAAAGTTTCATAACTTTTCAAGATTTACAACTTTTATATTGGTAGTTTCTCCATCCGACCGAGGTCATTTACAAAATTTGAATTTCAAATTTAAGAAATTCAAACATAGTTTTCGATGACAAGATGATTTCAAATGAAAAAAATTATCAACTACAAAGTTTCATAACTTTCAATATCTATAATTTTCATTTTGGCATTTTTTCAAATGAGGTCATTTATAAAGCTCAAAAAAATTCAATTTCAAATTATTTCTACAGACGATTTTCTTAATAAACCGCATGTAGAAATATGATTTTTAATGGCGGTTCCGTAGGAAAACCGTCTGTAGAAATACATGATTTTTACAGACGGTTTTGTTAAGAAAACCGCCCATGAAAATCAATTTTCACTGACGATTCTCTTAAGAAACCGCTAGTGGAAATGCATCATTTCTACTGGCGCAGTGGAAATGCATCATTTTCTTAGGAAAACCGCCAGTAAAAATTAATTTTTACAGACGGTTTTTGAGTCGCGCAAGTCGATTTCTTTTCACAGATATTGTTTAATTAAAACCGCTTGTAAAAATGATGCTCCATTGCGAGCGTAGAGTTTCTTTGTACGAGTGGACTGAGGACAATGAAATACATGACTCGGGACATAGCTGTTGAAACGTAATTTTTTTCTTCCAAAAGAATATAAATCAGGCACTATGCGAGACATAGCGACTCTCTTGAAGTTTCCCAAATTGGTGTATTGGCTTATTGTAAATCTTTAATGGAGAATTCTAGTCAGAAATTATCCATAACATTATCCTTGGCTGTGATTGAGACCAGAGATATAGAGAGCAACATCTCTCCTTTGATGACTTATCAGAGCATGGCCCTCACCCAAAAAAGCAGCATTATCTAAGTTCAGAGATTAATAACAGAAGCATATGTATGCAAGCTCCATGCGACACACATACAAAACACAGGAAGAATGGCGAGATATGACCGAAGTACTTATACGATCTGAACCGTGACACATCAATTATTTAGTCTCGATGTATAGTTTCATGGCACAGTTACTAAAATTATAAACTAGCTAACCGAGTCAGATGAGTTTCATGGGGATGAAACTCCTCTCTCATCTGACGAAACTCCTTCATTTAATGACCCTGCTAAGCTAGCAATTTTGCTTATGTGACACTCTAGTTAATGTGCATTACACTCTCATAAAACATACATTGAGACTGATTTCATAAAGAAAATCATTAATAACCTTAGTGGAGCGGACTATGACGCCATTTGTTCCACGACAATTATCACAAACGCTTACACTAGTACTACTAGTAGTAAAAAAGTGGCGGAACTTGTTCGCGAGTCAATTGGTCTTCCGGCTTCCCTCTAAGGTCCGACTCACCTCGAGTTAAAAAAATTGTCACGTACTTTCCACCATCGAGAGTGGGAAATGCTTTATACGCCATAAAGAAAGCGATCCTCAATTATAGAGTATAGACTAGACAATAGTTGCCGCATGGCCTAACCGTCGTCTGCATTGTCCAAATCTGTTCCAAGAAAGCTTTTGCATTGCTTACCCACATTGCTTGGCTGTATATATACAGACAGTGGTATTAGCTTAATGAAAGTTGCACGTAGCTGACGTATGCATGCGCCTTCGCATTTCAGCATAGAAAAACAGTCTGCCACGAACAGCCTGTTGTGGGCTAGCTGTGTGGCTGCCATCATTTTTAAGGCCGTGATAAAGAAGTGGAGGGGAAGAGAAGGCCGGGCGTGGTGGTTGGCTGGATCCAACTAGTATTACACGGATCAATGGATAGACGACGCGTAGATGGAGACGATGACAGTGACAACGCGGAGGCAAACTAACAGACCAATGGTGAGCTGTGCTACTGCTGGCGCTGCACTGGTTAATTAAGCCCATCATCAGCTGAATATACTACAGAAAATGTTCAGTGATTAACAGTATTAATTACATGCATCCACGTCGTCCGACGGCGGCAACCTGCAACCAGGTGTGCCATGTGAGTCGCATACGTCGGCTAACCACTTTCTTGTCAGGTAAGTTGGCTTCCATAATCAGCCAGCCACAGCGCACTGTGGAACTTTAACCCCTTTTTTTATCAGGTCAGTCTCAATGCTTGTTTTATGAGAGTATCATGCACATTAAATAGAGTAGCACATAAGCAAAAATACTGACTTAGCAGAGTCATTAAATGAAGGAGTTTCATCAGATGAGAGAGGAGTTTCATCCCCATGAAACTCATGTGGCTCGGTTAACTAGTTTATAGTATTGGTAACTGTGTCATGAAACTATGTATTGAGACTGGTCTAATAGAAAGATGATGGTAGAGACGTCGGTGGTACAGTACGGATGATGAGGTTCCTAGGTGAAAAGAGGAACGAAGTCCGTGGTGCTGGTGTATGATCTGATTCTGATAGAGTAATTTTATCTTTAGAGACCCTTTGCTTTGGGTCCACCAATTTAAATACAACTCTCAAGTACAACCATTTATTTTAACCATTCGATCGATTCCCACCCAACTAATTTTGCAATCAGATTCTTACTTTCTTAGTTGTGCTCAAAACTATTGCACGGGCGGTGTTCTTCGATTTTATAGGTAGAAAAATGGATTATACAGTACCATGAACCTAGAACTGATTTATCGTATACGTTCAGCTCTGCATGAGTAGCGGGCCGAGCCGATGTGATAGTATTGGGCTCGGGACTTCCTGGTCCACGGGTAAACCAGCAAACCACACAGATTGGCCCAGGATGGAAAAGCCCCAGGGATTGCTCAAACACTAGAGAACCAAGCACAAATGCATAGTACTTATTTTTAGAAAAAACGAAATATTTAGGCCTTGTTTAGTTCGCAAAAATTTTCAAGATTCTCCGTCACATCGAATCTTTAGGCGCATGCATGGAGCATTAAATAAAGACAAAATAAAAACTAATTACATAGTTTATCTGAAATTTGTGAGATGAATCTTTTGAGTCTAGTTACTCCGTGATTGGATAATGTTTGCCAAATAAAAACGAAAGTGCTACAGTAGCAAAAAAAACAAAATTTTGCAAACTAAACAAGGCCTTATTCGTAAGAGTTTTGCACTGGACCAGCAATCCATTATTGTAGTTCAACATTGTACTAGATTTCAAGAGCTCACAGAAAACAAAAGGAAAAAAAAACTCTATTATGCAATTTCATAATTGAATTCAGAATACAAATCACGTGCTTCTCCTGTTCTATCTGTCTGTGCACGCAAACCTTCGTGGTGGTACAGCAGTGAAAAGAGGAAAAACAACGAGAAATGTTAATGATCAACCGGTTGATTTGCCGGTTGTCATCAACTGACTTTTGGGCCATGCGATGTGGAATCGATGGACACGCACAGTTGCCGGCGGCACACGTGGGCAATTTTCCTTCCTGGCAATGGCAAAGCAGCAAGGCCACCTCTCGCTGGTGAAGTAACCAGGGCACGCGATAGCTTGAACGTCCCTTGGCTCCGGCTTCTGCAGGCCTTGTAAGGCTAGCTCTCTTGTGTGTATTTTGTTTTTTTATTTTCTAAAGAATTTATGAATAATTTGACATATTTCTCTGTTGTCTAAAATTTATAGAAATAATTTGTATTCTTTTGAAAAATTTAGCATATATTTGTGTTAATCTTAATTATATCACTCTCTCCAATAAATTACACTCAAAAAATCATTGTAAATATAGTAGTAAGGTAGTATAAAAATAGTTACGAGACAATAATATAAGTGTATGGAAAAAAAAATGATTGATGGGAGGAGCTAAAACAACCAATTGTTGGCTAGACATCTCCACAAACAAACAAGCAAATAAGTGTGTTCCTGTTTACTGTATTATTTCCATAGGAAATCTTACACAGATTAGCAAACGCAGGACTAACACCAAAACTGCATTGAACTTGCATATAGGAGCTTAATTAAAAACGAAATCAAGTTGTACTGTTGCAATCCAAGAGAGAATGACCACTTACGCAGGCCGCAGCCCAGTGCTCGGCTCACGCCTCCCGGACCGCCTCCAGCCACCAGCCTTCCAAAAAATGGGCTTATCGAGGCGCTCCATCAATGCCTGGGCCCCTAGGCCACAGCCCGGGCTCCGGTGCTCGGATGTGATGACCCATGACTTGGTGAGTGAAAGCCGTCGCCTGAAACCGGCTGCGTGCGGCGACACACAAAACGCCAAGGTGAACAGTGGTAGCTACGTAAACATAAGAGCAGGCCCAACAGCTGCTCGGACAGTGCCGACCAGAAGGAGGATTTCTTATTATTACTATAATATAAAAACATTTGACAAATTCGGATGATAAGTTTAAACAAATAAAACGAAGTTGCAGCACAGCACAGCACAGCACAGCACAGCACAGCGGCACAGCGAAGTCATACAGGTACAGGCATAGAGCGGCCGTCGACAGCAACAGCGGCAGCTGCTGCCGAGGGCCGAGGCCGCAGCGAAATTGCCGCTCCTTCAGAATCTTGCTTGTCACGGGCATTGGTCTTTTTCATTGGACCAGCCGCGCACAAGTCCGGAACAAAAGCCCGCGTCAGTTCACCACTTGGCGGCGGGCGGCGGCTGGCCCGCGCCCCGCGCACGGTGGCCACAGGAAACAGGACGGTGGACACGGCTGACGACGGCCCGGCGCACAGCGCAGCACAGCCACGACCCACCACACTCTCGTCTGATTTGTTGATTCTTTCCGAGCCTGGGGGCTCTACTACGACGCGAGTCCGTCCGCGCCGATGACTCGCGCTTTCTGCGGTCTCCGCCCCGCGGTCACATGCGCCCGCTCCGGCGTGGGGTCCGCTCCCTGCGCTGCCGCCAGCCGCTGCCGGCTCCCGGCTGCCGCCCGCAATCGCCTCGCCCTGGACTGGTCCCGACGGCGCGGCGCGGGCGGTCCAGGAGCGCGAGCGCACAGTGCACAGGCGTCGCGCGCCCAGAAGCTTCCCCAACGCCGTTTCCTAGGCCGCGCCGCGCGGCCGATCCTCTCGACGGGGTGGTGCCCTGCTTTTCCTCCACCCCGTGGGATCTGGACTGGACGGGCGGGATCGCGCGGACGAGGCTCCGCGGTGGTGGTGGTGGTTGGCAGGTGGGCCCCAGGATCCCTCGGGAAACACGTCAGTCCATGTGCGCGCTGGGGACCCACGGCCCGCGGCTGGGAGCGCCGAGGCACGCAGACGCAGCGCAGCAAGTGGGCAGCCGAGCCGAGCGCCCGAGCCGTGGCGGCCAGCCCAGTCGGTGATATGTGATGCTGTTCCCTTGCAGCCGAGCCGGCTACAGCTCGAAACAGGCAATTCCTGGGACTCAGGGAGGCAAACCACGCACACGGCAAAAGGTTTGCCGTTTGCATGATTGCCGCTTGCGACAAAATAAAATGATTACCTATTTTTGACGAATCTTAGGTGCGCCGGCAAGATATGAAACAGGCAAAATGCATCTGTACCTCCGCTTGAGAAAGTGTACTACCTTAGGCCTTGATTGCTTTCCAAAAAATTATAAAAATTTTCAAGATTTTCCATTAAATCAGATCTTACGGCACATAAATGAAGCATTAAATATAAATAAAAAATAATTAAATGTATAATTTTTCTGTAATTAGCAAGATGAATCTTTTGAGCCTAGTTAGTCTATGATTGCATAATATTTATAAAATACAAATAAAAATGCTACCATGTGCATTTTGCAGAAAAATAATTGCAACTAATCTAGAGGGATAAATCATAAAACATTGGTAAAGACTAATCTTATACATAGTACAGTTGTGAAATATCTAGAATAGATGCCTTATTTGATCTAACTATTCATTTTTTGTTATGCATATGATGCCCTACCCACACTGCTAAAAAGAAAACAAACTTATGCATGTGTTTTTCGCTAGTAACTAGGAGTAGGCTATCCATTTGGTGAAGGACCTAGAGGCTTGTTTATTTTGTGAAAAATTTTAAGTTTAGGTACTATAGCACTTTTGTTTGTATTGACAACTATTGTTTAATTATAAACTAATTAGGTTAAAAATATTCGTCTCGTAAATTATAATATAATTAGTTATTTTTTATCTATATTTAATATTTCATGCATGCGTCTAAATATTTGATGTGACAGAAAATTTTTTAAAAAATTGGAAACTAAATAGGGCCTAGCTCTTGTTTTCTTATCCCTGCTTTTAGTTCTGCTTTCCCTTATATTTTTTTTCGACACATTGCCTCGTAGTTGCTCTTAGGCTTTGATCAGTTTCTAAAATTTTAGGTTTTTGAACACCGTAACATTTTCGTTTTTATTTGACAAATATTATCAAATCATAGACTAACTAAGTTCAAAAAATTCATCTCGCGATTTACAGGCAAAAATGTGTAATTACTTTTTGTTTTTATTTATATTTAATGCTCCATGCATGTGTCGTAAGATTCGATGTGCTGGGGAATCTTGAAATTTTTTGGAAACTAAACAAGGCCTCACCTGCTAACTTCGGCGACTAAGGCCTTATTTAGTTCTATTTTTTTGCAAAATGGACACCGTAGCATTTTCGTTTGTATTTGACAAATATTTTCTAATCATTGACTAACTAGGCTTAAAAGATTCGTCTCGCAAATTACAAGTAAATTGTATAATTTGTTATTTTTTATCTATATTTAATGCTTCATGCATGTGCCGCAAGATTCGATGTGACTGGAAATCTGAAAAATTTTGCAAATTTTTTTGAGAACTAAACAAGACCTAAGGTGCCTTTCCGTGTTCTTGTATGTGCAATGTCACATGTACTAGGTCCTTTTCTCAATTTGAAAGTTGAAATGTTATGGAACTGTTCTAAATCAAGAACAAATTAAACATTATTACCATTCATTTATGTTCTCTAATGGTTTCTTGATTAAAATTGATACAATATTCATTTTGGTCATTCAACTATCAGACAAGGCTCAGTTCTGTCTTCAAACTTTTAAAATGGCCATTTTAGTCCTCAGAATTTTCTTCTGGACTCATTTTCATTCCCAAACTATCAAAGTCGCAAATTTAATACTTAAACTTTATATTCTACATATAATTTTATCCACGGATTATCAAGCCTAAAAGTTGAGATCATAAGCATTGAAGATTAGATACTTCAGGCCTATTTATTCAAGATGATCCGTGTGACACCATAAATTTCTATAGGTATCAAAGCAAAGAACCTCTTCTCTACACATTGCCGAATAGAATAGACTTGTACCATTTGCCCACAAATTTTTACATAAAAAACAATGATAAGAAACTATGTTTTTTCTCGAACACACAAGAGAGCTGTAGACCATTCCATTAAAGATAGATACAAAAGCAATCCGATTACATGCCGAATTGCCATAGTTTGGTTAGATAAATTTCAGAACTATTGAAAGGGATTACAGCCCTAGGATCCAACCTATTGTTTGCTGCTACTAGGTGCTACCCATCGCCGGAGCTGCTGTCATGATCCAAAGTCAGCCTTGGTCACCCACCTCTTAGAGCAGCGAACAGGTTAAAGGGTTGGTGCCATCAAAGAGGCATCGGTTCCGGTGTTTCCAAATGGACCTAGCCACCAGGATCACTAGGAAGTTGAAGCTTTCCCTTGTTTGTCTTTGAGCTGTTTGACGAGAAGCTATATGCCACCAAGTCTTGAAAGACTCCTCATCCTAGGATGGCTACAATATTTGTAGACTACACCTATGTAGGACGACATACCAAATTTATCAGAAGAAGATGTAATTCACCGGAATGTGATCAATCATCTCATCTTCTGCTTATAATACTTACGAATTCGACCTTGAGGGTTTGGGGCAATGCATAAATTCTAACCTCGATGACCATAATCTATCACTATTCATCATCCGAAAAAACAATTATCTCTTGTGTGTGTTTAAAATGAGACAATATCTTACTAACGTCACCAAATCCCCCACGAAAAGCCATGCTTAAAGTTCTCGCTGATGTAATTGTTGGCTTGTTGCACTCGCTTGCTTGTCGGTTGCACATAAGGGCACTCACAATGCAGACTCTATCATGGAGTCGAAAGTTATTTATTACCTCGAATAATGTAGACTTGATGTTTAAATAAGACTTGGAGTCTTATTTTTTCTATCTCTTTCTTCAATAAATATAATGCTACATCAGCAAAATATCATAAATAATATGTAATTAATTGTCTTGAACTCTGTGATAGAGTCTTGCATTGGAAGTGCCCTAACCTATCCCTTAACCTGTGGTGTGGCTAAAATGCGGCGATCATACACAGCACCCAAATTGCCGGGCCCACCTTTGAGCCGCTCGTGATTAGAAAGTGTTTTAAGCCACAGAAATCCATTCGTCTTTGGGGTTTTGATTTGATCGAGTTCCCGTCCATTCAAAAGCCGACAAAAAAAGCAAAACTCATTCGTCATTTACTGGGTTCAGGAAAATGAGTTTCAAAAAAAAAATTACTGGGTTCAGGAAAACAATCCATATGCGACACTCGAAGCTACTGTTTTCCTGGACCCAGTTCATGCACCGATGGCGATCCCGCGGTTGAGGTTCTCAGTTCCTTGGTCTACCCTTGCGGTGCACAAGCCGGAACCAAGCCGAGCCGGCGCGGCGGAGGGAGCCAGCGGCTCGTGGCCTCGTATATCAGCGACAGGATGACGCTGACCGGTGGGACCGGTTGGCTGGCCCGCATAGCAGAGCGAAGCTATACTAGGCGAGGCAGGAGCAGGAGTCTACTTTCGGCCGCCTCTCTCGCCCATAGTTCTGCACTTCTGCTCCAAATCCCCTCCCCTCCCCCTCCATCCCCCCGCGGCGGTCTCCGGCCACCGTGCTGCGCGCAGGACGAGCCCCGAGCCTGAGCGCTTGGTCTACTGCCATGGACGACGAGGCGGCCAAGTCTGTTCCTACATCAGACATGAATACCGACGCTGCCGCGGAAGCCGAGGCGGCCGCCGCTCCGCTGCGGCCCTCGAGCTCTGAAGCGGCGGAGAGGGAGGCAAAGGTTGAGGGCGCGGATGAGGAGGGCCAGGTGGTTGAGCGATTGGTCGAGCTGGTGAGCGAGATCGCGACCATCTCGGACTTCAGGAACTCGTACAGGCGGCAGTTCTGCAACCTGTCCCGGCGGATCCGGCTCCTCGTGCCTATGCTGGAGGAGGCCAAGGAAGCGCCCGCGCCGCTTCCGGCGGCGTCGGAGGCCGCGCTACGGCGGCTCAGGGACGCGCTCCACGCCGCCAGGGAGCTGCTCCGGCTCGGCAGCAGCGGCAGCAAGATCTTCCTGGTGAGATTTCTCGGCTAAGGCTGTGTGGCTCGTCTTGCTTATGCTCGGCTGCCTAAATTTCTCCTTTTACTGATTTTCTGTGATAAACGATGATTTCGCTGTGGAGGTAACAGAATTTGCCTAGCAAATCGGAGGGAATTTTAAGTGTGAACAATACGGAATTAAGCACTTCCGACGGCAAACTACGGAATTTAAGTTTTTGCCTGCCACCCTTTTGGGTTATTATGAAATGTGAATTGCTCGGTGAAGGTTTGACTAGGTTTGGTCTTTTGGAATAGGGTTTAGGTCATCCTGTCGCTGATATACCGGCGGAGGGAGCCAGCGGCTCGTGGCCTCGTATATCTTGCTGTCAAATCAATGCCGAGTCAGGGCATTTGACATTGTTTAATGCCGCTGAACAAATCTGTCCAGTATCTTAGTGTTACCCTTTTTTGTTTATGCATACATTTCAGACTTGGCCAAACCATGTTTTGCCACTTGGATGCAATTATGCACCTTCTAATTATGGTGCAACCGGCAGTATCATGGTATTCCAAAAGTTGTTTAGTTTGTGCCTTTTCCCGTTTAGGTCTTAATATCCCATAAAGATAGTACCTACGAGCTTCATAGCTGCAAATTTTTCTGTGAAATACGGAGTGAAAACTCACCATGTAATTACTCCATACTATTTTTATTTACTGCTAGGTTGATTACCACACCTGGTTGGACATTAGCATTTGTGCAGTTGCACTTTCTATTCCATTCCTGTGGTGCAGGTGGATAAGAATGGCCTGTGATGCTAGTGTAAACTCTTATGAGCAGAAGACATGCCTAGAGAATGTGGTTGACATGGGTCTATAGCATCAAGCTCCACACTGGAACAGATTTTTACCTTAATTCGTTGCCATAGTCACAAAGTTTCTGGGTCGATGGGGTTGAGGTACGGGGTTGCGGTACGCTACTCGGGAGAAATTTTTACACTTCTGGTCGAAAATGAACCCGTGAACCTGGGTTGGGGTCGATGAACCCAGGTCCAGGGTTGAAGGTGGTGAACCCGTTTTATGTGACTATGTTCGTTGCTTTACTTATGTGGACTAACAGTAGTGAAGTAAGATGAGTCAACCCAGAACATAATGATAGTCATCAGGTCACAGAACTTTCTTCACTGGAAACTTAAGCTAAACATTTGTTGTTGTAAGTATAAAAGCTGTGCAGAATTTTAAAGCTGTATGGTTCCATTGCAATGTTGTAAAAGGTGGTCACATTTAAGCAAGTGGTGATGTCGTTACTTCTGAGGCCTTGTAAGTGGATTGCATGCTTATTCATTGGGAACATTAATTCCACATCACTGTAAATTACTCTATTTAGATATACAATTCAATACCATCCAAATGTGTCTTCTTTCCTTTATCTTACCAATTTGGTGGTTCTCTATCCACATCACTCATCAAGTCATCACTGCCATGTCTCCATTAAAAAGTGGAAATGCTAGTAGCTCGACTCACTCTGTCTTATTTACCTTGACTACCAAACTCATTTCCTCCTAACTCCAATTGGCTTCTGGTGCCGTGACCGTGAAGCATGAGGATTGAGGAATCAAGGTGCTGCCTCACTGAACTCTTTTGGAGGATAGGATATGGCCAGCCTTCCATTGGGAATTTAGTTTCATCGCCTCTATCGCACGTGATCAAACCGAGTTACCCTTATCTACTATTGTCTCCACCCTATGCCCTACTTTACATAATGTTTAGATCCTATACAAGCAATAAATGAATCCTATATATTTGCACAAGCTTGTTTGTTATAGACCAGTATGATTTGGTACTAGATCATATATGAGCATCAAATGAAGCCTATCATTGGATCCCTGCATATCCCTTGTGTGGTTAATTTTCTCTTATGTTGTAGTGATCACTTTGGCAGTAAGCACATAACTAAATACTATTTGTGCTAGATACACCAGCATGGCCATTCATACCATAAAAGCCTCTGCTATTTGCAGGTTCTTGATAGAGAGAAAATAATGAAGACTTTCCAGGATGTTACTGCAAGACTTGAACAAGCCTTAGCTGGTATTTCGTTTGATGAACTTGATATATCTGATGAAGTAAGAGAGCAGGTAGACTACTATATTCCAGAGTTTCTCTTTTCATTAATGCTTTCTATAGTAATACCATTTTGATGTTTTTTCCTTGTTCTGTATACCATAATATCTGTAATGTTTTGCAGGTTGAATTGGTGCATACTCAGTTCAAAAGAGCTAAGGAACGATCAGATTCATCTGATGATGATCTTTTTAATGAGCTGATGTCTCTCTATAATTCAAGCAGCAGTGCTAGTGTTGACCCAGATATTCTTCGAAGGTTATCTGAGAAGTTGCAGCTTGTCACAATATATGACCTCAATCATGAGTCTCTGACCTTGCATGAGATGGCTAGAGGCGGTGATCCTGGTGCAGTTGTTGAAAAGATGTCAATGCTCCTCAAAAGGATTAAGGATTTTGTGCAGACAGAAGACCCTGAGATGGGCGCTCGAGCAAGTACAGCAAACATTTTCCCAAAAGACAACTCAGCACGTCCTGTTATTCCTGATGATTTCCGTTGCCCAATATCACTGGATTTAATGAGCGACCCAGTTATTGTTGCCACTGGGCAGGTCATACTTTTGTCCAATATCCAATTCAAATGTTTCCATTCAATATTCAGACCTTTTGCATTTCAGCTGACTATAATTCCTTGCATATGCCTCTGCAGACTTATGAGCGGGGGTACATAGAGATGTGGCTGGAGGCTGGCCATGATACCTGTCCGAAGACACAGCAGAAGCTTGCTAATAAATCCCTGACTCCAAATTATGTCCTACGTAGCCTCATAACTCAATGGTGTGAGGCAAATGGTATTGAACCTCCAAAACGCCCTGCTCAACTTAAGGATGCACCATTGCCATGTAGTGCTGCTGAACATAGCAATGTTCTTGAGCTTCTTCAGAAACTGTCATCCCAAAACCTTGAAGATCAACGTGGCGCTGCTGGTATGCTTCGTCAGCTTGCCAAGCGCAGTGCTGAAAATCGTGCTTGTATTGGAGATGCTGGTGCTATTCCTATTCTTGTTAGTATGCTATCAACCACTGATGTTAGCACCCAGGAACACGTGGTTACTGCTCTCTTGAATCTTTCCATCTATGAAGAGAACAAGGCAAGGATAATCTCTTCTGGAGCTGTTCCTGGAATTGTGCACGTATTAAAGAGGGGCAGCATGGAGGCTCGGGAGAATTCAGCCGCCACACTGTTCAGCCTATCTATTGTAGATGAGAACAAGGTGACTATTGGGTGCTCAGGGGCAATTCCTGCGCTTGTGCAGCTATTGAGTGACGGAAGCCAACGGGGTAAAAAGGATGCAGCAACAGCACTATTTAACTTGTGTATTTACCAGGGCAACAAGCGGAAAGCTGTTAGAGCTGGATTGGTACCTATACTACTAGAACTACTCATGGAGTCTGAAAGTGGGATGGTAGATGAGGCCCTTGCAATATTGGCAATCCTCTCAGGCCACCCTGAGGGGAAAGCAGCTATTGGTGCTGCTTCTGCAATACCTGTACTTGTTGGAGTTATCAGAACTGGATCTCCAAGGAGCAAGGAAAATGCTGCTGCTGTTATGGTGCATCTATGCAATGGCGAAGGAGAACAGCAGCAACAGCATCTTGCTGAAGCACAAGAGCAGGGCATCGTGTCTTTGCTGGAGGAACTAGCAGAAAGTGGCACGGACAGAGGAAAGAGGAAAGCTGTGCATCTGCTCGAACGAATGAATCGGTTCCTAAAGCGGCAGAGTCAAGCCCAAGCCGAAGCAGAGGCCATGGCACAGGCTCACGCGCAAGCACAAGCACAAGCACAAGCACAGGCACAAGCACAGGCACAGGCACAGGCACAGGCACAGGCACAGGCACAGGCACAGGCACAGGCACAGGCACAGCCTCAGATCCTGGTTCAAGCTGAAGCACACGCAGATATGCAAGCTGAGCGATCACTACTTCCCACTTCACCAGATATTTCTGATAGATGAGGTTTTTGATCAGCAGCTTGTTTTGTCTAGTTATTGGCTTGTTTTTTTTTAGCTCAGGCTGGCAGGTGGAAGATTGCCTGCAATTGTTATTGTGGAGGTTTCTGGTTTCTGTTGAACACTGCAAATTAGGAGGTCTGGGCAGCGTGATTTAGGTCCATGAGCATGTTGACAAGTGGGTTCTGAGGCAGCTATTAACCTGTGTGTGTTCGTACAATGTACCGGTGATTGAAGGTAAGTATCCTCGAGTTTTAGGGAGGTGTCGTTGAACTTGTACCCGGTGCCCAGTACAGAGGACTAATTCTGGCGTCCTAGGCTGAGAACCACCTTATGTGCCTGACAATGTTGCAGTAAAGCTTTAGTTCAAAAAAGTGTTTCTTCTTCCAGTCCTGACATGGAGCATTGGGGGATTTTTCGCCCCGGTTGAATGATCCTGAGTTTGTAAAACAACTGGTGAGGTGTAAGCGTTTGTCCAGAAACATGTTTTTTTCTCCCATCTCTTCTGCCCCTTCCATAGCTCCATATGCTTCCATGTGTACATTGAACTAAAAGAAACCGGCATGTTGGAATCATGAACATTTGTGGTCTCTCATAGATGAGAACAAGGTGACTATTGTGGGCTCAGGGGGCAATTCCTGCGCTTGTGCAACTATTGGCAGATTGCCAGCGTAAGGGAATCCAGTCCACCTGGGCTGGATGCCTGGATGTACCCAGTAGCGCATCAGTTTGCAGCTTGTTGCCTTGCCGAGCATGTCCATTCCTTCAGCTTCAGTTCCAGCCTGCTCAATCTGCTGCCTATCTGCACTCTGTACGACTCTTGATGCATCTGTCCCAGTGTCCCTGCTGCGTACATGCGCCACGAGACGATGTGTAAAAATATGGCTAGTACCTCCTCGACAGCACAGGCGCGCACGCAGTACAGTCCGGCGTCCGCACCGCACCTGGGCAAGGCCCGGCGCATGCAGCAATCCTGACGAATCGCTGTGCCGCTGCCCCGACATGCGACCCCATTGGCGGACGTCGCCCTCGGCGAGCTTGGCCACACTACCTCGTGTCCCTCGGGACAATGCTGCAACGGTGGTAGGGCTCAGCGCGGCCGAAAGGGCGGGGGTGCAGGTGCACTGCACGCCGATGACACCGGCCGTCCGGGCCACATGCGCGTGTGCCGTGCCTTTCCTGTCGTCAACGTCCGGTTTGGGTGCTCCTATTTTTTTTTTAAACTCCCATCACATCCAACAGTCCCCTAGTACCCCCTCGTCCCCATAAAACCTTCAACTTTTTCTTCTTCAGCAGTTTCTCAATACCTCTTTCTATCTTTAGGGACTACCAATATTTCTCCTCAATGAAAGGGAAAGATACAACTCTTCTAATACTATGGAGACTATATTAACTATTATTTTTAGTCATATTTTTTCTTACATTCCTATAAAACCCATCTTTTATATGATAATAGGGGGAGATATATTGGAGGTGCTGCTGCAGCATCTCCTTTAATAAATTTAGAAACTGATATTTGAATACTCTAATACTCCCTCCGTTTAAAAATTTCCATCGTTTAAGACCTCCACGCAGAGACCAAGGAAATCGATGGCCCGCAGGTTTTGTGTTAACTCAATCGTAATTACCATTAATGTGCATGCAACCATTCGTTTGCCCGAGTAAATCTCTGTCTGGCGCCCAGTCCTCCGTTCCCGTGCGCCGTCTTCACGCGCCAACGCAAAGCCCTCGCCCGGCAGTTCGTGATCGCGCGCTCACGCTACTCTTTCCCGCTCGTGAAATCAGAGGTTAAAACCTCACTCTCTGACGAAATTGTTGCAGCCAAATTTCGAACCTGACCAACCTGTGCATCAAAAGTCCATTGACGCCTAGCCGTAGTTTCGTTTGAAAATTTTCCATGGCCTATATAAGTCCAGACGGCTCCAGCCTGCTTCCTTGCTGCAGACGAACAATGGTGAAGACACGCGCGGGGACGTATCGGTGCCGTGGCAACGACGTAGGCGTAACGGGAGGTGACGGAGATGAATTTAACCCGACGTGGGAACGGTCACAGCATTCACGGCGCAGCGCGTACGAGGAAACGCCGACGCTTGGGGACGGGCCGAGCGCATGGTCCCGATGATAAGCGATGGAGATTTTTGAAAAAAAAAAGAAATTTGCTTAGGCGATGGAAATTTTTAAACGGAGGGAGTACTATTTTATTGGAAGAGTTGTATTATATAGAAGTGATGGAAATGCTCAGCGTGAAGCCTTGGGGAGAGACCTGGACGTGCTAGCTGTAGCTGGCTAGTGGGAATGTGGGACGACGCCCTGGCGGAGGACTGCTCGTTTGTCCTTTGTTGGCTCAGGCCTTGTTTAGATTTATTTTTTTATTTTACTACTGTAGTATTCTTATTTGTATTTGTTAAAATTATTATTTAAATATAAATTAAGTAAATTATATCTCGTTAATTATAAGTAAATTATACAATTAGTTATTTTTTTATAAATGTGTGCTAAAAAATCCAATGTGTTAAGAAATCTTAAAAAGTTTTTGGATCTTAGATGTAACTAAACCAGGCTTGATCAATCGAGCAATTATGCAGGATCCGGAGTCAGAACGTGATGTGACTGGGTTAGGTCAAAGTGGTAACCATCAATTATACCTGGGCATGCAGCCCGAGCCCGTGAGCACGGCCCGAAGCCCGTCATTTTGGCCCGGCCCTAGCCCGGCCCGGCCCGAAAGTCATTGGGCTCGGGCTGGCACGGCACGGGGCTGCAGGCCGTGCTTGGGCCGCACTTCAGGCCGGCCCGGTCCGTCAAATAACAACATTGTATAAAATAACTCATTTTAATATCTAAATCTATTCTCTACATCTGTCATATGTATTTGAATGTGTTCTTTATACTGATGAAGTGATGAATTGATGAATGTGTTTGAAATATGCTTTTAAATCTGTGTTTATTGATATGTTATTGTTCAACGGGCTATGGGCTGGCCCGGCCTGACGGGCCCGCCCGGTACGCAAAATGGCCCACGGGCCCGTGCCTGGGCCGGAGGTCAGGCCCGCAGGCCGGTAAGGCACGGCCCGCAGGGCACGACGGGCCCCCTCGGCCCGTTAGGCAACGTGCCGGGCCGACCCGTTGCCCAGGTATACCATCAATGGCATCAACAGAATATCAATGATTGGCATAGGAAAATACTCCTATATCACACGCACGCGCTATGTCTCCTGGTTAAGCCGTCAACTTTCTTTTAATTTTTGCATTTCAGGAGCCATACATCTAAGGCAAGGCCATATGTTTGATATCATGCTAGCTAATTTTAGCTTAAATTAGCTTTAGTGTATCTAAACAAGAGGGCTAATAGGCGAATTAATTTTTTAGCCAAGTCTCTTAACTAGTTGTTAGCCAACTAGCTAGCTTACCATAACTAATTTAGATTGATATTTAGCCCAACTAGTAACTAGCCATGTGTATCCAAATATGGTCAAACATCGTGCTTCGAGCGAGAATCCTTATTCCACGCTTGCTCGTTTTCCACGGCTGGATGTTGTAGCTAGCTAACAATTGTTTTTGTCATTGTTCCAGTGTTTTAAACTGTAAGTCACTTTTGTTTAGTTCCAATTTAAATTTATCTAATTTTAACCAAATTTATAGAAAAAATGTATTAGGGAACTACTACTTTAGATTATTTCATTTATAATGGTAGAAATTGATATGTAATCCAAATAGATTTAGGGTATTCTAGACTATTTTATTTACAATGATGGAGGTGGATACTTTTTTTAGAAAACAAAATACAGATCCAAAACTATAACTATTTTTTAGAATCTATTAGCGAATTAATTGTTAGTTTGTTGTTTCTATTTATTGTGAATTCTAAGATTTTTCTTTGTTTCTTGCCGTCTTGCGCCTACCGCGGGAATTAATGTTGAGGTTCTATAATGAATATTTAGTTGGCTTAAGAAAAATCTTGTTTTGTATACATAATTATAATATACTATATTTAGATTCCAAGATGGCTTACACTAAATTGGTTTTATAGCCATAAGTGACACATTTACAAAAAAAAGTCGTTAAAGTCTAACCTTCTCGAGACTGTATGTACTACCTAATTAAAATGCACACGGCGTCTATTTTGGTGCACTTTTCATTCCATTTGTTTAATTTTGATTCTCATCTATAAGGCACAAGTATCATGCATGTGAGCGCAATGGAGTGGAGCAGTGGACCAAACGGGCCAGAGCTAAAAAAGTGGCACCCAAAAACAAACGACTCAGCAAAGTCCGGAAGTTCAGAAAATCTCTGGTGGCTCAGCGAAAGTGCTACAGTTGGGATCAGCACAAGCCACAATCACGAATTTCACAAATCCAGAGCCGATACTAGATATTTGAGGTATTAATTTGCACAACTAGCTCACCAATTATGAATTCGATCATCAAATCATCAGGGACGTCGTTCATCTCCGTTCGCGCACCAACACCGAAACTCAGGGACGTCGATCATCAGCATATGCCATCCAACTCCATCAACTTGAATAAAAGGCACCAATAGCAAGCAATACGGTGAGCAATCACTAGAAATGGCAACAGAAATATAGAATCATAAGTAGACATGAGCATTTTTTTGGTGAAATCCTTTGTGGAAAAAACCATGGGCAAGCGAGCTATCCCGCCACTATATATAGTATAGTGTCCAACTGTCCATGATAGTTCTACGGTTTTAGTTCAGCGATATACATAAAAACTACTTATATAATTATGACATACTTCCGTTAGAAATCTGCATTGTCTACTGTTCCTCAGAATTCGGTCGCTCTCTCCTTATCGGTTAATCCATGTATCATTGTAGATATGAATGCCATTAAGTTTCTTACATCTCTATTGTTATTAGTTGAAAATCCTACCTCAAGTCAAAATCTTGACGTTAAGCCTTGAAGCCATCGTTCGCTTGTCTTATCAGCCGTACTTTTTTTTGTCAGCCAGTAATATTTTTCTCTCACAATAAATCAATCAACAGTAATTTCAACCATGACTTAGCCACCAGAGACCTTTAAACACTGGCACCCTCCAGCTACAGATCTTGTGTACACATTGACCATATCCGACCTTAAGGTTACGTAGGAAAGCTTTTACTTCATGTGCGAGCTCAGTTGGCAACATTAAGGGCACTCATAATACAGACTCTATCGTAGAGTCTAAAGTTATTTATTACCTCGAACAATGTGGACTTGGAGTCTAAATAAGACTTGGAGTCTAATTTTTTCTACCTCTTTCTTCAATAAATATGCTGCCACATCAGCAAAATACCATAAATAATATGTAATTAAGTGTCTTGGACTCTGTGATAAAGTCTTGCATTGTGAGTGGCCTAAGAGGCAAGTCATCTACGGTGAGCTAGTTGATCAAGCTAGGACGGCAAATCCCAATGGTTTCGACCCAAATGGTGAACAACCATCAACGTCGCAGCTTCCAGGAGGATCAATTCCAAACAGTCAGGCAGGCTCAAGCTTTGCCACCAGCAAGGGGCGTCATATGACAGTGGACAATCACCAACTCAGGTCTTGTTTGGATGTAGTCGTATTCATATCAATCCACATGTGTTGAGGTGGATTGGAGTGGAACTTGAACTAAATTCTACTCCAATCCACATCCACACATATGGATTGAAGTGAATACGATAACGTCCAAACCAAGTCTCAGCAATCTCCCAATCCCCCTGTCACGCAGAATCAGCACCTTATGGGACATAATCAAGCTATATTTCGACTTGTTAATTACAAGAAGGAAACAAGAACATGGTTCCATTCCCATTATCCGTCCAATTCCACACAAGTGGCACCGCATCGGTCTTCCTTGGCGCTCAAGATTCCTACGAAGACAGAACAGATTCACCAAAACCGGCCCACACGGCCACAAATACTAGCAACCACAATTTAAGCCAAGCCAAACCCCTCCAGTTCCCGCGGCCCCCGCCGCCGCCGCCGCCGCAGCCCAGAGCACCCCCACCCCCTCAGGTCCCCATGGCTGCCGACGCCGCAACTGCGGCGATGGCCGCGGCTTCCCTCTGCGACGACCTTGAGCCCGCCACCGCGCGCACCCGCATCCGTGATGTCCTTGCCGCAGGCACCGCGCGTGCCGGGGACCGCGTCGTGGTCGGGGGGTGGGTCCGGACGGGCCGGGAGCAGGGGAAGGGCTCCTTCGCCTTCCTGGAGCTCAGCGACGGCTCCTGCGCCGCCACGCTTCAGGTCATCGTCGACGCCGCCGTGCACCCGCTCGCGCGCCTCACCGCCACCGGGACCTCCGTGCTCGTCGAGGGCGAGATCAAGGAGCCGCCCGAGGGGACCAAGCAGAACGTCGAGCTCAAGGTCAGCCGCGTGCTTGAGGTCGGCGAGGTCGATGCCGCCGTCTACCCGCTGCCCAAGGGCAAGGTCAAACTCACGCTCGAGAAACTCAGGGACGTCGTTCATCTCCGTTCGCGCACCAACACGGTGCGTCCCTTTCCTTTTTTTTGTTCTTCCGTCTTGATTTATTTAGCCTTATCTATATACACTGTGGCTCGTGGATGCCCAGATCTTGCAATTCTAGAATGGCAGAGCAAAATTGGTGCTTGGATTTGTCAGTTCTATGGATCGATTGCCTAGGAAAAATACTCACTCTTGCGGCTTATATATACGCCCCAACTTCTGAGAGTTATATACATTTATATCTTTATACTAGGATTATGCCCGTGCGTTGCAACGGAATCATTGCAACGTAAATAAAAAAAAATACCTCGATGATTTAAGTTTGGATGTGTTGTTCTATTCTTAGAAATGATTCTTGAGCATGATGTTCACAAAGATCTATTTGTGGCCAGTTATCGCTCTTTATGAAACATGAACAGTTAGAATATAATATGAGTTTTGATGTGAAATCAAAACAATATAGTTCCATGGCTGTGTGCTGCTACAAGTAAAACTAATGAAAAATTTGATACCATACAATCACCAATAGGCTCAATAAGAATAAAAAAGTGTCAACTTTAACGTGGGCCACGTCTGTTATGCATATGCACACATTACTATATATGTAAAGCTCATAGAAACTTTGGTAGTGCCTAATGTTTAGTAGGATTCTATATCGATCATAGATTCTTGTAAGCATTGCAATGCCCTGACACAACTTAACAAAATGACCTCTTTCATGGGTGACACCAAGCCTCATTGAAATATGGAAGGCAAATTTTGTTCCTATACACCAGGTTGGCAGGTTGGATAGTGTAAAGGTCATAATTGAATGCAACCATAATTTGCAGCAAATTTTCAATTAATAAAAATACATGCACGTTGTATGACAAGAAGGAAAAAAAATCAAGAATTGCCTAGATCATGAATGGGCAATGTTCAAAAGATATTTTCAAATGTAGTTGCACCTTCAGTATACCTAACATCAGAAACACAGACTGATGAGGTACAAAAATGCAATTCCTTATGCCTCGCACAAATATTAGTGGAGATGTTTGACATTCCAAAGAGAGAATGTCCTTCCCAGATTTGTCTGCTTCTCCAAATTACAGTATGATTCTCCCATATTGGTGATTAGGGATGGCAATCATCAACTCAAATTAATTCTCCTCTCTGTTCTGCAGGCAGTAGGAAAGTAGAGATTGCCCCTGTTTGGAATCGACTAAATCACTCACAGAATCCAAGAAAACCAATGGATGCCCCTATTTCTGAATATTGTTGGACTTGGAGCGGTCAAAGTGGGTTATGAATGCATGGGCTTCTTACCTTTCTTATCCATACTTTCTAGACTTGCCTCCTATGTCTCATATGATGGCTCCTTTCTGGCTTTGATTTTGTGCAAACAATCTTGCATTAAGGACTCTGAACTAAAAATTAAACTGAACTGGATAGACTCTCTACTTACACTCACAGAATCCAAGAAAACCAATGGATGCCCCTATTTCTGAATATTGTTGGACTTGGAGCGGTCAAAGTGGGTTATGAATGCATGGGCTTCTTATTATCCATACTTTCTAGACTTGCCTCCTATGTCTCATATGATGGCTCCTTTCTGGCTTTGATTTTGTGCAAACAATCTTGCATTAAGGACTCTGAACTAAAAATTAAACTGAACTGGATAGACTCTCTACTTATATGACTACTCTACTACTCTGTGGCAGCACGTAGCCTATCAAAGAACTCTTAGATTTTCAGCCTTGGACAACATAGCAGACCTATTCTTGTTCACCTAAATGCTCGGTGCAGCATGGTAATCAATAGACAAAAGTGATTAGCAAAGCCTAATGAAACATGTGGTGTTTGCAGTATGGTAATCATCAAACAAAAGTGATTAGCAATGTCTAATGCAACAAGGTTAAAACTCAGAATATTCAAAGTCCTGCAGGATATAAGAGATCAACAAGATAGCGCTCAGTATTTCAGTCACAGGAATAACATGGTCTATGTCATGGCAAAACCAGAGCTCCTCCCTGGTCTACCAAGTTGCCACTATTGCTATCATTGCTCAGATTATATACCAGATAGTTTGCATTTCTAGATGTTTTTCTGCAGTACCAGTACTAATCTGCCCACATCCCTAAAATTTCTTACGGACATACAGGAAGTTCATCATTCTGCATACCCAGAATTATGCAAATAGGCACCAACCCAAGAACAAATAAAAAAAATGAGAATAGCTTATCTTTGGGTTGATGACAAAATATAAGACATATATCTTTGTCTTCAGGGTTAAGAATAAACATTGCATTTCTCTAGCCTTAACACATATATTGCAAAAGAAAAGGAAAAAAATCCATGTACATTTCTATTATCATTTGTCAGTAGTCATTTTGCTTCAACTATTTTCAGATCAACATAAACTGATAGTGGTGGATTTAGTTTTGCAATTGATATATATTGAATCATAAAAGGTTCACCCTTCGCCAAGTGCTATATTATTAATTATTAAGTCTTGACAGCCCCAAAATTCCTATGATCTTATATGCTGCATTTTGTGCCAAAAAATAACTTATGGCTTAACATAAGCACTTTGTTTGATGGTCTCGCAGAACAGGAGTTTCACGTACAATACTTTCTTTGGGGAGTTTTTTTTTAAGAGAGTGTCATTAGTGAGGCTTGCAATTGCAGTATCTTGCTGAATGGTCTATGCAAGGATGGAAATGTCGTAGAGGAAGAATAGGTGTTGCAAGGATGGAAAGGTCGCAGAGAAACACCTGGCGTGCAGACGGCGTTGGCTGAATGCACCCAGAACAGTAGAGCCTGAGGGGTGGTGGCGCTGGGGGCTCTCAGGGTCGGGGACGACGACGACTCGGATCTCATTGGACCCAAGCAGGAGGACAAACGACGACAAGGCTTCAGGGGCGGTGCGGCTGTGAGTCTCTGGGCCGGGCAGGGTTGGGGGCTCGACTCGTGAATAGGGCTAGGCAAGGCAGCCACCTCACGTACTTTGCACTTGGCGGGCACCTGCAGTGCGTCTATCCCGCTGGATCTGCACCTAGCAGAGCTACTTGTGTCCCGCGGTGTCGAAGAAGGCGAACATGCCGGGGATCCGTGCCTCCCGCTAACCCCGCTCCGGCCCCCACGGCCATTGCGCTGGGATGTGGACGCTGGCGCTGCTGCTGCAGGGACCTGCCACGCAGGGTGACGGAGGAGGGCGCGGTGTAGGGCGGTGGCGCCTTGAGACCCCGAGAGACAATAGTAGGAGCTAGCAGCGTTAGATGATGCGGGTGTGGCCCAACCTGTCAGTGCAGTAAAAAATCGCCGGGGGAGGAGGGAGTCAGGGCGGTAGTTTCGTTTGCCTGTGAATGATTGTTAACTTTTAGTTGTAAAGATCTATAAAGCCCTTCCTTTCACTTATTACCACAGATGCTTCATCTGCCTCCCTGCAATTTTTTGAATTAGGAACTTCAAAATAAATTCTACAGACATGTGGAATGTTAAACTTTTATCACCCATTTATTCTCTTTACTTTATTAAAAAAGAAGCTCTTGAATGCAAGGATGTACTGGCACCATGGTATTTGTTTCTTCTTGCCATTTCTCAGTAATACTTTGACGTGCTGTGTTCTAGTTCTGGCATTTGAATTTGTGTTATGTTGTATTGATCCATTCTTTTCAAATCTTGCAGTTCCTATCCTCATTGGTGTACCAATTTTATTTCTTTTGCTCCTAACACAAACTATTTTTGCAGATTGGAGCGGTTGCTAGGATTAGGCACCAGTTAGCCTATGCGTCACACACTTTCTTCAATGAGAATGGATTTCTCTATGTACATACACCAATAATAACTACCAGTGACTGTGAAGGTGCTGGTGAGATGTTCCAAGTGACAACTCTGTTTAGTCAGGCTGAAAAAACTGAGAAGGAATTGAGAGAGAACCCGGCACCATCTGATTCTGAAATTGAGGCAGCTAAATTTCTTGTCAAGGAAAGAGGTGATGTGGTCGCACAGCTTAAAGCTGCGAAAGCCAGCAAACAAGAGATATCAGCTGCTGTTGATGAGCTAAATAGGGCAAAGGAAATTGTTTCAAAACTGGAGGAAAGGTCCAAGTTAAAGCCTGGGGTTCCACGCAAGGATGATGGTTCAATAGCTTTTGAAAATGACTTCTTCAAGCGTCAAGCTTTTTTGACAGTGTCTGGACAGCTTCAGGTTGAGACATATGCATGTGCTCTTAGTAGCGTTTATACCTTTGGACCAACATTCCGGGCAGAGAACTCACATACATCACGGCATTTGGCAGAGTTTTGGATGGTTGAACCGGAAATTGCATTCGCAAACTTGCAGGTAACTAAGCCAAATTGAATTTATCTTCAATTGCAGCTGAAATAACTTTCCTCCTTGTGGTACAAAATATAGAACTATGAAATTTAGTACAAACAGTTTTTGCAGTGATATTGTGTTTAACTTATCTGATATTGTGTTTAACTGTTCTGCAGGATGATATGAACTGTGCAGAAAAATATGTACAATACCTTTGCAAGTGGCTGCTTGACCATTGCCAGGAAGATATGGAGTTTATGGTGAAAAATTATGATAAGAGTGCAATTGAACGCCTGGAGCTTGTTTCCTCGACTCCTTTTGTGCGGATTTCATATACAAAGGCTGTGGAGCTCTTGAAAAATGTTACAGACAAGAAGTTTGATAACAAAGTTGAATGGGGAATTGATTTAGCCTCTGAGCATGAAAGGTATCCACATTGGAATTTGTTTTCCTAATGTGTTCTTTTTACTTTATTGGGCCTTATTTAGAATCTCAATTCTTGTCTTGAAATGTTAAAGGTATTTAACAGAGGATATATTTAAGAAGCCAGTGATTGTCTATAACTATCCGAAAGGAATAAAGGCTTTTTATATGAGGCTCAATGATGATGACAAGACGGTGGCTGCAATGGATGTTCTTGTGCCTAAGGTATAGATAAACTTCTCATACATCAAACCTGTTGCTGGTACCAGTGCACATGTGCACTCTATGAGTGGGGAGCGAAGGATTTGGACATTTTTGAGCCACTGGAATACCATTTATGTAATTGCTGGTTTTACCTTGTTTATATTTATATTCATTTTTGTGCTGGAATATTTATTTCAAGGTCGGCGAATTGATTGGTGGAAGCCAAAGGGAGGAACGGCTAGATGTTCTGAAACAAAGGTATGTGCTTTGCTCAGCTTAAAGGTTAAGTTTTTGTTTTTGTTTTTTTTGGTGTGTGTGTGTGTTGTTGTTGTCAGCGACGAAGCCAGCAGGGGGGCTAGGGGGGCTCCAGCCCCCCCTACCGCTGCTGGCCCAGTGGAATATTTAGTGCTATCCTTCTAATTTTAGACACAAATTTATAAGGTAGGGTGGGCTGAACACTTTATTTTTTTAGATATATTTTGTGAATTTCATCATTAATCTATATTTACGAAGAGTAATAGTAGAGCTAAGTTGATATATAACTTTTGTTCAGCCCCTCCTAAATTTTTTCCTGGCTTCGTCCCTGATTGTTGTTGTTGTTGTCTTGTTCAACAGTATTCAACTTAACTTGTGGAAACACATTGCATTGCTACTCATCAAACTCTTGAAGTAAACTGCATTTGGATTTTATGCAATGTTTGCTACTGTCTGAGTTTAGACGAGTACCATAGATAGCAAGGGAACACAGGGTTAAATGTGATGCTGAGCATTCCAAACTACTGTTTTATATGATATCATTTTATTGCTCACCTGATCTCAGCTGTATAAAAAAGGTGGCACCCATCTCTGCCTAGGTGCTAGGTGGTGCTGCACCTAGGTATTTTGTCTAGGCTTTGTCTCAAAGTTAGAGGTGTCTTTGGATTGATGTATGCTTGAAAATGAGGCAAACTAGAGATGGAAGATGAAACCACTATATTACTCATGGCCTAGGTGCTAGGTGGTGCTGCACCTAGGTGTTTTGTCTAGGCTTTGTTTCAATGTTGAGGCGTCTTTGGCTTGACTTGTGCTTGAAAATGAGGCAAATCAGAGATGGAAGATCCGAAGATGAAACCATTATATGGATGGTTGATTGTTTCATTTGTTTTCTGAAATGCTATATTTCCTTTTTTGGCATGGCATTACTAACAATCCATAGAAAGTACAAACACGGCCATGGCACTGGGTGGAACCTGATGATAGCCTGCTCAGTGCCTAGCTTATGTTGAAACACCGCATTTTCCAGCATATGTATCTTTACCATTCTACTAGTTTTCATCTACCTAGCAAGGGATAATACGACAAATTTATTTGACAGGATACTTGATGCTGGCTTGCCTTTGGAACCCTATGAGTGGTACTTGGACCTCCGCCGCTTTGGATCTGTAAAGCACAGTGGCTTTGGGTTGGGTTTTGAAAGGATGATTCTTTTTGCAACCGGAATGGAGAACATCAGAGATGTTATACCCTTCCCAAGGTACCCAGGGAGGGCTGATCTGTGATCTTTGGAGGCCTGTGATTAAACAGATGCTAGTTGAATCAACATGCTACTAATGATTTTGAGATGTTTTCACCGTTCAGTTCCTAATTTGCACATTTTAGGTATATTGGAGTACAAGGTATGGTTGTCAAATGTCATGTAATTCTGTATTTTATTTGCATCTGCAGGATGCGACTGATCAACTTTTTTTTTTTTTTTTTGTCTTTGCTATAGTTGTGTTCAACAGGCAATGTTTTTACAAAAGAGAAAAAAACAAGTCAAAAGTTGGACTGTTTAATTAATTGACAGTTGTCACTGTAACGGACGTGAGTTTGGGTTATTTAGGGTGGAGTTAATATTTTTGTACGGATTATATTATGAAGTACTGTGCTGCCGATTTGAAGCTCAAATAATTACAAAGTTAGTCTAATGTCTAAACTTTGGGCATGTTGGAACGAAGGAAAAAAAATGGAGGAAAGGAAAAAATTGTAGGCCTTGAGGCCTTGACACGAGCTTATATTATGAAGTACTGTAGTGTTTGACACGAGCTTGGCCACACTATCTCGTGTCGCTCGGGACAAGCGCAGCTGTAACGGTGGTAGGGCTCAGCGCGGCCGAAAGGGCGGGGTGGCAGGGGCACGCCGATGACCCCCGGCCGGCCGGGCCACACCCACATGCGCGTGCGTCGTGCCTTTCCTGTCGTCAACGTTTAGTTGGGGGCTTGGGGCCTCGGGGGAGACCTCACTAGTTTGACGTTGTAGCTGTAGCTGGCTTGTGGGACGACGTCCCGGCGGAGGACTGCTCGTTTGTCCTTTGTTCACGGAATCGAGCAGTTACCCCGGGTCCGGTCGTGAGGGTGAGATTATTGTTGAGAGTCAGAACGTGATGTGACTGGGTGAGGTCAAAGTGGTAACCAGCTCCCAGGCATCAACGAATATCGATGATTAGCATAGGAAAATACTCACACGCACGCGCTATGTCTCCTGGTTAAGCCGTTAGCTTCCTTTTAAGTTTTCGATTTCAGGAGCCGCTCCTATTATAGTTACTAGGTACCAGCCCATAGTTAATTTTAGCTCAAATTAGCTCAAACATTATCCAAAATAAAAATGCCAATAGATGAACTTTTTAGCTACTTTTCTACTAGTTGTTATCCAATTAGCTAGCCAGCCATAGTTAATTTGGACTAATTTTTAGCACAACTAATAACTAGTCATGTGTAACGTACCCAAGTATCGCATTTCGGCAGGAATCCCAATTCCACGCCTGCTCTCCATTACTGGATTATGCGAATGAGCAACTGAGTTGCCTACCTTCGATTGTGTGCTTTGTGCCAGCAACTTAGAGGAAACAAGGGAGCACTTATTCTTGTAGTGTACTCCCCCACCAGTAAAACATGCAATTCTAACACGGTACCATATTTTAGTGTCCTGTGTTTGACCAATTTATAGATAATTTATAACAGTAGAGCAAGTATGAAATGTGTTTTTAAAAAATTATAGTCATAAATATGAATATTACACCGTCCGTCCAAAAAAATATAATTATCACATTTCAAGGAGTCAAACAATTTGATTTTGACTAAAAATATATGAAAAAGTGTTAACACTCATGAGACAAAATAAATATCATTAGATTTGTTATAGAATATATTTTTATAGTAATTTTATTTAGAGACATAAACACACTAATACAATTTACTCCTAACTTGGTCAAACATAAGTTAGTTTGACTGACACGGTTTTCATAATTATATTCTTTTGTGGATGGAGGTAATATTCACTAAGGTCAGTCTCAATGCATAGTTTCATGGCACAGTTACCAAGATTATAAACTAGGTAACTGAACCACATGAATTTCATGGGGATAAAACTCCTCTCTCATCTGATGAAACTCATTCATTTAATGATCCTGCCAAATCAGCAATTTTGCTTATGTGGCATTCTATTTAATGTGCATGACACTTTCATGAAACGTGCATTGAGAATGGCCTAAAAACTTGGTCAAATATGAACAACTTTGTCTGGCACGTAACCCATAGTTGCATGTTTTCCTGAGTACCTTGCAAAGAACTGCTGGAGTGTTAACTGATGATTCCCTTGATCCCATGCAAATCTTTGAAAGTTTCAGAGGCCAATTGAATATGACTTTTTCCATGGAAATCGTCATCATTAAGATTTGGAGCATTTGGACAAATTTGGAATGATGCTATTTTCAAAGGAATAGGTGAAAGCAGTTTGCGGTGCGTGGACATCTTCAAACAAATCTTTGGCCTACTGTTGTGGCATGCAAAGAAGAAGTATTTTCCACGGATTGAATCATGGCTAGAGCAGCTTGTGTAGTCGATTTCATATATTTTTTTTGCTTCTTTTTTTGTTTCCTGAACTTTCTACCTCCCTCTGAATCCTCTCCTATTTGTCCTATAACTTTCTTAGTTACGTTTTAATATATTTTCAGTAGAAGCCCGGCCCATCCTGTTCCTAAAAAACAATTGTTTTTGTCATTATTTTTACCGTTTCAAATTATAAGTTACCAATTTGTTCCAATTTGAACTTATCTAACCAAATTCATAGAAAAAATATATATTAAGGAACTACTTTAGGTTATTTTATTTATAATGGTAGAAATCGATAACACCAATAGATTTAAGGTATTCTAGACTATTTTACAATGACAGAGGTGGGTATTAAAAAACAAAATATAAATCCAAAACTATAACTTTTAGACCACGTTCGGTTGTTATGGAAGCCAGAGGATCCCTTCGATAATTTGTATAGCGATGGACCGTTCCTGGTCTAGAATGGGGCCGGAACATGTTAATCAAACAGGGCTTATTGTTTTTTAGAGTCTACTAATAAATTAATTGTTTGTTATTTCTGTTTATTGTGAACTCTAGGATTCTTCTTTGTTTCTTGCGCATTCCACGTGAATGAGTATTCCCTCCATACTGGTTATGGACATAACACGGTCTTCAAAGCATAACTTTGACTCCTTATTTTTGTAAAAATATTTATTGAAAAATGATATATGTATATTTTTATGAAAGTACTTTTTAAGATAAATCTATTTATATGGTTTTCGCATTTCTAAACTCAATAACTAAAAAGTTATTTGAGATTTATATATTCCCATGTTTGATCATCTAAGCCTTATCCAAAATGACTTGAATTATCATTATGGAAGGAGTATTTAATTAGTTTATGAAAAATTTGTTTGTATACATAATATATACTATACTTTTCAGATTCCAATATGGTTTACACTAAATTGGTTTTATAGCTATAAGTGACAATTTACAAAAAAAAACGGTGATTAAAGTCTAACCTTCTTGAGACAGTATATACCTAATTAAAATGGCACACGTACGGCGTCTATTTTTGGTGTACTCTTCATTCCATTTGTTTAATTTTGATTCTCAACTCTAAGGCACAAGCATCATGTGACCACAACGGAGTGGAGCAGTGGACCAAACGGGGAGCTAAAAGTTGACACCCAAAATCAAACGACTCAGCAAAGTCCGGAAGTTCAGAAAATCTCTGGTGGTTCAGCGAAAGTGCTACTACAGTTGGAATCAGCACAAGCCATAATCATAAGTAGACACGAGGATTTTGGTGAAACCCTTTGCGAAAAAAAAACCATGGGCAAGTGAGCTATCCACTATGTAAATGAAGATACATGAGGTGGAAACCAGCAAGGTCGTGGAGGCTTCAAATCCCAACAAAATTCGCTCTTATATTAATGTATTTGGTAGACCAAAGAGGCAAAGACTCACCTCTTTCTCTCAAACCTTAGCGCGCGCGCTCTCTCTGCCGTTCGCTCTCAAACCTTAGCGCGCGCGCGCTCTCTCTGCCGTTCGACGGCACAAGCTTAGGTCAGTCTCAACGTACGTTTATAAGAGTGTCATGCATATTAAATAGGGTGCCACATAAGCAAAATTGCTGACTTGGCAGGGTTATTAAATAAAAAAGTTTCATTAGAGAGAAGTTTCATCCTCATAAAACTCATGTGACTCGGTTACCTAATTTATAGTCTTGGTAACTGTGCCATGAAACTATGCATACGGGCACTCACAATGCAGACTCTATCATAGAGTCTAAAGTTGTTTATTACCTCGAATAATGTGGATTTAGTGTCTAAATAAGACTTGGAGTCTTATTTTTTCTACCTCTTTCTTCAATAAATAAACTGCCACATCAGCAAAATACTATAAATAATATGTAATTAATTGTCTTGGACTCTGTGATAGAGTCTTGCATTGTGAGTGCCCTACTGGCCTCACCTCACACCTTGCACCACCGCTTTCATTATAAATATATTATTGCCACACCTGATTGATTGCACCGGGCAACAACCCAACAACGAATTAAAGAGTCCGTGAGGAATACATAGTTAAGAAAAACCAGCTGTGTGCTGAATAAAGAGAAAGGCTTAAAGGGTAGCCCATATATATGCCCGTCCACGTCCATGCATGTGTAATACCTGATTTTAAGGACAAAACCAGATATGCACCATATGTGAGTCTTAGAAGCCAAATCTCACATATAGCTACAAATAAGGGGTAATATCAAAAGACAATGCATAAATTATATAACGTACTTAGTATAAAAGAGATAACCTTTGATAGCAATAGCGGATAAACAACTCCGAACTTCGGGTATTAACTTCTCTCTACAGGATCCAACTGACTGGTTGATCACAAGCCTAAACTTCTCCTGAGGTTTGGGAAAATAGCAAGAGTGAGTCCATATCGAACTCCACAAGTATAGCAACTAGATTGTATAGCGCCGACAATCTCATGATCAATGTGACATAAATAATGTAAAGCATTAAACAATAAATAATGAGCATATTAACACACAAGAATCATCACCCTTAATGTAGATGTCCCCAAGGCCGCTCCTGACCGTGAGCTCGGCTAGTATACTAGTTTTAACACTCTGCAGAGGTTGCACATCTTTACCCATGAGTCATGATTTACCCTTTCGCCCGAAGTCATCAGCCTCTTAACCCACTTCCAAGGAAGGTCGGCAGGGATCACTATGAAGCCTTTCAAAAGTTCGTCTAACATGTTAGGGCCGCAAGGTTTCCTTTGCGCGCAGATATAGATGCCCCCCTTCTAAATGGCACAATGACGCGCAGCCTATACACATAAGGACAGGGGCTCGCACTATACCCAAAACGGTTCAGCCCCTCCGCCCTTTCAGGTAACCTCTAACAAGCTAGAAAAGGTCTTCATACTGAGCTAAAGCCAGAGCCATTATAGCCCTCATGGTTGCACTGTTGTCCCGGGTGATCACGTACAGACAAATCATCAACTTGCTAAAAAGTTATTTTTATCATTTATTACTTAACATTAATCTAGTCACAGGATCATGGTCACAGAAATAAAATCCAAATGCTATACTTGCCTTTTACACTTGATCAATTCTCACACCATCAGCTTTTGGTCATCACCTTCTTCGACGCTCACAGTCGGTTCTCGTCTACTCGTAGCAAGCACCACAACATAGACCAACATACAAGCAATAAATAAAAGAAACTAAGAACAATACACCACACAAGAGAAAATAACGTATTAAAAGAGAACTAATTACTATGGTGACGAGAACACTAGAAACACCGAGGGCTATGATAAAAAGAAACGACTACCGAAAGATTTATATTTTTGTTATAAAAGAAACAACTACAAGTTTAAATTATTTTATATTAGTTAAGCAAAATGATAGGAAAATTATTAATTCAGATTGGACAAATCATAATTTAATTTAAAAACCAACTCAAATCTAGTCACATCTTACATTCAAATATTATCGTATATTAGCAAGTTGAACACTAACTTTGCCAAAAGAAAAGACACAGGTGAAACACCTACTCGACCTACCCATGATGTGGGTTTAAACTAGTCAAATTATAATTTTTAAAATACATCGATGATAGCAATTAACATTACTAGTATTTATATATAGAATACCGGAGTATAAAATCTATAATGATTTTTTTAATTATAAAACTAGACGCAAGTGTATTAATCAATTTAATAATTAACTACATTGGGAAAATACATGATAGGACAACGTCTACACTAACACGCAAATCACGTCACCTCGAGCACAAAATACAAAACTGAATAAATTTTCATCTATTTTGAAAAGAGCGAATTTTAGGGTGTTACAACATGGATCGATGCGAGACGTGTTTATTTTTTATTAGGCAGCTAGTATCCACAGAATGAAGAAGTAGTATATAATTCTTTATATTCAGGTTTTGTGACATTGGTCAAGCACAACGGAATTAGTAGAAGCTAGGCGGCTCAATTATTGATGCTCTTTATTCTATTCGCCATTCAATATATATATATATATATATATATATATATATATATATATATATACACACACACTGAGGAAAGTCTAGTGCCCAAATGTAGATGTGCCATGCAGACTGCAGTAGGTTAACACATCGCCTTTTCAGTTTTTTTCTGAACACGCACTGAAATCAATTAGACTATTAGTAGGTGGCTAGCGTTCTTCATTCAGATTCTGGATATCAGGGTAGGCAGACACAGAAAGTACACTATATAGTAGGAGACAAGATATGGTCTTCTTTATCTACCAAAAGTCAGTATCAAACAAATCAACCTATCAAAGGGCCGGGTGCAACAATAATCTTGTCGTTATTATGCAGTGCCTGAGCGAAAGGCTATAGCTATATATAACTAGGGTGGTCGCTATAATGAGAAAACACAGATGGCACTAAAACCGCTCTGTGATGCAAAAAAAAAAACAAATTACTATATGTGTCTATACACTTAAGTCTTCCAAATATAACGGCAGGTTAATAGTTTACTGTAAAATAGTGATTTCATCGATGAGATGGTGTTACGGCGCCTGTCATCAGTACTCCCCTGTTGCTGACCCAAGGCACCTATTAATAGAAAGTCAACTTGTATATCTTATTATGCAGAATAGTTGTGTTTACATATACATGTACACATATATTATACTGCAGTACACACGTCGCTATTTATACTGGACACATGTGTAAAAGCGCGGGCGGGCGGGCGATGCATGCGCTGTCGCGCCATTCATCGATTGACGGGATGGAAAACTGTAAAACAGTTAGGCGAGGGTATGTAGCTCGACCTCGATCGCTCGTCGTGGATGCATGTGGAATGGGCACCGACCGACCGACCGCACGCCCCCGGCCAGCGCCCACACTGATTCATGCATGCAGGCATGGGCGCACCAACAAATTCATCAGGCATCCATGCATACGACGCTCGCTTTTTTTTTTCTCGCAGTGCCGCCTTTGTGTCCTAGCTCCTTAATTATGTAGTGGGAGTACTATCCTTAATTAACAACAGGTACTACTATATAAAAGCTGCAGGTTTGAGCAATTGACTTGGGAATGAAGGGGGGGAGACAAAAGAAAAGATAAGCGCAGTGTACGGGAAGTATGTAAAGTGAGTGGTGCAAAACAAGTTGCGCACCCTGACGCCATGCATGCATGATGCACATAAATTAAAGGTAAAGAAGGAAGCAGCGTGCGTGCATGCAGTGCAGATCAGCGCGCGCCCTTGACAGTGACCGGGGCGGGGTCCTCTCTGTCGCAACGCAACTCGCAAGCATGCATGCATGGCCATCACGTACCCATCAAGCAAGCAGCAAGCCCAATTAAGGACACGTACACGGCCGGCGATGATCAGATCAGAGAGTTAGCCGTTTTAATAATAATGGCGCAGGAGGGATCAGTTGAGAGATCGAGTATCGTACCGCCAGGCGCCAGCACAGGTTGACGGTACGTCGGAGTGTGTCGAGAGAAGCGAAGGAATTGAAGGAGCTCCTGCCGATGGATGGATCGAGCTGATTGACGGTGGTGGTCGAGCTAGTACTCCTACTGTGGAGGCCCGACCGCCGGCCGCATCCATCATGCGACTGACGACTTGTTAGCACCCCGACACCCCACCCAGATCGCATCGATCGGTCGCGGGGTTCTGACCAGCTGGACCCGTACGCGGCGTGGCCCGGCCGGCCGTGGGTGTCGCTCGCGCGCGCGCACACGCGGCCGGGTGTTCCATCGATTCTCAACTGATGGCGCCTCCGATCCGATCCGATCGATCCTCCTAGACACGGCAGACGACGACGACGCCCTGCTTGGATGGAAGCGTAACAAAAACTTGTTTGGTCGATATCATTGCGTTGCGTGCATCTTTCTATAAGATTCAGCGCTCGCTGCTGCATGCTGCTTTTAAGGATTGGCGCTGTCAAGTACGGTTCGCGGCAGGCAGGCATGCAGCTGCGTGCTCTGCCTCTGGCCTCTGCTCTTGGCGACTGGCAACCTGTCGTCGTCGTCGTCGTGTGTTGTGTGCTAGCTGCACACTGCTGCTGCTCGATAGCTGCAAAGCATAACTGGTGGTGTGCCTGTTAACCAGGCCAATGATCTTCAGGTCCACATCCACATCCAACGCCACCACGTAAATAAATACCATTGTTTGTGCTACCGGGATCTAGACCTCGCTCCCCCCACCTTATCGCTAACATGACCATCATTGGTTGTGTAACAACCTGTGTTTCTAGGGATCGATGAGCACATGCATACTAACACGTATATACTGCAGCCGTAAAGTATTGTTGACTGTTGTGTTGTGAGAGAAAAACACTGTTGAATAGCTGCCAGATTCTTCTCGTGATTTACAAGCAAACTGTATAATTAATTTTTGTTTTTATCTATATTTAATGCTTTATATATGTGCCACAAGATTTGATGTGACGAGAATTTTTTTTTAAAAAAATTGGTTTTTAGGGCCAACTAAAAAGGCCTGAGTGTGCCGTCGCCGTTGGTCAACACAGAAAGTTTGATAATGACACGCCATCGACCTGTCTTGCGTACGCTAGCTTAGCATGCACGAAACACGTACGCTTTGGGCCTCTCCCTTATAATTGATCCTTGTGTGTATATATATGAATTAATGTACGTAGCTACCGAGTGCCTACCAGTCGTTGCACGTCCTATGCTTGGTGAATGAATTTCAATATATATACAGCAATAATACTTGATTTTTGCGACGAATCAAGCAATAATACTTGCACTACGTGATTGGTCCTTAGTGAACCTATCGACTTGTGTAAGTCAAATAAAATTAACGCCGATATTATTGTCACGTCCGTAATCAGAGCTGAAAGCTCGTAATAAGAGTCCTGTAGATCATCACAGAGATGAGGACCTTGTTTAGTTCACCATGAAAACTAAAAAGTTTTCAAGATTCCCCGTCACATCGAATCTTATGGCACATGCATGAAACATTAAATATAGACGAAAACAAAAACTAATTACACAGTTTAGCTGTAAATCACGAGACGAATTTTTTTTTCTTAGTTAGTCTATGATTGAATAATATTTATCATAAACAAACGAAAGTGCTACACTACCGAAAATTTTCACTTTTCGGAACTAAACGGCCGAGATCACCTGCATGCCTCTGTAGTCTTTCCGTCCGGTGAAGCTGACTAGACACCCATGCATATGCATGGTAGCAGTCACAGTAGCTTGTTTGGCGCCGCTACTGTGCTGCAAACCCTTTTTTGTTGCACAGTAAACACATGGGCATAGTACTACTCATATGTGACTGCTAGGAGTAGGGCATTGCCCACAGATATGGGAGAGGGTCCGCAGCCGGGTCCCCTGAAGAGCGGGGCTGCTGGCCTGCTGCATGTCTCGTTACCAATGCAATGAAATTAAAGGCTCATACTATCTATTGCTGTACACTACTAGGTATATACGTCGTGTCGCGCCGTGCCATAGGTCGTCAGGCCACTACGAGCCGTCATGTCTAGCGGGCCGTGCCTCTCAATACATGGTCCGCGGGCTGATTTTCGTGTCGTGCCGGCCCGTTAAGCACAATATTTTTCCCGTGTCATGCCGGTCCACGACCCGTCAAAGCCCAACAGCTCATTTTTATCAACATTTTCACCAATTGTTCACCATTTTTACTACTATAATAGTTAATATTATATATATAAGTCAGAACTACACAACAACTCATTTTTATTAGACCGCTACCGGACTGACCATTGAAATGGATCATACCACGTGTCTAGGCTGGACACGGCCTGGTCCCTCGGGTCGTGCCGGGCTAGGCTAAATCGCCGGGCCATGGGCCGGGCCATAGGACCAAGGGCTGTATGGCCATATAGCCGGAGATCGATGGAGGGCAGCGGCTATGAGCTATCAGTAGCGCCATCCATTGATGATTCCCCAGTCCCTGGTGATGGATCCCAGCCCCAAGCTTAAGCTAGCAATCGCCAATCGGCCAGCGAGCAACTATGCGCCCTCTTCAAGTCTTGCTTTCGGCACCTAGCTAGCTACCTTTACTCAGACGATCGACTCATCACTATCAGTCCCGGGCCCCCTTGCACATTCTCGACTAGCTTTGGCCTTGTCTTTTCCTGCTCGCGCGCCTTTTGATTGTTAGTGCGTGCATATGTGTCCATGATATATGTCGTTAATCTTCCTGCTTGCTTCTCTCTCTCAGCTCACCACACAGTGTTGTGAACGAAGGACCAGGTAGGCAGCCAAAGCTACCACCAGAGACATGCATGTACCTGGACCATATGGATACCTTTTCTAGCATTGATAGCCGTCTCTGCTGGATATGGCATGAATATGTAATACAATATATATATATAAATATATATAGATCGTCTGCTTATATATATGACGATGGGCGATGGGTCTCTTGTATCGTAGTAGACACATGCATATGCCAAAACTGAATTGCATGGCCCAAGCTTTTAGTATTTCTCAAGGAATAGCCCATGCTTAGAGGAATGGGAAAAGGTCTTTTTGGTCGTCCACTTGCATTGGATTAATGGAAGGTCCGCTCAAAACATCGCATCTTCACTTTTCCAAAAGGACAAAATATAAAGCAAATTCACCATGCAAAAAGCGTCACTAAACGATAAGTGGTTCTCCAATTCTATCGGATAAGTAGGTAATAAAATTCACAGAACTTTGGGAGGTCATCCAGGACACACACATCCGGATAGCATGATGGAGTATACCATTCGCTACGGCCGGTTGGACGACAGATGGAGAATACACAACAACAAGAGTCTATCGGATTCAATTTGAAGGAATTTTTAGCAAAATCAAAATTTATTCAATATGGCGTGCCAAGAATGAACCAAAAAGTCATTTTTTTTCACAATAAAATCTTGACGGCAAACAGTCTGGAACAAGCACGAGTAGCCAAATAACCCTGTTCTGCTGTCTGAAAAAAAGGCTGCCGCTCTGTGTGGAATACAACCTCGACACATTTATGCAAGGACTGCACAAAACTTGGTTACGGAGTAAGAGTTAGTTTGGGTTGTCGGACATCAACACGTACAATTACCATGGGAGGATCCATTTACTCATAGTGGCGCAATGTCAACCAAAAATAGATAAAACACTAAGAAGATGTTTAGACGGCGCAATCATTTATTTCTGGTGGACTAGAAAGAAAGGAAGAAACCTTTCAACAAAAAGAGTTACGACCCCAACAAGAAGTAGCATTTTGTGCAAAGATGACATGCAACAGTTTCACCTGGCACTACAACAAAATGCTCCTACATATTAATTTGGGATTTCCTAACTTTGAGATGCCAGAATTTTAGTTCTCCTTCAGGCGATGGTTATTGCATATATTTTATACAAAAATTACAGTTTTAGTCCGTTACAGTTTCTATAAAAACAATCTGTAATTTTCAGTTTGGAGAATAAAAAACCAGTTAGACAAAACCACAAACCTGACAAAATCTTATATGTGTTGGCACACAGACAATTTAAAAATTGACAATTATTTTCTATAGTTAGATAAGGACAAAAAATTGATATGTTATGACACAAAGATAAATAACAATAATAAAAGTAATAATTTACTTGTATACTAATTATAGTAGAATAGTGTTGTCTAAAATCATCTTAAAATTCAGGCTTTTAATATTGTCTTCCTAGACTTCTGGTTGTGTTTAGTAGTTGTTTTGTGTTGTTCCTCTTGGGTTTCTTGTGCGGTATTTTTTTCTTTCCTTTTTCAACAAGTTGTTTCTTTCTTACTTGTTTTCTCATGAGAGAGTTTGTAGTTGCGGACCCCGGTGGAACCCTAGTTGTGTGTAAATGTAATTATGCTTTAGTCCTTTTCTATGGTCTAATAATAGCGTGGCAAAGTTATTGGCGCATGCCTCTCGAAAAAAAGTTAGGGACCTATTTTTTTAATCCAAATGGAGGCACCACTACATAAAAACATATGTAGCAACAGTTCCAAAGGGTTTATACCACTGGTTCATCAAATCGTTCTCTCACATGGGCTACGACCTTATGAGACATAAGCCTTAGTTGTTATTATCTAAAACCTATGACTAATAAAAAATTCACATTAAAAATGTGCACTTTTTTATCTTTGTTCATTTTCTAACACAACAGAAAAAATAGATACTCCACAGTCTATGTCCAATTGTGACAAACTTATCCATAGTTTTTTCCCTTTACATGACACATCTGTGTATCTTTAATATGCATTTAGTTAAAAGCTTAGCATAAACTTTATGACGCCATGCATGTTTTTTATCCTCAAGTTAAGTTGGAACTTTTGTTCTTATTTTACATTTTATTAACTTTTATTTTGTACTTTTTAAAAATAAGGATTTTAAGTCATATATTGTAGTCTCATGTGAAATCTGCACCTCTTTGCTTAAGATCGGCGGTAGAAGTGATATTCATGATAGAGTAGTGGTGCTAATCTCAAGAGGATATTAATGTTTAAATCTAGCACTCACATCAAGTTGAGGACTTAAACTCGGGTGGATAGGTTCCACCATAAGAAATCCAATCATAGAGTGGATTTTTCTTCATTCAACTATTTCATGCTAAATTGCACAAATTTGGCATGAACTAGTAAAAAAACATTTTGATTGGCAATAGTTTTTATTTTCAGCAGTGGTCGGTTGAACAGAGTGTGAAAGGCATTTCAACTGGTCGTGACCCTACCGCCAGGAGATATAAATTTCCACACTAGCAGCTCAGTTAAGTGAACTGCCAATATAAATTGATTTCTATTGATCTGTTTGGAGTATATAGCAAATGAAAGTATATATTTTTAGGGCCAATTTGGATGATCTAGCACTAGTTACTAGTTAGGCTAAAAATTAACTCAAAATAGATGAGGTTGGCTTGTTAGCTGGCTAAACAACTAGTTAAAAGTTTGGCTAAAAAATTAGTCGACCTATTAGCCCTCTAGTTTAATTGGATATGCACTAGAATTTCTTTGAGGAAACTAGAGGTACCTTGACCCCTACTGAAAATATTATTAAAAAAACAAGACAAGAAAAAAGTACAAATAACAGAGAGGCAACGCGAGAAGTGCAAAAACAGAGGAAGAAGCAGGGAACAGACTAGAGGGATTAGGGTACAAATAAGGAGGAAAAAAAATAAACTCAATCACAGCAGGTGACCTAGCCATTCCTCAATAAAAGGGAATATTTCTTCTTAGCACGATGGATAACCAAGCCAAAGGTGCTTTTGAAATGTGCCTTACAATTCCCTTTATATAGATGCAGAGATTATTTCTCACTGTCCACATGGTCTTAAGATGACAACCCTTATCGAAAAAGCTTAAGATGGCAATAATTTCATAAAAAACTGTATACTCAGTTGGAGTTTGAGGTCCTCCAGAATCAGGGGTGAAACCAGGCTTCAAGATAACCAGGGTCAACACTCCACTCATCATCACACAAAATCTACTAGCGAACAGTGAAACTATGTATGTTTTATATCAAATTTATAGGGGTTAGCAGACCCCAATAACTACACATAGCTTGGCCCCTGTCTAGAATCTATAGGAATCCAAAGCTAGCTAGTAATAGCCCGTATCAAACAGGTCTTTAGTCATATGTGTTAGGGTTGTATAATGTCTAACAAGTATGTAAAATCAAATCTAATCACACTATTGCACGCCTATGCTTGTAAATTTAGTTATTCTAACAGTCAGCTTCGAACCTTTTTCTTCGTGAGTAGCTTACTTTTTTTTTTCAGGACCGTAGCTTAGTTGACATGTGAGAGTAGTCAGTCTGTTTTCCATCTTTCTGGATCTCATTGTAAATCACAATGTCTTCTTGATCCCCACGTACGTACCCATAGCCAGCTCAACTTTCGTGGTGGCATGGTGCAGTCTTCAGCTATGGACCCTGCATGCTGACAGCTAGCACTGTTCGCTGATGCAGCAGCAGCGCAACATTTATATTTGATCTTTAATCATGATCATATTGGGTTATTACGTAGTACATTGAACTTTTCCGACACTGTACCGCGGGCGCAGATCATCATCATAACACTAAACAGTAAACAAAACTGCATGGGGGCGCCGGTGTGGCCAGAGCCTTTTATAAATTAGAACGGGAACGGGAAAGAGAAAAAGGACAGCTCCGTACAGCTTGCGTTCTCGGCTGTATTTTTTTCTGTTAACTAATAGTATTTTTGTCCGACGATAAATTAGCGAACAGTATTTTCAGTCATGACTTTTCAGACCAGCGAACAGATCATAAAGATTAATTAAAGGGTAAAATGTATAAATAGTCTATTAACTTATGAGGGTATGTCGATTTGGTCCATCAAATTTGAAAGTACATTTTAAATCTAAAACCTTGATTAGTGATGCATAAATAGCCCGCACCCTTTATTTTATGTTTATATTTATAGAAAATACCTGTATTTATTTTGCTTTCACAAGCTTACTCTTCCATGTGCTAGGCGTTGAGGTCGAGGCTACGCTCCAGCTCGTCCAGCACATCGCGCCCGCAAGCATGGATATAGAAGTGCTCTAGCATCAGCTTAAAGTTTGACACAAAGGGCTTCACCTTCATGGCTCCGCGAGCGACGCGACGGAGTAGCGTGGCGGCCAGGAACTGGACCTGCTTGGAAATTGGGGGCATAAGCGGGCCCAGCGTGGTGATGTTGGAGCATAGCGTGTCATCGGCCACCAACATGAGCTCTTTGGAGAACAAAGCTACCGTGGCTTGCGTTGTAGCTACACCACAACCCCATGCCATGTTCAACATGCTCACCATCGATCCGACACTCCGTGGTGGCATCCGCGTGGACATGCTCCGCTTTGTGCAATGGAGGAAGCACTTTGTGCGCCGGTCGCACCTGGAAGCACGAGTACCTACTCACGGCCTATCGGGCACCGACAAGACCAGCCTCATCACGGCCATCACCAACCTCCTCAAGTTCAACATCTATGACCTAGAGATCACCATTGGTGCAATCCAACACCGAGGAGTAGAGCACTGGCGTCGTCATCGCGGCGGCATTTGTAGTTAGGAGTAGGTAGTTCGACATCTGAGAGTGTAGAAGGCAGCACCCAGTGTGAAGCGGAGCATTGGCGTCACCATTGCGGTGGTCTTTGCACCTAGGGTGGTGGCGTTTGCGGTTGGGAGCAGGAGCAGTGGCGTCACCATTCCGTTCGCTTGTCTTATAAGCCGTACTTTTTTTTGTCAGCTAGCAGTGTTTTCTCTCGTAATAAATCAGAGAATAGTACTTTCGGTCATGACTGTAACACCCAAAAATTTATTTTCAATCAATAGGAATTAATTTGATTTAATTAAGCATTTTTGGTGAGCATTTAATCTAGTGAATAAAATAGTTTTGGTTAAAATTAAAATTTATTATAAGTTTAGAAAATATGGTTGTGCATTTCATGCTGGTGCATATTTAATTTTGTATTGTTTGTCTCTGGTTTGAATTTATTTGCACTCAAAATTTTATTTGGAAAAGGTTTTTGGAAAGGAAAACAGAAAAGAAAGAAAAAAAAAAAAGAGAAAAGACCCCCAACCCCTGGAAACCAGCAAGCCCAGCTCCCCCCTCTCACCCCTCGCGCGGCCCAGCTCTCTCTACCCTCGGCCCAAAACTGCGACCCAACTCCACTCGGCCCAGCAGCGCGCGCCTTCCCTCTCCTTGTCTGGATGACGACCGGGCCCCGCGTGTCAGCCTCCTCTCCCTGCTTTCCTTCTTCCTCCGCGCGCAGCCGAGCCGGACTCGACCCCGGTCACGGCAAGTCCCGATTTTGATGGGATTTGGTCTTCCCGATCCCTATAAATCCCTCCAATCAACTCCGTCGACCCCCTTTCGTATCCTAGCCAACTAATCCGTGCCCTAACCATCGTCTTTCGAGTGTTTGGATCTCGCCGAGGATTGATTCCGCCGCCGCGCATAGGGGCACCTCTCCGAGCCATCTCCGGCCGAAAGGATACCGTGGGTGGGCTCGCCTCTCCTTCCTCTTCGCACCGGTACTTTTTGTTCGGCGTTTCGTGCTTGTTTTCGCGGAAACCGCGTGCGACGGCGAGCTCCAGGGCGGCTTCAATGGCGCACCACCGCATCGGAGAGCAGGGCACCGGCCGGCCGCCGCCGCGGTGTCCCTGGGGGCGTTCTCGGCCGTAGATCGAGGAATCAAGCGCCCAGATTAGAAGAAAACGTTTCGCTGGCGTTTTTGCTAAAGAAACCCTGGGAGACTCGCGTTTTGAACCCGCGGTCCAAGGCGCTGTCGCAGTTTACGCTTTTAGCTTTTGAAAACGTACTTTCCCTCGGTTCAGTTCAAAATGCGTTTTCACTAATTACAGAAATGCCACTGAATTTAAATAGCTTATAGAATGCTCATTTTAATTCCGTTTTTGTCCATTCAAATTGCGTTAGGTTCGTAATTAGATGCTCTACATGTTAGAAACATTAATTTACTATTTTGAAGCTTTTATTTCTGCAGTACTATTTAATTAATTATTTCTCTATAGGAAATCTTAGAAAATTCATATCTTTCACGTTTTAATTCCGATTTTCGTGAACTTTACGTTGGTGTGATCGTAGCGCTGTGTAGAATATTTTCATAAACTTTTATATTTGTTTTACCACTGATTGGTGTAATGTTCTAATTATACCTTGTTTGCTTTGTGTATGGATTGTCTACATTGGAATGCGTGTTGTTGATTGATGATTGGGATTAGACGGTGAGCCGTACGTTGGTGACCAAGCCCAAGCTTTTGAGGACCAGCAAGCTCAGGAGAGCTTTGAGCAAGGCAAGTATAACTTGGGATCATCCTTGTTACCTATTCACTTATAAATACACATATAAATCATATGCATGCTATCACCTTGTCGACCTTAGCAAAATCATAGATGATTGTTACCTGTATTCCTTGCTACCTACTTGATATGCATTTGTTGTAGATGTGCTAGTGCTTGATATAATCTATGATCTTGTAAGATGATTAATAGCTATGCAATGAACATAAAAGAATGACAAATAACTGTATGAGATCTTGTCTGTAAGTGATCACCGGGACAACAGTGCAACCATGAGGGCTATAATGGCTCTGGCTTTAGCTCAGTATGAAGAACTCTTCTAGCTTGTTAGAGGTTACCCGAAAGGGCGGAGGGGCTGAACCGACACGGGTATAGTGCGAGCCCCTGTCCCTATGTGTATAGGCTGCGCGTCATTGTGCCATTCGGAAGGGGGGTATCTATATCTGCTCGCAAAGGAAACCTTGCGGCCCTAACATGTTAGACGAACTTTTGAAAGGCTTCATAGTGATCCCTGCCGACCTCCCTAGGAAGGGGGTTAAGAGATTAGCTACCTCGGGCGAAAGGGTAAATCATGACTCATGGGTAAAGATGTACAACCTCTGCAGAGTGTTAAAACTAGTATACTAGCCGTGCTCACGGTTATGAGCGGCCTTGGGGGTTCTTGCTGCGACGACGATGAGCTTGTTAAGTTGTTATGTTCATTTGATTATTGTTTATGCTATGAGATTAATTATGCTTACACTTGATCATGGGATTAATGGATGATTTATGCTTCCTTGACAATTGCTATTTAATTATGAACATGCTATCCACTATTAAAAGCTAAATGCAGTTAAACCAGTGTCAGCTGTTTGAGCCTCATGAACCCCTGGTTATACTTGTTGAGTACGATATGTGCTCACTCTTGCAATTTCCCAACACCTCAGGATGTGATAATGAAGATGACTGGAATGAGGATTATCGGTATGAGTACTAGGTTTGGAGTCAACCAGTCAACAGTGTCCCTGTGTGGAGCTTCCGTTGAGAGCGTGGTTTACTTTATGTTATCATTTTTGTATGAGACTATGTGATATTTTATATTCCGCTATGTAATAAACACTGCGATGGTACATTTTGAGATTTGTCTACTTATGTGTGCGACTGTTTCTGGGGCACATATGAGTCTTTTATGCATCCTATTTTGCTCTTAAAATATGGGTGTGACAAATTGGTATCAAAGCTTTGTTGACTGTAGGACGCAAACCTAGTTAGCAAATGGTCGAAAATTTAGGTCCTTATTTTACTTACTTCATGCTTCCCACTATGGCCTTGTTATTTGTTAAAAGTTTATGCTTCTCTATCTTGCTCTATTGTGAAATTATTGCATCCATCTGATCTATGTCTAAAAACTTTTTGTAGATGCCGCCCCGCACCCGTAGTGCCGCACGCATGGCTGCTGAGGAGTACCGTGCCATGTTCAACCTAGGAGGACAACGTGTGGATGGAGTTCCTGAGCTGGAAGATGAGGAATCAAGGGTGGAAGCTCAGGAGGAAGTGCCTGAGGATGAGGAGATGCAAGATCTACCTCCACCACAGTCTGCTAATGCAAGGATGGGATGGACTACCGAGCTGTGGATTCCAGAGGCAGATCCCAAGGATTTCTTCCATGAGAACTTGGTGCTGACATTGAAACACCATTACCCAGATTTGCAAGCCACACTGGAGTATAACTGCACTGAGCACAAACACCCTCTGAGGAGATCACTTTGGATCGCAGAGCTGATAGTCAAGACACTGGATGCCACTAAGGGGATTCGAAAGGTGGAATCAAAACACATCGCTCGAATCAGCCGGGACACGATGAGAGAGAGCATGGCAGATGCAGCTTACCAGGCCTTGGTCTTTTACCGTGGTAGACGCTTTGAGGATGTTCAGTACAATGCAACATACCACTATCCTCGCTTTGTACCAGAGAAGATGACTTGGACCATAGAAGTTGCAGATGCATCACAACCAAAGCTTCAAGCACAAGTGGAGTTGACTTATGAGCTGACACTCAAGGTGATAGAGTTGGAGAATGAACTGCACCGTGAGAGGAAACTGATGGAGAAAGAGCGACGGGAAGCAGATGACCTTCGAGCGGAGTTAGGCCGTCCCAAACTTCATAAGAGGCTGCATGTTGAACCCATCTTGAAGGATGCTGCACCCGAAGAGTAGAAAAGAACCCATATGTAATAGTAACGTTAGTAGTTGTGAGTTATTTCGAGTCTTTTGCTAGTGTGGTGTGAACTTGGTGTGCTTGCTGATTGTTATTATGAATATGTGTGATTTGGATTTTTGTAATGAGTGCTGGGACTTTGTGGGCATGTCCACAAGATCCCTAGTTAAGAACCTTAAGTAAGAATATGAATAAATAGTGGGATGGGGTCATATCCTGTTTCTGTCTTTTGCTGTTTTCTGGAGCAGTCTGCAATGATTCCGGAATAAATCAAATTCTGTTCGTGCAATGTTCATCAAATTTTTCTGGGAATAAGTAGACTTTCATATCTTTCCAATGCCACAAGAATGATCATATTATCTATTATGAGCTGTGAGTTATGACTGTTTAAAGTTGAGGTTTCTGCGCAGTCTGGAATTCTGGAACAGTTTCGGTTGTACACAGTTTTTGATTAAACTAACGTTGGAATCTGGTAATATGATCTAAATGAAAGTTGTAGACAATTTCTTTATCTTTCCAACGGTGTACAGCATGTGTCCTTTTGAATTCTGGAACTCGAGATATTACTGATTTTCTGATCTGCTGATGTTGGATGTTACCCAGAAAATTTCAGATTCGGTTAACTCTTGTAATTGTCATGTTGGACATTACTAAGATGTGTTTATATACCTTGGAATGCAGATGGCAGCAAGGGGAAGAGGCAGAGGCAGAGGCCGTGGCAATGGCAATGACAATGGCAATGGTGGCAATGCTCCAATCACCGTGGAGGAACTCATGCAAACCCAAAATCAGATGATGCACGTTTTCCTGCAGCACCTGCAGCAACAACCTCCACCAACACCACCACCTGTTCATGTGAGGGACAAGCGCGGAGAGTTTATGAAGGGAAGACCTCCGGTATTTACACACTCAGCTGATCCCATGGAGGCAGATGATTGGTTACGTGCTGTGGAGAGGCAGCTAAACATAGCACAGTGCAATGACTTGGAGAAGGTGTTGTACGCTTCTGGACAGCTTCAAGGTGCAGCTCAGACATGGTGGGAGTCGTATCAAGCTGCTCGCCCCAACAATGCTCCTCCTGTCACATGGCTGGAATTCTGTAGGGACTTCAGAGCTCGACATATAAATGAAGGAGTGATGGAGCTCAAACAAGAAGAATTCAGATCACTCAGGATGGGCTCCATGACTGTGGCAGAATATCATGACACATTTGAACAGTTGGCTCGCTATGCTCCAAATGATGTCAGGGAAGATGCTGATAAGCAGCGCTTGTTCATGAAAGGCTTGTACTATGAACTCAGGCTGCAGTTGGCAGGAAACACTTATCCTACCTTTCAAGCTCTTGTGAATCGTGCTATCGTGCTTGATAATATGCGGAAGAGTCAGGATAAGAAGAGAAGGATGCTGGTACAAGGATCTGGGAGCAACAACCGTCAGCGTTTCAGTTCTCATCAAGGCCATCAGCAGAGGTTCCAGGGACCAGTTAGTCAGTGGAACCGTAACCAGCAACCCCAGCGTTTCCAGAATCAGTCACAGAGTGGGAACCAACGTCCTCCATTCCAACAACGTAACCATAATCAACAGCAGCATGGTCAGCAGACACCTCGCTCAGGGAACTCAAATGCCAACTCTACAAAAAGGAGTGCTTCTAACAATCCTACCAGGTGTTTCCGTTGTGGGAAGGAAGGGCATATGTCCTATGATTGCCCAGAGAAGTTTAATCCGCAGTACAACGACCGGAGATCCACTCCTAATTCAGCAAAGGTGAACAACGTGGCAGCAGAAACTGTTCAGGAAGGACCAGAAATCATGATGGGTACGTTCAGCATCAACTCTATCCCTGCTACAGTTTTATTTGATTCTGGAGCTTCACATACTTTCATATCGCAAGCATTTGTTAGAGTTCATAGCCTTCCACTAGTTGCAATGAACACCCCTATGTTAGTTAATTCACCGGGTGGGACTATACCAGTTTCTTTACGTTGCCCCTCAGCAAGTCTTTCTTTAAGGGGGGTAGATTTTCCTATCAGTCCCATGGTTATGAGAACTTCAGGCATAGATGTGATCTTGGGTTTGGATTGGATGAAGCAACATGCGACAAATATTAACTGCAAAGAGAGAGTAGTGGTTCTGACAACACCAAAGGGAGAAAGAATCAGTGTCGATGTAACAATGCAAGCACCACTCACAGCTAAAGTGAACCAACTGACTGATGATGTTGATCCTCAGAATTTGGTAGTGGATGAGTTTCCGGATGTCTTTCCAGACGAATTGCCAGGTATGCCACCTGACCGAGACATTGAATTTATTATTGAATTACTACCTGGTACTGCACCCATAGCTAAAAGACCATATAGGATGGGGGTTAAGGAACTAGAAGAACTTAAGAAACAAATTAAGGAATTGCAAGATAAAGGGTTCATTCGTCCTAGTTCCTCACCATGGGGTGCACCAGTTATCTTTGTTGATAAGAAGGATGGTAGTCAGAGGATGTGTGTCGATTATCGGTCACTTAATGAGGTCACTATCAAGAATAAATATCCATTGCCTAGGATTGATGACTTATTTGATCAGCTAAGAGGTGCTTGTGTGTTCTCTAAGATTGATTTGCGTTCTGGTTATCATCAACTGAAGATTCGGAATTCAGATATACCAAAGACAGCTTTCACAACAAGGTATGGGTTATATGAGTATACAGTTATGTCTTTTGGTTTGACCAATGCACCAGCTTACTTTATGTACATGATGAATAAAGTATTCATGGAGTATCTTGATAAGTTTGTGGTGGTCTTTATTGATGATATTCTGGTATTCTCTAAAACCAAGGAAGAACATGCTGAACATCTGCGATTGGTCTTACAAAAACTTAGAGAACATAAGTTGTACGCTAAGCGTAGTAAATGTGAGTTTTGGTTGGAGGAAGTATCTTTTCTTGGTCATGTTGTCTCTAATGGTGGTATTGCAGTGGACCCTAGTAAGGTGAAAGATGTGTTGAATTGGAAACCACCTACAGATGTAAGTGAAATTCGCAGTTTTCTTGGTTTAGCTGGTTACTATCGTAGGTTCATTGAAGGGTTCTCAAAACTTGCAAAGCCTATGACTGCTCTATTAGAGAAGAATGCTAAGTTTGTGTGGTCTGATAAGTGTCAAGCTAGTTTTGAGGAGTTCAAGAAGAGATTGACCACTGCACCTGTGTTGGTATTGCCAGATCTGAGTAAGAGTTTCTCTATCTATTGTGATGCTTCTCGCCTGGGTTTGGGTTGTGTTCTTATGCAAGAAGGTAGAGTTGTTGCTTATGCATCTAGACAATTGAGGAAACATGAACTGAATTATCCTACTCATGATTTGGAGTTAGCAGCTGTGATTCATGCATTGAAGATTTGGAGACACTATTTGATTGGGCATAAGAGTGACATATACACTGATCATAAGAGTTTGAAGTACATCTTCACTCAGACAGATCTGAATTTGAGGCAACGAAGATGGTTGGAACTGATAAAGGATTATGATTTGGAAGTGCATTATCATCCTGGGAAGGCGAACGTCGTAGCTGATGCACTTAGCAGAAAGAAATATGTTAATGAGCTTCAGGCGACACCTGAATCTGAGGAGTTGTGTGCTGAATTTGCATATTTGAACTTGGGAATGGTAGTAAATGCTACGGAGATTGAGATTACTCCTACCCTGGAGGAAGAGATATTGAAAGGACAATTGGAAGATGAGAAACTAAAGGAGATAGCACAGAATGTGGCATTAGGCAAAGCACCAGGATTCAGAATAGATGACAATGGTGTATTGTGGTTTGGAAAAAGGATATGCGTTCCGGAAGTGAAGGCTATTCGTGATACGATTCTGAGAGAGGCCCATGAGTCAGCATATTCCATTCACCCTGGTAGCACCAAGATGTATCTAGATCTGAGGCAGAAGTACTGGTGGTATGGTTTAAAGAGAGATGTAGCTGAGTATGTTGCTGTGTGTGATACTTGTCAGCGAGTGAAAGCTGAACATCAGAGGCCAGCTGGACTGTTGCAACCGATGAAAATTCCGGAATGGAAGTGGGAAGAAGTGGGTATGGATTTTATAGTGGGATTACCACGTACACAAAGAGGGTATGACTCAATATGGGTGATAGTAGATCGTTTAACCAAGGTGGCTCATTTCATACCTGTCAAAACTTCATATAGTGGAGACCGACTGGCAGAGTTATACATGGAAAGAATTGTTTGTTTGCATGGAGTACCTAAGAAGATTGTGTCAGATAGGGGTACTCAATTCACGTCTCACTTTTGGAAAGCAGTGCATGATTCATTGGGAACAAAGTTGAATTTCAGTACAGCATATCATCCACAGACAGATGGACAGACTGAGAGGATCAATCAGATATTGGAGGATATGTTGAGAGCTTGTGCTTTGCAGTATGGGGCTAGTTGGGACAAGAGTTTGCCATATGCAGAATTCTCCTACAACAACAGCTATCAGCAAAGTCTTAAGATGGCACCGTTCGAGGCCCTATATGGTCGGAAGTGCAGGACACCTTTGTTTTGGAATCAGACGGGAGAAACTCAGGTGTTTGGGACAGATGTGCTTAGACATGCAGAACAACAAGTGCGGACTATTCGGGATAACTTGAGAATTGCTCAATCTCGTCAGAAAAGCTATGCAGATACGCGTAGGAGAGAGTTGACTTTTGAAGTGGGTGATTATGTCTATCTGAAAGTGTCACCTATGCGGAGTGTGAAGAGGTTTAATATGAAGGGAAAGCTAGCTCCAAGGTATGTTGGTCCGTTTAAAGTTTTAGAAAGGCGTGGAGAAGTAGCATATCGGTTAGAATTGCCGGAAAGTTTATCTAGTGTGCACGATGTGTTCCATGTGTCACAACTTAAGAAGTGTTTGCGTGTACCGGAGGAGCAACTACCATTGGAAGAACTCTCTGTTAAAGGTGACCTCACTTATGAAGAGTATCCGATCAAAATATTGGAGACAGCGGAGAGAGTCACCAGAAGTCGGGTCATCAGAATGTGCAAAGTACTGTGGAATCGGCATTCGGAAGCAGAGGCAACTTGGGAAAGGGAGGATGATCTGAGGAAATCATACTCATATCTGTTCGAGTAAGCACCGTTCAATCTCGAGGACGAGATTCTTTTAAGGGGGGTAGAGTTTGTAACACCCAAAAATTTATTTTCAATCAATAGGAATTAATTTGATTTAATTAAGCATTTTTGGTGAGCATTTAATCTAGTGAATAAAATAGTTTTGGTTAAAATTAAAATTTATTATAAGTTTAGAAAATATGGTTGTGCATTTCATGCTGGTGCATATTTAATTTTGTATTGTTTGTCTCTGGTTTGAATTTATTTGCACTCAAAATTTTATTTGGAAAAGGTTTTTGGAAAGGAAAACAGAAAAGAAAGAAAAAAAAAAAAAGAGAAAAGACCCCCAACCCCTGGAAACCAGCAAGCCCAGCTCCCCCCTCTCACCCCTCGCGCGGCCCAGCTCTCTCTACCCTCGGCCCAAAACTGCGACCCAACTCCACTCGGCCCAGCAGCGCGCGCCTTCCCTCTCCTTGTCTGGATGACGACCGGGCCCCGCGTGTCAGCCTCCTCTCCCTGCTTTCCTTCTTCCTCCGCGCGCAGCCGAGCCGGACTCGACCCCGGTCACGGCAAGTCCCGATTTTGATGGGATTTGGTCTTCCCGATCCCTATAAATCCCTCCAATCAACTCCGTCGACCCCCTTTCGTATCCTAGCCAACTAATCCGTGCCCTAACCATCGTCTTTCGAGTGTTTGGATCTCGCCGAGGATTGATTCCGCCGCCGCGCATAGGGGCACCTCTCCGAGCCATCTCCGGCCGAAAGGATACCGTGGGTGGGCTCGCCTCTCCTTCCTCTTCGCACCGGTACTTTTTGTTCGGCGTTTCGTGCTTGTTTTCGCGGAAACCGCGTGCGACGGCGAGCTCCAGGGCGGCTTCAATGGCGCACCACCGCATCGGAGAGCAGGGCACCGGCCGGCCGCCGCCGCGGTGTCCCTGGGGGCGTTCTCGGCCGTAGATCGAGGAATCAAGCGCCCAGATTAGAAGAAAACGTTTCGCTGGCGTTTTTGCTAAAGAAACCCTGGGAGACTCGCGTTTTGAACCCGCGGTCCAAGGCGCTGTCGCAGTTTACGCTTTTAGCTTTTGAAAACGTACTTTCCCTCGGTTCAGTTCAAAATGCGTTTTCACTAATTACAGAAATGCCACTGAATTTAAATAGCTTATAGAATGCTCATTTTAATTCCGTTTTTGTCCATTCAAATTGCGTTAGGTTCGTAATTAGATGCTCTACATGTTAGAAACATTAATTTACTATTTTGAAGCTTTTATTTCTGCAGTACTATTTAATTAATTATTTCTCTATAGGAAATCTTAGAAAATTCATATCTTTCACGTTTTAATTCCGATTTTCGTGAACTTTACGTTGGTGTGATCGTAGCGCTGTGTAGAATATTTTCATAAACTTTTATATTTGTTTTACCACTGATTGGTGTAATGTTCTAATTATACCTTGTTTGCTTTGTGTATGGATTGTCTACATTGGAATGCGTGTTGTTGATTGATGATTGGGATTAGACGGTGAGCCGTACGTTGGTGACCAAGCCCAAGCTTTTGAGGACCAGCAAGCTCAGGAGAGCTTTGAGCAAGGCAAGTATAACTTGGGATCATCCTTGTTACCTATTCACTTATAAATACACATATAAATCATATGCATGCTATCACCTTGTCGACCTTAGCAAAATCATAGATGATTGTTACCTGTATTCCTTGCTACCTACTTGATATGCATTTGTTGTAGATGTGCTAGTGCTTGATATAATCTATGATCTTGTAAGATGATTAATAGCTATGCAATGAACATAAAAGAATGACAAATAACTGTATGAGATCTTGTCTGTAAGTGATCACCGGGACAACAGTGCAACCATGAGGGCTATAATGACTCTGGCTTTAGCTCAGTATGAAGAACTCTTCTAGCTTGTTAGAGGTTACCCGAAAGGGCGGAGGGGCTGAACCGACACGGGTATAGTGCGAGCCCCTGTCCCTATGTGTATAGGCTGCGCGTCATTGTGCCATTCGGAAGGGGGGTATCTATATCTGCTCGCAAAGGAAACCTTGCGGCCCTAACATGTTAGACGAACTTTTGAAAGGCTTCATAGTGATCCCTGCCGACCTCCCTAGGAAGGGGGTTAAGAGATTAGCTACCTCGGGCGAAAGGGTAAATCATGACTCATGGGTAAAGATGTACAACCTCTGCAGAGTGTTAAAACTAGTATACTAGCCGTGCTCACGGTTATGAGCGGCCTTGGGGGTTCTTGCTGCGACGACGATGAGCTTGTTAAGTTGTTATGTTCATTTGATTATTGTTTATGCTATGAGATTAATTATGCTTACACTTGATCATGGGATTAATGGATGATTTATGCTTCCTTGACAATTGCTATTTAATTATGAACATGCTATCCACTATTAAAAGCTAAATGCAGTTAAACCAGTGTCAGCTGTTTGAGCCTCATGAACCCCTGGTTATACTTGTTGAGTACGATATGTGCTCACTCTTGCAATTTCCCAACACCTCAGGATGTGATAATGAAGATGACTGGAATGAGGATTATCGGTATGAGTACTAGGTTTGGAGTCAACCAGTCAACAGTGTCCCTGTGTGGAGCTTCCGTTGAGAGCGTGGTTTACTTTATGTTATCATTTTTGTATGAGACTATGTGATATTTTATATTCCGCTATGTAATAAACACTGCGATGGTACATTTTGAGATTTGTCTACTTATGTGTGCGACTGTTTCTGGGGCACATATGAGTCTTTTATGCATCCTATTTTGCTCTTAAAATATGGGTGTGACAATGACTTTTTAGACTAGCGAACAGGCTTAAGAAGAGTATGGACTATTTATGCACCACTTATCAAGATTTTGGACGTGAAAATACACTTTCAAACATGATGAACCAAATCGACACACCCTCACAAGTTAATGGACTATCAATACATTTTACTCTTAATTAAAAATATCATCTCTTTTACTCCCTTTGATCCTAAATTCTAGAGAGGAAGAAAAAAAATTACCCAATATGAAAATTTTGTATTGTGTACAATGCAAGTCGAATGTGTGCACTCATGCTTTGCGTATTGTCCTGTCTGAAACTCTGAACTACTCCCTCCATCCCAAATTGTAAGTCATTCAAAGAATCTTAGAGAGTCAAAGCATTTTCATGTTTGACCAAAATTATAGAGTGAAATACTAAGATTTGTAACATAAAGTGAGTATACTATAAAAATATAATTAAGAAAAAATCTAATGATATTTAGTTGATATCATAATAATAATTATTTTCTCATATAAATTTGATCGAACTTTAAAAAATTTAACTCTCCAACATTCTTGGAATGACTTACAATTTAGGATGGAGGGAGTATATTGGAACTTGGAAGGCCATATATCCGTTCAAACACCTTCGAGTTAGTGTTTGCATGCACGGGCAGGGGCTGCCGGGGCTCCAACCCTCCTATGCCGCCGGATCCATAGAGCCCCTCTTTAGTGTTTTCTATAAATTTTTATTATTGATACACTTTAAAAAGAGGTTAAAACTGTTTTAAGGTAGAAGAAACCCAATATGTTTCTGGATTTGTCCTTATGCACCAATGATGAGTTTGGGACTCATTTTATGTTGTCAATGCAATATATATATGTTATCTAAATACATACTGACCATAGTCAAACTAAAAGTTCAGACTAACAATAATTTAAGCAGGCTTATTGAAGTATATATTTGAGGTTAGACATATAGGTGATAACAACTAGGGATATACAGAACTATATTTTCTACTTTACATTTTCTTTGTTGTGTAAAGGCGATACAATTTTAGTCTTTAAAATTTGACACACAAAGAATGACTTGTAGTGTGACCAGCTTGCGTGGGCTCATCCTAATAAGTGAATACTGTACCTCGGAGGACAAAGGCATCGTCAGTGTGTGGATGTCAAGGACGACTAGCCCTATGCCCCTATCTACCTTGCTCTAATCTTTTAAGTGTTTTTCAAGAATTTCATTCTTTCTGCATTGGAACGAATAAGTACACTGTAGAAGAGCGTATGTATCTCCACGTAGGTACGTATACTTTGTAGTATTCTATATATACACATACTTCTCATATTATTACTCGTACATCCGTTCTAAAATAATTACATTTAATTTCTAATATTTCATAGGAAGATTAGTCTTTGCAGCAAATGATCTAGATTATTTTTATGGAGAAAGCATTTTATTAACTCAAAAAATTTATATTGGGTTGATACAATCACTTGATCGAAATCACTTCCGACCTCTGCATAAGCACACGACGTGCTATGACTAAATGCAAAGGCAGAATAGCCATATTGGTCCCTAAACTATTATACTCAAAGCTCAGTTTCACTCGTGAACTTTTAAAATGCCTGTTTAGTTCCTCATATTCTACTTTTAAGATCAAATTCATCCCAGAACTATGAAGATAACATTATTAATCCTCAAACTTTATATTTTGGACTCAATTTCATCCATAAACTATCAGGTGCATGCATTTCGGTCTTTAAACTTTTATTTTCAACTCAACTTTGTCTATCAAAAAAGAAAACATTATATTTTAGACACAATTTCATCCATAAATTATCAAAATGCATACTAGCTTAACTTCGTCCTTTGTCCAATACCACCCGCGATTTGAGATGGACAATTATCCTTAGGTACTATTGTCCTTAGCGTTGTCCCATGTACCGAATTAGATAGCACACTTTTCAATATTTATATTCATATTCTAAGATAGAGATATATATAGACCTAAATATTCTTCAATATAAATTATTTTTAATCTATGGATAAAAATATTATTTTATACACAAATGGTTATTAGTTGGGCCTAAATCTAGAAATAGCTAAGGAGAAAAATTATAGGTCCGTTATTGTTTCAATATATATTAGGTGACCACTAAAGAGTTTTTGGATGAATATTATCTTTCCTCAAACTTTACACTAAAAATAATAGTTTGGAATTATTAATGGCCACTAAGGAGTTTTTAGATTAATATTAATTTTCTCTTCAATCGTTGGTGGTGTTGGAGGTGACCAAGCGCAACAATGCAGCGTTCGTAGGACGATATACAAAGTTGAGTTAAAAATAAAAGTTTAAATATTGATATACACTTTGGATGAAATTGAACCCAAAATACAAAATTTGAGGAGTAAAACAACCATCTTCATAGTTCTATGATGAAATTGAGTCTAAAAATTGAATTAGAAGATTAAAATGGTCGTTTTGAAAGTTGAGGAATGAAATCGAGATAGTTTACGGACTAAAAGGGCTATTCTGCCAAATGCAAAGTAGCTAGTAGATAATAACCTGCAAGGAAGAACTGATATTTTTCTTATCACATACCATATCATTTCGACATAGCCATAAATACTAACAAGTTGCGACGGCTCCTAAAATGAGTAGTATTCTTGGGTCTATTCCAAATGATTTAGATGCCACTATAAAAAATAAATAAAAAGGTAATCTTACCTGCTGGATTAAATGCGTGCAACTTGCAAGTAAAAAAAGCAACTAGTGTTAGGTGGTACACAAGTTAAAAATAAAATTAATCTCAGCGATACAAATATGTTTATTTTTTAGATGGATTGGGATAATGATAAGTAAAAGGGTGCACACGAGTACTTCACCAGAGAGTATGACGGAGATCGATCGCATTTGCTTGCATGCATATGGTCCATTGCGTGCCCAGCTATATATTTGTGCATGCATGCATGGCGCGCGCGCGCGTGCAAACCTTTTTCTTTTTCCGTCGAAGCTGTACGTGAAAGCGAAATATCTTCACCACCGTTTGCCGCATGCGTGTTCCCTTTGTGAGAGCATCGGACGATAGCTAGTGTAGTGTGGCCATGCATCAGTTCTAGCTTGCTATACCCTAGCTTACGCGCCATGCACAAAAGCGAGCACGCATGCATGCATGAATAACAAGCGATAGGTTACCCTAGCTTACGCGCCATGCACAAAAGCGAGCACGCATGCATGCATGAATAACAAGCGATAGGTAAATTATTAATCACGTTATTAATATTATTGGTAGGAAGTGTGTAACATACGCAGGTGTCGCCGAGAAGAAGAAACCCATATATCTAGCTATCTACGCCTTGATCTACCAAGTTGTACAATTTTTTGTGCGAAAGTACGCATTACATTTTCTAGGGTTCGAATTAACCTAGAACCCCCTTGAGTGAGCTTTTTACCATCCCACAACACAACTATTTTTTTTTCAAACACAACACAACTATTGTTAATAACATGAGAAACACTCCCTTTAAATCATTGGTGCAGACTACTTTCAACGCGGTGGTTTTCTTGAGCAACTGATGCCTATAATTCATCCATGGGTGGTTGACTTAAGCCGACCATGTCATCTCTAAAAATTAGTTAATAAAACTATCTATTAAAATAGGTTTGAAAAGTACTAATGAATATTTGAGCCACTAAAGTTTCCAAATAAAGAGCTACAAATCTTGTTGACTTATGTAATATTATATAAAATTAGTCTTCATTGGACTTCATAAGGAACTAAGTTTATCAACTTTTTATATACGTCATTTTGAATTGGATTTCAAATGACGGCTGTCTTAGAGCAACTCCAACAGAAGAGTTTTCCATGTTGTGTAATCTATATTTGGCTAGTTTGTGAAAAAATAGAGAGTCCAATAGCTATTGTATCTGGCTATCTAAAATGGCAAGTTATGTATTCCAGAATTCTCGTATGCTAAATATATCTTGCATGTGCCGCTAGCCATTCGCTTTACCCTATTGGAAAAGCTGTTTGAGTTTTGTGTTTTTTTGCTCGAGTTTCTATTTTAAAGGTTAGCTAAATCATGAGTTTAGCCATTTATTTTTTCCAACTCTGTTGGGGTTGCTCTTAAGACAATAAACTCTAAAAATAGAGCTATTTGTACTAGCATTTTATCATAACCTACTGCCGGTGAAAACATTGGTCAATAAAAGTAGGAGAATTTCTACTAGCAGACTGTTATATAGATCTTTGCTAGTTTCTACTCTTGTGTACCACCAATAAAAAAATAATAGGTAAATTGGTGAAATTTATTTTTGTATTAGTGATTTAAAACAATAGAACTAGGATTAAGTAATTAAGCATTTTTATACATTCAGATTACCATCCCTTCATCCTTAACTTTGTGTCATGAGACTGGTGGCATAAGAAGTTAACCCTAACTTCGATTTAGTTCCCACAGATTCTGCGCTAAAATGTCCCCGATGAAAGTTATTACACAGCAAGAGCGCTCCTACTGAGGCCAACACTTGCAGGGGAGGCAAAGCAAAGGTGCCAAAGGTGACCCCAGATGTCCTCGATTGATCCAAATACCTTTGCTAGGAGATCTATTACCAGTCGTTGCTGCGATCCTGTCCAACGTGGTAGGGAATGGTTGAGTCCACGGATATCAAGGACTAGAATGTCCCTGAATCTACTTGAAATATGTCTTAAGGGATATGAGAATTATGTAATCTATAAAGTGGCATCTGTATCCTTGCTTATAAATATGGTGTCCTACAATAGTAGGAACACTAATTGTTTCCTTGCCGTTTACATTCCATTCATATGGGTCACTGCTGAAGGACCTCCAATCCTGAAGCGAAGGTTTCCGGTGTAGTTAGTATATCCCTAACAGACTATATGGCAGGCCCTAACCAAAAGGGATCTAATCAAAGAAATTGGCCCCTCTCATCTTGAGGTTGCTTGCAGTACTTATAAGACAATGGTTCCCTCTTGTCTTTATCTATCTAACCCTTTTAGGTTACCCTTGAACGATGAACATATTATAGTGACATGGCCTGCGATATGATAAAATGTGCACCCTTCACGCATAGGAGATATCAACCACTTTGGCATATCAAAGTGGGGTGAAGAGGGTAAGGTCACCATTGAATTATAGGCAATGACAAACTTAGAATTTTGGAGTTGGGTATTCAAAATATGAAGCAAATGAATGGTTAGAGTATAATTTGAAAAATTGTGCCTTATAAACTAGACTAGAGGGAGTATTTGTATGTATAGTACAAAATATTGGCATATCAGTAAATGTTTTGACCTATTTGGCCTAATACTTTTTTTGTTAATGCCTTATATTAGCCCTGTTAAAACTCAAATCCAACTGATTCATATATTGTTGGTGGGCTTGGTGCTGCAGTCGATCAAAGTATAGACCTACTGCTGCTCGTCGTTGTTTTGGCCTCCTTGCCACCGCATTGTCGCGTCGACCTCTAGCCACCAACCTTAGTAGGTGTCACGGTACCCCAATCCCTCTCTACTCTCCAAGCTGTGGACCACCCCAGGCATTGGTCATAGGTGCCCAACGCGACTGCTGGTTGGTCATCCTAGGCCAAGCCAAGTGAAGAGCGGACACCATATATAGCCTCAAAGGCTGAAGTAGTGGTGACCATTTGTCGTTCGCCTCATCGTAGTGCTATTGGCCCGCTATTGCTTTCTCAGACCAAGAGTTTGGATTTTGGAACAATTTTTTGGAAGACAGAAGAGGTGAAACCGTGAAATAGTGAGTGGACGAGAGTCATGCACTTAGCGGATTAGAGTCACACGCTAAGCGACAAGAAGTTTGGAGAAAAATGCACCTACTTGGGCTCATGCTACCATCAAGAATCTTGTGTCGATCGCTAGCTCTTCTAGTGCAATGGATCCCTTAGTCCTCCACCTTTCATTGTTTTCTTTTTTTTCTTTTTTTGGTTCATTAAATTCATCACGAAATATGTAAATATGCATTTATTTGATATTCTAGATGCTCATATATTTCTCTAGAAATTTAGTCAAAATTAAATAAATTTTAATTTTTTTCGAAAGCGTGCCTTAGCACGTATTGCTTTAAGGGAAAAAGGAGTCTGAGTACAAGCACGTTAAAACCCGCGGCGAGTTGCCATAGGCTAACGGCCAAACGCACTAACACAGAGCACCGGCTTAAACGGTGGAGCTAGACTGGTGTACTACTGAGAGAACTAACCCGCTAAAAGAGAAGGGGGACACTCTAAGAGACGAGGTGAACGAACGGCGATAGCAGCCGGTAGCCTGCGGCCACCCACGACTCCATCTCTTTCCGGATGCGCATTAGAAGCAAGGAACAGGGGCGCGAGGCGCCGTCGAACGTCCGCCTGTTCCGCTCCTTCCAAATCTCCCAGGTGACCAAAAGGACGATGGAGTCGAATGGCTTGCGCACGTCGGCAGGTGAAAGGATCAAGATGCCCAAGAGGGGGGGTGAATTGGGCTTCTCTAAAAATTTAAGCAACCTACAAGCTCCAATTCAACCCCTTGTGCCTAGTGTGACTAAGAGAGCTATCGGATAAAAAGTTTTGCAACCTAGTTCCAATCCTATTCTAACATGGCAATTCTAAGAATGTAAAAGCACAAAGTAAATGCTAGAAAGTAAAGGAGTAGTGGAAGAAAGTGCTCGGCGATGTTTTGCCGAGGTATCGGAGAGTCGTCACTCTCCACTAGTCCTCGTTGGAGCACCCGCGCAAGGGTCTTGCTCCCCCTTGGTCCGCGCAAGGACCAAGTGCTCTCTACGGGCTGATTCTTCGACACTCCGTCGTGGTGAATCGCCCAAAACCGCTCACAAGCTTGACACGAGCCACCCACAAGAACTCCGGGCGGTCTTCGTGCCTCCAATCACCACCGAACCGTCTAGGTGATGGCGATCACCAAGAGTAACAAGCAAAGAACTCTCACTTGACCCAAACAAGGCTCTAGAGAGTGGTGGATGCACACTTGACTCTTGGAACTCACTAGAGAAGGATTCTCTCAAGAAATCACTCAAATCTCAATCCTCTCTAGGCTCTTGCAACTCTCTTGCTCCACAACAAGGTTCTCTGATGTTCAAATGGGCAAGAGTACTCTCATGGACGAGGTGGAGGAGTATAAATACTATCCACGAAGTCCAAAGGTCGGCCAACCGTTTTCCACTGAAAACGGGGTCACCGGACGCACATTATGTTGCACCGGACGCACTGCACCGAGCGTCCGGTGCTTCATAACGGCTAACTGTACTTCTCTCTAACAAGTCACCGGACGCTAACTTCCTGCGTCCGGTGCACCGTCCGGTGCTCGGGGAAACATTACATGTTCCCTGCGCTTGGGACCGGACGCTACCCGGTGCGTCCGGTGCTCAGGGAAAGCTTGCAAGCTCTCTGGGTAATGGACCGGACGCTACCCGGTGCGTCCGGTGCTAGCGTCCGGTGCCTAACCCTAAGCACTGGCCTGTTCTAACGGCTAAGGACCTCACCGGACGCACTGACAGAGCGTCCGGTGCCCCTATGGGCACCCAAACTTCGTCGAAACGCGATCGCTCCAAAACGAAGTTGGTTCCTCTCGATCTAAGGACTATCTCTGAGCTGCCTAGTGCTAGGTTTACCAAGTGTGCACCACGCCTAAACCTAAAGCCTTGCCTAAGTCAAGCTACTAGATCAAAGCCTCTCTTAATAGTACGGTCAAAGGAAAATAAAGTCATAAACTACTCTAAGTGCCCTTCTTCACCATATGGCACTTAGACCTAGTCTAGTCTTGACGATGTCCATCCATCCTTTTAAAACCGAAACGATTTCCACTATTAAGTAGGCATGTACGTCCCTGTCCATCGAGTATCTATTTACCATGACCTTACCTATGACTTTGCCTCTGCAAAACACATGTTAGTCAAGGTAATCAATAATGTCATTAATCACCGAAATCACTAGGGGCCTAGATGCTCTTTCAATCTCCCCCTTTTTGGTGATTGATGACAACCTCGAGTATGAAAAGAGTTGAGGTTTTCAAAGTGACTTGGTTTCAATAAGCATATTACAATAAGAATAAAGGGATTAGTAATGCTTATATCAACCAAGTCCAATACCCTGCATCCAAATACGTGAGTGGTATACGACAGGATATAAACATAAGGCTCATAAGAACATCGGAGTAAGAACGCGGAAGCAAAGATAAAATGAGCCAAAACACATGACATTAAGATATCACAATAACCAAAAGTCATGTCTCACAACCATAGTATCTCACACAAGTGCAATGCATAAAGGTAAACGTGATGCATGATGATAGCACACAAAGAAAGTACTCAAAAGAATAAAACTCCCTCTCTAGCTCCCCCTAACTCCCTAACTCTCTCATATGCACTCTCTCCCCCTTTGGCATCAAGCGCCAAAAACCTAAGAAGACGGTGGAGGAGGCGGAGCAGTAGAGTCCCTCGGCGTGGCCACGAAGCGAGCTGCATCATCTGAAGTGTCGGCCGTCGAGGCGGAGGAGGTGGAGTGACCCTCTGAAGCTGCAGGTGCTGGAGAAGCGGTCCGGGTCTGCTCTGGCGCTGTCACAGGCTGTGCTGGCTGCTCAAGTCCGGCTGACGAAACTGGCACGGACTCGGTCGCTGTAGCTGTCGTCTGTGGAACAGTAGTAGACGGTGCAAGCTGCTCGGACGACGCTACGGACGACGACAGAAGCTCTGTAGTGGTAACTGGCGCCGTAAAGACTGCAGGAGCCTGCAGAGGAGGAGGCGTAGGGTCACCAGTCAGAGCACTGTAGGTGAAGCTGAGGTGCGGATCTGTCTGCGAGTCCCACACAAGCTGTGACGCTGAAGCTGACTGAGGGGTGAATCCTGAGCGGAGAGGGGTAAACTGCGGTACCTGCTCAAAGCCTGAAGAGATAGCACCCTGAGATACCTGGTGCTGTGGAGTCGAAAACGGCTGACTCTGAGCTGGTAGCTGAAGCGGCTGCTGAGACGAGCTCTGAGTCTGAGGCACTGGAGTAGGTGGCCTGACAGTCGACGTGCCTGGGAGCTGAATCTGCGGTAACTGAATCCCGGAGGCGGCCATGAGAGCGGCCATCATCGCAGTCTGCTGGGCCTGGAAAGCAAGCTGCTGCTCCTGAAAGGTGAGAAGCTGACGCTGGAGCTCATCCTGCCTGGCCTGCATGGCTGCATTGATGGCAGCCTGATCCCTGTCGCGCCTCGCCTGCTCCTCAGCTGCACGGCGCTGGTCTGCCCTCATACCCTCTAGTATAGCAAGCAAGGCGGGATCTGAAGCACTCGAAGAACCGCCTGCCTCGTGGTCGTGAGCTCTGGGAGGAAGGTCAGTCACTGGCGGCTGATAGTCGTCGTCTGAACTGTCTGAGGCGAAATCAAACTCGCCCTCTGCCTCTGCATCTGCAAATGCCCCAATAGCTATATCCTGCTGCTCCTCTGTCTCTGCAACGGCTGTTGTACTGCGGGTGCCCCTAGGAGAGGGTGGGGGACCGGTCCACGTGGAGCACGAGGAGGAGGTGCACCGCCAAGGTCGTGGTGCACTCTCAACATCTGCCGGGGGTCGTAGTGGGGAAAGACGGTGTCCGACTCTGTCAACTCCCTCTGCAAGTGAGCTGGCAGGGGCAGTGGCCTAGCACGAAGTATAAGTAGAGTGATCCAATGTGCATACGACAACTGACGCCGTCCCCTGAAGCTCTCTGATATGGTGTCCTCTATCTCTGAGACGATCAGATCCCATAAGTCAAACTCTGTCTGGGAGATGAGGTGAGCGACTAACCACTGCTGGATGCGAGTGAAACCGTCTCTGTAGCCTGTCCTGGGGAGAAGGGTCTTCCTCAACACAAAGTCAAGGATCCTGGCTGGGCGTGTCAAGTCTCCCACTGTCCTGCTGGAGCCCTCCCCAAAAGGTGCACGGAAGCATGGAGCCATGAAGTCAACCGGTGGTATCTCGCCACCATGAGGACGATGAGGAGGATCCACGTTCCCGTAGCATAGCTGGTGAATCCTGGTGGGAGAGGCTCGCAGTCCAAGCACCTGTCTAGCCAACTGTGCGGTCACTCTGTAGTCGGTTCCTGCCACTGCGTAGTGGATATAGCTGTGATCTAGAGAAACCCACACTGACGCATAGAACTCTCTGACCCACTGCTCACAATAAGTACCAGGGAGCGCTAGCAGCTCTGGGAGTCCGTGGAGGTAAGTTGAATACTGACGAATATCTGCCCCGACCACGTTCCCGAGTATCTCTAGGTCAATCACCCTGTGCTCCCTGAACTGAGACTGAGAGCGAATCAATGCCTCTTGAATGTCCTCCTAGACGACGGTGTAGAAACGGGCACCAGCTCTGGGATCCCTGGCAGCTGGAAACCAAGTCAGAAACGGAACGAACCGCAGCTGCTGGATCTCTCTGGCTGACACAAGGGTGAGATCCCTGTGGATCCTGACTGGCCTCTGGCGGGAAGCTAGAGTGCCTCTAGCCGGAGTGGCACGAGCTGTGGAGGTGGACTAATCCTGCGTACCAGTCCGGGGAGTAGCCTGAGTACGAGCACGAGTCGACCTCCGCAGTGGCTGCTCCTGCTCCTGTCCCTTTGCTGGACCCTCTGCCTGGGTCTCTGTCTCAGTGTCCGGACCCTCTTGAGCCGGATCCCTAACCACAAGCCTAACCCTCTGTCCTCCAATCGTCACGGTGCCTGGAGGGGATCCATGGAATGCCTCTGCCTCAAGCACTGCACGCCGCTGACGTGGCGTAAGATCATCACCGATCCTCAGAGAACCAGAGCGACCACCTCTCTCGGCTGCCTCGGCTGCTGCTGCAACTGCCTCTGTGACCTCTGCCTCTCTGTCACTTGCCTTGCGCTTCTTGGTTGCTAGCTTCTTTCCTTTGCCTTTCTCTGCCGCTGAGAAGCGACGAGGAGGATCACCTCCACCATCACCACCTGAGGCACCTCCAGTGCCGGCTGTCGGACGGCTAACATTCTTGGTACGAGCCATAGCAAACCAAGCGTCCGACGAACAACTGACTCGCAATGGGGAACAATGCACTGCAGAGAATTGACAAGATAGGATATATATATAAGATGACATATCGACTAGAGATGAGACAAACCTATAGATCGCAAGAATAGATAAGATATGGACGCGAATGGCTTACGATCCACGGACGAGACGCGTTCCGGATGAAATCTCTCGATCGAAAAACTGTCGGAGACCACGAATCCTCTCCTCAAGGGCTGCAACGAGAAGACCATCGAGATTGGAATCAAAACCTAAATCGAAAGCCATTGACACAAATACTCGAGCACCTTGGGGGCATAGTTCAGAGAACTCACCCACACCCTTGAATCTCTGCGGGATTTGGAGAACCACGCGAAGATAAGAGAGAGGAGAAGATCTGGGGCAAAACTGGCCCGGGAGAAAGCCGAGGGCGCCGCGGATTCGCCGAGGTTCGACGGCGGCGGCGGCGCTAGGACACGGGGAGAGGGCGCGGCTCGGCCAGATCGAAGAAAGAGGAAAACCGGCCGCGCGAAGCCCTTGGGCGCGGGCTTTATGCGCCCACTACGGGGTCACCGGACGCTCTTAATGTGGCACCGGACGCGTCCGGTGACCACCGGACTCATGCGCAGAGAGGATTGCAAATTGGCTTTGCACCGGACGATGGGCACCGGACGCTGGCTTTAGCGTCCGGTGCTTCAGGTCACACCAGGTGAGCACCGGACGCACCACACCGGACGCTGCAGGAACACTATTCCTGCGTCCGGTGCGTGCAATCTGGCACACTCACCGCACCGGACGCTCAGAGGCAGCGTCCGGTGCATCGTCCGGTGCTCCTCTGAGCACTTTTTCAACTAAGCACCACGTCCGACTTTGACCCAACCAAGTTCCATTTCCAAAAGCACACAATTAAACACCAAATGGAACTGGTATGAGTGACTTCTCTCAAACCCTCAAATGTTCACAAATGTTTAGCCATAGGCTTAGTAGTTTTTAGAAAATAGTTCGAGAAAAACACCAAGGAGCATCGTATGGCCATAAAGCTAGGGGTTTGAAACATAATGAGCTTTGAATGCTCCCCCTATCTATGGACGAACACAGCGGATGCTCAATGAATAACCGAAAAGAAACGGACCACTAACAAGCATGCACATGATATGAATTGTAATGCAATACTTGAAAGTAAGCTAATGCTTGTCAAGTTTGATCCAAGGTTAAGCTTTTTCACACACACGAGGGGTTATCTTAACCATGTTAGACAAGCCCTACATGCAAGTTGGATTTTAGATTTAGTATGCATGAAATGCAAAGCAAAAGTTATTTACAAGATTCAACACACAACTTTTATCTTTTAGTGAAGTTGGACATGTCGAGCACATTAAGTTCATTTCTCAACATACAAAACCTAGCTTCATCTAGGGGTTTTGTGAAGATATCCGCCAATTGATTTTCCGTTCCCACATTCTCTAGGGAAATATCACCTTTAGCAACATGATCCCTAAGGAAGTGGTGGCGGATGTCAATATGTTTTGTGCGGGTGTGTTGAACCGGGTTGTTTGCAAGTTTTACGGCACTTTCGTTGTCACACAACAAAGGTACTTTGTCTAGTGCTACTTCATAGTCTAGCAAAGTTTGTTTCATGTAGAGTATTTGTGCACAACAAGCACCGGCGGCAATGTATTCCGCCTCGGCCGTTGACAAGGCAACACTATTTTGTTTCTTTGACATCCAAGAGACAAGTGATCTACCTAGGAAGTGGCACCCTCCAGATGTGCTTTTTCTATCAATCCGGCACCCGGCATAATCCGAATCGGAATAGCCTACAAGTTGGAATCTTGCACCTTTGGGATACCACAAGCCTAGGCAAGGTGTGTATTTTAGATACCTAAGAATTCTCTTGACCGCAATCAAGTGAGATTCCATAGGCATTGCTTGATATCTTGCACACATACACACACTAAACATTATATCGGGCCTAGATGCGGTGAGGTAGAGTAGACTTCCTATCATTGAGCGATAGAGAGTCTTGTCAATAGGGTTACCTCCCTCATCCAAGTCGAGATGCCCATTTGATGCCATGGGAGTCTTGATTGGCTTGCAATCTATCATCTTGAACCTCTTGAGAAGATCTTGAGTGTACTTCTCTTGAGAGATGAAAACCCCTTCCTTCATTTGCTTGACTTGAAATCCAAGGAAGAAGGATAGCTCGCCAATCATGGACATCTCAAACTCCTTGGACATCAAATCACCAAATTCCTTGCAAAAATCTTCATTAGTAGAGCCAAAGATAATATCATCAACATAAACTTGGCAAATGAAGATTTCCCCATTCATTTTCTTGGTGAAGAGTGTTGTGTCAACTTTCCCAATCTTGAAGCCCTTCTCAATGAGGAAGTCCCTAAGCCTCTCATACCAAGCTCTAGGAGCTTGCTTGAGACCATAGAGAGCCTTGGACAACCGGTAGACATGGGATTGCTTCAAGTCTTGCCACCAGTGCAAAGGTTTCACCGAAGTCAAGACCTTCCACTTGTGAAAAGCCTTTTGCCACAAGTCTTGCCTTGTTGCGCACCACTTTGCCTTGATCATCCTTCTTGTTCCGGAAGACCCACTTTGTTCCTATCACTCTTGCATCTTTGGGTCGCTCTTCAAGTGTCCATACTTGGTTGCGAGAGAAGTTGTTCAACTCCTCTTGCATGGCCATGATCCAATCCGCATCACGAAGAGCTTCCTCTATAGTCTTTGGTTCATCTTCAAGAGACACAAAAGCGTGATGTTCAATAAATAAAGCATGTCTAGAACGAGTAGTTACACCACGTGATGGACTCCCGATGATGAGATCTTGAGAGTGATCTTGGAGGAGATGTGATGTTCTTCTTGGTGCCACTTGAGGGGTTGGTTGGGGAGCATCAACATCTTGTGCTTGTGCCACCGCTTGCTCATGAGTGACTTGAGTGTCTTCATGAGCATCTCTCACATCCTTGTCTTCATCTTATGGACCTTGTGAGGTGGATGGTGGCTCAATGACTTGCACATCATCATCATCTTCTTTAGGCTTGATGTCTCCCACCGGCATGTTCTTCATGGCATCCCTCAATGGTTCACCACCTACATCATCAAGATTATCACTTGCTCCTTGGGAGCCATTAGTTTCATCAAATTCAACATCAAATGTTTCTTCAACCATGTTTGTGGCATGGTTAAAGACCCTATATGCTTTGGATTTTGATGAATATCCAACCAAGTAGCCAATATCACATCTTCTTTGGAACTTTCCCAAGTGTTGGCGCTTCTTGTAGATGTAGCACTTGCACCCAAACACTCTAAAGAATGAGACATCGGGCTTCTTCCCATTGAGCAATTCATATGGTGTCTTCTCTAGGAACTTGTGGGGAAAGAGCCGGTTTGAAGCATAGCAAGCGGTGTTGATTGCCTCGGCCCACATCTTCTCGGAAGTGTTGTACTCATCTAGCATTGTTCTTGCCAAGGTGATCAACGTCCGGTTCTTTCTTTCTACAACCCCATTTTGTTGTGGTGTGTATGTTGAGGAGAACTCAGGCTTGATTCCCACTTCATCACAATACTCTTCAATGTTGGTGTTGTCAAACTCTTTGCCATTGTCACTTCTAATTTTCTTGATCTTCACATCAAATTGATTTTGGGAATTCTTTGCAAACTTCTTGAATATTGATGCAACTTCGGCTTTGTCTTGCAAAAAGAATGTCCAAGTGTACCGAGAGAAATCATCAACTATGACCAAGCAATATTTGTTGCCTCCAAGACTAGCATATGTTGTTGGTCCAAACAAGTCCATGTGAAGTAGCTCAAGTACTCTTGAAGTAGAGAGATAGGCTTTGGTTGGATGAGTGTTTGCTACTTGTTTGCCCGCTTGACATGCACTACAAAGCTTGTCCTTCTCAAATGTCACATCCTTCAAGCCTCTAATCAATTCTTTCTTCGTCAACTTCTTGAGTGTACCCATTCCAACACGTGCTAACCTTCTATGCCATAACCACCCAAGTGAAGTCTTGGTGAATAAGCAAGTCTTGACATTAACTTCATTGGATGAGAAGTCAACCACATATAGGTTGTTGTGCCGGAAGCCTTTGAGTATCACTTCATTGTCATCTTCCTTGGTCACAATTACTTCCTTCTTCTTGAATAGGCATTCAAATCCAAGGTCACACAATTGTCCAACCGAGAGCAAATTGAAACTCAAAGATTGCACATAGAGCACATTGGTGATGGAGTTGTCATTTGATATAGCAACTTTTCCTAGTCCCTTGACTTTCCCTTTTGAATTGTCACCAAATGTGATCTTCTCTTGGTTGTCAACATCTTCATCAAGAGAGGTGAACATCCGGGGATCTCCGGTCATATGTTGAGTGCAACCACTATCAATTACCCAATGTGATCCACCGGTCTTGTAGTTCACCTACACACAAGAGATCAAGCTTGAGATTTAGGGACCCATATTTGCTTAGGGCCCTTGACCTTCTCTACTAGTTGCTTTGGCACCCAAATCTTCTTTGGCCTTTGCTTGTTCGGTGGCCCCATGAAGCTAACCTTGACCTTGCCACACTTGTCTTTCCTTACAATGTAATGAGCATTAAAGGCAAATGGTCTTGCATGCTTGGGCAAGGGTGGTGGTAGTGGTGCCTTACACTCATGAGCAAAGTGTCCTTCTTGACCACACTCAAAACATCTTTTTGGCTTTGGCTTGCTTGCTTGATCATGAGTGGCTAGAGACTTGATGAGCTTTGTTTGATGAGCCTTATAGCCAATTCCGCTTTTGTCCATCTTCATGACGGTGTTCATGAAAAGCTCACTTTGAAGGTCCTTCCCTTTGGTGAACTTTGCTAACCCCATGGTTAGGTGTTCCTTCTCTTTCTTGAGCTTGTTGTTCTCTTGAGTTAGCTTCTTGATGAATGGGTCATTGTTGCTTGCTAACTCATCCAAGATGAATATCTCATCTTCTTCTTGCTTGTCATACATCAAACCAAGCTTGAGATATTGATTTTCTTCTTTGAGTAACTTGTTCTCATATGCAAGTTTCTTGTCTTGATCAAGTGACTCAATCACAATGGTCTTGTGCTTGGATTGGTCTTGCAACTCTTTCTTAGGCATCACAATTTCATCCTTGAGCTTGATAGTGTCCTCATAACTCTCGGCCACTACCACTTTCTTGCCCTTGCAATCAATACATTTGCTTGTGCTCTCCACAAGTAAGTCATCACAAGATGTGGCTACATCAAGCTTAGCAACATTGTTAGTAGCAACATGTGTTTCATCAATTGCAAGTTCATAAGCAATCTCAAGGTTGTCATAGTTTGCCTTTAGAGTTGTTAGTTCTTCTTTTATTGCTCTATATCTAGTGATAAGCTCATCATGAACACTCTCAAGTTTATCATGTTTTTCTTTGAGCTCTTTTAGAGAGAGTTTGAGCTCCTTGAGCTTAGTGGTCATGATCTCATTTTGATCTCTAAGCTCATCACTAGACTTAAGCTTTGCTAGAAGTGTGTCATTTTCAAGTTCAAGATTTTCATTTTCACTTCTAGTCTTTCTTATGACTTTTGTATATTTGTTTAGCAATTTTACAAGTTCATCATAAGAGGGTGATTCAAATTCACTATCACTTTCACTACTCTCATCCTCACTTTGTACCTTCCGGTCACCTTTGGCCATAAGGCATAGGTGTGTAGAGGATGTAGATGGTGGTGAAGATGATGGTGATGGAGCATCGATGGCGATGGCGGCAACCTTCTCATCATCACTTTCATTGCCGGAGGAGTCACCACTTGAGCTCTCAATGTCGGTGAGCCAATCACCAACAATGTAAGCCTTGCCATTCTTCTTCTTGTAGTGCTCCTTCTTCTTGCCACCTTTCTTCTTGTATTGCTTCTTGTCATTCTTCTCATCATCACTTGAATCATCTTACTCTTTGTTTTTCTTCTTGTACTTGTCCTTCTTGGGCTTTGGACATTGATGAGCAAGATGACCAAGCTCACCACAATTATAACAATCCATCTCGGAGATGGGCTTTCTCTTGCTACTTGTGAAGAACTTCTTCTTCTTGGAGTCAAAGTTGACTCCATTCTTGTTGAGCTTCTTCAACATCTTTGTGGTTCTTCTCACCAAGAGGGCAATAGATGCATCATCATCACTTGAAGTTGATGCCTCAACTTCAATCTTCTTGGCTTTGCCCTTGTGAGAAGCTTTGAGAGCCAAGTCCTTCTTTTCTTTCTTGGCCGACGAGGAGCCATCTTGGGGGTTCATGTGCATGTACATCTCATGAGCGTTGATCTTCCCCAATATGGTGGTTGGTGTAGCGGTGGAAAGATCTCCTTGATGAAGCACCGTCACTATGTGCCCATATTTCTCAATGGGAAGAACACATAGTATCTTCCTTGCTACATCCGCTGCACTCATTTGAGTGAGCCCAAGTCCATTTAGCTCCTCTACAATGACATTCAAGCGAGAATACATTTCATTAGCATTTTCTTTAGGAAGCATTTCAAATGTATTAAGCTTGTTCATCACTAAGTGATAGCGTTCCTCGCGTTCACTCTTTGATCCCTCATGGAGCGCACAAAGTTCCTTCCAAAGTTCATTGGCGGTTTTGTGGCTCCGAACGCGGTTGAACACCTCTTTGCAAAGGCCTCTAAAGATGTGGTTTTTGGCCTTCGCATTCCACTTCTCGTTTTCTTGCTCTTGTGGAGTAAGAGTGGTGGCTCTTTCCGGAGGGGCAAACCCTTCGGTCGCGGCTTTTAGGCACTTTACATCGCATGCCTCAAGATATGACTCCATCCGTATTTTCCAATACGGGAAGTCATTCCCATCGAATGGGTGGCGGTCCATCCCCGTTAGACATCTTTCTCTAGGCGATGAGGCCTAAAAATGAGCACTAGGCTCTGATACCAATTGAAAGGATCAAGATGCCCAAGAGGGGGGGGGGGGGTGAATTGGGCTTCTCTAAAAATTTAAGCAACCTACAAGCTCCAATTCAACCCCTTGTGCCTAGTGTGACTAAGAGAGCTATCGGATAAAAAGTTTTGCAACCTAGTTCCAATCCTATTCTAACATGGCAATTCTAAGAATGTAAAAGCACAAAGTAAATGCTAGAAAGTAAAGGAGTAGTGGAAGAAAGTGCTCGGCGATGTTTTGCCAAGGTATCAGAGAGTCGCCACTCTCCACTAGTCCTCGTTGGAGCACCCGCGCAAGGGTCTTGCTCCCCCTTGGTCCGCGCAAGGACCAAGTGCTCTCTACGGGCTGATTCTTCGACACTCCGTCGTGGTGAATCGCCCAAAACCGCTCACAAGCTTGACACGAGCCACCCACAAGAACTCCGGGCGGTCTTCGTGCCTCCAATCACCACCGAACCGTCTAGGTGATGGCGATCACCAAGAGTAACAAGCAAAGAACTCTCACTTGACCCAAACAAGGCTCTAGAGAGTGGTGGATGCACACTTGACTCTTGGAACTCACTAGAGAAGGATTCTCTCAAGAAATCACTCAAATCTCAATCCTCTCTAGGCTCTTGCAACTCTCTTGCTCCACAACAAGGTCCTCTGATGTTCAAATGGGCAAGAGTACTCTCATGGACGAGGTGGAGGAGTATAAATACTATCCACGAAGTCCAAAGGTCGGCCAACCGTTTTCCACTGAAAACGGGGTCACCGGACGCACATTATGTTGCACCGGACGCACTGCACCGAGCGTCCGGTGCTTCATAACAGCTAATTGTACTTCTCTCTGACAAGTCACCGGACGCTAACTTCCTGCGTCCGGTGCACCGTCCGGTGCTCGGGAAAACATTACATGTTCCCTGCGCATGGGACCGGACGCTACCCGGTGCGTCCGGTGCTAGCGTCCGGTGCTCAGGGAAAGCTTGCAAGCTCTCTGGGTAATGGACCGGACGCTACCCGGTGCGTCCGGTGCTAGCGTCCGGTGCCTAACCCTAAGCACTGGCCTGTTCTAACGGCTAAGGACCTCACCGGACGCACTGACAGAGCGTCCGGTGCAGCGTCCGGTGCCCCTATGGGCACCCAAACTTCGTCGAAACGCGATCGCTCCAAAACGAAGTTGGTTCCTCTCGATCTAAGGACTATCTCTGAGCTGCCTAGTGCTAGGTTTACCAAGTGTGCACCACGCCTAAACCTAAAGCCTTGCCTAAGTCAAGCTACTAGATCAAAGCCCCTCTTAATAGTACGGTCAAAGGAAAATAAAGTCATAAACTACTCTAAGTGCCCTTCTTCACCATATGGCACTTAGACCTAGTCTAGTCTTGACGATGTCCATCCATCCTTTTAAAACCGAAACGATTTCCACTATTAAGTAGGCATGTACGTCCCTGTCCATCGAGTATCTATTTACCATGACCTTACCTATGACTTTGCCTCTGCAAAACACATGTTAGTCAAGGTAATCAATAATGTCATTAATCACCGAAATCACTAGGGGCCTAGATGCTCTTTCAGCAGGGATGACGTTCCTTGTCCCTAGCCACCAGTCCACAAGAGTGTCGTCCGAGCCCGGGGCATGCTGCTGAAGGTTTGTGAAGCTCAGCAGACGGAACCAGACCTCCCTACTGAAGACGCACGAGAGGAGTAGGTGGTCGGAAGTCTCGTCCTGCTGCCCACACAGAGAGCAGGACGCCGTCTGCTGGAGTCCATGACGTGCCCGTCTAGCTGCCGTCCAGAGTCGTCCGTGAAGAGCCAGCCAGAAGAAAAACTTGACCTTAGGTGGCGCCTTGGTCTTCCACAATTCCTTGGCCCCAAGAAGTGTGGTGGACCCCGCAAAGAAGGCGCGGTACGCGGAGGAGCTGGAATACTGTCCATCAGGGGTCCATCTCCAAGTGAACTTGTCAGCGATACCCGGCGAGAGGGTCACTGCGCGTAGCTTCTCATCCACCTGAACAATTTCCAGCATGATATGTTGTGTCCTGGATCGAGTGATGTCTCGCACCCATTGATCAGCTTCCAACGCTGCGCGTACAGAACGCCTCCGGCAGCGCGCGCTGACCCTGTCGAAAAGGCGTGGCGCAATTAACGTGAGAGGCCCGTCCGGGAGCCAAGAGTCTGTCCAAAAGAAGACTCGCTCGCCGTCGTCGATCTGCACCACGACTGAGGCCTTGAACATTGCCTCCACGCACTTCTCAGCACGGCACGGGAGAAGAGCCCACGGAGCATCCACGTCAGAGCGACGGAGCCACTCCCACCTCAGCCTCAACGCAAATCCCCAGAGCCTGAGATCAGGGAGTCCAAGGCCGCCCACATCGCGCGGGGAGCAAACCACCGGCCAAGCAACACGGCAACGACCACCCGATACCTTGTCCGTGCCCGCCCACACGAATGCACGACGCCGCCTGTCGATCTCGGAAATTGCCCACGGAGAAAGAGCGCAGGAGATGGAGACGTGCACGGGAATCGCGGACAGAGTGGTTTGAGCGAGAATGCTCCGGCCGACCGAGGTGAGGAGCTGGCCCTTCCAACCTGGGATCCTGGCGGCAACGGAGTCGACAAGAGCTTGTTCAGTATCCCTCGGCAGCCTCGAGACCGAGAGCGGCGCCCCCAGATACTTTAGGGGGAAGGTAAATTTTAATTTATGACGCGACTAGAGGAACTATAATTAGAACGGATGAAGTACTTCAGTACACACAGATTGGACTCATGCATGCATAGTGAAGCACAAGGAATTCCTAGCAGCTTAGCCAGCTAGACATATATAGCACAACATGTGGGTAGCGAAAGATGGACGGAAATATATGCAATGAAGGCGATGAAAGGAGACAAGGACACATACGCCGGAGGTATTGCACTAGTTGTTTGCACAGGCCGATCGATCGATACTCACAGAGACACGAATGAATGAGATCGACGAAACATGGTGTGCAGGTTGGTCAAAAGGCGCTTGTTCTTCTTTCTCAAAGCTACCCAGCTGCCGGCCTAGCTAGCTAGCATGCCATACTGCTACTCGATCTGCTGCTATAGGATCTAGGGGCAATAACCTAGCCACACATGCATCATGTACACGCCACTGAGCTTTCACCGGCCGGATTACTATATGTGCTCCAAAGAGAAGACATGGCTTCAGCCTTCAGGTGAGCTGAGCACATATTTTTATCTTTTCTGCCTTTTTATTTATTTCTCTTTTTGTCCAAATATCATCCAGATGTTCTTCTTTTGCCAACACTAAAATAACCCTAAATACATCAGTCCTGGGGGTTTCCTTCCCTAGATCGGTATTCAAAGGTCTTCTGGGAAAAATCAAAGCACTGGATAGTCTGGTTGCAACGATCAGACCATCCAGTGCGCAAATTTGCAGGTTCTCTAGCACCGTGGTGGAAATGTCCAAGGTGTGTGTTTTCCCCCAACATCAGATTATTCATTGCATGTGTTGTCGCTGAGGGCTTGCCACTCGATGATCCGCGCATTCTAGCACTGTGGTGGCGGCTGCCTTTTGCGCCAACAGGACAGGAGGCATTAATATTTGCTCGTGCTTCAAACGGGTATTCATGGTTTTTCTCTAGTATAACTAAATTAACTAAATGAAAAATAAGAAGAGGAATTATCTATTTAGCTCATTAACTTACACTAGAGAAGAACCACAGATATTCATTTGAAAAGGTCATTCTCATCCTTATTTGTGCTCTGCCTGATGTAGATATACCGGATTCTTAAGCTTTTTGTTTATTTATTTGGGTGTACTATGTGCATGCGACAAGTGACGGATTAACCCCACAACTTTGCCATTTCGATTGCTTGAAAACTTGCACAGACTGAAGGCATTAAGCGCACACCATGTGGCAGAGAACACTTGCCACACACTTAATTGGTGTGCTTAAGTTTGTCTCGCTATGGATGTATAGTTCAATTTTAACTTCAATAAGGAAAACGAATGATTCCCAATCATAACGCAATCATGCTACGGCGCTAGATAGTGACCGCCTGACCGGACCAGTTATTACATCATGTTGTACACTGACAATAATACTGCCAAACCTGATAAAAAAGCATGCACGCACACATGCACAGGGGAACACATGCATCGGCTTTACGTACATCCTGGTTTCAGTGAACTGATTTGATAGCGGAATATCCGTAAAATACATGTTAGATTTGCCTGCTCCATTAGGCCCTGTTTATATTAGAGATGAAAATTTTTTGATGTCACATCGGATGTGTCGGAAGGATGTCGGGAGAGGTTTTAGAAACTAATAAAAAAACAAATTACATAGCTCGTTAGGAAACTGCAGAACAAATCTATTAAGTATAATTAATCTGTCATTAGCACATGTGGGTTACTATAGTACTTAAGGCTAATCATGGAGTAACTAGGCTTAAAAGATTCATCTCGTGATTTTCAACCAAACTGTGTAATTAGTTTATTTTTTATGTATATTTAATGTTTTATATATGTGTCCAAAGATTCGACGTGATGGATGAAAAAATTTTAGGTGGTAAACTAAACAGGGCCTTAGACGAGGCCATGAGACCATGAACCCCGTGTCGTCAAGATTACTAGTATACTATGCCTGCAACTAATACTCGTATTCTGTTTTTTTTTTTTGGTGCAGGCAGTGTGATGAGAGTCTATCTAGCCAGACATTATATTACATTTCAAATATAACATTCTTCTCACATTAAGCAAGCTAGAGACTGGAGTAGACTTACCATGTTTGGATGAGATGATGATCTCTCTAGCAAAATTTTAGGATTTACTAAATTCCAGGATTTGATAAAAATAACAATATGAAAACTATTTTATCCTATTTATGTAAAGCTCTTGTTCTTTTTTAATGTATGTCAAACAGTAGGGAGCAACTCGTCTTATTTTACTAAAATATGGAAAAAAAAAACCACTCAATTGAATGGTTGATTAGTCTATCTGTGTTCCCTCAAATACAATTAATTTGTGCTCATATAAACCAATGCAATGGCGTTTTTAGAAAATTCTGGAGACCAAACCCAAAGTGAATGGTCAAAAGCATTGCAAAAGAAATTTCTCAGACAAAAGTTCTTTCTAGAAAAAAGGTTCTTTAGTATTTTTCCACATCCAGGTTCTCTAAAGTCAATTAGATGCCACTTTACCGTCGAGGTCAGTTTCTGGGTATCTCATCTATTAAAAAAATAATTGTGAAAGATTTGGTTACGGCAAGTTTGGTTAGTTGTGTCATTTTCATATATCAAAACTACATACATATCTTACAGATCAGCTTTTTCATTACAATATATGTAGCTATGTGCAGATGACCGGTGAGGAGAGAGTGTTCTTTGAGCCAAAAAGTATACAAACATATAGTCGCCCTTGCACCAATGATTCACACCCTAATTAATTAGTTATCTAGATCAAACTAGCATTTATGCTCTTTTTAAACCATCAGCTAGCTAGCATACAAATTAATAGTATTAAAATGTTTTATTATACCCACATGATGTGTTTTCACTCATATATTATTGGGAATAAGATCAAGTAATTAAAATATCATATACAACATTATTTTAATTCAAACACTCTTTTTTATTATTGGGTTAAGTAAAACTATGTAGTTGCGGTGTTATCAATGTTTGACAAAAAAAAATCATGAACCTAGTATTTATATGAATATCACCCTACAGCACCAAGTTGTAAGCTATTTTGGATTTTCTAGATAAAAGTTTTTATCATATATCTAGACATAATATATATGTCTAAGTGCATATATAGCAAAATCAATATAACTAGAAAAGCTTTGGAATGGAGAGAGTACTTATCAATACCAGGAGCATGTGATCAAGATCTTTACAGGTCCTATATATATACTTCATACGTACGTACGTGCTTGCAACCTTGCACTACTTTAATCGTACGTTGTCTTTAATCAAATGCCCTGAATACAGGATAAAATATATAGAAGCAAAAACATATATATGGAAGTAACTTGGCAAACAAACCATACATACATTCATTTCATGCAAACTCCACACAATAGGAGTAGTGATGACACTACTAATCAGTCTCCATGTCAAATATACCTTACCAGATAGTATATATATACCCCGTGCACCAATTTTGATTAATTAATCCCTGTGAACAATAGTGTTGAAAAGTAGAAAAGTGGCGCTATGGACACAATGCAGGACGAACACCTTTAAGTTCAAAACCAAATGGCAGAAAAAAGGGTTAACCAAAGAGCAACTTTACTTTAAACTCCTACCTGTGACCATCATGAGCTAGCAGTGTGCTTCTACAGTTGCTGATGAAGAATAGCAGTTGATGAACAGACCGGCGGATTGACCATCTCCTGTTCCTCCATCGTCCTAGCTATAGCTAGCTGCTAGCATTTGCTCAAACTCAACCATGCATGCATCTCGAAAATATCTTCTTGACATTGGCCCAGCCGGAGTGTATTACCAAGTCTACAACGAGCCACCGCCATTGCCACCAGTGGTGGACGAAGAATGGAATCCAGGAATAATGTTCATCGGCCAAGTTGAACCGGCACTGCCAGTGCCACCACCGTCGCTGCCACTGCCACCAGCAGCATTCCCATCCCAGCCACCGTGTGCTCCTGATCCGTGGCGTAGAGCCGCCATGTACTGCCTCTGTAAGCTCATGTCTTGTCCTTTACTGTCCTCCATCTTCTTTGGCGACCCTTCCTGCCTTCCCGTGGTAGCAGTAGCACTGGTCGTCGTGGGCTGCCCTAAAGTGAACGCCGCCGCAGCTGAGCCGCCGCCGCCTCCTCGGTTAGCTTCCAAACCCAGTTGGTACGTCGGCGGCTGTGGAAGGTCCAGTATTCCCCCAGTCATGAACGGGAACTGCCGCTGCTGCTGCTGCTGCACTCTCCACTGCTCCAGAGATGCACCGATGGTGGTGCCGCCGCCGCTTGCCACCGGGAACTGATCCACCGTGTCCAGGTGCTGCATGCCGAGCAGCGGCAGTCCGGCGGAGAACGCTAACCCTAGGTTGGGCCCCGGCGGGTGCATCGAGCCCAAGAACGGCAAGTGGTGGTGAGAGAAAGAGCTGAGACCCGGAGTGATGATCGCACCGGTTACGCCCGGAGTAGTGGACGGCGTAGCTGACGGACCACCGAGCAGCCTGCCCGAGGAGGACGTCTTGGAGGAGGAGGAAGACCCGGCGGCGGCGGCGGAGGAGGACTTGGACGAACGCTTGTTGCGGCGGCAGCCTCCGCCGACGGGGACGTTGCGGAGGGATCCGCCGCGCGTCCAGTAGCGGCGGCACGTCTTGCAGAAGTGGCGGGGCTGGGAGAGGGAGTAGTTGTTGTAGTAGCAGAACTTGGTGTTGGTGGACTCGCAGCGCGGGCACTTGAGCGCCGGCTCCGGCTGCGGCATCCGCGCCAGCCGCGCGCGCTCCGCCATCGAGTTGGGCCTCGCGTGCGCGGCCACGGCGGCACTGGCCGCCGATGAGCTTCTCGGCAAGCCACTGGGCTCCGGAGCCGCGGCTGTGGCAGCCGCCGGACCCACGGGCAGCAGCGGTGCATCGGCTCCCCCGCTCGCCCTCGGCTGCTGACCTTGCTGCTGCTACACATAACAAGCATATGTTAGACGACGATCGATGTTACATATCATCAAAAGAGAAGGAAAAAGGAAGCCAGAATTGCCACTGAATATTCTTCATTGAGATGAGAACAGATATCTTTGTGCCAAATTAAGTCCTTTAATTTGCCATGATGAACGAAGAACAAGCTAGTGTGTATGCACGGACCAATCTAGCTATAGATTCAAGGCTAGCTAGGTATGTACGTAGCTAGATGGCCTTGTTAAACATAGAAGCTAGCTAGAGGGAGATGAAGCTCATGCTGCTGCAGTACCTGGTTATTCCAATTAGGTGGATGTGGATCTAGGTAGACCGGCACTGAAGGTGAAGGGAACACCATGGAGGCCCTGCTGAGATATACTTCTCTCTCTTTTCGCTCTTCTAGCTAGTCAGCTTTCCGGCTGCTTTGAATTCCGATCTTTTCTTTATAATTTGCACTTTCTTTGCTGCGGATTTGTGTTTGGAAAGAAAAGGAAGCATGCGAGGAAGAAAGAGGTGGAGAGACCTCTGGCAAGCTCGCTCGGAGGTGGTGGAGAATCACATCCCACCACCAAGTCGATGGAGAGAGTACTAGCAGGCAGCAATGAGAGAGAGAGAAAGAGGATGAAGGAGGACTGGAGGAGAGAGAAAGGAGAAAGCTGGAAAGAGAAAGCAAGGGCAAAAGCATGAATTTATCTATGCTCCTTTTATGAGTAGTAATTGTTGTCTTTTGTATTTCTAGTATTTATTACTTTCTTGTGGGGTCTACTTGAGAATGAAGAGATAAAGGGAGATGTGGGGGATAGAGCTTATTAAAAGTTGCTTAATTGCTAAGGCTGACCTGATTTAGCAGGATACTAAAGCAGAGGACGACGCAGAACTGCAGAAGCGCAATGCCAATCGATATTTTATAGAGAAACGCTTCACAGCGTTAGGAGTTGATGTGCATTATATTAGAGCCTGTTTGGCATAACTCATAAATAGATTCATGAAGTGTTGTAAGCTGTTTTTTTTTTTTTTGCCAAACACTCACAAAGACATGAGTCATCTATGAATTGAAGCTTCATATATGAAGTTGTTTTATATATTCTCCTCTTACGAAGACATGAAATGGGATGAAGCTAAGGCCTTGTTTAGTTCCCACCAAAATCCAAAAAGTTTTCAAGATTCCCCATCACATCGAATCTTGCGGTACATGCATGAATCACTAAATATAGACAAAAATTAAAACTAATTACACAGTTTGCCTGTAAATCGTGAGATGAATCTTTTGATCCTAATTAGTCTATAATTGGATAATATTTGCCACAAACAAACGAAAGTGCTACAGTAGCGAAATCCAAAAAGTTTTCACATCTAAAATAAATAGCTTATCTTAGCTCTCCCTTATTTCTCTCTCATCTATTTATGAAGCTATTGATGATTGTGTTTTGTGAAACATTTTTTTAAATAGCTCAGCTTCAACTAAAAGGTTGCTTATAAAAACAACTTCAAAAATGAAATTGGGTTGTGCCAAAACGAGGTCATAGTTATGTAGTTGTGAAGCGATTCAAATGAGCAAAAATGTAGGGCTAAAATAAATACTCCCATGTACACTATCGTTGGATGCATATTGAGCATGTGAAATAAGCAAAGTATTCTCATCCAATTTCCACATAGCACTTCCTAGCTTCATGCATTTTTTTTAACACTTTCAGCCACGTAACCACTTCTCCGGAGAATCAAAAGCGGACTCAGAGGAGCTCTACTCCAAATAGTTCTAACTTGGTATATATAAACACCTATGGACAAAAATACCCATGTAATTAATCTTCTTCATCCCATGAGATTCATCCATTCTAAATTGTAAGTCATTTTAAGAATCTTAGAAAGTCAAAGCATATCAATAGATGTACTATGAAAAATATTTACTTGATATCATGAATGTTATTATTATTATTATATAAATTTAATTAAACTTAGGATATTTTGACTCTCCAAGATTTTTGAAATGACTTATAATTTGGAATAAATTGAGTACATAGGTATGTCTGGGGTCATGGGAAACATATAAAGTGGCAGCTTTCAGGCATTAGTAGAAATTATAATAGCAATAGTAGGAAAATTGTAATGGCATTTTTCAGATCGCGCAAAAAATATAATGGCAACATTCTAATGAACAGACTAAAAAAAGAATGAAAGAATGGTATATAGACATTGCATAGTACCAGAGACCAATCCGAGTAATGGTGAAATGTCTTTAATAGCTAATCATACCATGGCTGGAATCCTTCTTTTTTCCCTATATATGGCCGGAATGACGGCATGTCATTTTCTTTATGATAAAGCACGGAATGTTATTCAATTCCAGTCGCGGTCAAGATTTACAGGACGAAGAGAGGCCTATCGCATCGCACGATGTTTTCTGCGCAAAGTGCGTTTTCAGAATTATCTGAAGATTCACATATCAATCAAAGGGAAACAACATCCACACCACTCGCCTGTGTTTGGCTGCTTCCACCACAAATCACAAGCAAGCAAGCAGAGCTTCATAACAACGGCTGGTCACACGCAGTGGTATATAGAGGATAAAAAGGCGTTTGCCCCTAGCCGCCGTTTGTCTTGTCCTGCTATAACCAGAACTAATCCATCCAAGGTATAATCATCATCAAACGCAATAACATGTCAAAACAATGCTAAGGTTAAAGGTTGGCTAGCTCCTCCACCTTGTACGTTCGTGGTGTTTCAGGATATAGATGGATCATCATCACAAGCCCAGCCTAGGAGTTCAGCTCTCCCTCAGCTGTTGGCGCAGCAGCCACGTGATCACTGATATGATCGGCCGGCCACCTGATCGAACTGGACGCGACGGCGGCGGTCACACGGGCGGAGGCGGCGCGGAGCTCGATGGAAGACGGGACGAAAAACCTGACCGGCCGGACTTACTGAGGAGACGTTGCGCTGTGGCGCCTAGCTAGCGCTGCGGCCGGGGCCGGGCCGGGGTGGTGCCGTGCGCTGTCTGCCTCTGCTTCAATCCTCGTGTGGTCACCGTGGCCGCATGCCCGGCCAGCCGCCGGCGGTACTGGGAATGGCTACATGCATAGCATTTCACGTAGTACTCATGCTTGATGCTGCTGCTTGGTACAATGCATGTTGTCTTGATGCAATGTCAGAGACGATATAATATGGTGCGAGCTCTCTGTCGCGCGCGTTGTGTCTGAGTGACAGCAGATGACACGCCGTAGCCCGTAGGTGAGGTGAGGGGAGCAACGCCCACGCAGGTGCTGTGCTGTTGTGCCGGTCGGGAACCCGGGAATCACGGCGGCGAAGTAGGCCTGGCCGGCCGGACGGACGTCCGGGAGCTTTCGCAGGGCCAACGACGGCCTGCTGCATGGTGTACCTGGCTGTGTGCTGGCCCTCGCTAGCCTTGCCTGTCACTGCATTTGTAACAATCACTTAATTTGTGACCTACTATATTGTCGATCCTGTGTTGGAATTGGAATGTGTATAGCCTTCGACTTTTCTATAGATAAGTTGAAGGCATGTGTTGGAATTGGAATGTATGTATACCTCGCTCAAAGAGCTGTGCTGTGACTCTTTGAGCGAGGTATGTGAACGAACCTGCAGCCATGCCTCCATCATCTATGCATGCCTGAACCTGAAGAACTACTCGTTATGAAAACTCTAGAATAATTGTATACTGAATGTTTTTAAGGAATTTGGCGGTGCATATCTTTTTTTTTTTCGTAGACCACGCCGGAGTTGGCCGTGCATATCTAACTACCTGTTTATTAGCGGTGTTTACTGAACAGGAGACATGGTAGCATGGTGGGAGTATGATCCAGCTAAAGTAGGTCCTTTCCGTGCATTACTTATTAATTAACCTCCATGAGATCCCCGCACTGATTTCGCGAGCTTTCCTGGACCCTACGTATCTGCAGGCAAAGCTTAAAGTCGACGGAGCTAAAGTCGCAGGGAATATCCATGGGAATGGGGCTCATTTACTGTTGCCACACAGGGGAATATAACAGAAGATTTGTGGGTGCGATCAGGATGTGTGGGGCAGATTATGCCGGAGGTATGGTAGGATTCGATCGGGGTATCGTTGTATTGCTTGCAGGGCTAGGCAGTCTCAATGCTCTATATCTATTAATTTTTATAGATACCATATATAAAAATTATAAATCCAATAAATAATTTTTATATAACATTTTTTATCCAATCATATGTATTCTCTCTTCATTTTGTATTAGTTATATTCTTTTATGTCTTGGTTCTCGTGTAGATATAATTTTTATAATTTTAGTTCTTCTCTCGAATAGCTACATTATCACATCAGCAAAATATTTAGATGACAGTATAACTAATATTTATAGAAACAATGGTAATTTCTATGTTGGAAGTGCCTGTCACACCCGGTTTTAAAGAACAAAACCCGGCTAGCCATATGTGTGTCCAGGAAGTCCACACATACAACAACAGAAGCAATAGTATCAAAAATAGTGTTATATAGCGGAAACATACTTATAATTAGCACTTACATCAGAGTATCGCGGAACGGTAACTATTCTTCAGGCTCAATCTTCACAGGGACGGTTGACTGGGGGTAACATATGCCTAGCACTTCTTGTATCCTGAGAACATCGTTCATGACTCCATCCTTCCAATCAACTCTTTCTAGTGGACTGGAGTGGTGGGAAATAGCAAGAGTGAGCACATATCGTACTCAACAAGTATAACCAGGGGTTCATGAGGCTCAAAAAGCTGACACTGGTTTGACTGCATTTAGCTTTTATATTTACATAGCATATTTATCATTGGATAGCAAATATCAAGGTAGCATAATTAATCCCATAACCACATGATCAATGTATACAAGAATTAAGAATAACACATATAAACAACATAATAAACCATCATTTATCATTATTAATCATATTCATCAGTGTCCATCTATTCCGTCAGTTTTCCGGGCCGCCCGTATCCGTGGGCACGGCTAGTATACCAGATTTAACACTCTGCAGAGGTTGTACATCTTTACCCATGAGTCATGATTTACCCTTTCGCCCGAGGTAGCTAATCTCTTAACCCCCTTCCTAGGGAGGTCGGCAGGGATCACTATGAAGCCTTTCAAAAGTTCGTCTAACATGTTAGGGCCGCAAGGTTTCCTTTGCGCGCAGATATAGATACCCCCCTTCCGAATGGCACAATGACGCGCAGCCTATACACATAGGGACAGGGGCTCGCACTATACCCAAAACGGTTCAGCCCCTCCGCCCTTTCGGGTAACCTCTAACAAGCTAGAAAAGTTCTTCATACTGAGCTAAAGCCAGAGCCATATAGCCCTCATGGTTGTACGAGTTGTCCCAGCTTTTGCCAAGGGATAAGTCCTTATGGAGGGTCGAGATCAATCCAGCAAAAGCCAGAGTTCTTTCCACCCTTTATATTCAAGTTGCTAGAAAGCTTATTTTATTGTTTATTGTATATTCAAATATTCAAGTTACAAGATCATGGATTAATAATCAAGCACTAGCAAGAACTACCCAAATACATATCCAAATAGGTAACAAGGAATTCAGGATAACAATCATCTATGATTTTGCTAAGGTCATCAAGGTGGACACATGCATACATGATCAATATTGTATTAATTGTGTATAGGTAACAAGGATAGTCCCAAGTTATACTTGCCTTAAATATTTGCTCAATTCTCACACCTTCAGCTTTCGGTCATCACCTTCTGATCTTCAACGCCCACAAACGGTTCTCGTCTACTCGTATCAAACACCACACATAGACAAACATACAAGCAACAAATAAAAGCAACTAAGAACAATACACCACACAAGAGAAAAGAGCGTACTAAAAGAGAATCAATGCTACAAGATCGCAAGAAGCACTGGAACCGAACCTATCGTTAAAAGAAATTATTAATGGTAGTTTTATATTATAGAAGAGAAGCCTATATATTTGATTTATTTAAGTAAACAAAATAATTAAAAGTTATTAATTCAGATTAATGTTAGCATATTTATTTTCAAAGGTCAAGTTAAAACTAATCATATTTTATTTATAAATACTTAGATATCATTTATGCCAATTCAACACTAACATGTAAATACAAATTGACATATGAGAGCATTTAATCGAGTATAATATGCATGTATAGACTGGGCAAATTATAATTTAGGAATATAATTGTGTTGGAAACTAATCATGTTAATCATTTATATATAAAATACATAAGCATAAAATCTATTTTGATTTTTAATTATAAAACTAGATACAAGTATAATAATCAATTTAGTGTTTAGCTTTGCGTATAAAACCATATGACAGCTAAATTAAAGCACTTATATTTTAAGGTTGAACTAAGCATATTATAATTCAAAGGATATAAAGATTAATATTAGTTAAATCAACATTAATTTATGAAGGACCAAAATATAAACCTATTATGCTTTTAATTAGAAATACAATTGCGTAAGCATAAAGTAAATTAATATTTAACTTATGAAATTCAATGATGTGAGACATGTTAAACATCGTCGCTAACGCGTAGCTTAAACTCGACACAGTCATAATGCAACAAAACGTAATTATAACCCTAGGTCGAATTTAATTAGAAAGCTATTAAACGAATTACATTTGATATCAATAAATTTAGAACTGAGTTACATAATAAAAGTTCATACTACTATGTAGAGCACGTCGATACGAATCTAACGTAACTTGAATTACTCGAAATGAACGTAAAACGAATAAACGGCGGGGATTGAAGAAGCAGTGGCAAAGCCGTAAATATAATCATCTTCTACCTTGCTCCACGTTGTGCATCTGGACGTGACCTCCATGGCCACTGCAGGCTGCTGCTGCACCACGCACAGGAGGGAGGGATCTCGGCCGTAGAGCTTGCTGGCCGGCCGGCGCCGCAGCACGCCATGTGGAGGTGGCTAGCAGGACCAGCAGCTAGGGCTGCTCCCCTTGCTTATCACGAGTAGCATCTCGGCCTGCTGCTCTGCACAAACAAGCAGGGGCGCGAGCTTCTAGGACTAGCGCGGCATGAGGCCACGGGGGGACAGGATCAGGACGCGCAAGGAGTGGCCGGAGATATCCTGCACAATCGGAAAACGAAGAACTTCACGAGCGTCAATGGAGGTTCGCCGAAAAAGAAGAAGATGGGTTAGGGAATCGATCAAACGGGATGGGTTCGCAAAATAAATGGCGTGCCGGTGTAGAGGGCAACGAAACGAACCTCGTGGTGGAAGCGGAATTCACCGGAGATGAGAAACGTGACCGGAAAAGCTCGCCGAACCTCGCCGGAAGTTCGTCGGAGCTCTAGATGTCGAAACTTCGGCTTTAGATCTAGGACGATGAAAGTGGCGGCTTGGAAAAACGATTGTACTTTCAGAATCAGCGCGTTTAGGGCTACGCCGGCATATATATATTGTTAGGGTTTGATGTCATGGAAAAATTGGATATTTATTATTTTCAGATTTAATTAATTTCGTGAATAAAAATAATTCCAGAAAGTCCAGAATTGATATTTAGGGTCTGAAAAATACTTCGAAGGCTCCAAAAATTTGGAGAAAATTCTTAGAGACATTTTAGAACATGAGGAACCCAAATAAAGTATTCAGACCTCATGATAATTTAATATAGAGCATCTAAAAATTAGATTATGCTGGTAGAAAATGAGAAAAATTCTAGAAAAGATGGAAAATTTTCAAAGAAGGTTCAATAGGTCGGTTGATGGAAGATGAACTCAAAGGAATGATTTAGAGTAGAAGAATAGGATCCGGAGCAACTCCATATGAAAAGATTAAGACTGGGAACGTAGGGATTTTATTTTTTGACAGACACGTCGTAAAAAGATAAACGACTTACTAAACGCACTCTAAAACTTTACCCACTTAAAACACAGAGTCAAGTAACAAGCAAGCATCACATCACATCACAAAAACCTATCAAATTAAATTAGAAAAATTTATAGATTCACATATTTCCTATAACTAATTGATGCTATTTTCAACTAACTTTGGAAATTTTATCCAATTATCAAAACATTTATTTTAATTAGTGTTTTCTATGCACAACCCAAAATTTAAAAATTTTGGGGTGTGACAATCTACCCCACTTAACATGAATCTCGTCCCGAGATTCGAAGAGACTAGGAAGAAGGATAAAGCAGATCATCAAGGTTGCTTTGAGACTTTTGATGACATATGATTTAGGGGTTAAGTATTAATAAAAGTAGATGAAAATATCAAGGATTGGTTCTCAAGACTAATTCGAGATTTATGACATGGGATCAAAGGATTGAAGATCAGCACAGGTGGAAAAGAAAGATCAAGGAAGGTTAAGAAAATAGATAAAGGTTGATCACGGGTTTTCACATTATCATGCTTAAAGTCAAAGAGTGAAGAACAACAACAGATAATATAAAAGATAAAGATACATCTTATAGTGCTCAGAATACCTTGATTCAAGATTTATGAGATTTATGATAAAAGATTATAAATTAGCAAGGATTGATGAGGAGAATGAAGATTGGTTCTTCAATGTTATTTCAAGTTCTATGATGAGAGTTGATAAAATAATTGTAGACTAACAAGGGTTAACCAGAAAAACAATGATCGATCACAAGAAACACAAAGATCGATGACAAGAAAAGTAGACTTGAAAGGATGAAGTTTACCTTTAGATCATTATATTATAAGGTAAACGATCAAGGGGCAAAGACTAACAAAAGAGCATAAGAAGATGAAGATTGGTGATAGAAAGGATAAAGTTTGATATACAATAAAGAGATATACAAGAAGGATAAGATTGATCATTATATCTTCTTGTCTTGAAACTTGAGATAGATGATGGTAGCGGACGCTACCCCACTTAACAAAGGCCTTTCTTGACTCTAAAAAAACTTCTATATTATCCTTTGTTTGGAGTAATCTTGAGTACTTTCTTCCAGAGGTTACAAACTTAAACAATACACCAAGCAACACAACAAGCAAGATAAACATGCACCACATCATCGAAACTATGTGTCCTTCTGTTCAACTGGTAGGCATCCTAAAGAGTGGATTATAGAGATGAATGGCCATCGTGAATTTGAATAAGGTGAGACCAGAAAATTTTAGTAAATCAAAGACAAAAAGAATCAAGGAGATAAGAAGTAATAGCTCAAAGGAAGCTATCAAAGAGGAGAAACAACGGGACAAGGATTGAGAAATAATCAAAATCAAGGAATCAAGAGATAATAAAACATTTTTATAGCAAATTAGACTTTTCTAATCGACCAGTTCTACCTAGGCATACGTCCTACAGTCAACACTGCTCTGATACCACTCTGTCACACCCGGTTTTAAAGAACAAAACCCGGCTAGCCATATGTGTGTCCAGGAAGTCCACACATACAACAACAGAAGCAATAGTATCAAAAATAGTGTTATATAGCGGAAACATACTTATAATTAGCACTTACATCAGAGTATCGCGGAACGGTAACTATTCTTCAGGCTCAATCTTCACAGGGACGGTTGACTGGGGGTAACATATGCCTAGCACTTCTTGTATCCTGAGAACATCGTTCATGACTCCATCCTTCCAATCAACTCTTTCTAGTGGACTGGAGTGGTGGGAAATAGCAAGAGTGAGCACATATCGTACTCAACAAGTATAACCAGGGGTTCATGAGGCTCAAAAAGCTGACACTGGTTTGACTGCATTTAGCTTTTATATTTACATAGCATATTTATCATTGGATAGCAAATATCAAGGTAGCATAATTAATCCCATAACCACATGATCAATGTATACAAGAATTAAGAATAACACATATAAACAACATAATAAACCATCATTTATCATTATTAATCATATTCATCAGTGTCCATCTATTCCGTCAGTTTTCCGGGCCGCCCGTATCCGTGGGCACGGCTAGTATACCAGATTTAACACTCTGCAGAGGTTGTACATCTTTACCCATGAGTCATGATTTACCCTTTCGCCCGAGGTAGCTAATCTCTTAACCCCCTTCCTAGGGAGGTCGGCAGGGATCACTATGAAGCCTTTCAAAAGTTCGTCTAACATGTTAGGGCCGCAAGGTTTCCTTTGCGCGCAGATATAGATACCCCCCTTCCGAATGGCACAATGACGCGCAGCCTATACACATAGGGACAGGGGCTCGCACTATACCCAAAACGGTTCAGCCCCTCCGCCCTTTCGGGTAACCTCTAACAAGCTAGAAAAGTTCTTCATACTGAGCTAAAGCCAGAGCCATATAGCCCTCATGGTTGTACGAGTTGTCCCAGCTTTTGCCAAGGGATAAGTCCTTATGGAGGGTCGAGATCAATCCAGCAAAAGCCAGAGTTCTTTCCACCCTTTATATTCAAGTTGCTAGAAAGCTTATTTTATTGTTTATTGTATATTCAAATATTCAAGTTACAAGATCATGGATTAATAATCAAGCACTAGCAAGAACTACCCAAATACATATCCAAATAGGTAACAAGGAATTCAGGATAACAATCATCTATGATTTTGCTAAGGTCATCAAGGTGGACACATGCATACATGATCAATATTGTATTAATTGTGTATAGGTAACAAGGATAGTCCCAAGTTATACTTGCCTTAAATATTTGCTCAATTCTCACACCTTCAGCTTTCGGTCATCACCTTCTGATCTTCAACGCCCACAAACGGTTCTCGTCTACTCGTATCAAACACCACACATAGACAAACATACAAGCAACAAATAAAAGCAACTAAGAACAATACACCACACAAGAGAAAAGAGCGTACTAAAAGAGAATCAATGCTACAAGATCGCAAGAAGCACTGGAACCGAACCTATCGTTAAAAGAAATTATTAATGGTAGTTTTATATTATAGAAGAGAAGCCTATATATTTGATTTATTTAAGTAAACAAAATAATTAAAAGTTATTAATTCAGATTAATGTTAGCATATTTATTTTCAAAGGTCAAGTTAAAACTAATCATATTTTATTTATAAATACTTAGATATCATTTATGCCAATTCAACACTAACATGTAAATACAAATTGACATATGAGAGCATTTAATCGAGTATAATATGCATGTATAGACTGGGCAAATTATAATTTAGGAATATAATTGTGTTGGAAACTAATCATGTTAATCATTTATATATAAAATACATAAGCATAAAATCTATTTTGATTTTTAATTATAAAACTAGATACAAGTATAATAATCAATTTAGTGTTTAGCTTTGCGTATAAAACCATATGACAGCTAAATTAAAGCACTTATATTTTAAGGTTGAACTAAGCATATTATAATTCAAAGGATATAAAGATTAATATTAGTTAAATCAACATTAATTTATGAAGGACCAAAATATAAACCTATTATGCTTTTAATTAGAAATACAATTGCGTAAGCATAAAGTAAATTAATATTTAACTTATGAAATTCAATGATGTGAGACATGTTAAACATCGTCGCTAACGCGTAGCTTAAACTCGACACAGTCATAATGCAACAAAACGTAATTATAACCCTAGGTCGAATTTAATTAGAAAGCTATTAAACGAATTACATTTGATATCAATAAATTTAGAACTGAGTTACATAATAAAAGTTCATACTACTATGTAGAGCACGTCGATACGAATCTAACGTAACTTGAATTACTCGAAATGAACGTAAAACGAATAAACGGCGGGGATTGAAGAAGCAGTGGCAAAGCCGTAAATATAATCATCTTCTACCTTGCTCCACGTTGTGCATCTGGACGTGACCTCCATGGCCACTGCAGGCTGCTGCTGCACCACGCACAGGAGGGAGGGATCTCGGCCGTAGAGCTTGCTGGCCGGCCGGCGCCGCAGCACGCCATGTGGAGGTGGCTAGCAGGACCAGCAGCTAGGGCTGCTCCCCTTGCTTATCACGAGTAGCATCTCGGCCTGCTGCTCTGCACAAACAAGCAGGGGCGCGAGCTTCTAGGACTAGCGCGGCATGAGGCCACGGGGGGACAGGATCAGGACGCGCAAGGAGTGGCCGGAGATATCCTGCACAATCGGAAAACGAAGAACTTCACGAGCGTCAATGGAGGTTCGCCGAAAAAGAAGAAGATGGGTTAGGGAATCGATCAAACGGGATGGGTTCGCAAAATAAATGGCGTGCCGGTGTAGAGGGCAACGAAACGAACCTCGTGGTGGAAGCGGAATTCACCGGAGATGAGAAACGTGACCGGAAAAGCTCGCCGAACCTCGCCGGAAGTTCGTCGGAGCTCTAGATGTCGAAACTTCGGCTTTAGATCTAGGACGATGAAAGTGGCGGCTTGGAAAAACGATTGTACTTTCAGAATCAGCGCGTTTAGGGCTACGCCGGCATATATATATTGTTAGGGTTTGATGTCATGGAAAAATTGGATATTTATTATTTTCAGATTTAATTAATTTCGTGAATAAAAATAATTCCAGAAAGTCCAGAATTGATATTTAGGGTCTGAAAAATACTTCGAAGGCTCCAAAAATTTGGAGAAAATTCTTAGAGACATTTTAGAACATGAGGAACCCAAATAAAGTATTCAGACCTCATGATAATTTAATATAGAGCATCTAAAAATTAGATTATGCTGGTAGAAAATGAGAAAAATTCTAGAAAAGATGGAAAATTTCCAAAGAAGGTTCAATAGGTCGGTTGATGGAAGATGAACTCAAAGGAATGATTTAGAGTAGAAGAATAGGATCCGGAGCAACTCCATATGAAAAGATTAAGACTGGGAACGTAGGGATTTTATTTTTTGACAGACACGTCGTAAAAAGATAAACGACTTACTAAACGCACTCTAAAACTTTACCCACTTAAAACATAGAGTCAAGTAACAAGCAAGCATCACATCACATCACAAAAACCTATCAAATTAAATTAGAAAAATTTATAGATTCACATATTTCCTATAACTAATTGATGCTATTTTCAACTAACTTTGGAAATTTTATCCAATTATCAAAACATTTATTTTAATTAGTGTTTTCTATGCACAACCCAAAATTTAAAAATTTTGGGGTGTGACAGTGCCCTAAGACTGCCGTGCTTGCACAGAATAAAGGTGCGTCCCTCCACATTTCCACGTGGTCAGAGACGGTTCTTCAAAGTCCAAACTGATAGCTACTACTGAGAACATGATGAATCATTTAACCTTTACCTGCAATATATAAGGAGACATGGAGATGGAGGATTATTTCAATACGTACATATATATATAGACATAGATGGGTAATGCCGGCTTGACACATTTAACTTATCCAAGTTCCACGGCTTGTCTTTTTTACTTCAAAGTACTCCCAAACTTCAAAAAAAATTGGACATTATATATCTAGGGCGATTTGGTTGGAACCCTGAATTAGGCATGAAAATCCAGCGCCTGAGAATGATGCCTGGGCCAGGCAGCTCCGACCCGTCCTCAACCAATAAACCCTAGTAAAGTTTGTTAATTGGGAACAGCTCTGATCCATCCTCCAAACTCCATTGGCTGAGTTCTCCACACCATGTTCCTCCTCTGTTGATGGGAACTATGGAAACATCTCAATGGTGTCATCTTCTAGCCTATGTGACTTCAAACCTCTCCCAAATTCCATACCCGTTCCCATGTCATTGCCAAACACATAATCTGTTTTTGCATGTAATTGACAATTCTCACCTTTATTGTAATTCTTGTAGCCTCATGGCTGCGTGTAACCGGTATGCACACCACCCATTTCTAGCCTCACCAGTAAGTGGTAATCCACTTCAAGCAGGAACTCTTATCACCCGATATTTAATAAAAAGCTGAAATGGCACTAATTTATTTATAAAATAGCTATAAAGAATAGATAAAAAGAATTACATCTACAAATTTGGATCATTTTCAGGGCTACCTACTTTATTCACTTTCGGACCCAATTACAAAAGATGAGTTTAATCAATTATAAAGTGGGCAATGTCGTATATTAGAGACAACGATCATAGATATCTTTGCCGATCATAGGTGGTTGTCTTTTAAAAGTATTTAAAAAAAACTATAGAAAAGAGACTCATTGCTTAGCTTTTTTCATATGGATTTGTCCTTTGTGATAAAAAAAAACTAGGTTTGTTATTTGTTAGCTTTTCACGGCTGAAAGTTGAAACTTGTAGTTTTGTTTACAACCTACACCGAGGATCAAATAAAGACTATTCCTTTCTCATAGAACAAATTTCAAAATTCCTCTTTTTGCAAAGACTTCCTGCATACACTGTATTTTTTTAGGTTAAGATTGTGTTTGGACGACAAGTATTAGGTCCAATACCTTTGTAAAATACAGCCCACACTAATTTTCCATATTTAATTTACACTGCTTGGATAATCGGTATCAAATAAAATAATACAGCTGGTTTTGACGGACGTAAATAAAGATTGGCTAGAGAGGTAATTATTTTTTTCCGACGATATCAGGCACCGCGTCGACAGGGAAGACGACAAAGTCTGCACTCTGTGTATGTACTTCTCTTAATTCACATGTGTGTTGAAGTAGATTAAAGTAAATTTAAACTAAGTTTCACTTCAATCTACTCCAACACTTATGGTTTGATGTAGATATATGTGCATAAAAAACAAGACCTAAGGAATATAAAATTCCGGCCTCCCAGCATCCACGAATGAATGAGTACCACCGTTCAACACATAGTATGTATACTTTACCACAAAGGTAATACAAGGCACAAGACTAAAAATAAGTCTTGAGTCGCGACGACCCTATATTCCGCTTTCGCCAGCCAATTTGTTGAGGAATTAATTCTAGCATAAAAAATCTTTCATTCAACAATTAACTGCAGTCCTCTAGTGATGCATTATGCATCTCAACAAATTAAACACTGGACGCTTGACTAGAAAGAAGCTTTGCAAGCCTCATGTCCTCCTCACCCGATCGAACTATTCCTCCTTCTAGCGGGCAAAAGCAAGAGCCCGCCTCACTCTATCTCTTCACACCGGCTAGCGGTCCTCTCAGGAGATGAACAGGATGGATGCCGAGCTCCTACAATGAATTGGTGCCTCACCCAGCTTATCTGCATTTGCATGGTGGTCGGAGTCATGTTCCGTCGTCTCGCTCGCTCTCCTCCATCTCAGAATTATTTCTTAATTTTACGCTATCAGCTTGTTATCCCTGGGATGTGTAGCTTTGGTTCGAGAATAATATTTGACCACAAACCGCGACGAGATGGAGTAGGTTACGGGCTGCGAATCTGATGAACGAAGGGTCCAACGAGCGTCCGCATCACTACACGCACGGAATAGGCCGGCGCTCTCCTCCACATCGCCGGAAAGCAAAGACGGCGAGATGGCACCACCGTTCCTTTCGACTGGCAGTGGGGGTGTGGGTGTGGGTGTGGGTGTTGCACCACACACCACCGACTGCTGACCAAAACCGCAGAACCGAAGCGTGTGTGGGACGCGTCTCGATGATCAGATGATGTGACAGCGGCAATGTGCCCGATCTTTGATTGATATAAAACTAAATCTAGGCCTTATCTTTTAGGAGAAAATCTAGGCCCCTCCCTATTGGATGATGATGATGGTGATAAATTGTCACTGGATCTGAGCGTATTATCCACTAGGCCGTGGCACATGCTTGGGGCTTTTAAGTAGGCCTGGATTACACAGATGGCCTTAACTTGGGCCAGCAGTTCCGCCTCCTACTGGGCTTCATATGGGCTTCCAGAAGAGAAACGGCGCTGCTTGTACACCTTAACAGGCCGTATTGTTGGGCCGACACAACGTGCGGAGGAGGTGGACCAGCTGGGCTGAGCTGCTCCCAACGGCAAGGATGGAGAGCAACTGCCGCGAAAAAAAAAAACTGTTGTGGTCTGTTTCCCATCAAAACATACAAGAGGTTCCAAACATCTCTCCCCACCTCGCTTCGCACCTCTCTCTCGAGCCGCCGCCGCCCTCCTTCGCCGGCGTCGACGATGGGCGACTATGGCCACGGCGGGGGGCAGATGCGGGGCAACCCGGACTCGCGCCCCAGGGGCCAGGGCCAGCGACCTAACGTCCAGCAGCTCAAGCTCGTAAGCAGCCACCGATCCCTTCCTCTCCCCCCCACTAAACCCTAACCCTAGCTGCCTGATTCGTCTCTGATCTGATGGGGTTTGGTTTCGCTTCGCTCGCAGATGGGGCAGATCCACCCGACGGGGCTCACGCCCAACCTGCTCAAGCTCTTTGAACCGCGGCCGCCGCTCGAGTACAAGCCCCCGCTGGAGAAGCGCAAATTGCCGGCCTACACCGGTGAGTCCACGGATCTTGGGATTTTCGTTTTCAAGGGTTTGCTCACTGACTGACTTTGACTGATGTGGCTATTGATTTGGATGCAGGGATGGCACAGTATGTGTCGCACTTTGCTACGCCCGAGGATCCAGAGTATGCTCCTCCGGTGCCCAAGTGTGAGACCAGGGTATGCTTTTGTCTATATGCTGAGTGTCCTAGGTGTGCCTGATATCATATTTGTACAGTTTTCTCTAATTAGACTTTGTGATTGGGTTTCTGAGGTAGCTGAATTATGCTGTAGTGCAAGTGCCCAACTGGATGGTGTGTTATGTATTTGTTGTAAAGAATTGCATCTTGTTGAAAGTAGCTTCCGAAATCTGCTTGTAGCGCATGATATCTTCTGAGCACATGATATTTAGTGCATTACCGGTCAACTTTGATAGTTGCTTCTGCTGCAAAAGCATGCATGGTTTGAGTATTTCCAGATATTTTAATGTTTTGACTTTTGAGATGATAATCATGCATCCAACTGTGTGAAGGCATTGCCACACTTCTTTCTGCTGAGATCTCATGGACCTTAATCATTCTTCAACCGCACAAATTCTGGCTTAATAATGCATTGGATTATGGCTTTCTCCATTTTGGGGCATATCATAACATTGTTCTACCCTTTTACTATTTTATTTTATTTTGTACCTGATTATTATTATATATGCTCTGTTTACAGGCTGAGAAAAAGGCTAGGATTCGCAATAATAAGCTCGAGCAAGGTGCAGCTAAGGTTGCTGAAGAGCTTCAGAAGTGTAAGTTCTTACTTAAGGCATGGTGTCACCCCATTTCTTTTAAAATGATGGATGTAATAACATCTTTGATATTATGCAGATGACCCACAAAGTGACCCCAATGCTACTGGAGACCCATACAAAACACTCTTTGTTGCTAGACTTGTAAGTAATTTTGCTTGAAATCATTGGCACATTCCTTCGTCCGTACACATGAAAATTAGATGACAAGTTATCTTTGTAACGCCAAGCTAATTGGTTTTGCCATTGTTGCAGAACTATGAGACATCTGAGCAGAGGATCAAACGGGAGTTTGAAGGTTATGGTCCTATTAAAAGGGTAAGTAATGTGGTAAATTCCTGTGCAGGTGAAGTTATTGCATTTTGGTAAGGTTTTTTCGGTTCTAAAATGCAAATAATCATTGGCCAAAACTGTGGAAAGGTATCCTCATTAGTTTATGGCTTCCTTCTAAGCTCCTCGGACAAGTGTTTGCAACACCACACCAGGGGTCCTTATAATCGCTCTGTTGCTCCATTTCGTATCCAGAATCAAAAGTTGCACTTCTTCATTTTCTTTCTGGTTTCTGAAAACTAACTTGGAAATGCTTTCAAAGAAACTGGGAACTCTTTCAATTTCCGTAGTCATTTTTTGGCAAACTTAGCATCATCAATCAATGTTTTAATTGAACTTTAGTTTTTGGAGCCAACAACTTATTTGCCCTGTTTCATGCACAGGTATTTAGTGTTTGCTCTTGAATGTATTCCATGACAACTATTTATGGTTTTTGACCTGTGAGTTCGATGATTTCTCTGTACTTCATTTTACTTGAATACTTAATTGAAATTGGTTCTAGACTAAAATATTTTCAGTAGTTTTATACAGTTCCAACAATGATGTAAAACGTTAGCTAGTTAAGTGTATTATGACAAGAAAATTTTCATGGGAGGTGTGTGTGGAGTAACTCTTGTCAGTTTTATCGTGCTAAACTAAGGAAATATCAATCAATCTCTGTGAGCACAGAAGGTCTACAACTCTACAGAGTCTCTCTCTTTTAAGCAATTTTTGTACCTTTTGGGGCTTAGTGGAATGCATTTCAAATGAAAAATTATATAGGATTCAGGCATATGTATGCTTGCTGGTAATTTAGTTAGTCTTTTGCTCTGAATCATTTGAAAGCCATTTTAATATGATTGTGGTTGGTACAACCAATTAATGACAAGGCATCTCTGGGAACACAAATATGCGTAAACAGGTAACTATGGCTGCATCTATCTGTGGCCCAGGTTCTCTTTCCTAGTAGCTTTTTGTTGTCATCAAGAAATTTCTTGAGGAGAAGAGCAAATTGCTAGTAATGGTTGAGTTGTCTCATTCCACAAATTTGCATCTACCATATTGGTCAACTTGGGTAAACAAGCTTGAAAAATGCTGTCAGTGGCACAAATTTGCATAGGTCACTTTGTATTTTTCAAAAAGTAGTTTATAGACAGGGATTTTCTATGGTATGTGGGTTTAATTGGGTAGGTTTGCTGGTGAGTATAGTATTAATAGTTCCTTCAGTTTAGCTATTAAAGCTAGCACTGCTACCAAATTCTGGTTTTGTGGAGCAATCGACAACCTGACACAGCACTAACTGCACTCTCAACTCCTAGAGTCGAAGATCCGTCGATTTGTGCATAAGGGGTATACATCACTCACTTGGTATTTATCACCTTTCTGTTAACTTTGTTATCATTCTGTTCGTTTGGTAAACGAAGGCTGAACAAATTTCACCGATGGAGGGCAACTTGGTATAGTATTTAGTTCTATCGTACACCCTTTTTGTTTAGTAAAGTTCCCTGGTAAGGGGATATCCAATTTATTTCCCAACGTATGCCAATCGGCCAGACAGCGCTTTTCCTCCAACTGTGTTGATCTGTGCTGGATTTCACTCCTCGTGTGGAAGCTCTACATGTGCAAGGTTAGCACGGCTGTTTTAGGCTTTATGCCTGTCTGTCGTGCAGCATAAAATATGCTAAAAATTAAAAGAACAGCAAACAACAACTAATAATATCTTTTCTTATTATAAGTTCAGTGGAACTTTCTTATTGAATATTATTTGATTACTATATTTGTTCTTTGCAGGTTCGTCTTGTAACTGAGAAAGATACGAGTAAACCTAGAGGATATGCATTCATAGAGTATGTGCACACACGTGACATGAAAAGTAAGGTTCTCTTTTTTTTGTTGCAATTTCCCATTTGTGTTTATTTTTTGACTCTCCTAATAACTTACATTTTCTCTGCTAACTTGGGTTCTCACCAGATGCTTACAAGCAAGCAGATGGGAGAAAAGTGGACAACAGGAGGGTATTAGTTGATGTTGAGCGTGGTAGAACTGTTCCAAATTGGCGTCCCAGGAGATTGGGTGGTGGGTTGGGATCAAGCAGGATGGGTGGTGCTGATACTGACAAAAAGGATTCCACTAGGTACATCTGTTTTCTCATTTTGACCACCTCTAAAAAGTTATCACTTTTAGAAAGAGGCACTGGAGTCAAACTTATCACTAATGCTTATACTGGTCATATGTGTTTGCTTTGCTTCTACATGTTTGTATTCCTTTTGAATTTTATATGCTTTTCTGTATGAGGTCTTCTGTACCATCTGATACATTGACACGTCATTGCTGTTGAAAGTTGTGATGACATTAGTTTATTACTTGTGCTACATTTATGTTGGCATTACAATGTCTAGTTGTTGTTAACACTCGTGCATATCTTATTATCAGGGAGCAACAACATGGTGGGCGCCCTAGATCCGAAGAGCCTAGGAGGGATGATCGTCGTGCCGATAGGTAAGCCATGCCGATTAAAGGGACTGCTGCATTGGTGTCATACTTTTGATGCTTTATATTTATATTAATTGCATCCTTCTGTAATTATTTTTGCTCAAAGGGATCGTGAAAAATCTCGTGAAAGGGTACGGGAAAGAGACCGTGAGGAGAGGACCCGTGAACGTTCGCATGACCGGACTCGTGATAGAGATTCACGAGATGAGAAGCATCACCATAGAGACCGTGAGAGGACTCGGGACAGGGAGAGAGGCAAGGACCGTGAAAGAGACCATGGCCGTGACCGTGACCGTGATCGTCGTGACAGGGACAGGGATCGCGGTCGGGACTATGATAGAGAAAGGGATCGCGCTCGCTCTCATGATCGCCATCGTGAGAGAGGCAGGGACCGTGGTGAAAGAGATTATGAGCGCACCAGTCATGAACGTGACCGTGGTCACATGCATGAGAGGGATGCAGACTATGGCAATGGTGGGACAAAGCATGACAAAAATCTGTCTAGTTATGGGCAGGATTATGGCTATGGTCAGTATGAGCAACACAAAGGTCATGATGCATATGGTTATGGTCAAGATGGACGTGGGCATGAAACTGAACACTCAAAGCGGCATGAGCATGAGTATTATCGTGAATCCAACTATCAGACGCAGCCAAACAATGCTGAACCAGAAGGCCCCGAGGAAGGCGAGGCATATGAAGAAGGCGACTACCAGTATCACCGGGCTGGTGAACACATGAATGAAACTTGATTGCAGCGGTGAGATTTGCCTGTAGCTTTGTACCGATACAATGATAATTCCAAAGCTGGTTCTTTGTATGAATTTGTTTCAGCTGCATAGTGCCTGTCAGTTATGTTCTACCATGTTGGGAAATTCTCAAAAGGAAGCAAAAGCATGCCCAACTGCGTGGATTCTGGAATTTGAAGTCTGTGGCTGCCAATGTCTTGTGGAATAAGATGTTTGTGTAATCTGGCCGTGGAGATCCATATGATTTCCCCTCATCCTTGTACTCTTCTGTTTAAAAGTTTTGTATGACATATTTTAAATTATTTGTTCCAGGTCTTTGCAGAACTTTAGAAATGCTGTTCAATTTCGTCTTCTAAAATGACACATAACGTTTCAATCACTAGGAGTCTAGGATCATGCTGGTACGGGAAAGAATAATATGATGACAATGTAAGAGTGTGTTGTACTGTTATAAAAAAACAATATTTTGAGTGCGATGCTCACAGCATTCTATTGGGCTAGTCTGTTTGGTGTCTACAAGATTGTCTGCACTGAGTCTAAGGGTTTGTTGCTGAATTTCATTCAGTGGATTATAATTTTGATTTAGCAATCTTCTTTGCATCTGAAGATTTGTATTTCAAGCCGATATAAGGCAAAAGCATCATAGTCAATGATCTCATATTCATAGAGGTAACATTCATAACTGTTAGATGGCTGTGGATCCATGTAATAGGATCTCTTCAGACCCCCAAAGTCCATCACCAGCTTCCTTGATTCAAGCCAACCACGGCTGTTGTAATCTAGAAAGGATCACTGCTCCCGATTTCCACTGTCAAATGCCCTCCTTGGTTTGTCAAAGAAATAACCATTCTCTAATAGATTCACCTTCAAAGATGTATAAAGATCGAAAAGTTCTGCAATAGCTAAGGATTAGTAAAAACGTTCATCAGTACCATGTATAGGCTGATAGGCACAAGTAATGAAGGAAAACCTTTATAGGTGCATTCCACGGAGACTTTGCAGTAGCAACTCCATAGATAGGAACCCCAACATTTTTCCTTGGATTTTTGCACTGACAGAAACAGCGGGACCATCTTTCAGATTAATGCCTCTTGTACGAATCACAGTTATTGTGCCTGGAGCGCCCTCTTTCCTGTTCCTGCATAGCCAACATGATACATACTACAATAATCATGCCAACTTTCGGATCCAATAGCAGGCCTGGGGCAGTCCCAGAGAGCACATTTTGGCTTCAGGAATGCAGAAGTCACTATGTGAGCAAATCTGTCTTGTGCAAGAGAACATCCCCACCACTCTGTCCACAGATACTCATGCCAAGGTATGGCTAACTCTTGTGGCAAATCGAACTGTGGATATTCCAGCTCAAGCTCAAGAATCATCATCTCAAGGAGAAGATGAAGATCTTTACCTCCATCTCCATCCTTGGTTAAGCTCAAGAAATCTCCTTTTCTTTCTTCCCAAAAATCAACCCAAACCCTAATCTTGGTTTCGTCTTGCATGAGTGGAACAAAAAGATGGCTAGCAAGTAGCAACTCCCTCATCTCAAGTGTAAGCCCTACACACCCCCCCCCCCCCCCCACTCAATCATATCATGAATTCCTCATATTTCTCTCGAATGGAAGTTATGTGATTTTTGCAAGAAAATCTTGATTTTGGTTCAAATCCATCTCTCACTTGGAACCTAGGAGGAAGAAGGCTTGAGCCATGATCTTGGTGGCCAAAGGGTCACCCAACTATCAAAGTTAAGTTATCATCACCCAAATTAATGGTTTCTTTTTTTTTTCAAGATGTTCAATTCCTAATACTCAATCCATCCCAAATTATAAGATGTTTGACTTTTTTAATATCAAATTTGATCACTCGTCTTATATTCAAAATTTTGTACAAAATATTATTTCTTTTATCATGGCTTAGTTTTGTTAATAAAAGTTCTGCAAAAATAACTTAAATTTAACTTGTTTGCACAATTTTTTTGAATAAAACAAGTAGTTAAATTTGAGGTTGAAAAAAATCAGACATCTTATAATTTGGAATTGAGCAAGTACCTAGCATGTGTAAATTTGGTGCGACAATATTTGACCGCAAAACCGCAAGGATGGAATAGGTTACGGGCTGCGAATCTGGTGAAGGACCCAACGAGCGTCCGCATCACTGCACGTACGGAATAAGTTCTCCTCCAGATCGCCGGAAAGCAAAGACCGCCATTCCTTTTGCGTGGCAGTCTGGGATTGTGGGTGTTGCACCACACACCACCGACTGCTAACCGAAACCGCAGATTCCGAAGCGTGTGTGGAACGCGTACTCGATGATCCCTTATCTTTTAGGAAAATCTAGGCCCCTTTGTATTGGATGATGATAATGATGATAAAATGTCACTAGGCCGTGGCACATGCTTGGGACTCTTAAAACAGGCCTCGATTACACAGACGGCCTCATCTTGGGCCAGCAGTTCCGCCTCCTAATTGGTTGGGCTTCCAAATTTCGAAGGAATTCGTGGCTGCTCTGTTCTCCTGTGCCAAAATAAGCGAACCTCCACTCAAAAAAGAAAAAAAAAAGAAAAAAAAGCAAGAACCTTCCTCGTACCACGGTCAAACTCGGTGGCCTCCGTAACGGGATCGAACCCAACACGGCAACACGCCGAAGCAACGCATCAACCGCCACTCACCCACCACGCGAGAGGGAACGTCTCCATCTCCAGAACCTTCCAGTACACTCCAGAGTCCCCACCCTCACAGCTCAACTCCAATTGGAGATTTGGAGCTGCCGGAATTAGCATCCACGAACGGGTCCAAGTTCCCCACGACGCGCCCGTTCCGACGGCACCACAGTCCAGATCGCATCCGACGGCGGAGACGCGCCGGAACATTCTAGAACTACTCCCCGGCCACACAAACCTTTAAATCCAGCCCCCCATCGCCTCCTTCCTCTTCGTCCACCGATTCCTCCTCAATTCCTCCACCGCGTACGCGCTGACCCGGCGAGTCCAGTAGATATTCTTTTCCCCAACATCTCCCCGATACTCTCGACGAGAGCGTCTCTCCATGGCCGGAAAGGGAGACGGGCCGGCGATCGGCATCGACCTCGGCACGACCTACTCGTGCGTCGGGGTGTGGCAGCATGACCGAGTCGAGATCATCGCCAACGACCAGGGCAACCGCACGACGCCGTCGTATGTCGCCTTCACCGACTCCGAGAGGCTCGTCGGCGACGCCGCCAAGAATCAGGTCGCCATGAACCCCATCAACACCGTCTTCGGTAAGTCCATCATCACCAATCTTTCTTATGTTTTGTTGATCCGTTCATACGCGGGGTGTGTGGATCTAATACGCTGCGTGGTTTGTTGATCCGTTTGCAGACGCGAAGCGGCTCATCGGCCGGCGCTTCTCTGACGCGTCGGTGCAGAGTGACGTCAAGCTGTGGCCTTTCAAGGTGATCCCGGGCTCCGGCGACAAGCCCATGATCGGGGTGCAGTTCAGGGGCGAGGAGAAGCAGTTCTCGGCAGAGGAGATCAGCTCCATGATCCTGAACAAGATGAAGGACACGGCGGAGGCCTACCTCGGCACCACCATCAAGAACGCCGTCGTCACCGTCCCGGCCTACTTCAACGACTCCCAGCGCCAGGCCACCAAGGACGCCGGCGTCATCTCCGGCCTCAACGTCATGCGCATCATCAACGAGCCCACCGCCGCGGCCATCGCCTACGGGCTCGACAAGAAGTCGAGCAGTGACGGCGAGAAGAACGTCCTCATCTTCGACCTCGGCGGCGGTACCTTCGACGTCTCGCTCCTCACCATCGAGGAGGGCATCTTCGAGGTCAAGGCCACCGCCGGCGACACCCACCTAGGAGGCGAGGACTTCGACAACCGGCTCGTGAACCACTTCGTCCAGGAGTTCAAGAGGAAGAACAAGAAGGACATCACCGGCAACCCCAGGGCGCTCCGGCGGCTGCGGACCGCCTGCGAGAGGGCCAAGAGGACGCTCTCCTCCACCGCCCAGACCACCATCGAGATCGACTCGCTCTACGAGGGCATCGACTTCTACACCACCATCACCCGCGCCCGGTTTGAGGAGCTCAACATGGACCTCTTCCGCAAGTGCATGGAGCCCGTGGAGAAGTGCCTCCGCGACGCCAAGATGGACAAGAGCAGCGTGCACGACGTCGTGCTCGTGGGCGGCTCCACCCGCATCCCCCGCGTGCAGCAGCTGCTCCAGGACTTCTTCAACGGCAAGGAGCTGTGCAAGAGCATCAACCCAGACGAGGCTGTCGCGTACGGCGCCGCCGTCCAGGCCGCCATCCTCACCGGCGAGGGCAACGAGAAGGTGCAGGACCTGCTCCTGCTCGACGTCTCGCCGCTCTCGCTCGGCCTGGAGACGGCCGGAGGCGTCATGACGGTGCTCATCCCCAGGAACACCACCATCCCCACGAAGAAGGAGCAGGTCTTCTCCACTTACTCCGACAACCAGCCCGGCGTGCTCATCCAGGTGTACGAGGGTGAGAGGGCCAGGACCAAAGACAACAACCTGCTCGGCAAGTTCGAGCTCTCTGGCATCCCTCCGGCGCCCAGGGGCGTCCCCCAGATCACCGTGTGCTTCGACATGGATGCCAACGGCATCCTCAACGTGTCGGCTGAGGACAAGACCACCGGCCAGAAGAACAAGATCACGATCACCAACGACAAGGGCCGGCTGAGCAAAGAGGAGATCGAGAAGATGGTGCAGGAGGCAGAGAAGTACAAGGCCGAGGACGAGGAGCACAAGAAGAAGGTGGACGCCAAGAACTCGCTCGAGAACTACGCCTACAACATGCGCAACACCATCAGGGACGACAAGATCGCCTCCAAGCTCCCGGAGGCCGACAAGAAGAAGATTGATGACGCCATCGAGGGGGCCATTAATTGGCTCGACAACAACCAGCTCGCCGAGGTCGACGAGTTTGAGGACAAGATGAAGGAGCTGGAGGGCATCTGCAACCCCATCATCGCCAAGATGTACCAGGGCGCTGCTGGTCCTGACATGGCCGGTGGCATGGATCAGGATGCTCCGCCGGCTGGTGGCAGTGGTGCTGGCCCCAAGATCGAAGAAGTCGACTAAATGAGGAATTTTGATAGTTTTGCTTATTAAATAATTACAAACTGGATCCTAGTACTCTTTTCATGCATTTTCCTTTTTGGCCATTCATCGGGCCCCTACTTTATGTTTAAATTTATTATATATTATTACCGTGGCTATAAATAGTGATTAGTATACTACACTTTTCATTCCTACATGTATTGGAAGTATTACATCTTCGAAATCTACTGTTTAGATACTAAAAAAAACTTTACTATGCAATACTCTGAATAACTAAGATTCCAGAAAAAGCCTTAAGCTTAGCAACAGGAGCACTAGTGGATACATTTGCTAACAAATAGGAGTACTTGACTTTACAAAGAACACCGTACTGCAATAACAAAGATGCACAAAAAAGTACTGACTTTACAAAGAACACCGTACTGGAATAACAAAGATGCACAAAAAAACAATCATGCAGGCTGTAAAAATCTAAATATATAATTTTGGGTTTGCAATCCAGGGTTTCACTGTCAACAATTTTTACAAACTTCAAGAAACCATATTGTCCAATAACACAGCAACATGAAACCATACTTCAAATATGAGTACCAGAATCTGAATGTCAGATATAATTCTTCACAGATTCAGATTCTGCCAAGTGGGCTGTCACCCTAAACCGCTATAGCTCTTCAAGCTCTTCAAAACCTCGTCCTCTAACCCAACCAACATGCGGCAGAAGTCCTCAGCATCCTTGGCTGGTTCCTTGAATGTGAACCTGAACTCCTTCCAGTGGTATTGTCGAGGAACATCAGTAAGGATGGTTCTTTCAGGCACTTTGGCGAGGACATCAAAACCGTGGTGGTCAATGGAAAGCATGACAGCGTTCTTCAAGCAAAGATAGGTATGATAGTTAATTGTACTGAACTAATAGAAAGTCATAATTCAGACAACAAGAAAGAAGCCTCACATATCAGAAACAACAAGAGCATCCCATGCAACATTGCAATTTGTACAGATAAAAGAAAATAACTTACTCTCGCTATCACATTAAAGTACTCAAAACAGAAAATCATCAGTGCCCTCCTCCTCGAGTCATTTCGGTTGATACCATCCACAAGCTTTGCAGAGAATGGCACTAGGAAGGAGAATACACATTTAGAAAAATAACATCGTAGTACAAATAGGTGTGGCAACATATAATTGTTGAAAGCAACCGACTAGTAGCATCCTGGAGTTATATATCTAACTGAAAATTTGGTCTGCATATAGCTTCCATGAAAAGAATAAAGGTGAAGATGAAAGGCAGCAGGGGTGAAAGAGCTTGTAAGAATAAAAAAGCCTTACTTAGCAGATCTGCTTTTGGTGGTTCAAAGCTGTCCAATTCAATATTATGGCTGCTCCCGCTGGAGTCTATGTAGACACATGAACTGCAAGAATAGCATTGATGAAAATTCAGCTGTGCTGAATTAAGTAATAAGAAAAGATACCTAACATCAGAAAATAACAAGCCGTGTTACAGACCCTATGTCAAATTTTAAGATGCTGTAAGAGCTCTCCTCACTGAGTAGACTAAGGAGGCCCTCACTCCGTGACCTGCAGGTAGCACCAGCCGAAGACAGTATTGATGACATTCCATAACTAGCGCCACTAGCAGCTTCATGTTCCTTCAGAATAGCTTTCTTCAGGCTATCAGCAATAATTGGAACCTTAAGCACAGTACACAAAGATTAGTGGGCATCACCTTACAACCTATAGTAAGCAATGAAGCATGTTTATGCATGCTGGGGACTGGCGAACAAGTTTACCTTTGAGTCTTTCAGTCGCAGAACATCACCAGTCATAGCAACACGAGGAGGCGTCTGTGTACAGCAACAAGATTAGGTGCTTGTACTAGCGATACAATAAAAGGAAACGAGCAACAATTTCAATGCCAGCAAGTTGAAATTCATAGAGAAGGACCTTCTTCAGTGACTTCAATAAGCCTGCAACTCGGCCCCGGATCGGACTGCATACTGCAAGAGACCCCCGCTCGTCGATTATAATGTTCTATCCACACAAGATTCCACGCAAGCAACATATTTTAATGCAGTTTGATTATAACGGCAACTACTATTTATCGAACATCATATAATAAGTAAATGGACAAGAGGAATTAAGAGTTTTACAATGTTGTGCATGTCGTTCTCAGGGACAATCAGGTAGGGCGTGCCCTTCTGGATCATGTAGTGCACCCTCGACGAGTAAATCTCACTATTGCTGCCCAAGAGCACCCCCAACAAAAACCAATCAAGACAAACAACTCATACTGTTCCAGCCCTTATTCGCACAAATACACAGATAATACGACATGAGCATATGAATCCAGAGAGTAGCAAACCTTCCCTTGGCATCGGCCTTGACAGTGTTGAGGTGGGCTTCCCAACCGGCAGCCAAGATGTTCTGCGAAACCAGGTGCGAGGGCAGTAAGAGCAGGAACAGCAGCGGCTAATAAGGGAGGAGCGGAGCGGTCGCTGATATTGCTGGCGAGCAGTACCCGGCACTTGTGGGTGACGGAGAGGGCGACCGATTTGACCTTCGCCGCCGCCATGGCCTCCGCTCCACGCACGCGCACCAACCGGTTTCCGCGGTGGGGGCTCCGCAGGGCACAGAGCACCGGCGATTGGAAGCGGCGGCGCTGTCTCCACAACTGGTGTTTGATGAACCTGTGAAGTGAAACCTCTAGGAGTCGGCCCTATTTTCGCCGCCGTCGACGGAGGTCTTCGTGGGTCGGAGTTGGACGCGCCAGCTCCGTGGACCCCAGTTTCGCCGTCGACCGGGCGAGGGAGACGGCGGCTGGAAGGGGACGAAGGATGCGCACTCGCAGACACAGCGGGGCAGTGCGGAAGGATGAGAGACGCTCGTGGACCGGCCGATGGGCTGCTAAACCGCCCTGCTGCTTCGACGCCAGGCCCAGTTTGCCTGTTGGTGCAGTCTACTCATGTTCTGATGTTCACAGTTGCAGCCCGTCCCACCGCGAACCGCTCATGAACGGCTGTGCGACTGCACGAGCACGAGCGCGTGCGTGACCGTGAGCAACTGAGGCCTTTTTTAGTTCTAATTTTTTTTCAAAAATATATACTATTTTGTTTGTATTTGACTAATATTGTCTAATCATAACCTAAGGTCTTGTTTAGATGTGAAAAGATTTTGGATTTCGCTACTGTAGCATTTTCGTTTGTTTGTGCGAAATATTGTCCAATCATAAACTAACTAGGATCAAAAGATTCGTCTCACGATTCTGTGCAATTAATTTTTATTTTCGTCTACATTTAGTGCTTCATGCATGTAACGAAAGATTCGATGTGACAGAGAATTTTGAAAACTTTTTGGTTTTAAAAGGCCTAACTAGGCTAAAAAAATCGTCTCGCAAAATACAGATAAATTGTATAATTAATTATTTTTTTATTTATATTTAATGTTTTATGCATGTTGTGCAAGATTCGATGTGGAGAAAAATCGAAAAAAAATTGCAAAAACTTAAACAAGGCCTGACCATGGTAAAACGTACTATACCTGTATTAGGCCTTATTTAGTTCGCAAAAATTTTGGTTTTTGGCTACTGCACTTTCGTTTTTATTTGACAAACATTGTTCAATCACGGAGTAACTAGGCTCAAAAGATTCATCTTACAAATTACAGGTACACTGTGCAATTAGTTTTTATTTTTGTCTATATTTAATACTTCATGCATACGACCAAAGATTCGATGTGACTGAGAATCTTGAAAAATTTTGCGAATTGTTTACTTCTACCTAAAAACCTAAATTTTTTTAAGATTCCCTGTCACATCGAATCTTTAGACGCATGCATGAAGTATTAAATATAGACGAAAATAAAAAATAATTGTACAGTTTGGTCGCAATTAACGAGACGAATCTTTTGAGCCTAGTTAGTCTATGGTTGGACAATAATTACTACAAACAAACGAAAGTGCTACATTGTCGCGAAATTTTTTAACAAGGCCTTTGGATAAGAGAACATATAAGATAATTGAAATTTTTTCTTGAAATCGACGCTACGGATGGAGTACTAGCGAATCCTGATACAAACTTTAATGACCATAGGGATCGCAATCGTCGCGCGCTTTACATATATCCAGGCCGCTCTTCCCTGCGCTCGCGCCGCCGCCGCGCTCACACCTCGAGTCTCTCCGACTCCCTGAGGTCGTCTGGACTCTGGAGCGGTGGTAGTGGCATCTGTTTCTTGCCTCTCCATCTGAGAACATGGAGACGGCGGCGTCGACCGGCGACGGGCCGGCGGTCGGCATCGACCTGGGGACGACCTACTCCTGCGTGGCCGTGTGGCGGCACGACCACGGCGAGGTCATCGCCAACGACCAGGGCAACCTCCTCACGCCATCCTGCGTCGCGTTCGCCGACGTTGGGAGGCTCGTCGGCGACGCGGCCGTGAACCAGGCCGCTCTGAACCCCGACAACACCATCCACGGTGAGAAACTCTGAACTTCATTGCGTTTGTTTCTATACGTCGCTGCACGCCGCCGAGGTGTTCGTGACTGGTACTATTAGGAACTAGGAAGAAGTGCGAGTACAGAAGTGGCGTGATTGCTCTTTGTTGCCCACGATGGCTGCCCAAGAACGATGGAGATGATCTGAGTCAGATCATGTGACGAGGGCGTTCGTCCAGTTCTCTGTTACTACCGTTGCTGTTCATACTTACAAATTTCTGTATTTTCCATTTTCCCCCCAAATTAAATGAACCACGCGGATCTTAGTGGAGCACTTTTCTGTCTTCTTCTACGTGACTGTTTAGCTTCCCTAAGCACCGGTACTGAATATTACTGGCCAACCGAACGCTTCAATTTTATAGAGGAAAAACAAAGAGTCGTTCAATTGTTGCATGCAAATAGCCAAATGGCACGAACTGATTATCTAATTCTTGATGCAAAGTTCTATACACTTGATTGATGGTTATTCTCTTATATACAGATGTGAAGCGACTGATTGGCCGCCGATTTAGCGACGAGACCGTACAGGGAGATGTCAAGTTGTGGCCTTTTAAAGTCGTCCCTGGTCGTGAGGACCGGCCGATGATTGTGGTTCATTACAAAGGCGAGGAGAAACAGTTTGCTGCTGAGGAGATCTCTGCCATGGTGCTGGCAAAGATGAAGGAGACTGCAGAGGTCTACCTCGAGACGACGGTCAGGCACGCCGTCATCACTGTCCCAGTTTACTTCAACAACTCTCAACGCCAGGCCACCATTGACGCCGGCACCATTGCCGGCCTTAACGTCATGCGCATCATCAACGAGCCCACAGCTGCCGCTATTGCATATGGTCTTGACAAGATGCCAACCAGAGATGGGAGGAGGACGGTGCTCATCTTTGATCTCGGTGGCGGTACCTTGGACGTTTCCCTCCTTGACATTGATCCGGGCCTCGACATAGACATGGGTATGTTCGAGGTGAAGGCCATTGCTGGTGACACTCACCTTGGTGGGGAAGACTTCGACAATGAAATGGTGAAACACTTCCTGCGCGAGTTCATAAGGAAACACAAGAAGATGGACGTCCGAAGCAACCCAAAGGCGATGCAGCGGCTGAAGACGGCCTGTGACAGGGCCAAGAGGCTGCTGTCTTCCACGAGCCAGACCAGCATCGACATTGACTCCTTCCACGACGGCATTGACTTCTACGCAACCATTACGCGCGGCCGTTTCGAGGAGCTCAACAGAGACCTCTTCAACAAGTGCATAGAGGCCGTGGAGAAGTGCCTCCGCGACGCCGCGACGGACACGAGCAGCATCGACGACGTCGTCCTCGTTGGTGGCTCCACCCGCATCCCCAAGGTGCAGAGCATGCTCCAGGACTTCTTCGACGGGAAGGGGCTCTGCCGGAGCATCAACCCCGACGAGGCCGTTGCGCACGGAGCCGCCATGATGGCTGCTATCCTCAACGGCGAGGCTGGCCGTAACAAGATCAGAGATTTGATGCTGGTCGATGTCACGCCGCTGTCGCTCGGGGTGGAGACGAAAGGAGGCGCCATGACAGTTCTGATCCCGAGAAACACCACTATCCCTGCCAGAAAGGAGCGGCTCTTCTCCACCTGCATCGAGAACCAGGACAGCGTGCTCATCAGGGTGTACGAGGGTGAGCAGGTGACTACCAGGGACAACTACCTGCTCGGCAGGTTCGAGCTCTCCGGCATCGCTCCGGCGCCCAGGGCCGCACCCCGGATCATTGTGACCTTTGACATCGACGAGAACGGTGTCCTGAACGTGTCGGCGGAGGACACGACGACAGGGCAGAAGAACGAGATCACCATCTCCAGCGACCAGGGGCAGCTAAGCCAGGAGGAGATCGAGCGCATGGTTCAGGACGGCGAGAAGTACAAGGCAGAGGAGGAGGAGCTGAAGGAAGTTGGGGCCCAAGAACAGGCTTGAGAGCTAGGCGCACAGTTCGGTTCTGGAAGCAAATGATCCTGTCGTCGCTACCAGGGTGATTGCGATGGAATGACAGCAGCATGGACCAGGATCTGATTATCCAATAGCTAGTGCATTTTGTATCAGTTCGGCTTAGTCGTAGTACCTGGGGGTTTATGTTATGCAGTCAGTGGATGCACGCTTGGATTTGCGTATGCATGGCCTAGTCTATATTGCAATGAATTGTTTCTTTGATCACGGTTTCTGCTGGGATTATTATCCTTTACCTCTTGATTGCCTTTGCCTCTCATCTACCAATTTAGTTCCCAAGTTGGGGTTAGTTTGACAGATTTGTAAACGCATAGCCGCATAGGCATAGCTGTCTTTGCCGTTGTTGATATAATACTACACCATCGAAAAGAAAATGCGAGAAATGCTAATTGTTAAGTACTCCTCGGTCCAAATTATAAGTCATTCCAAGAATTTTGGAGAGTCAAAGCATTTTTAAGTTTGATTAAAAATATAGAGAGAAATATAAAGATTTATATTATAAAATAGGTTCACTATAAAAATATAACTAACAAAGAATCTAATGATATTTGGTTGGTACCAAAAATGTTATTATTTTGTTCTATAAATTTGGTCAAATTTGAAAAACTTTGACTCTCCAAGATTCTTGGAATGACTTATAATTTGGGACGGAGGGAGTACATAGCTGAGTTCAAGATAACCGGTGGACTATATGCTGTCCAGAAACAAGCTAAAATCATCCCCTCCTATTTTTGTCGGAAGCTAAAATGAAGATAAAATCCTCCCGTCCTATTTTTTTTTTATCGAGATCTAAAATGAAGGACATCAAAGTGCAAAAGTTCATGTGGTCTCTGGACTGTGTTTGCTGTTAGCTAATGCAAAAAGTGAAGGTTTAGCTTTATTTTGGGTCCAAGCTAGAATGCATGGTTTCTGTAAAACATTATAACTACGTCATAATTCAAAGAGAGATCCTTCGGTCGAGGGTGAGCCCAAAGGAGAACTACGTCATAATTTCTAGGATGTCCTACGTTTGGTATGAAAGAGTGGTTTGGATCTTAGATTTGTGCCTGCGATTTCGGGACTGTGAATTTGTTGATTTATGCTTTTCTGAGAGATATGAAGACTTTAGCAGAGACGAACATTGCGTCAAGGAGGAAAGAGGATAATACAAATGAGGTTATCGAAGGAGCGCCTTCAGGACTGTGAATTTGTTGATTTATGCTTTTCTGAGCCAAAATTCACTTGGAAAAATAAGCATGAAGGAAATGACAATGTTAATGTACATTTGCATTGGAAGGAGCAGTGGCGAATGGACAGTTCATTCAGTTTTTTTATGATGGTCATGTCGAAAATGTCGTTACATCAACCTCAAATCATTATGCCATCGTGATATCAATTAATAGAGAATCTGAGAATAGCTATTTTAAAATGTTTCAAATGCGATTGTTGAGGGCACTCACAATACAGACTCTATCGTAGAGTCTAAATTTATTTATTACCTCGAACAATGTGGACTTAGAGTCTAAATAAGACTTGGAGTCTTATTTTTTCTACCTCTTTCTTTATAAATATGCTGCCACATCAGCAAAATACCATAAATAGTATGTAATTAATTGTCTTGGACTCTGTGATAGAGTCTTGCATTGTGAGTGCCCTGACAGCTAGAATGACGGCTTTGAGGGGGCAAGAAACTCTCATTCTGTACGGTCTAATCTAGACAAAATGGCACTTTCTTATTTTATATCTATATCTATATCTTGTAATCCTTTGTTTTGTTTTTTCTTGTTATGTTTCTCAGTTACTCTGGTACTTTGCTTACCACCAATAATGGTGACTTGCCATCTTGGTGGTTAGCTTCTTGTAAGGGCTTAACTTTTTCTTAGAAAAACGCATGCATTCCCTTGATCTAGAAAAAAAATCTATATCTATATCTATATCTATATCTATATCTATATCTATATCTATATCTATATCTATATCTATATCTATATCTATATCTATATCTATATCTATATCTATATCTATATCTATATCTATATCTATATCTATATCTACATCTATATCTACATCTATATCTATATCTATATCTATATCTATATCAAAGAGATAAAATTTTTAGACATTTTTTTCATCCATCTCTTCTAACTAACTCTATGAATGTTGAATCTGCTTCTATTCATGTCTTCCTACCGCTTCTTGTTTTATAATGACATACAAAATTTCTTGAGATAACCGTAAAAGATAATAGTTCTAGTCTAAATAAAGCTTTTAATCAGCTTATTTTAAAATAGGCAAGACTTCCAAGTAACCTGAATAGAAACTCTATTCCAATTTAAATAGAAAATAATTGTTTCATAATCTAAATAGATAAGAGTTCTAATCTAAATAAAGCTCTCGATCAGATCCTATTTTAAAATAGGTAAACTTCTGAGTAGTCTGAATCGATTAAAAATTATTCTTCGCAACCATTTTATTATTAGATTAATTATAAAATATATTTTCATAATAAACTTAATTAGAGATTAAACGATATATAATATCTTATATAAGCTTAATCAAACTTAAAAATCTTTTTACCTCTCGTATAATAATGTCTACTGAACTCTCATAGGTCAACTTTAACAACTTTAACCAAACACTCTCTAACTCCTGTCACATAAATATTTAGACACATGCACAAAGTACTAAATATAGAGTATTTATAAAACTAAAAACATAAATAGCTAGAGAGTAATTTACAAGATGAAGATTTTAATAATAATTAGTTTATAATTAAATACTAATTATTAAATAAGATGAAAATATTATTATACTGGTTAAACTTTAACACCTCAACTAAACACCCTTTTGTCCCTCTCCTCTTTCACCACGGCGTGGGCGCGTGGCCCGTCGGGGCCTTTTTCTGCGGAATACGCACACCACAGTAGAGTTCTGTAGACCAGCATGGCAGTACACACCACACGCACACGCATAGTTCTGAGCTTGCAGCAGCACAGCGCCTGGTGAGCGGTGAGCCTCCTCACCTGTCCAGTCCAGTCCAGACTGGTAGAGTGGTACTGCTAGGCCGTGTTTAGTTTCTGATGTAAAAAATTTTGCAACACTATATTACTTTCGTTTGTTTATGATAATTATTATTCAATTATAGATTAACTAGATTTAAAAGATTTGTTTCTTAAATTTCAACTAAATTATGTAATTAATTTTTATTTTCATCTATATTTAATACTCCATGTATATGTCTAAAAATTGGATATAACGGAAAATTTTGAAATTTTTTGGATTTTTAGGTGTAAGTAAACACTAGTCAGCAATTCATCGCTACGGCTAGCCAGTTTTTGGACTATTGCAATTCATTAGTTACCAAAATATTTTATAAAATTTCTCAGATTTATGTCACATCAAATCTTGCGGTACATATATAGAACACTAAATTAAATAAAATAAATAACTAATTACACACTTTACCTATAATTTGCGAGATGAATTTTTTAAGGCCAGTTAGTCTATAAACGGACAACATTTTTGTCAAATACAAACGAAAATATTACTTTTTCTATTTGTAAATTTTTTAGAACTAAAAATTTTCAAGATTTCTCATCAAAAATCTTTAGACACATGTATAAAGCATTAAATATAAGTGAAAACAAAAACTAATTATATAATTTACTCGTAATTTACAAAATGAATCTTTTGAATCTAGTTAATTCATAATTGAACAATAATTTTTAAATAAAAAAATAATAATACAATAGTTAAAATTAAAAAATTTAGCGAAGTAAACAAGGCCTCATTTTAGATTGTTCCCACTTCGGAGCAACAAGATTTCTAGACTCTTTGCTTAGGCCCAGTTTAGATTAGAGATGAAAATTTTTTGGATGTCACATCGGATATGTCGGAAGGATGTCGGGAGGGGTTTTTAGAAACTAATAAAAAAACAAATTACATAGCTTGTCAGAAAACTGTAAGACAAATCTATTAAGTATAATTAATCTATCATTAGCACATATGAGTTACTGTAGCACTTAAGGCTAATCATAGAGTAACTAGGCTTAAAAGATTCGTCTCGCGATTTCATACCAAACTGTGTAATTAGTTTATTTTTTTATGTACATTTAATGTTTCATGCATGTGTCTAAAAATTCGATAGGATGGATGAAAAAAATTTTGGTGGAAAACTAAACAGGGCCTTAAGCTTTTGGATTGTTCCCACTTCCGAGCAACAAGATTTCTACCCTATTCGCTTAAGCTTAGGTCTTGTTTAGTTCAATCCAAAACCAAAAACTTTTTAAGATTTTCGGTCGTATCGAATCTTATGGCACATGTATAGAGCATTATATATAGATGAAAACAAAAACTAATTACACAATTTGTCTGTAAATTGTAAGATAAATCTTTTGAGCCTAGTTAGTCCGTAATTAGATAATAACTGCCAAATAAAAACGGAAATGCTATAGTATCTCAAAACAAAAAAAATGGGAACTGAACAAAGCCTGGTCTTGTTTAGTTCAAAAAAAATTTCAAAATTTTCAGATTTCTCGTCACATGGAATCTTACGGTATATGTATGGAGTATTAAATATAAATAAAAAATAACTAATTTTATAGTTTATCTGTAATTTGTGAGATGAATCTTCTAAACATAGTTAATTCATAATTAGATAATATTTGTTAAATACAAACGAAAATACTATAATATCTATTTTGTAAAAAAATAAAACTAAACAAGTCCTTAATTGAACTCAACAACTCCCCTGCACTTTTGGGGTGGGGGTGGGGACTTCCCAGTTCCCCCACACACACACACTGCCCTGCCGCAGACATATGAGCACGCCGCACCGCACACTGCACTCTCTTGGCACACCTCCCTGACTCCCTCTACCCTCTTGAGTCTTGAGTCTTGACACACCTCTCTGCTCGGCGTTGCGAAACAGCGGAAGTAGTACTCTTCTCGCATTCTCGCACACGCCACACGATTCCCTGAGAAGGAAGATGGCGGCCGCTTCGAAGAGCGATGGTCCGGCGGTCGGCATCGACCTCGGTACGACTTACTCGTGCGTGGCCGTGTGGCGGCACGACCGCGGCGAGGTCATAGCCAACGACCAGGGCAACCGCCTCACGCCATCCTGCGTCGCCTTCAGCAGCACCGAGAAGCTCGTCGGCGAGGCGGCCGTGAACCAGGCCGCCCTGAACCCCATGAACACCATCTTCGGTGAGTACTACTCGCCGGTGTTTCTCCGTTCTGTAGCCTCCATCTCAGTAGTTGTTCGTCGCCTCTTTTGTTGGTAGTCGTTGGGGTTTTAGACGTACATGATGCCCAAAGATGGGTTTTTTTTTTCCGTCTCAGTAGTTGTTCGTCGCCTCGTTTGTGGAATGCCGCCCAGATCAATTTTCAGTCAGTAGTAAGAAACACAAAACTCGCGCCGGCGGTTCACAGTCCGCCGCAGCATCAGGCATTATAGATCGATCGAAACCCCTGGTGCAAACGGTGCTTGCCCAGTAACTCCGGTCTCCGGGGACTGAGTGATGAATGGATTGCTACAGCCTTCTTCTGTAGCTGGCTTCGTGTTTTGTTCAGCTGATATTTCTAATTTATATGCCATTTATTTTTCTTGCCCACGGATGTGTAAAGGAGTACTCCTACTTTTCTTTGGACTTCTGTAAGACTGTTTAGTATCGCCCAGGCATCTCCCCTTTCCGTGTGAACTGGTTTTTCAATTCATCTCGTTGAATCTAGAACGCAAATATATCCAAGAACCAAAGTTAAATTAAGTGGGGGAAGAATCGATTGCAGAACGAGGATTCTGATATTGTGATAAATCATAGCAATGCTGGCAACTGCCCAGTGACAACCACAATACTATCCCGTTGCTACACGGACCATTATATTTCTTATTAATCTGTTTAATGACTGAAAATTCACAGTATCTGAACCTGGGCATATGCAAGTTAAGGCAGTGTCAAACCATATTCTTTTTTCTAACAAAAATGGCTTTTTTTTTTTGCGAGCATAACAAAAATGACATTTGACAGATGCAAAATAAAATTATCGAAGTTAAGCTATACATGGTTCATCTGATTGACTACATGACTAATTTTCTACAGAGGTGAAGCGACTAATTGGCCGCCGATTCAGTGCCGAGTCTGTACAAGAAGATGTCAAATTGTGGCCTTTCAAAGTCGTCGCAGGGAGTGATGACCGGCCGATGATCTTGGTCCAGTATGAAGGCAAGGAGAGGCAGTTCATGCCTGAGGAGATCTCCTCCATGGTGCTGGTCAAGATGAGAGAGACAGCCGAGGTATATCTGGGTAAAAAGATCAAGAACGCTGTCATCACAGTCCCTGTCTACTTCAACAACTCCCAGCGGCAGGCTACCATTGACGCTGGTGCCATTGCCGGCCTAAATGTCATGCGCATTATCAATGAGCCAACTGCGGCTGCCCTTGCATATGGTCTTGAGAAGATGTCAGTCAGCAACAAACAAAGGACGGTGCTCGTCTTTGATCTTGGTGGTGGTACCTTTGATGTTTCCCTCCTCAACATTGATCCAGGAACCAACATGGATAAGGGTCTCTTCGAGGTGGTGGCCATTGCCGGTGACACTCACCTTGGTGGGGCTGATTTCGACAACGAGATGGTGAAATATTCTCTTCGTGAGTTCACACGGAAACATGGGAAGATGGACATCCATAGCAACCAGAAGGCACTCCGGCGGTTGAGGAATGAGGACTGCCTGCGAGAGAGCAAAGAGGATGTTGTCTTCCACTGCACAGACCACCATTGAGGTCGACTCGCTCCATGAAGGCATCGACTTCTGCACCACCATCACCCGGTCTCGATTTGAGGAGCTCAACAAGGATCTTTTCAGCAAGTGCATGAAGGGTCTGGATAAGTGCTTATGCGATGCCAAGATGGACAAGAGCAGCATCCACGACGTTGTCCTCGTGGGCGGCTCCACCCGTATCCCCAAGGTGCAGAGCATGCTTCGGGATTTCTTCTGTGGGAAGGAGCTTTGCCGCAGCATCAACCCTGATGAAGCTGTTGCGTACGGTGCTGCCATCCAGGCCTCTATTCTCAGTGGTCGAACTGACGATGGGAGATTAGTAGATATGCTTCTGCGTGAAGTTACGCCACTCTCGCTTGGGATTGAAACTGAAGATAATTTTACAATGAGCGTGGTCATCCCGAGGAACACTGCCATCCCGACCAAGAAGGTGCGGCGCTTCACCACCTTCTACGACAACCAGACTGCTGTGAGCTTTCCAGTGTACGAGGGCGAGAGCGCAAACACCAGGGACAACAACCTGCTCGGCAAGTTCAAGCTCACCGATGTACCCCCGGCACCGCAGGGTGTACCTGATTTCAATGTCACCTTCGATATCGATGCAAACGGCGTCCTGAAGGTGTCCGCGGAGGACAGGGACACTGGGCGGAAGAACAGCATCACCATTGTTAACCATGGTGGCCGGCTGCGCAAGGAGGAAATCACGCACTTGGTGTTGAAGGCTGAGAGTGAGAGGTAAAGTGGGAGGGGTTCATATCAAAGCTCTGGTAAGTAGCTCGTTGCTTTTGTTGCAATGGATGCTAAATGACGTGACTTTTGGCTTGGTTTGTGTATGGCCATAAGCTTGGTAATGTCGTTGTTTCTGGAACCATGGTGATATTGTAGTAATGTTCTATTTTCTCGAGTGTCTTGCTTCTGTCAAGCACTCAAGCTGGTTTTAAGCTGGGAACAGGCCATAGCCTAGCTTGTGCTGTCGTCGTTTCTGGAACTTTGGTGATATTAATGCAGTAATCTTCTATTTCTGTTGGATGTGTCTTGCAACCATGAACTTTTGCTGAATCCGAACTCCTTCCTTGGAGAATCCAAACTACTATTAACAAGCTGATGAGTAGCAGCGCGAACCTGTAGACCGTAGTAGATTGCCAACAACATAGCATCAAATGTGCTCTTTTATATCATGAGAAGACAAGCATGTAGATCTGGTGGTACCGCACCACACAAATTTTTGTCTAGGCTAATGTCCTTAGTTTCCAAAAATTTTCTTTTCGTTCCATCACATCAAATATTTAAACACATGGAATATTAAATATAGATAAAAATAACTAATTAGTTTACATGTAATTTGTGAGACAAATCTTTTGAGTCTGATTAGTCCAAATTGGACACTAATTGAAATGCTATAGTAGCCAAATCTATTTTTTTTACAAACTAAACAAGGCCTAACAAATAGATTAATTACTGCTCCATTTGGGCTAAGCTACTCAAAGGAATTGTCTTTACCACGAAAGGCTTGGCAGCGCACCAAACTTGTTTACATGTGCATGTCAAAATTCTTGTAGCAGCCTCCAGCATCCGTTAAACTGAACGGCTGCACCACACACAGGGTCGCAGGCCGGCACACATTGCTTCGATCTATACCTGTATATACATGAGATTGGCAAGGCCAAATTTTCCATGGTAGAAGCACAATTTTCAGGCCACAGGAGCGATACGCAGCGGCAGACCAAGATTGTCACTTGTCGACGACGGTGCTGCCGTGTGGATGTGTGGTGGAAGCATCCGGAAAACTTCCCGAGCGGTCGGACGGGTGTACAGACGTTGCATTGAGTGGGGGAAGGCCCATGACGCGGCCCACAACGAGCGCGCAGCCCACAGCGGACACACTGCGCAGGAGCGATGCTGGGACACATATGAGCACGCCGCACACTGCACTCCCTCTTGGCACACCTGTGTCTCAACGGAAGTAGTACTACCACTCTTCTCGCACACGCTTCTCTGCGAAGGAAGATGGCGGCCGCTTCGGAGAGCGACGGTCCGGCGGTCGGCATCGACCTCGGTACGACTTACTCCTGCGTGGCCGTGTGGCGGCATGACCGCGGCGAGGTCATCGCCAATGACCAGGGCAGTCGTCTCACGCCGTCCTGCGTCGCCTTCAACAGCACCGAGAGGCTCGTCGGCGAGGCGGCCGTGAACCAGGCCGCCCTAAACCCCACCAACACCATCTTCGGTGAGTGCTTGCGTACTACTCGCCGGTGTTTCTCCCTTGTGTAGCCTTCACTTCAGTAGCTGTTAGTGTTCATCGGCTCATCGCCCCCCTTTTGTTGGTAGTCGGCGAGGGTACACGTGAAGCGCAAAGGTGGGTTTTTTCCGTTATCTTTTAATGGCCAGATCGATATTCGTTCGAATCGCAAAACTCGATGGCCGGCGGCCCAGTGCTCACCGTAGCGTCAGACACTATATAGAATTCTAGATCCATCGAATCCCCGCTGTAATCGATGCTTGCCCAGTGACTCTGGTCTCCGGGGGCTGGGCGATGAATGGATTGCTACAACCTTCTTCTCTACCTGGCTTGTTCTGCTTCATCTGATTTTTCTAATTTATGCCGTTTATTTTTCTAACCCACGGATTTTAAAAGGCACTTTTTCCGTCTTGGTTAAGATTGTTTAGTATCCCCAGGAACCCCTAAACCCTGGTAAACCCCCTTTCCGCGTCACTGATTGTTCAATTCATCTCGTTAAATCTAAAAACCAGGGTTGGAGTTGATCGCATTGCAAGGATGCTGATTAAGTGATAATTCATGGCAATGCTGCAACTGTCCAATGAAAGCCACGATATTCTAGTGAAAATCCCATCACTGCACATACTGTTTTTCTATTAATTTGCTTATTGATGGTTAAAAATTCGTGAATTCTGAATCTGGGCATATCCAAGTTTAGCCTAGGCAGTAACAGATCATATATTTTTTCGTAGCAGAAATGTCAATAGATGCTAATCAGATTACTGAAGCTAAGCTATACATGGTTCACTCTGATTGATACATGACTAATTTTCTACAGAGGTGAAACAACTGATTGGCCGCCGTTTCAGTGATGAGCATGTACAAGAAGATATCAAGCTGTGGCCTTTCAAAGTTGCCGCTGATCTTGAGGACCGCCCAATGATTGTGGTGCAGTTCAAAGGTGAGGAGAAGCAGTTCTTTCCTGAGGAGATCTCCTCCATGGTGCTGGCCAAAATGAAGGAGACAGCTGAAGTCTACCTTGGTACCAGGATAAAAAATGCAGTCATCACTGTTCCTGTCTACTTCAACAACTCTCAGCGCCAGGCCACAATAGATGCAGGCACCATTGCTGGCCTGAATGTCATGCGCATCATCAACGAGCCCACTGCTGCCGCCATTGCCTATGGTCTTGAGAAGATGCCTGTCAGCAACACCGGGAGAACAGTGCTCGTCTTTGATCTTGGTGGTGGTACCTTCGATGTCTCCCTCCTTAACATTGATCCAGGTGTCTCCATGGGTAAGGGTGTCTTTGAGGTGAAGGCCATCGCCGGTAACACTCACCTTGGTGGAGCGGATTTTGATAATGAGATGGTGGAGTATGCTCTTCGGGAGTTCATACGGAAACACAACAAGACAGAAATCAAAAGAAACCAGAAGGCACTCCGGCGACTGAGGACTGCCTGCGAGAGAGCGAAGAGAATGCTGTCTTCTGCGACACAGACCACCATTGAGGTGGACTCCCTCCATGATGGCATTGACTTCTGCACCACCATCACCCGCTCCCGATTTGAGGAACTGAACAAACACCTCTTCAGTAAATGCATGGAGGCATTGGAAAAGTGCCTCCATGATGCCAAGGTGGACAACAGCAGCATCCATGATGTTGTCCTCGTGGGTGGCTCCACCCGCATCCCCAAGGTGCAGAACATGCTCCAGGAATTCTTTGATGGGAAAGAGCTTCGCCGGAGCATCAACCCTGATGAAGCTGTTGTTTACGGTGCTGCCATCCATGCCTTTATTCTCAGTGGCAAAACCGATCATGGGAGGTTGCTGGATATGCTTCTTCAGGACGTCACACCTCTCTCGCTAGGGTTATGTGTCAGGGATACTGTTAAGGGGAAGATGCAAGATGACATAATGAGGACAATGATCCCACGGAATACAGCCATTCCTTTCAAGAAGAGGGTAGAGGGCTTTACCACCAGTTATGACAATCAAGAGTCTGTGGACATCATGGTGTACGAGGGTGAGAGTGCGAGCACCAAGGACAACAACCTACTCGGGCAGTTCAAGCTATCTGGGATCCTCCCCAGGCCCAGGGGCATTCCTTGTCTTGATGTCACGTTCGACATTGACTTGAACGGCGTCCTGAATGTGTTGGCAGAGGACAAGACCAGTGGGCAGAAAAACAGCATTACCATCACTAACCACAGTGGCCGGCTGCACAAGGAGGAAATCGAGCACATGGTGCAGGAGGCGGAGAGGTACAGGAGAATGGGTACCAACTGAGCGTGGAAACTGATTCTGCAACCCTTACCATGGCTGATCACAGTTAGATGATCTTTTGCATACCAGTTCTCCCTAGAATTAAGTCGCACTGATTGGGTGCTTAAATATGACAATGCAACTTTAGGCTTTGGCATATATAGCCTAGCTAGTGCTTTCGTCTTTTGCGGAAGTGGAGTCTTGCTTTAATAGATGTTGCTAGACTATTAGAGTAATCCTCACTGTATCTGTTGAATGCCTTTCATCAGGCAAACGAATTCTGACTTCTGAGTTGGCATAGTTTCAGTGTGTCATGTGTATGTCTGATACTAGATCTGTACGCAGTGTTTGTCTGATTTGTGTGACCTTTAGTGATTTGTTAGAACATTAAAAGCACGCTCACTACTTGGCCTAAAACCCGTCGATCAAGCCAGAACTGCAAGTGACTACAACAATTCATAATAGCTGTTAAACTGGCTTAAGGGGCATAAACAAATTCTTTATTTACCTGAGCACTGTTTAAGTGAAACAAACAGATTACTGCTCCATTTCAGACAAACATATTGCCACAAGTAGTTCATAATACTAGCTTGATGCGAAAATTGCCTCAGTATCACTGTATGTCTGTACGGCTGTACCTCTATGAACTTCCTCACCCAAGTCGTTGGAACACAGTAATTCATGGGGGTTTTGCTGCATTCTCTGTCCTCCCTTCCTAGGATCACGTCGCTAGCTGGTGTCATGACTCAGGAGTAGACGGATTGCTACCTTAATTCTTTGATTATTAAACGAGAAGGATGCAGAGGAAGAAATGCTGAACATATGGATCATAACCTGAGCCTGGGTACAAAGCTGTCCCGAGACATGCGACAGTCAGAGGCCACCTCTGTCTGCGCGAAAATAGCGAATGAGCGACAGTGCAGTCGAGCTGTATCAGTGAATAACACGCCGCGAGCTGGTGACTCTTGATCAACGGTAGGCGTGCGCAACGATGTAAAATCCTCCTAGCCACCATCATGGGCACCGGGGCATTGTGGAAGCGCCGGCGCGGCGAGAGACGAGCGCGCGGGGGAAGAAGAACGTGCGGGTCAGCGGGTACGGCTGGCGGCTGCAAAAAGAAAACGAAGGTGTGTGTACAATGTACGTGGACGGTGGACCCGTGGGCCGAAAGTGCTCTTTTGCATGGATCTGACTAGCTGCTAGGGCCATTTGGTGGATCCCGGGCCGATTTGGATTCATTAGCATTAAAAATTAGCTAAGAGCATCTTTAAAAGTACTCTAATTTCTTCCCTGTCTATATTTTTTTGAGAAAAAAAAGAAAAACTCATCTCCAAGAGTACCTATATCCCTTATGTATCGGGTGAAAACCCGTGTAAACCATAGCAAAAAAGTCGTCTAAATTCACCAAAAAAATCACACATGTAGATGATATGATGATACACAATCTTGTAAAATATTTTGTCCAAACTCAAATTTATTTGTGAGATATAAAAATAACAAATTTCTAACAAATCGTGTGGACAACTTTTTTAATTATTTTTGTTTTTTCTCTTTTATTTCTTTTCTTTACTATTTTTTATGTTCACGTGGATGTATATATATATATATGATGTTTTATTTTATTTTATTTGTTTCTTTTCTAATTTTGTTTTCCTTTGATTCATGTTTTTTATTTTTAATCTTTCTTAAATTTTTTATTTTCTTTTTTGCATCATTCATTTTTTTATTTTTAGAATTCTATGTGTTTATTATTATTATTATTTTCATTTTAATATTTTTACATTTCTTTTATTTCTTTTCTCTTTTATTTTATTTTTTTATTTGTTATTATGTTTTATGTTATTTTTTGTGATGTTTATGTGTATATATGTGATAGTTTTTATGTTCATGTGTCATACAACATGTGATGTTCTGTGAATTTTTTTGTTCACGTGGTATGTATGTACTCCCTCAATTTGTGAAAGCTTCAACTCCTAGAATCCATGTTAGTATTTTTTTTTAATTTTAACCAATTTTATAGAAAAGAGCATCAATATCTATGACATAAAATGAGTATCTTATGAAAATATATTTTTATGATAAATCTAATGGTATTAGTTTGGTACTATAAATCTTAGTGTTTTTTTCTAAAAATTTGGCTAAAGTTTTTGAAAGTTTGACTTAGGACAACTCTAAAAGTTGAAGCTTTTAGGGACAAAAGGGAGTAATATTCTATGATGATACGATGTTCGCGTAATATACATGTGTTGTTCTCGTAGTATACATGTGGTGCTCTATGCTATTTTTTTTATGTTCACATAGTATACATGTGATGTTCTATGATGTTTTTATGTTCATGTAATATATATGAGATGTTTTATAATGTATTTATTAATGTTATATGGTATTTAGTAATGTTCACGTAATACATAAATGTTCTATAATATATTTTATGATATTCTATGGTATATTTAATAATGTTCACTTAGTATACGTATGATGTTTTATAATATATTTTAGGATGTTTTAAACAATACTCATGTGATATTCTTTTTTTTACAAAGATTGAACATTATTCTCTGATCCTATGACATCATCTTCGCTCAATAAAAGAAAATATTATATCTTTTATGAAATTAATGTTTAATAATAATATTTATCTAAATATATTCATGTGGGTTTTTGTTTTGAAATATTTATTATAAAAAATAATGATACAATCAGAATTTAATTTAGATATTCCACAGACTTTTTTTAATTTGCACCGCATGCAAATCAACGAACGGCAAAAAATAATATGCAGTTGCTCGGTCCCCCACTAAAAATTTCTACGGTGCTTCCCGCGCGTTGCGTGTTGTAGCCTTGGCCGGTACGGGTTGGCGGTAATTTTTGAGAGGGAAACGCCTGCCGGACGGTGCGTCGCGTCCGAAGCGGACTCTAGCACGCCCCTCCATCCGCATCACATATACACCCCCCCTCCCCCCCCCCCCGCGCGCTAGTACCTAGGGCTTAGATTGCGACGGTGTGCAGTGCAGACGATGGTGATTTCGAAAGACGGCGGGCTGGCGATCGGCATCGACCTGGGGACGACCTACTCATGTGTGGCCATATGGCGGCGAGATCGCAGCGAGTTTATCGCCAACGACCAGGGCAACCGCCTCACGCCGTCCTGCGTCGCGTTCACCGACGACAAGATGTTTGCCGGCGAGGCGGCCGTAAACCAGGCCGCTTTGAACCCCACCAACACAGTTTTCGGTGAGCACTACTGCACACAGCACAGCTGTTTCATCACTCGCATATGTATATTCCTTGTTAATTGTTATATATGTTCTTCAGTTGAATCCAACACAGATCAGCTGTGTCTAGCCGAACTGCCGAAGGTGTTAATGACTGAATATTACATAGTACTAGTACTAGTAGAGAAGGAAATAGCATGCAGGCGCAATACAACGGCGAGCTTGCTGCACTGGTCGTTTGCAATTCTGTCACAATCGCACGATTGCGTGCCTACAATTCTTTTAAATTTCTCTAGACGCCCTGTTCGTGTTTATGACACTTTTTACCTTGTTTTAGTGGAAGTACCTTTTCGCTTTCACTCTACACTGCTGTTTAATTTCCATTGGCGCTCCTAGTGAATACTAGTACTGCTAGCCAGTGCCATATACAAACCTTTCGTTCGAAACAACTCATGGATTGCAATTAAGAGCATTTTCAGAGTTCAGAGAATATGAAAGAACAGGTGTGATTGCTAGAAATAGTATAGCAGTACGTTTCAAAGTAATGGTTAAGCTAGTATTTACGGTTCATTCACTTAACTGACGACATTACTACGTTTTTACAGAAGTAAAGCGATTGATCGGCCGCAAGTTCAGTGACGAGATTGTACAAGAAGATATCAAGCTGTGGCCTTTCAAAGTCGTCGCAGGTCGTGACGACCGCGCGATGATCGCGGTGCAGTACAAAGGCAAAGAGAAGCAGTTCATGCCCGAGGAGATCTCCGCCATGGTGCTCACCAAGATGAGGGAGACCGCCGAGGTGTACCTCGGCACCACGGTCAAGAACGCCGTGGTCACCGTCCCTGTCTACTTCAACAACTCGCAGCGCCAGGCCACCATAGACGCCGGCACAATCGCCGGCCTGAACGTCATGCGCATCATCAACGAGCCCACCGCCGCCGCCATCGCGTACGGCCTGGACAAGGTGCCCGTCAGCAGCAAAGGGAGGACGGTGCTCGTTTTCGACCTCGGTGGTGGCACCTTCGACGTCTCCCTCCTCCGCATTGATCCCGGCGTCGACATTGGCATGGGTCTGTTCGAGGTGATGGCCGTCGCCGGCGACACTCACCTCGGCGGGGCGGATTTTGATAACGAGCTGGTGAGGTTCTGCCTCCGTGACTTCATAAGAAAACACTTCAAGACAGGCATCAGAAGCGACCAGAGGGCGCTCAGGAGGCTGAGGACTGCATGTGAGAGGGCGAAGAGGATGCTGTCTTCCACGACAGAGACCACCATTGAGGTGGACTCGCTACATGACGGCATCGACTTCAGTGTCTCCATCACCCGGTCTCGATTCGAGGAGCTCAACAAAAACCTTTTCAGCATGTTTATGGAGATCGTGGAGAAGTGCCTCCTGGATGCCAAGGTGGATAAGAAGAGCATCGACGACGTCGTCCTCGTGGGCGGGTCAACTCGTATCCCCATGGTGCAGAGCATGCTGAGGGACTTCTTCGACAGGAAGGAGCTCAGCTGTAGCATCAACCCTGATGAAGCCGTTGCGTACGGCGCAGCTATCCAGGCCTCCATCCTGAATGGTGAAGAAATCCGCGACGGGACGGTGGGCGATATGCTTCTCCTGGATGTAACTCCACTCTCACATGGGATAGAGACCGATCTTGATCATACAATGAGCGTGGTGATCCCAAGGAACACCGCCATCCCGACCAGGAAAGTGAGGCGGGATTTCACCACCCAACTCGACAACCAGGAGGGCGTCCGCATCAAGGTGTACGAGGGTGAGAGCGCTAGCACCAAGGGTAACCACCTGCTCGGCGAGTTCTGGCTCACTGGCATCCCACCGGCGCCCAAGAGAGTACCTGTCATCGATGTCACCTTCGACATTGACGCAAACGGCGTGTTGAACGTGTCAGCGGAGGTCAAGACCGCCGAGAGGAAGAACAGCATCACCATCACTAACCACAGCGGACGGCTGAGCAAGGAGGAAATCTTGCGCATGGTGCAAGAGGCACAGATGTACAAGGGGAAGGGTTTTAGAAATATAGTCAAATTCATATTTAATTTATTCTAGAAATAAGACTTACGTAGAATAATTATGATATCATACATGTACTTGTTTAGATTAAACATCATGGATATAGATATAGCACTGATCAGAATAACATCATCCAACTTATTGTGTAAACAAAGCATGATCATCATCCAAAAAACGCTAACCAGTAAAGTTTTGATCAACAAAATAAGAAAATATTTAAAGGTTTGTATACTCTGCGACAGAGCCGGAAAGCAACCACAAGATACATGGTGCTTTACTCTTGTAATCATCCTAGTCGATGCAGTGTCGTTAAGAAGCCGTGAAGACCATACAACCAGGAGGAAGATGATGCAGACGTCGAGAGCAGGGAGGGGACGAAGCGAGTAGTCGTGCCGCTGTTGGATACTCTCCAAAAACGTGATTGCCGTCCTCACCCAAGCAGGTGAATCCACCGAAGACCCACTCTTCCATCTCGAGTGCGCGCAGGAGATAGAGCGGAGAGACTCAAGCACTGCTGGATAATGATGTGTTCTAAGAAAGACTAACTGAAGGAGAGAGTCCTAGTTTATAGACACCAACTCCAGCCATCAATGGAGCTAAATGATAAAAATTAAGACTCGCCCGCTCGCCGCTGCCGCTGCCTTGCCACACCCATGGCCTGGCGGCAGCGGCGGCGCGCGCGTAGCACCCATCTATTCTTTTTTTAACTTCTCAAGGTAACCGACTAAGGATCAAACATTTAAGTTGAGTCAACCTTTAGTTAAAATCCCATACAATACTAAACTATTTAATAGGCATTAACTGAGTTTACTTAATTCATTATTAATGGACCGAGTCTAATATAATATCTAACAAAAGGGATCAAATTAAGGCTCGAGTAAGAGGCACAAATTTATAAAGGGGAAGGGGAGTAAGTAACTCGATCGTTCAGTCACTGGCTCACTGCAAATGGATGTTCAACGACACTAGTACTGTTACGTGACCACTGGCTTGGCATATGTATGTATGGCCGAAAACTAGCTTAGAGTATCTCTAAAGGCTTTGGCAAATTGACTTTTATTGCTATTTGCAAACTCCCATAACAAAATGCAAAGGATAAAAATAGGCCATCTCCAAGGAAATTGGCATTTGGACTTGACAAAGGATAAAAATAGAAGGCGCGCGCGCTTTCCTCGCGCGTGACTTTGCTCGCGCGATCGGGTTTGCAAAGTCGTCCACAGCTTGGCATTTTTGCCAAGTTTACTCACTCATTTGCCAAGTTGCCCAAATTGCAAACTCCAAATGCAAAACCGTTGGATACCTCTTTTGGAGCTTTTTGACAAATTACTTAAATGCAAACCTCAAATGCAAAACCCTTGGAGATGCTCTTACGTTTTCTTTGGCCTTGTTTAGTTTCCAAAAAGTTTTGCAAAATTTTTCTAATTCTCCTTCACATCGAATCTTTAGATATGTGCATGGAGTATTAAATATAGGCGAAAATAAAAACTAATTGCACAGTTTGGTCAAAATTGACGAGATGAATCTTTTGAGCCTAGTTAGTCCATGATTGGATAATATTTGTCAAATACAAACGAAAGTGCTACAATGTCGATTTACCAAAAAAAAATTGGAACTAACCCTGAGCCTAGTTAGTCCATGATTGGATAATATTTGTCAAATACAAACGAAAGTGCTACAGTGTCGATTTACTAAAAAAAATTGGAACTAAACAAGGCCTTTGTTGATGGAACCATGGTTATATATTGGAGTAATCTTCTACCGCGTATTCTGGTTATCTGTTGCATTCCTTGCTCTACCAAACCAATACCAATAGTCGCGTACAGTTTCAGGGTTCAGTACACCCAGACACAGTACGTTTGTCGAAATAAACCGCACCGAAATAGTGGGTGGGGGTGGGGAGATAAAATAAAATGATCATTCCCATTACGGCATCATCGACCCAAAACTTCACTTGAGTAGTAGCAATGTGTCTTTTAACTATATCATGAAGAAAAATGGAAATTCGGTCATGCACCGCATCGTCTTTCCTCATGACCCCATTGTGTCGTCTTCTTCCTCTGTTCGGGATTCTATGTCCAGCGGCCTTAGAAGGAGGCGGGAGCCTTGGGAGACGACCGGACTGGTGGTGGCGGTGGCACTATCGATCGGGCAATGGGGAACAACCGGATAGGCAGCAGGGGTGAAATGCTCGAACTCTGGCTCCTTTGGTCGAGGTTAGGGGAGGGCAGGCAGCAGAGCGCCGAGGGTGGGCCGTGCTTGGCGAGGCCTATGGTGGAGGCTAGGGAAGGCAGTGCACTGGTGCAACGAAGACTCTGGTCGAAGTTAGCGGAGGGCAGGGTAGAGCGGCAGGGGGTGGACGATGGGCGGTGTGCCTAGCGACGAGGAAGTCCCTGGCTGGGGGCGGCGGTGGAGCCGTGGAGATTTGGGAAGGGAGCGGGCCAGAACGGTTGAACTTCGATCGAAGTTAGGGGAGGGCGGGCGGTGGGCGAGCCACTGGCCAAGATGGGTGGGGGAGGAAGGCGGGGAGACGAAGGTCGCGCGATGCCGGAGCACGGCCGGTTGGGCAATATGTTGGCATCATGTACTCAAATGTTGTGCTATTATCACTTGCCCATTTTTTAAGGTAAATAAACATTCTACAAAAATTGATTGTCTTCTGGACTTTAGAAACTGTTAAGTAAGATTTACATACATGTGTTTATAAATGTGAGTGTGTATGAATGTTGTGGACATCTAGTACTATATATATATTTTTTAAAAAGCATAATGCTGAAATCATCTCGCTATCACTGTGCCTAGAGGAACTGGATTCATCGAGTTGCCGGAGTGCGGAGACGGTAATTGATGGTCTTTGCTGCATTGTGAGATCACGTCACAGGTAGGTGCAGGAGTAGACGAGTTGGTGGGTTAAGGCTTGCGGCTTCTGCACTTAGCTGAAAAGTTATAATTAAAAATATTATTTACTAATTTATTGTAAGAAAAAAAACTATATTAAATAATGGCAGATTCGAGCAATGAAATAAACAAGCAACCTGCGAAGGTTCTCTGCCAACCGCTCGGAGCCTTGGGTAGTTCGTGGATGCACGCCAAAGTTGGACGCGGTGTCTGGGACCGCGTGCGGCCCAGGGTGTCTGCCGGCGAGCACAACAGCAAGCTGCATGGCGCCGCCGCGGCGCCCGGCGCAGAAGGGAGGCCGTCGCATCAGGCATCACGCGGGCCGTCGCATCGCCTCTCCTCGCTGTTCCTCTACCTCGAGCGCCCTCGTTGCCTCTACTCAGCGCGGGACCGCGGCTTCTCTTGTTCGTCTCAGGCCTTGTTTAAAAAAACCATTTTTTTTGGGTTTTTCTTGTACTGTAGTATTTTATTTTTTAACAATTATTGTCTAATTATGGACTAATTAGATTTAAGAGATTTATATCGTGATTTACAGACAAACTGTATAATTAATTTATATTTATATTTATATTTAATGCTCCATGTAAATGTCGTATAATTGATATGATAAAAAATCTTATATTTTTATGCTAAACTAAACAAGGCCTCACTTTAAAAAATTCTGCGAGGGCGGGGGGTGGGGGGCACCGCCAGGCGCCAACGTGGTGCTGTAGGCAACCCCACGTCCGCAGGCTTCCGCTGGGGTTCGTACTCGCGTCAGGTCCTACGGCCGCGCTCGCTCCCAAATTCCGGACAATGGTGGCCGGCCGGCTTGGAGCTTGTTTCCTTTCTGAAAAATTTTGCAAAATGGTACTGTAATATTTTTATTAGTATTTGATAAATATCATCTAATTATAAATTAAATGGACTCAAAAAAATGTCTTTCAAATTATATGCGAATTATACAATTAATTATCTTTTTTATTTATATTTAATTTTCTATATATGTATTGTAAAATTCGATATGACAGAGAATCTAGAATATTTTGTAAAATATTTTGAAAAGTAAACAAGACCTTGGTAGGTCATCTGCGGTGGACTTTGGGTGCCATTTCCTTCAGCAAGGCGTACCATTCGGACCTTTCATTGGCTTTAAAAAAATGCATCAATTTCACAGGGCCACGCCGCAACAGTTAGGGTTCACCTGGGAACCAATTTTTTTTTTAAAGATTATCCGTCACATCAAATCTTACATTTAATGCATAGAGTATTAAATATAGACAAAAATAAAAACTAATTGCACAATTTACCTATAAATCATGAGATAAATCTTTTAAGTCTAGTTAATCTATAATTGAACAGTATTTGTCAAATAAAAACAAAAATACTTACCATACTTAAAACTAAAAAAAATCGGAACTAAAGAAGGCCGCCTGCTGCCGGCCTCTTGCGCCGCGGGTTGCTGCCGGCCTCATGAGCCGCGCGCTGCTGCCGCTGCTGGCCTCCCGCGCCGGGCGCCGCTGTCGGACCCTCGCGATGCGCGCTGCTGTCGCTTATCCTGCGCTGCACGTTGCGCCTCAGCACTCCCATGCCTCGCGCCACCGCAGCTCCCGACCTGAGCGTCGTCGCAGGCTTTCCCGTCCCGTATGTCGCCGCAGCCCTGTTGCACCTTCCTGGAGCAGCCGACAGTTAGACCAGTGAGGAGAACATGGAGCCTATACGCCATGGCAGAACTCAGTGGCACGACGCCGTTATAGAGGTCCTTGCCGCCGTGGAAGATATGGACTAGGCAGGCATGCTGCCACCGTGGTTTCTATCTTTCTGATGAATGGATGTAATTAACTTTTGTATTGAAATCACTTCTTGTATACATTGTCATATCCTTGGGCCGTGTTTAGTTCCTAAAAAAAAAATTGCGACACTGTAGCACTTTCGTTTGTTTGTGGTAATTATTATCCAATCATGGACTAACTAGGCTCAAAAGATTCGTTCGTAAATTTCGACCAAACTGTGCAATTAGTTTTTATTTTCATCTATATTTAATACTCCATGCATACGTCTAAAGATTCGATGTGACGGAAAATCTTGAAAAATTTTGGGTTTTGGTGTGGAAGTAAACAAGGCCCTGGTCTATATGATGAAATCAAGAGACCTTGTTTTGATCTTGTGAAGTACTGAAATTTGGAAATGGAAATGAAAGATTTTGCTCTTATTGACGTTTGCTTGATATGTGTTTTTAGGCAGAACAGGTCCTCATTTAGTAAGACCTGTTTAGCCCCAAATTTTCACTGAGATTTAGCACACAAACAAAACCATTTTCACAAACACATAATTGGTAGACAAATCAAGAACATTGGAGATTTGTATGCTCCACTTGCAAAGCACAAGTCTACAAGTTCAAAATCATTCAAAGCACCTTCAGGATGTGGGAAGTTGTGATATTACTGAACCACATGTGCTTCTACTGAAATTATATAGGCCTTTTCAGGTATACAGTTAGACTAAAAAAGACTGTAATTAAACCCCAAAAGACTATAGTTAGCCCTGTCCAAAATAATATCTAACCAGCCTATACATACTAGACCTGCAGGTTTTCTTCAACACAAGTTGGAGCTGTTATGAGCTGGGTAAAACTGCCAAGAACATTGTAATCTTGAGACTGGAATTTCATCTCTGTTGTTGCCATTATTTTCCAATTCAACTTGGTGTTGTACAGCATCATCTCTTTGGTTTTTGGCTGCTAATAAAAATTCAACCAATTAGCACATGATCGAAGATTTGCAATTCTTATCAAGCTAAATATAGACACTAGCTGGACTGGTACATATTTTGGTAAAGAATAAATAGCAGCATTAGTTTCAACACAATATGAAGAGGGGTTGTTCTGAACCTGATGCCAACTAGTGAAGCAACTCACGTGGGTGGTGCTCCTTGCTGGTGTCCCTGCAGGTACAACGCTCCTGGAAGACGTCCCTACACAGGATGCTGGTTTGCTCGGTGCTCCTCGACAGTGTCTCGGGGGCAGCGCTACTGGATGACGTCTTGCCGTCGGACTGTTGGCGTTGTGCGGCCGTGTTCAAAAAATTTCGCAACATTGTAGCATTTTTGTTTGTTTGTAGTAATTATTATTCAATTATAAACTAACTAGGCTCAAAAAATTCGTCTCGTAAATTTCGACCAAACTGTGCAATTAGTTTTTATTTTCATCTATATTTAATACTCCATGTATGCGTCTAAAGATTCGATGTGACGAGTATTAAATATAGACGGAAATAAAACTAATTGCACAGTTTGGTCGGAATTGACGAGACGAATCTTTTGAGCCTAGTTAGTCCATGATTGGACAATATTTTGTTAAATACAAACGAAATTGTTACGGTATCGATTTCCTAAATTTTTTTGAAACTAAACAAGGCCTAAAGATGTGTTGCAAAATCGTGAGAGCGATTAGATTGAATTCGGACGATAGAGCTCGAATGGTAGCCCTACGCCGTGACTTGCTCAAAGAAGACACTGGTGAGTCCGTCTGCGGAGCCACCGGGTTCCGTTCTGTCTCGAGATGACTATGATCTTGTTTAGTTTAAAAAAAAATTACAAAATTTTCCAGATTCTTCATCACATCGAATCTTACGGCATATGCATGGAGCATTAAATATAGATAAAAAATAACTAATTATATATTTTAACTATAATTTGCGAGACGAATCTTTTGAGCCTAATTAATCTATGATTGGATTATATTTGTCAAATACAAACGAAAGTACTACAATAGGTAAATCCAAAAGTTTTCACCAACTAAGGTTGTTAAAGTTTAACATGTACTGTGATATTTTTGTTTTATTTGACAATTAGTGTCCAATCATAAACTAATTAGGCTTAAAAAATCCGTCTCACAAATTACTCTTTAACTGTGTTTTTAGTTTCATAAATAGTTTATATTTAGTATTTCATGCATGTGTCCAAATATTCAATGTATACAAGTGTCCAAACATTTAATGTAACACACAGTAAATTTACCAGACGCAACTAAACAGAGCCAAGGCCCCATATACAGAAACTGCAAGCTCAAATTAGGAAATAAAGCCCTGCAGGAATTGAAAATTGAGGTGGATACATAATTCCGCTGACACCAAGGAGAAATCTATCCAATGCTACCAGCTGACTTAGTTGGAGAACAATGAGAATGTTCTTCTGAAGGTACATGTAGTGATCTAGAACAAAGCTTTTATGTTTAGTTAGGATGTGAAGAATTAGACATGTAATTCTGGATCAAATACAGGTGGCCATTCAGGTTGATCATTAATGACTTTTGCACTCCCCGATTCTCATTATTCTGCAGGATTAGTTACTAAAATACTTTGCCTCTCACTGATCTGTATTCTATAGGGAAGAGGAATGTTTAAAGAAGCAAAACAGGAAACCAGACAACAATTTGCTGAAAACAACTCCATAGCAATACTTAAGCTTGCAAAATAGAGGAGTGAGAGTAAGTTGTTCATTACCACCTTTTAGGCGGCCAACATTTTCAAGTTTATACTTAAATTTTAAAACATTTTAGGGGGTTTAGGATGCATTCCGACATTCCTTTTTTAAGGGTATAATGAATAATGATTCTTGAGCAAGCAGTGGAACTGGCAACCGAATTTGGTTCGTTTGACGCTCACTACATGCCTAGATGGTGGATGCTGTTACTTGCATTGTTAGCTCAGGTAAGAGCTGGATTGGAAACCTGATCTAGTTACTTCTTACCTGTCTACCAAAATTTCAGTTTTAGAAGGTCATAATAACATTGTTATCTGTTTGCCCTAGCTTCAACAACTGACTTTATAAGTAATTTTATTTTTTCTAAAAAAACTAATATTGTATTTGCTCTTCGTTGACATTTTGGGGATTTGGTAGAACTAATAGAAGTACTAATACCAGACCATCATAACGATAACATAAGGAAAAAGTTTAAATTACTACCTCCAAGTATAGCTTATATCCAGATAACCCCCTAAACTATCATTTTGTTCGGTTTACTCTCCTTAACTATTTCAAAGCACGATTTGTCCTTTCCATTTCTCAATATTCAAGTTGAATTTTAATTTTAATATTTGTGAGGTGACAGTGGACACCATAACCATTTAAAAAATACATTATGAATTTTATATTATTATATTTCTTATAATTCATTTTTCAAGTGTTATTTTGTTATTATATGCCCTAAACTATCAAAATAATGTTTAAAGTTTATGACATATTTTTAAACATAAGTTATGGTGCTAGCTATCCTCTCATAACATTTTGAATTACAAATCAACTTGAATGTGGAGAAACAAAAAAGACAAATCTTGTTGAGGGGTAAATTGGATCAATTGAAGTAATTGAGGTGAGTAAACTGAACTCAACGATCATTTAGGGGGGTTTATCTAGAAACATACCATATTTGAGGGTAGTATTTTTGAACTTTTTACTTCATTTAATATATTTTTTTGTATTACTCCCTCCGTCCACGAAAGAATCAATTCCTAGGATCCGTGCCAGTCAAACTTTTCAAAGTTTGACTAACTTTATAGAAAAGAGTAACATCATCTATAATATAAAATGCACATTATATGAAAATATATTCTATGATGAATCTAATAATACTAATTTGATACTATAAATCTTAGTATTTTTTTTCTAGAAATTTGGTCAAAGTTTAAAAAGTTTGACTTAGGACAACTCTAGAAATTGACTCTTTCGTGGACGGAGGGAGTACATTTCTGAATTTTTCTAAGTTTATTCTTAAGGATGCTTAATAGCAAGAAGGAAATAGATGCTCCAACCTGAAGCTATACTTAAAAATAACCCTTCTCATATTGCATACCAAGGCTTCTAGTATGTAGCACAGGTCTGACACAAGATCCAGTCACTTATTTTTCGTTTGCACCGGGTGCTCAAGTTAGCTACAGCCTATAGGTGCTTAGCCCGATTGTTCTTTTTGTTGTTGTTGTTGTTTAGTTAGAGGTGTTAAAATTTAATATGAATGGTAGTATTTTTATTTTATTTATTAATTAATGTTTAATTATGAACTAATTAAGCTTAAAAGATTTATTTCATAAATTATTCTTTAGTTGTGTTTCTAGTTTCATAAATAGTCTATATTTAATACTCTATGTATGTACCTAAACATTCACTGTATTGGTGTTAAAAAAATACGAGCAACCAAATAGGCCCTTTTCTCCATTGTATTGCACCCGAAAATTCCTCTCTCTCGCGGCATCACCTAAAATCATAGAATATGACAAAATTACATGGTCTGAATAATAACAAAAAAAAATAGACACATGATATATATGTTCGCTTAAACTTATTAACACTAGATTGTTCGCTTGAGCTTATCAACTAAATCTGTTAGCCATTCAACAGTGTTTTTCTCTCACGACAAATCAGCCTATAATATTTTGTACCATGACTTATCAGTCAAACGAACTATTAGATGACTTTCATGCTAGCCGAATAGAGCCACAAAATCATAATAATATTTTAAATTTGAGATACATCCTCGTTTCGACATGGATTTTAGGATACGGTACACAAGCTCAAAATCTGCTCTTTTGTAGTCTGGTCAAAACTGAAAGCGGTGGAAGCAAGATGCAATACCCGCAATAATAATTGATTTATCAAAAGGTTACATGTATATAGGCCAAGCCCCTCCTTATCTTAACATCTAGCTAATGGGAATAAGCTATTTGGGCCTTGTTTATTTGCACAAAATTTTACAAAATGTAAACAGTAGCACTTTCGTTTATATTTGACAAATATTGTCCAATTATAGGCTAACTAGGCTCAAAAAATTCATCTCGCAAATTACATGCAAACTGTGTAATTAGTTATCTTTTTTACCTATATTTAATGCTCTATGCATGTGCCGTAAGATTCGATGTGGCAGAAAATCTAAAACATTTTGCAAAATATTTGGGGAAGTAAACAAGACCCTTGCTCATGGGAATAAGGCCTTGGTTAGATCACCCTAATCAAAAAACTTTTAAGATTTCCCATCACAACGAATCTTGCGGCACATGCATAGAACACTAAATATAGACGAAAACAAAAACTAATTGCAAAGTTTATCTGTAATTTACGAGACGAATCTTTTAAGCCTACTTAGTCTGTAATTAGATAATTATCAAATACAGAGGAAAATACTAAAATATCAAAATCCAAAAACATTTTGGAACTAAACAAGGCCATCACCGTGACTCTTTCGTGTCACGTTTAGGCCTTGTTTAGATGTACCAAAAAAACCTAAAACTTTACAAGATTCCCATCACATCGAATTTTGTGGCACATGTATGAAGCATTAAATATAAATAAAAAGAATAACTAATTGCCTGTAAATCACGAAACGAATCTTTTAAACCTAGTTACTCTATGATTAGACAATGTTTGTCAAATAAAAACGAAAGTGCTACAGTATCAAAATGCAAAAACTTTTTAGATCTAAACAAGACCTTAATTATAGTCTAACAAAAACAACTCCCCACAGTCCATACTGTATGCGGACGGCGTGGTGAAAGTATAGTACTGGGCTCGCTCTCACACATGTTTCTCTGGGTCTGGGAAGGGAGATGGCGGCCGCTTCGAAGAGAGGCGGTCCGGCGGTCGGCATCGACCTTGGTACGACTTACTCCTGCGTGGCCGTGTGGCGGCGCGACTGCGGCGAGGTCATCGCCAACGACCAGGGCAATCGCCTCACGCCGTCCTGCGTCGCCTTCAACAGCACCGACAGGCTCGTCGGCGAAGCGGCCGTGAACCAGGCCGCCCTAAACCCCACCAACACCATCTTCGGTGAGTACTTGCGTACTACTCGCTTGAGTCTCTCCCTTCTTTAGCCTTCACTTCAGTGTTCGTCGCCCCTTTTGTTGGGGATTGGTAGTCGGCGGTGGTTTTCTAGACGTACCTGAAGCGCAAAGGTGGGGTATTTTTCGTTGTCTTTATGGGCACCGGAGCGGTATTTGATCAGTAGTCGAATCACAGAACTCCATGGCCGGCGGCTCAGATCCATCGAATCCCCGCTGTAAACGATGTTTGCCCAGTGACTCCGGTCTCCGGGGGCTGGGCGATGAATGGATTGCTACAACCTGCTTCTCTATCTGGCTTGTTCTGCTTCCGCTTTTTTTTTTTTTTAATTTCTGGCGTTTATTTTTCTTACCCGGATTTTAAAAGTAGCACTTTTTCGTCTTGGTTAAGATTGTTTAGTATCACCAGGAACCCCTAAACGCACTGACTGTTCAACTCATCTCGTTAAATCTAAAAAACTTGGTTGGACTCGATCGCATTGCAAGGATGCTGCTTAGCTTAAGTGATAATTCATGGCAATGCTGCAACTCTCCAATGAAAGCCACGATATTCTAGTGAAAATCCCATCACTGCACAGATTATTTTTCTCTTAATTTGCTTATTGATGGTTACAAATTCGTAAATTCTGAATCTGGGCATATCGAACTTTAGCCTAGGCAGTATCAAATCATATTTTTTTCCTATCAGAAATGTCAACAGATGCTAATCAGATTACTGAAGCTAAGCTATACATGGTTCACTCTGATTGATACATGACTAATTTTCTACAGAGGTGAAACGACTGATTGGCCGCCGTTTCAGTGATGAGTCTGTACAAGAAGATATCAAGTTGTGGCCTTTCAAAGTTGTCGCTGGTCCTGAGGACCACCCAATGATTGTGGTGCAGTTCAAAGGTGAGGAGAAGAAGTTCTTTCCTGAAGAGATCTCCTCCATGGTGCTGGCCAAAATGAGGGAGACAGCCGAAGTCTACCTTGGTACCACGATCAAGAACGCAGTCATCACTGTTCCTGTCTACTTCAACAACTCTCAGCGCCAGGCCACAATAGATGCAGGCACCATTGCTGGCCTAAATGTCATGCGCATCATCAATGAGCCTACTGCTGCCGCCATTGCGTATGGTCTAGATAAGATGTCCGTCAGCAGCAAAGGGAGGACTGCGTACGGTCTAGACAAGATGCCTGTCAGCAGCAAAGGGAGGACGGTGCTCGTTTTCGACCTTGGTGGTGGCACCTTCGACGTCTCCCTCCTCAGCATTGACCCAGGCATCGACATTGGCATGGGTCTGTTCGAGGTGAAGGCCGTCGCCGGTGACAGTCACCTTGGTGGGGCGGATTTTGGTAATGAGATGGTGAGATTCTGTCTCCGTGACTTCATAAGGAAACACAGGAAGGTGGGCATCCGAAGCGACCAGAGGGCACTTCGGCGGCTCAAGTCTGCCTGCGAAAGGGCAAAGAGGATGTTGTCTTCTATGCCAGAGACCACTATTGAGGTCGACTCGCTTCATGATGGCATCGACTTCAGTGTCTCCATCACCCGGTCTCGATTTGAGGAGCTCAACAAAAACATTTTCAATAGGTTCATGGAGACCGTGGAGAAGTGCCTCTTCGATGCCAAGGTGCACAAGAGCAGCGTCAACGACGTCGTCCTCGTCGGTGGCTCTACTCGTATCCCCAAGGTGCAGAGCATGCTTCGGGACTTCTTTGGAGGGAAGGAGCTGTGTTGTAGCATCAATCCTGATGAAGCCGTTGCGTACGGCGCAGCTATTCAGGCCTCCATCCTCAGCGGTGAAATCCGCGATGGGGTGGTGGGTGATATGCTTCTGCTCGACGTCATTCCACTCTCGCTTGGGGTAGAGACCAGGACTGATCATACAATGAACGTCCTGATCCCCAGGAACACTGCCATCCCGACCAAGAAAGTGGGGGTCTTCACCACCTATTATGACAACCAGGTCAGCGTCGGCATAAAGGTGTACGAGGGTGAGAGCGCTAGCACCACGGGTAACAACCTGCTTGGCGAGTTCGTGCTCTCCGGCATCCTACCGGCGCCCAAGGGCATAGCTGTTATCGATGTCACCTTCGACATTGACGCAAATGGCGTCCTGAACGTGTCGGCGAAGGACAGAACCACCGGGCGGAAGAACATCACCATCACTAACCACAGCGGACGGCTGAGCAAGGAGGAAATCTTGCGCATGGTGCAAGAGGCAGAGATGTACAAGAGGAAGGGGATCAAATTAAGGCTCGAGTAAGTAACTCGATCGTCCTGTTACTGCAATGGATGACTGTTTGGTGACTTCTGCTCGGCATATGTATGGCCGTAGCCTACCTTACGCTTTCTTTGTTTCTGGAACCATGGTGATATTGGAGTAATCTTCTACGGTATATCCGTTGCATTCCTTGCATCTGCTAAACCGTATCATGTCGGGAACAGTTTTAGAGTTCAGTACACACAGGACGTTTGTCGAAATGAGCTGCACCAAAACAAACGGGGAAAATGAAATAAAATGCTCATCAGATTAGGGCATAACCCAAAACTTCGCTTAAGTAGCGGCACTGTGTGCATTTTAATTTATATCATGAGAAGAGAAAAAGGCGTATCGATATTCGACACCGCTATCATACTGTTTGAGTGTTTGTGCATAAAATGTTCTGTTACCACTTGGCACCTGCCCATTGTAAGGCTTGTTTAGAGCATCTCCAAGAGTTTGCCAAAACTCACTTGCCAAATCTTGTGATTTGGCAAGTTGCTAAAACATATGGCAAATGTAATTTTGTAGTTTCTCCAATAGTTTGCCATATGGGCTTGGTATAATTAAAAAATAGGCCCACTTCCAAACCTCCATCAACTAATTTTCCAGCGCGTCTCTTCTTCGCGACTCGCGAGTCCGCGCGTCTCTTGGCCTGGTCGCGCGCCGCCGCAGTTCGCCAGGCCGCGACTTCCCTTGCAGCCGCTGCCATCGATCTTCAGCACGGAAGATTGGCTGACCAAGCACGCAACGGGAGAGATCTTGCTTCTGTTGCGATCGGTCCTGTCTTCAAGTCGCTGCCATCTAGTCCAAGAACAACCTCTCGTGGGCGCTGCCATCGTTCTTCTAGCCGGCGATCAAGAAACCAGCATCTGTTGCGGCCATCTAGTCCAAGAACTAGGTACTGTTGACTTTTTTACAATATTTTATTTAGTTCATTGCAAGTTGCTAAGGAAAATTCCCATCCAATGATCTAGGTTATACGTATTCCAGTAACCTAGAGATCATGCCTAGGAAGAGAGCCCTTTCTCGAAGTCAATTGGATGATTCAACATCCGATGATGATGATTTTGACATATTATCGGCTGCTGTAATTGTGGACTCCTTTGCCAATGCCGAAAAGAAACACGGTGGCTCTGTCGCAGGCCATAGAGTTCTTCACCGTGATAGAGAAGCCGGCCACGAGAGGTTGTTTCAAGATTATTTGGCGGAGAATCCAACATATGGCCCTGAAATATTTCGACGAAGGTTCTTATTTCAATAACGTTGATTTGTTGTATGTGATTAAATACTATTGGTGTTCTTAAAAATTTGTTTTGTTTTCTTCAGGTACAGGATGTCTAAAGAGCTTTTCGTACGGATAATGAATGCGGTTGAAGCACATGATGATTACTTTGTGCAGAAAAGGAACGCAGCTAATGTACTTGGTTTGAGTTGCCTGCGTCACTGCAGCAATACGTATGCTCACGTATGGTGTTCCCGCTGATGCGACCGATGAGTACGTTCGCATTGGCGAAAGTACTGCACTAGAGAGCTTGCGGAGGTTTGTTACTGCAATTGATGAAATATTTGGAGAAGAATATCTCAGATATCCCAATGAGGCGGATACGGCACACTTACTTGCAATGGGCGAGCAACAAGGCTTTCCAGGGATGCTAGGGTCCATAGATTGCATGCATTGGGCGTGGAAGAATTGCCCGTATGATAAACAGGGTCAGTACAAGGGGAAAGAGGAGAAGCCCACTATAGTTTTGGAGGCTGTTGCTTCGAACGATCTTTGGATATGGCATGCCTTTTTTGGAATGCCCGGCTCTCATAATGATATAAATGTTCTTCATAGGTCTCCGTTGTTTGATAACTTGGCAGAAGGAAAAGCTCCGGAAGTCAAATTTTCTGTTAATGGTCATGATTATACAATGGGTTATTATCTTGCAGATGGAATATACCCCACATGGGCTACTTTAGTCAAGTCGATCACCAAACCTATGGGGAACAAGAGACAATATTTTGCTAAAGCGCAAGAAGCAGCTAGAAAGATGGTCGAGAGAGCTTTTGGGGTTCTACAGTCAAGGTTTGCAATTGTTCGAGGGTCAGCTCGCTTTTGGGACATAGAAACATTAACAAAGATTATGAGAGCTTGTGTCATCATGCATAACATGATTGTGGAAGATGAAGGCTTCATCGTTGACCCAAATGAACGTTTTGATTATGGTGGTGACAATGTTGAAGCCGAGCATGACAAGCCTACCCGTACACTTGAAGAGTACATTGAAGCTCATAGAAAGATCCGGGAGAAGCAAACACATGTTCAATTGAAAGAAGATCTCATCGAGCACCTCTGGAACAAGCACCCAGATTTATATTAGCTAATTTCAGTTTTATTTGTCATCGCACTAGTACTGTACTGATTAAGGAACCTGTACTTTTATATATTAGCTAATTTCAGTTTTATTTGTCATCACTTTATATCTCAGATTTGCCGGCCACTTCTTTGGTGTATGCAGCAGCAACGTACACGAACATGAAATCATAAAAGCATTGACACTTCAACTAATATGATAACTTAAACTCAACTAATATGCAAAAATTTGTCATACCTGGATAAAATCGTTCAACAGTACTACGTAACTAGAAACAGTGATGGATATAATAACTCAATTACATTAAACAATAACTTCAACTAATTGATAACTTAAACTCAATTGCTAGATAACTTGAACTAATTGATAACTTAAACTCAATTGCTAGATAACTTGAACTAATTGTCCTCCATCTTCTCCAAAATCATCTTCTGCTTCTTCTCAAGCCATGCACGCTGGGTCGGGTTGAGGGACGACATGTCCGCTAACATAATATCTTTTTCTTCTTTTAGTAGCTTTGCTTCTGCTTTTTTTTCCTCACTTGCAACCCGTTTCTTCTCTAGCTCGAGAGCAGCCTTCTCTACCTCTAGTGACGCCATGAACCTCTCCTCTTTGGCCTTGTCCAAAACCTCCCTCTTTGCCATCATCTTGTCCAAAGCTTGCATGCAAGCATCGCCACCAGCACGTTTTAGATTTAGTTTTACCTTCTTTATCCCATCCGACCTTTTCCTTGGTTCGGTTTGTTCAGCTTCAGTTTCAGCTTGTATGCGAGCATCCTCATGTGTGACTCCTTCATCCCTCGGCCTTGAACTCTTTTGTTTTTTCTTGCTTGCTTGCTTCTCTTTCTCCAACTCGGCAAGTTCAATCATCTTCGATTTCCACTTGTCCTCCTCTTTCAAAATTTTCCAACAGTGTAGAAGACCAAAACTTTTGTCCTCCTTGTCCCATTCCACATACAATTTTTTGGCTTTAATAATCTGTAGCACATCCGGTAGGGATATTGTCAATGATATATCATTTAATAACAATCAAAAAAAGTTGAAGTAAAACAACACATTGCGTGCATACCTTGTCATCAATAGTTAACCCACTTTCATTCCTACGTAGAATGGCCTCGTAGCATGAACAAAACTTGTTCACTTGCAGTTGAATTGTCAGCCACCTATGCATAAGACTGCTTTCTGTCCTCACCTCACTAGTCTCCTTGTGTTCCTCAAAAAAAGCATGAACTCGTCCCCAAAAAGATGAACGAGTTTGATTGGCACCAAGAAGAGGATCTTTGCTTACATTCAACCAGGCCGAGCATATAACTTCATCTTCCTTCCAATGGAAATTCTTTTTCCTCTGGCAGTACCCTTCTTTGCACTGCGGCTCACTTGCACTTCATGATCATGACATTGAGTGTCTTGAGTTAATCCAAAGTCCAGGTCATCTAAACCAGCAACAGCACCACCTTGTCCAAGAATGTCCGACAAGAAAGAAGGGTCATCTGGTTGTGTCTCCATTCCTATTAGAAAAAAAACAACCAACACAGATCAACTCTACCAGAAAAAATATAAACCATAGGGCGCAACAAAGAATAAGGAGCAATGCATCTGAACCCTAGGGCGCAATGCATTCTGATTGCATCATCCATTCTGATTATACATAGTACAAAAAAAAGGAGCAATGCATATGAACCTAGGGCGCCACAAAGATAAACTCTAGCAGAACATAATAGCAGATCCAATCAAGGCATCTGAACCCTAGGGCGCAACAAAGATCACATCTACCAGAACATATAGCAAATCCAATCAAGGTATAGAAGGGAATCAAATCAAGACATGGATGCAGTCTGAGTCTGAGATTAGATCAAAGACCGGGGTACATACCTCCAGGAACGGGAGAGATCTTGAATGTGGCGATGGGATCTTCGACTCCTTGACGAACTTGGTGAACTCGGCCACCGCGCGGCTGTGTCTTCGCGATCTGGGCAAGGGGATCACCAACGTCGACGCTGGGGACTCTCCAAGTCGGCCCGGTATATGAATACGAACCGGTCTGGCGTGGGATACGAAGGGTACGGTGAAATTTCCCTACGCGCGCGGGAGAGGAGAGGAGGGCGGCAATTCTCGCGATGCCAAGTCGGAGAACGCTCGCAAATATGCGCGTGATGGACCGAAGGATAGCAAGTTGTCAAAATTTGCCAAGCCATATGCCAAACTGTTGGACCATTCATTTTTCTAATTTTGCCAAAAACAAAGGATAGCAAGTGGTTTTGGCAAACTCTTGGAGATGCTCTTAGTTGCAGAAAATTTTGCAAAATGGCTATTGTAACACTTCATTTGTATTTGATAATTATTATATAATCATGGACTTACTAGGCTTAAAAGATTCGTCTCGCAAATTAACACTTCGTTTGTATTTGATAATTATTATCTAATTATAGACTAACTAGGCTCAAAAGATTTGTCTCACAAATTATAGGTAAATTGTATAATTAGTTATTTTTTATCTATATTTAATGCTCTATGCATGTACCACAAAATTCATTCAACATAATGGCAAAATTCAACTAAATAGCCCCAATGTAAATAAACTATATATTTCCAAACTGATTGTCCTCTAGACCTCAGGAACAGTCATGCAAGATGCATAATGCTGAAATTGTCTCACTGTCATTGTGCAGGAGTCCAAAAACTTGATTTAGCTAACGTAGCATTTTCATTTGTATTTGACAATTATTATCTAATTATAAACTAACTGGACTCAAAAGATTTATCTCTCAGACAATTATTGTCTAATTATAAACTAACTGGACTCAAAAGATTTATCTCTCAAATAACATACAAACTTTGTAATTATTATTTTTTTTATCTATATTTAATATTTCTGCAAGATTTGATATGGATGGGAAATCTTAAAAAGTTTTTGGATTTTGATGTAAACGAGACCTCGTAATGCAACTTCACAACCTGAGCTGGAGTACACCGCAAGCTCCGTATACGTAGTATATGTTCGTGGTCGGTGGGTTACTGAGGTTCTCTACTGCTCGGAGCCCAAGCCCATGGCCCAGTTCGTGGATGCAGCCCAACTTTTCAAACGTGAGCCGCTACTGAGCCAAGTTCGACGCGGTACCCGACTCTCTGGACCGCGTTCAACCTCGCGCGAAGTGGCCCAGGGTCTCTGCCGGCGAGCCTCTTCGTCGCGACGTCGCGCAACAACAAACTGCACGGCGCCGCCTACTTCGGTGGCGGCGCAGAAGGGAGGCCGTCGCATCACGCGGGCCAAGGCGCGGCGCGGGACCTGGGCGCGCCGTTTCTCATGGTGCCGCCATGTGCTCTCGGCTCTCCTCGCTGTTGCTCTAGCTCGAGCGCCATCGGCTACCCCTGCGAACCACGGCTCCTCTTCTTCGTCTCACTTCAATTAAAATTCCGCGCCGGCGGCGGCGGGGGCACCGCCAACAAGGTGCAGTAGGCAAACCCACGTCCGCACGCTTCCACTGGAGTTCGCGCTCCGCGTCAGGTCCGACGGTCGCGCTCGCCCCCGCGCTTCGGACAATGGTGGCCGGGCGGCTCCGTAAAGGCCGTCTGCGGAGCCACTGGGTTCTGTTCTGTGTCGAGACGGCTATCTTCGTCAGGCTACAATTTCGACTCCTGCTCCTGCCACCAGTGCCGCATTCATGGTGGTCCACACTGCTGCATATGAGAACTCATAGAGAAACTGCAAGCTCCAATTAGAAGAGAAACGCGGTGCTGTGGGGATTGAAAATTGGGGTGGATACATCGCAAGCAGATCGATGACACCAAGGAGAATCTGTGTAATGCTACCAGCTGATTTATTAGTTGGAGAACAATGAGAATGTTGGTCTGCGCAGCAGACAGTCGTCGCGTGGTGGAGGCGCATCCGGGCCCTGTGGCATGGACCGACGAGGAAGGGCGCAGACTCGCTGTTCGCCCTCGTCTCTTGGCATATATGGAAGGAGCAGAACGCGCGTTGCTTTCGGGCGACCACACTCACCGTACTCGAGCTACTGGCTGTGATAAAAGCGGACGCCGAACAATGGATGAGCGCGGGCGCAAGAAATTTAGGAGTTCTTGGCTCGGGGGTAGCATCGCTATCCACCGAGGATGGTTTCCGTCTGCTGTGTTTTTCTTTCATTTCTTGCTACGGCAGGTGAACTCGTTTTGTATTGTTCGAATTTCCTTTTCCTTCTAATATAATGATACGCAATCCTCTTGCGTATTCGAGAAAAAAGAAGGTACATGTAATGCTACCAGCTGATGACTTTTACACCCTTGTTCTGCAGGATTAGTTACTAAAATACTTTGCCTCTCACCGATCTGTACTCAATAGGACAGAGGAATGTTTGAAGAGGCAAAACCGAAACAAGACAACAATTCGCTGAGAACAGCTCCATAGCAATACTTAAGGATGCTTCTTCCTTCTTAATGCAAATGATATGCAATGCTCTTGAGTATTCGAGAAAAAAAAAACAATACTTAAGGATGCAAAACAGAGTGACAGTAAGTTGTTCATCAGCTTTTCGATACCCAACGTTTTCAAGTTTGTACATAAATTTTAAACATTTTAGGGGTTTAGGATACCACTACAACACTCCTTTTTTAAGGTTATAATGATCTTGAGCAAGCAGTGGAACTAATGAAAATTAGAAGTACTAATACCAGACCATCACAATGTTAATTTAATATGTTTCTTTGCATTACATTTCTGAATTTTTCTGAGTTTATTCTTAAGGATGCTTAATAGCAAGAACAAAAATAAGGCGGTGGATTGCAATAAGAGGATTATTCCAGACGTCAAGTGAAGGAGTATGCACCAAAATATTGCAGCTATTCATTTTATTCAATGTTGGTATCAGTTATTAACTTATTATAGCTGAAATGGATAGTTCATTGTAAAATATCTCAATTGTTCACCTTTCTGTCAATCTGAAGGGTAGAAAACTTGTCAAAACATATTTGGAGCACCTAGATTTTTCTTCTGGTCAACTCATCATACTGCATCAATTCTGAAGTTTTTCTACACTAACTTTGATCTTCTTTACCTGAAAGATTTGGCTGCATGCGCACATGAATGCCACTACCTCTATCTTCCTCTCTTAGTCTCTTTTTTGTTTTAAAAAGGATGGTTACGATTAAATATTTGTACTGTTTGTCTAAAGATAAAATATTATTGCATATTCTGATGTTTCTTAATTTCTCTATTTTCTGATATTGATGCTTATTTGTTGGACAGGCTGAATCTCTAACCAACATCAGAATTCAGAAACGCAATTCAGGCTGGGCAAGAGATGCTAAAGACGGGAGATCCACACAAATCAAGTTGTCATCAAAATGGGTTCCAGGAAGCTGTTTCCTGTGAGTTCTTTCAAGGCATTCAATCCATTCATAGTGCTCATCAGCGGCCTTCATCTATGAAGAGCAGCAAAAGTAATCAGAGATTCAGAGTTACTTTGTGATTTATTTCACGGTTAATACTCACTGTGTTCTCTGTTAATACACAGTTGACGCGGATTTAGCTTTACTACTGCTATAGATTTCGGATTCCTCCATGACTTGCTGGCACATTAACACTGGCAATGCAGTTGACGGGAGATCTCTAACAGCATGAATGTTACTCGCCTGAATAAAGTTCTTGAGCTCTTGAGAGACACGCATTTCAACGAGGAAGACATATAAGCTGATTGAACTTTGTACAAGTCTTTTTTTTTTGAAAGACCCGGTTACCCGGCATAAATATTAATAAGAAGGATAGAGTTTACAACATTCGCACGAGGAGCGCGTCCCCCGCACGTCAGACATATAAGCTGATTGAACTTTGTACAAGTCTCAGTTCTGTTAGGACAGTAACAAATGGTTTCAGCGAGCGCATTGTGCATGTTCCTATTAGAAATGTCGTATCTCCAGCCTGTGTTCGAAACAGTGTCAGAAGTCAGAACAAAGCACTATCCAGGCTTTATTCCATACTGAATAGTAGATGGTTCATATTCATTTTGTCATTCATATACAATGGATCCAAACAGGAGTGCTGATAGACCACATTTTCACCTATGAATCTATTATAGCATCTATTAACAAGGGAAAGGTTGCTAGTAGTTACTAAAAGTTAGTACTAATAGCATCTATCTAAAACCAAAAGATCCAAACAGGGCTACTCCAACTATAGGATTTGCAAAATCACTTCTGAAGTCCTGATACAAAAGTTGTCAAGGCGGCCTTGGTCTCATCATTTGCTCCTCTACGTCCCCTTGTACTTCTCGGCCTCCCGTATCATGCATTCGATCTCCTCCTTGCTCAGCCCGACATTTTCGTTCGTTATGGTGATGCTGTTCCTCGACCCCGTTGTCTTGTCCTCGGCTGACACGCTCAGGATACCGTTCACATCGATGTCGAAGGTGACATGGATGTCAGGCACGCCACCGGGCGCCGGGGTGATGCCAGCGAGCACGAACTTGCCGAGCAGATTGTTGCCCTTGGCAGTCTCTCTTTCGCCCTCATACACATGGACGAGCACCTCGTCCTGATTGTCATAGTGGGTCGTGAAGACTTCCTCCTTTCTGGTGGGAAAGGCGGTGTTCCTCGGGATCAGCACCGTCATGTTACCATTGTCAGTCTCAACTCCGAGAGAGAGTGGTGTTACGTCCAGCAACAGCAGGTCCGGCGCCTTCTTACCATTAGACTCGCTGCTGAGATTGGCAGCGCCAATGGCGGCTCCATAGGCAACGGCTTCCTCAGGATTGATCGACTGGCAGACCTCTGTCCCATCGAAGAAGTCCCGGAGCATGTTCTGCACCTTCGTAAGGCGAGTGGAACCTCCTGCTAGGACGACGACGTCGATGCTGCTTTTGTCCATCTTGGCATCGCGGAAGCATTTCTCAAGAGTCTTCAAGCACTTGTGGAAGAGTTCCTTGTTGAGCTCCTCAAAGCTGCGGCGGCTGATGATCTCATTGAAGTCAATGCCGCCAAGGAGAGCGTCGACCTCAATGGTGGTCTGTGTCATCGAAGACAGCATCCTCTTGGAACCCTCACAGGCAGTCCTAAACCGCTGCATAGCCTTCCGGTTGCTTCTGATGCTTCTGATGTCGTTCATTGTCTTGTGTTTACTTATGAAGTTCCGAACAAAGTAATCCACCGTGTGGTTGTCAAAATCCGAACCTCCAAGATGAGCGTCACCGGCAATGGCTTTCACATCAAACAGAGCCATATCAAGGTCCACGCCTGGATCAATATTCAGGAGGGAGACATCCAAGGTACCCCCGCCAAGATCAAAGACGAGCACCGTCTTCCCTCTGCTGCTGACGGGCATCCTGTAAAGACCATAGGCAATGGCTGCAGCAGTGGGCTCGACGATGATGCGCATGACATTCAGGCCTGCGATGGTGCCAGCATCTATGGTGGCCTGTCGCTGGGAGTTGTTGAAATAAGCTGGCACAGTGATGACGGCATTCTTGACCGTCCTGCCAAGGTACGCCTCAGCGGTCTCCTTAAGTTTGATCAGCACCATCGCCAATATCTGCTCAGGTGCGAACTGTCTCTCCTTGCCTTTGTAATGCACCACAATCATCGGATGGTCATTGCGTCCTGCAACAACTCTGAAAGGCCACCGCGTGATGTCATTCTTCACAGAGTCCTCACTGAATCGGCGGCCGATCAGTCGCTTCACTTCTGTAAAACACACATATTTAGCCGAGGGAATCAGGGGAACTATATACATAAAATAAATCAGTAGCTTTCAGTATTTGATTTGCTGGTCCTCCCATTTCTTTCAAAAAATAACAAAAGAAAAAAAATCTCTTACATAGATAATAATTGTTGGAGCTAGAACGCTCCAGCGGACGATGGCGCCGCCCAGACAATGGTGATCACGGCGAGATAAACCCTAAGATGCAAGAACTCGAGAGATATGGTGCTGCTAGCAACCGCAGCCGATCCGAACCTTTGTTCCTTATATTTATAGGCCTGCTCGAGGCTTACAGACTCCAAGCCCCCCACGCCATGTATTACAAAGATCGCAACGCCGTTTCGCCGCGGCGTGCGCTACGTGCGCTCTGCACGACATGGCGTGCGCCTGACCGACTCCTACGGGTTGAGTCTTGATTGAGCACGCCTCCAATCAATCCCATCCCCTAACTTAACCATTACAGACTCTTGATTTGCATCTATTTAACTAACAAAACACCCCCTAAACTAGATGCACATCGACGACACCTAATGCACTCCTCAGTTCGATGAACTTCACTCTCCCAAGCGCCTTCGTGAAGATGTCAGCGACCTGATCTGCAGTCCCGACATGTTCTATCTCCACCTTGCCTTCTTCCACGCACTCACGAAGAAAATGATACCTTGTATCGATATGCTTGCTACGATCGTGATGAACTGGATTCTTGCTGAGAGCCATCGCGGACATATTGTCCATGAGTAACTTGACAGTCGCCTCTTTTGTTCCCAGAAAGTCTGCAATCAATCGGCTAAGCCATATTCCTTGACACGCTGCTGCCGCTGCTGCCACATATTCAGCTTCGCAAGAGGATAGCGCAACAATCTTCTGCTTCTGAGATGCCCAAGTCACCAAGTTGCCATTCAGAAAGTAGCCAACCCCTGTGGTGCTTTTTCTATCCTCTGGATCTCCTGCATAATCGCTGTCGCTATAACCAAGTAACATTGGTTTTAGTTCAGCTTCCTTTTCATACTTGCAGCCGTACCCCATGGTTCCCTTCAGATACCTCAGGATTCGTTTTACAGCTAGCCAGTGCTCTCTTCCAGGGGCTTCCATGTACCTACTCACCACTCCCACAGCAAATGCCAAATCTGGCCGAGTGTTGATGATGTACCTCAAGCTCCCAATTATACTCCTGTATTCAGTAGCATTCAGTGGCTCACCTTCCTTCTTCTTGAAAAGTTTCAGTCGACATTCCATCGGGGTATCACTTGAATTCCAGTTGCTCATGCCTGCCATCTCAAGAATCTTCGCAGCATACGAGCTCTGACATAAAGTGATGCCAGTTGAGTCTTGCTTCACCTCAATTCCCAGGTAGTAACTCAACAGCCCCAAATCACTCATATTAAATTTTTTCTTCATCTCTGACTTAAATAATTTGATGTCATCTGCATCGGGTCCAGAGATAATCAGATCGTCGACATAAACTCCCACAATCAGGAATGAGTTCACCTTGCTTCTTCTGTAAACTGCTCTGCATGATCCAGTTTACTTCTGACAAAACCCAACGCCAACAGCTCCTTGTCTAATTTGGCATTCCATGCCCTTGGCGCCTGCTTCAACCCATAAAGAGCCTTTCTCAACTTCAAGACTTTCTCTTCTGTGCCAACTATGAAACCTGGAGGTTGCTGCACATAGACGGTCTCAGTCAGATCACCATTCAGAAACGCGGATTTGACGTCCATGTGATGAACTTCCCAACCACCTCTAGCTGCAAGTGCCAGCAGTACTCGTACAGTTTCTATTCTGGCCACCGGAGCAAAGACTTCATCATAATCGACTCCATGACGTTGAGCATATCCCTTTGCCACAAGTCGAGCTTTGTGCTTCACTATGTTGCCATCAGGGTCCTTCTTTATTTTGAAGACCCACTTTAAACCGATAGCCTTATGTTTGGGTGGCAGTAGACTCACGTCCCAAGTTCGGTTTGACTCAATTGCCTGCATCTCTGATTCCATGGCATCCCTCCAGCATTGTTCAGTCATCGCCTCCTCCACTGACCTTGGCTCTTCAGCTGCAAGGAGACAGAACCCGCTGTAGTCATAATCCTCCACTGGATCGGTAGCCTCCAGCAAATCTGGAATTGTTCGGTATCGCAGTGGAACACCATCAGAGTCTGCAGATTGACCAGTGGGCGGTGTTGCCCATTGTATCGCCGGTGGAGTATGTGGAGGGGTTCCTAATACACCCCCAGACTGTGGGATTGATGGAGCAGGCGACCCCGGTTCACCGGCATCACGATCAGGAAGATCAGCTTCTGCATCATTGCCTTCAGCGCCTGTTGTCGGACCTTGAATAGTGTCGCCCCAGTCAATCTGAAACGTGTCCGACAATACGGCTTCAGCCTCAGCCACTGCATCAGCAGCGCCCGTCGCCTTGCTTCGATCTCCTCCCCAATCCCATGGTCTCTGTTCATCAAATACCACATCACGTGTAACCAGCAGTTTATCATTCACCGGATCATAAACTCGATATGCCTTCGAGCCCGGCTCATATCCAAAAAATACGCCACGGACAGATCTGTCAGTCAGCTTGCCTGTTCCAGGACCAACCACCTTAGCATAAGCTGTACAGCCAAAGGTCCGCAAGTGCTTGACTCCAGGTTTCTTCCCATACCATGCTTGGTACGGCGTCTGTCCCCGCAGGCTTTTTGTTGGGGATCGATTCAGAATATGTACAGCTGTTCTGACAGCCTCTCCCCAAAACTGAGATGGCACATTCATACTCTTGAGTAAACAGCGAGCCATCTCGACCACCGTCTGGTTCCTTTGCTCCACAACTCCGTTTTGTTGTGGAGTATACGGGGCAGTAGTGCTATGCTGGATCCCATGATCAGCACAAAACTCAATGAACGCTCTACTGTTAAATTCTCCTCCCCGGTCGCTTCTGAATGCTTTCAGTCGCCTACCAGACGCCAATTCAGATGCAGTCTTGAACTTCTTAAAGCACGACAATGCTTCTGCCTTGGTTGTCAACAGCTCAATCCACATATATCGACTGTAATCATCGACTATAAGTATGAAATAGGATTTACCTCCTGGTGTGGGCGGTGTTATTTGCCCACACAGGTCAGTGTGCACCAACTGAAGCCCATCTGATGCACGCCATGAAGAAGCTTGTGGAAACGGTCTTCTATGCTGCTTTCCCAAAGCACAGCCATCACACACCTGTTCCACCTTCTTGATCAAAGGTAATCCATCAACCATGTCATTGACACCAAGATCATGCAAAGCCCTGAAGTTCAGATGCCCAAACCGAGCGTGCCAGCGCCAGGCCTCCTCCTCTATCTTTGATAGCAAACATATCGGTGTTGTCAGATTTACTTTCATGACATAAAGACGATTCTGTCGTTCTGCCCTGATGACCACACCGCGTGACGCTCCCGGTTGCTCTCTGTCGAACACCACCATCACGCCCTTGTCAATCTCTATGCGACAACCAGCTTCTTCCAGTTGACCCAGACTGACAATGTTGCATCTAAGTGAGGGAATAAAGTAGACCTCAGTTAGGACTCGGTGCTCCTGATTCTTGCCAGCGATGGTGACTGCTCCGACTCCCTGAATCTTCACTGTCGATCCATCACCAAATCTCACTGCGCCCTGAATTGTTTCATCCAAGTCTGCCAATGAACTTCGGCAACCTGTCATATGATTTGTGGCGCCTGTATCAAGAACCCACGCACCTGCATCGTACTTCGCCGGAAACACCCGATCTTGTTTCAGGAACAGCTCTTGCCTTCCCAACTTTGTAGTGGACACCGTGTTGCACACTTGTGCAACCAGGAGGGCAGGTCCCTTGTCCACATCGCCAGCAACGTGATGAGCTGCATCATCTTGCTCATCCTTGCCTCCCTTCTTGTTCAGACATTCTCTCGCCCAATGCCCAAAGACACCACACTTCTTGCACCTGCCATTGCGATGTGGCGTACCTGACGAGGGATGACAATTACGTTTGTCACGCTCAGTCTTGTCTCCTCCAGGCCGAGATCCTGTCTTATCCTTCTTGACATACCGCCCATTGTTCTTGCCACCGGATGAATCGCCCTGCACCATCCGGCTCTTATTCTTCGCCATCCACTCCTCCTCTGAATAAAGAAGCTTTGGCTTTTCTTTGTCAGCTGCCTGATCTGTTGCAGCTTCAAGTCTATCTTCAGCAGCCCTAAGCCGCCCAACTAGATCCTCGATCGTCAAGGTTTTGAGATCACAAAACATCTCAATAGTCACCGCCACTTGATTATATCTTGACGGTACTACACGGAGAAATTTCTTGACCACCCGTTCATCTGTCACGGTGGTTTCTCCAAGACCTTTCAGATCAGTCGCCAATTTCCCAATTCTCACGGCAAAGTCATCTATACTCTCACCGGTCTTGAACGAGATTGACTCAAAATCCCCCAGCAATTTCTGTGCATTGACTTCCTTCACCCTGTCTGCCCCTAGGCGCATCGATTTGATTGCCTCCCATGCCTCCTTCGCCGACTTCTTGTTCAGCAACATCGAGTGCATCTCGGTTGGCACACCGCGCATCATGGCTCCGAGCGCTAGTCGATCTCGACGCCGCTCTACCTTGCTCGCATCGGTTGCTTCGATCGCATCCCACAGGTACATGGCCTCCAGATTGCAACGCACATGCATGGACCACTCTTGATAGTTGGATTTGGATAGCATCGGCCAGATCAAACTGCTTGAAGCTTGATTCCAGGCCCTCTCCATCGCCTCCGCGTCCTTGCCGCTGGTTCCCATGGCGAGAACTTTGAGCGTTCACGTCTCCTTGTTCTTCAATTAGGCGAACGAAATCACCACGCACCTTCTGCAGATCCTCTCCACCGCCGAACACACCTCCTCCGGCTCTGATACCAGCTGTTGGAGCTAGAACGCTCCAGCGGACGATGGCGCCGCCCAGACAATGGTGATCACGGCGAGATAAACCCTAAGATGCAAGAACTCGAGAGATATGGTGCTGCTAGCAACCGCAGCCGATCCGAACCTTTGTTCCTTATATTTATAGGCCTGCTCGAGGCTTACAGACTCCAAGCCCCCCACGCCATGTATTACAAAGATCGCAACGCCGTTTCGCCGCGGTGTGCGCTACGTGCGCTCTGCACGACATGGCGTGCGCCTGACCGACTCCTACGGGTTGAGTCTTGATTGAGCACGCCTCCAATCAATCCCATCTCCTAACTTAACCATTACAGACTCTTGATTTGTATCTATTTAACTAACAATAATAACTGATTTGCTACACCTAGAGCAGTTATTAGCAACACTTGCTCCGATCAACTTCAAATTGCTCAGGAAAACCAAAGTAGTACCAAACAATCACGTTGAAACAATACGACATAACTAGTCCAATAAAAATAGCTCAAGTTTGAACAAAGAACAAGTGGTTCTCACCAAAGATGGTGTTGGTGGGATTCGAGGCGGCCTGGTTCACGGCGGCGTCGCCGACGAGGATCTTGTTGCCGGTGAACGCGACGACGGACGGCGTGAGGCGCTCGCCCTGATCGTTGGCGATGACCTCAACACGGCCGTTCCACCACATGGATACGCAGGAGTTGGTCGTACCAAGGTCGATGCCTACCGCCGGACCATCGTCGCTCTTGGACGCGGCCGCGGCCGCCATCTTCGTTCTCAGATAAGCGTGGGCGAGAGCAGTAGTACTAGTAGCCAACAGGTGTGTCAGTGTGTGGGATGTCTCGTTTAAGGCCAAGCCAGAGCGCATAAACAAGTCGTAGTCGTTTTCCCACCAGTTTGGCCGCCCTTGCATGCATACATGCAAAACAATTAATTGGCCGCGTGCACCGAAGCGCCCCAGCTGCATCTCATTGGTTCTGACTAGGCATTGGTGCTCGCTCACTGGGTCGCAGGATTTGAAGGCATGCGCCGGAGCCAGAGCCCCGCACGGATCCAAACCATCATGAATTGCGTCCAAGTTTGAAACGAACACAACGGAAATTAATGGATAAAGTCTATACATAACTCTCCCAAACTATCTATAATGGATTATTTTACCCTCTGAACCATAAAATTGAATATTCTATCTGCAGAACTTTTCAAAACCGGTCAAATAACCCCCTCGAACGGTTTTGGATGGTGGTTTTGTATTTTTCTTTTTTATTATTTATGTTGATTTTTTGAAAAATCATAATAAATCACAAAAAAAATCATAAAATAAAAAAATTTAAGCTTCTTGGACTTCACATGAGTAGATCTACATAGTCAATATATAATATGGTATTCTTTAGTGCAAAGTTTTTGTTGTAGCTTTAAATATATGTTTTTCTGTAATTAATTAGAATAATTCATATATGCAGTTTCTATGGTCCAATTATGGTGAAATTTTTATGGTGGACTTTATTATTATATGCTTGAATTATGGTAAAAGTTTCATACTTATTGGATCACGTATAACTTAGTTATAGATAAAGCATAGATTTAACAAGAATAAAGCTAAATAAATCTATAACTAAGTTATACGTGATTAAGTAGGTACAAAATTTTTATTATATTTTAATCATACAATAATTAGCCCATTAAAAAATCACCATAATTAGACCATAGAAACTGCATATATGAATTATTCTAATTATTTATAGAAAAAACATAGATTTAAAATTTGTAGCAAAAACTTTATACTAAAGCATACCATATTACATGTTCACTGTGCAAATCTACTCATGTTAAGTCCAACAAGCTTAGATTTTTCCTTTTATGATTTTTCTATGACTTATTTTGATTTTTCAAAGATTCAATGAAAATAAATAAAAAAAAATTAAAACCACCCTCAAAAACGCTCGAGGAGGTTATTTAACCGGTTTTGAAAAGTTTAGGAAGATAGAATATCCGGGTTTATAGTTCAGGGGTGAAGTAGACTACACTAGATAGTTAAGGGGGTTATGTAGACTTTTTTTAAAAGAAAATGCGTATAGTGCATGTAAGAGCAATCTTAATGAGATTTTATTAGAGTTTCATATACATTAAATATGTTGATGTGACACTATATTAATGAGAGAGACGATAAGAGTTTTATGGGGTGACTTACCATTTGGGATGGAGGGAGTACTAAAGAAGCAACATGCAGATCCATGCAGTTCCATGCCAAATGCAAGACGTGACAACACAAGGGAAAGACCTAGGACTCCACCACATCGAGACGTGTCGATTGGATCCGATCCGATTCTGCAGCACGCTGCGGAGTAGACCGAAGTCCAGGCAGTTCCTAAAATATTTTATAAAATTTTTCAGATTTCCCGTCACATCAAATCTTTAGACGTATGCATGGAGTATTAAATATAGACGAAAATAAAAACTAATTGCACAATTTGATCGGAATTGACGAGACGAATCTTTTGAGCCTAGTTAGTCTATGATTGGACAATATTTATCAAATACAAACGAAAGTGCTACAGTGTCGATTTTCCAAAATTTTTTGGAACTAAGGCCCTGTTTAGATTTGAAATTTTTTGGCCAAAGTGGTAAAATTTTTTGTGGCCAGGACCTTAGCTCAGAAGTCTGACGCACGCGAAAAATTTTAAGTGTTTAGTTTGACAAATTTTTTTTCTGACAGTTGCAGTTGTCATTGGTGGGCTTCCATGAAAGTGCGTGCACAGTAGCAGGTCCTGCAGCCCAAAATTTTAGCCCCAAAATTTTTTGGCCTCGTTTAGTTCCTAGACCCCAATTCCACAAAAATTTTCCTTTTTAGACAAAAAATTTCAAATCTAAACAGGTCCTAAACAAGGCCTCTAGGTACTTGGAGCCGGGCTGCCTGTGCACCGGCTGGAAGTCCTCTACCACGCTGTGATCCCCGATCAAACAGGCATATATGCTTGAGGCAATGAGGCATGTACATGCATGTGTCAAAGGCGTGCAAGTATGCAGTTTCCTCGCTTGCTGACGTGCCTCTTGTCAAGACCCCGTGACTAGTCCAACTACGAAGACGATGCATGCAAGGCTTTGGCTAAGACTGTCTCCAAGAATGGTCACCCAAAATACAAGACCCATTTATCCTTTGGGTAGCGCTACAGGTAAAAAGTTCCATACCTATTTTTAGTCTTCTCCAACAACAAGACCTAAAAGACAACACTCTCTGCAAATGGGTCTCGAAGAGAGAGAATACCCAAATTTGGGTTATGCCTCTCCAGATACTCAAAATGGGTCTTCTGTATGGGTACTCTGTTGGAGGCTATAGGTATTGTGTTGGAAACCTATTTTGGGTTTAGGTTCCCAAATGGCTCTTCTATTGGAGATAGCCTAATTATGGAACATGCATGAGGATCTTTTTTTTGGCCCTTTTCGAAAGATTCTTAGTTTGATTTCAAAATCTAAACCTAGGGCTTGACGCCATTATTATTGGCGTCAAGCTAACAGTACTTGATGTCAGTGGCAATGGCGCTAAGCCCACTGACCACGTGCATAGCTACGCACCCTTGACATCAAGCAGTGTTAATACTAACGCCAAACAGTGTTAGCAAACAAAAATTTTAAAAAAAATATAATTATGAGAATTTTTGAAAAAAAAAGCTAGAAAACAAAAAAGACAAGCATGACGACGCGTATAGTGAGCTGTCCGAGCCACGAGTGAGCCGCCATTGAGCCACAAGCGAGCCATCGGAGCCACAAGCGAACCGTCCGAGCATATCCATCTACTCGATTACCTTTGATCATCAGGCTTCTTCATTCGCACGGCTTAGTCGGCACTAAGCTCGGGGGCTTGCCATTGCCACAACTCTCCTCGACCAAAAAATACTCGGTCGTAAAGTGCCCGATTATGAGGTGTCTGATCATGAGAAATTTGAAGGACTAGATTGAGAGCACCGATTAAGGTGACTGATCATAATTTGAAATCTACGTGTGGAATCAATAATATACTCCCTACAGGTCCCTAAAACAACCAATTTGGACGCAATCATCCCAGATGCTCATTTCTCCCCGCATACGGAGTAGACCGCATTAACAGCATGCAACTCTCTTCGTTTCTTGTGCCCGATCGAGCAGTTCCCAAGGCAGCAGCCGCAACGATTTGAACGAGTACCGCAGCGGCAAAAGGCCAGCCACGGCGCGCAATGGGAACGGAGAAAGACAGAAAGTATATATATACTCATCAGGCATATCAGGGACATATCCACATCCACATCCACAGACTCTAGGCTCCATTCCCTTCGTTGCTGTTCCAGGAGAAGTGCTCACCTCAGAGGGCAGCGCGATGGCGGCCTCGCAAGGCGACGGATCAGCGGCGATCGGCATCGACTTGGGCACGACGTATTCGTGTGCTGCCGTGTGGCGGGGCAACCACGCCGACATCATCGCCAACGACCTGGGCAAACGCCTCACGCCGTCCTACGTGGCGTTCACTGGCGCCGGGAGGCTCGTCGGCGAGGCGGCCGTGAATCAGGCCGCCCTGAACCCCACCAACACCATCTACGGTAAGAATACTTGCAATCTATTTACTGAGCTGTTTGATCACCCGCTTGCACTGAATGTTATTTTCGTCGGTCGTCACGAACTAGCTTGGGTTCGTCCCCCCGTCCTCCTTCTCTCAGATCAGTATTCAGTAGTAGTAGCCTAGTAGCAAGAACTCTAGTAGGAAGCACAAGGCAACACACGGTGGCGATCTTGACTGTTTGCCGCTCCGTCACCAGCTCATTGAAGCACTAGCTCGATCTCCCGTTCTTAAACCGATGGAAGCCGAACACTGTGTGGTAGATCCGGATATTTAGTTTCCCTGATGAAAAGCGCCAAGCAAAACTGATCCTGGTCCTGGCATGAAATATCTTTGGTCCAGTAATCTCATTAAATTCTTGCTGGGAACCAGAGAAACTACCAAGGATGATTCCTTTAGTTTTCCATCTTACCAATTGATTTGCACTATATGGTACCTCTGTTTTTCTCCACATTTTGGTCAGTACTCAGTATAGTTAGGCCCTGTTTAGTTCCTCACCCAAAATTTTTTCCTCCATTCCATCGAATTTTTGGACACATGCATGAAACATTAAATGTACATAAAAAAATAAACTAATTACACAGTTTGATTGAAAAACGTGAGACGAATCTTTTAAGCCTAGTTACTCCATGATTAGCCTTAAGTGCTACAGTAACTCACATGTGCTAATGATAGATTAATTATGCTTAATAGATTTGTCTTATAGTTTCCTGATGAGCTATGTAATTTGTTTTTTTATTAGTTTCTAAAAACCCCTCTCGACATCCTTCCAACACATCCGATGTGACACACAAAAAATTTTCATCTCCAATCTAAACAAGGCTTTACAGGATTCACAGCTACCTGCAACTGCAAAAGTAGCTAGTTAATTTTGTTTATTGTTTGCTCCAGCTTCCATTGAGGAAACGAACTGATTTAACGGGTGCTACTAGATTTACAACTTCAGTCAAGGTTTGATCTGCTTTTTAATACTTGCATTCTAAAAAAAGGAACCCAGAAGTAAAAAACTTCAGTCGAAGTTTACTCGATGACAACCACACTTTTTTTGACTGTCTGACAACCACACTTTTTTTTGAAAGATCAGGAGGGGCAAGGAGCCTCTACTGTAGTGACATAAATAAATAAATAACAACAAGGTTCAGATACAAGTGAACAAGATGGTTGGGGAAAATTATGGAACTAGGAAGGGGAAACTAAAAAAGAGCATAGCCCAAATCATCGGCCTCCAGATCACACTAGGTTGTCTATCCATTCTTGAATTTTGGGGAAGTATCTTCTCTTTGCTCTGCATTGCAACCAGAGGAAGTCAGACTTGAAAATTCTTTTGCAACCCTGAACTGAAGGGTGGCAATCATATGTATATGTTTCACTCGGTTGCTTACATTTGTAAAAAAAAAAGAACTGAGGAATTTTTAACTTGAATGCTTACATGGCATCTTCTTTACAGATGTGAAGCGACTGATCGGCCACCGGTTCAGCGACGAGTCTGTGCAAGAAAGCATCAAGGTGTGGCCTTTTAAGGTCGTTGCCGGCCATCTCGAGAAGCCGATGATCGTGGTGCAACACGAAGGCAAAGAGAGGCAGTTTATGCCTGAAGAGATCTCCTCCATGGTGCTAGCCAAGGTGAAGGAGACCGCAGAGGTCTACCTAGGCACCACTGTCAAGAAGGCAGTCGTCACTGTCCCCGTCTACTTCAACAACTCTCAGCGCCAGGCCACAATCGACGCTGGTGCTATTGCTGGACTGGATGTCATGCATATCATCAACGAGCCCACCGCAGCAGCCCTTGCCTACGGTCTTGACAAGATGCCCACCACCGATGGAGGGAGGACGGTGCTCATCTTTGATCTCGGTGGTGGCACCATGGATGTGTCTCTCCTTAACATTGATCCCGGTGTCGACATAGGTATGGGTCTCTTCGAGGTGAAGGCCGTCGCCGGTGACACCCACCTTGGTGGGGCTGATTTTGACAATGAGATGGTGAAATACTGTATGCGGAATTTCATAAAGAAACACATGAAGGTGGGCATCAGAAAAGACCTGAAGGCGCGCCGGCGGCTGAAGACAGCCTGCGAAAAGGCAAAGAGGATGCTATCTTCCATGGAAGAAACTAAAGTTGAGGTTGACTCGCTGCATGACGGCATCGACTTTTCTGAAACGATCACCCGTGCCTGCTTTGAGGAGCTTAACAAGGACCTCTTCAGCAAGTGCTTGGAGGCCGTGAAGAAGTGCCTCCACGATGCCAAGATGGAGAAGAGCAGCGTTGAGGACATAATCCTCGTGGGAGGCTCCACCCGCATCCCCAAGGTGCGGAGCATGCTCCAGGACTTCTTCGATGGGAAGGACCTCTGCCGGAGTATCAACCCAGACGAAGCTGTCGCCTATGGTGCTGCCATTCATGCTTCGGTTCTCAGTGGTGGAACAGGCGACGGGAAGGTGGGTGATATGCTTCTGCTCGACGTCACGCCACTATCCCTTGGGGTGGATATCAAAGGAGACCTCATGTCCGTCGTGATCCCGAGGAACAGCACCATCCCAACCAAGCAGGTGAAGGTCTTCGAAACCTCCTGCCACAACCAGAAAATGCTGGAATTCAAGGTGTATGAGGGCGAGAGCATGAGCACCAAGGACAATAACCTGCTCGGTGAGTTCCTGATATCTGGCATTCCACCGGCGCCTAGGGGCCTACATAAGTTCCGTGTGACCTTTGACATCGATGCGAATGGTGTCCTGAGCGTATCGGCCAAGGACAGGACCACCGGGCTGAAGAACAGCATCACCCTCACTAATCACAGCGGTCGGCTGCACAAGGCAGAAATTGAGTGTATGGCACAAGAGGACCAGAGGTACGAAGCGAATGAGACGACGGAATCAAGTAATGCCAAGAAGGCCAAGAGAATTAAGCATGAAAAGAACATGGGCTACATCACACTAGATGCTTAATGCTAGGACTGCTGTTATTTTGCAACTTCTGGTTTGACTTATGCTCAGGCTATTAGTAGTACTGTTATTTTGCAACTTCTGGCTTGACATATGCGGCACCGGCAATAGCCTTGCGTGAGCTCGTTATTTCTGGAACCATGCGTTAATTGGTGATGTTAGAGTAATCTTACATATGTGGTGTTGAATGCCTTGCACTCTGCCAATCTAATTTCACTCAGTTCATAAAGCAGTTGTTCAACTGGCCAACTGCTCGACGCGATTGTAAACACTTAAACCAAACTGTTAGCGTATATATAGCGAACACATATCAGCAATTTGACTTTCATACCATGAGAAAGAGAAAACGCACCGGTTCTGCTGGTCGACTGAACAAACATGTTACTGGTCCGTTCCAGCCAAAAAGCAGTACCACAAGATTATACAATTTATTTAAATAATATTTTTTAATTATTAATTGCAAATGTAGAAGCTGTTATACAAAAATTAAACATATAGCCAAAAGTGGTCCAACAATCATCTTAAGTGCACGAAGAAGTTTCCATGACTCATACGTGCTCTTTGACAGAATATGACCCTTCGGAAGCATTCCGCCAAAAACTATCAACGTAGTAGTATCAAAGATGTCTCGACTTAGGCTGAACAAGGACTTTAAGGCCATTACGCGTCCAATGCTATCCGCAGACAACATGTTACAATACACCTTTGTGGTTTCCTCCGGCTCCTCCTCCCTACATCTTTCACTGAAGTGTGCTTCTTGATAGTCATTTAACATGTCTCCTACCCCTGCCATTAGCATCATAATCCTCGACACGTGATCTCACGACCTCCTCTCTTATACGATCAGTTTCACCATGGTAGATCCACTGGGTATAGTCAGCCATGAATCTAAACTTGCAAAGGTGTTCACCCATGACCTCCTTTGTTTGTCGACGCATGTTTGCACATTTGCTGTAGGGACACCAAGTGGTAGGCGCTCCTTTAGCATTGGCAAATACCAGTTCCAAGAAATCATCGGTCTACAAACCTAGACTTGGGCGGCCCGTGTACATCCATTCACGGTCATCCATCCTCTAACATATCAGGGAGTAATATAAGAATCAAATGTGCATCTACATGATGTTCCTACTATCTAATAGGTGAAGATAGGTCTTAATTCCAACCTAAGGATATGTAGATGAGGTTAGTTTCCATGCTCTACTCCTATCCAAGATAGAATTTTGGCAGCACCTCCCCGTTGTTCTCCAAATATACGTCCTGGCAGGGAGATTGTGTATCCAGAGAACAACAGGGAGATGGTGTCAAAACTCTATCTCGAATCGGGGTAGACCATGAAAACTAACCCTATCTACGCATCCTCGGTCTGTCCAAAAAACATGGACAATTCGAAACAGATACAGTCATAGATATGCAAAGTTCTCTATATTTCCAACGGTATCTCTTTCGAACGAGAGACGCCTAGTTGGTTATATGATCTACGAACATGATATAGAAACCGGTGTCTCCTTTAATATTGGGGGTTTTACCTTGGGTGGCGGTGGAGTCAGGCTAGCAGGGCCATGGCGAGTCAATATAGTGGCGAGGAAGAGGATCATGGTCGCCTTCTTCTCCGATGAGGTCGAGCAGCGTCGGGGGTACTTCGGCTCAGCTCTGACACGCTCTTCTCTACAAAAAAAACATAATAATGTCAATTGAAAATTTTAACAGCAACTCTCCTGCACGGCGAGGTTTCTAAATATATAAGAAACCATTGACACGATTGTCGACAACCACATATATATCAAGGGCTACAACTCTAATATACAACTCAAATCAATTATACCTTAACTAATTTATAGCGACTCTAAAAATGTCAAATAAGCCGTTATAATCCATATATATGAACTAACATAATTATATATAAGTAATTTTGCATAAACCACATGATTTCAAGACCGATGAACATCCATAGCATTTCATATCATTCATTATCCCACAGCATCAAGACGGCAGCACGGGCGTACCTCAAGGCAGTGACGCGGGTGTCAGGAAAGGGGTGGCACCACCTCGTGGCCGCGCCGGAGAGGGGGTGACGCGGACGTCGGGGACGGGGCGGGGCCGCCGCATGGCCGCATCAGGGAGGGGGCAGCGCTGGCGCTAGGGAGGGACCGCCGCCGTCGCCGTGTGGAGCGCCGAGGCTAGCGGCGCAGTCGTCGGGGAGGGTGCGGGGGTGGGTGGGGCGCCAAGAGGATAGGGCACCAGGTGGGTACGGGCCACGATAGGGGCGGGCAGCCACAAACAGGTATGGGCGTCCATGGCGGGTACGAGCGGCCATGATGGAGGTGGGGTCAGCCGCGGGGACGGGCGCGGTAGAGGCGAGGATGGCACACTAGGGGCAAAAAGGGCATGCCGGGGGCGGGAAAGGCGCGACAAGCGGCGGCAGGTGTGGACACGGGTGAGCAGGGTGTGGGCGCTAAGTGTTGAATATCGGAGTTGCTAAGCGAGCTTAAGAGTTGGGCTGTTTGCCGAGTGCAGGATTCGGCACTAGGCAAACATTGCTTTGCCAAGTGCCCACGATTCATCTTTTCCCGAGTTTTAGCAAATTTAGATGAGAGAACACGACTGATTTAGCGCCCATGCTCGCCATGACTTATGTAGTCACATAAAGCAGAGTACGACAAAAGAAGCAACATACCTCTAAGTACAAGCGTACACCTAGGGGCTACTCTCAAGGGTACCTCTAAGCAACATAATGTACCTCATCCGTCCATCCATTATAAACTGCTACTTTCCTAGATATATACTAATTCGTCTCTAAATGTCCATTATTTTTGACTAAATTTATATTAAATAATAATAATAATTATGATATACTATTGTATCATTGGATAGTTATTTGAATCTAATTTTCTAATAAATATTTTTGGAGATAAAAATATTGCACGTATTTTCTATAAATCGAGTCAAAGTTGTCGACACACAAATCGTAACGACAAATATTTAGTGACAGAGGGAATACATATTTAGGAAAAAGTAAAATGACTTATAATTTGGAATGGAGGGATGAGAGGTGTTTCAACATATAAACGTTGGAATTGTTATACTTGTTCTAGTAAATTGTTAAACATGTTTGTATTATTTTCTGAATGAACAAATATAAATCCACAGTATACCTTATAAATTCACAGTGCCTTATCAAATCTAAGATAATGAATTTCATAGAAGTGAATTGCATTGGCCACAGGTACAAGGAAAAACAACAATCTAACTTTTACCTCTGTCAAATAAAATAATGGGCTGCTCATGGTCGGTAGTGCCCTAGTGGGCTATATTGGACGTAGCGGGCTGCGCGATCGATCTAGTGGTTCCATGGCTTAAGCACAAGCCCAGGGAGCACCAGCTCCAAAAACATCTGCCCTAGCTAGGAGGCCTCGCAAGGGTCGCCTGATCGCATCCGCATCTATAATTCCTATATATATACACGACATTCTCCGAATCTCAAACGCACCAAGGTGAGCTAGTGCTAGTACTTTCCACGCCTGTGACTGTTGAGATCGATGGCGGCGTCGAAGGTGGTCGACGGTCCGGTGATCGGCATCGACCTGGGGACGACCTACTCCTGCGTGGCCGTCTGGCGGCACGACCGCAGCGAGGTCATCGCCAACGACCAGGGCAACCGCCTCACGCCGTCCTGCGTCGTGTTCACGGACGACGAGAGCCTCGTCGGCGACGCGGCCGTGAATCAGGCTGCTTTCAACCCCACCAACACCATTTTCGGTGAGAACTACACACGAACACCAGTAGACTGTTATATTTTCTTCGGTCCTCAGGAGCCTAGCTACAAGATTTATGTGGTCTCGCTGACTTGCTCACACCACAGTCACAGATCGATCATTTGTCTACGTAGATCGCCGAGGTTTTCGTGACAAAGTCCATAACCATTTTCACTAAATTGCGCTATAGCCTACGCGGCGGGGTCTCTTTTTTTTTAGAAAACTAAATTGCGCTATAGCCTACGGTGGGGTCTTTTTTTTAAGAAACTGGAGGGGTTGTTTAACACCCCTACGGAGATTTACTAGAATTAAAAAACAACAAAGGAGTCTACAAATAAAATAAGCTAGCAAAGCTAAAGAGAACTAAGGCAGAAAAAAAGGGGTCAACTAAGACCCAGAAGGAAACAAAGGTCTTCTGTACCCGCGTGTAAAAAAAAAAGGTTTTCTGTACCCGTTCATATATTTCTGCCGATTTCCCTCCTTGTTTTAGTGGAGTGCCTTTTCGTTTTCCGTATATATGCAACCTGTTTAGTTTCCGTGCAAACGAACCATTCGTTAGAAAAATCAAAACAACTCGATGAATTATGCATGCAAAACGTGCAGGAGCAATACCAAGCTAGGCCAAAACTTGACAATCAGTTAAGGGCAGCAAACGTATTGGGCTTGCAAATCAAATTACTGCTAAGTTATTTACGGTTCACTACTAGACTGATCAGATTACATACAATTTTTTTATTTTTTTGCAGAAGTCAAACGACTGATCGGTCGACGGTTCAGAGACAACTCTGTACAAGAAGATATCAAGTTGTGGCCTTTCAAAGTCGTCGCAGGACGTCAGGACAGGCCGACGATCGTGGTGCAGCATGAAGGCAAGGAGAGGCAGTTGATGCCTGAGGAGATCTCCTCCATGGTGCTCGCCAAGATGAGAGAGACAGCCGAGGTCTATCTCGGCAAAACTGTCAAGAACGCCGTCGTCACCGTCCCCGTATACTTCAGCAACTCCCAGCGTCAGGCTACGATCGACGCCGGCGCCATTGCTGGCCTGAATATCTTGCACATCATCAACGAGCCGACCGCCGCCGCTCTCGCCTACGGTCTCGAGAAGATGCCTGTCAGCAACCAAAGGAGGACCGTGCTTGTCTTTGATCTTGGTGGTGGTACCTTCGATGTCTCAATCCTTGAGATCGATCCGGGTGTCGGCATGGGTAAGGGCGTCTTTGAGGTAAAGGCCATCGCCGGCGACACTCACCTTGGAGGAGCAGATTTCGACAACGAGATGGTGGAGTACTCTCTGCGAGAGTTCATACGGAAACACGGCAAGATGGACATAAAAAGCAACCACAAGGCGCTCCGGAGGCTGCGGACTGCCTGCGAAAGAGCCAAAAGGATACTGTCCTTCACGTCGCAGACCAGGATTGAGGTGGACTCGCTGCACGAAGGCATTGACTTCTCCACAAGCATCACCCGCTCCCGGTTTGAGGAGCTCAACAAGCACCTCTTCAGCAAGTGCATGGAGGCTCTTGACAAGTGCCTCCAGGACGCCAAGATTGACAGGAGGAGCATCCATGATGTCGTACTCGTCGGTGGCTCCACCCGCATCCCCAAGGTGCAGAGCATGCTTCGAGACTTCTTCGACGGGAAGGAGCTCTGCCGGAGCATCAACCCCGATGAAGCCGTTGCCTACGGCGCCGCAATCCAGGCCTTCATTCTTAGTGGTGAAGCCAGCGATGGGAGGTTGTTGGATATGCTTCTGCGCGATGTCACGCCCCTCTCGCTAGGGTTCAGAGTTGCGACGCCGACGATAGGGATGGGGCCAACAATATATGATGTGATGGAGACGGTGATCCCACGGAATACTGCCATTCCGGTGAAGAAGACGAAAGGCTGTTCCACCTTGGTCGATAACCAGGACGTCATCCCCATCAAAGTGTACGAGGGCGAGAGCAAGAGCACCAGGGACAACAACCTGCTCGGTGAGTTCCTGCTATCCGGCATTCCACCGGCGCCTTGGGGCGTACCTAAGATCGATGTGACCTTTGATATCGACGCAAATGGCGTCCTGAACGTGTCGGCCAAGGACATGACCACCGGGTCGACTAACAACATCACCATCACTAACCACAGCGGCCGGTTGCGCAAGGAGGAAATCGAGCGCATGGCTTTGCAGGTGGAGCGGCATAGAGGAAACTAGGCGGATCGATCAAAGCAGACGAAGCAGGCCAAATTAAAAGACAAAGCGTGGGAAGAAGTAGTGGTTCCGCAACCTACCTTGAACGGCCACAGGGATTATAATGTCAGTTTTCCTTTAAAGTATAAGTCGTATTGCATATTGGATACCTTAATAATAATTAATATATAATGCTAGTATTGTTATATGCAACTTGTGGCTTGGCTAGCCCGGTTTGTGCTTTCTCTCTTATTCCCCTGTAACCATGTTTTAATTGACGACACTGGAAGTATTAGGCCTTGTTTAGTTCTAAAATTTTTTGCAAAACCGACACTGTAGCACTTTCGTTTGTATTTGAAAAAAATTGTCCAATCATGGACTAACTAGACTTAAAAGATTCGTCTCGTCAATTTTGACCAAACTGTATAATTAGTTTTTATTTTTATCTATATTTAATACTTCATGCATGCGTCTAAAGATTCGATGTGACGGGGAATCTGAAAAATTTTGCAAAATTTTTTGGGAACTAAACAAGGCCTTACTGGAGTGATCTTCTACGTATCTCTGTTGTGAAACGGCACCTACTGGTCCTGGCCGAAGGACACGGACGCCTCTGGAGTGATCTTCTACGTATCTCTGTTGTGAAACGGCACCTACTGGTCCTGGCCGAAGGACACGGACGCCTCCAACCAACGGACACGGACGGCTCCGAACGACGTTATTTCAAAGAGATGATCTCATCCGTAGATAGAGGTAGGGATGACGTTTTTTACTTTTACATTTGAATATAAAAATAAAAGAGAAAGTCAGATATGAAAATGAATACGAACTTACGGAATATCGAGATTTTCAAAAACAAACTAATTTGAGCGGAATTATATCAACATAATTGGTATATGAAAAATTAATACGGAATATTGGCCCGTAGGACCAAGTGTATAACAATTAATAAGCAAAAAACAATTAACAAGTCCTACAACTTTCTTAAAAAGTATCTCCATTCGACTCCATGTAAGAAATATATGATTTTTCTAAGGCAACAAGCGCTTGTAGTTATTAATACACTGCTAAAAAAATATTTATTTTTTTTTAAAATATCTTAAAATTTTAAATAAAAAACTAAAAACTATAAAGTTGTAGATCTCGTCAAGAGCTATAATTTTTATATAAAAATCATCTTCATTCGAGATTGTTTGAAAAAGATACAATTTTTCTAAGCATGGACTTCTAGTGGGCCAAATTTGGTTTGAACCGAATTTCGAAACCAAATCTTTGGTTTGGAGTCCTAAACTATTCGCATGAAAGGAAAATACAACAAATCCATGATGTTCGCCCTCCGGGCCCTGTGGCATGGGCCGGCGAGGAAGGGCGCGGACTCGCTGTTCGCCCTCGTCTCTTGGCATATCTGGAAGGAGCGGCGTTGCTTCCAGGTGACCGCGCTCACCGTACTCGAACTACTGGCTGTGATCAAAGCGGACGCCGAACAATGGATCAGCGCAGGCGCAAAAAACTTAGGAGTGCTTGGCTCGGGGGTAGCTTCGCTATCCACCAAGGTTGTTCTCAGTCTGCCTTGTTTTCTTTCAGTTCCTGCTACGGCAAGTGAACTCGTTTTGTATTGTTCGAACCTCTTTTCTTCAAATATAATGATACACAATCCTCTTGCGTATTCGAGAAAAAAAACAAGTCCACGATGTTTCATCAATATAAATGAAAACAGACTGTCCATCTTGTCCACACCTTTGGATATGCTGGAACATTACTCTTTACTTATCTTGGTCTTCCACTGGGACTTACCCAACCAAGAGTGGAAGAATTTTTATACCTTCAGTTTCTAAGTGTGAAAGATGAGTGTCAAAAATCTCTGCTTTCCTCACTCAAGCTGACAGATTGAAACTCACAAATGTAGTCCTTTCACTCACTCAAAGTGGTAGACTAGAACTCACAAATGCAACCCTTTCAGCCCTTTCAACTTTCTAGTTGTGCTCACTATCTTGGCCAGAATCCATCATCACACAGATTGATAAATTTTGAAAACACTCCCTCTAGAGAGGGGCAGATTTAAGTTCTAAAAAGCCCTCTAAGGCTTCTTGAAAAATGGTTTGCCTACCAAAAATTGAGGACTATATGTGTTAATTAATTGGACCATGTTTTGGAATGTTATGTTGTAACATGACTTTGAATTCTAGTTGCATATCGGCTATATACATACTCATGGTTTATGGGTTGAATCTATAATCATACGAACCCAATAGGTATATATCTAACATAGCCATAAGTCATAAGGGCAAGTACATTGGTGTTGTCTTTTAGGTGGTCTTATAGTGTCACATAATTTTAAGATGACTTAATAGACAATATATACAATGTTTTTTATGTTGTCTCATAGTAACTCATAGTTTCTTAATTTATGCATAGAATAAAAGTAAAGTTGTAAGTTCTATGACAACAACTCATACAATGGTGAAAGCCCTAGTTTGGTTTTGGATAATTGATGAAACCCTAGTACTAACCTCTATACTAAGTGTGTGTAGACTTAATGAGGTTGGTACATGCCAAGTGATGGAGCAAGTGATGATCATGGTGATGATGGTGATGACCACAAGATAATCAAGTGCTCAACTTGTAAAAGAAGAAAGAGAAAAACAAAACCCTATGGAGATCAAGGCAAAGGAATTGCTTAGGGTTTTGGTTTTGGTGATCAAGACACCATAGAGGGTGTGATCACATTTAGGATAGATAGCCGTACTATTAAGAGGGGTAATCTCGTTGTGAAAACGGTTGTCTAAGTGCCACTAGGTGATTGGATTCCTTGCATGTGCATTAGGACCTAGTGAGCTAACTAAGTAACCCTTGAAAAATGTTTTGAAATATGCTAACACACGTGCACAAGTGTGGAGACACTTTGGTGTTGGCACATGGAAGTGAGGGAAGAAGCTGAGTTCTTTGTGTGCAGCGCGTTCAGGCCGGACGCGTCCGGTATGAGGTCGGACGCGTCCGAGTTGAGGCACTGGACGCGGAAACAGTTTTCGCGTAGAGTCCGGTGTGCCTCGTCCGGTGAGTTCGTTTCTAGGTGAAACTCTCTGAGTTTGCATCCGGTGCACATCGGACGCGTCCGAGTTGGCGTCCGGTGCAAACTCCTCTTGTAGAGCTCTCTGGGTGTGAGTCCGGTGCACACCGGACCGTCCGGTGTGTGCGTCCGGTGTGGCGACCGGTGTTGACTCAAGTTTTGCGATGCTCTCTGAGTTTGCGTCCGGTGCATACCGGACGCGTCCGGTATGAGGTCGGACGCGTCCGGTATTTCAAAAGTGAGCGTCCGGTGCCTTGTCAGTGTCAGAGGCAACGGCTACTTTTCTAACGGTCAGGAGCACCGGACGCTGGTCTGGTCAATACCGGACGCGTCCGGTGTGAACGCAGACTGTGGGATAAACTGCCAACGGCTAGTTGAAGGTTGGGACTTCTATAAATAGGCCTTGGCCGGTTCTTGCTCACTCTCTTGACTCTCTAACTTGTTGATACACCTTGTGAGCATACTCCCACACTTCCCACTCACCTTGTTCAAGATTTGTTCATCCAAAGTGAGATTGGGAGAGATCCTAGTTGCATTTGCTTAGAGTTTGAGCATCTAGTGGCACTAGTGATCGTTGAGCAGCGGGTTTGCTTGTTACTCTTGGTGGTTGCCGCCACCTAGACGGCTTGGAGCTGCGGAGGAGCTTTGACACGAGTTGGTGATTGTTCGTGGCCATCTCCTGGTGTTTGTGAGAGGTTTGTGCCTACCTCGGCGGAGTGCCAAAGGCAACATTAGTGGATTGCTCGTGTCATTGAGCTACCTCACTTGTGGGTAGGTTCTTGTGGTGTCCTAGTGACGACGAGGTTCGTGCTACACCTCTTAGCCACCGAACCACCAAGTGTTGGTCGACACAACGGGGACGTAGCGTGCCGGCAGGCACGTGAACCTCGGGAGAAAAATTGCTTGTCTCCATTGTGTTTGTTCATTGGATTTCTCCCGGTGATTGGACTTCATTTTATTGATTGGTTCTTCCCCTCTACGCGGTGGTATAAAGATCAAACCTTCTCTCTTACATTCCCGCAAACTAGAGTAGCTTACTTACTTGTATAGAAACTTTAGGTAGCTCTCTAGTGTAAGTAGTGACATAGCTCTTGTGTGCCTAGTGATCTTAACATCTAGAATTGTTGGATAGGTGGCTTGCAAACACCCCTTTAAAGCTAGAGCAAAAAGCTTCGCTTTGTTATTTACTAACCTCTTGCTCTAGTGAGTTTGTAGAATTTTTAAATAGGCTATTCACCCCCTGTGGCAGAACCTCCTGAATTAAATGGCCCACATGCATACATCATTGTCCCAAAGACTTCTGATCGACGTGCACGAGTTCCAAATGACTCAAGAAGTCTGTCGGGTGTCCTCGGAAACCCGAATCATCCACGTAACAATCTTTTCAGGAATTCCCTCATCAAGCATCACAGTATTACAACATTTCATAGATAAGAGAAATCAGAGTAAAAGCGGAAAGGTTACATAACATAGATTGAAACTTAAGTTCATAGTTTACAAACCATAAGCATTTGATACATAAAGGCTTCGGAACTTTATTATTACATAAACCATAGATTCACACAACGACTTTTACTTGCCCAAGGTCACACATCAGAAACCTCATCGTCACTTTCCTCCACAAGAGTAAAGTAACCATGACCATCGAAATGATAATCAAGAGATTCACCTGCAACATGGGTTAATAAAACCCTGAGTACGAAAGTACTCAACAAGACTTAACCGACTATAAAAGAGGTGAAGACTCAAGTATGTAGGCTATGGGGATTCAAGGTAAAGTTTTAACAAGATCAAATATTTCTTTTGCATAAAAGCTTACTAAGATTAAAGCCTACTTTCAAGTTTTAACTCATGATTATCACTTATAACTAGCCAAGATCATTATCCAACTTTCATAAGCAAATCATCTCTTTCTTATACCAAAGATTCACTTATTACTACGATGATGGTACGAGGATTGAGGCTCCATGTCCGAGGAAACACGGCGATTCGAATCGATTAAACCCAGCTGGGGATTCAGTACCACACGACATATGTAGAACTTAATCTTGCATATGTCAACCTTTTCTATAGATCCTCCCATACAAGAACGGGTCCAGCGTCACCCGAGAGTACAGTACACCACCATCCTACAGCCAATCTAGATGTTTCCCGGTCATCTCAGATCCGTAAGGTGGGTACACGCTACTCTCGCCATCTTTCCACTCCCAGTACGCGGTTAGCCGTTCTCAAGTATCGGAATAGCTATAGGTAAGGCTTACCGCCGCATGTGGGCTGTACTCAAAGTTCTCAATCACAACAGGCCAATCAACGGTACGGTCCTTAATCGACACAGTTGGAAACACTACTTTAAGACTCCATTCTTAAAGCAAGTCCACCGACCGGTCTCAATTTGAACATCATTAACTATAAGAGTATTCCACAACAACCCTTCAAACTCTTTCATTTGAAAAACTTATCTAATAAGCAGGGCTAAGCATACTAAACATTTTCATAAAGCAAGTACCAAGGTAGATATTGAAATCATCAAGGTAGATAATGCAGCAAATAGGATTCACTCAACTCCTATTCACCTAATGCATCATATTAACTCAAGTGATATAAATAACTTTATGAAAATACAAGGATAGGGTTTAATGTCCGGGGCTTGCCTTGATCGGAGGGGACGTTCGGAAACTCAACTACTCTCGAAGGATCCACAAACTCGGAAGAAACCCACTGGGGATCAGATTCTTCCGGAGCGTATTCTATACGTAAAAGTGCATATGCATGATTATGATATACTCAAGGTATGATAAAGACAGGTTACATGTTCTTGAATGACAACAACAAACTATGATTATCTCGAGTACAATTTACTTTCACGGTATAGAAACAACTAACTTAGCTACACAAAAACATAGATTATTTCTAAACAAATTTTATCATCTTTATTAAGCAATAAAGTGAATCTATCATATCATAAAGATTATTTATATGAAAATAAACCATAACCAGGGAGCATATCATGCTAAGTAACCATGGTTGTCAAACAATCCAAAACATCACCTAAACCCTAAAGGGATTAATTATTTCTATTTCTTTTATAAGCATTTTAAATGGCTTTATCAAGAAACAGAGTATACTTGATCAAACAGAGCTGAAATTAATCATGAAGCTAAATAACAGTAACACAAGCTCACATATTAAATTTCATGATTTTTGGATATACCCATAATTTACTAAAAATCATGGAATGTTTATTCATTAATAAACAAAGACAATTTAAAGATATATACAAACTATCATAAAACAAAATTTAATATTTTTCCTCCACTCTTTACATCATATGGAACCTACACAATTATTTCCATGATTTTTGAATCATTATACAATTTATAGCATAATTTCAAACATATATATCATAAATTGCATAAAAGAAAAAGAAATCAGCATTGCACAGCGGACGGCAACCCATGTTGCAGGTGAATCTCTTGATTATCATTTCGATGGTCATGGTTACTTTACTCTTGTGGAGGAAAGTGACGATGAGGTTTCTGATGTGTGACCTTGGGCAAGTAAAAGTCGTTGTGTGAATCTATGGTTTATGTAATAATAAAGTTCCGAAGCCTTTATGTATCAAATGCTTATGGTTTGTAAACTATGAACTTAAGTTTCAATCTATGTTATGTAACCTTTCCGCTTTTACTCTGATTTCTCTTATCTATGAAATGTTGTAATACTGTGATGCTTGATGAGGGAATTCCTGAAAAGATTGTTACGTGGATGATTCGGGTTTCCGAGGACACCCGACAGACTTCTTGAGTCATTTGGAACTCGTGCACGTCGATCAGAAGTCTTTGGGACAATGATGTATGCATGTGGGCCATTTAATTCAGGAGGTTCTGCCACACCCCCCCTCTAGCCATATTAGGACCTTTCAAGTGGTATCAGAGCCGTGGTCACCGTTTGTGAAGGCTTAACAACCTCGGTGCTCAAATTATGGCTCAAATAGTGTTCAACCATGTTGGGGGCAAACCACCGTTCTTTGATGGCACAAGTTCTTTTGACTATTGGAAGAGAAAGATGAAAATGTATCTTGGATCAATCAATGATAGAGTGTGGGAAGTCACCGAAAATGACTTTGTGATTCTTGATCCGGCTAACCCCACCGACAATGAGAGAGCAAACAAGCAATGCAATACAATGGCTCTCAACACAATCTATAATGGCATTGATTCAAAGGTATTTGAACAAGTCAAAGATCTTGAGAGAGCAAGTGAAGTGTGGACAAGGCTAGAAGAAACATATGAAGGCACTACAACGGTAAAAAGTGCCAAATTGTATATGCTCAAGGACAAGTTATCCAACTTCAAGATGAAGGATGATGAATCTATACCGGAGATGTTCTATAGGCTCCAAGTCATCATCAATGATCTCAAGGGCCTTGGTGAGAAAGTGAAGGATGAGGACTTCATTCACAAGTTCTTGATGTGCTTGCCCAAGAGGTTCAAGACATTGAGAACAATCATCTTTAGAGGTGGATTGACGGGTGTATCTCCCAATGAGGTGCTTGGAGATGTCATGACCGAAGATCAATACAATGACAATGATGATGATGAGGTCGTGAAGAAGGATGATGATGACAAGAAGAAGAGTGTAGCATTCAAAGCTAGCTCTTCATCCAAGAACAAGAACAAGGGCAAGGCCAAGAAGGAAGAATCAAGTGATGAGAAGTGCTCCAATGATGATAGTGATGATGAAGCACTAGCACTCTTCGTCCGCAAATTTGGCAAGATGATGAAGAAGAAGGGCTACCATACAAGAAAGAGAAGGGACAACTCCAAAAATAAGGAATATGTGAGGCTATGCTACAAGTGCAAAAGCCCCGATCATATTGTGGCGGATTGTCCATACAATAGTGATCATGATGAGCATGAGAAGAAGAACAAGAAGGAGAAGAAAGAAAAGAAAGAGAAGAAGATGGTCTTCAAGAAAAAGAAGAAGGGTGGATCCTATGTTGTGACATGGGATAGTGATGTCTCTTCGGATGATGATTCAAGTGATGATGACAAAGCATCCAAGAAGAAGGCACTTGCTAGCATTGCTATCAACAACAAGCCATCACTCTTCGACACTCCTTCATGCTTCATGGCCAAGGGCCACAAGGTACAATATGATGAGAGTGAAAGTGAAAGTGAACATGAACATGATAGTGATAGTGATGATGAAAATGAATTCACTAATGAACAACTCATGGACATGTTAGAACAAGCTGATTCACCTATTCAATCTAAAAATAAGAAGTGCAAAGAATTGGGCAAGAAGTTAAAAGCTCTTGAGCAATCCTTTGATGAGCTCAAAGCTAATCATGAGAGGCTAGTGGAAGCCCATGAGAAGCTTGGCAAGGCTCACACCAAGCTTGAGAAAGCTCACTCCTTGTTGTTAGAAGAGAACAAGGAAAAGGTTGTTGTATCATGTGATGTGGGCACAACATGTGACTTAATTAAAGAATCACCCAACCCACCTATTGTTGTTCCCACTAACTCTTCATGTAGGTCTTCATCCACCACCACTAACTCTACCTCTACTTCTAGTGTTGGTGTCACTTGTGATACATCACTAAAGGTTGAGAATGAGACTCTCAAGAGAGAGGTGGATGAGCTCACTCACGCCCTAGGCAAGGCCTATGGTGGTGAGGCCCGCTTGCTAAAGTGCTTGGGTAGCCAAAGTTTTTCTCTCAACAAAGAGGGATTAGGCTATACCCCCAAGAAGGGCAAGAAAGCCTTTACAACTCACAAGCCTAGCTTTGTGAAGAGCAATGGTCGGTATTGCAATAAATGCAAGCAAGTTGGGCACTTAGAGCTTAATTGCAATAAAATGAACAAGAACAAGAAAATTGCTAATGCACCTTACATTCCTTTTGATTCTTGTTATGTGCTTACCAAGGGTGAGAAGGGTGTGCATGCTAAGTTTGTTGGTACACCAATTGTGGGTCCAAAGAAGAAGGCCATTTGGGTACCAAAGAGCTTAGTCACTAACCTCCAAGGACCCAAGCAAGTATGGGTACCTAAGAAACATTGATTTGTTTTGTAGGTAAACTTTAAAGCCGGAGGAAGGCATTGGGTGCTTGATAGTGGGTGCACACAACACATGACCGGTGATGCAAGAATGTTCAATTCAATCAAATCAAATGATGACAATGGTGTTGATAGTATCACTTTTGGTGACAATGGCAAAGGCAAGGTCAAAGGGCTTGGTAAAATTGCTATATCCAATGACTTGAGCATTTCCAATGTGCTACTAGTAGAGAGCTTGAACTTCAACTTGCTATCCGTAGCTTAACTTTGTGATCTTGGTTTCAAATGCATATTTGGAGTTGATGATGTAGAGATCATAAGTGTAGATGGCTCTAACTTGATATTCAAAGGCTTTAGATACGAGAATCTATACTTGGTTTATTTCAATGCTAGTGAAGCTCAATTGTCAACATGCTTGCTCACCAAATCTAGCATGGGTTGGTTATGGCATAGAAGGCTTGGTCATGTTGGAATGAAACAATTAAACAAGTTAGTCAAGCATGATCTTGTTAGAGGCTTGAAAGATGTCACATTTGAGAAAGATAAGCTTTGTAGTGCATGTCAAGCCGGAAAGCAAGTTGGCAACACTCATCCCAAGAAGAGCATCATGAGTACATGCAAGGCATTTGAGTTGTTGCACATGGACCTGTTTGGACCAACCACATATACAAGCATTGGTGGAAATAAATATGGATTTGTGATAGTGGATGATTTCACAAGATATACATGGGTATTCTTTCTTAGTGACAAGAGTGATGCTTTTGCAACCTTCAAATCATTTGTCAAGAGAATACACAATGAGTTTGAAACAACCATCAAGAAAGTGAGAAGTGACAATGGAAGTGAATTCAAGAATACAAGAGTTGATGAGCTTTGTGATGAATTTGGCATTAGGCATCAATTCTCGGCCAAGTATACTCCACAATCAAATGGTCTTGTTGAGAGGAAGAATAGAACCTTGATTGACATGGCAAGATCAATGTTGAGTGAGTACAATGTGAGTCATTCTTTTTGGGCCGAAGCAATCAACACGGCTTGCTACTATAGCAACCGACTCTATTGTCACCCAATGATGGAGAAGACTCCATATGAGCTCTTAAATGGAAGAAAGCCCAACATTGCATACTTTCGGATTTTTGGTTGCAAATGCTACATATTGAAGAAAGGCACTAGATTGAGTAAATTTGAAAAGAAATGTGATGAAGGATTCTTGCTTGGTTACTCAACTACTAGCAAAGCTTATAGAGTTTGGAATTTGGCTAGTGGTACTCTTGAGGAGGTGCATGATGTTGAGTTTGATGAAACCAATGGCTCTCAAGAGGAAGAAGAGAATCTAGATGATGTGAGAGGCACTCAATTGGCCGATGCAATGAAGAATATGGATATTGGTGATTTAAGGCCAAGAGAGGTGATTGATGTTGAAGATGACAAAGATCAAGTGCTTCCTACCTCTAATGTGCAAGCTAGTGGTTCTCATGATCAAAATCAAGCTAGTACAAGTGGTACTCAAGTGCAAGATCAACAAGCTAGTACATCATCTCATGATAAACCAAGTACAAGTAATCAAGTGCAAATACTTCAACCAACAAATATTGCAAGAGATCATCCATTGGATCACATCATTGGTGATATTCAAAGAGGAGTGCAAACTAGATCAAGATTAGCATCATTTTGTGAGCATTTCTCCTTTGTGTCTCACATTGAGCCAAAGAAGATTGATGAAGCATTGAGAGATGTTGATTGGGTCAATGCTATGCATGAAGAGCTTAACAATTTCAAGAGAAATCAAGTATGGGAGTTAGTTGAGAGGCCTAATGATCATAATGTTATTGGTACTAAATGGGTCTTTCGCAACAAGCAAGATCAAGATGGGATAGTTGTAAGGAACAAAGCAAGATTGGTAGCACAAGGCTATACTCAAGTTGAAGGTCTTGACTTTGGTGAAACATATGCCCCGGTTGCAAGATTGGAAGCAATTAGGATCTTGTTGGCCTATGCTTGTCCTCATAACATCAAGTTATATCAAATGGATGTGAAAAGTGCATTTCTCAATGGCTATATAAATGAAGAAGTTTATGTTGAGCAACCTCCCGGTTTTGAAGATGACAAGAAACCCAACCATGTTTACAAGCTAAGAAAGGCATTGTATGGTTTGAAGCAAGCACCTAGAGCATGGTATGAGAGATTGAGAGATTTCTTACTCTCTAAAGGTTTCAAGATGGGCAAGGTTGACACCACTCTCTTCACCAAGAAGATTAGCAAAGACTTATTTGTGTTGCAAATCTATGTTGATGATATCATATTTGGATCAACCAATCAAGAATTTTGTGAGGAGTTTGGCAACATGATGGCTAATGAGTTGAGATGTCAATGATTGGAGAGCTTAGTTACTTCCTTGGTCTTCAAATCAAGCAATTGAAGAATGGCACATTTGTGAGTCAAGGCAAGTACATAAAAGACATGCTCAAGAAGTTTGGTATGGATGATGCGAAATCAATTAGCACTCCAATGGGAACAAATGGAAGCCTAGATAATGATACAAGTGGAAACATGGTGGATCAAAAGTTATATCGGTCTATGATTGGAAGCCTACTCTATGTGACCGCATCAAGACCGGATGTCATGTTTAGTGTATGCATGTGTGCAAGATTCCAAGCCTCACCAAGAGAAAGTCATTTGAAGGCAACAAAGAGAATATTAAGGTACTTGAAGCATACACAAAATGTTGGTTTGTGGTATCCCAAAGGTGCAAAGTTTGAGCTTGTCGGATATTCCGATTCGGACTATGCGGGATGCAAAGTTGAAAGAAGAAGCACATCGGGCACATGTCAACTATTGGGAAGATCACTTGTCTCATGGTCATCCAAGAAACAAAATAGTGTTGCACTATCAACCGCCGAAGCGGAGTACATTGCAGCCGGTAGTTGTTGTGCACAAATTCTATGGATGAAGGCAACATTGAAGGACTTTGGAATCAATTTCAAACAAGTGCCATTGCTATGTGACAATGAAAGTGTCGTGAAGCTCACCAACAATCCGGTTCAACACTCAAGAACAAAGCATATAGATGTCCGCCATCATTTCATAAGAGATCACCAACAAAAAGGGGACATTTGCATTGAGAGTATAGGCACCGATGATAAACTTGCCGATATATTCACCAAGCCACTTGATGAGAAGAGGTTTTGCAAGCTAAGAAATGAATTGAACATACTTGACTTTTCAAATATGTGTTGATGCACCCCCACTATATGGCATGCCTCTCCTTCGAGCAAAGCAAGGTAAAATTGTTTGACATGTCATTCATCTTATGCTAAGGACTTGCTTAGTGCATCTAGTCATTCCTTACATGTCTTAGGATCATTCATGAAAATCAAATGAATTTGATGCTTATATGGTACCACTATTGCCTCTATGCTTGATTTGATCTAGTGGTAGCATATGACATGTTTGTGGGCTTGCAATCCTAGTGTTTGATCTAGAATATGAGCTATAAGTGTTTAACTCAACATGGTACAAGATAACCCTTATTTGGAGGTGTGAAGAAGCTTGTCCTTGGATCAAACTGAGTTAAATATCTTAGGCAAGTAATCTAGATTGGACCAAAATGGTAAAATGATCTCACTTCACATGGTTTCACACTAACCTATCTAAAATTTGAGCTCACCTTTTGTGGTCATTGATGACAAAGGGGGAGAAAATTTCCCAAAGATTTAAGATAGGGGAGTAACATGATAAAAGAAGGGGATAAAATAAAATTTGAAGCACACAAGTAGGGGGAGCAAGCTCATAAACTTGTTTGTTGCATTTGAATGTGCATAACATATGGTTGCTTGCATTTGCATTAGCTTTAAAAGCTTTCTCTCTGATACCTTGCTTGTGTGGTGTTTGCTAGTTGTAAATTTGATTGATGAAATAAAAAACTAGCATGCATAGGTAGTGTAACTAGACCTTTAATTGTTTCACAAGTGGTACTAGAACCTTGTTTATAATGTTGATCTCACGAGGTGTTCTAGTTTTGTGAATGGCTAGTTACTAATGGTGCTAAGGATGGTGTATATTGGCAACTCCGATTGGTATCACGCTTCAAAGGTCCATTCTTTACACCTTAGCATCATTTGGTAGAAATTGACTCCTATATTTCCTATTCAAGCATATGTGCAAGCTTTCAAATCCAAACTCTTAGCACATATGTAGGGGGAGCAATTGCTACCAATTTTGGTTTATGAAACTTGTCCATAATCTTTGCACATGGTAAAATGCTTGGGCAAGCAACATGAATCCAAGAAAATTTTATTGAAAATCTTTGTAAAAAGGGTTGTCATCAATTACCAAAAAGGGGGAGATTGAAAGCCCTAGTTTGGTTTTGGATAATTGATGAAACCCTAGTACTAACCTCTATACTAAGTGTGTGTAGACTTAATGAGGTTGGTACATGCCAAGTGATGGAGCAAGTGATGATCATGGTGATGATGGTGATGACCACAAGATAATCAAGTGCTCAACTTGGAAAAGAAGAAAGAGAAAAACAAAACCCTATGGAGATCAAGGCAAAGGTATTGCTTAGGGTTTTGGTTTTGGTGATCAAGACACCATAGAGGGTGTGATCACATTTAGGATAGATAGCCGTACTATTAAGAGGGGTAATCTCGTTGTGAAAACGGTTGTCTAAGTGCCACTAGGTGATTGGATTCCTTGCATGTGCATTAGGACCTAGTGAGCTAACTAAGTAACCCTTGAAAAATGTTTTGAAATATGCTAACACACGTGCACAAGTGTGGAGACACTTTGGTGTTGGCACATGGAAGTGAGGGAAGAAGCTGAGTTCTTTGTGTGCAGCGCGTTCAGGCCGGATGCGTCCGGTATGAGGTCGGACGCGTCCGAGTTGAGGCAGCGGACGCGGAAACAGTTTTCGCGTAGAGTCCGGTGTGCCTCGTCCGGTGAGTTCGTTTCTAGGTGAAACTCTCTGAGTTTGCATCCGGTGCACACCGGACGCGTCCGAGTTGGCGTCCGGTGCAAACTCCTCTTATAGAGCTCTCTGGGTGTGAGTCCGGTGCACACCGGACCGTCCGGTGTGTGCGTCCGGTGTGGCGACCGGTGTTGACTCAAGTTTTGCGACGCTCTCTGAGTTTGCGTCCGGTGAGGTCGGACGCGTCCGGTTTTTCAAAAGTGAGCGTCCGGTGCCTTGTCAGTGTCAGAGGCAACGACTACTTTTCTAACGGTTAGGAGCACCGGACGCTGGTCTGGTCAATACCGGACGCGTCCGGTGTGAACTAGGACGCGTCCGGTGTGAACGCAGACTGTGGGATAAACTGCCAACGGCTAGTTGAAGGTTGGGACTTCTATAAATAGGCCTTGGCCGGTTCTTGCTCACTCTCTTGACTCTCTAACTTGTTGATACACCTTGTGAGCATACTCCCACACTTCCCACTCACCTTGTTCAAGATTTGTTCATCCAAAGTGAGATTGGGAGAGATCCTAGTTGTATTTGCTTAGAGTTTGAGCATCTAGTGGCACTAGTGATCGTTGAGCAGCGGGTTTGCTTGTTACTCTTGGTGGTTGCCGCCACCTAGACGGCTTGGAGCTGCGGAGGAGCTTTGGCACGAGTTGGTGATTGTTCGTGGCCATCTCCCGGTGTTTGTGAGAGGTTTGTGCCTACCTCGGCGGAGTGCCAAAGGCAACATTAGTGGATTGCTCGTGTCATTGAGCTACCTCACTTGTGGGTAGGTTCTTGTGGTGTCGTAGTGAGGACGAGGTTCGTGCTACACCTCTTAGCCACCGAACCACCAAGTGTTGGTCGACACAACGGGGACGTAGCGTGCCGGTAAGCACGTGAACCTCGGGAGAAAAATTGCTTGTCTCCATTGTGTTTGTTCATTGGATTTCTCCCGGTGATTGGACTTCATTTTATTGATTGGTTCTTCCCCTCTACGCGGTGGTATAAAGATCAAACCTTCTCTCTTACATTCCCGCAAACTAGAGTAGCTTACTTACTTGTATAGAAACTTTAGGTAGCTCTCTAGTGTAAGTAGTGACATAGCTCTTGTGTGCCTAGTGATCTTAACATCTAGAATTGTTGGATAGGTGGCTTGCAAACACCCCTTTAAAGCTAGAGCAAAAAGCTTCGCTTTGTTATTTACTAACCTCTTGCTCTAGTGAGTTTGTAGAATTTTTAAATAGGCTATTCACCCCCCCTCTAGCCATATTAGGACCTTTCAAATGGTAGAATAGTTATCTTGTAGTCCTAATTTTTAGTTCATAAGGTGGCTGTTTTATGAAACAACAACCTCATTGTCTCTCTCCTCTCTCTTTCCTCTATATTTATTAACAAAAATCCTTGACGGTCTACGAGAAAACTGACGTGTAGCAATATAGGGTAAACAAATTCATCCATACCCATACTTCTAATCTAATGGGGGTACTAAAAATCCTATTGGGTTTTTGGGTCACGCCTATCCACCTCTACCATCTACACCTAATTGGTTGCCGTCCCTAGCTAGCTAGTATTAGATGGTATTTTTTTAAAGAAAGAAATCCCGGAGAGAACGGTTGCCGCCCTAGCACGCACACCACCATCGAAGCAGATCCATGTAATCGAAGTAGTACTTTCTAGTTTCTATACTTTCCTCGCCTCTGCCTGTTGAGATGGCGGCCTCGGGACCGGCGATCGGCATCGACCTCGGGACGACCTACTCATGGGTGGCGATATTTGGCAGCACGACCGCGGCGAGGTCATCGCCAACGAGCAGGGCAACCGCCTCACGCCGTCTTGCGTGGCGTTCACCAACGCCGAGAGGCTCGTCGGCGAGGCGGCGGTGAACCAGGCCGCCTTGAACCCTACCAACACCATCTTCGGTGAGACTATACACGAGAGCTTATACAACTTGTTATTTCCTTCAATCGTCAAGCGTGTGGACTCGCTGATCTGCGTCACAGATTTATCAACTGTGGATCTCATGTGCATACGTGTAGCTAGATTGAGTGCAGTGCAATGCTGCACTGTTTGGAAATATATAGGAACCATATAAAGTTTTTCGTTCCATCATCTCTGCTGCAATGTTTTTTATTCAAGCACAAGCAGGCGCAAATAGCTCGCTCATATCCTTGCATGAAACTTGCCTCTTAAATTTCTCTACCTGCATGTTTGATTTAAGAGGAATGCAAAAAATCTTATAAACAATACCGGTTTGATTTGCTATACACGAGAAACTTGCCAAATGGAATGCAAAATGCAAAATACCAATTATTTTGGAATAATAAAATCTGAAATACTAAAATTTTTAGGGTTGTGTTTAGTTCCATCTAAAATGCTAAAATTTTCTGGGTTAGATGGGGTTGTGAAGGTTCTTTTTGGGTTTTTTGGCCTCTTGATGCTAAAATCCGGCTAGAATACAAAATAGCAAATATTTTGCCAAAAAAATTTAAATGGCGTTTAGTTTTATTATGTAAAATGATGGGCCAAAATCTAAATTTTTTTGACTCAAACGGAGAACTAAACATGCCCATATATTTCTGACATAATTTAACTTGATTCCTCATGATGTGTGCACACCTTTCTTTCTTTTTTTTTCTCGAATACGCAAGAGGATTGCGTATCATTATATTAGAAGGAAAAGGAAATTCGAACAATACAAAACGAGTTCACCTGCCGTAGCAGGAAATGAAAGAAAAACACGGCAGACTGAAACCATCCTCGGTGGATAGCGATGCTACCCTCCCGAGCCAAGAACTCCTAAATTTCTTGCGCCCGTGCTCATCCATTGTTCGGCGTCCGCTTTGATCACAGCCAGTAGCTCGAGTACGGTGAGTGTGGTCGCCCGAAAGCAACGCGCGTTCCGCTCCTTCCATATATGCCAAGAGACGAGGGCGAACAGCGAGTCTGCGCCCTTCCTCGCCGGTCCATGCCACAGGGCCCGGATGCGCCTCCACCATGCGACGACTGTCTGCTGCGTCGGTGGCAATTGTTTACCCAGACCGGACAGGATGAGGAACCATACCTCTCTAGTGAAAGGGCAGTTCGTCAGTATGTGATCGATGGCTGGTCACCTTTCTTTCAAAACAACTCACTGAATTCTTGCATGCAAAGTGGAGCAAGCACATGCCAAGGATAAAACATGACAATTGAGATAATGTAACCTTCATGGACGATAAGATCTAAAAAAATTAATCTGAGGTCTCGGCATTAATTCTTTTGAAGAGTTTGGTATTAGTGAGTGGTTATAGTGCGTCGGTCCACTTGGTTCCTGATCAAAACGGCACCAACTCCTCCACAACCTTAGAGGAGCGAGGTTTGGTGGAAATTCATAGTAAATCAAGAAAATTACAGTCTATTGGTAGGGCCAAACCTAATATCTCGTGTATAGCAAATCAAACCGGTGTTGTTTATAAGATTTTTTTCGAACGCATTGTACGAGATGCAGCTTAAAGCCTTAGACAACTGCTGCTGCTATGCTATTTGTGCTTCACTCTACTGACTACAACGCTAAATTTTCACAGAAGTGAAGCGACTGATCGGCCGCCGATTCAGCGACGAATCTGTACAAGAAGATGCCAAGTTGTGGCCTTTCAAAGTCATCGCAGGCCGTGACGAACGGCCAATGATCGTGGTGCAACATAAAGGCAAGGAGAAGCATTTCATGCCCGAGGAGATCTCCTCCATGGTGCTCGGTAAGATGAGAGACACAGCCGAGGTATATCTCGGTCAAACGATCAAGAACGCTGTCATCACCGTGCCTCTACTTCAACAACTCCCAGCGCCAAGCTACCATTGACGCCGGTGCCATTGCCGGCCTAAACGTCATGCGCATCATCAATGAGCCAACTGCCGCCGCCCTCGCATATGGTCTTGAGAAGATGCCTGTCACTGTCAGCAACAAACGAGCATACGGTCGTCATGAGAAGATGCCTGTCAGCAACAAACGAAGGACAGTGCTCGTCTTTGATCTTGGTGGAGGTACCTTTGATGTCTCCCTCCTCAACATCGATCCAGGAACCAAAAAGGATAAGGGTCTCTTCGAGGTGGTGGCCATCGCCGGCGACACTCACCATGGCGGGGCTGATTTCGACAACGAGCTTGTGAAATACTCTCTCCAGGAGTTCACACGCAGACACGGCAAGATGGACATCCATAACAACCAGAAGGCGCTCCGCCGGCTGAGGACTGCCTGCGAAAGAGCAAAGAGGATGCTATCTTCCACCGCACAGACCACCATTGAGGTCGACTCGCTCCATGACGGCATTGACTTCAGCACAACCATCACCAGATCTCGATTCGAGGAGCTCAACAAGGATCTTTTCAGCAAGTGCATGAAGGCTCTGAACAAGTGCTTGTGCGATGCCAAGATGGACAAGAGCAGCGTCCACGACGTCGTCCTGGTGGGCGGCTCGACCCGCATCCCCAAGGTGCAGAACATGCTCCGGGAGTTCTTTTGCGGGAAGGAGCTTCGCCGGAACATCAACCCTGATGAAGCTGTTGCGTACGGCGCCGCCATCCAGGCCTCCATTCTCAGCGGCGAGACCGACGACAAGGGGTTGGTTATGCCGCTTCTGCACGACGTCACGCCACTCTCGCTTGGGATTGAGACTAATTATAATTTTACAATGGGAGTGGTGATCCCGAGGAACACTGCGATCCCTATCAAGAAGACGTCGCCTTTCACCACCCTCTACGACAAGCAGACTAGTGTTTCCTTTCGAGTGTACGAGGGTGAGAGCGCGAGCACCAAGGACAACAACCTGCTCGGCGAGTTCGTGCTCACCGATGTACCCCCGGCAGCGCAGGGTGTACCTATGTTTGATGTCACCTTCGATATCGACGCAAACGGCGTCATGAAGGTGTCCGCGGTGGACAGGGACACTGGGCGGAAGAGCGGCATCACCATCGTTAACCACGGCGGACGAATGCCCAAGGAGGAAATCGCTCGCTTGGTGCCGATTGAGATTTGAAGGTGCGGGGTCAAATCAAGTAGCGTAGCTAGCTGTTATTGCAATGGGTTCCGAATACTGCTGTCACCTACTCACCGTACGTATCACGTGGTGACATTTGGCTTGGCATGTGTATGGCCATATATAGTAGGGTTTATCTTTGTTTTTTTTTTCTGGAACCACGGTGACCTTGTCGTAATAATGTTATATATGTAGGGATGAAAACGGATCGGATATGGACGGATATCACTGATATCATATTTGTTTTCATATTTTTGGTCGGATTCGAATACGGATAATGTCAACAATATCGGATAAGATACGATTGAATGTCGACATCATAAATATACGATTTAAGTATTCGGATACGGATACGATATCGGTTATTAAAAATTCGGACTCGAATACGGATAGATTTTAACCCCTCTAAACGAATTCGGTCTCAAATACGGTCGGAAAATATACGCACCATTTTCATCTCTATATATATCTATGGGATGTACGTTTTGCATCTGTCTAGCTGATTTTTAGCTAGCACCAAGTAGATTAACTAGTGCTCCATTTGAGCTAAGCTGCTCAAGGAATCGTCTTTCTTATGATGGTTAGGTGAGCATCTTCAACAGTTTTTCAAAATTTACTTGGCAAATATCATGATTTGACAACTCTTTAAAATATATGGCAAGTGAAAAAATAGACTCTCTCCAATAGTTTGTCATTTTAATTTGGTAAAATAAAAAAGTAGACCCACAACCTATATTATCTGGATTTATATTTCATTCATCAGTTTGTAGTAGAATAAATATCCACTATGTTTATTTTTTTTGTGAAAACTTTTATTGCATTCACAAACAGAAAAACAAAGAGCATCTGCACTCAAGACCTGGCATCCATATTCCATCGGCATGACCCTAGCAGACGAACCCGAGCAAGTGACAGGACATGGCCCTAGCAGACAAGACGTGACAGGAGCAACAACACGGCAGCGTGATCTGAAGCAGCACAGTGGACTGCCGCGGCTGAGCACTCTCCGGTCGCATCCAACAGCAATTGAAGAAGAGCAGGACCACGCTGGCCACCAACAGCGATGCCAAGTGCGATGCGCGCGCGTAAAGATGCGCGTGCGGAGGGGAGAAATAGCAAGTTGCTAAAAATAAGAACCTCATTGGCAAACGGTTGGAGATGAAATTTTTTTATTTTACTAAATTTTTAAGGATAGCAATCTCACTTAGCAAACTGGAGACCGGAGATGTTGGAGATGCTCTTAGGAGGGCACGCACCAAATTTCTTTATGTGGACTGCTCACACATTGCTTCTTTATGTGCCGCCATCCGCGGTCGGACCGTCGCCGTTCTGCCCCTCGCGGCCTCGCCCCCTCCGCTCTGCGCTGCGTGGCGGCGCGGCCCCTTCCTCAAATCCTCAGCCCCGGCGCACCGGCCGTCCGGCTCTGCTCGGCTTCCATCGCTGCCTCGCTGGCTGGCCAAGCCGACTCCCCAGCCGAGGCCGAGCAGTTGCAGGCGAGCAGACAGCAGAACAGAGCAACTGAGCAAGCATCCGTAAGGCCGGCCATTGGTTGTCCCTCTTGATTGTGAGTGGATTTGGCACTGCCATCGGCTTAACCCGGTGCACATCTTTACCATGATGATCCTCTGTCATTCACATACCCTTCCTGTGCTATGAATGATCTTTGATCTGAACGCTGCATCAGACAGCCAACTGCATTATTTTTACTGAGGTCTTCTTTAGTTCCGAAAATATTTTGATTTTGGATATTGTAACACTTTCGTTTTTATTTGATAATTATTGTCCAATCATAGACTAACTAGATTCAAAAGATTCATCTCATGATTTACAGACAAACTGTATAATTAGTTTTTATTTTAATAATATTTAATGTTCCATACATGTACCACAAGATTCAATGTGACGGAGAATCTTGAAAATTTTTTAGTTTCTAGGGTGAACTAGGCCTGATATATATTATGACTATTTGGAAATGATTTATAAGCAAGCTGCTTGCACGTCTGTACTCTTGTTGATGATGCCTAAGAGAACTAATAGAACTAGTTATAAGCAAGCAGCTTGTACACCTGTAATCTTAAAAGCAAGTATTATAAGGGGTTGTAACTAGGTTCTATGTTGAGTGGAGGAGAGATAAGAGAAATAGATTATAAGCTTAGGGCTAGAAACTACATGTAGTTTCTATATATATTAATTTCTATAGATACTATGTATAGAAACTATGGCCATAATGGATAGTTTCTATACAATAATTTTTTATGCAATCACATTCATTCTCTCTCTATTCTCAACCAATCATATCACCTCATGTCTTGGATCTTGTGTAGACATGGTTTCTAACTTGGACCCAGTTTCTATGATTTTTGCTCTCTCTTTAATAATTACCTTGCCACGTCAGCAAAATGCTTAGGTGGCACTATAATTAATGTCTATAGAAACTATGATAGTTTCTGCATTGGGAGTGCCCTTACTGTTAGCTTATGCACAAGAACCAAAAAGTTCTGTGAGACAAACACTTGGACCATAAGCCGGCTAATTATTACTCCCTCCGTCCATGAAAGAATCAATTTCTAGAATCCGTGCTAGTCAAACTTTTTTAAGTTTGACTAACTTTATAAAAAAGAGTAACAACATCTATGACATAAAAAGCACATATGAAAATATATTCTATGACGAATCTAATGATACTAATTTGATACCATAAAACTTAGCATTTTTTTCTAAAAGTTTAGTCAAAGTTTAAAATTTTTTATTTAAGACAACTCTAAAAATTGATTCTTTCATAGACAGAGAGAGTATAGTAGGCTAATAGGATGGCTATAAGTTTTTATGTAGCCAGCAGCCGGATATATTATTAATCTGTGCATATAGTGGCTAGAGCACACATATTTGAGCGTCATCTCAATTACAATTTTCTGAAGTTCCAACGCACTCCAAGTGGCCAACAACCAAGACAGTATACCCTATCAAAACCAACCAACTAGTCGTTAACAACAAATGCCAAAAGTGGTCCAAGAATCACCTGCCAGTTACATGTGAGACCCTAGTGTGCATCTAACCAGATTGTCCGTTGCTTGCATTTTATTTTGAGTTGTAATCTTTGCATTTTATTTTTGTCCAAACTTCAATTGTACGATGTCTTAAGTTTCTTGTTTATCTTCTCAGGTTTTAAATACTCCTCATTGACTTTTCTTTTAAGTCTCGATTACTAGCAAATGTTGTTAGGTCATTCATAATAGTTATCAAATAGCTAGCTAGGAGGAATTCTATTGGCTCTCAATAGTACTTTATAAATAGCTAGCGAGATGACGTATAAAAATAATAAAAAGTAGCACTCTCATTGGCTATCAAGGAGAAAGAATCCTAAATAGCTAATCTAGCACGATCTTCTAAAAATAACTCTTTCACAATACTCTCCACAATTGCTAGTGACTTCCTAATAGTTAGCGACTTCCTAAGCTAGCTATTTGCAAATTGCCATTGAAAGCCAATAATATTCTCCCTAGAGATCAAATAGTTAGTGATTTGTTATGTTGCCCATCCACCACTTAGACCAAGGGGTTATTATTTTTTACATTAATCTACTCAGGTGAGACGAATTGCATAGTTTTCAAGATTCTCCCCAAAAATTAAAAGCTTTTCAAGATTTTCCGTCACATCAAATCTTGTGGCACATGCATGAAGCATTAAATATAGATAAAAACAAAATCTAATTGTATAGTTTGTCTATAAATCGCGAGACGAATCTTTTAAGCCTAGTAACTCCTTGATTTGACAATATTTGTTAAATAAAAACGAAAATACTACAGTGTCGAAATCTAAAAAAAATTTAGATCTAAGACCTTGTTCAGTTCTCAAAATTTTTCAAAATTTTCCATCACGTCGAATCTTTAAACACATGCATAAAACATTAAATATAGATCAAAACTAATTATATAGTTTGCCTGTAATTTACGATACGAATCTTTCAAACCTAGTTAGTCCATGATTAAATAAAATTTGTCAATACAAACGAAAATATTATAGTAGTCAAAACCAAAAAAATTTGTGAAGTGAACAAGGCCTGAATACTCGATACGCCTGTTGTACCTGTGGGCCTCCTGAATGGCTGAAACTTTGTTTAGTTCACAAAAAATTCAGTTTTTGGCTACTGTAGCACTTTCGTTTGTATTTGACAAACATTATCCAATTATGGAGTAACTAGACTCAAAAAATTCATCTCACGAATTATAGATAAACTGTGCAATTAGTTTTTATTTTCATTTATATTTAATACTCCATGCATACGACCAAAGATTCGATGTGACGGGGAATCTTGAAAAATGTTGCGAACTAAGGCCTTGTTTAGTTCCAAAAAATTTTGCAAAATCTATACTGTAGCATTTTCGTTTGTATTTGACAAATATTATCCAATCATAGACTAACTAGGCTCAAAAGATTCGTCTCGTCAATTCCGACCAAACTGTGTAATTAGTTTTTATTTTCGTCTATATTTAATACTCCATGCATATGTCGAAAGATTCGATGTGATGGAGAATCTGAAAAATTTTGCAAAATTTTTTTGAACTAAGGCCTAAACAAGGCCTGAATCATGCGTTCGATCTCCTCCGCGCACAGCCTGCCCACGTCGTAAGTGACGGTGATCTTGTTCTTCTTCAACGTCTTGTCCTCCGCCGAAACTTCTAGGATGCCATTGACGTCGATTTCAAAGGTGACGTTAATCTTGGGCACGCCTCTTGGCGCTCGCTCGATGTCTTCCAGCCTGAACATGCCGAGCCAGTTGTTGTAATCTGTGCTCATACTCTCGCCCTAGTACACCTTGATACGCACGCTGCACTATGTCGAAACAGTACAAACGAGACATCTCAATGATTCAGAATTAAAACACGTTACTATAATATACTAGTGACGCAGATGAGTGACACGCGTCGCTAGTAAGTTGTTGTCGATGTCCAAAATACAAGACGCGTCACTACGAGATACGGATGACCCCAAAAAACACGTCACTAATAATAGAAATGATCTGTTTTAACTAGGCACGTCACTATTATATATACATCTTAGTGACTCTTTCCAACAACATGCGTCACAGTTAGCAGCAGTGATGCATTTTATGTAGACACGTCACCGATATAGAGAGAAATTAGTGACTCTTTCTGACACGTATTGTCTAGACGCGTCACTCATATTTTTAGTATCAGTGACTCTTCTTGTTAAGCATCGTCACAGATAACCTTGCCGAAAAATATCCCATTGTTTAACCAGACGAATCGTTGTGTTCTTGCTGAGGGAAATCGTTGACTCCAGACGACCCACCACCAAAGGCGGCACCAGGCCCGCTGTAGCAGCACCACGCACGCCCGGGTAGAGGCTTTTACATGTAGCAGCACCAGAGAATACCTTCTCTGAGGCTTTTTTTCATGTATGTCATTATAAAAGTTGGTAATTACATATAAGCTATTAAAAAAGTTGAGCTTTTATAGATGCCACTATTCTAAACTCTTTTACTCTCTATGCCACTTCCGTTAAAATTTGACTCTAACAGTGTTAAACTGTAGGTATGAAAAGTCAAAAATATCCTTATGTCTAAATATCTAGTTAATTTTTTTTAGCATCTTAACGATCTCAAATGAAAAAACTCAAAACTAGAAAGTCGTAGATCTTTATGTAAAAAATATTTTTATTTGATTTTGTATAAAAAATATTTTTTTTCTAAGACATATTAATCATATCAAATCATATATTTTTTGTATGAAATTCAATGAAGATAATTTTTATACAAAACTTACAGATATTGTTGAGATCTACAACTTTATAGTTCTAAGTTTTTTCATTTGAGGTTATTAAAATGGTTAAAAAAATAATTACATATTGAGTCTTAAGGGTATTTTTGACTTTCTCACACTCGCAGTTTGACACTGTTAGAGCTAAATCTAACGAAAATGACATGAAGATCAAAAGAGTTTAGAGCAGTGACATCTGTGAGAGCTCAACATTTTTAATGATTTGTAAGTATTTATCAACTTTTATAATGGTATAGATGTAAAAGTCTCTTTTTGGTGGGGATGATATGGTGGTGTTCCGCGGGATCAGCATGCTCATCACACCACGGATCGTCCTCACCCCAAGCGAGAGCGGCGTGACATCGACCAGGAGCACATCCTGCACATCCTCCTCGTCGCTGAGGATCGCCGCTTGGATGGCGGCGCCGTATGAGACTGCTTCGTCGGGGTTGACTCCATCCCGTCGAAGAAGTCCTCCAGCAGGTACTGCACCTTAGGAATGTGGGTGGAGCCACCCACGAGGACGACGTCGTCGATGAAAAGAAATTCGGTGGAAAACATCCCATATAGATAATATAGTATATTTCGACAATGTCACCATATGGTTTCAGAACAAAACAAAGATAAACTAGGCTATGGCCATACACATGCCAAGCCAATAGTCACGTGATACGGTGAGGCGATGACAGCAGTATTTAGAATCCACTGAGCTACGCTCAAGCCTTGCTTTGACCCCTAGCTCCCCTTTACCTCTCAGCCTTCAGCACCAAGCGCGCGATTTCCTCCTTGCGCAGCCTACCGCCATGGTTAAGGATGGTGATGCCGTTCTTCCTCCCAGTGTCCAGGTCCTCCTCGGACACTTTCAAGATACCGTTTGCATCGATTTCGAAGGTGGTCTCCAAACGAGGTTTGCCCCGCGGCGCCGGGGGTATGCCAGTGAGCTCGAACTTGCCGAGCAGGTTGTTGTTCCAGGTCTTTGCGCTCTCGCCCTCGTACACTGGAATGCTCACAGTGGTCTGGTTGTCGTCGATGGTGGTGAAGCGCCGCGACTTCTTGGTAGGGATGGAAGTGTTCCTCGGAATGATCACGCTCATTGTAAAATTATCTTCAGTTTCAATCCCAAGCGAGAGTGGTGTAACGTCGCGCAGAAGCATATCCACTAATCTCCCATCATCGGTTCCACCACAAAGGATAGAGGCCTGGATGGCAGCCCCGTACGCAACAGCTTCATCAGGGTTGATGCTCTGGCAAAGCTCCTTCCCACAAAAGAATTCCCGAAGCATGTTCTGCACCTTGGGGATACGGGTGGAGCCACCCACCAGGACGACATCATGGACGCTTCTCTTGTCCATCTTGGCATCGCTTAAGCACTTGTCCAGAGCTTTCATGCACTTGCTGAAAAGATCCTTGTTGAGCTCCTCAAATCGAGATCGGGTGATGGTGGTGCAGAAATCAATGCCGTCATGGAGCGAGTCGACCTCAATGGTGGTCTGTGCAGTGGAAGACAGCATCCCCTTTGCTCTCTCGCAGGCAGTCCTCAGCCGCCGGAGTGCCTTCTGGTTGCTATGGATGTCTATCTTCCCATGTTTCCGTATGAACTCACGAAGAGAATATTTCACCATCTCGTTGTCGAAATCAGCCCCGCCAAGGTGAGTGTCACCGGCAATGGCCACCACCTCGAAGAGACCCTTATCCATGTTGGTACCAGGATCAATGTTGAGGAGGGAAACATCAAAGGTACCGCCACCAAGATCAAAGACGAGCACTGTCCTTCGTTTGTTGCTGACTGGCATCTTCTCAAGACCATATACAAGGGCAGCGGCGGTTGGCTCATTGCGATAATGCGCATGACATTTAGGCCGGCAATGGCACCGGCGTCAATGGTAGCCTGGCGCTGGGAGTTGTTGAAGTAGACAGGCACGGTGATGACAGCGTTCTTGATCTTTTTACCCAGATATACCTCGGCTGTCTCTCTCATCTTGACCAGCACCATGGAGGAGATCTCCTCAGGCATGAACTGCTTCTCCTTGCCTTCATGCTGCACCACGATCATTGGCCGTTCGTCATTACCCGCGACGACTTTGAAAGGCCACAAGTTGGCATCTTCTTTTACAGATTCGTCGCTGAATCGGCGGCCAATCAGCCGCTTCACCTCTGCAAAAATTTATTCGTGTATAGTCAATAGAGTGAAACATAAATAGCATAGCCTGCAGCGGTAGTAGTTTGATCTATATCTCTGTAATATACGTTCGAAAAATTGCTTGCAAAGTAACGAAGTTTCAATTTGCTATCAACAGATATGAATTTTCTTGATTTACTAGTATGAATTTCCAGCAAACCTCGTTCCTCTAAGAGCATCTCCAACAGTTATGCAATTAAAATTTGCCATTTGTTGGAGTTTGCCAAGTCCTTAAACGTTTTGGCAAAGGAAAAATAAGTTTATCTCCAAGTGTTTGGCATTTTTGATTTGCCATTTATCAAAATAGTGGTCCCAACTATTTTTGTCCGCGAATCTTTTATCGTCGCGGCAAATTTTCTACGAGTCGCGCGGGCGCCTGTCGCTTTTCGCCGGTGGCCGCCCTCTCGCCCGTCGCCGCGTATTGTGTCGCCCGTCGCCGTTTGGTGGAGATCCGATTGGACTAGAGGATTCCACGATCTTGCTTGGTCCACGTCGATGGAAGTGTACTCGAGTCTTCTCGCGTGCGTGGCTGCTGCTTCGACTCCATCTCGGTATCAGTATCCATCTCGGCGAGGACAGACGCGCGGCGGCGGGCGAGAATACACGCGCGGGGGGCAAAGAGGAAACGCGCGCCAGGAGGACTCTCATACGTATCGCGTCAAACATCCGCGACGTGAGGAGTAGACATCGAGTCCAAGATTCTCGGGATATCAAATTTGCCAAACCATTGTGCCTATGCAAAAATACCAAGTTTGGTCCATCAAATGCCAAGTTTACCAAAATGCATAAGTCAAATGCAAAACTGTTGGAGAGCAATTTTTAAGCTTTTTGGCAAATTTCTAGAATGCATAGTCCATTTGCATAACTGTTGGAGATGCTCTAAGGTTGTCGAGGAGTTGGTGCGGTTTTTTATCAGGAGCCAAGTGGATCAACGCACTGTAACCACTCACCAACGCCAAATTCCAGTTCAAAACAATGCCGAGACCTCATAGGCTCATATTAACCTTTTGAAGTACATTAACCTTTCTAAAAAAAATATTAGCATTTTTTAGATTTTGTTGTCCATGAAGGTTACATTATCTCCATTGTCATGTTTTATCCTCGATATATACTTACTACACCTTGCACGCAAGAATATTCATTGAGTTGTTTTGAAAAAAGGTGGGTACATCATGAGGAATCTAGTAGTAGTAGTAGTGATTATATACCGAAAGCAAACAGCCGCGTAGGAGAAGTTAAGAAAAAAATGTCAGAAATACAATGAACATGCAGATAGAGAAATTTAAGAGGCATGTTTCATGCAAGTTGCAAGGATATGAACAACCCATTGCGCCTCCTTGTGCTTGAATAATAAACAGTGCAGCCGGGATGAATAGATAATGGAGAGGCAAACTTTATTTGGTTCCTATTAATCTCCAAACAGTGCACCGTTGCATTGCCCTAAATCTAGCTACGTAGGCACAGCTGATTGTTAGATCTGTGACGCAAATCAGCGAGTCCGCACGCATGATGATCGAAGAAAATAGCATAAGTGATGAAACAGCAGGTGTGTAGTACTAGTTCTCACCGAAGATGGTGTTGGTGGGGTTCAAAGCGGCCTGGTTCACCGCCGCCTCGCCGACGAGCCTCTCGGTGCTGGTGAAGGCCACGCAGGACGGCGTGAGGCGGTTGCCCTGGTCGTTGGCGATGACCTCGCCGCGGTCGTGCCGCCACACCGCCACGCACGAGTAGGTCGTCCCCAGGTCGATGCCGATCGCCGGCCCGTCGACCTTCGTGGCCGCCATCTCAACAGTCAGAGGAGAGCAAAGTAGTACTCGGAATTTATGGTAGTGCTACTAGCCCACGGCGTATATGCCGGAATAATGGATGACGCTTCGATATATATAGGTGTTTTTTTTTTGAGAAACGCTTCGATACAGGTGCGTGCTAGGGCAACCGTTCTCTCCACGATTTCTTTGGCTGGGCTTTTCCTGAAGTTGGACATAGGTATTGGGGCCCTGGAATTAGCTTTGGCATTTGCTATCCTCCAATTCCAGTGTTTGTATGGTCCATGGAGGCAAAGTGGCAAACTAGACTTTTTAAAACATATACAATTTAATAGATTGTTTACATCCAAACAGGAATTGAAATCGGTTGTTTTCCTGTGATTCTAGCTATCAACTAATTGCACATCCAAACAATGGCATTGATATTCCAGGCTATTTCCAATGCCCCTCAACTTTGGTATTCCAGGCCAATTCAATTCCTCAGCCTAAATATCTACATCCAAACAGAGCCAAAAGCCATCTATCTGGTAGGTGATGCCGCACCCGTGAATCCAAACTATCATCATAATCTAAAACAAAAGGGAACTAGCCAGGATCAGTCATGCCATTATCGACTAGGTACAGCCCATTGTTAGAGTTGAAAGGTGCTATTATTTTATTTTCCTTTTCCCCAATACTTTCAGCTATTCATCACTTATTATAAAAGACAATAATGATAGTTATGAATGTTGTTATGTTTATTCAAACATGGGCCTCTTTGGATGGACTAGGACTAACAACTAGTCTTATTAGGCCTAGTGAACTAACAACTAGTTCATGACTAGTGAACTAACAACTAGTCCGCCTGTTTGGATACTTAGAGATTAAAAATTAGTCAACTAGTTGTTAGTTTTGTAGATCCAAACAAAGCCTAAATTGTTTAAGTAATTTGCAAGAGCAATTCTAACAATAAGGAAGGACAGTTCTAATAACACATAGAATGCACGGAGGAAATTGTGGGGCAAGCAAGTAAGGGGGCAGCGCTTTCCAAATGCTAGGCAACAAACGCATTAAGAGCAACTCCAAGAGAATTGATAAAAATGGATGGCTAAATTCAAGATTTAGCCAACCTCTAAAATAGAAAATCATGTAAAAAAACAAAAATCTCCAACAGTCTTTCTATACAGCAAATCATATGGCTAGCGGGACATGCAAGCTATATTTACCATGCGAGAACTCCGGGATAGATGACTTGCTATTTTAGCAAACCAAATACAATAGCTGTTGCCTGTTGGACTCTCTTTTCTCTTCCAAAATAGTCAAATATAGAATACATGACATGGATAGCTCTTCTCTTGGAGTTGCTCTAAGAAGACGAAGGAACTGCCAAGCCGGGCCTTCCGGGGGCGTGATGGATCATGGATGCAACCGACTACCACCGTTATATTATAGTATACTGTAATTAAATGTTACAGTAGCTAGATGGATTTATCTGTTTTCAGGCTATAGACTTGGGGCCTTGGGTTTTCAGATACTAGTTCTCCCTAAAAGTACATCGTCGTAGTTATTGCAGTGGATGATTAGTGCTATTTTCATGCAACTTATATCGTGTTATACATACATATATACAGTATGACCGTAGCCTATTAGCAGGAGCTCTTAGTTTATGGAACATGGTTTAATAGTTGGTATTGAAGTAACCTTCTACTACATCTGTTGGATAACCTACATCTGCAGTACCAATTTTATCTAGGTCGTGGATTTAGCGCTCTCTGCACAAAGAGCTATCTCCGTGAAAACACGGTACACCACCAAGAGTGACTCTTCTATCATTTTTGAGGAAAATGCTCATTGCGTGGCCCAACAGATCAACCAACCAAAACTGGAACTTGGCAAAAACTGCAATTCACAAGCAAACAAGCAACAGTAAACTTACACAGCTCAAAAACATATCCAAACAGGCAGTATAGACAGAAAACATAACTGTGATGTGCCTCCATGAGAAGAAAACAGTATCAATATACTGCTGATAAATTACTGTTTGACATAGAATTATTTGCTAACGATTGTCCATTCTAAGCAAATACATTGATGCCCCATTTCTGCAAACCTACTTTGAAGAAAATAATTGTCTTCCTGAACTTCAATACAAGGCAGTAAAGCTTGATGAGGAAATGATCTCAACATCACTGCACCTAGAGGAACTTGCCACGCCCCAGTCGCTGGAGATGGTAATTGATGGTCTTCGCTGCATTCTTTGGCCTCCCTTGCTGCAATCACGTCACAAGCAAGCGTTAGGAGCACAAGAATCGCTGGCTTAACGCTTTGACAAAACAATGTCTAAGGATGCAAAACACAAGTAGTGATGTGGATAATAACCTGTGCCTGGGTGCATTGAACCAAAAGATCCTTCTGCCTGATGCACTTGTCATCGTTCTGTTTGTTTAAGGCCAGGCAGTTGAGGAAGGCCACCATTTCTGGCATGCAAGGCTTGGCAACAGCACCAAACTTCTTTGGGTTTATGTACAAAGCACCAGCCTTACGACCCATTCTGCTGCTTCACCTTAACCTTCATGGATGTGATCAATATGTGTGATTAGATCAACAGCGTGTATAATGAGAATAGCTCTAAATCCCACTTCAGCACCACAATACACACACAAATTCAACGAGCAACAAATCAATGTGGGAGATGAAATGTTTGTAGAAAGGATAGAAGTAGAACGAAAGGTGATTGAATACATGTGCAGTAAATATGTGCTAGGTGCGGCATGCACCATATAAACACTGCCCATTATCCAGTTTAAGCATAGTGAATCAAACAGCAGAAAGGAAGCAAAGCATCAGTCAATGTGATTCTCAATAGTCAATACAGGGACCATGTCTAAGAGGTAGCAACTTTGAACCATCAGAACAACTGCAGACAAATACGAGTACGAAAACTGAACAATACTAAACGCAAGCTTCGATACGGACAAGTGAGACTAATTTCCTTCACAGAAGCATTCGGTCGAACAGGCTGCAGGCGCCAGAAAATTTGTCCCAACAGGGCGGAAACACCTCAACACCGCAGAAGAGACAACCGAGCGGCGCGGTGAGGAGTAACGCCCCGGGCACAGAGATGTAGTCCTGGCTCACGGCAGGCTAAGGTTGACAAGCGGGTCAGATCTGCCGAGTGGCAACCGGAACCCGTGGGTGGGGATTCTTACCGCGGCGGGTCGAACCACAGGTCCGGAAGGGCTAAGCCATGACGGAGGGAGGGGAGGTGAAGGGGAACGGACCGAGACGCGTACCTGGAGAAGGAGACTGCGACGGGCAGACGGCCGGCAGCGGCGACGAGGGTGCGAGAACAGGGGAGTCGGCGTTTTTTTTTTACCTCTGATACAGCGTTCTTGAGAATTGAGATCGTACGAGCGGTTTCTGGAAGGTGGGGTGGACCGTGGATGTCCAAGTTGGGCTTAAGTGACTTGAGATGAGTGGGCCTTATTTTTAAGAGACGGTGTTGCGAGGGAGCTATGTTCACAGCCCATTGAAGTCTTTGAGGAAGGGAAAAAGTCTTCCTCAACGTGACCAGTCTTCACTTTTTTGTACAGGAGTGTTATATGATGAAATCCCGCACGAACCAAGTCGTTTTGTGTCCCAACAGGATAAGGCCAAAACCTCGGACAATCTCTCGTATCAGACTGACTTCCAGGGAACTACTGAAGTCTCTGATTATCATCGGTTTTTGTACAGGCGTGGAAGTGATGAAACCGCAAAAGTACATGTATCATGTAGCGATCTCTATCATGTATGATCTCAAATCACTTTTGAGTTGAGCTTTCCAGTTGCAAGTATACAACAACACAGCTGTATGTATGCCTACTGCCGCAACAACCAGAAACATTTCATCAAACTTTGGCCTCTGAGCACTACCCTCCAAAAAAAAATAAAAAAAAACTGGCTACCATGTAAAATGAGTGTTATTTACACTGTTTAGGCCTGAAGTTATCAGGTTCCAAAAGTTTTAACAACAACTTCTCTAGCTTGGCCGAGGCTTTGGTCGGCCTGAGAACAAAGGACCTTCCCAAAAAGGTACACGGATCTTTCCCGCCTACTGAGCTACCCAAGCACCAGCCACCCGGGGTGAAGCGGTCATGTGCTCGGCCCAACAACTTGGTGTCAATCATATCCAGGACAGAATTATCATTGGCAAAGGAGTGTGCAAATGGGGCCCCACTGTTTGCCATTGCATCAAAATGCTCTGCTGTGAGGTTAACAGGGTGCATCCGAGGGGGGTTATCCCAAGCCATGAAACGCAGGTCACTGTTCACAGTGGTGTTCTGGTAGTACTCAGAGTTGCAGATCACTGTGTGGAAGTAGCCTTCTGAGGATGAGAGGAAGTTGGTGAAATACATCAGTAGTGTGCGAGGAAGGTTGTCCCATCCCAATAAGCAAAACTCCAGGAATGATCGACTAAGCATCACCCAAGACGAACCTGTATCAAAGGAGTTGTATTGGTTAGAAGTGAAATTTACAAGAAAAGAGCATTGCCTTAGCCACAATAGAAAGGATAAAGACTCAACTAGACTTTGATCAAGAAAATGCTTCTCAACTGTCGAAGTCCTATAATTCTACTAAGGAGGAAAATACCCAACAATATAACCAGGAAGAGCATTCATGACGTCAGTGCCAAAATTTTAGGTGAAATGATGATTGAGAAGGCAATCAACATCACAAAGATCATCAGGCAGCATTCTGAAAGATCTTAATCAACACATATATAAGTAGTAGGCAATATAAGATATACATGTTTCACCAAAAACCATCTACCTAAAGGATGCAGTATGCTGTGATGCAGCATCTTATCCTGCAAGGTGTTTCATCAAGGATTTTCGTACAGCTTGGCTCCATGCAGTTACTAGTTTATTACCTTTTAAAAGAGTTTAGAGGTATCTTTTTAATATGTCAGATATAAAAACTACTCCACAAACACCTAATAACTTCACCGTAGCAATTAGACAGACCCAAATTGGTACAACTGTTAATTTTATAACCATCTAAGTAAACATGGCCTTGCCCATGGCAATTGGCATCTATGTTGTCTAATAGACGGAATACACAAATTATTTAATTATCACAAATTTGCTTAAAGATATTCTTATAGAGTGCACAAAAGACAACGAGGCCACATTGCTACAGCGATGCGTTCTCTGCTACAGGGCATTGGAATTGCCTATTTGATCAGTCAAACAGAGATTCAGTAGTCAGTGAAGATGTCAGACAGTACCTACAAATATTTTGAAAGCTGAGGGCATGCTCCTTTTCTCCTTTGTTGTTACAACCTCAGTTTTATTTGGGACCTGCAATGCTGGATCTACAATGATTGGTCGGGCTCTTTGATGCCTGCACATGCAACCCAAGAATCATAATAAAAAACAAAAAGAAAAGAGGTTAAGAATTAAGAACCACAGAACATTGAAATCATATGCTTACTCTTTCCAGCCAATATTGCTTGTGTGCTCAATGAAATTGAGGTCTCTTGGCATGTATGAGAAGATATGAAGGATATCTGATAAATATGAGGGTAACAACATAAGTATTAGTTTCAATAATTGGGGGGAAAACAGTCAGGTCATAGAGCACTTCAAACAATTGTTGTAATATAAATCAACATATTGGGTGAAGGTTTGTAACTTTTTCTTTTGAAAAGTTATGCATAGATATTGACAGCCTTAAGAATTTTGAGCAAGTCCAGAAGCTTAAACAACTTCCGTGCTGCATCCAGTCCTTCAAACTCACAAAGGTAGTGTTAATATTGAGATCCAGCATTTGATTGGATTCTTGTCCTTTAGGTTACACATCAAGATGGACCCAACTGTGATGAGCTCAATTCTCGGCTGCATCATGTTATGACGTTAGGTTGATTAACTTGGTAGTTAGTACAATGCTAAGCTGGTTGCAGGGTTATATAAGGGACAATATTAAGCAAAGAATGGGGTTCCCGGAAGTGTTAAAAATGACCCCCCCCCCCCCCCCCAAAAAAAAAAAAAAAAAAAAACTGAATTTGATGCTGCTAGATCTGTTTGTTAGATAGTACTAGATGATATTTCCAGAATTCAAAGAGTAGCTTATAAAGTTATACCTATTCAGTTTATCTGTCTATTTGTGGTGTCTGTGGCATAACAACTTGCATCGGAATTAGAAAAGATGGCAATCCCATCCATGTATGTAATTTTACTATCTACATCTATCCTGAACTTGGTTCTCAATAAATCTGAGCTATATTAAATGAGGAATCATAAGCACTATTCAATACCCAGCAATAAAAAGACCAGAAGAGGTCATTACAATTCAAAACCTGTCAGGCTGCCACCTTTGGAGATATGTTTGAAGCCACTAAATGACATAATTTTCAACAGAGTACCATATAGAATCAGCTAGCAGACCAGCTGGTGAAACAGATGGGAAATTCAGAGAACAAATAAATTTGAAGTGTATAATGTTGTTCACTATGAAATTGCAAGACCCAATAGTTCCTCAAATGAATGGAAGATGGAACCAATCAGCCCAAAAACACTAAACTCCTTCAGCTGGAATTTGAACAGCAAGCACTTTGGCAAGTACTCGACATTATGTAACTATCATCCTTTTCTGGGACAGAGCATATAACAAATTTTATGGTACTCATATATCAAATTGACACCACGGGATATGAGAAGAACTTGGCACCATAATAAATTGAATTAAATGGCAATCCAAAAAAAAATAAGGTAACTAAACAGGGCCATTTTTGGACACGTAACTCTGTACTAAGTATATGGAAAACAAAAGTTGGTGACATAGCTAGTTTAGCATGATGCTACAATGTCATGCTTAGTAAAGGGTACGCATTCATAGCTGAAAGCTACCAAACAATATTGTGGGGACTGGAAGCTATCCATACAAACGAGGGAGTTGAATTTTACCATCTTGGGGCATGAGCGGGTAATCGGATGCGCTGAGGTTGATGAACCAGCTCCAGCCATCGAACTCCCGGAGCAGCACAGCGGCGGCGTGGAGCGTGGCGGCCAATTCGGTGGGTCCCCTCCGCGATACGGCGCCCCACTCCCCCGCGGCCGCCACACGGACGTTGCCGTACCGGCGCGGCGCCTCCTGGCCGCGCACGAAGGCCTCGAGATCCGCGCGCTCGTCCTCCCCCGCCACGCCGACGAGGTAGTAGTTCCACGGGTGGTAGAGCGCCCGCAGCAGCCTCCGGATCCGCGGGCCGTCCCCGGGGCCCGCGCCCGTGATGAGGTACGCCAGCCTCGGCGGCGGCGCGGGCGGCCTCCGCTGCTCCTGCTGCTGCTGCTGCTGGGGTAGCCGCGGCGCCGAGGCCGAGGCCGTGGAGGACGACGAGCGCGCCGCGCCGAGCGCCGCGTAGAGGATGGGGAGCGAGAGGAGCGGGAGCGCGAGGAGCAGCGCGCGCATCCACCGGAGGCGGTGCGCCGGCGTCAGCTTCCTCATGGGTCGGGTGGACACGCCGCCGCCCCGGGCGAGGGGACGACGAGGGCTAGAGCTCCCGCGGCATTCGCTTTTCGCTCGCTCGCCGGCGCGAGGCGTACCGCGTACGGGCAGGGACGGGGGCGCGGACGGGCGGGCCGCGGGCGGTTGCTTGTTTGCTGGCTCGGTGGCTGGCTGGTGGAGACAGACGGACAGAAGGCGAGATGTAGGTGAGGCCGCAGCGCAGCGCAGGCCGGGCAGCGGCGTTTCGTGCAAGGAAAAACGGGCGGGTTGTCCGGCTGCGGTACGGTACGGGCGCGCAGCGTATGGCGTGTCGTAATTATTGCCTGCCGGCTGCTGCCTCACTGGAGGGAGTCCTCCAAAGTCCAAACTCCCAAACCCAAGAGGTGGGTCGAGAGTTTCAGACACAGCGGGAGCAATTAGGAAGGCGAAGTTAACCATGGTGTAATCATGAGGAAAACACTCGCGGTCAGCTGTGCTATACAAGAACAAGTATAACTCAAGTTGTAAGCCAACTATAGAAGAGACTAATGGTAAGCTTATCGGCGGTTTGGAACAAGAACCGAGAAATTTTCTAAAGTCAAGTTTGGTTGCTCCTATTTTTTAAGTCTCATCACTTCCTCCTCCTTTTCTCACCCTTGTATTTGTATTTGTAAACTTTTCTTAATAAAATCACCTGTAGAGGCTGCGGCCCCTCCAGTTCCATAAAAAAAAATCAAATATTTGGACATATAACATAGATAGAGAATAATTTGCGAGACGAATCTTTTGAGTCTAATTAGTCTATAATTAGATATTAATTGTCAAATAAAACGAAAATATTACAGTACCTGCTAAACTTTAACACTCCAACCAAACAACCTCTAAGAGAAACAAGTAGACTATGTATCACTAGTGAAGAGCTAACTACTCCCTCCGTCCCTGAAAGAATCAATTTCTAGAGTTGTCCTAAGTCAAACTTTTTAAACTTTGACCAAATTTCTAGAAAAAAATGCTAAGATTTATAGTATCAAATTAGTATTATTAGATTCATCATAAAATATATTTTCATATAATGTGTATTTTATATTATAGATGTTGTTACTCTTTTCTATAAAGTTAGTCAAACTTTAAAAAGTTTGACTGGCACGGATCCTAGGAATTGATTCTTTCAGGGACGGAGGGAGTACTATATAAATGGGCTGACAAAAGGCCGGAAATTTCTTATAGCCAGGGTCACCGATATTATAGCCTTCCTCTAAGTAGACTACAACAGTGATTACAAAGTTAATCTTTCTTTTCAGAAGAAATCTACAATACTACTAGTCTTGATGGCTAAAGGGGGAGAAGCACGCGTCCGGCGTGCAGACCAGCCAGCCAAGTTCGATGGCGAAAGAGTGGATGCATACGTGGAATTTCTTGTTCGAACAAACTTTCGCGATCAACAACAGTGACATTTACAAAATTTTTCAGATTTTTTGTTACATCAAATCTTACAGCACATGCATAAAGTATTAAATATAGATAAAAACAATAACTACTTAGGTTTATTTGTAATTACAAGACGAATCTTTTAAGCCTAATTAATTTATGATTGGATAATATTTGTCAAATACAAACGAAAATACTACCGTGTTCATTTAGCCAAAAAATTTGGAACTAAATAAGTCCTCTGTTTGACTAATCAAATGGTAATGTTACTTTGCCAGCATTAGCTGCAGTAGTAGTAGACCGCATTGGCTGATTGCCTGATGGCCCGTGATCCACCGTACTAGGCCTCGTTTTAGTTCCCAAAATTTGTCAAAATTCTCTGTCGCATCGAATCTTGCGGCATAGACATAAAGCATTAAATATAGACAAAAAGAAAAACTAATTAGACAGTTTGCTTGTAAATCGTGAGACGAATCTTTTGACTCTAGTTAGTCTATAATTGGACAATATTTGCCACAAACAAACAAAAGTGCTACAGTAGCGAAATCCAAAGAAATCGCGAACTAAACCAGGCCCTTGTTTAGATGCACCTAAAATTCCAAAAGTTTACAAGATTTCTTATCACATCGAATCTTTAGATACATGTATGGAGTATTAAATATAGATAAAAAATAATTAATTACATAGTTATATATAAAATCACAAAATAAATCTTTTCAATTTAGTTAGTTCATGGTTAGACAATATTTATCAAATATAAACGAAAATGCTACAGTATTAAACTTCCAAAAAATTGCATCTAAACAAGGCAGCAGGAGCTGATCGTTTCAATTTCAACGCTCCAGAGTGCATGGAGATGGAAGGTTGCTTTGGGCGTACTGCCGGCAGTAGTGCAGTACTGTAGTGTAGTAGTACGGTGTAGGGGATACCTAGACTTTTTTTGCGGTTTACGGAGCAAAGCGTTAACTGGAAGCAAAAGCTCGCCAGGTCAAATGCACAGTCTGAGTTCTGCTAGTTGCTCCGTACCGGTAACATAACTAAAGGGCATGTTTAAATATCTTTAAAATTTTAAAAATTTATAAAATTCTCCGCCACATATATAAAGTATTAAATATAGATAAAAACACTATTGCACAGTTTAACTATAATTTACGAGATAAATCTTTTAAGCTTAGTTAGTTTATCGTTAGATAATGATTGTCAAATAGAAACGAAAGTTGCTACAGTATCTAAATCCCAAATAAATAGATCAAAATATTTTCAAGATTTTCCATCACATTAAATCTTTGGACGCATGCATGAAACATTAAATATAGATAAAAAATAACTAATTACACAGTTTAGTTGTAATTTGCGAGACGAATTTTGAGTCTAGTTAGTCCATAATTGGATAATAATTAACAAATACAAACGAAAGTGCTACAATAACTAGAACTAAAAATTTTCGCCAACTAAACAAGCCTAAACAGCCTCTAAAAATTTCTCGTTTTTTGCCCGAAATTCGTGATGAAAAGCGGCGACCCGAGTAATAATTTGCGTTCTTAGGAGCACACGCTTTTCACGTAACCAATTCACCAATTCAGACTTTCAGAGGTCGCCTCACCAGAAAAGGAGAACCTAATCAAATGTCCGATTTTTTAGACCTCTTTTGTGCCCCCATATAATAAGAGTTTTTTGTGGTTATTCCAACAAAAAAGATTCAGCTGGCATGTGGCGTCACTACGAGATGCTAGAAGGAGATAGACAATGATTTCGTCCATGATGCAGCATCAAATCCTGTACCGGTGCTACCAAGACAAAGGTCATTAGCCTTTTTGAATAGCTTGAGCCCACACGCAATTATTCGTGTAGACTTCACTTCACAGCTAATAAAATTCGTTATCTGATGAACTGTCAACTGTGCATGACATTATAAATCGTAAGTAATATACTAGCATATCCAGCCCTTAATGCCAAGCTCTGTTCCTCCTCCCTTGTTAACCGCTCCCGTGTCTTGTACGATCACTGTAATAAGCTGTACCAATTAGATCACGCAAAGCTGGGACTTGGGTGCGTGCAGGGACAGCAACTTCGTGGAGCTATTTTATCCTGTTGCCATCGGTGCAGTAGTGGGTAGAGGGGCAAGAGAACAGAGTGGTTCCCCCGGCGAAGCACTTAGGGTCTGCAGATACGAACAAACAGAAGAAACTGACGAAGGAGACCCTCAACCTGTACTTTCACGCATTCACACAACTGCCAAAAAAAAAAATCTCCAGCAAAAGAGTCATGCATTCAGATTTTTTTTTTATAATGTCTGCATTCAGAATTTCAGACACACCATATACGGAAAGATCAAGGCCCTGCATACTGCAGTCCACGGGTGTCGATTCTGATACTGCATTCAGAAATTGTTAACGATGCTTAAGGCCTTGTCTAGTTTCCAAAATATTTTGCAAAATTTTTTAGATTTTTTGTCACATCGAATTTTGTGGCACATGTATGAAGCATTAAATAATATAAATATAGATAAAACAAATAACTAATTGCACAGTTTATCTATAATTTGCAAGACGAATCTTTGCAAAACGAATCTTTTGAACCTAATTAATTTGTGATTGGACAATATTTGTCAAATATAAAAAAAAGTACTACATTATCAATTTTGCAAAAAAAAAACTAAACAAGGCCTAACTCTAGTAGCGTGGATAGCCGTTCATCTTGCGGAAGGGCTATGCATGGCATGCCTAGTAGAGTACTAGAGTCGCCTGTATCATCATCCAAACCATAGATAAAACAAAAAAATAATTGCACAGTTTATCTATAATCTGCAAGACGAATCTTGCAAGACGAATCTTTTGAACCTAATTAATTTGTGATTGGACAATATTTGTCAAATATAAAAAAAAGTACTACATTATCAATTTTGCAAAAAAAAAAAACTAAACAAGGCCTAACTCTAGTAGCGTGGATAGCCGTTCATCTTGCGGAAGGGCTATGCATGGCATGCCTAGTAGAGTACTAGAGTCGGCTGTATCATCATCCAAACCGTATATATATCTGCTGATCCAAGCAAATCTCACAATCTCCACATTAGGAAATGGACAAATGGTGGCAAAATCCAAGTTGGCTTTTCAAGCTATTGCTTTTGTGGCACGAAAAGGATATATGTTCACTCTCTCTCGCGTGGGCTGACCATGGGCCGGAGCCTGCTAAGGGACACATCACAAGAGCCTCCCAAGGCCCATCTCGAGGGGAGCCAAATGGATGCCCACGGACTACCGACTTCCTCATCTAGTCTAGGACTTATAATTAGTTAATAAGTTTAACGAGTTAATAAAAACAAGTGGCAACCTCCTCTCTAATAATTTTCTATATTAGCTTTATGTCTAAACAACTTTATATCGAGGAATCACCCCCACACTATTTCTAATCAACGAAACCGCTTTTAATAGTTTCTTTGTCCCCTCACCATTTTCTCATCTGAAATTCTTTATTTTCTTGATTTAATTATGCGTGGAATTTTCCTTGATCTCTCGAGAGAAAACGCCGAATGAAGGGCAGATATGGAGTTTCTCTCGACTACAAATTGAAGAAGATATTTAGCACTCCAGTTAGGGAGATTTTTTCCCCTTTTTTGCTAAAAAAAATCAAAATACGTAGTTGTTTGACAAAACTCCTAAAGATGCTCTTAGGAAATCTGATACTATGGATTATGAAAGCGAAATCGGTATTTCCTAAGGTAAACTCCACGTAATTTGTATTTTGGACACGACTACACTGCACCTTTGTCATGGTCTCATGGACAGAAGAAAAGTCTACAGTGTCTCGAGAAAATGTGAAAAGGCTGGAAAATTTTTTAGGTAATAAGGCCTTGTTTAGATGTGAAAATTTTTGGATTTCGCTACTATAGTATTTTCGTTTGTTTGTGGTAAATATTGTTCAATCATAGACTAACTAGAGTCAAAAGATTCGTCTCGTAATTTACAGACAAACAGTGTAATTAGTTTTTATTTTTGTCTATATTTAATGCTTCATGCATGTGACATAAGATTCGATGTGACAGGGAATCTTAAAAACTTTTTAGATTTCCGGGTGAACTAAACAAAGCCTAAGGCCCTGTTTAGTTTCCTCCCCAAAATTTTTTCATCCATCCCATCTAATCTTTGGACACATGCATCGAACATTAAATGTACATTAAAAAAATAAACTAATTACACAATTTGGTTGAAAATTGCGAGACGAATCTTTTAAGCCTAGTTACTCTATGATTAGCCTTAAGTGCTACAGTAACCCACATGTGCTAATGACAGATTAATAATACTTAATAGATTTGTCTTGCAGTTTCCTGACGAGCTATGTAATTTGTTTTTTTATTAGTATCTAAAAACCCCTCCCGATATCCTTCCGACATATCCGATGTGACATCCAAAAAATTTTCATCTCCCATCTAAACTGGGCCTAAGGCCACGCCTTTGACAGATTAAAACAGTATTAAAAACGTGCCGAATGACTGAATGAGTGACCATTATGGCATTATCCCATCTTTACTATCTTGGCTTTTGACAGGCTCTGCTGCGCCTCTGTCTACTGGTCTCCGGATGATGATCCATATGTGACCATTTAGCGCCTTTGGCTTGGGTCAAACCTGTTCATCGGGTGTGCGATACAAAATCGTATGTTAGATAACGACGGCCACTTCGGAAAAAAAGCCAGAAAATGACGCCCGTTTGTCGCCAGACGAGCACCATTGGTCACCGCGCATATATCGGGCGGTCCGGACTCTAGAGCCCAATCCGGTTGCGACTAGCGTGGCACGACGACACGTCGCCCCTTCGACGCCATGTCCCCCTCGCTTCCGGCTTTGAACTCGACGTCCGTAATCCTCCGAGCACACAGACACAGCCGCTAGCTCCCCGATGATGCCGATCGGCAACAATTCACACGGCAAAGGCAGCAGAGCAAGAGGCTCTCTGGGCCGGAAGATCTTTTCTCTTCCCTCGAGATTCATGACGCCTAACGCGCGCTTTGGCAGCGTCAGGCAGGCCTTCCTTCGCCTCCAAGCGCAAGATCGGTTTGGACGGCGCGAGCCTCTGATGGCAAGATTCACGAAACGAACGCATGAGAGCCGTGGTCGATGGCTCACGTTTGTAGCCATTTCCGCAAATCGCACGCGACGCGGTGGTGGTGGGGGTGGTGGACTGGTGGTACCAGACTACGACCAGGCGGGCGAGTATATTCTGCACCTCCAGCAGCAACGTGATCCAAACCACTTTTACGTTTAAGCGCCTTGCAGCACCAACCAATAATACCTGACGTACTAGTACTAGCAAGTACTCCAGCCTACAAGTGGTGCAAAGGTAGGTACTATACAGCCCCCGGCGCTAACAGCGTTAATAAGGCGTCGTTAATTAAGCTGCCGGCAAGCCCGGGGCCGCCTTCTCACGTCACGGTCACGCACCTCACACAGCCCAGCTAGCAGATAAGCCCTCGGCGCCGTGGACTTTGGAGAGAAGCGCCTCCCCAGATTGGCATCGATATCCTCCGCCCGAGACCTCTCTTATCGCGGCATAAATAATCCGTCGTCTCGTCGTCAGCCGCGGGCGGGCGTCTTTTCCCCGCTGTTCACGCCGGCCAGCGGCCAGCCTACCGACCCAACAGGCAACAGCCGGCCCACGGCCTCCCGCGGAACCACATGGAGATCCCACGGTTTTGCCCGAGCAAAGCCGCGGGCACACGCCAGGGGAGAAGAAAAGTTGCCGCTCGCGCATGCCCACAGGAGGAGTAGACCTGGCAGGTGTGCGACGTACGGGGGGCGCACGCGTACAAGACTATAGTATTTTAATTTTTATTTTACAAACAAATATTGTTTAATTATAGAGTAACTAGGTTTAAAAAATTTATCTCACGATTTACAGATAAACTATATAATTAGTTTTTATTTTTATCGTTCTATGCATGTGTCGCAAGATTCAATTTGACGAGAAATCTTAAAAAGTTTTTTATTTTTAGGCTAAACTAAACAAGGCCTACGTGCACGCGACGAGCTGATCTGCTGTTCGAAGGCGCTCACGCCGTCGCACGCAATGAATTGGCGGTCACGTCAGCACCGTAATAGTCAGTGATTAACGGGTCGGTGTTGCGCTAAAACGACCCACGTGGCCAAGGGGACACGACAACTCACGACCCTTGCTATTTCAGCTTCTGAATTTATTCTAGGAAAACAACACTTTTGTAAAATGGAGATCCACAGTTTGGTACGTACTACTAGTTGATAGCCTATCTTTTCGACGTTCCCTAATTCCCCAATGCTCATATGCCTGGATCTTCAGGCTATACCTTATCCACTCCTGCCTTGATTTTTTTTTCCTCCATCAAACTGAAATCTTAGCCTTACATGATCATGAGTCAATAGTGAAGATCGTTACTTCAGCATATACTGTATATTTCAGACACCTAAAATCTAGAGAGTTCCTTCTTTTTCATTTCATGTCCATAGCCTCTAGGTGCCCATACAAAATCATTTATAGCGGTGTTGGCGTAAAATACGGTCATACAGTACATCGGTAGAATGTGCGGATCGCAGGTCGGAGCGGGCTGTCAACTTTAACTGCAAACAAACATCCAAGAGTTAGAAGGAACAAAACTATGTTTAACCTGACATTTCGCATAATTTGAGTGTACAAACATTGCAAGGTCACAGTTAATATTCGTCACAAAACCTAAAAAATCTAAAAAATTTGTAACTCTGGAGAATCAAACTCACGACTTGCCACTCAACACTACCGCGTCTCTTCCGTTGCATCACACACTCATTCATATCTATATACAATATGCTATCTTTTTTTATCAATATTTCGTAATCTTATATTAGATATTTTGGCTACTAAATAAACTTAAATGAAAAATACTTAACTACAAAGTTTTAAATATTATCAAGTACTACAACTTGGTATAAGATGTATCTCCATAATTTGAAAAATTCAAAAAAAGTCTCAAATATTTAAATTTTAAACACATATTTGAGACTCAATATGACTCTAAATAAAAAAACTTGTTAATATCAAATATGTAGAACATGTCGCTAATGAAACTTTGGTATTAACTATGTTAAAGTTTGAGATCGCTTAGAAATTTTAAATTTTAAATTTTAAAATCTATAACCTTCAAAACATATTTGAGACACTAAACCACTTCAAATTAATAACTTTTTAACTACAAAGTTGTACTCCCTTCATCTCTAAATAATTGTCGTTTACGCTTCCTGAGAAACAACTTTAATTATATATATATATATATATATATATATTAAAAAATGTATGTCATCAAATCTGTTACTCTCTTTGTCTCTAAATAACTGTCGATGCAGTTTTCTTGTTACTCATCAAATCTGTCATCTGAAAAGGAGGTCATTGGACAAGGTCAAGGAGAAGAACTCGTCCACAGCACAGTAGCTTGACATCCGTAGGACAGGACCTTAGCAGCCGGGGTACGGGAACATGAGCACGTTCCCCGTTTCGGGAACTTCGTCCTGAAACGTGGAACGGGAACATCATGGAACATCGTTCCCAAATGCGATGGAACACGAATCATATATAGGAGCAATCATAGCAACGTCAGTCTCAAGCGACTATGGAACTTCGTGGTGTGTGTGCATACTGCGCCGTGTCCGTCCGTGAGCGGTCGGCGAAAAATCTAGATGGTGATTGACTCATTGGCCTAGACCTGCAATGAGCCTTAAGGTTGGAGTTGGACAGCCCTAAATGAAACAAAAATACAATAGTAAACTATATCACGCTAGGAATCGAACTCATTTGATTCAAAACAACATGTAAAACTACCTGAGCCAACCACTACGTCTCAAACACGTTCCTTTAGAGAGTGGAACGCGTTCCGCAACTTAAAGGAACGAGACAAAGCTATATACCCCCTACGTTTTATAGTTTATGAAAATGTCGTACCGCGTACTACGTTCCCGTACCACGTACCCTATGTTTCGGGAACTTGGTTGCTAAGGACAGGACACAGGCACGGGGCTTGTACTCCCAGCTAACAATTTTTTTCCGAAAGGAGATCCCAGCTATCAAGGGAAAGCCGCAATCTCTAGTCAACTCAACCCATGGCAGGACGTACCGAACTACCGATTTTTCCCCGCACTGACCGCAATATCCTAATGCGTTGCTAGTTCCAAAAACAAGAGTTCTTTGTACTCGTACCACTTGATCCAGCTGCAATAATAAATACACACAATCCTTGAAGGTCGCCGACGTGATTTTGCAGTAAAACAAAGTCATGACTTTCGTACCAACCGTGCAACGCCTCTGTATTTGCAATATTTTATTTTTACTAAGGCCTTGTTTAGTTCCCGAAAAAATTTGCAAAAGTTTTCAGATTCTCCATCACATCGAATCTTTAGACGCATGCATGGAGTATTAAATATAGATGAAAATAAAAATTAATTACACAGTTTGGTCGGAATTGATGAGACGAATCTTTTGAGCTTAATTAGTTCATGATTGGACAATATTTGTCAAATATAAACGAAAGTGCTACATCGTCGATTTCCAAAAAAATTTGGAACTAAACAAGGACTAAGGCCTTATTTAGTTCTCATCTAAATACTTTTCACCTATTTCATCAAGTCTTTGAACATATATATAAATTATTAAATATAAATAAAAAATAATTAATTATACAATTTATATGTATTTTACGAAATAAAATCTTTGAAGCTAATTAGTTAATGATTAAATACTGATTACTACATTTATACATATGCTATCGTACCAAAACTTATAGGGCCCGTTTGTTTGAAGGGGATTGGTTCCCTGGAAATATTCCAGGCGGAATTTTTATTCTAATTTGAATAGATTTTGTCAACTAAAATTATTTCTGGCCAGATTTTAGCTTAACCGAACGGGTCCTTAATGGGAACTAAACCAGCCCTGGATCTAGCAGTATATCCCAAGACGTACTCCCTCCGTCCTAAAAAAAGTGACGTTTTTGACTTTTAGAAATCGTGTTTGACCGTTCGTCTTATTCAAAAATTTTATGTAAATTATAAAATAAATAAATTATTAGTAAAGTATATCTAATGATAAAATAGGTCTTAACAAAATATATAATATTTATGAAAAAAATTTAAATAAAACGGATGATCAAATAAGATGTCTGAAATTCTAAAACGACCCCCTCTTTTTTACACAGGGAGCACGAAACACCTCGCCCCCAGAAATGGGGAAAAAATCGGTGAGCAAGAGCAGGATGGGTGGCAGTGGCACACCGATAAAAAAAAAGCAAAAACAAGGAGATCAGGCAGGGATGCGCGAGCGAGACTCGGGGGGCGAGCCCATCCACCCACCCCGGCCGCACCACCCCCACCCCACCCCAACGCAACGCCACTCGCGCCGCATGCTTTTGCCGCGGCGAGTTACCAGGCACACGACAGGCAGCAAGGCGCGGGCCGTCCCCTTCCGTTCCGCCTCGCCGATGCGGCTTGCTCCAGCCGTCACCGTCAAGTAACGGCCCCCCACCCCACCCCTCGCGTCCAGGCTCCTTCTGGGGGAGGCCGCGGCTCACCGGGCTGGCTGCGCCCCCACCGGCGCCTCCGCCTTTAACTCTCCCTGCCTCCGTTACCGTCTTCCCCCTTCCCACCTCCCCCACCCGCCGTGCTCATCCATCATCGACCGCGACCGCGACGAGCCCCCGCCCGCCGATTGGATTACACGCTTGATTTTTTTTTTTCATTTGATTTGATTGCAACGCACCGCAGCAGCAGGAAGGGAGGGATTCTTGGGCCGTCGTTCGGGTGGATGGTGGAGGCGGTTCGTCGATTTGAGAGCTCCGGGTTTCTTGGACCTGCGTAGGTACGTGCTCCTCTTTCCGCCGGACCGGATCTCTGGTCCTGTGGATTCCTGCTTCTTAGATTTGGGTCCTGGATGGAGGTATTGATCCGGTTTTCCGCGTGATTTGAAAGGTAACAACACTGCCCCCATTTCCTCTCGGCCGGCGGATGGACGCGAGGGAGGTGTGAAGCCTGGTCGCTAACTGATGCTCGTGGAGCGATTCGGAGGAGAGGAGCGCGCCGTGCGGAGGCGGTGGAGGAGGAAGCGCCGACGATTTGGACAGCGTAGCGGCGGCGACGGAAGGGGAGCAGCAGGCGGACGAGGAGCGAGCCGCCAGGAGGACGACGGCCGCCGCCGCCGCCGCCGCCATGGGCGAGTCGCTGCTCACCGCGCTCTCCATGGACACCGCAACGGCCCACCACCCGCACCAGGGCCCCTCCACCTTCCTCTCCATGGACACCGCCTCCCACGACGACTTCGACCTCTTCCTCCAGCCACAGGGGCCCTTCCGCCGCTGCCTACATGCCGCGGCGGTCGCCCCCCCTGACATCAACCTCCCCCTCGCCGCCGACCCGTCTCCGCCCCCTCCGGCGTCGCACGACGTCAACGTTGACATGCTAGATGTCGGTCTCGGCGGCCCGCAGCACTACGACTCGGATTCGCCCGCTGCCGCCGGGCCTGTCACGGCCCCAGCAGCTGCCGCGACCACCATGGTCGCCGTGTCCCACACCAAGGGCTCCGGTTCCAGCGCTGCGCGCAAGTGCGTCAAGAGGAATGATAGCATCTGGGGAGCGTGGTTCTTCTTCACCCACTACTTCAAGCCAGTCATGTCCGCTGACAAGGGTGGCAAGGCGAAGGCTGCTGCCACCACCACCACCACCACCGGCGGGAACGGTAATAGTGCCACACTGGATGCTTTCCTGGTGCAGCACGACATGGAGAACATGTACATGTGGGTGTTTAAGGAGCGGCCGGAGAATGCCCTGGGGAAGATGCAGCTGAGGAGCTTCATGAATGGGCACTCGCGCCTTGGGGAACCACAGTTCCCTTTCAGCGCAGACAAAGGGTTTGTGCGCTCACACCGGATGCAGCGCAAGCACTATCGTGGGCTCTCTAACCCGCAGTGTCTTCACGGGATCGAAATCGTGAGGGCGCCAAACTTGGCAGGTGTACCTGAGGCTGATTTAAAGAGGTGGATGGAGCTCACTGGGAGGGATGCCAATTTCTCGGTCCCAACTGAGGCCAGTGATTTTGAGTCCTGGAGGAATTTGCCGAGCACAGACTTTGAGCTCGAGAGGCCAGCAACCATGGCTCCTGCAAAGAGCAGCTCACATGGGCACCACAAGAAGTTGCTGAACGGTTCTGGCCTTAACCTCTCGACACAACCATCCAATCACAGTTCTGGGGATGGCATGGAGATCACGGCCACCTGTAACAAGCGCAGGAAGGATTCCTCACCGGCTGCAATGGAAGAGGATTGCAGCAACTCGAATTCAGACAAGGCCCAAGACATGGATGTGAGCCACACCTTTGAGCCAACATGGATGAATGACTTCTCAGGTGTGATGCGCCATGCCTCTGGACCAGTAACTGCTGCAAAAACAATATATGAGGACAGCAAGGGCTACTTGATCATTATCAGCCTGCCCTTCGCTGATTTTCAGAAGGTGAAGGTTTCATGGAAGAATACTCTTACAAATGGGATTGTTAAGGTATCATGCACTAGCGTTGGTCGGATGCCTTTCCTGAAAAGGCATGATCGGACTTTCAAGTTGGCAGATCCTGCTCCTGAGCATTGCCCACCTGGTGAGTTTGTCCGGGAAATTCCACTGCCTACCCGGATCCCTGAAGACGCTACTTTGGAAGCATACCGTGATGAAACAGGGACAGGCCTGGAGATTATTGTCCCAAAATTCCGCGTTGGTCCTGAAGAACATGAAGTGCATGTGTCCATGAGGCCACCTTCGTCATGGTGCCAATGAAACTTGTTCAAGGTGTGTGATGGATGCCCTTGTAGTAGTTACTAGTCCATTGTTCTTAGCACTTGAGTGATGTTTTGTTTTCTCCTAACCCTATAGCTTGCGGGGAGACACATATGGTGCGGAGGTTCCCAACTGTTACCACAAGGCTACTGTACAACAAACGCAGCTCAGTTTTGCTAATTTTGATCAGAAACAGTCCTAATTGATTGAAGCATTCTGGTAGTTGGCCATTGCAGCATTTGGAACAGTTTAGGAATATTCTACAGATCACAAGGAACATGTCTGCATTACTTAGTTCTTGGTTTTGATATGTTCTTCTGGTGACACCTTATGTATTATATTTTGTTTTCGCTGTGTCAAAAGACTAGTTGTCTTGCTCGATGTGGTACAATCTGTGCATCACCTGACACGAGCAATCGAATCTGTTTGTTCTACAGAATGGCAACTGGATGTATAGGGCATAATTTATAGTCATTTTCCATAGATTGAGGTTTGCTTTGTTGGCATTGTTGGGTAATTCATCTGAAATTGGTGGAAACTAGGAAAAAAAGAGAACATGCCAGTGTCTTTAGGATTTGTCAAGAGTCTTAATGGGGTTTAGTGGTGCTGTAGGATTCTGTCTAGTTTCCAGGAATTTCTGGAAGACAAGTGTGGAAACTGTATCTTATCTGTCATCAATATAGAAGTGCTCAGTGTCTATCAGCAATGCCTTCTATACTCTTACCTTTGTTCGGATCAATCTCACGAGATGAGATTATTCAGCCTGAAACTTTTGCAGGTCTACGGGGTTAGGTTTGCTGTTAGAGCAACTCCAACCATTATGCAAATAGACTTGGCATTTACCAAAATGCATAAAACTCCAAAAAAAAACCCTCCAATCGTTATGCATTTGGACTTTGCATTTTACATAGCTATGCATTTGGAGGGGGAAACTTGGCATATATGCCAAAGGAGTCCGGCTATGCAAATAGAGATCACGGGATTCTCGGTTCCACCTCGCGGGCTTTTTTCTTCCCTTCGCGTGATTTCCCTTCGCGCCGCCACCACTTCGCGCGATAGGAGAAGCATTGCGCGTCCTCCTTCGCCAGCTTGGCGATGCGCTGTGCAATACGGCTAGATCCATTCTCCGGTTCCCTCGATCCCATGTTGGCTTCACGAAATTCTGCTGCTCGCGAGCTGCAACGGCTTGACTGATGGCGGCGACCTGCCTTGACGACGAATTGATGGCGGCGACCGGAAACTGATGGGGAACAGGACCTGATGGAGATCGGTACTAGAGCCAAGGGGCGAACCTGTACGACGACGAACTGATGGCCAACAGACGACGAACTGGTACGGTGAACGGGAACTAACGGAACGGGAGATCGGTAATGCGATCGGTACTGCGAACGGGAACGACGAACTGCGCAGCTCACGATCGGTACTGCGCGGCTGTTTGGCGCGGGAATTGGTGAAGGGGAGACGACGGCGGGCTGTTTGGCGCGGGATCGATTGGCCGCGCGGGAAGGAGTGCCGCGAAACAAAATTTCCGGAAAAAAAAGATGGACTTGGCATTTTGCATAACGGTTGGAGATCAACCGATTTTAGCCTTGCCATTTTCATTTGGGGGTTTGCAATTTGCCTAAAATACATAACTTCAAATGCATAATGGTTGGAGATGCTCTTATGCTTCTCAAGACTTCCAATGGATATGTCTAGTCCGGCCGCGTCCTATGTTTAGCTCAACAATTAGTTTTAAGTTTTGGCTTCATGCGATGCCATTGAGGCGGCACAGTGAATGCTGATTGCTGACACAATGGTTTCTAAATGCTTCCCTGAAAGTGACAAAAAAAATGTTTGGAGTATTTCATTTCACCCCGGAGGCAGAGGCAGGGCCTAACCGGCCAGGTCGCCACCCTGGCTCCCTCCCTGTGCTTGCTTGTGTCGTGTTGTTTTCCATGCGGCGCCTCCTCCACCTTATCAGGTTATCAGCCACGCAGCCAAAGAACGCATCGTTTTCAAGTCCCGCGCAAGTTGGCGTGTTGTTTTCCTTGCCTCCCTCCTCCTGCCAGCTTTATGAATTAGTATGATTGATGATCGGCACGGCGTTGTCACCTTTGCTCAAGTCGCGAACAAAGGCCCTCGTTTGGTGGCGTGTTTTTTTTTTTTTTGCCCCTTGCTTGCTGCTGCTGTTGATGCACGTGCTAGAATCTGGATGGACGTACACCTACACGTACCACTACGTACGAGCTGTATGGTGACGGCGTCCTGCTGCCGTCCTTCGTTTCTGCACCAAGGAAACAGGCACTAGTTGTTTCTTCCGACGCGCGCTCGTTTCTCCCTCCCTGTGCCAAGCTAACAACGACTAATAATAACAAAAGAACAATATCTAGTTTCCTGGAGGATAATGATGGATTAATAAGCATTTCCTAATACAATCTTGGTTGACTCGAGCTGTCGAGCTGGAGGTGGTATTTGACAGCGACTGGCGACTGCATGCGAAGTGGCACCTTGGCGCCGTCGCTCCAAGATCACAAACGTATGGTATGGTATGGTTCTCTTTTCTGCATGCATTGCACCTCATCATTATCGTCTCGATAGGCCGGCGAGGTGGCCTGTCCGGCACCCTGCAGGGCCAGGGGCCGCTTCTTCTCTCCTCTCCCAGCTGCGACTGCGATCGCAATCTGCCGAAAAAAGAAAGAGAACCGGCGCGGTTGCAGCTGCCCCGCCGGAAAAGGAATGGCACATCAACCTGCAGCGCCGGGGACGGAGAAAGGTTTGATTGATAAATGATAAGCCGGGGGGCGGGGGCGCCGGGCTTTTCCACGTCGTGGACGCGGAGTGCTTGCTTATTGGCACAACTCTGGCTTTTGCGGTTTTGCCTGTAAATCTTTGCGGCTTTGCCGACGATTAGAAGAAGTAGCTAGTTGCTCAATGTTCATCCTGCCATAGGGCTGCATCTGCGTCCACTGAGCGTTATGAGATGATTGTCTGGTGGCTTTACCGAAAATCTTTTGGTTTAAGTACAATTTAATCCGGGCGGTCACTTTCGTCGTCCATGGCGGTTTGGCCTATGAGGTACTCGTACGGGCAAGATGGAGTCTGGACTGGAGTAGTAGTATATAAACTAGTGCTCCTTTTGCATGGTGTGTACGTACATGGGATATACTTTTTCATTTTTCTAGGGAACGAAATGGACTTTTTCTTCCTTCCCTGAAAGGACGTACTATACGGACAGGGGACGGCCGGACCTGGGACAGGCCATCGCCTGAATACTTTTTTCTCTGTAGATGCTTGTCGCCTGCAGATTGCTCGCGCCATCTCGGCACCGATGATAGCTTCCACGTCAACCGCACTGGGAGGTGCGACGGTTGCCAACTTGCCGCCATCAGCCCATGATGCATGCATGTCTTTTTGGCAGCAACAAGGGTCAACCAAAGGCCAGTGACTGCATGACCATGCAGCCATGCTTATAGTTTTGTTTCCTATGGGCTTTACAGAGATTGGCAAGCAGCGAACATTTACGTGCAGATGATTGTCGGTTGCACCGTTTCTTCTGAAAAGAAATGGGAACACGGTTTGCATTTCGCCCATCAGCGATAGACTACGCGTAGGGATGGTGCAGCCGTGAAATAGCAGATGATAAAAAGGGCTGTAGTGTAATAGTAACCCGTAAGTATACTGGTTCTAGCCTTCTAGATAGTCATTCTCCGTAAAACCCCATGAATGTGTGGACATAACTGTTTGTAACACTCACTTGTTTCGGTAGTGGGCAAGCCTGCAAAGGCATGATGATCAGCGAGAATAGTTGATCCAAGTTGGACAGTTTTTAGAGTCATCAGCTTTGCAGTTTTTTAGCTCTTGGATGGTTATCTACAAGATTAGTTGGCTATATTTAGTACAAACCTTATTTCGTTTATGTTTCTTGTTTACTGTGACGAAGAACTTGTGTTGTTGGTACGTTACTTATAATAATTGGTCTGATTCTAATGAAGCTAGATTTTAATATCCATTATTAAAGAAATGAAAGTGACAAGATCTTTGGATATTCCACGCCCCGGATGCAGGGGCAGGTCCTAACCAGCCAGGTTGACACCCTGGCTCCATCGGCCTCATCCTGACACGGTGGCACCTGCATCGCATCGCTCTCGCTCATGCCCTGCGCTGCAATTTACTCTGTTGCTTTCCCGCCTCCCCGGCCGGTTCATGATTGATTGGCCGATCTCACGGCCACGCACAGTTCACAAACAGGTCCAGCTAGTGTTGCCGTACTTATAGTAATAAAAGGGGGGAAATACAGAAAGAGATATAGGAGGGGGGGGGGGGGGGAATCCTTGCTGCACCTTTTTTTTACATGCGCTTGGACATAACTGTGCTTGGCTATACGAGTGTGGCAAGCTCAACTGCTCAAGACAAGAAGGCATCACTGTTTGGTTCCCATCCAAGAGATTTAGATTTTGTTTAGCGTCGTCGGATCCACTTAAAAATTGAGTATATTGTAGCTACAACAAAGTTTCTTCTTGGGGGATAATGCGCTTGTTTAATGGTACAAGACCCTGTTGACTCGATGTTGGCCCAGCACAGGAAGATGGGGCCTGTCCTGATAGAGTGATAGGCCTCGACAGCGATTGCGAAGTGGCAGCTTGGCCCCGTCTCGCCGCAGCAAGGGAAGGAAGGGACCCCATATCTGCATCTCATCGTTTCGATAAGTGGCCTCTCACCCGTCCCAAAGGCCATGGCCATTTGCGAGTTCTTCTGCTCCGTTTTTTTTTATAAACAACAGGCCCTGTTGCAGCTGGTCCATGACTGTGAGCGAGAATGGCAACTTGGCATAGGCTGTGAGCAGGCTAGGAGGGGTTACGAGTTTGATAAGCCAGGTCGCGGGACTTTTTCACGTCGTGCCGTGCTTATTCGGCAGTAGGTGGTGTCGCGTATGATAACGCTACTTTTTTTTTTCTGTTGGCTCTGGCCGCGATATTTGCTGTGGATAAGCGTCCCGCCGTTATGTTAGTGTTAGCTCCTCTGGTGGTCTTCCTCGTGCTTTGGACTTTTGAAAGCAAAGGCTCAAGGTAAAGGGCGAAGAGAAGCGTGCTTTATTAATTTGGTAGTTTGGTGGATGATTGCTTGCTGGTTACTCCTACTGCGCGCCAAAACGGTTTGTGACGGAGAATTCTCCCTGCGTGCCAAAACGATTGCTGATAGTGCCTGCAGTTGCTGCACTAGTAGCCTCTGCCACACGGCTGCATCATCTGCGTGCACTGAGCGTTGTAGGGGAATTTGTTTAGGCCTTGTTTAGATCTAAATTTTTTTTGGATTTTGACACTGTAGCACTTTTGTTTTTATTTGATAAACATTGTCAATCATGGAGTAGCTAAACTTAAAAGATTCGTATCGTGATTTACAGGTAAACTGTGCAATTAGTTATCTTTTTTATCTATATTTAATGTTCTATGCAAGTGCCGCAAGATTCGATGTGATAGGGAATCTTGTAAAGTTTTGGGTTTTCGAGTGCAGCCTTAGTGGCTTTACCGAATTTCTTTCGCGTCAAGAGTTTCGTTTCAGTCGCTTTCGTCCGTGACCTTTCGCCTACAGCCAGGGATTTTGCTTCCTGATGTACAAGTACAATCATCCGAATTTACAAACATAAAATATCCGCTGAGGTGTTCAGTGGCTAATTCGCATTATAACCATTTTTCCTCTCTGCTTTTGTCAGGGGGAGGCAGGCACCTAGTATATGCTGTGCTGCCTGCTGCGTGCTGCGGAGTGCAGACCAAACTCCACTGCTTTATTGGTATTTTTTGGTAATATAAAGCCCAACAACCTACACTCTGGGCCTTCTCCACGAGTCCGTGGGCCGGATTGTGGGACATAAGAATGCAAAAATTATAAGTAGATGTCTCACAATAGTAACAGTGGCAGATGAACAGCTAAAAGGGGCTAGGCAGAAATGCTCATTTATATTTGTGAGAAAAAGTAACCAATAGGGGGGAAATGGTTCTCTAGCACAGAGATCGGACCTAACTGCCTTGTACAACTACAGCATTTTTTTTATGAAATGTACAACTACAACATGAATAAAATCAAGATCAAAATCCATTTCCTTCAACTTGCTATGGAGTCTTGGGAAATCATTTCACTCGAGGCAATGCAATTTTTATCTTCGTAGCTCGAGTGATGATCGTGGGTGTAATCGATGCTCTGCACAGCCGTATTTATTCTCGTAGCATCGGATTACATAGTACTTGAAACAAACAACAACTTGCGTTATCTGCTGGCGGTGCGAACCGATGACGCTGCAAAATGACTAAATGAGTGAACCAAACAGCACCTCAGTAGTTACTTCCTCGAAGCTGGTACAAGAAAAGGCAATGGCTTCATAAACAACTCTCTCCTCCGCAAAGAAATTAAAATTCTTTTAACAACTGAGTAAGTCTCTAGATGTTATTTCCCTTCGCTTCTGCAATCGTTCTTTCATGTTCTTTACTGCAATTGGTTCTTCAGTGAAGTGACAAGAGCAGGCCGGGATCTGATCAAGTTTCTTTGGAGGTTGTCCTTTTTTTCTTTTCTTTTCTTTTTGTTATTGTCCTGGATGCATCGGAGCCGGCAGGGACGAGACGATTGTCCTGTCGCTCGTGCCGAGGGAGCGCCGGCGACATGCCGACATGTTGCCCGTGGGCTGCGCGAGGAGGGAAATGTAAGCCGGGCTGATTGGTTTGTTCAGATTGCTCCATTTTCTTTTTTAGCAAATGCTCGAGTTATTGGTGGGCCATATTCTTGAGCTCGATCATTTGGGCCCAAAATACTTACTGAAAGACTTGTGACTTGTCTACTTGCTTTGACTAGTATGGTGCCCGTGCTAACGCCACGGCGGCATTTAATAGATGCTTTAAAAAACAGCCAAACGAAGACACAAGAGATGAAGGGGCACAGGTGATTAAGGAATTAAAAACAACCGGTAAGGAATAGAGTACCAATGCATTCTTTTTGTAGAACTGTGTATTTGGAGGGGATAAAAACAAGTATCCATCACATCTACGGTGGAGAGATGCAGCTCTATTAAAATAAATCTGTAGCCAAACCAAAATAGAATCAAAGCATCTGTAAACAAGTACTAATGAGGATTCCAGGTACAGATTCTTTAGTGAGAATTCCATGTACAGATTCTTTGTTTGGTTTGACCAAAAGTCCAACTTTTAGCCGAAGGACTGCGAAATATGATCAGTAACTCAGATATGCATCCATCTTTGATTATGAAAACGTACAACAACACAAGACACTTTCTAAGGAAAAAAACAGATCATGTGTTCCCCGCCCAGGATGTTGTTTTGGCTAAAAATGCCATTAATTTTCTTGCTAGGAGGCTTACAATATAAAGGACCAGCAGGCAGCAACAACCAAAGTGCTGCAAAAATGCTAAAACATAATTGACCTGGGGGACTTAGAACTGAATACATTGTTATGAAAGATTGTTATGAACACAGCTAAGAGTGCCGAGTTGATTGTTGAAGCCATAGCAAACAATGTTGTCTTCCTTGCCCTGAAGCAGATTGAAGGTGTAAGGAGATCTCTCAGACGATTTAAGCCATAGCCAACAAGGTGTTCCTGAACTCTAATGACCTGCTGCTCAACCTCCAGTACTTGTATGTGTCGAGCAAGAAGAAGAAATGATGTTAGCACTTTCTCATCTTGTTCTGAGTTACAGGGTAAGAAGCACAAGCCTAATAACTGCAAGGGTGTATAGAACAAGCAGAAAACTGACACTTCCATATCTTGAGCAATAATTCCAAAATAAAACTGCTAAAGATGAGCCTCTGGCCTATGTACAAAACATGGTATAAGGAAAACTGATAGCTATTAAGGAAAACTGATGGCAATATACTCCAGTGTTAGAGAAACATATATTATCTTTGCAACGCACGTGCATGACCTCAACATTGCAGTGAAGGCCAGATTCTTCCTGGATTAACTCCTCACATTGCAAGTCAAGATCCTAGCATATTGGGAACATATGAATAATTAATTTAAATTTTCTTCCATAAGAACAAGTGCATGACCTGAGCATATCAAACGACAAGGATGGAAATGAAATGTTAACTAAGCTTCAAATTCCAATGTCTGAACCATTGCTTAACTGAGTGTAAAGATGAGACCTATCTCCTGTTGAATCATGTCATCGCAGAGATGCAGGAGTGTTTTTCCTAGTAGTATCTAGTTGTTTGTCATACATTGATAGAGTGATTAGGTTTTGGCAAATTGTCATGTTCTGTTGAAACATGCTTTAAAGAAACTATTTAACAGATTGCCCCACAAAAGGGATATTTTAACATACTGCTGGAGACAGCTATAAACACTAAGAAATAACATCTCCATGAAGAAAAGCTCTACAGTTTGTGAAGATTGAAACTTCTACATGGCATTTTTTTATAAAATTACACCATGTCTCTACAGTAATCATAAAGTAGTTTAATATGAGAATTTGAGTAGCCACAAAGCAAGAACTTGTGATGACAACATCCTGAAGCCCACTGCCATGGATTGAACTTATGTATCTTCTGCCAGGCTGCTCTCGATCGAGGCCAGCTTGATGTGTCCTGCACCAAGAAATCGCAAAGCAAAATGTTTCGGATAAACCTAGATAAGTGTCTTCTCTATACCTTTTACTGCACATAATTCCAAAATATTATTAATAAATACTAAAATAAATAGAATATAGATTTATTTATAAGTCTATAAGTTAGTGGAAGAGTAAGAAGGACGACTTATCACCAATATTAGATCCATGTTTCTAACTCTGCTCCGGGAAATCGCGCTAGGGCCATTCTTAATTCAATCTCATCTCGAGATCTCCAAAAGAGAACCTCAAATATGGATCCACTATTATCGTAAAAACAACTGTTTGTATGAAGATCGATCAAAGATGAGAACACTATGTCTTGGGGATCAAAGCGAAGGAGCAGGAGCCCTGCTGTCTAGCTGGCTAACCTGCGTGGTGCACTTGACTCTGAACTGAAAAACATAGCAGCAGTGCAAAAACAGGAATGTGAACTCCACTAAGCTTTACCAAAAATCAACCAAATTAAGTCCCATTGGTCTGAGATTTTAACCATAATTTCATCATATAATAAGCAGTTCATTCCATCATCAAACACCCTAAAAAGATTGATCCTTCAATTTCAAATTCACAAAATCAGAGAACCCTAGGTGAAGAACCAAATTGGGGAAAGTTTAAATTCGTGTTGTTCGAGTGGCATATTTAGTAGGAGATCATTCTAGTATTTCTCATACATGTTCTGGCACCATTTTGCCCCAAGAAAATCTACAAAATCGTAGCTAAAATTCACAAAAATGGAGTATCGACAGGCATGTCTATCTTACGGTCAAAAGCTCGAGACGATAGTGCGAATAGAAAGCCTTCGATGGAGAGAGGAGTGCCGTTGAGGTTCTCCTGCGAGGGGGACGCAGGATACAGGTTGACCTGCCCTTCTCCATGTCCATGAGGGCCTCCCTGTGGGTGAAGCACGACCAACATTCGTGCTCCTCCATCTCGGCTGCGTGCTCGACCTACTTCGCCTGGCGTGTGCTCCGCGACAACGCCCTGGACGAATCGGGCCCGAGGCTTACTCTCCACTTCTTCTCCGTTGCCGTCGCCTCGGCGGGCGTCACGGGCTCGGTCCCCTTAGCCGTCGGCGGCAGGGACAGCCGTCCCCGCGGCGTCGATTCTTGGGGCGCCTCACCGCGACGTCCCGCAGCGGGGTATGCTGCAGCTGCAGCGCACGCGGCATCGCGGGATACCTAGGGTTTAGGGAACAGGTAGGCCAGCGTGGCGGCGGGTCGGGTGCGAGTGCGAGAGCTTGGATGCTGGCAGGATCATTGGCGGCATAGAGCTTCACTGTGTCAGCACCGGTGTTGCATTTTTTACGGTGGGAGCATTTTATGGTGGGAACAAGATTCGATCGCTGGTTGCCTGGTTGCGGTGTGTTAGGTGCCGCGCGTTTGAAGCCTTCGTGAGAGGTTGGGTGAGAAGTTTGGCTTCCCACATTCAATCCTGACCATTAAATTTGATGAGGGTGTTTTATTAGCCTTTAATTTTAATGAAAATGAATTTCTGTGTGCATTTTTCTAGGTACACAATGATTAAGGATTCTCAGCGGGGGACATTTTACTGGGTAGACTAAGTATAATTTGAGTATTCCACTATAGTAGAGATGAGTGTGTGCGCGCGCGCACACATTTTGGCTGGTACCAGTTGTCTCTCAGTTCCACAAATTAAAAAGGAAGAGTTGCAATCAATGTGCCAAATGGACGGAGATGAACTTGCGGCGTTTGGATTTGAGATCGAAAAGAGGGCAATGAAATTTGATTTGGGCAGAGGAAAGATAAGTAAACATTTGGTTCGGATCAAGAGCAATGCAATTTTTCTCTTCGTAGCTCGGTTATGTTTATTGATACCAAAAATATTGCCCGAATCTTGAGGAATATTGAACTGTCTGCAAGCCACGATATTAGCCGCGCTTGTGTCGAGCCCTGATCACATCCGAGACCAAGCGGGAACTGGAGGCCGATCGACAAATCTGGCGGATCTGTGAATAGTCTGAGGCACACGCAAACAAAATCGTTTGCCTATTATTACTTCATGTTCAGAAATGGCACAGAGGCATGAGGTGATGAGAATGCCAGAACATGCAAAAGTGACAGAAACAAACAGTATATTGATATATGGACTCCTGAACTCGTAGAGACTGTTACAATAGCATTACGGATGTTCCCACATTATTTACTCTATCTACTCAGCCTAATGCATATAGTATATATGTTCCACCCTACTGAACCTACTATCACTTGACAGTGAATACAGAAAGAACACCTTGTAGGTGTGTTAACCCCAGATTATTATCGCACACGAACAGATAAAACGCCTAAAGCCTTGACATATATAGCACACACACTCTGGACCTGCACTGCATGCAGAACCATCCAATCCAGCTCAACCAACACTTTTCATGACTCGCTCTAGTCGACCTCCTCAATCTTGGGCCCGGCGCCGCTGCCACCTCCGCTGCCGGCGCCACCGCTGGGCACGTCCTCGTCCATGCCCGCCGCGCCCGCGCCGCCCTGGTACATCTTCGAGATGATGGGGTTGCAGACGTTCTCCAGCTCCTTCATCTCGTCCTCAAACTCCTCGGCCTCGGCGAGCTGGTTGCCGTCGAGCCACTTGATGGCGTCCTCCACCGTGTCCTCGATCTTCTTCTTGTCCTCGGCGGGCAGCTTGGACGCGATCTTCTCGTCCCGCACCGTGTTGCGCATGTTGTACGCGTAGTTCTCCAGCGCGTTGCGGGCCTCCACCTTGCGCTTCACCTCCTCGTCCTCGGCCTTGTACTTCTCCGCCTCCTGCACCATGCGCTCGATCTCTTCCTTGCTCAGACGGCCCTTGTCGTTGGTGATGGTGATCTTGTTCTTCTTCCCCGTCGTCTTGTCCTCCGCCGACACGTTCAGGATGCCGTTCGCGTCGATGTCGAAGGTCACGTTGATCTGGGGCACGCCCCTCGGCGCCGGCGGGATGCCCGTCAGCTCGAACTTGCCGAGCAGGTTGTTGTCCTTGGTCCTCGTCCTCTCGCCCTCGTACACCTGGATGAGCACGCCGGGCTGGTTGTCGGAGTAGGTGGAGAAGACCTGCTCCTTCTTGGTAGGAATGGTGGTGTTCCTCGGGATCAGCACGGTCATCACACCGCCGGCCGTCTCCAGCCCGAGCGAGAGCGGCGTGACGTCGAGCAGGAGCAGGTCCTGCACCTTCTGGTTGCCCTCGCCGCTGAGGATGGCGGCCTGGACGGCGGCGCCGTACGCGACGGCCTCGTCGGGGTTGATGCTCTTGCAGAGCTCCTTGCCGTTGAAGAAGTCCTGGAGCAGCTGCTGCACCTTGGGGATACGGGTGGAGCCTCCGACGAGCACGACGTCGTGGATCTGCGCCTTGTCCATCTTGGCGTCGCGGAGGCACTTCTCCACGGGCTCCATGCACTTCCTGAAGAGGTCCATGTTGAGCTCCTCGAACCTTGCCCGCGTGATGGTCGCGTAGAAGTCGATGCCCTCGTAGAGCGAGTCGATCTCGATGGTGGTCTGGGCGGTGGAGGAGAGCGTCCTCTTGGCCCTCTCGCACGCGGTCCGCAGCCGCCGGAGCGCCCTCGGGTTGCCGCTGATGTCCTTCTTGTGCTTCCTCTTGAACTCCTGCACGAAGTGGTTCACCAGGCGGTTGTCGAAGTCCTCGCCTCCCAGGTGGGTGTCGCCGGCCGTGGCCTTGACCTCGAAGATGCCCTCCTCGATGGTGAGGATGGACACATCGAAGGTGCCGCCGCCGAGGTCGAAGATGAGCACGTTCTTCTCGCCGCTGCTGGCGGCCTTCTTGTCGAGCCCGTAGGCGATGGCGGCGGCCGTGGGCTCGTTGATGATGCGCATGACGTTGAGGCCGGCGATGACACCGGCGTCCTTGGTGGCCTGCCGCTGCGAGTCGTTGAAGTAGGCAGGGACGGTGATGACGGCGTTCTTGATGGTGGTGCTCAGGTAGGCCTCGGCGATCTCCTTCATCTTGGTGAGCACCATGGAGGAGATCTCCTCGGCCGAAAATTTCTTCTCCTCGCCCTTGTATGTCACCACGATCATGGGTTTGTCGGCGGGGCCCGGGACGACCTTGAACGGCCACATCTTCATGTCCGCCTGCACGGACGGGTCCGAGAAGCGCCGGCCGATGAGTCGCTTCGCATCTGCATGGCAGAAACAGAGGTGTTAGGGAATGCCTATTTCTTTGCAGAAAATTTATGGAGTATAGTAGTAGTAGAATAAGAGTTGCTATATCTCAGTTGCCCGAAAATTTAGACAATAATCTTACACGACAAGTATGCAAAAGAGGATTCATTTTTTTTCCTATAACGAAACGATGACAAAATTAACCTTACATGAGCATTAACAAATAAACTAGACATCTGACATATAGGAAAAGTGTATTAGTATTTAACAACTCTTAAGTTACTATGAACAGTTTTTCCTATAGAAAAACGATGACAAATTATCTGTTATATAAAATAAACAACAATAAAAAAGAGTTGCTATACTTTCAGAACAATTCTTATACATAATAAACTAGTACAATTATTTTTCTATAGCTAAATAATTATAATTTGTGATTTTTTCCAATAGGCCCACAAAATTATCTGTCCAATGAACAACAACAGAAGAAGATTTTATAACTCAAAATTACTGTGAATTTGTGATCTATAGATAGCATAAGATGCAACAAGTGATTCATGCTCTGCCGCCAAAACAGAGTGGAAGCAGAGCATGATTCAATGGCTGCTGAGAGGCAGGAGCCAGCGCATGTCGTGTTGATAGTTTTTATTTTTTTTAAAAAAATAAAATAAAACAACTTTCATATACTAGGAGTACGAGGTAACTGAAACTAGTGGGGAAACAAGAAGGAACTGGAATTGTTCAGGGAAGAACAAGGAAAAGAGGGGGACTTACCAAAGACGGTGTTGGTGGGGTTCATGGCGACCTGGTTCTTGGCGGCGTCGCCGATGAGCCTCTCGGTGTCGGTGAAGGCCACGTACGACGGCGTGGTGCGGTTGCCCTGGTCGTTGGCGATGATCTCCACCCGGTCATGCTGCCACACCCCGACGCAGGAGTAGGTGGTGCCGAGGTCGATGCCGATCGCCGGACCCTCTCCCTTGCTGCTCGCCATCTCTCCCTTTTCCCTCGCTCAAATCAAACCAAGGCTAGAAATCGAGCTGACGAGCGTAGTAGTACGCCTGAGCGCGATTCGAAATCGAGAGAAGAGATTGCTTTTGCGCTTTCCTGGTTCGCTTTGCGATTGATGTTTCGCTGCTTCTGTCACTGAGTTGATCGGAGTGAGACGGAGAGGGGGGCGTCGGCTTAAATACAGGTGTAGGGCGGGAGAGCGGTGGCTGTTCGGGAAGGTTCGCGCAGTGGGGCGATGTGGCGGTGCGAGCGCACGACGTCGTCGGTTCGCGGCCGGGGTCGTAAGCGTGAGCGTGAGCGCAAGCTGGTGGAGGGTTCGGGCGCGCGCGGGACCTCTCCAGAACGGCGCAGGACTCGCTCGGTCCGTCGCAGGTTTCTTGCGGCTTCTATTCGATCGGTGCGCCGGGTTTGGGTTGGGTTGCGTTGGCCGTTGGGTTCGTGCTGCCAAGTGCCAACTTGGCGGTGCCGGTGCGTGTGGGTGCGGGCTGCCGGGGTGAGACGGATGCGATCAGGGAGGGCCAGGAGATTTTTCCGGGAGTGGGTCGGGTCACTTCTGGTGCCAATTGGAAAACGCTCGAAGTGTGGTGTTTTTATTCTCTCGAGTCGCTTGAACTGCTTGAACAATATCACTTTCTTTGATTTGCTCTTTAGAAGGATTGCGTTCAGTAATAATAGGAGTATACGGAGTACGCACTTTCTCCAGCTGGTCTGTTTGGAAACGTTGAGAAGGAACGTATACAATATTTTTGTTTTCTTGTGTCTGGAACCTTTTCTTTTCTTAAATTGGCAAAAGATTTGTTGATCATTATTAGGGATAGATAAGATAGCGGAGTTCGAACATATAACGATGCGTTTACAAGCATTCTAGGAGGTCTGTAGAATTACAGTATGAGATTGGACCGTCTTAGCACAAAGTTAAAATTCGGCATTACACAAATAGCAGATAACTCATAAATGTGTGGCGATGCAACAACCTAAGAGTACTTTAGCTGTACAAATGGTTATACACACAATCTCCTTGTTTAGTTCGCATAAATTTTCAAAATTTCCCGTCACATTAAATCTTTGGTCGTATGTATGGAGCATTAGATATGGAAGAAAATAAAAACTAATTTCACAGTTTACCTGTAATTTGTGAGATGAATCTTTTGAGTCTAGTTACTCCGTGATTGGACAATATTTGTCAAATAAAAACAAAAATACTACAGTAGCCAAAAACAAAAATTTTGCGAACTAAACAAGGCCTAAAGTAAAAGTAAGGTTACTGTATATTTCTACTCAATCCAATTATAGGCCAATTTGACCGCTCATTTTATTCAAAAATTTATACAAAACATCACTTTAGTTGTCGTGGTTTGGTTTATTAGTAAAAATCTTTCAAAAATAACTTAAATTTAACTATATTTGTATAATTTTTTTTGAATAAAACGAGTAGTTAAAAAATTCAAACGTCTATAAGACGGAAGGAGTACCTAGCCTACACAAGTAATCAATAGTATTATTGGTGTAGAGCCGTAAAATTTGGCCAAACACTAAAAACCAGATCATGCGGATCTTGAGATAGTACCACACCGTGTTGTCTGCGTAAATCAAATAAAACCAATGTGGAAACTTGTTTACTTGGTTTCGTCTGAACGTGTAAGCGAGAAGGATAAATCAACATTTTGTGTTGGTGGATACCCAGGTTTATGAGCAGACCAGGAAATAGTAAATATCGCTACTATGTGATGACAAATAACTACTCCCTCCATTCGCACTGGTTTATCTAGAAAAGCCTTAGAGCAACTCCAAGAGAGTTGATAAAAATAGATGGCTAAATTCAAGATTTAGCCAATCTCAAAAATAGAAAATCATGTAAAAAACAAAAATCTTCAATAGTCTTTCTATACGCCAAATCATATGGCTAGCGGGACATGCAAGCTATATTTACCATGCGAGAACTCCGGGATAGATGACTTGCTATTTTAGCAAACCAAATACAATAGCTGTTGAACTCTTTTCTCTCCCAAAATAGCCAAATATAGAATACATGACATGGATAGCTCTTCTCTTGAAGTTGCTCTTATAATTTAAAATAGAGAGATTAGTCTTCAAGTAAATTGGTAAAGGCCATCGATACTCTCATCTAAAAAGGACCCCTCTAGGCCATGAACATCCTCGGGTTATGTCAACCAACGTGTCTGCTAGGTGTCATTTCTGTTCGTAAGATCTAGATTTTAGTAACAAACAGAATTATGGAAAAAGAATACAAAAGAAAACATATTGAAAAAGGAAAAGAAGATTAATTTGGTTTGACGTGATATTAATGGGCTATGGCCTTATATACATATATTTGTATATATGAAGTGGTAGCCCTTAAATCACAGCATGGTACAGTACTGCTCTTTTAAGTATCTCTAATCTAATGCTAGAGCACCTTATGCTTTTGATGATGACATCCTGCAAGCGATCCAGTGGCTGTAGTGCTCCTCAGCTACCCTGGTCTTTTTTTTTTTTGATTTGACAACGACAAACAATTACTGTTCGTTTTTATTGGCTCGGCCTCAATCGGCTTCTTTCCGTCCAGATCAAATAGGGTCCCCGGGCCTGGCCAGGAAAATATTAAGGCCCACTTGTGGAAAAAGGAAATCAATCAGCCCAACTCGGTCCATAGTCTGATCATTTTATTTGTTTCAAAATACTTAACGTCCCATGTTTTTCGGAATACAATTTTTGATTTTGTCCCCTAAAATAAGAATGCTGCTATGAATGTTCTAGAACGACTAATTAACATTTTGGTCCCTTGTCTAAAGTGCTCACGTTTTTTCGAAGGTTACCTTGCTTTAGAAATAGTATTTGACATTTTGATCACTTAATTTATTCCATACACTTACTTGCGACTTTCCGTTTTCAGCACGAACCTCACATTTTGCTCCTAAATTTGTGCTTAAAAATTTAGCCTCTACAAAGAGCTTACATATAAATGTTCTAGAAATATTGTTTAAAGGTATTTTATAAGGGTATTGGTCATCTCATCCAGAAAGATGATAAGAGAAGTTGATGTGCGTTGATAATTGATAAACATATTTGATCAATACAAGTACTCTAAAACAGCCGACTAAGCCGTGTGTATATATATTTTTTATATTACTAATCGAGCACACTAGCCTACTCATGAACCTTACAAAGTTATTAACACAGCCGACTAAACCGTGTGTATATATCCCCACGACTACTTTTACTTAACCTGCAACATACTATTTTATTTTTTGGTACACATATACACGTACGCACGTATATATAGTTTATGTGACACGGCATGGGAAACTAATAACGCTGATCGACCGATGTAGCCGAATGCGATTATTATATATTACTCTCGCACGTAGCTGGCGATGCGCACGACGTTGCCGTCCATGTCCCTCACGAAGCCGGACTTCTGGCCCCAGGGCTTCTCCTCGGGCGCGCTCACGGGCACCGCCCCGTTCTCGACGGCGCGCCTGTACGCCGCGTCGACGTCCTCGTAGGCGAAGCAGACCTCCAGGGCGCCCCGCTCGGCGGCCGCCGAGTCCGGCAGCTGCACCTCCCCCGAGCGCGCGTCCGTCTCCCGCTGGTGTAGCGGCGTGAACGCGATGGTCGTCGCCCCGCTCTCCAGCTCCGCCCACCTGCATGCAAAAATTAACCCAAGTCGCGCGCATGCATGCGGCAGATCATTACACGAGCGTGTGTGTGTGTGTGTGTGTTTACTTGCGGGACTCGTCGAGGCGGCGGACGGTGTAGCCGAAGGCGGCGTCGTAGAAGGAGGCGGCCTTCTCCACGTCGCTCGTGTACATGATGATGTAGCCTAACCTGGGTTTCAGGCCACCGGAGGCCATGGCTCGATGCCTCGATGCTTTTTCTTCCTACTAATAGTGCTCCTCCTTTGGTATACAATACTTGAAAAATTTGTGGGTGTAATGTACTGCGCGCGTGCGTTCCGCTTATTTAGCTTTTGGTGCCCTCCGGACCGGCCTGGACTGGACCCTGTCCCGTCCTTTTATGCGGGCGGGACGCGGCCGGCCGGTTTTCCACGGCTTGGGGAGGTGGCACGCATGCAAGCGGCGAGATGCCCGTTCGCTTCCACGTTTGTCACCGCCAGCTCGGTGGCACAACAGGGACCCAGATCAGGGATCAGGCTCGGTGGCACAACACAAATGGAAGTTCGATGGCCTTGTCCAGTTGGAAGACCCATTCGAGAGTTGTGGTCAAACCAGGTAGAGGTATATTGGGCTTGGGCCAAAGAGACGAAAGGGTCTTGCAACTGTGCTGACCTGGGTCCTCCATTGCAGCTTTTGGACGAGCAAAGGCTAACAGAGATCAACTTCCAGCTGTGGATATTTGGCCCATCGCCTATTAAGGTGTTTGCTCAAGATCTAAATGATCACGCATTTTCTTCCAAAAGGTACACCAAGACCAAGGAAGATTCCACATCCTTGTGGCCTTCTTCTACAGCAAACGCCACCGCCTTCGCCTCGTCGCTCGTGGTCATCGTCCTCGTCCTCATCCTGTCCGTGCTGCACGACAGCGGGGCCGGGGTCACGCTCCTCGCGCCGCTGCTCGGCGTCCTCCGGGCCGTCATGGTGCTGGACCTGCTCAGCCTCATGGGCGCCTACGCGGCGGGGGCGTTCCGGGACACGCTCACGGCCGTCTACTCCCTGGTCGTCCTCTCCGCCGGCGTCGTCGGCTACCTCGTGGCCCACTTGGTCCTCGCCTCGAGGTCGTCGGCGGAGGAGGACAAGTACAAGAGAGGGAAGAGCGCGCCGGAGCGGCTCCGCAAGGTGCTCATGCTGCTGGCCACGTTCGCGGCGAGCGTCACGTACGTCGCCGGCCTCAGCGCGCCGGGCGGCTTCTGGGACCACGCCGAGGACGGCCACAATCCGGCGATGCGATCCTCAAGGGAGGGCCCCACGACGCGCGCCTCAAGGCGTTCTTCGTCGCAACACCACGGCGTTCGTCGCGTCCCTGCTCATCCTCGTCATGCTCCTGGAGAAGAAGCTCTGCTTCAGCCAGAAGGTGCGGTCCTATGAGATCTACGGATTCATCGCCGTCACGCTCATCAGCCTCCTGGCGGCGTATGCTGCCGGCAGCAGCCGGAAGATTGACACGACCATCTATGTCAGCGCTCTGGTTGGTGCCGTTGGTGTGTGCATTCTCATCCAAGTGGTTTTTGTTTTGCTCTTCCAACAAGCAAATTCGAGTCAGGACTCAGGAGCAACAACAAACTACTGGCAATGGCAGGTACTGGCAGATGATATATATCCTTCTACTTCTTCCTGTTGATAGCGCAATTTGGCTTGAGAGTATGATTGGCCACCAAATTATCAATTTCGCGTGCCAACACTTCCTCCCCTGCAATTTTGTGCAAGTTCTTCGCTCTATCGCCATTTTAATTTAAGCTCAGTATGCGAACTGATCACCGTTTTCTCTGTAATGCATCAGTGTCAGTGATGAGCGTCAACAGACTCAAGGTCCGGAAACTAGCAGTGACAACAATGGCAGGTACGGACGGAAGAACATACTGTCCTTTATCTTTGTATATGCTCTGCAAATTGTTGGAATTGGAGTATGCAATTCAACGACATTTTTTACTTGCAATTTTTAATGGTATTGCTTTCACTGTGATTTATCAGATATGAGCAGCAGCAGCAGCAAACTCAGAGTCCACAAACTGGTAATGGCACTGGCAGTGGCAGGTACAAACAGAGCACATTTCCTCCTTCCTGCTCGCTTGCTCACCATATTATTATTGGCATTGAACTATGAAATTTGATTCTGGTTTCTCTATACTTTCTGTTTCTCTCTGTAATTAACCAGCGATGAGCATGAGAAGCAACAGAATCAAGCGCTGGAGAAGGCTCGCTCTCTTGTCCTTCTGCTCGCCACTCTCGCGACGGCCATCACCTACCAAGCAGGCCTGAACCCGCCGGGTGGCCTCTGGCAGAGCGACGGCGGCGGCGGCGGCGGCATCTACAAGACCGGCGATCCGATCCTCTTGACCACGAATCCCAGGCGGTACAAGGCGTTCTACTACTGCAACTCCATCGCCTTCGTTGCCTCCTTGGTTGCCGTCGTGCTGGTTAGGATGAAGACCCTGCACCACCACAACGCGCTGGAGGCCGCCATGGTGCTGGACCTGTTCGGCCTCATCGGTGCTTACGCCGCCGGCAGCTGCCGGGACGTGAGCACGTCCATCTACGCCATGGCCCTGGCAGGTCTCGTGCTGGTCTACGTGGTGATCCATGTCATCTTGTTGACGCTGGACCACAAGGACGGCGGCAGTGCGAGCGCGAGAGGGAATGGTGAGACTTCCGGTGAGGAGAAAAACGATGCGGAGCTCGTGGAGAAGAGACGCAAGCGGCTGCTCCTCTTCGCCATCCTCGCCGCGACCATCACCTACCAAGCCGGGCTCACACCGCCGGGCGGCTTTCTGGACCAGGACGATAGCCGTACCGGGCGACATGCCGGCGATCCGGTCCTGCTCAACAACTACCCGCGCCGTTACACGGCTTTCTTCTACTGCAACTCGGTGAGCTTCATGCTGTCCATCGCGCTCATCATCCTCCTCGTGAACCCCAATCTGTACCGTCCTGCCATTCGGAGCAATGCTCTGTCTGTCTGCACCGCGGCGGGGTTGATTGGAATCATGGGCGGCTACGCCGCCGGCTGCACGCAGCATCTGAAGACATCCATCTACATCTTCGCGTTGGCGGCAGTGGTCCTATCCACTGTGGTCTTGCTGGCTGCAGTGTTCCTTGTGATCCATCTGAAAAAACAAGATGGCAATGCTAACAGCAACAGAAGAGGAAGAAGAAGAAGAAGAAGAAGAAGAAGAAGAAGAAGAAGAAGAAGAAGAAGAAGAAGAAGAAGAAGAAGCCAGTACTGGTGCTCGCCGTAAAGAGAAGAGGGTACATGCCAAGCGCAAGTATCTGATGCTGCTTGGAATCCTTGTGGCGAGCGTGACCTACCAGGCCGGCCTGGCGCCGCCAGGCGGGGCGTGGCAGTCCAACGACGGCACTCACACCGCGGGCGATCCGGTGATGCACGACTACCGGAGGGCTCGGTACCTCGCCTTCTTCTACAGCAACTCCACCTCCTTCGTGGCATCCGTCGTCGTCATTGTCCTGTTGCTGCCAGAGTCGCTGCAGGGGTGGTGGCTCAGGGTCATGAACACGACGATCGTGCTGGACCTGCTGGGCCTCCTGATCGCCTATGCCGCCGGGTCCTGCAGGACGTGGCAGACCTCTGTGTATGTTTCTGCCCTCGTTCTCGCTGTGCTCGCCTACTTCGCCATACATGTGCTGCTGTCAAGCTGCGTCAGGAGAAGGAAGAAGACAGCCCCCGACTCTGCGTCCCAGGAGAACGGAGAGGGAAACAAAGCAGCAACAACAGAGGTCGAGCTCCAGCTTGCTGAAACTGAGTGTGCAGTGCGGAGCTGAATGTGTGTGTTGTGTGCCGTCTAGTTATCTAGTACCTGACTACTTGTAGAGTTTTTTTTCACGGTCGCGTCGTTGCACAGTTTTTTTTTTGTTAAGAAGTGTAGTGTTGTTGATCCGTGTATTGTCATTACTAAGTACTAACACTGACTTGCGCAAAATTTCGAATACATTATTCAGTACTAACACTGACAAGTGTTCCTCTTTGAGAGAGTCCTAGTCCCCGTAGCCAGCTTTCATAATGCCAATACAAGCTCCGAATTTACCAATTTTGTCCCCTCCATTGAAAATGAGAGGGAGTTAGGGAAAATAAAACATCGACCTCTTCAATTCCGAGAGCATATGTGAATATGTGTCTGTTTGAGACACTTTGAAATGCTCCACATCTCCTACAACTAAAAAGACTAAAGAGTGAACAACTTTTAGTGCAACATTGTCTTTCTTCCGTCCGTCTGCCACCCATGCCATCCCACCTCCCATGTCATTCTCTCGCACGACACAACAATCCCGCACAGGTTCGATTCCCATCCTTCACCCTATTTACTTCTTTTTCGTAAAAGGACGGGATTTTCTCCTGCCCCTTCACGCTGCCGCCATCCGCACTCTACATCCTGTATCCCGCTGCTTCGCTCCACCACTGTCGTAGACCAGGCGCTCAGGTCTTCTCCAAATCGACGCGGCGAGCTCCTCAACAAAGCCCTCCTGTGCTTCTCCCTCCCCTGCTCCATGGCTGTGTGGGCAGCATGGTGCTGCTCCCCACTAGATCGAGCGGAGGTGGAGGTGGAGGTGCGGACACAGGTGACGGCGAACCATCGCGACCATATGAGGTGGGTTGGCCGCCTTCGCCGGACCTGGGCTCCCCTGCTGTCGTCCTGTGCTGCTCCTGCGCGAGGCGTGGCATTAAGGCACGGTGGTGGGAAGTCCAACAAGAAGACCGACGATGTCTTCGATTCGGCGGAGGACTGACCAGTTACCACCGGACTCCCTTCATCCTCCAGTCTGAATCGAAGGTCGGCACGGAGTCCTGTGACTTCACGCTTCTCTTTTCCGGCAATGACGGCGACATCTACGACGCTCCACCATGCGCGGATCCGGCCGAGTTCGCGATGCTGCTGGATGCGGCTCCCTGAGCCCGTTGTCTCAGCGTGGCCTACGCCCGGTCTACATGGCCCGTCGAGGGTCTCCCTTCGATTAATCCATGGTGGGCCCTGCATGCAGCTGAGTTCGACATGCGGCAGTTACGTGCAATGCATGCGTGCATTCTGTTGAGCTGGACGGCATGCAACCAGCTCCGTGGATGGCATGGCTTCCTCGACCGTCTCCCTTCATCATGTGCTCTCCGGTCCTGCATGCCTACACCGTCACCTTGCAGCCTCCGGTTCTGTCGTTGACTGCTGTATGGTCCTGTTTAGAGATGAAAAATTTTTGGATGTCACGTCGGATGTGTCGGAAGGATGTCAGGAGAGGTTTCAAAAACTAAGAAAAAAACAAATTACATAACTTGTCGGAAAACTGCAAGACAAATCTATTGAGTATAATTAATTTATCATTAGCACATGTGAGTTATTTTAGCACTTAAGGCTAATCATGGACTAACTACGTTTAAAAGATTCGTCTCACGATTTTCAACCTGTGTAATTAGTTTATTTTTTATCTAAATTTAATGTTTCATGCATGAGTCCAAATATTTGATGGGATGGATGAAAATTTTTTGGGTGTGGAACTAAACAGGGTCTAATTAGACAGTTACTTCTCTGGCGCTGCTGGTTCGAATACTCTATCTCCACATGGGTTTCTGGTTCGAGCTTCTTTAATCTCCGGCAACGACATCAATAATATCCTTCGGTCGTCGTCATGTTTTTTTTTCGACAGCTCCACCGACCCGCTCTTAATTGTCACTACGCGCGGTCAATCCATATGGGTGCACGCGTCTCTGACGCCCCTGCGAAAACCCCTCGCCGACAGATTATTCCTCCTTTGCGCCTCAATCGACTCTGTTGTCTTTATTTACAGTCGCATGACCTCAATGTATCTTGGTCTTCTTTTGAAGACCTCTTTGTAATATGGCTGCTTTCATATAATATGTTGTAGTCAAAAAAAGTCTTCGTCGGGCCTTCACTGGCGACGAGCAGCACACGCTGCTGCCGTGGCCGATGACTCCAACGACGCCATCCCACCCGTCGTCACCAGTCTGCAAAAAATGTCCCGGCGGCTGCCGCTGCAGCTCGCCTCATGCGCGTGTGGCATCCAACAGGAAAAGGAAAGAAAATCAATCATCAATCAACCATCAATCACGACAATCCCCATTCCCATCCCACGACACGCCCTTCCCCTGTTGCCTCGACGTCGCCCCTTCCCTATCTCCTCGACGCCACCTCCACGACCTTGCACGGCCGTCGTCGGATTGCCCCACTCAGGTCTCCATGATGAAGCCATCGGTACCAGTCAAGCAGGGCCCCCAAGCCGGGCAAGCCTATTGCGCCAGTCGGGAGTGGTCCTTAGCGGGCGCTACCCCACGACGGACAAGGCCACAACGACTTTGCCTCGGCTCTGGGTGAGGCGCTTTGGTCCTCAGCATGGTGGCGCAGATGAGGTGTAGCCGCGAGGTAAGAAAGAGGGGTGCCTGCCAACGAGGAGGCACAACAACTAGGCAAGGAAGAAAAGCAAACGCCGACGAGGTGGCAGGCCATCGGGTGAATTGGCTTGCTACTAAAACATGGTTTAATTGGCTTGCCTTGCTGTTAGCTGCAATCAAACCTAACATTGAATTGGCTAACCTCCATGTTAGTATAAACTGATGAACAAAGTGCCTATAGACTCTGAAGCTTTGTTGGCTTATAGATTCTGTGGACTGAGTGTTGCCAACCTTATTTCACATAAGATAAATACATGTGGACTCAATTGAAGCTTTGGCTTAGAATGTTTATTTTGAGAGATTTGTGCATCCTAAAATTGGAGCGTTGTTGGCCTTATTTCACAATAGAGAATTCTTGACAAGTTGAGTGTTAGTCCTGAAATTTGGTCTTCATGATCGAACCTTTATTGACAGTGGATTTATGGATAGAACAAAACAAATCAAAAGCAACAAAGAAAAAAGAATAGTTGACCATGGACCACACAACCTTTTTTATTGCCCCTCCCCTACGCTCACCACACCGCATATGGTTCAAGGCGTGTTATTATCTAAAATATGAAGATGACCTTGGTATACCGGTCTTATATGAAGCAAACCAATAATTTAAAGAGAGAAGTTAGTTCTAAAAGGTTGAGAAGAAGTAGTCTTGTTATGGTGATATATAAACTTTTATGTGTGTATGTACAAATATATAATACTATAAATACATGCCTTGATGGTTGCATACCATGAGAATTTTTGCCATGCGCAAAATTCCATTTGTAATATTGAAAATTACTAACATCACGCTTACATTATTGTTTTTGTAACTATACAACACGTTCATGCTCAATTAAAGGGTATTATTTGTTCTCCTTGCAATGCACGTAAAGGTCTATTAAGTAGAGTGTCTCTTCTTGACCGTGTTAATTTCATGAACTTTACTTTTTACATTAAATGTCACTTTAACGTTGGTATTTAATTTCACGTCTGCGATCTGTATTTTTTAGTATAAAAGTTTGTTATCCCGTAGCAACGCACGAGCACGCTACCTAGTCTACCAAAATCAGCTCTAGATCCCAACGCGAGCCCTCACAATGAGCAATGCTGACCACGAACTCGACAAGGCCCTCTCGACGCCACTACAATTTGTCTAACACAGGAGCCTAGGGTGGAAGACCTCAATGCCGCCCACGGGCGTGGCGGAGCCCTCCCGACGCCGGCTGAATTCGGGTTACTATATTGTCAAGCTTAAGCAGTGGTTACTATAGAACCAAGTTACTGTGAGACCTAGCCAATTGGGCCAAGTTGGGTCAGACTGAATTCGGGTCACTAATTGTAGTCGTGGAAAACACTGTAGCGCCAAAGTTTAGATATACTGGAAGTTGGAGGAGAGCTGGGCCAGGTTAAAGCCTAGACTTGAGAGGTTGTAAATTCTGAATTGATCCTTTTGCACGAAGCGAGAACAAAAATAAAAAGATAGTTAATTTGCAGGTGTGATTCATTCAACGTATACAGTGGGTCTTAGGCTGCAATTTGGCTTGTTTTTGGGTCAGCCCAACAGATTTACCATGGAACTCTCCCGTCAATATGTGTAAGCTTAATTAATAAGCAGTGGAGTAACATACCAAATGATGCAAGCTGATGGTAACATAAAAGTTGGTGGTGATGGATCATAGTTAACATTGGTAGAAAGTATTGTTCGCTGATTTATTATGAGAGAAAAACAATGCTACGTTGCTTCGACACATATGCACTTACACTGCTTAAGCTTAACACAGTAGCAAATCTTTATTCCTGGGAGTACTTGCTAACGCAAGGCTACTTTACCCAACGTTAACGTACACAAGTCACTCCATTCTTACTGTATTGTGCACATGCCACATGCTTGCACGCACGCATATATCCACGTCATCATGCATGGTGCGCGTTACTTACACACACACACACGTATCAAATCAAACTATCAAGGATGCACGATGATCTTGGTGTTCTTCGTCATATCGGTGGTGGCGCGGCCGCCGGCGCCGCCGTTGCCGGCGAGCGGGAAGTAGAAGGGGTAGATCTCGTAGCGCACCCTGCAGCTGCTGTAGTTGATCTGGCACCCCTGCTGCGCGCCGCAGTAGTCGCCGAACCTGGACACCGCCGTGGACAGGCACTGCGCGCACGTCAGCGGCGCGAGGTCCCGCGTGCACTGCGCCAGCCCGTAGATGGACACGAACGGCGTGTACTGATCCTTGTCCCGCCCGAGCCCCGCGCTGCCCGCCGCCGACGCCTGCGCCGTCGCCTTGCCGATCACTTTTCCCACCGCCTTCTCGAACGCCTTCGGGTTGTCCATGGCCTGCACGTTCACCAGGATCACGCCCGCGCCCGTGTCCGCCTGCCCGAAGAAGTCGGCGTTCTCGTACCGCATGAAGCAGTAGTCATACCTGCATGCGTATGCGTGTATATATGTAAGCTTGCTTAGCAGTTGCACGCACGTATACATATATACATATATACAGCCACAGGCATGCAGTATATATACATACCATATTCTGGCGTCGGAACTGTAGCTGCAAGTGCTGGGGAGCTGCTTGGCGGCGTCGGCAAGGCAGGCCGCGCAGTCGCTGGCGGAGACGTCGCCGCGGCATTGCGCGAGGCCGTAGATGATGTTGTTGCCCTTGCCGGCGGTGGACGTGGCGTAGCCGCCTCCGGTGGAGGCCGTGGCGACGAGGTCGGCGAGGACGGAGTTGATGCTGGTCACGGCCTTGTTGCTGCCCGCGTAGCGGCTTCCTGAGCAGTAGCTGCCGATGGAGTCCGCGGCCATGCCCAGCGGGAGCAGAGCCAAGGAGACAAGCAGCACGCAGCAGCGCATTGTGCTAAACTTCATGGTATATGGTGTATGAATCATGCCCATGTTTTTGGTTGCTATCTTAGACTGCGTGCTAGTGATTTGTGTGGCTCCAATGAGAAGAATGGTTGGAGCTTATATAGAGGGGTCGGAGAGCGGATAGGCCGATAGGGGATGAAAGGTGCTTGCTAGTTTGCCGCCGTTCTTTGACTGTTTCCTTGGTTGCATGCAATTTTGATGTCGACATTAGCATCAGACCGTAAGCACATACATGCAGAGTTGCAGTCCTAAGTGTTGACCGCTGAGTCAGCTGCTGGTCCACGGGTGGGCATGGACAGACTGGCAATTCCCGACTTGCAGACATTAAGCTAGCTGGATTGGCGGCTCGATCAGCGACATGCATGTCATGACTCATTGACTTGGGCTTTTGCAGTGAAATTTTTGCATTTTGGCTTTTTTTTAGATTTTTTTTACAAATAGACCCTTCACGTAATATTTTCTAGGAATAGACCATATTTCGGCGTGTTAGGACATGACGCCGACGGTAGGCACTTAGGCGCGCTGTCAGTTAACGCCGGCGTAGTGCCACGTCATCGACGACTCCGGTCGTCGGCTCCCATGGCCCACAAGGATCGGCGATAATTGAAGCAACGCTGAGCCTCATACTTCGGCGCTTAGTAATTTGACACCGAGGTTTCGCTAATTTTCGTCACGGCCCACGGACTAGCACGGCCCATGAGCTCGGCGCTGAATCCATTAGCGCCTAGTCCAATAGTTCGGCGCTGGTCGGCTCAACGCCGAGCTATGGCCCCTTAAATGCCACCCACGGCTCCCTTCTTCCTCCTTCATCCATTATTTCATTAGAGGTTACAGTTTCTCTCTCCCTCTCCCTTCGCCCACGAACCCTAAATCCTAAATGCAGCTGTAGGAAGGCCAGATCGAGGGCTAGGACGATTTGCCAAGGTACTACCCCTTCCCCTCTTTCATTCTACCCGTTTGGATTTGGTTGCATGTGTTGTTTGTTCATGGAACTTGTCATTGATGGTTTTCTTGATGCCATGTTTGGAATGTTTCCATGAAATGATTATATGACCCAAATATATGTTTGTTGTGGATATTAATTGTGCTTCGTTTAGCAATTTCGTTATGTATTGGTGGATTAGGGTTTGTTGTGTGCTAATTGAAATTCACATTTATTTAGATGCCAAAAAAGAATGCCTAGAAGCACCACAATGTCGTCGTGTAAAAAGGAATTGCCCTTGTGGTGTGCTGGCAAAATATGGCCTTGTTCCCTCGGAGCTTGGTGTAGGACTGTATTGTGGTCATACGTTGACCGTGATATTGTAAGTGACATTCTCACCATTTTTACAACCAAATATTTGTATCATGTTGGTACAAGCACCATAATGTTCTTATCTTTTTGCAGAGTACTCGGAAATGTGATTGGGAGAAATATTGGGAGCAAGACCAGGTGGAGGCTAGGTTGAAGGTGAAAGATAATTGGCTGGATCATTATATTATGACCCGCAAGAAGAAGGCTCGTTCGCTGGCTAATTTCATTTGTGAAAGCCGTCTACGAAACCCACAGAAGTTTTCTCCTACAACTGAAGGTGAGATTCGAAGTAACCTATTCGTATAATTTGTGTTTTGATCATTGGTAGTATTTTTTATTAAATAGTACCACACTTGTGTAGGTGACACGGACACAAGTCAGCACGCTGCTCAGTTGGTAGACGCTAGACGAGGGAAACAAAAGTTGGATGAGGGTCGGTCCTTGTTGTCCCAGCAACTTGCTTCGGGTCCTGCTGGTGATCCCGTCGTTGTGGAGCAGGTTGTGGATGATGTTCCCCATGGTGTCTCTTTGGCTCCTGGAGGTTTTGTCAATCAACATCACATGTTGGATGAAGAAGACGATGAGCTCTTTTCCCAAGTAGCGGCCAAAGCTGAGGCAGAGTACTATAAAAAAAGGCAACTAATGTATTGGATTGGGGGAGATGGACGACGAACTTGATTCTCAAGTAGCAGATGCGATGGAGGCGGCGTATGCGACGCAAAAAACGGTCTCATCGATTCACCCATCTCCTTGGAGGGAGGATGCGTCGTCAGCGAACGAGGATCTTCTTTCTAGTTATGTTTCACCGCCGTGAATGTAATGCTTTGTTGTGATCCATTCCATCAATTTGTCATTTACTAACGTACGCTTCGTGTGTACACGAACTGTAATGTGACTAGAGTTTTAAGTTGCACTTATGGCCTACCTAGTGACAGTGGTTTCAGTGACTACCAAATTATTTGAAGTTTCTCACGTAGATCAGTACAAGTTCCCTGTGCAACACAGTAGAAAGGCAAATGTGTTACAACCGTCACCACCACCGTACACGGGTTGTATGAGAACTAATTCTTCTTCAAATGAAAGACCATTACCTATGCGAGCGAGGGAGGTTGGGCATGCCTCATTGTGGTCATTTCCTACACCGGACTGCTTACTTACCACTAAATCCAACGAACGAACTTCAGAGGACAATACAACTGCCTTATAATTATTCCATTCAGGCTCACTACTAATTTTGAGCAATCTCTTGATCCTTGGACCATTGGACGAACCCACATCTATCACCCCTTCTAACTAAACATGCATATCTACGACATTCCATCGTAACCTTTCTTTCAGTGCCTCCACTAACTGGGACAAAGAGGGTGACTCAGAAAAAATAAGCAGCTCCTCACTCATGCCTTTAAATTGTAAACTATCATCTCTTGTCCTAACAACACAGCCTCCATGATGCAACCTCACTAATCTATCCATCTACAGCCAACACACAACATTTGTTGTCACATAACAAAATATAATTATTTAACCAACATAAGAACCTAAAAATTCACTTTCCATAATAACTAATCCGCAACACTGTATAAATCGTTAACAGAATTGATACAACAAAAGTTATACAAGCCATGAACTACCACAGTCATTATTACACAGAACATGGAAATTAATCAATTACCACTACTACATAAAAACCTAACCACAACACAATGTGAAGCAATACACATTCACTGTCAAGCACTATAGTACAAACAACGTGAACCAATTAGTCAAAATCATACATTGCACACCTACATGACAAAAACAAACCCTAACACAAACATCCTAGGGTTCATTGACTAAATAACCAATGCAACTAAATATAGCCATATAGAATGAAAGAGGGGAAGGAGTATTACCTCGGGCACGCACCAATGGGGGAGATCTGGCCTTCTAGGGCGAGTTATAGGGCCTAGGGTTCATAGGGCGCTCGGGGTAGAGAGAGAACAGAGGGAGGCGGCGAGGAAAGAATGGAGGGAGGAGGAAGAAGGGGGCGCGCCGACGGCTAAGTTGCCCGACACTTCAACGTTGAGTCGGCCAGCTGAAGGGTCGAGATGGCGGACTAGAGGGGGGGGGTGAATAGTCCTTTCTAAAACTTTAACACGCCGGCTAACCGAAATAAATGCGGAATTAAAACTATTGGTCTAGCCAAGACTACACCCCTCTATCTAAGTTCTCTAGCACCTTGAAAAGATCCTAAACAAGCAAGGTGCTACCTTAGCAAGAGCTCACCTAACCAATTCTAGGAGCAAGGTCACACAAACCTATGCAACTAGTACTTTGCAAACCGAGGGAGCTCCTACACAAACTAGTGAGGCAAGCGCACCAAGCCTAAGCTCACTAGCAAGCTCAATAACAAGGCAACTAATGCCAAATTAGAGAGCGCAACTTACTTAGCTACACAAACTAAGCAATGTGACTAACAAGGTTACACAAACCAAATTAGTCACGCAAGGGAACTACTTCTAGCTACACAAGCAAGAAGGCAACTAGCAAGCTACACAAGCTAACTAATTACAAGAGCAACTACACAAGCACAAGTATATGAACATAAGAATGAGCTTATGTTAGGGACTTGCAAACCAACGGGAAGAACAATGTTGACACGATGATTTTCTCCCGAGGTTCACTTGGTTGCCACCAAGCTACGTCCCCGTTGAGACAAGCTCCAAGGTTGCCGCCGGTCCTCTTGCTAGTGGTGACCCGCAAGTCACACTCTCCCACGTGGAGTGCTTACCACAAGCTCTAGCACTTGACCCGGCCGGACCACTTGTCGCTCTTCACGTCTCGCTCAACTAGAGTTGCTCTTCGCGATCCCCGCGGGGTGAGCACCGTACCCCTCACAATCTCTTCTCCGGAGCACCGCACAATCTCCTTGCGTGCTTCGACGGAGTCACAAGCCACCAAAGCCGTCTAGGAGGTGGCAACCTCCAAGAGTAACAAGCACCACCGGCTTGCAACACGAACACCTAGTGCCACTCGATGTAATCTCTCAATGCAACGCACTAGAATCGCTCACTCACACAATTGGATGATCACTATCAAGTATATGTGAGTTAGAGGCTTCACTAGCACTCCCCAAGCATGGACACTAAGTCCCAAGGGTGCTCAGCACCAGCCAAGGCCGGCCACCACTTCTATTTATAGCCCCAAGGGCTAAACTAGCCGTTGCCCCTTCACTGGGCAAAACACGTGAGCACCGGACGCTCTCAAGGAGCCACCGGACGCTCAACACCCAGCGTCCGGTGCTCAGCTGACCGCCACGTGTCACTAGCCGTTTGAAGTCGACCGTTGCCGCCAACGGCTACTTCGCACGTGCGCCTGCACAGCACCACCGGACGATGGGCACCGGACGGTCCGGTGCTCACCGGACTCGTGCGCAGAGAGTTTGTCAAACTCGCGACCTCACCGGATGCTAGGCACCGGACGGTCCGGTGCTCACCGGACTCGTGCGCAGAGAGGGTTGCAAAAACCCCTCACACCGAACGCTGAGCACCGGACTCACTCTGGTGCGTCCGGTGCACTCTTCTGTACCCGACAACACACCGGACGCTAAAGGCCAGCGTCCGGTGCCTCCGCACAGAGCGTCCGGTGAGTGTTTCCTACTGAGAAACACTCCCGCGACTTCTCCAAATTTCCCACCGGCGCAATAGAAAATATACACTTATTTTTCTCAAAAGCGCCGAATCCCGCCTCGCAAGCTCGGCGGGAGGGAGAGAGGAACCCACACCCCTCTCAATCCTAGGAACTCCACCTCCTTTGTAAAGTGTGCCAACACCAACAAGTGTACACCACCATGTGCAAGTGTGTTAGCATTTTCACAAACATTTTCCCAAAGGAGTTAGCCTCTCAGACTTGCCACGCCACTCGATCCTAACACGTATGCAAAGTTAGATCGCTCTAGTGGCACTAGATGACCGATATGCAAACAAGTTTGCCCCTCTTGATAGTACGGCCATCTATCCTAAATCCGGTCATAAACTTCTCTACACACCTATGACCGGTGAAATGGAAATGCCCTAGGTTATACCTTTGCCTTGCGCTTTCCATTCCATCTCCTCCAATGTTGATGCAACACATGCACTAACCAATCACCAAATGATATGATCCACTTCATATCATCACGTGACCGTATTGGTTCATCGATCTTGACCTCACTTGCTCTTTACTGTTGCCTCGGTCCATCAGCGCCAAGTCTTGCTCAAGCTTCACCGTCACACGTGGTCCCTCGCTTCAAAGCCTCCGACTTGCCATTCACTCTTGCAACCGGTCCATCAAGCCAAGCCTCATCTTGATCTTCTCCACCTTGGTCTCATGACTCCATGTCATGTCTCATATGCAATGAGCTCCTCCATCATCACATCATCACCTGTGGACTAATCTCCTGTGTATCTCACATAAACACTATTAGTCCACCTAAGTTGTCACTCAATTACCAAAACCAAACTAGGACCTTTCAATTGGGATAGATGGTTGAGGCTTGAATCTTGCATTTTTGATGGACATCACCATATGTATTGGAATGACATTTCTTGTATTGCTCTTGAGATACCACATAGTATCTTTGACCTTGATACCATTTGGTGGGGCACTCCCCCTATGTCATAGCTTGGGTCATTCACTTGTCAATCTTGTTGGTGAGGGAACTTGTTTCGCTTGATGATCACTTAAAGTTGAGGATCACTTGTGGAACCACCTTCTTGTATGATAGATACCATATGTATGAATGTGATATTTTGAAATATCTTGTCCGATACCATATGGGTTTCTTCTACCAATTAAGGTCTTCTAGTATGGAACCACTTGTTTGTTATCTTGAACATTTGCTATCTTGAGTACCAATTGTAGGATACCAATTGAGGAAACATTTGAGTTTAGATATCCATTTGCATTGTTGTCTTGTTCTTGTACTCCAATCATCATGAGCTTCTAACTGTTGACTTGAACTAAGTTGATTTGCTAAAGCTTCCAAGTCCGGTTTGAACTAATGACAAGCTTTTTCACACCTCACATTAAGGGTTATCTTGCCAATGTTGTACTTGTCACTTGTTAACAATCCAAAATAGATCAAGTACTTGGGTTCACTAGCTCATGAACAAACTCATACACATACCACTAGATCAATTAATCATTCAAGCATTAGTGGTAGGTTATGAATTGAAAACTTTTCATTTGTTATGCATGATCCTATTAAGCATGTACTATATGCACTAACCGCATACTAGTAAGGGATGAAATGATCATGCACATTACAATGATACCTTTGCTATCTTGGAGTAGAGGATAGTCAATAAGATTCCAATTTAGCTCCAAATAGCAATGTGAAGTCCAATTGATAAGCTTGGTGAAGACCAATTATAAATGCCAATTGATAGATTAAATCTTCACCCATATGAATTTAGAACCACTTATGGTCAAGTGCACTTTCATGTTGTGGTTGGCTTGCTTCTTCTTTTGACCATTGCTTGCATGAGAGAACTATTAAGAATATTACTTGAACATCATGACTAGCTCTCTTTTGGGTGTTGCTTGCTCTCTTGACCAATCCTTTTGATTGCTTCAACTAAGCATCTCAAATGTCCTTTAGATCACCACTTCCATGTTAGCCTTCCAAGCACCACACTTGGTTTACCCACTCCTCGGGCGGCAAGCCCCTCACATAGGGAGAAGTGACCTCTCTCTAAAGAACCATTCTTGATACTCACTCGAATTGCTTTAATTGATTGATTCAAGTGATGGACTTAATATGATGAGTAACCATGAATCCTTCTTTAAGTCCTTTTTTTTCTACTTGTTTAAGTCCTTTTCTTTCTACCAAATGATTTCCAATAGTTACTTAGAACTTAAACTTCATTTTCATCTTGAGTTTGATCTTGATCTTCAATTTGAGTACTAAAATGTGTACACCAAGTACATTCCACAATCAAATGACCTTGTACTCATTACATGTCATGCTTCTAGATCAATTCAAAACCAAACTTAGGTGCCTCAAACACTTATAATCATATTTCCAACTTGAGGACCTTTCAATTCAAGTGACTCTAGATCAATCCAATATTTGTCACTTTTCTACCAGATTATGTATCTTTTAAAGAAATATCCATATCTCCCAATGTACAGATCTAAATACCATGAAATTTGGTGGAGATGTGCTTCACTAATCTATCTAGCAGCTGTAAAAATTTGAGATTCATTTGATTTCTAGATTGCTACCAGATTTCAATTCTTCCACCACTGCTACATGCTGAAATCTGCTGCACTATAGGTGATAAGATCCACTCCAAAACTGAAGTATCCCTTATCCAATTCTCATGAAATTTCCACAGAATCTTCTATCATAAATGTACAGCATGCACACAAAATTTCAAGCCATTCCAAATAGATTTGATCACTCAAACTCCGACTTGATCACTGCTAGCTCAGTTTTTCAAAAATAGACAGATTTCAAGCAATTGAGCTATGCTTGTTCAAATTGAATCAAACTCGAAATCAACTTGATTGAATGCATTCACAAGACATATATCAATTCAATCCACTCAGTAAAAGTAATCTCATGAACTTATCCAACTCAAATCAATCCAAACTTGATTACTAAGCATTTAATCCATTCAATCATCTTATAGCAAGCAACATTGCATATATATCCAATTCAATCAACTCATATGCACCCAAATTAATGTGATCAACAAGGATATACCTTGGTTAGCTCATGATCATCTAATTTGCAAGCTTCAACTCATGTCATTGCAAGCCATCAAATAATCCAATAAATCACCACAACTTGAATGTGACACTTGTATGTTGTAGCATATTTGGACTTCACTTATTTGACTTGGCATTGGGATAAGATAGGCACTAAGCTTCAATACTTGACTCAATCATATGATGAATAATATAAGATTAATTGAATCAAGCCTCCAATGCCGATGGTACCTACATACATTCATCCACTTTTTGATGGTACCCAAACTAGTTTGGGTCCTCTCAAGTTAGGAGCAACATACTTAGGCGATGCCTTAGTATGAATAGCGGGATGTTTTGCAATAGCCACCATAGAGGTACCATTACCATCCTTTCTAAGCATATTATGGTTATTAGTTGAAATATGCTTAGAACTATTACCTAGGGGACATGAATGAGCCATGTGTCCCCTTTCCCGGCATAAGTAGCAACTTCTTTTGGATTGAGCCTTTTCTTCCTTGCTCATGTGTTGCTTCTCATTGCCTTGCCTCTTGAGGGTTGCTTGAGCCTTCTTCTCAAGCTTGGTAGGACACTTTGAGGCAAAGTGTCCATCATTCTTGCACTCAAAGCATTAAAGGACTCAACGCCGAAGTTAGAGGCTCGGCGTTAAAGGACTCAACACCGAGCTTTTGGGCCATCCGCCTACGTGGGCCGTGCGGGCTGCCTCTCTAAAATGGACGAAACCTCGACGTCATCTGATTAAACGCCGAACTTTGAGTCCAGGCGTACCTAGACTTAGCGCCGACGTCTGTGGGCCATGGTGCATGACAACCGGAGTCGTCGGTGACGTGGCACAACTTCGGCGTCAACTGACGGCGCGCCCAACTGCCTACCGTCGGCGTCATGTCCTAACACGCCGAAATATGGTCTATTAAGAGAAAATGTTTCGCGAGGAGTTTATTTGTAAAAAAAGTTCTAAAAAGGACCAAAATGCAAAAATTTCACAGCTTTTGCATGGCTTAGACAAATCTTTTGTCCTTTGGATTGGAGCAGCCGTTGCACGTTTTTACAATTCACAGATGAAAGTTCCCTGTATTTCGATTTAATTTCCTATGAGTCAGAAGAAAGAGAGATTTACACAGCTGGTTAATTTGGAGCACCAGGTTTCTTTTGTTCTATTTTTGCATTCGAGTTAAATTGTCTCTGTGAAATTCGTAGTCACCTAGATGGTTGTACTACTGTAATGTCTAATACACAGGTTGCAAGTTGCTCGAGTGAACCAACACATGTCCATATGGTGATGTGGATGGTAGCTACTAGCTAGTAGTGACAAGTTACCTAAACCAATCGCAAGTTCAACTGTGCAGAGGATGGAAAATCTGGCAGAGTGAAGGCCGAAAAAGGAAGAAGAGGAGCAGACGCATTGCATGCATGGTCCACCAATCCCCAAGGGCCTAGGTGGAGTGCTGGTCTTAAGTTGTGTGGAGTTCCACTCATCCACCGGCCAGAAGGCACGACGGGGAGCTCATCCAGAAGAGCTGAAGACTCAAAAAAAAAGAGACCTGAAGATGTCAGGATATTTCTACCATTACTTATCTGACTTAGGGCTTGTTTTGTTTACCCAAAAATCAAAAACTTTTCAAGATTCTCTATCACATCGAATCTTGTGGTACATGCATGAAGCAGTAAATATAGATAAAAACAAAAAATAATTACACAGTTTTTCTGTAAATCGCAAGACGAATCTTTTAAACCTAGTTACTCCATAATTAGATAATATTTGTCAAATAAAAATAAAAATACTACAGTATCAAAATCCAAAAAATTTTCACATCTAAACAATGCTTTAGCCAAACGAACAAGATGCCCTCCGGTCCTCCACAGTCCACAGTCCTGCACTTGGGCCTCGATTCCTTTTTCTGCGGTCCATTTTACCGGCTGGCCATATATGAGGCCCAAGAGAAGCCCATCAAGGAATCAACAGGCTCCGTTAAAAAAAACAAGATGTAGTTTTGTTCCTCCAAAAAGAAAAAACTGTGTCGTGACTCGGAAGTCAAACATAGAACACTACCCTAGGCCGGTTCTGTAGCGTATAGCTCCAGCTTCTCCAATTTGGCAGAACCGCACGAGCTAACGCTCACCCACCTAAATTTTTTTCATCCATCCCATCGAATCTTTAAACACATGCATAAAACATTAAATGTAAATAAAAAATAAACTAATTACATAGTTTGGTTGAAAATCACGAGACGAATCTTTTAAGCCTAGTTAGTCTATAATTAGCCTTAAGTGCTATAGTAACACACATGTGCTAATGATAGATTAATTATACTTAATAGATTTGTCTTTCAGTTCCCAAATGAGCTATGTAATTTGTTTTTTTATTAGTTTTTAAAAACTCAACCCAACATTCTTCCGACATATTCGATGTGACACAAAAAAAAAATTTCATCTCCAATCTAAACAGCCCCGCCGCGCCCCCTAGTGCCAAGCTAACCAACCGATCAAGCGACTAACGGAACACCGAGCAGTATATACTTTTTTTTCTGAAGAATATCCTACTCCTAGTTAAGAAGCTTAGTTCAGCGGTAATTTGCAAAATGACATACTGCCTCCATCGTGTTACATTATGTAAACTGACACAAAAATACAAAAGGCATATATATACCTTTTTTACTATTTTCTAATTAAATATCATTTTTAAGAGAATTGGACACTATCATTAATGTGATCGATGGAGATTGTTAACAAATGACATGTGAATATATAATACCTACTTAAATTATGCTACTATAATTAGTGTTTTTCTAATCGTTAAATATTAAACAGTCCGTCACCTACCTGTTGTTTAGTCATTATTTAGACTAAACAGGCTAAACGGTCAATCAAACGGGCTAAAAGGTTGATTAAACGGAAACAACTTACCACTATGTAACGTTTACACGGCTACATAGCCATTTAGGCAAACAGTGACTATAATACAAAACTATCTCATCCCTTAAAACTCCTTAGATTTCAGTATAATTTTAAATGACTAAATATACTATATTATTGGACGGAGATAGTGCATGACTACAACCATTTGATATAGCCCCAAGTTCTATATGTTGGTTTTAGATTTTTATACACTAAATTAAAAAGTTTAAATATTTATATTTACTTCGAACTCATGCAAATGTACTCGACGTGGCTCTAGCTTCAGACTAAAGATTTTTCTAGAGTTAAACGTGTATTGATGCAAATGTACTCGACGTGTATTCATCTTTAATCTGAAGCTAAACTGGTATAGTCGTCGGCACGTCCGAACAGCGTCGCCACGAATTTGAACTACTGTATTGGCGTATTGCTGGTGTGCCGAAAGGAACCAAGTTCCGCGGACGCTGAACTGGTGCGTGGTAGTACATATCGTCGACCGTTACCTAACAGCTGAATACTTTTTAGTCCTTGTCCACGTGGGTGTTGCCAGCTACGCGCGACCGGCTGTCCGGTTCCACCGACGGCGGCCGATCGAGCCGAGAGCGAGCAGGACACGGCCGACAATCGATGATCGGAACACAACGCAACCAAGGCTTCCGAAAACATTTTGATGCGATCGCGATGAGTTGATGCGTTGCGGGCACTGCGGTGGACCAGGTAGTACAAGCGCAGCAAGCAGGGCCGAGCTCTCGCCTCTGGCTCTGGGTATTTTATCACTAGTGACAGCAGTATGACCTCGGGACCTCCCCAGGTCAAGCTCCGCGAGTCGGGCCTTGTTTAGTAAAAAAAAAAAACAAAAAGTTTTCAAGATTTTCCGTCACATCGAATCTTGTGACACATATATGAAGCATTAAATATAGACGAAAGTAAAAACTAATTACACAGTTGAGCTGGAAATCGCGAGACGAATCTTTTGATCCTAGTTAGTCCATAATTGGATAATATTTGTCACAAACAAACGAAAATACGACAGTACCAAAATCCGAAATCTTTTCGGAACTAAACACTTCTAAAATTTTTTCCAAAATAGAAATAGTAGTTATTTCGTTTGTATTTGACAAATATTATCCAATTATAGACTAACTAGACTCAAAAGATTCATTTCGTCAATTCCGACCAAACTGTGCAATTAGTTTTTATTTTCATTTATATTTAATACTCCATGCATACGTCTAAAGATTCGATTTGACGGAGAATCTGAAAAATTTTGCAAAATTTTTGGGAAACTAAACAAGGCCTCGGTGAAACACATGCATAGGAGTCGGGAGATCTCGTGTCTGAAGCAAAGAATATCTCGATGCACTTTCAAGAATCGAAGCTCATAAATCCTTGACTGTTTTCTTTCCCATATACTACGTACGGGGTATGACTTTTCATTTTAAGAATCCGCTGAGGTGAGTTGACTATAGCATTAACCACTGGTGTTCAACACTCTGCGCAACAAGAGGCTCTGATGGAGAAACGAGCGAATTAATCCTCTTCTGCATCAGAACCTACATAAGATCGATTATTGACATTTAGCTAAATCATGCAAGTAGTATGGGCAATATAGCAGTAATGCATCGCCAAATTAAACACAGGTGACGCATCACAATTCATAAGTGAAGGACGAAACGCTACTCATCACCTATTCCTAAAGTCCTAACCCAGAAACTGGAATCGCGACGGCCAGCACATGTTGTTGCAACTGACGCCGCAAAAAAGTGGTCGAGGCAGAGCACGGCTATAGACTGCAATTCACCATCCAAATCAATTGCAATGTAATCACGCGATCCTATATATATTTTTTTCATATATCACGCGCCCCATGCTATCAAGTTACATTCATCACTCTCCGTAACCACCCACTACTAATGCTAGCTCGGAAAAAGCTACATGGCCTTTTATCGGTGGTTTAGGTTGGACTGTCTGATTGCGATGTGAATTCAGTGCAATAATTTGAGACCTCCCAGGGAATGTTTGGCACAGCTCAACTTCACTAGTAAAGCTGTTTTTTTAGAAAATAGCTTCGTGAGTGACTTTCTAGATGAAGCTGAGCTGTTTTAGAGAAAGTGTTTGACAAAATAGCTTCACCAACTACTTTATGCATAGTTGAGAGAGAGAAATGAGGGAGAAGCTGCAATAAGCTACTTTTTTCCAGCTTCATCCAACTTATGTCTTTGTGAGAGGAGTGGAAAAACAGCTTCACCCATGAAGCTGTTTTGAAAATAAGTGTTTGGCAAAAAAAACAGCTCACAACAGCTCATGAAGCTGTTGTGAGCTGTACCAAACAGAGCCTTAATCTCATGTGGTTCACTAATCTAACCTATCCGGGCCCACCGCACAGCCAATCGCGGCCGCCCAGGTCACCTATCTACGGGCTACGGCTCATGATGCTCTCATGCGCCGGAGTATGTCGCAAGCAACGAGTCGCCACCACGTCTGCAGCACGGAGCCAGCCACCGCACCCTCCCCTGCTCCGTACCCGACAGCACGTACCGGGTCCGCCCCCGCCCAACAGCGCATCGGCTCGGTCGGAACAATCCGGCGCGCGGGCCGGCGACCGCGCGCCAGAACCAGAAGCCCCCGCGGCCGCGCTCGTGAACCTCATATGGACCCGCCGTCGTCCCACGGAAGTCAATGCCTCGAGGCCCCACCTGCCAGCCACCCGATCCCCACCCCCCGCCTCGGCCGATCGCCGAGCACTCCATAGTCCGCGCACCTAACGCTTGCCTAATCGCGGTAGTAAACAAAGATCGCGCGGTGACGGTGGCGGTGTGCGGGAGCGGGACGGGGCGTCCAGGTCCGGACGCGCTGCGCTGTCGCCATCGATCGCACGCGGCACTCGTTGGAATCTCGCGCGCGGGGGCACCGGCACCAGCACCTTTGCTTCCATTAGAAGCGCAAATGTCTGCTCCTTGCTCCGCCTCGTCGCGCCACCCCCCCTGCACGGATTATTACTGGTTTCTTATTGGCAACCAGATCGAAAAAGGGGAGGAATTAATTTGTGGAGTCGGGTGGTGGTGAGATCTGATTTAGATTGGTTGATTAGCCCGGTTGGTAGCGGTATTAGGCTAGCAGCAGCAGTCGGTGGTGGTGTGGTGGTGCAAGAGAGCAAGGCCCTGACCGACTGCCTCTTGCCTGCCTGCCGGCACTGCATCTGCTGGATCTCTGTTCGGGTGCGGGTGTGTGTGAAGCGCGGGCTCTATAAATACGACTCAGATCTGGAGGCACCTCCTCCTCGTCCGCCCCAGTCTAATCCGATTCAAACCGCCCGTTCCTCGTGTCCGTGCCAAGCAAGCCGAGACCAATCCCCAGAGCCAGCTGCTCGGTGAGCGCCGCGCCCTCTTCTTCGCCTCCTCACGCTTCTCGTTGCTTGCTGCAATCGCGCGATCGTCTGACCTCGTCTCGTTCCGGTGTGTGATACTATCTCTGACGTGTGATCTGGTTTGGATCTGGTCGGACCAGGTGCTCCACGCGATGGCGCAGAAGGAGACCAATGGCAGCAACGGCGAGCACATCTCCACCCGCCCGCCGCCCACCCCCTCGCCCCTCCGCTTCTCCAAGTTCTTCCAGGTGAGAGCGCGATCTCATCTCGACGCTGGATCTCTGTCTCACTCGCCGCGAGGTCTGGGTCCTGTTGGCGTGGTCCGGATCCTGATTATCGGTGCCAATTTGCTGTTTGATCCAGGCTAACCTGCGGATCCTCGTCACCGGTGGGGCGGGCTTCATCGGCTCGCACCTCGTAGACAAGCTCATGGAGAACGAGAAGCACGAGGTACGTGCGCCCCGGACGAGATCCCGTATCATTGCGTTGCTTGTTTTGCGGGATCGGGCTGTTGGGCCAAATCCATTTTGATGGTGGCCGTCTAGATCTCATCTGAGTGATAACACCAGGAACTGAGTGGGTCCAGATCCACGTGAAAGGGACGTGAGTTGGAGATAATTGTGCCAGATCTCCGTGGAGTCACATTTTGCATCATGTGCGCAGTTGCTGTGTACAACTTTAGCTGGAAGCTTTGCTTCAGTGTTGGGTACTTCTGTGGATCTGGTTGCTAATGTGAGAGATCACTGAACTCAGTGAGATCCAGCGGGACTGCTTGCATTACTCTGTAGAGCTTAATATAAGCTATGGCACTGCTATAGTCCTGAATGTTTGTTTCGTGGATCTGATTGGGAATTTGAGAAATCACAGAGATCTAGTGCCAATGCTTTAGAGATCTTGTTTACTGGTACTTCATTTTCAGCTTCCTGACATAGTTTCAGGTAATCATGAGGAGTGCCATTGGGCTAATTACTGTAGAGTTGTTTCATTCTACACTTGGTTTGAGGGGGTTGTGCAACCATTGGATTCTAGGGTCCTTGCTTTGGGTCTTGTCTTGCAGATATTTTGGATCTTGACTTCGCTCCTTTACGTTCAGGTCATTGTTGCTGATAACCTTTTCACTGGTTCAAAAGACAACCTGAAGAAGTGGATCGGCCACCCAAGATTTGAGTTCATCCGTCATGGTAAATAACTAGTTAGCTATGCATGCTTAAGATATTTTAAGTCTTGTCTTTTAGAGGATCCTGAAAGTATCCTGGATAGTCAATGACAAATAAACTGCTATTTGTTTGTTTATGTTGTCTCTGTGTTTGTCCTAACAAGTCCTATGTTGTTTGTTCAATGCCGTTAATAGTTTATAAATTATTATTGAAGCCCTAGTTGTTGACTAGTATACTCTCTCACTTGGTATCTGTATTTATTTTCGTCTTTTTGAAAGCAATTGAATCATGGTTAGTCAATGCAATTTAAGTACCAAATTTATTGTATCATATAGTCAATGCATGTCCTGAGTTGTCTCTTGAGCGAATTTTATTTCTTCTGCTCTTAGTTGTCCATTTACTGTTGATTTGTAACTTACTGTTGGCAACTCATATTTGGAGTGCAAGCATGCCATTCAAGTTAATTTCTGACACTGGTGGTGTAACTTCATTGCTGATCATTAAAATGTAGTGATGGAACAGATCATGCACTCAAATTAATAGTTTTGTGTCCTCATGGGAAAGCCGTCTAACAAATCACTCTTCTCAGTTGTTCCTTTTTTAATTAGTATATATGTGCTTCCTCATGAGTTAGGCACTTATTCTGTAAATTCTTTCTATCTGTTTTAGATGTCACCCAGCCGCTTCTTGTGGAGGTTGACCAAATCTACCACCTTGCTTGCCCTGCTTCACCAATCTTCTACAAGCACAATCCTGTTAAGGTATGCTAGTTCTCTGCTCTGTAAGAGGCGGTATATTGTTTCATAGTTTTTAACTGAAATTTCCTGATATTGGTGTTCGTAATTGTCTGAAACAGACCATCAAGACCAATGTCATTGGTACCCTCAACATGCTGGGACTTGCAAAGAGAGTTGGAGCTAGGTCAGTGTTCATCATGCCATTGATTCGTGCCTCATGTGAAAAACAAAATTACAGAATTTACTTTGAATTGCAGGATTTTGTTGACATCCACCTCTGAAGTTTATGGTGATCCGCTTGAGCATCCTCAAACCGAGGCATACTGGGGCAATGTTAACCCAATTGGTAAATTTGTTCATCTGACAATTTAAATATATTTGCTTTGTTCTTCATAAATTATCTTTCAAGTTCTCTTACGGTTTTTATTTAACTTTTTTTTTTCTCTCTATCAGGTGTCAGGAGCTGTTATGATGAGGGTAAGCGTGTAGCAGAGACGCTGATGTTCGACTATCACAGGCAGCATGGCATTGGTAATACTTCATCTTGCACTTAAACTTCAATATTAGCCCATAGCCCTCTTGGTTAGTATGTGATAAATCTGGGCTTATGATTTGTCCTTAACAATATTTATCATCTATGGCTGTAGAAATCCGAATTGCCAGGATTTTCAACACCTATGGGCCTAGGATGAACATTGATGATGGCCGTGTTGTTAGCAACTTCATTGCTCAGGCTGTGCGGTAATGCTTGTTGTATTTCTTTTATTTTCTTCCCAGCTACTGCTAGATAGTTTTGGCAGCTAATCTTTTCACAATCTTGTAGTGGTGAACCCCTGACTGTCCAGAGGCCCGGAACACAGACTAGGAGCTTCTGCTATGTTGCCGATATGGTTTGTCTAACACTGCATTCTCAATTGGTTTGCTGTTGGTCAGAACCCTATCAGTGCATTATATCAACTATACCATTCATTGCAGGTTGATGGTCTTATTAAGCTGATGAATGGAAACAACACTGGGCCGATTAACTTGGGGAACCCAGGTAAAATCCATCTGTCTTTTGCCTAAAAAAATCCATCCGTATTTTCACTTTTGTTGCTACACAGTGAGCTGCTCCATCTGTGTTATCGTATAAACATTCCTGTGGTAACCAAGTTGGGTCCCATCTTTCTGCTAAATGGTTGTAACTCGTGCCGCAGGTGAATTCACCATGCTGGAACTTGCTGAGAATGTGAAGGAGGTAAGTTGGATTCTATATAATTGCAATGCTTTCTTCTTCCAGAGCTTGGTAAATCTTGACTGGTAACTGACGTGCCTACTTACCTTTGCAGTTGATCAACCCAGATGTAACAGTGACGATGACCGAGAACACTCCTGATGATCCCCGCCAGAGGAAGCCTGACATCACAAAGGCAAAGGAAGTTCTGGGGTGGGAGCCCAAGATCGTCCTGAAGGACGGCTTGGTGCTCATGGAGGATGATTTCCGGGAGCGCCTGGCCGTGCCCAAGAAAACCAAGGCCTAAACTGCCCTGCGGTTGGCAAAGAATATCCACGGGGGAGCATACTCATAGTTGGGTTCGTCATTATTCGTGGTCACATTTCATTACGGAATTTGAGTTCCAATAAACGGAATATACCTTTGTCGTTCACCTTGAAGGATTGTATTATTAGAATTTTCATACAGGGCTGGCAGTTTGAGTCTCTGCCTACGCAGATCTTGTGGTACTTGTGTTTGTAGCCTTATATGTACTCCCTGAGTCGATTATAGCAATGTTGATGCCATTTTGAGCTTTTTGGTCTTTCCTTTTTGCTGCCTGAGACTCAGCGCCACCATGGCTGCGCTGCACAACGCACCAGTGTACTGTAGCCTTGAGTGACACGTTTGCACTTGTTGTCCATCTCGCGTGGAATGGTAGCCTCGTAGTCTGTCAGTGTATCCTGAGAAACTAGTAGAGCAAGCGTTTGGCCTGGTACGGTTCAAACTGATTGGAGAAAAGCAGCAAAGTGAAGGGCCTGCTAAGGTCCAGACAGCGGAGAAAGGCCCAGATAGCGGAGAAAAGCAGCGAAGGACAAAAGCTACAAGGTACATGTACGTATGTAGGGTGGGTAGGATGGACTACCGTTGTGAAACCTTATGTCTCAACTACTCCTGACCTACATGGACTACCATTTTTAGGTCTTATTGAGATCCTAATTTTTTTTTAATTTAGCTACTATATCACTTTCATTTGTATTTGACAATTATTCTCTAATCATGAACTAACTAGGCTCAAAAGATTCGTCTCATAAATTACAAACAAATTGTGTAATTAGTTTTTTCATCTATATTTAATGCTCCATACAAGATTCGATGTGATTTGGAATCTTGAAAATTTTTAGAAACTAAACCATGCCTTAGTCCCGAGTAAAATGTTTTTGGTTATTGTAGCACTTTTGTTTGTATTAGAAATTATTGTCCAACCATGAACTAACTAGGCTCAAAAGATTTGTCTTGCAAATTACATACAAATTGTGTAACTAATTATTTTTTATCTATATTTAATGCTCCTTGCATATGTCTTAAGATTCGATATGGTGAGGAATCTTGAAAAAATTTTGTATTTTGGGTGTAACTAAATAAGGCCTGAGGCTAAGGGGGGTGTTTGGTTGGAGTGTTAAAGTTTAATAGATAGTTTTTTTGTCTTATTTGATAATTAGTATCCAATTATGGACTAAATAAGTTCAAAAGATCTATCTTGGAAATTATTTTCTAGCTATATTTTTAGTTTAGTAAATAGTTTATATTTAATATTTTATATATGTGTTTAAATATTCGATATGATAGACGGTGGAGTGTACTCCCTCCGTCCCAAAAAGAGTGACGTTTTTTACTTCGTGTTTGACCGTTCGTTTTATTCAAAAATTTTATGTAAATTATAAAATAAATAAATCATTAGTAAAGTATCTCTAGTGGTAAAATACGTCTTAACAAAATAAATAATATTTATGTAAAAATTTTGAATAAGACGGATGATCAAACAAGATATCTAAAATTCTAAAACGACGCTCTTTTTGGGATGGAGGGAGTTTCTGCGTGAAACAAAGAAAGCCTAACAAATCTGTTCGCTTGCGTTGGTGGTGCACCGGTTCTCTAATGGACTGCCATGGCAAGGTGTCGTTGTCTGTCTGAAATTCAGTAAACTGGAGTACTACCAGACTCCCAATCTGGTTTCGGCGCTTTTCCAACAAGAAGAGTCATGGCTCGGCGCTTTTCCAACATCTGATGCCGAGTCCCAATCTAGGGCGGGCCGTTCGTTTCCGGGGTATTGAGGAATTCTTCCGGACCAGATTCACTATTCAATTTTTCACATTCGAAATATACCGTGTGTTTGGTTGGAGAGCGGGGCGAGCCGGGTTGGAGCGAACCCGTTCCCGTGGCTGTTTGGTTGGAGGATGGGAGGGTTGGATTGACTTCAGAGTGGAATATTCCTCTCAGATGCGGGTTGGACTCGTCCGTCAAAATCTGGCGGATGGAGCCGCTCCAGCTGGGTTGATGTTCACCAAACACTGAATTCCTTCAACCAAACACTGAACGGAGCCGCTCCGTCTCCAACATGGGCGGCGCCAGGGGTCTAGGTGAATTTCATGCTGATTGAAGATATCAAAATTTCATTGGTCGAAGAAGCTCAAGATGGCGCGTTACTTCACAATACATGGTGCTCGGAGACTAGCTGTGGGGGTATAAACCCCTATACTCTTACGGCTAGACTTGGGCCAGGAGACTTGGCCCATTACGAGACAAGCTCAAAGTTTGATCCGACAGCTTGGAGTTTCGCGCAAGGGAACAAGCCGTGAAGATCAAGCAGGATTCTAATCGGTTAGAATAGGAATTGATATCGAACTATCTATGACAATTGTAACCGACTAGGATTAGTTTTCAGATCTGTAACCTTGCCCTCCGGACTATATAAGGAGGGGCAAGGGACCCCCCTAGGATAGATCAGATTCTCTCAACACAATCCAATACAACCAGACGCAGGACGTAGGTATTACGCCAACTCGGCGGCCGAACCTGGATAAAAAGCTTGTCCGTGTCTTGCGTCACCATCGAGTTCGTAGTTTGCGCACCGTCTACCGATAAACTACTACCGTGGGTATACCCCAAGGTAGACTGCCGACTAGCTTTCATCGACAGTCTGTCCCCAAAATCAAAGTGCAACCAAACACTCTTTTGGATTGGCTCCGTCCCAAAAACTAGATTGGATCCAACCCAATCCATCCAAACCCCAACCAAACACACGAACAGTTCCTTCCGTCGTAGCCGTCTGGTTCGGCGCTTTTCCAGCAAGAGCCATGGTTCGGCACTTTTCCAACGAGAAGCCACGAGAGACAGGCACACAGCTCGTGCCATGGAACTTTTACCCGTTCGCGACAGGACGCTCCTTTTTTCCTAAAAGAGCAACCCACTTTCCATTAAAAATTGTTTAAGACTTATTCAACAACTAGCAACTCCAAAAAACTGAAGTTTGTAGAATACTCCCCCTATCCAAAAAAAAGCAACGTTTTTTACTTTTAAACATTATGTTTGACCGTTCGTCTTATTCAAAAATTTTATATAAATTATAAAATAAAGAAATCATTAGTAAAGTATCTCTAATGATAAAATAAGTCTTAACAAAATATATAATATTTATGTAAAAAATTTAAATAAGACGAATAATCAAATAAGATGTCTGAAATTCTAAAACGATATTTTTTTAGACGGATGGGGTACCTTCTTAGCTGTTCTCACAACTCCATCATTTTTTCTCAAACTGAGTGCATAGAGCTAAAACTGTTTGGCTAAAAACATGGAACAGAGTTAAAAAACATGGAGCAGAGCAGTCTCAAACACCCCCTTAATATCTATCGACGTTAGTGTTCGTGTCATAAGTTTAACTCAATTTTTAGAAAATACGTATAATATTTATATCTTTGAATAATTTTTTTAAATAGATTAAAATATCTCTCCAATGGTACTAAATACATACTATAAATATTAATATTTTTAATAAATATTTAGTCAAAGTCATTTCTAACGATAGATATTTAGCGACAGAGCAAGTATATACATATAAAAAGAGAGAAATAGGTTAAAAAAAACATGCTCTGAGTGTGACTGAGTCCACGTATAGAGAGGATATAAGGTTTTATCAATCCGCTGCAGGACCCATTTGTTATGTTTGAAAATTTGTTTTCTCAATCGATCCTCTCAATATACGGAATTGAGGACATGCTTGGTTGCCAAAAATTTAGCAACAAAAATGGCTAAAAATTGGACAAAATATTTGCTATAAATTTGAAATCAGATATGAGATGTTATCAAACTTTGATAGCAAACCAAATGGTAGTAAAAAAAACTTAACCTGTCTAAGTTTTGTGATAACTGAATTTTGACCATTAACCAATCATGTTCTCAGTCTGATGAATCGCTCATGTCGCTGAGACGACAAATTTGACTTGCTCGTTTAGCCATTACTAACGGCAAACAAAACAGGAGTGTTGCGAAGGCCCTTCCAAAAATTTTTCTGCACAATAGATATTGTAGCACTTTCGTTTGAATTTAACAAATATTATTTAATTATAAACTAATTAGGCTTAAAAGATTCGTCTTACAAATTATAAGTAAACTGTGTAATTAGTTATCATTTTTATTTATATTTGATGCTCCATGCATACACCGCAATATTTAATGTGATGGAGAATCTGAAATTTTTTATAATTCTTTTTTAAACTAAAGAAGGCCGAAGTTTTTCTGTGGTGTCGAGTGCCGACTCGCATCTGCCCCCCTCCTCGGTCACATGATCCCAATAGATGGAGCTCTAGGCTTTTGCAGATCTAGCTCTAGGCTTTTGCCAGTGTTAAGCCACCCAATACGCAGGTGACACGAGCGAAGTGAACCAAGCAAGGAATGATCCAACGCTTCCGTTCCAAGCAACCACGGCATGTGCGCTGCCCGCTACGGGTGCCCGACGGCCCAATGTCCGCTACGGGGTCGTGACGTCGTGTTGTGTTGGTGACACTGTCCGCCTGCCATCTTTTTCACTCCCTCCCCGCCTCCCGGGCAGTATTTGCGATACGAAAACAATGTCTAGGCGTTTAGCGCACAAAAAAAACATGATCACGTCCCAATCGAGCCAATAACCGCATGTATCTAGGAATTTGATGCAGAGACACCGACTGAGATCTGCGTGATGCCTGCATCCCATCCGCTTCGTGCCAGAAGACCGACGCCACCGACCTCCCGTCACATGCCCCGTCCACGTTACCTGATATTGGCCACGCATATGAGCTACGAGAAGATGACTACCAACTTTCGGGGCCGGGTCAGGGTGGCTCGCACTTGGCAGCCCACATTTATAAGTCACCAGACCCCGCCTCACGATCTTGGACTCTCTTCCCCGCTCTCGCTCGCTTCTCATTCCCCACCCCTCGCGACTCTTCGTCGCGGCGAGCATCACCGTTGCTTCAGTTCCTGCTGCTGCCTAACTGTGATTTTCGTCCTTCACCGCCGTTGCCCGCACGTGACACGCATCGCGGCAAGCGCTGAACCGTCCACCGGCTCGGCAACAGCCAACAACAGGCTTGCGTTGCGCACCGACTCGGCTCGTGTCGGTTCTGTCGCCACCGCGCGCGGGCCACGGCGCTCCGGGATCTCGGTGACCGCTTCTCGTAAGTCCCTGCTCTCAGAATTTGATCATTTGAATTCTCGTATTGTTCCTGGCCTCCTGGGGCGGTTCCTCTGTTTGCTCCTTGTGGTGACGAGCCTGGTAGATCTGATCTTCGCCATCCCCAGGTACGGTCGCGTGGGTGGGTTACGAATGTGATCTAGGCATTTCCTGCTTCATAGGGATGGCCATAGGTTTGGTTGCCGCTTGAGGCATTGTTTAGTTCTCAAAAATTTTGCAAATTTTTTCAGATTTTCTGTCACATCGAATCTTTAGACGTATGCATGGAGTATTAAATATAGATAAAAATAAAAACTAATTACACAGTTTAGTCGGAATTGACGAGACGAATCTTTCGAGCCTAGTTAGTCCATGATTGAACAATATTTGTCAAATACAAACGAAATTACTACAGTGCTCATTTTGCCAAAAATTTTGGAACTAAACAAGGCCTGAGTTGTATATTCGTGGATCATGATGGGCGAGCACCTTTCGGTGATTGCTTGGGCTAGGACGTTCGCTATCTTACCGTTTTGCTGATGCTTATTATTATTACTGGTACAGTTAATGATCCTTAGGAGTAGTTAGTAGAGATGATCCTCTCTGGTATACAAAAGTCAATTTGGTAAACCAACGTTACGGAGAGTTTGCCTGTTCTATAAGCATAACTGTTGCATTTGAGCAATTTCAATTTTAAATTGTATTCGAGTACTCTAACTTCTCTTAGGCCTTGTTTAGTTACTAAAATTTTTTTGGTTTCGGGTACTTTATCACTTTCGTTTTTATTTGACAATTATTGTTCATGGACTAATTAGGCTCAAAAGATTTAAAAGATTCATCTCGTGATTTACAGACAAACTGTGCAATTAGTTTTTATTTTCTTTTATATTTAATGCTCCATATATGTGCCGCAAAATTCAATGTAACAAGAATTCTTAAAAAGTTTTTGGTTTTTGAGGTGAACTAAACGAGGCCTTACTAAATTGTTTCCATATTTTTCTATGCATTGTTTGTCGATAAAATAGTATGTGCTATGGAAGGCAACCATATCTCTGTTTTAAGTGTTTGGATTCATGTCACATTTTGCCTCGCCACATCCGTGGCGTGTCACCATTTATTAGGCTACTAGTGTTTGGTACATGTCCTAGTTTTTGGAAGCCACAACTCATGCACACTTGTTTTTTCGCCACAGACTATAGCGCTAGGGGCTTGTTTGCCACGTCCAGCCATGCCCAGCTGTAGTGAGTTGTGGTATGTGGCGTAAAAATTCTAACGCCACACTCTATGGCGAAAAACAAATGTATTGTTGGCTACCAAAAGCTGTGCATCAACCAAACACTAACCTAATATATGTTGGCTGGTCACAACTATAACAAGATAAAGTATATCATGAATCCAAACACTCCCTAGATTTTTATGCCATACGCCACAACTCGCCAAAGTTGGGCTTGGCTTGCTTATTAAGATATTTAAAAGTATTTTTAGTGGAGCAGTCTCCTTTTTGTGATGGCTTCTATTTTATTGTATCTTTATTTATGGATGAACAGGGATAATTTTTTGAATTAAATCAGTTGCCTCTGCATCAAATTCAGAACTTCAATTTGTTGTTCCTGGGGAAATTTTCTTTAGAAGCGCGGCTGAGATCCGCATCCCCAACCGGTCATCACCATCCCGCCACCCGCGTGGCGCGAGATGCCGCCCACCTACTCCGGTCAGGCCGTCACGTCCCGCCCGTCAGAAGCTGAGTGGGGCCTGGCTTGGCAGGGGGGGGGGGGGGGCAGCCGATCACCGCCCTCCGCCAGGCGCCAGCGAGAGTATACTACGTACTAGAAGAAAGCACGCAGCGAAGCGGCCAAGGAAAAAAAAAAACTCCGCGCCCGCCCCGCGTTTTAGTCGCCAGCACGGCCCCTCCCTCTCGATCTCCTCCTCCCCGTCGCGGCAGGAGGCATCGTGATCGTGATCGTCCGGCCGTGGTTCCCCGCACTCGCCCCACAACTCCGACACCGCCCGCACGGGACGCGCGTGCCCGCCCGCGGACGTCCTTCGCCTCCGCGACAGGCTTGCGCCCCGGCTCGGCTCTGCCTCCACTGCGGCCTTCCTGGATCTCGGCCACCGCTCCTCGTGAGTCCCTGCTCTTGAATCTGGTCGCGTCGCGGAGTCTCGAATTATTTATTATCTCGCGCAATGGTGGCGACTGGCGAGCTCGATAGATCTCTGATCCTCGTGGCTCGCCGCGAGCTCGATAGATCTGATCCGACAGACCGGCACTTCCTGCTTCCTCGTTTGCTTCAGTCGGCGGCAATGCTTCCTAGGCTCGTAGAGAAAGGGTGGCCGATGGAATTGGTTGCCTCCCGCGTTGTGGAGTTGATTCTCTAGGTTTGAGGATAGTATCGTGAAGGTGTTCTGTTTTTTTTCTCTGCCTCACCGAGCTAATTGTGCTTACTTGTAGTAGTATTTATGGCCCTTACTCGTAGTGTTAATTGTGTAGCATGCAAAACTCTTAAGAGAACATGATACCCATGTATCTGAAATGAATATAGAGTTTGTCTTTTCTGGGGTCATCGTTAGTTGGGGTCATTGTTAGTTTCAGGCCTGGTTTAGTTCCCATAAATTTTCAAGATTCCCCATCACATTGAATCTTTAGAGGCATGAGAATAACTACTTGAACAGTTTGCCTGTGATTTGCGAGGCGAATCTTTTGAGCCTAGTTAGTCCATGATTGGACAATAATTGTCAAATACAACGAAAGTGGTACAATGGCCAAAGCCAAAAATTTTCGCAAACTAAACAAGGCCTCAAATTAGATCCGAGTACTACATTTTACTACTACTTAAATGTGCCCATGTTTAAAACAATTCAGCTTTGATGGCAACAAAATCTCTTCTATTTGCTTTTCTGTACTTTACAGATGAGCAGTCCTTGTGAGAATGGACCTGATCTCATTGTGTTTGCTAACAAATTGTAATAGGTCAGAGAACTATCAGACAAGGATGGCGACTTACGAGCCCAAGAACATTCTCATCACCGGTGCTGCTGGTTTTATTGCATCGCATGTCGCCAACCGCCTGGTTAGGAACTACCCGCACTACAAGATTGTTGTCCTCGACAAGCTTGACTACTGCTCCAGCCTAAAGAACCTCAACCCCTCGCGGGCTTCACCAAATTTGAAGTTTGTCAAGGGTGACATTGCAAGTGCTGATCTGGTGAACTACCTTCTGGTCACAGAATCGATTGACACCATCATGCACTTTGCTGCTCAGACTCATGTGGATAATTCATTTGGCAATTCATTTGAGTTCACAAAAAACAATATATATGGTACACACGTCCTTCTTGAGGCTTGCAAGGTTACTGGACAGATCAGGAGGTTTATTCATGTCAGTACTGATGAGGTCTATGGAGAAACTGATGAAGATGCTGTGGTTGGTAACCATGAGGCCTCACAGTTGCTTCCAACAAATCCATATTCAGCTACAAAAGCTGGGGCTGAAATGCTTGTGATGGCATATGGCAGGTCGTACGGTCTTCCTGTGATTACCACTCGTGGCAACAATGTGTATGGACCAAATCAGTTCCCTGAGAAACTCATCCCCAAATTCATTCTTTTGGCCATGAGAGGTCTGCCTCTTCCAATTCATGGAGACGGTTCCAATGTCAGGAGCTACCTGTACTGTGAGGATGTGGCTGAAGCTTTTGAGGTTGTTCTTCACAAAGGGGAGGTTGGACATGTGTATAATATTGGTACAGTGAAGGAGAGGAGGGTGATTGATGTGGCCAAAGACATTTGCAGGCTCTTTGGCTTGGATACTGAGAAAGTAATAAGGTTTGTTGAGAACAGACCCTTCAATGACCAGAGGTACTTCCTGGATGATCAGAAGCTGAAGAGACTGGGATGGGCAGAGCGCACACCATGGGAAGAGGGCTTGAAGAAGACAATTGAGTGGTACACCACCAATCCTGATTACTGGGGAGATGTTACTGGTGCTTTGCTCCCTCACCCAAGGATGTTGATGACTCCTGGAGTTGAAAGGCATAACTGGACTGAGGAAATCAAATCTCTTACTTCTTCACCAGCTGAAGCTAGCACAACAGCTCCTGCAACCAGTACCAAAAGAACCACTGATGCCCCTCAAAAGCCTTTGTACAAGTTCTTAATTTATGGCAGGACTGGATGGATTGGTGGCCTCCTTGGGAAGATTTGTGAAAAGCAAGGGATTCTATATGAGTATGGGAAAGGACGCTTGGAGGAGCGCTCTCAGCTGTTGGAGGACATTAGAAATGTGAAGCCAACTCATGTCTTCAATGCTGCCGGAGTCACTGGGAGACCAAATGTTGACTGGTGCGAGACCCATAAACAGGACACTGTCCGCACCAATGTTGTAGGCACATTGAATCTTGCTGACGTCTGTCGTGAGCAGGGTTTGCTCATGGTTAATTATGCTACAGGCTGTATATTTGAGTATGATGCTAAGCACCCTGAAGGGTCTGGTATTGGCTTTAAAGAGGAAGACACACCCAACTTTACGGGTTCCTTTTATTCTAAAACGAAAGCAATGGTAAGTTCAGCTTTGCTGTTCCTTTTTATCAATGATTTTACTTCTTCATAATGCCTGAAACTAGTTTCTGTGATATTGACATGGTGCAGGTGGAAGAGCTGTTGAAGGAGTATGATAATGTCTGTACTCTTAGGGTCAGGATGCCTATATCATCAGATCTAAGCAACCCTCGTAACTTCATCACAAAGATAGCTCGCTATGACAAGGTGGTGAACATTCCCAACAGCATGACAATTTTGGATGAGCTTCTGCCTATCTCCATTGAGATGGCGAAACAGGACTGCAGGGGGATATGGAACTTCACCAACCCTGGCGTTGTCAGCCACAATGAGATTCTAGAGATGTACAAGAAATACATCAATCCTGATTTCAAGTGGACCAACTTCACACTCGAAGAGCAGGCCAAGGTCATAGTCGCACCTAGAAGCAACAACGAGATGGACGCGTCCAAACTAAAGGCTGAGTTCCCTCAGCTGCTGTCCATCAAGGATTCTTTGATCAAGTATGTCTTTGAGCCTAACAGGAAGGTTCCGTCTATTTGAGGATTTAGGATATATGGGACATTGAGGTATCGGTTACTATTAGACATTAAATTAGCTATATAAAGGTGTGGTACGTAGTTGTGGTCGATACTTCTGGAACATTGACAGGCATTATCTCTTGTTTGTCAATTTTCTTATGGGTCGAACTTTAACAGAACACGTATATATATATCCTTACTGTTCTATATAGTGGATGATACGCTGAGATGTGGTTATCGATGGACACGATAAGTACTTGTGTTGTGCATTCTACTTCTTTGTTGCACTGTGCTTTCTTTTCTTTCCTTTTTTCTTCAGAAATTTGTTTATGGTGTTTGTATGCCAAAATCAAATCATCTTCGTTACGATCTGTTCTGTGTTACGGATCAATCCTCCCACCGGATTTTTTGCAGAGGTGTTGCTCGATTGTTCTTCGGGATATTGTACATCCAGAGCCCGTGAAAGGTAGCCAGCGAAGCCGCATGTTCAACTAGCTCTGCTAGTGGGTTATGTCAAACCCACACCACTCCATTTGATTACTAGCATGATTTTTTTAGAACATGCCTCCATGATTAAGAAACACTCCATTTGATTACCAGCATGATTAAACACACCATATGATTTCTTGCACGACTAAGAAACCAAACCAAACCACCTATTTCAGAGTTCAGCCAAATCCAACCCAAACCATTAAGGCCTCGTTCGTTGGCCTGGATTGAGGCTGGAAACTATTCTAGCTAATCAATGTATAGAAATAAGCTTATCATTCTAGCTGGAACAGTTATAGGGAAAGCGTTCCAGAGTAATAAACGAACGAGCCCTGCGTTTTGGTTGTTAGACCATGTGCCACCGCCGGCCTGGCTGCCTGCAGAAGGCGCCGTACAATCCCATACACCCACTGCAGCTCCGGCCGGCCGCACTTGGTGTTTAGTTGCCACCAAAATCTAAAAAGTTTTCAAGATTTCACGTCACATCAAATCTTGCGGCACATGCATGAAGCACTAAATATAGATGAAAATAAAAACTAATTACACAGTTTATCTGTAAATCACGAGATGAATCTTTTAAATCTAGTTAGTCTATGATTGGATAATATTTGTCAAATAAAAACGAAAATATTACACTGTCAAAATTTCTTCAGAAGTAAACAAGGCTCGGCGACCACGGAGGTTTGCAGCGTGCCAGCGACCAGCGAGGGCCAAGAGCCCTCACACGTGGACTGGTGGTGGCCGAGCCCAACGACGCTTACGTTGCTGGTGCTGGCCATGGCGGCGGCGGCACCACGGCGTCTGCGCACAGTGCGCAGCATTCGGATGCGGCGACCGTGCAGGATTCGGATGCGGCGGCGGTGTTGGAGTTTAACCATGGTCCCCGACGTTTATATGGTTCTAGATTACTTCGGGGGTGTTTAGTTTCTCTTTTTTCTAAAAAAAATAGATTTTGATTTATTATTTTGCAAAATGAAACTAAACACTATAAATTTTTTGGCAAAATATTAGTTATTCTTTATTTTAGATTTTAGCCTCAAGAGGCTGAAAAAAAAACCAAAAAGAACCTTAAGAGACTCTCATGAGGAGAATAAATTCTGCATTTTAGATGAAAACTAAACATGACCCTAAAAATTTTGGCATTTTGTATTTTATCACTCCAAACTAGTTGGTATTTTACATTTTAGATTCTATATATGGGGAACTAAACACCCCCTTAATCGTACGTCTTAATCGTACTTTTAAGGAGGTGTTTAGTTCTCTTTTTTCAAAAAAAATGGTTTTGGTCTATCATTTTGCAAAATGAAACTAAACCACATGCAAAAAATTTGACAAAAAGTAGTTATTCTCTATTTTGGATTTGGACCTCAAAAGACCAAAAAAACCCAAAAAGAATCTCAAGAGGCTCTCGTGAGAACAATCAATTCTACATTTTAGATGGAACTAAACATAACCCTAAACATTTTGGTATTTTGCATTTCATTACTCCAAATTTTGATGTTTTGCATTTCATTACTCCAAAGTAATTAGCATTCTACGGGAAAACACCCCCAAGGCTTGTTTGTTAAAGTCGCAACTTTTGGCCCCTAGACTCGGTTTTGGAAGCTCCTCAGATCATGCTCTCAGCTTTTATATATAGTGCATTTACTCAAAACTAGCCTTCCAACTGCTCAAAAACCAACCCAAATAGCTTCTGAATTTTAGATAAAAGCTCAAACAGCAAAAACCAACCCAAAAGCTAGGCTGTTTTAGATTCTGACTTTTAGCTGTCAGAAGTTAGATAAGCCAAAACAAACCGGACCTTGATCTTAGCAGCTGCAGGGTATAACGTCATTTAGATAATTCAGCGCCTGTTAAGTATTTCCGTAAACCCAACAAATCGTCACGTGGTAGCTGTGTATCCAACCATCATTGGGTTCTGGCCAATACTCATGCTGGGAGGCGGGAGCAGCAAATCGGAAAAGTCGGATAGCGATTTCATTCACCGTGGGCTGCTCGAGTTCTCCGTTCCAGTCTGGGAAATCAGGTTCTTTGCATGGCCTCGCAGCACGTACACATGCACACATCTATCATCCCATAAAAATGAGATACTATTTAAATGCGTAGAACTAACTAGACTATTTCCCGTCCCTAATAATGCAAACAGGCATACTGGTTGTAGGTGCACTAGTCATGAACTAGTCAGAATAAAAAAAAAAAAAAATAAGTCCTAAAAGTGCACTATTTTTTTTTGGTTACTTGTATTAGCTTTAGTTTGCACCAAATCTTATGCAGCATGCGGGCACAACTCGAGACAACAAAAACATATGCAATCCATTAGCATTTCATTTGTCCATATGGAGAAGACAAATATTGAATAGGTGTCTATAGTTGAAAAAGGGATATTGAGAAGGTGTTTATTCCAACTATAAAAGGAACGAGGATACAGTTCTACAATTCGATTTTACCATATAGCATTTCACAAAAGCAGCAATAGAAAGTTAATCATTAAGCAGTAAAAAGCGCAACAGATTGACATATTTTGCAATAGAGCTCAACCATTAATAATAGGAAACAAAAGACTCCTACAACCTAATCCAAGTAACAGCTATTACCACTAGTTCAGATGTTATGGGAAGGAACAAAACTGTTTCAGTTCCTATATCAATGCCAGCATGGTGGCCAAGAATCCCAAGATTGGGAAACCAGGATGATTCAAACCACAGCCACTGGGGATCACACAGCCAAGTTTGATGTTAGAATAAGTTCCACATCCAGCATCGCCATTGACAAAGTATGAAAGCAAGCAAAAGGGAAGAGTTTCCGTGAGAAACTGATGTTCTGGGCCTCACATGACTCTATTTGTGTCATATCAAAGGCTCCCAAGTGAAGTTGAAAGGAACTCCAAAGCGCAGTATATGAGATCCACCATTATAGAGGATGCCCCATATGCTCATATACAGCATAAATACACAGAGAGCCTAGAAGTCCAAAATGATGAAGAGGCGTTGACAGTACAGCTATCTCTAAGCTATCAATAGCAGATCTTGAAGCAGGATTTGCACCATGATGCTTCAATCAGACTAGTGACAGCCAAGTCCACAGTTAACTCACGAGTTTGTGGACACCTGAGTGAAGATTATGCAAGTATGGAATCAACTTATAAAAGAAAGGCACCTTGAAGCTAATGAAATCTTTAATGTGCCAGAGGATAGCTTAAGATGCCCAAAATAAATATCACGATGTTTCACAATATGCAACAGCCACCTGCAATATGAAAAAGGGTGGGCCATTAACCTCATTGCCACAAAGCACAAATATGAACCTATGAAAGGACTTGAGCAGCTGAAAAAATGCATACCTCCTACTTAGATGGCTGGAGCTTGAACCGGCCTACAGCAGATAAACATCTGAGAAATACCAGAGTGAAAGCGCACAACTAGATAACCAGGGACATCTGAAGCCCAGTCTCTTTTACCTTCAAGATATAATATAGTGGGGAGTCAAAGGAAATGTGGGCACCTTCATACATCACCAACTTTCACATGTTGAGCAACTTTGGATGATTCTTGTCTCCTCGGCATTAGGTACAGAAACTAAAGGCAACCAAGTAATTTCCATAGAAGTGTTCAGCATCACCCAACTCTAGTTCTATTGTGACACATAAAACCCACAAAAATTCAGTAAAGCAATACCCCCCACAAACATAAGGTTTGTTGTCCCCTGAACATAGTAGCACAAACAGCTGGAATGAAAGGACTAATGCGCTTCATATTTGATGCCAAATATCAAATTTGTGAAAGTATTTAGTTGGTCTGCATCGCATCAGCATGATACTTCTCCAAGTCAGCATCAAGTTCTTCAGCCGACTTCGGCGTGCTGCGCTCTTTGCCACGACGACCACCACCAGATCCACCACCACGCCTCCCACCCCTCTGATGGGGTCTACGCTGCGGCATACCTGCTGGGGCGGCACCCCTAGGTGCACTGTGATATTTAAATGATATTTAGTAAACATTATATAATGAGAATAGGCTAGATTAAAAAGAAATAAGAAACATGGCATCTATATATAGGTGAAGATAAATTATACATAAGTCCACATTTAACAAAGAAATAAGAAACATGGCATTTATATATAGATAAATTTTATTAGATGAACTATAACATCAAAATTTTACCAAGGTAAATTGAAAATGTACTGTGGGGATCTCCCCCCCCCAGTTTTTGCCTAAAAAAAGGTTAATCAACTACAGAAATATCCACTGACATCAAAATTTTATTAGATGAACTATAAGAATGATACAAACACATAAATTTTCATGACTTAAGTTTATCCCATTTCAAAATAGCCTACTGTACAATGAGAATGATCATTACGCACTTATAAACAATAGCTGTTATATAACAAAATCGTATCATTTTATTTGCCGTGTTAGATTGACAGAGATGAGTTGGAACTGGACAGGAGAGCTTTCTTTGACACAATTGATATAACAATGAATAATTAAAACATGATAATCGCTAGTAATTTTGAATACTGCCAAACATGCCCCTACAGATGATATTGATTCAGGATGAACAAGCGGATGAGAAATATACCTCCTCGCAGCATTCCTAGCATGGCCACCATTAGAGACTGGAAGAGCAGCAGCTGCAGTTGGAGTATTGGTCCCAACTATCTCTATCTTCATGGGCTTACCATCAAGTTGGACATTGTTATACTTCTTAACTGCCGCTACAGCATCAGAACGCCTTGCGAATACAACTTCTGCTGTACCCTGTGAGGTACAAGGTACAACAAATGTAAGAGACCCAAAAATTAGGTGTAAGAGACAGGTAAAAGATCATAAGATAGCATCTGCACCTTAGACCTGCCACTTCGATCATAATTTATGGAGTAGCGCTTCAGATCACCTAGCTCAGAGAAAAGCTCCTGCATCATGATGCATACAAAACTAGTCAGATAATGTTTAACAAGGCATTCGACTTTACAAAGAGAATCCATCTGATGTCTGTGGCATGTGATAGACTAATTGATCCACATAAACTTCACTGTAGTTTGAGATCTTAGAACATAACTAAATTTAAATATCAAGCATAAGTTAAATCACAGTTAAACAGAACTAGCACCTATTGTAGATAATAATAATAACTTAACCGATGTCTCCCAAATAATCATAAGCATGTCAAGAGAAGAAAAGTAATCAAACCAAACTAGTACAAATTTGTGGATAAAACATGAGCATATTTTTACATGTCGAAGCAGAGAGCATAGTATGAAAGCTTTAAATCCTATATCGTTATGCAGAGCCACTAAGTTATTCGAGAAAACAAATAACAATCAATAGACAGATATGGATCTCCACTGGATCTAAACACCTACATTAGGAAAACACAAGAACAATATCTGAACATGTTAACCAAAGTCACAGCAAAACGCCACAATTACAAGCCATACATGCGACAGCTACCAACTACTGAGGCCCAGTGTAACCACAATAGATCTGCGGTAGTACATAGCCCCAAAAGGCAAATATGTGCCGGGCTCGATCTTCAGGAGCGCGAATCTAGCCAATCGCACTTCTGGCCAGCTATTTAAGGGCTTCTAAAAGTTAAATTCAGAAGCAACAACAGAACACTCTTCTACCCGGCGAAACGTATATACCTTGATATCCTCGTTCGAAACCCCAAAGTCCAGGTTGGAGATGTAGAGCTTGGTACCAGTCTCGAGAGCCGAGACCCTCCCGCCGCCGCCTCCTCCTGCGGCGACCGCAGGGTACATGTCGTGCTGCCACGCAACGTCGGGGGCCTGGATCGATCGCGTCACACCACAGTGAGAAAATCACCCGACCATCTCCTCCCGCCCGAGTCAGCGAAGTCCGAAGCCCCCGCATCCTCCGCCGGGCGACGCGGAGCAACAGCCCGTTCGATTCGTTCGTACCTTCGGCGGCTGGTAGGGCGCCTGCCTGTTCCCGGCCCTCTTGAAGGGGCGCCTGGTCGGCCCGACCCCGCCGCTGCCGCCGCCGCCGCCGCCGCCAGGGGCGGATCCGCCGCGGCTGCGGCGGCCCCCACCGGAGGAGGAGTTACTCTTCTTGTTGTTCTTGATGATGTCGTCGAGGGTCATGTCGAGCGTCTCGGCCATGGCTGCTCGCGCGGAGTAGATCTCGGGGGCTGGGCTAGGGTTAGCTGGAGGGAGATGGGGGAGGTCGACGGGGAGCAAGCGGCGAAATCTGGTTAGGGTAGCGCGTTGGGGTGGGGAATTGGAGATTTTTTTTTTTCGGGTGGGAAAGGCGGCCGCCAGATAAAATATAGGCGGGGAGACGCGTAGAGAGAACGCGCGCTGAGGCGGTGGGGCCGTGGAGCGCACGGCCACGGCCACGGCCCACGAGAGCGTGACGCGGACGGGCACTGCCACTGATTGGTTGGATTGCCTGCTGGGCCCCGTTTAGTTTGACTTATTAAAATTTACCATGCATCTTATCGAATGTTTAGGCTTTATTTAGTTTTTTAAAAGTTTTAAGATTTTTCATCACATCGAATTTTACGGCATATGTATAGAGCATTAAATATAGATGAAAATAAAAATTTATTGTACAATTTGCCCGTAAATCACGAGATAAATCTTTTGAACTTAGTTAGTCTATGATTAAATAATATTTGTCAAATAAAAACGAAAGTGCTACGGTGTCCAAAAACCCCAAATTTTAGAAACTGAACAAGGCCTTAGACGTATGCATGGAGTACTAAATATAGATTATTTATAAAATTAAAAACAAAGCTAGAGAGTAATTTGTGAGATAAATTTTTTAAGCCTAATTAGTCTATGATTGGATATTAATTGTCAAATAAAACGAAAATAATATAACACTTGTTAAACTTTAACAATCTAGAGACGTGTTTAGTTTGAGTTGTTAAGATATATTTTCATTTTATTTGATAATTAATGTCTAATCATAAATTAATTAGATTTAAAACATTTATCTTATAAATTACTTTCTAGCTCGGCTTGTTCCGAGACCGGAACTGCTTTCGTATTCTTTTCTACTTCCAGTTCTGGAAATCCGTTTTCGACGTGAACTGCGCAAAGCTGCTTTATCACGATTTATGAACATTCTATTATATATACATACAATATATATAATACACATGGTGTTGTCGTAGAGCTTAGTCAAATTACAATAGTATTAATTAATTAATTTTATTAAGGTAGACACATTCTTTTTACATGTTGATCAAATATTGTGTACAGCCACACGACACTTTGTAGGGGTGAAGCCATGTTACATTTGACCCGATTTAGAATTTAGCTTGTGGTGGGCTATGTATATGTTATGAGATAATTGTGAAAAAATTTAGAGGTTGTTTGGATGTTCACTATAACTCGCTATGATTAAAGTTTGGCTGCCATAGATAAAAAGCTGACGTTTGGTTCCTCGCCTCGTCATACGGTCGCCATAGCTTTTGCCTGCATTGTATCGTGGCGAGTGTGGTGCCCGAAATGATCGTCACAAAAGTGTGGCGCGGGCTACATGATGGTGGCAGCCTTCGGCTGCCGATCAAACAACCCCTTAGTCCCATCTTGGTTGTTAAGAGTGGATTAAACCAACATATAAGACTTTTAGAGTCTATCTCATCATCCTCGTGTTAATCCTTTTACGTGAAGCGAGGACAAAGACGTAAGTAGGATGGTGGTAGGTGTGGTCTACTCACATGCAGAGTGGATCTGAATCGTTCGTTTTATTATGTATATCTAGATTAGATACAGTGTATATGTAAGTACATTACTGTATGAAAGTTATGTATGTATACGAAAGTCAAACATCTTATAATTTGAAACAGAAGGGGTATAATATTAGGGACACACAAGTATTTGCAAATCTTTCATCTCCTCTCAAATAAAGGGGAGTTGCATCTTCTCTGATACTTTGTTGTCTCCACCAACTACATGTTCTTTCTTTGCGCATTCGTCTTTGCCCATCTCCCCCTCAAATAAAGAGGAGTTACATCTTCTCCGGTATTTTTATTGCCTCCACCAACTACATATTCTTTCTTCACGCGTTCGTCTGTGCCCACCGCCACCACCTCTTTGAGGCATACACAAGCAAATCGAGCATGTCCACTTGTTTAAAAAGTCATGGCTGAAAGCACTGTTCGCTGATTTATTGTGAGAGAAAAACACTGTTGACTAGTAGAAAAAGTACGACTTATAAAATAAGCAAACAGATTTATGAAGTAGCCCACGTGCAGCATCGCAGAGGCAATGCTAGGAGGTGGAGCGGGAGCTTAAAAGATCTAATGGAGGGATGGCGAATGTAATTGAGTCAAGCCAAAAAGAAATACACAGGGAGAAGAAAAGGATGCTAGGAGGTGGAACGAGATCTTAAAAGGATAAAGCGGAGGGATGACTAAGGTAATAGAGTCACGCCGAAAAAAACTCAGAGATAGAAGAAGGCTCTTGACACATGATTTCACTTGTTGGATGAGCACGGGCTATATTTTAGAACACGAACTGCAGTAACTCTTCCAATAGTTACAAAATACTAGTAATAAGGTGTTTACATGTTGGGCATTGCTTATCCACACTGTTGACTATGCATCGAGATGTGTGAAACAATAGAGAGAGAGTGTGAGACAATGAGGAAAAGTGTGAAACTATAGAGAAAAGTGCAACAACATGAATTTCAAAGCATATTTAGATGGTCCAGATAAGCAATGCTAAGCATGTACATGCTGCGTTGTAAGGCTACCAATACCTAGTTGCGGAGCTAGGGCATCGTATTGGCAGTGCTGCAGCACCCATCAAAGGCGGAGAATCTCCTTCTCCTCTTTCCCAATATAATACATGAGGCTAAGAACTACTGTTGATTGGCCTAATTGTGTTGTATTTAAGGCTCAACACCGGCTCAAGAATGATCCTGTTTTTGCCCTTGCCAATACCTGTCTATTAAGGGTGAATATTAGGACACCGCTAAAGATGTTCTAAACACCATGATATGGATATAGATACATCATTGTTCTTTTGGCTAATAAGTCATGACAGAAATTACTGTTGGCTGATTTATTATGAGAGAAAAACATTGCTGAATAGCTGGTAGATTCGGCTGATAAGCTCAATCAAACTACAAAATATCTCGTGTCTTCTAAGAGCAACTCCAGCAGAGCCCCTACTCAAGCCCCAATAGCTAAATATGGGTGCCCAGTCTAAAAATATTACTCCAGCAGGGCCCCTACTCCAGACCCTATATTTGGCTGGGCACCCATATTTCTCCCCCAGACCCCATTCCTGTTGGCCCAACAGGGCAGCCCCCATCCTCCATCGCGTGTCCTAACCCCAACGCATGCTCCCTCTCTCTCTACCCTTGCATGTGCATGACATCCTACAATAACCGGCTCAATGCTCTAATATGTCCATGTCCAAAGGAAGAAGAAAGAGGAAGAATAAAAAGACACTGACGAGTGGGTCCCTTCTATCATTCTCTCTGGAATATGTTTGGGGGCCCAAATTTGGGTGCTACTGTTGGAGCTGAAGCAAAAAAGTTGAGCCCCAAGAAGTAGGGAGAGCACCCAAATTAAAAATAGAAGCCTAGTTTTGGGGGCTAGAGTTGCTCTAATCGTGGGGAAATGGGGGGACTGACCCACCGAGCATCTTGTGCATCTGATGAGAAGAAAAGAATTCCAGGCTAGTGCGGCTTCACATGGACAGGTCTAGAATACAAGTTGGCATGCATGTGGTACAACTAAGCAAGCCTCAGAATGATTGTTATATCTGTTACAATGCTTTAGCATTCAGGTGCAGATGAGACCTCTCTTGTCTCTTGACTCTTCACTCTTCAGTGTTGCTGTACGCTGGAGAACCGGATTCATGACTTGAAGCATTTCCCTCTAGGTGATGTGACGATATATAAACTTAGCTATGTAGGCGCAGCCTAGCTTGGTGCCTGACAGAAAAGAGGTTTGGTTTTATGCCACAATAGTACAGAAATTTCAAGCATTATGAGTTGACGCGCATTATAATGACTTCCATCATCCATGCATGATCCACCAAGTTCAGAGGAATTTTCCTTTTGTGTCAGCTATCACAGCATTCTACATGCACAGCTATGCGCATCGTCCACCAAGTTCAAAGGAAGTCCCTTAATCCCATTTCTAGAACACGCTCACTACAAAATGGACAGCAAAAGGGTTCAGGTGTAATACAGCAGTTACAGGATAAGACAGCTGAATATGTATGTGCATGCGGGTCCTTAAAGCTTAAGCTAGAATGCGCAATTATACTAATAGCAATCAGCTGCAAGATACAGCTGTCAACGATTCTGTTAGGAACGTGAGCTTGAGGTTGGTATCATCCAGGCTTCTTCCTCCCAACGACCTCAGTTCCACAACAGCACCAGTGGTCAGTGGATTCCAAAAGTGGAGGCACACTGTCAGCTCCTACCTGGAATCAACCACCAAAAAAGCAACAATCAAGCGTTGTGTCCCACCAAAGGCTAGGAAAGTAGCCAATACGAGAGAAAGAGAGAGCACCGAAATTCAGTGCCTTATCAGTTGGTGAGTGGACACCATACTGCCTCCAAGTAAAGACACGATCAGAGAATTGTATATCCAGTTCAATGGGCACATATACTTTGGTAGCTTGCCACCAGTACCCACCACGGCAATTTTTGGTAAGGCTCATGCCCGGTACAAACCCAACGAAAACCAATAAAGAATATGTGACAAAGTTGTGTAAATTACAGTTTCCAATCGACATTTCTTAGTCATTTGGGCAGTTTCGAATGGGCATTGACCACAGAAATATATCTCACTAGATATAATAACAGTTGTAGACATGGTACAAAAACACAAACCCTTTCACCCGACGGTTTCAGTATCCCAAATAATACCGACCACTGGACCCTCACATTTCCTGGCATGTAACAACTCCTGAAAGTATAGCTCTATGGAAAAGAGACTGGTTTCAGCGGAAGCCGCCTTCCGTCCAAAATGTGCCACCGGTTGTCCCGTTCTGGTTGCTCCCCTTGTTGGGGGTGCTGTGATTGTTGTAACTAGGACTATCAAAACCATCATCCTTCCCATCATCCCAGCCAGCCCAGGAGTCACTGCTCTGGTGCGGTTTTGCAGGCTCATCCTTCTTGCCTTGGTCGTCCCAATCGTCCCAAGAACTGGAATTGTTGTTCTTCGATGAAGAATTTTGGGAGGAATTCCAACTGTTGCCGTTGGTCTCGTGCTCAAACCTTTGGTAAGGCTCACTGTTCTGCTCGCTGCGTTGCCAATCATCTCCCCAGCCACTCATTCCTCCCTCCTTGGCATATTCCTCAACCTTTTGTGAGGCCAACGCCATAACTCCTCTCATGATCCCCCAGGTCCTGCTTCCAATCTCTGCAGTTTTATTGGCAACAACACTGACAGTTTCATTCACCTTCTGGTCATAGCCCCCATCCCTCATCTGCATTCCAGACAAGCACAATCGTCAGACAGAAAAAAAAACAGTGATGTAAAACATGTGGATTACAAAAAAAGTTCCAACAAAAATATGCTTTGATGTAGTCTAACACCTACTAAGATTGTTGATCAAGGAGCAATTACGTGTGATAATGTTTGTTCAATGAAGTTCATGCTTCAAAACGAAGAATGGATATTTAGTGTTGATAGAAGATTATTGCATACAAAACGAAATGTAGCATTCCTAGAATGTAATATAAAAACATTCCTGAGCATGACTTTGTCTCAAAGTGTAGTGTTGTTGCAAGAAGATTCAAACAAGAAGTGTTTGAGAAAAAAGTATATAAAAAAAAGTTATATGAGCTCAGTGAGTCCAAGGGGTTCAAACTCCATAGCCACTTGCATAAATAGACCCAGGAATCAATTGTTGTACAGCAGAATAGGTAAGTATTAGTCACCTTTGATTGGATTTCTTTTGTGCCGACTTGGACAACACTGGCAGCAGACTGGGCAGCAGATGCTGCAACTAATGAAAGGCGTCCAAATCCCTGAAAAAGGTGTTATGGTAAGCAACTATATCATACCAATATACAATTGCAAAACAAGGTATAATGCTGCAGTCTCCACACCAAACTCAATATTCACATGACCAACCAAAGTAAGCTGAGGACAATAATGCATCAACTGATATTCAACTACAACATATAGGTTGAGGCCAAACACATTCCAACATGCATGTCAAAACCTATTTTGCTTAAACAATTCAAACAAGTGGTGCTGGCCTTCTGTAAATGTGTTACAGGGGAGCTCAGTATGTTCCTGTACTACCCAGTAAATGAAATGAACAAAAGCATCATCACTATGTTGAGGTGTTCAATAGGCTTCTAAAACTTGAAATAGACCACAATACTAACAAATTCCTTATAGTAAACAACCCCAGTTAGAGCAATTGATTTATGTATGTAATTGTAACAACAGTTACAAGTTGTAAAATCCTCCATTTTTACTGCCAAATAGTAGCAAGGAATAAAATCCCAATCCCTACCATTGTAGGCAAACATATACTCCATAGTAATTGTTTTTTTTCCTACAAATTGATGATATTATTATTATCCAATCGATGGAAAATACGTTATGGTCTTTATCTTTGTGATGAAGTGTGTGAAATGGATTTGTTCATTACAAGTAGCGATAGCACAAAGATGATCTTTTTACCTGAGAGACGACCTGCATGACATCGCCCTGGGCAGCACCGCCGTTCCTATTTGCCGACGGCGCTGGGCTGGATCCGAACCCGACGTACTTGCCGCCCTGGGATGGCGGGATCCCCTCAGGCTTGGACTCGTTCTCCGCCATCCTCCTGGCGAAGAAGTCCTCCTTATTAGCCGCCGACGCCTCCAGCTGCTGCCTCGTGTACATGTCCTGCGTTGATTTGGACCTCGGCGGCTGCCTCCCTGACTGCCCTCCCGCGGCCGCGAATGATCCGACCGACTGATTCCGCCTCATGTCCGGCCGAAAATCGTCGTCCCAGTCATCCCACCCGCCGCCTCCGGAGGCGGAGGCGGCGGAGGTGTGAACGGGCGGCTTCCTAGCGGCGGCGGGCGCGCCAGATCCGGGCGTCTCCTTGACTACGGGCGGGTCGGTCCACGGCTTGCCCTCAGCGAGCGCGGCGATGCGGTCGCGGTAGACGGCGGCGGCGTTGGAGTTGTACTTGGCGACGTGGGGCGTCTCCTTGGTGACGCCGCGCGCTGTGAGGAAGGCGTTGAGGCGGTCGTTGCCGCCGGCCTCCATCTTGCGGAGCTGCGCCTCGGTCCAGGAGTCCATGGTGACCGAGCGCACGAAGCTGATGTGCACGCCGAGGCCCCGGTGCTTGCCCGAGCACTCGAGGCACATGAACACCCCGTAGGAGACGCTCGCCCACTGCGGGTTCCGCTGCGCGCAGTCCACGCAGGTCTTGTTCCCCGCCTGCGCCTGCAGCTCCCGCAGCCGCCTCGCCGCCGTGGACGCCATCGCCGGATCGGATCTGCGCCTCCGGATCCGCGGATGGGTGGGTGGCGCGTGCGGGCTGGACGCGGAGGGGAAAGGGGGAGGACGGGGCCGCCGACACCACCGGGACGGGGGAGGGGTCAAATACGGTGACGCGGACGCTTCTGCCCCTGGCTGCGCGTGGGCGGTGCTCAGGGCAGAGCGGTAATACCCCTCATCGCTAGAGGGTAGCGCCGGGAGCCTGGCTGGTGGGGGGCGTGGCCGAACCGAACAGGGGCCCACTCCTGACACCGACAATATGGGCCCAGCGCGCAGGGAAGGAGAAGAGCGTGAGCCAGCCGTGAGGCGTTCGGGACACCGAGACCGAGATGAGCGGGCAGCCAGCCAGGCGCGGACGGTTTCCCGTATCCGACGCGCTCTCCGCAGATTAAAAGGAGGCGGCGGCCCACCTGTGGCGTCTCTTGGCCCTCGTCCTCGCAGAAACCGTCGCGTCGCGTCGCCGAAACACACTCGCCGGTTTCGATCGCCTCCCCCATCTTGCCGTAGCGAGCCCCCCTGGCCGGGCGCTCCAGGTCTGTGCTGGGAGCTTTGATCGATTATGCCGGCGTCGGAGATGGAAGCGCCTGCGTCCGCGCACGCCTCGGCGGCGGCGGCGGCGGCCGCTGATAGCCAGGAGGAATCGGCGTCCGCGCCCGCGGCGGCAAACGAGGAGGCGCAGCCGGCAGCAGCTGCGGTGCCCGCGCTGTACGTCGGCGATCTGCACGAGGACGTGGCGGAGGAGCACCTGTTCGACGCCTTCAGCAAGATCGGCACTGTCACGTCCGTGCGTGTCTGCCGCGACAACGCCACAAGCAGATCTCTCCGCTATGGATACGTGAACTACTTCTCTCGGGCCGACGGTATGCTCTCCATCGTCGATCACGCTTGATCCGGCCGCGCGCGCGCAGCAAATCCCCGTTTTTTCATTCATTCGTGCCGTCGTCGCGAGCTATTAGACCCGGCCGGTTGATATATTGCGAGATTTAGAGCTCGGGGATTGGGTTTTGGCTAGTGAGGAATAGGGTAAAATCAGATCTACCAAAACATGGAGGCGGGTAGGAAGGCCTCGCTCATGCTTCCTGCATGCATCCATGCAAAGCTTTCAGCTCAGTCTACGTACTTTGGCATTATTGCTTTCTCACGCTGTTTGCCTTACGTGATGTATGGAACTTACTCCGTACCACAATAAGCAGTGTAGATTCGTCACGGATATATACACGATACTTGAACTATTGCGAAATTTAAACTGATTGTTGATTGTTGAATAATTTTTGGGCACTTCTTTTTTCCTGGAATGATGAGCAAGTGATCCTGCGTAATTGAAGTGACCATATCGTCTCTCGTTGCCGTTCTTTGAACAGTGCACTTTGTTTTGTTTTGCTTAAATAATAAACTGATGGCCGTCTTTTTTTTCACCTTGCCACCAATCACCACCAGTTTCCTATTGTTGATTTTTAGAGAAGTGGTGCGTATTTTATTTGGACAAGATTATCTATGTGATTTTATACCAGGTGAAAATTTGAAGGTTCTCTTCGATAGTATTATTCTTGTGCGTTGCATTTTGCTTAGATATCCACATGTGTCTAGCCATTTTTTTGTTCAACATTTTTTCATGCATTTTATTTTCTAAATAAATAAAATAAAATTGATATGTTTTTTAATATTATTATTATTATACTCTTGTGCATAGAACTTGGGTTGTTGCACGCAGTCTTCTATATATAATTTGTGCGCTAAAATTTAGATGTTTGCTTTATCTTAATTTAATTTAATTTGTTCTTCGTCATAGCCAAGCACAACTTACCATGTTATTTATTTTTACATAATTTGTTATCCATTTTGTATATTATGGATTATGGGTAATATCATAAGGTATTTGTTGACTAATTTAATTTCTTTGTGGGAGGGACTATATTAAGACTCTGACTAGCTTGCTAACATTTGTCAGCTGTGATGGCTCTTGATAAGTTGAATCATAGCTTGGTTTTGGATAAGCCAATAAGGGTGATGTGGTCCAACAGGGATCCAGATGCCAGGAGAAGTGGTGTTGGTAACATTTTTGTTAAGGTAATAATTGCGATATTTTCACCATATATAAGCATATCTCCTCCATGTGTATTGTTATAACTATATATATGCTATACATATAAGTACTGATTGGCAGTTATGTTGTATGAAATTCACAGAACCTTAATAATTCTGTTGACAATGCGAGCCTTCAAGAATTGTTCTCCAAGTTTGGAGATGTTTTATCTTGTAAAGTTGCCAAAAATGAGGATGGGACCAGCAGAGGATATGGGTTTGTTCAATTTGCATCGCAAGAATCAGCAGATGAAGCAATTGGGAACCTCAATGGCTCCCTTTTCAATGATAGAAAACTGTATGTTCATGTCATTTGCACTAATTATTATCATTATTTATAGTATGTTTTTACCTATACAATGTTCTTAACAAATTTTGCAGGCATGTAGCTACTTTCATTAAGAAAAGTGAACGATCTGCAAATAATGATGACAAGTTTACTAACTTGTATATGAAGCATCTAGATGATGACATAACGGAGGAACTTGTTAAATTAAAGTTCTCTCAGTTTGGTCCGATAGTTAGTGTGAAGATTATGAGGAGACCTGATGGGTCATCTTTGGGGTTTGGATTTGTTAGTTTCCAAAACCCTGAAAGTGCCATTAAAGCACAAGAGACCATGCATGGGATGCTACTAGGTATGTTCATTCCCAAAATAATATATTTTTTATATTATAAATAACAAATAACATTAAAGTCTATTAAATAAATTATATATATATATATGTTCATCTTGTCCTTATTTTTTAAAGGATCGAAAGCCTTGTACGTGGCGAGGGCTCAAAAGAAGGAGGAAAGGAAACAATATTTGCAGCGCTTACACGAGGAAAAGAGAAATGAAATAATAACTAAGAGCAATGTAAGATGCACTAATATGTTCTGATCTAACATTTCATAAATTCACATTTGTGATTGGTCTTCATGTTTCCATTAACTAAGTATCTATTGTTGATAGGAATCAAATGTCTATATCAAAAACATCCATGATGAAGTTGATGATGATGCACTTCGTGCTCGCTTTGCTGAATATGGCAACATCACATCAGCAAAGGTCATGCGTGATGATAAGGGCATCAGTAGGGGCTTTGGATTTGTATGCTATAGTACCCCTGAGGAGGCCAAGAGTGTTGTAAATAGCATGCGAGGTAATATATTTTTCATAGACACAATTGCAAGAAGTATACTCAATTGTTTCAAAACCAATAACATGTTTACTTCAATTTTGTTAAGCAGGTGTTATGTTTTTTGGAAAACCATTGTATGTTGCTATTTTCCAAAGAAAAGAGGAGAGAAGAGCCAAGTTGCAACAACATTTTGCTCAGCTTGCAAGAATGGTTGGACCTACGAACTCTATGATCCCCACTGGATATCCACAAGTATATTTTGCCCACCCAAATGCTCATATCCCTCAAGGTCCTCCAAGACATGGATTTGTGTATCCACCCATGGGACTTAGTCATGAATGGAGACCAAATATGTTCCCCTCAGCACCAAATCTCCCGCAAATACATTCACCAATGGTACCTTCCTTGCCCGATTAACCAAAAATTTTATATTGTTCAATGAATAGTTTGTAAACTCTTATTCACCATATTATCATAGATGCCAAATTCACCAAGGCACTATAGAAGCAATCGGGGAAGGATGGGTGGGAACATGATGCCTCTTCCTCATGCAGTTCATGCAATGAACTATGTGACACATGCACAACCAACAAAAGAATTCATGTCCATGCCTCGACAGGTATTTATGTTGTATCTCATGTTCAAATAATGACATGCACATTGGATTTTTATACATATTATATGGCAGGCACATTGCAAAGAAGCTTGGTTTGTTGCATAGCTACTTTGTCATCTATACACATGAAGCATTTCCCTCAAATATCTCCCAGTCTGATAACATTTTTTATGATGCCTATACATATTATTATTCATGATTTATTATTATCAGACATATTTGTTCATTTCTTTATTTCCTTTTAATTTTAATTTAACTTTAACTAGGAAACCTAAATTAATTATATATTAACTTATATGTTGGAGCTTTTGCAGCGATTCAACCATTCCAAGTACTTCTCGAATGATGTTATGGCCAATGGTTTGGCTATCCATCAAAGTGACCCTGTTTCGACGATGAATGATTCTTTCAGCAGCTATTTGGCTTCTGCTCCACCCGCGGAACAAAAAAACTTGCTTGGGAACAGGCTCTATCCGCTTGTTGAGAGACATCAGGTAATCTACTTTCTAGAGTCAATATCTTATGTTTTTTCTTAATACATATTTTTCATCCATAACAAAGGGATTGGGTTTTGGTACGTGACAAATGTGCCACTTGTTCATTGCAGCCTGAACTTGCAAGCAAAATCACTGGGATGTTGTTGGAGCTTGATAACTCTGAGGTGGTCACATTGCTTTGCTCGTCAGAGATGTTGTCAGTCAAGGTCGACGAGTGTGTCCAGCTGTTACAAGCAACCAAGCCTAAGACAGAGGACCATGAGGCATTACACCCAGGGTTCATGATGGAGTCTCCTAGTGTAAATGCCAGTTGATGAGTGTTTCACTCTCGAGCAAGCTTCTAGTTGCTTTTGTGTTTAGGGATGGTGACTAGCTAGGTGCTAGCTGTTGCATTTCTCGTTCTAGTTTGTGAAGTTTTGTCAGTTGGATTAATTTACTAAGTTATTGTTTGGTATAGAACTTAATAGTAATAAGAACTATATTTGGCTAGAAACTTTTTATCTGGACATGTTATATGAATATAATTCAGTTAGAACCTTTATCTTTATCTAACATTAGGAATAGTTGTCTATATCCTATACCTTCATTATTTTTTTATCTAGACATGTTACGATTTAAACTCTTATCAGTATTAGGAATATTTGTCCATGTCATATACCTTTCATTCGGTGTTGTAAAAGCATTAACATTGATGATTTCTTCGAGTTATTATGTTCATGGATATTTGGAAGGTAGGTGACATATTTTGTGGTAAGCTTTTCATGTTGATATAAGGCGATTAGGTTCTAAAGGTTCCTAGTAGGATGGCATGCTACCTATTCTTAAAATTGCTACCACTGATATCTATTGTGTGTGTGTTAGGCACATAATTTGCAAGTTTGGTCTTAAATAACAATATAAGATGGGTGTTGATTCCCTCTCTACTATTGTAAAGCTTGCTAACCTATAGAATTTAGACAACAAGCACATGTGATCTGTTCATGGACGAACGAACCATAGATAGTAACTGCACCCGCCATGAGAATCATAACAAAATTGTACATCTTAGGAAACCTTTAGCATGTGTTTTTAATGTGTAGCATTAGAGACTAGACTCTTGTGGGTGCGATATAGTAGAGCAAAATTTAGAAGTGATGCCATCCTTGAATAGTTAGTGCAAGGTAATAAAAGTGTAGTGTACCAGACATGTTCTCTCTCCCACATCTCTCTTATACAACATCAAGATTAATGACAAAAAATGTTGTGTGCTAGAGTGTTCTATTGCAAAAGTTGTTTGTACGATGGAGTGTTTTGTGCTACATAGCACATCAACTACATTAGCACCTCTTTGCACTAAAGCATGAGACAAACTTGAAAGTTACCTTAAGCTATCCCTAACACACAACAAACATAAGCTTCACAATTCCAAGTCAAAGCTCAGCTCTTATCTCACCTCTAGTTGTGGCTCGCAGAACTGTAGAGAGGCCTACATAAGTAGTATGAGCTTCAGTGACAAAAAGCACGAGGACACTTTTGTTGTTGTTCTCATGCAGGAGTTATAAAAGGTTCTCTTCTATGATGGCTTTAACAACTAATGTATAGCCAATGTGCATTGGCCTTGCCCCAATCCTAGAACTGGTGTTGAGGTCAACAGACATGCTGAAGCGCTCTGCCCACACTGATCCTCGTTCTGGAATGACTATTCATTGACGAGTGGTTGCACCTGCTTATATGTTCACCTCTATCACAAAAAAAACGCAATTTTATGTTTGAATGGAATCAAATATATGGTATCATAAACTTCATACTTCTCATAGATGTTATCAACTTGAGATAGATAACTTAGAAGAAAGCTAGGAATGTTCTTTTAGGACACAATGAGTAGATCTTTACAAAACTAATACTATTTGAATGAGCCTGGCCACTATCTAACATAATTACAAAAAAAGTTAAACAATACTTGGTTGTTTTATCCCCACCATGAACACACATCTTTTTCTTCTCATTGGAGGTTCGGGTTTTGTATGCTTTGTTGCAGTCTGGTAGTGAGCTTAGAAGAGACTGAAAATCAGAGAGTGAAAATCGGCCCAGTGATGGTGCCGGGCATATGGAGGTGCATCGATGACGCTGGTCAAGAGGTGGAGGAGGCAGGTTGGGCCAAGGGTAGATTAATCACTACCATCAACAAGTTAGCGTCAACGATGACTGATCGAGAAAGTGGTATTGAGCTAAGACGTGTGGTGCTACTATGGCTGGTTGCGAGAAAAAGACATGATCGAGATAAAAATAGAGGTTGAGATCGGATGATTTAAGAATTGCGTGCACAAAGCTTTGTAAGCATGTAATTCTTCAGTGAAGAATAGAACTATAACTTGGACACAACGTACCGTTTGAAGACGGTACATGATATGAATTTTTTTGGACCATGTTGGCGTGGTCGAAACACGAGGGGTATGTTTTGAACGGACCATGTTGGTGTAGTCACAAAAATCTTGACTTACCTTAGAAAGTCACCAGCATTTTGATTTTTGCTGATCCAAAATCAATGGTGCTGAGCAAACGTTTCTTTCCGGAGCGTCGCCGTCCATCGAAATTGGTAGTTTCTGCTGAGGAAAGGGACCACACCGACGAACCATCATTGGTGCCACGAAATCAAAGTTTTTTTTTTTTTTTTTTTTTTTTTTTTTTGCGTATGCTCCCGCACCTTCCGCGACCAGAAAGAATCGCATGGTGGCCTGTCCGGCGCTTTGTATCCGAGCTGGCGAGACAGCACTCCGTTTGATCAACCTTTTCTGTATGGAAATTAGCAGCAGCACCATAGGTCCAAAGCAGTACGAGTTGCACATTCCCTAGTCCCTACCACGATTTGTTCAGCCATGTAGACTGCACGGTGTGGAAACGTTCATAGGCCGGGCCGCCGGGCCATCAGGGGCGATGATCTTAAGCTAGGCCAAAGGGGGCCGTGGACCGTGTTCCGTGGGCTCACCCTGTACAGCGGTTTAACAAAACCGGCTGCCGGCCCATGACCAGCCCAGCCAAACCCATCGTCATGGTTACTCCATGGTTTGGGCTGGAACCGTGTATCCAACTAGGCTTCGAGAGCCTTCTATCCTGGTCACGGTAAAAAACCGGCTAAACCATCGATACCCAAAAAAAAAAACTCAATGCCTGGCGGCGGCGGCGGCAGGCGCGAGCTCGAGCTCGAGCGCGGCGGTGGCGGGCGCAGCACTGGCGAGCGCGGGCTTGAACGCGGTGTAGGCGAGCGCGACGCATGCGAACGCTGCACCAGCGAGCGTGGCAGCGGCGGCGGCGGCGGCACCGGCGAGCTCGAGCGCGGCGGCGGCCGCAGCACCGGCGAGCTCGAGCGGTGTAATAAAGCAATAAAGCACTTATCCGTGTAAGTCCGTGTGCCAGACCAGACCAAACCAATCCGGCTACGACGTCGGAGCCGTTCTTTAACCACTTAAACCAGACCAACCCACTCTATGCGCTAAAAAATTGGGTTGGGTTGTGAACCCGCTAAAAGCCGCAAAACCCAAACCATGAACAGGGTGACCGTGGGCCGTGGCCCCTCATTGATCTTCGTACCTTCTGTGGAATCACTCGAGTTCAGGGCGTCCAGATCCGGCAAGCAGCTGATAATGCTTAGGCGTTTCTCAAAAAAAAAAAAAAAAACTGACAATGCTGCAGCTTGTTTGCACCTAGCGTGAACGATTTGTTCAGGATAAACCAACAGACGAAGGAAGTGAGGGTTGGCAAGGCAAGCTCGAATCGCGGACACGGCAGAGGCGTGGAAGCAAAAGGCTGACGGGCAAACAACGGGCAAGGGGGAGGGGAGCACGGTCGCGATAAGAAGGCCGGCGCAGGCAGGAGCCGGACGCCCCTCACGCGCCGCACCACCACCACCTCAGCACCGCGCCGCGTTTCCTTCTCGGCTTCTCCCTCTCCCCTACACACCGCCTCTCCGCCGCGTCCTCCCCGCACATTTTCTTCTCCTCGCGCCGCCGCCGCCAGCTTCTTTTCCTCCTCCGAGATGGTACGCCCGCCGCCTCCCTCTCCGCTCCCCTTCCTCCTGTTTCTTTGTTTTTTTTTTCCTCGCTTGTCTTCTCCGTCCGGTACTAATTTGGTGATATTGCGAGTTGGATTGCCCGGTTGAACTAACTTGGTGTTCAGACTAATTTGCCTGTGCGTGTATGATGCACTTCTTGCCTTCTTGAGCGTTTTTTGTTAGAGGATCGTGGAATGATCAGGATGCCACTACTTTTGGGGAAATCGGTGCCGCCGATTTCTTTGGCAAACGTCTCTTGCACATAGGGTGTTCGACGGAATGAAACAGTGTGCGTCGCGTCGGTATTTATCTCCGGCGTGTCTCGGTGCAGGCCAACGCGGCGTCCGGGATGGCCGTGGACGACGACTGCAAGCGCAAGTTCCTGGAGCTCAAGGCCAAGCGCACCTACCGCTTCGTCGTCTTCAAGATCGAGGAGAAGCAGAAGCAGGTGGTCGTGGACAAGCTCGGCGAGCCCAACCTCACCTACGACGACTTCGCCGCCACCCTCCCAGCCGACGAGTGCAGGTACTGCGTCTACGACTTCGACTTCGTCACCGAGGAGGGGTGCCAGAAGAGCAAGATCTTCTTCATCGCATGGTAAGTCATCGGTGTTGCACTGTTATGAATGATAATCAAGGTTGCTGCGCTGGCACCCGCATTCATTTACCATGCATCATTCTGAATCTGGTTCAGCAAATTAAACCATGTGGTGTGGTGTTTGTTGTTCTTTTGCTTATGTGATGCGAATCTGAAGGTCCCCGGACACGGCAAAGATTAGGAGCAAGATGCTGTATGCAAGCTCCAAGGAGAGGTTCAAGAGGGAGCTTGACGGCATCCAGGTGGAGTTGCAGGCAACAGATCCCACTGAGATGGGCATTGATGTCATCAGGGGCCGTGCTAATTGAGTGTCCGGATCGGATACTGTCTCTATTTAGGCTGTCTCCAATAGGAGACCTATTTGGGAATCCAAACCCAAAATAGGTCTCCAACACAATACCTATAGCCTCCAACAGAGTACCCTTACAGAAGATCTATTTTGGGTTTTGGGTATCAGGAGAGGCATAACCCAAATTTGGATATCCTCTCTCCTTGATACCTATTTGCAGAGAGTGTTGTCTTTTAGGTCTTGTTGTTGGAGAAGACTAAAAATAGGTATGGAACTTTTTACCTGCTACCGAAGTTTCAGCCTGTCCGTCTGCGTTGTGCTCAGTAGCCAGAGTCCTAGCTCGATGTCTCCAAGCTGATGACATGCAAGCGTGCAGGTGTTGGACTTTTGAACAGCCTGCTTATGTGAATGCAGTGGAAGCTTGGCATCAGGCCAAATCCTTCTCTGGTCTTTCTGTCGTCGTATATGCACATGTTAACGATGCGTCGTCACTGTAGCTATCACTTTCGTTCTATAACGGAACTGATTATCTCCTGCCAACTTAACTGGTTTCCTATATTTTGTTTCTTGTCGATTGCATGCATGAAGGTGATGACCTTCTTTCTAGGACTTATGTCTGGTTTAAGCGATGCTGACGTGTTTTTTGTTTGAACTTTACTCCGAGAGTCTGCATAGCAGCATTGCAAATATTTTAGGTCTGACATGTCTGTCTCGCTCATGGATTCTCAACATCTGTCTCGCTCATGGATTCTCAACAGAGGTATTTTTATTGCTTAGCACAAGACAAGCTTTTGCATAGCTGCTTCGTCTGTGAGTTATTTGATTTTGCCTTTCATGATGATGGCCAATAGCTATACTACACAATTCATGTTCGACGATCATTCCATCCCAAAAGGTGAACAACCGATTGGTACGGTTTTTGCTCGGGTAAAGTAGCAGAGCTATCCATTTAACACGCTCTGATTTGTTGCTACGGTGCACGGAGGTGCCGGTGAAGCAAACATGATGAGTTAATTAGCTGCTAATTAGTGTCTATTTGCCACGGCTTCTCTAGGTCCTCTTCCATTAAAAAAAAAGGTCTTGTCTTCGGCTCCTCTTCCATACACAAAAACGGCTCCAAGAGTCAACTTGTGAGTCTTGGCGACAGGCCTCGATGAACTAGGCACTAGGCTACCAAGAGCCAGATCGGTTTAAGGCCTTGTTTAGATGTGAAAAGATTTTGGATTTCGCTATGGTAGCACTTTCGTTTGTTTGTAGCAAATATTGTCCAATTATGGACTAACTAGGATCAAAAGATTCGTCTCGCGATTTACAGTTAAACTATGCAATTAGTTTTTTATTTTCGTCTATATTTAATGATTCATGCATGTGTCGAAAGATTCGATGTGACAGGAAATCTTGAAAACTTTTTGATTTTTGAGGTGGGCCTTGTTTAGTTCTCTGGGTAAAAAGTTTTTGGGTACTATAGCACTTTCGTTTGTATTTGATAATTATTGTCCAATCATAGACTAATTAGGCTTAAAAGATTCGTCCCGCAAATTACAAACAAACTGTACAATTAGTTACTTTAATCTATATTTAATACTTTATGCATGTGCCACAAGATTCAATGTGATGAAAATCTTGAAAAGTTTTTAGATTTTAGGTGTAACTAAACAAGGCCTTAGGACCGCTAAGTTTGTCACAAAACAACCAACACTATTCACCTGCACCACTAAGAGTCTCGTATTTGATTAGAGCATCTCCAAAGGATTTGGCAAATTGACTTGGCATTTGTTGCTATTTGCAAACTTCTATAACAAAATGCAAAAGATAAAAATAGGTCATCTCTAAGGGAATTGACATTTGGACTTGACAAAGGATAAAAATAGAAGGTCTCTAGGCGCGCGCGCTTTCCTCGCGCGTGACTTTGCTCGCGCGATCGGGTTTGCAAAGTCGTCCACGGCTTGGCATTTTTGCCAAGTTTGCTCCCTCATTTGCCAAGTTACCCAAATTGCAAACTCCAAATGCAAAACCGTTGGATACCTCTTTTGGAGCTTTTTAGCAAATTACTCAAATGCAAACCTCAAATGCAAAACCCTTGGAGATGCTCTTATACCCCTCTATTCCAAATTATAAGTTGCTTTGACTTTTTTGATATATTTATTTTGCTATGTATCTAGTCTAGATGCAATAATATGTCTATATACATAATAAAATGAATGAATTACAAACATCAAAGCGATTTATACTTTAGAACAGACGAAGTAGCATTTTGCTGCTTTGCTAAGATCTCACATGGAGCGCAAAACATGACTACACACCGCCGCACTAGGTCGCGTAAACAGTATATGTCAAAGATGTAGGCACCGGACAAACTAATAGTGCTGGAATTACGAGTGTTGAACAATCGACATTGTAGCTGGACGTAGATGCATGCAGGGCACATAAGTGTTAGATTGTCCGATGGTTGACGTAAAATTGTCTGATATGTTGATTTTCGGTGCGGTTACCTAGGAATGCCTCTTGGGAAGGACTCGTCGGAAGACATACCTAGGTGTTCCAGCATCCGCAAGACCCCTAGAAAACCCATAAACTATGTTGAAAAGCTCGTAAAACAACAAATTAGGGTTTGAAGACAAAATAAAAAATAAAGTTGTATTCATTGGCGCTACTTCAACCGTACTTTTCACCAAGAAATAATGTTTTCCTTTTACAATATTTCAGTATCAACATTAGCATAAGATAAATTTTAGCGAAACGGACCTCAATTGGTTCTGACCGTTTATATTTAGAGTAGAGTTTCAATACATCACGAGAAACCGACCCAAAACAAACATGAAAAGTGGGCCTTTCTCTCAAACTCCTTTTGAACACATATTGGATAGTCTGGCGCCATCTGACATGCACACACTGGACAATCTGACGCTTTTCATATTGGGCATGTATGGTTCGCACCCTACTAGGTTGATCTTGGCCCTAGACGTTCAAAATCGGATGCCTAGGAGTGCTGCCTAGGCCAAGAAGCTCGCGCTGGGAGCAAAACAAAGAGACCATTTGTGCAACCAGTTGGTTTTTAGCGTGAACATATAACCCCTTCTTTTGGCAATGTGAACCAAAATTGTTTAGTGATAATTAATTAATTATGACTTAAACACACCTGACTAGTTTTTTGACACAACGCGTGCGTCTCTTCGACTCTACCCACACATGCTCCTTTCACCTTGCACCTAACGTGACGTCTTCTCCTCCTCTATGCGTCTCCTCCCTCCCTCCCCTCCAGTGGTGATGGCGTTCGGTGGTGGAGGCGTCGGCGTTGACAAGGTAGGCTTCCTCTTCTCTTCTCCTCCTGGATCTGTGAGTTAGGGTTTTGGCGAGCTCTTCCTCTCGTCTTATCGAACTTTGGTGAGATTACAAGGAAATATGGGGGAGGAAGGCTGGCTAGGCGATGAGGATGGTTGGAGGGCGGTTTAGGAGCCCGAGCAACGACGGAGGCAGCCGGACCAGGTCAAGGGGTGCGGGAGCTTCGTAGCCATGGCGGAGCTCTGGCAAGAGATGGGGCAAAGAGGAAGACAACTGTAGATGTGATAGGGTTTACCAAAGCTCTGTGACAGAGCTCCGACAAACCCTAGCGCGCCGTGGTGGGGTTGTGGTAGTGGCGGGGGTGAGGGGCGAGAGGTGGGGAAGAGAGAATCGCTAGCGCTGAATAAGAAGGTGGCGGTGGAGGAAGCATGTCCTAATAATTAATTAACATGTCATCGTGCAACAAATATTTGATGCGTCACATGGGAAAAAAGTCTTTTTTAAGCTAAGTTCTCTATAAACTTGGCAACGGGCAAAATCCGCGCGGATAGTGCCCTCCCAAATCCGCACCCGCGAGCAAAATTTTATGCCCGCGCCCGCCATCCGTCACGGGCAGCAAACCGTGCCCGTGTCCGCTATCCACGGGCAAGGCTCGCCCGCGGGCATGCCCGCGGACCCACTAGATATATAAAGAGACCACATTTAGCAAAAAAATGTGATAGCCAACTCATCAAATATATACACAGAATGACATAAGTAATAGATCATACAGAATTCACATACATAGCACTCTTTAGTTCACCACAGCAGTTGAGTAGTTCATCACACATACACATCGCAAAAGCGCAAGATCTAGAATATGAACACAACCATAAAAAAATCACAAGATCTACTGGGAGGCATCAAAGAACAAGTGAACTTGCCACTGGAAATCACACAGCGGGGAAGACGATGGCAGATTGCACGACGGAGACAGTGTCCTTGGCTCCTGGCCTACTAGGTCGGAGACGACGCTGGTCTGGAGCCCACGTACGACATGGTCTGGAGTGGGGACGGCGTCCTGGAGTGGGCGGACGGCGGCGTCTGACGCCTGGGAGAGCTGGCCGCACTTTCGAGCAAGAGCTGCGCTCGTGGGTCGCCGCAGCAGCGCTCGCCGGTCGCGGGTTGCCGCAGCCGCGCCCGCGCTCGTCGCGCCCTCGAAGTCGCGTCGCGAAGAGGGGAGGGCGGGAGGCGGGGTCACGACTCGTGGGCTCGGTTCGTGGAGTGCGGGGCGAGCGGATTGGAGGAGATCAGGGGAGGATTGGAGGAGGAACCGAGGAAGTGTGGAACCGTGATGGCGGCTGCCGGCTGGTGAGGGACTGAGGGGATTGGGAATTGGATGAAAAAACCCTAGAACCTGAGTTTATATATCTCCTCTATGGTGGTCCCACATGTCAATGCGGATTTAGCGGGTTTGTGGGTGCGGGCATGATCTTTTTTTACTCGTCAAGCTATGCCCGCTGGGCACAACTTCCTATCCGCGCCCGTGCCCGCGGACACAGGTTCGTGCCCATATCCTTGCCCGCCGGGTCGGGTGCCCGCGGATACGCGGATATTTTCTGCCGTTGCCAAGTTTAGTTCTCTATACAGAAGAAGTAAACTCTTTCGGCGTTTTGTAAAAAAAAGGTAAAATCATAAAGTTAAATAAATAAAGATAAAATAAAAAGGGTCAAGCGCCGATTTTCTTCTTTTTTTCCCCTACGATTTCGATGTGCATTTAATCCATCCGCTTCAGGAAAAAAAAAGAACCAACCTTTTTCTTGCTGTGGTCGCCGTCCCCAACCTCCGTCCTCGTCGGAGCCGGATTCAGTGACTTTACAGAGCAAAGTCACGATGTAACTTTACTTCAATCTCCACCCTCCAACTTGCATCTAATGGCTGCAGAGACTTTCAGGTCTATGAGCCGACAGCAGGCAGGTCAGTACAAGGCATTTCAAGCAAAAGCTTCTATATATTTTAGGTCTTGTTTAGTTCTCACCCAAAAACTCTTCATCTTATTTTATCGAATATTTAGATACATACATAGAGCACTAAATTAGATAAAAAAATAAATAATTATATAGTTTGTATATATTTTGCAAGGTGAATCTTTTAAGTCGTCCATGATTAGGCACTAATCGCTATAATCCAAAAAGTTTTCACCTATTTCATCGAATATTTAGACACATGTATAAAACATTAAATATAGATAAAACATAAAATAATTACATAGTTTGGTTGAAAATCGCGAGACGAAGCTTAATCAGTCCATGATTAGCCTTAAGTGCTATAGTAACCCACATGTGCTAATCACAGATTAATTAGGCTTAATAAATTTGTCTCGCGATTTCCAGACGAGTAATGTAATTAGTTTTTTATTAGTATCTGAATGCTACTTCTGATATTCTATGAAATATTTGATGTGACACCCAAAAACTTTTCCTCCCGAACTAAACAAGGCCTAAAGAGCAAAAAGAAAAATCTTCATTTTCCTGTCCGCTAACATTAGCGAAGCTGCCTTTGAGATTTTCGGTTTATTTTTATTTTTTACATTTCCCCTCATAGACTTGTTATCATTTTTTCTCAAGTGTGGAAATATCAGGAGTTAATGGGTAAGGTCAGGAGTAAGTTATTTTTATTTTTTTACATTTCCCCCTCATAGACTTGTTATCATTTTTTTCTGAAGTGTAGAAATATCAAGAGTTAATGGGTAAGGTCAGGAGTAAGTTATTTTTATTTTTTTACATTTCCCCTCATAGACTTGTTATCATTTTTTCTAAGTGTGGAAATATCAGGAGTTAACGGGTAAGGTCAGGAGTAAGGCCTTGTTTAGTTTCGAAAAATTTTGGGAAATCGACACTGTAGTACTTTCGTTTGTATTTGACAAATATTATCCAATCATGGACTAACTAGGCTCAAAAGATTTGTCTTGTCAATTCCGACCAAACTGTGCAATTAGTTTTTATTTTCATATATATATTTAATACTTCATGCATACGTCTAAATTTTTGAACCTAGGCGGATAGATTCCACCACAAGGACCCGTGCCAAGTCAAGAATTGAACCTAGGTGGACAGATTACACCACAAGGAATCCAACCAACTGATCTAAGACTAAAAAATTAACCAAAGCAAGTTCTGCTAATCAGTGTGGACAAAAAAAAGAAAAAGAAATAAAAAAATTAAAAACATACCAAGATCAATAAACTCCTATTCAGGTTCTCATCAGCCTGTTCGTTTGAGAACGAGCTGCTACTAGTGCGCTAGTCATTTTTACTTCAATCTACAAACTGTTAGAAGCTTTTGCTTAAAATCATTTGCGTTGGCCTGCTGTGAGTGGTCTGCTATGTGAGCTGATGAATCTACAAGTGTCTGCAGCCGTTAGATGCTACTTGGAGGGTGGAGACTGAAGTAAAGTTACATCGTGATTTTGTTCTATAAAGTCACTGAATCCGGCTCCGTCCTCGTCGTCCTCTTTTCTACTCACCTGAGAGCTCACCTTTCTGTTCTTACGCTGAAGTGCTGAACGTCTCCAGCCGCTGCCGTTCTCCATTCTGTCGCCGCCGCCAACCTCGGTCCTCTTTTGTACCAATCAATGCAGAAGCACCAGGGTGATCGTTCTCGTTCTACTACGTCGGGCGTGACTATCAATTGCGTTAGGGATCTACTGCCATTCTTGTACCACGTACCAGTCACTTATGTTTCCGCGAAAACAGATGTGAGTACATCGACCACAAAACCGGTAGACCCGGTTCGGGTCATCCGAACATCGCCGCTTCTTTTAATTGCTCCGCTCCGCTCGCAGGCCTGGCTCGACGGATTCGTCACTCACGGCGGCTACGCCTGCGCCTGCCCCGCCTCCGCCCGCTGCGGCTACCGCGACAAGGTCAGTCTGCTCGATCACATTCACATGTCCATCTGTTTTGGAACACTTCGCTGGTTATGTGGTTTTTGCGCGGAAATTCTCAGGCTTTTCTTCTCCACGCCGCGCAGGTGCTGTCGGCGCTGCAGTTCGAGAAGCACGCGGGGTCGGAGTCGAAGAACCAGAACGGACACATCCTGCTCCTCAACGGCAAGTCGCTCTACGACCTGTTCCACGAGCTCAGGGACGTGCCCGCCGAGGCCTTCGCGGAGGAGTTCCGGGCGGCCGCCGGGGTACCCATGACTGTGCCCGCCGCCGAAGCCTCGTCTGCCCCGCCTTCGGCCCATGACTGGGAAACCGACGGGGTTCAGTTTGACGGCGTGACGGCGGAGCCCCCTTCGGCCCCTTCGCCTGGACGGGGAGACGTGGAAATGCTGACCGAGGAGATGGCCAGGTTGTGTCCGCTTGGTTTGGGGTGAGCGATTCCACTGATCGATTTGTTAGGGCAACTATCTGTGCGATAGTGTAATTTCGTAGCGAAGGGTTAGACATTCACTGCGAGTCGGGGACATGTGTTCAATCATAAACTGGTAGAATCAGACAAGTATTTATGCAATTATCCCTATTAGTTCTCCTTGCAGGTTTGTTCCAGTCTTAGTCCCTTCTGCTTCTGTTTTTAAGCAGGGAAAACAGTTCCACGACTGAATCAGACACTATGTACGGTGTTGAAGGGCCTGCTGCAGAACAGATCAAAGATGAAGCAGGTAGTGACCATGTGATGCATGATGTTAAAGTGGGAGTGACAGAAATAAAATATCAGCTAGACAGTGACCTTAGAAATGTTAGAGGATTGCTTTCCACTGGACTGCTTGAAGGTTTCAGGGTGACCTACAGGAAGGATGAGGTGTGTGTTGTTCCTGCTGGCATTAGGATTGTTGATTCAGTAAACTGATCGAAACCTACGGTTTTATATCTCAAGAACAACATTTATGCTTCATTGATTATCTTTAGGTGGAGAACGTTGGACGGATAAATGGACAGGGTTATTGTTGTGGCTGCCCAAAGTGTAATTACAGTAGTAATGTAAGCTTTTTGGTACTGTTTGTGTTGCATCAATGATAACTTCTACGCCTCTTTGTAAATTGTCTGATACCTGACCTCATGATGCCTGATAAATTGTAGATCATGAATGCACGTGAGTTTGAGGAGCATTCTGGTCAGTCATCTCACAACCGGAATGATCACATCTTCTTGGATACCGGGATTTCTCTATTCAGGCTGGTGAAAGAACTAAAACCTTATAAGCTTAACATGCTTGGCGATTTCATTGAAGAAAAGATTGGATTTGCTCCTAATTTTGATGAGTATAACAAGTGGAAAGGTATTTTAGCTAGCACCTAAGTATTTATTGGTTTTGTGTGTTGCTCAGCAGGTGCTAATTTCCCTTGTCCTATCTTCCATCTTGTTGATCATTTAGCTTCGTTTCAAAAGAGGAAAGATAAAGATTATTTAGATGCTGTGGCTTCAGGTGGTTGTTCGGCTCAGAGGTAGGTTGCATTGCAAAATTTCAATAATACTTAAGTTCACATTTATAAATACCTATATACCGGGCCGTGTTATTTCAAGACCTATTTATGTTCCTATATTCTATATATGCATCCATAGTTTTACCTACTATTGTTTTGAGGCTTCAGCTTCTGTATATGCTCAGTAAGCTCATAGTGCAAGGGATGCTTGGGCTAGTGGGATGCGTTTTCAGTGAGAATTGATTCTTAACTTTGAACTGACCATCCCTATCCTTCCTAATTTATTTATCTATCTCTTAACTGTTTTAGCAAACCTTTTCACCATTTCAATAAAGTGTACTGCCAATTTGCAGTCAATTACTTTTAAATGATCATAATGCTCCTCATGCTAACTTCACCTTGCTGTGAAACCCCACTTCTAGTTCACGGGGGTCGGCTGCAGGGGAGATGATTTATAGTTTGAGAAGCTACTTGAAAGAATCTGCCAGCAATACCATCTCAAACCTTAACTGGAGTGCATCTAAAAGGCGGTCTGGGAGACAGTTTAGACAAGGAGGCACTGAGACTTCAACTCCAAACTTTAGTGGAAGCCCAGGCAAAGGGGTTTCTGGCCTCTCTACTGGCACCTCAGAGAAGAAAGGCACTGAAGAAACTTGCAGTGAGAACACAGGAGGCCCTCTCAGCATCGATGGTGTTAAGTCTGATTCTCCAGTACCTAATGTAGTAAGCCCTAACTACTGTAAACATGATTCCACAAATGGGCTTTCTTTATCAAGTCCAGTAACAATCGTGCAAGGGCCACTCCCAAACTACAGCATAGGCACAAAGTCAAAAGAATCAAAAACAAGGTAAAAGATCAAGTCTTTTGTAACATTTAAGGGATCTTTCTCCAAACACTGGTGAAAGGTGTTCTTTTACATGACATTTTGAAATGATGCATAACCTAACTTTTCCTCAGGGATACCACTTTGCATCCACTGATTTTCAAGGAGGGGGGCCTTGCAGATAATACTTTGTTGACTTACAAGTTGAAGAATGGAGAGGTGCTCTCTGCTCTGGATATTTGTGTGAACTATATTGGCCACTTTTTCTGCAGTCACCTGAATCTGTAGCACTCTTAAGAGGACTCATGCTTCACTGTTTTCTTAGGTTCTAAAGCAAGGGTATAAGTGGGGAACAGGTATCATCTGTAACTGTTGCAGTCAAGAGGTACAAAACTAAGCAATCAGTGAATTTTGTTTGTTAAGGTGTAATTATTCTGCATGAGGACCAATTGATGTTTTTGCTGTTCTCTTTCAACTCCAGTTTGCTCCTTCACACTTTGAAGAACATGCTGGCATGGGGAGAAGACGACAACCGTAAGCACCACCATTTTTGGGAAGAAATTGTGCCCATGCAAACTTTATTACTCATAGAAGAGCTATAAGTTCAAATGGCATTCAGTTAACTCTTTGTAATAATCTAGACCTAAAAAAAGAGTTCTTGGGTGTTTAAGTTCATCTATGTTGTGAAAACTTTATGTTTCAGGTATCACAACATTTATACACCAGAAGGTTCAACACTTCATAAGCTAGCTCTGCAACTGCAAGATCATTTGAATTCAAATGGATTTGACAATGCTAGTGTTTCCAGCTTCAGTGACTACCCTAACCTTACTTCTGCATCAGGTAACTTAATGGGTATTGTGTAATGCGTACCCTGAGGTTCATTGTAATAACCAAGCTTATTTAGGTTTGTGTCTATTTCATTAAATTACCCAATGCAGATTATTCAGTTTGCTGCAGGTTGTGTGGTTATGGTTCATGATCTCTTTTGAATTAGCAGCTATGCCTGCACCCTTTGTGAATGCTCAGGCATATATTGGTTGATGTCTTTGTGATGATCTGTTTAAAAGAGGGTATCCTGCTGCAATAATTTACGATCAGTTCACCTTGTTGGAAGATGACTCTGTAGTTCTCTTTGCCATAGGACCTGCCTGCTAGAGCCTAAGAGATTCCTTCCTTCCTTGTTTTTAAGGAATAAATTATTTGAAAGTTACATTCTATCTAACGACAAAGTCAAAAAAAGAGGAGGGGGGGGGGGGGGCATTTAACTGTCTGCGGTCTTTGTGAATGCTAATACCATGCCAGATTTAGCTTTGTGCCATCCTGTTAACTTGTTATTCAACTTTTTGTAAGAGATAGATATTTATGTCTCTAACCGTTCCAGTCAATTGTTTGTGGCCTGGATCGTTGGGTTAACTAGAACTAGAAGGATACGCCACGTGTTGCTACAGGACTCTTAGAAATTAAATTACTGTATGTGTGAGTTAAATCATGTACATGTTCTTACATCCTTTTTTATCAAAATTGGTTGCATTAAGAGGTTGGAAGTTAGTGGGATGACATGACTTTTAGTGGGAGACGATGTGGATAGTGAGGGGAAGATGATGTGGATAGCTTGCATGTTAAGATGGAACATGTAGTGGGGATTAGCTTTATAAGAGATATAGATTTGAGGAATTGGACTATTTTAGGACTATGCAGTTGATACTTGATACCTTACATAGATGGAACTTGAAGCATGGGGACACATCTTTTTTTGCTATTAATTAATATATATTAACCAGTAGGGGGTTACCCCTCCTGTCTCCTAAAAAAACGCACTGAGCACTTGCCATTCCTAAAAGATGGAAGGGTAATAAGGTAATCCCCTCATGGAAGTTTTTCAAGCAAGACATTAACCTGTGAGCAAAAAGTTCCGCAAAGGTCAGGGATTGGAAATGTTGTAGTATATCCTTACTCACTAGACAAACAATCACACTTTACGGGGAGAATAGTATCTTTCTGCTAGATTCCCTCGTGGATTGGAAATGTTGTAGTATATCCTTACAGGGTTTTTTGTCTAAGGAAAATACTTCTAGAGAGAAAAGGATGATGGGTAGTGACTACTGACTAAGCAGTGCTCCTGCGACATCTTACCTGGCCGTGGCCATAGTGTTGAAGCAAAGGAGTTGTTGAATAGTGAAACTTTTTGGGATGGCGATGTGGTCTTCAAGCGAGGGCTCTCATATTCTTGGTGGATTTACTACTACCATCCCTCATTTGTTTTGCTTTGCTACTACCATTCTTGCTGTAGAGCTTGCAAAGTCATCTACTGTCTTGAGATGGATACAATATTGCTGTATATTGTTTGTTCTAGAGGGCGTTTTATCTGTATAAAGATTTAAAGTTTATTTTTTTGGTTGAAATGAAGTTTCTTTTTCCTCCGCAATCATTGATGCCTCCTATCCTGGCTTCACAAACTGTTTTTTTTGTTTTTTACTTAATTGGTTTGCTACAGTCTTGTCACTAAATCTCTTAAGTTGTATTATGACTTATGAGCCCTGATTTGTTCCTTATCATCTTTGTTTTTGCCCACTTGCATGAATGCACTGGTGTGTATCAATGATTCCTTCAATTTTCTGTTCTTGTGTGTTCAAAGTGTATAGTCGACTTAGTTTATGTACCTTCTGCAGATACAGTATTTTTCCAATATCTTTATAAGTGTGCAGAGTAATTATGCTGGAGTTCACGCTGCCCTGTCAAAAGAACTGACTTGGCCTCAGTAGTCTAGCCCTTTTTTTGTTTCTTTGGTCACATATAGATTTTTATTTGAAGGCTATGTTATTTAGAGTTAATTGTATTACCTTTAGGCAACGAGGGAGTGATCGTTGAGCTTTATATTTGCAAATTATTTAGAGCCTCTGTGTTGTGCCAATTGGTTCTTTTTATTACAGGTTGTGGCAGACAACCTTCTACTACCAGTGGACCTATTGTTCCCCTGAAACGGACTTTACAAGGAAGAGTGGTCGAAACTGAGAGTTGCTATTTTTGTGGGTAAGATACTACTAATAAGTATTTTTTATCGATAGATTGATAGGATCAGGTGAGCTCCTTTATATGAAAATTTGCATCTTTACATAATGTCAGGTATGGCCACACAACGATTGGAAATATCGATCCAGACATGATTATCTTCTGTAACCAGGTCTGCTCTGCTTAATGCTTATGCCCAACGTATTGCTTTTGATAGATTGCTGGCTTGTGAATTATGCCTTGTTGTTACTATTTGCAGTGCGAGAGACCATGCCACGTGAAATGTTACAACAATAGAGTTGTAAAAAAGAAGGTTTGTGACCTTTTCACTTATATGGGCGAAAGGAAGGCCTGCCATTGTGAGTGATACATCTGAATGATTAAACTGAACATTTCAGGTGCCTCTGGAAATTTTGAAAGAGTACGTGTGTTTTCGCTTCTTGTGCTGCCAAGAATGTCAATTGCTTCGTGACCGTCTAGAAGAAGGACTGGAAAAGTGTGAAGAGATTGCCTTCCTTAGACGGATAAGATCCAATATTTGTTGGCGGCTTTTAAGTGGAATGGACGCAAGTAGGGATGTCAAACTCTTCATGCCTCAGGTCATTGATATCTTCAAAGTAAGTTGTTGTTTCGCTTATAAATTTTGCATCTGCCTGTCAGTAGCTTCTTGGTTGCTATAGTCTCACCTTGATATCTGTACTTCATAGGATGCATTTGTGGAATCTACTGATGAGCACAGTGACATCTTCTCAGATATGGTTAATTGGTACGTTCTTGCTTATTTTGCCAACTCTTAAGTCATGTATGAGTGGGTTCATTGATCTGCATTTACCTTTAGTCCTTTTTTTTTCATAGATTGAAGTATGTAAACAATCTAAACTTCATTGTTGCAGCAAAAATGGAGACCAAGAGAAGGATTTTCGAGGAATGTATTGTGCACTGTTAACCGCAAGGTGGTTCTTTTCCGTGCCATGCCTTTCATTATTATGCCATTTTGTTTTTCTGGTCTTCATAGTGACGCCTCTGTTATGCCTTCAATCCTTGCATTTTTATGGTTCTGCGTGCAAACTTTACAAAAAGAGCACACATAAACTGCAGATTTTGTGTCCTCAAACTGAGTGTGTGTGTGTGTGTGTGTGTGTATACACACACTGATATTCTTACTTATTTTTTTCTATTTTGATTTCATTGCAGCACGCATGTTGTGTCTGCTGCGATTCTGAAAGTGCGCATGGAACAAATTGCAGAACTGGTCCTTATCGCCACTCGTAGAGAGTGCAGAAAAAAGGTGGAATTCAACTTGAACCAGACACTCTATAACTGATATTGTCGACTATCTCATGTAATATGATTCTACATGTGCCACTCCTAATAAAAAAAGAAAGCAATGCATAACTAGAGAATGTAGATGATTCACTGACTACATTTTTTTCAAAAAGAAAATGATTTGGAATATATTTAGTCATCAAGCATTAATCGTATCAGCAGATATTTTGGGTGCTGTTCCACTTTATGTTAATTTTCCAATCCTTTTATCTGATCCCTGGGTCCCTTCACCTACCCGTATGGGAGTCCAATTTTTTTAAGGACTGACATGCGATAATGTCATTTTGTTTTGATAATTCCAAATGAAACCATTTCAGCTACTTCTACAATTGAGTCCTATTGTTTGGCGTTTCTTTGTGCAGGGTTACTTCATACTTCTCCTAAAGTCAATTGAGGCAAATTTGAGAGCCTGGAATGTAAGCCTTCTTACTGCGCCTGTTGATCCTGAAATGGCGCAAATCTGGTCAGAGAAGCTTGGGTTCACCATTTTATCAGCTGAAGAGGTAACCAGATTTTCTGTGGCATATTCTTATGGTTCATGAAATGGTGAAGTTATTTGATTAAATTTTTGAACCAGTATTACCACTCACCTGTTGTTCTGTTGACAGAAGGAGTCAGTGCTGGAGTCGCACCCCTTGGTGATGTTCAAGAACCTAGTCTTAGTGCAGAAATCACTTGCTTGAGCAAATCTAATCTGTGTTTGCTTAACCTGGTTTGTGATGTATGGAAGAGAATTTATCTTTGTACATAGTGCAGTTTAGTCTAGGAGATGATTCAGGGCACAGACCTTTCTAGAGACTAGACAGTATGGACATGAGTTTGTCTATGTACCTTTTTCTTAAGTTAGATACTCCTATGAGAAAAGAAGTCTAGATGTATTGTGTACTCGGTGTGTTGTTATTGCGCGTGTGCAGGGCGTCATTTGCCACACATGCTTCCAGGTACCAGCTTGGTGTGACTGCAGCAGGTGTTCTCCTGGATAATCGACTGATCACACGTGCATACTATGACATGTAAAGCGCTCCGACACCTGAATATCTTTCCGCTGTGCGGCTGTGTGATATACGCACGCTCCCACCATAAATTTTTATGCCTGGTCGTTTACGATGGCTACGACGAGTTTGCATTTTAGTAACGTTTCTACATTATATGCATCAATGTGTATATCAGCCTACGGAGTAGCTGTTTAGAAGAGTGGATCATCTCGATGTGTCATTACACGCCAAGTTTATCTAAGCTGAACTGAATGTTACAACAAATTTGTTCTAGTCTGGAATATCAGCCAAATCTGTGGGTTAGTGTCTACTAATAAATTGCAAAAACAGGTAACAAGACGAGCAGCAATCATGTAAGGCCTTGTTCAGTTCGTGTTTTTTTTTTGGCTTTGGCTACTGTAGCACTTTCGTTTGTTTGTGACAATTATTATTTAATTATAGAGTAACTAGGCTAAAAAGATTCATCTCACAAATTACAGACAAACTGTGTAATTAGTTTTTATTTTCGTTTATATTTAATGTTTTATGCATGTGTACAAAAATTCGATGTGATGAAAAATTTTAAAAAATTTTGGGAACTAAACAAGGCCTAAGGACAGGGTAGAAATAGCATAATTTTGATGTTTGTTTAGACTGTATCGTAATGGAGATTTTTAGTCCTGGTGGAGCTTTCTGGCATTAAAACTTCGGTGCTGTAATGACGTGGTCATTTGATGTTACTTGAAAGACTGGGGCTTATGCCCTTAAACTTTTAAAAAAATAGAATAATCAACTTTGCACCAATCATCATCATGCGCTAGAGCAACGACGTTGAATGAACGCAAAAACAACGAGGCCAAACATAGGAGAACTGTCCCCAGCTATCTGCATTGCCCGGCCATGTCTACACTTGGCTGTTTCTGATAGTATCCTCAATCAGACCTACTCTCGGGTATCCATCATCCAAGTTTTGTGCTGTGAAAGATCAAAGATCAATCCACCTAGCCGCACCATCCTACAGTCTTGTTCGTCGTGAAGCCAACATGCGAGGAACTGGTGTCCTGCTCAGGAGCGGGCTTTGGCTGCCTTGGCTTGGCAGGGTCAACGAAGATGACCCATCCATCCAGAAACTTGGCGTTCATCTCCTGCCGCGCTTTCTCAGCCTCTTCTATGGTGGCATATCTCACGAAACCGAAACCCTTTGACCTCCCAGAAACTCTATCCGTCACCACTTTTGCTGCACGGAGTAATATGAAAGCACATTACAATTTGGAGTGAGGAACAGGATGAACAGATGCCTGAACATCACTACTCGAAGAAAGCTTGTTTTGTACCTTCGAGAATCCTCCCGAAAGGAGCAAATGCACCCTGGAGCTTCTCATCAGTTGTTAACCTTGAAAGGCCTGCGCCCAAGTGAGTGAATGAAAATCAAGAGCCGCAAAGCGATTTGTTCCTATGGAAAACTACAAGTGAAATGAACTGGGAGCTACTGCTTGCTGAGAGAAGTACTCCGTGTTTATTACTGAGCATGAGCATAGTGGCAAACGACAATCTAAATGGAACAAGGGCATTTGTACAATGGCAAAAAGGAAATCAAGAAAACCGACGAACAAGCGCAATAGGATTTGACGGCACAAGAGTTGCAGGATGGGATGTAAACAGTACGAGTAAGTATGTAAAGCTCACTAGTTATCCCTAATTTCCAATTGGATCGCTCACGAACATAGCATAAAGGTATCTAAGTGCCCGCAGCTCTAATTTGGGCAAATTCACACAAACATAAGCAGGCCTGATTTTTTTTTTCTTTTGAAAAAAAAGAGGTTGTCATAAGTTGCATCAGATATCCCAAGAGTGGCAAGAAGACATACAGAGTAAAGGCCAAGTGTGGCTAAGTGTGGTTTGTATCTGTAGCTTAAGTGTTTGGCTTCGGCCAGTCTTGCTGGGTTTGGCCCATTAGGCGTAGGGGCTCGGCCCGTTTAGCAAGTAGCACATGGGTACGGCTCTTATAAGCCGATGTAATGAACCGAGACGAATTATCGAAGAACAGAAATAATAACCGTCTCTGCTCCCTTTTGGGTTGTCTTCCTCCTCAAGCTCTTGCTTCTGAACCCCTCCATTCTTGCTTACTCCCTAGATCTTTGCTGAAACTCCCCCAAATTTCTAGTCCAACTCCTCTCCGGTTACCCAGTTCATTACAAATTGGTATCAAGAGCCTTCAATCCTAGGCGGAATTTTTTTTTTCCTGCAATCGTTTCGGTCTGGCGCCGAAGAAGAAACCTCCATCGTTGCAGGCGAAGATGGCGAGCAATGTGGAGAACATCGCGGAGGACATCAAGGGTTTCCAACTCATGATGCAGCAGATGCTGGACAAAATGAACGGATTCGAGGCTTGGCGATCCACCACCGACCAATCCTTGGGGACGCTCCTCTCCAGGACGACGGAAACGGCGACACGGATCACCAATCTGGAGCAGGCATCACCGCCACCTCCACCACCACCTCCACCACCGAGTTGGGTTCCGGTCGGCATGCCGCCCGGTTTCGACCTCAACCGCGCCCCATCGACGTTGCAGGGGGCGCAACCTTCCGCTTCAATGGCGGACCAGCCCAGTGGGCACGGCGCGGGCGGAGGAGTTCTGGGCCCGATTCCGGGTACCCAGCCTCCGCCGAACATTCCACAGGGTACGTTCCCCGTCTTCCCTCTTCCATTCACGGATGATTCCTCTAGACCATTTTCTCATACATCTCGTGCTGGGTCTACGCCGAAAATGGACTTCCCCAAGTTTGATGGAACCAACCCCCGGTTATGGAGAGAGCAGTGCGAGGTCTACTTCGAGATTTATGGGGTTTCTGAGTTCATGAAGCCCAGATTTGCCACCCTCAACTTTGTTGGTTCTGCAGCTATTTGGTTACAGAGTGTGCAGCTGAAGAATAGGTTTCAGACCTGGGAGGCAATGCATACGGCTGTTTCTGCATATTTTGACAAGGATCAATACCCTCTGCACATGAAGCAATTGGAGAGTCTAAAACAGCTAGGCACTGTAACAGAATATCAGTCAAAGTTTCAGGAGCTTGCTCATAGTATCTTGCTGTACAATCCCTCCTATGATGATGTTTTCTTCGTCACTCGTTTTCTAGGGGGATTGAAAGAAGAAATTAGAGGCCCACTTGTCTTACATCGACCTCAGACATTGGAGGAGGCCGGCACTTTGGCTTTGTTGCAAGAAGCTGAGTTGGACATGGTCAAGCTCAAGTCTCAGAATAAGATTGATCAGAGAGATATGAGCAGGTTTCATCACAAGTACAGTAGTGCTGTTGACAAGACCAGAGGAAGAAAGGATGAGTCCAAACAAGTTGAAACACCTTCTGCTAGTAGTGCTTCAGACAAATTGTCAGCTCTTAAAGCCTACCGGCGTGCAAATAACTTGTGCTTCGTCTGTGGAGAAAAGTACACTGGAAGAAACCATAAGTGTCCTACACAGATACCCTTACATGTGATTCAAGAATTGGTTGACGCTGTTCAGGATGACCATGAGGTGGACTATAATTCCTCAGAGGAAGATTCTGAAGCTCCCGCTGGTCAGATTATGGCAATTAAGTCAGCAAACAGTGCCCAAACAGATTCTAATGGCAAGAGGAAGAATAGAACCTTGAGACTGACAGGGTTCATTGAGGCCAAAGAGGTGTTAATCTTGGTCGACTCTGGTAGTGCTGCTACTTTTATTAGTCAGGAACTAGCTACTCAGATATCTCAAGACAAGCAACCCTGTGAACCTTTGAGATTTACTACTGCAGATGGCAGTAGTATGCTTTCTGACACATTCATTCCAAAAATGCAGTGGCATGTTCAAGGCAACATATTCACACAAGACACTAGAATATTACCATTGCAGTGCTATGACATGGTGTTGGGTGCCGATTGGTTGGAGGTTCACAGCCCAATGATGATACATTGGAGAAAGAAGACTCTCAAATTCACTTACAAAGGCAAGCGAATCTCCTTGCAAGGTGTCAAGGATGAACCAACAAAATGTGTCCAGGTCTCAGGACGTAAACTTCGGGGATTGATTAAGAAGAAAGCAGTAACACATTTGTTACAGTTACAGGCTCTCTGTCCACTGGATCTAGCTTTGGACAGCCCTAATCATCTCATGGCATTGGCACCAACCACTGATCCGTTACATGATCAGTCAGATCAATCAGTGCATAGTCTACCGGAGGTCCAGAAGCTGATAGAACAGTACCAACATCTATTTCAAGAGCCTCATGGTTTACCCCCTAAGAGACCTTATGATCATCACATCCCACTCATTCCTGGGGCACAACCAGTCAATGTTAGACCTTACAGGTATGCACCTCAACAGAAGACTGAAATAGAAAGACAAGTGTCAGAAATGTTGAAATCCGGAATAATTCAGCATAGTACCAGTCCATATGCCTCTCCAGTTTTGCTAGTTAAGAAAAAAGATGGATCCTGGAGATTTTGCGTGGACTATAGGCATTTAAATGTAATCACAGTGAAGAATAAGCACCCACTGCCCATTGTGGATGAGCTATTGGATGAATTAGCTGGAGCTACTTATTTTTCTAAGCTGGACTGTAGGTCTGGATATCACCAGATCAGGGTTCTAGAAGGGGATGAAATGAAAACAGCCTTCAAGACCCACAGTGGTCTCTATGAAGTCACAGTCATGCCTTTTGGTTTAACCAATGCTCCAGCAACATTTCAAGCTGCCATGAACACAATCTTTCAACCCTTATTGAGAAAATGTGTTTTGGTGTTTATGGATGACATCCTGATATATAGTAAGACATTGAATGAGCACACACACCATCTTCAACAGGTGTTGCAAATACTCAATGATAACAGTTTCTTGTTGAAAAGGTCAAAGTGTATATTTGCAGAACAGTCTTTGGAATATTTGGGCCATATTATCTCAAAGAGTGGGGTCTCTACTGAGCCAAGCAAGATTACTGCAGTCACTAATTGGCCAATTCCAGGAACAGTTAAGCAGCTGCGAGGATTTTTGGGACTAACAGGATATTACAGGAGATTTATCAGGCATTATGGTCTCATAAGTAAGCCCCTTACTCAGTTGCTTAAGAAGGGAGTCACATTCTTATGGACTCCACAAGCTCAGGAGGCATTTCAGTTATTGAAATCAGCTTTAAGCACTGCTCCAGTACTAGCCATTCCAGATTTCAACAAACAGTTTATCATAGAAACAGATGCTAGTGACCTGGGTATGGGAGCTGTATTGATGCAAGAAGGTCACCCTATATCATTTCTCAGCAAAGCGTTTTGTCCACGAAATCAAGCCTTGTCTACATATGAAAAAGAATGCCTAGCCCTTATTATGGCTGTAGACAAATGGAGGAGTTACTTACATGGGAAAGAGTTCATCATAAGGACTGATCATAAGAGTTTACTCCATCTCACTGAACAAACTGTCACATCCAGGATACAACAGAAAGCCTTGTTGAAGCTCATGGATTTACAGTTCCGGATTCAATACAAAAAGGGGGTCAACAACACAGCTGCTGATGCTCTATCAAGAAATCCACAGTTGGATGAAATTTGGTCTATTTCTGTCAGCACACCAGCTTGGTTAGAAAAGCTGCAATTGGGCTATGTTGAGGATGTGGAATCTAAACAACTGCTAACAGAATTGAGTATCAGTCCGAAGAATGATAAAGGTTTCTCCTTGGAGGATGGCATTCTGAGGCATAAAGGTAAAGTTTGGGTGGGAAATAATGCTTTGGCTCAGCAACATATTCTACAGGCATTACATGCTAGTGGACTGGGGGGACATTCTGGAATGCAAGCTACTTACCAGAGGGTTAAAGCACTATTTTCTTGGCCGAAGTTGAAGGAAACAGTGAATAAATATGTGCAAAGCTGTGTTATTTGCCAACAAGCAAAAGTAGAGCACACGCGACTGCCAGGACTTTTGCAACCACTGCCAATACCAGAATCGGCATGGTCGGTGGTGAGTTGGATTTTATTGAAGGATTGCCAAAGTCTGGGAAATTTAATTCCATATTGGTGGTAATTGATAAATTGACTAAGTATGCTCATTTCCTACCAATAGCTCATCCATATTCAGCCCTGACTGTAGCACAGCTATACTTCAATAATATTTACAAACTGCATGGCTTGCCCAAAGCAATTATCTCTGATAGGGACAGGATTTTCACAAGTACTCTATGGCGAGAATTGTTTGCGATGTCTGACACAACTCTGCTTATGAGCTCTTCTTATCACCCCCAAACTGATGGACAGACAGAGAGGTTGAATCAGTGTTTAGAAACCTTTTTAAGGTGTTCAGTGCATGCTTGCCCAAAAGAATGGTCTAAATGGCTGCCTTTGGCTGAGTATTGGTATAACACTACATTTCACTCAGCATTGGGAACAACTCCATTCCAAGTCCTTTATGGACATCCACCAAGAAGTTTGGGACTACCTGATCCTAGTGCAGTAACTGTCACTGATTTGTCTGCTTGGCTATCAGAAAGGAACCTGCTGCAGAAACTAATTCAGCAGCAACTGCTTAGAGCTCAACAAAGAATGAAACATCAAGCTGACAAACAAAGGAAGGAGAGGGAGTTCCAGGTGGGAGAATGGGTCTATCTGAAATTACAGCCTCATATTCAGTCATCTGTAGCTTTTCGCAGTAATCACAAGCTGTCCTTCCGATTCTTTGGCCCATATAAAATCATAGCTCGAGTTGACTTGGTGGCTTATAAATTAGATCTACCAGCAACAGCTCAAATACATCCAGTGGTTCACGTTTCTCAGCTTAAGAAACATGTGCCACCGCAGACTGAAGTTATCGAAGCATTGGATGCTGTTGCTACTGATCCCACTATGACGCTTATGCCATTTCAGGTATTGGATGTCCAGGATGTGACAATTGGTGGCAAACTGAAGCAAAGAGTACTCATAAACTGGGAGTTTCAACCTCCTTCTCTGGCTTCATGGGAGGATGCTGTTGACATGCGTCGGCGGTTTCCCACAGCTTGGGGACAAGCTGTTGATAAAGCGGGGAGCAATGTCATAAGTTGCATCAGATATCCCAAGAGTGGCAAGAAGACATACAGAGTAAAGGCCAAGTGTGGCTAAGTGTGGTTTGTATCTGTAGCTTAAGTGTTTGGCTTCGGCCAGTCTTGCTGGGTTTGGCCCATTAGGCGTAGGGGCTCGGCCCGTTTAGCAAGTAGCACATGGGTACGGCTCTTATAAGCCGATGTAATGAACCGAGACGAATTATCGAAGAACAGAAATAATAACCGTCTCTGCTCCCTTTTGGGTTGTCTTCCTCCTCAAGCTCTTGCTTCTGAACCCCTCCATTCTTGCTTACTCCCCAGATCTTTGCTGAAACTCCCCCAAATTTCTAGTCCAACTCCTCTCCGGTTACCCAGTTCATTACAGAGGTTCACTGTGAAATTGTGTTCCCTGAGGCTATTGTGCAAAGAATTGAGAGGGGCGGAGAGACGTTACCGCTGACGAAGAGCTTGGGCGTGGTGAGCGGTGGCACGTTGGCGACCTCGGTGCCGTCGCCGAACATGGAGGACGGAGGAGACGGGCCGAAGCCGGGGGAGGAGCAAAAGGCAGCGCGCAGCACAACGGAGGCGGAGGCGGAGGCTGGGGTGGAGCTGCAGAGGAGGCGGCGAAGCAGGGCCGGGGCGGCGGAGGCGGCGGCCATGGCCGTCGCCGGCAGCTAGAACCCTACCCGCGGTCTTGCTCCTGGTTTCGGGCTTTCGGCTTTTGGGTCGCCGGCGAAGGCAAGACGCTGGCTCTGGCCCATAAAAGCCTGCCCGCTTGCCTGTTTGGGCTTGTCGGCCCGCCTATTGGCCTGCTCGGCCCCATTTCCGCATTTCTGTATTTCAGACGAACCTGATTTCTACCTCTCTCCAAAATTTAAATCGACCCTAAAAATCTAAAATGTTTTTGTTTGAAGGCAAACCTGGTCTAAAAATTCTAAAATATTGTATAAGATCCTAATATGGGCACATAATCTTACCATAAAAAATTTCAAATCATTTCATAAAAAAGAGACTAAGGCCTTATTTAGTTCACCCCAAAATCCAAAAACTTAATAAGATTCCCCATCATATCGAATCTTGCGGCACATGCATGGAGCACTAAATAAGTAAATAATGATAAAAAAATTAACTAATTACACAGTCTGCCTGATAATTTGTGAGATGAGTCTTGTGAGCCTAGTTAGTTCATAGTTGGACAATAATTGCCAAATGAAAATGCTACAATGTCAAAATCCAAAACCTTTTTGATCCAAATCAGGCCTAAACATTGTTCATAAACAGCTATATCATCATTCACATAGTTTCATGTAACTAGATGAGAAGTGTGTCATTTGTTAACAACTAGTATAGTGTCCCTACTGTGTTATAGCAACATATTTTAGACATAGACATAAAACCAATCACATGAGATTTTATGTTCTCATAGGCCAAAATGAGATTTTTCACACGAAAGAAATATAACACAGAGTTATAATGTTGCTTACACAACCACATCCATAGAGCCATACCACAACTTCTTGCGACCATAACACGCTTGAGAATTTCCTAAATGTCTTCAGGAATATTGTCTTTGGCTTCGTTCCCTTTGAATTTCAATAAAATCAAATAAGGCCTTGTTTAGTTCCACTCATAACAGTGTTTGCTTGAGCTTATCAGCTGAATCTGCCAGCCATTCGGCGGTGTTTTTCTCCCACAACAAATCAGTCAAGAGAACTTTCTGTCATGACTTATCAGCCAAACGAACTTTTCAACTGTCGCATCGAATCTTACGGCACATACATAGAACATTAAAATAGTTGGAAACAAAACCAATTACACAGTTTACCTGTAAATAGCGGGATGAATCTTTTGAGCCTAGTTAGTCCATAATAATTGCCAAATAAAAACAAAAATGTTACAATACTCAAAACTAAAAAATTTTGAAAACTAAACAAGGCCTAAAAATAAAATTTGGAAACTAAACAAGGCCTAAAAATCGGATGCTTAATGTATCTCCATTTGTAGATGCTTTATCAATGATCATATGAAAGCATTGATTATAAGCCTGCATGACGACTTCCATAGCACCTGAACCATAGATGAAACAATATGAAGATGGGTTTTTATATACTCTCCCTGTCTCTAAAAACTTCAATTCGTAGAGTATGGAAATACTATTAGACCGGGATGGCAGCTTCAGGCAGCCGTAATATTGTACGGAAATACTATTATTCATGCTGGATTTAACTGTTGTTCACTCGTGGCTTCTCACAGTCAGGAGCTTTTCAGCTTTATTTACATGCACTTTTAGCCCGCTTCACCAGCTTTGTACCACTTCAGATGCATTTTTCTCCCCCTTTACCAAGGACTCCAAGGCATTACATGCCTTGGGAATAAGCCTACGGGCCCTCACCAACTGATTGTAAACAACCAAGCAAATGGCCTTAGAGATCTTGCGTTCATATTTATGTGAATCACTCACAAACTTTGACACTTCATCTCGTGTAAACATCTGAAAGAAAATATGTTTCAGTTCATTACATCCATAAATGCCAAGTTTTCATTAACACAATATTGCACTTACCGCTTCCTCAGCTTTAGTTGTTTTTGTAGGATGACATGTGATTTTCAGAGCTGTCGCTAGTTTCATCAAGTCCCAATCTTTAGATTCAATGCCAGATATATCCTTGAGGTGTTCCCCACAGAGGCGCAAGGCCTTAGTGTTTTTCACATCAACATATTCGCAATCAAGCAAGAGGCATCCCAGCATAATAACAACCTCATTAACCTAGGTACAAAAGAGCATTCCTTCATCACTAAAAGGAAAAATGTAAATAAAGTTTTTTAATAAGATTTTGCATTGAAATTTTTGGGAAGGGAGGCATAAAGCACCAAACATTTAATGTCAACATTAAGTGAAATTGGGAAAATGGGAACTCACCATCTCAGGACTGAAATCAAAACCATAACGATTCAGGACCATCTTTAGTCCTAGGCTCATGGGGATGCGGTCCTCCTTTCTGAACTTCTTTTTTTTCTTCGGGTACTAAAAAGTGCATGAGATTCTGCAGACCCCACATCACCTCCATAACAATTTCATCGAACAGGCAGGGTACACCCTGAAAGAAATGGAAGCAAAATTGGTGCCAAAGATTTGACAAGCATAAGAAAACAATGGGCGCTTTTACTAACCAAGTCTCTTTCAATGATTTCTTTGTATTCAGGCTTTCCAACAGCCATTTTCTGCCCCGGGTTGAGCCACCTCTGGAGCATCTCAGCAAGGTCCCAACTGACACCAGTATCATGATTAATGGAATTGGTCTTGTCCTTGAATTTTCGAAATTCAGACAGCCAAACAAACTGATAAAGAAACGAACAAGGACAACCATGTTAAGTGGGGGAGGGCCGGAGGGGGCATGCAATGTTCAGTAGGTAATATTACAATGGTGTTCTTGGAATGTAGTTCACAATGCAAAGCCCTCCCAAACATGAGGCACATAATTCAGTAGGTATATTGCACTCAATGTTCTCGGAATGTACTTCAAGATAAATTATTGTGCTGAGATAATATGACACATTTTGAAAACACTGGTGATCTTTGCCTATCTCAATCAAACCTAGCCTACAGTTACTAAATAGAACCAATGAATACAAGGGTTTTAGCATGCAACAATCCATTCTCTGAACCAATCTACTCTAACCATGGTGCTGAGAATAGCTTTTGAGCGCGCATGCATAAATGGAATATCATCTACAAAACAAATTGCATGCTGAATCAGTTAATCAGGAGACAAAAAAATGAATACTGAGCTTATGTTAACATTTTTCTCGCCTCGGTGCAAAAAAAAATGCAGACCAATTGTGGTGATCATGAATGGTGCAAGATCAATACTCAGTAATAAGTTCAAAGTGGCCGCGATCAATACAAAGAAATAACAAAGAAAAGGAAATGAAAGGGAGCAGGGGGACTAACATCATCTACCCTATAATCCGTGCCGAATTTTTCCCAGGTGTTCTGGAGTTGACAGAAAACAGAAAAACGAGTCAAAAAAAAACAAAGGGATAGCAATCAAACACATCAGTAAGCAGGGAAGGAATAAAGAAGTACCTGCAGGGCATCTGGTAGCTTGAGGGCTCTCAAGCATATGGAAAATTGCAAAGCCTGAGGGCGTCTCAAACAACACTAAGATGACTCCCCAGTGTACCGGATTCCATTTCCATGCTGCAAGACCCAAGCCAAGCGAACTTAAGCAAGCAGGATTAAAAAAACGAGGTGATCACACATGAAGCCAGTTGTGCATCACAAGGGCTCACGCCTATGCCTAATATGTTCTATGTCCATCTTTGAAAACTCCACCAGGAACTGCACTCTGAATTAACCAATTCTAACTTTCCATGGCCGGATGAAAATAAGGTGTTCCGGTATGTGGGATCATCAAATCTATAAAGAATTCAGATATCATGCATTGCAGTTGTGAACCAGAGGGCAGAGGCTGAGGCCATGGTATTAAAGGCCCCGCCCCCGCCTAGTCATCAAAGCGAGAAAAAATTTTGGGGCATCAGGGTTGCCTAACTATGCGCGACTGCCTAGGCGATTTAGGTGTCCACCTGTGGAATTAGGTGTCTGGCAACGGTCGCCTTACTGGCAAACAGCCTTGCACGCAGGGGAAGAAAAGGGCCCTGGCACTTGCGCAGGAAGGAAATCACTCACGTGCAGCACTCTACCGCCTTCTGCAGTTCCCTGCGCGAGAAAGAAATGCCTGGCAAGACAGAAAGATTGGGGAGACAAGGACAGATAGAAACATACGCGCCTGCCACCTTACGCTTCTTCCACAGAGCAAGCTCCTGCCGATGCATCACTACGCGGCTCATCAACTCCCAACACGACACAACCCACGAGTGTCAATTGCAGCCGTTTGCATGAGCCCAAGGCAAGGATGACTGGAGGACTGCTCGGCTCAGCCTCCTCTACCAGAAGCCATGACTTCACCCTGCTTCCTGCTAGGCCCCAATTGAACCAGGTATGTATCCTCTCCCTCTTCCTGTTTTCTGAGTGTTATTTTAAAAAGGCAAACCTTACCTGTGCCCTGTTCCATAATCTTCGAAGTGGTTCTGAAGCAAGGTAGACTGAATCTAAGAGTTTGATTCACTGTATGATAACAGATAGTATGCAATGCATAGGACCACTGAACCATTCTCGATTCTGGGTGTGCGTGTGTATGAGTCTTACCTCCTCCATTGCCAACATCAAACCGCTTTGCTGTAGATGCTTTACGCTTCACCAAGGAGGTCTTCTTCTTTGCTGATGACAACAATATCCTCCCCTCTTTGGCCTGCTGCTTTGCTGTAGATGTTTTACGCTTCACCAAGGGGGTCTTCTCCTTTGCTGATGACGACAATATCTGCCCCTCTTTGGCCTGCTGCTTTGCTGTAGATGCTTTCCGCTTCACCAAGGGGGTCTTCGGCTTTGCTTCTGATGACAATACCTGTTCCTCTTTGGCCTGCATAGAAAACATCAATATTATGCTCTGAAGGCACATCAGGACATGAAAACAGCCCAGTGCTCCCTCCCTCGGAGTACTAGCAATTGGAGATCAGTCAATCTTAGCATCATCAAATAATGCAGTGTTACCCCACAAATATTTGTCAAAAAATTAATATGCTAGCCAAGACTAGAAACGCTACTAAAATTGTTGGGAACAAATAGGAGTGTAGGACACACATCATATAGCTGATCATCCCATCTAATCTGCAAAAATGTTGTATTGGACCTACCTTATCTTCAAGACTTATTTAGGTATTGTTGGCACCTGCACACAAGCACCAGGTAAGCAGACCCTGCTCACCTTCCCTCTCCCTCTCCCCTGCTCCAAGGAAGAGGAAAAGCCCTGAGCTCCCTCACTCACTCACGCAGCACACACACACACAGTTTTCAGACTTGAACTGAAAACTGGAACTGAATGAGTGGCAATGAACTGAGTTTTCCATTGCAATAGGTAGGGTATATATACACAAACTATGTACCTGCTGGTACACTACTTGGATGGTGACTACACCAGTCCAACAACTACTCTACATGGCTTATCTCAGCCAATACCTACTCTTGTACCAGCCTAAACCAGCCCACTACTCTAGCTGGTGTACTTCTACCAACTATGGAAGACTAAATGGCCTATTGCCATACTTCTACAGTGGCAGCCAAGAGCTGACCACTTGAACCTGCCGACTGCAGGACAAAAATACAAGAGGGACAGCAGATTATATCTTACAATCTTCCCCTAATCCTGCTGTGTACTCTTGACTTCCACCATGCCAATCTTGCTCCTTAGCTCCAAGAACCGAAGTCGCCCAACTGGCTTAGTGAAGATGTCAGCGAGTTGTCGACCGGTCTCAACAAACTCGATGACAATCTGCTTCTCCTCGACGCAATCACGCAGGAAGTGGAACTTCACATTGATGTGTTTGCTTCGGTCGTGGAGAACAGGGTTCTTCGCCAGCGCTATTGCTGGCTGATTGTCCACCTTGAGCACAGACGGCCGGGGCTCAATGCCTGTGAGCTCCCCCAGCAGCCGGCGCATCCACACCAACTGTCATGCCGCGGTGGCTGCAGCGACATATTCTGCCTCGCAAGTCGACAGAGCCACCGTCTTCTGCTTCAGCGATTGCCAGGCGATAGGTGCCGCGCCGAGGAGGATCAACACGCCTGAGGTGCTGCGCCGTCCATCGACATCGCCTGCCATGTCCGCGTCGCTGTAAGCCGCGAGCTCCAGCCCGCTTCCACCAGACCCCCGGCCTTTCGGGAAGACGAGAGCCTGGTCCATCGTCCCCTGGATGTAGCGCAGCACCCGCTTGACTGCCATCCAGTGATCCTCCCGCGGGTCCTCCATGAACCGGCTTACATACCCGACCGCGAACGCGATGTCCGGCCGAGTATGGGTGAGCCAGCGCAGCCCGCCGACGATGCTCCGGTAGCGCGTTGCGTCCACCTTCTCCGCCGTGCTCTGCTTCGACAGCTTGATCCGTTCCTCCATCGGAGTCGCCGCAGGCCTGCAATTTTCCATGCCCGCCCGCTCCAGCACCTTGCGCGCGTAGGCACGCTGCCCCAGCGTGACTGCCTTGCCTCCCTGCTTCACCTTGATGCCGAGGTAGTAGCTGAGCGCACCGAGATCGGTCATCTGGAACATTGCCGCCATCTCGGTTTTGAAGGATGAGATGTCCTTCTCCCGCGCACCGGTGACGATCAAGTCATCCACGTACACTCCGACGACGAGTTCTTCCTTCCCCCGTCGGCGGGTGTACAGGGCATGCTCCGTTGCACACCGTGTGAACCCGAGCTCCGCCATGGTGGCGTCGAGCTTGGAGTTCCACGCTCGCGGCGCCTGTCGCAAGCCGTAGAGCGCCTTCCTGAGGCGGAGCACCTTGTGCTCAGCCCCCTGTGCGATGAAGCCTGGGGCCTGCTTGACGAAGACCTCCTCCGTCAAGTCGCCGTTGAGAAAGGCCGATTTGACGTCGAGGTGGTGAACTGCCCAGTCCTTGGCCACCGCCATGGCCAGGACGAGTCGCACCGACTCCATGCGCGCCACTGGCGCGAACACCTCCTCGAAATCGATCCCTTCTCGCTGCACGAACCCCCGAGCGACGAGCCGCGCCTTGTGCTTCACCACCGCGCCGTGCTCATCCTTCTTCACCTTGTAGACCCATTTGAGTCCGATCGGCCGGCATCCAGCCGGTGGATCGACCAACTCCCAGGTCCGGTTCGCCTCGATCTGCCGCATCTCCTCCAGCATAGCGCGCCGCCACTCCGGCTCGCGCTCTGCTGCGGCGAAGGTGGCCGGCTCTTCTGTGCTCAGCATCATGAGCTCCTCTTCTTCGCCCAGCAGCCGTGCTGCCAATCCTGGAGTTGCTGCATCACCGAGAACATTGTCCACACGACGAAATCGTACCTCCTCGCCGTCGTGGAAGGCGTCCACGAACTCGGTGACGTCTGGTGGTGGAGTGGCATACTCCACTTGAGCCGTGGTCGGAGTCCTCTGCTCCTGTCTTGAGACAGAGTGAGGCGGAGTGTCGCCCGTCGTGGTGGGGCTGGGCGGCTCGGCTTCCCCTGCTGCTGGCGCCTCGCCCCCTGCTTCCCCTGCTCCAGGGGCTGCTGCTTCCTCCACGACTCCGGCTGGTGCGTGGACTTGACTGGTGATCACCAGTTGCTCGACGGTGAAAGACCCACCGATCCCGAGCGCGCCCTCTTCTCCCGCCAAGTCTTCCTCATCCCACCTCCACTTCCCCGCTTCATCAAACACGACGTCGCGGGACACTGTCACCCTCCCGGTGACTGGATCGTAGAGCCTGTAGGCTTTTGATCCTTCCTCGTATCCGAGGAACACCGTCCTCGTGCTCCGGTCTTCAAGCTTGGTGAGGCCGGGCTTGGTGTTCTTCACATGCCCAATGCACCCAAACGTGCGCATGAATGCCACGCTCGGCTTGCGGCCATGCCAAGCTTCAAACGGTGTCCTCCCGTGCAGCGCCTTTGTCGGAGCTCTGTTGAGGATGAACATCGCTGTGCTTACTGCCTCACCCCAGAACGCCGCCGGCATTCCCTTGGCCTTCAACATGCACCTCGCCATCCCGATGATGGACTGATTCCGGCGTTCCACCACGCCGTTCTGCTGAGGTGAGTAGGGCGCCGTGAGATGGCGTTCCACTCCCTCCTCCGCGCAGTAGGTGGCGAACTCCACCGCCGTGAACTCCCCTCCACGGTCCGTTCGCAACACCCGCAGTCTCCTCCCAGACTCTGCCTCAACCTTCGCCTTGAGTTGCTTGATGGCTTCGGCTGCCTCGCTCTTGCTGGTCAGGAGCCGCAACCACATGTAGCGACTGTAGTCATCCACCAGCAGGAGGAAATACCTCCGCCCTCCGTGCGTGGCCGGGGTGATAAGCCCGCATAGGTCGCCATGAACCAGCTCAAGCATCTCCCTGGCGCGGTACTTTGCCTCCTTGGGGAACGGCAGTCTCCTCTGCTTCCCCACCAGGCAGCTGTCACAGAGCTCGCTGGCGTGTTGGATCTTGGGCATCCCCCTCACCATTGCCGCCAGTCTGCTCAGTGCGTCGAAGTTCAAATGCCCGAACCGGCCATGCCACAGCCACGGCTCCTCCGTGCACTGTGCCGCCAGGCACACCGGCTGCTCGACCTTAAGGTCCAGCAGAAACAGCCGGTTCTTCGACCTTGTGACCTTGGCCAGCAACCGCCGGTCTTGGTCACGGATCCGCAGCACACCGCCCTTGATCATCACCTCTGTGCCGCGCTCGTCCAACTGCCCGAGGCTGATGATGCTTGTCTTCAGCTGTGGGATCCAGTAGACATCCGTCAGCGCCCGGTGTTCCCCGTTCCGACACCGGAACAAGACAGTGCCACGGCCGCGGATTGCCACCCGGGAGCCATCGCCGAACTTGATGCTCCCGGTGGTTTCTTCATCAAGCTCGGAGAAAACAGCGCGGCTTCCTGTCATATGGTTGCTCGCGCCTGAATCGAGGTACCACCTCTGCTCCAGCTCTTCTCCGTCCGCTCCTAGGAGGACACGCGCGCGAGACTCGTCAAGTTCGACGGCCTGCGGCGCAGTCCCCTGCTCCGCCTCCGCCTCCCCTGCTTCGCCTTCCTGCAGCGCGCAACACTCCCCCATTAACAGAGCGCACTCGTCGTCGCTGTCGTCCCGAGCCAAGTGGGCCTCCTCCTTCTTCTCCGGCTTCTTCTCTGGGCATTCTCGTGCCCAGTGCCCCACCTTCCCGCAGCGCCTGCACGCGTTGGGGTCGGTGTTCTTCTTCTTCTTCTTCTTGTCCGCCGGCGGCTTCCCGCGCCCCTTGGCGCCATCACCGCCGCGGCTGGTGGAGCCTTCCCCGGTCCGGCGCTTGTCCTTCATGCGCGCGGTCCACTCCTCTTCCGTCAGGAGTAGCTTGGGCTTCTCCTTCTCCGGTGCCGGCGTGATGCGGCTCTCTGCTACTCGCAGCCGCCCAGCCACGTCCTCTAGAGACAATGTGGAGATGTCCAACATCGTCTCAATGGACATGGCAAGCTGCGAATACTTTGCCGACACGGTGCACAGCAGCTTGGTGACGAGGTCCTCGTCGTCCACCTTCTTCCCGTAGGTGGCCAGTTGCGTGGCCAGGGATTGAAGACGAAGAGTGAACTCCTCCACCGATTCTCCGGGCTTGAACTTGATGTCGTTGAGCTCCCTGCGGAGCTGCTGGATTCTTGCCCGCTTGGCTCGGTCCGAGCCGACACGCAGCGACTCCAGCATCTCCCAGGCTTGCTTCGCGGTTTCCTTGGCGCCCAGCGCCTCGTGGTACTCCGCCGGCGTCGAGGCCATGAGCGCCTCCATGACTCCCACCTGGGCGTCCTCAGTGCGGTCATCCTCCTCAATCGCCCGCCACCATTTCCGTGCGCGCAGCTTCCACTTCATCTGCATCGCCCACTCACCGTAGTTGGTGCGGGTGAGCATGGGCCAGGAGCCGCTGCCACCGAACTCCTTCACCACGCGCACCTCCACCTGCGGTGGCGCCGGCTGGAGCTGTCGCTCGCCACCCTCCCCGCCACCATTCCGGCCCGCATCCTCCGCCATTTCTGGTCAGTGGACCTAGCTACGGCCTGTACGGCTCCGATACCAATTGTTGGCACCTGCACACAAGCACCAGGTAAGCAGACCCTGCTCACCTTCCCTCTCCCTCTCCCCTGCTCCAAGGAAGAGGAAAAGCCCTGAGCTCCCTCACTCACTCACGCAGCACACACACACAGTTTTCAGACTTGAACTGAAAACTGGAGAACTGAATGAGTGGCAATGAACTGAGTTTTCCATTGCAATAGGTAGGGTATATATACACAAACTATGTACCTGCTGGTACACTACTTGGATGGTGACTACACCAGTCCAACAACTACTCTACATGGCTTATCTCAGCCAATACCTACTCTTGTACCAGCCTAAACCAGCCCACTACTCTAGCTGGTGTACTTCTACCAACTATGGAAGACTAAATGGCCTATTGCCATACTTCTACAGTGGCAGCCAAGAGCTGACCACTTGAACCTGCCGACTGCAGGACAAAAATACAAGAGGGACAGCAGATTATATCTTACAGGTATGGCCAAAATAAATGCCAGCCATCACGTTGCAAAAGGTTGTCCTGGCTTTGATGATAGCAATAATACCAACATATTACAAATTTCAGGAAACAGATTACTCATATATGACTTCCACTGTCCAAGAATATTGTAACGAGTCCATGCCACATGAAATCTCAGCCAAGCAAATTACTTTAAGCTACAACATGTATTGAACAGCTTGGTAAAAATGCTCTATGCAGATGTCATACATTTAACATGAGCTGAATCACAAGCAAAAAATCAATAAATTAGACCCGGGCATACTAATTGTGAAGCAAATTTTGGGTCAGACGTACAAAAGCCCCCAGCCAAAAAAGTGAGGCCCAAAGCAAAAGCAAAATCTAGGCCCAAGCACACCTCAGCAAATACTAGAAACCTGAAAGCCAACCTGAAGACCATACCGGAAACCCAACATATACACTATACACAGCAATACCTTCTGTTTCATGAAAAGCTCAACGAGACAGATCAAAATATAATACTAGACTTATATTCTACATTCTACAACAAAGTAGCCCCATAATTCATACAAGCAAACAAGCATAGGATACACAACAGGCGTATATGTCTTCATACAGTAACACATGCATAATAAAAGGAAAACCAGGGATCTAAATCATGGGTTATAGCCTTATTAAAACAAGTTGCACCCAGACAGTTTATAACCGATGATGAGTGGGTTCATGTACATGTGGCACACATCAGCAGGCTTGGCATTTCACAGATCTGTTGAAGCTTCAACCAAAGCAGATGTTCCATTCATAGTATCGTCTTTCAAATTTTCTTATGGCAATCTAAGTAAGCCAGAACATCTGGTGAAATTACCTTGAATTTTTTGCATGCCACAGACTTGCGAGAAGCTGAAGCTGATAGATTCGAAGATGAAAGATCCACTGGTCTTGCACGCTTTCCTCTGTGTCTCCGCGAACCAGCTTTAGCAGACACGTTCTGCTGCTGCTGCTGCTGCTGCTGCGAACTTGCTCCCACAGTTATTTCTTCGTCATCTTCAAGACTCGAAACAGAGCTCCACGGACTTACCATGGCGTGAAGTAAACAACAATCTGATCGGTGATAAAAGAAAGAAAAATGCACTTAGAGTATAGGATAGCAATCCGGCATATACTAGCGGAGACTTGTTCTAGGGTTGGGTGCTGATTGCTGAAGCAGTCTGCCGATTGCAGAGCACCGCGGCGGCGCACTGGCTCAGTAAGGCGTGGCCTAGGGCCGGCGTAGCACGGGCGATGGGCGTACAGCCGAGGGACGCCGTCGGCCTGGGGAAGGTGGGGATTGGAGTCGGGAAGAGAAATACTAGGGTTGGAGACGGGGAGCGCCGAAGACGGGAGGACTTACATCTCTCATCTCTCGTCTCTCACAAACTCTCGCACAACTTAATTATAAAAAAAAAGGAAGGGAAATCGCGCGGTTTTCTCTGTTGCCGTTTTCACGCAGCACGATCTGTTCTCTCCCGCACAGTCTGCCCAGAGGGCCATGGCCTCTTCCTCGTCCTCCGGCACGGCCGGCGGCAGGGTGGTGCTGTCCAAGGAGGGGGCGACGGCAATGGCGGAGTGCATCGGCCTGCTGTTCGGGAGGTGGACGGCGCTGCAGCTGGCGGTGCAGAACCGGTGGGGCGGCCTTGACTCGCAGGCCAAGGCCGACCGGCTCGCCTCCTCCGTCCTCTCCTGGTTCACCCGCGCCGCCGCCAGAGGTCTCGACCGATCTCTCGTCTCCTTGTTCACCCGCGCCGCCGCATTGCATTATTGTTGTCTTTCAAACTTAATTAAATCTGGAATCGAAACCATTCCACCTCTTCTGATGAAATACGATTGATTTTGTTTGTTTCGTTTGTGCGCTATCGGTGGATTGAATTACTGAAGGCACTGGACCACTCGACCAGGACGAGCTGGAGGGATTGCTGTACGATACCATGGACGAGTCCTTCGACGCTGACATTGAGGATGGGAGCGTCGAGGAGGTATGTATTCTTCTCCTGCTTTAAATTCTCTCTGTATAATGTAATCTCTCATAGGTTTTCGAAAAAAACATATAATCTCTCAACCATAAATCAAACCGATCTGTATGTAGTTAATACGATCGGAAACTAGAGAAAATTAGCATATTATTATTCGTAAAATGAACTTGGGGAATTTAATTCGTTGTCAGAATAGCTGCAGCAGTGTTGCCTTTCAAACTTAATTTGGACGATGTGACATTCGTTCGGATGTGCAAAATATCTAAAACCTGGTTATTTTATTATTAGGTCAAAGATATATGCTCAGAGATAGTTTGAACAATGTTGCCAAGATGCTTGAGGTATCACTAATATCATCCCCGATGACACCAGAACCGCATGATGATTTAACAACGAGACAGTACAGTACTAGATGAAGTGCAGACATACATATGTATCGCAAAACAGGACTAAAAGAATAGTAGCACACATGTTTAAAAAAACACACAGGGCATTGCCTTCAGAATTTAGATAATAATTCTGACCTACATCCAAGTAGAAACAAAGAATAATTGTTACTATCACACAGTTATGAGGAATTGAGGATAGTGCTTGCCTATTGCCTACCCCTGCACAGCTTTGCATATTATTGCAACTTAATTTGCTTTCCTGAAATAAAAATTTTATGGGGCCTTCCCCCCGTTACAGCTGATCTTCTGTTTGAAGCTGTATGTATGCCTGTATATATATCTCAAAATATATATCAATATAGAAGAATATACATCTCAACATATATAGATGACTAATAAATTGGATGAGTTATATTGCATTCTTCTACTCAATTGCCAAAAGATGATGTTGATTATTGTTCATTGTTGTGTGGAGTCATCCAGTTAATTTGTTTCCGTTTAAAGCTGCCGTGACACTTAACCTTCTCTCTTCTCCCAAGCAGGTTACTAAGCATCTGATGATTATGTACACACGCTGTCTGCGAAAGGATTATTCATACATCGATAAGCTTAGGAAGACACGGCTTGCAGGCAGCGCCATTACCCAGAGCAAAGAGGTAATAATTATGAATGTTTTGAGCTTTTGATGCATTATGCAATATCCTTCAAAGGCATGAGCTTTTAATCGATGCATGTATATGCAATTTCAGAGACACTTTTGGCTGTTTCTCTTGTGCCTTTCCATTAGGGGCCTAAAAACTGCCCATCAGCGTTCAACGCGCATATGCAACCTTTAATTTTCCCCTTCTTCAGAGTCACCCACTGTCGTAATAAATTAAATGAACTCATAGTTGGTCTCCTCTTCTGAAACAGGTGTTAAGAGGCTGCGAGAGTAGCAGCGATGAGATCTCACGCTCAGAGGAAGAAGATGATGATGATGAGTAAGGACCCATTGAGGCATGATGGTTGCAGTTGAAGATCTGAGATGGTTCGAGAGTGCCCAGAGCATGATCCAACTTTGAACTTGGCTCAAGGCCTAGAACGAATAGCGAGTGAGCCGAGTTACATATTAGTGCCAAATGAAGAATCATTTGGATTGGATATAACTTAAGATTGAATGGTAAATCACTAGGACGAAATGTATCCTATGGTTTTAATGGTTGCAATCACTAGTTGCACAAGCGTATCAAGTAAACCTCACTGCGAGTCTGCCAGCAATCCAACACAGGCGGTGAACACAGCACCATCCAGTAATCTTTCATGAGTAGTTGAGTACAGAGTCTGAGATTTCTTCAAAATTATCATTCGTTTATTTTCTCGATGCAATTACAGTCATAAGATAAGAAGGCAGGGCCGCGGCCGCCCATGGACGGCAGCCCGACAAGCGTATACACACTGATCATCAGAAAGCTAAAGAAAGGAACGCCCGCCGGCTCGCTGGTTTGGTTCCCTCACGCGGATGGGAGCACCTTCTTGACGATCTCGTCGCTGAGCGAGGCGATCTGCGCGTCGAGCGCCTTGACGGCCTCCTCCTTCTGCGCCTCGAGGTTGGCGAGCGCCTCGACGAGCTCGGCCTCCACGCGGCTGCGGCCCTCCTCCAGCTTGCCCTCCAGCTCCGCGGTGGTCTCCTTCTTCATCTTGTTGAGCGCCGCCGCGATCTCGGCGCGCGCCGCCTTCATGATGGCGGCCGCCTGGTCCTCCAGCTGCTTCACCTCCTCGGAGGCGTCCTTGACGTCGCCGAGCTCGCCGCGGATCTTGGCGTCCCGCTCGTCCATGAACTTGCCCAGGGGCGTGAAGTAGAGCTTGTCCAGCGCCACCATGAGCAGCAGGAACTCGGTCGCGATCGCCGGGAGCGTCAGGTTGAAGTCGAACAGCTGGGCCTTCTCCATCTGCTCCGCCAGCACCGGGAGCGGCGCTGCAGCCACCGCCGCCGCCGCCGTCGCCAGCAGCCGCGGGAGCTGCTGCGCCAAGGGCCGCCGCGGCCGCGCCGAGCTGCTGCTGGAGGAGGAGGAGGAGGAGGCCACCGGCTTCAGGACCGGCGCAGCACGGCGCGGAGAGCACGAGGTGGTGGATGCAGCCATCATAGCCGTGGCCATGGGTGCGAGGCCGGGAGAGGTGCGGTGGGGGCGTGGAAGAGCAGCGGCGGCGGCTTGTCAGTGGAGGTGTGGTGGGGAGAAGGGAGGGAGGCGGGCGGCCGGCTATCTATCCGAACGGGGTTGGGTTGCGGTGTCCCGACGAACGGCGGCCACACGATGCAGATGCTCGCTTCGCTACCACGAATGCTCTCCCCGATATTCTATTTTGTGCTTCGTCAGAAAAGGCCCGTGTGATTCTTGGCCCAAAATCTCTTAAGCCGGCGGCAGCAAGGCAGAGCCTCATGGGCCATTGTCACTAACTTGTAAAGCAAAGAGCAGAAATAGATAGATTCAGGCCTCTGGAGGGAATCTAGGATAAAATTGAAGAATTACAGTAGAGTTACATCCACTCAAAAAAAATAGAGTTACAAAATTTGGACAAGGCAAACCTTCGTGATTTCGGATGTCGCTTTACCACAATACCACTCTTGTGTGACAATGAAAGTGTCATAAAACTTATTTGCTTGGCTATATGAGAGAAATTTAATGAAAAAGTTGATTCAACAACAATTGTTAAGAGCTCGATGAAGAATGAAGCATCATGGCGATAAACATAGATTAGGGAGAGAATGTCAAGTGGGAGATCTCGTCTATTTGTACTTCGTTTAGCATATGAAAGTTCTTTGAGAACCGAGGAAGAACTTCAATTCACCCATCATAGACATCTATAAATAAGTTCCACATTATAGTACTATTATAAGAAAATGAAAGGGTATTGTAGGTACAATGGTTATTATATGCAATGTGACCTTCGGATTCTTCGGGCAATATAGATTTGGTCTTTTTTTATGACTAGCAAAACATGCCCGTGCGTTGCAACGGGAGAAAAAATATCAAATTTATATCTATATCTCTATTACCTAATTATATATATCTATATCTAATAATAAAGAGGCAAAATTTTAGGCTCCTTTTTTCGTCCATCCATGTTTTTTTTGTCTGTTTTCCTTTAACTACCGAACGATGGAGAGTTTCTCTTACCTGGACTCATATATATAACCGCTCATACGAGTTAGAATAACTTGTGTCTAAACCAATATGGAATAAGAGTCCTAATATAAATAGATTTCTCACATCCCAAGTACTCTTAATAGTCAAATAGAAAAGGATAAGAATTATGTTCTTTATTTTGATCCGTTTTCTTTATTTAATTAGATGCCAATCGGAGACAAAAGAAAAATCAAAGTCCTAATATGTAGTTCTTTCTTCTTCTTCTCTAATAATAAAAAGACAAAATTTCTGGTCGTTTTGGATTTTGGTCGAGCCCAACCATTCCCTTGTTTCGATCTAAAATTGGTTTAAACTCGTGTTAGGCTTCCGAGTTAGATTCAGCACATAACTTTTCTTTTCTTTCCCTAAGTCAATTGGACCAGGAGTCCTCGTGCCATAAACAGAAAATAAGCTAAAAATAATAGGAAACCAGATCCGAACAAAGAGGAGCATCGTTTAATTAATCTTTAGACCGGCGGACATATAAAGATATGGTGAACTGAAATTTTCACAATTATATATTATATATATGGAAAAATATATATACTAAGCGCTCTATTAAGATTAGAATTCTTATCTATGCAGTTTATCACAAGAAAATTGAGTCCGGGTCACATACACGATTAAGTTTTGGAATCGAATCTGTATCGTGAAGTCTGAACGTCTCTATTGTCTGGTAATCGGAGGGAGACGGACCAAAAATGGATGAGCGAAAAAACACTAAAATTTTGTCTCTTTATTAATAGATGTAGATTAGGAGAGGGTCATACCAAAAGAATGAGCATAAATGTTAGCTACTCCCTCCGTCCCAAATTATAAGTCATATCTTGGAGAGTCAAAGTTTTTTAAGTTTGACCAAATTTATATAGCAAAATAATAACATTTTTAGTACCAACCAAGTATCATTAGATTCTTTATTAGTTATATTTTCATACCTATTTTATGACATAAATCTTTATATTTCTCTCTATATTTTTGGTCAAATTTGAAAATGTTTTGACTCTCCAAGATTCTTGGAATGACTTATAATTTGGAACGCAGGAAGTATTTAATATTAGTTATACAGAGGTATATAGATATATATTATTTTAAATATTTATTTTTCTTTATTATAATTTTGTAGTACAATGAATATTTTTTTTGAACAAATTTGGGTTGGCCTTGGTCGGTTGTTAAATATTGGGCCTTTGCCCTAGCCCATGTACGTGTGCCACATTTCTTCAATATGATTAATAAAGAAACACACATGTCCAGGACACACGAACAGGCATGGCCGCCGCTCGCTCACGAAGTTCCTCGCTCACACTCGTTCGTCGGTACGACAGCTGATGCCAGTGCTAGCGTAGCTTGCCTATGCCGCTCACCCATCTAGCCGTTGCTCCTCCCTACTCCTCCTTTCTTCCACCGTGTGCGAATTAGGCCTGGCCAGGCTTCCCGGAGGCAGTGACACAGGCGCACATGGCCGATGTGCGCGGAAGACCTGGCCGGCGACATAGGTGTATCTGGATGCGTGCTTGTGGGGAGGCGACGGCACGGGCACCCGGGCCGGCCAACGCCAAGCTGGCGGCACAGGCGGACCTGACCGGCGATGCAGGCGCCCTAGAAGCATGACCCTCTTTGATGCTTTATCTGATTTTCTTGTTTCGATTATATTTCTTTAATTTTCTCCTCGATCGATTCGTGTATGGATTAACTTGTTTTTGGATCGATATGGTGTTTTTGATTCATTCTCAGTGGTGATGGTCTCGATTTGGTACTCTACTCCTCTTGTGTCTCTCTATTTGTTCCTCTGTCCGGTCCACGATGAGGGGACTCTAATGTTTCGGATTTTAATTTAAAAAATCACATGTTTTGTATTTGTATCCTATTCGGATGTTAGGGAGGCCAGACGAAATTTGAGTCCAGACGAAATTTGAGGCTACGGATAAAACCACCGGTAGTATATAGGTGAACGGATGAACGGATAAAACCACCGGGCAGACTGAAATTTTCATCTTTAAATATTAAGGAAAGATATGATTCACGTTGCATCCTATTAACTTCACTTCTTTGATCTTCAGTCATTTGTGTACACGTCGTGCACTGTCTCTTTGGCTTTTATATTCTTTGGGATCGATGACTTATGTAATCGATTTGGATTCACTTTGGTCACCTATTTTTTTAAGATGACAGAAATAAGAAGTTAACAATATTTCTATTATATATCAAAACATTTATATTGATGATACATATTTATACACATGTGAGCATCAGTATTTACCTTAGTCAATTAGGTTTGTCCTGTCTTTAAATGTCGCGGAATAATCGTCCTTTTCAAAATCCATTAGCAGATATGTGACTAAAAAATAGAAGAAGACAGTCATCAAAAATGATAATAAAATAAAAAAACTATAAATGTCTATATAGTTAATAAGAGGGTGTTTGGTTGGGTGTGTTAAAGTTTAACATGTATTGTAGTATTTTATTTTATTTAGCAATTAGTGGCTTAAAAGATTCGTCTCACAAATTACTCTTTATCTGTGGTTTTTAGTTTTGTAAATAGTCTATATTTAGTATCCCATGCATGTGTCCAAACATTTGATGTGATAAGTATTAAAAAACAGACACAACCAAACAGATTCTAACAACCACTGTTACTAAATCTGAATTTTTATTTTATTGTTGGTGTTCATGTCCACAAGTTTATAAAGGCCTTGCTTAAATCTAAAAAGTTTTTGAATTTTGACACTGTAGCATTTTCATTTTTATTTGACAAACATTGTCCAATTATGGAGTAACTAGGCTTAAAAGATTTGTCTCATGATTTACAGGCAAACTGTGCAATTAGTTTTTGTTTTCATCTATATTTAATGCTTCATGCATGTGCCGCAAGATTTGATGTGACGAAGAATTTTGAAAAGTTTTTGATTTTTTTGGATGAACTAAACAATAATCAAGATAAGTCTGTAAAATTTGCATCAAATATTTTCTCTCATATTGTATCTAAGGTACAATCTAATTACTCACGTATGGTACCCTATGCTAACAGGGTCACAAATATGGAAGGAAATCATGAACACTTAGGCCTTGTTTGGATCTAAAAAGTTTTAGATTTTGACACTGTAGTACTTTCATTTTATTTGACAATTTTTGTCTAATTATAGAGTAAATATGCTTAAAAGATTCGTCTCACGATTTACAGGCAAACTGTGCAATTAGTTTTTGTTTTCATCTATGGGTGTGTTTGGTTCGTTTTCTATACAAGCCTACCTAGCAAAACTAAGCCAAACTACCTTTAGTCAGTTCTAACTAGGCCAATTCGTAGTTGTTTGGTTGTGTACATTGTACTAGCCTGGCTAGCATTGGGTGTGTTTGGTTGTCTATCTTGTTTTGCTCAAAATTACCTCTTCTCTCTTCTAGTAAGGTTATCGCCTCTCACATATTTTATCAAACACCACCACAGCTAACTAGTCACCATCGGTGAAGAAGACTAGTAGCGAAATAGAACGGGAGTGAAGACCAGGAGGTGATGGGAATGAATCACGGAGCCAACCGGAGCTTAGCTCCAGAAGAAACACCAACCTGGTGTTTCTACTTGGGCCTGGCCCTGCCTGTACGGCAAGCCAGATATAGCTTGGCTCCAGGGGCTAGCCAGGCCAAACACCCCAAACCTGGCCCAATCAAGCAAAAAGCCAGATTTGGAGGCCAACCAAATACACTCTATATTTAATACTTCATACATGTGTCGCAAGATTCGATGTGATGGAAAATTTTGAAAAGTTTTTGATTTTTAGGATGAACTAAACAAGGCCTTAGCTTGGTTTAGATCTAAAATTTTTTTGTATTTTGAGACAGTAGCAATTTTATTTGTATTTGGTAATTATTGTCCAATCATAAACTAACTGGATTAAAAAGATTCGTCTCGTAAATTAAAGATAAATTGTGCAAGTAATTATTTTTTCATCTATATTTAATGCTCCATGCATGTGCTGAAAGATTCGATGTGATAAAAAATTTTAAAAATTTTTAGATTTTGGGTGAACTAAACAAGGTCTTAGGCCATGTTTAGTCGGTGAGGTGAAAATTTTCACGACAATGTATCACTTTCGTTTGTTTGTGGTAATTATTGTCCAACCATGGACTAACTAGACTCAAAAGATTCGTCTCGTACATTTCGACCAAACCGTGCAATTAATTTTTATTTTTATCTACATTTAATACTTCATGCATGTGTCTAAAGATTCGATGTGACGGGGAATCTTGAAAAATTTTGGGTTTTTGAGTGGAAGTAAACAAGGCCTTATTGATGAAAGAAGGGCGCACATAAACAGCCTGTTCGCTTGAGTTTATCAGTCGAATATATCAGTTAGGGCACTCACAATTTAAGACTCTATCACAAAGTCTAAGACAAATAATTACATATTATTTATGGTATTTTACTGATGTGGCAGCATATTTATTGAAGAAAAAGGTAGAAAAAATAAGACTTCAAATCTTATTTAAACTCTAAGTCCATATTATTCGAGGTAATAAATAACTTTAGACTCTATGATAGAGTCTGCATTGTGAATGCCCTTATTTAACTATATTTTTCTCTTATAATAAATCAGTCAACGATACTTTCTGTCATGATTTAGTCAAACGAACATCGCAGAAGTACCGGTGCACTAAACCATCCCTTTTTAGGCGTAGAGATTTTATATTAAAAATAGGCTCAATTAAATAGCCAAACTCTAATTTAAATTAATCTCCAAAATATCGGAAACAAACGGCACGGAACGGAAATTTTTCCGAACCGCTTGATCCAGCTTGAAACAGCACGCGCGGCGCGGACGCCTCGCGCCCATCTATTTCGTTCCACGCATCTCTATCCCTACCCGTCGAAAATTCAACGCTCCAACTCTCCGCCGTCCATCCTCCCACGGCAGCCCAGATCCAACGCCTGTAGCTTGCGCCAACTCATCGATCCGCGCTCCACCCATCTCCACCAATCCCCTTCCATCGTGCTCCTCTACAAAAGCTCCCCTCCCCATCAATCAATCCCCCATTTCACGCCAAGAAAAGCCTCCTCCTGAGTCTCGAACCAACCGCATCGTCCCCCGTCTCCTTCCCCCTTCGTCCCCGACATCCCCGACCCGATGGCGCCCAAGGCCGAGAAGAAGCCAGCGGAGAAGAAGCCGGCCGCCGAGGAGAAGGCGGAGAAGGCGCCCGCAGGAAAGAAGCCCAAGGCCGAGAAGCGCCTGCCCGCCTCCAAGTCCTCCGGTAAGGAGGGCGGCGAGAAGAAGGGGAAGAAGAAGGCCAAGAAGAGCGTGGAGACCTACAAAATCTACATCTTCAAGGTGCTGAAGCAGGTGCACCCCGACATCGGCATCTCCTCCAAGGCCATGTCCATCATGAACTCCTTCATCAATGACATCTTCGAGAAGCTCGCCGGCGAGGCCGCCAAGCTCGCGCGGTACAACAAGAAGCCCACCATCACCTCCCGCGAGATCCAAACCTCCGTGCGCCTCGTCCTCCCCGGAGAGCTCGCCAAGCACGCCGTCTCCGAGGGAACCAAGGCCGTCACCAAGTTCACCAGCAACTGAGCGACCTGCAGCGTCCACGGATTTGTTAGGTCTCCCTTTCTAGGAGGGTTCTTCGTTGTGTCCTCTCCTCCTCCCTCCCCCTATGTATGTGCTCTGAAATCGTTGATGTTCTCCTCGGGAACAAAGACTAATAGCTAGCTTCCCTGCTTTATAAATCGTGCCGGATTGTAATGCCTCTCTTAGATTTGCTGCCCCCGTTGTGGAATATAGTTGTATCGGTGCCTTCTCCGCTTGCTAAATCTCTTCCGCTCTGGTATTTGGGGATCTAAGATTTTTACCGGAGAGTGGAGAATTGAGACCATCATGGATTACCGATGAAGATCTGAGGTCACGAGGTCGAAGGGTCTCAGGTTCTTCAGCACGGAGATATTTGTGAGCAATCAACTGTGTATTGAAGCCATATGGTTCACCATGTGACGAAATGATCATTTTGATTTGTGCCAGAACTTTGTGAATGCGTGATCATATCATTTTTGCATGTGTGATCATATCATTTTTGCTTGTGACGTTGTGGATTTCAGGGTTTGCAAGTAGTATCTGGTGCTATCAAAATACCATATGACGAAATGATGATTTGATTTGTGCCAAAACTTTGTGAATGCGTGATCATATCATTTTTGCTTGTGAGGTTGTGGATTTCAGGGTTTGCAAGTAGTATCTGGTGCTATCAAAATATATTCCTTTTGATGGTAACACATAGCGACAATGATGATTTCTAGGTTGGTTAGTTGTAAGTTTCTTCATTTGTGTTAGCCTGATTGCAACAAATGCTGATGAATTTGGTGTATTCGTGCATCTAGTGCCTTCATCTTTGGTGGAATGTGTGGTAGGCTGTCATCTTCACCTCCTGAAGTATTGCTGTCAGTTGTGTTTTGGAGATGATTCCCATTGGTTAATATGGACCTCAATAACAGCATGCAAACAGTAAATTGTAAATGTTTCCAATATATCCCTCTTTTTGGTAACTTTTTCTTTTTGTGAACTTTCTTCTACCTGATGAGTGATTGAAGGTGTACAAGTTCTGTTCATAGGGAACATACATCCATATGTCTTATCAAGTAGTATGCAAATGCTGCCTGTTACTATTGTTACTTTAATGTGGTTGTGGCATACCACATCCAGTATTAACCCCGTTTTATTGTGTTTTTGTAGGATTGTCATTCTATACAATGGAGGAAGAACTCAAAGAAGTATTTTCACTGTTAGGCCCCGTAGAGGAAGGTACATTACCTGTGCTATATACTATTACAGGCCCTAGCAAGCTCTTCAACGCATGCAGTTGGGAATCTTCATATTTCTTATTGAAACTTGATAGTTTGTATCTGGTTTTGTAACAGTATTGGTTGTGCTGATTGAACCAAAATAGCTTATTTTCAGTTTTATGTTGGTCCCAGTATCTTCTCAAATCTCAAGTGCAGCTCGACTTATGTGAGACCAACAAACTGGAAGGATGAAGGGATTTGGTTTTGTTAGATATTCATCGCAAGCAGAGGCAGAGAAGGTGTTAAGGCAATGGAATGGCAGGGTATTTGCTATCTGCTCTTCTCACTCGCTTCCAATACAAACTTGATTTAGTGATGCTAATTGTGATGTCTACAAACTGCTAGCTGCTGCTGTTTAGTTGCCATTTATCCAACACAACTGTAGAAAATTCATGACAGTGCACATGAGCTCTGATGTCATCTTTCTCAACTGAACCACTCCCAAGTTGTTGGTTTCTTGACCTAGTCATTCTGCAAATCTCCATTCAAAAATATATAACATACTCTTGAATCTTGATTCTTGAAAGCGGAATGTATTAATTATCATGCCTATTTTCAAAAGAATTGAGAGAACAAAGAGTCGAAGATGCACAGATATTACATTTAACATGGCTTTTTATATAAAAAGAGTGTTTCCTAGCTTAGTCTTAAAATCTGCTGGGGATGCGTTCCATCATGAAAGTACCTGTTTGGGGGGTTTTGGATTGAAATAAATACATTTTATGTGGTCCACTTAGTAGTTACTAAGGCAGGGACTATTTAGCATTTCCTTTCATCTTCCTGCCTGTCATTGATGGAGCAACCTGGATGACTGCAAGGGAAAGATAATTTGACTGTATAATTTAGATAACACTAATGCTTTAGCAGCACAGTTCTTATTTCCATGATGAACACTGAACAAGATGTCTTTCATTCAGAAAATCTGTCCCCCTTCTAGGCAGAACTATACTCATGGTAATATGGTACAGTAGGAAACTTGCACCTAATATGCTAAATCCTAATATATACTTGTGTGCAAGCAGACCAGTGGACTATAGTAACCACTAAATCAATGGTCCCCCCCCCCCTCCCCCACCCACCCAAAAAAAAAGGTCAAGATTTTTTTGTCCGCTTATAAATAGTTGCATTGCACTTTCCTTTCAGCAGCATTATATTAGGAGTTTCTAACTTTTCGTAAAATCACAATTCAGCACAAGCTAGAAATTAACTAGTTTCCATCAAGGCAACACATGTTTCCAGCAAGCTTAACATAGTTTTATGTTGATTTGTAGCTTTATTGTTTCTTATTTAATAAAATTTTATTTTGGCATATGTTCTACACATAAAGCTTCTGCTGGTGTGTAAATATCGATAGGGATTGTTTTTGTAAAAGTGATTGTTTATGATCGTTTCTGATATTTACTGTATATAAATTTTGTTTTTTCTATTCTGTTGTAGTCCCATACCGCAGCCACCACTAATAAGTAATTGAATTGACAAATATGGAAAAATTCTGATCCACCAAGATTCTTTCCATTTAATGACACCTTTGAAATGCGAGGATTTTTCTTGTTTTCTGCAGTTTTCATGTGAAAATGAGATTATTCTAGCGAAATTCATGTACGGCTCCTAACTTCCAATTTTCCAAAGGGGTCAATATATTCTTTCCGACTATTTCCACCAGTTTTCATCCCTACAAACCGATATACTTTCAACTTCTGAGGGTGTCTAAGCCTGGAATTCCACTGCCATCAGCAATACTCAATCCAGTTGAATTGAATTAAATTAAAATGAAAAACATTTGAATACTAATCAAGTTGTGATCTGGTATCAGCCATTCAGCCTTGTTCGTTTGGGCTTATCAGTCGAATCTGCCAGCAATTCAGCAGTGTTTTTCTTTCACAATAAATCAGCCAACAGTAATTTCTGACATGGCTTATCATTTTCACTTAACTTTCTCTAATGAACTGTATCTTAACAAATTGGACCCGGAAGATTGATTTCTGGCTTTTACTTACAAGATTGATCCCCAAGCTTATCTTGATCATTCTTTTTTTTTCCTTCGTTGGAGCCTGTTTTGGTTCATTAGCAAGTAACAAGTATATTTGTTACAGAAACTGCACGCTTCAGCTTGTATGTTTGTTTCTGAACCTGAAAATGAGAATGCCATCAAGTTATGTCTGATGCCAAGTCTCCTGAATTTCCAATTGCCGTCCTCTATCAAAGTGTTCAGTTGTGCTTATTTTTAGCCGCAGCCGGCTGCTGCTCCTCCTCTCACAAATTACTGTATGCAGAAGTTAATTTTAGGTACCTCTAATGCCACCGCTACCTTAAACAGTTTCCCTGTATTTGTTTCTGTTGACATGTCAACAATCTGGTTGGTTAACAAATAGTATTCAAAACTAAATCTGCAAAAAGAATATAGTTAAAGATTTCAATACTCTCTCTGTTCCGAATTGCCAAATTATATGATGTTTTAACTTCTATAAATACATTACATTTGCTATGTATCTAGACATAGTTTATATATAAGTACATAGTAAAATCTATGTATCTAGTCTAGAAAAGCTAACACGCCTTATAATTTGGAATGAAGGAATGAAAATGTTAATGCCTAAGAGAAGATTGGTAATGGTATTCTACAGATAATAATATAGTAAGATGACTGTTAAGCACAATTCTACATATCATATAGTAACATGACTGGGAAAGATATTCTAAAGATCGAGAATCTGTATACCTCAACGAAAATTTGTGCGGCGATAAAGCTCACAGAAACTAGATGTTGAGACCTCCTCACACTTGAACTGCCAGCCACAAGCACCTTCTAATAAAAAAAAAGTAAACAGCAAAGTGCATTATTATGACTACGGAGTACCTCTCATCACTATTTTCAATTTCAGCTCCCTCCATCCCCCAATGTCGCCCTTACGAGGGATTTCCATACCTATAAATAAAACCGTTTAAGACTGTGACACGGTTTTTAAAATCTAATTTTGACTCTTTATTTAAAGTGGTTTATGTGTATTTTAATAAAAACAATTCAAGAAAAATCTATTAATATAGTTTTCAGATTTTTAAACTCAACTACTTAAAGGTTATTCATGATCTATATTTCTAATGTTTAACTAACATGTCTAAAATGACTTTCTGTATGACTTGTAAGTATGGAGAGAGTATTTAGCAAGCAAAGGAAGAAGCAACGGCGAGCACATTATCCGCAATTCCAAGGGCTGGATTTTGCAGCCAAAATTTGACATGCCAAGGATTTGGCATGACAAAGTTGGGTACTTGGGTAAAAATTTTGCCACGAGGTTAGCAAATTATGGTAGCAAACTAAATGATAGTCAAAAATCATGACTTACCAAATCTTCAGTTTGCCATATTTTGAAAGCCAACCAATCATGCCTTAAATCACAAATATCAATTACACAATGTCTCCAACGCATTCATGGAATCTCACAATAAATCGAGAAAAATTTACAATCCAATATTTAAGTAAACAATCCAGCGTTCTACCAGATTTGCGTATTAAGTTTGGCAAGTTCTTATCAAGAGGATCTCAAAAACCCCATACTGACCAGGTTGAAAACCACACATCGCAGCAGTGCAGAAATGAAATCAGGCATTAGACATTGCGACTTAAGAAACACGGCATTTCTTTCCATTATAAATCAGAACTTGCAAACACAGGTACACATCCAACCACATTCATCCCATCTACAACTTAACGCATCACTGGTAACAAGGTAGTGCTAAGCTGTCTGGACAATCTATGCCTTCTTGGGGGACTTGGCGGCCTTCTTGGGCGACTTGGGCTCCTTGCTCCCGCCGCTGGACGCCTTCTCCGCCGTCTTCTTGGGCAGCAGAACCGGGTTGATGTTGGGCAACACACCGCCGTGGGCGATGGTGACACCGGACAGCAGCTTCCCGAGCTCCTCGTCGTTGCGGATCGCGAGCAGCACGTGGCGGGGGATGATGCGCGTCTTCTTGTTGTCCCTGGCGGCGTTCCCGGCGAGCTCCAGAACCTGGTCACACAAAGGAAGCAAAGCGATTCAGAACCCCAGAATTGATACGACGTTGCGAGATTAGATTCAGTACAATGGTCTAATTGCAGACGCGTGATGTCGTTTACCTCAGCGGCGAGGTACTCGAGGACGGCGGCGAGGTAGACGGGAGCGCCGGTGCCGACGCGCTGCGCGTACCGGCCCTTCTTAAGGTAGCGCCCGATGCGGCCGACGGGGAACTGGAGCCCGGCCTTAACGGACCTCGACACCGACTTCTTCCTCGGCCCGCCGCCGGCCTTGCGCCCGCCCGCTCCCTTCTTCACCTTCCCTCCCGCTCCGGCGCCTGTGGAGTCCATGGCCACGGCTGCGCTACGAGTAGCTTCTCGGGTCAGAGGAGGTCTTGGGAGATCGGAGGAATGTGAGAGTGCGAGATGATCGGCGACAGCAGGCGGTGCCGGGTAGTTAAACGTGGAGACTAGTGGGCCCGTCGATCCGCGTGCGAGGGAACGAGCGGTCGGATCTGAAGGGGCGCGGACGGCTGCGATGGACTCGTCGAGCACGATCCGTGGGAGGGGTCGCGCCGCCAATCAGATACGAGCAGACTTTGGGAGCGCCGAAAACTTGCGCCTCCGATCTCCCGCCCATGGCTGAAAGCAGATGGGATTATTTCTTTTTCATCCAGTGTGTTTAGTTTTCTATAAAATATATAACACAAAATGTCAAGTACTTCGAAATAATAAAATATAAAATGTTAAATTTTTAAAGTTATGTTTAGTTCTATTTAAAATGCAGAATTTATCATCATCATTAGGGCCTTTAAGTCTCTTTTGAGCTTTCTTTTTTTTACCTTTTGAGTCAAAATCCAAAATGTAGAATAGCCCTTTTTTGCAAACTTTTTCTATGAAATAATTGTTAATACCAACTTGTAAAGTTTTTTAGTTATGAAATTTTATTTTTTGAAAAAAAATACTTTACATGTTTCCACTAAATAGGTAGTTTTCACCGCATGTTTTTCCGGCCTACTGCCAACCCCATGGTTATCAAACATCATCATTTTACAGCAAGAGGGATAGATTGTTTGGATTGCAACCTAAGTTCACCGTAGCTAATTTTAGATAACCACTGTTTTTGTGGTAGCGCTTAGTTGTTGGCATAACTTAGACCTTGTTTAGATAAAAAAAAACTTTTTGGATTTGGGTACTATAGTATTTTCGTTTGTATTTGTCAATTAGTGTTTAATTATGAACTAACTAGGCTCAAAAGATTAGTGTAATTAGTTACTTTTTTATTTATATTTAATATTCATGTATGAGTCTAAAGATTCGATGTGACGAAAAATCTTGTAAACTTTTGAAATTTTAAAGGCATCTAAACAAGGCTAGTCTAACTTGTTGGTCAGTTTCCCTACTTAATTGTCTACGAGGTTAGATATTTCCTTACCACAAAAAATTGCGGCAAGGCTAACTGGCCCTGTTTAGATTGCTGATAAAAAAATTTTGGATGTTATATTGGATGTGTCGGAAGGATGTCGGGAGAGGTTTTAGAAACGAATAAAAAAACAAATTACATACCTCGTCAGCAAACTGTAAGATAAATCTATTAAGCATAATTAATCTGTCATTAGCATATGTGGGTTACTGTAGCATTTAAGGCTAATCATTGAAGTAACTAGGCTAAAAAGATTCGTCTCGCGATTTTCAACCAAACTGTGTAATTAGTTTATTTTTTTTATGTACATTTAATGTTTCATACATATGTCCAAACATTCGATGTGATGGATGAAAAAATTTTGAGTTGCAAACTAAACAAGGCCTTAGCAGCCAGGTAACCAAGTCTGGCAAATGCCAGATGGCCTAGTTAAGGACAGCTATGAAAAACGGAACCGTCAAATTCCAGCGCCGAACGTAGTTAGAAGTTAGAACCATCACAGATCACACTGCAAGCGCCGAACGATAGCTGTAAGAAATCACAAGTGGACCATCTGTTGAGTTCGAAAACCACGCCAAACAATATATGTTTGCTTAGCTGATACGCTCAAGCGAACACAAATTTTACTGAAAAACTGCTGAAATTATTCGTCATTGGGCGAAGCTGAATTGGTGATTATTGTGGGAATAAAGTTGCAATTACTCCCTCCGTCCCTGAAATAATAGATTTATAGCAAGTTTAAGACAGATTAGCATAGCTGCCAAATGACCAAGTTACCCTTAATTAATATGAGTTTCACCATTAAGATGCACAGGAATCACTGCTTTGGGCTACGAGCTGTTCACGTCATTTACTCATCCAGCCAACTGTCCACCACTAAATTAAGGAGAGAGAGACGAGGCGTGTGCGTCTTGGATGCCACGATGAATACGAGGCGAGCAGTGGGGACCATATATCCTAGAAATCTATTCTTTCAGATTTCTGGCTAATCCGGAGAATAGAAGAGAAGCTGACGAGTGGAATTAGAAGGTCACAACATGAGATTTCCATTTGACGGTGTACTCTTTCCACATGCAAAAACTACTCTTAGGCTTTGTTTAGTTCTAAAAAATTTTGCAAAATATGAATAATAACATTTTCGTTTATATTTGACAAATATTTGACTAACTAGGCTCAAAAGATTCGTCTCGTCAATTCCGACCAAACTGTGCGATTAGTTTTTATTTTTATCTATATTTAATACTTAATGCATACCTCTAAAGATTCGATGTGACAGGGAATCTGAAAAAATTTGCAAAATTTTTGGGGAACTAAACAAGGCCTTATTACCCGATTCACATGTTACAATTTACAAGGCTCGTTTTCTCCACAAGCACTTGTTGCTGAGTTCAGATTAAACGTCAGACCCAATTGTCATTATGTGGTTACGGAGTAGGAGTACATGGCAACTGATAAAACACATAAAACACTCATCGATGTCGTGAAACAAAGGGCGTGAAGATCTCCATGCAGCAAGACTGCAAGAGCCCGAGACCAACAAACTCACTGTCGATTCAGTTATGAGTCCATTGCAAAGTACAGCTACGGGGTGTTATTTTTTAAAAAAAAAAATCTGTTCACCTACGGAATTGCTGTTACTCTCTAGTTAAGTTTTTAAACTCTAAAAATGCTGCCAAGTACGTAGAAAACCAAATGCGCAGGGAACAAATTCAACAATAGGATGAAGCGCCACATAATTGTCCAGCATGCAACAGCCATATGCTTCTGCTATTTCACATCTTGTTAAGAGACCCGTGCAACAGTTTCACTTCGATCCCCATTAGAGCCAAAAACATAATTCAAATTTCCACATCTAAATTACTGCCCATTGCCCCGATTTTTAGCAAGATACAATGCAGAGCACACGGCAGAACAGGAATACAGACATGAAAATAAGAAGACGTTTTCAACTTTCAAGAAACTAGGAATTTCTTGTACTGGGAATTAAAGATAACATACTACAAGACCGGTTAATCTCCATCCACACCCATCTACAACACATCACTGGTAATACGACGGTAAACATCAGATAAGCATAGACACCCTTCTATGCCTTCTTGGGGGACTTAGCGGCCTTCTTGGGCGACTTGGCCTCCTTGCTCCCACCGGTGGACGCCTTCTCCGCCGTCTTCTTGGGCAGCAGAACCGGGTTGATGTTGGGCAACACACCGCCGTGGGCAATGGTGACACCGGACAGCAGCTTCCCGAGCTCCTCGTCGTTGCGGATCGCGAGCAGCACGTGGCGGGGGATGATGCGCGTCTTCTTGTTGTCCCTGGCGGCGTTCCCGGCGAGCTCCAGAACCTGATCACGCAAGTTTGCAAAACAAATCAGCACCTCAGAGTCAATACACCGTTGCCAGATCAAGGCGAAGCAAAACCCACGGTTTAATGGGAAAACGCAAGTTGGGATGCTGTTTTACCTCAGCGGCGAGGTACTCGAGGACGGCGGCGAGGTAGACGGGAGCGCCGGTGCCGACGCGCTGCGCGTAGCGGCCCTTCTTCAGGTAGCGCCCGATGCGGCCGACGGGGAACTGGAGCCCGGCCTTCACCGACCTCGACACTGACTTCTTCCTCGGCCCGCCGGCCTTGCGTCCGGCCGCTCCCTTCTTCGCCTTCCCTCCCGCTCCGGCTGCGGTGGAGTCCATGGCCGCGGCTGTGCTGCGAGTTGCTTCTCGGGACAGAGGACAAAGGGCTCTGGAGATTGGAGGAGTGCGAGATTGCGAGGTGATGGGAAACTGGCAGGCGACGCCGGGTATTTAAACAGCGCGGCGACGGAGGGTGGTGGGCCAGTCGATCCGCGTGCGAGGGCAACAGACGGTCAGATCTATGGAGGCGCGGATGGCTGCGATGGTGCCAGCGGGGCACGATCCGTGGGAGGGGTGCCTCGGCCAATAAGGTGCGAGCAGATTTCGGGGGATGCCGAAATATTGCGCCTCCATTCTCCCGCCCACGAGAAGAGGATTTTCGGCGGCACGCGCCACGGAGCAAGTGAATTGTTTTGGTGGTGGAAATTGGGCAGCGAGGATCGCCAGTTTTTTGTTTTGCGAATATTAGGCCTTGTTTAGTTTCAAAAAATTTCAAAATTTCTTATCACATCAAATCTTACGGTACATGTATTGAGTATTAAATTTAGACAATTTTGGTAAACTAATTACGCAGTTTGCCTGTAAATCGCGAGATAAATCTTTTGACCCTAATTAGTCTATGATTGGATAATATTTGTCACAAACAAACGAAAATACTACAGTACCCAAAATCCAAAATTTTTGCCAACTAAACAAAGCCTTAGAGCATCTCCAAGGGTTTTGCATTTGAGGTTTGCATTTGAGTAATTTGCCAAAAAGCTCCAAAAGAGGTATCCAACGGTTTTGCATTTGGAGTTTGCAATTTGGGCAACTTGGCAAATGAGGGAGCAAACTTGGCAAAATTGCCAAGCTGTGGACGACTTTGCAAACTCGATCGTGCGAGCAAAGTCACACGCGAGGAAAGCGCGTGCGCCTGGAGACCTTCTATTTTTATCCTTTGCCAAGTCCAAATGCCAATTCCCTTGGACATGGCCTAGTTTTATCCTTTGCATTTTGTTTTGGGAGTTTGCAAATAGCAACAAATGTCAAGTCAATTTGCCAAATTCGAAGCACTAGAAGAGCTCGCAGACTCTTAGGCCTTTGTTTAGATGCATCCAAAAACCCAAAACTTTTACAAGATTCTCCGTCACATCGAATCTTGCGGCACATGTATGGAACATTAAATATAGATAAAAAAGATAACTAATTACATAGTTTACCTGTAAATCACGATACAAATCTTTTAAGCCTAGTTATACTCTATGATTGGACAATTTTGTCAAATAAAAACGAAAATGCTACAATGTCAAAATTCAAAAAAAATTGCATCTAAACAAGGCCTTAAACAAATAGCAAAAAATACTAAGAGATTTGACACAAGTTTTGAAGCAAGAATATTTTCTTGCATGTAGTGGGCTATTTGGCCAAGGGATCGTTCCCAAACACATGCATTTGACCTTATGTGTCTAAAATGAATCGTGTGATATTGATGCATGTGCCAAGCAAGTGTGCCACGGTGTGAAGCAAAGAAGCCCTCTCTTGGTGTTCTAACTGATCCAACACTTGTGTGAGCCTCCCACTAAGCTCCTTACCAGTTACTTGATCAAAGTGAGATTGAGATATATCTAGTGCATTTGCTTAGTTGATTTGCATGTACTGGCACAGGTTCTTCGTCTAGGCTGTAGTTTTCTTGTCACTCTTGTTGTCTGCAGCCACTCAGATGGCTTGGAGCAGTGAGTAAGCTAAGCATCGTGTGATGATTGTTCGGGGGCTTGCTTCACTTGATTTGTGAGGGGTCTTGTGCTCATGCAGCGGGAGATCATGAAGCACAACTCTAGTGGAATGCTTATGGCTAGATGAAGTGTTCTTTCCGATTAGTTCTTCCGACAAGTTGTGGGTCTAACTTGAGTGACTAGTTAGCGCACGAGTCACTCACTTATAGACTCACCATAATGGGGATTAAGCTATCTGCGAGCAACTGAACCTTTAGAGACAAATTGGTTGTGTTCATCTCTTGCTCGGTTAGGTATTGATCACTACACTAGTGCTTTCGTTCATATATAGCTTGTGTAGTGTAGTTGCTTATTAGTGTAGCTATCTAGTAGTCGTAGCTTTAGTAGTAGAGTAGCTAGTTGTAGTTACTCTTCTTGTTTAGCTATCTAGAGTAGCCTAGTTTAGTTGCTAGTCTTGTGTGGTTGTGTGCTCTAGTAGTAGAATTCAATTGCTACTATTAGAATTTTGTAGGGGTTTGCTTTGGGTAAAGTAGAGCTAGGCAAAGTAGTGCCTATTAGGCCTGGTTATTTTACTAACTACTTGTCTTTAGTGTTTATGAGTTTTGTAGAGAAATCTTTATAGGTAATTCACCCTCTTTAGCCATCTAGATTATTCCAAAAAATGAGTTCTAAGCAGAAGAGTGAAAAGAGGATGCATCTTTAAGGACTACCAAAGTTATTTAACTTAAGTTGGTCAAACCACTTTGTTTGTGGGAGCCTAAACTCTAGTAGTCCTCTAGTGACAACCGGAGTAATTCAGTGAGTGCAAAAGCATTGTAACAAGCCCTTCTCTCAAACCTTTTCCAAATGGCTAACTCCAAATTGGTATCCCACAAAGAACCACACCTTTTAGCACTGAGTTAGCATTTTTAAATCATTTTACAAAGGTTTTCACTTGCATATCACCATACCACTCGATCTAATACATACACCAAGTTAGATTTCACATAGTGACACTGGGTAATCATTATGTAAAACAAATTTGATCCTCTTAATAGTATAGTTATCTAATCTAAACCCCACTAATGCACTTCTCTAATAACCTTAGATCAGCAAAATGAAATGTCCTACATTTCATATCTTTGCTTTGAGAAAAACCACAATAACTCCAATTCAATTCTCATAAGCATGCAGTTCTCATTGCATCCACTCCATCTTGATGTTCAATGACAATCGCCATATCTTGACCATTATCAGCACTTGAAGCTTATTTATTCTCTATTCTCCAAGCCACTTGTATCCACATGTGGCAACCATCTCCGGGCTTTCTTCTTCCCCAAATGATGTGAATAACTTTATAACTTCATATGGTCCTCATAGTCCGTCGGCCCAAGCCTTACTCACACTTCACTGTTGCAACGGTCCATCGTACCAAATCTGCTTGACCTTCACTATCTTGCCATACAAGATTACTTGTCCTACGTATGTCACGAATACCTATGCAGGGGGTACACTTGCCCCCAATAGCCAAACATAGTTCCGAGTTGAGACAAGTCAAGCCCCACGCGAGCTTCATGGTATAGCCTGGCGGGAGGGGTAGCTTAGGAATACTAAGGGTGTGATTGGTTGCAAGCTTCTCAGCCAACTTGGTCCATGGGATACATGTGTCCGTTGATTGGTAGCTTGGATGACCACCTAGGCTTGGCACGATGGATGCATACCAGCCCCCGCAGCCTAGCTCCTAGGAAGCAACCTAACCCCCATAGCTTGATCGTGGGGCCCATCACAAGGGCCCACCTTAGTTCCGAGACCTTTGTTGGCCTCGCAAGGGGGCATTCGAGCTCCCTTGGGGCTCGAGTCTAGACCACCTTGTCTCCAAAGGGTGAAAAAGTCAGCCATACTATTGTGTTTCATACGTGTTAGACACATGTTGGAAGCCACATAAGCAAGTTTATCCTGATCAGGGAGATTTGTATCATCAGCACACCAAACAAGTCTAAGATGCATTTTGAGTGTCGAGACCTAGCCAACATGAGACAATTTAATAACAACACACTTTATTCTCCCATAATCTAACTAAACTAACTATTCATAAATCTAGAAATGTTGGCTTTTCCAAATCAAATATGACTTACTGAGATTCATATAAAGCCATGTAGTACACTTTAAGTTCAAAGAAAATAATAAACCTACAACAACCTACAACATCGTATTAATATTATTTCTAACATGAAACGTCACAAACTACTCAATCCATCCTAAACTATAAGACATTTGACTTTTTTGACACCAAGTTTGACCATTCGTTTTATTCAAAAATTTGTACAAAATATCACTTCTTTTGATGTAGTTTGGTTTATTAATAAAAGTACTACAAGAATGACTTAAATGTAACTATGTTTGCACAAATTTTTTGAAAAAGAAGAGTGGTCAAACTTAAAATTAAAAAAATCAAACGACTTATAATTTGGGATAGAGGGAGTAGTTGCCAACTACGTCAACATCACGTTCTGTTTGTACGGCTAAAATGTTAAAACAAGAGAATGGCAGCTGGAAAACCGTCAAGGAATCCAATTGACAAACTTGCATACAGGGGATCCAATTGATTTAGGGATCGACGGTGAAATTGACACCATTTCAGTCCAACTTTCAAATATAAGTGGAACTTCAGTTTGACACGCATGACCAGCAATAAGATTTGTATACCAAATTTCAAAAAATTGTTTGTCAGACCAATGCTTTCCCGTCATCAGAAATTCAGAAGCGAACAAGGTGGTCAGTGTTGTTACTGTGCCCACCGTTATTCATCACATTATTACACTTAGAAAACATTGATCTGATTGATCTCACAGGAAATAATACATCCACAGCATCTTGTTAAGGCAAGGCTGCCATTGCAATAGAAACTACATTCTCCTGATGGCAGTTGCACTCATTCATTCCAAGAAGACATTTTTTCCCTTCATGGCAAATATAATTTTCACGTCGTATATTCAGCATTTATTTCAACATATTTGTAGCTCAGATCACAGCCCCATGCCTTTCCATTTCCTCCTCCACTCCCTGTCAATAACACAATCGACATAATTCATAATAACAAATAGCAATTTCGTAAGGTAGCTTTTTAGTAAGAATTTGGTAAGGTAGTTGAGATGGAGCACCAAATAGTCTGGTACAAAATGATGGGTAATAAATGACAAAATCCAAGTGTTTGCTGCAAGCATTTGTTGAACTCATAGGATGCCAGTTTAGTCTGCCTGGCCACTGTGATAACATAGGATCAGCCAAACTACCGATGAACAAGAGAAATGCCACCGCAAATCAAATGCAGGAACAACAAATCTATGCCGGATGCAAAGGGTCCCACTGACGAACCAGATGTTTTGAACAGTTACAAAGATAAATAAACACCACATTAACTGATAATCTTCATTCGGCAATAAAGAAGCTGAAAGCTTACCAACTGATATATCAATGTTCACTGTACCATGGGCATCTCCAGCATCTTTGAGATACCTGCTAGCAGCGGATCTAAAGAAAGAGGATAAGCATTTAGATCCTAATTGAAGAGCTAAATAATCTATTTACAATGACCAAAACAACGAAACATGGATTGACTATGCAATAAAACTTTCTCTAACCTGTCAAAGGGGAGTGGTTGGCCATTTTTCATTAGTGGAATAACTCCCAGAGAAATATCAAGTCGATTTGCATCAAATTGAATGCCTGAATAGCCAACTGAGCAAGCAATTCGTCCCCAATTTGGGTCTCTTCCAAACACAGCGGCCTGTCACAAATAATATAATTATTCTGGCCTTCTGGGGGATGAGAAAAGAAGACTGCTTTGGCTGATATACTACTGAATTGCAGAAGTTGGTACAAAACTATTAACATACTTTAACCAGAGAAGAAGATGCTACTGAACGAGCAATTTTAGCAGCTTCTGCCTCATTGTTGGCGCCACTTACAGTAACCTGCACAGGAGAAGACAGTAAAACATTGTGTCATATCCCTGAAAACCTAGAAGGAGATATATAGTGTGCCCTAAAGTTTTAACTTTTCAGATAAGTCCAGTTTTAACTTTCCAGATAAGCAAAATTGTTTGTTAAAACCTAGAAGCCCAATTATCATGTTTAAAATAAATAGCATCAAAGGATTATGTCACTTAACCTCAATTAGGCATGTTGCACCCTCACCATCCCATGCTATAGATTTCGCAAGACCTTGCATTACCTACATGGAAGGAATAAGTCAGCATAGGAACTTAACAGGTAAACAATATCTGCTTAGGGGGCAAAAACTAAGGTGCAGAAATGTGAGCGAAAAATAACTTAATAATGATTGTGCCGCATTAAAGTGCATCTGAACATAAGCGCTTGCTGACATACATGAAAATATTAAGGAACATGGAGTAATACTTACTGCATCTAGGCAAGCTTGGAACTGTTGAGCCTCAATGCTATCAAGACTTTGAATTCTAGATAAACCAGACAACCCACTTGCCATAGCAATAACACAGTCATTGGTACTAGTATCACCATCCACCTTCAGAATTATTGCACAAAACAATTATTGGTTTGTACGCCAACTATATGAAGAACATACAATCCATAACAGTACTGCAAAATAATGGACCTAGGTCAAGTTCCTGTCTGTTAGATTGCCACATTAGCAAGAAAATTAAATCTCGTTTCCAGGAAAAAGGTACTCCATTATCTAATATGCACACTACCTATTGCAATATCAATTCTTTAAATTAGCAGTGTATAACTCATAGTAGTATTTGTTAGGTTGAAGATATGAACAGCATACTCCAAATATATTGATTATGTTCAAGAACAAAATTGTGGTGTCCCCCACCCCTAATAACCATCTGGGATTTATGTGAATGTGCCATGCCGTTTCCTTCTATATAAATAATTGATGATGCCAAAATTTCCTACCCATGTTATGTGATTGCTTACACGTGATCAAAACAATATACAAGAGCAGAGACCCACTGTAATTTGGTTGAAACTTCTACTCACTGACGTCCGGACCATTTCTCTCCAGACATCATTGCTGACTTGAGCATCTGTGGTTAAAACCTGTAATAGAAAAAATGACCATCAATCTTTGCTACATGCCTCAATAGAGGGAGGGAGAAACAGAGGGCGGGAACATACACCGAGCATTGTTGCCATATTTGGGTGAATCATTCCAGAACCTTTAGCCATTCCACCTATTCTGATAGCCACTCCACCAATCTAGTTTTGAACAAGAATTGATGACAATAAAATCCAAGGGGAGAACACTACAAGTAAACAAAGAGATTCAAACCTCAGTCTGGACAGCAATGCTCTTGCTAACAAGGTCTGTAGTTGTAATGGCCACAGCAGCAGAATTCGCTCTATTGAAGAAGGTATATTAGGTGAGCAACAATAAGTACCATTAAAATTATATCAATGATTATCATGATGATTTTACAATTTGAAGGCTTGAGATACGCTACTCATGATACTGAATATTATTACCCCTGAACTGAAGAAGACAGCGAGCCCACAAGTCTAGGTAGCGAATTTAAAAGTGCCTCCTACAATGCCAAAGCCCAGATATCAGATAGGCACTCTACTATTATATCATACTAGCATCAGTGGGCTAATGTGAAACAAATAGCCCAGTCATATTGGGCGTATCATAGTGTACCTTTTTTATCCTTTGACCAATGACACCAGTAGACTGAATCAATATGTTATCTGTGCTCACATTGAGAAGCTGCAGCAGTGGTTAGGAGTTAGCATAGCAGTAAAATGACTTTACTTGCAAACAAACACCTAGGGCATGTTTGGTTGTCTGGATATAGCCTGGCCTAGACCCTGGGATGCATGTTCAGGCCGTTTAGTTGCCTGCAATCCTTCCTGGGCTGCCCAGGCGTGTGCAGCCAGCGCCCCGCAGCCTGGCTCGCGGGAATCAGTTTCCAGGTGGCCTGGCTTGCACAGGCAGCGTGAGCATGCGCGCGCGACGATGCAGGTGCGAGCGCAGATCAAGGCAACCAAACAGCTGCTCTATGCATCCTGGCGCTGCAGATAAAGGCAACCACAACAATGGCCTGTTGCCAGCATGGCCACAACCTAGCCAGGGGAGGCCTGGCTGGCTAGATGCGAAGCAGGCTACCTGAGAAGGAAACCATACAGGCCCTCTAAAGGGCAGGTACCTACCTTGGCAACAGCATCTGCACTATCCACTGCATCCTGATAGCCAAGATCACCCTGATAGCCAATCAATTGAGACAATAGCTCAATATCAGTCACTGAGTTCCAATATACAGTTCATAACTGCTACTGATGAGTATGACAGATATGGTACTTATAAACACTTACAGTTGCAGCATTTGCTTGCCCAGCATTAATTAACACAGCACGACCCTATGCAATAAAGTGTTGCAAAAGGACAAAAAATTAACGAGTGATTAGCCCAAATTGATCAGCGAAGTGCTTCAGTTTGAAGGCAGATGAGAGGCAGGGTTAGCTTACTGTTTTCGATGTACTAAGGGCATGCTTGCAATACAAAACAGGTGCAGCGGCAACGACGTTTGTTGTAAATGTTCCTGAAAGGAGTTCAGCATAAGAACTGGGCCTAACTAATATATTACCAATCGTATAAAGCATAGCAAGTAAATTCAGAAGACAATACGCCCTGCAACATAAGCAACAATAGCATATGTAGTTGTTCAGTTCATCCAAATCCAAATGAAACCGTGTTTAGTTTCTGGGTGAAAAAATTTCGTGACACTTTAGCATTTTCGTTTGTTTGTGGTAATTATTATCCAACTATAGACTAACTAGGCTCAAAAGAATCGTCTCATAAATTTCGACCAAACTGTGTAATTAGTTTTTATTTTTGTCTATATTTAATACTCTATGTATACGTCTAAACATTCGATGTGACAGAGAATCTTGAAAAAATTTTGGGTTTTGGGTGGAAGTAAACAAGGCCTGAGCATAGACTAGACACCTAGCGTGCCAAAGTGGCATTCAGGGATTGAAATAACATCTTGCTACTTGAAGCACGCCACATGCCAGTGAGTCAGTGACCATAGAAGCTCATAAGAATCACTCATACCTGCTACAGTTGCGTCGACGTCGCAGGTGACCAGTGCCAAGTCAGGCTTCTCGCCCTTGGCACGCAACCCACCATAGATGCCCGCTGCCTTGAACCCCTTCGCAGCAGTAACGCCGCCTTCTACCTGCATTTCACACCAACAAGCAACCAAGTTTAGTCTTAAGCCCAACCAAAGCCCACTCACTGATACCCGCGCCTGGAAGCCTTGCTATTTCGCCAGTCACCTGCTTCCAAGGACCGTCGGGAAGGAGGATCGGCGCTGCGGAGATGAACCCCTCGGCGGACGCAACGGAGCAGACGACGACCCTGCTCGGAGCTGCCCGGGAGTTCATCCTGAAGGGGCGGGGCTGAAGCGGGGCGCGGGAGTGGAGGTGCAGGAGGGACGGGGGCGGCATCGCTGCTGCTGGAGGCGGCTGGTCGTGGCGCGCGGGGGCAGGAGGGTGGGAGCGTGGCGAGAGGCGGGCCGGCGACCTATCGGGCGAGGCACCGAGGCCGGCCGTCGGGTGTGTGTGCAGTTGGCGGCGGCGGCGGCCTGCGCGCCTGGCGGGGGCAGCAGGAGGGTCTTCGGGCCCAAACACGCCCCTGGGCCCTAAACCGGTTACGGGCCCACCTGCTACAATCGCAGTGGTGACTTCTGCAGGTAGCAAATCCAATAGCCTAATTTTCAAAGTTTGTTTTTTTCTTTCAACTCAAAAACCGAATAAACCACCTATCTCAATTTTTAAACCGTGTATTTTACCTCTCTAGAGTAGTTTAATACAGTTTTACTAAAGTGAAAGATGGTTTTGCTTAGTGATGGTGGTTTTGTCTTTTTCTTTTTGGCTGAATCTTTGAAAAATCATAGTAAATCACAGAAATATCATAAAATCAAAAATCTAATTTTGTTGGACCCCATATGAGTAGATACATATAGTGAACATATAATATAGTATGTTTTAATACAATATTTTTGCTATGAAGGTTTTATCTTTTTTTATTATTTATTTGGTCCAATCTTTGAAAAAAATATAGTAAATTACAGAAACATCATGAAATAGAAAAACTAATTTTATTGAACTCTACATGAGTAGATATATATAGTGAATATATAATATGATATATTTTAGTATAAAATTTTTGCTATGAACATTTTGTCTTTTTTATTTTTTGGTTGAAAATCTTTAAAAAAATCATAGTAAATAAAAACTTAAAATAAAAAATCCAATTTTCTGGACTCCATATGAGTAGACGATGAGATTCTAGAGATGTACAAGAAATATATCAATCCTGATTTCAATGGACCAACCTCACACTCGAAGAGCAGGCCAAGGTCATAGTCGCACCTAGAAGGAACAACTAGATGGACGCATCGAAATTGAAGGCCGAGTTCCCCGAGAAGCTGTCCATCAAGGGCCCTTTGATCAAGTATGTCTTTGAGCCAAACAGGAAGATTCCTATTAATTGAGGATTTAGGTCACGGAGATGTGGAGGTTACTTGCAATCCGATTCTTCGCCGAGTGTTAATTGGTTTGCCGAATGTTTTTTTAAGGCACTCGGCAAATTAGCTTTTTGTCAAGTGCCAAAAAAAACTCGGCAAAGAGGCTTTTTGCCCAGTGTTAAAAAAACACTCGGCAAAGAAGGTCTTTTGCCGAGTGTCTAAAAAAATAGTCGGCAAAAAAAACGAATTTTGAAGTACTAAATGAATTTAAATCAAAAAAGATTTTAACTACAAAGTTATATAACTTTTCAAGATATATAATATTTATTTTGGTCATTTCTTTATTTGACAAAGTTAAAATAAATTTCTTTATAAATTTTACATATCTCTAAACCATTCAGATGAAAATATGAGATTGGACCAAAAGCAGTTGAAAATAGTGGCTGATATGCCGAGACACTGTTATCGATGAACACTACCAAGACTAAGAGCAGTTGTACATTGTCTTGTAAATTATATTCCTTTGTTGCAGTTTGCTCCCTTTTTTTGTTCTTGGTGTTTCTATGCCAAACGTAGTACCATATTTTCAATTGGTTTGTGTTGCGCTCGATGCTGGATCATCGGGTTATGGCTTGCATGCAGCTGTACCGTTCGGTGCCTGGTGACACCCTGTTTCTTTAAAACCAAAGGACATGTACAACCACTTAGATTTAGGAACAAACTTCCTAGTGACAAAGAAAGATGTAGCTTCCTAGAGTCGATACATGTATAGGGATGTAGCTTCCTAGAGTCAAAGACTTGCGCAAATGCATTCATAAGGGCTATTTGGAATGGAGAAATTTCACATTCATGTTATATGAATTTCATAGTTATTGTAATTAATTAATTTTATAAAATATAATAACAGAAAAAAATTATGCATGTCAAACCGGGTCTAGACATGGGCATAAAACAAACTAGATATTAAAAAGTCACGTTCTATTTTAGCAAACAAAAAGTGATGTCTTCGTTGAGGGCGTTAGGTCTGCAGAGAGAGATGACCACGAGAATCCTCATATTATACTCCGATAGTACAACCAACGGCTCCTCTTATGGCCTATGTCTTTGATGATATGATATCTTGATCCGTAGATAAAGTGAGCTTCACTAGACTCACCATACCAATAGATGTTGAATGTGAGCATCACTTCGACGTGAATCAGGGGGTCAACCTGAACGGTGGTAGTCGCATTACCACTCCCATATCCACTATCAACCCTAAGAGCAACGCAAAGGAGTGCTTCAGACTCTATACCTAAAAGAATTATGTGCATAATGGATAGTGTGAATGGTGTGATTCCATGGACGTTTGAATTAGTTGCATTAAATCGAAGTGTGGCCGATGCATAACACTTGACTTAGTATAATTAGGGTCCTCACAACAAGCATGGCACACGATTGCATAGGAGAAAATCCCTAGTTACATTGAGAACTCGATGTAAATGACAATAACAAGGACATAAAGAACCAGCCACTAAAGCACTACCGGTTGATTCTCTGAGGAACCCACTGTATTCAAACTACTTGAAGAGAACGTAGAAGCTAATCTAGTCTCGTGGTGGCATAGGGGTAGACAGTAAGTCAGCCCACTCCCTCATGCTACCACCATGCCTAGCGAGGCCTTTGGTTAGTCCCTTGCACTACTACAAAAAAAATTACGAGGCATTTTGAAATAGGCCTCTGAGGCAGGCACCATTTTCAACCACCTCAGATAATGGTACGCATTAACCAAGGCGGTCATTTTTTTTATGAACCGAGTCGGTTGCCAGAAACCGTCTCGCAAAATCAATTAACCGAGACGGGGAGGTTAAAATACCTACCTCGGTTAATAATGATTAACCGAGACAGTCATCCTAAGACAATTGCCTTGACAAATCATTAACAGAGGGGACATTCTAAAGCAACTGTCTCAGTAAATCAGGCCTAGTCCTCTAGGCCCACTTGAGCCTACTATCATGTCAAATATATAAACGAGATGAGAAACCCTAGAATCACTCCCTTCTCTTCCCACACTTAGCCGCACTCAGGCCTCATACCATCGCCTCCTCCCCTCCCCTCTCCCACCCTGTCGCCTCCTTTCCTCCCCTCCTTTCCCCTCCCATCTCCCATGCTGACGACCCTGAAAGGTCCAAATGGCTAGAGGGGGGTGAATAGCCTATTTAAAATTTCTACAAACTTCACTAAGCAAGTGAGTTAGTAAAACAAATGGCGAAGCAATTCTAGCACTAGCTCAACTAAGCTATGCAAGCCACCTATACAAACTAGTACGAGGCTAAACACTAAAGCACAACAACAAGAGAAGGCTAGTTACACTCCTAAACAAGAAGACTAAACTAAACAAGCTAAACAACTAGCAAGGTATACAAGTAAGTAAAGGAGTGGAGAGTGATTGTTATACCAACATTGTAGAGTAGAGATATATCCAACCAATCACTCACAACCACAAGAGAATCCTCGGCAAGAGATGACATAAGATTTTTTACCGAGGTTCACTTGCTTCCCGACAAGCTACTCCTCGTTGTGGCGATACACCCACTTGATGGATCACGAGCTAATTGGCAATCCAAAGCCAAACCCTCAGCGGGTGCCGCACATCCACTCACAAGATGGGGATCCTCCAAGCCACGAGCAATCCACTAGAGTAGCCAATTGCGATCTCTCACGGGAAAGACTCAAGAACCCCTCACAAATCACTTGGTGAGGCTCGAAACAATCTCCAATCACGAGCTCACCACCACCACTGCTCCAAGCCGTCTAGGGCGTCGGGAAACACCCAAGAGTAACAAGAAATCCACAGCAAACTCAAGAATCAAGTGCCACTAAATGCAACTCTCAAGGCAATTCACTTGAATCTCACTCAATCTCACTAGGATGAGCAATCAAGCAAGGAGATGAGTGGAGGGAGTATTCTCTAGCTCAATGTATGTCTCAAGTAATCAAAAGTGCAAGAGAGAACCTCCCAAAGCCGGCCACCCTCAATTTATAAGCCCCTCAAAGAAACTAGCTGTTGGCTGTTTTCACTGGGCTGAAAACGGGGGCACCGGACGCTACTAAGTGATCACCGGACGCTCGACCTCCATCGTCCGGTGCTCAGGGGAAGGCCACGTGTCCTTCAGGAAACTCGCGTGTCAGATTCTAGCGGTCACCTGCGCACCACTGGACGCTCTGCAGGTCCACACTGGACGCGTCCGGTGCACACCGGACCTATGCGCAGAGAGTTCCGTAAACCTGCGGGTCACCGGACGCTAAGCACCGGTAGCGTCCGGTGCTCACCGGACCCATGCGCAGAGAGGGTCGCAAAACACCCGCACACCGGACGCTAACCACCGGACGCTCTCAGAGTGCGTCCGGTGCTCAACCCTAGCAGGGTCAAGCACACCGGACTCTGAGGCCAGCGTCTGGTGCCTCCGCACTCAGCGTCCGGTGAGTGTTTCTCAGCGAGAAAACACTCCCGTGATTTCTCTAAATTTCCCACCGACGCAATAGAAAAAATACACTTATTTTTCTCAAAAGCGCCGAATCCCGCCGAGCAAGCTCGGCGGGAGGGAGAGAGGAACCCAAACCTCTCTCAACCCTAGGAACTCCACCTCCTTTGCAAAAGTGCTAACACCAACAAGTGTCCACCACCAAAGTGCATGTGTGTTAGCTTTTCACAAACATTTTCACCAAAGGAGTTAAGTTAGCACTTTACTAGATCCTAATGCATATGCTCAAGATGTAGACCTAGTAGCACTTGATTCGAGAGATGACCGTGATTTCCTCTCTTGATAGTCGGCTATCTATCCTAAACCCGGTCAATCACTTCTCTACTCATCTTAGACCGACAAAAGTAAAACCCTATGTTTATACCTTTGCCTTGATAACTTTGCTCCTTGTCTATCACCATGATCTTCACTTCATGCTTCATCCCTTTGTGATTATGTGGCCACCTTTCCATGCCACCATGCACCTTCATCGCATGTGTTGCTATGCCTAACTCAAATCACTTAAACACAAGGCATTAGCAACTTGGTGTCATTAATTACCAAAACCAAACTTGGGCTTTCAGACCCCTCCTCTCCCTTTTCTCCCGATGGCTATTGATCTCCCTCGTCTCAGGCACGACCAGCGCCCCCTTATCCCTTCTCCACCACGGCGATGTGGGTGAGCTCTCTATGGCGGCATGGACCAGATCTAGGGGGATGAAGGGCACAACGACGCTGGCCTCTCCTATCACTGGCTGGTGGTGACACGGGCCAGATCTGGCGGCGCTGACTGGTGGAAGGTATGCCTCTCTCTCTCTCTCTCTCCTATCAGATACATCTCTCACCATCTCCCTCCCTACCTTGTAGATACGACGACGTCTCCGGCCCTACAGCGGTTCCCCGGAGGTAGATCCGCCCACCCCCCCCCCCGTCTCCCACGAACAAGGCCCTAGATCCATCGAGCGGGAGCTTGGAACCAGTGTGGGTGCCCGGATCTGGCAAGCAGGGAGATTCGGCGAGTTGCGACTACAGCGTCGCGTGGATGGACTCACCGGGCTTATCCACAGGTTTTATTCATTCATTTTGTATTTGCTTTACCGAGGCTGACAACAAAATGTCTCGAAAAATACCACGATTAACCGTGACCTTTAATCTGAGACGACTGGCCTACCTGCCTCGGTAATATCTTTTGCACACCTCCATTAAGTTTTATGTAGAAGTGTTGTCGAACAAACAGATCAACGATGGTTGGTAGCGCTAGAGTAACAAACGTGCACGACGCAAAGCCCACATGAAAAAATGGTTTTACGTGGGCCATGTACTCCAATGTAGAGTGAGCTCCTTCTAGTTTGATGTCTTGGGGTGAGACTTGAGCATCATCAGTGGCCAGAGGAGCTTCTATGCTATTTGTAGTGAATATTCTTGGTGTGGGGTCATCTAGATTTTTGAACAAATGGCAGAGAATTTTTTTGAGGGGAAAACATCAATTAGAGAGAGCATGGAATAGGATAACAAGGACAAATAGCTCCATCAATTCTAGAACAAGGAGAAAGAGAACCAAATAAAAAAGCAACAATTTCCAAGGATAAGACAAATAAACATTATTTGAGAATTTCGCAATGAATAAAGAAGAATAAAATGCATAAATAATCCTTGAATTTGTAAGATCGTGCTTGTTATGGCAACAAAATTTACAAATATATTTTTAGATTTTCTTTTGGTATTTTATTAACTATAGATTCACAGTCCATATTGCTTTGCCGGTAATATTTTGTTTACATAGCATTACCAACAACAGGAGGTGTTTTTACATTTAACCATGTCCCTTCCCTCTTCTCTGTCCTTGCTTCTTTCTTTTTTTTTTTCTTCTTCACGAGTGCATAGCATGGTGGCGGTGGCGGCGGTGGCAGATACAAACAATTTTATCTTGATGTTAAAGCATCTCTAAGAGTTTCCAAATCCCACTTTGAATCTTGATTTTTAGCAAGATGAAAAATTTGCTCAACAAATTCCCTATCATGACTCCCAATCTTTCCAGAAAAATCAACACAATCTCGCTAAAATATACATGCACATATCCAAATGTGGGGTGAAAGGATAAGAAGAAAAAGGAGTAGGACAATGTTTTCAATACAAATGTATAAAAGACATAGAAAGTGTTAAAAGTGGTTTAAATCAAATGAGAACCTCGTGAACAAATAGTTCGGGATTCTTGAAGTGAAATTATCTTCTACTTAATACATTTCAAATTATAAGATGTTTGACTTTTTTATACCAAATTTGATCATTCGCCTTATTCAATTTTTTGTGCAAAATATCATTTCTTTTGTTGTGGCTTAGTTTATTAATAAAAGTTCTTGAAGAATAACTTAAATTTGACTATATTTGCATATTTTTTAAAATAAGACGAGTGATCAAATTTGAGGTCAAACAAATGAAATGTCTTATAATTTAGGAGGGAGCATCGTTTGGCTGATAAACTATGTCAGAAAGTATTTTTAGCTAATTTATTTTGAGAGAAAAACACTGCTGAATGACCGACAGATTCGGCTAATAAACTCAAGCGAATAAGATGGGATTTTATAAATGGTTAGGGGAGCCCAACAAATGTACTCTCAACTTTTTTTTAATTCATTTGAAGACTCACTGATCTATGAGTTTTTTTAGCCTGTTGAAGATGCTCCTAAAGAACGAATATCTGTAGATAAATAGCAGATTTAATAAAAAAAGAAACAAAAAAGGGGATTTTTTTTCTTTAGGCCTTGTTTACTTTAAAAAATTTTGCAAAATAGGAATAGTAGCATTTTCGTTTGTATTTGACAAATATTATTCAATTATGGACTAACTAGACTCAAAAGATTCGTCTCGTCAATTTCAATCAAACTATGCAATTAGTTTTTATTCTTATCTATATTTAATACTCCATACATACGTCTAAAGACTCGATGTGACGGAAAATTTAAAAAATTTTACAAAATTTTTAGGAACAAGGCCTAAGCGCCGCTGAGATCCGCATCCCAATTCCCCCATCCGGCCATCACCATCCGCGTGGCGCGAGACGCCGCCCACCTACTCCCGTCAGGCTCAGGCCGTGGCCGTCACGTCCCGCCCGTGGTCCGCCCGTCAGAAGCTGAGCTGGTGCCTGGCTTGGCAGCGGACAGCCGGGCACCGCCTCCGCGACTCCGCGTCTCCGCCAGGCCGAGGCGCCAGCAAGAGTATAGAAAGCACGCGGCGAAGCGGCCAGGGAGTCAGCACCAGGAACTCCGCGGCCCCGCCCCGCGTTTAGTCGCCAGCACGGCCCATCCCTCTCGATCTCCTCCCCGTCGCGGCAGGAGGCATCGTGATCGTCCGGCCGTGGTTCCCGCACCCTCCGACACCGCCCGCGGACGTCCTTCGCCTCCGCGACAGGCTTGCGCCCCGGCTCGGCTCTGCCTCCACTGCGGCCTTCCTGGATCTCGGCCACCGCTCCTCGTGAGTCCCTGCTCTTGAATCTGATCGCTTCGCGGTGTCTCGAATTATTATCTCGCGCAGTGGTGGCGACTGGCGAGCTCGATAGATCTGATCCTCGTGGCTCGCCGCGAGCTCGATAGATCTTGATCCGACAGACCGGCACTTCCTGCTTCCTCGTTTGCTTCAGTCGGCGGCAATGTTTCCTAGGCTCGTAGAGAAAAGGTGGCCGATGGAATTGGTTGCCTCGCGTGTTGTGGAGTTGATTCTCTAGGTTTGAGGATAGTATCGTGAAGGTGGTCTGTTTTTTTCTCTGCCTCACCGAGCTAATTGTGCTTACTTGTAGTAGTATTTATGGCCCTTACTGGTAGTGTTAATTGTGTAGCATGCAAAACTCTTAAGCAAGAACATGATACCCACGTATCTGAAATGAATATAGAGTTTGTCTTTTATGGGGGTCATTGTTAGTTTCAGATTAGATCCGAATACTACGTTTTACTATTACTTAAATGTGCTCATGTTTAAAACAATTCAGCTTTGATGGCAACAAAATCTCTTCTATTTGCTTTTCTGTACTTTACAGATGAGCAGACCTGATCTCATTGTGTTTGCTAACAAATTGTAATAGGCCAGAGAACTATCAGACAAGGATGGCGACTTACGAGCCCAAGAACATTCTTATCACCGGTGCTGCTGGTTTTATTGCATCGCATGTCGCCAACCGCCTGGTTAGGAACTATCCGCACTACAAGATTGTTGTCCTCGACAAGCTTGACTACTGCTCCAGCCTAAAGAACCTCAACCCCTCGCGGGCCTCACAAAATTTGAAGTTTGTCAAGGGTGACATTGCAAGTGCTGATCTGGTGAACCACCTTCTGGTCACAGAGTCGATTGACACCATCATGCACTTTGCTGCTCAGACTCATGTAGATAATTCATTTGGCAATTCATTTGAGTTCACGAAAAACAATATATATGGTACACACGTCCTTCTTGAGGCTTGCAAGGTTACTGGTCAGATCAGGAGGTTTATTCATGTCAGTACTGACGAGGTCTATGGAGAAACTGATGAAGATGCTGTGGTTGGTAATCATGAGGCCTCACAGTTGCTTCCAACAAATCCGTATTCAGCTACAAAAGCTGGAGCTGAAATGCTTGTGATGGCATACGGAAGGTCTTATGGTCTTCCTGTGATTACCACTCGGGGCAACAATGTGTATGGGCCAAATCAGTTCCCTGAGAAACTCATCCCCAAATTCATTCTTTTGGCCATGAGAGGTCTGCCTCTTCCAATTCATGGAGATGGTTCCAATGTCAGGAGCTACCTGTACTGTGAGGATGTGGCTGAAGCTTTTGAGGTGGTTCTTCACAAAGGGGAGGTTGGACATGTGTATAATATTGGTACTGTGAAGGAGAGGAGGGTGATTGATGTGGCCAAAGACATTTGCAGGCTCTTTGACTTGGATACTGAGAAAGTAATCAGGTTTGTTGAGAACAGACCCTTCAATGACCAGAGGTACTTCCTGGATGATCAGAAGCTGAAGAGACTGGGATGGGCAGAGCGCACACCATGGGAAGAGGGCTTGAAGAAGACAATTGAGTGGTACACCACCAATCCTGATTACTGGGGAGACGTTACTGGTGCTTTGCTCCCTCACCCAAGGATGTTGATGACTCCTGGAGTTGAAAGGCATAACTGGACTGAGGAGATCAAATCTCTTACTTCTTCACCAGCTGAAGCTAGCACAACAGCTCCTGCAACCAGTACCAAAAGAGCCACTGATGCTCCTCAAAAGCCTTTGTTCAAGTTCTTAATCTATGGCAGGACTGGATGGATTGGTGGCCTCCTTGGGAAGATTTGTGAAAAGCAAGGGATTCCATATGAGTATGGGAAAGGACGCTTGGAGGAGCGCTCTCAGCTGTTGGAGGACATTAGAAATGTGAAGCCAACTCATGTCTTCAATGCTGCCGGAGTCACTGGGAGACCAAATGTTGACTGGTGCGAGACCCATAAACAGGACACTATCCGCACCAATGTCGTAGGAACATTGAATCTTGCTGACATCTGTCGTGAGCAGGGTTTGCTCATGGTTAATTATGCTACAGGCTGTATATTTGAGTATGATGCTAAGCACCCTGAAGGGTCTGGTATTGGCTTTAAAGAGGAAGACACACCCAACTTTACGGGTTCCTTTTATTCTAAAACGAAAGCAATGGTAAGTTCAGCTTTGTTGTTCCTTTTTTTCAATGATTTTACTTCTTCATAATGCCTGAAACTAGTTTCTGTGATATTGACATGGTGCAGGTGGAAGAGCTGTTGAAGGAGTATGATAATGTCTGTACTCTTAGGGTCAGGATGCCTATATCATCAGATCTAAGCAACCCTCGTAACTTCATCACAAAGATAGCTCGTTATGACAAGGTGGTGAACATTCCCAACAGCATGACAATTTTGGATGAGCTTCTGCCTATCTCCATTGAGATGGCAAAACGGGACTGCAGGGGCATATGGAACTTCACCAATCCTGGCGTTGTCAGCCACAATGAGATTCTAGAGATGTACAAGAAATACATCAATCCTGATTTCAAGTGGACCAACTTCACACTCGAAGAGCAGGCCAAGGTCATAGTCGCACGTAGAAGCAACAACGAGATGGACGCGTCAAAACTGAAGGCTGAGTTCCCTCAGCTGCTGTCCATCAAGGATTCTTTGATCAAGTATGTCTTTGAGCCTAACAGGAAGGTTCCGGCTATTTGAGGATTTAGGATACAAAGGGACATTGAGGTATTGGGTTACTATTAGACATTAAATTAGCTATATAATGTTGGGTGTGTTACGTAGTTGTGGTCGATACTCCTGGAACATTGACAGGCATACCTCTTGTTTTTCAATTTTGTTATGCATCGAATTTTAACAGAACACGTAGATCCTTAATGTTCTATATAGTGGATGATATGCTGAGATGTGGTTATCGATGAACACGATAAGTCATTCTGTCGTGCATTCTATTTCTCTGTTGCACTGTGTGCTTTCTTTTCTTTCCTTTTTTCTTCAGAAGTTTGTTTATAGTGTCAGTACGCCAAAATTAAATCATCTTCGTTTCGATCTGTTCTGTGTTACCGATCATCTGCCCCTCTCCTCGGTCACGAAGTTTCCCTGTGGTGTCAACCACATACACAAGTATTATACGAAACAGGCCGTTACCAACTAACGGTAAACGAAACAGGAGTGTCACGAAGTTTCCCTGTGTGTGTCGACCTGCATCTGCCCCTCTTGATGGAGCCAAAGCAGATCTGGCTCCAGGCTTTTGCCAGTGTAAGCCACAGATGGAGCCGTGGAGCAGATCTGACTCCAAGCTTTTGAGCAGCGTTACGCAGGTGATGTGAACCACGTAGCAAAGAATGATCCAACGCTTCCATTCCAAGCAACCGGCATGTGTGCTGCCCGACGCCCAAGGTCCATGGGGTCATGTTGGTGTCGGTGGCACTATCTGCCTGCCATCTTTTTTACTCCCTCTCGGTCTCCCGGGCAGTATTTGAAACAGCGTCTAGGCGTTTAGCGCACAAAAAAAAAAAACACGATCACGTCCCAATCGGGCCAATAACCATACGTAATCTAGGAGACACCGACTGAGATCCGCGTGATGACTGCATCCCATCCGCTGCCAGAAGACCGATGCTACCGACTTCCCGTCACACGCCCCGTCCACGTTACCTGATCTTGTGGCCAGTGGAGGCGTATAATCTGCGAGAAGATGCCTACCCGTCACGCCCCGTCGTGTCGTCCAAATACCTGAGTTGTGTCCTATAGGGGCGTACTCCTATAGTCCTATGAGCTGCGAGAAGATGACTACTACCTACTGTCCTACTTCCAGGGCTGCGACTCCGGCAGCGAGACTGCAAGAGCATGCAAGACGAAAGAGCAGCCGCGTGTGCTGGACGACAAGTGTAGCTAGCTGAGTTGAAACCTAATCCAAGTTTAAAATCTCGACTTGACACAAACAATCGTATTTTCTTATATTTATTTTAAGAATTAATAATACTATTTTTTAATGGTAAACGACGTTTGTTGAAACATCTGTAGACGTATTGTTGGGGGCATAATATTCAGAAAGTCGAAGAGTTATACCTAAGGAAGTGAGGCACTAGGCAACTCGATGTGAAGTGAGGAGTTCAACTTTGCCACAATGCCACCTCCTGCTGCTAGACCTTAAAAAGTCAGTTGGTAAATAAAAGGCTTTTTTCAGGTGGCTAAAGAAATTAAAAGAATATTTGTTGGGTTCCTCTAACAGTTTTCAAAAGAGTAAAATACACTGGCGGCCCTTTAACTTGTCAGCCTGTGCCACTTTGGTCCATGAACTTGTAAACCCGAAAAAGTGACCCCTGAACTTGTCCGCTTGTGCCACTTTGGTCCATGAAATTGTAAACTCGAAAAAGTGAACCCTGAACTTGTCCCGTGCCACTTTGGTCCATGAACTTGCAAACGTAAAACAGTGGCCCCTGAACTTGTCGGCCTGTGCCACTTTGGTCCATGCGTGTAAAGGCTCTTTCAATGCGTCAACAAATATTTGTTTATTTCATAACTAATTATTAGTGAAATGCTAAATTCATGAAATGTTATGTGTAGCCTCTTCATAATGTACTCTGCCTAGGAAAAATATGAAACCTAGAAAACGAATAATTTTTGCTTGTTTTAAAATTATCTTTTTTAATTAATAAATGCAACGAATTGATATATTATTTGATATATTTGACGCTATGAATAAAAATATATCAATTTCGTAAATTAAAAAAAGTGCCGACATCATCGCTGATGTCAACACCATAAACGGTGCCATGCATGGCCTACTAGAGGCGGCCACGTGGTAGAACAGTGCCATGCAGCTAGTGTTATTTTCGTATTTGTATGTTCATGGACCAAGGTGGCACAGGTCGACAAGTTCAGGGGGCAATTTTTCACGTTTGCAAGTTCATGGACCAAAGTGACACAGGCGGACAAGTTCAGGGGTCACTTTTTCAGGTTTGCAAGTTCATAGACCAAAGTGGCACAGGCTGACAAGTTAAAGGGCCGCCAGTGTATTTTACTCGTTTTCAAAATCTAACTCCTAATATATATAAAAGTCAATTTCGCATCACGAATCTCAGACTATTTTCAAATCATACCAACCAATTTTATACTTTATTTATCTGTTATACATTTGCATTAAACCTTGTCTTTCTCCTTATCCCTTCCCACGTTCTTCCACCTTTAAATTGGTTGGTAGATACACACGCGCATGTTTGCGCATGGTTGGGTCGATTTTTCCAAGTGCGAAAAGTTTAAGAATTGAGGTAGGGAGTTGTTAGAGAGCAATCCTTTTCAATCTTACCCCCCAAAAAAACCTTAATTGAGAGGGATTTTTGGAATGTTTGGAGATATAGCAATACCATTATAACCATGAGTCGGCCACATCCACCCCAGGAGGCTTATCAAAAGTTTATATGAAGTTTATCAAAACTATTGTGTTTAAATTTTATAGGAAGCAAATCTAAAATAACATATAAATTTTTGTAGAGTGTTTAATGTAAAACCCAACACTCCACTTAGAGTCATAGAACCAAATCAAACAATGACGCACGAAAAAGATTTCAGCACGCGCAGAATCTCCAAATAAATAAAATGAAAAGAATCGATGCCGGCCTGTGGCACGCTATATCCTATATGTTTGAATTTAGGCCTCTAATTGGTTGTCATGTTGATGTGCAGCTCAAAAAAAGACAGACAGGGCAACATCAACACCTGCCTCTCCTTCCTTTCTTGGACAGTATCTGGAGTAAGTAAATTAGCATTTGTTTCATTAGATGACGCCTGGAAAGGCATTTTGTTAAAAGTTGGTTTATGTTGCTTAGGGCCTGTTTAGATTGGGAACGAAAATTTTTTGGGTGTCACATCGGATGTGTCGGACGGATGTCGGGAGAGGTTTTTAGAAACTAATAAAAAAACAAATTACATAGCTCGTCAGGAAACTGCAAGACAAATTTATTAAGCATAAGTAATATGTCATTAGCATATGTGGGTTACTGTAGCACTTAAGGCTAATCATGGAGTAACTAGGCTTAAAAGATTCGTCTCGCGATTCTCAACTAAACTGTGTAATTAGTTTATTTTTTTATCTACATTTAATGTTCCATGCATGTGTCCAAAGATTCGATGGGATGGATGAAAAAATTTTGGGTGGGGAACTAAACAGGGCCTTATACTGAAATTCCGTGAAAGAAAAATACTGTCTAAATGAGTTAAGGCGTTAAGTGATTGATTTTTCTTTAAGCTGATTATCTGGGTTCGGATCATACGGAATGGACCCCGGATTAATTTCAACCTAGAATGCGTGCTAATTTATACTATATTTGATCTCCTATGCAAGAAGGGCTAAACGAACAAGCCCTAACAGAATACCAATATTTCAGCCACTCTAGTCTCAGACGGGAGATCGGTACACATCCCCAGGTCAGAGTTAAGCACTTGCCGTGTGTTTGGTTGGGGGTTGGGTGGGTTGGGTTGGATCCAACTTAGTTTTTAGGACGGAGCCAACCCGTCCAGTGGTTGGTTACACTTCTGCTTTTGGGGACTGAGCCAACCCGTTTCAGTGTTTGGTTGAAGGATTGGGGACAGAGCGGCTCCATTCAATGTTTGATTGAAGGAATTCAGTCTTTGGTGGGAGTCAACCTAGCTGGGGCGGCTCCGTCCGCCATATTTTGACGGACGAGTCCAACCCGCATCCGAAAAAAATATCCACCCTGGAGCCAACCCAACCCTCCCATTTCCCAACCAAACAATCACGAGAACGGGTTCACTCCGACCCGGCTTGCCCTGCTCTCCAACCAAACACACGGTTGGTGGCATCATGGAGTAAAACTTGCAGTAAAGACTACAAAGGCAAACCATCAGGATAAAACAGCTGATGACGTACTAGTAATGTAGTATATATATCCATTATACTATAATAGTAACCTCTGGAAGCGCGTGAGTAACTTTTATTTTTCCAAGTGAAATGCAGTTCTAACGCTGTAACTTAAGGCCTGATGACACCAACCGGCAACCGGCGATGCCATGTCTCATGTCTCGTACGTACTCCTACCGTCTACGAACTGAACCATGGCAGCATCCTCCGGCTCCCCGCCGCCGCCGGTTACAGAGTGCCGAGGCAGCGCCAGTGATCCTCCGTGAAGGCCGCGTCGCGGTGGCGGAGCGCGGCCTCGGCCGACACTAGCTGCACGACGGCCGGGGACAGCGGCGCCACGCACAGGCCTCGCCGGCGCAGATCCGTCGCGCCGCCCTCTTCCTCGCCCGTGTCCTGCCAACCACACAAGCCAGTCAGCAATGCTTTCAGTTTCAGGCCACACATCTTTCGTGCGAAGCACATTGAGAATTTAGACAAAAGAATCAGTCGCTTTATATGCTCGCATATGATCCCGTAATCGGGTACCTGCTGTGACGCTTTAGAACTGATTTCAGGGTAGGAGGCGGTCAGAATCTGCAGGGAAAAAAAAAGATAACGAAACGGGGACGAGAAAACCGTGAGTAGCTGCAGATCTGTTACTGCTCGTGTCCAAACCATTCAGTAAGAAGTTAATACAACATCTGCTCTCACCTGGATCTGCTCGTGGAGAAGCTTGATGCAGGTGGCTGCCTCGTGGAGCACTGACGCCGTGTCCGTCTGCACAAGAGGGCAGATCTTATTCAGGTTTCAGAGACACAGACGCTCTTCGGATTGGCATGCTAAAGCATGCACATCACAAATACCAAGTCTAACAACTGCTGGAGCTTACGACCTTGCCATACGGGGAGACTAGCTGCTGAAGCGCCGTGATCTTGTCCCCCAGCTTCTGGCTCCTCTTACATGGCGCCTGCACAAAGTAATAAACAAGCAAACCAAGAAAAAAAAACATTTAGAATGCAGAACGTTCAGGTGATGTTGATGTCCGGGATCAGGCAGGCAGGCAGGCATCGAAGCCAGCCTGCTGTGCATACAAACGGGGTTTACATGCGAACAAAACAACCTGCTTTGATTACCTTCATAGACTGATTTCTTGTTGGTTTCGGATTGCACCGCTGGCCGTGCTGCTGTGGAGCTTGCGCTGTCGCTGCAGGCGTCGTTGTCTTGAGCCTCTTTAATCCCCTGAGACGGCTGCCGTCACCGGTCACCGTCTCCCCCGCTGCTGCCGTCCATTTCATCGAGTAGTGCTGGCAGAAACAGGCATGTCCAAGACGTAAGCTTAATAGAACCATTAGCATGATATACTAGAAGGTTTCAACTTGAACAATGCCAAGAAATAATTACGGCAGCAGTGGCAGCTGGCTGGGTGAAGCTGAGCTGCGAAAACGCAGGCCGGGCCTCACTGCTGTAGATCGGATTATTCGCGCCTATTCCTAGTTCATCCATGCATGCACGATCAGTGAGATTAAACAAACGAAAAGATATCCTTTTCCATAGAAGCCGGCGTCGTTAAACAATGAACACAACAAACAAAAAGTACCTAGGCAGTTCTCTGAACCGTGCATAGCAAAAAGCGTTTGTGTCTGAAGGCCGTGGAGTGGCGGCGACAAGTTCAGAGAGTCGAACCGGCCATACTCCGCTGCCAGTCTGCTCAGTGCAAAACCAAATTCAGTTACTTGAAATGGCACACGATGAAAATGTCCAGCGATGGAACAGGAAGAACACCAACTCCCGGACGAAGCCAGTGCAGCGACATGGAAGATAGAACTCACATCCTGTCCAGGCCCACGGATCCTGCCGATGAACTAGAGCTCTCGCACCTGGCTGCACGCATCGAAGAAAAGCCACGATGACTAGACTGCATTCCATCCAGAGGGAAACGCGACCAAGAGGATTGCAGGACGGTAGAAGAACCAAGAACGTACCGTAGTCGTCGCCGTACTGCAGCAGGAGCGAGTGCGGTGCAGCAGAGTAGTTCCACATTGCGCACCGATGGAAATGGAACTCCGATCGTCGGCAGCCCGCCAACACGTACGCAGGTCCTCTCACCGCCTGGAAACCAAACGCCATGCCCGTGGTGTTGAGGGAGGGAATACAAGAACACGATGGAAAGAAAGCTTTTTATTTTGATGGTGATCCGGCTCCTCGATCGATCACAGAGACATGGAAAAGGAAAACCCAGCAGAGAACGAAACAGAGCGAAAGACTGAAGAAGAACAATTCAAGGAATTCAAGCAGCTAACACACACCTCCCCAGCTTCTATAGGGGCCCAGGAAGAAGAAAAAAACCCAAGACGAATCAGAAACAACATGCCCCAACCCCAAAAGAGGCACGAGAGAAGATCATCAACTACAGCAGCATGTCAGCAACATGCAAAGACAGATCGAGCCAAGCACAAGTTCATCTCTCGTGACACTGAATTCCCTCCCACTAGCTAGCTAGCATCGGTCCGAGATACACTACACATTTGGCTAGCAATGCAAGAGAAGGCCGTGAAAGTACAGGATCCATGGTCGCCGTCGCTACTTACATGCACCGGCAGCGGCCCGGCAGGCAGGGCGGCGGCAGGTCGATGCAGCAGACGAGCGGAGAGGAACGGAGAAGCGAGCCCGGAGCGTCGGTTAAATACAGACGTGCGCGCCGCGGTGATGATGAGCAGCGATCAATGCGTCGTCTGCTACTTACTGCTTGGGCTTCGTCTCCTCGTCTGCTGCCGTTTCCACTGGGACGCCGCTGCCAGTATTACTAGTAGACGGGCAGGCAGGGAAGAGAAGCACGCCGGGGCAACGGAAAAGGGAGGAGCCCACGGTTCAGTGGAATGCTTACCGGATCGATGAATCGATCGATCGATAGATAGATAGAGAAGGCAGGAAGGGGATTCATTAGCACCATAAATAGCCACCCCCAGCTTGTAATAAATAAACAGAAACTCTAGCACTGATCCTGCCGTTTCAGGCTTTTGTTTTCTCCCTGTCCAGCTCCGAAAACCCCTTTGACTTCTTACACGATGATGATGATGATGAGCAGATGACAGGCCCATCACTAATCCCGCGTGCTAATCACGAAGGGCATGTCGTAATTCGTTATTATCACGTATACTACGGTATCCCATTCGACAGCCGACTGCCGGGCACCTCGTTGTCAGGGTGGGGGGGGGGTTAGATTGTGGCCTAGGCTCTTGTCTTTGCTCTGTCCGCCGCTCCCGTGCTGACGAGTGTCACGGCGTAGGGTTTGGACCCCAGTTGACCAGTGTTGGAGCAAGGACAAGAGATTCCTGTCCTCTCGCCGGAGATCAGATCAGGCCGGCCAATTGTTTAAGGGACGCGTCGCATCAACGCCGCTCCTGCTCGATCGATCTCGATCCACCCTCCGTCCGGCCGTGCTTTGTTTCCTCAAACGTCACAAACTCTAGTCTATGGGAAATACTAGTACAGTAATTGCTCTTCTTTCTTTACAACAACTGGTAATTGCTTTGTTTTCCTCAAACGTCACAACTACAGATAGTAGAGTAAATTTGCTTTGTATAAGTCAGGAGACGCCATGGATCACAACAGACTGGGTTAGAGCTCTCTACTTGGCGTGGGCCGTGGGCGCGTGGCAGAGTTCTCCATTTTGAACTATACGGCCAGACTAGAAGTAGAATAGTTCACTTTAGCTTTATCGCTTTATCCAGAGTCAAACTTGATAAATTTGGCTTGTCTTTACGGCCAAGGAACCCATAAAGTGCTGTCTAAAATCACCCAGGAATACTACGTGTTAGGCGAGCGGAAAACTGTGTTTTCTACTTGCGACTAAATGAACCCTCTGTGTAGATTCTGTTCGGTCTCGAACCGCCGCGTATTATCCAAAACCGAGAAGACTGCCAGAAGAGGAATTTCCTATCCCTCCAGTAGTCTCCGAATTCAGCAAAGCAAGCTCAGATCATCAGATGCCCTTTCTCGTCCAGATTTCCGATTCATTCAGAGTTTCCAGTATAAAAATGGCGCGTAGGAAGACATCACGCTGCTCTCAAAGAACACCAACGCAAGATTCTTCACGACATATTGTGATATGCATAATCTCACAAAAACAGGGGCAGTTTGCAAATGACCAGAGGAAAAGATAAAAGGAACCGAAAAAAACACTAAAATTACACTACTGGACTGGACTGTAGAGAGCTCAGTCAGGCCTTCTCCAAAGACGGCAAAGGATATTTGTTTCATATGACCATCGCGTTCTGGTTTATTTGATGCTTGCACAGCAAACCTTTGTCACGGCCGCGCCTGCCGTCTCTGCCATCTATAATACTAGTCGCAACTGCCGCCGACGAGTCTCACTCAGAACCTGTCGCTCCTCGCAGCTGCAGCAGCAGCCAGCAGCCTTATATTTACCTGCACACCAGGAAGCAGTAAGAAACTGTTTCATTTCACAAAGTCATGGCAGTAGCAGCCAGCAGCACGAGATTAAAGAATGCAAGGACAACTCTGACCCGGCTTGTTGATCATCAGTCATCACAAGGGCCGATTCATTACAGGACAGAGGAGTGCTGTATCAGCCTCAATAGTTTTCTTCCAACCAGTGACCGGATAGGAGCTACATGACACAAGATGCGTGACCCACATTGACCGCTACTACTATTGTATCAACCCTTCCAAAGGCTTAAACTAGGGACTAACTCTAGTTTATGCAGGTAAGGTGTGAGCAGAAAAGGGCAAATGAAGTGGATGACATATTGACATGATTCGAATCATGGATCTCTTGCCCAGAAAGCTTACATTTGGATGCTACTACTCCACTACTAGAATCAAGAATCATCTATGTGGCAGGTAAACCCATACTCAATTCAACAGGAGCACACTTGGTCATGCTTTGATGCAACAGGCATTTCATTTTTTTCCCTCAGGAAAAAGACAGGGATTTCAACTTGCCTTCCACTAGCCAATGACACACTTATCGGCTTATATGGAAGCAGACTAACAACATCTATAATTTGAACAAAAATAATAACTTTAGGAAAAAATGAAACACTAGCAGGTATATGACATCTTGAAGAGATGCAGACTATAAGGCAACTTTGCTCCATGACAACTAATCATGCAAACTAGTTTGATTAACCTCACATTGAAAGTTGAAAAATCAGTCCAGAGTGCCCAATTACACAACTAAATCACATATATAATATTAATACCAAGGTCACCATGGACGATAGTCGTTTGCATGCTTCTATTCAAATTGTACAAGTTACATCTACTTAAGAACTCAACTTAACCTCTTTCAAAAAGCAACCATAAATCAACAGATCTAAAGTTAATTGAACTAGAGTCGAGGTTTTGACGTTCAGCTGGGGCTCAAGGTGTGTCATATCTCCTTGCCCTTGCACCAGTTGGTATCTAAAGTTATTAAGCGCATGAGTTATATTTCTGCTAGGTGTTTCGTGTGTGTGTGTGATCTGTATGGGGGCTCCGATCCCCCCCACCAAAAAAAAAAAAAAAACTTCTTATAGTATAGTGATTCACAGGCACAGCTCTCCTGCATGTTCTCGAAAAAGGCAGATCTAAGCCAAGATGACAGAGACAAGCTAGAAACCACAAAGTTAAACAAAATGGTAAGCAAACACAAATCCCGGAAGATATAAGATATCAAACTCAATCTAGAAAGAAGGATAAAGATGATATATGATCTGTAGCTATCTTGGTTTAATGTGATATTACAATAGCCAAGAAAACCTTTGACTTTACGAAGGGGATCCCTGTCTGTGACTTTTACTATGTGCACAAAACTGAACGTTCAAACATTGAGCAGTTCAAATGTCTTAGTCAGGGTAGTCTAAACAGGCTATGACCAATAATCATAATTACCAGAAATGCCAGAACTTTGGTTATGAGCATGGATTTATGAGTGTTTCATTAAAGAGGTGGTAGAAAATTCTAATCTGGTTGGGTCCACTGCAGGAGTTATGTCACGCAAAAACAAATTTCAATGTTAGTAGGAAAAATAACAAAGATTTGGAGAATAGCATCACAGGATACCATGTGATATGTTAATACCATGTAAGAGTGAGATGCTACTCTAAAAGATTTTGAAGTTTGAACTTTAGCAGCAGTAGCTTTAGTTCATTGACAATTGTATAAAGACCTCTGAGAAAATATATACTATGTAGTTACAAATAAGCCTTTGACATCCCTGCTGAAAAACAGCTCTAAAGTAATAATCATCAGTATCGTGTGGTCCTTCTGGAAACAAAATTTTTAAAGTGTAACAGAAATGTCTATGGAGCTACAAGAATATGGCTTGGTTGCCAATCTTCCCACAGGAAAATGATTAATTGAATACACAAGTCTGGAAGACTGGATGGCCTGCACAATCATTCAGAGTAACAACACAACAGTGTTGTGGCGTTGGCTCCTGAGTCATGACTCATGAGCCTGAAAGTCCTAGGGGCTTAATGATCAATCAACAATGACAACTCAATTAGACTAATCATAATCTTCGAAAGAACAAAATAGTGGTTATTGAATGCAGAGCATAGATTTATCCAATTACACTCTTTATCCTATAGTGCTTTCTACGGAAACCACATGTGCAGTTACATGCGGCTGGATAATTCAAAGGCCGAATAGTAACAGCCAAAGCTGTTGGGATATATTGCACATTTCAATGGAACGTGTTCAAGGTAGGTGAAAACAATGTTTTATCATTTGTGATGTTTTATTTACCTTTATTTATGACATTTCTTCTACAAATCAGATATACCTGCAAGAAAAATCATTTTAATTAAACATAACAAACCACAGATACAATTGGCAGTGATACTCAACCGTTCAAAACACATAAAGCCACCCATGACAGCATGATGCAAAGTGTAGACAACAGGATACAGAGCAATGGAAAAAAAAACTGCAAGTACCTAGCATATCAATGCCTGATCTCTCAGCTTTATATCCCAAGAGGCAAAACTATGTTCACACGAGAAGCAAGAAATAAGAGGCACATTTAATTGAACAAACAGCATATTGTAGTGTATAAGAGTCATGGGCCTAAAAATTGTAAAGGCTTATTAATGATCCATCAACAATGACAACTCAACAAAACTAATTCTAATCTTTGAAAGAACAAAATAGCAACTGAATGCAGCCAATCAATATATTTCAGGTGCCTGAATTTTAAGATGATTTCAGGCAACACTCCTGTACCTCTAACTAGTACAAGTAAATTGTTACTTTTGTGATTTGTTATTCGTCTTTGTGTCATAACCTATTAATTTTGTGTCCTTCTCTTCCTATAGAAAATAATTGTAAATTGTAAATTATCTTTGTGCCCACACAAATCAAATTTTGTCGGGTTTGTGGTTTTGTCTAATGGGTTTTTTATTCTCGGTACTGAAAACTGCAGATTGCGCCAATTGAAATTGCAATAAACAAAATCTGCAACTCTAGTATAAAATATGTGCAATAACTGTCGCCTGAAAAGAAACTAAATTTCAGGCACCTGAATTTTAGTCAGGTCCTCAGAGCATAATTTATTCAAGGCTTGTTTCGATGCACTCGTATCCACCTCAATCCACGTGTGTGGGAGGGATTGTGGTGGAAATTAAACAAAGTTCCACCCCAATCCACTCCAATATACATGGATTGAGGTGAATACAAGTGTATCCAAACAAGGCCTTTACCATATTCACCATATTCTGCTTTCTATGGAAATCACCTGTTCGGTTATCCAAGTTGAATAGTAGTAGAAACAGTTTTGCAGGATATTTCTCACATGCCAATGGAATGTGTGCAAGGTTGGCTGAAAACAATGTTTCTCGCAGATCAGATCTACTTCCGAGCAAAATCACCTTAAGCATATCAGTAACCATGCTTCTGTCATCACACATACACCTTGAGCATATCAGTCACCCATAGCACATTGCAATGTGTAAACAAGAGGGTTCAGAGCACTGAAGCAAAAACATGATCACATGAGCAGCAAGAGAAAAGAGGTACATTTAACCAACAAGCAACATATATGTAGAGTATTGAAGAAAGATTCCATTTAAAAATCCGAGAATTAAAGTGTATGTGTGATAACAGAAGCAAAGTATAGATGTGATTGATTTCTCATCATAATACAGGAGACAGCTTAAACAGCCATCAGCGAGAAAAGGACAGCAAAATCTTTATTTGCTTTTGTCACACGGATTGATGCACTGCTTCTTCAACCAAGCTCACTGCAACTGCAAGCTCTAGAAAGCCATTACCTAGCAGGCGTGGGAGGGGCATTGACGACATTCCTGCGCACTACCCTGTGCCCTCCATTGCTGCGGTTCACTTTGGAGAGACTGCCATTGCCACCGTCGTCAGTGTCCAAGACCAAATCCCGAAGCCCCATGCTCATGTCCTTCTCTCTCATCTCCTTCTCCTTCTTCTTGGCCCGGGCTGTGGCAGCAGCAAGCGGCTCGAAGTGGTTACCATAAATGTACTCTGCGGAGTATCCGTCGTCGTCGTCGAACAACATGACGTGGCCGTGCCATTCCCAGATGCGATACTCCCCGCTGGCGTCGTCATGGAAGCCGACGCAGAGGTGGTGGTCGCCGACGGCCACGGACTGACCCGAATTGGGCTTGAGCTTGTCCTCGGCCTCCCCGGCCAGCACCATCCGCACGATCTCCTTCTCCAACTTCGCCTCCTCCCTCGCCAGCATCCGCCGCCGCCTCGCCTCCCCGGAGCCCTCCCCGCCAGCGAGCCCACCGTCCTCATCCTCCTCGTCTTCGTCATCATCCGACGCCCCTGCGGCGGCGGATAGCGCGGCGAACTCGTTGAGGAGGAAGTCGTCAAGGTCCTGGGTGAGGAATGAGTTGGTGTCGAGGAAGGGCGGGCGGAGCTGGACGCGGCTCATGAGGTTCTGGAGGAAGAGCGCGTCCACCGGCGAAGCGGAGGTGGCGTGACCATTGCCCACCGCAGCTGCGGCTGCTGCGGAAGTGGGGTGCGGCGCAGGAGACGGCGGCGGCGAGGCCATGGGCGCCGTGGTAGGGTTTTGGGTTCGGGGGTTGCGTTGGCTGGCTGCGGAAGCGGGACGGCAGGTTGGGGATTGGAGAATGACCACGCCAACTCGGGGTGGACGGCGACGATGGCAGAAGCGATGAGATATTTTCCTTTTGGAAGGGAAGTGTTTGAACCTGGGCCTCTTGCGTGGGCTGGGCTTCAGATGCTTTAACCTTAGACTTTTGGTAAGCATAGTAGTGGCCCATTTCAAAGTGACAAAGTGACACCTTGCAAATGGGCATGTGGTGCAGAAAAAGTCCTTCTCAAATAAATTGTGTTTTATAAAAACTAATTCTATTTTGTATTTTGTATGTATTATAAGAAGTTGTAATGGAATTAGTAAATATAGTAGATAGATTTAAAAAAGGATGTAGCAAAGTGGCTATAAAATTGACCCTTTTTTTTGTTAAGTTTCCCATCATTTCTCTGGTCTCATGTATCCTTCCATATGTTTACTCAAATCTAGAGACAATTTAGACACTATTTAATCACATATGAATTATTATAATATATACAGTGAATGAGATTATAAGGATCTGAATCTATAAAATAATAACTTGGGTTGTTTAGGTGGCTAGATTATAAACGTTAGGTTAATTATTGTTGGTTGAACAATAGGTTCGAGGGAGATCATGGAATTTATTAACCTGTTTATTCGACTATTATATTTTCTGATATAATTTGAAATGTTTGGATCACCTATCAATTTTTTATTAGATTTCAATGATCGTTAGATGATCTTGAAAGGATTTCGATGTCGTAGAAAGGGGGTGAATAGGTGAAACCTAGATGCACGGGCGGATCCATATACAAGCATGTGCACCCAGGCTCAAATGTAAAATAATTCAAGTTTCTATCACCCTCATTGGCCAAACGTCTGCACCCACGGCATGCCGACGCTGCTGGATGCTGTCCGCTGCCAACTGCCTCAACTTAATATCCTGAAGCACTGAAACACCAGGAGAGAGGACAGAAGGAGGCAGGAGTGCCGCCCTACGTCCCTGCCCTCCCGTGCTTTTGTTCTTGATCAAGATTAAAGGGCAAAGTAAGACTTAAAATTTCTCTACTTTCAATTTTCCATTAACTTGAGTAGTAAAATTGGTTTCATTTTCAGTTCATACCTTCTTTTTTAATTGTTTGGATTCTAGAGTTAGGTTGTTTGATTCTTTCTTTGATATTTGAAAATTGATACCAATGGAAGCAACTAAAATTTAAATATTATTATGGATGCTAGAAAAGATAATCCTAAAATATTTAAATCAGAATGCTTTGATAAGTAGAAATTGGCTACATAGGTACAAATGATGACATATTGACGTGGTTCATCGCTTTATGAACATGGAAGGGAACAGACCTAGATTTGGGTCTTGTTTACTTCCCCAAATATTTTGTAAAATGTTCGAGATTCTCTGTCACATCGAATCTTGCGGCACATGCATGGAGCATTAAATAAAGATAAAAAAATAACTAATTGCATAGTTTGTATGTAATTTACGAGAGAATCTTTTGAGCCTAGTTAATCTATGATTGGACAATAATTGTCAAATACAAACGAAAATGCTACAGTAACAATTTGCAAAAATTTCCATTAAGTAAACAAGGCCTTGATCCATATAGGTAATACATCTATTTTTATTTTTTCAGTGAATTCATTTCTCTTTACATAAAATTGAATGGTTTGTTCTTTTCTTAAGTCACAGAAAGGATCTTGTGGTTATGGATTGGTCAATATTAATAATCTTTTGTTTGTAGTTGCAGCATCCTCTACCTATATTTTGGTAAATGGTAAGCACTATTGCCGCTACGACCGCACCCCCCTCAATATTTCTCTAGCTCCGCCGCTGCCTAGATGCTAAAACAATTTTGTATGCCTAATGGAGGAAGCCCAACTAAACCATATTTCATGGGTTTTAGCAAAGCAAACTTTGTAGGTGTTTTCTTGAGGTGCCCAACAACTTGTTCGCACACTACATGTACTCACAAACAAGCACACCAAGTAGATTGAAATGGAAACAATAAGCACAAGTATGAGACAAATGTAAAGTTGAGGCAAAGCAGGAAGGAGACATGATGATTTGTTTATTGATTTTCAGGTTGGCCGAGTGGCATGAGTTTGGATGGAGGGGGAGGGGGTCCAAGTAGGACACCGCATCTTCTTCGCGAATGCTCTTTATAAACTTACGAGGGGCCTTTGGGGAACGGTCAACTTCTTATTTCTCCTAAATAAGCATATGGACGGGGGCATGACCTATATGACTCTCGACATCTTATCTTTTGGTTTGTGTTGTTGGGGACAACCAGATGGATTGAGGATAATCCAGCGAGGTATGATCTATACATGACAAGATATAGGTGGTAGGTGAATTTGATGACTCGCATTAACTCAAATCGAGGACACGGTGAATCATCGATTGGTGTAAGGCGCTTGAATACCCTCTACGATAATGTGAGGCTTTAAATTCTTGAGCTATTCATGTTCTTTCTTACTAGCAAGGAGGAGGCATGAAGCGCTCAACTCAGGTTAAGACGACGTTGGGATTGCAGGAAGCTTGACCATGAAAAACTCATGGGCTACTAATCAATGCATGTACCGCGAGTATCCTAGCTAAGGCAATAATCCAACCCTAGTCAAGGAATGGGCTAGGCCGATTAGACTAGGACGGTTTTGATCTAGCGGTGCCTCATCTACTTGGCGCATAGGAGTAGACGGGATATAGGCATCTGAGTAGAATATTTAAGAGATTATGGTAAGTGAATAGGAAACAAAATCAGTGATTGTCAGGGGTGATCCACATGTAACCTACCTTAGTGTTATATAAGGCTTGGTGGGGAGCCCTTGATGATTATTCCCTACTTGACACCAAACCCTTCGACGCACAAACAATACAACATCAACATATGTTGGATGTAGGGCACTTCTATCTCCCAAGTAAGTGTTATTCCTCTCATCTACTATGTGCGTGATACAATGAATTCATTGCTATTGGAAGAAATAACACTGACATAATAGATAAGCCATAAGAAGCCTAGATCAACTAGCTGGGGTAGATTGTGTGATTGCATATCCAACCACTCAAGTTTGTGTCTATTTAACTTGGCTTTAGGTTCATATTTTATTCTCAATAATGAAAAGCTTCCCAATTCCCCCCTAGATTGAATCTATCTTTTAGAAAACATTAGACATTCAAATCCTCCTGGATTGAATATTTCCCAATTCCTTCTAGATTGAATCTCTCTTTAAAGAACATTCGACATTCAAATCCTCCTGTATTGAATCTATCTTTTTTTTAGCAGAAAACATTGGACATAACACTAAATTCGTAATAAGTTAGAGAAAAGAGATGTATATATATTTCAAGGTATTGATAATATAAAAAAACAAAATGCCGCAGAAAGTCAAACTATACTATATAGAGCCGCCCCCTAGAGCATTAGAAGCATCCTCATACATTTCTGAGAAAAAAACCATGTAGGTACTCTGGAATTTCTAATGCTTCGAGGTTGACCGCTGGGGCGGCTTAATGATTGTAGTAATAATGTAATAATAATAATTAAAAAATGGAACCGAGAAGATCAATCTATTCCATGTTCTTTCTTTAACGTAAGAAGTCAACTACTGCTACGGGGAATTCGATGGAGAGCCTGGCGCGATCCTGCTCCTCCTCCAGCTCCGGCACGGCGTTAAGGTCCAGCACGAGCTCGGCCGGCGGCGCGGTCTTCTTGCCGCTGTCGTCTTTCGGGGCGAGTAGCCCGGTGCCGAGGCTGAGGCCAAGCCCGAGTCCGGGGCTGCCGCCGTCCGCCTGATCGGCAGCCCGGTGGCGGCGCATGTGGCCGCCGAGCGCCTGGCCGATGGCGAACTCGAGACCGCAGATGGAGCAGCCGTGTACCTTGGGCTTGGGCGGCTCGGCCGCGGCGGCGTCGACGCCGCCGTCCGCGAGGCGGGGCTTCTTGTGGCTGGCCCGGTGGCCGCCGAGCGCCTGGAAAGACGGGAACTGCCTGTTGCAGGTCTTGCACTCGAACACCCGCTCGGGCGCCGAGGAGGCCGCGTCCGTGGATGCCACGCCGCCGGCGCCGTGGTAGTGGTGCTGGTGGTCTCCCGAGAAGAGCAGCAGGAAGCGCGCGACGTCGGCGCCGTCGGGCAGCCAGACCATCTCCTCGGCCTTCTGCCGTGTCCTCTTGCCATACGCCATGGATTGTTGAGCACGACGAATCGTCGAACGAGCAGAGATCGCGCGTCGAAGCTAGCTAGCTGCTGATAGCACTTGAGCAAAGATGATCGAGGACTGGAAAGCTGGATGTGGTGAGCCCGATCGATCTATCGATCGATCGAGTGCTTTGCTTTCTCGGAAGCGTTTGAATGCAGAAAAGATGAGGAACCTGGAGCGTGTATTTATAGCTAATAAGCTAGCTACTGAGATAAGTCTACACATGTACGTGCTCCGCGCGACTTGCAGCATTGTTAATAGCTTGACTTGTGGAGCTAGCTAATACTGTACTAATAAACATGTCAAGTCAGATTTGGCATTTGCCTGGCTTGGGTAGCAGCTAGCTAGCCTTTGATCCGTTAGTTGGTTTCTGATGAGGTGTGTGTGTGTGGCGACTGACGACACGCGCGGCGGCCGATGGAGGAAGGAGCAGAGCTGCTGCAGGGGCGGCGGCGCAACGAAGCCGTTTTTGGTCGCGCATTGTGATCACCAGAAGGCAGAAGCCGTTCGAGGAGATTGTCTTGACCTGGCGCTGGCGGTGTCCATATGCATGGTTGCGAAGTATAACTTAGATCCTACATCCTGCTAGTTACACGTGTGTACGGCTACTACAATAAATATGGTGACGTTTTCATTATCTTTCTTTCGATTGAGTCCAACTGAGCTAACGACGGTAGTAGCCTAAGAAGCCAGCGAACAGTGCTTTTAGCCATAGATTTTCTACCAAGCGAATATGCTTTTAATAACTAGCTGGCATAGTGGCATGGCCGGCCGTTGGCAACCTTTTGCAATTGCAGGCTGGGACTCTGGAAAGCCCTCTGAAGAGCAAGGACTCTGAACTCCTATTCGGATCATTCTGATCGACCTTCAGGCTTGCAGGTTCCCTCCTGTTCCTTCAGTCCATATGTCATGCACTTGTCATCGTTGCGACTTTGCGAGCGTTGGGAGAGGCAAGGCGGTAGCTAAGCTAACCCACCGCGCGCACTTAGGGCCTGTTTAATATTAGTTGGAGCCCTAGTGCCAATCAATTGGCCAGGCATTGATCTCAATCTCAGGTTATCAGATAAAAAATCAAACGCTTGATAATCTTGCCAGGGCTAGTCAACCTTTTACAGCTCTTAACCAAATAGATAGCCTTGTACTGTAATAAAGCGTGTCCTTTGAGTAATCCATAACCCTGCAACTAACCATGCGCCGCGATGTCGATCGACTAGCTAGATCAGACGGCGCCTTCAGTCTTTCGGCGTTTAGAGCAAGAACAATAACACCGCCCGCTAGCCAGCGAAATGAAGTCTGACGTGGCTTTCAATTAATACGGAAGCAACAAGCATAGCAATGCATGAGCACATGCAACCAATGAGGACCAAGCAAAGCAGGAGATCAACGAATGGGGATGAGCAACACGTATATCGTCCGCTTCATGCCGGCGTTTGGTGAGACGCCCGCTGGGCACTCTCTCCACTTTTCTCTCTCTGCCAACACGGATCCAGCCCGCTCTCAGCCACCCATAATACTTGCTCTTAGAGCAAGAACAATAACACCGTCCGCTAGCCAGCGAAATGAAGTCTGACGTGGCTTTCAATTAATGCGGAAGCAGCAAGCATAGCAATGCATGAGCACATGCAACCAATGAGGACCAAGCAAAGCAGGAGATCAGTGAATGGGGATGAGCAGCACGTATATCGCCCGCTTCATGCCGGCGTTTGGTGAGACTCCCGCTGGGCACTCTCTCCCCTTTTCTCTCTCTGCCAACACGGATCCAGCCCGCTCTCAGCCACCCATAATACTTGCTCTTAGAGCAAGAACAATAACACCGCCCGCTAGCCAGCGAAATGAAGTCTGACGTGACTTTCAATTAATGCGGAAGCAGCAAACATAGCAATGCATGAGCACATACAACCAATGAGGACCAAGCAAAGCAGGAGATCAGCGAACGGGGATGAGCAGCACGTATATCGCCCGCTTCATACTGGCGTTTGGTGAGACACCCGCTGGGTACTCTCTCCCCTTTTCTCTCTCTCTGCCAACACGGATCCAGCCTGCTCTCAGCCACCCATAATACTTGCTCTTACAAGGTCTGAGCTCTGAAGTCCTGCTAGGTGTTTGCAGCCTCAAGCATAGGCTCCCGAAAACTTCAACACATGCATGCTTGCAGTCGGAAGTTTCCTTCTCGATGCAAATGCATTAACCCCAGCCAAACACAGTTCTTCCGCGGCGTGGTATGGCATATATGCATCATTATTCATTGGCAGTTGTGCAGCATGAACTCATGATTCATGCGTGTACCACATCAAGAGGAGGAAGTTGAATCTCTGGACATAAGAGGGGGGAAATGGGATTGTTTATAGCATTAGTACATAATGCGATCACTGATAAGACCTGGGATAAAATCATAATATATAGGGCCCTAATATATAAATCTGCACCGAACCTTCATCAACTTCGCTTCCAATTGAAACAACATGGCCACAACTTATACTACTCAAGAGAGTATAATATACATAAATACATAATATAAGCTATCTAGCTATTATTTCAGTTATTAAAAGCGAAAAGGAAAGTGCTTACATCTCAGCCCATTGACATTGTTTTCGAGAATACTGTACCTGCTACATACACCAAAGGTCAAATAATACATAATAGTACCCTACTCGCCATGTACATATCTAGCTGCATGCGCGGTGCTCATCCACACCACGTATACGCGTATTTCCTCTCTGTACGAGAGAGATATAATATAATTGTTGATAGAAGTTGAGCTATAGCTAGATTCGGTCCTTAGCTTGACTGCAACAGCATCGAGAGCAGCCACTTGATGAGGAGCTTATAGATTCAGACGACTTTCTACAGAAGTACTGAATGTGGCGTGTGGACAGCGATAACAGCATTGCAGTTGCAGAGAAGAGCAAGTCTGAGTACGCACGCCATGACGCGTTTCTAACAGATGCATGTCTCTAGCTAATTCTTCTGTATGCTAAGGCCAAGCTGCTGACCAAGGCAGCAGTTAGGATTAGGAGAGGAATATCCCAAAATGACTCTACTCTAGTGTTTGATAAATTTATTTTGCAGAAAGCCCCCGACACTCTGTGCATTTCAAATTCCTCCTGCACATGATTGGGTTTTACGCTCTGCACTTCTCTGCAGGGCTAATGCATGCCTAATGATATCGACATATATATATCGTCTCTAGGCCCAAGAAAAGCTAGTACACGATCTGAAGCAGATGTCTGCCATAGACAAGGGCCTTTGTTTAGTTCACCCCGAAAACCAAAACTTTTTAAGATTCTCCGTCACATCAAATCTTGTGGCACATGTATGGAGCATTAAATATAGTTAAAAATAAAAACTAATTACACAGTTTGCTTGTAAATCACAAGATGAATCTTTTGAGTCTAATTAATCTATATTTGGACAATATTTACCACAAACAAACGAAAGTGCTACAGTAGCCATTTTTTTTCATATCGGCAACTAAACAAGGCCAAGGTATGATAATGAGAACCGTATACTTACTCCGTCCATAAAAAAATTGTAATTTTCATTTTTCAAAAAGTCAAATAATTTAAATTTTTACTAAATTTACATAAAAAGAATACTAGATACAAAATAAGTGTTGTTAGATTAGTTATAAAATAGATTTAATAAATTTATTTAGAGACATAAATATGAATATTATTTACTATAAACTTAGTTAAATTTTAATCAATTTGATTGACATGTATCTCATAATTAAATTCTTTTAGAGACGGAAGGAGTATATTTAATTTGTGCGGAATAAATTGATCGTAGCGCGAAAGCGAGAAACAACCCATTTGATGAGGATTGAGACAAACGTAGGTTCTGTTTCTGCTTGGAACTACCCGAACCTGTTGCTGCATGCATGCATGCATAAGCACATGCACTGAACCCAGCGCTACGCCCGCGCGCGCAGCCGTGATGGAGCTCGTCATGCTGCGGTCTCCCACACGCTCAAAACCCTCCTCCAACGGCACCTGCTTGCTTGGACTTGGACCAAGAGATTTCATTGTTCTGACTTCTGACTGCTGCGTTATTGGATGGCGAATTCTTTTCTAATTAAGTGATCTCAAATTCACTAATAGCAGATGGACCTATCGTCACCACCAGCTGGATTGTTGGAGGACACAGCAGGATCTATATATATATGCGGTCGGTTTCCATCAGAGAGGGGCTTAGTTAATTTGATCTGATGATATCATAAGGCCAGTTTCAATACATGTTTTATGAGAGTGTCATGCACATTAAATAGGGTGTCACATAAGCAAAATTGCTGACTTGGCATGGTCATTAAATGAAGGAGTTTCATCAAACCAGAGAGGAGTTTCATCCCCATGAAACTCTTGTGGCTCGGTTACCTAGTTTATAATTTTGGTAACTGTACTATAAAACTGTGCATTGAGACTGGCCGTTCGTACGCCCGCTTTAATTTCATGGTGTTTCCAAGATCGAACCGCACATCTACGGAACAGGAGGCTAGCTAATGGCGGATTCATGCATGCATGCATGCATTCATGCTTGCCGAGATCGAAAATCTCAATTAAGGGCATATACAACGGGTCTCTGCAAGGGTCGTCTACATGTGGCAATTTTTACAAAAAGCCCCCTGGCGAGCATGGAAGGCACCGAGCCCGTCGTCTCGCGAAGAGACGAGGACGGCTCGTGCTCCGATGCTCGAAGAGACGATGGCTTCCGCGTTGTACGAGCTCGTCGTCGCTTCGCGGATCCAGTGCATCTCGCGGGAAGGATTGCGCTGAAATCCCTATCCCCTTCCACCTTTCACCATATATCCTGCTTCCTTTTTCGTCTTCTCCCAGCACAGATCGAAAATGTCTAGTATGGAGCCATGGAGGCGGCGGCGACCACGGATCGAGCTCAAGGGCGCGACAGCGACGAGGACGGACAAGGCCTCGGTAGCAGCCAGAAAGACCAAGGACAGATCAGCCGCGACGGCCTTCTCCGCAGTCGGACGCGGCCACCACCACCCCTTCGGTCGCGGCAACGGCTCAGTGTCGATCATGGCGGGAGCAGCCCCCGCGGAGGTGGTTTTCCATTCCCTACGTCTTCGTCTTCTGCTTGGTGGGAACTTGGTTGCGATGGCAATTCAATTTGTCCATCTTGGTAAGAACAATAGTTTAGTTCTGATACATATGCTTTCAGTTAGCAATTAAGTTTCAGATAGCAATTTCAGTTTCCTTCTAGTTATGTGCTTTCAGTTAGCAAGTTTCAGACGGCAATTTCTTAAAGCTGTTAACGTATTCCCCCCCCCCCCCCCCCCAAAAAAAAAAGTTGTTAATGTATCAGTTTCTGTTTTTTACAACTAAGTATCAGTTTCTGTTAGCTGCTATCTGAAATTCTATCAGTTTCTGAAATTGTTAGCTTCTGAAAGCTGAAAACTGTTATCAGTTAGTGCAGACTATCAATTGTTTCCCTTCGTTCTGTTTGTTTACAGGACGAGAACCAGAAAGCTAGTTGTAGTCCTAGCTGAACAAGCCGTAGCTGCTGATGTATGGAGCTGTCATGCTTTTATTTTGTATTTTCATAGTACCTTGAAAAAATTCTAATTTCTTTGGTTGCATGCTGATGAATGGAGTTTGTGTGAACTTTCTCTTAGTTATCTTGCTTTGCGTTTATTGTTTTCTTATCAAATAGCAACATATTGGTATACAAAATAGTATTTAGGATGGATCTTGTTTATATGCACAACATTAAATAGCTTGCAGACAGAAAAAAACAGTCCATTGTATAATCTGTCTTTTTAGCTGTCTATATGTCAAATTCCATATTCTTATAGACGGGACTCTGTCTATGGGCTGTACATGCCACGACGACGGTTTCACTGCAGCTCTGGCCATCCCTCTGTGAGCATTGCTTGCAGGATCAGGAAATATTCATCAGGATGTACAGTACAGTAGTAAAAGCAGTGACGGCGGCACGTACTGTACGCTACTACGGGCGTGCGCTGACGATACGAAACGGGCGGCGGCCGGCTGCGGTTAGCTTTTTCGTGACTGCTTCGTAATCATAGCAGCCAGACGACGTACTTACAGCTGCATGCATGCGGCTGCCGACTGCCGTTAAACACTTTCATTTTCGCCACGGCTCTGGTCGGTGCTGGACGCAGAGGAAAGTAGCAGCAGCCTGAGAGACGATGTTGACTGATGACTGGGAATCTCTATGTGCGGTGGCTGCACACAACACAAACAGTCCTTGAAACCGTTTTCATCTCAGAGTTCGTTACCCATATATATATTCCACGATCGACGTGTCTCCACAGCTCGAGCTACCATTTTCCAAGTCAGGTCAGCTTGCTAACTGCTACGCCAATCTGAAGCTAGCTCACCATCTCACGGAATTCTTGAGCTTTGACTTTTTGGGCACCATTATTTTTCATCATGACGCATGCAGAACGTCAGAACACCTAATAATATAATAAATCTTCATTATCTCCCTGCTTCTGTCGGTTAATTGGGCCTTGAGAGGAACACAGCTCAATATTCCTTGTTGACCTTCTAGAGACTAGACCCAAGCTACATTGAAGTGATCAGCTGATCCAGCCGAGTAAACAACTGCTGCTTCCCAAGTCAAACATGCTCCCTCATCCGGAGAGAGAGAGAGAGAGAGAGAGAGAGAGAGAGAGAGAGAGAGAGAGAGAGAGAGAGAGAGTGCATATAACAAGCTTTAAAAAAAAGAAATGCAACTGACATCAACTACCCCAGGTGTAGCTAAAGCTTCATTTGGTTGGACCTAGTAGCACCGCAATCCAGTAGGAGGCTAGTTTAAGCCGCATTATTCAGAACCAACGTGCTGTGCAAAGTCAACAATTGCTTGTTTGTGCGAGTTCAAACTGCAAGCAGAGCACGTATCATATTCATAATATAGAATTGTCTGGTTCATCGACAGCGATTGAAGCAGTAGAAGCTGGTGGTGTAGAGACGCATGCATGCGCGCATTGCGCATGCCCCGTCTCTGCTTGCAAGTGAAATCGTGCTGTCGTTGACATTTCGATACGTCCGAATAAATAAAGATTCTTGCAAACCACTATTTTGTTACCGGTTGCAAATCTCCGATCCGCGTTGGACTGTTGATGATTTTATTTTGCTATTGATAAAGTCCCTAGCTTTTGGCATTATCATACCTTTCTGCAATCATGACAAGTTAAACCACTTTTTTAATATAAGATATACTCAACGATCCGAGTCTGACCTGACTTTCGAGTTTTGACCTGGCGTGTTCATGGGCTATATTTGTTCGGCGAAAGAATCTTCAGGCCTCAAATTAAGCTAGGGTCAGTCCCATGACGGCCCAACACATACATCGCCCATGGACGCAGTCACCCACTCACCCCGGAGGGCAGAGGCCCAGTCGCCACACTCTCACTCTCACTCTACGGTCTACGCTCCGCACCTCATCACTGCTTAATTCAAATTTCTCCTCAACGGAAAATCTTTAATCATCACGGCCTCCCTACTCCGCTTTCCCCAATCCACCCCTTGCCCCTTCCAAGGAGCGGCGAATCCGCCCTAGAACTTCGTGATTTCCTTCAAATCACTCCTCGGATCAGAGCGTCGCGGGTGTCGCCGGGGTATGGCGCAGACACCGAACCCCAGCAGGAGGTCGTGGGTCGGCCCGGCGCCTATGCCATTCCTCACGCCGCGGCCGGAGCGGCGGCACCTTGAGATGAGGTGGGCTGATGGAGTGTCCCAGAGCGCTGCTCGCCGTAGCGGCGTGGGTGCCATTGCCGGCAACGGTGGAGGCGGGGATGGATGCGAGAGGAATCGGGAGGTGAACGTTCAGGTCGTGCTCCGGTGCAGGTGAGTTACTCGAGACTGTGGAGGACGGGTTTTATTTTTTTAATAACAATAAGAATTGTTTGGGCTCCTAAAAATTTCTGGCTCCGATCCTGTCCGTATGAGTCTATGAATTGTGTTTCAGTGGCAAATTTGTGAAGCCCAACGTTTACACTGGCAAGAGTCCAATTTTAAATAATAATTTCATCACAACCGAATCATTTAAAAAATGTAATTAGGATTGTACCATCGGGATACTATGAAATTCCATGTAGGATCTTAAGGTCCACTTCAATTTGTATTAATATACTATAAAATGAGTGGATTTAGGATACAGGGTGGAATTGATATTGTTTTGGTTTGATAGGATCATAGTATAAGATTCTACAATACGGATTGGGATCCTGTCAGTGACACCCTTGAAGAGTACCCGGTGCTTCATTGCTGCTATGAGAAAACCTTTTGCTACCATCGCGTAATTGCTCCTGACTGTGCGTTCTGTCTGTCTTGTAGGCCACTGAGTGAGGAGGAGCAGAGATTGAATGTGCAGAGCGCCATCTCTTGTAATGACCTGAAGAGGGAGGTCATAGTTCTGCACAGCCTCTTCAAGCAAGTAGACAAGACGTTTACCTTTGACAAGGTAAATCCTCTTTGGACCTGTGTGTGCGCGCGCATGTGTTTGTTTATCTTTTTCTATATGATTGTGGAGGTTTAACTACTGGAGTACTGGTTCTAAAAGATGTTGTATTATGATTCATATTGCTTACCACCATTGTTCTTGGATATGTGGTTGTTGTTTTGTCCTAGGTTTTTGGACCAAAATCTCAGCAAAGGTCGATATATGACCATGCTGTTGCACCAATAGTGATTGATGTCCTCGAAGGCTATAACTGCACTGTCTTCGCCTTTGGACAGACTGGAACTGGAAAGACATATACCATGGAGGGAGAGATGACACTGAAGGTACCCAGAATATATGGACATCATCTATGATGAAGGCACGAAGTTCCTTTTAACTGCTGAATAATTTGTCTTACCTAATATGTTAGGTCAATGAACTACCGGATACTGCTGGTGTCATCCCTAGAGCAGTGCGCCATATCTTTGATATGCTTGAAGCACAGAAGGCTGATTATAGCATGAAGGTAACCTTCTTAGAGCTCTATAATGAAGATATAACAGACCTATTGTCTTTGGAGGACCAAAGCAGATTCCCTGAAGGTAGTCAAAAGAGGCCTATAACTCTTATGGAAGATGGCAAAGGCGGCGCAGTCATAAGAGGACTCGAAGAGATTGTTGTCTACAGTCCTAGTGACATATACAACCTTTTGGAACACGGGTCATCTAGGAGACGCACTGCTCACACTGCACTAAATAAGCAAAGCAGGTTCTTAATCATTCCATTTCTACCTTATTTTGGTACAGAGATTGTTGTCTGTCAGGGACTAAGCAACTCTGCATTCTGTTCTTGCAGCCGATCACATGCTATTTTTTCTATAAACATCCATGTCAAAGAAACAACAGTAGGAAATGAGGAACTCATGAAGTATGGGAGGTTGAACCTTGTAGACTTGGCAGGATCAGAGAATATCGCTCGATCAGGGGCAAGAGAAGTACTTCTTTTCTATTGCCATTTGCTACTCATTAGCAATAACATTACCTGTTAGCTTGTTTACCATATCTTGTCCAGTTGGGTAATTTGGTTTAGTCGATGTATCCATCTTGTCTACTTGTATTGAATCATATAGTCATGGTGCATCATGTGTAGAATATGATAGAAGTACATAACTATATCTTGGTGTACGTGTATATTATCATAAAGATGGGTATATGAAATAATGAAAGGACGATGCACGATATGGGGGGTTCTCAGCTAATTGTCATCAATATATTGGCTGATGTTTCCCAACTCAGTGGTCATTGTGATGTTCAGGGGTTATGGGGCACAAGGTCATTGAAGGAATCAATTCAGTTCAGTAATAGTACTGCATATTCCAGGAGCAGCCATCTGTAGTTAAAACCTTATGCTGCCCACGAAATGGAGCATTTCCTTTCTTTTTTCTGGCGATCAAGATCTTTATTATCTTACGCTGTATACACTGAATAAAATTATCTGTATACACAATCTCACTGTGCCTCTATATTAGCATCCCAAAATATGCTCTTCCGGCATGACAGTCCTGTTTAAGTCATAATTTTGCTTGCTATAGGGTAGAGCAAGAGAAGCTGGAGAGATGAATAAGAGCCTATTAACTCTGGGACGTGTCATCACTGCGCTCGTGGAGCATTCAGTTCATGTGCCATACAGGTTATACACTGTGCTTAGTTTTGATATGTAAGCTCATGAGCAGTTCATTTTGTGCGCGGGCAGTAATGCATATTCATATACTTTTATCAGGGATAGTAAACTCACCAGACTGCTAAGAGAATCATTAGGAGGCAAAGCCAAAACATGCATCATAGCAACAGTGTCTCCATCTGTCCATTCCCTGGAGGAAACACTGGTGACACTTGAGTACGCTTCTCGTGCTAAAAGCATAAGAAACAAGCCGGAGGTGAAACTTCTATTCACCATGGGGTTTGAAACTTTCAATTTACTCAAAACTCTTGTTAGAATCTTGACCATCTATTGCAGGCAAATAAAAAAACATGCAAATCTGTAATGCTCAAGGACCTCAACCAAGAACTGGAAAGAATGAAACAAGGTTCTCTCTTTCTCTCTAGATTTCGCTGCATTGATGACATTAGCATAGTATCTCATAAGTATATCGTCACTTGTCAGATGTCAAAGCTGCAAGGGAAAGGAATGGAATCTACATCCCTCATGAAAGGTTCGTCCTAGACGAGGCAGAAAGAAAGGTATAAGTACGAGTGTACAGCACCTCCATCACCAAAGCCTTGAGAATTTCATTAAATATAGTTCTTATGCAACATTGCAACTTCTGTGTATTGATTTTTACTATTCTTAATCCATTAATCACATTGACTATTTATTGCAGAAAATGAAGGAAAAAATAGAAAATTTGGAGCTCAGTCTTGAAAAGCAGAACAAAGTATATGCATATCCCCAAATCTGATTTAGTTGTATTTTTTTCAATAATTTCAAAGTTGAACTGACTCTTATACTTCTGGTGATCTGGTAGGAAGTTGAAAAATTCAAAGGCTTTTACCTAGCAGAGCAGGAATGCCGCTTGGACTTGGAAAGTCAGAACAAAGATTTGAAGGTAAAGCACTTTGGAGAACTTTCTTTTCTTATTTTCTGAATAACGCATACTTCCTTTTCATTTATTTAGATCTATTAGGGTCCTCACATTTTGTACATATCCTTATTTAGGTAAATCTTGAAAACTGGAAGGGAAAGTTTCTGGATCTTCAAGAAGTTCATTGCAGAGCTAAAAGGGAGAAGGACTTCATTATCTCAAATTTACTTCATTCTGGTATTTTTTTTATCATAAGTAACTAAAGTAATTTCTAACTCAAAGAGTTTAATATATGTACAACTCTTCCATCCATGGCCAATTGTTTTGTTGTTATCCATTATATTGTATAGAACACTTAATTCTTGAACGAGCAAAGGATTTGCGCAACACCTTGGAGAATGCATCTGGAGATACCACTGTACTTCTGAATAAACTAGGTAATATCTACTATGATTTAATTTAATCCAGTATCTTTCCTTCTACTGACTATGCATGTCTTTCACAATCATTTATAGAAAGGCAATCAAAAACTGATGCTGAAAACAAAGGCTTGCTATCTGGTTTTCGGGCTGAATTGGATCATAGTCTTGGAGTTCTGCATGCTACAGTCGCTGGATCGGTTTGTGAACAGAGTAAAATTTTGGAGTCTATGAATGAACAAACAAAGTTGTACTTTTCAGCCAGAAATGAGGTGCCACTCTTGAAATGCTATACTTTTATTATTACTATCCCTACTAGTACACTAAAATAGCTACAACATACAATTGCTTCCAGTCAGAGAACCAATTGGAGAAAAGAATTGCAAAAGTCAAAGATATGTATGTCTCTGGGGTCCAATGCATGAAGGAGCTCGCTAATACCTTGAGGGAGCAATCTATCATAGATTCCGAGCAGATGAGGCAAAACATATCTACTAATGCAATTGCTGTTGACAATGTATGGAATAACAGAAACTTTTGTATGAATACAATCTAATGCAGAAAAAACAAAGTGTTGAATGCAATCTAATTATTCTATGTATATGAACACTACAGTTTCTCGCAATGATGGTTCCTGAAGCTGAGCAAGTTCTAAACGATGTTCTGAAATCTACTTCGGAGCTCAAAGAACTATTAGCTTTTTCTGCAAAACTACAACACTCTGTATGTCTCCTTGATTTTGTTAGTTCATGTGCCTGTATGGAACATATTTAGCTAGACGCGACAACTCGTGTGATTTCTTTTGAAGGGATTTAAAAGGAGTCTTACTTCTGCACAAGCCATGTCAAAGACATCAATTGATTTCTTTAAAGATATCAGGATACATGTGTCTCGGCTCATCACTCTTATGGAACAGAATCAAATGGAAAGGTCCTCCAAACTTGTTAAATTTGAACATGAGTTTAAGGTAGTTGATTTAGATATATGTGCTATATATTTCATTTATGAACAAACTCTCTGATGACTTGCCACCTTTTGACAGGAAACTTGTGTTAAAGACGAGCAAACTGCTCTGAATAAGATTGCTGCAATTTTATCAGAGTTGACTGCCAAGAAAACTACAATGGTCAGATTTTATATTGCATGAGAAAATAAAATGGTCTTAGTATGACTTCAGCTTTAACTGATGTAAACTTTAGCAGGTTTCATCATATATGGGACAGCTGAATGATAGATACAGTGAAGAGCAGAAGCACCTGAAATTGGAGATGTCCAACCTACAACAGGTTTCAGATAATGGCAAAAATGCGTCTGTGGTTCATGTTGGAGTGATAGAGAGCCAGTTCCACGAGGATATGTCATCGCATGCTAAATTAAATGATCAAATGGAAGGCATCTTGCAGCAATGGTACCAATCTCACTTGTAAACCTCAAACAACGTGCAATTTGAATCAGCCATTCATTCTTGAAGTACTTCCATTTCCATGATTTGTTTATGCTTAAGAGGCACTGTCCATTGCAGCTTGAAGAAAGGTAGCCATTCTGTATCTTACTTGTCACATACACAATCATCTTTGCATGATCTTGTTAAGAGCTCAATCATGGAGACTGACGATTTTATTGAGTAAGTTGTAATCATGTTTAGTAAAGTTATCATTGTTGATACTCTGAGCAGGCCTTTTCCATGTCTCTTACCCGTTTCTTGTATGCAGGGAAAGGAGAAACAAAAATGAAAATATGTTCCAGGAAAGGCTTCTGTTTTCTTCACAGAATGATGCAGAGTTCCATGCCATTACATCCAAAGTGTTGACTGCTTCAAAGAGTAAAGCTTTATCTTTGTGAAAAAATTATTTTCCGAAAGAATGCATTTTCCTTATGTTGTCTTTGTGCATTTCCAGATTCCCTCTTACTGGATCATAAAACTAGCAAGATGATAGAGACTAACTCTACCACTTTCTTGGATCATCTGGAACTGCTGAATGAAAAGCACAGTGAAGGGGCAGAATCTATAAGAAGCATGACGAGTAACTGTCTTGAGAAGGATTACATGGTAAGCTCCGTGGACCTGTTTAGATTAGAAATGAAAAAGGCAGAGTGTAAGGATATATATAAGATAATATAATAAGTACAACAAAATGACACTGTATTACTGTTTGTCTGGCTGTAAAGTGGCTATTTCCTTGTTGCAGCAGAGCTATATCACCATTATAAGCAACCTTAAAATTTCAAGTGATGAACCGATATTGCTCAATGTAAACCACCTTTATGTGATTATCATTTGATTATTTGTTATATCCATTGACCTAGCTATTGTTCACCCATCAGGCTAATAGTCCGGTTCAAAACCATCCAAGGGAACTACTGACCAGTGCAAACAGCTTGGAATCAATCGACAAACTAAGAGCTTCTGTGCCTGATCTGGTGGCAAAGTTCAGGTTCGAGAACAAGTTGGATGAAATGGACAAGGGGAAGCAATACTCCGATCAAAGGACACGCACTCCAAGAAGTCCTCTGACGCCTGTCAATTAGTACCTTGAGTGATGAGTGAAGATTGTGGCAAATTCTGGGATGCTCAAATGTTGTAAAGATGGCAAGATATCTTGCCGATCTGTCACCACCTTAATTTAGCATGCTCAGGTGTTAGGCCCTGTTTAGTTTTCCACCCAAAATTTTTTCGTCCATGCCCATCGAATCTTTGGACACATACATGAAACATTAAATGTACATAAAAAAATAAACTAATTACACAGTTTGATTGAAAAACGTGAGACAAATCTTTTAAGCCTAGTTACTCCATGATTAGCCTTAAATGCTACAGTAACTCACATGTGCTAATGATAGATTAATTATGCTTAATAGATTTGTCTTGTAGTTTCCTGATGAGCTATGTAATTTGTTTTTTAGTTTTTAAAAACCCCTTCCGACATCCTTCCGACATATCCGATGTGACACATCTCCAATCTAAACAGGGCCTTAGGATGCTGCATAGCAAAGATTCTGATTAGGGTTAGATAAGGAGGAGAAAACATTTGTTTTCTTTTTGTATTATATGTAAAATCAACGTGATATTCTCACTGTTATGCTTTCCATTTCTGATCAATCCTGTGAGGAAAGTAGCATGCAACGTCGAATTTCTTTCTCAAAACCATACTGAGAATTAAAAGTTTGCTAACATGGTATGTATCTCGAGAATCCACTTGTTCCTTTTGTAACGTGTTTGCCATTTTCTAACGCACAATGTTGCATATCTGAGCCCTTCTGGTTCAGGCTATCTGGGCAGATGATCACATGAGGAAAGCACAGAGGAAGAGAATGGTATGCAGAACGGCTCATAAAGTCATCTTGGGAAAGAGAAGGGTGAGGGAAAGGATAAGATGCAGGAAAACACAGAGAGCACGGTCTGGTGAGGGAAGGCAGTGTTTCATCGATCAGCCATGCAGAGGTCTGTTCCTCACTTCACTTGTTGCAGCATTTTTCATCTCTTTCTCTTGAAAACAAAACTGCACTCTGTTCTTCAAAATCGTGTTATGAACTTGGGCCTTGTTTAGGCCCTGTTTAGTTCCCCACCCAAAATTTTTTCGTCCATCTCATCAAATCTTTGGACACATGCATGGAACATTAAATGTACATAAAAAAATAAACTAATTATACAGTTTGATTGAAAAACGTGAGACGAATCTTTTAAACCTAGTTACTCCATAATTAGCCTTAAGTGCTACAGTAACTCACATGTGCTAATGATAGATTAATTATGCTTAATAGATTTGTCTTGTAGTTTTCTGATGAGCTATGTAATTTGTTTTTTTATTAGTTTCTAAAAAACCTCTCCCGACATCCTTTCGACACATCAATGTGACACCCAAAAAATTTTCATCTCCAGTCTAAACAGGGCTAGTTCCCAAAAAATTTTGCAAAATTTTTCAGATTCCCCGTCACATCGAATCTTTAGACGCATGCATGGAGTATTAAATATAGATGAAAATAAAAACTAATTGCACAGTTTGGTCGAAATTGACGAGACGAATCTTTTGAGCCTAGTTAGTCCATGATTGGACAATTTTTATCAAATACAAACGAAAGTGCTACAGTGTCGATTTTGTAAAATTTTTTGGAACTAAACAAGGAATGCTCATTCTGTTGGCAGGAAGAACTTGGCTGTCCCAGACTGGAGCCGCGAAAAGTCCTCGCCCTGTCTGCGGAGGCTGATGATGCAATCTGGCATCTGGCCTCACTGGCACGAAGGAGGATGCTGCTCGGCCGGGGAGCGGAGGTGGGAGGCCGGAGAGGAGGCGGCCAGGTTGCGGCAGGGGCTTTCCCGTTTGGAAGAAGTCCCTCCTTTAACTTTCGCAAATGTCTGTTTTTCATTTCTGAACTTTAAAACCGAGTAAAATACATCCCTCAATTTTTGAAACCATGAATATTACGTCCCTGACATGGTTATGAGCGGTTTTGAAGGCAGTTTTGTCTTTTTTATTTATTTATTTTGGCTGGATATTTGTAAAATTATAGTAAATCACATAAAATTCATAAAATAGTAAATCTAATTTTGTTGGACTCCAGATAAGTAGATCTACATAGTGAACATATAATATAGTATGCTTTAGTACAAATTTTTTATTGTAGCTTTAGATCTGTGTTTTTCTATAATTAATTAGAATAATTCATAGCTATAGTTTGTATGGTCCAATTATGGTGAATTTTTTTATGTTAGACTAATTATTATATGTTTAAACTATGGTAAAAATTTCATACTCATTAAGATCATGTATAACTTAGTTATAGATTTATTATAATTTAACGAGCAAAAACCTAAATAAATCTATAACTAAGTAATAAGTGATTCAATGAGTATAAATTTTTACTATAACTCAAACATAGAATAATTAGCTCACCATATAAATTTCATCACAATTAGACCATAGAAAATGTAGCTATAATTAGTCTAGTTAATTGCAGAAAAATATAGATCTAAAGATGCATCAAAAAAATTGTACTAGAACATACTATATTATATATCAATGTGTAGATCTACTTATCTGAAGTCCAACAAAATTAAGTTTTCTATTTTATGATTTTTACGTGATTTACTGTGATTTTTTCAAAAAATTCAGCCAAAATAAATAAAAAGAAAAAGACAAAACCGCTTTCAAAACCAGGTCAAGGATGTAATGTGCACGGTTTTAAAAGTTGAGGGATGTATTTTGTACGGTTTTAGAGTTTAGGGATGAAAATTAGACTTTTGTGAAAGTTAAGGAACATAAAGTAGACTTTTTTCTTACCGTTTTGTATGACAACGCTGTCGGGTCTGTAGAGTGGGAGGGCCCATGTACTAAATAGTAGCCTCTCGCCGCGCCGGCTCTGCCGTCCGCGTTCTTCTTTTCTTCCTGGACTCCGCCGCGCCCTCACAGAAGCGAGGAACTACCAAATCCGGCACGAGCACGCGGTCGTCCTTCTCTGGCTAAGCCTCTGCACACGGAACCAAAGATAAAGGCCTAGCCTTGTTTAGTTTATCCTGAAAACCAAAAAGTTTTCAAGGTCACATCGAATCTTGTGGCACATATATGAAACATTAAATATAGACGAAAACAAAAACTAATTACACAGTTTAGCTGTAAATCACGAGACGAATTTTTTGATCCTAATTAATCTATGATTATATAATATTTGTCACAAACAAACGAAAATGTTACAGTACCGAAAACTTTTCACTTTTCGGAACTAAACAAGGGCCTTGTTTAGTTCTCTAAAAATTTTACAAAATTGTTCAGATTCCTCGTCACATCGAATCTTTAGACGCATGTATGAAGTATTAAATATAGACGAAAATAAAAACTAATTACACAGTTTGGTCAAAATTGACGAGACAAATCTTTTGAGTCTAATTAGTCTATGATTGGACAATATTTGTCAAATACAAACGAAAGTGCTACAGGGTCAATTTTGCAAAAAATTTTAGAACTAAACAGGCCTAAGAGGAAAACACGTGAGGACGCTGCCGCCGCGGCAATTCACAGAACACTCGCCGCCCCTCGCCAAAGAAGGCCGGAAGAGAACAGAGAGAGAGAGTCTCCGATTGCATAGTACTTCCAGCCGGTTTGCTTACTTTTTCTGCCAGTGCGTGTTTTTCTCTTGCGCTCTCATAATAAATATTTTTAGCCATGACTTTTCACACCAGCGACCTTTCACTTTTGGGTTGTCTACTTTGTATGCTTTCCACCACATGGCAACATCCTCTTGCAAATGCATAGTAGCGTGAGTTGCGTGCTGCTCGTGTCCAAGTAGTGTCGCATGAACTGATGAACATTCAGCATTAAGCTGATGCAGCATCTGCTCACCTCGATCTGCTCGTGGAGATGCTTGATGCAGGTGGCTGCCTCGTGGAGCACTGATGCCGTATCCGTCTGCACACGCGGGTAGATCTTATTCAGAGACACAAACGCTCTTCAGATTGGCATGCTATGCATGCAGATCACAAATAGGATATACACACACAAGCATGAGCAGCACAGGTCGACGAACTGCCGGAGCTTACCTTGCCAATTGCCATACTGCTGAAGCGCCGTGATCCTGTCCCCCAGCTTACCTTGCCATACTGCCTGCACAAAGTACAAAAAGAAGAAGAAAAAACATTCAGAATGCAGAACGTTCAGGTGATGTTGATGTCCGGCATCAGTCAGGCAGGCATCGAAGCCTGCTGCTGTGCATACAAAGGGTTTTACATGCGAACAAAACAACCTTGGTTGCCTTCATAGACTGATTTCTTGTTGGTTTCGGATTGCACCACTGGCCGTGCCGTGGACCTTGCCCTGCCGCTGGCGTTGTTGTCTTGAGCCTCTTTGATGCCCTGACCCCCGAGACGGCTGCCATCACCAGTCAGCTTTGCTGCAGTACTCTTAAATGACTATTTCGATCGAACGGTAACAATCACTTATTACCTTCTAGGAGGTAATAGATGAAATATTTTTTTATTTATTTTCTTGTTTTAGAAAATAGGATAAATAAGGAAAGTTTTAGATATAAAAAACATTCCTTGATTTGATTGATGTATGCGTGATCTCATTGATATAGTAAATTCATTTTTTTAGTATGTGCATGCATGGAAGTTGAGGGGTTAGGGTGTGTGTTCGTGTAATGTACGTGGCTAGTAGTGTATGTTTGATCGGCATGGGTAACATGAGTGAATAACGTGTTAGTACAGATAATATTTTATTATTTGTAACTTTTAGATACAACAAGTCTTTTGATCTGACAAATCAAACTTTTTTAAGTTTAATCAAATGTATACAAAATAGTATGAATAATTATTCGTTGAAATAGGTTTAATATGAAAACATATTTATAGTTGTTCTGATGATACTTACTCAACATCATAAATATTAGTACTTAAATTTAATCAAGTTTAAATTTATTTGACTCTCCAAGAAGTGACAATATTTTTTCTTCACTGAGGGAGTAATCTCTTTTAATATTTTCTATAGTGCTCATAGACATGGAAGAAAAACAAATGGAAGAAAAACAAAAATTGTTTTGATTTGACACTAGGTCAAATTCTTGCTCAGTATTTGCACAGTGCCACAAATTTTCCCGACATACAAATGGTTTGAACCTGATTATCGATCATATAAAAAAAGGAAAACACATCAATATTGAACTATTCTCTCTTCAAACATTACACAATGTATACACTATATGCAATAGAAAAATATCATTTTTGTATGAGGGAACGAACGTAATTAGGGGACGGATGGACATTTCCATCTTGGGCGGCATGTATGATTTCCCCTCCCGTTATTAGGAATTTAGGAGCATGCGGAGGAAGTGTTTTTTGTTTTTCTATATTATTTAATTTATTAAATAATTCATAAAATCCGGAAAATCAACTGCTCGAATTTATTTGAGCTCCTCACCGGTCACCGTCTCCCCCGCTGCTCCCGTCCATTTCATCGAGTAGTGCTGACAGAAATAGGCATGTCCAAGACGTAAACTTTAATACTAGAACCATTAGCATGATACCAGTGAAGAGAATTACAGCGGCAGCGGCAGTTGGCTGGGTGAGGCTGAGCTGCGAAAACGCGGGCCAGGCCTCGCTGCTGTAGATCGGATTCGCGCCTATTCCTAATTCATTTCATTCATGCACAATCAGTGAGATTAAACAAACGGGGGTAATAAATACTCTAGCACTGATCCTGCCGTTTCAGGCATTTGTTTTCTCCCTATCCGGCCCCAGAAAACCCCTTTTGATTCTTACACGATGATGATGATTAGATGGCAGGCTCATCACTAGTCCCGCATGCTAATCACCGAAGGGCATGTAATTCGTTATTACCAGTTTATCCCGCATGCTTCAACTTGTAGAGTTGTTCTAAGTTAAACTTTTCAAATTTTGTCTGAATTTCTAGAAAAAAATGATAAAATTTATAATACCAAATTAATACCATTAAATTTATTATAGAATATATTTTCATAAGATATTGATTTTATATCATAGATTTTGATATTTTTTATAAAGTTAGTCAAATTTAAAAAGTTTGAGTAGCACGGATTTTAGAAGTTGAAGTTTTAGAGACAGACGAACTACATCCGGCTGAACCGGGCTGACTGGATGTAGTGTGGCCTTGTTTGGTTGCCTGCTCGTGGCTTGGAGCCAAGCTCTGCTTATGCAATAAGCATCTCGCAACCAGACTCTGGAAAAACACCGGACTCAGTCGTTTCTTCTGAGCCAGGCTGCCCAGGTGCAACCATTTAGGAGACTAATGATGTATTAGTGTATGATTAGTAAATAGTAAGTGATATTAATATATTTTAAAGATGTTAAGACATAATTAGATAAAATAAGAACTTTAAGAGTGTACCTATAAAAATAAAAATCATAATTATGATTTTATAATATCTTATGTTACATATATTCATGCAGGCAATCAAACAATATCTCTTCTCAGCCAAACTAAGTAGATGCAGTCAACCAAACACGACTACTTACATATACTCAGCCTATCCCATATGAGCCTAGCTCTCATATACAAACCATGTTCATACGCGAACCCCCTCTCTTGTCTCGCTCTCTGTCCGTTGCTCCCGTGCTGGCGAGTGTCACGGCGTAGGGTTTGGACATTGGACCCTGCAGCTTAGCAGCCAAGTTCCCGGAACATAGGGTACGTGGTACGAGAACGTGGTACGCGGTACGACATTCTCATAAACTATGGAACGTAGGGGGTATATAGCTTCGTCTCGTTCCTTTAAGTTGCGGAACGCGTTCCACTTTCTAAAGGAACGTGTTTGGGACGTAGTGGTTGGCTCAGATAGTTTTATATGTTGTTTTGAACCAAATGAGTTCGATTTCTAGCGTGATATAGTTTACTATTGTATTTTTGTTTCATTTAGGGCTGTCTAACTCCAACCTTTTGGCTCATTGCATGTGTAGGCGAATGAGTCAATCACCATCTAGATTTTTCGCCGACCGCTCATGGACGGGCACGGCGCAGTATGCACACACACCACGAAGTTCCATAGTCGCTTGGGACTGACGTTCCTATGATTGCTCCTATATATGATTCGTGTTCCACCGCATTTGGAAACGATGTTCCATGATGTTCCCGTTCCACGTTTCGGAACGAAGTTCCCGGAACGAGGAACGTACCCATGTTCCCGTACCCGGCTGCTAAGCCCTGCAGGTTGACCAGTGTTGGAGCTCGGATAAGAGATTCCTGTCCTCTCGCTGGAGCCCGGAGATGAGATCAAGCAGCCCAGTTTAGGGCCCGGTCTTTTCCAATAAAAACAGCCCAGAAATTAATCTAACTCATGAAGTTTATACAATTTTAACCAGCATTCCTGCCAGGAAATTTTCCAGCGAAGGGGCCCTTAATTAGGAGGCCGGCCTAATTGTATAAGGGACGCGTCGCATCAACGACGCTCCTGCTCGATCCACCCTCCATCCAACCATGCTTTATTTCCTCAAATGTCACAACTCTAATCTAGTATAGGAAATAGTAATTGCTTCGTTTTTTCCTCAAACGTCACAACTCTAACGAAAATAGTAGAGTAAAACTTGCTCTGTACAAGTCAGCAGACGCCATGGATCACAACAAATTGGAGAGGGTTGGAGCTCGCTCTCTCTACTAAAATAGTAGAGTAAATCTTGGCTTGTACAAGTCAGGAGACGCCATGGATCACAACAGATTGGAGAGGGTTGGAGCTCGCTCTGTACTTTAGCTTGGGCGTGTGGTGACGTGCAGAGCAAAGCAAGGAAAGTGCTTATGACTTATGAGTTATGAAGCGGCTGGGCGTCACATAGGAAGAAGACAAAACTACGGAGATGACCTTGCTGCGCTACGTCAACCTCTTCAAAGGTCTGATGATGTCTGGCCTTATCATCAAAATGCTGGTGACACTCAGTTTTTTTTTTTTTTTTTTTTTTTTTTTTTGAGGAATCTGGTGACACTCAGTGGCCTCGACGGACCAGCCATGCTGGGACAGATTGTCACGTAATACTTCCTTGCATCGTCTGTGTTGTTCGAGGACTCGTTCATGCCATGCCAGACCAAGCTTCTATAGAGGGGACTAAATGACGGCACAAGGTGAGGGGGTGTTTAGTTTCCTATATAATCCAAAATACAAAATGTCAACTACTTTGAAGTGATGAAATACAAAATGCCAAAAAATTCAGGGTCATATTTAGTTTCATCCAAAATGCAGAATTTATTGTACTCATGAAACCTCTTGAGGCTCATTTTGGTTTTTTTTTTTGACCCCTTGAGGCCAAAAACCAAAATGGAGAATAATTACCTTTTTGCTAAAAATTTTGTATAGTGTTTAGTTCTATTTTACAAAATGATGCACCAAAACCCAAAATATTTTGGGAAAAAATGAGAATTAAACACTCCCTGAGACTCGGTACATGATACCAGATAATGGGAGGATGTCAGGGCGTTTGGCAGTTGCCTTGGGAAACGGGGAGCTGTTTTTTGCTGCTTATGATCAACTTGGCAATGAGGACACATGGTGGGTGTCATTGATTTGTCTATTACTCCCTCCGTCTATGAAAGAATCAATTCCTATAATTCATACCAGTCATTTTTTTAAATTTGACTAACTTTATAGAAAAGAGTAACAACATCTATGACATAAAATGTGCATCCTATAAAATATATTCTATGATGTATCTAATAACACTAATTTGATACCATCAATCTTAGCATTTGTTTCTAGAAATTTGGTTAAGGTTTAAAAAGTTTGACTTAGAACAATTTTAGAAATTGATTTTTTCGTGGACGGAGGGAGTACCTCAGTGTTAGTCAGAGTCAGGGCTATGATATTGTGGTATTGTGGGTATTTTCCGTATTTTAATATGTATCTATGTAAGGTTTCAGGCTTGATTCTCTTAAAACTAGGTCAACTTTATTCTTCTTAACTGAAAGACATAGCTCCTGTCATTTTTTTAAAAAAGAGAGTTCTCCATTTCAAACTATAGTTCAATTTAGCTTTATCGCTTTATATCCAGAGTCAAACCTGATAAATTTGGCTTGCCTTTACGGCCAAGGAAGCCCTTGAGCCAAACCAATATTTGGTGTCTAAAATCACCCGGGAATGCGTGTTACTGTTAGGCGAGCAAAAGAACTGTGTTGTCTACTTACTTATGACTAAATGAGCACTTTGTGCAGATTCTGTGCGGACTCGAACCCCCGCGTATTATCCAAAACCGAGAAGATTGTCAGATGAGGAATTTGATATCCCCCCGTTGTCTCAGAATTCAGCAAAGCAAGCCCAGATCATCAGATGCCCTTTCTCGTCCAGATTTTCTATTCAGAGTTTCCAGGATAAAAAATGGCGTGTGGGAAGACATCACGGTGCCCTGAAGTCTGAACTCTGAAGTCGAAGCAAACACCAACCTCAAGATTCTTCACGACAGGAGCAGCTTGCAAATGACCAAATCACCAAAGGTAAAAAGGTGCCTGGCATTTGAATACAGGGAATCGAATACGCCAAAAATACACTACTGTGCTAGACACAAAGCCCTCTCCAAACAAGATGGCAAGGGATATTTGTTTCATATGACCATCGCGTTCTGGTTTTAGATGCTTCCTGCGGCCAGCATTGCACAGCAAACCTTTGTCGCGCCCGCGCCTGCCCTCACTAGCAAGTCAGAACCTGTCGCTGAAGCAACTGTTTCATTTCACAAAGTCATGGCAATAGCAGCCAGCAGCACGAAATTAAATAATTGCAAGGACAACTCTGACCCGGTGTGTTCGGTTATCACAAGGGCCGATTCATTACTTTTCTTAGATCAAAGGCGTGACGCCCAGCTTATATTGAAAGCTGAAAATGGTAACAGTTTTTGCTGGGGACACCAGCTATTACATCCAAGCACATCAAAAGAGAGGCACACCTCCATCTAAACCTCCCCACAGTACGATCACAACACCAGAAACGACACCCCTATTTTACAGCAAAACAACTCCAAAAACCGACACTAAAAGACCTGGTCTACAAATATAGAAAACAACTCATTGGAACTTTTAGGTGCAGACCACCATCGCTCCATCCCCTCCTTCAGTTTGCCCAGCCATGCATCCTTGGTCGCTCCGTCGTTCCTTGACATCAAGATCCACTGCTTTAAGAAACCCAAAGATTTATAAGCCACTTGCTTGGGTGATTTGATCACAGTATTAGAGAAAATAAGATCATTTCTAGTTTTCCACAGTGATCACCCCAAGGGCCGATTCATTACACGACAGAGGAGTGCTGTTTCAGCATCAATAGTTTTCTTCAAACCAGTGAACGTATAGGAGCTACATGACACAGGATGCGTGAAAGATATAAGATACCAAACTCAATCTAGAAAGAAGGATGAAGATGATATATGCGATCTTGGGTTTAATGTGATATTGCAATAGCCAAGAAAATCTTTACTTTACAGAAGTGATCCCTGTCCGTGACTTCTACTACGTGAACAAAACTTGATGACAAATGATTGTGCAGTTTCAAATAAATGTCTTAGTCAAGGGTAGTCTAAACAGGCTATGACCAATAATCATAATCACCAGAAATGCCAGAACCTTAGTAATCAGCATGGATTTATGATTGTTTCATCAAAGAGTTGGTAGAAAATTATAGTCTGGTAGGGTCCTTTGCAGGAGTTATGTCGTGTCAAAAAACAATTTTCTTTTAACATATTAGTAGGAAAAATAACTAAGATTTGGAGAGTATCATTTACAGCATACCATGTGAGATGCTAATACCATGTAAGAGTAATATGCTACTATAAAAGATTTTAAAGTTTGAACATTAGCAGCAATAAATAGTAAGAACACCTTCAGTCCATTGATGAATCGCATAGACATCTGAGAAAAATATATACTATGTAGTTACAAATAACCCTTTAACATCCCTGGTGAAAAACAGCTCTAAAGTTGATTCAATGAAATAAATAATCATCAGTATCATGTGGTCCTTCTGGCAACAAATTTAAAAGTGTAAAAGAAAATCTATGGAGCTACAATATGATTAATTGAATACCGGCCTGTACAATCATTCAGAGTAGCAACACAACCGAAACAACTAACTGCTGATCTTGACAAAATTAGAAGACGCTTTCTGTGGGCGGGCACCAGTGAGTTAACAGGAGGAAAATGCAAAGTGGCATGGAGTACGGTGGCCAAACCAATAGAGTACGGGGGTTTGGAAATCATTGAACTACAGGCTTTCAGTCGAGCGTTGCGGGTCAGATGGCTTTGGCTCCAATGGTCCAACCCTGAACGCCCATGGAATGGCATGGAACTGCCAATTGATGCAACAGACTTAGCCCTTTTCAACGCGGCTACGGTGGTCACAGTAAGGAACGGACTCAAAGCCTTCTTTTGGCACTCAAGTTGGATTGAAGGAAGACCTCCAGCAAGCCTGTGCCCCATGTTGTACCAACACAGTAGGCGAAAAAATAGGACTGTAAGAGATGCAGTCTTGAATGGCAACTGGATTAGAGACATTGCCCACAACCTGAACCATGATCTCCTAAATGAGTTTTTTAGACTGTGGACAGCAATTGAGATGGTCGGACTTAATCTGGAGGACACCAGCGAGGACACTATCACCTGGACGCTTGAGAGCTCAGGAGAATACTCGGCGAGATCCGCATATGCTATCCAGTTTGCAGGCCAAATTCTGTCCAACAGCCGGGTTTTGATTTGGAAGGCTTGGGCGCCACCGAAATGCAAGTTTTTCACCTGGCTGCTACTGCAAAATAGGCTGTGGACAGCTGCACGCTTGCAGGCACGCGGGTGGGAAAACAATTATTTTTGTGCTTTTTGTGTAAGGAACTTAGAGACGACACACCACCTCTTCTTTGAGTGTCCCTTCGCCAGATCAGTATGGCAGCTCGCGGCCTCCTGGAGTTCCTGTGGCAGCCTTGATCCGAGAGGCTGGAGACTTGATCTTGACTTGGAAGAGTCATTCAGCCAAGCTCTAGGGGATGGCGAGAAGAAAGGACACACTATGCTGATTCTGACCTTGTGGACTATCTGGAATTGGCGAAACGCTATCATTTTCAGAGATCGCCGAACATCAGTACAAGCGGTTTTCATGGAAATCCAAGACATGGCACAACAGTGGTCACTAGCGGGTTGCGTGGCTCTAAAGCCGCTTTTTGTCGTGCATAACTCTAGCGAGTAATTGACTTTGTAAAACCACCCGAGGCATCCTAGGCTGTGCTGGGGAGCGCATCTCGCGCTTGTAAACTTGAAGTTTCTGCCCCCTCTTATTTAATCAAAGCCGACTAAGGCCGGGTCTTTCAAAAAAAAAAAAGAGTAGCAACACAACAATGTTGTGACCTTGGCTCCTGAGTCATGAGCCTGAAAGTCTTAGGGGCTTAATGATCCATCAACAATGGCAACTCAATTAGACTAATCATAATTTTTCGAAGGAACAAAGTAACTGTTATTGGAAAATGCAGCCAATCAATTGTTACAGGTATACGGGCCATAGATTTATCCAATTACACTCTTTACCCTATAGTGCTTTCTGCAGAAACCACAAGTGTATTTCAATGGAATGTGTTACAAGGTAGGTGAAAACAATGTTTTTATTGACTGTTATTATGTTTTAGGTGAAAACAATGTTTTATTGATTGTTATTGTGTTTTATTTACCATTATGACATTTCTGCTCACAAATCCGATAAACCTCCATACAAAATCATTTTAAACAGATAACAAACCACAGATACAATTGGCGGTGATACTGAACCATCAAAACACATAAAGCCACCCATGAGGCCATGACAGCAAGTTGCAATGTGTAAACAAGAGGATGCAGAGCACTGGAAACAAAATCAGCAAGTACCTAGGGTATCAATGCCTTATCTCTCAACTTCGTATCCCAAGAGGCAAAAATATGTTCACATGAGCAGCAAGAAATAAGAGCCACACTTAACAAACATCATATATGTAGTGTATTGAATAAATATTTCCACTGGAGTCATGAGCCTAAAGGTTCTAATGGTTTAATGATCCATCAACAGTGACAACTCAACGAATGAATGAAACTAGTTCTGATATTTGAAAGAACAAAAAAGCAACTAGCAACTAACCTGTCATACAGCAGCTGCAACTGGTTTCTTTTATTCCTCCTCTTCTTCCTCCTTCAATTGCTCTTCTTCAGAGATCCAATCCTTGCCATCTGGATAAGGTGGACACCACACAGGTGACTTTGGTCGCTTTTCATGAAGGAATTCACCTTCGTTGTATGCATCCCTTAAGGGCACTCTAATTCGATTCCTCAATTCATGGATGGATTTGACATGTAGGCCACTGCGATTGGTTATCTCTGGAAGGGGTTTTTTTCTTATCATGCAATCAACATATTCCAAATACTGAAGCGAGTAATGTTTATAGGTTCTAATGTTTGCAGATAAAGGAGCCATCCCTGATTTCTTGTCCCATCTGGAGTCCAGCGTGTTCAGAAACAACAGGTCAAAAGAATCTTTGACTTCCTTCCAGACCTCTTCATCTCTCATAGCCTCACAAATGTTGACAGCAAATATTGCAACAGCTTCCAAAGCATCATTGTAACTGACTCCATCACACTTGTAGAGGACTTCAAAGCCATGAGTCATTGCAAATGGACCAATTCTAACCTCTCCAAGAGTATGTTTACAGATGTCATGGTAGTTGAACCCCATCTTAATGATAGTGCAACCTGGAATACACCTTTCTTTTTTCTTCTCATCAATGTCTTGGATTTCGAAGGCACCATATCTGTCACCATCCCACCCCAACAAATATAGATCTCTGCCGTTGATGTATAAAGTAAGCTCACGCTCTCTGAACTTCAATTTCAAATGGAAAATTCCTTCTGCTGGGGTGGTGAAAATCTCAGCACCAGGTCCAAAATATTGTGACAAATCAGTTACCTTAGTATTTGACTTGCACCACTCTCTGGCTTTATTAATTGCTCTGGTGTAACTGTGTTTGAACGCAGATAAATTATTCTCATCAAAATTGATAGTGGCTGTGTTTCCAGGAGCTCTTTCATCAACTGAGTTTCTAGAATTACTGGATACCATTCGAAACTGATGGTATGAAAAATATAAGGACTTAACCACCACCTGCATTATTATCAGAGGCTAAGAAAAATTATGATAAATATGACAAATATGAAATACCGAAACTAGTACTCTATAAAACAGAATTCACATGCATTGCACTAATATGACAAATATGAAATACAAAAACTAGTACTCTACGAAAAGTTTCTGTATGAATTAATGCATATATGGGTTATCCTCACTTGGTTCTAATTGTGAGTTTGCCCTCCTTTTTTCAACTTTGCAATTGGGGCACTGTTGCAGCAATTCATGGTATCCTATTCTTTTTGAAACCATGTAAACAGCAATTAAATGAGATATATTGTTTACTATTGGTATTTACTGGAGATGCTATGTAGGTCCATACATTATACCAATAACATTTGAAAGTCTAAAAGTTAAAAGGAACATAGTTTTAAAATGCTTTTATCTGCTTTCACTCTGATATCTAAGCTACTGCAGACTAATGGAAACCAAAATGCTATAGAAACTTCAGTTTCATCAGCATTATGCTGCAAGGTTTCTGGCATATGAATATTATGTAAATCAGTTACTACCATAAAGCACCTGGAAAAAAGCATTGCATTTTTTTTCGCGAACAGGTTTCCCCGTGTTTCAAAAAAAAAAAACATTGCATCACTTAGTGATGTAGAGTATATTGAACTTGGTGAGTAGACAAAACCTTCTTAGAGTTCACTTCTTGATCGATTTGTCGATTTCCTCCCATGACTTTCTTCTGTGACTGCAATAATCCTCTCTGGTTTTCCTGCATCGAAGAACTTCAATATATATTCAAAGTGACTATCTTCAGAATGTCAAAAATGCCAATCACCACCTTTGAGTTCTGAAGCTCCAGTTCATCCTGCATCCTCCCGCATTCTTCCTCATGCTTCATTCTTAGTGATTTTATTTGATATTCATGCTCATTGCTAAGCAATGACGGTCTCTGCATATATATTATACAAATTTCATTAGTATGGAAACCTGCATGATCAAAGCATCTTGCGGAATTTGTTACTGACCTCCCTCAATTCTTTCTCAACCTGGGATTCAATGAGCTGCAGTTCTTCTTTGAGATAAGCCTGGAGAGTTGACTCATTATGCTCTTTGTCCTGCTGAATTCTTGCCACCTGAATATCAGCAGAAAACCACCTTCATGGTCATTTAAGGAAAAAATATACTCAATCCGTCCCAAATAGTAGGTCGGTTTGTCTTTTCTATGTACATTCATTTTCATATGCATCTAGATGTATATCTAGGTGCATAACGAAATGAATGTACCTAGAAAAGCCAAAATGACCTACAATTTAGGATGGATGTAGTACAGTTTTACTATGCATATATTGTGCAGCAATTCATGGTATCCTATTTTTTTGAAACCATGTACAAATGAGATATATTGTTTACTATTGGTATTTTCTGGAGATACTATGTAGGTCCATACATTATACCAATAACATTTGAAAGTCTAAAAGTTAGGAACATAGTTTTAAAATGATTTTATCTGCTTTCACTCTGATATCTCTAAGCTATTGCAAACTAAATGGAAACCAAAATGCTATAGAAACTTCAGTTTCATCAGCAGTATGCTGCAAGGTTTCTGGCATATGAATATTATGTAAATCAGTTACTACCATAAAGCACCTGGAAGAAATCATCTCATTTCTAGTTTGATACATTAGGCTATTTGGTATGGCTTTCATTTCATTTACATGTCAAGACCATTTAGGGAAAAAAAATAAAAGAAACTCCAAGGACCCCAGAAACATTTTGAGGTCACTCAGCCTTTTTAGCAGAGAGGTCATAAAAGAAAGTTTAACTTGCACTTGTCAACATTCATCATTAGATGGGCAAGAACATTAAAATGAGTATCTTAATTTTTTAAAATGATGAAAATAAAACACAAAAAACTTACTATTGCACCGTGATCCTCCTTAAGATGCATCGAATGCCTTGCAGAATCTCGCTTCTTCTCTGATATCTTTTCATTGCATTTTTCTTCCATTTCACTTATGAGTTTGTCAGCCTGAATTTTTGAGCATTCATTAAAAATATAGCATAAGAGAGGCTTGATGTTCTAGGCATATAGTTTCTGAAATAAAATAAGTTAAGCATAAATAGTTTCTGAAATAAAAGGAGTTAACTTACCTTTTCTTTTATGACATTTGTGATTTCTATCTTTTCAAGTTCGTATTTCTTACGGATTTCATTGATCGCCTGTAAAATTCATTCACAAACTGAATTTGTTTGTGATTGAGATGCCAAAGTGGTGCACAATTAATAGACATGTAATACCTGGTAATTTTTGAGAGAGGGCTCCTTCAAATGTTTGGATAGCTCTATCTTTTCACCTTCAAGCATGGGATCATACCGTGTTCTTGCCTCACTAACCTGGGCAGTGGATTGAAAAGGTTGTTATGCACTTATGTTATCTACAAACTATTAAATTATGTGATTTAACAAATCCATACCTGTAATTTCTGGTCTTCCATAGTCTTCTCTCTTTCCACCGAACAACTACAAAGTTGCTCCTCCTCATTCAGGACACTACAGGGCTGGAAATTCTGATTCTCAAGTGTTTCAGTCTGCTGGTCATGCTTACTTATCTCTCCTTGCAGAGATTCAGCACTGTTGGACATTGACTGTGCTTGGCTTTGAAGATCATGGTTATCTGATTCTAGCTTCAAAAACTTTTGAAGCAACTCTTGCTGCAGAATACAATATCATGAGTAAAGAAGCTTACACGTCATCAATTGTTTGTAAATAGCAAATAAGTGTGTAACCGGGACAGATAGTTGACAAACCTCACAATCTTCATGGGGTAACTTTCCTACCCAATTGATATTCGAAGCAGAAATTTCAGCTTCAGATTCTAATCTTCTTAACTTATTTTCAGTCACTTCAATATGTTGAACCATAGCAATTGAACCCTTTAATTGCTTGATGATGGAATCTGCATATAGATACAGTTATATTACTGATAAGGGTAGTACTGTTGTTGTTATGGTCGGCAAGACATATCAGCGTAGGAGTCGTGGCTGACCAGGTTGGCTGATCAGGCCTTATGTTGGGCGCCTGGATACAGGACTAGGCCTGGTCGGTTTAGGAGTTCAGCTAGTTATGGAGTCCTATATGTTAGGATCTATTTATATTTAGTTATTATTATTATTTGGTAAAAGTAGCAGGTTTGTTAGGATTGTTTGTATAAGTATTGGACTCTGATTAATGAGAAGGATCAGCCTGGGATTGAGATACTTGTATCTCCCTTGGGCGCCCAGCCCCCTTGTCTCCTACCCCTCGACATCCATTGTCTTGCAGCTAAAACCCTAGGCGCCGAGCACGGCGCCGCCAGCAAGTCGCCGTGCTTTCAAGCCTAGACCACCAGTCCATCATCGGTATAATCTCAGAAGTGCTAGCGCTAACAGTTGTTGTGTTGCATGGTAGGCATAGCTCAAGGTTAAAATCACTGAATTTTGGAAATAAAATAAGTGGGACTTGGCAATTTTATGGACTATCCTAATGCAATTTAAGCATATGGTCGACATCATTTTTAAATCATCATTTGATACAGAGAAACTAACTTATACCTTTTTCCTTTATCATAGCATCATTTGAATACAGTTCTTCCTTGTAATTTTGATCCATTTCTTCTTTTTCTTGTTTCATCTGCAAAATGTCCAGTTTATCTGAAAATAGGACAGCAGAAAGCTATTGTCACATTGTTTCAGAATTATTTATCACATTGCGGATGTTCTATCTATTAACATATGATACGAACATAGATAGAAGTAGAGAACGTATGCACAGTTTAGTGTCAAGTTACTAAGACTGATTAACCTGAAATGATCTTTTGTTCTGCACAGTCTTGTTTTGTTGATAAATCATGCAACAGGAAGTTAAATTCATCTACAACTTTGGAATTCTTCCCAAGCATCTCTTCAAAAAAATTTTATCTTCCTCAGTTGTTTATTGTTTCACCAGTCAGATCTGAACAGCAAACAAGCAAAATAAATGTCACCATAAATACTACCTTGTTCTTTCTCTCGAGCTAGCCGCTGCAGAGTCTGAGTCAGTTGATCACACAAGGTCTTTGTTGAGGAGGCTCCCGAATCTAATCCTTGCCAGAGCTTCGAATCTTCAGTCTGCTTTACCTTAAGCTTTGCATTTCCATTCACAACTTGTTGAAGTTTTCCCTCTAAAAGGTCTATCTGTTCTGTCGCCCTTCCCTGTTTGGTATGCTGAATTTGTAAAATACCATAATGTATCAGTAATAAGACATCCAGCTACCATGTTTGATGTAGAAAAAAACAACGATATATGCTGATAAAATCATTTCAACCTTGAGCTAATCTACCCAATATCCATAACTAACTGCAAAACTGATATTTCCTGTGCCACTCTGAATTTTAACAGAACTATCTGCACCAAGTAGATGGTTTCTCGTTGCATCAGAGCTTAGGTCTCTGAAGGGCAAAGGCCTATTTTAATTAAGTTGCCAACCGCCCACTAGATGAAAATACATAACAAAACACGATGGTAAATGATATGGTGGACTTTCCTAGAATTTTGCAGAGTGAACAATGTTAAGGATTCAAAGGGTGCACACGTCAAGAAAATGTTGACGGACTCTGTTGATACTGAAAAGGCACAGCATCCAATTCCAATGTCCATAGGTAGAATTTGTTCGACAGTAATGCATAAATGTAACTTCCAGATAAATGAATAAAGGAAATACTGAAAAGAGATATGAGGATTTTATGCTTGCAAGCTACCCATAATAGTTGAACATTTTTTCCTCTTCATGTTGACAACCTGGCATGATTACTTATTGTTAGATATACAGCCTATAGTCTAATGAGAGGTCTGCAACCATTTGTTCTACCTGGACTGAAATGAGTAGCCCTCAAAATGTGACAGAATACCATAACAAGACTAGACTAGAGGAGTCCTACCAAGCTACCACCAGGGATGATCAACTGGCACATCCCATAAAATAGAGATTTGCAATTTGACATTGATTAAAAGGCTACTAACATCATCCAGACATACATCTAAACCATGTAGAGATAAAATAGTGACCGGACAACAATGACAAATTTCAGGAATAACATCAATTCATACAATTGTACCAACCAGCTATATTGATTTCAGTAAAATTCTACCACAAGGAAAAAACGTTGCAAAATGTTGAGATTATACCGCCATTTGCAGATCAATCTTCACTGAAGCCTTCTCCTTGACCAATTTCTATGCAACCAGACAACAGAGGTTACATCACATTATTTCAGAAATATTTAGCAAATTGCATATCGTTCTAGCTATCTACTAATGTATCATATCAACGCCACAGAATTACGAACATATGCACAGTTTAGCGCCAAGTTACTAGGACTGACCAACCTGAAAAGATGTTTTGTTCTGCACAGTCCCGTTTTGTCGATAAATCATGCAACAGGTATTTGAAATCATCTAGAGATCGGGAATTATTGCAAAGCATCTCTTCAAAAAACTTCTTATCTTCATGAGCTGTAAGTGTATTGTTTCACCAGTCAAATCTGAACAACAGACTTGCAAAGTAAATGCTACAATAAATATTTACCTTGTTCTGACTGACGAGATAGCAGCAGCGGAGTTTCAGTCAGCTGATCACACTGGGTCTTCAGTAAGGAGACTTCTGAATCTAATCCTTGCCAGAGCTTCGAATCTTCAGTATGCTTCACCTTAAGCTTTGCATCTCCATTAACCACTTGTTGAAGTTTTCCCTCAGAATGGTTTATTTGTTCTGTCAGTCTTCGCAGTTTGGTATGCTGAATTTGTCAAATACCAAAATGTATCAGTAATAAGAGATCCACATACTTAAATAACATGTTGATGTAGAAAAAACAATGATACATGCTCATAAACTAATTTCAACCTTGAGCCTAGAAACATTCAGAACATAACACAGTGCTAAATGAGAAGGTGAACTTCCCAAGAATTTCGCCTGTGAGAAGTGTATAGGGCTCTTTCTCAGGCAAGGTACGCAAGGATACATACATCAAGAACATAAAGGCAGTGACTCTATTGATAGAAATAACACAGCATCCAATCCCAGCATCCATGGGTTGAATTCTTCGACACAAACGTATAAATGTATATTCAGAGAAACAAACAAAGGAAATACTTAAAGACAGATGCAGATTTGATGCTTGCGAGCTTCCTGTAGAGGTTGAATAATTTCTCTTCCGTTTTGCAGCTTGCATGATTACATGGTTAGATAATGCAGCCTACCAAAGTAGTTCAACGATAAGCACACTGTGCCACTGGTCCACTGCAATTAATCTGTTTTACCTGGACCTGAATTCCAAAGTCTTTGAATCATGACAAAATACCATCTAACAAGGCTAAACTAGAAGAGTATCTGTATACTCTACCAGGCTATAACCCGGGATGACACAACTGGCACATCCCCACAACATACAGCTCTACGATTTTGACATTGATCAACAAGTGAACTTTTCAGCCAGTCTAAACCATGCTAGCATTCAGACAGACACCAAGTCTAAACCATGCAGGAAAATAAAACAATGACAGGAAAACCGCGATAAATTTCTGTAATAACTTCAATTCAAGCAATTTAATCGTACGAGCAATATCGATTCAGTAAGATTCCGCCACAGTGCATAAACGTTGCAGAGTTTTGAGAAGTTATACCATCGCTTCCAGATAAGTCCTAACGGAAACCAACTCCTGGTTAAATTTGTCTGCAACCAAACGAAAATTCCAACAGAAATCAGCAATAACGCATAGACATTATTCTCAAACAAAACCGGGAGCAAAAACTAAAATTAGAACCGATGATCTTAAGATTTGCGAAGCTCCCATCGCTAGTCCTCTCAGCATCAAATGAGGGCTTGCTGTTCGCGGCCTTCATGGAAGTCGATGTAGAGCCAACAAGGACTCGGAAGCGCCCGAGGATCCTAACGAATGAGAGATTCCGCATATCTTCCACGGTAGCCGGACTGTTGGTCTGCGGCCAGAGGCGGAGGTACTGATGCGGTTTCGGATGCTCGGATCGCACAGCACGAAGGGAAGGGAGGGGAAGGGAAGGGGCGGGCGTACCTTCTAGATGCTCGTCGCCGGCGAAGGGTGAAAATCTAGAGATCGCGGCACTCTCCGCCGAGTCGTCACCGCAGGAAATGTGTGTGTGAGGAGAGAGTTCAAAGTTCAAAGGCGAATCCCCACTTGGGAGGGAAGTCGAGGGCTGGACAGCCTGGCTTCGCGCGTAACGGCTACGGGCCAACAAATCGGCCGGGCTTTATCTCCGGCGAAGATAGCGGCCCGAGCGCGCAGCTTGGATGCCGGAGAAAGCTGGCCCAATGAACCCTGAGTAGGGGCGAACTCGTAAGCGTGGCAAATTGTTTCGTTGCCCGTGAGGCCCAACAAGGCTGACCAACACAACCTAACGGCCTAGCTCCCAATCGTCTTCAGAGGTTTCATCACTACTGTAGTACCGTTGTTGACGCATTTTAATCAAAACGTATCTGCAAAGTGCTTAACACGGTTCTTTAACACGTTTTAGAACGCATCTTCCCTAGAACCTTATTCCTGTATACCAAAATGTTACCTCCGCGGACCACGTCATAGCTAAACGACCGCCGTCCGCTTAGGCCTTCACAAAAACGCAAAACTTTACAAGATTCCCCATCACATCGAATCTTGCGGCACATACATGAAGTATTAAATATAAATAAAAAAATAACTAATTGCACAGTTTACCTGTAAATCACGAGACGAATCTTTTAAGCCTAGTTACTCCGTAATTAGACAATATTTGTCAAATAAAAACGAAAATGCTACAGCGTCAAAACCCAAAACCTTTTTACATCTAAAAAGTTTTCAAGATTCCTCGTCACATCGAATCTTGCGGCACATGCATGAACCATTAAATATAGACGAAAACAAAAACTAATTACACAGTTTGTCTGTAAATCACGAGACGAATCTTTTGATCCTAGTTAGTTTATGATTAGACAATATTTGTCAAATAAAAACAAAAGTGCTACAGTAGCGAAATCCAAAAAATTTTCGGAACTGTTTAGATGTCATTTTTTTTTGAATTTCGCTACTGTAGCACTTTCGTTTGTTTGTGGCAAATATTGTTCAATCATAGACTAATTAAGATCATAAGATTCATCTCGCAATTTACAGGCAAACTGTGTAATTAGTTTTTGTTTTCGTCTATATTTAATGCTTCATGCATGTGCCGTAAGATTCGATATGACAGGGAATTTTGAAAATTTTTTGGTTTTTAGGTGAACAAAGCCTTAGTCGTGCGGGTGAACCCATCGCCATTCTTTAATTCTTTTGTCCCAGTCCAAGCGCGTGCAAAAAAAAACATCTTAGACCTTCTAGTGTTCCTCCTAGTTATTAGAAGCGGATCGGATCAGTGGTCGGACCGTTAAAAGATCGAAGGGCGTGGTCATGTACTCATGTGCACTTCTGCAGTCCTGCTGTGCAGCGTGGTGCTTCGGTAGAGCGCATGCACCTGGCATTGATGGGTCCCGCATGGCAGCTCATCATTGACTCGTGGAGTGGGCTGCATGCACGAGCCATGGATTGGCCCAGCTAGCGGCTAATTTTACTTTTTTTTGGAGTTTGAATGTTGCATGCGTGGCTGCTCTGTTGACTTTTGACAGTCCAGACGTCAGCTGACGTCAGCATGGCGAGGTCGTCTTTTAAATTTTAGAAAATTATAAATTTTCCAAATGAGCTCCAAATTAAATAAATAATATATTTATTTTGATATCCCAACGAGTTCTTTGCAATGATGCACTCCATTTTAGCATTCTAGATTGTTTTCAATGGTGAATATTTCTATTACTATGTGTTTTGAACTATTACAACGAGAATGTTCACACTTGATGTCTTGAATTTAAGAACATATCATTCTATATTTGCATAACTATGAACCTTATGGTTATATAATTAAAATATATTATTTATATCATCTATCAATTATTAATTACATCATATATATATACCGGTTCAATGTATTTGTAACCGGTTCAATATAACTGATCCAATATAATTGAACCAACGGTTTAACTGGTTTTAAACGGTTGAACTAATGAACCGACAACCTCGCCGGTTCGATCTCTGGTCCGGTCCTAATAACTATGGTATTTTTGTCAAAAAAATAATAACTATGGTATTCCCCACAAGACTCCTGACCCTTTCGTTTCCCACCACTCCACCGGGTAAGAGCAAATATTATAGTGGATTGTAAGCCGACTAAATGCTAAGATAGAGGAGAGAGGGGAGAAGAGATAGGAACCTTAGGCCACCCTCAATGGGAGTTTCATGATCCAGTTTCCAACACATCCATATTTTTGGAAATAGTGCATAGGAGTTTCATAGGGATGAAACTCTCTCTACTTCCATAAAACTTTTATCATCTCTCTCTTCATTACTATAGGGCCACATCACCATATTTAATGTGCACGAAACTCTTATGAAACACCATTGAAAGTGACCTTAGACTAGTTTCAATGTATAGTTTCATGGCACAGTTACCAAGACTATAAACTAGGTAACCGAGCCACATGAGTTTCATGGGGATGAAACTCCTCTCTCAGGTCATCCACAATGGTTATAGAATAGCTAGCTAGGAGGAATTCTATGGCTCTCAATAGCACTTTACAAATAGCTAGCGAGATGACGTATAAAAATAATAAAAAAGTAGCACTCTCATTGCCTATCAAGGAGAGAGATCAAATAGCTAGGGACTTTCTAGTTAGTGACTCATAAATAGCTAATCTAGCATGATTTTCTAGAATAACTCTCTCACAATACTCTCTACAATAGTTAGCGACTTCCTAAGCTAGCTATTTGCAAATTGCCATTGAGAGCCAATAACATTCTTTCTAGAGATCAAATAGCTAGCGATTTGAACACCATTGCGGACACCCTTATCTGATGAAACTCTTTCATTTAATGACTCTGCTAAGTCAGCAATTTTGTTTATATGACACCCTATTTAATGTGCATGACACTTTTATGAGCACATACATTGAGAACAGCCTTACAGCTTACGCATAAAAACCAAAAAACTTTGTAAGAGAGATAAATGAGCCATATAACTAACTCATTGAGCCCATCGGCACTGAACCAATATAAATAGAAAAAGATGCCGTGCGATGTGAGTTAGTTATGTCAATATAAATAAAAAAAGCTATAAAGAACCTTATAGCCCAATAAATAAATTGTATTAGGTCTTATTTACTTACACCTAAAAATCCAAAAAATTTTAAGATTTCCGTCGCATCAAATCTTTAGTCACATTTATGGAGTATTAAATGTAGACGAAAATAAAAACTAATTGCACAGTTTAGTCGAAATTGATGAGACGAATCTTTTGAGCCTAGTTAGTTCATAATTAGACAATAATTACCACAAACAAACGAAAATACTACAATATCGTGAAATTTTTCTTTTCACGAACTAAGGCCTTGTTTAGTTCCTTCCCGAAATTTTTTCGGGACACTGTAGCAGTTTCGTTTGTTTGTGGTAATTATTGTTCAATCATGGACTAACTAGGCTCAAAAGATTCATCTCGTAAATTTCGACCAAACTGTGCAATTAGTTTTTATTTTTATTTATATTTAATACTTTATGTATGTGTCTAAAGATTCGATGTGATAGAAAATCTTAAAAAGTTTTTGGATTTTGGATGGAAGTAAACAAGACCTAAGCAAGGCCTTATTAAATTTGCTCAAAGTGAGCCCATCGGCACCGAACCAGGCCGACACCTGATACAGCCGGCAACGGCACCTCGGTAGCTGTATGCGAGAGGGCCCATGGAGCGGACGCGTCGCCCGGTCATCGGCGTGCCGTGATGCCGTCGCTGACTACTGCGGGCCACGGCTGTCGCACAGCATGCACCGGTCCCACGGCACCGTCTAGCAATCGTCCACGCGTACTTCATGCTAATCTCGAGGCACGGCTCCACCAACCAATGAAACAGCGAGTCGCCCGCATCCTTGGAGGGAAAGCAAGGGGCCAGGTAGCCAGAATGCCAGATCTGAGGACGTGCATCATGCGTACCGGCAGTGCTATGCGACACGATCGCATAGAAATTTTTTATGGCAGCATCGTGCAAAGTCTAGGCCCATTAAAATAAGACGTGTTTAGTGAGATGAGTTAAAATTTGAAGGTATTATAGCTTTTTTATTTTATTTAGCAATTAGTGTTCAATCATAAACTAAATTATACTTAAAAGATTTGTCTCGCAAATTATTTTTAGCTGTATTTTTAGTTTCATAAATAATCTATATTTAATCAGTGGTGAAGCTAGAGCAAATTAAAGAATAATGAAGTTTTTTAGTAGATATGAAATTTTAAAGTGTCACAATAGTGAAAATTCGATTGTAATAGTAGGTTTTCAAATTTTTATGGGTGCATGTGCACCCACAATCATGAACCTAGCTTCACCACTGTATTTAGCTTGTTCGCTGGTCTGGAAAATCATAGCTGAAAATACTGTTCGCTGATTTATTATGAGAGAAAAAAATACTGTTGGCTGACAGAAAAAATACGGTTGATAAGACAAGCGAACGGACTCTGTCAAACATTTGATATGATGAGAGTTAAAGTTTAACAACGCCAACCAAACAGATCCTTAGCCTCTCACACTATCTTGTAAAAAACTGCACAATCACTCTCACTCCCATCTTCATCAACTGCACAGCCTTGCTTAAGCTTATTTGCGAAATGTATCAACTATTTAGTAATAATTTTTTCTTATAATAAATTAGCCACAAAGAAAGATGAGGCGCTGCACAAGGAGCCAGAGCTGAATCGCGCTGCTGGGCTGACCAACAGCCCCTGTTCGGTTATCGCTTTAGGTCTCGTTTACTTTCAAAATTTTTTGCAAAATACAAATAGTAGCACTATAATACCTAATTTTAAGGACAAAACCAAATATGCACCATATGCGAGTTTTATAAGGCAAATCTCACATATAGCTACAAATAAGGAGTAATACCAAAAGACAATGCACAAATATATAACGTACTAAGTATAAAAGAGATAACCTTCAGTATCAAACAGCGGATAGATAACTCCAAACTTCGGGTATCAACTTCACTCTACAGGATCCAACTGACTGGTTGATCACAAGCCCAAAACTTCTCCTGAGGTGTGGGGAAAATTGCAAGAGTGAGCACATATCGTACTCAACAAATATAACCAGGGGTTCATGAGGCTCAATAAACTGACACTGGTTTGACTGCATTTAGCTTTTATATGTAGATAGCATATTTATCATTGGATAGCAAATGTCAAGGTAGCATAATTAAATCCCATAACCACATGATCAATGTATACAAGAATTAAGAATAACACATATAAACAACATAATAAACCATCCTTTATTATCATTAATCATGTTCATCAGTGTCCATCTATTCCGTCAGTTTTCCGGACCGCCCGTATCCATGGGCACGGCTAGTATACCAGATTTAACACTCTGCAGAGGTTGTACATCTTTACCCATGAGTCATGATTTACCCTTTCGCCCGAGGCCCGTCGACCTCTTAGCTCACTTCCAAGGAAAGCCGGCAGGGTTCACTATGAAGTCTTTCAAAAGTTCGTCTAACAAGTTAGGGGCCGTAAGGTTTCCTTTGCGCGTAGATATAGATACCCCCTTCCAAATAGCACAATGACGCGCAGCCTATACACATAAGGACAGGGGCTCGCACTATACCCAAAACGGTTCAGCCCCTCCGCCCTTTCGGGTAACCTCTAACAAGCTAGGAAAGCTTACTCATACTTGACTAAAGCCAGAGCCATATAGCCCTCATGGTTGTACGAGTTGTCCCAGCTTTTGCCAAGGGATAAGTCCTTATGGAGGGTCAAGATCAATCCAGCAAAAGTTAGAGTTCTTTCCACCCTTTATATTCAAGTTGCTAGAAAGCTTATCTTATTGTTTATTGTATATCCAAATATTCATGTTACAAGATCATGGATTATATTCAAGCACTAGCAAGAACTACCTAAATGCATATCCAAAATATGCAACAAGGAATTCAGGATAACAATCATCTATGATTTTGCTAAGGTCATCAAGGTGGACACATGCATATGATATACATTGTATTAATTGTGTATAGGTAATAAGGATAGTCCCAAGTTATACTTGCCTTGATCAAAGCTCTCTTGAGCCTGCTGCTGATCTTCAAAAGCTTGACCTTGATCACCAACGTATCGCTCACCGTCTATATCCGATCATCAATCAACGACACACAATCCAATATAGACAATCAGACACGAAGCAAACAAGCTATAATTAGAACAATACACCAAACAGTGGTAAAACAAATATAAAAGTTTATGAAAATATTCTACGCAGCGCTACGATCACACAAACGTAAAGATCACGAAAATCAGAATTAAAACGGAGAAGATATGAATTTTCTAAGATTTCCTATAGAGAAATAATTAATTAAATGCTACTGCAGAATTAAAAAGTTTCAATACAGCAAACTAATACTTCTAACATGGAGAGGTCGTGAAAACGAATCTAACGAAATTTGAATGGACTAAAACGGAGTTAAAATGAACATTATATGACCAAAATACTTCCAGTGGCAATCTTGTAATTATCAGAAAACGTATTCAGCTTGGAACAACGAGAATACACTTTCCACACAGCAAAACGTGCTTTCCAGAGAGCGCCAAGGACCGCGGGTTCTAATCACGAGTTTCCCAGGGGCTCTTTAACAAAGTGGCGCAGTGAAGGGGTATCGGCTCACCTCGACCGTCGGATTAGAAACGAGCGGTGCAGATCCGATCTGATGGGGAGGGGAGGACAGGTCGGCGGCGCGCAGGAGCCCTACGGCGGCTCCATGGCTGGAGTTAGAGAGAGCTCGCCGGAGTTGGCGACTTTGGCGATTTAGTGCGCTATTTGACAAACCAAGGACATGGGGACGGAGCGAAGCTTTGTGCGAACCCATCTAGGGCATTCTTACGGTCGGAGAAGGCCCGGAGAAAGCGTAGCCACGCGCGGCGGCGGAAGGAACTCTCGGGAGAGATCCACACGTCGAAGATAGGCGTATTTGGACGATTTGGATGCGAAAAGAGAGATACGGGGTGGAGAGAGAGCTTTATAGGGTCTCGGGTAAGCGATTTGGCAAGGGAATCCCCTGATCTCGGGATGGATTTGCTTCCGGTCGAGTCTGGCTCGTCCACGGCAGAAGGAAAGAGGTGGACGCCGCTTGGTGGGTTCCCTGCATCAGCGAAAGGAGAGCGGGGCCCAGTCGTCAGCCGAAAGGAAGAGAGAGGAGGGGGCGCTGTCGAGCGGTATCCGGGAGAAGGGGTGCGCGGCCTGGGCTTTGGCTCACGGGTCAGTGGGGAGTCCAACTCCTTGCCGGCTCTGGGTAGAAGACGGCGCCGACAAGTGGGGCTAAGCCGTCAGTGGCTCTGGACGTGGGGTCCGCGTGCTAGAGTAAGAAGGGAAGGGAAAGGGGAGGGCACGGACAGGCTGGGCTGAAGAGTGGAAGCTGCCACGGAGTTGGGCTGGGGTCTGCTGCTGCCCTGCTGGCCCAGACAAGAAAGGGGGGAGGGAGATTTGGCGCGGGGCTAGGGTGGGCCTCGGAAAGAGAGGAGCTGGGCTGGCTGGGTTGTTTCCCACTTTTTTTCTTTTCTATTTTATTTTCCAAAGCATTTTCAAATCCATTTTAAAATCACTTTGAAATACTTTTGAACTTTAGTCAAATCACTCAGCACAATAAAATTAATTCTCCTACATGAATGCACAAACAAGTTGCTAAGTTCTATGATAAATTTTATTTTAATGGAAAATATTATTTTTCCTATGTTTCATGAGCACAAAAATTCATAAATATATCATTTTAGCTCTATTTTCTAAGGTAACAATTTTTAGGGTGTTACAAGCACTTTCGTTTGTATTTGACAAATATTGTCCAATTATGGACTAACTATGCTCAAAAGATTCGTCTCGTCAATTTCGACCAAACTGTGCAATTAATTTTTATTTTTATCTATATTTAATACTCCATACATACGTCTAAAGATTCGATGTGACGGAGAATCTGAAAAATTTTGCAAAATTTTTAGGAACTAAACAAGGCTTATTCCCCTCGCTGGCGGGATCTTGCGAGGTGCCAATGCAGCCATCTTGATCACTGACTCATCCTCTATTGAGAATATATTCATCTAATGATGATATTTATTTGAGATTATAAATAAAATTTTTTTTACATTTAGTCAAATTTAGAAATTTTGGACTTTGCAAAGACGGAAGGAGTAGAAATCAACTCTTACTTAGGGCTGTTATATATATATATATATATATATATATATATATATATATTCTACACCCTAAGTGTAGAATATTATATATATACGGTAGCGCTATTCTACACTTGTATATATATATATATATATGGAAAATCTTTATTTAGTTTTCTATTGTTTGTTTAAATTTTTAACAGAGCAAATATATAAATAAATAGGTAAGAAATACTTAGCGAAATACATGGGGATGCTCTCCGCGAAACTAGATGTTGACATAGTCTTTTGGTGTAGCTGAATGACAGCGAAGGTGTACTTCCTCTCTGAAAGTATTAATGCTAATGACTGATGGAACAACACTTTGTTTGAAGACAGAACATCCTCCTACTTATCCACTTTAATCCTTTGAATTATGTGAAGCTAAAATAGACAACAAAACTTGTGGAACTGATTAAGCATTAGTGATAAAAATCTAAGCCTTGAGTATGTAGAACTTTCTTAACATATATGTCTCTCTATTTGTTAGGATCTCTCTATCAATATATTTTTTTCATATAATGCAAAGAAACTGTAACTATGATGAATGCATATTTATTATTATTTTTTCGTCACCACGGTGAGTATCCTCATGGGTTTTATGCCATAAATTTATTCACATGGGGCTTAACATCTTTAGGATGCAATGCAAAAACGTTTTTATTTTCTTTTCTAATACGGAGATGATAAAATAAACATGATACTAATTATGTAATTAAGGAAAGTAAATATGCTAAGGAAAAACTTATGCATTACTGAAAGGGAAATGATAACTACCATTTTCCTCTCGGCATGAGGGCTTGGTGATTTAAGTCCTCTAAACAGGACATCCTAGGGCACATCAGACGGTTCGAACGGTGCCATTGGTTGTACCTCTTCTTGTACTAAATCTGAAACTGATTTTACCTTCCATACATATTTAGTAGGTGGGGTTGACATAGGGGAAGAAGCTTCTTGTTTTGTTGATTCTTGGTCTAAAGTAGGATCACTCTTCTCAATTCCTTCTTCATAGTCAGTCCGTTCCTCAATAGAGGTTTGTTTCTTCTGGTTCGGTTACGACGTCTTCTTCTTGTTCTATTTTTCTTTGGATCTTCCTCAATTATATAATTGTCACTGAAATAGCCACATACCTTTCCTAGAGGGAAGTGGAAGTGGAGCTCCCCGATCCAATGTAGATGATGGCCTTGATGGTGTTTAGGAACGGTCTTCCGAGGATGATGGGTGGATCTTGCTCTTCTTCTCCCATGTCTAAGACCAGGAAGTTGGTGGGGATGTAGTGGTCGTCAATTTGTATCGAAACATCTTTTGATATCCCCTCCACGAATCGATAGGTAGGATACAAGGGTATTGTTCCATATAAATGTTCATAAGTTACCTTGGCTATTATATTGACTCCTGATTCGGTGTCGCAGATAACTTTTTGGAAGGAGCTTGGATTGATTGTGCATTCGATGGTTGGGACACCTGGATCGTCTTTCTTGGGTAGAAGTGGGGATCTAAGTTGATAGTCATGCTCCTTATGGACTGTAGTGACCATTCTCATTGACTCTGTTTGTGCCTTCTTGTTTTTATTCTTATTCTTATTCGTCCTATTGTTTTTCTTCTTTGGCTCATAAGACCATTGTGGATGTGTTGGGAACTATAACACCTAATTATTGAAAGAGAAGCTTTACCTCTTTCCTTTGATGTTAAAACTAATCTTAGCACTATTGGCGTAGATGATAGCTCCAGCGATGTTCAAGAAGGGTCATCCAAAAATGATGGGTGAATTCTCATCATCGCCTGTCTCCACTATCACAAAGTCTATAGTAACATATGAGCTATCAACTCGCACATAGATATCTTCTAGGATTCCTTTAGCTTGGCACAGTAACTGGTCTGCAAGCTACAAGAACATGGTTGTGTATAATAATCGATAATCAAACATCTTTTCATAAATTACCTTAGGCATGATGTTGACGCTTGCACCAAAGTCACAGATAGCTTCGTTGAACATTTTGCTTCCAATCTAGATGAGGATGACCAGTCTCCCTGGATCACCTTTCTTGATCGGCAGAGTTGCATCGGTCCATCCTCCGATTGAAGGATCACTCCAATAGCTTCCTATATTAAAGATGTCTGAGTAGTTACCTAAGTAGTTAGGTCCGTGCTGTTGATTCCAACCTTAATTCTATTGAGGATGGTAGTAATTTTTGTTGTTGTTGAGGTAGTTCACATCCTCTTGTAGCTCTAGGCATTTATTGTCTGAATGCCTAGTTGCTAAATTATTTCGGTTACCTTTAAGCCATACTCAATTTGCTAAATAACAATTATGCTCTTTCATCTCCACTTGAATAAATCTTTATCGACAGAGTTGTGTGGTGCTTAGGTTAAAATCTCTTCCTAAATTAAATTAGACGTGTTGTCTAGGTAGATTTTTGAGCCGATAGTATACTTTAGTAGACACTGGATATTTTATTGGACTAACCCCTATAGGAAACTCTCAAATCCAATCAATTTGGATAAGTTATGAGAAGAACCCAAATCGAAGATGAAGAAAGACACATGACAAACTCCCATAACTTTGCGCAAAGAGGACACAACTCAACTTTGCATAAAGTGGACAACTCATTCATCATGTATGAACTAGATGAATGAATATAAGCTACGCCTATTCATGGTTTGGCAAAAAAATATGCAAACCCAACCACCATTGCAGCTATGAAACAAAGAGGAAGAAGATGAGTGTCATGGAACAATGAATGGAGCGGATGGTCCAATAGAGATGTCAAAATCAAAGAGCAAAAAGATAGTGTGCCAAAGAATGAGAAAGAAATGGTGCAATCTAGGAAACAAGAAGTTCATGAACAACTCGAGCTGCAAGGCTAGCTGTCACACTCGGTTTTAAAGAACAAAACCAGGATAGCCATATGTGTGCCCAGGAAGTCCACACATACAACAACAGAAGCAATAGTATCAAAAATAGTGTTATATAGCGGAAACATACTTATAATTAACACTTACATCAGAGTATCGCGGAACGGTAACTATTCTTCAGGCTCAATCTTCACATGGACGGTTGACTGGGGGTAACATATGCCTAGCACTTCTTGTATCCTGAGAACGTCCTTCGGTAACTCCTTCGCTCCTCTGATAACTCTTACTAGTAAACTGGAGTGTCGAGAAATTGCAAGAGTGAGCACATATCGTACTCAACAAGTATAACTAGGGGTTCATGAGGCTCAAAAAGCTGACACTGGTTTGACTGCATTTAGCTTTTATATTTACATAGCATATTTATCATTGGATAGCAAATATCAAGGTAGCATAATTAATCCCATAACCACATGATCAATGTATACAAGAATTAAGAATAACACATATAAACAACATAATAAACCATCATTTATTATCATTATTCACGTTCATCAGTGTCCATCTATTCCGTCAGTTTTCCGGGCCGCCCGTATCCGTGGGCACGGCTAGTATACCAGATTTAACACTCTGCAGAGGTTGTACATCTTTGCCCACGAGTCATGATTTACCCTTTCGCCCGGAGTAGCTAATCTCTTAACCCCCTTCCTAGAGAGGTCGGCAGGGATCAGTATGAAGCCTTTCAAAAGTGCGTCTAACATGTTAGGGCCGCAAGGTTTCCTTCGCGAGCAGATATAGATACCCCCCTTCCGAATGGCACAATGGCGCGCAGCCTATACACATAGGGACAGGGGCTCGCACTATACCCGTGTCGGTTCAGCCCCTCTAGCGCCCTTTCGGGTAACCTCTAACAAGCTAGAAAAGTTCTTCATATTGAGCTAAAGCCAGAGCCATATAGCCCTCATGGTTGTACGAGTTGTCCCAGCTTTTGCCAAGGGATAAGTCCTTATGGAGGGTCAAGATCAATCCAGCAAAAAGCCAGAGTTCTTTCCACTCTTTATATTCAAGTTGCTATAAAGCTTATTTTGTTGTTTATTGTATATTCAAGTATTCATGTTACAAGATCATGGATTAATAATCAAGCACTAGCAAGAACTACCCACATGCATATCCAAATAGGTAACAAGGAATTCAGGATAACAATCATCTATGATTTTGCTAAGGTCATCAAGGTGGACACATGCATATGATATATGTATTAAAAGTGTGTAGGTAACAAGGATAATCCCAAGTTATACTTGCCTTAAACTTGCTCAATTCTCACACCATGAGCCTTCGGTCATCATCTTCTGATCATCATCACCCATAAACGGATCTCGTCTACTCGTAGCAAGCACCACACAAAGGCAAACATACAAACAACAAATAGAACAACTAAGAACAATACACCGTATAAGATAAAAGAGCGTACTAAAAGAGAATCAACGCTATAAGATCGCAAGAAGCACCGGAACATAACTTATCGCTAAAAGAAATGATTAATGTTAGTTTTATATTATAAAAGAGAAGTTTACATATTTGATTTATTTAAGTAAACAAAATAATGTAAAAGTTATGAATTCAGATTAATGTTAACATATTTATTTTCAAAGTCAAGTTAAAACTAATCATATTTTATTTATACATAATTTTATATTGTTTATACCAGTTGAACTTTAACTTGTAAAATAATGTAACATGTGAGCACTAAAATAAGTTTTATTGTATATATCATGATTGTCTAAGCAAGATATAATTAAAACATATTCAAGTTGCTATTAGCTAAATTCATGCTCATATAATTACAAAGGAAACCTATATTATTTTTAATTATAAAACTAACTAAAATCATATTAAGCAATTAAATATTTAGCAATATATGGAAAACATGTGACATAAAAACACTAGCACTAACACGTAGATTACATTGCTATGAATCTAACACAACTTGAACGGATCAAATCAGAGTTAAAATAAGCATTTTATGGCTAAAACAAACTAGTGTATTTTCTTTGTATTTCTAGATTTGTTTTTCTAAAGGAAAACGACCACAAAACTTAGTGATGTCATCATGTGATCATCATGACATCAGCACAATCATAAACAATAAAATAATAGACAATGAGGTGATACTCACGATTTTATTAATTGACCATCAGGAGTTTGCTACTGTTGTAAGCAACAACGTTGTTGCTAGTTCTGAGCAATGACGACTTGTAAGATTGGATAGCTCGATTTGTAGGTGAGATGAGTCATGATGGTGGCCGCCGGCTGATTTTGTCAAGGCTGGTCAGATGCTGCAGGCAAAGACGGCTGATGCCATAAAGCAAAAGCGAGACACAAACAACACAGAAAGAACGAGAAGACACAGAGTGGCCTCACCGACGGCGGGACAACATGCAGATGCCATGGAGCGTGCCAATCGGACTCGGAGAAGATGGCCGACAGAGAGGTGGTCTTGGGTTGGCAACGCTACTTCAGGGTTGATGAGGCGATCGATGACATCCAGTGGAAAAACTTTCTGGCGGCGCGGCAAGATTGAGACGGCGGCACATGACGAGAGCTAGGGCTCCATGCTGCTGTTCTTGTGGATAAAGAGAACGACAATAGATTGTGGCTTATATATGTAGCTGGCTGACTCGATCCGATCTGCGCCGTTCCGAACTTGAGCCGGCATTGGTCTGTTCCAGTTTTATTTACATGATGCGCAGAGCTTGCATGCCTTCTTTGTTAATGCCTCCAATGACCACATCATTGGCTCAGATCCTTGCTTCTCTTTGTATTGTTCAATCTTGTTGATTGATCCACGACTCTTAATAAAATACACACAGCAGCGTGTAGTGCGATGAGAGGATTGGCAGGCTGGACAGCGACGGAACCGAAAAGACTAATGACCAGCTCTGCCGGAGATGACGAAGGATGCGGCAATGACTTTATCTTCTTATGACGGTGGCTCTCCTCTTGGCAGATTTGGTGAGCGGCTCAAAGAAGGGTCAGCATGCAGCTCGGCATTGCAGAGATGAAGGCGGCGGCGGCAATGACGTCCTAGGGCTGCGTGGTATTTCATCATATAGACCAAGGGTTGCAAGGGTCTGGAAAAGGAGGCGATTTGGGTCTTGCTATTTATAGACGTGCATGTTATGATATTGTTCTGGAGTCCTTACCGTTCGCGGCATAGATTAGATAGACCAATAATTCCAAGGAAAGAAAAACAAAGATTATTCTTCTAGAAAAAGACTGACGACCAGCTATATAAATAAAGGAGAGTTTGCTTGCTTCAGTCGATTATCACGTCAAAGCACATAGGTACCAGGAACAAAAGGAATAACTAGAAGAAACATAGATTAGGTGTCAACGAGAGAGAGATATTGATGATCGGAGCAAAGATAACGCTAGAAGGAAAAACCAACATTCAGATATGGAAAAAAAAATTAAAGAATGATATATATTTCATATAACTAATTGATGCTATTTTAAACTAACGTTAGAAATTTTATCCAAATATCAGAATATTTATTCTAATTAGTGTTTTATATACACAACCCAAAATTTTAATTTTGGGGTGTGACACTAGCCGAACAAGGAAACTTCAAGCAAAAGGGAAGGACCATCATGAGTCATCTACCCTTCGTTACTTGGTGCTATCACACTCCAATGACAAAGGTAACATCCTAAGATAAATGGTCATCATTTAAAATGTTTTTCCTTGATTTTGGTAGACACACATTGACACATATAAGAAACTAACATGTTTGAGTTACAGTTCTACTTAATCCAACCTAATTAACCCAACACGTTTAGTTCCTTAAGCTTATTCCTAGCACCACTTCCTTGATCTCATAGTTTTAACCAAATAAGCTAAAAAGTTGCACACCTTATTTCTGAAAGATGATAGTCATAATCATGTAAAAATTGATATATTATATAAAGATAGACAATCCTTCCATATGTTAAGCTATTTAATCTATTTTGCCAAATGTCTTTAAATGATACATTCATGTTCAACCTTCCAATTTTTACCACTCATGTTATAATTGAACAAAGCACATAATATCAACTTCATCTTGTTCATGTGCCTAAGATTAGGGAAGAATAAATAAAGTTTTGGTTTTGTTGGTGTTTTTCCATCAACAGAGCCCATGCACTTCATCTCTACCTTGTCTTATGAGTGGAACACACTTCAAACAAAATGTGAGAATCAGTTGACTCCCCGATTTATACAAGTGAAGGTGAATCTGTCAAACCAAAATCAAAACTCAAAACTAAGACAGGTTTGGCAGAAGGTGACATCACCATTAAAGGCCCCACCACAAGAATTCTCATCTTAAGAACAAATCGAGGTACTTGATCAATGAACTTCACAGGGAGAAGTCCGGTTCAAGGACTCGCAACACCGAACCCTCACCAAAAGAGCTAGCATAGGAGAGAAGCACCTTAGTGTATCCAGGTAAGTATTCTTTCCCTTTATTCTAGTTTTAGTTTCTTTTAAATAGTTAAGAAAATGATGAATGAAAACAAAATAAAAATTTATCTTTATAATAAATATATATACTGTGTGATCTAAAAAATGGAAACAAAATAAAAAAATATGTCTAGTTTGCTTTATTTTGTTTTTAAGCGCTGAATAAAATAAAGAGTTTTGCCATATTTCCAGTTCTTAACGTATACAAATATTTGTAATTCTCTTGCGTACATGCTTCTTTCAGATTGATCTGTAATCCGCTGGAACAACTTGACATTGTTCAGCAATTGAATTCCCAGAAAATCAAGTGCTTTGGACCTTTATAATCTTTACGCATACAGACCTAAAGAAAACACGTCTAATGAAGACCTGATGATTTACCCGGCCACTGTTTTAGGTTATGGTAGCTTGCACAGCACCATGTTGTTGAACCGAAATTCGATAGCCTTTTTCCTCATTCTGATTAGCTGCTATTGCTAATTGGTCGTTCGAGATTTCATGCCAAGCAAGGCTTCACGTCCTAGTTTTAGAGCAACTCCAAGAGACTGGCTAAAATTAGTAGCCAAATTCTATTGTTTAGCTATTTTGTAAAGTAGAAAACTTTTTAAAAAAGAAAAGATCCACAACAGTCTTGCTATTTTACAAAATCATATAGCTTGTGTCAGTGGTTGGCTATATATGGTCATCGAAAATCATAGAATAGCTAATTTTCTATTTTACAAAACTAGGTAGCACATCTGTTGGAGTCTATCTTTTGTTATGCAAATTCTAAAATAGCATCTATAATAAAAATAGCCAAGCTGTTAGAGTTGCTCAGAGCATCTCCAACAACTTGGTATTTCAACATGCTATCCTACCAAATTTGCTAAAAGCATAAAAATCCTCCTCCAACAACTCCTTATCTCAACTTTCTAAATTTCTCAAGTTGCTATCCAGAGGTTTCTACTGCCGAGATTTGTCAAGTTGCTATCCCGAGCGCAACTTGTTGGAGATACATATTCTTTTACCAAGTGAGCGGGTCCCATCTGTCATTCTCTATTTTAACCAAGTGAGAATAGTAACTTATTGGAGACACATCTTTTTTCTTTTGCTAAATAAATTAGCAACTTGCTATAACTCAAGATTTGACAAGTGAATTTTACCAAGTTGTTGGAGATGCTCTGAGCATCTCCAAGAGCTTTTCTAAATCTCACTCTCTAAATCACTTTCTATATTTTTGTACTTTCCAATAGTTTTGGTAAATCTCATGCGCACTCTAGAAAGTCATTCTCGCCTTCTATATTTGGCTAGCGAAAAACCCGAAATAGACAATGGCTATATTTGGATGACCATTTAGAGAAGCTGTTGGAGAATAGTTTTTCATCAAAATTGCTATTCCTAGCATTTAGGGATAATATACAAAGTCTCTTGGAGATGCTCTTAGTGCTCGCTGAGATACCAATCAACCATACAAGTTCACACTTCTTTTTGTGCCTTAGACAAATCAGACTTGCGGGTGTCCACAATTATGCCATAAGAAAAAAGGCTGCACAACACCATGGAGAAAACTTCCTGTCTTTTATTTGTATATCCGAACAGAGACTTTTTGATCTAGTAATGGAGCATCACACCAGAAGTTACAACTTACAACCACTAAAGCACGATGCATAATAAATAATTCAGAAATTAGCTGAACATTGAGTCAGAAACTGGAATCATGTTCATCCGCTGCAGCAGTTTCCCCAACTCTCATCCACTGTGGATCATCAGAGTGGATGTGGGTGGGAAATTCGTCCATACGTTTAACCTAACCCCTGCTGCTAAAATAATGGAGACAAGAGAACCGAATATGTATGATAAAGTATAAAGACATATTACAAGAGTTACAATGCTCCTTATTAAACAAAGTTAAAATCAAGTTTGCACAGCTACAAGTCCACCACTCAACTGCCCAAGTTTTTAGTCTCTTGGCTCACTCATTACAGGCACAGGAAAGCTATCAGGCATCACCGTAGTACCCCCTCAGCATAGTTGACCAAGTCACCTTTACTGAGATTAATCCAAAACCAGTCTTTATTTCTTGAACATCATGGCCATGGGTTTTGGCCTTGAAGGAACAAAAATGCTGCTCCAAACTGGATGACAATGCACCTACATTGAACTTCAAATCTAACGAATAATACATCGTTACAGCAACCACCGACCTCTTTAACGCACGTGACTCCATGATAGCACCGTTAAAGAGTCGGATTTCCTCATCCAAATCACTGGTTATACAACCAACAGACAAATTAAATTTTTTCTGTACTTCCAATATTAGGACCTCTACAGTAGCCTCAACTGCATCATAAAGACGTGCGGCAGTTAACTTAACTGTACCACAATCACCAGCGAAGCGACATGTGAATGGGCGATCCCACATGACTGAAGGGCCTATGATTGATGCGCCATCAATCAGCTGTAGGTCATCTTTTTCTTGTTCACCTGTCTTGATCCTCATGTCATATTCGATTAGAGCTTGGTCAAAAAAATCTATCGCTCGCTTAGGGCCAGCCATGTTGATGAGAGAACCCTGCAAAACTATTGTACTTAGTAGCTCTTCAAATAAACATAAGAAACAGCTAGAGTAGATGCTTCTATTAGGATGTTCCACTTGTAAAAACATTTACTTGCATATTTTACCACTGATAATCAAGATCTCTGTCATTTAACAGACAAAATTGTTACAAAGTGCGCAATGGTGATAGAGGGGCAATTGTCCCTGTGATTCATTTGATTTTGTTTCAGATCCCAAATAGTCAAATAAACCTGTGTGAAATGAAAAATTTTCTGTATAGATGGAATCAATGCTATGATTCTTCATATGCCTATAAACAAAAAAAAATCAATGTGTAGTAAACTAAGCAGCAACCAAGAGCCCAAAACTGTTCAATAAGATTTTGTGGGGATAGTGGGTACATGATACTCCCTAAGTTTCATAATTTAAATCCATTACCATTATCATAGTAAACAATCATTTCATAATATAGGACCCGTTCAGGCCATTGATATGACATGTTTTTGAAAGGAGAGACTCTTCAAAAGTAGATATTGACCTTTATTTTTTCTTACAATAGATTTCCCATTGCTACTAAATCAATGTCATCTAAAAAGTATTTCAAGTATCAACATATTGATGCAACTTACACTAAGCGTGCTTATAATCTGACTCATTGTTGGTAGAAGCTTATTAAGTTTGATTTCCAAATCGAAATTTGACTTACATTGATGGACCGATAAAGTAGCTTCTACAATCCAAAGGATTATACTATCATTAAGCTACTTTTGGACAGATTAATCACATGGAATCTTTTTTTTTGGCAGCTAAAAAAAATATTACATGGGAGCTATAACACAGCAACAAAAAACTAATCCTATTTCTAGTTATTAAGGACATCAAGAGGGCAAACAAGCCTTATATCCACCAAATAATTTAAGAGAACAGTTAATTCAACATTCATAATCTATCCAAACTTTAATGATGCAAAAGAGAGATGCCGTGGAGAGTATGTAATGATATGTTTAGCCTAGTATTGTGAAATAAGTAATGTAATTTAAAATAAGGAATGACTCTACTTATCACCATCAAGTACAAAAATGGGGTATTTAGCCCTGAAATATTCCATACCATCTGATCTGCTGTCTAAATGATTCAATAAGGCAGATTTGGGGGTGGTTTTTCCCATGTGGCAGGGTCCACCTAACGAGCCATGTGGGTGAAACCACCTCAAAACTGCCCAAGGTATTATTACCCGAGGGGGTTAAGCAAACAAACCTCATTACTAGGGAGTGTTAAAACATATTCCTTGAAATAATTGGTAACTGCAGATAAGTATGGACATGCACCTGCTCCACAACGATGGGATCATCCCTGCTGAAATTGATGATATAATTAAGCAATGGATCCAGTTCATCCCGCACTGCTATGTATCCATACAACTCTACTAAGCCACCATCCACAGAAATTTCAGCCAACTCTAATGATAAAATTTGCAGCATGCAAGCACGGCCATGGTGCATGCGAATTCCATTGCGGATGATAACATTTGTGGGATCTGAAAACATCATTGCCTCCACCCGAGCTTCATAAAAATTATATAGTCATATCATAAGTTTATATTGAAATTGATGCAGTAAATAAATACTTGAAAGTAAATATGCTATTTGAGGATTACATGGTCTATCGGTAATTTTTCATTTTCATCATCTAAGCATAGACAATCTATGTTCCTTTTTCTAGGAATTGTGCACCCTTGAAAAGTTCTAGGAACAACACAAAAAGCAATGCCTTGAAAAGCTTATCAGTTGCTTGCAGTGAAAGCATTCAGCACAGGATTAATGAGGGTTGAAGGGGCTATCAACACAAATGGTATGACATCTTTTGTCCCAAAGCATACAATGCCTGCAATCTATATCTTATATAATTGGAACCCACTAAGCATCATAAATACTATTTCTCTCTTCTCTCAAGCAGCCACATCACCTTGATCATTCTGTCCGTCAGATACAACTCTGCATGTATTCTGCCCATTAGGATGCATGTCTCTTTGATTTCTTTCTTCTCCATTCATTAATTAACTAAAGAGAAACTCATGAGCCCAAGATTTTCATCCAAGAGATCACTCACATGGCTTTCAATGTAATCTCAACAAGTGCACGATTTATATGAGCAACTAAACAACCACTATCTCTCTCCACATTTGCACCATTTATGTGAAAAAATGAACACACACAAGAGGAACTTCTAATATTTTCTTCCTCAATCAGTTTGTCTTATATATGTCATCCGAGATACAATTTTAATGTGTTATGATGCATGTCATTTCATCCACATGGCTTATGACATGGGTGAATGAATTGGACACACACTTATGATGCATGCCATGTCATCCCGAATACACATGATCCCCAAGGATCAGTGCCCAAAGATGTCGACAGCTAGTACGGTCCACCTTGCTGGCCATCGGCTCTCCATGGCGCCACCCTAGATAGAGCTAACCTTTTTAACTCACATCAAATCATTTCAGAGATGTACGGCTGATGGTTTATGCGGCTGATAAGCCAGTTGAAGCTGATTTGTTGTGAGAGAAAAATATTGTTCCATGGCTGATAAACCAGAATTTCTTGCCCTAGTGATACTAATGTTTCTCGATCTACGTGCAGCTCTACTCAACCGATATTGTTTCTTTCTATTTGTTAGTTGATGGTGTTTTGTAGCTCTTAATATACATATATGTGTTGCAATGTAGTTTGCTCCGTTTTTTACGATTTTCTTTATTTCCACCTCCATTCTTTTTATGTACAAATTCATGTGGGTTTTGTTATTTTATTTGATTAGTAAATGGTCTATTCCATGAGATGAAACGGTTGTTGAATGTTGACGCATGTGTGACAGCTACCATTATGATTACATACCAAGCCAGACTACCACTATGTGTTTAGCAACATTTATCTATTTTTTATTTGAAAACCAGTTCTATTTTGTATTAACCCTGTGTTCACATTAGCCCTACCATGACATGCTTCCTTTATTCGAAAATCCACCATTTCATGTTTTCAGCAAACTCGATCTAAGTGCTGCTTTGTAATATTACATGCTCTTCATACTCTTTTACCTAAAAAAACTCTTGCATATTTTGGCCATAGTTTATAAAAAATCTCCCTTAAATCCCGCAGCAACGCACAATGATTCACCTAGTTTATTTACATGAGATTGGTGTGCGGAGTTGGGTGGGATGATTTCCAGCCCATTAGTGCATTGGTGCTACAACTCAATACCCTCCAGTATTACTGCAGAAGAGTGATGGAGGAGAGAAACCTCTATCCTTATGTCATGTGGGGGGCCGACACTACAGCTGCCGGCCTCGGACACGAGTGAAGGAGAATATAATTGGTGGAATATTTGAATATATTGCATTGGGCCTCATGGGCTGATTATATAGGATACATAGGACTAACACCTTATGTGGGTACACAATACGGTACTATTCCTATTTACTCTAATATCCCACCGCAGTCACAGCAGGAGCGCTACAGACGGTAAGACTGGAGAAGAAGCTGATAAGTAACATCTCCCCCGTAGTCATAACAGTCGATGCGCCGCGTATACTGTGGCTGGAGAAGAAGCCGATGAGTCCTCATGCAACGCGGTAGCCCTTTGTGCCGATGTCGAGGTAGCCAAGCGTAAGGGCGCAGTAGCCATGGTCGAAGAAGCCGTGCTGAAGATGGCCGAGGTCGACGTAGTTGTGGTTGGTTGCGTGTCGATGGAGCTGCAGGCACACAAGGGGCGCCATGGTAATGACGGAGACGCGTCGAGGCAGTCGTCATGGGAGGGGTTGATGCCGAAGTCGATGCAATCAGAACCGTCGTAGAAGAAGGGCGACGACGCAATCGAGGCAGACGGGGTAGGAACGGGAGGGTCGATGCCGAAGTCGATGCAGTCAAGCCGCCTGAGCACCGAGGCGCAATTGGATTTGCCAGATCCAGCAACGCGTCGGGGATGAAAGCATGTGTCGGTGTTGCCAATACCAAGCGTACAAGAGATAGGGCCCCAACCGTGTGGTTGTGCTGGACGAAGAAGCAATGCGGGAGAAGACGCGTCGGCGAGCAGGTCTCAGCGACGACGCGGGTAGTGGCAGCTCGATGACGAAGACCCAATCAATAGGACGAAGACCTTGTGCAGACAGATGGCGCAGCAGGGATTGCGCAACACAGTCGTCGATGCACAGATGATGGCGATGGAGATGCAACGGCGAAGCGTACACACGGACAAAGTGTTGTGGCCCGATGAGGCGACACAACAGCAGCCCTATTGCTCGAAGAAGATGCACGTAGTACTCGGAGACGATGTCGATGAAGTCGATGTCGATGAAGTCGATGTCGATGCCGGAGTAGAACGCGCGAGGTCGACGGACGGTGGGCGACTCAATCCCGATCAGTGATCGGGCAAACCAAAAAGATACAGCAGCAGCAGATCGGGTGTACCCAGTCCTGATCGGGCAGCGCAAGGCGCACGGTGGGTCACGAACACGCGGGGTCGAAGGCGCCAACGCAGATCGACGAGGTGGAGATGGACAGATCCGCCCAGCAACAGCGACACGCCAGATCTGGCTGCCTCCATGGCAGCGCAGGGTCAAGGCGTGTGGCCGGCCCTAGCTGCCCTCCACAGCGTCACTACAGGGAAGTTGCGGCCTCGGTACTATGTGTTGTACCGCATTGCTGCTATCATCAACGACGTCGCCTACCTCCTCGAGCTCCCTCCCCACACCTGTCTGCACAATGTCTTCCACGTCGGGCTCCTAAAGAAGTTCGTGGGCACTCCTGCCACTCCTCCGACTCTGCCTCCCGTGCATCATGGTGCCACACAGCCAGTTCTAGAACACGCCTCGCGCACCAAGCTGGCCTACGGCGTCCGCCAAGTCCTGATACATTGGCAAGGCGAGCCCTCGACCTTCGCCACCTGGGAAGACATTGACAGCTTCACCAAGCGCTACCCAAGCTTCCAGCTCGAGGACGAGCTGCTCGTCAAGGTGGGGAGAGATGTCATGTGGGGGCCGACACTACAGTCACTGGCTTCGGACACGAGGAGCAGCCACGGCAGCCCCCAAGGACGCACATGGCCTGGAAGAAACCAAGGAGGCTTAGGCAGCTAGAGGGGCTGTAGTCTTTAAGGCAATTAAGAAGTAATAGAGATTACGGAATTAATTAGCCAGTTAGCAGTTAATGGCTGGCACAAGCTAAGCTCCTATATGTACCCTCTGTACTCGTTGAATGAAAGCAAGTAAAAAGTTCCCTAATCTCCCTCTGCTATTCTTCATCTCACCTCTGCTCTTGGTAGCCAGGCAAAAGCCGTGGCAACCTTACCTGGTTCGAACTATGAGCTGAGAAGCCAAGGGCCGCCATCCCTAGATACCCAGGCCCATGACACCTTCTAACAAGGTAAGACTCCTAGCATCACCTACAAGCATATGGCAATAGGATTATTCCACTCAAGGATTTGTTCAGGTGTCCTAAACCCCATGGAAGTCCCCACGCTGACATATTGGGTACCACATGTGGAAAAACTGTGCACCCTCAAACTCAGCCCGTGCAGGTGCTTGTGCCCATCGTTCCTGTGACCTTCCTCCAAGAGCCGCTCTACCCCTTACCCTACCCTAGCACTTCCTTTCAAGCACTATTGCCGCTCTCCATTTTCTACCCTCACCGCCTCTCTGCATTACTAAACATTCCATCACTCTTCTGCAGATGATGGCGGCAGGTGCTGATAGTATTACGGATCCTCACTTCTGCAGATGAAAAGTTGTCTCTTCAACTTGTAGATTACAAAGCACACAACCATAATCCTCACTTCTGTTACCTTTTAGTTTTCCTTCTTAGGATATTTCTTGTATTGGGTTGGTCCACAAAAAGAAGCCAGATGAAAACATTGATTTTTTTTTTGTAACACTAAACACTTTGATTTCCAATGCATGTTGTGTGACCAAGAGGAAGAAACTGCTCGGCACGTTCTCACAACTTGTGTTTTTGTATGAAAATTCTGGTATAATTTATCGGTTCCCATCGGATTGGAGTGTATTTTTCCAAATAACAATGAGTTGAGCTTTCTGGATTGGTGGAGAAAAGCAAGTCTAAGGATAGGAAAGCCCCAAAGGGTTTAAGACTGCTGTAATTTTGGGTGCTTGGACCTTGTGGATTGATGTAATTTTGATGGGATCTCCCATTCACTTTTGATCGCCCAAAATTTCAAGAATGAGATGAAGCTGTGGTGTCTAGCAGGGGCACATAAACTGCAAGAGCTATGCATGTTGTATGACCAAGAGGAAGAAACTGCTCGGCACATTATCACAAATTGTGTTTTGTATGAAAATTCTGGTATAATTTATCAGTTCCCATCGGATTGGAGCGTATTTTTCCAAATAACAATGAGTTGAGCTTTCTGGATTGGTGGAGAAAAGCAAGTCTAAGGATAGGAAAGCCCCAAAGGGTTTAAGACTGCTGTAATTTTGGGTGCTTGGACCTTGTGGATTGCTGTAATTTTGATGGGATCTCCCATTCGCTTTCGATCGCCCAAAAATATTTCAAGGATGAGACAAAGCTGTGGTGTCTGGCAGGGGCACATAAACTGCAAGAGCTAGGCACAGGTCATGCTAATGCTCTAGTTTAAATACACCAAGTTGGGTCGTTCTTTGTAATGTAAGACATGCAACCATTTTTCCTGGTTTCTATTGTGGTAATTGTTACAGTGAGTTCAAGATGGCAAGAGAGAGAGCTTTCTATGTGTAGTTGTGTATATATACACTAGGGCACATGGGCCATATGGGCCAAGAGAGTATGGGCCTACAGATACACTTAACACCCCCCTTCAAACTCAAGGCAGAGGTGGATAGCATGATATGCTCCTTTCTTATATATTGGGCAGGTCTGCTACAGGAGAACAAGAAGCAGCAGATCATTCAAGGCGTGGAAGTGGTGAAGACAATGGCCCTGTTCTTCCACAAGCAAGATCTGGCGGCGCAAGCTCAAGAGGAGCGTCAGTTGGTTCCCTATGTGGGTTAGATGATAGTGTCTGTTGGTTGCGGCCTGCGTGCTGTTTGGGAAGGTGCCCAGTAAGGCCTCATTAGTTGTGCTTGCAGGGGGTTTTTTGGATAGACATCTTTCTCTCGTTCCTTGTTGTGGTGTTAGTTTTTGGGGTTCATGCAAATGTTCCCTTGGCGAATAGTTGCATGGACGCTTGGCACTCCTATTATCATTTTTATTACTGCTTAACTGCTAAACTGTGTAATTTCGTTGCTTTAGTTAGTAATGAAATTCGGTTTTCACCGGTGTGGAAAGAAAAGGCGGAGGTGGAGGATGTGAAGCATTGAGTTTGAGCATATGAAGCCGAAGTTGCTCGCGAGTTTATGCTTTGGTAATAAATCTGCCACTTGTAGTTCTGATGGGACACACTGAAGAGCAATCGTCTTTTAATGACAATGAGACTGGGAAAGTAGCATCAACACCAATATGTGTAAGCTCGTGTTTCACAGAATCATTGACAATCTGTATAGCTCTAGCTCCAATATTACACTAAAATCAGCTAGCAGTCATCGAGGCCATCTAATCTCTGAGGTGGTAGTAACACAAGTACTTGAAGTTCTGCCTCTGTACTGGATCAGGATACAGCTGATTGCTTCTTGGACTTCCATACAAGGGGAGAAGAACCGAGAAAATTGCAATAACCAGTAACAGAACGGTGATCTGTAGGATCACTCGCCCAAGTGCAGTCCAAGTAGGCATAAAGACGGAGCGGATTATCACTAGCATAGATTAGAACAAACACTGAGATGATGTCCCCGTTAAGTATCTCAGCGGAGCAAATGTCAAAAATGAACTGAAGTAAAAGCACTGACAAACTGGCTTAAGATATGTACTGCATGAGCAATGTCGGTGTCGGTAATGGTGAGATAAACAAGGCTGCCCACAATATGTCTTATATCGTGAGGGGTCCTCTAGAGGAGTACCATCAGTAGGACAAAATTCCAAGTGAAGATCCATGGGTGTTGCAGCTGTCCGATTATCAGAAATGCCAGAGCAAGCAATAAGATCATGTATATACTTGGACTGACAGAGATAATAACCCTTTGGAGAATGTAACACCTCAATCCCTAGGAAATAACTGAGGACCTAGATCAGACACCTGAAACCGCTTGCCAAGTTGTTCCTTCACATGAGAAATGTGGCCCATATCATCTCCCGTGATTAGCATGTCATCAACATATAGAAAGAGCAAGGTACACCCTTGCGGAGAGAGATGAATACATAAGGCAGGATCATCATCACTCAGTGAAAAAACAGCATCCTGTATCACCGATACAAAACACTCAAACCAAGCACGTGGAGCCTTTTTAAGACCATATAAGGCACGACGAAGACAGCAAACATATCCTGAAGGTGCATCAACACCTAGTGGTGCATCAACACCTAGTGGTGGCTGCATATAAACTTCCTCATGTAAATCACCATGAAGAAAAGCATTTTTAATATCCATCAGAGAGATAGTCCAGGACTTAGCAGCAGCCACAGGAATCAAAGTATGAACCATGGTCGTGTGAGCAACAAGAGTAAATGTCTCATCATAATCACGACCCTGAGTCTGCTGAAAACCTCTGGCGACTAGACGAGCTTTATATCGCTCAACAGGACATCAGATTTGGTTTTAACTTTGAACAGCCATTTACATGTGATAGGAACTGTATGAGATGGTAATGGAACAATATCACAAGTACTTGTGCGCTCAAGTGCAGCGAGCTCCTCAGACATAGCAGGCTGCCATTTCGGAATGAGAGAAGCATCTTGATTAGTGGATGTCTCATCCACAATATCACTTCCAAGTGGAAATCACAATTTATCAAGTGGCACAATAGTGGTGCGATCAGGCAAACTCTATCTCATTAGAAGCATTAGAATCAACAAAAAAACAAGAGCATCACGACTGGCTGAGGAAGAAGGATAAGATGGAGGCTCTATGGGACTGGTGGAATGATGAGCGTAAACACGTGATGGGTGGTTTACATGGTGGAGGCCTGGGTGGTGGAGACTGCGGAGCTAGGATTGGTGGAGGGTCATGAGAAGGAAATGGTGTAGAACAAGGAGGCATCATCACTAGATAAAATAGGAGGAAGGTAAAGAAAATACGTGGGCTCTGTAGGAGAGGGAGATGACTGGGTAGAAGGGTTATAAAAGAAAGGTCAGTCCTCAACAAATGTCACATCACGAAAGATACATATGTGGCGAGTGGAAGGATCATAACAGCAGTAACCCTAATGCTCATGCCCCAGGAAAACACATTCTACCGATTGAGCCATCCATAGTTATTAAGGCGTCGCCTAGGCGACGACTAGACGTCCGGGCGATTTTTGAATCGTGGCGTCGTGCTCGCCGCGGCCTCCTCGAATATGGCGTCGCCTTGGGCCAAAAGTCGTCGCCAAGGCGTCGGATTTGCGGAGGCGGACGCCACTGGACGGAAAAGGTGAGAGGGAAAGAGCAGCGCGATCCGCGCGCCGAGGAAAAGGAGGGAGGAGCGTGCGCAGGGGGTAGGGAAAAGGATTGAGCTGCGCGTGGTGGGAAGCGCAGCGCCGCTCGCGCGGGAAAAGAAGTTGCGGCTCGCATACATCTCCCGCCAGAGGCTCCCCAATCCCCATCGTGTCTTCCCAATCCCATCGCATCTGTTGAGAGAGGGAGAGGGAGAGGAAAAGGAAGGAGAGAGGAAGAGGAAGAGGAAGAGGAAGAGGGCGGCGGAGCACCTGAAATCCGGCGCCGGCACTGACGCAGACAGCTGCCCCGCGCAACTCCGCCCCATCCGCACGACTCTGCTCGTCCGCGCGACTCTGTTTTGTCCACGACTCCATCCCCTTCGCAACTGCTCCGTCCGCCATCCGAAGAGCGAGAGGGGAAGAGAAGGGGCCATCCCCAATCCCCACCTGGTCTAACCCTCGTGCCTTCGGTGCGTCCTTTTCTCCCTCCTTCCTGTGCTCTGCTACGTGGACTCTGTTCTGCATCTTCTTCCTCTGCTCTGCTCCTACTATGCTCTGCTGGTTGCTTCCTATCTGTGGTTGCTATGGATTAGCAGCGTTAGTAATTAAGTTATGTTATGTCACTAGAGTCTAATTTGCTCCTATTGAGAGATGAGAGATTTCAGATTTACTAGTTTGCTACTTTATGTCGTGCCCTGTTACTGTTGCAGAACTATTTATTATGATAGTATATATGGTATGATTTGCTTCTGATTTCTAGTGGTATTATATCTTAAGATGTTAGTATGGCGTCACCTCGCCTTGCGCCTCAAACGCCTAGGCGTCTGGAAGGGGGTCGAGCGCCGCACCTCGCCTTATCGCCTTAAAAACTATGGAGCCATCAACTTAGTTCGCTCACGAGATGCAAGCAAAACATTGCAGGTATATCCAAATACCCGAAGATGATCAAGGCAAGGAGTGCCAAAAAAGATTTCACTAGGACACTTTCTAGATAGTTTGGATGATGGTTGTCAGTTGATAAGATAAACAGATATTGAGACCACGTGCCCCAAAAGTGAGGGAACAAAGGAGGCAATTGGAAGAGTCCGAGCAGTTTCAATGACATGGTGATGTTTGCGTTCAGCTATGCCATTTTGCGGATGGGCGTCAAAGCTGAGGAAGAGTATCCTCAAAGGTCAAAAACTGCCAAACAAGGTCAGACAAATATTATCCATCAGAGTTAGAATGCAAAATTTTAATAGAGGTGGAAAGTTGAGTATGAACCATGCGAGTAAAAGACTGATAAATGGAACACAAATGGGATCGGTGTTACAAAATAAAGCCAAATGTATCGAGAATGATCATCCGCAAAGATAACATAATACTTATGGCCACCTTTAGTAGCAAAAGGAGTAGGGCCCAAATATCTAAGTGAATAAGATCAAAGGATTTGAGTGAGATACACTAGAAGGATAGGAAGCTGAATATGTTTTCCAAGCTTACAAACCTTGCAATGAAAGTTAGACTCAACAGATGTGTGATCTAAATAGCCCTGGTGTATTAATGTGGACAAGCAAGACCCACAGAGGTGACCGAGTCAATGCCAAATGGCAAGAATGATGTGGATGATGATGCAACAGATGACACACAAGCGGCGGAATAAGGAAGACGAAAGGTGTCCAAAATCTAGGGGCTAGGAGAACCTTTAGGGCGATGACAAGTCCCAATCACAGTCCCGCTTTGACGACCATGAATAAAATAAGATGAGTCATCAAATCCAATAAAGCAATTGTGATCAGCAATTTGGCCCACTGAAAGAAGATTCATGGACAATTGAGGTACAAATGAGATGTCAGGTACAAAAAATTGGTACTACAAAGAGCACCCGATGAGCGAAATAACAAGATGTGCCATCAGCAGTCTAATAGAAGCACCATTAGTGATTGGCTTGCAAATAACCCAGTGATCAGATTCACATGAAAGGAAGCCCCTGAACCAAGAACCCAAGCCAGCTGGAGGCACCAATAGGTGAAGCAACAACAATAGAGACAGAACCACCTCTAGAAATGGAAGAGGTACCATGGACACGAGTAGCACGAGAAAGCATAGTGTGCATCAAGGAGCACCCATGACGACCACGACAGCGCTCTGGTGACAGCGACTGGCGGCAGCGCACCGAGCTACGCGATCCTCCAGCTGGCTCCTCCGTCTAGCGCTCCATCTGGGCGCGCAGCGCCGCAGCAGCAGCCACCATGGCCTGAGCCGCAGCAGCTACCTGCCTAGCCATCTCGGCTGCCGCCGCAGCCGCTGCCTCAGCGGCAGCAAGGCGCGTCGCATGGTTGTTGGCCTTGGCACCCGCAGCGGCGCGAGCTCTGGCTATTTGGCTGGCGATCGACATGGCTCACTCAAGAACCCTAGGCTCTAGATACCAATTGTTGCCCAAGAACAAAATAGATCTCAGATATGGGTAAGCCTAGAGAGCGGCTTGGCCATAGGCCGCTTGGATTGAATCTGAAATTGCAAAACTTGGGATACAAGATGGTCTGCTATTGCTTATATAGCAAAGTGGCTTTACCTACTCTAGCATATGCCTACTGCATAAAGCATATATTTGGGTGGTAAGTGAGAGTGTTAGCCTAGTGCAATGTTTTTGAGGCGTCACCTAGTCGTCGCCTAGGCGACAAGGCGTGGTCAAGGGCCTGGGCGTCAGGGTCGCCACGGCCTCAGCATGTATGGCGTCTGCCTCATAGGATTAGGCGTCGCCTAGGTGTGAATGGTGTCGGGCAGACGCCAGTCGCGGGGAAGGGCGCCAAAAGAAGCGTGGCCCCGTGGGAAGTCGACCACGCGCCTACGGGAAAAGTAAGAGGCACGGGAAATTGACCATCCAGGTAGCCTCTTCGCGCATGAAATCTACCGCGCGAGTCATTTACCGCGAGTGTGAGCAAGGGGAGAGGAAGAGAGAAGGCGACGGACGGACCTCGACCTCTGCTTGGCTGCTCCTCTAATTGTGTCCACTGGCCGACCGCCTCTGCTGCGAGAGCCGCCCCAACATCTCCACTTGGCCGTCCGCCCCTACCGTGGAGCCGCTCAAGCATCGTCGCACATCGCTGCTGCAGTCCGCACCTGCTCATGTGACTTTGCCTCGAGTCTTCCTCCGTCGGCCCGGCTGTTGACTGCGCCTCCGTCGGGTACTTCCCCTTCCGCCTCGTATGCCCCCCGCCTCCATCTGCTTTTCCAAATCTCATGTACTCTGTTGTCTGCTCTGCACTGTATATTACAGTCTCCTACTGCTCTGAAGTCTGAATCTGAATATTGTACTCTGCTTCGTGCTCTGCCCCCAAATCCCCCAGCCCCCCTGCTCCTCTGTTCTGCTCCCCCAAATATCACAGGTCCTGTCGTCTCCTCTATTCTGGTCCCCCAAATCTCCCAGCTCCCTGCTGGCTCCTCTGTTTGTCTCCCAGATCTCCCAGCCACATGCCGCCTTTTGTATTTCTTGGCTCTGCCTTTGGCCATTGGTGCATGTACTCTGCTCTTAGCTGGACTAGTGTGTATACTCTGCTTTTAGCTACACTAGTATGTATGGGCTCAAGAATTGGGAACGGACAAGGTATATGTGCTGCTCTAGTATCTAAAGTTCTAGCCTACACAACGCCTTCATGGCGCCTAAAATGGGCATATGGCGTCGCCTAGGCGTCTGCCATAAACGCCTAGGCGTTGTGAAGGGGGTCGGGCGCCGCACCACGCCACAATGCCTCAAAAACATTGGCCTACTGCTGAACCCAATTGTATCTAGTTACCTGCTATTACCTTTACCATTTACTGTAAGGTAGAATTCAGGTTCCTTGACAACCAAGTAGAATCATGGCATCTGCTTTTAGGCAGTTAGAATATGTCAGGTAGTTGGTACACCACTTGCCTATATATGCAGTGGTAAAGCATCTTCTTGTAAGCTAAGTAATTCCTGCACTTCAATACAATCCAAGCGGCATTCTTGCCAAGCTGCCCTCTGGATGCCCAAAACTACTTGTGTTCTATGTTCATGTTTGCAACACTAAGACACCTGAAACTATCAAGACAGTGAATAGTAAAGACAGTAAAGTAAGATACAAGCAACTAGGCTTAACTATCAATGTAAATTACATAGGATGCGACAAGGTCCTAGTCCATGTAATCAAACTCTACATACCCTCAGCCCCTCCCATTAGGTAACAGAGCAAATTGCTATCTGTATGGTGCTGAGTTGAAGGGCTGCAAAAGTAAAGAGCAAGGTTTGGAGTGGAAGTGCTAATGTCATCCAAGTTTAAAGACCTCGAGTGCATTTTTCTCATAACTGAAAGAGTGCGAGCCAAGGAATGTTGCACACAGCTGGTAATGGTGCAGGGTTCCTTGTATGGAAGGATTCTAGGGTCACAACAAAATATGTACAACTGTAGGATATAGAAAGAGATACGCTATGCTTAAGGAAACAAATCATATCCCTTATAACAACAGATAAAGTATGTACAGCTGTAGGATATGGAATGCTATGTTTAGAGGACACAAAATCATGTCCCTAATAACAAAAAATAAAATAGGAAAAGAGAATAAGAGAAATTGATCACTTACTCTCATTACGTTCCGCAATGCGATACTGTTTTTTCCACCATATATCCATACTCCTGTATATAGAACCATCACAGTGTCTGCTTTTTTCAAGTATATTACTCAAAGTATAACCATTGTCCTCACTTATTTCTTCATCGTCACTGACAAGATGTTTCCCCCGTTGATCCTCTAGGTCTTCCAAACATCCTGTGTGCTTAGTAGTCCTATAAGCATCTTTGTCCCCTCTCTCATCTCCAGCTACCTGCGAAGCATCTTTGTCACCTCTCTCACCTTCGGCTACCTGCGCGATTGTGCCGCTTGTCTCAATGTTTTTAATGCCATGGGTGATCCCAGAATACATGTTGTCTTGGGAAAAAATAATGAAGTTGACAGAAGAGTTGTGATGGCGCGTGTATGGTTTTCTAGACTCATCCCCTTTTACTCGACTGATGGTGGCCACGTTCCGGGGTCTATGAAAAAATCTGTCACGAAGAGCATAAAAAGGATAGTACCAGCAGTCAGAATTGAAACCGTAAGCTTGGAATCGACTTCTATTTTTTCTCGATCTCCTTTTTATTTCACAATTTTGGGAGGCGTATTGGACTAACTAAAAGATTCTTCGGACCAGAAAAAATACAAGCCATTTGAACAAGCGATCCAGATACGAAAACAATAGCAACCAAATAAGGCCCCGTTCGTTTAGGGTGGAATGGGATCAGGAATTGTTCCAGCTGATGAATCTTATACAAATTTGTGAACCAATCCAGCTGGGAATTGTTCCAGGCCTTAAATCCCGATGAAACGAACAAGGCCTAAGGTGCAAATTTCAGCATTAGAACAAGGGAAAAAAATTGTCTCCATTTGCACATAAAACGCAAAGTTGGCCACAATCCACATCCAAAACTACATTAGTATATTACCATGTAAAGGCACAAACTTTCATCAGACAAGAAAACACACCGGGAAACACAACGGACTAGTGGATTGGGAGCTGCCAAGAGTGGGAAAACTCGTCCCGCAAGCCCTCGTGGCCACCCGCGAAGCAGAGCAGATGCCATGGAAACATACTGCGGGAGAGGAGAGGCGATGCGTCCGGCCAGCAAAGGTAGCGATGTTACTGGCTCGGAGGAGGTAGGAACATAGGAATAGGGTGGGGGGATTTGCATCTGAGATTGCGGCGGCGCCTGGAAAGGGGAATCGCCGAACAAACAGACCTGGATCGGGACCCCTCCGTGGCCCAATAAAGCCCACCGTGACCAACTGCAACAGTTTTGCTATTCTTGTTATGGAGGCCTTTTAGAATTTTTATAGTAGAAAAATAGGCTCCAACAGATATGCTATTTGGTTTCGTAAAATAGAAAGTTTGCTATCTCTTGATTTTCGCTGGCCATATATAGCCAACCACTGGCACTAGCTATCTAATAGCAAGGCTGTTGTGAACCTCTTCTTTTTTAGGAAGTTATCTATTTTACAAAATGACTAAACATTAGAATTTAACTACTAAATTTAGCCAAGCTCTTGGAGATGCTCTAACTATCTTCTCTGGAATTAAGGCCTTGTTCAGTTTCTAAATTTTTATCATATCGAATCTTACGGTACATGTATAAAAATTTCAGTCTGCCATCACTACCTAAATGAGCCCACACGTCCGTCCATATGTCCGCCACCCATGTTTCCGGGGATGTTTGGTTGCTAGCCATAGTTTACCACAACTAACTTTAGATAAGTGTGGCAAGCCACAAAAAGTGTGGCTAACAAATTGGTTGCCACACTTTGTCATGTCTAAAGGAATCTTGCCACACTTTTTAACTCTATGACATGTGGAGCCCAAAAGAATCATGCCTAAACTTAGTTGTCAACCAAACACTTGTCAACTTGGTCAAACTTGCCTAAGGTAAAGTGTGGCAAAGTGTGGCTAGCAACCAAACAGCCCCTCCGTCCGCCACCCACGCCACCATGTTTCCGTCTCCCTATATGTCTGCCAGCCCGCCACCCATGTTTCCGTCTCCGTATATGTCTGCCAGCCTGTTTCTGTCTCTGTATGTCTGCTCGGACAAGGGTATGCGATGACAGAGGCAGGCCCCGTGCTCTCCATGTGCATGGCGTTTGCCAAGGAGCCGTTGCCGGTGAAGTCCGATGCCTGCGGCACGGTGGTGAGGAACGCCGAGCTCAAGATCATGGACCTGGACACCGGGCTGTCCCTCCCCCGCAACCAGCCCAATGAGATTTGCATCAGGGGCAAGCAGTTGATGAAAGGTACGTAACCAATTTTTTTTCTTATTACACAAATTACAAACAACCAGTGAAACACTAATCTATAACTACTGCCATACGATTACATGGGTCCGAACAATTGTCCGAACTTTTAGAAGTTTATATTAATTAGATTTTTTAATTATTATTTTGAAATTTTTGAAAACCACCTATAGTAAAGTCAATTTAGAAGAAGACCAAGTTTATTTGTCTGGTACCCTAAGTGCACCAGTAAAATAAATATTCTTCTTCTATCCATTTCTAATATGAATACATGAAGTGGTTATGTTGCTGGAGGGGCTACAGTTTGGTAATCATGTGATTACTACCACTCTAAATGCTTGTTACTTCCTCTGTCTCTAAAAACTTCAAGTCTTAGAGTTCTCTTAAGCCAAACTTTTTAAAATTTAACCGAATTTCTAGAAAAAAATACTAAGATTTATAGCACCAAAATAGTACTATTAAATTTATCATAGAATATATATTCAAATATGTCTATATATAATATACCTACCTATTAATAAAGAGGTAAAATTTCTGATCTTTTTTATCGTTTAGCTCAACGGTCGACCCACTCGTCCGCGACCCCTCACTAAGGCCCAAGTTGAGTTGCTACTATGCATCTAGGGAAAAGAAATTTGTATCCATAACCCCTATCCGTGCTGCCGCTAATGGTTTCATTGCTCGCTCGTCTCTCAGTGCCGCCGCTGCGTCGGCACGTTCGCTCGTCTCCCCATATCGTCGATGCGTCGGTGAGCTCGCTTATTTCCCCATGCCGCTGATGCAACTTGACCGGTGGCAAGCAAGGCATTGTTTACTTTCCAAAATATTTTGCAAAATATTTCAGATTCTCCGTCACATCGAATCAATGCATGGAACATTAAATATAAGTAAAAAATAACTAATTACACAGTTTACTTATAATTTACGAGACGAATCTTTTGAGCCTATTTAACCTATGATTAGACAATATTTATTAAATACAAACGAAAATGCTATTGTTTATATTTTGCAAAAAATTTTAACAAGTAAACAAGGCCCAAGTTGTTAAATTAGTGGTTGCTAGCGCATGACCGAGCCTGTAAAAGGATGGGTCGCCCAGATAGCTCCCAGAGCTACCCCTTGCTACGGGGAGCTCCCAGAGCTACCCCTTGCTACGAGGAATTGCTGTGAAACTGAGGCCTTGTTTAGATCCGAAATATTTTTAGATTTTGATATTGTAGTATTTTTGTTTTTATTTGATAAACATTGTCCAATCATAGAGTAACTAGGTTTAAAAGATTCATCTCACGATTTACAGATAACTTGTGCAATTAGTTTTTGTTTTCATCTATATTTAATATTCCATGCATATGCCGCAAGATTCGATATGATAGAAATTTTTTTATAAAAAATGATTTTTGGAGTTTACTAAACAAGACCTGAGTGCTCGAAGATAGGGGAAGAAAAAGGCGGCTCTGCTCAAGACGCAGCCTAGAACGACATAGAGTGAAGTTTTGAGTATCACATTGGATATTTCCAACCAAACTGTATAATTTATTTATTTATTTATTTATTTATTTATATTTAATAGTCTATATATGTGTCCAAACATTCGATGGGATGAGTGAAAACTTTTTGGATGGATAGACCTTGTTTAGTTTTAAATTTTTTTGCAAAATCGACACTGTAGCACTTTTGTTTGTATTTGATAAATATTGTCCAATCATGGACTAATTAGGCTCAAAAGATTCGTCTCGTAAATTATATATAGTCAAATTATACAATTAGTTATTATTTTTATCTATATTTAATGTTCCATATATACACCGCAAGATTCGATGTGACGGAAAATTTGAAATTTTTTATAAATTTTTTTAAACTAAATAAGGCCTAAGGTGGCGGCTCTGTTCAATGGCCACGGTGCCACACGTGAGCAATGAAGACGAGGCAAGGGATGGTTTGGCACGGAGCATGGCTTGGAGCAGCAGGAGCCAAGCGGGTACACCGGCTTCGACTAGCGAGGTAAAACGGTCTCCAACAGCTTACCTATCACGGTACCCAAATCTAAATATGCGTCATCTGTTGCTTTAGGTGAAGAAGTGAAGGTTCAACAGACTACTCAAACTAAAGACGCAATTTGTATTGCGGTGGAGTTGGAACCCAAATATGCATCTCTCTCTTCTCAACCCAATTCTCTCCCACAGCAACGATGGTGGCAGCGAGCACTGACCGCCAACGAGCCTAGCACCGCGAGGCGAGCTCCATCGGACCTCCATCGAACCAGCGGTGAACTCCATCGGGCGAACTCTGCACACGAGCGTTGCATCACGAGGGCGACCTCCGTCAACGGGTCCACGAGCGTCCGTGAGGGCGTCCGGGAGTTCCACTCGCGTCCTCTGACGGGCAGCCGCGAGATCCGCTCGAGCTCGGCATTTGCTCGAGGTGGAGGCACTCCTCGTGGTGGCTCACGAGCTCGGCCTCGGTGACCTTCAGGGGCGGGGCGGCGACGCAGGACGCCTTGCACGTGGCGGCCTTGGATGGCGCCAACGCAGATGCAGTGATGGCGGTGGCCTCAGCCTTGGCGAGGCAGCTGGCAGCGTGGCGTGGGGTTGGTCTACGCATGCTGGTCGTGACGGGTGGGGACGATGGAATCCGCCGACCGTGTAGCTCCATGCTCGGGGACTGTTCTTTTGTCTTCCCTGTTGGAGAGGTAAAGTTTTGGATCCCTCATTCTTTCACTGTGCACAACCTAAATCATGAAATAGGTATTGTGTTTAGGTATCTTCTATTGGAGATAGTCTAAGACAGGGCAGGGTGGCGTCACTTCACCTTCGACTACACTCCCTTATGTAAAATCAAGGTGATATCCTATATACTCTTATAAAGCTAAATCTTACTGAATGATTTCTCTTTTCATATAAGGTGTTATATCATTTCCCGCTAAGTGTCCCACTAACTTACAATCCATTCATACAAACTATCCATGTCATCTCTTATTAATTACAAAAAAAATCTACATCATCTCTATTATGTGCAATACTTTTAATCTTTAATATATTAAATTTAAGTCATCTAAATATGCTATTTATTTCATCACATATTCTTCAATGTGATCGAATATTCTATTAGTTTTTTCTTCTCTTAGCTTACTGATTTTTTTATCAGGACTGATTTAATAAAATAACATGCAAGTCTAGGCGTATATAGAATACTATATAACAATGCTATATATAAATATATATTGATTTTTAAGAAAATCTTGTGGCAATACGCAGGGTATGCTTTTAGTTCTGCCTTCCATTTCTGATCAATCCTGTGAGGAAAGTAGCATGCAATGTTGAATTTCTTTCTCATTCCTGAATGTGCACATGGTAACTCCAAAAACATAATATGTATTGAAAGATTTGCTAACATGGTATGTATCTCAAGAATCCACGTGTTCCTTTTGTACCGTGCTTTCCATTTTCTAACGCGGAATGTTGCATATCTGAGCCCTCGCGTTGCTTCAGGCTATGTGGGCAGATGATCACATGTAGGAAGCACAGATAAGAGAGTGAAATGCACAACGGCTCATAAAATCATCTTGGCAACGAGAAGGCTGAGGGAAAGGATAAGATGCAGGAAAACACAGAGGAGCAGGGTCTCGTGAGGGAAGATAACGTTTCATCGATCAGCCATGCAGAGGTCTGTTCCTCTCTTCAGTCTTCACTTGTTCCAGCATTTTCCCCCTCTTTTTTGTTAAGAAAAAAAATCGTGTTATGAACTCGTTAGATATGCGATGTAGATATATATATTGTACAGTACATTGCTTGGCAATTGGCAACAATATTTTGGATATGATACTTGTTTCTAGATGTCTGCTCTTCGTTGGGAATTGTGTATCTTTTGTACACAATTTATATTGTTAGATTAGATCAATGGATCTTGGCAAACTGTGAGCTTTTTCAGTGGTATATACTATATGTTTCCGAATGGATTTAGGGTTCTAAGAAACGTACGAATTTGACATTTGCAAAAGTATATCCTGCACGTGACTATACGAGTCTAATTACTAAATAGCTTTGCCCTTGCACACTCTGTTTGCAGGAGCGCAGAGTTTTGGAGGAAGAACTTGGCTGGGCTAGACTGGAGCGGCAGAAAATCCTCGCCCTTTCTGCGGAGGCTGATGATGCAATCTGGCATCTGGCCTCACTGGCACGAAGGAGGATGCAAGAAAGGGACGAGGCCAGGAACCAAGCGAGGATGCTGCTCGCGGACCTGCAGGCAAGAAACGCCCGCATGGTGGCGGCGCTTCCGGGAACGCCGTGCTCCAGAGTTGCACGGCCTGATGCGTTCGCTGCCACCGGCTACAGGCACAACCAGGCTCTTCCTCCGGAGTTGAGGCCTCTCGGCGGTACGATGGTGCAGGGGCAGCGTGCCCGTGCAGGAACTGGCTACTGCGCTGCTGCGCCGTCCAGCGGCTTCGGCCACAGGAGGAACATCATCGGCTCGTCTCTGGACGCCTACGCTGTTCAGCCGTCTCTACATGATGGCTTCGCTTCCACGAGCCAGGATCACTTCGATCCTGACATGTTCCTGGTCGACGTCGCGGAATCGCCGCAAGATGTCGTTCCAGTTCCGGCCACTGCAGAGTCCTGCCAGGGGAGAAGCTCCGGCTCCGGCACTTATGGTCATATTTAAGCCTTGTTTTGTTCGCAAAAATTTTCAAGATTTTCCGTCACATCGAATCTTTGGTTGCATGCATGGAGCATTAAATATAGACAAAAATAAAAACTAACTCCACAGTTTACCTGTAATTTGTGAGATGAATCTTTTGAGTCTAGTTACTCCGTGATTGAACAATGTTTGTCAAACAAAAAGGAAATGCTACAGTAACCAAAAACAAAAGTTTTTGCGAACTAAACAAAGCCTTAGGCGAGCATAAGGCCTTGCAGTGAAAAAAAAAAACTAAACCAGCAGCTCAAGCTGATGAGCGTTGTGTCATGGACCATGGCCATGCTCCCTAGATCCTGGTGTTTAGTTGCTCGCAGGATCGAATTTGTTCACAAGGTTGTTAGTACTTGCACGCTAAAACTTCTATCAGTTTGATCAGGTGATGTGGATTTGAATTTCTTTTCGCTACAGCATTTAAACGATCATCAGTCATTGTGGATTGGACTGACATTGCCGGCTCCCGCTAGGATCATTTGGCCACCATGATCTCTGATAATAAATCGCTAGGAACCTGCCTTCGTTTCATCAGATTGCAAAGCCCCATCGATATTGCAAGGCTTCAACCATCCCTCATCCGGAGGCCTCCTCCACCATACCAACTCTCTGGCCGCCATATTTGAAACGTGATTGGTGAGTACCGGCTCCTTGGAACAGCACAGGACTGCACACACAATTGCAACGGTGTCCCTTCCTTCTTCACCTGCATAATATTAATTCGATTTAGTTCTTCCCACCATCTCCATAGCAAGATAATCACCGGAGATCTTGTATTCGGTCTAAGCTTGAGGACCTCCTGAACAAAAGCAATGGCAGACTGAACTTGAAGGAGGTGGTGTATCCTGAGCAGTGTGTTAAAAAAAATCGACCTGCAGAGGGTAAGACCATCCTCGGACATTGCTATAATAGAGAAGACTTTCTCATATAAGCCGAGAAAACCTCTGAATCTCTGACCCACCCTGACCACAGGTACTGTTGCCCTATAAGAACTGAGAACTGGGTCAAGTCTTTTGACATGTGCTTTGACCATGAGACAGACCAGAGGATTTTTTTTTAACCATGGCCTAAAATATGCTCCTATGTGGAGCGAATCTATAAACTGTAGAGTGCTATTGAGGCTCTATAACCAAATCGACTGGGCAACTTGTATCAAGTATAATTCCACGTCTCCTCAATTTCATCTTAGTGATCAATATAGATGATGTTATGGGATATGTGTCAGTCAAACTTTCTCAACTTTGACTAGGGCCTTGTTTAGGGCCTTGTTTAGATTTGAAATTTTTTTGCCCAAAGAGGAAAATTTTTGTGGAATTGGGGCCTAGGAACTAAACAGGGTCAAAAAATTTTGGGACCAAAATTTTGGGCTACAGGGTCTGCTAAAGTTCTGACCACAAAAACTTTTACCACTTTGGCCAAACAATTTCAAATCTAAACAGAGCCTTAGTTGGTGGAAAACTTTGGGTTTGACTACTTTAACACTCCATTTGTATTTGATAATTATTGTGTAATCATGGATTAACTAGGCTTAAAAGATTTGTCTCGCAAACTAAGGCTCTGCTTGGTTCCACCAACTAAATTTTAGCTAGCTAAATTTTAGTCACTTTAGTAGCTAAAGTTCCAAACACATTGACTAAAATGAGCTAAAATAGTTTAGTTCCATTAGTCATCCAAGAGTAGCTAAAATAATTTTAGCTAGCTAAAATTTAGCAAGGGGAACCAAACAGGCCCTAAGTAAATTGTGCAATTAGTTATTTTTTATCTATATTTAATGCTCTATACATACGTCCAAAGATTTGATATGACAGAGAATCTTGAAAAAATTTAAGAAATTTTGGAAAACTAAATAGGGCCTAGGTTTGTAGAAAATATGTACAACATTTATATCTCCAAACAAATTTATTATGAAAATATATTTAATGATCTATCTAATGATATTAATTATATATTATAAATATTAATATTCTTTAACATATAACTGGTCAAAGTAAAAAAAATAATTTCTTGAAAAATAAGAATAACGTTGATGAGGGAGTATGAGCCAAACGCGAAAGGAGGAGCACCTGCATTTGCGGCACAGGATGATGACTTCCCGACCTGGACGGTTCTCTTTCTTTCTCCTCCATCAGCAAGCACATGGTATGCAGATTTGACTGAAAATTTTCCTTTGGAATCAAAATGCCAAGCCACAAAATCACTGTGATAGGGCCTAAGGATGTTTGTTTCAGAGTAGAAAACTTTGTGCCGTGTTGGGAGTTCCCGATCAGAGTCTAGGTACGAAGCTGGACAGTTCCAAATCTGGCTGAACGAGCTCGCTCAGCGCCTGTTTAGACTAAAGTAGTTTTTGAAAAACCGTGATTTATAGGAGGATGATGCTTATATTCTGTACGCACAGGCTGTTGAGACTGCCGATCACTTACTGATTGGCTGTGTTGTCATGAGGGAGCTTTGATGTGCGTTACTAAGAGAAACTCCAGCCCAAACAAGTCCCTATTCTAAATCTAAGGACTTGATCCAAAGAAATCAACTCCGATCTATCTCCTACCTGGACTCTCATTTTCCATGTCCTTCCAAATTATAGTTTCAGCCCATCACATCCAGAACCCCCCTATCCAGTAGGTCCCACCCATAAATCAAGACAGGAATTACAAATGGTGGAGTTGTCTGTTGTTTCCAGTGAAGTTGGTCTTAATCTGAACCCCTACTTTTTTATCATAGCCTGTAAATAAAAGTTTAAGGGCTTAATTTAAAGACTTCGGCTGGAGTTGCTCTGACGCCGCTAGATTTGGGGACGCTTACTCCCCTAATCTGTATATAGGGAAACTCCAGGTGCAAAAAACGTTATTATCTACGGATCCTCCTTATGTGCATATCCCTATGGGGAATCATGCTTTAATTTTTCATTGCATTAAATATCTTGAATAAAAAAAGAGGGAATTTGCTCTGATATAGATTATAAGTCTAGCCTTCTTGGCACACCTAAGTGCAATTAGTAAGCGAATAGGTCAATACAACTAAAAAATGCTTCACTATACCACGATATGGGACAAAAATTAGAAATCCGCTTATATAATAAAGTCGATCTAGCCACGGGGTGATGGCTTCGGCAACAAGCTCGCCTCGACGCGCTCTACGACTAGCTTTCGAACTTTGATGTTGCTCGTCTCTTGGGTTATCTCGAAGGAGAGGAACAACAGAACCTTCTCATGGGAGTTCCAGAGCTCTTCCGGTGGGTGCTACGCGAAGCTGAGGATTGGGTTCTGGCAGGTTTCAGGGTCATTGCCTTAGCTATCCCGTTTTGGTCGCACTCTAGTGTCACTATGTAATCTTCAACTCCTCTCTTTCAGTAGCTAGGCAAAGTGTTCGACCTAACGTATTTGGCTCCTCACCGTCGAGGTTCGGTTTGTGTTGTTGTTGTTGTTAAAACTTCCTCTTAATGAAAAACAGGTGAACGACCCGATCTCAAAAAAAAAAACCATGGTTTTATAAACTAAAATGAAAAGGATGTAATAACACCATAGCTTATAGAAAAAAATCATGAGTGGAGTTTTTTAAATTTCAGAAATATTAAAGTTTTGATAAAATCATGGTTTTTGAAACTATAGAGATTTACTGTATCTAAATATCCATCATTTTACAAAAAAAAAGTAAGAGTTGCAATTTGGAATCCCTCCGAGCCCGACCCAGAAAACATTTTCGGCCCATGGTCAATCCCGCTCAGCTCAGCCCACTTGTGTGCACGGAGTCCCTCCGAGCCCGACCCAGACACAGGGTTCCTCTCGTCACCGTCATCTTCCTCTCGCCAGTCGCCCATTTCCCTTCCCCGCGTCAAACAAATCTAGGGTTCCAAGCGAGCGAAAGCCTTCCTCCGCCAGCCGATCTCCCCGCATCTTCCCGGACTAAGCCGATTAGAGGCACGAGCGAAGATGCCGCAGCGGCACTCGAAGAACAACAACGACCTCGCCTTCTTCACGTACGAGGAGAAGCGGAAGCTCGGGTACGGCACGCAGCGGGAGCGCCTGGGGAAGGACTCCATCAAGCCCTTCGACGCCTGCTGCCTCTGCCTCAAGCCGCTTATCGACCCGCTCTGCTGCCCCAAGGGCCACACCTTCTGTAAGGAGTGCATCCTCGAGTGCCTCCTCGCCCAGAAGAAGGACATCAAGCGGTAGGTAGCATTCGCAACGCTGCACGGTCTATTTCTCTGGATTATTGATTGCTTACTTTGCTGTAGGTAGTATTTTTTTATATAATGATTTAGGTAGTAATTGGTTGGGCCATTGGGGTAGTACTGTTGTAGGGTGCGCGGTGGTAGGGATGAGAGAAGGTTAAGAATTGTCAGGCTAATATCAGTGCTGACTCAGGCGGCTGATGATTTTTGTGCAGATATTAAGCTAAGCACGCCCATGAATTTTAGGCCAACATTATTTAACCTGGAGTTAGATTTAGTTTTTGCAAGGTCACACCTGTACTTGGGATAAAATTATCTTTCATGGATCCATACCATGTCTTGATTTGAGCTCTTGTATGTAGTGTAGTCAGCATCCAACATTTTACCTTAGCCATTTCTCATTGTACCTGCAAGTATATGTTTGTTGGCTAAAGTTCATTTTGCGAGCAGTCATGTTCATCGGCCACTGTTCATTAGACTAATTCCCCTCTTGTAGTTTCCTTACCTAGAATTCCTGTTGTTCATGATGGGCTTTAAAAATTCTGTAGTTGGCCTAAAATCATCTGCTTTGTAATTGAGTCTACTAACAGATTACTGAGTGTTTACTCTTGTTCCTCCAGCAAGCTAGCAGCTCACGAGGCCCAGAAAAAGCAAGAGAAGGAGGAGGAGGAGGAGAAGCTAATTCTGCAGAAGGCTAAGGAGTTGGATGCCTTTGATCAGCAGAATCATGGGGCTGTTCCCCAGTACCATGATCGCAGTGGTTCCCAAGACAAGAATGGGTTTCATGGAGCAAACAGTGTGAAGGTCACTTCTTTTGAAGAGGAAGCCCTCCGCAACATGAAGGCATTCTGGCTCCCTTCAGCTACTCCTGAAGCTACAGTCAAGGTAGATGCACCCTCCACTGACACTGTCTGCCCTGAGGGGCAGGAGAAACTCAAGTTGAAATCGCTCTTCCCTATCTCATTCACGGAGGAAACTGTTGATCAGAAGAGCAAGAAGACAGTGGAAAAGAGCTACATGTGCCCTAGTTGCAAGTCCACTCTCACAAACACCATGTCCCTTGTGGCGGTCAGCACCTGTGGCCACGTCTTCTGCAAGAAGTGCTCTGACAAGTTTCTAGTAAAGGATAAAGCTTGCTTAGAGTGCAGCAAACCATTCAAGGAGAGGAATCTGGTTCCATTGGAGAAAGGAGGAACTGGGTTTGCTGCACATGATGAACGCTTGGAGGCAAGGGATTTCAAGCATTTGGGTAGTGGTTCTGGGTTAGGACTAGTGAAGCCTGCACCAAAAGCTTTCTAGCCTTGAATAATTGTAGCCCCGCTGTTGTATATTGTTTATCATGGTGTCATGAAATTATGTAACCTGGAAATTTTGTTTTATGGCATCAAAATCACTCTATTCAGAACAGTTCCTCGTCAGTCTTTACGATCCATCTGATACACATGCATCTTGCAACTTTGCTTCTTTTTATTGTGGCAAATTTGTTAAGCTGCAGCTGATGTATTATGATGTCTGACTATGATCCGCTTGCTCTTGTTGTTGGCATACTCCCTCTGTCTCAAAATAAATGTCGTTTTTGTTTTTTGAGAAATAATTTTAACTAAATATATATTAAAAAATAAATATTTATGGTACATAATTAGTATCATTGGAAAGATCTTTGAATCTAGTTTTTTTTAACAAATTTATTTGGAGATACAAATGTTACATGTATTTTCTTTAAATATAGTTAAACTTGTGAGAGGAAATCTAAAATAACAGTTATTTTAAGACAAGGGAGTATACCTTAATATTATGTTAAATATTACCCTAGAAAAACGAGCAGGAACATGTCATCGTCGTACCACCTATCCATCAGAAGGGCTGTTGCCTGATGCCTGTTGGGATAGCCCACTTTTGTCAGCCAGTGGTCAAAACAAGACAATCAAAAGTGCTGAAATGAGGATAACGAAAATGCTGACTTGGCTGCCTTGGCTTCCACCCACACACTCGATACTGGAAAAGTGGGCGTGTCCAGCAGCTGTGGACAGGATAACCGATGCTGGGCTACAAGCTTCACAGAACTCTTCCTCCAGCTTAGTGCCAACCTGAACTACTGAAGGTGAAATGGCAAGCCTGCAGAATCTGATTTGCTCCGTATCCAAACAAGTATGTGCTCAAGCCCCTTCTCACAGTTTTCTGGAATTTACTTATTTTCCCTGCAGTTCTGAGGAGTAACAGCTTGAACCCGGGTGCTGATTTTCAGTTGGTTGTGCCAAATTGTGCGGTGACTGCCAAACCGAATGGGGCTCCTCCCTCGGTTGTGGCGGCAAGCTCGAAAGAAGGATCTTTGAATGACAGCAGTAATTGCTCATTTTATTGTTTCTCATACATCTGATGCTCGACAGAATTTTGTTTTATTATAACATCTCTCCACTTATATAGAGGTCACGAAAAGGCGATTAGCTTTGTTTGGTGCTGGAGCGTTAGCCACTGGCCTACTGAAGACAGGCTCTGCATTTGCTGAAGGTATGGCCATTTTGGATGGCCTCACATCGTGTTTATCACTTATCAGGATCAGACTATAATTCTCAAGCAGCCTTTCTGTCTTTTCTTTATATATATTTGACATTAATTGGAGCTGGTCCTTGATTTCAGAAGTACCGAAGAATTATAAATCTTATGTGGATGCGAAAGATGGATACTCATATCTTTATCCAGCTGAATGGAGGGTAAGGTTGCCATGTGATTCTTGAATAATTAAGGACTCAATGCAAATGACCTTTTTTCTGAAGGGTAGTTTTCATGATGCCTTTGTTTCTTTGTCCCTGGATAGGATTTCGACTTCTTGGGGCATGATTCGGCATTCAAAGATAAAAATTTTGCCCTTCAGTGTGTTCGGGTGGGATTTATTCCTACTGAGAAAACAGATGTCCGCGACCTAGGACCAATGGATGAGGTGTGTTTCTTTGGCCTATGTGCTCTTTACTTTGATTAGTCGCAGAAGATAGACATAGCTTTGAAAGCCCAGAGATTCGCTTTTGCTGATCTAATGAATAGTTTTCACATTATACCAGGCCATCTTCAATCTGGTAAACAATGTTTATGCTGCCCCGAATCAAATACCGTCTGTCTATGACATGCAAGAGGTCTGCCATCTGTTCATTGCTTATTCAATAATCATGTCTTGCCTGACCACGGAGCTACCTGAGCAGAAACTCTTATAACCAATGAATTTATGTGCTGTACTCACTGTTCTATTGCTACCTACGCAGCTCAGCGCTCGTTTGAGATGCAGTTTTACGAGTAAAAACTGCTACTGAAATAAGCGGTTGATCATACTATTTTTGCAGCGTACTGTTGACGGCAAGAACTACTGGACGTTTGAATACGATCTGGAGGCTCCGGGCTACGGTGTTTCTGCGTTTGCAACGGTCGCCATTGGAAACGGTAGGATGCCTATGAACCGCAAAACGGTAGGATGCTCATGTGTTTCCTGTTGGGAAAAAAAATGAGATGAAACTTTTTTTTTCTCCAGGTCGATACTACACGTTGATCGTGACCGCGAACGAACGCCGGTGGAGCAGACTGCGAAACAAGCTCAAAGTCGTCGCGGACTCTTTCAAGATCTCGGATCTGACAGCGTGATCGCTTGCTTCTATTAGGGCAGCTCCAATGATGATTTTTGAGCTACCTTAAAGCATATTATTTCATACTTTAATAAAAGCTAGCTCTCGATGAAGAGCTAAGATCATACACACATTCCAAGATTACGTGAGAGTGTTATGTGAGGACACGCACGCTATGAGCAACGTGCTAAACTTAGCACTATTGAAAAAGTTACTTAGAGATAGTAACTAGCTTTATATTCTTGAGGGCGCCTTTAATTGTGATGTAATGCACGGCCTCATGAGCCTTGGGCATATGTATGCAGTATGCTTGGTGAAGAGAAATGTCTATACCCTTGGTGTGATACCCGTGCCTATCGTCAATGATGCAGATGTGCGTACCATGTTAGCGAAAGATGAAATACCTTGTGCTGGTTGCATTTGCTGTCGGCTCGTGGCTCCCAAAATTAGACGGTCCGTGAACAGCATCCAGCTGTCGGTACAAATACAACACTCATTTCAGTAGGGGCCTTGCCCCTCCTGTTTGCTAAAAAAAAAACAAATACAACACTCATGCGGCTTAGAAAGCTTCGAAACGAAGCTAATGAAAAATAGAGACAATGATTTATCACTAGATTGTTTCAAGCACAAGTTTGACGGGTGATGTGATGGCATCACAATTATTGATGTTGACGGTGCCTTCATTGCTCAATCGGGTGCCGCGGCGGTGGGTGTCAAACTGTCAAGTACGCGATGCGGAGGAAGCACAAGTGTCCGCGTGCTTGGAAATTGGAAGGAATCAGGCTGCCTGGCGTCGACCGTCGAGGTGGCCTGCTCGCTCGCACCATGGTCCTGGAATCTCTCCCTGCTCGGTGGAGACAGGAGAAGCGCTTTGTTTAGCCCAAACATCGTTAGTTTTTTCTTAATACTGAAAAACTGCTTTTCTGACTTTTGGTTTTTAGCCTCGGTTGATTTTTGTTGTTGAGCAAATCTTCTTAACCAACTTTTCTGCGTAAGTCAACTGTTTAGTAGAGCTGGGCTGTTTGCCAAGACAAAAGGACAGCAAACATTGGTCAGGTAATCAGGTTGGAAGGGGCAGATATTTGGTGGCCAGGCGCCCATCGTCGTCGATGCACTCTGTGATAGCAGGCAGCTAACAAGGGGGTGTTTGGTTGCAGACGCTAAAATTTAATGTTTGATATATGTCTAAACATTCTAGAGTTTATAACTCTAAACCAAACAGGGCCTAAGTTTAGGGATGACATTACTTAATCCACTGTGGGCCCTTTAGATGCATATGTACTCTCTTTAATCGAAGTGGAACTTGTAAGAACATATCCAATGAAAAAAAACTCATGCCACTTCTGTAACAACGTGGAATGAAGCTTGCCATGGTGCAGTCAAAATGAGAAACGCTTCGCTCGTGCCCATCGACCCAATAAAATAATCAATTGCAAATTAAAAGAATCTGGTTCGAATTTTCAACATCTGCAACTCCTAAGCTGAACGGTCTCGTTGACGAAAATAACGCCGCGTCCAGAATTACCCAGTAACAGGCTTTTCATCACGGCTGCAAGACTTGGACCGACCAAGAATCGAACTTTATACACAAGTTATTAAATGATCAAAACACTAGCATTAGAGGCGAGAGACATCACAAGCACGAGCCTCTGAAAGAATGTTTCAACTCATATATTACAAAAATTACAATGCCCTCCAAACTTGCTAACTATTTCCAGAATGAGTTGTGCCCTACAGTTTCAACACAGTTACTTACCTGAATCTGCAAGCTAATTTTTTTTGTCAAGATCAGGTCAGCATTCCGCTTACTGAGAACAGCATCAGCAGGGCGGCAACTTCCAGCACTTTCATGTGCCAAAAAGGGCGCCTGAATGGCTGCACCAAGAGCAGAAGGAAACCTGATCATGCCCTAGGATAATTTACACCTAACAAGCCCAACAATAATTACATTAGCCGATGCTGGCGAAGACCCTTGCCAAAATGGGGTTGCATCAATCTAACATATAGACCGTTCTGGTCCATCAGAGAGTCATGTGTGCCCTGCTCAACTATCCTACCACCATTTAGGACAACAATGTTATCCACATGCTTCATCATTGCTGCCCTGTGCGCAATGAGAATTGTTGTCTTGTTACCCATAACTAGAGTGTCGAGAGCTTCCTGTACCACTCTACTTGATTCGGACTCAATTGCAGAGCTGGCCTCATCCAACAACAATATAGGTGCATTCTTCAAAACCACCCTAGCAATGGCAATCCGTTGCTTTTGCCCAGGTGTTAGATCAACCCCTCTCATTCCGACATGAGTGTCATATCCATGTGGCAAGCTGCTGATGAAATGATGAGCATTTGCTATCCTTGCAGCTTCCTTCATCTCAGCCTCTGTTGCATTGTGCCTTGCATAAATAATATTTTCTCTTATTGTTGTTGAGAAAATAACTGGATCTTGCTGAATCAGGCCCATGTGGCTACGCAACCATCTAAGGTTAAATGATTTCAGATCTCGACCATCCAGTAGGACTTGACCAGAAACTGGGTCATAGAATCTCTCGATCAAAGAAATAACAGTGCTTTTCCCTGATCCTGAAACCCCAACCACTGCAACTGTTTGCCCACCACTCACTTTAAGATTAAAATTACTCAGCACAAGAATGTCAGGGCGAGCAGGAAAAGAGAAATCAACATTCTTGAATTCAATGCTTCCATAGACATTGGGTGGTTTCAAGCCAGTGGTATCATCAGGATCAATCTTTGGCTCACGGTCAATAATTTCAAAGACTGATGTAAGAGATTTCCTCCTTTTAAGAATGTAAGGTGCAAGTCCAAATGGCTCCACCAATGCGAATGATGCAAATGAAAACAGAATGTACTCTTTTAGTCCTGTGGCTATTGTCAGACGTTGTTGGTCAACTGAAATAGCAGTGTACCAAAGAAGCAGGGCATTGCAGGCAAAAAGAAGGAACTGGGAGAGACCAAAGCCAAAGCCTATAGCCAATCCTTGCACAAGACTTTGTTTTAGTATCTTGCCAAGATGTAGTCTGTAGAGTTCCATTATCTTATCCCCAGCACAGAATGCTACTACAGTGTATATGTTCCGGACTGCATCTTCAAGCACTAACGAAGCCTTTCTATGCATTTCCTGAATTCCTCTTGAGAAGCCAGCAAGCCACAATTTCTGCAACACAAGTTATTAGACCCATTAGAGATTTGCCAGTATACTAATGTGCTACAGTTATAACATATGGAACATATGAAGCGCTGCTGCTAAGAGCAAGTAGCATGATATAAAAATTTCAACATATGTAACCCATATGTCGCAAAGCCCATTACTAACGCATATATCACAAATTTAAAAAAATGGGAGGAGTAGATCATAAAGGGAACTGTCACAAAGCCCATTACTAACATGAAAAGTAATATTTTAGAGTTTGAAGTCTTCAGTAATCTTTGACAGAATATTCGGTCTTACGCATGCAAGCTTCAAAGGAAGTAAATGCTAAGGCAATGGAAGCCACCAGGACTCACAAGGCTTTATTATGATCAGCTGTATACACTAGGAACCAAGTGATCCAAAGTATAACTGAGGCTCAGATTGATCAAACAATATTTATGAAAAGATTTCCTTTCTGACAACATGTTACTACATCAATGCCAATGTTACTAATCCAACCTCAACCAAACAACAGTGTGCGCAGTGCAACAATTACATGGATAGGCATCAAATTTCTGTTAAAATACCAATCTTTTCATGGGATAGCAGACAAATAAAGAAAACTTTATTACCTGTGCAATAGCAGATATGACAAGAACTGGCAAAGTTGCAAGGGCAATAAGTGCCACCCGCCATTCCAACAACATTCCAATAAGGAGAGCCACAGATACTGCAGCAGTGTCTTGTATAAATATGGAAAGCCGGTTACTGAAGGCAGCACGGACAAATGTAGCATCATTTGCGAGGCGCATGGACAGTGTATCAGCATTGTTCTCCTCTTTGTCAAACCATCCAACTTCATTGCGTAGCATTGCTGTCAAAGAAATCATAAATAAGAATTAAACTCTAATAAGGTAAAACCAACTACATGATTAGCAGAATACAAGAGCAGCATATAAAGATGCAGATTGCAATTACCTGAGAACATCATCCTTCTTATGCGCTCAGTCATCTTCTCCCCCATTATTCCAAAATAGAAATGTTGCAACCAGTTGACCAGCACTGTAATAACACCCATGCCTACTATGAATAAACACCATCTGTTCACTTCATGGCGCATATCACGGATTTCTATTTGATAGTATGCTGACACTATAAGTGCTATTGTGTAAGCAAGCAGTGGATTAAATGAGCCAAATATAGCAGCACCAATTGTACCTAAAAGAGCATAAGGCCATTCAGCAATACTAAGTGTTGCAAGACGCCAAAAAGATGGAGGTTTCTGGTGCTGAACCTCATCCAGTTCACTGTGTTCAGAACTCGTATCATCTCGTTCACTCTGTGGTCTGCTAAAAGTTTGTGAATGTGAACGCTCGTTCTTAGGATCAGAAGTCAAAAGAGGAGATATGGGTGAGTCTGGTTCTGAATTCTTAGATGACTGCCGCTGTATAGGATGGACATCAACTTTAGGAAGATCAGGTAATTTCATTTCAAAACTATCCTGCCTCTTAATGGATGGTGTTCTTTCGGTTTCAATTGCAACCATAGGTATCCCGTTGTCCATAGTTTGTTCTGAAGGTGGACTTCGATCCTTTGGTGACTCATGAGAGTTTCTGTTGGTATCTGATCTCCAAAATTGAAGCATGCCATGTGTCCTTTGTAGTGAAGGTGATTTTGCCATCTTAGGAGAGGACGATTCTTGAAAATATTGGCTCACTGATGTGTCCTCAATTTGGAGCGACTTACGCTCCCTGCTGTTCTTGGTAGGCATCCTGTCATGAAACAAGATAAGGTAGTCCAAATCAAATCATACACTTTTTTCAGCAGATATGACGGAACAAACATTCAAATAAAAACCAAGAACAAACAAATATTCATAAAGTATAAATACAAAGGTTAAGCAAAATCTCTTCAGCCCAGTCGTATTTCAAATGATGCTATAGTATCAATGTTCTACTAGGATCTAAAAATTAGTTGTTAGTACTCCCTCCGTCCTAGAACAGTGTTATGTTAAAGTATGGTAAGTTTGGGCAAATTTACAATATAGTGTACTAAATACGTACCATTAGATTAGTCATGAAACATATTTTGGCAATATATTCTTTTGGCATCATAAACATCAATGTTTAAAAAAAATATATTTAATCAAAACGGAGGGGGTATCCACAGGTACTAGATATGCTTAGCCACCTTTGGGTAATGCCTATGAAAAAAGGCTTTACCTTTTGGGAAGTTTTGTTGCTTCCTCACACCTTAAAAGCTCAGCATAAAGGCCATCCAAGTTTAGAAGTTCATCATGTGTCCCCATTTCAACAAGATGACCCTCCTCCATTACAGCTATATAATCAGCATTTTTAATGAGGCAAAGACGTCTAGCAATTATAATGGTTGACCTTCCCAACATGAGAACATCTAATGCTTCTTGCACAGCTTTTTCAGCTTCAAAATCAAGTCCTCCCGTGACCTCATCAAGCAACAGAATGGATGGATTCGAAAGCACAGCACGAGCAATAGAAATTTTGATCTTCTGTTCATCAGTGAGTGCTATACCAGCTCGACCAACCTACAGAATTTCTAAAAGTGAGTACCAGAGACTCAATGCCTAAGCAGTCTAGCCATGATAGACAACAAATATATGGTACCTCCTTTACCTGGGTTTCATACCCCTTTTCAAGTGAACTGATGAACCCATGGGCATGAGCTGTTTTTGCTGCCTCTTCTATCTGATCAAAGGTAGCAGATCTTCCATAAGCAATATTTTCCCGAATGCTCAAACTCAATAAGGCTGGTTCTTGTGTCACCAGACCAATTTGGCTTCTTAACCATTCTACTTTCAAATTTTTTATGTTTTCCCCATCCAAAAGAACTTCACCTGAAACATAAATATGAGTAGCCTTTTAAATGGAGGAATAGAAGTGGAAAACAAAATATGCTTCTCAGTGCTATTACCTAATGTTGGGTCATAGAATCTCTCCATCAGAGGAATTATACTGCTTTTCCCCGAGCCATTTCTACCAACAAGTGCCACAGTTTTTCTCGCCGGTACAGTGAGGAAGAAACCACTTAATATTGGGATTTCAGGACGAGACAGGTAGCTAAAGTACACATTTCGAAATTCAATATTCCCCTGCACCTGGGGTAAGGTTGTCCCTTCTTGATTGGTGCTGGAAGTTGAACGACTAATCATCTCATATAGTCTATAAGCAGCAATACGCCCTTGCTCAAATGAATAAAAATTTGTAGCTGCTTGATTCAAACCACTACAAATTTAAAAGGAAACAAAGATAAGGATATACATGACAGAAAAAATTATATAAAGCAAAACTTCTGCATAAATTAAATTGCTTACAGGCCGCTCAGAATTACAGAGAATAAAGCAACCACAACTTCACCGCCATCAGCTTTTCTGCGATGGATCAGATGTCTTCCAACCCAAAGTTGCAAAGCGCAAGAGCAAATGGCAAGTCCATATGTAAATCCAAGACCAATCCCTTGGACAAGGCTAATCAAAATTCCATATCTAAGTGTGGCTTGAAGTGAGGTAGCATAGGAGTACTTTGCAAGAGTTTCATTTGTAAAAGCATACAGTGTCCTGATGTATGAGATGGCCTGTACGTGCAAAAGTCACATTAGAACCAGGCATATTTTAACTAATTAATTGCACATCAAACCAGAATGATCATGTAATCTACAAAGTCAACAGCACAGAATAGCTGCCCTCTGATACAGCAGTGACATCGAAGATATGGCAGTCATGAGCACTGTATCAGACAGCGGCTTGGTTGGTGTGTACTTTAAAAGTTCAAAAGAAAGATTGGCACAATGAAAAAGGTAACACCTGTTCAGCAATGCTAGCCGCTTCAGCATATGCATCTTGAATGTTTTCAGCCAGCCTATGAAGAAATATGTTAGATATTCCTCCTGCTGCAACAATCAAGGGTCCAGTGGCAAGAGTTAGAAGTGCTATTTGCCAACAATTCAGAAGGCCAACAATGAGACCACCAGCAAATGTAGCCATATTATGTATGTAGTTCCCAACCTACAAAGAAACCCACTTGTTAGAAGACCCTAGAGTGATGAGGTTCACTCTGCAGATCATAATTCCAGAAGAACAGATGGTTACTTCACTCTTTAGGCTTACTTTCTCACTTATAGCTGACTGAATGAGCAATACATCACTGAGCACTTGACTAACAATATCTCCGTTGTTACCATATGTATCAAAAAAACTCATGTCTTGATTTAGCAAAACCTGAACATATTTTGATCTGATGACAGCAGTTTGCCGTTCCCCAGTTAGAATCCAACATGATACCTCTGCACAACTGAAATAATCAGGAATTTGTGTTTGTGCAGTGAGAACTGCAATTTAAATGACAATAGTTACTTACCTATCCATCCTGCGACGAAAACACCAGCAGCTATAAAGACAATATACAAGGCATGCTGCAACGTTGATGAAAAAATGTAAGAGGGCAAGATATGAACTTCAGAATATGGAAAACTGGGAGGGAGGGTCCTAAGAGACAAAGGAAACATGCAAGGTCACACCCGTTTGAAGAAATTTCGATAATAGTTTCTTACAAGCCCGAAATTTGGGTACAAGCAGAATCAAACAACTGAATAAATAAATAGATTGCCATAAACGACAAGGTCGAGTACAACGATAACAGTCCACATCAATTAATGAACTAGATGTGGGGAGCCTAGGAGCTTTCCAGAAGCAGCCATTATGAAATAACTTAAGTGTTTAATGCAGGATATTTTAGAAATTACTTGTTTACCCCCTGAGGAAATGGTCCCGTCAGTCCAGGGTTTTTTTTTCAATTCCTCTTGTCACAGATGAAGCTGCCATATCCCTATAGTTTTATCTCCGCCTACAGGGTACACCAGCTATGAAAAGAGAGTGTCAAGTGAAACATTCACTTGGCTGCCTCTAAAATGGTTATAACTAAACTACCAAAGGCATAGGTTATTCCAGGAAAACTTTCATAAACTGGATGAATATAGAGTACAAAAGAACTCAACGTTCAGAATGCAGAACTCTTTTCATTCCAATCACACATGAATACAACAATAATGACCAACCACAAGACATCAACAAGTATCAACCGTTCCCTTTACGTGTTAACAGCTAAGAAACACATATTACACCAATAAACGTCTTTAGACTCTGGCATCCTTGACATCAAGGAGACCATCCTGCAACCAACCTTGACATAAATTTTTTAAATGGAAAATTCCATAAAACATTACAAACATTTAAACCATGGCTACTTCACTTTTACATTCTCTGTCTCAACATATACACAATTTCAAAAGGTGCCTCCACAGAAGCAGCAGCCCAAACTTTCAGCAAAGGTGACACCAAACACACCCCAACCCACCAATTCCAACTCCTAATAACGCATGATGACTTTGGAAACTTTGCATCAGAAACGAAATCAAAATGGACTGATTTGAAGTGATAACTTGAGTTATAAACATAACTACACTTAAAAAACGCAAAGCAGCAAACATGTGCAGTGCAGTTGGAAACTTTCCTAGCCTTAATGTTTGAAATGCAACCTAGAAGCAGCTATTCAATAAGAAATCAAAGCAACCAGGGCCCTGTAATTTTTTAGAATTGCCATGTCCCCAAAGTACAACAAACATATGTAGCTACAATCCTTCCATCTAAAATCGAAAATATAACAGTTATTGTATGTACAGCTAAGTGCCAAGCATCAGAAGTATCAGCTTACCTCCTTAAACCGCCGGAGCAGCTCATCACCACGGCCATAGAGAGACGACCCAACCCGCTCAGAGTCGAGCAAATTCAGGGCCCTCCCGAAGTAGTGAAGGTACACGACGAGCGCGGCGCCATGCGCAGCAGCAGCAAGCGCCCCAACAGCCATAAGGGCCCAATCGACCCCATCGGCGAACTCGAAAAGCCTCCAGAACGACACCGCCGCGGGCGGCGGCTCGACCTCGTCGTCCTCCACTTCCTCCTCTCCGCCGCCAGCGCCTTCCCCCTCCCTCGCCCCCACGCCGGCATCCCCCACGGGCCCGTCCCCATACGGGGACGGCGACTCCGGAGGCTCGGAGACCTCGGATACGGGTGTGAGCGGCTGTACATGGGGCGACGCCCACCCGAACAACCCAGCCGGCACCATCTCCTTCTCGACGCCTTGCGCAGCTCGACGAAGCCGTCAGAATTCAAAAACCCTAGGATCCAACGGAGCTCATCACCACAGCCTGCCCCGAGACGGCGACTACGGGAAGACGCGGCGGCGGTGGCGGCGGCGGCGACGACGACCAGGTCCCTTCCGAAGCGAGGCTCGAGTCGCCTCCTAATAAACTAAATTCCAAGAGGCCAGTGCCGCAAAGGAGAGACCCTTTGAAAAACTCTATTCTCGGCGGCACACGGCAACGACGACCCGGTCAGAAAAATTCGGCAGCGCCTCCCACACAAGAGAAAGCCACTCCACGCTGAGCTCCTCGGCGGCGGCTCGTCGCCGGCCAAGAGGCGGGGCGGGCGCGGCGGTGGGGATGATGGTGTGCGCGTAGTTGGGGGTTTTCCTCCTCCGCTTCTGGCGGCGTGCGCGTAGGAAAGGTGAGGAAGAGGGGACCCGTGCGTGTGATTGCGGTGTGATGGGCGGGGCCCACATGGCGGTGGCCCTTTCTGCCTGGTGTTTGGTGTAAAGCGGGTTGGCGAGTGTGGCGCAGGGCCCACTTGGCGGTGGCAGGGAGGTCTGGGCTGGAGGCGCGTACGGCACCGGTGGGCCAGGGTTGACAGCGAGAAGGGGGGAGTTACGTGTCCCGTGTGGCGTGTGGAAAAAATTTCGCGCGACGTTGGAATTAGACGGGCGGGATTGGTGCGGAAAGGTCTCGTGGGCAACGAAGATGGCGGGGCCCGCCTGCGCTGCGCCTGGTGGCATGAGCTGTGTCGGTGTAGCTTTCTTCCCCTGCTAGGGACACACGAAATTCCGGCCCCGTATTTTTCGAACATGGAAGTGAAACTCTTGTGGCAGTAAACCCTGTGGCTGTGGCAGCTGTGAAAACAGCTTGGTTGTAGCAACATACTCTTTTTTTTGTGTGACTTGTTGCAGCAACCTACTCAAGGCTTCTGTTAAGCTCCTCCCCCGAAGTTTACTCCTTATTCTATTGGACATTTAAACACATATAAGGAGTATTAAATATAAACTAAAAAGATAATCAATTATGCATACTACGACTATTTGCTAGGTGAATCTTTTAAGTCTAATTAATCTATTATTTTAATAATATGATGTTATGTGCTAATGTCAGATTAATTAGATTTAATAAATTCATTTCGTGGAGTATCGAACACTTTTATAATTTGTTTCATTATTACTATCAGAACACTCGATGTCACCCCATATGACAGCCGATGTAACACCCTAAAACTTTACACCACAATGCATCATTTGATTGTGCTTTTCAATTGTGACAGGGTAGGATGTTTGGATGCATGCATGCTATTTAATTGAGAAAATGTTTTGTTAAGACGTGGGTTGATAAGCTATGGTTGAAGTAATATTCGCTGATTTATTGTGGAAGACTCTCACAATAAATCAGCGAACAGTACTTTTAACTATGGCTTATCAGCCCAGTGAATAAGCTATACTAGATAGATAGTGAGTTAAGTGTTTATGGTGGATAGCTGACGCAAGTTACAATATCAGAATATTTCAAATAAGACAAACTTTGGACCTTACATCAACACCAACTTCATGTTTGTTACATATAATCAGAAGTTTTTAGTTAATTACAAATTACAATATAATAAAGTAAAGAAACATAAACAAATACTCCCTCTATTTTAAACTATAAGTCATTTTAAGAATCTTGGAGAGTCAAAGCATCTCAAGTTTACCAAAATTATAGACAAAATTGTAAAGATTTTTTACATCAAATAGGTATACTATGAAAATATAATTGATGAAGAATTTAATGATACTTGGAATCATAAATGTTATTATCTCATCATGCAAATTTGGTCAAACTTGAAATACTTTGACTCTCCAAAATTCTTGGAGTGACTTCTAATTTGGGAGGGATGGAGTAGTAAAGAAGATGTGCATAAGTAAATTAGCATTAAGAGTTCATATCAATTGAAGATAATATTATTTGTCATCCCATCATTATTTATCATCACTCAAATCACCATCCTCGGCATTTTTGTTGTTATGGGTACATCCACATTATTACTTGAACCATCGACATAGCGAATATTGACCTAACAAAAATTTAGTGGGATGCTAGGTTTAAACATGCTATCCTCAGCTGCTTTGTAGCGGTAGAGGGTTGCTCTTGTTATAATGGTTGCCGTCATAGGTACTACTAGTTATATTTATTACTATGATTATATATGCCATAATATCACATTCAAACAAACTTTACAAGTCCAATTTTATGTTACTTGTTTTAATTTGAAAGTTTAGATATTAATTTATATATATGTATATGGTCTTTTATCACTTTACCCTACTGCCTCCTCGCTAGATTCTTTTAATTTTCCGTTGTTCATTCATAGTGACCATACTTACTTAGTGTGGTATGGTTGGATAAGGTATGAGGATCTTGCAGGTGAATGATAAATGCATTTGCATTGCACATTTGTGGATGTGCTTAGCATGTAAAGAAAGAGGTAGCGAGATTACCAACTTTGGTTCAAAACATAACAGGACGATTTATATAGTAACACTCATTGGTTGATGTCTTTAAATAGAATGCAACCTATAAAGTTAGATGTAAAGAGCATTTATCTAAGGTTCATAAACAAAGCTTTGATATTGCCATAGCTTGTTAGATATAAGTGTTATTTATCAGTCTGACTGCCATAACACTAATATGGATGTCATAGTTTTTCTCCATTTGTCGATACTAATGCCTTTTACTAACAATCCAAAATGAGTGGAGATCAGACTCCTATCCAAACAATTGACAATGCTCAACAACTATGTGTATTTGGGTCTATGATTTTGGAACCCATATATGAAATAATGGAATTGATGTGTCCTTGTAGGGTGATTTTGAAACAAGGCACTTCAATCCAAATGGTGGTTTTGCTTGTCGTTCATTTCATGTCTTTTGAATTATTTTATGTTTAGATGCGTCTAGTGAAACTAAGACAAATACACACTTTTTATTCCCAGCATGTATTAACGGGACAAGATTAAAGCAAATGATTGAGCTTGCACCTATAAAACTCTATACTTTATTAAATCATAAATAGCATGCTTTTTAGTATACCACACCTACTCATAAGTTAGAGTTGCATTTTTTTGGAATAACACATGACCTCTAGAATTGTAGTATTTCTTTGTAGGATTGGAGTAGTATATATACACTCATTTCATTCTAAATATAAGACATTTTGGCTTTTCAAAATATATAGTTTTTGATATGCACTTAGATATAGATATATATATATATATATTATGTCTAGATACATAACAGAAACAATATATATAGAAAAGACAAAATGCCTTATAATTTAAAATACAAGGAATACGTACTTAACAACAAAAACTACTGCTACCAAATCACAGTATTAGACTATTAGTGCAATATATATTATTGTACGAGCTAGACCAACATCTTACACCTACCTAACACATACTCTCTAGGGTCCACTTTCTAAGGCACACATACATATTAAGGTTCTATATTTACAAATTATGACTAATAATTTGGCCAACTTTTTTGAATTATGGTAATGCAAGCTTTGGTAAACACAGTATTTACAAATCTGCAATTATAATAAATAATATAATCTAAAATAGATGAATGATGACTATGACATGCATGTCAAACGGTACATATTATATAGACTCAACTTGAGGGAGTACTGTCATGTTTCAATGCCGGCATTAGTGCCTGTAATAAAATGACAAGCTAATGTCCCAGCGCGTATTGTCGGGTTGGGTATCCGTAGAATTAATCGTCCTCCACGCTGTCGCCTTGTTGACTACGAGCAGCGCCTGATAACGACGGTCATTGACGACCCAGGCAGCGCAGCTCGGAAACGAAACGAGCGATAATTTTCCATAGCTAGGTGCGCCCTCTAACGGGACTTGTTTAGTTCATCTCAAAAACTAATTTTTTTAAATTTTTTTTGTCATATTAAATTTTACGGCACATATATATATTACTAAATATAGACGAAAATAAAAACCAAATATACAGTTAGCCTATAAATCGCGAGATGAACATTTTATGTCTAGTTACTTCATAATTAAATAATATTTATTAAATAAAAACAAAAATACTATATTACCAAAAACAAATTTTTTTTTGAACTAAACGAGGCCTAAGATTCGGGCCATCCTTCTGGAAGCTTGCTCCTAATTAATCCCACTCCCACCCCACCAAGTCACCAACCAGGGCAGGTACCATCTCTTCTCCTCCAGCCTTGCGATGCTGGCTGGCATGCTGTGCACGTCCGTCCATCTCTGTTCACGATTGCTCGTCGTTTATACACACACCTGAAAGGAACCCTCCAGAGAAACCGTGATTCCGTAATGTTAGGTTAAAATTCCACCCAGACCAGAGAATCCGGTGCGCTCAGCTTTTTCTTAGAAACAATAATTTATTTCTCCTCTCTGAAGTTTCACAAGCGCACGTGTCCTGGTATTTATGGGCTTACGACCATCAGTCCACCCGGGCGAGGCTCCATTTAATTTAACAGTTAGGGACGGCAATGGCGTACTCCATATTACTCAACCACACCCATGCCCATAAAAAATTCAAGGACTAAAATCGAATCGAAGTAAAATACCACTAACTAACTACAATTACCCTTTCAAAAAAAATTAACTACAATTAATTAATTTCTTGCATGATCAACGATTCGCTTGAGCTTATCAGCCGATTTTTCCAGCTATTCAGCAGTGTTTATCTCTCACAATAAATCAACTAATAGTACTTTTCTATCACGTTGAAGTTTAAATTTAATCTGCGTCACAACTTGAATTTATGTAACCGTTGCTGGCTCCTTGCACAAAAAAAAAAAAAAATTGTATGCAGGCTGAAGTTGTCAGCAACTTGGGCTCTCTAGGGAAAGATGGTTCGTGCGGCCCATCGCGTCTTTCAAGACAGGAGTAGTGCAGGCCCTAACCTAGAGGCCCATGAAGCCCGCGTCCGCATCCAGCATATATCCTTACTGAAATCATGAGGTGCTTGGGGTTCGTCATGTGGCGTGTGTGCCGTGTGCCAAGCAAGCGTGCCCTTCGCTTTGGTCCGTCCAGCCATACTCGCGTGGACGTTGGGCGCGGACGCACGGTGCTCCAACCAGCCGTTCACCGATCGGCTGATGCTTGGAAACGACCCCTATCACCCAACTCCCCTACCCTTTTGTTATCCGCCGATCTGATGGAGAACGGAGCTGTAGGCCCCCCGTCACAGCTTTCGGTCATGCTGCGTAGGCGCTGTGCATGGGCGACAGGTACTCCGCCATGTAGACAGCTACCCGGCTACGCGTCGGCCGGGCACGGCCCCGCACAGGGCTTTTGTCTTGCGAGGTCCCGTGGTGGCGCACAGGAACCTCAGCAGGATCCGCTGCGCTCATGCGCCGGCGCGCCGCGCGCTTATGCCCTGAGGCTGAGCCCTCCCCTATGTGCCGAGTCGTGGCCGCCGTCTGCTCCTATCCTGCTCGGCCGCTCGGGTTTGGTGCCGCTCTTCGGCTCTTCACACAGAGGATCCGGGACGGGCGCCGCTCCGGGCCGAGGAGTGGCGACGTGGCCGGCCGTGCTGGGCCATGTGGCACGTGAAGGGGGCGAGGTGCATGTCCACCTGGCGGCTTCCGCGCGTGGGGGCCCGCCCGCATAGACCACGGGCCGGGCTTGGAGGAGAAAAGATATTTGCGCGCGGCGGCCCACGTCGCTTTCCAATCTCCGCTCCTCCAATCGGCTCCCCGCGCCCACGTGAACGCCCGGCCCGGCCGCCCCACGCTTTTCCTCCCGCGCCGGCTCCGTGCGCTCGGTCCACCGGCGCCGACTGGCCGTCGCCCGTCGCCGCGGCCAGCGGGGGTGGAGGAGCCGTGGACCTCTCCCAGCGAGGCGCCCCGCGGGAGGCGGTGTCCTCATCCGTGGCGCATGTATATATAGGATCCTCCCCTGTCGACTCTGCACGCCTTATCGTCACACACGGAATCAGATTGCGGGCAGCCATAGACTCTCCCTTTGCTGTAGCTATAGCAAACTGTTTCCCGGGAGAGGTAGACGGAGAGAGAGAGAGGTCAACAGGGCACTGCCTGCCTAGTGTGTTGCTCAACGCCTCAACCAAAAAAAAGCCAGAAGGATCCATCCATCCATCCATCCATGGCTCCCGGAGACGACTCTAATCCTGCCTCTTATATCCACACGGTAATTAAGCAACCATTTTATTTTATTCTCCGACCTGTTTCGTTATTAGTTCTTCTGAACTGAAGTCACAATCGTCTGCATGACTGCATGCATGATGCTCGGAACTAATTAACTGCGGTGGTCGTCCTCGGCGACGGCGTCGTTCATCACGCATGCAGGTGCAGCACCTGATAGAGAGGTGCATGACGTTCGGGATGAGCATGGAGGAGTGCATGGAGGCGCTGGCCAAGCGCGCCGACGTCCAGCCGGTCGTCACCTCCACAGGTCATTTCAGTAGTAGAAACGAATGAATTGCCTGCCAGCCATCTGAATTTGGTTATTCTGGTAAATTCATGTATGTTTCCTGCGAGCATTTGCAGTGTGGAAGGAGCTGGAGAAGGAGAACAAGGAGTTCTTCGACAAGTACAAGCAGTGGATATCGGAGAAGAGAAGCGCAAGCACCTCCTAGCACAGTATAGAACTGAATTAGCTGCTGCTGGCTTGCTTAAATAGTTATGATGTTTATTGTTTAGTTAATTTTGGATTTATTACTCAATTACTGTGTTTAATTAGAGAGGAATAAGGCGTAGGGAGGTCGATCAGCTGCTAATGTGATCTTCTGTAATCACAGACATCATGTTGGCTGTGGCGTTATGTGTACATACAGGGTAAAGCAGGGGAAGCCATGCATATTATCGTGCGCACAACTCTTATCTTATACGTATACCGTCTTATTCGATTTTGTGCGACTTACGTGCAAGTAGTCGTTGCTGGCGTATTGTATATATACACATTTTCCTCTCCTACTTACCATAATACCACATATGGCTCATCCTCGCTAAAACGTTTTCTGACAAGAATATAAACCAGAAACTGAACTTGGTACTTATAATCATCACTTCTTCAGAAGAAGCCCATACATATAGAGGGGCCGATTGGTAGGGTGTTGAAATTGAGCTGGCCTGGTTCTACAACTTGAGGAAGCCCATACACATACAGTCTATCGGTATAGTAGCTGAATTAGTGGAGATGGAAATTACGGGGTAAGCCGCAAGTACCAATTTATCTGAGATTTTTTTTTTGTCAGCACTAGTAAATGAGTTGACTCAGTGTTTTGCACTTGTAGTTCCTTATTAGGGCGTCTCCTATTCTGATGTGGATATAAAAAAAAAGGTAGAAGATGAAGTAGTGCGATGGATAAATGGACTATTTATTTTACGTAATCTAAAAATACGAGAGAATGAAATATGGATGTAATTTTATATATATATATATATATATATATATATATATATATAAGTAAGATTTTACAAAATAATCTTTATTTATATTTTTCACTTTTACATAAACTAGTTACATAACTAGTATCATTGCAGATGCTGTAAGAACTAGTTTGTATTCAACTATTTTTTTGGAATCGGAGTGGATTGAAGGGGACTAATTAAACTCAATTCCCCTTCAATACCCTGCAATACTCAAAGGGGAATGGTTGATTAAAGGAGCTCTAAAAGTTCTCTCGAGTCAGAGGTTCGGTATACATTAGCTCTGCTAGTTTACTTCTGGGCACTGTCTTCTCTCTGTTAACCTCTGAGTCAGAGGTTCGGTAGTGCTGTAGGTCTGGTAGCTTACTTATGGACACTGTCTTCTCTTTGTCTCTGGTTTAGACGACTCTTTGTACTTCCGTTTGCTGAATGGAAGTGGAATTGCCTCGTGTCGAAAAAAATAATGTATAAGACAATTTGATTTTCAGTCGCTAAATAAGGAACTACTTTTAATTTTCCATGCTAAATACTTAAATAATTTTCTTAATAAACTAATTATAAAAGATGATAAGAAGGCCGGAGAATGAGATGGCTGGTGGGACGTGCACATGGCGTGTTGCATGCTGACAAGGATATAAGACGTACAGTATTATGAAAAGTATGATGTATGACAGGAAGAAAACTAGGAATATTTTGGGCAGGCAGGCAGCCAGGCCAGGCCACCGCGCATCGGCGCATGGGCATGGACGGAACGGGCCCAGGCCAAAGCCAAACAGGGAAATAGGATAGGTTTGGTGCGACACGACGGGCGGCACAGGACCTTCGGCCGGCAGCGATCGAGACGGAGACGCAACCGGTGGTGTCGTGGTGACATGCTCTACGGCGGGGACGCACGACGCGAACGGGGGATGACGACTGGAGCAGCAGCGCTGACGATAGCTCCCGCGCGCGGGTTTCTGTCGCACAGAAGAAGAAGAAGAAGAAGAAGAAGAAGAAGGTGGAGGGGGGCCGCCGGGCGGGTCACCGATCGATCCGCACCGTCTCGTCCGCTTCTGCCGAGACGAGAACTGCCGTCTTTGTATGCCGTGCGCCTCTCAAATCTCAATCAGACAATCAGCTAGTACTACTTGCATACAAACTGTGTCTTGCGCGGCTAGCGAATGGGTCTGTTCAGTTTCGTGTTATACTTATACATAATCACGTTACTCAAACTGCGCCGCTCCGTCCGTGGGTTACATTTTACTAGTCGTTGTGCTCGTATTTTAGAAATAACCACCAATGTTCCTTTAATAAGTAATAGAAAAACGTTAACTGCCGTGTCGGGGACACCACGCGTGCGGAACTACTTGCACAACTTTGTTACTCCAAGACAGGTCACTACTTGCAATGCAATCCGGGGACTCGGTCGCAATTTGGAGTAGCAAACTCCATTATCTTGGAGATGGTCAGATGTGGCGGTGAATCCTGTGATGATGATGTGTGGCCTTATTTAGTTCCCTAAAAATTTTGCAAAATTTTTCAGATTCCCTATCACATCGAATCTTTAGACGTATGCATGGAGTATTAAATATAGATGAAAATAAAAACTAATTGTACAGTTTGGTCGGAATTGACGAGACGAATCTTTTGAGTCCAGTTAGTCTATAATTGGACAATATTTATCAAATACAAACGAAAATATTACTATTTCTATTTTAAAAAAATTTTGGAAGTAAACAAGGCCTCTGTTCGTGTGGCGTGTGGGTGTTCCCATATAAAGCAAGTTGCTGTACTATATAGCAAAAATAACGACCCAGAGGTTGTCTATGCTCAACTGGCATCACATCGCGAGTGTAAAAAACAAAAGGAGGGAGGTGTTGCCGTGCTAGACTGACTGACTAGTAATCTCTTCCACAATCTCCATATTCACTGCACCTACTGTAACAACAACAACCCACAAGCATTAAAGAGGGGACGATGCTCCAAATAAATACTTCGATTTTTTTCTAGTCTAAATCAATAAACTACCATTTAATTCATTAAATTAGACTAGAGAAAAATTATAGATATTCATTTAGACACCATCTTCATCTTTAACAAGTATAATATGTACTGTACATGTACATCAGGAGTGCGTGCGCGGTGGTGGCAGGGGCACAACGATGCCCAAATGGGTTCAGCGGCGTCCGTGTACACTGGCCGGCGGTGACATACTCCTCGTTGCCCAACAGTTGAACTACGGCTACATGGAGTTATTATCGGCTGGCAATAACAATAAGCGTGTGATCCTAGACTAGCGGGGTTTGACTTAGGCCTTGTTTAGTTCCGAAAAGCGAAAAAATTTCGGTACTGTAGCACTTTCGTTTGTTTGTGACAAATATTATCTAATCATGGACTAACTAGGATCAAAAGATTTATCTCGTAGTTTACAGTTAAACTGTGTAATTAGTTTTAGTTTTCGTCTACATTTAATGTTTCATGCATGTGCCATAAGATTCGATGTGACGGGGAATCTTGAAAACTTTTTGGTTTTCAGGGTAAACTAAACAAGGCCTTATAAAGAGTAGTATTTATGTACTCTCTTATATATATATATCCATAAAGAAGGTCGTTTTAGATAAGGTTTGAGTCAAATATTGGGAATATAAATCATGAATAACTTAAAAGTTGTTGAATTTGAAAATGTGAAAACCATGAGTAGATTTGTCTTGAAAAATAATTTCATAAAAATATACATATAACACTTTTTGATAAATTTTTTTTATTAAAACAAAGAGTCAAAGTTAGGCTTTGGAGCCCATGTCGTTGTCCTAAACGACTTCTTCTGTAGATATGAAAGGAGTACAACTCATGCATAACATTACTTTTCGTTCGTGTTTCTCGTTTAGGACATCTTCTAGACAACAAAATTATGCAAAACACAATTCCAATAAAATATTTTGATTATTTAAAATTGTTTGCCTATTATATTAGGATACACTTGATGAAACTTTATATTTTACTGTATACATACTTATGTTTCATTATGTATTTTATAGGATGCATACTAGTAGTAACAACCTAGTGGTTAATATTTTACTATTATCAAGCATTAAACTATGGACTTCTTTTTTTCTAGTGAACCATATTACAAACGCAGATACTCGTGTGTGTATAGTACATGCATGTGAATAAACATACATCCTACTTCATTATGAGCACTTTCGAAAACTAAGCCAGTAGATTTTGAAATTGTCACCACATGTGCACACGATCGACAAACACGGTTGCCTACTAAAAGAAGAATAGAATTATTAAGTCGTTCAGGTACTAAAATAAATTCAGAAAAATAGATAAATTTGACATTCAAACTCATTCTGAAAAAATTTATATCAAAATAACAAAATTTATTTGCATATGCATTAATTTTGTCCTCTAGTGCATACGCAAATGAAGGATTTTTGTCCTCTTGTGCATATACGAATGAAATTTATTATTATTATATGATTTTTTTAAACGAGTTTGATGAATCTCAAATTTTATGTGCATATCTATAGATGCACTATTGGTGTGCACAAATTTAAAATGTTTGAAAACTCTTAAGACATTGTTTGAATGTTGTCGGATTCACCCCAATCCACATGTGATAAAGTGGATTGGGTTGGAATTTAGTTTAAGTTCCACTCCAATCCATCCCAAGTTCCCAACACATGTGGATTGATGTGAATCCGAATACATCCAAACAAAGCCTAAAGATGTTTTAATGTGGTTTCATGGATTACACTGAAAATATAGTTTGCACTGAATATTTTACCAAAAATATTTCATTAGACTATTATTCATGAGTTATCGCTATTAATTAGCGTCAACCGGTACGGAATAGATTGGCCCAAGCCTCGTTGCCTGCAGGCTGCAGCTGTCAGCATAGTTATTAGAACCGGACTGGAGATTGAACCGGCAAGGCTTTCGGTTTAATGGTTCACTGGTCCAACCGTTAAGAACCAGTTGAACCGCTAGTTTGATAGTTTTGGACCGGATGAATTGAACCGCCCACAAATATTTTGAACCGGTGTAATAAAACAATATACAATAAATAACCAATAACATATAGTTGATTACATATGCAAATTAGATGATAAAAAACAGAAAATGCGCATGAAAATGTAATATATGGAGCACTTATAAATTATTGAAAAAGAAACTAAATAGTAACTTAGATATTCATCGTTACAAACATTTTCAAATACTAAAATGGAGTGCACTATTGTGAAGAGGTCATTGAAATAATTAAAATGGATATATTATTTCTCTAATTTGAAGGTCGCACGAAAAAGTTTTAAACATTTTAAATTCAAATACATGAAACGTCCAGTACTCCCAAGTCCAATCAACGAACCGAACCACCAGCGTGGGCGCCAAAAAGAGTACTGCACAGCGCGAGCATAGCAGGTGGAGCCCTGTAGGGACCACGCCGCAGGTGCACAGCGGATGCACGCCACAAGCCAGAGCATACTGCACGCACAGCATACAACACTATTCCAGACCGGCCGGTTCACATGCACGGTTTTTTCACTAGTTCCATAAAAACCGGCCGGTTCAACCAGTTTTACCGGTCTAATTACACGAATGGTCTTTTAAGTGAACCGAACCATTATAGTCTTTGGTTCGGTCTTTTATCGGTCCGACCGCCGGTCCAGTCCAACGCAAGCGCTTAGGGAGGCGCTAAGACTATCTCCAACAATCGTCACCCAAAATACAAGACTCATTTGTCCTTTGGGTAGCGCTACAGGTAAAAGGTTCCATACCTATTTTTAGTCTTATCTAACAACAAGACCTAAAAGACAATACTCTCTGCAAATGGGTCTCGAGGAGAGAGGATATCCAAATTTGGGTTATGGCTTTCCTGATACCCAAAGTGGGTCTTCTGTATGGGTACTCTGTTGGATGCTATAGGTATTATGCTGGAGACCTATTTTGAGTTTGGGTTCCCAAATGGGTCTCCTTGTCCTGTTGGAGATAGGATTCTGCATTTTATTTACTTTTTTTTGCCACCGTGTGCATGTGGCCAGACGCTTAGCAGTGGTAACGACGTTCAAACAAGCAGCTGGTGCTGGGTGATTTTATAGTTTAAAAGTGACGGTTTTAAGGATAGATAAACACATTGGCATGTAAGTTTAGCTTTTTCCATGGTAGGGTAGGCACTTACACAATTGTTCGCAAAAAAAAAAGTCCTTAGAGCACCTCCAACAGTTTTGCTATTCTTATTATGGAGGCCTTTTAGAACTTTTATAGTAAAAAAATAGCCTCCAACAGATGTGCTATTTAGTTTTGTAAAATAGAAAGTTTGCTATCCCTTAATTTTCGTTGGTCATATATAGCCAACCACTGGCACTAGCTATCTGATAGCAAGACTGTTGTAAATCTCTTCTTTCTTAAGAAGTTATCTATTTTACAGAATGGCTAAACATTAGAATTTGGCTATTAATTTTAGCCAAGCTCTTGGAGATGCTCTTACATAATTATTTGATTATTTTCTTTCTGTAAGAGCAAATTCACGGATTGTATATACCCTCAAGAGTCAAGACTCGAGAGGGCGCTCGAAATGGCGAGCGCCGTCCCAAGTCCCAACCCGCGATATGTGATCGGCTGATCGCCGGTCGCCGCCGCCCGGCCCGTCCAGCGCTGAAGGTGCCGCACGATGCACGGCAGCGAATGCCGTGGCGTTGACCGTTGAGCAGGCTAGCCGCCGCTCATGCGCAGAACGTGCAAGCCCTCCGGACGCGGCGCTGCTTCCGCCTCTCCACACATATAGTACAGGCATACTACAGCATACTGCGTACAGTATATAGGCATCATATCGCTCCAGTAAAAAAAAAAAACGGATGGAGCCATGGAGGTGCTGTGCTAGACCAGCTATAAATATTCACTGCACCTAACAACGACAAACAACCCACAGGCACAATGTACATGCATATCGGCAGTGCGTGCACGGTGCGAGGGGCAGCTATGGCGACGACGCCCAAATGGGTTCAGCAGCAGCAGCAGCAGCAGCCGTGCGCGCCGGCTGCACGTCGTGCTGCGGGGTACACGGTGGTGAGATGCTCCTCGTTGCCTGAGGGACCGGCGCCGCAGCTGCAACTGCCGCCGCCTATACGGCGGTCGGCGAACTACCAACCCAACAGTTGGAACTACGATTCATTGGAGTCATCATTAGCGGGTTGCAACAAGCGTAATCGTGAGGTTTGGCTTACATGTACTGGTCTAAAAAAATACTCTAGTTCTAGATGTTATTAGACCTTGTTTAGTTTCCAAAAAATTTTGCAAAATTTTTCAGATTCTCCGTCACATCGAGTCTTTAGACGCATGCATTGAGTATTAAATATAGAAAAAAGTTAAAAACTAATTGCATTTAGTCGAAATTGACGAATCTTTTGAGCCTAGTTACTCCATGATTGGACAATATTTGTCAAATACAAACGAAAGTGCTACAGTATCGATTTTCCAAAATTTTTTGGAACTAAACAAGGCCTTAGTTAAAGTGCGTATAGCTTAACCAAACAAATATATAAGAAACATATTTATATTTACGATCCTAAATAAGTATACTATGAAAATATATCTCATGATAAATCTAATAATACTTATAATTATTTGATATCATACATATTTAAGTTTCTAAATATTTAGTTAAGTTTAAAATAGTTTAGTTTGGTGCCATTCTAGAATTGCACTTTTTTAATGGATGAAGTATAACTCACGCATAGTATCACTTTCGGTTTGTATTTGTGGTTAATTCATAGAAGTTTTTTATAGGGATAGGGTGTGCGTGCGTGTGTTTATAGGAATGAGTGTGCGCTCGTGTTTGTGAGCGTCTGCATCTGTAACTGGGTCTCATAAAAAATATGATATAAAAATCTTATTTTATATATTCATTGATATCTTCTAGACACTTAATGAAACCACAAAAGGAACCATTCGAATAAAATATTTTGATTCACTTAAACTTGTTTGTCTACCATATTACGATAAATTTCATGAAATTTTACATTTTACTAAATGCAAGCTGATGTTTCATTGTATTCTATATTTTACACATATATTTAATTAGTAACAATAATTCAATAGTTATTAATATTTTATTTATTAAGCTTATTGTACAACAGTGTTGCTACATGTCGCCTCTTTTTTTTACTGTAAATCGTACACTACAACAAAAAAGGATTTTAGGAGGTATGCTATTTTTATTTTTTAGAAGCGTACACAAGTTTGACTTATATTTTACAGACATGATCGTTTTATTTGCGAGGACATCCAAAATATTACGTATCTTCTAAATTTATTTATAGAGATGAGCCTCACGAGAGATCGGACTCTGAAAATATGGCCTATTTTCTATAAATAGGCGTGGAGCCTAAGCCGACCCATAAATATAATCACATATATAAGCCAAAACTAGAGGGTTTCTCATCTCATTTCTCTTTGTCTCCGTCCGTTGCCCCTCCAATTCTCTCCCCCTCATGAACCAGATGCCGAGAACAGTATTGTTAAATCATTCGATACTAAAATAAATCTATAAAAATAAGAACGCCTACATCAATGTCTAATCCGGGGTGGCTAGCCACCTAAGCTTGGCTTTCTACCGCTAGCGCCCCCATCCTCCCCCACCCCCTTTAGCCATGTCGCCACTGCCTATGGACCTCTAGTCACGCCACCATCCAGTGCTAGTAGACCACCAAAGAGGAAGGATCACACAGGGCCTCCGCACCGTACACTCCCCCAACTTTGCTGTTGCGCCGGGTGTTTTACCGTAAGCCCACATATCCTTTGTTGCACTCTTCAAAGCCAACTTGACATCGTCTTCTATATTTGGACCCACCCTCTCTAGAAGCGAGCCCTTTGCTGCTTGTAGTGGCGGGAGCTCCATTGATGAGCCTATAGCACGAGATACATAGGTTTTAGTTGAGAGAGACAAGCGGAGGGGAGAGAATAAAGAGGTGGGTCCCACTTTTTCGGTGGAGTGAAGGGAAGATGTGAGACCCATAATTCTATATTAGCAAAATAACTTTGCCGAATTAAAAAATCATGTACTCCTTCCTTCTCAAAATAATTCTATAGACCCATAATGTCTATCCTCAAGCATCAGTTGCATTACATGAATTCAAGTCATGTACTCCCTCCTTCCCAAAATGATTATTGTTTTAAGTTTTCGTGTCACAAGTTTGATTGTATTTATAGAAAATACGTGCAACATTTATATTCTCAAATAAATTTGTTAAAAAACTAGATTGAAAGATCTTTCCGATGATACTAATTATGTACCATAAGTATTAATACTTTTTAATATATATTTAGTTAAAGTTATTTCTCGGGAAGTGGGAACGCCAATTATTTTGGATCGGAGGGAGTATATTGTTACTATGTGCTGTATTTTTTTTTTATTTCTTGTGGTGTAGGGGGACCCATCTAGCTTCGACAAGTTAAAGTTTCGAGTAAGGCATCTACTTCTCCAACAGGAAGTAGAAATATTGACGAAGCTTAGAGTCATTGACACAGTTCAACGGCTCGGTGTTGCTTACCATTTCGACGACGAGATCAGTGCCATACTCAACTCCGTGTCAACGGAGAAACAAGACGTCGATCGCGTGGACGATGTTCGTCTCATGACCTTATCCTTTAGATTGCTTAGGCAGAACAACTATCCCGTTTCTCCAGGTAACTAATTTCAGAGAGAGTACACATTTGCCCTCTGTGTTTCCTGATTGCTAAGCAAATTTAACTGATAACCAAAATCGCAACAGAAGTAGTGTTGCGAAGCCTGAAGGATGGAACTGGTAACTTCAAGAAAACGCTTCAGAAAGATACAGAGGGTCTTCTTTCCCTCTACGAGGCTTCACATCTTGCATTTGAAGGCGACCATCTCCTGGATGAAGCACGGGTGTTTTCTACAGAGGCTCTAAGAGAACTCAGGCCGTCCATGCATCCACATCTAAGGAGCTCTGTGGATAATGCTTTGGCCGTTCCACTGCACTGGGCGGCCCCACGGTTGCAAGCGAGATGGTTCATCAACCACTATGCAAGAGATAGTGATGCGGATTTGTCGTTGCTTCATTTTGCCAAGCTTGACTTCAACAATGTGCAGAAATTACAGCAGCAAGAACTTTCAAGGATTACACGGTAATAGAAGAAAACATGTCAGTCAATTTCTAGGAGGATCCCGATCTTACTATACAACATGTTGTGCTGATGTTGTTTCCATTTTGTAGCTGGTGGAGGAACGCTGATCTGAGTGAAAGTCTGCCATTTGCGAGGGATCGTCTGATGGAGTGCTTCTATTTTGCTACCGGGGTTGCTCCTGAACCTAGTCTCGAGGCATGTCGAGAAGTGGTCGCTAAAACATTTGCTCTGATTGTGCTCTTAGACGATATCTATGATATCTACGGAACCCTGGATGAGCTTGTAATGTTCACCGATGCCATTGAAAGGTAAGCTTTGAAATGCACCGTAATGGAAATGCATTTCTTAATGGAATAAAGTTGACTACAACAAATACAGTACTACATGGAAATAGTATAAAACTACAGTGCTACTTTCAATTAGTTTCTGCCATACGTATTACTTATAGTACTAAAACTAATGTCACAATGTATTATATTACAACATGAATTGAATAAGCAATGAATATTTCTCCACAGATGGGGGACATCCGCAAGCGAACAACTCCCTGAGTATATGAAAGCAATCTACCTCACGATCGTCAGCACATCAAATGAGGTGGCTGAGCACGTGCTTAGGCAAGAAGGATGCGACGCGAGGTTTCTTCTTAAGAAAGCGGTAAGTACAGACCACAAGTAGACAAATATACTATCATTCCTCGGTTGACAAAATACAAAATGCACCAAGAGTTTATGATGAATGACGAAGCTAACACTTACAACTACTTACTGTCTCAGTGGCATGACCTCTGCAAGGCATTCCTAATGGAAGCAAAGTGGCATTACAGCAATTACAAACCAACCCTCCATGAGTATTTGGAGAACGGGTGGATATCTGTCTCTGGGCCACTAATGTTAATTCATGCTTTCCCCATCATCGAGAAGAAGGGTGTTACCCCAAACTCCATACAGCAACTCGAGAGTTATCCAAAATTGGTACAGATGGTATCCAAAATATTCCGCCTTTGCAACGACTCCGCAACGCATTCTGTAAGAACACCGTTTATTCTTGCACTAAATTTGTTAGATCAAAACAAAGCCCTTGTTGAGATTTATTTCCTGCATGTAAATGTAAATGTAGGAAGAGCTGAAGAGAGGAGATGCGCCATCTTCTATAGCCATTTACATGTCAGAGAACAGAGCCACGGAGCATGACGCTCGCAAGGCCATGAGAGATCTGACCATGGAGACCTGGAAAACAGTCAACCAGGATGCGTTCAGTAACTGCCGATTCCCTCTTCCCTTCGCAAATGCCTGCGTGAATATGGCGCGCATCTCTCACTGCATCTACCGGGGCGGAGGAGATGGTATTAGTGCACCAGATGATGAGAAAATGATGGAAATCAAGGAGCTATTCTTGCAGCCATTCAAAGTGGAAAATTGAAGGTGCATGCAGATGCAGCTTGCTAATTAATTGCCCCAACTCAGTCCACCGAGACATTGTGGTGAAAATTAGAATGGTGTAAAAGTGCATTCCATGCGTTTCAATAAATCATGTGTATTTCAACCAACTTTATATTTTGTTTTAGGCCTATGCCTCTGTAAGCATTGTTGTGTACCAAATCATTTGAATTTCTAACATTTGGTTAACAAGAAACAAGGACTAATTTTGGTCTCGTACGGTCGTCCCTCTGGATTCACATAATTTATGTCGCATAATATAGGCAGAGCCAGCCCAGAAATACCCCAAGGCAGTTTTTCTCAGACACGGAGCGATACGTCAATGCCTGTCGTCTGATAAACACTCGACTGCTGCATCTCTATTGGACCGGACTGTCTGTGAGATGAGGGAGCTTTTATCGAGCCTTTTGATAGTGTATATGTTGGGCTGAGTCGTTGCTTTCATGTTTTGTACGCATTCGGCCCAAAGGTATCGGGCCTCTCTGTCCATCTGACTTTTTATGGCTGTTGCTGCATCATGGGTTTGCTACTTTTGTTCAATATAGATTGAGATAGAGTATATAGAGAAAACAAAGGAGGAAAAGTGGGGGTAAAGTAGGGAAATCATCCGTCCACGCTCTTGGACACAGACTACTCCGTAAGGCCTTGTTTAGTTTGCAAAAATTTTCAAAATTGTCCATCACATCGAATCTTTGATCGCATGTATGGAGTATTAAATATAGACAAAAATAAAAACTAATTGTACAATTTACATGTAATTTGTGAGATGAATTTTTTAAGCAAAGTTACTACTTAATTGGATAATGTTTGTCAAATAAAAACAAAAGTGTGCGAACTAAACAAGGCCTAAAGCAAGGCGCACAACCTTCCCTGCTGAAGCGAAAGATCACGTCAAACCCAAAACGCGGCTAGAAACGCGCATTAAAGCGTGCGTTCTTTCCGCTGACAGCGCAGCCGCGGCTTGCCAGAGCCACAAAACCACATGTCTTGTTTACTTCCATTTTTTTAAAAAAAAAGAATAATGTAGCACTTTCGTTTATATTTAATAAATATTGTCTAATCATAGATTAACTAGGCTCAATAGATTTGTCTCGTAAATTACAGACAAACTATACAATTAGTTATTTTTTATCTATATTTGGTGCTCCACCGTAAAATTTTGATGTGACAGAGAATATAAAAATATTGTAAAATTTTTTGGGAACTAAACAAGGTCCTAGTAGCACTGTAAGGCCTTGTTTAGTTCCGATTTTTTTAATTTTGAATATTGTAGCACTTTTATTTTTATTTGATAATTATTGTCCAATCATGGAATAATTAGTCTCAAAAGATTCATCTCATGATTTATAGGTAAACTGCATAATTAATTTTATTTTTGTCTATATTTAATGTTTTATGCATATGCCGCAAAATTTGATGTGACGAAAAATCTTGAAATTTTTTTGGGCCTTGTTTAGTTCAAAAAAATTTTGCAAAATAGAAATAGTAGCACTTCATTTGTATTTGACAAATATTGTCCAATCATGAACAAACTAGGCTCAAAAGATTCATCTCGTCAATTCTGACTAAACTGTGCAATTAGTTTTTATTTTTATCTATATTTAATACTTCATGCATGCGTCTAAATATCTAATGTGACAGGAAATCTAAAAAATTTTGCAAAAGTTTTTGGAAACTAAACAAGGCCTTGGTTTTTAAGTCAACTATAAACAAGGCCTAAAATCTCGTGGAGGGAAACCTGAAACAGAAGAAGCGAAGGAGGTTAAGCCTTGTTTAGTTCCTATAAAATTTTACAAAATTTATTTAGATTTTCTATCACATTAAATCTTGTGCCACATGTATGAAGCTTAACTATAGATAAAAAAAAATAACTAATTGTACAATTTACTTGTAGTTTACGAGACAAATCTTTTAAACCTAGTTAGTCTATGATTAAATAATATTTATCAAATACAAATAAATGTGCTACGTGTCTGTTTTGAAAAAAAAAAAACAAGGCCGTTGTGTCCCGGGAGTTGAGGGCATATTTGACACTTGCGCGTGGTCGGTGATCCACCGAAATCTTGACACGACACACGACAACCGTGCGAGACACCATGATCCCCCGGACAGTGACGCAGGACCTGCACAAAATCATGAGCCGTACGTTCTAAGCCCACGCAAGCAAATCCTCAACTTCGGTAGCGTACAGCGAAACTTAGGTCTCGTTTACTTCCACCTGGAAAGTCTAAAATTTTTCAAGATTTTTTATCACATCGAACTTTTAAAAGCATGCGTAGAGTACTAAACATAAACGAAAATAAAAACTAATTGCACAGTTTGATCAGAATTTACGAGATAAATCTTTTAAACCTATTTAGATAATAATTACCATAAACAAACAAAAGTGGTACAGTGTCACGAAATTTTTCCTACAAGAAACTAACTAAACACGGCCTTAGGCATTGTTTAGTTCCTCACTAAAATCTAAATTTTTTTTCAAAATTCTTTGTCACATTGAATCTTTGAATACATACATGAAGTATTAAATATAGACGAAAACAAAACTAATTACACAGTTTACCTGTAATTTGCGAGACAGATCTTTTAAGTCTAGTTAGTCTATGATTAAATAATATTTGTCATATTAAAACGAAAGTGCTACAGTGGTTATTTTTCAAAAAAAATTGAAACTAAACAAGGCTTATATGAGCTTGCTCCTAGGGTTTGTCTTGGGACATGGCAAACGGTTCGAGACGAAAAAGATGGGTGAAAATGAAATGGAAGGAACCGCTGGGAGGTAAGAAAAGTCTGTGAGCTCCATTGCCGAGACGCGGTTGCAAAGAAGAAGCGGAGCAAACCGACGCGGAGCCCCAACCACCGCGCCTACCCCGTCCTCCTGGACACCGGAACCTGAAGTCACTGCGATGACTCGAGTCGCCGCCCGAACTGGTCGTCTCCTTCGCCGGATTGCCCCCACCAACCGGAGTCCGGGTTCTAGCATGGCTTGCTTGCTTTGTTTAGCTGCCATTATTGGGAGCGCCACCGCCGGTGGTGGCCACGTAACCCGGTGTCCGCTCGCTGGCCACAAACGTCCAAGTGTGAGCGCGCGCCGACCTGACCTGGCGTCGGCTGGCTGGCTGGCTGCGGGGACTCGGACTCTGGAGCAATCAAAATCTCTCGGCCCATACGCGCCGCGGGCACACCCCACACCCGCCCGCCCATCTCTCTCTCGGTTCCTGCGCTCGCAACCCCGCACGTTTCCACAGAGCCCCGGGCAGTTTCCATTCGCTGCTGCCGTGCTGCGCTCCTCCTCCTGCACGTCCTCCCCTCCCCCCGAATTCGAGCCGGAGGGCCGAAGAGTTAGATCTGCGGCGGCGACCAGAGGATATGGCCGTCAACTGGGAGCTGCAGGGCTGCTGCGACCACGACCAGAGGATCTTCATCGCCGCCGTCGGCGTTTCCACCGTCGTCATCCTCCTCGTGAGTACCACATCCCTGACGCCTTCCCATTTGCTCTCGGTCTCGCTCTGGTTGTATGATTCTCCTCGCCGCTCCGATAGGGGGCTTCCTGACCTGACCGCGATGTGTGGTGCCCTTTGCAGCTCTGGAGGACGTTCCTGCTCACGCCGTTCAAGCTCATCACCGTCTTCCTCCACGAGACCAGCCACGCGCTCGCCTGCAAGCTCACCTGCGGCGATGTAAGCCATAAACCCTTACTCGTTCCAGCACTCGCTTTGGGAAGGGGAAACAAAAATCCGCTGCGCTGCGATGGTGACGCATTGAGAATTTGAGATTTGGGGTACCGGCGAGCGAAGTCTGATTAGGCTCCAAATGGGGGAGGATAGGTTTTCGCCCATCATTTTGTGCTGGTGGTTGGGAAAAGTAGGCGCCGTATGAGCGGGGGGGATCATGGATTCCATATCCCAATAGTGCTTGCGCGCTTTTTATGGACCCTTTGCTTTGCTATTCACGGGAGCAGAATATACCGTGCATCTTTGCATTTCTTCTGCATAAAGGGATTTATTTCATTTCATCGAGGACTGGAGTACTGGATTTGCTGGGCTTGTTTTTTCTCCTGTCCGCAAGTATCTCTTGACTCTTGCTGCAGTTGTACTGTTATTCAGCCTTCAAGTCAGGAATTCTGGTCAATGAATGCGAACTGTCTGCAAAATGTGCACTCCAGCCACCTGATAATGCAAACCAGCAATGGCTCCTTATTAGAGGACCTTAGAACATCGTGCTGTACACTGTGCACAGTGCAGTGTAAAGGGGAAGTAGCACATGCTTTTGGAGTTCGCAATTACGAAGACAGTCACATGATTATTAAGTGCGAAACCATTGGAGGTGAATCACCACTGGTTTATAATAAAGGAGTAGCAAACACTTGCTTGTGGTATGTTTATTGCATAGTGCATCAGTGGCGCGAAATTCTGTCTTTGTTTCTTTCCTTTTCTCCCCCTGTTAATCAGTTGCTCAGATATAGATACTACGGTTAATTATTAGCTAGCATTGATTGCATCTTTAGTTTAAACTCTGGTTTTAAAATAAATTCGATCTGCATTTCGAAAATGTAGTTTTTCGATGTGCCTGGAGTTGGACATTTGTTACTTCTCCCCATGCCACACAAATTGACTGTTGGATAGCCCTGATTCTGAATGTACCTGAGGGCAACCCTGTGTGATGTTTCAGACATTTCAAAACATCTTCTGATATGCTTATCTGCAGTGGTGGATCCAAGCATTAGCTGTGGGGCCAGCTTTTGCCAAAATATATTAAATCTCTATAAATTTTGCAAATATATATGTTGATGATGCTAATTAGCTTAAAATCATCAAGACTTGGTCCCCAGGTTTTTAATCATAGATCCGCCACTGCTTATCTGGGTCTATACTTTTTGTTGTAAAATTTATTGGTCGGTCTTTAAAAAGCACAGTGTTTTGATTTTGACCGGACTTTGCCTTTTGATTCATGTGGAGTTTGGCACGGTGCATTGCTTAGACGTAATATTTTAGCCCAGCTTCTGCTAACTTACCATATCAAGACATATATCTACTCGGTGTTGATGCCAGATAAGATATCTCCTCAAATGTTCATTAGACATGTTATTGATTCCAATTTTATTGGCTTCTTCAGGTAGAAGGCATGCAGGTCCATGCGAATGAGGGTGGCGTTACTCAAACTCGGGGTGGCATATATTGGATAATCTTGCCTGCTGGATGTAAATCACTTGTCCCCTCCCATATCCTTCTTTCTTATATGATTTGTCAGAAGAATGCGAATAAAAAAGACACAGTATCTTATTTTCTATTACTCAGCGAGTCAGCCTCCTATTTTTGCATTCTCTCTGATATTTTCATGCATGGGATCTAAACTGTTGATTCTATAAATATTTTAAACCTAATTGCCAAGAAGTAAATTTATGATGAATTTATTCATGGGACTCATCTGTTTGCGTAACCTGTCCTAGTTCTTTTTAAGTAACCTTACATTCTTTTAACATCTAACAACCATAAAAAACCATCTCTTTGGACTAGATTTGTTGTTCTAATCCCTCTAGATTTTATGTTTCCTTGTTCAAGCAATTTGCCTTTGGTCCTTTTCGTGATGCTAATGTTTTGTTTTGAATTGCAGATCTGGGTTCATCATTTTGGGGAATGGTTTTCATACTTGCATCCACAAATCTCCTCGCAACAAGAATTGCAGCGGGTTGTTTCATACTTGCATTGTTTATTGTTCTTTTTGTTGCAGAAAATGTAAGTTCACTATTTTTTATTTATTTATTTTGCAACTTATGATTTCGTTTGTCTTTTCCACTTGCACATACAGGAATCATGATCATTTAGCTAAGCGTTATTATCTCTTGTTTGAATTGTGCAGTGGTTTCTTCGCTGGCTCTGCCTTGGTATGCGTCAACCTGACTTGGTCTACATTTAAGATCTTACTCTGCAGCATGCCACTTACAATGTTGTTATCCAGGATTCATTGTGTTCATTGCTGTTGTTTGGGTCATACAAGAATTTACATCTTTCCATGTTCTGAAATATGTGATCTTATTCATAGGTGAGACTGAAGACGTCCTACAATCATGTTCTCTTTATTTTAATTTCTGGAATGCAAATTATATGGTTGAAAATGAATGTTTATGTTTATGTTCATTTATGTGCAACAGGTGTGATGAACAGCTTATTTTCAGTTTATGGTAAGAAGCAAAAAGCCTTTTCCTTGTTATTCCATGCTAGAATAATCCATGAGTTACTATCTTCTGAATGAAATGTTCTCAAATTATATAGATATTTATGATGACTTGATATCCCGAAGAGTTAATACAAGTGATGCTGAGAAGTTTGCTGAAATCTGCCCTTGCCCCTGCAATGGTTTTGCATGGGGTGTTATATGGTCTGCTCCCAATTTCAATAGTTATTTTGTTCTCTGTACCTTGATGTTGTATATTAAGATAATCCTGATGGTAAAGACGCAAATGCTAACATTTGCTGTTCTTTCTTTCTTTCTTTCAGGGGATTCATCTCGTTTATCTTTCTCTGCGCTTCAATATACCTTGGACTGGTCATATTGTCTTGAGGTTATTCCTATGTTTTCATAGTACTATGCTTTATTCTCCTTGTGTTGACATGCTCATTCACTGTTGCACTGCAACACAGAAAATAGTCACACTGGTGCTACTATTGTTAGGAAGATTAGGAATGTCTGCCTTGTGCATCATAAATTGTGAAACAGTATTCCCCTCGTTGGTGAAAAAGACAAGTGTCTAGGGAAATGGGGCACAAGAGTATTTCAATCACATAATCCTATGGCCTTCGGTCTAAAAACTGAAATGATCATATACTGCTGCTTTCTAACAACAAATTTGTTGATCAATGCGTTGCAGCCCTACCCTTTTTCCACATATGATTTATATAACCTCATACTCTGATTGGCTTTTTCAGGATTCCAACCTCGCGCATGCCATTTTGATCTGACAACCAACTCTGATTGGCTTTTGCAGAGTTTTCCTTGCTCTAGATTTTGGTTCAAACTTACATTGTTCTGGTAGTTGTACAGTATACATGCAGGGTAAACATGTATATCCGTTGGAGTTAAATTGGTGGAGATTATTCATGTGATTCTTCGATTTTAGTGGTTCTATAGAGATACCGTTTTAGTCACCAGTTGTATTTATGGTCAGTAGCCTCTTCTAGTATTTATGTACCTGTATATCATATTACCTTGCCTTATTGCCCATTTAACCAATTCAAAACATATTCGGAAATGCAACATTGTGCATTTTATCTGGCACCGTTTTGCCATAATGATTGACGGGCTGATTTGCTACCACTAGCAGGAGTTAGTGCCCAGTGCAGTTTAGTTTATCCGGGTACTTTGAGGCCCTCTAATCCACTCTTTTTGACGGATGGAACTGTCTCGTGTTAACTAACTCTGGATCTTGTCGCCATGTCGGTTCGAAGCAAAATATTTTATGGTAGTTGGGCTGCTGTTGCAAATTGCTGGAAGCCCTCGCTGTACAGTAAGGTGAGTGGCTTTATTGCATTCCCTGGCGGGAAGGGCGTCTTGTGCTCCCGGCTGCTAACTTCGCTGCATCACCTAACGTGCTCAGTTGTCGCTGTCCGGGATCCGGACTTTCAGACGGTGAGACGTGAAGTGAGATGGTGCGTAACAGCATATAGTCGCGGGGCACCATTTTGCCGGTAATGTTAATTAATGGTCCTACAGGAGGGTATTAATAAGTCACTAGTTTCTCATATGTTTCAAAAACAAATATAGAAACAAGGATCTGGTGTAATGACACTGTTGTGTGAAGACTGTAGTAGCTGATTACGTGAAGTTCTAGTGTTTAGCCCTGATCAGAGTCCGCTGCTTCTTGGCATGTCCATACTCCCTTGGATCATGTAGTAGCCCTGCTGGAGTGGTGGTGAAACCGCAGCCGTGGGGCAGTCGCAGGCGCACGGGACCGTGGAGAAGACGAACGACCTGACCTGGGCCTTGTTTTTTTTTTCAAAATGGACACTATAGCTTTTTCGTTTGTATTGATAAATATTATTCAATTATGAACTAACTAGGTTCAAAAAATTTATCTAACAAATTATAGATAAACTATATAATTAGTAATTTCTTTTATCTTGTATCTATATTTAATACTCTACATATGTGTCGAAATATTTGATGTGACGTAAAATTTAAAAAAATTTATAAATTTTTTAATAACTAAACAAGGCCCTGCTAAAGCCCAAACAAGAAAAAAGAAAGCATGAGGCACAGGCAGGCTGCGTCTCCCTCGACCCTCGGTCTCGGTCACTCCCCTTGCCCAGTTGCCCCTGATTCCCTTGCTCGCCACAAGTGCCAAGCCCACAACGACACACACAGGTGCCCGCGCCGCGCACATGACCTGATCAGTGATCACCTGAGGATCCGATGAGTGCGCGTGCGCCTCGCCGCCCCATGGCAGCAGAGCAGATCAGATCAGACGGCGCGGGGAGCGAGCGATATCAGACACTTGCACTCGTCACATCATCCAGTGTCACGTACGCTCGCCATTCCAAGGAGCCACGCTCGCGCGGTGCGGGTGCGCCGCTGCTTTCTTCTTCGGGCGAAGCTCAAAGCTGAGCCCTCCCGTGACCGTGACCTCCATACTCTACCTTTATAGTAGAGTACCGTGACCTCCATACTCTACCTTTATAGTAGAGAGTGTTTTTGTGTATGCTTCGTTTAAGGGATTTTCGTCTAGAAATTTTGCAGTGTTATAAAACTCGGCCATATCCAGTACGGCCGCAGTCAGATTAAGGCTGATCTGTCGATGAATGAGGGCCCTGTTTCCACGCGATGACGCGACGCGAGACGTGGGGGATTGATGCCCGGGAATATCGGCCGAGACCCGCAGCTCACGGCACTGTCAACTTGGACTGGACGTGCAATATACTACTATTCCGTGGCGGCCGTGTCGTGTCCCCGCCACGTGCGCACGATGCTGCCAAGCGTAAGATACTCCTACCATAATCCTCTTGGGCCTTGTTTAGTTCCAAAAAATTTTACAAAATTTTTCAGATTCCCCGTCACATCGAATCTTTAGACACATGCATGAAGTATTAAATATAGACAAAAATAAAAACTAATTGCACAGTTTGGTCGAAATTGACGAGACGAATTTTTTGAGCCTAGTTAGTCCATAATTGGATAATATTTGTCAAATACAAACGAAAAAGCTATAGTGTCGATTTTGCAAAATATTTTGGAACTAAACAAGGCCTTGCTTCGCCCTTCATTCTGGGACGGGCGTACAGTGGTGACTCATACTGTCATACAGTCATTCTGCCCAACCTGGAGGCGCAGAGCTGGGATGTAATGTACGTACAGCTACGTGATTCTTTCCTCACTCTTGTTTAGTTCACTCTGAAAATCAAAAAATTTTTTAAGATTCTCCGTCACATCGAATCTTATGGCACATGCATGAAACATTAAATATAGACGAAAACAAAAACTAATTACACAGTTTAGCTGTAAATCACGAGACAAATTTTTTGATCCTAGTTAGTCCATAATTGAATAATATTTGTCACAAACAAACAAAAGTGCTACAGTAGCGAAAACTTTTCACTTTTTCGGAACTAAACACGGCTTTTTTTTCTTTTGGAATTCGCCGTCTCGTGGTGGCCAAGTGTTCAGAAAAACGCACAAGTGACATGACACGCACGAATTCTCATGACGACAAAAATATCAATCTATTTTGTCAAAGTTGCCAAGACAATATATAAAGTCGCCCTTGCAGATTTTGGACTTTGGAAGGATTGGAGGAGTATTTCCTGTTCAGTGTAATAACCTATTTTCATATACTACCCTCATTTTTTTTAAAAAAAACGTGGAACTCCAGTATTTTCTTTATATAGTCAAGCAAACTAATCTTTAATATTTTTTTAAAAGATATCAATAGTGACACCAAAGTTACTGCAAAACACATTCTGTAACGAATCCTATGATATTTATTTGGTATCATAAAAATTTATATTTTAATATAACACTGATCAAAATCGAGATGGTTTGGAGTTTTGAGTATGTACTATGCTAAAATGGTTTTTTATTATAGGATGGAGGGAGTAAACATGTTTGGATGGAACATGCAAGGGTTAATTGTTAGATAGGCAAAAGTTATATCTAACTGGATAGACCAATTACTAACTCAGACCCCCAAAAATTCATATTATAATGTTTGTTGGCCTGTTAATTGGTTAAAGAAACCTCGGCTATCGGTTAGCTATTAGCTACTAGCGTACAATTAACTTCAAACAGCTATTAGCTACAGTCAGTTCTATTTCATGCAAACATGCTCATTATCAGTCCTCCGTAGCAGTAAAAATGCCGATTGGTAGTAGTACTCCGTACTTCGTCACGAGAGTACGAGCGTAATTCATGGGAGGAATGGGCGCTGTCGTGTACGAAAAGCCGTGGCGCCCTGCCTGCCCCTCTCTTCTCTGCCTCTGGTACTGGACTCCTACAGGCCCCAGCAGCAGCTTCAACGCTGCGAGGAGGAATCTCGTTGACTCTAGGCGGCTGTCATGTCATGTCCCTGTCCGTCGGCCATGCGCAATTGCGATTGCCCATGCACACATCCGGGACACTGCTGCGTCTCGGTCTCTCTCTCGGGCCGGCTTGTTTAGGCCTTATTTAGTTTGAGAAAAATTTTGGATTTCGCTACTGTAGCACTTTCGTTTGTTTGTGTCAAATATTATCCAATCATAGACTAACTAGGATCAAAAGATTCGTCTCGCGCTTTACATGTAAACTGCAGAATTAGTTTTTGTTTTCGTTTATATTTAGTGCTTTATGTATGTGCCGCAAAATTCGATGTGACGGGAAATTTTAAAAAATTTTGGGAACTAAACAAGGCCTTAGTTCAACCTGAAAACCAAAAAGTTTTCAAGATTCTCCGTCATATCAAATCTTATGTCATATGCATGAAACATTAAATATAAACGAAAATAAAAACTAATTACACAGTTTAGCTTCACAAGACGAATCTTTTGATTCTAGTTAGTCCATGATTGAATAATATTTATCACAAATAAACGAAAATGCTACAGTTCCGAAAAGTTTTCACTTTTCGGAACTAAACACGGCCTCGGCTCTCGTTTTCTTTGCTCTGCCGTGACCGGTGCCGGTAGATAGCCCGGTACACTTTGTACAGTACCCATGTTGTATGCTGATCCTTCAAGGTCCAGCACAGCAATCCGTAGAGTCGTGGCACCAGCGCATGCATGTGCATTGCTACGTCTCCTGTTGCCATGGATTATATAGCACGCACGGGCAGGGCGCCGGCCGCCGTGGCCGTATCCTTCCGGCGGTGGGTCATTTCCCCCTTTCGCTCACCCCACCGCCGCCATCACGCGAAGCGGTTGCGGGCTTTGCGGGTTCCTCGGCTGATGCAATCATGCAATGCGCCTCTCCCTGCGTGTGGGTCCCCGTCTCCTTCCCCCCCGCAGTTCCCCTCCCTCTTCTCTTCTAGAGCCACGCACCGCTAGAGAACAAGCGCGGGCGCTCGCAAAACGACCCGGGCGCACAGTAGTATAGTCCGTCCCGGTGGGTGCCCACCAACCGAACGCAGCCCCCAACGGACTGTGGGATGAACCCCACATGCGACACGGTGGGGCCCAGCACCGTAGTTTAATCAGTACTCTCCTCTTTCCGACATGTGGGACCGTATGCGACTTCGAGCGGCTTTGGGTGGCACAGGCGCACAGCACGGCGGCGGCATCCCAAGCGGGCGAACCACCACGCCGAATCACACACTTCGGGCTGGGGCGCATGGCCGCCATGGACCGGGTGCACCAGGGGTTTTGCCCGACCCACCACACGCACACGTGTGACTTGTGAGGAATGCAACGGCCCCCCGCCGATGCCGTCGGCGTCGGGTGGTCCTTCCATTCCAGCCGGCGTACTGTAGACGCTCACCACGCAGATGTCCGCGAAGGCAAAACAATTTTTGGGCTCTTCTGGGTTCTGGTCGCCTTTTTGCACATAGGCCCCCCTTTGAATTAAAAATTTCACGTGCCTTGGGGACCGGCGACTTGGAGATTGTGCGCTAGGTTTCTCTTTTGTCCAACTGTTGTTGGAGTGTTGGATCTTGGGAGCTGGGAGTGGTGCTGCGTTGTCTACGGATACGTGTTCTGGTTCTTTGCCGTTTTGGGCTGTGGAGTGCCCGTAAAACAATGGTACACAACTCCATGATCTTAGTTCTTAGAGTTCGGTGCAAGACTAGATTTTGGAAACAAGAGTTGATATTAGGGAATGGGCCTTTTCAATTTGCAAGTGGTACAAATAATGCTTCCAAAACTATAAAATCAGTGGTACAATGTTTAAAGATTTTTTTTGGCACCAGAGAATAAAAAGAATAGTCACGCTGGTAGAACAATTGAGTTAGAGCGGTTTAGTCGGTTAAATCGCTTTAGATTTATATTTCTTATTTTTATCTACCAAAGGTATTTCTTGGACTTGTTGCTCTTGCCGCGAAGGGAGAAGAAGAATTGATAATAGCACGGTGCAATAACTAAATATGGAGGATCTTGCACAATTAAAGTATTATTCATTGTCTTGGTCTTTTGGGCGGTAATCTTCAAAACCACTAGCTACAATAGTAATATACTATATCTGCAATCACTTTGGGGGAATCATTAGCATCAATGGTTTGAAATAAATATTGTGATTTAATTGAATGTATCTAAACAAAATTGTTAGGCGGAAATGATGATTGCAGGCAATCTCAATGATCCACCTTTAAGCTCTTCTTCTAAGAGATGAGGGGACGTGTCATAAAAAGTAAAGAGAATAGGGGAAGTGCAGCATGCTAAATTGCAAATTTGAAACTAGCCAGGTACCTAGATGCAAAACAAAAACTATTAAAAATTAATTAAGTAGAGATAGTACTATAGATGGAGTGACAGATTGGAGATAGTGAGAGAAAGGGAGAAGAAATTGAAAGATTACAAAACCCCACAAAAGAGAGATTTTAGAGAGAGAGAGAGAGCCGCCACCAGAGTGGAGAGAGAGACAAGAAGCAGGCAGACGAAACAAACGGGGGCCTATTTCCCCGTCGTCGTCCTCGGTCCTCCAGTCCTCGTCTCCCTCCCACTCAAAATCGAGTTCCCGTTTAGCTCTCCGAGTCCACCTCCCTCTCTCCCCCTTCCGTCCCAAGTCCTCCCCGCTCGTGCGCCGCGGATGCGAGCGATTTGCTTCGTCGCCGCATCCGGTCGGGCTCAGGGACGGAGGTGAGCATGGCGAGCATTGCGCGCGGCAGATCGCGACGGAGACAGGGCGACGGGTCGTCGGACCGGAATGCGGCGCACTCCACCGTTCCTAACCCCGATCACCAAGGTCTGTGCCTGCCTGCAGATTCCTATGGTGCTCCCTGGATTCTTTTTTGCAATTTCGGGTGAATTTCCGTGCAAGATTTTTTTTGGGGGAAAGTAAGGAGCCCATGTGATGAAGATCTCACCTTTGATCTTGGATGGCGATGGTTGTTGCGATTATTGTCACTCTTTCTTTGCCCTTAGGAGATCAGGACATTTTTCCTTTTCTTTCCCATCGTAGCTCTGGTACTGCTAACGGGAACTTGGGATTGCTTGCACATTCGTCATAGTCCAGTTTTAGGTGTTTGCTTTGCTATTTCGAATTAAAATCCCGTCCTTTTACCTTCAGCTCCACTTCACTTCATAGGGGATGGAGTTTGGTGTTGGGAAGGACGTCTTTTTCGGGTTTGTGCACAGTACTAGCTAATACTATGATTTTTTAGGATAAAGTCTGGCATAAATACGCTTAGTCCTTGACATAGCTAAGTGAAAGGGCATGTTATTAATCTTTTATAACCCCCTGTTTTCGGCTGCGGGGACATAGCTTTCTTGTGGACTTTAGGTCTTAGTCATGCCTTTATTGGAGAGAGAAAGATTCTTGCTTCCAATTTCAAACCATTCTGGCGGACAGTTCTTTTCCTTTTTCTTATAGTTCTTTCATTTGAAGCTGCAGTGGCCTAGATTCTGCACGAGTTCTAGGCCAATTTTAAAACCAAGGATGAAAAGGATGTAATTTCCATCCCATTTTGCCTAATTGGTATACAGTTGTACAGCATGCGATGCTTTGAATTATTGAAGTACTGTAGAGTGTAGGATTCTGGCGGACAGTTCTTTTCCTTTTTCTTATAGTTCTTTCATTTGAAGCTGCAGTGGCCTAGATTCTGCACGAGTTCTAGGCCAATTTTAAAACCAAGGATGAAAAGGATGTAATTTCCATCCTATTTTGCCTAATTGGTATACAGTTGTACAGCATGCGATGCTTTGAATTATTGAAGTACTGTAGAGTGTAGGATTTATAGTCTTATAGTTGTCAACTTGTCAATTCCCACAAGATCACGCAAAGAAACCTCACTTGCCCGTAATTTGCTGGATATGTAAGTAAGTTAATTTAAGTATTAAATTATTGTATTCTGCATCCTCTTGTCTGTTGGATGCCGTGAAGGTTCATTGCCAAGTGGCTTTTATATGCTAGAATCACTAAGCAAATAGGAGTATTTTGTTAAACCTGGATTGGTCATTTAGTTATAGAAGATAAGTACACCTAAGGACTAGGGTCCAGGGGTGAACTTGCTATGAATTCCTTCTGCTTGTTCTGTGAAGGAGGGTACTTGGGATGGTAGAAATTCAGTCTACCACCATGTGGAATTGAAGCAAATACTTGCATTCTTCATGGTTCATATTTGTTGTGTGGTCCTACAAAGCTTGTACCTTGTCCATGTGTTGCTGGTTTGTTGCATCTCCTCGACCTATGCAGTGACGATTAGTTTTGATGTTGCTGGTTTGTTGCATATTCTTTATAGAGGTTCCATGCAATGAAAGGCTATGTAGTGTTAGCAGCAGGTAACCCCCTACACCCACAACCCCGCCCACCACCCACACAGTGTTTCATCAGTGACATCCCTAAACAGTTCAAATGAAATTGTCTTTTGTCGTTACTTGCTTAGTCAAGTCAGCATTAGATAATATATTTCTGAATTGAGTATATCACCTAGTTTTTGCAAAAGTTTCACCAAATATTCTGTGGGTGTTCATGTTCCAGAAAGTTACTGTTTCTGGACAAGCTGGTGATTGCTGAAGTTTTCAATTCTAATTTGCTGAAATGAAATTGTCAAGCTTGTTAATAAATGGCAACATGTGAACTCGCTGAACAGCCACTTTGATGTTTATAGAAGCTTATGCTTCTTTAAGTGCCCTTCTCTCAGGTTTGGCAGGAGTTATATAATTCCTTATGAAGATTTCCTGACCAAACCCAGCAACATATGTCTTCATATCATTTTACTTCTATAGGTGGAGTAGGAACAAATGGATTGCCTCTGAATCCTCCCTTCCTGATCTTACCTTACAATCCAGTTCGGCATGACACTTTATAATGTGCTTATTACTGTTGCCATTGTGGTTTTAGACCTGCGGAGATTAATTACCATTTCTTTTCTCTTGAATTCAGGGGTTGTGTCCTCTACGAAACAAGCAACTTACCCTGGGATGCTCTCTGATTCTGAGGTGAGTAATCTGGATTTAGTTGAAGATTTATACATATGGATATGATTCACATGTTTGGAACTAAAGAGCTTAAGACTTACTAAAACTATGCCATCAAACTGACAGCATAAAGCTGAAATGCATATGCTATTGATCTATACATGTTTTAAATTGTATTCTTTATTGTATCAAACGAACTCTGCTGATGGTTATTTGTGGGAATAACTTTATTTCATTTGCATCTTCATTTATTAAACTTTTATTCATTATTCATTCAACTCACTGTGCCATTGTAAGAGCTAACTAATGAGTTGCTATTGCCTCTCCCTTTTTTTTCCTTCTCAGTTTGCTGACGTAAACAGGCAAAGTAAATCAAGAAAAGCCAGTGCTGTACCAATGAAAGTACTGATAGACGAAGAATTTTCAAATGATGTCAATGCTAGGCACATTTCACCAGGTGCTGTAGGAAGGCTCATGGGTCTTGATTCGTTGCCCTCATCTGGAATCCATAATCAGCATAGGCATACCCAAAGTCATGCACCAAAGACTTCACCTGGTAGTTTTCATGCTCGAAATGGTTTACATGAAGACATTCCACACAGGAGTAGTGCAGATACCATTGATGTTTTTGAAGTTATGGAGGCCGCAAAAACAAAGAAGCACCGGAGTCCAAGATCTAAAATTGGAAATACAACTTCCATATCTGACAAGGTTGATAGTGCTGATATAGATTTCATAAGGCAGAAATTTATGGATGCTAAGCGTCTTTCTACTGATGAATCCCTTCAAATGTCAGAAGAATTTAACGAGACACTTGATGCACTGGTATCTAACAGGGATCTTTTGTTGGAATTTCTTCAAAAATTTGATCCTGCTGTCAGAAGGGACCTGCACAATCATGGTTCTCCATCCTCTGCTGCAAACTGCATCACGATATTGAAGCCATCTCGAAGAAATCATTTTATTGACATGCACAATATTTATCCACAAGAGAAAGGTACCGAGAGCATCTTCAACGAGCAAAAGGAAGTGAAACATTCTTTGAGGAAGCCATGTTCTAATGTGCCCTTGCAATCCCGAGAAGAAGACTCTTGTTCATTAAGGCAGAAACTGTCAAGGTCCAGTCACCAGGAAAATGCTGGAAAACGAGGCTGCCCTACTCGGATTGTTGTCTTGAAGCCAAATTTTGACAAACCTCATGATATCGAAGAAACACTTCCTCTACATCATAAACCCCCCCATTCTGATTATAGAAGCCACAAAGAATGTCCAGAGGTTGGTAGATGGACTCCGTATACTGAAGATTACATGTGTCAGGTGCCCCTTGGAGATTCTGAAACATTAAATCGTATGGGGAAGGGGTCTAGAGAAATTGCTAGGGAGATCACCAAACAAATGAGAGCTGCTAGGGGTGGGAGTAGGAAACATGCTGTCAAACCGGAGATCAGAACTCCTGCTTCAGATGAAAGATCACAGTTCCTGCCATCTGTTACTAAACTCAAGACTCCAGAGGCAATTCATAGATATTCTGAGCCATGTGATGCTTGGGCTTCTTCCAGCCTAAACTCTTCACCAACATATTCGACTGAAACATCAGTAAGCAAGGAAGCAAAGAAACACCTCTCTAACAGATGGAAGAAGACCCATCAGTGTCAGCATCAAGAAACTGATAGTGACAGCTTCAGCACGCTTGGGGATATGCTTTCTCTCTCTGATCAGAATGCATCAAAGGTTGCTACCCATAAAATGACATCCAGGAAATGTCCAAAGGCAGGAGTGCAGAGTGATAGAATGCAAAGCTCATGTGGCATCAGCAGCAATGATGGTTGGAGAGACACAGCTACTAGTAAATTGACAAGGTCCAAGTCTCTTCCATCATCCTTCATCCGCGGAGTTCAAAAGTCAAACAACAGAAAAAGAACTGGTAGTGTTACGTACAATGAGTTCTCGATGCTTAAAGATGTTCTTAAGGTTGGACCCCACTATTCTGAACATGCATGTCGTAGCAGGCAAAGACAATCTCTAAGTAGAGATTCTACAATTCATGGTGATGAATCTGATCTGATGTCCACAGATAATGAGGAAAAAATGGCAGTTGAACGTGAGATACATGTAAATTATGAGGAACCAATTAAAGGTGCTGCTGTGACAGAAACATCTGGGCAGCCACAACATCCAAATCTTGACCATGAACTAGATGCAGTAGGTATACTGGATACCAGTTCTGCACTCCCTGTCAGTAATACAAGACCTCTTTCTCCTGCTGGACAGAACCAGCAAATGCTTAAGATGACCACAACAGCACTAGATAACTGCCTTCTTGTGCCTAGTCTCAATGATCTGATGGCTAAGGTACTAACGTGCTTGTCACATTATTCTTTCCTAATGTTCCCTTTAGCATGTCTTCAATTATATGGGCACTTTTTTTAGCAAACAGTTTGAACCTCTGGTTTGTTTTGTATTAAGGTTCCAAGGTACTTTCATTCTTTTTTATCTACCCTTTTAGTTTGCACTTACTGTGTGTTCTGCTGGAATCATGAAATGTTCACAAAGCCGTTTGTCACAAACACTGATTTCTCAGTTTAAACATGTGCGTACTTACCATCAGTGGCGGATCTACACTGTTTTGCCACAGCATGTTAAACCCCCTACATAACACTTGTCAATTAACTTGCAATTAATCAATCTTGTGTAAATCTTGGCCCCATAGGATTTTGGACCCTGGATCTGCCACTGCTTACCATGTCATGCTTACTAACTGTCAACTATTTTCAATCCAGCATGAGCAAGTTGAGTACCATGAAGCTGATGATTACCCGGCCACTTATGATCCCCAGGTAGGATCAGATTCTCGTGAGGAGATTAATCATCACCTGGGGGATGACAATCGAACCCTCTGTATTCCACCTAATGAATCCGAATCGCCAGCAAACTCCAATAAAGATGACCAGCAAAGTCCAGTGTCTGTTCTTGAATCTTCCATGGACGCAGAAGATGTTTACTCAGGAGATTTTGAGAAAATAAGTGCTGATCTCCAAGGCAAGTGATTGAATTCTTTTTTACAGATTTCTCTTCCACTTTTTCTTATTCTTAGTTCTTAAGTTTGATTTATTGTAAACATTGCAGAGCTCAGATTGCAACTTCGGCTTCTGAAGAGGGAGACTACAGACACTGGAGATGAGAACGAGCTTTTTATATTGAGTGATGATGAGACAGCACGTCAATCACTTCCTGAAATGGAGGAATCCCATTCTTTTAGGAATATGGAAGAAAGGGATTTCTCCTATGTGTTTGATATGCTTGTTGCTTTGGGCATTGATGCGCCCAATGAGGATGAGCTGCTTGACAACTGCTACTTACTGGAGTGTCCTGCAGGCCTTGATTTATTTGATGATCTTGAAAAGAAGTACACCAGCCTCATTTTATGGCCACAACATGAGAGGAAGCTCTTGTTCGATATCACAAATGCTGTTCTTGGGGACATGATTACCTCCTTAATGAACAGTTGCTCAAAGGGATTGAAGGTGAGGTGGTCACCTGGATGGAATCAGGAAGAGTTTGCTGAGCTTGTGTGGCAAAGGGTGGTGCACGTACAGCAGGAAATAGAGTTTAATCAGGAAGCCCTACTCTTGAGTGTAGAGTGGGTTGGTTCTGAAGATGGCACCAATCTGGTTGGGTGTGATATCGGGAGTATGTTGCAAGATGATCTCCTAGAGGAAATTGTAGCTGACTTTCTGGGGGCAACTAAATCCGCCAGGCTCCGTGGCTAGAATTGCCAATGTTTGCATCCGAAGCCATTAGAAGCATATGCATGGATTGGTCGCTGGTGAGCTATAGTGGAAGATTAGCCCTCGATGGGGATGATAATTCCAGGAGTTCACCTCATGGCTACTGAAGGGCATGGCAAAGATGGCGTAGGTGATGGTGGAGCATCAAACAAGTGGGGTGGAAGTTTGACCTGGTTGTGTGCTCATGTACATGTCACCTTTGACTCCGAACTCCTCAATAACGTAGAACTGGAGGTTTTCCCTCTGAACTCCGAAAAGCATTTTAATTTCTTTAGGTTCGCATAATGCCGGAATATAGATGTACAATTTTGGTTTTAAGGAATTGTGTAAAATAATCTGTGGGGGAATTTAGTATGTTTATTATTACATGGAATAATGGTAGTGTTAGTTCAGACATTATTATCTGTCAGTTCTGTTCTTGTGATGGTGTGCTGTGCATACATATCCTATTGCTGGCGATCGTATGCTCTTTGGAAGGAGCAATGCCATAGATGTAGAGCAATGGAACAAAATATGTCCACCTGAAGGAGAGAGAGAGAGTATCCTGATACAAGGCTGCGTTGTGGCTTCGATGAACCTCTGGCAGACTCATGAGCTGCTGAGGATGCTGCTAACCTGCGAAGACGAGCAAACCACTCCTGCAATCAGCAGTTCAGCACCTGCCCGTTCGTCCCTGGTCGTCTGAGCGCAGGATATCTCGGCGCCACGCCTCTGTTGCTGTCCCTCCCAACCGCACCTCTTCTCAGAGGTTTAGGTTCCTGGACGTCCTCGCACACACAACTAACGCACAACACCGCATCAAACTACTCCACTGCACGACCCGCGACTCCTATATAATTCTGGCATCTCGCAGCAACATGCACAGCAACAGCAAGTACTACAAGCGATCGATCTACTGAGCAAGAGCTGGTTGGCTACACGCGCCAGTCCTCCTCGCTCTTGTCCAGTGTACATTCAAGCCTGCGTGCCTGCCTTGCGAAAATGGCCAAGAACGCGGCGCAAGCCGTCAGGGCGGCGCTGTGCCTGGCGCTCGCGCTCGCTGTGGCGAACTGCGCATTCGCTGGTCGCGTCCTCGACGAGCAGGCTGCAGCTCCCCTGCCGGCTGACCCGCTGCCCGCCCCGACGGATCCCCCGGCAGACCCAGTGGTGGCGCCAGCGGCCGCCGGCGCTGCGGGAGCAGCGAGTGCTGGTGCCGCCGCGACGGGCAACGCAGGAGCCGCCGGCGCGGGCGTTGGGGACCACCCGCTGACGTTCTTCATGCACGACATCCTGGGCGGCTCGCAGCCGTCGGGGCGCATCGTGACCGGCGTGGTGGCGAGCGCGGCGGCCAACGGGCAGCTCCCGTTCGCGCGCCCCAACACCAACATCTTCCCGATCCAGGGCGCGATGCCGCTGCCGCAGGGCGCCAGCAACCTCGTCAACAGCAACAACGTGCCCTACGTCGCGGGCCTCGGCGGCACGTCCTCCGCCGTCGTCCAGAACAACGGCAACCCCGTCAACGGCGGCAACAAGAACATCCCCTTCGTCAACGCCGGGGACCTGCCGTCGGGCGCCACGCTCCAGAACCTCCTCTTCGGCACCACCACCGTCATCGACGACGAGCTCACCGAGGGACACGAGCTCGGCGCGGGGGTCATCGGCAGGGCGCAGGGCTTCTACGTTGCCAGCTCGCAGGACGGCACCAGCAAGACCATCGTGCTCACCGCCATGTTCGAGGGCCCCGAGGCACCGCATGGCGGCGACACGCTCAGCTTCTTCGGCGTCCACCGCATGGCCGCGCCGGAGTCCCACATCGCCATCATCGGAGGCACCGGCAAGTACGAGAACGCCAAGGGCTTCGCCGCCATCCAGACGCTGCACCCTGGCGACGAGCACACCACCGACGGCGTCGAGACTCTACTCCAGTTCAACGTTCACCTCATTTAAGCTGCTCCATCACCATTAGATCGACCATTACCCCCTATTTCGTGCAATGTTCGTGATTCCAACTTCCAAGTACTGTGCCCGCTTTCGGCCATGTATGTAATGTACTAATAGGTGCTATGATCGCATCAGCATACTGTGAGATTGTACGAGTAAATCAAGTAGTATGTTTCTGCTATTCTGAGATGGCTACTCCTAAAAGAAATGGCATGAGAATATGACATCATCCTACGTGAAATGGAGCTGGATGGGATTCAAGAAGAGTAAACTCCATCGCCGGTCCATAAACTTGTATTGTCGTGTCATCCTGATCCTTAATCTCACAAATCGACCGTTTAGGTCTTCGAACTTGTTCATCTGTGTCATCTCGGTCCCTAAACTTGTTCAGATGTGTCATCACGGTTCCTAAACTTAGAAATCGCCCGTTTAAGGCCGTGTTTAGTTGGTGAAGTGAAAAATTTTGCGACACTGTAGCACTTTTTGTTTGTGGTAATTATTGTCTAACCATGGATTAACTAGGCTCAAAAGATTCATCTCGTCAATTCCGACCAAACTGTGTAATTAGTTTTTATTTTTGTCTATATTTAATACTTCATGCATGCGTCTAAAGATTCGATGTGATGGGGAATCTTGAAAATTTTGGGTTTTTGGGTAGAAGTAAACAAGCCCTAAGTCCTCAAATTTGTTTTATTGTGTCATCCTAACATGTCATCCTGGTCCCTGAACTTGATTTTGAGTCTCATCTAGGTCAAAACAAAACGATCTAAAAACTCTATATCCAAAAATAATTCATAATAACTTAAATGAAGACAAATTTTATATTAAAGTTGTAGCTCTCAATGTGATCTACAAATTTGTAGTAGAAAAGTTTTTTTATTTAAAGTTGTTTAGTGTCACAAAATTTAGTTCAAAATTTAAATTTCTAAATCTAAAAACTTTCAATAAATATTTTGAGACCCCAAAGATTTTAATTTAATTTTTTTTCAACTATAAAGTTGTAGATCACGTTGCTAACTATAATTTTAATATAAAATTTATCATCATTTAAGTTCATATGAAAAAGTTATGAGTTATTTTTCTATATAGAGTTTTTAGATTCACCCTGTTTTAATCCAGATGAGACTTAAAAACAAGTTTAGAGACCAGGATGACACAATTGAACAAGTTTGAAGATCTATATGGTAGATTTCTATGTTTAGGGACTAGAATGACACAACCAAATAAGTTTAGATACCTAAGTGATCGTTTTGCGAGTTTAGTGACCGGAATGACACATCCGAACAAGTTTAGAGACCGGTGATGGACTTTACAAGTTTAGAGACCGGTGATGAACTTTACTCTTTCAAAAACAACATTAGAAAGAGGGACTAAATTTATGTAGACCTGTCACTGTTCTCTGAAAGGCTACCATGTAATTCTATGGCGAACTTTATGTATCGAAGAAACCGGAACCAAAGAACAGATGGTCCTGTCACAAAAAATAACTCGCCCCGGAGGAATTTGGCAATTAGTCCTTCATCTGAGCTCTGTCAAGGGCTTCAAGGCACCAAAAAGAGCTCTGTCAGTATGATACAGTATTCTGAGACTGGTAGCTTGGGCTCCTCAATTCTCATCCATGATGCGTTTCTGGAAGTCCGAGACCATACGCGGCAGGCCTTGTTTTAGTGAAACTTTGGGCTCCCAATTGAGAAGAGATTTGGCCTTAGAAATGTCAGGTTTTCTCATGTGTGGATCATCTGCAGTGTTGGGTTTGAACTCCACAGACGCACCTGGGTCAATCGTTTCTTTTACCACCTGCCGCAAAAAATAATAAATAAAAATAAATAAAAAAATCAGTATCGTGATTCCTGGTTGGGATATTGGAGACAGGAAGCCGTGGTATTCTGAAAGAAGAATGAATAGCAAATTTCAGTGTCAAGGTCAGACCTGTGCAAGTTCCAGCATTGTAAATTCACCCGGATTCCCCAAGTTGAAAGGTCCAATATGGTCGCTTTCCATTAGAGTTACCAACCCATCAACCTATAAATTTATAGATATGTAAATTCTTCAGATCTGAATGTGGCAAACGTGAACTTTCTGCAGCAAACAAAATTTAAAATAGAAACTGGTTTATGAAGAACAAAGGTCGAGGAAAATAAAGAACACTTGCATGCATTATCTGAATATAATGTTGTATAGAATAAACAATTGAAACTTCTGCATATAGAAAGAGAAACAGAAACCATGCATAAGTACCAGATCTGAAACATATTGAAAACTTCGAGTCTGTTTTCCATCACCATAAACTGTCATTGGTTGTTTCCGCAAAGCCTAGAAATGAAGCAATGCCAACTTTAAGCAGTGCTGAAGTTCAATGATAATCCTCTTCTCCAATGTCACAAATTGAGACAAACCTGTGCAACAAAGTTGCTAACAACTCGGCCATCATCTAAACACATACGAGGGCCATATGTGTTAAATATGCGTGCAATTCTCACCTGAGGGAAGCAGTCTTATGTCAAAGTTTGCTCTTAAAGAAGAGAATCACAGATAAAGCACACATACAACTCATAAGCAGCATTGCAGCATATTAACAAAGGCTGTAGTAAGATCTTGACAAAATGAAAACCAGCAATCAACTATTCAAAGTTCAAATAACCAAGGGATTCGGTTAATTAGCAGTTTAGTGTAATGCAATGTCCCTTTCCGACTTCCCTCCATTTATAAAGATGTCTTGTTCGTTTATCTAGTATACTTTTTTTCTCGAACACGAAAGACATCTTTCTCAAACTTAACAATAGACAATTTTTTGGGGGAACAAACGTTAATACTGCATATCATAATGATATTCATTTTTTCGACAAAGCCGTGTCCTAGTATACTTAATAATAATTACTAGATAAATGAGAATGGATCTCGTGCTCAATATTTGACATTTGGAGCATGATAAGTACTCGAAATAACACATGAATACCATTTGAAAGTCAATTACTACATCCGGTTCAATTGCATAACTTACCAAATACTGACACCTAAACAGTTTTAGAGCTTATTAAATACTGACATGTAATAAGTAGTTTCTAAAGGTCACATTGCTAACAAGATAGCCTTTGTTAGACTTGGATCCATATCAGAAACTGAAGCTTTACCTCGACACCAGCACCACGGTGGTAATCCATGGTAAGAGTTTCAGCTGTTCTCTTCCCCTCATCATAACAGCTCCTAACACCTGTACAATTATAACATAGCGAGGTATATCAGAACGCATTGGATTGGAGAGACTCAAATGTGTCATACTCCTAATCTATGACAAAATTAGCACACCTATGGGATTGACATGGCCCCAGTAGCTCTCCTTCTGTGGATGCTCAAGAGGATCGCCATACACTTCACTGGTACTAGTCAGCAAGAACCGGGCCCCGACCCTCTTTGCCAGTCCAAGCATGTTCAAGGTCCCCATGACATTTGTCTTGTACATAGTTGGTTAAGGAAACAATTGGAGAAAAAGCAGACAAAACAAACAGATCTAAATACAGGCACTTCTTCCCCACGCGGTCACAAAACTACAAATCCACCCCTACCCCTATGCCCACCTTCAACTCATTTGGCACAAAACTACAAATCCACCCCCACGCCCACCTTCAACTCATGTGAAATGTGCATCATAGAATAGAACTGACATTCAAGAAGTCGTATCCGTGTCCATAAATAAATAAAGACAAATATATTGAATCCAATTCCTGTGAGGACGTGGAAAAAATATGCGCGGCACAAGGGAGCGGAAAGGATATGATGGTCTTGATGGGGTTGAATTTGTAGTGCACGGGGGACGCGGGGCAGGCGAGGTGGTAGATCTGGTCGACCTCTAGGAGAATGGGTTCGACGACGTCGTGGCGGATGAGCTCGAATCGCGGGTTGTCGAGGTGGTGCGCGAGGTTGTCCTTGCGGCCCGTGAAGAAGTTGTCGACGACGATGACGCTGTCCCCGCGGGCAAGGAGCTTATCGACGAGGTGGCTGCCAACAAAACCCGCGCCGCCGGTGACGACGACGCGCAGGGAGCGCTTCCGGACGCCGACGGGGAGGCGGCGCGCGGCGGCGGAGGAGACCACGCCGCCGCGGGGGATTTTCCTGGCGACGGCGGCGGCGAAACTGGTGGCGGAGGAGGATCCGGCTCTGGCGGCGGAATGCGGGTTGACGGACGACGGGTAGAGGAAGAAGAAGGAGGAGGCGAGGAGGAAGCCGAGGAGGACGAAGAGGAGGCGCTGCTCGCGGAGGAGGTAGGAAGCGAGGGTGCGGGAGAGGGAGGCGCGGTGGTGGTGCGGGCGGTGCTGCTTGCTCATGCTGGCCTGCCGGTGCAGCTGCTTCATGGCCGGGGTGGGCGGGGCGGGGCGCGCCCTCTCGCCGGAGGCGGAGGGGGAGAAGAGTGGTGGCGAAGCGAGGGGGGTGAGGGAGGGAGGCGCGTGGAGGCGGTTGGGCCCCGCAGCTGCCGAATCGAATGCGATTCTTCCTGCCGCTGTGGCTTGTCGCCCGCAGATTCCGCACGTGCGTGTGGAATCGTTCTCTCTTCTTTGCTTCCGGCAGAATGTTACGCTGTATTCATTTATATAGATCCAGAAGAAAGCAATAGCATCAGCGACCGCATAGCGCAGTGGATTAGCGCGTCTGACTTCGGATCAGAAGGTCGTGGGTTCGACTCCCACTGTGGTCGACCATTATGTTTTTCTTTTTCCTTTTTCTTTTGTGTTATACTCCTAACACTGTACGGTAGAAAGCGAACGTGTCAAGACTTATTTTGTTGGACGATGGATGACAACAGGTGAACTGAAAAGTGAAAGGCAAGTGGTCTTGTTACAACGCCTTATTGCTTATTGTTCATGTATCACCATCAGCGATGTTGTAAGATCAAAGATAAAACTGAAATCCACATATTAGCTGTTGATGATGGCGGTGTACCAGACAGAGCAGGCCCGTTAGCTTGAAATGATGAGAATTGGCCTATTGATGCCTCGTAGTTGTAGAACTAGCTTTTTAACAAACATCTAAAGGAACCTCTCCTCAAGAAAAAAGACAACCAATTCTGTGAAACATTAAATTTTGTCATATATAAGTTAAATATAAAATACCACATCTAATAGATCTATTCGTGCATCAATTACATCTTTAAAAAGATCTTTATATCAAAATCTGTCCTTAAATTAAATATAAAATAAAAAATACCACATCTAATAGATCCATCGTGCATCAATTACATCTTTAAAAGATCTTTTGTGGCAGAACCTCCTGAATTAAGTGGCCCACATGCACACATCATTGTCCCAAAGACTTCTGATCGGCGTGCACGAGTTCCAAATGAATCAAGGAGTCTGTCGGGTGTCCTCGGGAAACCCGAATCATCCACGTAATATTCTTTTCAGGAATTCCCTCATCAAGCATCACAGTATTACAACATTTCATAGATAAGAGAAATCAGAGTAAAAGCGGAAAGGTTACATAACATAGTTTGAAACTGAAGTTCATAGTTTACAAACCATAAGTATTTGATACATAAAGCTTCGGAACTTTATATTACATAAACCATAGATCACACAACCAGTTTTACTTGCCCAAGGTCACACATCAGAATCCTCATCGTCACTCTCCTCCACAAGAGTAAAGTAACCATGACCATCAAAAGGTTTATCAAAAGACTCACCTGCAACATGGGTTAAGAAACCCTGAGTACGAAAGTACTCAACAAGACTTAACCGACTTTAAAAGAGGTGAAAACTCAAGTATGCAGGCTATGGGAATTCAAGGTAAAGCTTTAACAAAATCAAATATTTCTTTTGCATAAAAGCTTACTAAGATTAAAGCCTACTTTCAAGTTTTAACTCAAGATTATCACTTATAACTAGCCAAGACCATTATCCAACTTTCATAAGCAAATCATCTCTTTCTTATACCAAAGATTCACTTATTACTACGATGATGGTACGAGGATTGAGGCTCCATATCCGAGGAAACACGGCGATTCGAATCGATTAAACCCAGCTGGGGATTCAGTACCACACGACATATGTAGAACTTAATCTTGCATATGTCAACCTTTTCTATAGATCCTCCCAAACAAGAACGGGTCCAGCGTCACCCGAGAGTACAGTACACCACCATCCTACAGCCAATCTAGATGTTTCCCGGTCATCTCAGATCCGTAAGGTGGGTACACGCTACTCTCGCCATCTCTCCACTCCCAGTACGCGGTTAGCCGTTCTCAAGTATCGGAATAGCTATAGGTAAGGCTTACCAGCGCATGTGGGCTGTACTCAAAGGTCTCAATCACAACAGGCCAACAACGGTACGGTCCTTAATCGACACAGTTGGAGACACTACTTTAAGACTCCATTCTTAAAGCAAGTCCACCAACCGGTCTCAAGTTAAACATCATTAACCATAAAAGTATTCCACAACAACCCTTCAAACTTTCTCATTTGAAAACTTATCTAATAAGCATGGCTAAGCATACTAAGCATTTTCATAAAGCAGGTATCAAGGTTAATATTGAAATCATCAAGGTAGATAATGCAGCAAATAGGATTCACTCAACTCCTATTCACCTAATGCATCATATTAACTCAAGTGATATAAATAACTTTATGAAAATACAAGGATAGGGTTTAATGTCCGGGGCTTGCCTTGATCGGAAGGGACGTTCGGCAACTCAACTACTCTCGAAGGATCCACAAACTCGGAAGAAACCCACTGGGGATCAGATTCTTCCGGAGCGTACTCTATACGTAAAAGTGCATATGCATGATTATGATATATTCAAGGTATGATAAAGACAAATTACATGGTCTTGGATAAAAACAACAAACTATGATTATCTCGAGTACAATTTACCTTCACGGTATAGAAACAACTAACTTAGCTACCCAAAAACATGGATTATTTCTAAACAAGTTTTATCATCTTTATTAAGCAATAAAGTGAATCTATCATATCATAAAGATTATTTATATGAAAATAAATCATAACCAGGGAGCATATTATGCTAAGTAACCATGGTTGTCAAACAATCCAAAATATCACTCAAACCCTAAAGGGATTAATTATTTCTATTTCTTTTATAAGCATTTTAAATAACTTTATTAATAGACAGAGCATATTTTATCAAACAGAGCTGAAATTAATCATGAAGTTAAATAACATTAACACAAGCTCACATATTAAATTTCATGATTTTTGGATATACCCATAATTTACTAAAAATCATGGAAGGTTTATTCATTAATAAACAAAGGCAATTTAAAGATATATACAAACTATCATAAAACAAAATTTAATATTTTTCCTACACTCTTTACATCATCTGGAACCCACACAAATATTTCCATGATTTTTGAACCAGCACAAAATTTACTACACAATTTCAAATATAACACAAAATCTGCATAAAAGAAAAAAGAAAAACAGCACTGCTTCACTGTCGGCCTGCTTGGACCCGGCCCAAAGCGGCCCGCAGATCGGCCTGCCTGGACACGGCCCAAGTTGGCCCGCGCGCTGCACCTGCCCACTCCCCTCTCTCTGCAAGACACTGACGGGGATACCCCACCCGTCAGTTCCTTCTTCAACGCGCACGGCAACGCTGCCGCCGCTCCAACGGCCGGTAGCGAGGCCTTCGACCCCCGCACGCGCGCGCATCAGCTTCGCCTCGAATTAGCGACCCCGTTGGCACCTTCTAACCGCACTCTACCCTATCTCTACCACCTCGGTCACGAGAAGAGCGGGCGGCCGCCATGGCCGACTGTTGGCCGGCCACTAGGGCCCGGTAGAGAGCAAACGAAATAGACAGGGAGGTTCGGGGTAGATAGAGGAGCACGGTGCTCACATTGCGAGACCCGGGGAGTTAACCGAAGTTTTGGGCGACGGGGGCGGTGCCGTCGGGCGGACGCTCCGAGCTCAAAGGCGTCGTTCCGGTGATCCTGCTCGCGCCCAAAGGAAAAGAGAGAGAGCATGAGTTGAAGGACATTAAGATGAAGCTCCAACGCCCCTCACCTCGACTCAAAGCCTTACGGGATGGCCTGGCCACGATGAAGTGCCCACGGCGGCGCTCTGTCGCCGGCGGAGAGAAAGACGACGAACTCCGGCGCCCTGGTGCGAGAGAGACAGAAAGGATAGGTTCGGAAGGTGCACAAGGAGGTAACCACTTTATGGCTTAGGTGAATTTGGATGAGGATCAACCGCTGCGGTGAATTTGGAGTTGAACGAGTCGCTGCCCGTCGGTGCTCCGGTGGCAAGACAAGGTCGGCAAGCTCAGGATGGAACGCCACGAAGCAAGCAGAGGCGCCAGCAGCTGCTACTCGATGCCACGGAGACGGATGCGTGCTGGGACGAGGTGACACGGCGCTCACGCGCTGGCAAACGTCGATCAACGCCCGGTTGTCCACCGCCATGAACAGGGGCTGGAGCTTATCCCCCTCCTTTCCCAAAAGCCCTTTCTGTCCTTTAGCGAAAAACAACCAAAATTTGAACAGAAGTCAAATTTTCACCAAAAAGAAACTTGTGCAAAATTTTGTGAGCTACAAAACATATTTAGGTGTCCCAAACTGATTCTGAGTGGAAACTAGTGATTTTGCCAAAACAGTTTTGAAATTCAATCTCAATTCCAAATTTTTGAATTGGGACAAAACAGAGTTTCCAAAATTACTTTTGATTTTACATAACAACTTGAAAAACTTCCAACATGAAAGTTGTTCAACTTTTCAAGCTCTACAACTTTCATGTTGACCACTTTTAAAAATTCCAAATAAATTTTGAATTTGTGATTCAATTTAGAAAAGGGGACATTTTCCGGAAATCTGTATTTTCAAAATTACTTTGAATTTTGCTTTGAAACTTCAAAAACTCAAAACACCAAAGTTGTACATCTTGACAAGATCTACAACTTTGCTTTTGGATTCAACTTCAAATTTTGCTTGGTTTTTGAATTACACAAAAGGGGGTAAATCTAGGTTTTTGAAATTAGGGTTTCCCCCCTTAAGTCTTTCGGAAAAACTTTCACCCAGGGTTTTTAAACTCCAAAATAAGCATCCATACACAAAATAAACACACTCAAATTCCTAAACACATTCATCCAAAATAAACTTATTTTAGGTTAATGCATTAGTGTGTGCTTAACATATTTTTGATGCAATGCTCATGATGACATGTCCCATTTTTAGTTCGCTTAACACGAGAGTGTTACAGCTCTTTCCCCCTTAAAGAAATCTCGTCCCGAGATTTACCTTAAAGTCTAACTAATGGAAAAGGAAGTTTGTCAAGCACTTCCAAAACCAACCTTTACAAAAACAGGGATAGATTATTACACTACAGATTACAAGGATAAGACAGAAGAAAGAAACTCAGGAAAACTTCCTAAGAGAAACTCTTCGGATTCCCACGTGGCTTCATCTTCAGTATGTTGATTCCATTGCACCTTGTAATATTTGATAGTTCTTCTGCGAGTGACTCGATCTTTTTGATCCAGAATCTTGATAGGATACTCTGAATATGTCAGATCAGGCTTTAACTCAATTTCTTCAACATGAATGATATGATCAGGCACTCTAAGACATTTCTTTAACTGAGAGACATGGAACACATTGTGAACTGATAACAACTGTGGTGGTAAATCTAGACGATATGCCACCTTCCCACATCTTTCAAGGATTTGATATGGACCTATATATCGAGGTGCCAACTTTCCTTTTACTCCAAAACGAGTGACTCCTTTCATAGGTGACACTTTGAGGTATACATAATCACCAACCTCAAAGCTAAGAGATCGACGTCTCTTATCAGCATAACTCTTTTGCCTGGACTGTGCTACCTTCATGTTCTCTCGAATGAGCCTGACTTTTTCTTCGGTTTCTTTGACTAAGTCAACCCCGAAGAGACTATGTTCTCCAGGTTCTGACCAATTCAAAGGTGTCCTACACCTTCTGCCATACAGAGCTTCGAATGGTGCCATCTTAATGCTCTCTTGATAACTATTATTATAAGAGAATTCTGCTAAAGGCAAACATTCGTGCCACTTCTCTGAATAACTGAGCACACAAGACCTTAACATATCTTCTAAGATCTGATTGACTCTTTCAGTCTGACCTCCAGTCTGTGGATGATAAGCTGTACTATGTAGAAGTTTGGTACCCAAGGACTTATGCAGATGCTTCCAGAAAGCATTCACAAATTGTGTCCCTCTATCAGATACAATAGTCTTTGGAACACCATGTAGACTCACAATTCTGTTAAAGTATATCTTAGCATAGTCAGAAGCTCGATAATCCTTTCTTACTGGAATGAAATGAGCCGATTTGGTCAGACGATCAACAATGACCCATATGGAATCAAACCCTCTCGATGTTCTGGGTAGACCCACTATGAAGTCCATACTAATGTCATCCCATTTCCAAGATGGAATTGGCAACGGTTGCAATTCTCCAGCAGACCTAAGATGAACTGCTTTTACTTTTTGACAAGTATCGCATCTAGCCACATAACTAGCAATTTCAAGCTTCATCTTAGTCCACCAGAATCTTTGTTTCAAATCATGATACATCTTACTACTGCCTGGATGGATTGAAAGTCTTGTTGCATGAGCTTCATCAAGAATTTGTTTTCTAAGTTCAGGGACCTTTGGAACTACTAAACGATCCTTGAACCAAACTACTCCAGCTTCATCTATCCTGAACTTGGAATTTGGTTCAGACTGAACCTTTCTTTTCAAAAAGATTATACCCTTATTTTCTTGCTGGGCTGTAATAATCTGATCTTTGATAGATGACTGAACTGCCATATTTGTCAAACTTCCTTGTGGAATCATTTCAAGACTTAACTTCTCAAATTCATAACACAAGGTAAGGTTTATCGGCTTAACTTCCAGACAATTGCAATGACTCTTTCGACTGAGAGCATCTGCCACTACATTGGCCTTGCCTGGGTGATAGTGTACTTCAATATCATAATCTTTTATTAGTTCTAACCATCTTCTCTGACGCATATTCAACTCTGACTGAGTAAAGATGTATTTCAAACTCTTATGATCAGTATATATGTGACAAGTATTGCCCAATAGATAATGTCGCCAGATCTTCAGAGCATGGACTACAGCTGCCAACTCTAAATCATGGGTTGGATAATGCTCTTCATGACGTTTAAGTTGTCGTGAAGCATATGCAATGACTCTGCCTTCTTGCATTAGTACACACCCAATGCCTTTGCCTGAAGCATCACAATACACATCAAAAGATTTTTCAATATCAGGTTGAGCTAACACTGGTGCAGTGGTCAACAACTTTTTCAAAGTCCGAAAAGCTTCTTCACACTCGGATGACCACACAAACTTGGTATCATTCTTCAGCAGTGTTGTCATTGGTTTAGAGATCTTGGAGAAGTCAGGGATAAACCTGCGATAATACCCCGCTAATCCTAAGAAACTCCGAACTTGATGTACTGAAGTTGGTGACTTCCAGTCAAGAACTTCTTGAACTTTGCTTGGATCTACTGCAACACCTTCAGCTGACAAGACATGGCCCAAAAATTGAACTTCATCTATCCAGAATTCACACTTACTAAACTTAGCATACAACTGATGTTCTCTCAGGCGAGTTAACACTATCCTGAGATGCTCTTCATGCTCTTCTTTAGTTTTGGAATAGATGAGAATGTCATCAATGAATACCACCACGAACTTATCTAACTCTGGCATGAACACTGAATTCATCAAATACATAAAATGTGCTGGGGCATTTGTCAGACCAAAAGACATAACCAGATATTCATACAGACCATATCGGGTAGTGAATGCTGTTTTCGGAACATCTTTTGGCTTGATCTTGATTTGATGATACCCAGATCTCAAGTCTATCTTTGAAAATACCTTAGCACCAGTTAATTGATCAAAGAGAAGATCAATACGGGGCAAAGGATACTTATTCTTGATTGTTACCTCATTCAAAGGACGATAGTCTACACATAGCCTCAAGGTATGGTCCTTTTTCTTCACAAAGATTGCCGGACAACCCCATGGTGATGAACTAGGTCGAATAAAACCTTTATCCATCAATTCTTGCAACTGAGTTTTCAATTCTGCTAACTCTTTTGGTGGCATTCTATAAGCTCTTCTAGATATTGGTGCTGTCCCTGGCTTGAGCTCTATTTCAAACTCCACATCACGATCCGGTGGCAGACCAGGTAAATCTTCTGGAAACACATCAGGAAACTCACAGACCACTGGAATATCCTTGATTTCCTTAACAGAGGTAGCACATACTTGCTCAACTGCTCTCTTAAGGGTAGGAAGATGGATAAGAAGTTGAGATTTGCTATTAGGTAAGTTGACCTTGATAGTTCTATTTAAGGTGTCTATAACTGCACCTCTCTGACTCATCCAGTTCATACCCAAGATCACATCTATACTCGGATCTTTTAACACTATCATGGATGTTGGAAATATATATCCACCCAAGTCTATTGGTACCTGATGTACCATTTCTTTAGTGCATAGTCGACCCCCAGGTGACTGTATAAAGAACTCATCTTTGGTTGCACCAATAGGTATATTATACTTTTCCGCAAATGCTCTATTCATGAAAGTATGTGATGCTCCAGAATCAAAAAGTGTAAGTGCTGGGTGTTGGGCAACAGGGAACATACCAAGCATCACTGGCTCTCCCTCAGGTATAGCTTCAACTTGAGTATGGAAAACCCTTCCTGTTTTCTGAGTACCCTTACCCTTCTGCTGATTCTGGACATTACCTTTGTTGGGATTTGCTTGCTGATTTCCAACTGGTCTTGGTGCATTGGCATTTGGAATATTTTGCCTTGGATATGGACATTCACGAGAAAAATGTCCACTCTTCCCACAATTGTAACAAGGGTTGTTTGCAGCTTGTGGCATTGGCGGACGAATGGCAGGAACATTTGGCTGACGTTGAACATTGAATGGCATTGTCGGCCTTGCAAAATTCCTCTGCATATTCTGCTGCTGAGGTGGCTGATAAGGAGGACGATAAGATGGTCGGAACTGTTGAGCTGGATGATATACAAGCCTCTGACGCTTCTTGTTGCCGCCAGATGATCCAGACCCTGAGACAAACCCCTTCTTCTTCTTAGCCTCCTTATGTTTGCGGTTCTTTTCTTCACTGGAGATAGCAATGTTCACTGCCTCATGATAAGATATATTGCCACACGATGCCATCATCAGCTGAAGCTTTGTATTCAAGCCTCTCATGAAACAATCCTTCTTCTTTTCATCAGTATTGACTTGCTCAATTGCATATTGGGACAGATGATTAAACTTTCCAATATACTGTATAACTGAGTCATCCCCCTGACGGAGAGCTAAGAACTCTTCGAGCTTCATTTTCATAACTCCCTTGGGAATGTAATGAGCCCTGAAGGCTTCCTTGAATTCTCCCCAAGTGATTCGGTGGCGGGCTGGTTGAACAGCCAGTAAGTTTTCCCACCAAACTCCTGCTGCTCCTCTTAACTGCTGAGCGGCAAAAGCTGGCTTCTGAGTTTCAGTACAGTTGATGAGACTGAACTTTTGCTCCATAGTGCGAAGCCAATCCTCAGCTTCAAGAGGTTCATCAGCTTTTGTGAATACTGGGGGACGAGTATCTGTGAAGTCAACATATGTGGTTTCTTCTCTGTTATGGCGACCACGGCCACGCTGACCAGCATTCTGATTTTGTGCTAATAGAGTTGTTGCATTGACCAATGCTGCAATTGCATCAGCCAAAGAGGGTGGAACTGGTGGTGCATTAGGAAAATCATCCCCACCCTGGGAAGAACTAGCTCCATGGTTGTTAGCAGACATCTGTTTAAAAACACATCACACTTTAATTAACATGCATACTTAACCATCATACATCATGGCTTACATAGCACAAACAGTTCATCTTATTTATCATACAAGTCCGCTCCCGGGCAGGACTACTTGAAACCACTATCTTACACACTTCCCATACTAGAGGTTTTCTGACTAACTAAGTTACAAAGTCAGAAGATCACACTCGGTCATACTTCTTGCCTTCTCAACACCTAGTCGTCATCCATCTCCGAGTCACTGGTGGTAACACCCTCATCTGGAGTGGGGGTTCCTGGCTCCTCTGCTTCATCCTCAGAAGTATCACTATCCACTTGGATGACAACTGGTCCTTCCTCTGCTGCTTCAGGAGCCTCGGGTGGATTGAGGGCATCCTGCAGCTGGTGTACTTCCTCATGGAGGGTGTTGGCATAAGCCTCAAGAGTGACCACATACCCTGCCATATGGTACAGCTGAACCTCCATATTGATGTTGTCAGTGAGCATCAGGCGCAGATCATTCTTCATAAGCCTGTAGGTCCTTGGCGAAGGAGGACCTCCGCTGGTGTCACTCCCATTTCCGTCGCTGGAGTTGTCAGTGCTGCTGTCGCTACTATCGGAGGGTGGCGGATCCCTTGGTGCCAGCTGGTGCCTGGGAACACGACCTCCGGTTGACTTGCGAGCGGTTAGGCGGGTACGTGCCATCTGCCAAAATATTTTTATTTTGAATATTAGAACTATATATATGTTCCAAGGTTAAAGGATAGAGTTTTACAATTAGATGGACATATTACCCCTAGTTATTAACAACTTTAAGGAGGAAAGTTAATTACATGTTATCATTAATGATGCATGAAGCGTACTTACGAACAAAGCATACATCAAACAAGTAATTAACTTTAAATTAGTCACTTGATATAAAAGTGCATAAACGTTCTTTTCGTAAATAGGGCAATATTATAATATCATAAGCATCGTTCCTTGTATATAAATATCACCATAATTATACTAAGAACATATCCATTTAGATAGAAGGATAAGTCTAAAGAATGAACTGAGACAAGTTAGAAGCAGAAGACAAGCTTAGAAGCAATTTGGACTCAAACTAATTTGAAATTTAGTTTGACTCAAAAGCTTTTGAAGTTTTTAAAATCGAATACTGCTATACTTTCTAAGGGAAACCTGCTCTGATACCAGCTGTGGCAGAACCTCCTGAATTAAGTGGCCCACATGCACACATCATTGTCCCAAAGACTTCTGATCGGCGTGCACGAGTTCCAAATGAATCAAGGAGTCTGTCGGGTGTCCTCGGGAAACCCGAATCATCCACGTAATATTCTTTTCAGGAATTCCCTCATCAAGCATCACAGTATTACAACATTTCATAGATAAGAGAAATCAGAGTAAAAGCGGAAAGGTTACATAACATAGTTTGAAACTGAAGTTCATAGTTTACAAACCATAAGTATTTGATACATAAAGCTTCGGAACTTTATATTACATAAACCATAGATCACACAACCAGTTTTACTTGCCCAAGGTCACACATCAGAATCCTCATCGTCACTCTCCTCCACAAGAGTAAAGTAACCATGACCATCAAAAGGTTTATCAAAAGACTCACCTGCAACATGGGTTAAGAAACCCTGAGTACGAAAGTACTCAACAAGACTTAACCGACTTTAAAAGAGGTGAAAACTCAAGTATGCAGGCTATGGGAATTCAAGGTAAAGCTTTAACAAAATCAAATATTTCTTTTGCATAAAAGCTTACTAAGATTAAAGCCTACTTTCAAGTTTTAACTCAAGATTATCACTTATAACTAGCCAAGACCATTATCCAACTTTCATAAGCAAATCATCTCTTTCTTATACCAAAGATTCACTTATTACTACGATGATGGTACGAGGATTGAGGCTCCATATCCGAGGAAACACGGCGATTCGAATCGATTAAACCCAGCTGGGGATTCAGTACCACACGACATATGTAGAACTTAATCTTGCATATGTCAACCTTTTCTATAGATCCTCCCATACAAGAACGGGTCCAGCGTCACCCGAGAGTACAGTACACCACCATCCTACAGCCAATCTAGATGTTTCCCGGTCATCTCAGATCCGTAAGGTGGGTACACGCTACTCTCGCCATCTCTCCACTCCCAGTACGCGGTTAGCCGTTCTCAAGTATCGGAATAGCTATAGGTAAGGCTTACCAGCGCATGTGGGCTGTACTCAAAGGTCTCAATCACAACAGGCCAACAACGGTACGGTCCTTAATCGACACAGTTGGAGACACTACTTTAAGACTCCATTCTTAAAGCAAGTCCACCAACCGGTCTCAAGTTAAACATCATTAACCATAAAAGTATTCCACAACAACCCTTCAAACTTTCTCATTTGAAAACTTATCTAATAAGCATGGCTAAGCATACTAAGCATTTTCATAAAGCAGGTATCAAGGTTAATATTGAAATCATCAAGGTAGATAATGCAGCAAATAGGATTCACTCAACTCCTATTCACCTAATGCATCATATTAACTCAAGTGATATAAATAACTTTATGAAAATACAAGGATAGGGTTTAACGTCCGGGGCTTGCCTTGATCGGAAGGGACGTTCGGCAACTCAACTACTCTCGAAGGATCCACAAACTCGGAAGAAACCCACTGGGGATCAGATTCTTCCGGAGCGTACTCTATACGTAAAAGTGCATATGCATGATTATGATATATTCAAGGTATGATAAAGACAAATTACATGGTCTTGGATAAAAACAACAAACTATGATTATCTCGAGTACAATTTACCTTCACGGTATAGAAACAACTAACTTAGCTACCCAAAAACATGGATTATTTCTAAACAAGTTTTATCATCTTTATTAAGCAATAAAGTGAATCTATCATATCATAAAGATTATTTATATGAAAATAAATCATAACCAGGGAGCATATTATGCTAAGTAACCATGGTTGTCAAACAATCCAAAATATCACTCAAACCCTAAAGGGATTAATTATTTCTATTTCTTTTATAAGCATTTTAAATAACTTTATTAATAGACAGAGCATATTTTATCAAACAGAGCTGAAATTAATCATGAAGTTAAATAACATTAACACAAGCTCACATATTAAATTTCATGATTTTTGGATATACCCATAATTTACTAAAAATCATGGAAGGTTTATTCATTAATAAACAAAGGCAATTTAAAGATATATACAAACTATCATAAAACAAAATTTAATATTTTTCCTACACTCTTTACATCATCTGGAACCCACACAAATATTTCCATGATTTTTGAACCAGCACAAAATTTACTACACAATTTCAAATATAACACAAAATCTGCATAAAAGAAAAAAGAAAAACAGCACTGCTTCACTGTCGGCCTGCTTGGACCCGGCCCAAAGCGGCCCGCAGATCGGCCTGCCTGGACACGGCCCAAGTTGGCCCGCGCGCTGCACCTGCCCACTCCCCTCTCTCTGCAAGACACTGACGGGGATACCCCACCCGTCAGTTCCTTCTTCAACGCGCACGGCAACGCTGCCGCCGCTCCAACGGCCGGTAGCGAGGCCTTCGACCCCCGCACGCGCGCGCATCAGCTTCGCCTCGAATTAGCGACCCCGTTGGCACCTTCTAACCGCACTCTACCCTATCTCTACCACCTCGGTCACGAGAAGAGCGGGCGGCCGCCATGGCCGACTGTTGGCCGGCCACTAGGGCCCGGTAGAGAGCAAACGAAATAGACAGGGAGGTTCGGGGTAGATAGAGGAGCACGGTGCTCACATTGCGAGACCCGGGGAGTTAACCGAAGCTTTGGGCGACGGGGGCGGTGCCGTCGGGCGGACGCTCCGAGCTCAAAGGCGTCGTTCCGGTGATCCTGCTCGCGCCCAAAGGAAAAGAGAGAGAGCATGAGTTGAAGGACATTAAGATGAAGCTCCAACGCCCCTCACCTCGACTCAAAGCCTTACGGGATGGCCTGGCCACGATGAAGTGCCCACGGCGGCGCTCTGTCGCCGGCGGTGCGAGAGAGACAGAAAGGATAGGTTCGGAAGGTGCACAAGGAGGTAACCACTTTATGGCTTAGGTGAATTTGGATGAGGATCAACCGCTGCGGTGAATTTGGAGTTGAACGAGTCGCTGCCCGTCGGTGCTCCGGTGGCAAGACAAGGTCGGCAAGCTCAGGATGGAACGCCACGAAGCAAGCAGAGGCGCCAGCAGCTGCTACTCGATGCCACGGAGACGGATGCGTGCTGGGACGAGGTGACACGGCGCTCACGCGCTGGCAAACGTCGATCAACGCCCGGTTGTCCACCGCCATGAACAGGGGCTGGAGCTTATCCCCCTCCTTTCCCAAAAGCCCTTTCTGTCCTTTAGCGAAAAACAACCAAAATTTGAACAGAAGTCAAATTTTCACCAAAAAGAAACTTGTGCAAAATTTTGTGAGCTACAAAACATATTTAGGTGTCCCAAACTGATTCTGAGTGGAAACTAGTGATTTTGCCAAAACAGTTTTGAAATTCAATCTCAATTCCAAATTTTTGAATTGGGACAAAACAGAGTTTCCAAAATTACTTTTGATTTTACATAACAACTTGAAAAACTTCCAACATGAAAGTTGTTCAACTTTTCAAGCTCTACAACTTTCATGTTGACCACTTTTAAAAATTCCAAATAAATTTTGAATTTGTGATTCAATTTAGAAAAGGGGACATTTTCCGGAAATCTGTATTTTCAAAATTACTTTGAATTTTGCTTTGAAACTTCAAAAACTCAAAACACCAAAGTTGTACATCTTGACAAGATCTACAACTTTGCTTTTGGATTCAACTTCAAATTTTGCTTGGTTTTTGAATTACACAAAAGGGGGTAAATCTAGGTTTTTGAAATTAGGGTTTCCCCCCTTAAGTCTTTCGGAAAAACTTTCACCCAGGGTTTTTAAACTCCAAAATAAGCATCCATACACAAAATAAACACACTCAAATTCCTAAACACATTCATCCAAAATAAACTTATTTTAGGTTAATGCATTAGTGTGTGCTTAACATATTTTTGATGCAATGCTCATGATGACATGTCCCATTTTTAGTTCGCTTAACACGAGAGTGTTACATCTTTATATCAAAAACTTTCCTTAGTTATCTTATTTTACAAAATTAAAAATTAAATAAATATATATTCCACCTGTTACCTCTTAAGAAGTAATGGATGATCCTAGCCATTCGATCTACTCTCCTCGTCCCAAAAAGAGTGACGTTTTGACTTTCAAACACCGTATTTGACTGTTTGTCTTATTCAAATTTTTTATGTAAATTATAAAATAAATTAATCATGGGTAAAGTATCTCTAATGATAAAATAAGTCTTAACAAAATATATAATATTTATGTAAAAATTTTGAATAAGACGAATGGTCAAATAAGATGTCTGAAATTCTAAAACGACACTCTTTTTGGTACGGAGGGAATAGCTGATTAAATGAATGGCTTATAACTATTTAGGTGTTTCCTTTGCTAAATTTTAGCTACTAAAATTGTTTTAACTACTTTTGAGTGACTAGTAAATTAAAGTATGCTTCTTTTTAGTCAGTGTGCTCGAAAGTTTAACTATTAAAGTGAATAAAATTTAGTTGACTAAAATTTCATAAGGGAAACCAAACAGGGTACGTGTGTCTATTGCTTTTATCTTTTTGGCTCTTGGGAACGCGTGCATGGGTAGTGTTGGGCGGGCTAGCCTAGTGTTATACCGAGAGGTTGGGAGTTTAACTTCCCGTTCTAGAAAAATAAAGGCCACAAAGTATTTGACAGCTAGGGTTTGCAGTATTTCTTTACTCTATGGATGGAATTTCTTCTTAATAAAAAAAACCTTTTTACCTAATGGTTGAAGTTCTTCTTTATGAAAAAAAATCGACATGCTTTCCTAGGGGTAAGGTTTTTTTTAATCTTTGTTGTTGCCTTTTGCGGAATCTATCCACTGGGTTCAACTTATTAATACATGTGCTTTTTTTGTGAATTATTTAGTCATGACCATTAATAGCGAAAGGCTTAATTTTTTAGAGTTCATAGAGATAGGACGAGCTTGTGTGCATTTAATTACGTGCTGAGTACCATGTTTTATAAAGAAAATGATTTGTCCTTGATCTCTAAAGTACCTTTGACATTTTTCATAGTAGAGAATTGAGACGCCGCCTACCCCTTAAATCTGCATGTATCTTATGAAAGCAAACCTAATTAATATAAATATATTTTTGTGCCACGTAATTACGCCAACGTCCACTAGTAGCATACAATCGTGATGGATATCTCATCATATAAATTGTCTGCAACAAGCCACATTTTTCGTAAACATGTACTCCCTCCATGTCCATAAAGAAAGTATGGAAAAGATTTGGATCAAACATTGAGAATATAAATCATGAATAACTTTTTAAGTTGTTGAATTTGAAAATGTGAAAAATCATATGAATAGATTTATCTTGAAAAATACTTTCATAAAAGTATACATATACTATTTTTTGATAAATATTTTTATAAAAACAAGGAGTTAAAGTTAGACTTTGTAGACCGTGTCGTTGTCTTAAACGATTTTTTTATGGATATGGAGGGAGTATTGAGCAGTTCACGTCAACGGACATATATATTATACGATAATATTCATTTACAATAACCATCCCTTAATTATTTGTTGTTCAATTTTCCATTTCAAAGCATCAGTGAGCTGTGCAGCAAGAGGTGGGCATTGTCCTACGCGGAAGTTATGGTCCAAGGAATACCCCATGAGGAGTAGTATTAGTTTGCTGGATAAGGCCCAAACCCTTTTGCTTTAACAGGGCCTTTGGTTGGACGGCCCAAAACGTTGCATCAACAAGGCACACAAATCCCGGTCTCTTCTTGCTCTGCTGGACTCGTCTCGGGTGGCCGTCTGGGTGTGGCTACTGCCGATGTACAGCAAGCCACAGATGCAAGTGTTTCTGCTTGAAGACTCAAGTCATGTCTGGCGCAGAAAGAGAGTTCTCCCTAATATTCTCCAGTGGCTTCCAGTTTAAGAAGCAGGTGCAACGTCATCCGGATTAGTATTATCCATTCGATCTTCAATCGTTCGGCTGTGGATGCTCGGAGCGGATTTCACAAAAAGCGGCTTCCTATGCTTTTCTTTAACTTATTCAGCTTTTGCACTGCTTCTCTTCGACATCTCTAGCTTCTCGCCTGAATCCAAAGAAACATATATAAACTTGGCTTTAGCTTCTCTTTCTTGATTCTTCTCTCGCCTCCTCAGCTACTCCTCTCTTCCCGTCGCTCTCTCCCTCGTATCTCGGGAAGCGTCCACCTCCGACGTGGCGGCAGCTGCCGCTCCTTCCTCCCTCTCTCTCTCCTTCCATCCCCGTCGTCCGCCCCCACCGCCCTGTTCTCCCTTGACGGCTGTTTTAGTTTCCAAAAATTTTACATTTTTAAGATTCTTCGTCACATCGAATATTACAGCACAATATAGAGCATTAAACATAATTAAAAACTAATTACAAAATTTAACTGTAATTTATGAGACGAAACTTTTGAGCCTAGTTACTCTATGATTAGATAATAATTATTAAATACAAACGAAAGTGCTACCATAGTTGTTTCTTAAATACACAAAAGAATTATGTATCATTGCATTAAGAAAAAGTTTAAGTACAAAAACCGGCTCCACCAGTGCACTATGAGGCTATAGTAACTAACATCAATAAAATTGATGGAGTTATTTTATAAAATTTTCTGTAACTAAACCGGACTTGTACGCGTTGTTCCTCGAAGAAGAGTTTTGGCTTTCAAAACCCTGATAGCATCGACAAAAGAGAACTCTCATACGAGTGCGATGCAAGACATTTATTTCTAACTTGTTCGTTTGAAATTATCTGATGAATATATCATTTATTTAATAATATTTTTCTTTTATAAAAATCAATAAATAGTATTTTCAACCATAGTTTATTAGCCAAGTGAACAAATGGTCCCCTACCTCCTTGTTATAACTCCACTAACAACTTGACGTGTCTGCCCACCGAGGTCCCTTTGCTGGTGTCGGGGGCTGCCGGCCGGGGAGTGGACTCGTTGACTTCACCAACCAGCAAGCAAAGTCAAGATGCAACCCAGATGCGAAACCGGATTAATGCACTGTACTGGGCATCTTAGGCCTTGTTTAGATCCATTTTTTTTGGATTTTGACACTGTAGCACTTTTGTTTTTATTTGACAAACAATATATAATCATGGAGCAACTAGGCTTAAAAGATTCGTCTCATGATTTACAGATAAACTGTGTAATTAGTTATCTTTTTTATCTATATTTAGTGTTCCATGCATGTGCCGCAAGATTCGATGTGACGGGAAATCTTGTAAAGTTTTGGGTTTTTGGGTGTATCTAAACAAGGCCTTAGTGTTAAAATTTAAGGCAACGTATCATATACAATGCAGCTTCGTGTACAACTTATGCAACCACCAATTAAAGCTACAGGATCTAGATTCAACGTCTGAGGTTTTTTTCACTTACACCCCTCTATCTGTGGGTTTAAATCTAACCCATGTGTATCCAGATGGGAGGGTTTAAGTGAGAAAAACCTCAGATGTTAGATTTAGATCCCGTGGACTTAATTGGTGCTTACATAGGTTGCACATGAAGCTAGGTTGCACAGGATACGTTCCCAAAATTTAACGTATATTATAATATTTTTGTTTTATTTAACAATTAATATTTAGTCATAGACTAATTAGATTTAAAGATTTATCTTATAAATTATTTTTAACTGTATTTTAATTTTTTAAATAGTATAATATAATATTATATCTAAATATTTGATAGGATGAAAGTTAAAAACAAATCAGGACCAACCAAACAGAGCACACGGTCTCGGCTGTGACGCTGTGCGTGGGCCCAAGGAGCTGGGATGTTAACCTAGTCCCTCGTGGTTCCTCGCCGCCGATCTGTTTGGATAGAAGGAAATCTCTTTAACCTAGATCGCCTTTTTACCGGCTGCGCTGCGCGTTTGTTTTTGCTTGGAAAGCTGGCATTAAGAAAAAAAAAAGCGAAGGCAGAACGTGTGCTCGGTATGCGCGTTGCCCCATGGCGGATCCTGCTCCGGATGGCGCGTCCGGAGCTGCCGGCACGCGGCGCAGAACTGCACGTGCGTTTCGCAGGAGCGACCGCGGCCGCGGGCAGGGTCGGCAACGATTCGGGATTCTCCCATCCACTTCCACCACCCATGTCCCATGGCCGATTCCTTTGGCCGGATCGTGGCATCGCGCTTTCAAACTTGGAGAATTGAGCTACTAATGGGAGCCACTAGGACGAAGACGAACACGAGGAACATCTATGGACTATGCAGTTTTTGTAGGCTACAGCTATGCCTCTTCTGTTCCATGACTAACAAGTGTATTGATAAGTTTAAACGAATAGGACGAAATCTTTATAGCTAACAGAGGCAAGTGTGGCCGTAAACAGAAAACTAAAATCTTTATGTGAGCTAATACATAAAGTAGTCGTAGCTGTCACAGTCGATTCAAAAAGCTTTTTGATGGCTTTCACGCCTTGTTTAGTTCTTTTTTTTTATAAAATGGTACTGTAGTACTTTCGTTTGTATTTGATAAATATTGTTCAATCATGAATTAACTAGGCTCAAAAAATTCGTCTAACAAATTACAACTAAACTGTACAATCAGTTATTTCTTTTATTAATATTTAATGTTTTATACATGTACTGTAAGATTCGATGTGACAGAAAATATGAAAAATTTTGCGAATTTTTTTGGGAACTAAACAAGCCCTCAGTTCCAACATATGTGCTTTTCAGTTTTACTGTTCCTACGACTTTAACTACTTGATAGGAGTACGTGGACAAGTATTACTACAACTAGAATGCTTTAGCCCTTCCAAATCATTTGATCTACCTGACCCTTAAATAGTTAAATATGCAATGATCATGGCAAGATGAGCAGTTATATGTAAAAACATCATCCAAATCCCATCTAGGGATGCAGAGTCCCATATGTTTTTCTGTCAGTTCGATCCAAAACTTACCTAAAATGAACAAGAAAGCAATACCATACAATTAATTTTGTTATGAACTAAACTAGCTGACCCATATATATATAACATATATGAGTACTGGATACCCACTTGTGTTCTTTATCCAACCTAAGCACCCTGATCTACATGATGACATTGCCCCAACACCACCTTGACATGTTCAAAATCCTTGTTGTTGCCATTACCATCCTAGACACCGGTGCAAGCTGCTACTGATATATCTGTCATGTCACTCCTTAGGCCATGTTGTCCGTTACCATTCTAGACATTTGGGCAAGCTGCTACTGATCTCTACTATGTCACTTCTTAGGTCATTCCTAGCATGCCCTATTGGATTATGGTCTCATCGAACCATGTAGAGTAAGATGTCACTTAGAGGAAAAAAACACGGATACAACAACCTTGTCAGTTGTCAATGTGTTTTGTAAAAGCTACATATGCCTCACCTGACAACATGCTAGAGCAACCGTGAAATGGTGTGTTGTGGCATAAGAATGCTCCCAACACATGCTTTCTAAGGACCGTCACACAATGAGACTGACTAACACAATCAGTGCTATTTACATTGAGAAGAATAATGGTCTCAGTTCGCTGTACCTACATGGAAGCTAAGGCAACTTTTTTCTAGGGCTGTCAACGGTGTATGCCTACATTAGGCCCGCTCTTACTATGTTGTTAGCCTATCATGTGTAGGCCTTTGTTTGCCCTATGATGAGTTCACTATTCTTAGATTGAGTCAGTGATGCCAACATCGTCTGAGCTATACAAACCTCTATGCTAACCATTTGAAGTTTGCAACCACCGCTGAGTCATGGCACCACTGCGTTCCCACCACCATGGCACCATCGTTTGGGTAATTTGACCCTTACAAGAAGTAAGTTCATCAAAGCTAGCCCGACATGAAAAATTGAAAAAAAAAGTATCATTGACTTCAAGCCTCCTCCTATTGTAGTGATAGATGGAGCAAAGGGAGGAGGAGGATGACATGAAGCTAAAAATGTACAAATATAGCATAGAAATAACGTCAGATGAAAGCAGGAGAGAAGCAATATAAAATTATCTTTCTTGGTGGACATGAATCTCGGAGCTAATCTTGTAGTTCACATTACGAAGACATGTGCCCTTAGAGGTAAAATTTACTTTACCATACTATTCTATTCATTACAAGTTGTATGTCATTCTATCTGATCTAGGTACTAGCTTTTGCTACACATCTAATTTTAGATGGTAGAGGTATACATTAAACTACGCATGAATTTATGCATGTTTTAGTTTGTGAAAAACAGTGAATTACCGCATACTTAATGTTACGCTTACACGGATGTAATTCATCTAGTAGTATTAACAAACGCATGTGAGCCTGACAGGCACTTGCACGAAAACAGGAGAGATAATTATTCGTGGGGAAAGCGACAAATGGCCATATGCAACGCATACCGGCAGGTGGCCTGGCGCACTAGGCCCAGCCACATAAACAACAGCGGAAGCCGGGAAACCCAACCCAACCAAACCAAAAGTACCAAACGCCGTTGCGCTCCCATTCCCTCATCACGCCTCACACACACACATACACATACACTGCAGAGAAGACCGCGACGCGAGCCCACCCCACACCGAGCGCCGAGCGCGATCCCTCCCGTCCGTGTCGCCCCCTCTGCGCTCCGCCTTCCTCTTCCACCCCGTCGCTTCCGTGCCATCCGCGGCTCGCCTCCCCACCTCCTATTCCCGCCGCCCCATGCCTCCGGCCCGCCCGTAGGCCGCCCGACGACGACCGCCATGGCCGCCGATTCCGGCAAAGGTGCCCGCCGCTTCCTCGTAACCCTTGATTGGTCCGGCCCGATTCGAGTCTTCTTGTCGATCGTTCGCTGAGGGATCGCTCACCTTGGGGTTGCGCGCAGGGATGGCCGACCTGGAGATCGGGCCGGCGTCGCCGGTCTCGGAGGGGGCGCCGTCGCCGGCGTCGAGCGCGGGCGCCTCCGGGGAGCGGCCCGACCAGTCGCCGTCGCTGCTGGCCAAGCGCCCAGGCCTCGTCATGTCCTTCTCCGGGAAGCGGCTGGACCAGTCGCCGGGCGGGTCGCCGTCGCAGTCGCGCCCGGTGCTCGTCATGTCCCACTCCAGCAACCGCCTCGACCAGTCGCCCGCGCGCCCGGTGCTCGTCATGTCCCGCTCCAGCAATAGGCTGGACCAGTCCTCCCCGGCGTCATCGCCGGCACGCGTGAGGGGGCCCGTGCTCGTCATGTCCGGCTCCAGCAATCGTCTGGAGAGCTCGTCGCCGTCGCCGTCGCCGACGGCCGCGGCCGCCGCCGCGCCGGTGCTGGTGCTCTCCAACTCCGGCAAGCGGATGGACCAGGCGGGCCGGAAGAAGTACGTCAAGCAGGTGACGGGCCGCCACAACGACACGGAGCTCCACCTCGCCGCGCAGCGCGGGGACCTCGAGGCCGTGCGCCAGATCATCGCCGAGATCGACGCGCAGATGACCGGCACCGGCGAGGAGTTCGACAGCGAGGTCGCCGAGATCCGCGCCGCGATAGTAAACGAGTCCAACGAGATGGAGGCGACCGCGCTGCTCATCGCCGCCGAGAAGGGGTTTCTTGACATCGTCGTCGAGCTGCTCAAACACTCCGACAAGGACAGCCTCACCAGGAAGAACAAGTCCGGATTCGATCCTCTGCACGTCGCTGCAAGAGAGGGCCACAGAGGTGAGCATCATACATAAAAGTCCATTGCGTCATACATTACTTCTTATTCCAAGTCCAACTAAAGATCAATCTCTTGTTTCTGTAAGTTGACCAATCTTTAGGAACATGCACACTTGTAACTATTTAATCAACCCTCATGGCTCATTGTTCTCTTACTTGTGAGTTTTCCAGTGTCTGGTGCTGAAATTAATCTATACTGATAATGTATACTGACTGTAGTGTATTATCACTAGCTAGTATCAAGCTTGCTTCCATTTTCAGTTTTTCTCTGTACTTCTTTTATATAGACAAAAAGCCGACTACTGACATCTGTTCACAGATATTGTCAAGGTACTTCTGGATCATGATCCATCCCTTGGGAAAACGTTTGGCCAATCCAAAGTGACTCCTCTCATAACTGCGGCGATTAGAGGCCACACTGCGGTGGTGAACCTGCTGCTGGAGCGAGTTTGTGGTTTGGTTGAGTTATCGAAAGCAAATGGAAAGAATGCCTTGCACTTTGCTGCTCGGCAGGGGCATGTGGAAGTCGTGAAGGCTTTGCTAGATGCTGATACCCAGCTTGCTCGGAGGACTGATAAGAAAGGCCAGACTGCTCTACACATGGCAGTAAAAGGAACTAACCCTTTAGTTGTTCAAGCACTTGTGAATGCCGATCCGGCAATTGTGATGCTACCTGACAGAAATGGCAACTTAGCTTTGCATGTTGCAACCAGAAAGAAAAGATCAGAGGTATTCTTCTGCCCTGTTTATCTGCTGTAGACATTTCAGCATCATTATTTAGTTTCTTGCTTGCAAAATGCAATATTGTTCTGCTCACAGGCTTCTCTCCTTTTGCAGATTGTAAATGTGCTTCTGCTTCTTCCAGATATGAACGTGAATGCATTGACTAGGGATCGGAAGACTGCATTTGACATAGCCGAGGGCCTTCCACTGTCAGAGGAGTCTCAAGAAATAAAGGAGTGTTTAGCCCGTGCTGGTGCAGTCAGAGCAAATGATCTGAATCAGCCTCGGGATGAACTCAGAAAAACAGTGACAGAGATAAAAAAGGATGTACATACTCAGCTTGAGCAGGCCAGAAAAACCAACAAAAATGTCTATGGTATCGCAAAGGAGTTAAGGAAACTCCACAGGGAAGGCATCAACAATGCAACAAATTCAGTCACTGTTGTGGCGGTGCTCTTTGCCACAGTGGCATTTGCTGCAATCTTTACAGTGCCTGGCGGTAACACCAACGATGGTGTAGCAGTAGCTGTGCACGCAACAGCCTTCAAGGTCTTCTTCATCTTCAACGCCATTGCCCTTTTCACATCGTTAGCAGTAGTGGTGGTCCAGATAACACTGGTTAGGGGTGAGACCAAAGCAGAGAGGCGGGTGATCGAGATCATCAACAAGCTGATGTGGCTGGCTTCAGTATGCACGACAGTTGCGTTCATATCATCCTCTTACATTGTAGTGGGGCGGCGCTTGAAGTGGGCGGCTCTTCTAGTAACCCTGATAGGTGGGGTGATCATGGCTGGTGTGCTTGGTACAATGACATACTACGTGGTGAAGTCTAAGCGCACACGTAAAATCAGGAGGAAGGTGAAGTCAACAAGGAGGAGCGGCTCAAACTCATGGCAGCACAATTCGGAGTTCTCGGATTCAGAGATCGACCGTATTTATGCCATTTGAAGCCGGTACAGCTGGTTCCTTCAAACCTTTTGGCAGTGATACAACACGAATGTATATTATAAGCATCAATCACAACCCTTGAGATGCTAGGGGGTTAACTTTGTACATTCAAATAAGCTGGTGTAAACTGCCATTCCCCTTGTTCATGAATCAGCGGGAGGCGACGGTCTTGGTTGTATACTACTTACAGATAGATTTGTCATCAGATTATATAGTATATTATATATTCAGCATATTGTGTCCTCCTTGTGCATGGCTTTGATCAGAATCATGTCAGCCGCTACTCAGTTCAAATGACAGTTGCATGATATATTTGGATACCCTTGTTTTGATATTCTGATCTCGTTGACGCGTCCATGGAGAAGAGACAGCAGCGAGGGGATACCCTTTTCCAGTCGTTTTCCACAGCACGTGAGAGCGAGAGGTGAGAAATTTGCCGTTCTGATATTCGGTTGCTAGGTGTTCTTTCTCTCTGTATATAGGACAGGACACCCTGGGGCTGGAGTGCACTTGGAATTTGGAAGCCATGTGGTGATGGAGACGGGCAATCAGGAGGCGGCATCGTCTAGCCATGTAGGGTAGGGGAGAGGAGAGCTTGGCGGCATCTTGATCGCCGTTCGTCTCGCTCCAGCAACGTCTGGATTCTGGAAACCTCATGCGTGGAGCAACTCCAACCTCCAAATCCCTAAATTAAGCCTTTAAATTTTTATTTACATGCTATGATAAAAAAAGTAGGAGTTCAAATTAAGACCCAACTCCAAATCTCCAATCCACTTCCTAAACAAGTAGGATAGGGGGTTTTAGATGTGAGGGGTTGAAACTGAGGGCATGGAAAATGGGAGCCTAAATAGAAGGTGGGTTGGAGTTGATTTTTTTAATAAGTCCCTAGATTTAGAATAGGGATTTGTTTAGGAGGTGAGTTACGGTCTAGAAAGAAACCGACACCAGAGAGGTGGTTGTTACGCTTACGCATGTCCCAAAGCGTGAAAGCCGTGTGAATTGAAGGCACTGACGATAGGCTCATCAGCTGACTTGTCTACTCGCAGTCAATGCTTATTGTAAAAAGAACGATTAGCTTGATTAGCAGGTGAAAACCACACTGTGCGCCTGAATCAGATGATGGCTGCAAGTTTGTTACTGGTATTGATAATGTGTAGCATTAATTAGCAAGATTATCTTTGAACTTTTACAATTCAGAAAGGATCGGGGTGAAAGAAACCCTAGCGATCAAAAGAATGGCCACTTTACATACAATTGTTACTGTCATTTTCGTTCCTTCGTGACGAAGTTCGCAGAGGTTGGATAGATGATGGATGGAAGCTGGAGCTCGACCGTCAGTGCGCCACCACCAGCACGAGATTTCGCTTTGGAGCTTTACGCATATGCGAATCCTGTAAATTAAAGCTCCTACACCTAAAGCCCACGCCTTTGTGGTATGTTATGCATGTAGAGTGCAGGCTTTCTACCAGTTTGTAGTGGTAGTATAGAAGAACGTTCTTATCCCAGCCGTATTTGCCATGAACTTTGCTTTTTAAAAAAATACGTACATAATAAATACATGTCGATCATGAACTCATTCATGCATGGTCGATAATATATAATAATAACCAGTACGAATGTATGATAATTCCCATTCCTCTGTCAGTTGTCCATCTCGTTTGCTTGCTATCATTACCTAGTGCAGTGTTCCTGAGCTGAACTGACCGCCGACAGCGAAATCTCGGCATGATCTGTACAAGTCGCCTCGCCGGTTTTGAACTGGTCGGCGAGCAAAGGGTACGTATCCGTCCGATCGCTCGGTAACCTGCGTCCCGGCCGTCGATGCGTCGGGCGCATCTATCTCGTTGCCAGCGTCAATGGATGAGGCGGCACTGCACTCGTGCCGCGTCAACGGTCGACGCCCACCTTTTGTTTCCGGCGCTGAGCTCTCGTCCAAAACAATCGCTCCGCCATCATCCAATCAAGAGGTCGTAGAAAAATGTGTGGACCCTCGCGGCATGAACACGAAAATGACATTCACAGAAATTTAAAAGATAATGCATACACCACGAGGAAAATAACAGAAGAAGAAACAAATTAGCATGAGCAACCCCAAGAAATCGAAGTAAATATAAAACAAAACAAAACAAAACAGACATCGGTCGTCACCTAACATTTGCAGCGACCACCAACTGCAACTCAACGATGGCTCTAAATCAGCGTTAGTTATGCATCCACGTCACTGCTCACAATTAGTCATGCTCGTTTTCTTAATTTAGGCACAAGAAAACGAGCACACAGAGAAAACTCTTTCTTTTTTTTTTCAATAACAAGTATAAACAAAACAAAAGCCGGGAAAAAAAAACAAAACAATCCAGGAATTCGATTCCGTTTCCCCCATTCCTGCTGCTCATGCGTTGATTCAACTTGGGATTTATTTATCGATCGACGACGATCGGCCAGCTCGTCGTCCCTTGTCTTCTTCCTCGCATCATCATCATCATCCACTGATCCGCCCTGTGTGTGCCCTGTGGATTAGGGGCCGGGCCCCATGGCTCACATGCACGCCGGGGACGAGAGCTGGAGGATGCGCCGCAGAGCTCGTCACGCCGGTATGTTTTTTTGGGGGTTCCGGCAGCCACCCATGTGTGCGTGTCTGCCCCTGCCTGCCGCCGCCCAATTCCGCCTGTTCGCGGAGAGAAATTGGGGGGGCACGCATGGCGTCCCGGCCGGATTCTATATTTCCAACGACGCGGATTCCGGATTCCCATCATGCGTTCCATTGCTCGTGCGATCGATTCGCTACTGCCGGCCGGTTGATCTGCTTCCTGGCTGCCTTTTCGTTCGTGGCGAGGTCTGTCTGAGGTGGAAGTGTGGCCGGTGGCGGCTTTCTTTCCGCAGTGATTGCATTGCATTGCATCGCGTCGTCACACGGGACATGCATGATTGGGAGAATGAGAGGTCGACGGGCGTTGCTTAGCCGCGTTGCGATCGTTTTCATGATTGGGAGTACTATGCTATTGCTAGACCAATTTATGTGTGTTTTTCTGACGCAAATTGGGGGGGGTGCTTTTGTGTGGGTGTGTAGATGGAGTGGGGAGGGCACTTGCATCTGCATGCCCTCCTTTTACAATTGCTTCATTCATTCACACACTCTTTTTTTCTTCTTCTTCTTTTTTTGCTGGGTCGACCTTTTCGTCTCTTCTTTTTCGTCACTCCTTGTTCCGGTCATGGATTTTATTTCCACGTTGAGCTGGGATTGGGTATTGTTTTTGAGACATGGATAGGCTAGAATTGGGAGAAACAAAAAAGACCTGTATGTAGTAGGTAAATTGGGCAAGTGGGGGGAAAAGGAGGGACGAAATGCTGCCAGGCGCCGCCTAATGGAGTAACGTGGGTTGTCATTTCAGCCATTAATTGTTGCTGCATCTTGACGACGAGCCCGCGAGGAGTTTGATTTGATATGGAAGCGAAGAACCAAACCGGTGGCGACGAGGAGTGCAGCAGGCCGCAGCAGCAGCCGGTGGTGATGGACTCGCCGAGGGCGGCTCAGGCGGCGACGCGGCGCAAGAAGATGACGAAGCAGCTGACGGGGAAGCGGGACGACACGGCGATGCACGCGGCGGCGCGCGCCGGGCAGCTCGCGTCCATGCGGGAGATGATGTCCGGCAAGGACGCCGAGGAGCTCGGGGCGCTGCTATCGCGGCAGAACCAGGCCGGGGAGACGCCGCTGTTCGTGGCCGCCGAGTACGGGTACGTGGCCCTGGTGGGGGAGATGATCAGGTGCCACGACGTCGCCACCGCCAGCATCAAGGCCCGCAGCGGCTACGACGCGCTCCACATCGCCGCCAAGCAAGGGGATGTAGGTATTGATTGGTTGGTTTTTCATCAGTTTCTTTCTCATTCTCATGCATATGCATGCATGCATGATCGCCATCCATGTCCCACCATCATTGCACTCAACTGTACAGACGTCGTGAGGGAGCTGCTGCAGGCGCTGCCTCAGCTGTCGCTGACGGTGGACTCGTCGAACACGACGGCGCTGAACTCGGCGGCGACGCAGGGACACTTGGACGTGGTGAGGCTCCTGCTGCAGGTGGACAGGAGCCTGGCGCTGATCGCGCGCAGCAACGGCAAGACGGCGCTGCACTCGGCGGCGCGGAACGGGCACGTGGAGGTGGTGCGCGCGCTGCTGGAGGCGGAGCCCAGCATCGCGCTGCGCACGGACAAGAAGGGCCAGACCGCGCTGCACATGGCCTCCAAGGCCACCCGGCTGGACCTCGTCGACGCGCTCCTCGCCGCCGAGCCGGCGCTGCTGAACCAGAAGGACAACAAGGGCAACACCGCGCTGCACATCGCGGCGCGCAAGGCGCGGCACGAGATCATCAGGCGGCTGGTCACGATGCCCGACACGGACCTCAAGGCGATCAACCGGTCCGGCGAGACCCCGCTGGACACGGCGGAGAAGATGGGCAACGGCGACGCGGCTGAGCTGCTGGCGGAGCACGGCGTGCAGTCGGCGCGCGCCATCAGCCCGGGCGCCGGCGGCGGGAACAACAAGCAGCAGCGCGAGCTGAAGCAGCAGGTGAGCGACATCAAGCACGAGGTGCACTCGCAGCTGGAGCAGACGCGGCAGACCCGGGTGCGGATGCAGGGCATCGCGAAGCGCATCAACAAGCTGCACGAGGAAGGGCTGAACAACGCCATCAACTCGACGACGGTGGTGGCCGTGCTGATCGCGACGGTGGCGTTCGCGGGCATCTTCACGGTGCCCGGGGAGTACGTTGAGGACCCCCGCAGCAGCCTGACGCCCGGGAAGGACGTCGGGGAGGCCAACATCTCCCACCAGACGGCGTTCATCATCTTCTTCGTCTTCGACTCGGTGTCGCTCTTCATCTCGCTGGCCGTGGTGGTGGTGCAGACGTCGGTGGTGGTGATCGAGCGCAAGGCCAAGAAGCAGATGATGGCGGTGATCAACAAGCTCATGTGGGTGGCCTGCGTGCTCATCAGCGTCTCCTTCCTGGCGCTGTCGTTCGTGGTGGTGGGCCGCGCCGAGCGGTGGCTGGCCGTGTCCGTCACCATCATGGGCACCACCATCCTGGCCACCACCATCGGCACCATGCTCTACTGGGTGATCGCGCACCGCATGGAGGCCAAGCGGATTCGCACCAACAAGCGCAACAGGCTCAGCCGCTCCCGCTCCTTGTCCATCTCCGGCATGTCGGAGGGCGAGTGGGTCGAGGAGGAGTACAAGAGGATGTACGCCATCTGACATTCTGACTCTGACCATCCCACCCACGCTAGCTACCTGCATGCTTAATTTCATCTCGTGCATTTCAATTGCATGAGCATCGATCGCATTGCCACAAGTACGTTGCCGTGCTTCGGCCCGGGCTAACATTTTTCTTCAGTAACTCTTGCTGATGGTTCTTTTTTGCTGAGGACGGAAGTAGCAACTAGCGAATAAACCTACCATTTAGATTGTTAGAACCCTGTGCGTGCGCCTCCTGCGAGATTAGTAAAATCTGTCTACGTCAAGAGGAAAAGCTGATTGCTGAAGCCATGATAGAAGATAGCGCAGTGTTGCCACGCCAGTGGACTTGTTATTGACTTCACCAGACCATGTATGTATGTAGTATATTAGTGGAAGATTTTATTAGAAGCTCTAGACGACCATGCACTTTACATTATCTGACTCTGACTCAAGTATAAGTATGGTAGTCAAAAGAAACTGATTAGAATCATGGCACGGTGACAAAGATGACCATGCTCCATGCACTTTTTCATCGTAACTTATGCACTGCATGCATTTAAGTGGATCACCATGGTTGTACACTTTGGGGATACATGAGGCAAAAGGTGAAGGTGTTCAATTTTATGTGTTACATATAAAGAAATAAATTTGAAAGTTAATTGCTCTAGTAAATTAACATGCTAAGTTGTTAACTATGTTAATTAGGTACCTACTATTCGTCATCTGAAAAAAAAAACTACCTTCTATTTGTGATCATCGTTTTTATCTTAAATGTGAAAACGTTGAATTGGATTATAAGATATATAATTAACAAGGGGTGATGAACTTATGATGTAACGACTATGACCATAGCAAATACAAATATACGTCGTCGAAGAAGGAAACTAGAGTTTGTTATGCTTTTAAAGAACAATTGTGCTAATTACTGTGATTTTAAAATGCACGAGGTTGTACAACATGTCTTGATCACACACCCATTTATGTGATCGCTAATAACATGCATAGCCAATGACCCAATATATCAAGGGCTCTGTTTGCTTTAGCTATTGCGGGATTAAGCTGTGTTTATATAGTCGTGGCTCTATGGCCGCATTTCCTGATTCTGCACCGGCAATGTTATTATCATTTTTTTTGCTTGAATGGTGAAAACAATCTAAACAATGTAGGGTGTTTTTTGATTTTTTTTTGTTATTCTCATCAGAGTTAAGTTGGACCAAACAAGTCCATGGGTCATATATGAAAATATAGTGTACAATATTTTAAATTCATTCAAAATATTAAAAACCAACTTTCTCTTAGAAATATGACAATGATAAATTTTTAGGATTTTTTAAAGTGGCATAAAAGAAGTGCTCTCAAAACACCATGGGGTTTTTTTTGCGATAGAAATTTCTTTTGAGAGAAACTACTGTGAGGAATGGGTGTATCCAAACTAGAAGTCCACTTTAGGGCCCTCAATTTTCGCAAAACTCTGTTTTTCATCTTTGAACATCAAAACCGGATAAAATACATCCCTCAACTTTTGAAACCATGCATATTACGTCCTTGACATGGTTATGAGCGGTTTTGAATGTAGTTTTGTCTTTTTCATTTTTATTTATTTCGACTGAATATTATAAAATTATAGTAAAACACATAAAATTTATAAAATAGTAAATCTGATTTTGTTGGACTCCAGATAAGTAGATCTATACAATGAACATATAATATAGAATGCTTTAGTATAAAAATTTTGTTGTAGCTTTAAATCTATGTTTTCCTATAATTAGTTAGAATAATTCATAGCTATAGTTTGTATGGTCCAATTGTGATGAATTTTTTATATTGGGCTAATTATTATATGTTTAAACCATGGTAAAAATTTCATACTCATTAGATCATGTATAACTTAGTTATAGATTTATTAAGGTTTAACAAGCATAAACCTAACTAAGTAATACATGATCCAATGAGTATGAATCTTTTACTACAACTCAAGCATAGAATAATTAGCCCACTATATAAATTTCATCACAATTGGACCATAGAAACTGTAGCTATAATTAGTCTAATTAAATACAGAAAAGCATAAATCTAAAGCTGCATCAAAAATTTTGTACTAAAACATACTATATTATATATTAAATATGTATATCTACTCATTTGAAGTACAACAAAATTGAGTTTTCTATTTTATGTTTTTTATGTGATTTACTGTGATTTTTTTTAAATTCAGCCGAAATAAATAAAAAAATTAAAACCGCTTTCAAAACCAGGTCAGAGATGTAATGTGTATAATTTTAAAAGTTGAGGGATATATTTTATCTGATTTTAGAGTTCAGAAATAAAAATCAGACTTTCGTAAAAGTTGAGGGACATAACCTGGACTTTTTCCTCCAAACTACTCGTAGCACGCGTGTAGGCCTTTTCTTTGCTCTTCTTAACTGGGCCAGATGGGCCGAGGTACCTGCATACGAGCTAGCACGTGGCCCACAGCCTTGACAATAAACTGGTTCAGTAAAACACACAGTTCGAACATGACATATCAGAGTGAGAAAGTAATTTAGAAATGGGGATCCATTTCAAAAAGGAAAAAAGGAAGGGGGAGTTGGTTGGATTGTAGTTACAAAGTATGTTACTAAGGAAATTATTGTTATGCATGTTTAATAAACAATCCAACCAAAATCTAGTCTTTATTAAACATGCATAACACATATCTCAATGCAGATTCGCATTGAGAAGTGTTTTCTAAAAACGAATTTAAGGAAAGAGAGAGTGAGAGCACATTTAACTTTACCCAAGGCTGGATTCTAGTTTCTAAACAGTACAGTGACTCCACAGACAACTTCATTGTAATGACAAATCAAACTCATTATATTTACGTAGAATCAACATGCCATCCAGTGGCATGAGCTATGTATATACCTAGCTACTAGGTCAGATGAAAATTAAGTGAACTTCATAACGAACATATAACTGAAAGTTAATACTCCGTACAAAACTAACTACACATCATTTTGATGATCTCGGAGGTACAGTAAAGACACACGGTGCAGTGCAGAGATACAATTCCCATGTATCTATCCGTCAATACCTGCTTGCGTGCGATCAGATGCAGTCGTCGGTGCAGCGTCTGTAGCAGGCTCCGAAGCAGGAGCCGATGGCCAAGGCCCTGCAATTGTGACATGTTTCAGGATAGTCCTTGCAGATGATGTTGCCTGTGGTGCAAGCCGAGCCACTGTCCTCGCAGCCCAAGGAGCACTTGGCGCGACAGTAGTCGCTGCATTTTGTCACCCCCGCCGCCGCCGGCATTATCTCCTTGCTGAGGATCAGCAGCAGGAAGAAGACGACGACGACGGCAGCAACGCTGGCCACCTTTGGAATGGGGGCACCAGCTGAAGCCATGGCTGACGGAGCAAAGCTCTGGAGGATGATCTGTAGGGAGCAATAGCACAACACTTGCTAGCTAGGAGAAATTAAGAGCTGTGGTGGTGATCTGATTGGAACAAGTGCGTGAATAGAGCTACCATATGTAGGCAGGAAGCAATGCGAGCTGGGGAAATGTGAAATTTTAGGGTTGTTCACTATTGTCACCCTGGCAAGATTATTGTTTTTGTTATATAATATTATGTTGTATATGCTTGTGTATGTCGTAGTTGCCAGCACGATTTCGGCCGGAAGCCCAGAAGCTGACATGGTGGAGTACAAAAGTATTCCGTGCTTGATTAACTGTGAGCTGTACCTCATGTTGTTTTTTTAATAAAGACAATTAAAAGAGTGTCTCATCATAGCCGATATATCTATAAAAAAATAATAGCTAGTATAAAAGATAGATAATTTGATACGAAACGATCTCTTAAAAATAAGACTGGATCAAAAACTAATCTGATTGTCTTCTTTGTTTGCTGCCGTCCCTCGAAGCTTGAAAATTGCTCGTGAAACATAAGCATTGCATTTTGACATCTTTTCAAGTTATTAAGCAAATCCGATCCCGTCTTATGCACACATGGATGCAGTAAAATTAAGGGGGCTTCAAAACGTGAAATACTTAAACGAAAATTATCCTTAGGCAGAAAGCGTGTGAAAAATTGAAATATAAATACATGTGTTTGGACGACCGTACCCTCGTTGTAATTTTATGTTATTAATTAATGCTTTTGGTATTTTTATTTTACTATACAGAAATGACTTTTATGCTTACCATCTGTGCCGTGGGTAAACAGTTCATTTGTCGAGCCCTTATTCCCGTGATCTCGCTGATATATGTAACATATATATAGTTCTAAGAGCAACTTCAAGAGCTTAGTTATTTTTATTGTGGAGGCTATTTTACAATTTGTATAATAAAAGTTATGCTACAACAGATGTGTTATCTGATTTGTAAAATATAAAATTAGTTGATTTTTGGTGACTATAATAGGCAACCACTGACACTGTCTAACTAGTTTTGTAAAATAATAAGACTGTTGTGGACTTTTTTTTAAAAAAAACTATTTTACAAAGTGTCTAAATAATGAAATTTGACTACTAATTTTAACCAAGCTTTTGAAGTTACTCGTATCATCGCATTGTACAATGGAGTAAAAAATGAATTAATTAAATCCAAGATTACTCGAACGCCTGCTATATATATATTATTCGTTGAAACTTGAAACCCTGCCAAAAAAGACAACGATACAACAACTGGATTGATTCTACACGTACTTCCTTCCTACCGTTAAAGAAAGTCATTTTAGATAAGGTTCGAGTTAAACATTAAGAATATAAATCATAAATAACTTTTAAGTTGTTAAATTTAGAAATATAAAAATCATATAAATAGATTTATCTTAAAAAATATTTTCATAAAAATATATATATACCATTTTTTGATAAATAGTTTTATAAAAACAAAGAGTCAAAGTTAGACTTTAAAGAGAGTGTTGTTGTCCTAAACGAATTTCTTTATGGGTATGAGGAAGCACGTGCCAAGCAGTTGTAATATGTATGAGAGCGGGCTGGTGAATGGTGATCGACTGCGGGAGCTGTGAGAACAATGGCAAGTCACGCCTTGTTTACTTCCCAAAAAATTTTACAAAATTTTTCACATTCTCCGTCACATCGAATCTTTAGACGTATGCATGGAATATTAAATATAGACAAAAATAAAAACTAATTACACAGTTTGTTCGAAATTGACGAGACGAATCTTTTGAGCCTAGTTAGTGCATGATTGGATAATATTTGTCAAATACAAACGAAAGTGCTACAGTATCCGTTTTGCAAAATTTTTTGGAACTAAACAAGGCCTCAATTGGCGGATATGATGTCTCTGTATATCGTACCCACTGGCTGGAAAAAGGTGGCGGCGACGGTTGGGAGTTGGCGGTGGCGACAGAGAGGTCATCGCATGAGATAAAGGGTTCGTCGCAACCTGTCAAGTCCTAGAAAAAAACGCCAAAAAATAATTTGGACTCAAATTTGATTGTTTTTGGAAGCCAGAAATAGGATACTCTTGAAGATGGCCTTCTTTTCTCCTCTCCATACACTTTTGGGAGTTGTAAAGTTACTTGTTTTGGAAAAAAAAAACTACGAGATGCTATACATTCGTGTGGTGTGGAGTCCTAAAACAAAAAAGGAGGACGGACTGTAGTGCGCTTGCTCTTCTTAACAAGCCCCGATGCCCGATGGGTTGATTTGCCTGGACTAATCCGCGGCCCACGGCTGTGCACGATAAAGGGGCGTGTTTAGTTGCACACGCGGGTTTAATTAGTTGCTCACTGTAACTCGCCATCACGCCAATAGCTCCAGCAACTTTGGCCACTGCTTGGTTGCCGTGTAAACATTGGCCGTCATAGTGTTTTTTCATATCTTTTGCTTCTACTGCTTGTAGTTTTGCTGTGTGGCGAAGCATGGCGTCTGGTGTCGATTTTTTACGTCACAGCTGTGGCACTGCCAAACATACGGCGTGGCGAGCTGACATAAAAAATGAAAAGCATATTCACTCCGTTCGAAAAAAATATCGTTTTAGGTTTTCATGTCATAAATTTAACTTAATTTATAAAAAATATATATAATATTTATATCTTTAAATAAATTTGTTAAAAAACTAAACTTAAAGATATCTTCAATAATATTAATTATGTAATATAAATATTAATATTTTTTATTATATATTTAGTTAAAATTATTTTTCGAGAATCAAAATCGACACTTATTTTAAAAAGGATGGAGTATATCAAAGCTTCAGCCAAACCCTGACGGGCTGACATGTTGTAGTAATGCAAGTTTGAATTAAAACACTCTATCTTTACAAAGTTGGGGAGTTGAATATATATATATATATATATATATATATATATATATATAATATAAGGTACAGTAAGACATGCCTTAACTTGTGACGGAGGCGGCTAATAATTCTTGTAGTACTGTTACTGTACTAACTTGTGAAGGAGAGAATTTACCACCATTCGGACGGAAGCATTGACGCTGAACAGGGTAAGGACACCGCAGGACAAAACTTTTGTCTGTCTTGAGCGACCGGGGGGAGTAGTTGACCATGTACTACCGCAGTACAGAGCTACGGTCTCTTGCTCCCCCGTGGCTGCAGAGCGAGTCCAAAACTTTACAAGATTTTCCAACACATCGAATCTTGCGTTACATGTATGAAATATGAAATATTAAATATAGATAAAAAAGATAACTAATTGCACAGTTTACCTGTAAATCATGAGACGAATGTTTTAAGCCTAGTTCCTCTGTAATTAAATAATATTTGTTAAATAAAAACAAAAATGCTATAGTGTCAAAATCAAAAAGTTTTTTAAATCTAAACAAGGCCGGAAGCCTCCGCGACCGTAAAGCCCATCGTGATCGTGACCCGTGCTGTCGTCTCAGCGAGCGAGAGAACGACCGTGCACGCCAGTGTGTCGTGCGGGCACGGCGGCATCGGTATCCTCGCGCAAAGGCCAAAGAGCGGCGAGGGGGTCCGCGGGAGGGCCGGGAGGCTCGAAAAGCCCCTCGCGCCGCCCGGTCCGGTTGCCATCGCCTTTGTTGCTCCAGTCCAGCACAGGCTGTGTGTGCTACTGCTGGATGGACAACAACAGCGAAAGGTGCATGCGTTCCGGCTCGTACACATGCGCGCCCCGCACGCACTGGGCCAGCCGCGTCGCGTACGCAGCCAAGGCAAGGCAAGGCAAGGGCCAGCTGCGATCCCTATCGCCATTGAAAGTTGAAACTAACCAACAGATCCAAAAGGCCTCATGATACTCCCACTACTATAGCACTGCTACTGCTAGTCTACTGCTCTTTTCTACAGGGCCGGCGCAGCGTAGCTGTAGCTGTACGTGGCATGGCACCCAACCCGACGCATCTCATCTCATCTCGTTCCCGTCACATGGCGAGGATGGGAGAGAGGCTCAGCAAAGGCAAACAAAGCAAAGCAAAGGTCTTTTTACGTTTGGTGCTGCTGCGGTCTCGAGCCTTTTACCGCTAATCGAGTAGAGGGCGCCTTTGGCATTGCCTGGAGAAAACTAGCTAGCGCAAAGCAGAAGCAGGGCCAGGGAGTGAGAGCCCGCCAAGTTGCCCGTGCAAAGGGGCTTTTATCATCTCCAAGCTCCGGCTCCAAAGCGTGAAATTTCTGCCCTGCTTGCTTTGCCCCTCATCCCTCGGAAATTTCTGGCATGCAGCAACGGAAGTTGATGTGGATGTCGAGTTAGGATTTGATTGGGCGCAGCCGCGCGGGCAGCGGAAACTCATCTTCACTTTATTTGGCAATCCGCTGCATCTTCAGTACAATCATGCCATGCGATTTGAACCTTTTGATCCCCATCCATAATACTCTACTGCAAACGAGCAATGTGCCAAGCTGGCCGGCAGAGTGTTTTGGAGTAGCCAAGTATCCCATTTCTTTAAAACATCCTTGGCACGATCTCCATCTGCAATCTCGGTTGGACCATAAAGGTTCAGCAATCAGCAACAGGGGGGGGGGGGGGGGGTCTTATCTACTTGTTTCCACGACGAACAAGGAACGTGACATTCTTGTCACGGCCCGCGTCACGCCATTGAATGCGGTCAAAGAATTAAGACCTCCCAGTACCACCAGCACAGTAGCAGTACCACCACATTGCCGGCCGGAGCGACCATGACAAAGAAGCAAAGGCCCGGTCATGTGCGGCCGCGCCACGGCGCCTTGGCAAATTGGCATGGACAGGGCCAGCCGCGGCCGCCGAGCGAGCGGGACTGCGGTCTGTGGGTGCGGGTTGTTGCGCGCACCTTCATTCATCGCCTCGCACCTTTCCGGCCTTGAATGATGCCGACGCTTTCGACGGCCTATCGCGTTGCGCGCTTTTCCTCCGCGATCCGCCCGCCCATCATGCCGCCGATGCCGATGCCGATCCACTCCACTCCATTCCATTCCACCACCCCATCGCCAATTCCCCAGCGGCATCGCCGCGAGAATCCGTCCACACCCCGGCCCGCCCGGCCCCTGCGTGCCGCGTGCGCTTCCCTCCTTTTTTTCCTCTCTCTTTCAATACCCCTTGCTGGCTTGCTGTTTTGAGACTTGAGAGCATGCAGCTGCCGGCAGCGCTCGTGGATGGCAGATGGCACTGCCGCGGCTGCTGCTGGTACTAGTAGTACAGTAGTTGCTCGCCGCGCTGACGTTGCCGTTCAGACTACCCTATTCTGGCCATCTTTAACACGCACTGAATGAGCGAGAGGCCCGGCCCGGCCGAGCGGCAGCTGGTCAGGCAATCCTCAGCCAGCAACGGCCGGCACCCCGGCAGACCAGGAGTAACGCCGACGACGACAACGTGGTCCTGTTTTTTTTTTTGTTAACAACGATGGCGTCATCTACAGCACTCTGAAACCTGAATGCTGCACAGGATGTTCGGTCCGGTCGCCTACAGCGTGTCCATACCCCAATTCGCGCGCGCCAGGGTCTCTATCTGGAAATACGAACCTCAAATTCCTTTTTTCCGCCAAAAAAAAAAATCCGGGCTTTGTAGTATACTACTCCATCTGATGACTGAAGAAGGAATTGTAGTATTACTTATATGTATATGCAAGAAAAGACAGGATAAATAAACTTGACATTATTGATGTGGTCACTTTTGAAATCCCATCCATTTTTTGCACACGTCACAGGCTCACTCACGGCTAGTGGCAGTAAGCTACTACAGCTGATCGAGCCGGATTGCTAGGCCAGGAGGAAGGCGCGGAGGCGGAGCAGAGGGCGGCGGCGTCGCTGACGCTCTTCCTGGCGAGCCCGAGCTGCTGCTGCGACCGCTTGCAGTAGGCGATGGCGCCCTGGATCAGCCCCTCCGACTCCGACCGGGCGCTGCTGCTCCGCTTCAGCGCCGGCCCGCCGCCAACGCAGGAGCTTCTCCTCGCCGAGGACGACGACAGCGGCTTCGCCTGCGCCGCGGCGGGAGCAGGCGCCGCCGCCGTCACCGCGTGCCGCCACTTGATCACGCCGGAGAAGGACTTGCGCTGGCGGGCGGCGGCGGCCGAGGCCGCGGCGAGCTCCTCCTCGTCCATCAGCTTCTCCTGCTCGATGCTGCTCCGCAGGGTGGTCGGCGCCGCCCTGCCGCTGCCGCTGTGGTAGCCGTAGCCGTAGCCGTAGCCGTAGCCGTTCTTGATCTGGCCAAACGCCGCCTTGCTGGCAGTGCTCTTCGTCTCGCCGGGTGGTGCCGTAGCCGCTCTGGTGCTGGCCCGGACGTCGGCGCCGCGGCATTGCTCGTCGGAGCACGAGGTCCTGGCGAACAAGGACCGGAAGAAGGCCCGGGACGCCAGCAGCTTCGCGTGCACCGTCCGCGCCGCCTTCCTGCGGCGGGAGCACTCGGTGCGTAGCCTCGCCACCGGCTGCGTGTCGTCGTCGCGGCACCCAGCGGAGTGCGAGTGCTGCAGCGGCGCCACCGTCGCGGCGCTCCTCCTGCCGGCGCTACCACAGCCGCCGCCGCCGGCGTCAACCTCCTGCGCCTTACCGCCAGGCCTCGGTGGCGCAGCTTTGTGCGGGCCAGCAGCCGCCGGCGGCGGCGGCGGCTGCAGCCTGCCCCGGCAGAGAAGCTCGTCCGCCGCGCCGCTCCGGCGCACCCGGAACTCGAACTCCCCGCACGAGCTGAGATCCAGGTCGATGTACTCCTCCTCCACGAACGAACACACGCTAGCCATTGCGTCGCCGCAGTGCTGAGCCGTGGCTCTGGGGCACATTGCTTGCTCCGACGACGGGCCGGGAGAATTGGGGGAGAAGATGGGTGTCCTTAATATTGGGGAGGCAGCGTCAGGGGTTTGAAAAATTTTATGGGCAAGCAATGGCAGTGGCCAGCGGCAGCGGCAGTGTGGCAGGGAGGGATCCAAGAAAACAGAATGGGGGTGGGGGTGTGGTAGGCAGGGGCCCCCCTTGTCTTGGCTCCGGCTGGCTCTGGCGATGAATGATTCCAGGGTTTGTCTTGTGCTCACCTCACTCCACAGTCCACTGTACAGCTCCAGCTGCTCACCTTTCTTGGTGGAGACTTGGGGTATTTGTACTGTGTGATGCACCGAAGTATTGTACACTGTACAGTATGGTGTACTCCTCCCATATATTGTACCACAATTACCAAAGCAGAGTATGACCAGAATTATGTACTTGTGAGATTGTATTAATCACACAAACAGTACCGTGTCCTGCATGGCTCAAAATTTGGTTGAAGAATGAAGAGGGTCAGTGGTGAACTGGTGGTGGATGATGAGTTCTTGGCTGTTAGCCTGTTACTTGGCACTGCTGCACATTTTCTTTCACAGGTGGTGTCGGAATCAAAGTCAGCAGAAACTACTGGGAACACAAGATTGTTACCTTTTTTACTGTTTGTAAGATGAGAGCACGAATGAGTTTGTTAAAAAAAACAAAAGTATAGGTTGACAAAGGTAGGATAAACACCTTTGCGCAGAGAAAGGGCTGAGAGCTTCTTTTGTTCCTTTGCGTTCTTTTAGCGTCTGTGATCTTTCTGCTGTCAACTAAAGCTGAGGAAAAGAACAAAGGGAAACAAAATAAAAAGGATAACAATGCAGACGGTTAAAAGAGGAGGTTGACTTTCCCGTGCAACGTCACGATGGCATTGTACCCAAGAAAAATGTTTGCATATATACGTACGCCGTTCGCTTGCACTTGTCATATTTGCAGGTCAATCCCAGCAAAAATCTAGAGCGACCGGGACGTGACAGAAAAAGAAACACGGACCTGCACTCTGCTATACTACATTTCCCAATGATTTTGTCCTAATGACTCTACTGCTTTACATTGAAGACTACTGGATGTCCGGATAAATCTCATTCACATCTTACCCAGATCATAGGAAGCCACCAGGTGTTGGCTCGTCTTCGAGGTCATCGAACTCCCACCCGCCGATCTCGTCGGCCTTGTATTCCAGCTCGAACTTGGCCAGCTCCGATTCGGACTCTGACGGCAGCCGTGTCCTGAGCTGAGCCGCGATCGGGGAGTCGCTCCTCGGATGGGGTGACGCGGACACTATCAAGGAACGGGATCGTTTCTTTTTCTCTGCCTGTTCTTTGATCTCAATTTGAAGCACTGGACGTGGCACGGATTCGAACTCGATGCGCAGCTTGTCAACGGTGGCAAACAGATTTTTTACCTCAGGATCTTCCCTTCTGCACAAACTATAGGCACAGATCTGGCAGTGTAAAGGACGGCATGCAAATTATGTAGCCTGGACTCGAAAGATAGCACAAGAGGGATCCTGAAAAGCAACTACCTTGTTTTATAGTAATCCTGGTTAGAAGAATATACTGCTCTGAGACTATCAACCAAACTGAATGCAGCTACGACCTGAAATAGACGCACACATATTGAATATTATAAGTGGCACAAAAATATACTTTCTGAGTCAGGCTTCATGATGCCAGCTATAACTAAAAATTTTCGTGTTCTCTTCCATCAGTAATGTATATTTTTATCATCAGTTAGCAGGGTAAATAATCATCAGCAAAATCACCTTTTTCTCAGTTTGGAGATATTCTTCCTCAAGGTATTTGCGAGGGTTTGATTGCTTAGACGGACCATTAGCTCCATCCTCTGCTGACACGGATCTAGTGATGCAACTAAAAATGTTCAGCCACAGGGAAGATGCTTTGAACAAATTAAGACTGAAAAAAAAATGAAAATCATACCTGTCACCAAATATTTTCAAGTTATCAACAAAGGTTTTAATACAGTCAACAGAAGTGCTTAGCTCTTCCTAGAATTCCAAAAGAAAATTTCAGTACAACAACTATATTGCTGTGCAAAAGCTCGTAAACAGAAGACCTCAATAGCGTATCACTTCTTCGGAAAGTAAAAGTCAAATTAAGTACCACGCATGCAGAAACATGATACTTCATCAATTTTGCAAAGCAGAGTCCACATCTATCCAATTCTTCACTGCAGTCAACATAAAAGGAATGTATGTCAGCAAATATTTTGAGCCCGTAACTTCTGAGAATAATTATTAGTTATCACAATGTATTGTTGAGGGGTTCAGGGAGAGAGCCTACTTACTTGGCCTGCTTTTCCCTTAGCTCTTCAAACAAGGACTGCAATTTCCATGTATCTTTCAAAAAGCTGATCCATGCACTGACAGTGCTTGCTTCTACTTTGCATGAAGCTATGGATCTTGAAAGTTCATCTTCCTGGTGAAATGTCAGAAAATAAACAAGTGAACTGTGCTAGCATAATTCATTTCTTAAACTAGAAACTAACAAACAGAAAGTTAACCTTTGTTTTTAGGTGCAACACAATCTGATTGCTGGCTTCATCAAATTGGTCGCGTTCCTCTCTAGTTTTTTTAAGCTTCACTGTAGCTACTTTCAATTTAGTATTAACCTGTAATATGAATTTCAGAATCACTCTTAAAAACAAACCTCTCATGTAAACATTAGCCTCTATGAATAAGTAAACCTAAACAATAAAGATTAAGAACTGTATGCCAGATTTTAATAGACTGCTTCACCAAAAAGCAGGTCACACTAACTTAAATATATTTGAGATGCAGGGAATAATAACATTTCTTTTCTCAAATGGTAATAATAACGTTTCAGAGAAACTGATATCACATTCACAGGTCATAGTAATAATAGCATTCATATTACCACATAACTAGTGTCTCTATACGTCCTAAGAGGAAGAACTTATGATGGCTTATCAAAGAACAATTACATTTATCTACTATATAGGTAACATGCATGTCAATGCCAAAATTTGTAGGTTGTCTCCACCCTGAACTGTTTAGCAAAAAAAACCCAGCAATTTGGCCACTATGTAAGTTGGTGAAATATATTGGAATATTGGAAGAAATATATTGAACGATAGATCTTCATGAAGGTGGAAAAAGAAAGAAGAATATTGCCTTCTTCAGTTCTGCTTCAAGTTGATTCCTTTGCTCCTCAAGTCCAGAGATCTCAGCAACTAATTCCTTTTATAAAACTTAATTGATTAAGCATCAATCAGACAGATCGCAGAAGCATAAAACCAATTGCATGGACTAAGGATTGAAAAAATTATTGGAACAGCTTGGATATCCTGCTATACTTTTTCTTTTGCAACTGCTTTGATGGATATGGTATTTGAAGTTAATGTCTTCCTTTTGTTTCATTGGGAAATTATGGTTGTGGCTTTTTCTGTCAATATGGTGGTTTGCAAATGACTCAGTCACAAGCTAGTAGCACAAAAAAAATACCTTTTCTATACCACTAACTTCATTTGTTTTGGTGACCCGGAAGATAAGAGATTCTTCCTTTTGTAGCCTGCATTGTAAAGCATAGACAATCAATTCACTTTAAGCAGAGAGTGTCTTTTCAAATGTTTTTGAACCAAATAAATCAGTGGCTCAAAAATATGCATTAGAGGAATTAACAACATAACATATGTGTTCAATTGATATATATATAAGTATGCAAGCATGCTTATGATTGATACATGCTAAATTGCTGAGACTAAATATACAACACAAAGAATGATCAAGATATAAACCTATTTTCCATAATACGCTTTTCTGCTTTTGCAGATGAATTTGCAAGGGATTCAGACAAAACCTTCAGTTTATCAACCTGCAAAGTTTTATAAATGCACATTAACATAACACCCATGTATCACTTCACTTGACAAGGGAGGACAATTAGATAAGTTTTAGCAAACAAAAACGCTTTAGATTCTTCGGCTCTATTAAATTGAAGTGCTAAGTGAAGAAGCATGCAGCAAAAAATAGAAGTGAAATTAATTTTGAAATAATAGGAACATCATGCCTTCTCAAAATGAGTCTCCAATGAATCACCAGGATGTATTGATTTCTTCTTCAATAGAAGCTCTTCCATTCTAGAGCAAAGTCGAACCTCAGAAACTGCCTTTTTGAAACCCTGCAAACAGTATCATAAATACATCGAATCTACTTACACTAACTATATTAACAATGATGAATACTAAGTTGAACTATACCGGAATATGATGGGGAAAGAAAACCTCAGTCCACTACTGATACCTAAAGACAGCATGCAAGGAATATACAAGAAAAAAAGGTTTCTGAATGCACATTTTTAAAAAGGAAAACATGACATATTTCAAAAAAAAGAACTAAACAATGGTTAAAATCCTATCTAACAGTTGAAATTATTTTTTCCTAACATAACATGTCTGTATTTGGAATAGAAAAGAAACGATCTAATGTACACTTCATAAATGTTCCGTGCAATTGCACAAAGATTAGTTTACAAATATGCATTTTAAACAAATCAGAGGCACAGTATTCATTACCATACCATTTACTCCCTCCATCCCAAATTGTAAGTCGTTTGACTTTTTTTATCCCAAGTTTGACCACTCGTCTTATTCAAAAAATTTGTGTAAATATAGTCAAATTTAAGTCATTCTTGAAGAACTTTTATTAATAAACCAATACACAACAAAAAAAATGATATTTTGTATAAAACTTTGAATAAGACGAGTGGTCAAACTTGATATTAAAAAAGTCAAACGACTTACAATTTGGGATGGATTGAGTAGTTCGCATCTAGATGAAATAAATCAATCTTACAAATACATTGCATGACAGTGCTCCCTTTTATCAATTGAAAGAAAGGATAACCCACAGTTGTACAATCTTAATAACTTTAAACTTAGGCCTACCTCAGTGGTTGTTTGAGATTTTTTATCCTGATTGCCGGTTGATGTAGCACGAAGAGCATCCATTAAATTTATCTGCTGTTGCAACTGAGTAATTTCATTATCTAATCTGGAATTGAGAAAATAGAGGTTTAAAATTTTAAAGCATGTAAACATGGACAAGCAAAAATGGACCCCTGCCCAAGTGAAAAGAGAGAACCTTGCAATGTCAGCATTTATCTTTAGCCCTGAGACCGCACCCTGAGCAAACTCAAGCAGCTCATCACGTTTTGCCTGGAAAGGGAGAACATATAAGCCAACATCACAGTTGATGCATTTTATGCTTTTGCTGGCATCTAATAAGACCAGGTAGAAAGTACATTTTACATGATTTATGCAAGATAGCTCAATGATCAAATAACTCATATGTTGAGGTAGATCTAAGAGGTTCTACGATTAAAAGTAGTTATACATGAGTACATGGTTTAATGCTGGGAACATGTAAAACAGGAAGGAAATTCATACCAACACTTCATCACTATAACTCGAGAATAATCTTGCCAGGTCCTTTAAACTACTCAAGAGTGCATTGTGCACATCCTTCCCTCCCGAAAGGCACATTCTGTAATGAAGAATCATAGCGTTATATGTTGCTTGAATAGAGGTAAGATGGAAAAATTGAAAGGAGTATATAACTCATATTAACGTGCTAAATGTAGTGCAGGGGCAGACATTTGTAAAGTGAATCCGTAACAGTGAACCTTGAGATCATGTATACATAGCCCTTTTTTTTACACTGGGCATGAGACTTGTTATGTAAGGCCTTGTTTACTTCCAAAAAAATTTGCAAAATAGGAATAGTAGCAATTTCGTTTGTATTTGACAAATATTGTTCAATTATGGACTAACAAGGCTTAAAAGATTCGTCTCCTCAATTCCGACCAAACTGGGTAATTAGTTTTTATTTTCATCTATATTTAATACTTCATGCATACGTCTAAAGATTCGATGTGACGGGGAATCTGAAAAATTTTGCAAAATTTTTGAGGAACTAAACAAGGCCAAGAATAAAAAACAATCATACATGAATAGAAAATTTTCAAGAACCAAGTAACAAGACATCAAATGGTTGAATAACTTGCCCAAAAACTTCTGAGATCAGTGAAACTTCTTCCTCAGTTGGGGCTTCCGTAATCTGATCATAGAAGACGAGTCAAAATATTGAAATTACCAGACAAAGGTGCCTACATGGCTACAACGAGACCATTGCAACACCAAATTGCACAGCCACAAACCCAACTCACCAAGGAGAGAACAACACACTCGATGGCCTGGCTGTAGAGGAAGACATGGAAAAAGTTCATCGGCTCCGCGCTGCTCTCGTAATCGATGTACAGATCCTGCAACGCCCGCAAGCACTGGTGGTTAGGCGCCTAGTGAGTCGGGATCACGCAATTCCATCCAAAAAATTCTGGAAACCAAGCCAACAGCCAGCCAGGAAGGGATGCTGACCAGCAGGGGCACGGTCTGGTCCGGATTGTCCCCAAGTTGCGGCTCCCGCACCGCCGTGGTCGCGCGCTGGGTCTCCTTGAGCGCGACGAGCCACCGGCGCAGCAGCTGCACCCTCTCGTCCCCTTTGTATGAGAGCGCCGCATCTTCCAACCTCTTCGCCGCCACCTTCACGCTCTTGTAGTTCCGGTTCCCCTGCGAGAGCACAAGCGCAAACCCTAGCCATCAACGATCGCCGGGAACGTACGGACAATGCGGCGACCGTTGATGAGAGCGGAGCTAGGGGGTGGTCGGTACGGTGATGAGCCTGGCGCCGCCCGCGACAGCCTGGCCGGCGTGGTGGACGCCACTGACGACGGTGTCAAGGGAGGTGCGGACGGTGCGGGTGAGGAGGGAGCTGCGACCGCCGCTCGCCTCCACGGCGCGGTGCACCGCGCTGCGGAGCCACGACATCGCCTTGCGCCGCGGTCGTCGTCGCCCGTCGGCTTCCCCGCCTCTTCCCCCTCGAACTCGTCGACACAAAAAAAGCGGAGAGCGTGTCGTGCGCGGGAGGCGGGGACGCGAGCGGAGCAAATGCGCCAATGCAGAGGGGTGCTCTTCCCGTCCCGGTGGCGCGGTGCGGCCTACGAATGCGTGCGCCCGCGAGAAATTTGGACAGTATTGCCATTGAGCTCTCGATCAGCCGCCGCAGCGGTCGATCCATTCATAGCTGCAGCATTGCCTACATAAATCTTTCAGCTGCGGCTAAGCCACATAGAAGTGAACACCATTTAGCCACGTTGTTATTATCAAACATATTATTTCTTCTGAATTTGATTCGTTTGTTATTTATCGGTTAAATTAGCTAAGGCAAGATTTGATCCATTTAGATTAGCTAATATAGTTAACATGGATCTTGATTTATCGGTTTAATTACATGTCACATTATGGTGCAGACAGATTTGAACCTAGAATAAGTATTTAAATGATATACTTTCTCCATCCCAAATTATAAGTTATTCTAAAAATCTTGCCGAGTCAAAATATCACAAGTTTGACCAAATTTATATAATAAAATAATAAATATATATTATGATACCAACTATGTATCATTAGATTCTTTCTTAATTATATTTTTATAGTACACTCACTTTATGTTACAAATCTTAGTATTTCTCTCAATAATCTTGGTCAAACTTGAAAATGTTTTGACTCTACAAAATTTTTAGAATGACTTATAATTTGGAAGAAAGGGAGTAGTATGAACAAAAAAAAACTTTTGGCTTAGCCTATTAGGTGCCGCCACGTCACAAAAGGTTGGGCTTTCGAGCACATCGGCCGCTCACTAACCTTGTGATGGAAATGTTATGGTGTGGCCTTGGATTTTGGAGGATGACAACAAGGTGCTGCCAGAAGAGAATTGTGAATGGCACTCTATCTAGTAACGATAATAATGTTATGACGATGAAGGTGGTGATGAAGACAGATTCAGTTGCATTCGCTTCCTGTGACAAAGAGGTCGTTTTCTTGACGTATCATTTGTAGGAATACCTCAAATGCTCAATACTTAGGCAAAATACGTCCAAATCATCACCATACATTTGCAGCCGGTATATGTGAGTCGTTTCCATATATACCCCTTGCATATGATTGGAGAACTTGGAGAAACCAATCACGAAACTCATGCAAAAGATCAGCAATATAAATAGGTTACAGATAGCTCAGCACTGTACACAAGTGGCGACGTGTGTGTGATTGTTTCTAGCCGAACCTGATGTTTGTTGTGTGAGCAAAACTCAAATTATATTGAGATTTATTTTATCATCCTCAGAGTCAGTTTATTAATTTGTCGTGTTAACTGTGCGTACAACTATATTACTGTCAATTGAATCAATTAGTATCTCTGTGTATGTTTTGTGATTGCAAGAAAATGATCGGTGTCTGACTATTCCTGATCTTAGCTCCTTAACCATCGTTTGGACATGCAGAAAGAAGCTAATGGTTATGTGTTAAGCTAGCATTGAGAAAGCGTTAGTTTTTTACGCTACTTTTTGTAGCTGTCGGAAATCAGTTCGAACTTCAGGTTCACAGTGGTCGTCGCAGCTAGATTCTCAAACACATGTAAGTATACACGTAGCCTTCACTTCTACATGTTGTATGCTTCGCAGTGCACCTGTCGTCGTATAACAAGTTGAAGAATGGGGATATTGGATCGTCTTCGAAGGTAAGAATTGAAGGATGAATATATGCTTGGAAACAAAGGGAATCTTCGGCGAGCACACCATGAGCCTGCTAGGGCGTTGGTCAAGTCAAGGACGTACGAGAGATGAGATGCCGCGTGAAGGCGTCGCTTTCCGCCACCTCTTCGCTCCGCTCCGCTCGTGCCCTGCCTCCAGCTGCTCCCCAACACTCTCGTCCTTGTCCCTCCCTCCACTTGGTCATCCGGTCATCCCCAACCGCGAACCCCATCGCTCCGTCAACTCGCGCAGGCGCCGCCGCGTAGTAGGACGGTAGTAACCCATAGCCCATAGGGCGAGGCGGTGCCCGAACTGCATGCCCCCCGGCCCGTACCGTACGTGTCGTGTCCCCCTCGCGGCGCCGACGCGACGCGGTACTGGTGGCACCAGGGTTCCATCGCGTCTCCCTCAGCCGCCGCGCGTTGCGTTATCCTCCAGTGCCAGTGCGCTAGCTGACCCTGACCAGTGGACGTGGAGGTGGAGGTGTGGGTTTACACACTCATTTCTCCCGGGCCTTGTTTAGTTCCAAAAAATTTTGCAAAATTTTTCAGATTCCCTGTCACATCGAATCTTTAGACACATGCATGAAGTACTAAATATAGACAAAAATAAAAACTAATTACACAGTTTGGTCGGAATTGACGAGACAAATCTTTTGAGCCTAGTTAGTCCATGATTGGACAATATTTGTCAAATACAAACGAAAGAGCTACAGTGTCCATTTTGCAAAATATTTTGGAACTAAACAAGGCCCCGGTCCTTGTGTCCACACACACGCCAGTGTCGTCTCCCCCGCGCGCACGCGAAACACGCAGCCTCGTCTCGTCTGTCATCCTCTCGTATAGAGTACATCAGTCATCGGACTTTTGTCTATGAATATGATGATCAGGAACAGACAAAGCATCAGGGTGCAGCGAGAATTCCTTCCTCTGAAAATAATGGATCCGAGATCCAGCGTGCCAATCAATCCGATTCCATCCTGTCACGGTGCCATCTATGATCTATCTAATCTAATGACCCCCGAAACGTGTGCCATCGGCAGCGTATGATCTCGTCTCGTGGTGGGGCGCACGACGGCACGACAAGGACGACCGCCTGCCCTGTGTCCGGTGGCGTGGCGGACGACGGGGGCCGCTGGAGACTTCCGCGGTCCTTCCCCCACCTCGCGACGCATGGATTCGGAGGGCCCTGGTGGTGGGAGTTGCGAAAGCAGGAGCACTACCACCGGGCTAGAGATAACCGCATCTATTTTTGCCCAGAAACGAGAATTCCCTGGGCCCTGAAAAGGCATGTATGTGTACCGTATGCCGTTCTCGATTCTTCGCTGCCCCACTCGTTTTCGCCTGCTGCCAATTTGTCGCTGCTGTGAATGGAACCTCGTTGAGGTCGACGTACGCGCACAAACGGCCGAGGGAGGACCAGCGGTGAAAAGTGAAAGGAGCCTGAGGTCATATTTAATCCACTTACCTAAAGTTTAATTAGCTAAAATTTCTTCTAATTAAGCATTAACTAGCTGAAACTTTAGTTGGATCCACTCAAAATTTAGCTAGCTAAAAATTTTCGCAGCTAAACTTTAGTTGAGGTATTTAAATCCCGTCGTTAATAGGCTTAACTAAACTTTAGCTGGATTTAGTTGAGCTAATCTTAATTAAAATTTTAGCTTGTCTTTTAGCTTGGAACGTTCAGATACCCAACAGTTGAATTTAGCCAGCTAGAATTTAGTTGTTGCATCCAAAGTCCAAACATGCCCGAAGCTAAAATTTAGCTTGGCTCGTTGGCTTGGTGCCGTGATCTACCGTTTCTTCCTCTGCTTCAGTGATGGCAAAATGTTCAGAATCATAAACGCAGACGCGGAGCTAGGATCAGGATACTGCCAAAGCCTTGCTAACGTCATATATTATAAGTAAATGTCCTAACCTTCCTTGGAATTACGTCAACGAGCTATACCAGATCAAATACGGGCGTAGGTAGAGTTTGCCTGACAACCTGTAAACCACGAAAATGACAGAATTAAAAGGCTCGCGATAAAATATCCGAGGCCACCCTCTACCTGAGATCCTCGGAAAATGACAGTGATATGCTTTCCCCACTAACCAAAAGCTCCTTCACCTCCAATATTACCTCCATGGCTAACCAAATCTCCAATCACCAAGCACCACCGGTTCCGCGTTCCTGTGGGTAGGCTGCTTACTAGTAGCTGCTGTAGTGCTGTGCCTGTCCTGCCAGTTCGCAGATTCACTTTCAGCCCGCCGCCAAACAAGAAGCTCCAGGTTTCTGAGCAACTCCTGTGCTAATCATCCGCCATGACTCCCATGGGGCCTTGATGCCACCTGCCACCCTCGACGACGTCTCTGTTCCAGGGAGACATCCATGACTCCCATGGGGTCTTGCCGCGGTTCATCTCCCACCACGTCCATGGCTGGCCCCGTTCTTGACATGCTCCTGCGGGTCGCCGTCGTGCTGTCTGCTCTGTTGCCCGCGGCGCGCGCCGCGTTCACCCCGGCGGACAACTACCTCGTGCTCTGCGGCACGGCGGCCAACGCCACCGTCGACGGCAGGACGTTCCTCGGGGACGCCAGCCTACCCGCCTCGGTGCTGTCGGCGTCCCGGGGCTCCGAGGCCAACGCGTCGGCGGCGGGATCGGCCACCGGCTCCGACGACGCGGCGCTGTACCAGTACGCGCGCGTGTTCGCCGCGCCGTCCTCGTACACGTTCGCGATCACGAAGCCAGGGCGACACTTCGTGCGCCTCCACTTCTTCCCCTTCCGGTACCAGTCCGGTGACCTCGCCGCGGACGCCAGGTTCAGCGTGTCCGTGCAGGGCCTGGTGCTCATCGACGGGTACTCGCCCGTCAACGGCACGGCCGTGGTCCGGGAGTTCTCCGTCAACGTCGCTGGCGGCACGCTGGCGATCGCGTTCACGCCGACGCCGACGCCGGCGGGAAAGGTGGCGTTCGTGAACGCCATCGAGGTCGTGTCGCACCCCGACGACCTCTTCGGCGACGCGGCGCAGACGGTGAACCCCATGGGCCGCTACACGGGGCTGTCCACGCTGGCGCTGGAGACGGTTCACAGGGTCAACATGGGCTCTCCCAAGATCACGCCCAGAAACGACACGCTGGGGAGGACGTGGCTCCCCGACGAGAGCTTCCTGGTCGACAGTTCCGTTACGGTGCACAAAGATGTGGCGCCCTCGACGCTCCGGTGGACGCGAGGCTTCGCGACCTCCGAGACGGCGCCAGGCATGGTCTATGCTACAGCGACGGAGATCAACACGACTCTCATGTCCGCCAGCACCATAAGCGTGCAGTTTAACATGACGTGGAAATTACAAGCCACGCCGGGGTCGGCGTACCTGCTCCGGCTACACTTCTGCGACATAGTCAGCAAGGCGGCGAACGTATTGGTCTTCAACGTCTACGTCGGCGGATGGACTGTGCTGCCGGACTACGAGATCTCCAGAGACACTTTCAGCGTTCAGGCCGTGCCGTTGTTCAAGGACTTTGTGCTCAGCGCCAAGGACGCCAGGGGCAACATCACCGTGAGCATCGGGACGTCCACGCTGGGCAACGCGGACCCGGACGGCATCCTCAACGGCCTCGAGATCATGAGAATGGTCGGGAGCACCGGCGGCGAAGGCGCCGCCTCGTCGGAGGGCGGTTCAAAGAAAATCACCATCGCAATCGCCGCCGGTTCGGCCGTCGCGGGGGTCACAGTGGTGATGGCTCTCGCGCTCACTGTCCTCATGGTGCGACGAAGGAAGAAGCCGGAGAAGAAGCCGTCGAGCACATGGGCCGCGTTCTCGGCGAGCGCGCTGGGCTCCCGGGCGCACTCGCGGAGCTTCGGCAACAGCAACAGCAGTGGCGCCAGGAACAACACGATCACGCTCGGGCAGAGCGCCGGTGCTGGGTACCGGATCCCCTTCGCGGCGCTGCAGGAGGCGACGTGCGGGTTCGACGAGGCCATGGTGATCGGCGTGGGCGGGTTCGGAAAGGTGTACAAGGGCACGATGCGGGACGAGACGCTGGTGGCCGTGAAGCGCGGCAACAGGCAGTCAAAGCAGGGGCTGAACGAGTTCCGCACGGAGATCGAGCTGCTCTCCCGGCTGCGGCACCGCCACCTGGTGTCGCTCATCGGCTACTGCGACGAGCGCGGCGAGATGATCCTGGTGTACGAGTACATGGCCAGGGGCACGCTCCGGAGCCACCTCTACGACTCCGAGCTGCCTCCGCTGTCGTGGAAGCAGAGGCTCGACGTCTGCATCGGCGCCGCCAGGGGCCTGCACTACCTCCACACCGGCTCGGCCAAGGCGATCATCCACCGGGACGTCAAGTCCGCCAACATCCTCCTCGACGACAGCTTCATGGCCAAGGTCGCCGACTTTGGGCTGTCCAAGACCGGGCCGGAGCTGGACAAGACGCACGTCAGCACCGCCGTCAAGGGCAGCTTCGGGTACCTCGACCCGGAGTACTTCCGGCGGCAGATGCTGACGGACAAGTCCGACGTCTACTCCTTCGGCGTCGTCTTGCTCGAGGTGCTCTGCGCGCGCCCCGTCATCGACCCGACTCTGCCCCGGGAGATGGTCAACCTGGCGGAGTGGGCCACGCAGCGGCTCAAGAACGGCGAGCTCGACAGCATCGTCGACCAGCGGATCGCCGGGTCGATACGGCCGGAGTCGCTCAAGAAGTTCGTTGACACCGCGGAGAAGTGCCTCGCGGAGTACGGCGTGGAGCGGCCCGCCATGGGGGACGTGCTCTGGTGCCTCGAGTTCGCGCTGCAGCTGCAGGAGGCGTCGCTGGACAGCTCCGGCACAAAGGCGTCGCCGGACAGCTCCGGCACAGACAACACGCAGCTAGTTCTCAGGAATGCGTCCAGATTACATCGCAACCAGTCGAACGCCAGCGACGGGGCAGAGGCCAACTTGGGGGACCTCGATGGTATGTCCATGAGGAGAGTTTTTTCAAAGATGATCAAGAGCGAGGAGGGTAGGTGAAGCTAAAATTATCTTGCATCTTCGCATCATCCCATGTACAGGACGGCAAAACGGCAAAGACAATAGCCCATTTCGGTTCCATATTTGTCAATTTCAACAAGTATAGAAGAAACAATGTACATTCACACATGTAGAAACAATGTACGCACAATGCTGCGCGTCATCATCTGCACAAGAGGAATAATCTCTCATATGAAAACATAACTGAACATACGACTGCAACAAGCGTATTATTACTGAGCAACATGTCAGAAGATTCGCAACATAACAGTAGCATATATAGTGCACCATTAGAGCGAAAAAACGTCAGGTAACCATTGCTGTATCTCCAGCATGTTCACAGTACCAGCATTTGTTACAACGAAAAAAAAATGCAGTGTGTTCAACGCGATCTGATTATGAGTTCTATAGAATATCCTAGCTTGTCCTGCACGGTCATATTCCCAATCTAAAACACTCAGAAAGGATCGAGAGCCCTTAGCAACTCAAAAACAATAGGGTGTCATCCAATATCAATTCCCCGTGGTGCTACAGATTCTAATACTGATGATCACTAGCATCTACTCTGCCTTCCTCTTCCCTGATTGTTTCCGGGCACGCGCTGTCAGGCACCGCCCCACAAATTTGAGAACCTCATCGATCAGCACCACTGGGAAGGCCACTGCTATCACCAAGAGCCATTCGTTCAAACTGAGGGGCACAATCCCAAACACTTGAGCGAGGAAAGGCACATAGAGGATCAAGAAATGCAGCCCAAAAGAAACAGACATGGCCAGAAGAAGCCACGGATTAACCCATGGCGGCATGCTCAGAAGGCTGCCATCCTCTGACAGGGCATTCAGTGAGTTGAACATCTCAATGGACACCAAGACAGACAAAGAGAGTGTCGTTGCTTTAATCTTGCCACCCTGGAAGTAATCGCATGGATTTGCATCAAATTTGAATGTCCTCGCTCCTGCAGTGAATGGCGACACCTTGAAGCCCTCCCATGAGGAGCACTGGCCCCAGTTTGAGAGCTGGGAGTACGACACAAGTGTATGACCATCACTAGCCAGGTCAATTCCCAGGAAACTGCCATGCGTGTACCAGATGATGAAGATTCCCACTGTTGCAACCCCAACATAAAGGCCAATAACCTACACATGCATGGACATGGATCTCTGGTTAGTAAAAACAAAGTAGCACAGCAGGTTTCATGTGGTTGCGTCATCCATGCTTCACTTCTTATCAGATATATACCTTTTCACTTTAGTTGTAGATCAGTAAGATCAGATTTGACAGGAAAATACATCTACTCCAGACATAATTTGACATATGCTGCATTTTATGTTTGTTGTTACTAGGCACTTTCAGGCAACAAAGACAGATATATCATATCTAAGTGGTGGATGTTTAAACACCAATGTTGTTCACATCATTAATTTATCAGAAGACAAGCTCAACCCTGGGTTAGCACATCCAAGAATACTTTGGTAAATTGGTGGCTCATTCTACTGGGCTCAAGATCTCCATGAGACTTAGTTACACTATGATAACCCTTACAGGTTTAGACTACAAACTATTCACCATGAAATAATTTAGTAGATATAACTTGTTCAAAAGCATGTACGTTTTAATTGCTTCACAGCTTCATTGGATGAGGAAAACAAGACCCCACCATATTAATCTCAAATCCATCAACTAATCAAATGACCAACTGGAAAACATACCATATAGCGAAACAGGATCCAAGGAGTGATCAAAGAGTCATCACTTCTTCGAGGAGGTTTCTTCATGATGTCTTTATCAGGTGGGTTGAACCCCAAAGCTGTCGCTGGAGGGCCATCTGTAACAAGATTGACCCATAGAAGTTGCACTGGGATGAGACCTTCTGGAATACCTAAAGCCGATGTCAGGAATATTGATGCAACCTCTCCGATGTTTGAGGAGATCATATATCTGCAGTTCGCCAGTTCACATAGCACACATGATTCAACAACACATATTTTAGTTTAACAACAATTATACACAATGAAAGTTTGGCCATAGCTTATCTAAAAACAGACCTAATAAAAGCCTTCATATTGTTGTAAATAGACCTCCCTTCACCAACTGCTGCGACTATAGTGCTGAAGTTATCATCTGCAAGTACCATATCTGAAGCTTCTTTGGCAACCTGACACAAGTTGATGGGACAAGGTGTCAGACACTATTCTAACAAAACATGAAAAAAAAATATCAGTAATGCAATAAGCCATACCTCAGTCCCTGTAATGCCCATTGCAACTCCAATATCAGCCAGTTTAAGAGCTGGCGCATCATTCACGCCATCACCAGTCATGGCAACCACTTCACCGTCTTCTTTGAGCAGTCTAACTATCTCCTGCTTGTGTTTTGGTTCTGCCCTGGAGAAGAGAAGGCCACCCTGTTGCCTTAAGAGCTTCTTTTTATCAGAAAGCGCCATGAATTCCTTCCCTGTGAAGCTTTTTGAACTGATATCTTCATGAGGGCCAAAAACCCCAATCTCACGGCAAATGGCCTCTGCTGTTTCTTTGTTATCTCCTGTTATCACCATAACACGTATTCCAGCAGCTCTGCAATCTTCAATTGCTCTGTGGACTTCTTCTCGGGGAGGATCCTATCAATAGTGTCTTTGAGTGTTACAGGTATATGCAATATTAAATAGAAAGAAGAATATACACATTTGAATTATCTTAACCAGATAAGTAAAAAGTTCTCACCCTTAGACCAACAAAACCACAAAAGATCATATTACTCTCTATGGAAGAGTAGTATGAAGGATCAAGCAGATACTTGTGAGCTGCATGTTCTTCACCATCATATGTTGCAAATTCTGCCAATTCTTCCTTGTAAGCAAAACCCAAACAGCGCAAAGCACTGGCAGACATGTCACGGAGTGTAGATAATATTAGCGCCTTCGCACCATCATCCAATAGCACAACAGATCCATCGAGCAACTGAATGTGGGTACATCTCTCTAGCAGATTCTCTACTGCTCCCTGCAAAGTTTTATTTCCACTATGAAACAATCATACGACAAAGAAAAAGACATGGCCAGCACATTGCGAGCAGTAGTAAAGCATGACATTTCCATCACAAAATATTTCATAATTTGCAAGGAAACAAATGACATCTGAGTGATAAAGTAACAAACAGGTAATATGATGCAACCCTTTCAGGGAAAAAGGAGGTAGTAGCAAAATGCATAAATGGTTGGACAACATCACACCTTAAACAGACCAACAAGAAGGTGATTGCTGTGCACTTGAAACTGATGATCTAAAACCACAAGGGATGCAAACTCCAGCACAAATACTTACCTTAACAAGCAGCAAGTTCTTCCCAGAGTTTACTTTCACAATAACTCCCATTGACTTTCTGGTGCGATCAAATTCCAGAGTTGCTACTCTCTTAGCAGCATTGTTCCACCATTGACAGCACCCTTATAAAAAATAAATAAATGAATAGGAATTAGCACAGAACCTTTGACGATTTGTATGGAAAACATTTTACATGGCAGAAAGGAATACATACTTAGCAAATCAGATGAATCCAGAGATGGAGTATAACCACCAGGAAGCCCCATTTTCTCAACTAAAACCTGCCACAAGTAGAACAGTCATACAAGAACGTAAATTCAACAATTTCAGGTTCCTTGATGAAAGAGTTGTGTTAAGTCTTTAAAATTATAGAGGTTACTGAAAGTAGCTACCAGTTCTTTTATCATCTTGTTCTGTTGTTGTATAAATTGCTATTAACTTATTGTAGATATACATTAGCTGCTCCCAAGCTACATGCAAGATAATTTTGCAGTAGAAAAACAACTTAACTATAACAGCATCCCAAATGAAAGTAAATTTTATCACATGAACATATCGTACCTTCAGAGCAGCTTCGGTGGGCATACCAGTAGCAACATACTGATGCTCGGAGTGGGCAATGCTTGCATCATTGCAAACCGCAGCAATCTTTGCGATCATCTGGAGATTTTCATCCATGCTCAAGCTTGGCCAATCGTGTATCTTCCCATCAGTTGGATCGTAAGTGGTTCCATCAACCTTAAAGCTCCTAAGTGTATCAGGCCACCTCCCAATTGCCACAAGCTTCACTGCTGACATCTGGTTCGTGGTCAAAGTTCCGGTCTTATCAGAGCAAATGACAGTTGTACAACCCAATGTTTCCACACTGGGCAGCTTCCTCACAAGGGCATTCTTCTGGGCCATCTTCCTTGTGCCGAGTGCCAAGCACGTGGTGATCACAGCAGGCAAGCCCTCTGGAATTGCTGCAACGGCCAGTGCCACTGCAATCTCAAAGTAATATGTGCACTTCTCAAATGAGAATTTGAAATTCCTAGGCCACCCGTCAACATACTCCCAGGAAAGGAAATACTTCAAGTTGATGAGCCAGACCAAGGCACAGATCACCCCAATTATGGCAGTTAGCGCCTCACCAAACTCATTGAGCTTCTTCTTCAGTGGCGTGTCGTCCTCCTCCTGAGATGCCTCCTGGATCTGCGCATGGATCTTGCCAATTTCGGTGGCCATGCCAGTGCCCGTCACAACACAGACAGCACTGCCGTTGACAACAGTGGTACCGGCGAAAACCATGCACTCCTTTCCCTGGATGTCAGTATCCTCCAACTCGATCTTGTGGCTGGTCTTATTAACAGAAGCGGTCTCGCCGGTGAGAGATCCCTGCTCGACGCGGAGGGTAGAGCTGATGAGCTGGAGCACGCGCATGTCCGCGGGGACCTTGTCCCCGACCCGGAGCTCGACGATGTCCCCGGGGACGAGGTCGCGCGCGGGGAGGCCATGCGACCACCGCCCATCACGCTTGACGGTTGCGTGCTCCGACTGAATCTCCTTGAGCGCCTCGAGCGCCTTCTCGGCGTTGCTCTCCTGCCAGACGCCGACGACGGCGTTGACGATGAGGATAAGGAAGATGACGAGCGGCTCGACGAAAGCGGTGACCCCGACCTCGCCGCCTTCTGCGCCGTCGTAGAGCGCGAGCACGAAGGAGACCACGGCCGCCAGGAGCAGGATGCGCACGAGCGTGTCGTTAAACTGCTCGAGGACGAGCTTCCAGACCGACGGCGGGGCGTGCCGCTCGAGCTCGTTGGGCCCGTATCGCTGCAGCCGCGCCGCCGCCTCCTCGGAGCTGAGGCCGCGGTCCGCCGAGACGCCCAGCTCCGCGAGGCACTCGCTCGGGGTGCGCGCCCACGCCGGGAAGGCCGGCTCGGCGGGGTCCGGCCCGGAGGCGGCGGATCCGTCCCGCCGCTTGCCTTCGTCCTGCCCTCCCTTACCCATTGTGTCGCCGACTCTCTAGATTCGAACGGAGAGGAGGCGTCCCTACTGTCCCGGGCCACCGAGGCCGCGAGATCGCATGGAACAGAAACCCTAGAGGAGGGAAGCGGGCGGAGGAGGCGGCGGCGCGGAGACTGGCGAGGAGGCGATGGCGATTGGTGGCGCAGCGCAGAAGCGAAAGGGAGGGGAGGGGAGGGGAGGGGAGGCTTTTCTCCTGCCTTTTCTTTCAATTTCAATATATAAAATAATAGTTCTATATAATGGCACAAACTATTTTATTATTCCGGGGGTAAATGGACCGATAGATTTAGATTGGGGGAATATAACTACTCCATCTCTCCCAAAATAAGTATCGTTTTCGCTTTCCGAGAAATAACTTTAACTAAATATATAGTAAAAAATATTAGTATTTATAGTACATAATTAGTATCATTGGAAAGATCTTTAAGTCTAGTTTTTTAACAAATTTATTTAGAGATATAAATATTATATATATTTTCTACAAATCGAGTCAAACTTGTGGCATAAAAATCTAAAACGACACTTTTTTTTGAGACGGAGGGAGTATAGTTTACAGGGATTCGTGGGCTGTGCTCGCCGGTTTATCCCTTCGCTTCCTTGGACTCTTGTGGCTCTGCAGATGGGGCCGAGAAGAGGCGCCCACGTGGGGACAGTCTGTCAGTGGCATGAGCGTTCGTTAACGTGGCGGCTTGGTTCAGTTTGATGTGACGATGAGGCGTGCAGGTTAATTAGCACCGGAGCTTCGAGTTTCCGATAGATGCCTTGCTTCACCCGGGAGGTCTTCGGCGACGTCAGCAGGAGGAGCTTGGTGACGCCACGTGTGCGTCCGGGATCTGGGCTTCCAGGCCCGTTGGCGCTTGGGCCTGCGCGAGCACGGGAAAAGGGTTGCTCTTGAGACTGAAACGTGGGGCCTCTATTGCGCGCCGCTTTGCTCGGATCGGGCCGCGCCGCGAGGAATCTTTTTGGAAAGTGCGACGTAGCCAAGCCAACCGGTTTCCTCCACGTCTCCCGAGCAAAAGTTGGTGCCCGTGACGCCACAGGAACCAATGGCGAGGCGCCACGTCATCCCCCGCTCCAGGCTAAAAGCTGGCCTGCAGCTGGCACTGGCACTGGCAGGCAGGCAGGCTGCGGAAAGTTCTTGGAAGCGCGCCGGGCGGGCCGGAAGCACGCAGGCGGCACCGTTCCAAGTCCGGCCGAGACATGGCTGCCTGCCCTGCCGGTGTCCATCGGGCAACAACAACAAGATTCGCGGCAGCGCGCTGCACGCTCACATGGCACGCCCGTGCGTGCGGTCTCGGCTTGCACGCCCGGGTTCGCCATCGCCCCGAGCAGCTGCAAGTCGCCGGCCGTGCTACGGACGACGCACGGACAGCGCACGCGGATCTGGGCGCGAGGCACGTTGCTGTCCCTCTCGGCCCCCGGGTGACGCGCTGCAGCCTGCAGCTGCAGGCATCGAACGGAATTGTAGCAGAGGACTGCACACACCACACAGTGGTGGTAACCGGGCGAGGACAATGGGGGCAGGTAGGGATCGGTGCTTGTGCTTTTGCGGTACGGCGTGGTACAGGAGGAGATACTCCGAATCGTGTCCGCACTTGGGCGTGGGCGGGTCCCGTCCCGTGGCCAGGCGCAGAACCGCACATGCGACGGCCACGGATGGCAATGGCATTGGCAGGCACTAGTGCGCGCGGGAGACGAGACAACCAACCTGGAGGAGGTGGTGCGCTGTGCGTGACACCACGCTATACTACGATAGACAGTGTGGTAGTATTGGAAAAGGAATGGTGGACGGTGGAGAGAGATTGGCGCTCTGGCATCCATCCGTGTATGCACGAAAGCGACCGTGGAATGAGTGATCTGATGACTTGAGTAGCTACTAGTAGCTCGAAAGCGAGGGCTCCTGTGTCCTGTTGATGCTGGGATTGGATGCGAGCACCGGGAGACGATCGAGTTGGATCTAATATTGAGACGGCCTAGGGCAAGATTTTCTGCCTAAAGTGCAAGATCTGTGCTGATCACCGATGCTTGTTTTAAAAAAAATGATTTAACTTGAAGTTTTAACAAAGCCAGAATTATACAAGGTGGGGGGATTCAAGCAAACGATGAGCAACATATGCGAGAAATCCATAGCGAAGAAACATCTCAAGCCATAAGGACAAAAGATTACATAACCACCGTGTCTAAACAAAGCTCGTCCTCGTTTCCTTCTTCACCCACTTCGTTAGGCAATGTGCTATTATACTTTTCTTGACTAGTGTCTTTCTCTTTAAAAATGTTTGTCCAAATCTATATAAAATTTATACTCATATAAATCACAACAACGGGGGTGGCGCTAGGATTTAGATATAAGATGGCTAACTCACCAAGTGTCGAAAAAAAATCAAGAGATGTATTTGAAATAATCTCTTGCAATTAGTGAGAACTAATGATATGTACTAATGGAGATTGTGCAAAGTTAGGTGGGCAGACCCCTGCCCCCCCCCCCCCCCCCTATTGTCTCCGCCTCTACACAACAGATGGATTACATGAAAAGCTCTTTTAGATTTGTATTTTGTTTTGGTTTCTACCACCCATCCTTGCCAAACTTACAAAAAGAGGAAACACAAGCTTTAAGAGAGTCTACTAAAAGCCTCCTTGGCAGGCGACTTATAGCTAGATCTTTTTATGGAGGTTAAAATCCATTCTAGCTATATGCATATCATGTACAGTACAACACCACAAATTTTACACCATAAAACACTTCGAGAAGATATGTTCGGAGTTTTTGGTTTATGGCAAATAGGGCTTCTATTCCGTTCACTTTTTTTTTGTTACGTGGTACTCCCTCCATCCATCTATCAGAGTCATTTGAGAGTCGTATATAGTGACCAAGAAAAAAATTAATTTGGATAGTGAAAGGAGTTGTATGTAGACAGTTGAATTAATTAGACCAGTGAAAGGAGTCGCATGTGCTTGAGAAAGGTGAAAATAGTGGTCCCTAACTTAGATGACTCTAATTCTTAGAGAAATTTTTTTTCAGTAAGATGACTCCGATAAATGGATGAAGTAATTTTCACACAAAACCTTTGTTTTTCGGTATTCTCCATTAACCAATTAACTTCATCCATCTATTTGTACCTCTAGTGAGAAATGATGTAATTCATTATGTTCCAGTAATAACTCTCTGAGAAACACCATCTAAACTAGGCATATGTTTGTTCAAAGTTTATCTTTAGGATCATCCTTGGTCTGTACTTTTCTTTTAACTCACGACCAACTTTTTATTTGAAATCAAAATCACAACTCTCTCCAAAATATTTCTGCCGATGTCTTGCTCATCTAGACCAGCTAAGACCGAAGAAGACTGATGATTCTGCCTCCTCGCAAAAAAGGAAAAAAAAAAGAAAGACTGATGATTCTGCCAGCTTGTAACGTGCAGACTGCAGCAAGCCGCCAAGCGGTCGATGTGCTTGTCCATTGCAGGAACGCAAAAGGGACTCGTGGATGCTTATCTAGCATGTTTCATTTGAATCGACCTCTTTGAAGAGGCCAAACAAGTCCTTTTCAGTTGTCACCTACTATTAATCTCGTACTTATCGCAAGGAGCGCACGTCACTTGCAGAAGAAACCAAAGTTTTGCCCTGGTCTCGGTACTTGTTTAGTTTACATTACCGCCGCCTCTAGCCAGCGACACCGGAGCTCAACGTGGCCAGTACTCCAGTAGTCCATGTCCATTGTCCAGGACCAGAGTCCAGAGCAAACCAGGCACCAGACTGACCTGAAATGAACGTGTTTCTATTGCACTTTCCAGCGGTTTGGATCTCTCACGACAGGATAGGATTGCCTTGCCTACCACAGTACTATGCGAGAAGCCAAGAAAGCGGTTTCTACTGAAGTGAAGCGAAAGCGATCCTCCGGCAAATGGCTATCGGAGATGCCACTGGTGTACGTGGACCGAACCAGCCAGGAACACTGTGACAACGCAACAGGCAGCTCGCGAACGAATATGTTCATTCAGCTGCCGCCGCCCCTAGAAAAATATTTTCCACGTACTGTAGTACTCCACTGAACTAGATGCTGCCTGCTCCGCGTATGGACCGATCCGCTCGATCAGATCAGAAACAACTCTCTCCCCTTGTGTTTTTCCTCAATTTCCCGCTGCTCGAGCTCATGCTCAGGTAACCAGGCGTGCAGCTGGAAATATTTTTCTAGGGACATATGGCTGCCTCGCCTTGCGTTAATCTGACCAAAGTGGCCTGGCCCGCTAGATGCCAGCGGAGCCGCCGCGGTCTCATTCTTCGTCTCGTCGCCTCCTCTGCAGAAGCAAGATCGAATGGCGCAGACTGCAACGCCGCCTGCTCGTCAGGCTTTCAAGTTCCACTTTCCGTCCCTGTCCGGCTGTCCGGCTGCGGGCTGCCCGGCCTTCAACATGGCGGACCACGGGCACCGCCGGTCTCAATTTCAATTTTGGACCAGCTCACCGAAAGAGACTGGAGACTGGGCCTCGCGCCCTCGCCGGAGACGTCTGCACCTTCGTCCCGGGGTTCATGGAAGGCAGGTAGGCGCGCCTGTGCTGTCCGGGTGCGGCATGTCCTCACGTTGCTTGCGTTGAACATTGGTGAGTTGGTGACCGCTGAGGCCATGACAATTAAAGGCCTACCTCGATCATGATTTTCGTGAAGGAAGATGTGATGTCGCCGGGCTGATCCCTTCCGAGGTGATGATGAGTGATCTAATGGTTGGTACGTAGTAATAGCCTCCTCGATTTTTTTTTTGAAAAGAATGTTGTATGAAAAAAAAACAAATTTCTTAAAGAAAGGCAACTTAAGAGGGAATAATCTTTTATATTAGATGAAAAAACAAGAAAAAAAAGGGAGAGATTGCAATTTGATCGGAGGATAATGGTGGCCATTTGTTATAATCGAGTTATTTTGAAATGCATTAGTTGTGTTCAAAAGAATAGCGTATTCATTTTTTTGTTTTACCCTTCTTGGTTTTATAAACATATAGCTAGCTCTATAGTTAATTAAAAAGTTGAATTACACAATCTTTTTCGGTTCGAATATAAACCAATTTAGAGAACCTGGCCCATAAAAATTTCAAACTTTCAACAATTGATTTGGTAGGGGTGTGCCAAGCCCAAGCAATAGTGCAACGCTAGAGCGACACAAGAACCTTAGTAGCAAGCTACCATATTAGATTCTCCCCATAAAAAATAAATTTAATATCATTGTGGGCACATGTCCCACGTATCAGATATTAAACTGATAAGAACAGATACTACACTTGATCTTAGCCAAAAGGCCGAGAAAGGTATGAGTTGTATTGTTGCCATGCCACGTATTTTGTACACGCCTCACCAGCCATATGTGTATCACCGTGCGATGTGGTACTAATGATGTTTAGTACCTAACGAAAGTTTGCTAGGAAAAAGAAAACAGGCCGCGTTATGACGCCAGGCTCCGCAACCGGCCCATTAAACTATCTTTGGCTTGGGCTTCCGCATAGGCCGAGGAGGAGCCCGTCGGAGTTGTCCCGAAAGCTAGCAGCGACGTCACGGGCATCGTTGTTTCCCTCCTTTGCGGTGTTGACAAGGATGTCACTGCATTTGGTGTTTGACCTTCGGTGGAAATCAAACTCTGGATTGCCGCAGGGGCATCTTTGACATCACATTCTTCTTAGAACAAACATTGCCTCGAAGTTCTTCTGGTCTTGCTCCGATTACCTCGACGATGTCTTGTTGCAGTCCAGAACAAGCAAGTTAGTGACAACTTCGACATCATTAGTTTCTAAGAGACGTGTGATGCGGAGAGCAAGGTCCAAACAGGCTATAAAGGATGAAGAAGAAGGTTTGAAGCTTAGTCTTTCTAACTTTTTCTTAGTTCTTATGCTCTTTTTTCATGTTGTTTTGTGCTCCTGAGATTTGAGGATTTGAGCCTAAGAGGCACCGTAACTTTTGGTTGTATACATTCCACATGGATATAAAACCTAGATTTTATATATTTTTATTAAAAATCTATACGTTTTACAAAAGGTTTTTTGTTTAGATGTATGACCAATCCATTCATTTCGGATTTGTCCCATGCATTAGATACCAGACTTCTCATAAAAAGCAGATTAGATTTGATCACCTACTCGTACTCTACATCAAGGGCTTTTGGTTGTATATATCCCATGTAGATGTAAAGCTTAGATTTTATATCTTTTTATTAAAAAAAATTCATACATTTTACAAAAGTTTTTCTTTTTGTTAGACGTACAACTGATCCATGCATTAGATATTGGACTTCTCGTAATAAACCAGATTAGATTTGATTACCTGTTCGTACTTTACCTTGAGGGTTTTTGGTTGTATATATCCCATGTGAATATAAATCCTGGATCTTATATATTTTTTATAAAAATTCCATACGTACAAAAATTTCTTTTTATTTAGACGTACGATCTATCCATTCAGTTCGGAAATTGCCTAGTTTAGATGTACAATCAATCCACTCAGTTTGTATTTACCCCATGCATTAGACACCAAACTTCTCATAATAAATCAGATTAGATTTGATCACCTGTTCATACTTTATCTGGAGGGCCTTTGATTGTATATATCCCATATGCATATAAAGCCTGTATTTTATTATTTTTTTCTAAAAAAATCCATACATTTTACAAAAGTTTTTCTTTTTATTTAGACATACCGCCGATCCATTCAGTTCGGATTTTCCCCATGCATTAGATATCAGACTTCTCATAATAAACTTGATTAGATTTGATCACCTATTCGTACTTTACTTAGATGTCTTTTGGTTGTATATATCCATGTGGATATAATGCCTGGATTTTAATTTATATCTTTATATTAAAAAATTTGTACATTTTACAAAAGTTTTTTTTTGTTTCGATCCATTCAGTTTGGATTTGCCCCATCCATAAGATATCGGACTTCTCATAATAAACCAGAATAGATTTGATCACCTGTTCGTACTTTACCTTGAGGGCTTTTGGAGTTTGGTTGTATATATACCTCATATGGATATAAAGCCTAGATTTTTTATATTTTCATTAAAATTCTGTACGTTTTACAAAAGTTTTTGTTTTTGTTTTTGTTTTTGTTTAGACGTACAACTCATCCATTCAGTTTGGATTTGCTTCATTCATTAGATTTTAGACTTCTTATAATAAATCAGATTAGATTTGATCACCTACCTTAAGGGTTTTTGGAGTTTGGTTGTATATACCTCATGGATATAAAGCCTGGATTTTTTTATCTTTTCATTAAAAAATCCATACATTTTTCAAAAGTTTTTCTTTTTGTTTAGATGTAGGGCTGATCCATTCAGTTCGGATTTGCCACATTCATTAGATTTCGGACTTCTTATAATAAATCAGATTAGATTTGATCACATGTGTTCAACTTTACCTAGAGGCCTTTTGGTCGTATATATCGATATAAAACCTGGTTTTTTATATATTTTGGATTTTTATATATTTTTATTTTTATTAAAAACCAGTAAGTTTTACAAAAGCTTTTTTATGTTTTTTACACGTACGGTCGATCCAGTTCGGATTTGTTCCATGCGATTAGATACGGGACTCCTCATCAGATTAGACACGTGTTCGTACTTTAGGCGAGGCGCCTGATCAACGTATAAAT